>NW_028327178.1:84596701-86996701 GCF_987537825.1 Furipterus horrens | reverse complement strand
AACTAATAGCATAATCAATAAAATATTTTTAAAAGAATTGGAAAAGAAAAATTATCATTACTTACAACATGATTATATTCATAGAAATTTTTTAAAATCTAGAGATATGAATTATTAGAATAAGTGAATTCAACAAAGTTGCTAGACACGGCAATATTTAAAGGTCAGTTCTATGTTGTTCAGAAGCGTACATCTTTTGCAGTAAGGGCAGATGCTGGCATGAAAATCATACAGTTGTATTTCTCATAGAAAGCCATTGGGTGCCCTCCCCTTGCTACCATAAAATGAGAAATCACTCCCTGAGTGATGCTGAGGAGCAGATGGCCTCGTGTCAAGAATCAGTCCACAGCCTGATGGACTCATTTCACCTGCTATAAACTGATGAGACTGAGAAAGAGTTTTCAGATTATCAAGTTGCCTTTTTAAATATAAAATCTCACTTGTAATAATTTTTAAAATTCAGTTCCTAATGCATTTTGTTCCCCAGAGTGTTAGAGCCCAGCATTCTGCGTAGCCTTTAGTTAGTTTCTGGATGATGATACCTCCATCGAGAAGCAACTCGTTGCATCTTTCCAATTTCAAAGAGAGATGAGAATTCTAATAAAAGCACACATTTAGGATATCAGTGGGGGGATATTTCACCAACAAAAAATGAAATTTACCTAGGTCTGTGCTACTTTGAGAAGTGTAATTGGTCAAAATTATAACGTATCTAGATCAAGAAAGAATAACCAAGGAAAAGGATCTGGGAGGCTGGGGAGACAGCAGCTCCCCCCCCCCCCCCAGAGGATGAGCGTTTTGTGGAGCTGCAGTGGTCCGTGTGGCACTGGCAGAAACCAGATTGACCAGTGGAACATAACCAAAGAAACAGTTAAAGTTTAAAAATTTCTAATTTGTTTTAAGTGATGAAAAATTAAATGGAAATAAAAGTAGGTAGTAGCAACCAAAAAACTAAAAGATCAGTACAGACTTAATGGCCACTAGTCACATATAGCTCCTGAGTGCTTGAAATGCAGCTAGTGCAACTGAGAAACTGAATTTTTCATTTTAATTTTCACTAATTTAAATATAGTTTAAAAACTGATGCTTGATTCATTTATCAGAAAAATTTTAAATATGTTCAGAAAAACCTGCATATGTGAATCTACTTTTTCAAAATGTGAATTTTATGAAATCTAAATACAGATCAGATATTTCCTGATAAAAATTTAGTGTTCAAATTGAGGTCTTTTTTTCAAATTGAGAAGTTTTTATAAGTATAAAGTGCACACTAGATTTTAATGACTTAGTAGAAAACAAGAATGTAAAATACCTCAATAATTTTTATATTGGTCACATGTTCAAATGATGTTTTTGATATCTTGAGTTTAAATAAAGCTATGTTACTAAAATTAATTTTACCTGTTTCTTCTTGCTTTTTTAATGTGACTACTAGGACATAAAAAGTTACATATGTAGCTCATACTAAATTTCTATTAAACAGGGATAAAGAGAATACAAAGGGGAAAAGTTTATAGGGACAACGTAAAAAGATATGAGGAAATAATACTAAACTAATCCAAATAATTTAAAGCAAAAATATTAAATATTTACACTGACTTTTTAAAGTTGAATATCAGCATGAAAACAAGAAATTTTTGTTTGGTTTTTTGAATACTCAATAGAAGAACAAGAATTCTTATAAAATAAAGTAAAAATTCAAACTTTCCCTAATTCTACCTTTTAGAAATTACCACTGTTAGTAATTTGGTGTTTATATTTTCAAAGTTTTTCTTTCTGTATATACACTGCACATAAATACTGGTTTTTCTGATTCTTTGGTTTATAAAATAGGTTGACCTATATTGTTCTATAACATATATTTGCCTGAAGGTACCTCCTGGCCACTGACCTGTCATATTCTTACTCCTTCAAAACACAACTGGTTTTTCTATTCTGTGAAGTCTTCTCCTGGCACATTTACCCCAGAGGTCACCCCTTCTTAGACTGTGCCATACTCATGTTTTCGTTGTAGTACTTCATCACCCATTAATGCAGGTATTTAAAAATTTAGAGCTTAAGGGCAGACCGTAAACAGGCGAACATACAATTTGACATGCAGAGATGAACAGGGCCAATTAGAGGCCTCTCCTACGAGTTTTAAATTGGATTCTGGCAGTCTGAAACACCTATCTCATGAATTCTTGGCCATGGCTATACCTTAGAACTGCCTGGGAAGCTTTAAAAAAAAGAAAAAGCAGCAGCAGCAGCAGCCTGGGACCCTCACCCAGAGATGCTGATGTCATTGATCTGGCATGGGACCTGATCATTCTACTGTTTAAAGGCTCTGTTGATTCTTATGTTCAGTTGGCATTGAGAAATCTTAAATTAGCGGCAAGTCGTGTGAATTTAGGGGCTGGGTACTGTACACCCACCCATGCAAACTAAAGCACAGGAGGTCATATGGGAAGGAAGACTGTGTAACCACTGAGAGATGTGACCATGGCCTCAGTTCCTGGCAGCTTCATGATTCCAGTTCCTACAGGAGCTGGCTGCCGTAGGTCTCTGAGAGAGCCCCATAATTATTCCCCACAACCATCCAGTGAACACCTAGGTAGTGGTTTTCCGGGATTTAAATTCTAGATTGTAATTACTTTACATTATATGAGAACTGTTTTTGTAAGTTTTATCGTTTTTTTCTTGCACCATTTTATGGATCTCTCGTCCCCTTTGTTGGATGTTGTTGGCTGGAACTATATCCTAGAGTGATTCAGAAAACACCTGAGAAAGAATTTGGTACTTGTTGGGGACCCTTTCAGTTTGAAGACTAGAGTGTTGAGTTTTATAACATTGTCTTCTATTTCTTTTATTACTTCCTCTCTAATTCTGTTTGCTTGAATTCTGGAATTCTGTTAGATGAATGAGGGAGATTCTGGATCTGTGCTCTATATTTCTTCACTGAACTCTGATTTTCTTTCTCAGCTTCTTGTTGCCCTCAGCAGCATTTTCTAGCTTGTTAATTTCATCCAAAGTTGAATTCATTTCTTCTGTTGACTCCATCTAATGAGTTTTTTAATGTGTTTAGTGTATTTTATTTCTGATATATCTTTAATGTTTTTAGTGCATTTTATTTCTAATACATTTTCCTTATAACCTGCTTTGATTTTGTGCATGCAGTTTCCTTTCATATTCATTTGTGAGATTGATAATATTTTATTTTTAAGTCTTCGTACTGTTAATAACTGTCTCCTCAGCTGTTTGGGGTTTTTTTGTTTTATTTGTTATTTGGTTCCTCTCTTTCACACTGTTGGTTTTCCTCCAAATGTCTGGTTTTTGGTTGTGTTGAAGATGCCACATTTGCCTCTGCGTGAATGCTGTTTCTGTCTGTCACAGCTTCCAGTGAGTGTGGAGTAGGGGTGGGATATACTCATAGTTTGTCTTCTGAATGGTCTCTTTGGCCTCAGGACCAGAGCTCTGCCTTAGCCGCTGTCTTCCATTGCTTAGCACAGGCAAAAGAAAATAGGAGGAAGCCATCTCGTGTGGCCACTCTGAATGCTACTCCCCCAGCACTCTGATACTTTCTCAGAGCCCCCTTCTTTCTCATACCCATTGGCTCTGGCCTTGGAGCCCCCTTTTTTTTACTTTTCAGCCCTTTCCAATCCCTCTTCTATCCCCATGTCCCAACTGAATTGTTGTCATCGAGGGCAACTAGCACATCCCTCGTGCCAAATTTAAAGGTATCAAACTGACCACCCATCTGTGAGACTTTGCTTGCCCTGAGGCCACTCCTTCTTGGCCTCCCTTCCTGAACAGCCTTTTCTGTTTAACCTCTCACTGTTGATATTCTTCCAGAGTGTGACCCTGGGCATCTTCCCGCTTTGTATTCTCTGACTGAGCTCTCCCATCTCCATCCTTAGCATAACAGGCCCAGAAGTGAACTTTCTGATCCTTCCTCCAGTCTTCTCTACATCACTGATTGCAATGTTATGTTGCCAGTTCCAAGACCCTGCTCTCCCTTTACATCCAAAAGGCACTTCGTCACCATACTCTAGCACTTACAGCTTCAGTCTGCTCCACCTCCACTCCGACACTAGCCCTGACCATCACAGTCTCACCTATTTTAGTTGATGTTGGCCCTTCTACAATCCACAAAAAGTCCAGAGGAGACCTTTAAAATCATGGTTTAGTTTGGGTCTGTCTATTTATAGCCAGTGGCTTCCCATTGTATCTAAAATAAACACCAAAGACACTGGCTGGGTGGCTCAGTTGATTGGAGTGTCCTGTACTCCAGAGGTTGTGGGTTTGATTCCTGGTCAGGGCACATACCTGGGTTGCAAGGTCTATCCCCGATTGGAGCACGTACAGGAGACAGCTGATGGATGTTTCTCTCTATATATATTTCTCTATTTCTCTCTCATCCTTCCTCACTCTCTAAAATCAATAAACATATCCTCAGGTGAAGATTCTTTTTAAATTAATGAAATAAACAGGTTTCTCTCCATATTCATTTTACTTTCCTTTTCCTGTCCTCACCCAAGGATCCTATCCTATCCTATCCTATCCTATCCTATCCTGTCCTCATTGCTTTTAGAGAGAGAGGGTCTAGAGAAAGGGGAAGGGAGGGAGAAGGGGGAAGGGAGGAAGAAAGTGAAGGAGAGAAGCATTGATTTGAGAGAAACATCTGTTGGTTGCCTCTCATATGCGCCCCACCAGGGCCTGAACCCACAACCAAGGCACGTGCCCTGACTGGGAATCGAATCTGCAACCTTTGGTCTGTGGGATGATACCAAATCAACCAAGCCACATTGGCCAGGGCTTCTCCATACTCATTTTATGCTACTCCTCTTTGTTCCTACCGCATTGTCACCTTCTATTTCTTCAAAAGCACCAAGCTCTTTCCCACATCACATCATATGCATGTTTTTCCTTCTTTCTAGAACATACTACTTTAATCTTTCACCTGTATACTTTTATTCATTGGTTGGTTTTTCCCAATAGCAACCAATATTCTGACACAGTCTGGGTGTCCTACAATTCATTTTGGTTCTGACACTCTGGAGTTAGCACAGACCCCCTGGGGGAAGGACTCAGTGTGACAAAACTGCCCCACTTCATATGTGAACTACAAATTTGGGGGGGGGGGTGGCCAGTGAACTCTCCCCTTCAATTCGACAGTTTTCTAGAATCATTTATAGTACTCAGGAAAGCACTATACTTAAAATTTCAATTTTATTACAAGGAATACAACTCAGGAACAGCCAAATGCAAGAGATGTATAGGCAAGATATGGGGGTAGGAGGAGAATACAGAGCTTCCATGGCCTCTGTGGGCATGACAGCCTCTCAGCTGTCAGCGTGTTCACCAACCCACAAGTCCCCCGACCTTCTCATTCTGCATTTTGTTCTACAAGGTTTCATTACGTAGGCATGATTGATGAAATCACCGGTCTTTAGTGATTGAACTCAGTCTTCTGCCCCCTCCCTTCCCCTGAGATTCTAATGCCCAAATCACATGATTGTTTTTTCTGGCAACCAGCCTCCATCCTGAAGCTGTTGTTTGGGTCGCTTTCTCTCTTGAATCATCACTAGCATATAAAAGATGCCACTGAGTTACATCTCAATAGATATGACATAAAAAGCAGTTCTTTCAGACTCAGAAAGCCTGTCATTTCTTTTATTATACCCTTGTGAATTGTATAAATTGCTCCTTACAAAAAACTAGTAAACATTTTTTGAAGTTTTTAAATCAAAATAAAAATATAATTCATTCCTTATTAATGCTGAGTAATAGTGTATGTAAAGATAAACCCCAATTTGCTATCCATTAACCTCTTGATGGACATTTGGGTTGTTTCTAGTTATACCATATTCATCCTTCAAATCGTGACTGCGTCACTTCCTGCAAGATTCTCTCCTGGAACCCCAAAACTAAATTGTTTGCCCTTCTTCTTTCCCATAAACTGTATTATTTTCCATCATGGTACTTCTCATAATTTTTTACTTGCTTAATATCTGTGTCCACAGTTAGACTCTGAGCTTCAACAGAGCAGGATACTATCTCTTTCATTCACCGCTATACACACACCTATCAATATATAACACATGGGCTCAAATATATGTGGAAAGTAAACCAGACTTTGAAAAGTATAGTTATGAGGAACCATAGATACCAGCCTCTGTGAGGGAGAAAAGCTAGCAGTGCTGGTTGAAGGCTCGTATTTCTGCAGAGGCTGTGCTAACTCAGTAGGTCCAGTCAGCAGGTCTGTTCATGAGATGGCCCTGCTGCCAAGTACCAACCCAGTGAGAAGCAGTCATTTCTGCTGATCAGTGGGAGACTGATAGACACCATCAGCATTGATCAGGGAGCGTCTTGAGGGGTTACAGATAGTGTTTTCATCACTTCTCTCTTTTGAAGATGAGACCTTTGGGGAAGAATCCAGAACTACGGTTTTTCTGGATTTCGTTTTAAGAACTAGAAATAGTGAGCTTTTAGCTATGGGAAGAGTCCTTTTTGTGAGCATGAAGAAGAAAATATTTTCCCAGAGTAAGTTAACAAGGTCCAAAAGGATTTATATGAAATGTAAGAGGAGGAGGAAGGGAATCCAGATAATCCTCAGCACTCTGAAGAACAAGCTCATATAATACAGAAAAGAGAATTATAGTTGTAGCAAAGCGGGGAAGTGGGGGGTGCTCAGTGATTTAAATGAAATCAGTGTGAGGGAAGTTGGAAAAAGTACTTCCAGACTCGAGCACAGGGAAAGAAAGTAGATTTTGACAAATTTATTAAGGCCTGTTTGTGTCTTAATGAGTGCTTCTCCAGACTCGAGTAGGAGCCTTGTGTATAAAGAGGGAGATAAGACCCATTCGCTTGCTTGCTCTGAGTATCAAATGAGTAATGTATATGAAAGGGCTTTGTATCTGGGAGTGATGTGCTAGTGTTTTGAGGATCATGACTATTATAAGTAAGAGGAGAGACAGACTGACACTGAAAATCTGTGTGGTTGGGGTTAGCGTTGCCTTAGAGGGCAGCATATGAGTGAAGATAAAAAGGAAAAACAGGTGATGTCATGCCAGCCAGCCAAAAGGAAAGAATGTAATAGGAATTCCTAATGTAGACATGGTACGTTTTCATAAAACTTAATTATCTGAATTGCTACTGAGACTCTTGCCAGATTGACAGCAGACATTTGGCAAATCCATGACTTGTTGACCATTTCATTTTCTGGAAGATAGAAGTGATGTGGGATCCTGCCACTCTCAACCTAATTGTGACCAGAATGGTGAAGCGTAAATCACAGGAACTTGGGAAGAAGCAGCAATGTCTCTTAGTTCAGGCTGTCTGGGCGGTCAAGACAGAGCCAAGAAATGCATATGTAGTTTGAGGAAGGCTACACTTGTAAGCACAGGAAAAGAAAGCTGTTCTTTTTTTTTCCCAATTACAGTTGACATTCAACATTATTTTATATTAATCTCAGGTGTATAGCATAGTGGTTGGACAGTTATATAATTTACAAAGTGATGCCCCTGATAATTCAAGTACCCACCTGACACCATACATAGTTATTACAATATTACTGACTGTAGTCCCTACCTGTAGCCAAGTACTTGACATCCCTGTGACTGTTTTGTAACTACCAATTTGTAGTTCTTAATCCTTTCACTTTTTTTACCCAGCCCCCCAGTCCCCCTCCCCTCTGGCAACCATCAGTTTGTTCACTGCATCTATGAGTCCGTTTGGTTTGTTTATTTTGTCCTTAAGATTACACACATAAGTGAAATCACACGATATTTGTCTTTCTCTGTCTGACTTATTTCACTTAGCATAATACTCTCAAGTTCCATCCATGTTGTCGCAAATGGTATGATTTCATTCTTTTTTATGGCCAAGTAATATTCCATTGTATATATGTACTACGATGTTTTTATCCATTCATCTATTGATGGCACTTGGGTTGCTTCCATAGCTTGGCTATTGTAAATAATGCTGCAATGAACATAGGGGTGCATATATCTTTTCAAATTAGTATTCTGGGTTTCTTTGGATATATACCCAAAAGTAGAATTGCTGGTTCATAAGGCAGTTTCATTTTTAATTTTTTGATGACCTTCCATACTGTTTTCCATAGTGGCTGCACCAGTCTGCATTCCCACCAAGAGTGTATGAGGGTTCCCTTTTCTCCACATCCTCGCCAACAACTTGTTGTTTGTTGACTTACAGATGATAGCTGTTCTGACAGGTGTGAGGTGATGTCTCATTGTGGTTTTAATTTGCTTTTCTCTGATGATTAGTAATATTGAATATCTTTTACACGTCTCTTGGCCATTTGTATGTCAGGCCCTCTGCCCGTTTTTAAGTGGATTTGTGTGCGTGTGTGTGTGTGTGTATGTGTGTGTGTGTGTGTGTGTGTGTTGTATGAGCGCTTATAAATTTTGGTTATTAACCCCTTATAGGATGTATTATTGGTGAATATCTTCATTCAGAAGGTTGTCTTTTCATTTTGTTGTTTTTCTTTGCTGTGCAAAAACTTTTTAGTTTGATGTGATCCTATTTGTTTATTTTTTCTTTTGTTTTCCTTGCCCATGGAGATATATCAGAAAAAATATTGCTAAGAGAGATGTCAGAGAACGTACTGCCTATGTTTTAAGAAGACCATTCTTTAATGGCCTCAGCCTCTGGAAGGAAAGTTCAGGCTCCACAATTATAGATAGTTAAGCTGGTGAGAAATAAACAGATGTCTATATCTCTGAGTTTTAAGACAAATTGTGAGTTTTCAAAAGACACAAAGATGCGGAAAGAAAGATCTAGACTTAAGGCATGGATTTTTAACATCTCAGAAAAATACAAGCCTCTGATAGACAGGAACAGGTTTAGAATGAAAAGGCTCAAGGATTCTTGGTTTCTCCTTAGGTACGGAGCTGACAGAAAGTAAAGGATCCTTAGCCTGGGTCAGTGTCTTAGTATTGAAAGAAATACTTTTTTTTTTTCAATCCTCATCAGAGGACATTTTCTCATTGCTTTTAGAGAGAAAGGGAGAGAAGGCAACATAAATGCAAAAGAGAAGCATCAATTTGGTTGCCTCCCATACATGCCCAGACCAAGAATTGTATGTACCCGAACCAGGAATCATATGTACCTGGACCGGGTATCAAACCCAGAGCCTAGGTATGTGCCCTGCCTGGGAATCGAATCTGCAACCTTTCAATTACAGGATGACGCTCCAACCAACTGAGCCACACCAGCCAGGGCTTGAAAGAAATACTTCAAGAATGATCGTTGAATGACATTGACAAAATGTTAATGATTGTCAAGGTTAAATAATGAGCATATAGGAATAAGCCAGATTGTTGTCTGTTTCTGTGTATATTTGAAATTTTTCATGATACTTTTAAAAAACTATGTTTGTATTGAAAAATATAGGGAACATAGATAAGAGGGACTGTAGTAGGATGAACACCAAGTCACAGCCCTACCTGTAGCCAAGGTAGTGGTAGGGGAAAAAGAAGGGAGGAGTATTGGCAAGCGCCACCTTTATTGAAATAACTAGTATGTTCTTCATTGTTGTATTACCCTAGAAGATCTGTTGATATGCTGTTTGTGTCCCTTCTAAAAGATGAAACAGGTGGAACAGATAGAAAAGATGAAACAACACATCTAAAAAATGTGTTGATATTTTCAGCTGGTCTGCTTTGAAGACAGAAGCCCCACCCAGGCCTAGGAGAGGAGGGGACCTTCTGAGCCTTGTATTGAGAGGGTAGTTCCAAGAGAAGCCTCTGGGTGACACTAGGGTCCTCACCTCTGAGGCCAGCCCTGTCCTCAGCTTCAGCAACAGGGTCTTGTCCAGCTGAGAAGCTATCCCTCATTGGCTTCATGTCCTCCATGTGGATTTGCTGCCTCCTTGTGTTTATCTGTTAGAATAAAAACAACAACAAGTGGGGTTATGCGTGGAAACCAAAAAAGACTGAGGTTACTCTTCTCAGACTCCTTTATTGCTTCTTTTTGTCTTCCCTAAATTTTCAATGTTGGTGTAGTAGAGGAGTCCAGACCCAAAATGGGGAGCTGCTGAGGTGTTCATGGTATTCCAACAAAACCACCGGAGAACTAGCAGGTGTGGACGTGCTGTTTATTACGCACGTTTCAGGGAGGTACCAATGCTGCAGGTCGGGGAGAGAGAGACCGCTCCTCTTTCGTTCTGAGGCTTCTTATAAGGGGTCCCAGACAAAGGTGGCACATGTCCTACATGTGACTCTAAACTACATTACCTCAGTGTGTAAAAGGATCAAGAAGCAGTCACAGGACAAGAAGCGCTCCCAAAAGGAGATAAGGAGGGAGTTACAATCCATTCCCAAAACAATACACATTCCTTATGGCCAGTGGCCATCTGACCTGCCCTCAGTCATCGGAGGGGGAAGGCCATGCTTATGGACCCCACAGTTGGGGTATCCCTGGACATTCTTAGGTATTTGAGTTTAATCCCTTTGTGGTGGCCTCATCCATATTTAATTACTTCCAAAACCATCTATGTGCTGATGGCTCCACCTCCCACACCTCTAAGTCTGCTCCCACGTCACCTTCTCAGGAAGTAAGGTCCGTGGGACTGTTCTGCTTTAGAATGCCACTGGTACTCTGAATCCCCTTACACTTATCACCTTTTCCCTTCTGTAGCATTTACTACCTTCTAACATGCTCTTTTATATTGGTTTTTTTATGTGTTTACTGTTTGTCTCCACCTGCTGGAATGTTAACTCCCAGCGTGGGAACAGTGGGCTTTTATTGTGTTCATCGATGTACTCCATGAGCCTAGAACAGGACCTGGCCCGGCAAAGTATCACTAACAAGGAAAATAGAGACTGTCAGGAAGCAAGAAGGACTAGCAGTGTCAGAACAGCCAAGAGGATCAGTAGCTGTAACTGAAGGCTCTCCACTGAGTGATGACCCTGGGGCCCCTTATCTTTTGTCCGGGTACCGGACGAGGGGTGCATCTTGGGGAAGTGGTGAGATGTCAGAACCTTGAGGTTTCTATTTGTGACAGGGCCAAAGTTGAATCATCCTAGCATCTTAGGGTGCCTTTCTCCACCCAGCCTGGGAAGCCCGCCTCAGGGTCAGTGCTTGGGTGCGCTGAGGCTGCCATTTGCGAAGCCGACCCCATCCTGTAAACGCAGAAAGAGCTCAGCAAAAGGATACTTGCTGGCATGGGCCGATAGCATTCATGTCTACGTATAACACTGGAGAACAATACTCAGTAGCAAACCCCTTTTACTAGTTAGTGAGTGAAAATGCCAGTTTTAAAATTACTTAAGCAATTATCTAAGAGGTATATTTGTTCAGCTCATTAATCCTTTTAACCAGAAGTCAGTTGTTCACTGCTCTTATAGTAGTTTTTCAAAGCATTGAATGCCTGGTTTACAGTTGGGAGAACGTTGAAATTATTTGCAGTTACATGACCTCCAGGAGTTAGTCTCTACTGATACTTTTAAGAAAGTTGTTAGCTTGAAGTTGATCGCTTTACTTTACAAAAAATGTATGTGCTTATTTTGTAAAAATGAAATTGAATATATTATACATAAGCTTATTTCTTCCACATTAACCTCTTTTAAAAAGTTACTTTAAAATTAACTTTTGATATTTTCAGACTTCACCAGGGAACATTTGCTAATTCTGATTAAATAGCATGTTATTATTTGTCATAATTATGTTAGCATTGTTATTTTTCTTATTTGGGATAAGCCGTGGTGGGCTGTTCCATTAAAGGTGCAATGGGAGGTCAGCGCTCTCTCCAGGCACCTTCTGCGGACAGTACAGTCTGAAAGGCTGGATCAGGACACTCAGCTTCTCAGAGTCTTGTCACACTCTGCTTCCTGTGCACTGGACATGGTTGTGGTTACTTATCAGAGAGGAGCTCAGGGTTGGTGTCTGGGGGATTGTTTCCGTGCCTGGCCTGAAATGCGGCTGAGAGTGGTGCTGATTCTGGGGGCTGGGATAATAATTTGGTACTTTCCTTTCTCACAGTTGTTTCCTCTCTTTGCTCCTGGTGGCTGCTGTGGTTTGGAAGATCAAACAAAGTTGTTGGGCCTCCAGACGCAGAGAGGTAAGCCTCAGTGGATAAAGATAAGTGAACCCTTGTAAGAGCTTTGCCTTTCTACTTACTTTCCTTAAGCACATTAGTGTTAGCTATGTACTGGCAATTGATGGACATATCCACAGTGAGAATAATGTCACTCTTCCGACGGTTGGTTGGTAGTAGCCTTCAGTCAGTGCTATGTAAAGGGTAACTAATTCTGCCCCAAATGGTCTTGGCTTTCTAAAAGGAAACTGGTATAGACTTACAGGTGCTAGTTTTACCCATCCTACCAGAACCCTGGTCCTTAACTCAGGCTGGACATCTGAGGGCTCAGTAGCACAACCTTCACAAGGGCCTTTCATAAGAATGAGAGTAAAATCAGCCATGTAAGCATCTCAAAATTTTCTCATTATTCAAGGAAAGGTAAATGTGTATCTAATTAAAATTTTTTATGAGTTTTATTTTTCCATGATAGTCTTGATTTCCAGAGCTTCATTACAAAAGTAAGACGTCACGCAAATATTTACAGTAGACAAGTCAAATAAATACATTTGGTTAAAAATTACAACCTAAGGACTTTGAATAGAATAACAGTAAAAAATGATTTAAAAAATTAAGTAAGAAAAAGAACTTTGTTTATTCCAACTTTCACTTGTCATGCGCTGCACTGTGACTAATGGAAATTCACTAAGATCTAGACTTACATGCGCTCCTTTGTTTCCCATGTCTACCCATGCCTTTTTTCTGTATAAAAATCGATCTAGAGGCAAGATTTGGAAGAAAATGGGAATATTTAAAATCAAAACTCACAAGCACTCAATACTGCAGCACTGTTTATAGAACATTAGTGTCTGTAATGGGGTTAAGATAGGTTCCAGGACGTGGGCCTCTTCCTGGGACCATGACACCTTTTCTGACCCACGACACCTTTTCTGACCCATGTAAAGGTGTTATCATAGAGGTAATGTTGCATCCTCTTTATTATCATTTTTAAAATTCAGTGGGTAACATATTCAGAGGATTTTTCAATAGGTCTGTTACTAAGATATTTTAAAGTCCCAATGAATTGTAAATATTATGGAAAAACAGAGTAAGTAAAAAGTGGGACCCACAATAAACTAGTAACCAAGGAAGAAGGAATCTAAAACTTGTCAAAATATTATTCTCTCCACAAAGGGCATTAGTTTCAATTTGAGATGAGCTCATGATGATAATAATAGTCTGTTCCTCGGTTGCTTATGAGAATTATTTTCAAAATATATAAACTGTTCCAGAGCAAAGGATAAGATGGGAAGTTTAAGAGTCCTAAATCATCCGTGGCTGGTCAGGTCAGTTGGTTAAAGCGTCATCACGAACTAATGCCAAAGTTGCGGATTCAAACTCCAGTCAGGGCACATACAAGAAGCAACTGATGAATACATAAATAATTGGAACCACAAAAATGATGTTTCTCTCTCTCTCCCTGACCCTTCTCTACTTGTCCCTTCCTCTCAAATAAACAAATAAAATTTTAAAACCAGTCCTAAATTATGTTATGCATAAAAACCTTGAGCCCTGGCTGGTGTGGCTTAGTGGATTGAGTGCTGGTCTGCGAACCAAAGGGGCACTTGTTCAGTTCCCACTCAGGGCACATGCCTGGGTTGTGGGCCAGGTCCCCAGTTGGGGGCATGTGAGAGGCAACTACACATTGTGTTTCTCTCCCTCTCTTTCTCCTTCTCCTTCTTCTCTTTCTGAAAATAAATAAAACCTTAAAAATAAAAAATAAAAAAACCTTGACACTAAAACCTAAGAAATGTAGCACCTAAAAATAAAGGCTAGTAAAAAATAAAGGTCAATTAAAAAATAAAACCTAGATTTTTAGTAGTGGCCAAGTAATCATTCAGTCATTTTGAAATTCAACATCAATTCCTACTTTAAAAATAAAATTCTTAGTAAACTCAAAAATAATACCTCCTTTACATTTTGAAGATAACCAACATCATTCATGATGAAAAAATACTAAAGGTTGTATCAATAAAATCCAGACTAATTACTCATAGTAAGAGCTGACATTTGAGCATTTTTAAGTTCCAGACACTGCCCTAAGAGGTTTTATATAGATTAACTAATTTAACCCGGTGATGTAGTTACTGACACTAGCCCTACTTCACAGATAAGGGAACTGAGGCTCAGAGAGGTGTAACTTACCCATCATTACAGTTACCTCTAGAGGCTGAACTGGGCTTTAAACTTGGGTCTTCAGTCTTCACAGGCCATCTAGTCATCATGTAGTCCTCATAGTCACTTAATTTTATTCTGGATATTCTAGACCACACTGAGAGAAAGAGAATTAAGTTTTGTTACTGTTGGAAAGGGCACAAAATTATTTTCAGGTAAGATTATTGAAATATAGTATAGTAGAGATTTGCCTGCATAAAAATCCTTAAGTGTATAAAGAATTTAAAAATGAGTAACACAGAAGGCATCCAACTGGAAAATAATTACAACATACATGAAAGAAAATAAGGAAAAGATGAACACCATGTAGAAAAAGGTTTTGTTTTTTTTAAAATATGCTTATTATGGAATTGACCAACCAATAAACTAAGTTTTTACCTTTCTGATTTCAGATTTCTCTGTTACTGTGAATCTGACCATTCAGAATGTATTTCATCATTTCTAAACTGTCAGTCATGATTTATCCCTCTCAGAACTGTAGAAGACATGATGTGGTGTTATTTATAACAACAAAAACATGGGATGGGCAGGGCAGGGGAGAGCAGTGGGTGAAAAATGAGACAACTGTAATAGAACAACAATAAATTTTTTAAATAAAATAAATTAATAAATGGAGTAAGAACAAAATGATAGCAGCTAACACTGCGTAAGCCTTTGCTACGTACCAGGTCACTGTAAGTGCTTTTACACACACTGTCTCCTGCATTCTTCATGAAGGAACTAGAATGGGAGCTGGACAAGGGTCCTACTGTGACTCCAGCACTTAGAATAGCACACAACCCAGAGTAAGTTGCTGCATGTATTTGTTGAGTAAATAGACCAACAGCTTTGGGAGATGTAAGAATCTTCTCATTGGTATTTTTAAAAATATATTTAGCATAAAAATGCCCTTCTGAAAAGGAGCCATGATCTATCCAGCCCAAGATTTTCAGTCCTACAATAGGTCCAAGGGGTTGGTTTGAAGTAGGCCTGGTTGACTTCTGTGACATGACCCAGAGCTTCAGCAACATGGCCAGATCTCTAAAATCCTGGATGATACACAATTGACCACTGCCATATGCTAGACAGTATGCTAAAGTATCTCATTTGATCCAACTGACATACTTACGGCATTAAAAAGCCATTTAAGAGAGGAAGGAACTGATGCCCAGAGACTTTAAACACCTTTTCTAAGGTCATTTAACTGGAGAGCGATGGAGCAGGGACAGGTTTTTGTTGCTGCATAAATACTTGGTCCACATTTCAGCAGGAAAAAAAGAAAACCTGGCTTTAATCTAGTAATAAAAATATGAAGAGATATGGACATATCATTTATTTTATGTATTTAACATCAGGCATTGTGGCATTAGAGTCATACTAAAGTATATATCTGTAACAGATAAGGATTTTTTCTTTAATATAATGACAATACTGTTCTACATCCAACAGGATTTAATAATTCCTAACATTATTTAGTATTTGGTTCCTATCCATCTTCCCCCAACTGTTTTAAAAGTATTTTGGATTTGATTTGTTTGAATCAGGGAAGATGAGATATTTTTAATATGTGGCATTATTTTCTTAATAAAATCCCCTCAGTACTCATTGCATTAAAGCTTGCTGTGTTACTCATCAGCAACTTCTTCGAGAGATGCAGCAGATGGCCAGTCGTCCCTTTGCATCTGTAAATGTTGCCTTGGAAACAGATGAAGAGCCTCCTGATCTTATTGGAGGGAGTATAAAGGTGAGAGTGTGATTACAAAGTCGCTATAACTTAATTTGTCAAAACTCTTTGTTTCTGGGTCCAGAAAATCTGAAAGAGCAAGAACTTAATTCTATTACCTCTTATGTTTTCCTCTCTCTTTTTTATAATAAGCCTACATACCAAAGTTGCCATGTATTCTTTTGCTTTTATTTTCCAGTCTTTGATTCATGTCACTAAGCAGTCCCATGTTTAGGGGATTTTAAAATATAAATGATTTGTCTGATATTCTATGACATAATACTTTACCACTTGAATAAAACTAAATTGAATCATTGTTCTTTATAAATATTAGGGGAGATTTTCTTAAAGGGACAGAATCATAATTCACTATGAAGTTTGTGGAAACTAAATATTTCTGACCCCCATCAAATGATGAGGAAAGTAATGAGTTTCTCTTTTAACAAAATAATGAAATATTTCAGATACTTTGGGAAACAGCTATATATCCTGAATAAAACATACTTACTAAAGCATTACTGAGCTCACAGGAAGTAGTTTTTCTTATCCAAGAATAAGCTATGAACCAAAGCCAGAACTGTGAGTCGCCTAAAGTGATTCCCAAAGACAAGAGAGACATACCTCATGAATAAGAGTCAGCAGGAACAAGAGGTGATGGATTTAGACAGGACTTCAAATGTTAGAACTGATATCTAAAGAATGTAAGGTTAACACTCTGGCTGGTGTGACTCAGTGGATTGAGTGCTGGCCTGTGAACTGAAAGGTCACTGGTTTGATTCCGGTCAGGGCACATGCCTGGATTGCAGGCCAGGTCCCCAGTTGGGGGTGTGCGGGAAGCAGGCAATTGATGTATCTCTCGCACATCAGCGTTTCTCTTCTTCTCATTCTCTCTCCCTTCCCCTCGCTCTAAAAGTAAATAAATAAAATCCTTAAAAAAAGAATATAAGATACCTATGTATGAAATGTTTAAAGAAATAAAAGATGAAGTCATAAAGATACAGAAGACATGAGAATCAAGCATGGCCAAGCAGATCTGAAAAACAACGAAATGGAACTGTTAGAAATGGAAAATACAATAGTAGAAAGTTTTTAAATAGCTCAGTTTACATGTTGAACAGCACATGAGACACAAGTGAAGAGAGAGCTTTTGAACTGGAAGATGAATCTGAACAAATTACATAGAATGTAGAATAGAGATGCAAGGAGATGGAAAACATGACAGATGATAAGAATTTGGAGCATAGAATGAGAGGATCTAACATATATATTATCAAAGTCCCAAAACAGATGAATGGAGGAGAGGCAGTATTCATACAGATAAATGAGAATTTTCCAGAACTGATAAAAGTCATAAAGTACAGATTTGAGAAGCAAAACATATCACAAGCAGGATTAGGGAAAGAAAGCAAAGAGAAGGCACGAGAGAAAGAAAAGTACAGTTGGATTCACCATAGTGGAACTGTAGAACTCCAAAGACAAAGAGAACGTCCTGAAATCAGCCAGAGCAAAAAATGATTACCACAGTGTGGATAAATTAGAACCTTGTGTACTGTTAAGTGGAATATGGAAGTGATGTAGCCACTGTGTAAACAGTATTGATTTTTTATCAAAAAATATAAGTAGAATTATCATATGATCCAGCAATTTCACTTCTGGGTACATACCCAAAAGAATTGAAAGCAGGGTCTCAAAGACATATTTGTATACCCTTGTTCATAGAAGCATTAGTAACAGTAGCTAAAAGATAAAAGCAGTCCAGATGTCCATTCATGGATGAATAGATAAACAGAACATGATATATACATGCAATGAAGTAGTATTCAGCCTTAAAAAAAGAAATTCTGACATAGGCTACAACACAGGTGAACCTCGAGGACATTATGATGGGTGAAATAAAGACGGATTCTGTATGATCCCACTTGTATGAAGTGCATCAAATAGTCAAATTCATAGAAACGGAAAGTAGCGTGGTGGTTGTCAGGCTGGAGTGGGAGGAGGGAATGGGGAGTTCCTGTTTAATGGGTACAGAGTTTCTGTTTTACAAGGTGAAACAGTTCTGGAGATGGTTGATGGTGATAGTTGTACAACAATATGAATGTAATTAATACCACTTAACTGCATAGCTAAAAATAGTTGGTTGTAAATTTTATGTTTTATATATTTTACTGCATTAAAAAATGAGTGGAAGAGCAAGAAAAGATCACCTACAAAGGAGTGACAAAGTGACAGCTGACTTTTCATTAGTAACACCAGACCAGAAGAGAGTGGAAGAATATCTTCAAAGAACTGAAAGAGAACTGCCAACCTAGGATAGTGTACCCAGTAACTATTTTCAAGAACAGGGATAAAATAAAGATATCTTCTGATTAGAAGAAAAACTGAGAGTTTACCCACAATAGACCTGTACAAAAGAAACATCTAAAGCATGAGCTAGAAAGAAGGAAAATTACCACCAGGAGGGTGGAATAATAAGGAATCGTCGGCAGCCGTCCGTCTCGAGAGACGATGGTGTAGCTTCTTAAGAGTCTATCTGCACCACCGAGAATGGCTGTGCAGTCCGACTCGGGAGTGACATGGTAGTATCTGTCTCCTCCCGTGTTGAATCGACATCATGCAATGACGCTGAAGCTACAGAGCCTGGGCAGGGTGATATGGAGGGTCTTCTGTTGCCCATGCAGCAGACCCCCCCTCTCTTCGCAGCTGAAGGGTCCAAGGGAAAGACGGAGTCAATACAGCTTGGCTTCAGGTGCGCCGCAGGAGTTGCCGGTGTTGACTACAACGTCAAACCGCCTTAGGGACTCCGGCTCCGGATTTTCTGTCGGGGTTTACTCCCTTAGCCTTTCCCCTGAAGAGGTATGCCGCAAGGCAGCGGAGGTTTTTTGGAGTCAGAGTTTTCCTTCTCTGAATAATAAGGAATAGTGAGTAAATAAAAAGGTAAACATGCATAAATCTAAGCAAACATTGTCCTGATAAAATAGTAATAATTTTGTGGGATTGAAAAGAATAGAACAAGACCATATGTCATATGTCAGCAGCATGTAACACAGTTGATTAATCCTTGACCACTTTCTTTTTTTTTTTAAGTATAGTTTATTGATTATATTGTTACAATAGTTCCAATTTTTTTCCCCTTTGCTCCCCTCTGCCCAGCACTCCCTCCCCCAGCAATCCCCCCCTAGTCCATGCCCATGGGTCGTACATACAAGCTCTCCCACTTCACCCTTTCATATATTCTTCTTCTTTTTTTAAAATAAATAAATGATTAATTATTTTAACAATAAAAAATAACAATCCCTCCCTCTCAGACTTAAGACCCTTTATAATAAAGGACAATGGGCGAAGGTCTTGAGCTCCTCTAGCTGCTTCGAGCTGGACATCTTGAGCACTTTCTTGACTTTCAGGACACCACACACCTACCCTGTGGCTGTTCTTGCTCGGTGTCCTTTGTTCAGCCCTCTTTGTCTCCCCAACACCTTTTAATGCTGGTGTACATCAGGGTCAGTCGTCGGGCCTCTGCTCACATCTTTTACACCTACTCCTTTGGTGATTGATTGTCTTAGTCTCTTTGAGCTACTATAACAAAATACCAGAGACTGGATGGCTTATAAACCACAGAAGTTTATTTCTCACTGGTGTGGAGGCTGGAAGTTCAAGATCAAGCTGCTGGAAGATTCACTGTTGTCTGAGAACCCACTTTCTGGATCACAGATGGCGCCTTCTAGCTGAAACCTTTACGTGGTGGAAGGGATGAGGGAGCTCCCTGGGGTCTCTTTTCTGAGGGCACTAATCCCATTAATGATAGCTCTGCCCTCATGACCTCATTGTCTCCCAAAGTCCTCAATTCCAAATGCCATCACGCTGGTGCACTGTAATGTAACATGAATGTTGGAAGTACACAGACATCCAGACCCCCCCACCCCACCACCCTGCAATGGTTTTATTCATAGATTTAAACACTGAGCTCTCCACTGACATCTCTCCCATGAGACTCCAACTCATGTATTAAATTGCGTACTCATTGTCCCCACTTGGGTGTCTTAGGTAGCTCAAATTCAACACATCTCAAAATGAGCCGTATATAGCATTTCCTACACCTGCTCCTCTGGCATATCTTGCTGAACTCAGTGTACATCACCTCCATCATCCTAGTTGCTCAGCCCAAAATCATGGAGTCACCCTTGACTTGTTCTTGCAAATCTTTTTGGCTTTATCTTCAAAACTATTCCCTGACCATTATATACCCCTCTGCCACTGTTACCTACCACCTTGGTCTAGGCCGCTGCCATCTCTCACCTGGACTGTTGTAGTTGCTCATATCTGGTTTCCCCACTTGGCCATTTCACCCATCCAATCATTTCCCTGGGCCATAGCCAAGGTAGTTCTGGAAATGATTGTCTTCAACCAAACTGAAGAGGTTGCTGACATACTTGGGAGTACGGTGGGCAGGATTCTAAAGATGGCCCCCCAAGATTCCTCTTTCATGGTTAGTTAGTCAAACTCTAGGTACTGCTGTGAAGGGATTTTCCAAAAGTAATAAAAGTCCCAAAATAATATGAGGAGAGCTTCCTCAGGCTGGTGGCCAGAGAGGAAGCATGGTATCACCGCTGGTTTGAAGCAGGAGGGGCCATGTGAGCAGGAATGCAAGTGGAATTGAGAGTGGCTGCCGGCTGACGGCTAGCGAGGAGATGAGGACGCCAGGCCTTCAGCTGCAAGGGCCTGGGTTCTGCCATAGCCCGAACGACCTGAAGCAGAGCCTCGTGGTGAGAGTGCCGCCCAGCTGATACTCTCCTTCCCCCTTGTGGAGGTAACAGCCGAGACTCCTGTGAGATAGGGCCAAGAACTTCCCAGGACTGACGGAAGACAGTAGTAGCCCTGCATCCTGAAGCAGGGAGCCCTACACTGGCCTACAAAACTGGGATAAAATGTTGTTTTAAGCAACTCCATTTGTACTTTGTTACACAGCAATAGAAACACAGAGGGCATCTTTAAAAAACCACATCTGAAGGCTTCACTGTTAAAGCTTGAGAAAGACCACTGAGCTAATTCTTTGTTTTCTTCCACCAGACGATTCCTAAACCCATTGCCCTGGAGCCATGTTTTGGCAACAAAGCTGCAGTCCTCTCAGTGTTTGTGAGGCTCCCTCGAGGCCTTGGTGGAATCCCTCCTGCTGGGCAGTCGGGTGAGTAGATGAGAGGGTCAGGGACACAGTTCCCATGTTAGACATGCAAGGGATCCTTCCCATTCACTGGGAACTTCGCTGTAAAAGTGATATTGAATAGTGCCCACCTCCGGTCTGCGGATTCAGTGAGATAATCCCCACTGTCAAACTCTCCTGCGGTCGCCGTTCCTTCCCAGGGAAACGTGCAGAGCTCCCCTCACTGCCCAGCTTGCTCGGCCTCCCAGGGGTATGGATGCTTCCCACCACACCTTCCTTTGCCTGCAGCATCTCTGGCCCCCTCTGGCTCTGCTGCTCCGTTGCTGTCTCTGCCCCTCAGTGCAGGGTTCTCCCTCTTCACTCCATGTCTTCTCTCCCAGTCGCCTTACCTGCGCTCGTGGCTTCCCCCAGCTCCTCCACACTGGTGATTCTCTAGTTGCTATTTCCAGAATGACTGCATCTGTTTGCTTTCTCACTCTGTTTTAAATATAAGGCGCAAACTGCAGTTATTACAACTGAAAGGAAGCTTTTGAAATTTTACTCACTGTTCTACTCTCCAACACCGATTAATTTACACGGTTCCATTTCCTTTCCAGCCCTTGCTGGCAATTTAGTTGAAATGTTTGCATCACTTTTATTTTTATTCTCTTGTCATATAACTTTCATAAACATTTTTACAGCTTACTATATATTTTATCAATCTCTTACACTGTTCTGTCAAATACATGAATCATAATTTAGATAAACATCATTGTGTTGTTGAACATGAAGGAAAGAGGGAATACAGTTTTGGAAGTATCTTGATTAATCATGGAGTACTTTGGAGGGATACCTCAGACAATATGAATGTTTTAGACAGCTTTCAGTTAAAATGATCCTTGGGGTCAGGGTTGCCTCAGCCAAAAAAAAAAAAAGCCTTGTGTCTATGAGGAATGTGTGACCCAGAATCCTTGCCCAGGCCGTGAGCTCCACAGCCCCGAGTGCAACCCAGCAGAGCCTCTAGCTCAGCTTTCTTTGTGGTGGTCTGTGTCGGGGGTGTCGTTACAAGGGGAGGCCTGTAGGGTTGGCCATGCCAGGATTTACTGTCTTCCTCATGGGGGGCAGCTTGATTTGCCCTCACCTAGGGCTTCCTGTGAGTTGAGCCCCTATCTTGGCCTTGCCCCTGTGGGGGACAGGACGACCCATGGACCTGAAGGCTCGAGCAGTGTCTTTTGGCACCATGTTGGCCAATTCTCCCTGTTGGCAAGGTGCTGGCTGGGGTGGGGAGGAACACAGTGGCCTTTTCTGCCCTGACCTCTTCCTGATGTGTCCCAACCACCCTGGGCTCCTGATGAAGGCCTGCTCACAGCCTGAGACCCCAAAAGTGGGACCATCCATCCTTGCCGCCATCCTCTACCCCCATTTTACAGTACACCCCTCCCTGGACTCCCAAGGCACCTGGCTCTGCCTTTGGTATAACAGTTGTCACTGGTGTGGATTCTCCACTGAATGCCAGGCACTAAACCTGGCACTTAAAAGCTGCCCCTCCTCTATTCCCCCATTTTACAGGGTCAATGAGGGGGCTTGGCAAGTCTGCCAGCATACTCCTGAGGGCCTCAGCCAGGCTCTGAACCTGGGCTGGCCTTTTCCCTCGGGAACATCAGCTAATGGTTGCAAGTACAGGAAGGAGAACAGGAGAGGGAAACCACAGTCTTTAAAGCAGCACTCTGTACTTCAGGTCACTCACTGACGCCTCATATAGGCCCTGTATGAGGAACCCAAGGCATGGGGAGGTTTTAGAACATTGCTTCTTCTAGAGTGTCCTAACCTGTATCATGATATAGATATAAAAATCACTAGTGCTGGCTGGGTGATGTGGAATGAATCTGAATTTCATTGTGAACAGTGCTGCTTTTCTTGGCCTCCTTTTGGAGGCAGGCAGGAGAAATTTAGTGCTTAGTATGTCTGCAATCCTACTTATGCTCCCACCACCAGGCAGAGCGCTGGCTTGATTGATCTGCTGAAAAGCAAACTACACCTTTTATGTAAATGGTGGAGAGGGGAAAAGAATATGTATTTGTATTTGCATAATGAAACCCTGAAAGAATATATGCAAACTAATGAAAGCAGTTTCTCAGCTGGAGAGGGGAAAGGTGGAGTGAGGGTCAGAGTGGAGGTGAGACTTCCCTACCGACTTCATTGCTTTATTTATTGCACCATGGGAATGTAAACAGAAATTTTTTATATTTTTAAATGTAAAAGCAAGCTGTTCCTTAACGTGTGTTCCCTGTGTGCATTCTCCCAAGGTCTTGCAGTAGCCAGCGCCCTGGTGGACATTTCTCAGCAGATGCCAATTGTGTACAAAGAGAAGTCTGGGGCGGTGAGAAACCGGAAGCAGCAGCCTCCTGCGCAGCCTGGGACCTGCATTTGATGCTGGGGCCCAGGACTCTCCGTGAGTGAGCGAAGTGTGGCGTCTAGAGCCGTCTGCAGGGAGGGAGCAGGCAGGAGATGCTGTGCGGAGTGGAGCCGGGCAGAAAACTGGAAACCCTCCAACTGGAAACATCCGACTCATCTGCATGTTCACAAGCTTTCTTTGACAGTTTCTCCCATCTGTGCTCCAGCACCTAACCTTTTATTTTTGCATAGGAAATAACTGATGTACTTACAAGTCCAGGGGTGATCCATCTGTTGCTGGAGGAGGCTGTAGTGGAGCCAATGAGAGAGCTGGGAACAACACTCAGGTTTACTTGTGGGAAACTGGTCTTGGGACTGTCTCAACTGTGCAAAAAACAAACACGTAGTGTTTACAAGTAGACGTGTCATCGGTCATTCTGGGCCATGGTCTTTTCAAAACTAGTCAGATGAATGAACTTATTTTCATCTGAAGCCTGCTATCTTTTTTAAAAGGTGTGCTATTTATTCTTGCACGTTTTAGGCAGATACCTCTCTTCCAGGGAGTAGCTTTTTTCTAGTTGAGGACTAATAAAGGTCCATCTCTTTTGAATCATATTAAACTGAGATAGACGGGGGCTATTTTAAATGTCAAGGTCAGCAGTGATACTTAGAACGTAATCTGGTATAATAGGTAGTTTTCTATAGCAACTTGATTAGTCTAAACCCATTTGAAATTCCTCTCTCACATACACACATACACATACACTAAGTGCCTAGACTTTAAATAGATCTAGCAGTTGGAAAGTTAGTAAGCCTAAGTTTTTACATAATTGCATTCCTACATTCTTATACAATTTAAATAGCTACCATTGGCAATCTGCTTTTTTTCTAAAATGTACTTTGCAGCCAGGAAAGAATTCTCACCCCAAGCAACCTTTATCCCAGCAGCAAGGACTAAAAGGAAAGCAGAAATGACCTACCTGTAAAAGCTCCTGTTCATACTGTTGTCAAAAAGGACACTAAATAAGCATGATCCCCGGGTGTCCCTCTGCTCCCAGGGGACTCTAGGCCCCATGTTTGCTTCAGCCTTTCTGGCCTCCTGCTGCCAGGGCACCACAGAAGAAGGGACTCACTCATGTTCCATGTCTCCCTTGAGCAGAAAAGAGCATGACAGCACCTGGATCACAGAGCGACTCTTCCTGTGGCCTGCTGTGAGCTGTGGGCCACCGCAGGCTGCGAGTGGAACCTCACGCCAGGAGAGGGGCGTCTCCCCGTGCCGGCAAGACCTGCCAGAGCCTAGAGAGGGACCCGGAGCCAGTTGCCCTCTTTCCCCAAGAGGGCCTGGGCTCTTCATTCCTCTTCCCCAGACCCAGGTGATGCCTGTGGGGAGGGCAGGGAACACTAAAAGGAAGAAAAGCACATGGAAATGGATGAGGAGGGAAAACTATGCCAAAAGGGAAGGGTGGGGCCGTCCCTGCTTTTCTCCCAGAGCACTGCCTGGACACTGTGTTGTCCTGTCTCTGGTGCTCTGTATCCTGACGTTATGCAGCAGCCTCCCAAGACCTCTCTTGTGCTTCAGAGCCTGGGGGTGGACCTCACATTTGTGAATTTGGAGAAATGAATACTCAAGAGAGCAAAAACTGCGGCATTTCACCTCTAAATGCAGTGCCTAGAGAGGGAGTATTTTCTCTTCCCCAGTACCGACCTCACTCCCACGAAGAGTTGCCTGGGAAGATGTTTTCAAAGACGTTGAACCATAAAATACTGTCTGGTGCACAGAACACCTCCACTTTGAGACTCTCCTCTCAAAAAGCTGTGTTTTCACATCACTGTAAAGAGCAGACAGTTCTAGAAAAGACCTACACGAGCTCCCCACATCCCCACTCCAGGTCACGGCAACCCCAGAGAGCCCGCCGTGGACTGGCGCTTCACATCTGTGATTACCAAGAGGCCTCTTGGCCAAGAGGGAGGCACCGAGAGGCTCTGACCACAGGGAAATCCTTGTTTGTTTCAAGGAACCAGTGCTCCCTTGGCCAGAGAAGTCTTCTCCTCCCCACAGTTGTCCCATGGCTTGAAATAACATGCACTGTGTCCCACCTGGTTATCTTTTATTTATTGTTTCCTAAAAGATAATTTTAGTTTTAAAAAGGACGGAAGGAGCAAATGAAGTTTCATTCTGCTCCAACAGTGGAGAAACAGCTGAATCCACCTGCTTCTCCTATGTAGCCCATAGCAAACAGCTTCTTCAAGGCTCGGGCCAGAGGAAGGGAATGGCAGGAGAAAAGGCGCTCAGCAGAGAGCCAGTTACCAAGAGAGCGCCACCTGGAAGTTCAGAGATGTCTGCATGCCACAGGAGAGCCTGTATATAATTAAAGTAGTCTGACAGCATTGACATTGCACTTGTACATAACTATACAGTAGTGTCCGGAGGGTTCAGACATTCGGAGTGTACATAAAACAGAAAAATATCTAAATGTATTTTTATTAAATGTAACGGTGTCTGAGTTTCACCTAATATGTTTTTGTGCCATATACTGGATATCCAGGTTCAGAGAAGTCTTCTCGTTAGGCCCAAAAACGTTGAAAACAGAGCCAAGGAGGGCACCCCCATCATGCTGATGTGATCAAATGCATCTGGTACCAATAGGATAACTTGAATCATCTGTCAGTACACAAAAGAAAACTGGCAGTGCGTCCCTTCACACAGCACTATGTGGACACTCAAGGCAGTGGGAATCTCTGTCACTGTTGTTGGCTCTGCAAGCACCTCGTGATGCTGTTAGCCCCTGGGTGCTGGCGGTGGCCTGGGACAGCCAGGCTCATCCGGAGAAACGTTTCTTGAGGTCTGTGAGTTCAGACTATACCTGTAGAAATCAGATTTCCCAAAAAGGGTGTTTCTAGCCTGTGTTTTGTTGTGGTTTTAGCTAAATTTTTAATGATTATGTCCCATAACCCTCATTTACTGGGAACAGGGTAGGAGTGGCGTGGCTAGTGTGTTGATACACAGCTCCTGTTTCCCCGTGGAGAACCGCGCACACCTGGCCTCCTGGCCTCTCCTCCCCGCCTCTCTGCACAGTTCAGGGAGAAGGCAACTCTTACTCCCCTGAGCTATCCCGGAGGCAAAGCAGCTCTGGACAGAAGATGGGCAGCAAAAGGAAAACGGGATATCTATGGGTGAGGCCTGAGGTGCAGTGTTAGAGACACCAGAAAATCTGGGGCAAATGAAAAGACCAGAGCACTGTCAGAAAAGACATACTACCTTTCAGTGCAAGTCTTACTCCTGCAACTTAATGGCGTGTATTAGGGGAAGGGGTGGGAGTGGTTTACAGTCCTAGATGGTGCCCTTGCCATGAACACCTCCGATCCTTCGTTTCATTCACCCATTCAACAAATACTAAGCACTTACTACTAACGACCCAAGCTAACTTGAGGGCAGTGACCGAGATGAAAAAGGCCTCCAGAATTAAGACAGAATCCAGCCCCCAAACCCACCGTCCCAGGAGATCGCTCCTTGTGGTTTCTGTGAGAATTGGCCATCCTGAGAACAGACCCGAGAAGGCAGAGGGTCTGTCCTTGGGTCACACACCAGCTCTCAGTCTGAAATGTTTACCCAATTTACCAAACTGGGCCTCAAAAGGTTTCTACAATAGAGAGCCAGGCCTGCCAGGAGACATTTCCCCTGAGTCGTTCAAACTGATCAACACCCTTGCCTGCAGGGAAATGATCTGAAGAAAACTGGCGCCTTCTCTTTTAAAGGCAATAATGGAATCGACTTTCAGTAACTGAATTTGTGCACAAAACATTCTAAACACTAGTGAAGCCTGTTCATTGAACTAATTCTGGCTCTGGAAATGTTTTGTTCTATAGCTCTTTACGGTTTTTTGTTTGTTTGGATTCAAGCTTAGTTTGTTAATATGTATAATTTAGCGTCTGTTGCACTCATGTAAATATGGAGTAAGTATTGTAAACTATTTCATTGCTGGGGATTGTGGGTGTTATACATACATTTAGGACTGCAATTTTTTGGTATTTTTTGTATTGTAAAATAACAGCTAATTTAAGCAGGAACAAGAGAATTGAGGAAGGTCTGTGCATTTTAAACACAAATGTGAAGAACTTGTATATAAACAAAAGTAAATACTATACTACAAACTTCCTTCTGAAATAAAAGTAGATCTGGTAAAAATGTGGGTGTTTTTCTGAGTCTTCAATTTTTATTTTGTTTTGTTTCACTTTCTACAATTTGGTCAGTAGAGCTTTAAGGAAAAAAATGTTTGAAATGGTTCCCAAATTTCAGACTGCCTCAGAGGAAGCACTTTGTAGTTGAAGATGAAGGTGTTAAACCAACAGGGTGGGCACCTGAGATGCCTCTGGGGGACCTTCCTAATGTCCCCCCTCTACCTGTGCACCCTTTGATCAGCAGTGGGGGCTGGTGTGCGGAGTAGTCCACACTGATACCACACCTGCCAGCTGCCCTTGGTCTTTTAAGTGTTTCGTCTCCTCATGGGCTCCTGAATGTCTCTCTGGGGTTTCCAAACTGCTAAATCTCAGGTATGTTGCTAGGTTTCATCCTCCATGGCCTCAGCATCGTCATATGTCTTGAGTTTTTGATGAAGTTATCAATATATGTCCATTCACACAGTTCTGTGGGCCTTCTGCCCACCCAGCCCCACTTGATGCAGCTCCTCTGGGCTCAGAACTGCATTTCGGTGCCCTGGGGCGGAGTGCATAAAGCCTAGGATGAGATGAGCATCACGAGAGGTAAGAAAGTTGGGGAGAGCGCAGGGAAGGATGGTTGTTAACAGGAGGGTGCGAGGCCCCAGGGGGTTTCGGGGAAGGGGCCTGGAGATGCCCAGCAAGCTTGGGCCTGGGCCCAGGGGGAGACAATTGGACTGGTGGCCATCACAAAGTTGGGGAGGACCTGACCTGGGGAGGGCCGTGGGAGCCATCAGGGGGTCCTGAGAGGATAAAAACCTGTGTGTTAGTAGTGTTGTGGCAGAGACTGCTGGTGTTGACGGACCCTGTTACCTTTTGCCTTTGGACGCTCAGGTCCACAGCATTTCCCAGCCCCTTTGTAGTTCGGTTGGTGCCATAAACTGAGCTGTGGCCAAAGAAGTGTTGGAAGAAGTGATGTATACAAGTTCCAAACCTGGCACACACCATGCTCCCACACAGGCCTCCCAGGGATCAGGTATTGAAGATGTTGGGGGAAAGTGGGTCCTCAGTCACCACTTAGAGGCAGGCCACCTGGGCAGCAAGAGCTGTGTTGCTGGTCTTTGCACACTGACTCCACTGACCCACTGAAATCTGAGCCTTTATTGTTTTTTATAGCTTTCTTGCTCTCACTGATACACAAATTGGTACCTTGAAACAGAAGGCAACTAAAACCAAAACCTAAAACACATGTCATTGGCTTAGTAGAGGCCAGGTGGCAGGCAAACGGATGCAGCAGGCAGAACCGCTGGGGACCCCTGTCAAGCAATGGCAAGCCATCTGGTAAGTTGGAAAGCAAACTATGGGTCTTCTGAGTTTTTAGTTCAAGGGAAAGAAGTTGGAAAAAACAAAATGTGGTATGTGTTGGTGGTTATTGACTGCTTTTGGCAAGGCCATCACAAGAAAGTTGAGTTCCAGAATTAGTTAACAACACAGAAGGGAAGGGTGGAGAATATTGAAATCCAGAGACTTGGGGTGTTGGAAAAGCCAACTAATCTTGCTTCTGGTCTCCATACGGTGAGACCTAGCTGTGAACAGCAAAGACTCAGTGACATTTAATGGCTGCTTCCAGGTGAGAATCAAGTGTGGGACGTGGTCTTCCTACTGGAACCTCATAACTTCAAGGTCATCATCTTGAGGGAGACACATATGGATAAGGAAGCAAAGAAATAAAGCCAACTTTAGAAGTGTGTCCAGCAAAGAACTAGGAATGTTGTTGCTGACACTGGACCTGCACTGGAAAATGAAAAGCCTAAAATTTAGAGGGAATTACGTTGCCAGAGAAACCATTAGCCTGACCTTTGAAAATGAAAACAAACAACCCTGTGACTATTGAGGAAGCTTAATTAGAACCACCTGTAGGCAGGAGATGGCCGTGAAAGCTGTGTCTGAGGAGGGCGCAACCCAATGCCACCTCAGATATGGCCCAAAGAGCAGATTTGGGCCTGGTCGGGAACTGCTCCCACCCCAAGGCAGGGCCTACCAGGATTTAAAAATTGCTCCAGGCCAGTGATTGCTGTGTCTGCCAGGCTTCACTCTTCCTGTACAGGCGGGTCATGAGGGTGTCTTGCCTGGACAGGCATTATGTAGGGACCAGGGATTTCACAGTGAACAAAAAGAGTAAAAAAATCCCTGTTCTCATAGTGTACAATGTAGGGTGGGAGTCAGATAATGAGTACTATGTCAGATTATAAGTTCTATGAAGAAAAGTAAAAAAAATAGGGTTGGGGTAGAAAGTGTTGGTGGGGGGTTGCTCTTACATGGTGGTGCTGAGGAGGGACTGTTCTGATGTGTCATGGGAGCAGAGAGCTGAATAAAGGAGGGCGCTGCTGTGGAGGCCCAGAGGTGGCAGTGTGCACAGTGGGCAAAAGCAAAGTGGGTTACAACAGCAGTGCTAGGAGGTGGGGCAGGCAGGTCCGGAGGGGCAATAGTTTTCAACTGGCACAGGACTGCCCCCTAGGGGACATTTTGGAAATAGATGGAGGTGATTTTGATTATTGCATTGAAGGGGGAGGGCCTGAAGGCAGTCATCCTATGACATACAGGACTGTCCCACCCAACAAGGAATTGACCTACATCCCACTTGATTTTCAATCCTCTTGCTGGATATTTGTGTATGTGAGAAAATCTGTTTCTAATTACTTTAGTGTAGAATCCAACCCTATTATAAACACAAAGTATTTGAGAGCTGGTTTAATATACAGTCAGATTTCCAGAGATGCTACTATTGTGTAATTCAAGGCAAGAATGAACTTCATTTTCTTCATAACTTTACCAAGAGCTGATCATCATTTTGGAAAATTCCGTCACCAACAGCAGTGTCATTCCTGGTAACTGAGTCCCCAGTCCCAGATACCTGTGGGTTGCATCTGAACAGACACACCTTGCAGCCCTGCATTATTAGCTGTGTTACATGCCTGGCATGACTAGACCAGATGATCCCACTGACTGTGTGAAGCGCGCTGCACAGGGTGCAGGGGGTCATCCCTGGCCGTCAGGCCCATTTGCTCGCCCTGTAGGTGCCTTTCTTCCTCATGTGCACCACCCTGGTCTCTTGAGGGCTCAGGTTGTGAGGTTTGTGTATTTTGTTCTCCTGTGTGTGTACTCATCTTAATTTCCCTCTCTGCATCTTCTTTCTGTCTTGGACTGCAGGCTCCTTCGGATGTGGGGTGACATGTCCTTGGCAGAACAGCTTCCTGGAAAATCCTTCAACTCAGCCCTTCCCAGGCCTGCAACCCAGAGAGGCAGGCTTGTGTCTCTGCCTCCTTTCACACGTGTGCCAGACTCACTAGCAAGTTCCTATCCAGCTGGGGGATGTGTCCCGAAGCCCTGCAGAGCGACTGTCCTTCTGCTTCTCTGGAAATTTTACTGGCAATGTGTACACTTCTGGTAAAAACAAGCTCATTCTGTGAAATTGGTGCTGCCTCACTCAATGGGGGAGTGGGGGGTGGAGAAAGGGCAGTGGGCAGTGAACAGTTTCCATATCAATCTTAGACATCAGGTTCCAAGCCAGAGTGGGCATTCATGAGCCGTGAAGTTTCCACCAATAAATCAACAGAAGCTTCCAGCACCTGCCTTCCTGCCTCACTCCCAGCCCCCAGCCACCTGCCAGCTAGAGGCTCAATGTTGACAACAGCTCACAGAGACCCATCACAGGGATGAGATCAGGGCTATGACCACAGTCTTCCTGTGTGCACAGGAGAGAGTGGCAGCAATGAGGCTACCTGGTAGGACACTCAGAAGTGGACGAGTAAGGCAGGACCTCTTCCTGGTGTGGAGGCCACAGCTGGACTCTGCCTTGAGGTGTCTGGCCAGACTTACAACCATGTATGAGCCAGGACCTTTTTAGGTAGAAGTCACAAACCAAACTCTGGCAACCTTGGATAATTCCATTAGATTCCTGGGGCTGTTAGGACAAGTAACCTGACCTTGCTGGCTTTAAACAACAGAAATTTATTCTCACAGTTCCAGAGGCCAGAAGTCCGGAATCATGGTGTGGCAGGGCTGTGCTCCCTCCAGAGGCTCTGGAGTAGAATTCATTCCTGGCCTCTTCTAGCTTTTGGTGGCTGCCAGCATTCCTTGGCTTGTGTCAGCATTACTCTCATCTCTGCCTGTGTCTTGTCACCCTCTACCTCTCTCATACAATGATGCCTATGACTATATTTAGGGTCCCCTCAGATAATCCAGGATAAGCACCTCCTCTCAAGATCATTAATTTAATCACATCTTTTACCATATTAGGTAAGACTCTTTTGCCTACATACAAGGTAACATCCATAGGTTCCATGGCTTAGGATGTGGACATGTCTTTGGGGCCACCATTTAGCCCACTACAGCAGCAAAAACCTCAGAAAGTCACTAGCCAGGAGTGGCAAGATGGTGCCCTTCACAGATCAAAACACCTCATCCCTCCTCTTGGCTTCTCTCTGCAGAGCTGGCTGGGCCAATGCCCCAGACAGCCTCAAGCCACCCACACAAAATGTTCACTCTGGAGAAAAACAGAGAGCCAAGCAACAGGGAGACCCTTGGATCTCTCATTTCCCCCTGCACCCAATAAGGAAGCCTCTTTTCTGTTGCACACTGTCTGATGTTAAAGAGGCTCCGTTTGGTTAAACCTGAGTTTGCCTGCTCAGAAGTACTGAAGGAAGACGGGCAGCTGCATGGAACAATTGTGCGATTTTCAGCTCAGTTCTCACTTCTATTTTTCCAAACTTTTGAAAGGTATATGCCTATATTTTACTCCATTTATCTGAGTAAAATATGAAGTAGGAGAGTTTAACACACTCTCACTTAAGGCAAATTATTTAGCAGGTATTTAATTCTCTATTTGGGCCACCATGCAATCATGGTGAGCAGGGCAAGGCGATGCTTTCACTTGCCCGTCCTGCCCCCAATTCCCCCTCCCCCTTATAAACACATACCAATCTCCTCAGCCCACTTACAGGTGTCCACCCCCATGCAGATGTAGATGGTTGAGAACATTCCTCCTTCTTCATAAAGTGAGAACAGGTTGGACTCTCGCTTTGCCCAATACCCTTTCTTTTTTCCACTGGAAAACTGCCTTCCCATTTCATGTGATCTTGGTGAGCTTATGTCATTTCCCAGGCCACTGGGAAAGGCTTATAACCCATGCTGGGACCAAGAGGGTCCTGCCTGGGACAGGCCATGAATGCTGGAAATGCTACAAGGAGAGATCATAGATCAGGGCTGCTGCTGGCATTCTTCCCCCTGCAGAGGGAAGCCAGGCACAGACCAGCATGGGCAACATCATTTGAAACCCTAGAGATAGCTATGCCTGAAGCTTGGATGGTTGAGTTGCATGCCCAGGCCAGTTGCACTTGTGATTGGTTTCAATCAGGAGAGTACCGGCTGAAGCTGGGAGGCTGTTGAAAGCTGCCTCACAGGGTGTCTGTGGGTTTGGTATGAGTTGCTAATACACAGTCTCAGACCTGGTGGCTCTTTTTCTGGTCAGGACAGCCCCAGGCCTGGACTTCGTGTGGTTTGTACCTAACCCATGTCTTAGGTCTGGTTCTCTGAAACCGAGCCTATCAAGATATGGATTCTCAGCCCCTGATTTATTGGAGGGCTTACCCTCAGGGGAACCTCCTAAGTGAAGGACACAGGAGTGGGTAGGGGAAGGAGCTAAGCTAGGATGTGGTCTCAGCTGGAATCAGGCATGAAGCTGTGGAGCAAGCTGGTACACAGAATTGCCCCTGAGGTAAGCATGGTAGGCCATGGTACCCACGTCTCAGTCAGTCCTTGACTGCAGTCAATGTCAGGGAGCAGAGTGTAACTTTACAGGCAATTCTAGAGAAGGGGGAATCTGTGAGCTGTGTTTGCAGCCAACATTCCCAGCAGCTTGGGGATGGGTTGCATTGGCCAGAAAGGTCTCTGAGCAAGCCACCAACAGCCTCCACTTCCATCGGTTTCATGGCCCCTGACAAACTTCAACCAGGTTTGAGAAGGGCAGCCTGGAGACATGGGATCCCTTCACTCATCAGGAGTCTCCAAGATTTTGAGGAAGAAGCAAGTGGGCAGAGGCTTAGTACCTGCCCCCATTATTCTGCCCTCTCCTGCCCAAACTCCTTTGCAGAACTGAAATTTAACACAATGCCCTTGGCATTCACTGGGTCCACACTGGCCACACGTGGAGTGTTCACAAAAACCTTTATGACAAATTTCCCTCGGTTCCAGGAAAGAATTTGACTCTCCACATGGAGAGAAGCAGGTAGGATATGTGGTAATAAAAAACAAAACCCCATCGCCCCTTCTTTCAAGGGTCTGTCAGCATTGAGCTCTGTGAACACTGAGGTGGGGTTCCCTAAGTGGGTACAGCAGGTGATCCTGAGGCTCCCAGGCACCCCAGAGGTGGGAGTGTATCAATCAGGGCCTATGTTTGGCTGCAAAGAATAGAAACCTAGGGAGAAATTGCCTTAAACAAATTAGAGGTGTCATTTTTGTCAGGCAATGAAGAGTCCAGAGGGAAGCGGACTGAAGCTGGTGCAGTGGCTCAATTTTCAAGATGGTGCCCGTGTCCCCAGGCCTTGCCACCGAGGTCTGGGCAAGAAGAGGGGAGAGTTGAAGGCCAAAGGCTAAAGGGGCCAGTCAGCAAGTCTGTTTCTGTTTAAAGAGCTCTCCTGGAAGCTTCATCTGTGAATTCCACTCATTCATTATCCAGAACTGTGTCATATGACCACCCTAGCTGCAAGGGAGGCTAAGAAATATAGCTTCTTTATCTGAGTACTAGCAGAGAAGACAAAAATAGACAAAAGCAACCAAAATCCCTACCACTAGAACCTGATAGTTTATTCGGTTTGACATCTATAGGCAAGGAGACTAAGCCCAGAGAGGTTCTGAGGCTATCTGAAGTCACACAGGCCAGCAGAAACACAGCATGTGGCTAACCATGGGTCCCAGGCCACAGATCACATGAAAGCAAAGCCAGTGTCAGTGTACATGGATTTATTGAGCTGTGAATGCCATTCCTAGTGCTGGGTTAAACTCTGGGGAAAGTGGCCATATGGCCAGTGCAATGCAGGGGACTGGATTCTCACCTACTCCAGGTGGTACCACCAAGCAACATATCATGGACAGGAAGCACTCTGCCAACATATGTCATGGGCACAGGTGATTATCAACATGGGTGGTGTCTAACTGGGAGGATGTCATGAAAGGCTACAGTGGACAAACTTGCCTACAAGTCTGTTCAGATGTACTCCTTAAGGCATGATCTGTTTCAGGAGGACTGGCAAAATTTATAATTCTGGGAGTGTGGCGGGTCTCTGACCTTTTCTAGGTTATCTGGAGCCCTGATGAGGCCTCAGCTTCACAGGTGTCCCCCTCCCATACCCACCCTGTGGGAGACCCCTACTGTTCCAACATCTGTAGAGAAAGAACTAAAATCAAGAAACCTACTGAAAGGGGAACCATGGGCTTTGCAATCAGGCCTACAGCCTATATAACTCACTCCAGGGAACAGACACACAGGGCAGCTTGGGAGGTAAACCAGTCTCTTTCCAGTGGGGCAGCAGGCCACAGAGGTGGCCATGTACCCCAGGCAGGATGGGATAGTTGGCTGTGCTGTCCAGGGTCTGCTGTCCTAGTCAGAGCAGAAGCTGAAGAGCCAGGACAGGGAGCATGGAGAGCAGGGAGCACCCCTTTAAGGGCTGATCTGCAGAGGACATCTTGGGGGTTGGAGCAGAGTGTTGGCTTGAGGCAGAAGCCTGGCTCTGCAATCTGCATCCACCCCCACCCCAGGTCATTCTTGTCCATCTAGGCCCCACTGGCAAGGAAGTATGGAAAAAGCAGGGTGGGGGATGCCAGCTCACCATCCCCGACCTGCACCTACCTGCAGGTCCTGGAGGGAGTCTGGATGGTCCTGCATAATGGTCCCGCTGTCAAAGGCCTGTATGGCACCATCTGTGCAGGGAGGGGTCCAGAGTGGACTTAGCTGGAAAACCCTAGTACAGGGGTCAGCTCCTGGGGCACACACTGAGCAACCCCTGGCATCCTGTGTGGTCTCTCCCTACGAATGGATGGGAAGATAGAATGTCTCCAAGAACTGGCTTCCAGAATGGAAGGTGCAGGGTGAAGAATAATAAAGTAAGGACAACTGTGCTACTGGGTGCCCTACAAACCTTGTGGTCTTCCATCTGCACTGGGGATGGATTATCATCCCCTTTTAGGGATGGACACAAAATGGCTTAGGGGAGGGCTTCAGACTCAGGCTTCCTAACTCTCGGTCTGGGCAGGGAACCACCAAGTTTTCAGGCCCGGAAGGCAAGATCATCAATGAGAGGAGTTGGTAAGTGACTCAGGGATGAGGATGGAACTGCCTCAGAAGTGGCAGCAGCAGGAATCTCAACTAGTTCCATTCCAGGTGCTCTCCTGCCCGCAGGGGCCCCAGCTTACGCACCTCTAGGAACCTACTTTGATCTGTCACCTGCTCTCCAGGGACAGCTGAGCACAGATTCCCGAAGGGGTAAGACGACAGCAGAGGGCAAAGGGGGTCTACCTGGCTGCCGCAAAAAGAGCCTCAATTTTCTCACCTCTGAAACAGAATCCCACCTGCCAAGCGGCTTGGTAGAGGGCAGTAAAGGACGAACCGTACTCCTGTGCCTCTGGGCCCCGGCCCCTCACCCAAGCAGCGGTTCCTTGTGAAGAGCTCCCGGAAAGCTTCGCACTCCTCCCGCCGGTTTCCACTGGCTCCACAGTTGCACCACAGCGCCACGCGCGCGCTCGCGTTGTCCACGTAGTTGGGGGTGACTGCGGTGCCTGTGGGGACCCGGAGAGCGGGTAATCGACCCACCCATGTAGAGGAAGCCGGGAGAGCCGCGCCCGCACCCGGACCTCGGCAGTGCGTACCCACGAGGCCTGCGTAGGCGCGCAGGCAGCCAGGGGCGAGGTCTCGCGGGCAGCCGTCAAGGGCACTGGGGGCCGGCGCGCAGGAGGCCTGGAAGGCCAGGAGGCGGGGCCTGCGCGGTGCGGCGGCAAAGCGGTTAGCGAATGGGCGGTCCCGCCCAGCCTCGCCAGCCCCGCCCCCATCGCCCCGGCCTCCGGCCGCACCTGCAGACCCTGCTGTGCTCGCAGGCGTCTAAGGCCAGGAGGCAGGAGGGCGGTGCTGTGCCGGGCCCGGAGAAGGCGCAGGCAGGCACGAAGGTCTGGCGCCGGCGCTCGGCGCACACAGGATCAAAGCACGGGCAAAAGAGCAGCGCGTGGGTGAGCGCTGGCGATCCGTGGGCGAAGAAGCGGCGCAGGGCACGGCGGCATCGGGCGTGGGGGCAACCTCCGGACGCGGTCCGACGCAGGCACTGCGCCACGTACTCGGTGCGCAGACGCTGACACCGCGCGTCCGCCGTACACGCCTCGGCCGCGTCCACGCATCGGTTCCGTGCGGCCAAGCCCGGAGACCCTGGTGGGGAGTAGGCAGACTGCAGTTTTCTGTGCGGCCCACGGGCACACTTCACCCCGGTTCCGCTCCCCTAAGGTGGGGGCGCGCTCAAAACCCAAGGTGGGCGGAGTGTGGCCTGAAGGGTGAACGACTGGCACTGACCAGACTTCTGTCGCGTAGATGAACGGCGGCGGGCCCTGGAGATTCCTGCAACACATCCGGAATGGATGGGGGGCACCGAGGCTCCCTTAGAGGCCGAGGCCCATCTTCCCCAGGCACCACCCCTCCCAAGAGGGGTCGGCGGGGCTCCTTCCAATCTCATGAGTTCCACTTAACCCGGAAAACAAGGTTTCTGGGACCTGGCTAATGAAGACTTATCAGAAATGGCCTTGAAAACAGTGGACACTCCTCGTCTTCTCTCTTTGGCACGCTGAGCTTTCTTTCTTTCCCCTTCTCCACCCTAAGCTTGGAGACCCTTTGAATGGACCTATAGGTTTCTGGCTCTCCCTCCTTCCTGACTTCCTGCACCTCCCCCTGCCCCATGCCACTGGAGTCTTTCTCCATTCCCTTCTAGTGCTCCCTTCTGGGTGGTCTAACCCACGCTGCCCCATCTGGACTCTGGCTTCCTCCTGGTTCCTCCACCCTCCACCAGCCAGGCTAAAGAGGGACTCTCGCAGGGGTCTGGGCACTGGAGGGCCTGGCTGCTAGGGTTTGGATCCCAGAGAAGCCCCTTATGGCAGGCCACAGGGCTCTACCCTGCACCACAGGTCGGAGCTAGGGGCTTAGAGTCACAGGGTGAGCTCTGTGCGGACATGCCAGAGGTCACATCTAAATCCAGCCAAGCCATGGTCTCCAGATGGTGAGACTTGGCAGCCTCTTCCTAGGACTTGGATCACTGAACCAGGCTATCTCTGCCCCTCATGCTGTCAGACCCCCTGGGAGCATCTCACTTAGGAAGAAGCCTTCTGGCAGGGCAGTTCCCAGCCTGGCCCCAGACCCATTTCACTGTGTATGTGTGGAGAGGGTGTCCCTTGCTTCGGGGCTTGGAGCAGGGCCCGTCTCTGGCACTGGCCACCTCTTTGGGGGTGGGGGGGCATGGCGATTCTTGCAGTGGCTTCAGTGCCCTCCACGCTGCGGAAGGATGGACAGACACAAAGGACATGGAATTGGGTATGTGAGTGGAGAGGGCCGCAGGAGAGGGGTGAGCCGTCTCTCTCTCCATCTCTTCTCCAGGACACACAGAGCCAAAGACCAACTTTGCCCTTCTCTCCCAGCAAAGACCCTCATGTCCCCAGGCTTCAGCCACACACAACAGCATCTATTGTTTGTTCTCTAAGGTCTTGGTTCCACCTCTGCTCATTTGTTTACCTGTCTTTCTCCACCAGGAGCACCCTTAAATCGTCTCCACCTCAAAACAGCACATCTCTGCTCCAAGATCTCCTCTGCCTTAAACCTTTTCCTGATTTCATTCTCCCCATCCCACCAGGTAAAATTGCCCTTCCCTTCACGATGCTTCAGGTAGGGAAGGGACAGTCTGAGCAGGTGGAACATCAGATCAGTGGCACAGAGACACTGAAGATGCAGAGCGAGAAATCAGTATGAAACTCCAAGACTGAAGGTGGAGGGCTGGGGCTTGAGGAAGGGTAAGAGAGGTGGGAGAGGGGAGGCCATAGGAAAAAGAAAGTTCCTGGGGTAGGGGTACCAAGGTGGAACTTGGGGAGGGGATGGATCCGCAGACCTGAAGGCTGGAGGCAGATGAATAGAGAGCTGCAGAGCAGAGTGCCAGGTGTCCCTGCACCCCAAGCACAGGTCTCTCTCCGGTATCACCTCCTACCTTCCAGCTTTTCCTGGAACCACCTTCTTGCCTTCTACTCTATCCCTGAGGATCTGGGACTAAGAAACCAGGGTTCAGGGGTCCTGCAGCCACTCACTCAGAAACAGCCATAGCAGCAGCAGCAGCAGCAGCAGCAGCCTCATGGGCCCCAAGTAGTGGGCTATGCCACCTGAAACAGAGGAGAGGACAGCACCAGGCAGAACCCCAGTGGCACAGGTGCCTTCTTTCCAGTGCCACCTGAGCTGGAGCGGGTAGAAACCCAGACACTGTGCTGACGGAAGCACTTCTGCAGCTGGGAGGAGCCTTTGCATCTCCACTAAGTCCCCACCCCAAGCTATGCCTTCAGGTAGATCCAGGAGCCACTGAATCTAGAGCCTGAATGTGTCTAGGTGGACCCCCACACACACCCTCCTCCCCACAGCAACACCTACATAACAACCCCAGGAAACCTTGACTTTCCCATGCTGAACTGTTCACTTTATGAAACAAACATCGTTCTTTTCCTTTTATCATTCTATTTTTAACTTTTTATTCTTAACTAATCTTAGACTTGAAGAAAAGTTGAAAAAATATTAGTGTTTCCTTTATACCTTTTACCCAGCTTCCCCTCGTGTTAACATCTTACATAATCATAGTATAATTGTTAAAACTAGGGAATTAACATTGGTACCTTTTTAATTTCCACAGTTTTTCCACTAACATCCTTTTTCTGTTCCAAGATCCCATTCAGGATCCTACATGGCACTCAGTGGTCATGTTGCCTCAGTTTCCTGCAGTCGGTGGTAGTTCCTTAGTCTTTCTCACAAGCCTGGTGCTTCCCCTGTGGCCCTGCATGCCCCCTTTTCTCAGGGACTGTAAGTGATGAAAGCTTCTTTCAGTGGCATTAACCTCTCCAAGTCAGCACTCGGTCGTCTTTATAAATCAAAATCCCACAGATACAAAGAACACAGGAGAGGGCTTTAGAAAACAGTTTCATGCAGCCCCTTGGGCTGGCGGAGTAGAAAGCAAGGCTGAGCTGGGGACACCGCTTCTGTGCTGCCGAGGGAAGCAGCAGACACTTGCAAAAGTCCCTCAGCTCTTTACACCCCCTGAAATGTGGTCTTGGCACCCCTCCCATTTAAGAGGTGGAGTTTTTTTTCCCAATCCCTGGGAGCTGGGCTGGCCCTTTGACTTTCTTGGGCCAATAGTGTTATGGTAGTTAACATGAGCCAGTCATGAAATCTCAAGAGGCCTTGCAAGCTTCCAAATAATCTCTTGCAGGATGAGGTGAGAGAGGAACTTGCCTCAGGATCACAACGACTGGTTTTTCCTTTTGCTTCTGGCTCCCACGTGCTTTGTCATGGTGTTGTTACTGATCCAGTCTTTACTTAAAGTTTGATATTGTGCTCACTATAGATTCTTGGCACTAATTTTGAACTTTCGAAATATTGTATTAAAATATTGCTTATCTTGATTATTCTTGTGTATGTGCCCAAGATAGGCTGGTACACTTACGTCCTGCTTTCTTAGAACCCTCCCCAGCTGTCACGTGAACAATCCTGGGCTAGCCTGCTGGAAAATGAGAGACACACAGCCCATCCATCCCCATTACCCCAGCCAACAGCCAGCCAGCCCCAGAAGCAGACCTGCCTAGCTGACCAGCAGTTGACAGCAAACATATAAGTGAGCTGAGCTGAGACCAATCGAACAACCAGCTGAATTCAACCTAATTTGCCAATTCACAGAATTGGTTGTTGTTTTAAGGTACTAAGCTTGGGGGGAATATTGTTATGCAGCAATATCTGGCTGATACAGAAAGTCACTCAGAAACTCTTGCATAAAGCAAGGGGGGAGAAAAAGTGGCTTCTGAAAATGTCCAAGGGAGGCAGGTGAGGTGGGTGGGGCATAGGGATCATTCAAGCAAGGCAACACCATCCTATACCCAGGTCCACCTGGGGCCCTGGCTATCATCTGAGGCTCCATTCACCAGCCATCATCCCTCAGAGACCCCCATGGGGTTGAAGTTACAGACAGAAAAGACTCACAGAGGTCCTTTGGTGCCCTTTCTAAAATGGCTCCCTCAGTTCCCTCGAGGGAACGAAGAAGAGGCTCAGTAATGTTCAAAGTGAGGGACTGCCGTACACCCCACACTTCTCCAAAACCTCAGGTGCAGGACTGGGCTGGGGCTGAGGAAGCATCTGGGGGACAAGACAGGGAGGAAGAGGGAGAAAGGATGGTCCCAAGGATTGTTTGCTTTGCAGGGACCAGTCTCCGGGGAAGTGGACTCAGTCAGAAAGGTAGGTTCCCGAATCCAGGCTCTGGCCCAGCAGTCACTGCCCTCTGCAGAACTAAGTCTGGGTGAAGAGCATGCAGCCCACACCCTCAGGCTCCCGGGACAGAGGCCTCTCCCAGTGCCCAGCATGACCCAGCCTTCCCTGGTGACAGGAGGTCAGTGACTATGTGACCTTTGCTTCTTGGACTGATGGTGTGAAGAAGACTCTTACATGACATGCCTGCTGCCTGACCACTGCCAGATCCTCTAGGTCAGAACAGAGATTGCTTCCAAAAAATGCCCTGAGACTGTCTGATCACCCCTCCCTGAGGTCCCAGGCACGCTGGTTCCTGGAACAGGCCCTTGCCCTTCCCTGGGCAAGCATGTAGGGCATTTCCCCCTTATCCTGCCACCTGGTGTGGTGGAAATCCACTTGGTCTTGTGGCTGCCCAAGATGTGCCCCGTATCTAAGTTCCCTTAATAAACTCTGGTTATGATGGAGTTGTCAGCCTCTTTCTTTGGTCTCTCAGACGTGGAAGTTTTACATAACAGATGGATTCTTGGGCTTGTATGATCCCCAACCCCAAGGAACGAGGAGAGCATTGGGAAAATTCTGATGAGGCTCCAGGGTCCTGGAGTAGGTAGGGCAGAGGTGAATCAGGGAAGAAATGGTCAAGCTGCCTGGAGGTGCAAGGAGGTCAGCTGACTTTCTGGCTCTGCCCCTAGTGTCCATGTGCCTGGAGGGGCTGTCAGCATTCACCTCTCACAGGACAGTAGTTTGGCTTCTGGATTTGACCCGCTGAAAATAAAGGGGTGGGATCATCCCCTGAAGGCTGACTTCAGGCTGCCAGCCATGTGGCAGGGCCCCCCCATCCTCCCTCAGTGAGGACAGATGACCCAGGAGGAGCCGCAACTTCACCCTCCCCTGCTCCATGTGGTCATATCTCAGAACCCAAGCTCAGAAAACCCAGAGTAGGGGACAGTGAGCTGAGGGGTAACTGAAGGGCAGTGGGAGGTGGAGGCCCCACATCAGGGTCCCCACTTACCTTGGGGTGCAGGTAGGACCACAAGACACAGGTTTCTCAGGGTGGCTGTTGGGCCCTGGCAGAGGTCTCAGTGTCTGGGAGCAATAGGTAGAGAACAAGTGCTGTGGACACAGTTGGCAGTGGTCTGTGGGTCGGCAGGGCACTGGGGACTCAAGGTGGCTGGGTACTAAGCAGAGAGGAGGGAGCCCAAGAGTCCATCCCTTCACCTCCCTCCCCACTTCCCCCTGCGCCTCACTCACCGAGGGGTCAGGGCTCTCCAGTGGTCATCGGGCCCAGCTCCAGGGGATGAACACTGCCTGGGGTGGAGTGCCTGCGTGGGCCATTTTTGGGCCTGAGCAGCGAGATAAGAGGCCAGGAGGTTGGAACAGTGATGCTGAGCAGGACACCCCCTGGGCTGCTTCCCTGCAGCTGGCAGCATGTGCCCAGCCCAAGATCCTCATTCTGCTCTCCCTTCTGTGTTGACTGAGCCTCTACCCTTCTGCTCCAAGTCCTTCTCTCTAGCTCACTTCCTGCTCCCTCCTAAGAGGAGCCCTTGGAGTCCAGGCTCTAATTCAGACTCAAGCTCTCCCAAGGCTGCAGGCACTTTCTCTCTCCAGAGTTGACATTTCTCCCATGCTCCGGCACCATCCCAGCACCTTGGCACCCTCCAGATGCTAGCATCCCTCAGGTCCTGAAGAGAGGTGGACTTCCTCCCTAGGGGCAGCTCTGCCTGTACTCCTCGCCATTGGCTGGCCCTGCTACCCTCAGTGACTCCAAGCCATGCTCGACTGCTCAGGCCCCATCACCTAGAGCCAGTCACTTCCTTCTATATCTCTTCAAAACAGTCTCCACTGCCCTCAAGACTCCACTGGGCAATGACATGCAGTCACTGCCTAACTAAAGGGCCCCTCATGCTGGCACCAAGCTCTGAGCACCTTGCACTTCTGCCCACAGACCTGCAATCACTACTCATTGTGTCAAGGTCCTCTCACCTGGCACCTGGGACCTGGGTGGTGCCTACCCATGGTCAGGGATGCCCTCTGCCCCTATCTCCAGCCCAGACTCTGCTCTTTCCCTCAGCTTGTCCTGAGCACTCCCAAGGCCAGGCTGTGTCTGATGTGGCTCTAAGGGGCCTGCCTTGCCCAGCACCCAGTGAGGGGGCAGCCCTAGGTCAGCCGTGTTTGGTAGTATGGGACCATCCTCCCAGGCCATGGAGAACTGGGTTAGGGGCGGGTCCTTGGCACAAGGGTAGCTAGCGCTCTAACTGGCCAATGGTATGGAGTGAAAAGATGGGCTGGTCCAGCATTTGGGAACTCAAAGGAGGTAACAACAGAGATTTAGGGAGAGGATGTGACAGAGGGCTGAAAACTCATGAGAAAGACACTGGAGATACCCTGAAGGGCACAGTGGAGTAGGTACTACACCATATATATGAGCTGGTGGAAAACAGGGCAAAGTCAAAGATTAGGCAGCCCCCTGGTGGAAGAAACAGGAGAATGGACAAAAGGGACTGAACCACAACCATGGGGAGGGGTAAAGGGCCCTGCATGGATTCACTCCCTTGGCCCCTGCTGCCTTCTGCTCAAGGCTTCTTTCCACTACCTCTGTTGCCTCTCCGCACCCAGGGACAAAGCCTAAGGCCCCCATCCCAGCTGCCCCAGACCCAGCAGAACTCTGAGGAGCAAGAACCACCAGAGTGAGCTCAGGGAGCAGGCACTGGAGCCCTAAGAGCCTACCCACTGTTCCTCTTTGAGCCGCAGAGGCATTGCTGGAGCTGGGATCCCCGCTGCCGGTAGCAGCACCAGGCCAGGCCAGCCCCAGGAAGCAGAGGCAGCAGAAAGCTAAAGATCACTGCCAGCAGGAATGCATAGCGGTCTGCAAAGGACAGGGTGGGGCTGAGTCCTACGTGGGAGCACCACACAGCCTGTCCCCACTTGCTTCTCCCCGGCGTGCGTGCACCTTCAGGCTGCATAGGGCCGCTGTCTGTGCTTCCACCTAACCCTGGCTTGTCGCAGGAGGGTGGAGCCCAGCCAGGATCACAGTGGCAGTTATGGTTACTGTTGCAAACCTGCAGAGAAAGAGAGAAGGAAGGTCCCGTGGGATCAGGGACCTCAAGATCACCCCTACACACACACACCATTCAGACCACTCACCCCATGCCCATGGCAGGCAGTCAGGCAGTGCTCCAACTCCTGAAACGTAGTGTTTTGGCAGCGCCTGTCCTGGCACACCTATGGGCAGTGGTGTGCACTAAGCACTGTGGGGAGTGGCGCTTTGGCCCTAGGTACTCACGGGGCAAGGAGGGGGTTGGGTGGGCAGGGTTCACCATTGTAGGTCCACACTGGGTGCCTGGCTCTACCAGGCCCAAGTCAGGCAGGTGCAGCTGGGCACTAGGTAGCAGGAAGGCTCCCCTGCAGGTCACCTCGAGGCTGCCTAAGCGGATGGTAGAGTCCACGGGCATCGTGTGTGGCGCCAGTGGGCTCTGCTCCCCGCCCTGGCACTGCAGCTTCCCACACTGCGCATCCCTGGGAAGCAAGTGGAGGGTGGTCAAACAGCGTGGAGAGTCCCCCTAACCCCAATCCGCTTCCCAGCTTCTGCTCCCTCTGCTCCTCTCCCTACCTCTGCATACAAGGGCCGTGGCCGCCCTCTTCATCCTGGCCGCAGTTGCCACGGGCCCCTCCTGCCGAGTTCACCACATAGAAACAGGCCTCTGGGGCTGGGCGGGAGCCTGGGGAAGCACAGGTAGGGCCGGAAGTCACGATCTCCCCGCCCTCGCTCTCCCTCCTTCCCGTCCATCTTTCCTAGAGTAGAAAATTACTCAGTCCCAAGGATAGGAACAGGTGCAAACGGCACGGCGCGGCTTCTCACCAGGCCCCCAGAGCTGCTGGCACTGCTGCTCGAGCGTGGGACACGCGCCGTCCCGGCAGTAGCCGCGGCCGCTGGCGCAGGGTGAGCCATCGAGTAGGTAAAGGTCCGGGGGACAGTAGGGAGATGCGCCCGTGCAGAACTCAGGGAGGTCACAGTCTCCCGCAGCCCGACGGCACGGCGCGCCCGCCGGCTTCAGCTACGCAGGTGCCCCCGATGTCGGGAGGACAGCCGAGACACAGAGAGACAATGGACAGTGAGAGATCAACGCCGACAGCGAGGCTCAGAGCTGGGACAGCCAGACAAGAGAGCCAGGTGGACCCAAGCACAGAGCAGAGCGAGCATCCACAGGGGACCGGAGGGCGGCAATCGGCCAGGACAAACAGGTCGGCTCCCCAGCTCCCCTCGACCCTTCGAAACTCCCATCCCCTCACCGAGCAGCCCGAGCAGCAATCCCCGTGGGAGCACTGGGCCCCCTCACGCAGCGAGCAGTTGTGGGTGAAGCAGCAGGGGTCAGGGCACTCCTGGAGACAAAAAGGCAAGAAGGGACCAGGTAAGGGAGAGGCGCTCGAGGCCCTGGGGGAGAGGGCGGGCGCGCAGACCTAACCTGGCCCGCGCCGCAGTCGCACTCCTCGCCCTCCTCCACAAAGCCGTTCCCGCAGCGCGCCCGCGGCACCAGGAGCCCGGAGTCTGGAACGTTGGAGAGGCACGCGCCGCCTCCCTTTCGGAAGAAGGCGCGAAGCTGGCGGCGGCTGCAAGCGCTGAACTTGCGGGGAAATGGGTGCCTACGGGCGGGGAAGGGCGTCGGAGTGTGCAGGGACCAGCCCCCTGAACGCCGTGATGGTCTCCCACCCCCTCGCACCACGACCACCCGTGTTGGGCCCCACAGACGCGAACGCGCAGACTGCGAAGACACCGCCTGCATGATGGGCGACTCTGATCCTCCAGAGGCAGAGCCCAAAGTGGGTCAGTAACCAGGGTGAAGTCCCACAGCGAGCCCGAGGCGGGAGGGGGTGACGCCCCCAAGCGGGCAGCCCAGGGCTGAAAGTAGAATCCAGTCCTGTAGGAGTAACCTCGCTAGGTTTTCCCGAAAAGAGTCTTCATACTCTTGGGAATCCATTTTCCTTGGGATTCCTCCATTTAAGCCTTATAAACAACTCAGGGCGGGCACTATGATCATATACCCATTTTTACAGCAGAGGAAACTAAGAGATAGCATTCACCCAAAGGAATGCTGCCGAGGAAGGGCCCCAGGTCTAGTGGAGCCTCCCCAGCAGCACCTCTCCCCACGGGTCGCCCCGTACCCAGTGGCGGCTGCCATGACGCAGCCACCGGGCTCAGCTGTCGCCTCCACGCAGCAGCCTTCAGGGTCGTGCCTGAGGCCAAGGCTGTGGCCTATCTCATGGGCCATGGTAGCTGCAGTGCCAATGGGGAGCTCAGAGTGGTCCTAGGAGGACGTGAGTAGGGTCACTGTTGGTGGAGAAGGCTGCCCCGCACCTCTCCTCCCGTCCAGTCCCTGCCAGAGCTCACCGTGCTCACGCCTCCGGAGCTCTCTGCAAGGCACATGCCTTCCACGGGCGCCAGGCCCACGGTGTTACCCCGGAAAGCGCGGCCCCTGAGGGCAGAGTGCAGCGTGATCGGGCAATGCCGGGAGGGGGTGCGGCCCAGTGGGGAACCCGCGACGGGATGGGAGGCACCCACGTGAGCAGCTGCGTTGAGTCGTGTGGCCGCTGTACCCACAGCCCCCGGCGCCACTGCAGGAAAGCCCAGAGTGTGGCATTTGCATCCAGCAGGACCCGGCTGTGGTCCTGCTCAGTCCATACTTCCAGGCCCGTCAGCGCCACCTGAATGTCCAGAGTCCTGAGAATCTGTGGTCAGGGCAGGACAGGCCTAAAGCAGGGGACCAGGTGTACCACCTTGCTGCTACCCCTCTCTTTCCCCCTACATACTCTCTCATCTCCAAGCCTGCCTCCTCCAGCTAGGACCCGCCCAGGCTGTGGCTGTCACTCCCATTAGGCCTGTCTCCCCACCCACGGCCCCCAACCTGGTCCACATAGTTGGCGATCTCCAGAAGACGCTGTTTGGTGCGGTTCAAGTCCCGGTGCTGGGTCATGAACTGGAAAGGCAGCAATATGATGGAGTGACAGGTTGAGCTGGCCCCATTCAGCCCCAACAACCCCCCTGAGCCACTTCTCACCAGGGTGTGGTCAGCTACTATGTACAGCTCCAGGTACTTCAGGCTTCTGCGGGCCTGCCGCCTGTCCTGGGGAGAGGCAACCATGACCCTGAGTGGCAGGCTGCTGGGCTTGAGCCCTGACCACTAATCCCAACCCTCAGAAAGCACAAAGTTAACTTTAATATTTGGTAGAATTTGTTTCTTCAGCCACACACTGCTGTTTTATGATTTGGAGGGCTATTGATACTGCATTTCCCCTCCCACCCCATCTGTGCCCCTAACCCTGATCTGGGTGGCATGAGAAAGGCTGATCACGTTCCCTTTGTCTCCAGGATCCTTGTGGCCACAGGCCCCTTTCCAGCTAAGTAGCTGCTCTGTCCAGAAGATCCTGTGGGTTGAGATGTCCTCGGCACCCCCAGCTAGCCAGGGATGCACATAATAGCTGGCATTGCTGCTGAGAGTGATCAGGCCCCTAGGGTGCAGAGGGTGCAGAAGGCAGTGTGAGAGAACTCTTGCCCCAGCCCCAGGCCCAGCCCCTTCTCCCACAATTCCTCACCTCATCCCAGAGCAGATGCTGAGGACTACCCAGGAGTCCGGGAAACCTCTTACATGCCCACGGTAATGACAATGATCCTGGGGAGCAAGGGACCCAACCTCAAATCTCAGCCAAGACTGAAATGGGAGGAGCAAGAGAGCAGGAATGGTGGGGGCCTGGCTCCAGCCCCTCTTTAGAAACAGGAGAATGGGGAAGGAATGGTGGGGAGCTCCTTAGGAAGTGCATCCCCCAGCATCCCTCACCCTGCCCTCAGTGCCCATGGAAGTATCTCACCATGTAGTTGGGGACCAGCATCACCGGCTGCCCATCAGGCCTGTAGTGGGTTTCTGTGTATCCTGCAGTCAGCAACCTGCTGGGAAGGGGTGTTGTAGGGATCACCTAATTCAGCTCTGCCTCCTTCAGAATGCCCTCCAGGCTAATTGAGCAGCTCTGAGTGAGGCACAGGGCTAGCACTTCAGAAGCACCCAAAGCGTGTCTTAGGAAAGGGACAGGAACAAATGTGTATTGCTTAGCTCAGAAAAACCATGAGCTAGAGGGAAAAAAGTGAAGGGCAGCAAGGAGCCTTGGTGATGGCTTAGCCATGGGAAGAGGGTGTGTGGAAAACATCAGGGAGGAGCAGTAAGAGGGGCAGAGTTTGTGGTCCCTGTTGGAGCCTGTGGCAGGCAGCTGGACTCCCAGGTCTGCAGCTGGACAGGAGAGGAGGACTCAGGAGACACTGCTGAGTAAGTGGGGTTGGAGCTAAGGAAGTGTGGTTGAACTCCCTCGTGGCCCTTTCTGCTACCTACCCTTGTTGGGCATCTGGTCAACCCTCTCTCTTGTCCACCTTCCAGCCTCAAGGATCCTTCAAATCTCCTATGGTTTGCAGATCCCACATATCTTCCCAACTGTCCTTCAGGAATGTTCATCCCCTTAATAATTCCATTTCTGGGCCCCATCTCACCAGGATCCTTTCCACCAGGATGGATCAACCATAAGTCAATCTCTCTTCTTTAAAGAAAATCCTGACCCCACCTCACCTTGACCTCTATACAGCCAGGCCACCCCAGAAACCTATGATCCTGCTTCTCCACCTCCCAGTCTTCCCTTCACCTTCTCAAGCTTTGCTCCTCAGTCCACACACACATACATCCCTAGGGAGTAGGTAATATAATCAGCCCATTTGATGCATGGGGACATTGAACCCCAGAGGAACTGTGTGGAACCCATTTGTTCCTAGTCCATCTTATTCCATGGGGGAGAATAAAACACATGTGGAGTGCTTAGAACAGTGCCTGCAATGAAACAAGCGCTTGATAAATAAATACCTGTTGATAATAGTCTGAATGGTTTTAAGATCTCATGCTCCTTCTTGGACACCTACCCCATCCAGCCCAGCTCTGCCTGCTCATTTACCAACTCAGAATCTTTGGCTCTGCACCATCCAGGATACTTAGCACTAACATGGCCTTCTGTGATCTGGCCCCCACTGGTACTCCCCAAATTTGTTTCCCATTGCTCCCTTCCCTGCAGATAGAGACCCTCTGAGCAGGCCAGACAAACTGATGCCCCCTGAATGTGCCTTGATCTTTGTACTCACTGCATCTCTGTCCTTGTCATTCCACTAGCTTGGAGTGCCCACCCATCTTTGAAACCTACCTTGGATTCTCTTTTGACTCAAGGTTCTTTTCAAGATTCCATTAGATTATGCTCACTTATTTCTGGCAGGGAGCTGACAAGATGCTTCTGGGGCCTGGATGAGGAATGCGCCCCAAAGCAGGGCTGACCCTGCCCAATAGTCCACTTTAGCCTCAAGGGAGCCAATCATGGGCTGGTGTGACTCTCCCTGTCACCTGAACCTCCTCAGGGTCCTCCATCCTTCCAGCCTCCTTGCTGGGTCCCCACCAATCCCTGCCCCCAACACTGTTCCCCTGCTCCCTTTCCCAGAGAGAGGAGGCCTGTCTTGGCTCCTAGCCCCCTTCCCCGGCCTGGTACTCACTGATTCTTCTCCAGCTCCAGCAGGAGCTCCTGGCCTTCAGCTTCCAAGGCTACAAGCCCCTTGTCTAGCTTCAAGACCTAAGCATGAAAGAGTACAGGACTGAGATGGCAGGCAGCCGGCCTCCTGCCTGCCAGGGAGCCAGTAGGATGTGGAGACAGTTGTCAGGCAGTTCATGGGGAGAACATGGGGCTGAGGGACAGAAGGGTCCCCACTTGCCCTGGTGGACATGGGTGGGTGTGGGGGTGAGAACATGCAGAACAAAGATGTTCCCAAACTCAGGACGTTTGTTGTTCCTACAAGAGCCATTGAACATAGCCTGCTAGGTACACACCACTTCCTCCTTAGAGAGACTAGGAGTCCCAGAAAGGTGCCCTGCCTTGCTCAAGGTACTGGGCCCTTCCTCTGGTCCTCCCTCCTCTTTCATGACCAGGTTTGGTTCTTCCAGGCAGACAGTGGCGTCCTGAAGGCAGTGCCGAATGGGGGTGGGGTGGGCTTCACATAGCCATGGCTCAGGCCGGCTCACAACCTCTTGTTTCTGCATTTGTTTCTGCTCACTTCCTGTGGAATTCAAACTTTACTCCTCCACCTCCAGTTCTGACAAACTTCCAGGCCCTGAAATTCTCCCTGGTCTGCAGCAGGCTCACCCACACCTGCTTCACTGATCCTATGAAGTAAACACAGACCCCTATCCCAGGCCAAGAGGAAAATGTTGGCTTTGCCAGCCAGATGTCAGGAGGTGGCCCAGGCCAGCCTGCCAGCCTTTCCTTCCCTACCCTCCTTGTCTCTTCCACGCTGTGGGAAGACCCCATCTGCCCCCCTTGTCCACTCAGTCTGGCTGGGGGCCCAGAGTTGAAGCCAGTCCAGGAGCCTCCTGGAGAGCTGCTGTGTCTTCAGAATTCTGGCCCCAACCCTCACTGGCCCTTCCTTTTTAGCCCACAATGCACTGGGCTGGGCCAGAGGCCAAGGGGCTCGCAGTCTTGGGATGTGGGCTCTTTCTCTGCAGGTGGGGAGCAGACAGCTCCTTGCCCCAGCCAAGAGCCCAGCAAGGCCCCGAGCATGAGCTCATGGGGTCGGAATGCCACTTGCCTTATTGGAGAAATGTCAGTACCAAGGAAAGGTGGCAGCCCAAATGAAAAGCATCCTCCTGCCACCCCCACACCCCAGAATCCCCTCTCTGTTCCTCTGTACCCCTGCTACCCTCACTTCTTGCCCTCCTCGTGACTCCACCCTTCACTATACATCCCATCCCTGGACTGAAATGTGAGTGTTTCCTTCCCGGGAACAGGACTCCCTGCCTCAACACTGTCCTCATATCGGCAGGCTTCCTGGGGACAGGTGCCTGGAGGTGGGAAAAGCAAGGCCTCTCTGGGATTCCCCTCCTGGTCACAGCCCAGGACAGACTAGGAGGGTCCACACTCAGGGGGACTCCAGTGTGTGCCCAGCCTTTCCCTCTGCTGGTGATGTCCAGAAAAATGATCTCAAAGCTTGGCCCAGCACCATGCTTGACCACTTGAATGGGGACCCTGAGGGTGTGGGTGACCCAGCGGGGGCTCTAGGTTTGAAGCTGTGGGCCTGTGGGAGCCTCCCGGCCTTCATGGGAGTGCTCTCCTGCCTTCCTCCTTGCTGGCTTGGACAGTGGTTTGTCCTCTTGCCTGAAAATTCAGGATGAACAGGGCTCTTTAAGTTCAGAGGACATTGGCCAATGGTTTGGAGTCTTTCAGACCCTTGCAGGTCTCAGACTTCTGGGCTAAAGAGCTGTAAGAACTACAGCAATTTCTCCAACCTCTCTGGGCATCAGTTTACCCCTCTGTGAAATGGGCATGCAGAGGCTACTGGCCTCCTGGTTAGCAGCACAGCTGTGTGGCACATGCAGATGGGTCCATGGTTACCCTGGAAGTGTGTGATGGGTGCGTGTTGGGAGGAGGCTAGGGCAGAGCATCCTTGAGAAGCAAAATGCAGTGGGCTAGCATCTGAGGGCCACCAAGAGAGTGACCACTGCCCTTGGACAGAAGTGGATTCTTCATGAGCCAATGAGGCTGAAGTTTCAGGACCCTCAAAGGCAGGGTCCTGGAGGGGACAGCAATGTGTCTATAGGTCACGTGTTCTGGTAAACTTTGAAGAAGGATGATATCTTGGTATTTTCTTAAAGAGGTCCCTGAAGTTTACACCTCACAAACTCTGCCTGTTGGGATGGGGGTGGCCTGGATAGTTGTGGGAATGGAGAGGAAGGAGGGGGTGAGGGTGGGGGGAGCCTGAAAATGACTTCCATGTGTGCAGCTCACGCAATCTAGATGTCTCCCTGGCCCTTCCTTCCAACTCAGGGAGGAGCCTAAAGGACTGGGAGGGGAAATCTAGGGAACCCAGTGAAACTGCCACACTGAAATTTGGCAAGGGGCTGGGAGATCCTGGGGCCCTGCAGAGGAAGGAATGATGTGGCACTGACCGGCTCCTTCAGGGTGATGGGGCGCCAGGGTTGTCCATCCAGGACCCAGTAAGGGGTGACTGGCTCTCCAGGGATGTTTCCTGGTATGAGGGTAGAGTACAAAGTGAGGGGAAACTTGAGGAACAGAGGAGCGTGGGGCCCGCAGAGGGATGAGGTTAGAGGACCCCAGCAGAAAGGAACATCCATCTTTAACAATCCATGGGGTGTCCTTGGAACCAAGGAGCATCCAGGGAGGTGGCAGAACCGAGAAAAAGGAGCCTAGGAAGGATAGTTCAGCTGGGGATGCAGGAGCCCCATTGACCTTGAGGGGAGGGTGTGGGGTCAAAGGTCACTAGAAAGAGACCAAGCCTACCAGTGCAGGGTGGAAAGAAAAGGGGCGTAGCCTTGGATATTTTTAGGCTGAGAAGCACATGCCTTTAGAGCAAGACTGTGTTCATTGCCCTCTGAGAAAAACAACAGCTACATGTTATTTTGGGAGGCCCACCTGGCTCAGAGCTGCCCTTGGGGGCTTCATGCTGGAAGTGTGGCTTCCAGGAACTCTATCCCAGAGGCCCCCTCCTCATGTCTTCAGAGAGGGGAGCCTGGGGGACACAGCCTGAGTGCTCCCAGGCTGAGTGTGTGTCAGAGGGCTCCAGGAGGAATACCAGAGCCAAGCATTACTCAGAGGAGGCTGGAATGCGCCCCTGGAATGCTCCCAACCCCCCCCCCCACTCCCAGGACCCCAGTGACTTTCATTAAACCCGCCCTGCAGGAGCCAGGCCCCTGGAAGCTCAGAGCCTGCCGGAAGCTCTCCTTGCCTCTGGCACTCAGTCCTGGGGAAGCCCAGCTCCTAGAACTAACAGCTCTCCAACCCCCACCCCAACTCCTTTCTCCTCATCTGTCTCCTCCCCAAGAACCCATCATCAAAGACCCAGAATAGCAGGAGCTCCAAAAGTTCCCTTCCCCAAAAAAGCCTCCCTGATTGGATGAGTGAGCTGCCATCAGACTGAAGGGCCAGTGTGGGGAGGGGGCCGAACGTTTCTGGGGGTTCTCTTAGTCCAGAGAGGACTAATTGGGTGTGGAGAGCCAGCTCTTGCTGGGCGCAGGCCTCCAGGGTAGAGGGGAGGATATGGTTGGGGTTTTCCTCAAGACCCTGTGCACACATACTGGCCACTGGCATCTTGATGAGGGAGAGGGAGGCAGAAGTTGAGTCTGGTGACTAGGTGGATGGGAGCAGAAACTGGGGGAGCCAGAGTGGTGTTGGGGAGTACAGAGCCCTTTTCCACTCCTCCCAAGGGTTGCATCATCCTCCCATGACTCCAGACTGAGGAAGAGGAATCAGTGGAATGCGTGGGGTCCACCACCAAGAGAATAAGAGCTGTCATCCCTCCCCTTCTGGGTCCAGAACAGATCAGGACCCTACCCCTGTTGGGTCCCCCTCCACGGTGCTCCGCAAACTCCTGCCCCTCCACCCAGGTTTCCCAGCCCAGCCTCTCTTACCTCCTCCCTGACCCCTCTTAGGTACTTGATGCACAAGACTCCAGTAATCCCACCAGCCCCATCCCAGAGGGTTTGGGGATGTTACACCGGCAAGAGACTGAGCTCCGTCCCACCCCCACTCCTTCCTCCCCTGCCCTGCTAAACAGGCATCTTCTGTGAGAAGCCCTCCTCTATCTAACCAAACAAGGCAACAATATAAACAATCACGCACAGTCCCAAGGCCCTGGGATAGGGGTGAGCTAGGGTGATGCATGAGCATGGAGGTCACAGTCAGTCCCCTAGTCTGAGATCACAGCAGGGACTCCAGGGGGCCCGTGGAGGAAGACCCTTGAGCCCTAAGGGATGGAGGTGCAGAAGTGTTCCCACTGGAGAATGGGGCCTAAGGGTGCTTCCAACCTGAGAATCCAGGCGGAGGGGTTTGAGGGCTGGGTGACGGCTCAGAGGGTAAGGATCCCTGCCACTCGTGGGCAGAGAGGCAGCTGCGCAGAGTGTGCAAGTCTGGACCCCAGGCCCAAGTACAGGTGAGAATCCCTAAGCAGGTCTCAGGGACACCTTCCCAAACCCTCCCTTTTTCTTGTCCTGGACTCCTGTTCCTGGGCGAGGGGTGAGGGGAGTTCCAAAGCTCCATCTGCTGACAATGACCAAGCCTGCCCCTCGGGGCGGACTCACACTCACCAAGAAATGCCTCGACCCCCAACACCGGCCACAGAAGTTGCAGTAGCAGCAGCAACAGCAGCAAGGCCGGCGACCCTGGAGCTTTCCGAGACCCCTGACTCATAGCTGTGAGCGCCTTGACTTCTAAGCTGCGGCTATCGCTCCGGGGTCTGGGCTCCCGGCTCCCGGCTCCGGGCCCCGCCCCCTCTGGATCGCAGCCGACGCACGCCCTTTGCAGCCGGCCCACCTCTCCGCCCGCACCCCTCTCCGCGCGTCCCAGTACGCAGCCTTGGCCGCCCTCCCAGTGACCGCTGCGGATCCCGACACGACCCTGGCAGGCCGAACCCGAGCTGTGGCGCCCTTGGGGAGCCTGGACGACCATCCCGGCCGGAGCGGCTCTTTAGGGGCGGGGGCGGTAATCTGTGCGGCCCCTCGCTGGGGACCGGCCCGTGTCATCCCACCCTACAGGTCTCAGAAAGTCCCCTCCTTGTAGGGGCGGAGGGTGATGATGGGGTGCGGACCCTCGGGAAAAGACTTTGAAGACCGAGTCCAGGGCTCGTGGGTCGCCTGCTGCTGCTCGGGTCTTCCCAGGAGCGTTCCCCACTCCGAGATCTCCTGGGGCGGATCTCTGTCCCCGCCTTGTCACCAGTCCTGCCCAGGGGTGCCCTGGAGAGAACCTGGCAGAAGTGTCCCTGGGAGAAGGGAGGCCGGGGCGACCGCGACGGTGCACGCGCGGCCCCGAGCTAGTCTGTGTCCCAGTGGCCGCCAGCCCCGCGGCGCGCGCGGGAGGCCGTGGGGAGCCAGTGGAGGCTGCGGTCCTGTCCGCCCGGCGCTTCGCAAAGGCGAGGGGCCCGGACTGGCGACCGGGTGCGGCCTTTTGTCTCTGGCGGTGGCCAGGGGGAAAATTGTACAAAACCGTAGACACCAGATGTCAGGGAGCCTTTCAGCCTCGGTAACATCTGTTTCTTGTTTTAAAGGTTTGTGTACTGAGTAGTAAATTCGGACAGCGAGCATCGAGTATTCCTATAGAGAGGCGTGTTAACTTTTAAGCAAATCTATTTGTTTTTTAAAATCGAAGTGTGGCAATTCAGTGAGTTCCAGCTGCAAGGGAAATCTCTGTTCGCCAGAGTCAAACATCAAAAGTATAAAATGTTTAGGGAACATCCCTCCCTCTTCTGTGTGCACCTTCTCAGCCCCCACCCCCCAACAGGAAGCCGCTAATTATTAGTACAGGTTTTAGGTTATTTTATGCATTCTCAAGATAATACGGCCACTTTTTCTCTAGCATTTTTCTGCACCTTGATATTTTTTTTTTCACTTAATACACCTTGGAGATGCTTCATATCAGTGAATTTAGAGTGGTCTCATTATCACTATTCTCATTATTACCAAAGTATAATTTACATACAATAAAATGCACCTATATGACATGTTCAATTGGATGTGTTTTTATAGTACATTCTTTTTAAAAATTGATTTTAGTGAGGAAGGGGGAGAGAGAATGAGAACGATTTGTTTGTTCTTCCACTTACATCTGCATTTATTTGTTGATTCTTGCATGTACCCTGACCGGGATCCAACCTGAAACCTTGGCATATGGGGATGACACTCTATCAACTGAACTATCCGGCCAGGGCAATTAGATGAGTTTTGATAAATGTATACACCTGTGTAATCACCACCACAATCCACATACAACATTTCCATCACTCCCAGAAAGTTCCTTGCACCCCTTCCCAGTCAGTCTCTCCCACTCCCAACTCCAGGCAACCATTGATTTTTCTGTCTGTAGATAGGTTTTGTGTATTCTAGAACTTTATAGAAATGGAATCATAAAGCATATACTCTTGTGCCTGGATACCTTCTTTCTTCATGTTTTTGAGATTCATTTACATTGTTTAGTGTATCAATCATTTGTTCTTTTGTAATGCTGAGTATGTTCCATGGTAGAGGGAAGTATGTTCCTTGTCCTCCCGATAGCTTTTGGGTTCTTCCAGTTTGGGGCTTTTTTAGTTTTTAAATTTTATTTATTGTTTTATCCTCACTCAAGGATATAGTTATTGATTTTTAGAAAGAGAGGAAGGGGAGAGAGAGAGAAAGAGAAAGAGAAACATTGATATGAGAAAGAAACATGCATCGGTTGCCTCCCATACATGCCTCGACCAGTCGTCAAAACCTCAACCTAGGTATGTGCACTGACCAGAGATTGAACCCCCAACCTTTTTGGTGCACAGGACGATGTTCCAACCAACTGAGCCAATCAGCCAGGGCTGGGACTTTTAAAAATACAGGTGTTACAAAATTGCCATGTAAGTCTTTGTATGAAGATATGTTTTCATTTCTCATCTGTCAATACCTAGAAGTAGAATTGCAGGATCATATGGTAAGGGTATAATTTAATTTTTTAAGAAATTTTTCCAAAGCAGCTGTACCATTTTACATTCCCACCAGCAATGTGTGAGAATTGAATTCCTCTACATCCTCATCAACATTTGGTGTTGTCAATCTTTTAAATTTTAGCCATTCTAGTGGGTGTGTAACATCCTTATGATTTTTTGTAGTTGAATACTACCATTTATTTGTACAGCCCCCTCTTGGGCATATATATGGTTTCCAATACCTCTGCTCTTACAGACAATGCTATGATGAATAATTTTATGCACAAGTTTATCTGTGAGATAATTTTCTACAAGCGGAATTACTGGGTCAAAAGATATATGTATTTGTGATTTGTGTAGACATAGTTAAATTGCCCTCCCATTATAAACTGTGCCAATTTATAATATCTGGAGTGCTCGTTTTCCCAGAGCCTTACCAACACAGTTATCAAACACTGAGAGTATTTGCTAGTCTGAAAGCGAAAGTGCACTCTTATTATTGAGGTTAGTATCTCTTTTTTATTGATTATGCTTACAGCTGTCCCAATTTTTCCCCCTTTGCCCCCCTCCACCCAGCACTCCCCACTCCCTCCAGTGATTCCCCCACCTTTCTGCATATCCATGGGTCATGCATATAAGTTCTTTGACAACTCCATTTCCTATACTTGCTCTTAACATCCCCATGGCTATTCTGTAACTACCAATTTGTGCTTCTTAATCCCTTCACCTTTTCCCCGATTCCCTCAGAACCCTGCTCCCAACTGGCCACCATCCCAATGCTCTCCATATCCATAATTCTGTTTCTGTTCTGTTAGTTTGCTTAATTTGTTTTGTAGATTCAGTTGTTGATAGTTATGCATTTATTGCCATTTTAATGTTCGTAATTTTGATCTTCTTCTTTTTCTTAAATAAGTCCCTTTAACATTTTATATAATAATGACTTGGTGATGATGAACTCATTTAGCTTTACTTCATCTGAGAAACACTTTATCTGCCCTTCCATTCTAAACGATAGCTTTGTTGGATAGAATAATCTAGGCTGGAGGTCTTTGCTTTTCAGCACTTTGAATACTTCTTGCCAATCCCTTCTAGCTTGCCAAGTTTATTTTGAGAAACTAGCTGATAGTCTTATGGGAACTCCTTTGTAGGTAACTGTCTTCTTTTCTCTTGCTGCTTTTAAGATTCTCTCTTTATCTTTAACTTTTGGCATTTTAATTATGTGTCTTGGTGTAGTCCTCTTTTCATCCATCTTGTTTGGGACTCTGTGCTTCCTGGACTTGTATGTCTATTTCCTTTGCCAAATTAGGGAAGTTTTCTTTTATTGTTTTTTCAAATAGGTTTCCATTTCTTACTCTTACTTTTCTTCTTCTGGCACCCCTACAATGAGAATGTTGAAATGCCTGAAATTGTCCCAGAGGCTCCTTACACTATCCTTCATTTTTGTGGATTCTTTTTTCTTCTTGCTATACTGATAGGATGCCTTTTTCTTCCTTATGTTCCAAATCATTGATTTGATTCTCAGCTTCATCCATTCTGCTGTTAATTCCCTGTAAATTTTTCTTTATTTCATTTAGTGTCTCCGTTTCTAAATGGATCATTTTTATGCTATTGAAGCACACACTGAGCATCCTTACAGACAGTATTTTGAACTTTGCATCTGATGGATTGCATATCTCCATTTTATTCAGTTCTTTTTCTGGAGTTTTGTTCTGTTCTTTCATTTAGGCCATATTGATTTGTCTCATCATTTTGGCAGCCTCCCTGTGTTTGTTTCTATGTATTAGGTAGAGCTGCTTTGACTCTGTGTCTTGGTAGTGTGGTCTGTTACAGTAGGTGCCTTGTAGGGTCCATACAGCTCAATTTTCTAATGTGTCTGAGTGATATTTGTTCTGTAGATTAGCTGTAATTTTGCTGTGGTTCAGCAAGAAGACAAGCTGTATTTACCCATGCCTTCATCTTGACTGGAAGTTCCTAGTGAGGTTAGTATCTTCAAACATTTAAAAGCCATTTGTATTTACTTTTCCCTAAAGTGCCTGTTCATATCACAGCCCATTTTCTTCCATTGAATTGTTGTACTCTCTTAACTTGAAGATCTTTATATAGAAGGGTGATCAACCCATTGTCTAGAGTATGAGATGCAAATATTTCCCACAGTTTGTGAAATGTATCCAGGCTTTAGCTCATTTATATTCTTTGCTGGGTAGTATTTGATTGTATGACTATAGCCACATCTTTTCCCCATCGATTCTTCTGTTGCTGGACATTTGAATAGTCCCTCGTTTTGAGATGTTGCAAAAATTTCTGCTATGAACGTTCAAGTACACGTGTCCTTAGCTTCCTCTCTTTGCTTGTTCTGCTCCTCCCACCCCTGTACTGGTCTTCCCTGGGAGCTTATCCTTAATGGATCACTTGCACATGAAATCTCATCTTGGGAACCAGACTTAATGCAGACATAGATGGCTTTGGTCATGTAGGGGGCTCCAGTGTAGACAGGCTGGAGAGGCATCAACCCTTCCCCCTGTGGATGACTAAATGAAGTCACCATGGGTCCTGACACCAGTGGAGGGCACCCCTCCAGGACAAAATTCCCTGATCTTTCTGCTGGTTGAGTCAGGGAGCAGAAAGCAAGGCATTCTGTCATACCCAGGGTCCACTTTGCCATCTCCTTGTTGGGGAAGGATTTGGGGTAGAGCAGTGGTGGACAGAGAGGCCCAGGCTTCCATCTTGAACCAGAGCACAAATAGAGATTCCAGAAGAGGATGTGAATCCTGGGAAAGGAGAAGTCCTAACCATAATAAAGGAAACAACAGTCCTGAAGAGGAAGAAGAAAGAGACAGCTAAGAAAGCCTCAGAAGTCACAGGGGCAGGACAACACCCAATATATGTGCTGGCAGGGCCTGGCAAGGGGTTGAAGGTGGCTTGAGCACCAAATAAGCTGGAGACCAGGAAAGCAGAGCAGACCCCAGAGTCATAGAGTGGGAGGCCCCAGAGTGGGCTTCAGGGAGAGAGGCAGGCAAGGCCCTGTCTCCTCTGGAAAGAATACAGCCCACTGGTGAACTCCTGCTCACACTGCAAGCTGCAGCTTTGGTGACTCCTTATCAAAGGGTCCTCCCTGACCCGGAACCTGGTGACGGTCCCAGAGCCTGGTGACTATCCCCTGCACTATACTTCTCACTTTATCACATTTCACACAGAACTACAGTTGCCCATTTCTCGTCTCTCTCTTCCAGAGCCTGGGCTTCATGGGGTCTGAGACTGTCTTTTGTTCACTACCAATTACAGGGCCTGGCGCACTGTCAGTGCTGATAAAATGAGGGGGACATGTAGCCTATGAGCTGTGTGGGCATTGAGGTCATCCTTGCCAAATGGATGCTCCAACTCAGATGAGCTATGTCCAAGCACATCAGAAGAATTTTCTGCTGAAATCTCAGGGCAATTGTTTATTTACATTTGGGGGTAGCAGAGGAGGGGATGGGGCCATTTGACCAAAGTCAAGGAAGATGGATCCTAGAAGTGCCACTGGTTAGCTCAGTGTTCATGCCTAATAATAGCATGGGAGAGATCATTTCTCAAATGCCTTGGTGTCTCTCTCTGGGGGCAATAGAAAGAGTCCTGGAAAGAAGGCAAACCAGTGAGAATTAAATCTTTGAAGTACTCAAATAATGAGCAATACCCACCTTCTGTAAATAGGACTCATCCTGAAGAGTGACCCAGAACAAGGTGTCCAAGAGAGGCACTGCCAACTCCAGCCCATGGACATGTCATGCCAATACTTGGGTGTATCAGGAAAAGTTACACATGTGAACAGTACATTCAAAGGGGAACTTGATGTCCTTTGGCAAAGTAAAGAAGGTGCTTTTTAAAAAATCTGTACTCAGCTATAATTTGGGTAGACTTCCATAAAAGGTGAAAGACTTTTTAAAACCACTTTCTCGAAGTACCATTTGGTGTATTTTCAGAAAACTGTGTGCATCCTAAGTGCCTGGCTCAGTGACTTTTCACAAAGTGAACACATTCATAAACCCTGTACACAGACCAAGCAACCACACTGTCTGCTCCCTGAAACTCCCTTTATGGTCCCTCCCAGTCATGACCTTCTCCCGTAAGTAACCACTATTTTGACTTTTATCATCATCAATTAGCTTTAAACTTCATGAAATGGGACTCATGCAGTCTACACTGTTTAGTATCCTACTCCTTTCACTCAACATTATGTTTGGGAGCATTGCCCGTAATGTGTGTAGTTGTAGCTCCTTCTCACTGCTGTATACTATTCCATTGTGTAAACAGCACCATTCATTTATCCATTCTGTTGTCAATGTGCTTTTGTTGTTTCCAGTTTTTGGCTAGTGTGACTGTAAACATTCTAGTACAGTCACATGGTGGACATAAACCCTTAATCTTTTTTTAGTAAATAACCAGGGGGGAATTTTAGGGCAGGAGTATTTTAGCTTTAATAGATAATATTAAACAGTTTTCCAAAGTGTTCATATATTCTGTATGATTCCATTTGTACAGAAGTTCAAAAACAAGCAAGTCAGATCTATGGTGTGAGAAGTCAAGAGATTGATTACCTTGAGGGGTTGTGACTCGGAAGGATCAGAAGAGAGATTCTGGGGTGCTGATAATGAATGGTCTGTGTTTTTAATATGGGGGCTGGTTACATGGTGTGCCGACTTTTTAAAAAGTCATTAATCTCTACAGTTGTATTTCTGTACATGTGTTCACTTGAATCAAAGTTTATTTTTGAAGTCTTGCTATTTTCCTCCCTATCTGCTTGAAGATTGGCCACCATAATGAGCGACCCAGGAACTATCCAGACCAGGAAGTTCATGACCAACAGACTGCTTCAGGGGAAACAAATAGTCATTGACATCCTTTACCCTGGGATGGCAACAGCACCCAAGGCAGAAATTTGGGGAAAACTAGAAAAATGTGTAAGACCACACCAGATGTCATCTTTGTGTTTGGATTCAGAACCATTTTGGTGGTGGCAAGACAACTGGCTTTGGCATGATTTATGGTTCCTTGGATCACGCAGAGAAAACTGAACCCACACATAGACTTGCAAGACATGGTCTATATGAGAAGGAGACCTCAAGGAAACAGCGGGGAACGCCAGAACAGAACGAAGAAAGTCAGGGGGACTGCAAAGGCCAACGTTGGTGCTGGCAAAAGGTGAGCTGGAGACGGACAACAGACGTAAAGATTCTTCAGTGACTTTATCTGTGGTGATCGTGCAGGTTTTTCATGAGAGGATTCATAAGCTAAGAACTTTTATGTGAAAAATAAAATAAAAGTCTCAAGGAGCCTCAGAGCACGGGGGGTGGACATAACGAGTCCCTCTGAGAACTCTCCTATTCCAGGTGGACCTATGCCCCCTTGGAAGTACCGTGATCCCTCACTTATCGCGGGTATTACATTCTAGACCACCCCCCCCCCACCGTGCTGGGTGAAAATCTGCGAAGTAGGAACCTTACATTTATTTTAGTATTTACTGCACAATACCACAATATCCCACGATATAGCGAAAAATCCATGATAAATAACTAAATATAATATTTTTTAAAATCCCACGATACAGTGAGGCCGCGATAAGCGAACCGTAATATAGAAAGGGACTACTGTACACACAAGCAGATAAAGACTTTCAAGTCAGATGTTCCCACATCTCCGCGTAGCCACCCCTTCTGTGTCTGCCTGTGACCCTCCCCTCAGGCTCTCTTCCCCAGATGGTCCAAAAACATTGGCTGCATTTGGCTTGTTCTCTCCCAGTCCCACCCTTGGGTTTAGTCCATGCTTTCCACCCTTCCATTTGACAGTAATGTAGAAAAACCAGGGCTTACTTACTAAGTGCTCACCTATTGCATGCCAAGTACAGTGCTGGTCATGTGGGCAGTGCAAGTGAGCAGCCTCCAGTCTCAAGAGGCAAGAAGGAGTACAAATCACTTGAGCATAAGGCAGTTTGTGGTAAATGCATATAATTTGCACCCATTGGACACCTCAGCCGATAGTCTCGCAGAATAAACCCCTCTCACATTTGAATTCTCTGTGTTCCAGTCCAGCAGTTCGTGTTGCAAGAAAAAGACTCACTCCAGTTATGTCATAGGATGGACATTTATTGAGAGGAAATAACAGACAGGCTTCCAGGAAGGGTCTGGCTATCATGCACTAAAAGGAATGGGACTTTGGATCAAGAAGGGTCCCAACCACTGCTACATGGAGCTCACCAGGTCTTCAGTTTCTTCCCATCCTGTTAGCCCCATGCTAATTCTCCATTACTCCCTATGTTTCTAAACCCAAATTCCAGAGCAGGGGGCTCTTTGTTGCCCCTACCATCTGTTACCAGGCTACCAGGAGTGTCACTAGCATACCCAAGAACAGGCTCCCCTCAGGCACTGACTTCCTGGAAACACGTTCTGTCTTCTTGGTGGCCCTCATTCATCCTGGGCATGAGCCTCCAGGGAGAAAAGAAAAGATGTGAACTCACTGGATCATGGAGAGGAATGCACTTGGAGCAGAAAGGATGCTGATGACATGATTTCTGCTCCCCACATCCCCTGGGGGTGGAAGGTGAGAATGGGGGCACCTCTTCTTCCAGGGGCCATATCTGGTGAAAGATGTCTGCTCAGGCAACCCCACTGCCTGGCATGCCCTCTCCCTAGGGACCACTAAAGCTTCCTGATTTCTTCAGTCTTAATGTTTGAGAAGAACTACCCTCTCCAGGAAGCCCGTGACCAGGGCATGTCCTTCAGAAGATTGGCACAAAGACAGAATGTGCCCTGCTGGCAGCATTCTCATCAATGGCAAAAGCCTCAGAGATGAGCTCTGACTGGTATGGCTCAAAAGATTGAGTGTCAGCCTGTGAACCGAAAGGTTGCAGGTTCGATTCCCACTCAGGCTGCATGCCTGGGTTGCAAGCCAGGTCCACAGCTGGGGGAGTATGAGAGGCAACCAACCAATGTTTTTCTCCATCTTTTTCACCCTCCCTTCTCCTCTCTTTGAAAGTTTTAAAAAAAAAAGGCTCAGGGATGAGTCCATAATTGGGAGTCCTTTGGAAATAGAATATAACTACATTTCCCAGAATCCCTTCTGCTTAGAATGGCCATGTGACTAGCCAATGGGAAGTGAGTGGATATGATGTGCAAATTCCAGTTGTGTACATTTAACTTCCACTCTTCTTGTTGGAGGGAATGTGAATGCAGTGGGGTCATTGTAAACATCACAATCAAGATAAGATAGGAGGATCCAGAGCACCAGCAACTTAAACCACCATAGCATACCCAGACTAATATGGGAGGAAAAATAAATTTTTCTCATGTTGAAGTTACTATATTTGGTATGTTGTGAGAGCAGCCTAACTTGTGTTCTAGATGATACAGAGTGCTTTGGCTGGCCTGTGAGGATGCAGAAAGCTTCTCTTGTAATACTGCCCAATAGTCAAGAATGGGCTTGGAGGAGACAGATGTGCAGAAGCCGTGGAAGGTAAATGGAGAGATGAGATCCAGAGAAAAGAGAAGTGGACAACATGATCAAGTCATTTCTTTTCAGCATCCCCCGAGGTCAACATCCTCCTGGGTAGATTGGGGTTCACCCCCTCCTCTCACCAACTATTTTTCTTGGGGGGCAAGAAGTTTGGAACCAGATCATAACAAGTCAGATGTCTCAGCACTGTTTTCGCAGAGGCAGGCAGAATCAAACGCAGCCTTGTTCACAAAGCCCAAGTCATCACAGATTCCAGTGACCTCCTCCTCCTGAGGGTAGGCAATGTCACAGGTCAGCTCGGGGGTGGAGCACAGCATCAAGTCCCAAATGTGGCTGCAGCAGGATCAATGAGCTCCTCACAGAGAAAACCCTGGTCACTGAAGGACTCTGGGAGATATCATCACCTGATCCCTAACACTGGAGGGCAGTCGCCCAGGCCTCTAAGCCTTGGGTAGTGGTCTCAAGGGGATTGGTGAGAATGTGCGTGACTGGGAGCCCTGGCCCACCAAATGGATTATCTACAGAAGGGGACACATAATGAGAGGAAACAGTTTTTCACTGTTGCCCAGGTGATGGGAAGAAAAACCCCAAAACACAGGTGGGGTCCTGTGTTCCAAGATGTGTCTCAGAGGTGGAGGTGTTGCTGCTAAGTTCAGAATGTCTGTCCCAGTCATCTGACCAGCTGTGCAGCAGACACGTGGCTTCTCTCTACCCCAATCAGAATATGGTTCCCCCATCTTCTCAAGGGACTTTGGATCTCTTAGTCTCTCCCCAATTTCCCCTTGCCCTGGTACCAGCCTATAAATGAAAGCAACCTCTAGGGGCCAGCCCTGCACTAGGCGGTAGCAGGGCATTATGTCTGTGTGTGCCCACCTGGCAGACAGATACCTGCATGGTGTCCTTCTGAGAAGCCATCTCCACTGAATTCTCACCCCTGCTCATCTGACGAGACCTCCTTCTGCAAGTGCAAGAGTGGACTCAGAACCGCTCCTCTCCCTGATGCCCCAATTCCCTTCACCCGCCCTGCATGCTCATACCCACACTGCTCACTGCACCCAGCAGTGGGGACCATTGTGGTGAGCAGAGTGCCTTATCTTTCTTCCTCCCCAGCCTTTTCTTCAGCACAGACAGGATGGAGATAAGGAAAGAAGAAAACTATAGCAAGATGGATTTAGAGATAATTCTAAAAAGGATTCCCAAATTTGGAATATGGGCAGGGAGGGGGGCTGGCTAGGAAGTATGGAGTCTGTGAATTTGGTAGGAGGGATATGGAGGAATAGTGGGGAAAACAGAGCAGGATGATGTAGCCCCATTCACCCTCCAGCTCTGGACCCACCTCCAGATGTAGCAGGCCCCCAGGCCCAACAGGAGGAAGAGGTGGCCAGCCAGCAGCCCCAGGACCCAGACTAGCTGCTGGAACATATGCAGGCGACGCAGGGCTGAAACACAGGGGACAGCTCAGGGGACAGCTATGGCTCCAGGCCTCCAATGTTCCCTCCCAAGTGACTTCCCCAAAATGAAACCTTTTCTTTCACTTTATCTCAGGAGCTTCCCCACGCAAAGGAGCTTCAAGCAACCAGTCTAGACTAGACAAGCAAGCTGAAGCAACCCAAGGAAGATCTCAGAAGGAAGCCTTTGGACCTGAGAGCCGGGGCTTGCACAGCGTGGCCCAGGAGGTGGAGCCCTTTCTCACCTCTGGTTCCAAAGTAGGTGGAGGCAGTGGCAGAGCCCAGGGTATTGGAGGCAGAGCACACGTATTCACCCTGGTCACTGGAACTCAGCTCCTCAATGCCCACCCTCAAGGCATTGGGGGTGGCTGAGACGCGGATGTGCCGCTGGGCTGGAGCGCCTGAAGACTGGCTGGAGGCTACCACCCGATCGCCAAGACGGAGGGTCAGGATGGCCAGGGGCTCGCTGTCCACTTGGCAGTCCAGGATGCCCTGAGTTCCACTCTCAGGCTCCACAAAGACCGTCATGATGGGTGTCTTGGGAGGGTCTGTGGGGAGACAGGGCGTGTGATAATTGTAGAAAACAACCACAAATTCCTCCCTTCCCCGTACCCATGCAAGGTGACTTTGCTTCTCCCATTAAGCGTCTATTTCCTCACTCCTTGAATCCTTGTCTTGCTTTGACCACTAGAAGGCAGAAGTGACATTGTGTGACTTCAAGGCTAGATCTAAGAGTCCTCACAGCTCTGCTCTCCTCAGACCACAAGCATGTGGGAAGCCCAGGCCAGTCTGTTGGACACAGGGTGTCCCAGCCAACAGCTAGCCCCAACCACCAGCCACAAGGGTGAAGCCATTCTAGACCATGGAGCCACAGTTCAGCCACTACACAACTGCAGCCACATGAAGTGAAACCAGCAGAAGAACTGCCCAGTTGAGTCTATCCCAAATCTCTGACCCAGAGAGTTGGGAGCAAATAAAAGGCTGTCGTTTTAAGCACTATGTTTTGACATGGCTTGTTACGCAGCAATAGCTGACTGAAACAGCATGAGCCCTGGTGGAAAATAGAGTCGAGGACCAAGGCTGATGAGGGCCTATTGTGTGCCATGCAGTCTGCATGCTTCATCTCCCATATGCCTCACAGGGTAAGGGAACTGGCATTTGCAGATGAGGAGATCAGGGCACGGATGCACGAGATCACAGAAGTCAATGGGAGTCCTTCAACCCAGGACTCCATACCTGTGAAGTCCTTGCTCTTTGCAGGCAGAAGAGGAAGAAGACCTGAGGTGGGCGTGTGAGATGTGGGGAGACTGAGGTGGGGAAGGGGTCACACTCACAGAGCACACGGAGCATGACTGGAGCAGAGGTGGTGGTCCCGGTGGGGAGCTCGGCCCGGCAGTGGTACAGTCCAGCTTGGGCACGGGCCACATTGGAGAAGGAAAGGGTAGGCATGGGCTCTGCATATAGTTGCCGGCCATTCCAGAACCAAGCGAAGGAGGAGTTGACTATGAGTGTGGGGCCACCAGGAAGGTGACAACTCAGGTTCAGTGCTGCACCCTCAGGCATATCCAGGCCTGGTTCAGCCACCACACGCACACCTGCAGGCCAAGGACCAGGAGGTGGTTGGGGATCTGTAAGCCTGAGGGAGCCAGAGCCTCTGGGTGGGATCTGAGGAGGCATCTGAGAGGCCTCTGTGCATTATGGGAAGTTCTGATCTGACTCGGGATCTGGGACCCTGTAGGTGGGACGCAGCCTTCCCTCATGAGACTAAGCTCTCTGAGAACAGGGCTGTCTCTCTCCTTACTTGGGACCTCCAGGGCAGGGCCGTGCCTCCCTTTTCTCATCAAACCAGAGTTCTGATGGGTGAGGCTGTGTCTCACCCTCAGATCGGACTCCCCAAGGGTGAAGCTGCACCTCCTCCCTCAGACTGGGCTTATTGAGGATAGGGCTCTGTCCCCTTTTCCGCCCCAGGTCTCCCCGGGGCAGGTCTGTGCAGTACCCTCAGACTGGGCTCTGTGAGGGTAGGGTTATGTCTCCCTTGCACCTGACCTCTTCTTGGGCATGGCTACACCTCCACCCCTGTAGGGAGCTCTCCAAGGGCAAGTTTGTTTTTCCCCGTCAGGCTGGGCTACCCCCTTCAGTAGGAGCTATTGCCCTTCCCTCAGATCAGGCAGGGCTATATCTACCCCTTCAGGCCAGCCAACCCCCTCCACAAGGACTCCGCGACCCCACAGCACCTGAGTCCCTTCCCGTCCCCCATCACCACTCACCTTCTGCCTGTAGCTGCCCTGTGGTGCTGACTGAACCCAGCAAGTTGTGGGCTGTGCAGACGTAGGTGTTCTCATCACCTGAGGACACATCTTGCACCTTGAGCTGCAGGGCATTGCGGGCCACCTGGACATGGCCTGTCCCCGACACCAGGCCATGGACCTCATGGCTGGTGGCCAGGACCTTGCCATCACGTGACAGAGCCAGTTCAGCAGGTGGTTCACTGTCCACAGTGCACTGCACCACAGTCTTGAGGCTGGCCCTTGAGTCCCAGAAGAAGGACAAAACAGCATCCCGAGGAGCATCTGAGGATGGGGCAGGGCACAGTTGGAGTCCTTGCTTGGAAGTCCTGTACTGTCCATTGTCCAGCCTCGTGGCACTGGCGAGGCTGAAGCCTCTGGACAAAGAGTCACTTCCTGGAAGTGCTACCTTCTCAGGAGTCCTGTGGGCAGATTCCTTCAGGCAGGGTTCACAAGGACCTAGGGCCTCTTTCCTCCTCACCTGTGGCCTTCTCTCCCCAAGTGCCCATTCCCAGCCCACCGCAATCCTGTGCCCACCCCCACTGGGACCTGGAAGTGCCCTCTGGGTTCCCCCATCCGAGGGCCCCTGCTCACAGAGGATTTGCAGGGCTTCGGGTCGGGAACTGCGTGTGCCCTGGGCATCCTGAACTTGGCAGGAGTAGGCACCCGCGTGAGCCCGCGTAGCCACCGGGAATGAGAGGGAAGCAGCTGGCCCTTCCTGCAGCCAAAGGCCATTGTGATGCCAGGTATAGAGGGTGGGTGGGACGGCAGCAGGGTCTTCACAGGTCACTCTGACGGAGGCCCCCTCAGGCACAGTGGCTGACGGAGCCAGGGTCACCTGCACACCTGTCCCAGGGAGGCAAGTGTCACCTGGGCCTGGGGAAACACCACAGCTGATCCCACCCCTGCTGGGATCTGAACCTTGCCTCACCTTCTAGCCGTAATTCCAGGGATGTGTTGACCTGGCCCAGAGGACTGTGGGCCACACAGCTGTAGAGACCCTCATCGCTGGGTCTGGGCTCCCACAGCTCCAGGCGTAGGGTATTGGGCACAGAGGCTTCCGTTGAGGCGGCCAGGAGGCTACCCGCATGGCTGAGGGCCAGCTGGGCTGGTGGGTGGCTGTCCACAGTGCACAGTATCAGGGCCAGCCGGCCACCACGACTCTCCAGGAGGTAGGTCAGATGCAGGTTGCGGGGTGCATCTGCAGAAGCACAAGAGGTACAGACAGAGTTCAGAGACCACGGCCATGAGGAGGCCAACTTGCAGGTGCCACTCAAACCAGAATGGCCCTGGCTTCCCTCCCCAAGGGCCTCCACTTGCCCAGTTTGAGGCACTGCTGCTCTGCCTGGAGAGGACCTATCCCCAGAGTTCCCCAGCTCTAACGCTCCTTGGGAAGTGCTCCGTCGGCCAGCTGAGTTCTGGCACTGAGCTCAGGGATTGGACACCTGTGGGGTTTTAACCATGCCCTGATCCCTGTAGGCTGCTGTCATTCCTTCCGGCTCCACCCTGCCCCCAACCACACTCACAGAGGACATCCAGGAGGACAGGTCTGGAGAGGCGGGGTGCCCGGCCAGAGGTCACCACACCACAGTGGTAGGACGCAGCATCCGTGACTGTGACATTGGGCAGGTGGATGGAGCGGGCACCTGGACGCCGACGCCCATCCTGGTACCATGTGTAGGTGAGCTGGGCCAGGGGGGTGGTCCACACAAGGCAGGTCAGGTTCACCAGCTGCCCCTCCAGCACAGTGGCCTTTGGCCACACCTGCACACTCACAGCTGGGGAGAGAAAGGGCATAGGGACAGCAGTGAGGGTCGTGAGGCTGTGTAAAACAAGCCACCTGCCTCCATGAGGGAGGGAAGCCCCTCGGCCTGTGGGAGGCACGGGTGGCCCACCTGTAAGTGGGGCTCAGAGGTGAAGCTTGGTAAGGACTCATCATCACTCAGGTGGTCCCAGGCAGAGTTCTGCGGAGCCCGCCCCGACCCTGGTGGGGGGCATATGGAAGAATACAGGCCTCCCTGGCCCTGCTGTGGTTTCTCCTTGACCACCCCCTTTTGATTCATTTTAGCCACTTGGCATCCATTTTGTCTTTTAAAATGCCTCTTCCATGAGTCTTGGCCGGTGTAGCTCAGTTGTTTGGAGCGTCAACTCACACACCGAAAAGCTGCAGATTTGATTCCCAGTCGCGGCACATGCCTAGGCTGTGGGTTCGGTGCCCAGCTGGGGTGCATGCAAGAGGAAACCAATCGATGTTCCTCTCTCACCTTGGTGTTTTTCTCCTGCTCTTTCTCCCTCCCTTCCCCTCACTCTAAAAGTAATGAAAAAATATCCTCTCCCATGAAACGCAAGTTTGGAGACTACTGCCCTTAAGGAGGGTGGTAGCATGGAGACTGTCCTTATGCTCAGCCAACTTGCCTGTGCTCTCCTGTGCTCTAGGCTTCCAGAACCCTCTCCAACCTTCTCTCCTCTTAAGGGAGCCCCCCACACACATACTCACACCCCCACACTGACCCTGGGCATCAAAATTGGCTGAAGCCGAGGTCTGGCCCAGGGCGTTGGTGGCCTCGCAGGTGTAGACTCCCTCATCCTCCAGCACTGCATCGTGGATCTCCAGGCGCAGTGTGTTGGGGGCCACGGCCGCCTTTAGCCGGAGAGAGCTGCCAGCCAGTTCCCCCACACCTTGTAGGGTGGAGGCCACAAGGCGGTCCCCATGGAGCAGTCGTAGCTGGGCCAAAGGGTCGCTGTTCACATGGCACAAGAGATGGCCCAGTCGCCCAGGGCCAGTGTCCATCAGGGTGGTGAGTGTGGCCTCGCGTGGGGCATCTACACAAAGTAAGGGGGGTGGTCAGGGTTGGACCAGGTGGTCCCTCGCCTAAGACTCTCTCATGGAGGCAGAGACCAAGACCAAGGGCTCAGCATCCCCTCCCCCCAGCCATGCCCTTGGCTCCTTCACACCCTGAGAAACATACACAGGAGGAAAGAGCTTACAGGACACATGAAGGCTGACAGGGGCAGCCAGACTTGTGGTGGCTGAGCCCAGGGCCTGGGCTTGGCAGTGGTAGGCCCCAGCTTGGCTCAGAGTTACGGCTGCAAAGCGGAGCGTGGCCGAGGTTGATTCCTGGAGGAGCTGACCATCTCGATACCAGTGGTATGAGGTCCCTTCCAGGGCCTCCGTGGGTACCTTGCAGCTCAGGACCACGGCCTGGCCTTCCTGGAGCTCAGGTGATGGTGACACCTGGACCCAGGCTCCTGTAGGAGAAATTAAGAGCAAGTGAGGACCCTCCACCATATCCTTCCACAGTCTGGGATGACATGTTCATCCACACCAAGACTGCATGATCTCAGCCATGTGTCTCCAAGTCAGAGCTCCCCCAACCAGACCACTGCCGACTTCATTCCCGTGCCACGGTCTCTCCCGCTCCCACCTACCCGGCATGGGTCTGTCCTAGCATTTACCACCCACCACCTTGAGTTACAGCTTTGCTGTCAATCACATCTCGCCTACCAGAGGGTGAGCCTCTCAAGAGCATGACCGGCACATACCATCTGCAACCCAGTGTCAGGCGCAGTGCCTGCGTGTGTTAGCTCTTGACAAATGTTGGTTTGACCCTATAAAGCACTAAAATGGGAGGAATTTAGGTCGTGCCAAGGGCCATTGTGCTGATCATGAGCTGAACTCAGCATGGGTGACCAAGGGCTTAGAAGGGGAAGCTAGCAGCTGTGTGATCTTTTCTCTCCAGCCCTCTCCGGCCCTCTCCGGCCCAGCTCTGCACCCAGGCTCTAGGTCATGAGATCCCAGGAACTGGGGACTGGGCAAAGGGCAGTCCCTAGTGCCCCTGGGTCTGAGGCAGGATGAGACCAAGGGGCAGGGAGTGAGATGGAGGAACAGCTGGAGTGGTGACAGAACACAGGCTGTGCCCAGGAAGAGAAGTAAGTTAGTCCCAAGCTAGAAGGGCCACCTGCTAGTCATGTGATCATGAGACAGCTTTGAAAGCTCTGACCCTCATTTCTCTGCCTGTGAAATTAGTATTATAAGTAAGAAAAAATATACAGAACCAAAGCCCAAGGAAAATGTTCAAAAATTGATGTTTGTCATTGTGGGAGAAAAATTGTGTGTTTTTCTTTGGCCTTTGCAGCAATATGGGTATTAACTTTCCTTTTTCCTGGCTTATTCTCATAAGGAGGGTTTTTATAGAAGAATATGGGAATATATTCTTTTTTTAAGAGAGTTTAACAATTTTATTTACTTTTATAGAGAAGGGAAGGGAGAGAGAAAGAGAGGCAGAGAAACATCAATGTGATGTGTGAAAGATACATCAACCAGTTGCCTCCTGCACACTCCCGGCTGGGGGACCACCACTCAGGCATGTGGTTCACAGGCTGGCACTCAATCCACTGAGCCAGGGTTAAATATATATTCTTATGTATATGTATATATGTGTGGGTACATAACACATTTGCATACATATATTACTCATGTATATGCATAATATATTAGGTTTTGTTTAAGATACTTATTACCTAACAAAATTGTATCATTACAGAAGAAGATATGTCAGAAATTACTCCAACCAAGCAAGCTGCCTTGTGCAATTACCACTGCCTCCTCGTGGCTGCTACAGTTGTTACAGCTGAAAACATCTAGCTGGAGACAAAGGGAGGCCACCTGCTGGCTGGCTGGAAACTGTCCAAAAAACATGGCTGAAGAAGACCTCACATTTCTGCACAAAATCCACATGACCCAGCCCAAAATCTGGCTGGAGTGACACCCAGGGCATCTGGTTCTACCACACCTTCAAAGGACCGACACTCACCTCGGACCTGGAAGAAGAGGGAGGTATTGGCTGATCCGAGGACATTTGTCGCCTCACAACGGTAGCTGCCAGAGTCCCCAAGGCTCAGGTCTCGGATCTCTAGCTGCAGGGAGTTGGCCATGGCCTTGACCTGGAAGCGGCCATGTGATGGGAGCTGGGGCCCCAGGCTGCTGGCCAGGAGGTGCTCCCCATGGAACAGGGTCAGTTGGGCCAGCGGGCTACTCTCCACAGTGCAGACAAACATAACCGTGTGGCCCTGGCCCACGTCCAGGAGAGCCGACAGCTTTGGAGGGTCTGGGGGATCTGCAGGGACAGGGAGAAGCTCGGGCCACCTCCAAGCCCCACTCACCACGTTCCAGCTGCTACATTGTATCCCGCTCCCGGCTCCACACACACAGTCCAAGCCCACCCTTTCCCATACCCAAACCCAGCCCCAGCCTGGTTACTCCCAGACCCCGCAACCCTCCAAGTGCCCAGTGCTGCCCTTGCCCATCACCCACAGAGCACACTCAGGACCACGGGGGCGGAGAGCTGGGCACCAGCCTCGGAGAGGATGCGGCAGGCATAGATTGCAGCGTCTATTCTGGCCACAGGTAGCAGCATCAGGGTCTCCAGGGGGCCCTCGGTCCACAGTGCCCCATTCCGGAACCAAGAGAAGTTGGCAGGGCCACCATCGGCTTCCCGGCTCACATTGCAAGTCAGGTTGGCTCCAGTGCCCTCTGGCAGCGTGTGTGATGGTGTGATGACCAGGACAGTGGCTGGAGAGCAGGCAACACAGGCCCACTTGAGATAGGCCTCACTTTGACTGCTCCCCTCAACCCTAGGGGCCAGTGTTCCAGCCTCCCAGCCTGGAAGGGGCAGGAAGGAGACCCTCTGGAGTGCCCACTGGACAGGGGAGGAAAGCAAACTTCCACTGCTGAATGAGGTGGTTTCACTGACTAGACCCTCCTCGGAACCAGAGGTTGCAGAGGAATAGGGTCCCGAGTACTGGCCCCTGGCCCTGTGCCATCGTTTCCTGCCCCAACTTACCCTGGGCATTGAAGGTCACTGAAGAGGAGGCGTTGCCCAGGGCGTTGCTGGCCTCGCACAGGTACACACCCTCATCCTCCAGCACCGGATCCTGAATCTCCACAAGCAGTAGGTTAGGGGCTCTTTTGACCTTTATGCGCCGGGAACAGCCCCCACAGGTGCTGCAGCCACCCCCTGGTGGCAGGGAAGAGGCTACGACACGGTCCCTGTGGAACAGGCGCAGCTGGGCTGGAGGGTCACTGTTCACCCGGCACTCGAGAAAGCCTTGACGGCCAGCTCCAACTTCTGCAGCCTCGGGGTCCAGCCGGGCTGTGAGCTTGGGCTGGTGTGGGGCGTCTGGGGAGGAAGAGCATGGGCACTCAACCGCAGCTTCTGCCAAGGCCTCACAAGCCCACTCAAGGCTGGCTGGGATCCCAGGACGCACTGGACAAAGGCATGTGCCCCGAGTTGACACAGACAGCTGTGCACCGCACAAGGACAACCTGATCAGGCTGGGAGGAATTCAGCCCATGTGCCTGGTGCTAAGCTATGCCCCATGCTGTACTGTGTCTTCCCAGAGGAAGCACCGTTTTCTAGCTTGAGCAAAGGCAGGGAGGGGTGTGCTAGCAGTCACGCGCCTAACTGCCATGTGCCCGTGAGCAGGGTGCCCTCATAGCAATCCCCATGAGTCGTGCTCTCTGCTCTCTTTCTGCACCCCAACCCTTCCCTCAAGATCCTCCCTGCCTCTTATCTCTGATCTTCAAGCTGGCTCTATGGAGGATAATAGATAATGCCTGGAATGCCCTCTTTCTAGAGGCTTCTGAAGATGAATCGTCAGAGACAGCCATCAGCCAGGGCCTCCACGTGATCTCACCCTGGCACTAGAAAACCTCTAAAAGGTGGCTGCTCTTCCTGACAGTTCCAGGGCGTTGCTCCTGCTCATATCAAGGGAGGCTTTCTGGAAGCTAAGTGTGCCCTGAACATTGGTCAGCCCCTCAGGCTAATAAGGAACATCCTCTGCTAACAGGATACAGTTCCTCTGCTGAGAGGTTCTGCCTTCATGTCTCTGGGGGCCTGTGAGGGCGCAACCTATGAGGTGTGTGCACATATGTAGGAGTAATGTGTCCCAGGGCCCAGCTCAGAAGGATGAAGCTTGGGCATGGTGCCCATGGTGGTTTGAGGCTGGGGCAAAGGGCCCTAAAAAATCTGGGATTGGAGGGTGGGGACATGGGGAGGTAGAAAAATCCTCAGCCTTGTTCCCTGACTTCCAGCCCTGGCCTGTGGCCACCCTCTTGATCTAGACCCTGGGCAGGTCAGGGTCAGGAGGGCCTAGAGGGGGTAGAGATGGCTGGTGGATACCCAGTGGACTGACCAACCCTCTCCAAGCAGGGGCCAGTGGGGAGGCTGCTCACAGAGCACAGTGAGGACGGCAGGCAGGGAGGGCCCGCTGGCGCTGTGGCCATCCTGTGCCCGACAGTGGTATGAGCCAGCATCGGTGCTGGAGGCTGCAGGGAACTGGAGGCTGCTGCTGGGCCCCTCGAGGATCAGGGCTCCATTCAGGTACCAGGAGAAGCGGGTGTCTGGCGTCTGCCTCAGGCCGCTCCTGCAGCTCAGCGTCACCGCCTGCCCTTCCACCACCTCTGCTGCTGGGCTGATGAGGAGGCGGGCGGCTAGCAGAAGAGAGAGACAAGGAGGCTCAGCTCCCCCTGCATGTTAGTGGCTCCATGTCACCCATTGCAGGAAGCCCTCCAGTACCCCCCTTTCCCCACAAGATTGTAGGTAAGTTTGGGTTTCATGCCATCAGTTTTATGAATCTCTTGACAATCAGGAGGTTTTGGCCTGGAATGCCCATTCTGATCTATTGATAGTAACTGGCTGCAGCATGATTGAGAAGGATTCTGAGCTGGAACCCAGGCTTATTCAAAAACCTGGCTTGATTGATTAGTTATGTCTACCATGGCTTCAGAATGAAGGAAGGATACCACAGGTGCCAAGAGTTGGAAGACCCTACTCTATTGTGCCTACTGCATCTGACTCTTATCTAGCACAGAGCCTGCCCTAAACACTTGGTAAATAAGAAATAAATGAATGCACATGAAAGACCCTCCAAGTTCAGAGTCAGAATGTATACAAAAGCAGTAATACAATCTGCCCTGTTTTCCTTTTTGCCTTGATTTCCATGAACCTCTCATGTTGGGAACACTGTACAGCCTGGGTCCTTGATGTAATTTTTATTAACTAGCTAATTCAGCCCCTCAGCTGAGCCCTCTGGACTCCTAGGAGGGAGAGGCCAGAGCAAGCCTCCGTCCCGAGCTCCCTCCACCAGCCCTCTGTGGCCATCTTACCATTGGCATGAAAGTCCAGGGTGGAGGACACATTCCCAAAGGAGTTGGTGGCTGTGCATGTGTATTCCCCACTGTCAGCTTGCTCCAGGCCTTGGATCTCCAGGCGTAGAAAGTTGGGAGCAGAGGAGACACTGAAGCGTGGGCTGTGGTCAACCTTGCCGGAGGTGGATGCCAGGACAAGTCCCCCGTGTGACAGCACCAGGGTGGCCACAGGCTCACTGACCACCGAGCAATGGAGGATGCCCACCAATCCACCCTGTGTCTCCAGGAAGGCAGACAAGTGGGGGGCGAGGGGCGGGTCTGTGTGGAGAAGGGCCGGTAACCCTCAGAAAGGGGCACTCCCTGGATCCCCCTTTATAGTCTATAACTGCTGCACCCCCTTGTCCCCATAATGCCTTGGGAGGTGAAGGAAGACCCCAGCAGCTCCTGAGTGCCTGCTGAATACATTTTTGTCCCTGGGCTGCGCAAATCACTTCAGTCAGTCCTTGGGGCAGCCATGTGAGTGGGGATCAGGGACCCTACTTTAAAGATGGGGAAACTGGCAAAGAGACCTGGCAGTGGACAGCACCTCAACCAAGTGATCAAAGTGAGCACTACCAGCAGTGGGACACACTGACATCGCGTGCCTCCTGATGGGACACAGCTTCACGTTCATGCTGCTCCTGCCCAAGATCCAGGCCCAGTCTACTCCATTCAGACAAATGCAAACTGAGGAACATCACACCACAACTGGCCTGGACTCTTCAGGTGTCAGTATTGGTCATGAGAACAAGAAAGGTCCAAGGAACTGTCCCAGATTAAAGGAGAATAAAGAGACATGACAACTGAATGAAGCTGGATCCCAGATTGGATCCTGGACCAGAAAAAGCACTTGCCATAGAGGACGTTGTTAATAGGTATCACTTAAATATGGGCTGTAGATTAGACAAGAGACTTGTGTCAATGTTAAATTTCCTGATTGTGATCACTGTGCTGTGGTTATGTATGAGAACAACTATAGCAAATACATGCTGAGCAGCTAAGGGGTAAAGGGCATCATGTCTACAAATTTTGGAATATAAATCAATTGATGGATGACTAGATAGATGACAGATAGATGGATAACATTTATGTGTGTGTAGAGAGAATGCATATGGATATGTTTACAGAGAAATATGTATATACATGTATGCACACATATATGTGCATATGTATATACATAGAAACACACATATATATTTTAAAAGAGAGAAAGCATATGTACCTAAATATTATCAAATGGGGACTCTAAGTTAAAGATATAGGATAATTTTTGTACTCTTTGGAAGTTCTAACTTATTTCAAAATAAAGTTTTTTTAAATCAGAGGAAACTGAGGCCCAGGGAGGTCAAAGCCCTGCCAAGTGTGCAGAGCTCAAGGCCACTGGGGCCCAGAACCCTAATGCTCCTGCAGGGGCCCCACCCTTTGGCCTGGCTCCGGCCGTGCCCACCCCGCTGGTCACTTACGGGTGACCACCACACTGACGGGCCCAGAGCGCTCCCTGCCCTGGGCGTTCTGCACCTCGCAGACGTAGAAGCCAGTGTCGGCACTGGTAGCCGAGTGCAGCTGGAGGGTACGGCCGTGGGCATCCTCCAGCAGGGCATGGTTCTTGTACCAACTGTAGCGCAGCTCACTGGGTGCTTCCTTAGGCACGTTGCAGGCCAGCGTCACTGTCTGGTTCTCCTGGATGGAACCTGCTGGGCTCACTTGGACCTCAGCCACTGTGGGGGCAGCACAGGGCACACTGGGGGTACCCAGCCACCTTCCAGGCCCAGTTCCTCAGTCTCAGGGTTGCAGCCCCTGAGCCTAATCTCTACCCAGTCTACATCCCACCTCTTCTGCAGCGGAGCCTGCTGCAGGTCTGCCCTGTTCACTGGGGTCCTCCTGACGTCCCACCCTGCCAGGGAGGTTTGTCATCATCTGAGGCAGGGCTGGGAATCTATGCCCGCATCCCCTCAGCCTCTGTGGCCTGGACCCTTCCCCCGCCCTCTGGTCAAGACCCAGATTCAGCCAGGACTCACTGAAGATGTGGAGGCTGACAGGGGGTGAGACCAAGGAGCCCACAACATTCTCAGCTTGGCAGGTGTAGACTCCAGCATCGTTCCAGGCTGCCTGGGACAACTGCAGCACGTGGCTCTGGGCTTCAAGATGCATCCCATCCTTGACCCACTGCACAGAACGGACGTTGGGGTAGCTGCTGTTCACCTGGCAGGTGAGTGTGACCAGATCGCCAGGACGAATGTTCCCCTCTGAGGGGTTCAGGAGGATCTCCACACCTTTTGGGGCATCTGCACGGCACGATGGGGGTGTCAAGTAAGGCGCCCTGGGTGGGCAGGGGGTGGCACTCTTCTATCCTCTCTCAACACTGCCCTAAGGAAGCCCACCCAGATAAATCATCGGTCCCACCGGTTCCCTGTCCAGGGCTGCACCGCCCCCCGTCCTGTGTTCCCGAATCCCTCCCTTCACCGCAGAGAAGCTGATAATACAATGCTTGGCCTAGTGCCCAGCCCACACTGCCTCCCAGGGCTTTCTGCCTCATGATACTGTCCATTGCCCTCTGTTCTGTTTGGAGTCGTAGGTACCACCACACCGCTCGCTTTGGTGGCCTGTGGTAGCTGTTGGTAAGGTACCAAGCACCTGACGAAGGGGGCCAAAGGCAGAGTCAAATTAGCCCTGAGAACGGTTAAGCCATTTGCAAGAAGGGTGCCAAGAATACAAACAAACTGCATTTCTTTACGTCTTGTTTCAGAGCCTCCCACTAAATGTGAACAGAAGGTCACATTTTCAAGTACTTAATCTACGTAGATATGAAAATAGTAGAAGGTAATATTTTTGATTGCTTAGTATGTGCCAAGCATGCTTCTACTTTTCATAACAATTCTATGACGTAGGAACTAGTCTTTATTGTTACCTCCCCTATACAGACGAGAAAATGGAGGCTTCAAGAGGCCAGTAACTTGCCCAAAGTTTGCTCATCTAGCGGGTAGTGAGGTCAGCCATCGGATGCCTGTGAACAGTGGTTGTTCTAGAAGAGGCTGCCTCATTCTACTGTGATGGGAAAAGCTCAATCAAGTGGAAACTCCAGCTCAGGCCCTGACTGGTGTGGCTCACTGGGTTGGACATTGTCTCATAAACCCAGAGGTCACCAGTTCAATTCCTGGTCAGGGCATATGTCTGGGTTGTGTGCCAGGTTCCCAGTTGGGGGTGGGCGAGAGGCAGCCAATCAATGTTTCTCTAACACATCAATGTTTCTCTCTCTCTCTTTCTCTCTTCCTTCCCCTCTCTCTAAAAATAAATAAATAAAATACTTTTTAAAAATAAAAAATAAATCCTCTGCCTAAAAATACTCTGACTGTCCCATAGCCTCTTTGTCTTGTCTGGGTGACACCCTGACCACCATGCATGTGATCAGCCTTAGGCAGGAAACGGTGGACCACCCCCACCCCAGCATCCTCCAGAGCTGGGCTAAACCTCAGGGTCTTGCTGCCTGACCCCCAAGTTTCTGGCTCTTTGTCTCTCCTTCTGTGCCCAGCCTGGCCTTGGGGACAAGAGGTAAAAGGGAGCCATTAAACAGGGTCTTTTGTGCTTAGCAGTCTCTCTCCACCTGCCCCATTCAGGAGGTCAGAGTGCACCCAGCTTGCTTCAGAGGTGAGGGCACTCTTTCTATGGGCTGGAGAAGGAACTGGTTTCCACTGGGGAACCACAGATGTGTGCTCTGTAACGAGGGTGTGGCCCCCAGTGCACTCACGCTGCACTTGAAGGTGAATCTCGCCCTCCATCTTGTATTTGGCCACTGAGAGCTGGCAGCTCAGGGTCCGGCCATGGTCCTGCCAGGACAGGGCCATGTGGAGGGTGTCCTGGTGGATGATGCCCGTGGGCTGGAGCTTCTGGAGGTTGGAGGTGATTGAGCGAGCAGGGTCCTGGCCCTGCCACTGCAGGCGGACCGGCTCTTGCAGACACGCGTAGGGGGTGGAGCAGTTGAAGTCCACCTCCACACCCTCGCGAAGCTCTAACGGTGAGGCAATGGTGGGCGCACTGGGCTTCTCTGAAGACAAAGACAGGAGGCTCAGGACTCCCCTTCAGGATACCTGAGACCTCCTGCCCTGCAAACCCCAGCTGAGGGGCTTCCAGAAGAAGGAGAGATTGCTTTCTACCCGTACCCCGGCATGGGGTGAATGTAAGGAGGACACAAGGCTGGGGTTAGGCTGGGGCTGGGGTTGGGTTTAGGACAAGGGTTGGGGCTGTGAGTTAGTGGGGCCAGAAGCAGCTTGGGAGTCCTTTCCAGGCAGCAGCCAGGCCACCCTGTTCCTCACCTGTCACAGTGACTTCAGTGCCTTTGACATCTGACCAGCGGTTGCCCTCACTGATCTCAAAGCGGAATTTATAAGAGCCCGAGTCCTGGGGGCTCAGGTCTTTGAGCAGCAGGTTGCACATCCTGTGCTCAGTGTGCCCAAGAAACTGGGCACGGCCAAAGAAGCGTTCTTCCACCAGCTGGGGGTTCTCTGAGTGGTGAACCACCTGCCGACCGCCCGAGTAGTCATAGTACCAGATGGTTGTGATGCCGTGGGGCACCTTCACGTCGGCAGGAAAACTGAAGATGCAGGGGATGACGAGGCAGGACCCCTTCACGCCCTGCACGGACTCAGGACTGGAGATACCCCATAAGGCCAGGGCTGAGGGAAGGGTAGACAGACAGGAGAGTAATGCAAGCCCGGTATCACCACGGAGCCCTCTAATACGCCCCACAGAAGGTGCCCAGATGGGCCTCCAAACCCTGCCCTGCCCCCAGCAGTAGAGCTCCTCTGGGGGCCCCAGGGAGGATCGTTGCACCCTACCACTGCCTCCCTGTGCCTGCCCTTCAAGCTCAGCAGCCAAACCTGCAACCGGTCTGCCAGGTCAGCAAGGGCTGGGCTCATGGAGGCCAGGCCCTGTGAGATGAGCAAGGCGAGTGGAGCTTACCCATTGAGAAGGATGAGGCCAGGTGGAGAAGCTGAAGCAGGTAGCCCATAGCAGGTTCTTGCACCAGGTCTGGGGCATAAGAGGGTGGTGCACACTGTATACATTGGGCACACAGGGGCCTTTTAAGGGACCTCAGGACACCTCAGCCTCAGAGCCCGCTGAGAGTCCAGCCCTGTGTCCTCACACGCTATGCTGGCCAGCCCAGTGCAAGGGCGGCGCAGCCAAGGACCTCTGGGGCAGCCACCAGCTGGGAGCCAGGAGCCCACGTTAACGGCTTAGACTTCACACGGGAATTCCCTCCCTTGGTGGAATGCCTCAGAAAGCCCTCTGCGTGTCCCTAAGCCCCACCCCAAGTTCTGCTTTCCCAGGCCCTCAGGAACACTACCCCAGAGAAGACGAACAGCTGTTTCTCCCTTTCCCTCCACTTTCCTGCCCCTCCCCACCACCCAAGCCAACAGGAACTGGAACCCAGAGAGACCCGGTGACTTGCTCCAAGGCACTCAGCAAGAATGAGTTTTGTACTTGAGACTCATCTCCCTATGTCTAGCCTTATAAGCTATAAGCCCTATGGAGCTTGCCTGAGCATTTATCCAAGTGCTGTCTTTAAGGGCCACTCCCTTGCTCAAATGCCTTCTGTGGCTCTCCATTGTCCATGAGATGTAGGCCCAGTACATCCCTAAAAGGTTTTCATGTCTTACTCCCAGTTCTGCCCTCATTCCCTGCTCCTCACTCACCCACCCTGGGGACAGTCCCATCTGCCCAACAGCTTTCCAGCTGACCAGCTATGTCCTCACCACAAATGGTCTTTGCTTGTTGAACCTTTATTCAGTCTTCAAGGTGCAGCTTGAAGGAGGCTTCTAACTGAAAGTTCCCCTTTGGGGTTCCTATACCCACCCAGAGTCATCTCTGTGCTTGCCTTGTAATTGGCATCTTGTGAGCCCCTGGAACTGGGGATACGTGCCTTGCAGCACTGCAGAGCCCCCCAGGCTTGGCAGCGGTAAGCAGGGAGAACTGTGGTCCTTGAGCGTTTAGAGTTGGTGACAGGGCAAGTCTAGGGGTAACATGGGCACAAGGGCTGTGCACAACACATATCCCCACAAACATGAGTTAACTGCCTACAGTACACCATGCATGAGAAGGCAAGGGACCCTCTGCCATGAGGTGCCCCTGGTGAGAATGAGGGTCCCAAGGGGTGCCATAGATAGGAATCCGATGGGGAGAAAGGACAGAAACACATAGAACTAAAACTATAAATCTATTAGAAGAAAACATGGGTGAAAACCTTCATGACCTAAGATCAGGCAGTAAGTTCTTAAGTATGACACTAAAAGTACAAGCAACAGAAGAAAAATAGGTAAATTTAAAAATAGGTCAAAATTAGAAATTTTTGTGAATCAAAGAACACTATCAAGAGAGTAAAAACAAAACGTCACAGAATGGGAGAAAATATTTGCAAATCATAGAATTAGTGTCATACATAAGGGGTTAATATCTGGAATATATAAACTACTCTTACAGCTCAACAACGACAAACTCCAAACAACCCAAATTCAAAAAATGGGCTAAGGACTTGAATAGACATTTCTCTAAAGATGATATAAAATGGCCAATAAGCCCATGCATGAAAAGATATTCAACATTATTAGTCACCAGGGGAATGCAAATCAAAAACACGACCTACCACTTCACACGCATTAGAATGGCTTAACAAACAAACAAAACCAGAAAATAACAAATGTTGGAGAGGATATGCACTGCTGGTGGGAATGTAAAATGATGCAGCCGCTGTGGAAAACTGTCTGGTGGTTCCTCAAAAAGTCCGACATAGCCCTGGCTGGGTGTCTTGGTTGGTTAGAATGCCGTCCTGTGCAGGTTCAATCCCTGTTCAGGGCACATACCTAGGTTGTGGGTTTGATCTCCTGCTGGGGCGCATACAGGAGGCAGTCAATTGATGTTTGTCTCTCCATCTCTTTCTCTTTCTCTCTCTCTCTCTCCCCTTCCCTCTCTCTCTCTCCCCCTTCCTCTGTCTCTAAAATCAATAAACATGTCCTCAGGTGAGAGTTTTAAAAAATTGTTAAAACAGCCCTGGCTGGTGTGACTCAGTGGATTGAGTGCTGGCCTGTAAACAGAAAGGTCGCTGGTTCGATTCCCAGTCAGCGCACATGCCCAGGTTGCCAGCCGGTTCCCCACTTGGGGGAGTGGGAGAGGGAACTGATCGATGTTTCTCTCCCTCTCTCCCTTCCCCTCTCTCTAAAAATAAATAAACAAAATCTTTTTTAAAAATTTAAAAAGAATTGTTAACAAAATTAAAATTTGTTAAAACAGTAAATTTTATGCTTTGCATATTTTACCACACACAGATACAAAAACCCATGTTGCCAACTTTGCATTCCTCCCTCGTCCTAAATGCTGACTCTACAGAGTGAGGGGAAGGGCCTGAGGAGGCTGGAAGTGGGGAGAGGAAACTCATGACAACTCCCAGCCCCCAGCCCATCAGCCCAGCTGCTTCTGGTGGCTACCAGGGGGCACACCTGGGGAGGGCTGAGCAGACACCCAGGGCCTGGATAGAGCCAGAACTGCCTGTAAGGATGACAAAATAGAACTTAGACCAGTGTTAAAGGAGGATGGATGGATTGCAGGGAGCATATCAAAGCCAAGGCAAGGGAAGGGCCAGAAGAGCACTGCTCCTCAGTAGACCCAGCCCCCTGGCTTGGGCTGCTCCAGCAGACGGGGCTGCTCATTTTCTCAGACCCAGTGGCTCATCCCCAGTTCTGCAGGCAATCCTAGGCCTGCTCTACCCTCACCCTCCACACCTGATCTTTGGCCGTAGGAAAGGCTCATGCTGGCCCAGGCTGGGCCCCACGACCTGAATGCTGGTGCGAAGGGAAGCCTGCTGTGCATGGTTGGGGGCTGATATGGCCCTGGAGTCTACAGCCATACTGGGTACCAGGGTCAGATCCTCTACATCTGGGACATCAGCAAGACAACATGCACGTGTCCTGCAGATATCCCAGCTCTCCCTGCTATTCCCATTTGGGGCCCTGGAAAGGGCAACGTTGAACCTAAATGTGGAAGAATGGTGCAGTTTTAGACATACTGATCCCAGAATGGAAGCGGGGTTTTTGGAATGTGTGAGAGAACCTTTTCTAGAACTACCCCAAATTATGTCACGTAGATGTCACCTACACTTAGCCCATCCTCAATACTCAATGCGTCGGTTCCACAGCTTAACAACTCAGCCTGTTGCACCCTAAACACCAGCCTTGACCCAGAGGACTTTTCTGGAAACAGAAAGGGCAAGAAGGATCCCAGAAAAGACGACCCTTGTCTCTGTTTGTAAATCTGGTATTACGGACTCGGGTTAAGCTGTCCTGGTGTGCACCAGTTCCCCCTGGTGGTAGAGGGGTGATTGTGGGTCCTGGGGAAGAGGGCGGGATCATATTGGGGAACCCAGAGTGCTACAGCTCTAAAACAACCTGACCTTATGGCAATGACCATTTGGGAGAGCGTTGTTTCCCAGATGAGGAAGTTCCTGAGGTTCATCCTTGTATCCCCAAGTCTTAGGTGCTCTGAAGACAGTTCTACATCCCCACTCCTACCTAGATATGGTGTAGTTCGCGTCAGGGTTGGGATGGGGTCGCCTGGCACATGGTGGGCACCCATGTTTGCTGCCTGTGTGACAGCAAGTGAGTAGGTAACATCTATGTGAGATCGAGTGTCCCAGTGGGGAGAGTGGACTGGGACTCTGAGTCCCTGACCTCTGATCCCAGAGGCCAAGTCCAGACTGGGGAAGGAAGGTCAGAGCAGTTTCACCGCAGGCAATGAGGCAGGATTCAGTTTCTGTTTCCCAGTACCAGAATGTCTCCCCAGCTTCCCTCTTAGGCTGGAGAAGGAGGGGAATGGGGTGACAGGGCACAGCTTGGCAAATCCAGGAGTACATTATCTTCATAATAGCAGAAAGCCCCAAAAGTTTCATTCAGAAAGCTGTATAATCCATAAATAAGGTCTACTGGCTTTGAAATTGGCGAGAGAAATTCTGTGTTTTAATCTGGTTATACAGGCTCTCAGCCTGAGCACCTGTCTCCGAGCTTTGCTGAACAGGCTGGGGTCCTGTGCTCAGATGAATGACATGGAGTGGGACCGATCGGAGAGTGAGGGAAGACAAAGGCTAGGCTGCAGTGGGGCCGGCCCAAAGGTGATGGTTAGGCCGCGATTTGGAATGGAATTAGGGTTGGTGTGGAGGTGAGCAAGATGGGGTTGCGGTGAGGGCAAAGGCCAAGGTTGTGGCTAGGTGGGGGTGCCGATGATTAGTAAATGACTTGTGATGGGACACACTGAGGGTGAAAGAAGGCTGAAACAGGGACCAGGGCTGGGCGGGGTTCCCAGTGGTTAGGATCGGGACTGGGATTAGGATGTGGGCTGGGGGAGAGCTGGCGCTGTGAAGGGGTTTAGGTTATGAGTGCAGCTTAGACTCGTGTCTTGGGCTTCGGTTCATCCGGCATCCAGCTCCCACCCTCAGATGCCCCCACCCCACCCCTGTCAATCTCAGCCCAGCCCTGCTCCCAACCCTCCAACTTGCCCTCCAGAGCCAGGGATGGGCGTACCTGCTGCACAGGGAAGTGGCTGCAAGGCTGGTGAACTGCAGGTGAGGAGAAACGGGAAGGAAGTCCAGGAGCTTGTGGTGCTGCTGGCTCTCCAGGGCTCTGTCACCCTGAGAGAGGAGGTCCAGCCTCAGGGGCTGCTTCCTCTTTTCCCAAAACCTCAGCTGTACTGCCCAGCCCAGAGGCTGGACAGGCAGGCAGCTGCAGGCCTTATGCAATGCCAACACAGGAAAGACCTTGGTGGCAAGGGAAGGTCCCTGGCAAGGCACCGAGGGGACTTGGGCAAGCAAACGTGGGATCTGGGCCCATGCTGGAGTGTTGTCTCAGGCAAAGTGCCAGATAGAAGTTTCCATTCCCCCCTCTCTTTGGGGTCACTTGGACTTGTTAAGGAGTGTGAGTGGAAGGAGCTTTCTGCACACAGCAAAAAAGAGGCAAACCCAGCCTGCGGGAGGGGAGCTTTCCAGAGCACCCAGACCAAGGTGTTGCTTCTCTGAGCCCTTTGGGAGCTTCCCCGTACCCCAATGTTACCTGGATACTTTCAGAAGAAACCCCCCCCAAGAAGCAGGCCCTAGTTGTAGGGATCATAGGGGGACTGACATCCAGGACACCCCTCAGGCTGGAGGGGTGTCTCTGAGTCCTCTCCCCTTCCCCACTGTCCTACCCACCCCACACCCCACAGATGATTTCAACACCCCCCCCCACCGACACACACACACACACACACACACACACACACACACACACACACACTGAGGCGGAAAAAGAAAGACTCCAGCATAGCTGAGTCACTGTTATGATACTGGAGTCCATTTTATTGAGGGCTTACTATGTGCCAAGTACTTGACATATGGGGGAGATGTTAATTGCTCCAAACAATCCTGGATACAAGTGACAACACATTTCTTTGTTTTGCAATTCAAATTTACTTCAACTCAGCCCCTACCCATCAGTAGTGGTGAGGAGCCCAGCCATGGCAGATCAGCCTCTGTCCTGTGGGCAAACCACATGTGCAGATCAAAAAGGAACGGAAACCCTGAATAAGATACACCCAGGGTCCCAGGCCACAGTGGCCCAAAGCAGATGTCTCCTGACATTCTATCCTGAAATCCTCAGGCCCCAGAGAACCTAGGTCTCTATCACTTTGTCTCCTTTTTAGCCCCTGTATCACTCCTTCTTCTTTTGACCCAAACATAATGGGTTTATCCCATTGCTTCCTCCACCAGCCCCAACATAAAGCTTGTTAGTCCAGAGACCCATCAGCTCTAGGCCTGTGCAACTTATTGGCCCCTACTGTAGACTACATATATCTACCCCATGGCTTCATAGTGGGCAAAGCATATTCCTTTACCCACTGATTTGGTCTTAGCTAAAACTTACGTGGCCAGTGGATGTGAGTGGACATAATATAAACAAAGTCTTGAAATGTACTTGCATAGCTGGCCTTGCCTTCTTGCGATTTTGCCATTGCCATGCAAGGGACATACTTCAGCTGACCCGCTGGTCCAAAGAGGAAGACAGACATGGGGAACAGACCTGCAGCAACCCCACAGCCTGGAACAAAGCCCAGCTGAGCCCAACCAAAGCCAGCCAGACCCGAGCCCACCTGCAGACGTGTGTTTACTGTTGGATGCCTCTGAGAGCTCTGTGGTTGCTTGTTAGCTACAGGAGGAAACTCACACAAGGCTGCGTACCAGAACAGCACACCCAGAACCTGCTTAATTTTCCTTGGGGTAAAGAGAACAGAGTCATCTATTTTGCCTAGTCAACAAACATTACCTTTTCTTGTTTCTTTGAGTCTACAGCTGCCAAAATAAATAAAAATAAGAATTATTAGGCTATTTCTCACATACTTTTAACTTTCACAAACACTCTGTGAAGTGGGTGCTATTATTCTCATTCTAGATGTGCAAATCAAGGCAGGGGATATTAGGAGGTTTTCCCAAGGCATAATATTTTGGCTTCAAAAAAATAAATAAGACCTCACCAAATAAATAAACAAATGTCAAATAAGCACATGAAAAAGATGTTCCACATCGATGTCTTTGCAGAAACACAAATTAAAACAACAGTGAGATACCATTGCACATCTATTTGAATGGCCGAAATCTAGAACTCTGACAACACCAAATGCTGATAAGGATGTGGAGCAACACGAACTCTCATTTACTGCTGGTGGGAATGGAAAGTGGTGCGGCCACTCTGAAAGACAGTTTGGCAGTTTCTTACAAAACGAATCATACTCGCCCTGGCTGCTGTGACTCGGAGGATTGAGAGCTGGCCTGCAAATCAAAGGGTCACTGGTTTGATTCCCAGTCAGGGCACATGCCTGGGTTGCGGGCCAAGTCCCCAGTTGGAGGCGTGCGAGAAGCAACCACACGTTGATGTTTCTCTCTCTCTCTCTCCCTTCCCCGCTCTAAAATAAATAAAATCTTTAAAAAACAAAACAATGCTTGACATGTGAAATCTTGAATGTAAAATCAAATCTGGCTAATAAATGAATTTACTTCAAGGCTTAATGGTGTTACTCTGAGTAAACTTTTGATAATGATTTTTACTTTTGTTTTGAAATGAACGAGCATAATTTTTTCAAACAAAAAAAGAAAAGTCTGGCTAAAATACAGAGAACTCCAAATAACAGTGTTTTAAATAAAATAGAAGTGTAACTCTCTCTCCCTCAAGTAAGTGTTGGCATCTAAGGCTGATATGGCAATGGTACAGTCATCATGAAACTAGACTACTTCTTTTTTCTTAAGTATATTTTATTGATTATGTTGTTACAGTAGTCCCAACCCTTTTTCCCTTAACTCCCCTCTTCCCAGTACCCCCTTTTCCTCCAGCAACCCCATCCCTCTTTGTTCATGTCCATGGGTCATGTATATAAGTTCTTTGGCGTCACCCTTTCCTATATTATTCTTAACTTCCCCCTGTCTATTTTGTACCTACCAATTATGCTTCTTAGTCCCTGCAGCATTTCCCCATTTCTCCCCCTTTACCCCCCCAGCTGATAACCCTGAAAATGATCCCCACACCTATGATTCTGTTCCTGTTCTGGTTGTTTGCTTAGTTTGTTTTTGTTTTTATGTTTTAGATTCAGTTGTTGATAGTTGTGAGTTTGTTGTCACTCTAATGTTCATAGTTTTGATCTTCTTTTTCTTAAATAAGTCCCTTTAACATTTCATATAATAATGGCTTGGTGAAGATGAACTCCTTCAGCTTTACCTTGTCTGGGAAGCACTTTATCTGCCCTTCCATTCCAAATGATAGCTTTACTGGATAGAGTAATCTTGGTTGTAGGTCCTTACTTTTCATCACATTGAATACTTCTTGCCAGTCCCTTCTTACCTGCAAAGTTTCTTCTGAAAAATGAGCTGACCATCTTATGGGAACTCCCCTGTAGGTAACTAACTGCTTTTCTCTTGCTGCTTTTACGATTCTCTCTTTATCTCGAACCTTTGGCATTTTAATTATGATGTTTCTTAGGGTGGTCCTATTTGGGTCTAGCTTCTTTGGGACTCTCTGTGCTTCCTGGACTTGTATGTCTATTTCCTTTGCCAAATTAGGGAAGTTTTTCTTCATTATTTTTTCACATAAGCTTTCAATTTCTTGCTCTTTCTCTTCTCCTTCTGGCACCCCTAAGATTCAGATGTTGGCACGTTTAAAGTTGTCCTAGAGTTCCTAAGCCTCTCTTCATTTTTTAAAATTCTTGTTTCCTCATTCTGTACTGGTTGACTGCTTTTTTCTTCCTTATATTCCAAATCAGTGATTTGAACCTCGGTTTCCTTCTCTTAACCATTGGTTTTGTGTGGATTTTCCTTCATTTCACTTAGCATAGCCTTCACTTCTTCCCTTACGCGTTTGCCATACTTAAGCATATCTGTTAAGTCTGTGATCTTCTTTATCATCAGTATTTTTAACTCTGCATCTGTTAGTTCGGCTATCTCCTCGTTTGTTAGGTTGGCTATCTCCTCATTGCTTAGTTCTCCCACTGGAACCTTGATCCGTTCCCTCTTTTGGGCCATATTTCTCTGTCTCCTCATCTTGATAGGCTCTTGTGTTTGTTTGCCTCTGTGTCTTGGGTAGAGCTATTGTACCTGTTACATTGTAAGGGGTGGAGCCTTAGGTATTCATCAGTACAGGGCAACCCATTTCACCACATTGTGGCACTGTGTGGGGGGGAGGGGTCTGAGAGGGAACAATGCTGCTTGCTCAACACTTGCCCCTTTTCCAGGCACTTCTCCCACTTCCATATGGAACTGGCACCTCTCTAGCTGTTGCCCTGGCCGTTGTTCCCAGAGTTGGTGGGTATGCAGACATTCTAGGACCATGGGAGCCCTTTAAACAAGCGGACTCTGCTGAGGGACTGGCAGTTTTTCCCTCCGCCCCAAACCCCACTGGTTTGCACAGTCAGAAGCAATGAGGCTTTATTGTCCCCAGCACTGGAACCATGACCTGTGTGGTCTGGTCTGGTGCTGGGAGTGCTCCCCAGGTGTCCATCTCGACTTTTTTAAATGCTTGACTGTGCTTTCTGCTAGCCTGCTGCTGCTGTCACTGCTACCACCACCACACTGCATCCTTTCTGCCCCTCCTACCTGTCTGGATGAATATTTCTTCTTTATGTCTTTGTTTGTTGGACTTCCATGCAGCTCAATTTTCTGGAACTTCTGTTTGTCTCTAGTTTTGAGGTAGTTGTATTCCTTCTTAGTTGTGGAGGGAGACTCAGTGTGTCTGTCTAGGCCTCCATCTTGGCCGGAAGTCCTAGATCACTTCTTAATTTTCTGCTCTGACATCTTCAATGAGCCACTTCCACTCATGGTCCATGATGGCTGCTGATTTCCAGCCTTTGTATCTGCAGCCCAGAAAGTAGGATGGAGAAAAGAATAAACTCCTATATTTTTTAAAAAGATTTTACTTATTTAATTTTAGAGAGAAGGGAAGGGAGAGAGAAAGAGAGAAAGAGAAACATCGATGTGAGAAAAGAACATCAATAGGTTGCCTCTCACATTCGCTTTGACTAGTGACTGGGCCTGCAGCCCAGGCATGTGCCCTCACCAGGAATTGAACAGGCGATCTTTCACCTTGCGGAATGATGCCCAACTAACTGAGCCACACCGGTCAGGGCCAAACTCCTAACTTTTAAGGGTAATTCCTTATATTACACGTTTTATTTCTGCTTGTATTGCACTAGCCGAAGTTAGTAACATGGCCTTATGTCTTTATTCTAATAGATGATTTTCCCAAATAGATATTGGGGGCCCATTACTAAGGAGGGGGGGATAAAGCCCTGACCTTATATGGTGCAACCAGGACCTTAATTCTATCATTCATTTTTTGGGACCTACTAGGATTCCAGCATAAGACCCTTTCCCACCTTCTTGACAGCATCTCTGCAGAGCTTTCTGTCTCCCCCAGAGGGCGCCAGAGTCCCCCGCTTCTTCGCCTTTGTCTTCAGACTCAATTGCAAAATCTAAGTTATCAGTTCATGGTAGCCGGAGGGTGATCTTCTGGGACCTTGCTATGGTCAGTGTGGGGGAGGTGCAAGTGGTGTATTGCACTGGTTAAGCACCTGGGCCCTGCGTAGAGCTGACTTCAAATGCAGACACCCCTGTGTGATCATTGGGAAGTCACTCAACCACTCTGAACCTAAAGTCCTCCAGACAGCTTGTGTAAAGCGCTCCCCACAGGGCTGGAACATAAGATGAGCTCTGTGAGTACATAGTGAGAGTGACTGAAGGCTGTGTTGCCCCTCTTCCACCCAAAACTTAGGAGCCACAAAGACTGTGCCTTCTACTCCCATAGCTACATATATTTTTCACTCATTCAGTCACTCCACACATCCTGTGGTCTGTCCCTCTGGCTCTCTTCCCCTGCTTATGCATCTTGTACTCACTCACTTCCACCTCCTGAGTCTGAGGGCTCTGAGGTTCTTAGGGAGACCGAAGGGCCACCCTTCTCCCCAAACCAGCCATCAGGTCTGTGGGATGACCCACTGAGGAACTGGCTTTGAGGAGAGCAGGCCCACAGAGGCCTCACAAGAAAATTAAAAGGCCCAAGTTGTGGGTCCTCCCTTTCTCCTTCCTGCAAAGGGTCTGGGGTTCCAGTGTGAACACATGCAACCCCAAGGGACTCCATCTGTGCAGAGTTGGATGGAGGTAGACCACTATACCGACTTCCAGTTCTAGATGGTGGACTGAGAACATGTCTCTACCACCCCTTGCCCTTCAAATGCCACCAAATCACAGAAAGGAAAATAAAAAAAGCAAATAAACCCATAAGAGGTCTGACAACAGGATGGCATCAACTGCCCATGGATTTTGATTGACATCTAGAAGACAGTAAAGGGGCTGGTTGCAATGAGGGACAAATGGGGGCAGAAGAAACCACAGCTGAAGCATGCCTGAGAGACAGCTGACTCAGAGGCTGGAGCAGGTATGAAGATCAGGAGTGGGCTCTCTAAGGGGGACAGTAGGCATAAGAACCTCTCTGCCCCGCACTGCTAAGGATCTGGAGCACAGGAAATATCCTACATCAATGCCAATAGCAACCAGCTTGCCCTTTATTGTTAAAGATGAATTGGTCACCAGGTATTACCAGACATCTGAAAAAAGAAAAGAAAAAGAGAGAACAGTAGAAGAATTAAGAAAACAATAGCAAATAGCTATTGAGTCTTACTGTGGGCCTGGCAGTGTTTAACTCATTTAATGACCCTCAGAGCTAGGTGCTATTGTTATGTCCACTCTTCAAGAAACCATGTCGCAGAGAGGTAACATATCTCGGCTGAGGTTTGCACAGTTAGTGAGGGGCAGAGAGATGGGATCTGAACTCAGGCCATTTGTCTCCTGCATAATACTCTGAACTACTCAGCTATATCACCTCTTTAATAAGCTAAACAAAAGGTGAACAGACTGATCCCAGAAGAAACAGATCATTGAAAGAATAGAGGAGAACTTATAAAAAGAGTCTATTACTATTACACTCATAAAACAAAAAGAGGCAGCTATGAAAATAAAGCAAGAAGTAACCCTTAGAAATTTAAAATATGAAATAAAAATAAGCTCAACAGAAAAGAGCATGAACATTTGTGGTTTGGGTATGTAAAATGAATTCACTCTTCTCTTGATAAAAACAAAACAAAACAAAAAGACCCTCTGGTTCCCCTGCTGTGTTCTCAAATTTTGTGGGTTGGGTGGAATTGACAACTACTGCCAGCATCCCTGTTTGCTACATAAGAGGAACTTGTTGCTGCTGGAAGCCCACCATGAATAGCCAGGGATAAAGGCAACACCGAGGGCAGAGGAACAATATATCGTGGCCCTGGGTCCTTGGTGACGTCATTGGAGTCCCTAGATCAAGCCTTACCTGAAGTTAAAGGGGTGAGTGCTTCTCTTTCTCAATATCCACTGATTAAATCCCATAGAAGGACTCCATTAATCCATGCCTCAGTTGAGTGTCCGTACTTCAGATGAGTAAGCATCAAGGTAAATTGCCAGACCTTGTGTCCAAGCCCACCCCAAAGGCCACTGAAAAAACCCATGTCACACAATTGCACTAAGAGACTGGCAATTTACCAAAGGAATGCTCGGTAAACACAACAGCAGCTACCACACCTCACTACATGTACAAAGGACCCAGGCATGGGAAAGTGTGCACAGCTAATAGACTTTGTGGTCATATAATAGAGATGACATCTGTTTCTTCTCTCAGAAAGGAAAAAGAAAGGCAATTAGAAAACCAGAAACAACAAAATCTATTCCACGAACCAAATATGAAGCAAACACATGTGAGGCATGATTTTGACCAATTAGTGGAGTGTAAGAAAAGAAATTGTTTTTGACCTTAGCATTTCAGACAGCAAATATTCCCCTTCGAGGAGCAGACGGTAGAGAAGAAGGTATTACACTCCCTTCTCAATGCAGCTATCTCATGACTTGGTCCTGCAGTAAGTAATGTTTATATAGTCATAAGATTGGTTAGTTTTCAGTTTTCAGAATCAAACTAGAGCTAAAGAATGGAAGATTTAATTATAACGATGGAACTCAATGTAAGTATTATAAACTTTGACCACAGGATTGCAAAGATAAAACCAACAGAAATTAGGAGGAAGTGGGGAAGGAGGGTGGCAGATGGCGCAGAGGGGCTAATTGTTCGTATATAGACATGGAGCTCAAGAAATAATGTCTGAAGTTGATGGATGAGAAACTAAGTTTTAAATACAAGTGGCCATAGGGGGAACTGAAAGAGAGTGTGGTTTAAATTCTTGCTTTAATGATGAGCTATCATTACATGCTCTCTTGAGTTATTAAATTGAGAAACAGATGTAAAGAATATGATTTACTACTATGATGTTAAAACTCCAGAACAGCTAAAAATGGAAAAAGTTCTGAGGAGTGGAACTGGATGTAGGAAATTTTGTTTCTTTTGTCCCATTTGGTACCTGTTGAATTTCTTTACTGACACATATTATACATATCAGAAGTCCCCCACCCATCCCCAGGCTCCCCCCCATCGTCTCCCCCCCCCCCCCCCGCCACCATGTGTAGATGGGAGGTTGACACTCCCTTCCCACCTCTTTCTACTTTGTCTTCCTGTTTATACTACAGAGGCTGGAAAACGAAATTTACATTTCCCAGCCTCCCTTCTAGTTACCTTAATGCCACCGCCCCATCCAGGCATAATTAATTTCTCACTTCACCAACTGGTCAAATAATAATGTTTCAAAAATCTAGAACTGGAACTGAGAGACATTCTTTGGCACTATTTAGCTGAAATAAAGGGCAAATAAATTCAGGAGCTGTGGAATGAACATATGCATGGAGAAGAAAAAATAAACAAAAGACAATCTTTTAAGAGAATGAAAACCGCAGACTAGGAAGAATATTTGCAAAATAAGTATCTGATAAAGGACTTGTATCCAAAGTATACAAAGAACTCTTAAAACTCAACAATAGGAAATTAAACAACCCCATTAAAAATGGGCAAGCCCTGACCGGGTAGCTCAGTTGCTTAAAGCATTTGTTCCAATATATCAAAGTTGTGGGTTCGATCCCTGGTCAGGGCACATACAAGAATCGACCAATGAATGCATAAATAAATGGAACAACAAATTGATGTTATTTTCCCCTCTCTTACCCTTTCTTTCTTTCTAAAAAAAAATCAATCAATCAATCAATTTTTTTTAAAGGACAAAATGTCTGAACAGAGACCTCACCAAAGAAGATATACAGGTGCAAATAAGCATATGAAAGATGCTCCACATCACATGTCATTAGGGAACTGCATGTTAAAATAACAATGAGATATCACTATACACCTATTAGAATGGTCAAAATCCAGAACACTGACAACAGCAAATACTGCCAAGGATGTGGACTTTCATTCTTTGCTGGTGATTACACAAAATGGTATCATCACTGTGGTAGTTTAGCTAAACATGGTCTTACCATACAATCTAGCAATGAAGCTTCTAGATATTTACCCAATTGTGTTGAAAACTCTGTCTACACAAAACCCTGTACACGAATGTTTATAGAAGATTTATTTATAATTTCCAAAAACTAGAAGCAAACAAGATGCCCTTTAGTAGGGTGAATGGATAAAGTGTTACATACGTACAATAGAATATTATTCAGCAACAAAAATCAAAGAAGCTACCAATCCATGAAAATACATGGAGTAATCTTAAATGCAGATTACTAAGTGAAAGAAGCCAATCTGAAAAGGCTATATACTGTATGATTCCTACTATTGGACATTCTTGGAAAGACAAAGCTTTAAAGACACTAAAAAGATAAGTGGTTGGCAGAAATCTGGGAGCGGTGGGATGAAAAGGTGGAGCATAGAGGATTTTTAAGGCAGCGATAATACTCTGTATGACATTGTAACGGTGAATACATCATATGTATTTGTCAAAACCCATAGATGTGCAACACAAAGCGTGAACCTTAATGTAAACTGTAAACTGTAGTTAATAATGTATCAATATTGATTCTTTAATTGTAACAAATATGCCACACTAATCCAAGATGTTAATAATAGGGAAACTGTGTGTGAGGGAGAAGATAGACAGAAATGCTCTGTACTATCTGCTCAATTTTTTTGTAAACCTAAAACTGTTTTAAAAATAGTCTTTTAATTTTTTTAAAGGCTATCCACAGCAAGAAAATAATACAGCAGACACACCGAGAGCAGCAGAGAGGAGAGTCCACGCGGCAACAAAGGGAGGAAAGTGGCCAGGGTGACAGCTCCCTGGCTGCTGGAATATTCCAGTTCCTTGTTCGAGGCCTGGGGAAGCCCAGATGTACGCCTCTGCCCCCGGATTCTTACCATACAAGCCGCTGCGCCCTTGACAGGACCTTCTCCCTTACTTATGCTGCTCTAAGGGAGTTTGGTTACTTGTGTAACACTTCTAAAGCCATTATCCGAGTGGACCAGTCTCAGGTGACGTGATGACAGAAGAGGTCCAGTTTAGCAACCAAAAAATAATGTCTGCATATTTCAAGTTCCACTTGTTTGTTTGTTTTTTAATATCATAAAGGGGATACTTGCAACATCTTATAAAATATTCTTTCCTTGTCTGATCCGCTTTGCCACACACTGTAGTTGCTCCTACAATTCTCTCTAAAAACTCCTCAAAGCAATTTTCCCCAACCCTGGTCTCTATACCTTTTGTCTTCTCCCTCCATCCTGATTCTGCATCATCAAAGCCAAGAAACCCCTGGGGAGACAGAATCCCCCTGAGGTGATGTTGGAAGGGGTGGATGAAACTGAGTGGCAAAGCTAGACTGTCTGGCATGGGAAGGGGTGGGGTGGCAGCCTCCTCCCTTGCCTTTCACACCGAACACTGCCTGGGTGATCTCATCGTTCTCGAGGCTTCAATTACCTTCTCCATGAGGATGGCTGCCAGATTTTTACCCGCAACTGGAACTCTGCTCTGAGCTCCAGATCTGTGTACCAACAGCCTCGTCAACATTTCTCCTTGGGGTCAAATCAGATAGGATTACATTCTGCTATGAGTAACAGACACCGAAAATACTGTATCCTAAACAAAAGAGTTTCTTTCTTTTGCATTTCAAAGTCTAGCAGTAGCAGCCCTGGGCTCACTCAGAGATACTACCCTATGCTAGTCTCCTTGCAGGTCTCTGTAATGTTATCACTAGGGTGTGTCCCTCAACCTTAGAATTCAACAAGGTGGTTAGAGTTCCCGCCATCCCGTCCACATTCCAGGCAGCAGGATGCAGAAGAACAGGATGGGGAATAAGACACAATGGGCTAGCAACAGCAGTGTTTAATGACTGGAAGATGCCACATAACTATCTTGTTAGCCAGAACTTAGTCACACAGCCATGCCTAGCAGCAAGAAGGCTGGGAAAGCTATTCTGTATGCGGGGCGGCCATGTGCATGGCTAAAAAGAGAAGATTCCATTATTAAGAAAAAAAAAAAATAGATATGAGGGAAGAAGCAGCCAGCATTGTCTACCCAGCAACCCCACAATCTCCTGCGACTTAACATGACTAAAATGGAACTAATCATCTTCCACCAACATTTCCATTTCCCTCAGAGTCTCTGTACCACACCCCCAGCAGAGGGGCAATTCCATGGGGCAGGGGCTGGCAAGGAGGGGTGTCACCAGAGCTAAGTGAAGGGGAGAGGAAACAGAGAGAAAAGTGTGCAATGAAGCTAAACTCTTAGTGGTCCGGAAGAGAGACCAAAGACCCAAACAGGAGGTACCCAAGTGGAGCAAGTAAAGTTGGAGTTTTCTGAGCAAAGGGCCAGGGTGCCTGCTGAGGTAGGAGAAAGAGACAGGTCTAGCCCAGACTGATGTGACTAAGTGATTTGGATGTCACCTGCAAACCAAAAGGTCGCTGGTTTGATTCCCAGTCAGGGCACATGCCTGGGTTGCAGGCCAGGTCCCTGGTTGGGGATGTGCAAGAGGCAACTGATCAATGTTTTCTCACACATTGATGTTTCTCTCCCTCTCTTTCTCCCTTCTTTCCCCCTCTCTAAAAATAAATAAATAAAATAGTTTTTAAAAAGATAGGTCTTTACGTGAAAGCACCAGGCACAAACACACCCAGCCCCTCACTGAGCCAGCAGCTGATTCCGTCCAGTCCGTTCTGCCTCTTGTTCATTCCACCGCCCAAGCCTTTGCCTGCACTCCTTCCTTCTCCTGGAATGCCCTTCCTGCTTCTCCACATGAATAAGTCTCAGTCATCCTTCAGGGCTCAGATCAGGGTCACCTCCTCCAAGAAAGTTTCCCTATGTCCCTGCTGAGGACTCTAATAACATCTCACTGGAGAAAGGGCTACAAGTGGGGCAGTGTCCGTGCAGAGTTTTGAGAGGAGGGGTTGATTCTGGTGCTTCAGGTGTCCTTTGGGGCAGGCTATTAGGGAGGCTCAGCAGGAAGTTGGGACCCCAGGGCCTTCTTTATATAAAGGAGGGGGTGCCAGTTGCCCGTGCAGCAGTGGAGGTAGGACACCACCGAGGCTGAGCCTTGAACTCCTGGCCACAGGCTGGGCCCCCCACATTCCCATCCCCAGTGAGGGAAATCATGCAGAGGCCTCCTCTGTGAGCCACAGAGAGGAAGTCCACTGGGGCGGGGGCAGGCGGAGTAATTCCTGGAAGGAAGCTTGCACCTCAGGAATCTGGTAGAGAAATACTCTAGAGGCCTCTGTCCCAGGAGCCCCACCTCTTGCCCCCAGGAAGGGGCAGGCTGGGCTGGACAGCCATCCAAAGGGTCTGCCTCTGGGTGCCCAGGTCATCTCCCTTCGCCAGCCTCCTTCAACATGTGGCTCAGGCAAGAGCACTGACTGGACAGTCCACTGGGTGCGTGCTTGGTTCTCACTACGTCTCAGCTTTCTCCTGTGTAGAATGAGAATCCACCCCCACTCCAGGGTGCTGTGGCAGTGGATGTGGCCGAATAAGGTACCCAACTAGGCACCAGCACACAGGAGACACAGTCAACAGGGTCTACTGGTGAAAAAAGCCTTTGCTCCCCCTCCCCCCTCCCGAGGCAGGCTGTGGTGTGGGACACCCACCCTCTCCCTGGTGAACATGAATGCCTGTGCATGTCTGCAGGGGTGTGTCCCAAGCTCTGGTGTAGAGCCAGCAGCAAGGCTTAGGTAGGGTGGAGAGGAGACTGAGAAGTTTTCTCCACAGCCCTTCAGCACACATAAGCTTGGGTGGGGGATGATGTGTCCTAAAGAGAAACATCACCCTCTGCCCTAAAACTGCCATGCCAGGCCAGCAGCGGGCACCTGAAAAGGAGAGCCTTACTCCTGTCTCCCAAACCCCAAGTCTTCCTAAAAGCCTCACCCAGTGGTGACCGTGGCTGGGGGCTCTCTAAGAAGACACAGCACCCTCGGGATCAACACACAGAAGGATGTTGGCTTCCAAGCAGGTCAGGACTGGGTGCTGGCCCAGGTGGAGCGAAGGGTTCAGAAGTACAGAAGGCAGAAGTACAGAAGGCAGGTGTGCTCAAGGGTCAGGCAATGGGGCGCCCCTTTCCCCCTTCTCCATACACTCATGTAGAGCCACACATCAATCCTCTGAGGCTTCACTCAACCTCTAAAATAAGAGAAAGGCCTGCCAGCCCATTCAGACAAATAGATTCATACACAAAGACACAAGATACAGTGACATGTATAAAAAATACAGTCACACAGACATCCCAAGAGACACTCACACACAAACACGGACATACATATACACACAGTCACACACAAACACCCCCCCACCACACACACATGAACACTGACACAGCAACACATACACACACCCATACAGACACACACGGAGCAGCCAGCGGAGGTGGCTGACTAGGTACCTTTGCTGGCTTACTGGCCAGGTAGCAACATCCAAAATTGTCTGGTGCAGGCCCTGACCGGCATGGTTCAGTTGGTTGGGCGTCGTCCTGCAAAGCAAAGGGTCTCAGGTTCCATTCCTGGTCAGGGCACATGCCTGAGTTTCAGGTTCAGACTCTAGATGGGACACATGCAGGAGGCAAACAACAGATGTTTCTCTCACATCAATGTTTCTCTCCCTCTCTTCCTCACTCCCTTCCTCTCTCTAAAAATAAATAGAATTTTTTTTAATTGTCTGGTGCAGCAAACCCCCACCCCTAAACTCCTTGCAGGTGGCTCTGGGGCAGTGGCCCTGACAATAAACACAACAAGCTTAGGAGAGATGACACTTCAGCTGGGGAGTCTTCTGGATGAGCAGAGAGGAGGGAAAGCACTCCAGGGAGGGAAAATGGCCTCTGCAAAGTTTGGGGTGGGAGGCAACTGCTCAAAGAACTGTATGGGCCTTGTCTTGGGAGGGTGCTGGGGGAGCAGACAGGGGGCCGGGTACCTTAGCACAGACAGCTGAGCTGAGGAGCAGCCCTTGATCTCCACCCCGCTGGCGCCCAGCCCGAGACTCTCTGGGGGCACCTTTGATGGAGGGGAAGGGGCCCACTAAAGGAACACCAGAACAAAGGAGGTCCTGGGGGCAAGGTCAGTCAGCTGCTACAGGAGCTTCGCAAAGAGAGTCGCCCCCCTGCAAACCCCCATTTTGGAGGCCGCGTCCCTGCATCCCCAAGAGGACCTGAGTTAGGTTAGGAAGAAGGCTGTGAGCCCTCCCAGGAAAGGAGCTGGGTGCTCCTTGTGGAGGTAAGGTGGGTTCTGAGGAGCCCCTGGCCAGGACTGCGGCCCCAGCCTGTGAGTACCCTTGAAGCCTCTCTGCCCCAGACTTCAGCAAAGACAGAGCTAGGCCCCAGGTCCAGGAGCCTGCCTTCACCCTCAATTCAGACTCCTGTCTCCCACCCTCAGAGACCAGGCGAGGGATCGCAGGGTGGGTGGTCTGGGTCAAGGGACAGGAGGCGTCCGGAACAGGGTGCTGTGAGGGGCCTGGGGCTGGCTTTCCCTCCCCAGCACATGGGATCTCCCAGACGCGCCGGCGTAAGCAGAGCCCCGAGGTGGGCCTGCTGGGGCAAGCAGGGGCCCCCTCCACAGCCTAGCTGCAGGAGGCCGACGAGGGGTATGGAATTCCTCTTCCCTCCTTCCACCTCCCCTCCTCACCCTTCTCCCCCACCCCACCCCCCAGGCTGCTCCGAAGCCGGCCGCCAGGCGAGGCAGAGGCTCAGGGAGGGGCCCTGGACGCTGGGCTAGGCTGGGCCCCTCGGCGGAGGCCCCGCGCAGGCAGGCCCCGCCCCGGCCTCGCACATCTGGGCTGAGAGCGCGGGGCCCACCCGGCGGCGCAGCCGGCGCGGCCATCCGGCCTGGGGGAGGGGGCGGCGGGCGGGGTGGGCGGCGCGGGGCCCGGCGCACGTCGAGGGCTGCGGACGCCGCCCAAGGCACTGCCACAGGCTGCGGGGCCGCGATCCGGGCGGCAGGACAGAGATTGCGCTGTCGGGAGGGCGGAGGTGAGTTCTGGGGTGAGAGGCTGCTGGGCTTCCAGAGAGGAGAAAGGAGCAGAGGTTAACCATCCATCCCGACCTGGGCTGTTGGCTGAGACCCCAGTACAAACCTCCTGAACCTGGGGTCCGGATTGGGGACAGATCTGCAAGCCCCTGTCTCTCGAGCGGGGCTGAGACTGTGGGCTCCCACCCAGACTTTGGGACCTCCCACACTCTGCAGAGAGGGGCTGGAGAGACTCCCGTGCTGTGGGATGGCCGGTGGGAGCTGGTGTGGGGCCGGGGCTTGCTCCAGGGGGCCCATCTGTGGAGGGCACAGTCCCTAGACCTAAGGTAGATACCTGGGTGTTGTGTGTGCTTGTTTGGGGAACATCTTGGATGGGGGGGTCCCAGGGCCTGTGGTCCCAGAAGTTCTAGAGCAGCTGGGTGGCCAGGGTGCCACAGTTCCAGACTGTGGACTGGCCTCCTGACGGGGAACTCTGGTTTCTCTCTGTGAGGCTAGCTTCCAGGTCCAAGTGGGGTGGGGTCTGGGCTCCCTGCAGGAGCGTGGGGCCTGTCCGTGAAGCAAGCTTGTGTAGGGGAGAGACTGGGAGAGAGGGAGTTCTGAAATATGGACTCCCAGTGACAGCAAAGGCAGCCCTGGAGCCCTAGACGGTGAGGGAGGTGATGGGGGACTGATGGGCAGAGGATGGGCGGGGCTTCAGGGCCTGGGCGCTGTGGGACAGAGGTTGTTTGTGAACTGACTGCTCCCATGATGAAGACCCATGGGGGTGTGGCAGGATGTATGGAAAGAAAGTTGAGGGCGGGTGGGACCTCAGGAGGCCACTTCTGTCACCCCTGCCCCAGCACAGGAGGCAGCCTCCCACTGGTCTCCCTCCTGGAGGGCTCATCTCCAGAGACAGACTGGAGCAGCCCTTTGGGGTTTCTGATCTGCCCCTTGGGCCCTGGTTGGCCCAGTCTCTGGCTTCAAAGAAATGTCTGTGGCCTCTCTTTGCCTGCCAACAGATTCCTGTTCCATTCAAGGGCTGGCAGGAGGCTGAGCAGGGAGTAGTGGGTGGGAGAGGCTGGAAATCTGTAGGGGAGAGAGGGGAGCTATAAAGATCTGGGTGGGCTCTTTGTCCTCATGGGCAGAGGACAGGTATGTGTGGAGTCCTGAAATCTAGCAACACTACAGGCCCCCAGTGGTCTGGGGAGTGTAAGTACCCAGCCTTGACACCCCCCCACCCCAGGAATAGATCCTTGGAGAATTCTCTCCATCAAGCAAGAAGTCCTAGGCCTTGTGATTCTGGGGGATTCTCTAGGGTGGGAGCCTCCAGTTTTGAATTCCTGCTCAGCCACACCCAATGACTGATAGGTCATGCCTATTGGGTTAGAAGTCAGTGCCAGGAGTCATGATGAAGCTGAAGATCAAAGGTCAATATGAGGTCAAGGGCTAGGAGTCATCAGTTCATGAGCAAAGATAGGTCAGTGCATGGGACAGTTATGGATCTGTGTCTGTGGGTAGGGTAGGGGTCAGGCAAGGGCCAAAGTTTTAATCTGTGCTTGTTGTAGCCAAGAAATGAAGTTACTTTCTGTGTAAATCAAACTGCCCCACCTAATTTTTCTCGAACCCTAAGCACCACCAACCTGAAAACAGTGAGTCCCTGGGGCAGTCTGCCTCACCTCAGTTCCAGCCATGGACTCTGCCCAGACACAGCTTTGGGGGGCTGAAGTTGTCCTGAGCCCCATGGTCAACATTCTCCTTAAATGTTTCTGGGTGTGTGTGCATGGTGGGGAGATGTCTTGAAAGCAGACGGGGCTGCCAATCAATCCTTCTACCTCCACCTCTCAAGGAATCAGCAAGATCCTCCAATTGATTCTGGTCTTTCCTGTCTCTCTAAAGAATGCAGAATGACTAGAGTAAAACTCAGTAAGACCAAAATCTTCTGACGAGAAAATTCCGAACCCACATCATGAAGGGAAAGAACATTTCTCACATCTGTCCAACTCCCTACCTTTTGTCAACCACCTTTTTTCACCTGGACTTGATCCTCACAAACCCCCTATGTGACCCATTTTGCTGGAAAGGTGGTAGGACAGAGAGAGGCACAGGACACACTCCAGCCAGGTGCCGTAATAGGCCCTTGCCAGCCCTGAGACCCCAGTGTAGCGCACTCAGTGAATCACACACCCAGGATGGGGGTGGTAATGGGACCAGCTTCAGATAGCTGGGGAAGTTATAGGTAACCAATTGAGATGTGGAATCCAGCTTAGAGTGATAACCCCTGACTCTTCTTTCCTGGTAGTTCTAGATTGTTTCTACTCCAGGTACAATCGCCTTGTTCCAGACAAATCCATTCATTCATTCAACAAAGTGTTTACCCAGAACTTAGCTTAGAACCTGGCACAAAGAAATGCTCAATAAGTTCTTGCTAAAGAATTGAGACAATGTACAAATAAGGCTGTCAACTTCTCCCTTGTGGCCTTAGTCCAATGTGTGCTGGTAAATGTTTTACAGCCAACTCTACAAAAGGGAGAAAAACCTGATTTGTAGTGCTTGCCAATTTCTGAGGTGTAAATGCTCCCACCTTGGCTGATTTCAGGATACTAATGTGATGTCAATGAATGTGGAATTGGAAAGAGATGTACAGAATCAGCTTTTGCCCTGAACTGAGCTCCTGTCTCTGGCTCTCAAGGCCTGTACCCACCCTATTTGTGTTCTCATTTCTCAGCATCACCCAGCTGCTCTGAGTGCCCATGACCAGCCCCTGTCTTTCCCCTGATTCTGATTCTTGGGCATCCAACTGTGCATCTCCAATGACAGCAGGATTGAGCATGTCTGGAAATCTCCACGGTGCTGGCCATGTGGGAGTACCCTGGACATATCTGTGTGTCTGTGTATGACGGGGCTGAGTTGTATGAACTGTGCATGAGCAAGGGTATATGCATGTGTGTGTGTGGCGGGGGGAGGGCTGACAGTGCCCAGCTCTGTGTCTGTCCATGTTCTATTAGCAAAACTTCTTGATCAGGCCGTTGGCTGCATAGAGGGAGTGGGCTCTGGGCAGCTCTCCTCAAGCTTTCTGTCCCCCAGGTACTGCCCCACACATCATCAGATCCTTATCTCAGCCACCTTCCTGGAGGTGCTCGCTCCATTCTCTTACCCTCTGCTCTCTCCTCACCTAGGCTTACCTGACTCCCACCTCATCTCCATTATTCCACCGACATGAGGCCCTGGACCATTCAAACAGATGTTTCCAGTCTCATCTAACAACCAAGATTGTTGTGAAACCATAGCAGGCATCCCAGTCTCCTCGGCCAACCCACCTTCCTCAAGTCAGCCTTGACATGCAGGTTCCCTTCCCTTCTGCTCCCCCACTCTGCTCTCTGCCAATGACCCCCAAACACACATCTCCACCTCAGCTTCTCCCTGACCTCTAGGTCATATGTCCTTGGCTCCTTGGTCTGTACTGTACCCTCAGGAGTTTCAGAACTGTACCGAGAACACTGTCACTTCCCCCCCTGCGCTTCTCCAACATTTGCCATCTCATCACCCATCTCCTAGTTTGAGTCAGATAATGTCATCCCTGACAGCTTCTTCCTCCTGACTCCACATATCCAATCCAGCCATCCTCCCTCAGCCCTGTTGGTTTTAACTTCTAACTTAAGTGTCTCTACTTCTGTCCCAAGATACACGGCCATGACCATCCTCAGTCGCCCAGAGCCCTGACTGGGCTTCTGCTTCCATACTGTCCTGCTGAAATCCACACTCCCCATACAGCCAGAGGAACTTGTAAAACAGCAGCTCTGCCCTGGCTGGTGTGGCTCAGTGACTGAGTGCTGGCCAGCAAACCAAAAGGTCACTGGTTCATTTCCCAGTCAGGGCACATGCCTGGGTTGCAGGCCAGGTCCCCAGCTGGGGGTGTGCGAGAGGCAACCAGTTGATGTATCTCTCACACATTGCTGTTTCTTTCCCTCTCTTTCTCCCTCTCTCTAAAAAAATTAATTAAATCTTTAAAAACAAAAACGCAAATCTAGTCATGCCCCTACCTCCACTCTGCCACTTCAAACCTTTCAAGGTTTGCTGTTGCCCTTCATGTAAAACCAAATCTAAAACAGGGTCCACGAGGGCCTGCCTGCAGGGTCAGGCCAACCCAGCCCTTCTCTCCAGCCTCACCACGCTCCCCTTTCTGCCTCACAAGTTTCCTTGACAGCATCATTTGTAATCTCAAAATCACTTGATTATCTGATTATAATCAGCCACCCCCCTAGGCTCTGGGCGCCTGGGGCACAGACAGCGTCTCTCTGGGTCTCTGATGCCCCCCAGCACTTGGCACAAAATGGGGACCAAAAACATCTAGGAGCATCCTGATTCCAACAAAGCAACTGTTAAAAAAGACCTTTTTGAGACAAGCTGGGACTGTAGGACTGATCATTAGATAAGATTAAGGAATTAATGTTAATTTTGTTACACATGACAATGGTGTTCTGGAGACGTTTTTTAACGTCTTTATCTGTTGGAGAGACATATTGAAGAATTTATAGGTGAAACAACATGCTGTCTGGGATTTGCTTCAAAAGACTCCAGTCAAAAGTAAATAAATAAAACATTCAATGAGGGAACAAAGGAACAAATAAACGCCATTCTGCATGTCTGTTCCTGTTCACAGCCACAAGGCCTGCAAAGATGCTGGCTGTCCCGGAGCTGGGCCTGCCGGGGCTGTACATCGGTAAGAGCCCCCTCACCTCTGCTCCCACTCACCACTCCACTTGCCCCAGAACCCGAGTCCTTACAGGGGTTCCTCTTCCAGAAGAAGTTCCCAAGAGTGTATGTGTGTGCAGGGAGGGTCGATGCACACAAGACTGAGTATGTAAGTGTGTGTGTGCTCATGTGCACTTCACGCATGTGTGCACACAGGACACATCTGTTTTGGGGACCCCCTGCATGTCTGTTAGTGTGTATGTGCAGAGCAGTTCTGTGTGCCAAGGACTGTATGCATATGCATGTTTTTTGTGGGGTCTGCGTGCACAAGACCTGGTGTGAGTGTGTCTGTCTGTCCCGGGGCAGATCACTGTGCACAGCGCCTTGTGTGAGTGTGTATGTCAGCAAGGTCTGCATCCACAGAATTCTGCGTGTGTGTGTGTGTGTGTGTGTGTGTGTGTGTGAGCATCTGCCTGTGGCCTCTGCAGGCGTGGGAAGCCAGGAGGCAGGAGGGACACTCCTCAGGAAGTCCACTCACAAAGACCCGGTGGGCTGGGCCTTCCTTCCTGCCTCCCTTCCCAGGCTCAAGCCACACAGAGACTTGGCCCCTCAAGCTGGAGCGGGTGGCAAGGCCTAAGCCCATGCCGGCCACCTAAGAAAAGGGAGCCCTGAGGGTGTGACCTCCATGTCCCTGCTTTCTCCAGCACCCCAAGACAGACTCCAGCTCTGTCCAAGCACTTTCTAGAGTCCCCCACACTTTTAGCTTCTCACATATGTTCCCCAGGGTTCCCCAAGGCCAGGAAAGGCAGGGAACTGTCAGGGCCAAACGTCAGGGCAGCCACAGAGGGGGCATAGGCCCTGAGCCCTGGGTCAGCCTGAAGCCACACAGACCAGTTTGCTTGTCCTTGGATCTTCACGCCAGACCCCATCAGCCTCCTTCTCCCCAGACATGAATCCCAGGGCAGCCCCAGTCCTCACAGGGGCCCCTAGCAAAGCCCAGTGGTAGTGACAGGCCACCAGCCCACACCTGGCAGATGTCTCACCAGGCAGACCCCTGAGCTGCCTGAGCCTCCAATCTAGGCTTTGAGCTGTCTTCTGGGGGCTGTGATGCTTCCTCTCACCAAAGGGCCAGCTCAGTCCTGGCCTATGAGAAGATCTCAGTGGGGCGCCACGCCCCCTAACGCTGGCTCCAGGTGTATGTGTGTTGTGTGCGTGTGAGGATCGGGATGACTTGGGACCCACTTCCTATTTTTGTGGACACCCTCCAGCTCAGGGCTGGGCTGGGGGAGGTGCTGCCCCACCTTGATTCTCACCAGGCAGCCAGCTGGGCCTGTCCTTGGCCCTTGGGTGTGGGGGTAGAGAGGGGGCCTGTTCCCTCAGGTTCTGATTAAAACCTTGAGCAGTTAGGTTTGAAGTTCTCCCACCTTTCCTGGTTTCTCCACCCACCCCATCTCTCCAGTCCTTCTATCTTTGACCTCAGTCCCCCCAAGCCCACAATGCTTCTCTGTCTCGCCTCTCCCCCACTGTGCCTGAGGGGTGTTGGAGGAGATGAGGAGTCCCCAAGTGAGGCATGAGTCACCCTCCAGGGATGGTCACCTCTAACTGATAACAAGCCCTCAGCCTGCTCCTGCCTCCATTGTCCCTGCCTCAGTCTCATCTTTCCTCCCCTCCCGCCCAGTCCCCCTTCCTCAGCTAGGTGCCCCTTGCCTTGGCCCAGCAAGGACTGATGGGAGAACCTCCTTGGCCTGGGGCCCAGCTGCCAGGCCCCTACTCTGATGGTGCCAGGGTGACTTGCCCTCTCTTTGCAGGCTCCAGCCCAGAACGGTCGCCAGTTCCCAGCCCACCCGGCTCCCCAAGGACCCAAGAAAGCTGTGGCATTGCCCCCCTCACACCCTCTCAGTCTCCAGTAAGCCTGGAGTGGGGATCTGGGTGGTGGGTGGCCTAAGGGGTGTGGAGGGGGCTGGCGCTCCAGGGAGCAAGGCCTGGTACCTGGCACGGCCCTGGCTGGCAGGGCTGGGAGTGGGCTTGGGGTGCCACCGTGTCTCCTGCCCCAGTGCACTCAAGTCATGCTCTCCGCAGAAGGGTTAACCTTAGGTGACCTTGGACCATATGGGTAACAGTTCTACTGAGGTGAGCAGCACAGGCTGACACCTAAATATCCCCCTCCAGGATGCCAACCAGGGGCCACTGCAGCTAGCCCCCCTCCTGGGGCAGGTGTATTTCTGAGCATATAGTTCTTCAAGGTCTGTACTGGTCTGTACTGGGCCTCCCAGAGTTGTTCCCACTCCTGTCACCTATAGCCGCACCATCTGGGGAAGAGGAGACCTGTTGCTAAAAAATATTTTGGAAATTACTAGCTTGAAGTATCCAGGACCTAACCCAAGCTCCCTGGGTCATCTCACTCCAGTTATCCAGCCTGGGGACCCCTTTGTTCTCAGAGAGCCAGGCCTGGTCTAGGAGAAGGGACTACTCTGGGCACGTGCACGGGGCCTCTCATCTGCCACAAAACCGACAGTCTGGTTGTGTCACTGTGGCCACAAAGAGCAAGAGGATCGGATATATACAGGTCCATGTGCTGTGAAGCTGTCAGGAGGAGCCTAATTGTTCCCAGCTGGGCCAGGCTGTGACATGGTGTGAGATGGGGGTGAGGCTAAGGCAGTACAGACAGAAGGTGGGCAGAGAACCAGAAGTAGAAAAGCAGAGGCTGGAGCCAAAAGCTGCACAGAGCTACCTAAGAGTCAGTTGGCATCTCCAGGGATCAGCCTGGAGTCTGGGAGGGGAGGGGAGCCCAGGTATGCAGGCGGTGGGTGGGGGTGAACCAGGGCTGGTCTGGATCACAGCCAGGGGAGGGTGGGGCTCCCATGTACAGTCAGCCCGGCCCTTGGGCTGCTCCTTGACTCTAGGTCTTGCCCTTGCAGAAGCCTGAGGCCCGAGCCCCTCAGCAGGCCTCCTTCTCCGTGGTGGTGGCCATAGACTTTGGTACCACATCCAGTGGCTATGCCTTCAGCTTTGCCAGTGACCCTGAGGCCATCCACATGATGAGGTGAGGGCTGCTAGGCTGGGAGATGGGGGTGGGGGGGGGGGGCATCCTCACACCCTGGGATGGGCTTGGTGCCAGAAGTACTGCCACTAAGGAGACAAGGGGTATCCTCAGAGCTCTTTCCACTCCAAGTCTGGGCTCCATTCTGGGGCCAAAGTTGGGAGGATGGCCCCAGGCCTGGGCCATCAGCCTCTATTGGAGCATCTCCCTGCCCTCTGCAGGAAATGTTGGGCTCTGGGCTTGATTTTTAATTTTAAAACATTTTCTTGAGATATAACAAACATACAGTAAAATACAGATATCTGGGCTTGTATATGTGTATGTATATGTATATATTTGTTTTTTAAATAAAAGTGGGTTATCAATTTGCCTTATTTTGAACTTTCAATGCTATTTTGTGGACGTTTCCTGTCAATACTTAAAGCTATCACCTTCTTTCAGAGTTGCCTAGTATTTCATAGTGTAATGTGTCATAATGTATCTATTCTTCTACTGACAGTTTGGAGGGTTTCTCTAATTTTTCACCATTACAGAAAGTGCTGCAATGAATCTCTTTCCTTGAACACTTGTGCTGGAGTTTCTATGGGGTAGCTTCCTAGAGGCAGATTCCTAGGTCCAACATCTCAAATGAAAAACAAGGACATGAAGGATCAGAGGGTTAATGGGTTGACACAAGTCACACAGTAGCTATGAAAGAAATGTTCGAAAAATTATCTTATGTTGAGTTTTCTTTAAACAAAACATTTCTTTGAACACTGCAGGGACCTGCAGACCTTGATCCTTTGAATGTATCTTAGTGGGGCTGCAGCCAAAAGGTGAAGCTATAGAAGACCCCAAAGCTCCCAACCCAGACTGGAATGGAGTATCAGAGGGCTTCCCCAGGGCCTTGGAGGCTGGATGGAAAGGTGTATAGCGAGACAGACAGAAAGGTCATTGCCCCAAAGATACAGGGACTTGACCTTCATGAGCCAGGACTGTTGTTTCCCTTTCTCTGCTTCCTCCACATCCACATGAGGCCACAAAGGCTCTGATCATTTACAGCCTTCTGGGAATCAGCACACAGCAGCCAAGGCCATGCTGGACCCCGTGCTGTAGCCAAGGACACTGTCTCTGTCCTGTGCAGGTGATACTCATAAGAAGTCCCTGGGGGACATTCTGGCCTCTTCCCAAGCCCTCCCCGCCCCTACCAGCCACCAAGTCCCATCATTTCTCTCTCCCTAACATCTCTGGAGTACCCATCCATTTCTCTCCACAGCCACCAACCTCTCTCACTTGAATGGTTTTTCTTCTCCCTCCTCTCTCGCCTCTGGTCTATTGCTACATGGGGACCAGTGACCTTTCTAAAGGCAGTTATGGTCATGCCTCTTCACTCCCCAACCTAAACCCCAACAAGATAGTATTCTGACATGGTATCTGGTGTTCTTCCTTAGCTGCCTTAACACTCCTATATTTTCTCCTGCTGCATATTGAGCAAACCTACAGCTAGTTCTCCTGTTCTTTCACACCACAAAGTTTTCCATATACTGTTCCTTCTGCCTGGATTTCCAGCTCCCTCCCCAAAGGGCCACAGTGGCAACCTGCCCTAGAAGGTTCAGGGCATCAGGGAAGGCAGAAGAAGGGGGGAAGGATTTTCCAGGCGAGAGAATGGGACAAGGAGTTCTGGGTCGAGGTCTGGATATGCCGTGGATAGGGAGGTCTGGAATCTCCTTCAGGTTTTTTGGGATCTGACAGAGGTGCAGTCACCTGGGGTGCAGCTGCTAAGGTGGGTGAGATAGGAATGTCACAAATGCCCTGAAGAAGCTTGGCTGTGGGAGACGGCCTTGAGCAGAGCAAACCAGCTGGCTGGGAGAGGCCTCTGCCAGGGAGCTGGAGAGACACATCAGGAAGCCAGACCCAGGCAGATGGATGGATGATGGCTGGCTGCTGCGTGTGAAGGGTGCAGGGTATACCTCTTGAGAGCTGGAACTAAGAATGTTGGGTGGATCCCATGGCCCCATGGATTGGGAGGATCCTAAGAGTAGCATCCACGGGGATTTAACTGGTTGCCAAGGTCCATCTTCATTGTCACAAGAACTCTAAGAGGCAGGTACTATTATTATTCCCATTTTACAGGCTGGAAGACTGAGACTGGGGGAAGCTAAGTGGCCTGCCAAGATCACACAGCTCATCCCAGAGCCATCGTCCAACCGCAAGAATAGAGGGTTGCTGCTGACCTCACTGATAGCCCTGTGTCTCCGCAGGAAATGGGAGGGCGGGGACCCAGGCGTGGCGCACCAGAAGACACCCACCTGCCTCCTGCTGACCCCAGAGGGTGCCTTTCACAGCTTTGGCTACACTGCCCGTGATTACTACCACGATCTAGACCCTGAGGAGGCGCGGGACTGGCTTTACTTAGAGAAGTTCAAGATGAAGATCCACAGCGCCACTGTGAGTCACATTCTGGATCAGGACTGGCTCCAGACTGGGAAGCAGGGCTGGGAAGAGAAGGGACAGGCCTAATGGTGGGTGGGCAAAGCTGACAGGGGAGGAGGGGCGGGGTGTGGTGGCTAAGGGGGCGGAGCTTGGGAATAAAGAAGGATGGAGGCGGGGCTAAGGGGTGAGAATGAAGTTAGAGGAGAGGCGGGGCTCAAGAGGAGCTGGGAACAGAACTAACGTGAAGGGAGATCCAGAATGGGTCGATGCCCAAGAGGGGAAGTACCAGGAAACGGGGTGATTTTAGAGAGAGGTCGTCAGGAAATGAGGGCAGAACTATAGCTTCCTGCAGAGTTGCCTGTGTCCCTGCCAGGATCTCACCTTGAAGACGCAGCTGGAGGCGGTAAATGGAAAGAAAATGCCTGCCCTGGAGGTGTTCGCCCATGCCCTGCGCTTCTTCAAGGAGCACGCCCTTCAGGTGCGCTGCACCTCGATCCCTGCCCACAGCAGTCAAGGGACCCCCCGGTCCATCTTTTCCCCGTAGCCCATCCCTTCCCCATCTGATGGGTAGCCAGTGTCAGAGGTCATCTTCTGCAGCCCCCGGCCTTCCTGTCTTGTAGAGTCTGTATCGGGCATATAGGTATTGGTGGAGGGAGTAGTGTTAGGATTTTTCCAGCTCACTGGGTAGTCCTTCCTGAGGCTTGACTAGCTCTTCCAGCTCCCATAGAGAGCTGAAGACACCCCTCTACTCCAAGCCAGCTATTTCTCTCACTGCCCCCTCCTGCTCCAGGAGCTGAGAGAGCAGTGCCCATCACTGCCAGAGAAGGACACTGTGCGCTGGGTGTTGACGGTGCCTGCCATCTGGAAACAGCCAGCCAAGCAGTTCATGCGGGAGGCTGCCTACCTGGTGAGGACGTGCAGGCAGGACAGTGGATGTTGTTCAGCAGGGCTCTAGGGATGGCAGATTCATTGTGTGAAGACCTCCAGCCTTTCCCTGCTGGGTATTTCAGAGGGTCATTGCCACTGAGTGCAAGAGAGCCATGGGAGAAGAGGCACAGCCCAAGCCAGCTTAGCCAGTGTCTTAAATCTGGTTTCCTAAAAGCAGATCCCAAGATGGGAAATCATGTGCATTGGTCTATTGAAGAAGGCCTCTCAGAAGAAAGGAGATGCAGGAAGCAGGACAGGAGAAAGAGCCTAGCAGGGATATGGTCTCAACTGGAGTCTGGTCTCAGCCTGATCCCATGGAGGGACAACTGTACCCCAAAGTTGACCACAGTGAAGCAAGGGGGTTGACTTCTTGTGCAGCCATACCAGTGTGTCACTAGTTACTGGGAAGAGGGGAGAATTCTCCCCAAGAGAGGTGGTCCCCATTCAGCTGAGGGCAGCTCTCCAGAGAAGAGGGCAGCTGTGAGCCAATAGCAGCCAATACTCCCAGTAGCTGGGGAGGGGATGGAGAACGTCCACTTGAGCCAGCATCAGTATTTTCAGGAACACCACCCCCACGGCCCAACCACTGCAATTCTTAAGCACAGGAAGTAGGATTATGAAACTATGAAGGGAGGTGATCTGGGCCAATGTTTGCTGGTTTTGCTACCATAAGAGATAACCAAAGGTCTAGAGAAAGGGTGGGTGCAGCTCAGGAACCACCTCTCCAGTGGAGATGGGGGAAGAAAAGGGAACACAGCCTTCCAGAGTAAGACTCATTGCTGGTCCTGACCCTGGGCCCTTGGGGATACCCTTAGACCTACAAAAGGGATCTCAGGCCTGCCTGTAGACCCCTCGGAGGATACTGGGCCACCAACCCACACACACATACCCATGGGTCCAGGCATGCCCCAGGTGCCTACGCTTGTTTCTGGAAAGAGCTAACCCTGAGCCTAGTGGACATCCCCTTGAAAAGACCAGAATGGAAGCAAGGCTGTGCCCAGCCAGAACAAACACACCCCCCCCATACCATAGTGCCCCTCCCCTTGCCAGTTTACCCACCCTGTTTCCTCCCACACTGTTCCCTGTGTTCCCTGGCTGCCAGCTCAGGAAGGGCTGGCCCTGGGCAGGATGTATCCATACCTACCCATCCCCCTCCCCCACCTGGTCAGATCCAGGGAATCCCACAAAATTATAAAGGACTTTCCACAGGGATTCCCCCATTCTGATGCAGGAAGTAACAGCTCCCAAGTGTTTTTCTCCCCACAATTGGCCTGTCTTGGTACCTGGAATTTCACTGTTGTTTCCTTCCTCCTGCATTAGATTCCCCAGGAACAAAGTTCTTCTGGGAGTGGGGAGGCCTGCGGCCACTGTCTGAACAACACTGGTGGAGGAAGGTCTTATGGACTAAAGGGGGCCCCCCACCATCTCCTCTGATTGATGGTCTGCCCATTACTCACCCCCACCCCCAATACATACACACACTGTGCTAGAATTTGAACTAACACCCTTAGCCCATGCCCAGCTGGCCAGCCAGCCCTGCAGCTGTGAAGGGGACCTTGTTGCAGCCCAGGACACCTTGGGCAGCTCAGAAGGGCAAATCCCAGGCACTCTAGGTTTTCACTCTGTCTATGGTCTTTTCCTGTTGGGTAGCCCCATAGTGTTCTGGCTGTGGCCATGCCACTGACCAGGGTGGTCACAGGGTGACTGTGAGGCAGCTCCAAATGTGTGCAGAATGGAGGGGCCTGAGAGGCCTAGCATGAGTGGGGTGTGATGGGGAGGAGGTGGGAGTCCCACAGGCCCTTGGGTGTGACAGCCCATGCGCTCCTTTGCCCACCACCTGTCCTCCAGGCTGGTCTGGTGTCCAGAGAGAATGCAGAGCAGCTACTCATTGCCCTGGAGCCTGAGGCTGCCTCTGTCTACTGCCGCAAGCTGCGTCTGCACCAGCTCCTAGACCTGAGCAGCCGAGCCCCAGGCAGTGGGCGTCTGGGCGAGCGCCGTTCCATCGACTCCAGCTTCCGACAAGGTGAGCCACCTCCAGTGGTGGGCTTGGAGACAGTCGCCCCTGAAGGACCAGAGGCTCAGTCATGTCCAGGATGAAGGAGAGGCCCCCCTCAACCCTGGAGAAGCCCAATCTGAGGGCAGAGGTTTCACCTTGCCCTAGGGGAGCACTGTCTGAGGAGGGTAGGACTCAGCCTAGCCCTGAGTCTGGGAGTCTGGTGGGGTGCTTGGGTGCTGGGCAAAGAAGGAAGTCAGCTCCCACTCCGAACTGAAGGGGTCTTCAGAAGCTTTCCTCTAAACAACCATTGATGCCTCCCCTCCCCTTCTGGCATATCGGCTCTTCTCCCCCTCAGCCTCCACATCAGCCCAAGCTCCTGCTGCCAGGACCAGGTACAGAGACAGCTATAGTCAACCTTGTTTACTATGACAGGGAGAGTTACAAGTCCTGCACTCCCTGGATCCTCCAAGACCTACCTGCACACACACACACACAGCTCCTTAAACCCTCCTAACCCTGATTTTGCCACAGCCTGAGCCCTGGTCCTGCAGGCAGAACTACTTCCCCTCAGCTGTTGCTTACGGAGCATGAGATTACAGCACTAGGTTTCTCCAGACCTTTTGGGGGTCAGCACGGCCCTCCCCCATTTAAGAGTGGAGCAGGAGTTTCAGGAGCACTGGCTGCTCCAGGTGCTCATGGAGGGCGTGGTGGGGAGGATGAGGATCGAGTGTGGTAGCTGAGGCACCTCCTGCTAACCTCACTGTCCTGCTGTCCCTCGACCCCCAGCCCGTGAGCAGCTGCGAAGGTCCCGCCACAGCCGCACGTTCCTGGTGGAGTCAGGGGTCGGAGAGCTGTGGGCAGAGATGCAAGCAGGTGGGGAGATGGCAGGGTACACTTTGGGCTCTGCAGGGCACCAAATGCTGATAGCAGGAAGGGAAGATTCTGGAAGTTGGCTCTGGCCCCTAGAAACCCCAGCCCTCCCTCCTCCATCCACTACACCTAATGTGGCAGCCCCTCCACAGTCAAGTACACCCACACCCCATTCAGCCATGCCCCCAACTCACTCTCCTCCCCTGGGGTTTCTCTGTGGAAGGATTGCAGTGCCCTGGACAATTCCCCCACACACATCTTGTGCCCCTGCCTGGTGGCCTGAGGTTCTAGCACCTGAAGCCTCACACCTCCACATTGCTGCCCCAAGCAGGACTCGATAGCTGGGGTAGGGCTGGAGGCTGGTAGGTAAGGGGCGCAGGGCTGACGCTGCAGGGCAGACCACGAGTGTGTGCCCACGCTGGCTGCTACAGGAGACCGCTACGTGGTGGCTGACTGTGGAGGAGGCACAGTGGACCTGACGGTGCACCAGCTGGAGCAACCCCATGGCACCCTCAAGGAGCTCTACAAGGCATCGGGTGAGTAGGCAGGCAGCACCCTTGATAGCCAGCCCGCCAAAGCCCCCTGACAGTGGGATCTGCACTGACTTGACCTTTACCTGCTGCCCCACGTAAGGTGGTCCCTATGGAGCAGTGGGCGTGGACCTGGCCTTCGAGCAGCTGCTGGGTCGTATATTCGGGGAGGATTTCATCGCCACCTTCAAAAGGCAACGGCCAGCAGCCTGGGTGGATCTGACCATTGCCTTCGAAGCCCGCAAACGCACGGCAGGCCCCCACCGAACGGGGGCGCTCAACATCTCACTGCCGTTTTCCTTCATCGACTTCTACCGCAAGCAGCGAGGCCACAACGTGGAGACTGCCCTGCGCAGGAGCAGGTGGGCCTCAGGGACCACAGGCTCAGGCAGGGTGTGCGGATGAGGAACGTCCTTACGAGGGAGGGTATGGGCTGCAGGGGGGAGTGGGAGTCAGCCTGATGCACCGCTTGTACACCTCTGGCCAGCCAGGTGGCAGGGGGCGGTGCATGAGTAGCCCAACTGGAATTCGTGTTCCCAGATGGGGCAAGAGAATCATGGACCTCGGGAAAGGGACGACATCTATCTCCTCCCTGAACTCCAGCCACACACGCGTGCACACACACACAGAAACACATACTGTGCCAGGACAGAAGGCAAGGGGAGGATCCTCTCCTGGGTCTTCATGCCTGGAACAGAAGCAGGTCCTCACTCAAGCCCCTGAAAGAGTGGGGCTGGGATAACACACATCGGCCTGGTGCCACAGTGGGACCCAGGACGCTGACACATGGGCCTGTGCCCTCTTCATCTGCAGCGTGAACTTCGTGAAGTGGTCCTCACAGGGGATGCTCAGGATGTCTTGCGAGGCCATGAATGAGCTCTTTCAGCCCACGATCAGCGGGATCATCCAGCACATAGGTGAGCCCCTGAGCTTGAGTCTTCCATTTACCCCCATATATACACCCAGACACGGGAGTAACTGCCACCATTAATGCCTGGAAACCCTCCACACATCCATACCCTGGACGGAGACTCAGAATCATCTGGAACATCTGGAGGAGTCAGTGTGTTGGAGATTAAGAGCTAGGAGAGATGATGAGTAGTCTTGCCAAGTTAAATGACCCCTGGTGCCTCAGTTTTCCAGTTTATAAAATGGGGTTATAGTATTGGGTTCCTAAAACTGTTATCACAGTGGTTAAAATAAGCTTAAGTATCTAGAGAGTGAGCTCAATGTCCTGCAAGCAGTAGGCATATCTTTCTTTCAGAGCCACCATGTGGGGGGAGGGGTGTATTGCTGGGGAGGCCAGGAGCCCTTCAGTGAAAGCACTCAGTGTTTTCCTTCATCAAAACCGGGGAACCGTTTTATAGTTGAAATGGCTAGTTTCTCATTGCCGGGTAGGTGGAGGAGAGGTGCCAGTGGCTTCAGCAGCTCATGGGTCCGCCTCCTCCCCAACCCTCCTCCTCCTCTTTACACCACTTCTCCATCCCACCCCATCCCGCAGAGGCGCTGCTGGCGCGGCCGGAGGTGCAGGGTGTGAAGCTGCTGTTCCTGGTGGGTGGCTTTGCCGAGTCCGCTGTGCTGCAGCACGCGGTGCAGGCCGCGCTGGGCCCCCGCGGCCTGCGCGTGGTGGTACCGCACGACGTGGGCCTTACCATCCTCAAGGGCGCTGTGCTGTTCGGACAGGCGCCAGGCGTGGTGCGGGTGCGCCGCTCGCCTCTCACCTACGGCGTGGGCGTGCTCAACCGCTTTGTGGACGGGCGCCACCCTCCGGACAAGCTGCTGGTCCGCGACGGCCGCCGCTGGTGCACCGATGTTTTTGAGCGCTTCGTAGCGGCGGAGCAGTCGGTGGCCCTGGGCGAGGAGGTGCGCCGCAGCTACTGCCCCGCGCGCCCAGGCCAGAGGCGCGTGCTCATCAACCTGTACTGCTGCGCCGCCGAGGATGCGCGCTTCATCACCGACCCCGGCGTGCGCAAGTGTGGTGCACTCAGCCTCGAGCTCGAACCCACGCCCACCGACGGCGGCACCGCCAGTACGCCCCTGGGCCGCCGCGAGATCCGTGCCGCCATGCAGTTTGGCGACACCGAGATTAAGGTTACCGCGGTCGATGTCAGCACCAATCGCTCAGTGCGCGCCACCATCGACTTTCTTTCCCATTGAAGGCGGTGCTAAGCACGCTCTGCCCGGCCCCGCCCTCCTGAGCCCGGGCAGATGAGGTCGCAGGAGGGTGGGTCGAGACGCATCCAGGGCGTTGGGAGTGGGCCCTGGTCCGCTGACTCTAAGGCTGAAGGGCTCTGCCGAGGATTGAGGTCAAGGAGACTTGGTAGGCGGTCCCACAGGGAACACGTGACTTGGAAGGCAGAATGTACCAGAAGTCTCGGCCTTGGCCTGAACTGGTGTGGGAGTGGAGGGTGGGAGGGGATGACGTTGGGAGGGAGAGCCAAAACAAGGCTGCTGCAGGAGGGGCAGCAGGAAGAAGTTTGCTAGGACTGGGCCTGAAAGGCCAAGCGCACTGACTGATGGACTCAACCCACACAGGCAGCTGGGGAGAGCAGCCCTGTGCCACGGAAAAATGACTGGAAGCAGACCCAAGATTGGCAGGGGTAGTAGGACCTTCCAGGGTGTGGTGCTGACCACCCAGATACCACTGTTAATTGTAGAAAGGGCAGTGGCAGGCTAAGGAGAAGGAGGGTACAAGGTGAAGGCGCTTAAGAGGGAATGTGGGGGTAGCATGCTGGGGGTGGGCTTTGCTTCAGACAGATTACTCATTCTGGGAAAGCCCCAAGGGCAGCTCGTGATGACCCATTTGAACCCTGTTCCAGACACAAAATGGGGGGGGTGGGGGGAGCAGCACACTAGGAGGACAGAGGGAAAGAACACTAAGGGCTGGTCTCAACTCTGCCAGTCAACTCAATATGCCATTATGCCCACCCACAACATGCAACAACCCTACCTGCCCAAGGTGACAATAAAGCATTTATGCCAGTACCTCACAGGAGGGGATCCCAGTAGTATAGTAGAGGGGACCTGGGTTCCAGGAAGGGAGAAAGCTTTCAGCTGTGTGTGGGGCTGGAAAATTGACCAGAAGTGGGTGCTGCTGTCTCCCTGTCAAACTTCCCAAATAGAACTCCTGCAGTCTATAAGACCTCTCTCTGGCCTGGGCAGAAGGCCCCTCCCCATCCAAACTGACCTGACAACTCTTCACAGGCCTAAAATGCCATCACCTGTAGAGAGCTCTCTGGGGGCTCGGTGCTTTCATACCGCAGTGCCCTTGCTTCCTGAAAGAATGAGCGTAGCCAGAATTGTTCCTTGGCCTATCTTCAAAGGATTGAATGTTCTCAGGGCCCCGGAGAACAAAAATCCACTAGCCTCTGGTATCCACTGAAAGTTTTATTTAAGGTTGTATCCCAACCAGTTGTTTAAAAACCATGTAACACACACCTGGGGGTGAGGTCTGGGAACTGTACCTCCCTCCAAGTCACCATGGACAGCAGTGGGAAAGAAGGAGGGGGCAGGAGAGGTGGCTTAAATGAGGCAGCAGCAGCAGTAATGGGGTGATGACATCACAGAGCCAGTTCCCTCCTCTCCCAGGCCCTGGCTGGAGCTCCTATGGCTTGCAGTGGGGGGTGGGTAAAACCCACCCCAGGTCCTCCCCTCCCCCGCCCATCCTCAGGTAGCCTCCTTGGGGGCTCAACCCATTTCATCCCGCAGGAGACTGAGGCACATGGAGAGGAAGAAGTGGGAAGAGGAGGATGCAGGAGAGGCAGGAAGGTGATGAAAATGAAGACAGAGATGAGGCATGGGCGAGTCCCCAGCTTGGAGGCCCCTGGACACACCGCCCCCACACCCACCCCGGGGAGGGATGAGGAAGCCACACCATCATGCAGCATTCGGGGAGATGAGGTGGAGATTAAGGCTGAGGGCCCCGAGGTGGGCCGGGGCATGGGCCTCAGTCGAAGCCGTGCCAGTCGCTGTGCTCCGAGTCGTATTCTAGCTCAGCACCCACACACTTGACACCATCCAGCAGCATGGGTGTGCCATGGTGCCGGTCTGCAAGGCAGACTACAAGTCAGTATGCCAGGCTGGACGCCTGGCTCCACCCACTCCAAGGAGACCCCACCCCTCCACCTTCTCTCCCGGCTCTACCAGGGGTGAGGGAAAGACACCCACTAAGGAGACAGGGAACCCCAGCCAGGGCAAGGATCCCTCTTTCAGACTGGAAGAAGGCAGAATCCCCTTTTGGCAAAACTGGGGCCTCCCTCCCCTAGCTAGATGCACGCCTCGCACTCTCACCCATGATGCGTGCCTGCACCACCACGCGCACGCAGGTGCCCGCGCCACCTTCACAGGCTAGCAGCATCTCCTCCTTGAGGACGCCCTCCTTGTGTGCCGTGTACTCACACTTGATGCTGTAACCTGCCCAGGCAATCAGCATCTCCATGGCCTCCTGCCCCTGCCCCAGTTCCCCCGCCCCAGCACTCACTAACCCCACCACCACCACCAAGATTGGCTGCTTCCTCCAAAGGAGCAAAGATGGACCCATGTCCCCGAGGCTGGTGCACAGGCCTCAGAAATTTCCCCTTCAATGAGTTCTACATGCCTTGGGCCTCTGGGCCACCACATTAAGGCTCCAAAGTGTCAAACTTAGGCTTCTAAGAGGAGGGCCTGCTGATTCCCCGAAAATGCAGGAAGGAAGAGGAAGTGATGAGTAAGGGGGGTGGGTAGGCCAGGACTTGAGATCAGGTGGCAAGAGGCAAAGGCCTGAGGGGGTTTGCTCAATCCACTTAAGAGCAAGGTCATGAGGAGGTGGGGGGACATGTAACTGAAGCTGGGACATCAGTATACAATGAAACTGATACCCCAGCCTATGAAGGGGACAGGGGCTGAAGCTAGCAAGGTAGGGAGAAGCAGCCCCCAGCCCAAGGCCCAGGTGAGTGCTAGGAGGGAGCCGAGCAGAGTTCCTGAGGCTCCAGCAGGTTTTTCTTGAGGAACATGAAGAGGGAGGCTGGAGGTTCAGAGCCAGTTTCTCAGTGGCTCCTATCATTCCACTGAGTAAACTGTCAGGCAATGGGCAGACATAGGCCAACAGTGTGAGCCCATCACTTCTGTCCAGAAAGTGAGGCCTGAGGCATGGACCTGCCAAGTTGCCACACTGCAAGCCTGTATAGAGGCACCATGTCCCCAACTGCTGAGTTTTCTGTCCAGGCTAGATGGGGGTGAGGGGGGGAGCACCCCATTTTCTCACTCCCACTCACACCCAGGCCCTGCTGGAGGAGGGCAGGCCTCCAGCACCCCGAGTAGAAGACGAACCTTCTGGGACAGGCATGACACTGAGGAGCTTGAGGTGCAGGCTAGGGACAGGTGCCTCTCGGATGTCCTTGCTCAGCTTTTGCACTGAGGGCAAAGTGAAGGTAATCTCATACCTGTGCAGGATCTTCAGGAAGCCAACCTGCAGCAGGAAGGGTGGAGGAAGGAAGCACCTTCACTTACAGCTTCCCCTGGGGCCTACCCACCTATGATCCTGTGGGCCTCTGTACCTGTTTCCTTGGGATTTCTAGGGGGCCTGTCTCCCAGCACCACCCCAGGTGGTCCACACCCCCAGCCCGGTGTACCGGAATCAAAATCATAAGGAAAACAGATCAACCATGTAAGAGCTAATCCGTGACACTATGCAGTGTTGTTTGAAGTCCCATCTGTTGTCCAACCTCTGTCTCTTTCTGTTAACTGGGTTTGTGCATTAGACTGCCCCCTTGTTTAAAAAAAAAAAAAAGATCCCCTGAGGATGCCACCCCACAGCTCGGCTACACACTCCTCAGCATCTGTCTGATGGGCCCCACAGCTCCGCAGTGGCCCATTTCATAGACAAGAAAATGGAAGCCAGGGAATGACTGGCTGGAGGCTTCTTAGCTAGTATTGCCATGAGTGGGACACAGCAAGGTAACAGCCACTGCCCAGAAGGGACCATCCACCTGCCCCCACCACTACTGCCACCTGCCCAGAGTCAACAGTCCTGGGTCAGGGGCACTGGTTCTCTAGTCACTCAGGTGGAGACATGGGGCAACAGACTGTACAAGATGAAAGATGGGATAGAATTAGAAACACTGACATGAGACCAGCCATGTCAGTCCAAAGCTGACCCACAGGCCTGGCATCAGTCACTGAACCAGGCTCCTGCCTGCCTGCTGGCATCTGGACATGGATGCCTGCCTGCCCACTCAAATGTTCACTGTGTTCAACAGTCCTGACTCAGGGTCCAAGCAATTTCTGTTGTTCATACAGTGCTTGGCAACCAATGCCCTCTGGGATAGATGCCATCCTTGGAAACTCCAGTCATGTGAAGGGTCACAAGTCTGCATGGGTGTTGAGTAGGTAGGTTGACCAGAGTGCCAGTCTGGGAGGCACAGGGGTGCACGCTGTACCCACAGCTCACATGCACATAAATTCTCCTGCTCATGGTTTCACAGGCTGGACAGCTCTGTCCCTGGGAGCTGGTTGGGACTGGCTGCATGGAACATTTAGCCTTTCAATGGGATCAGGCTGATGTCACTGCATGATAAAGCTCAGTCCCTGTGGCTCCCCCACTCTGCAGGTGGAGGGCATACTTCTCAAGCGAGCTTTCTGGCTGGACCTGCCAGTGGGAATCCTGCGATGCAGCGACACCACTTGCAGAATTTTCCAGTGGAAATACTCAGAGATGTGCAAAAAATACTCATCACTGTCCTATTTATAACAGTGAGAAATAGGAACAGCAGTAACACCACGAATAGGGAACCAGCTAAATCAACGATGACACATATAATGGAATACCCAGCAGTTGTAAAACCTTGCAGAAAATTATTTACTGACAGAAGCAGGAGATGGTTCATAACAGAAGCGTAAACAAAAAACAGTGTTACCTGTGACATCAGCTTTTTGTTTTTGGAAACAAAGCTATAAAAAAGGCTAAAATGATACACTTCAAAATATTAACCACTGCCCTGGCTGTTGTGGTTCAGTGGATAGAGCGCCAGCCTGCAGACCAAAGGGCTGTGGGTTTGATTCCCAGTCAGGGCATACACCTGGGTTGTGGGCCAGGTCCCCAGTTGGGGGAGGGAGAGAGGCAACCTCTCACTGTTACTCTAGCATATCTTATTTCTCTCCCTTTTTCTCCCTCCTTTCCCCTCTCTCTAAAAATAAATTTTAAAAAATGTTAAAAAAAAATTAACCATTGTTATTTCTAGATTCTATGATTGTGGATACTTTTAAATTTCTTTAGAGTTTATTAGACAAGAATGAATTTTGCAATGGGGAGTGGGGGAGAGGGAGCTATTTCTTTAAAGTTTTATTTCATTCTATTTATTCCCTTGGGGAAGTTGTCAGCTGTAGGAGAAGGAGCAAGGATTAGGCAGAAATGGGTATGAATCTGGGCCTCTCCTCAGGGTGGTCTCAATGAACAAGATGCCCATCTCCTGGCACTCCTGCTCAACTCTGGCCCCCTGGCTTATTGTCCAACCGGAAGGCCTCACTCCCTGTTTCCCCCAATCCATCCCCTCCAGAGACTTTTTCTTGTCCCTCCAAGTGGATGTGGGATCTGACAGTGTCCCAGCAGTTGGAGAAGTCACACTGGAGGGTGTATGAAGTATGACCAATAGGAAAGGCTGTGCTCCACTGAGCAGAAAATATGGGGGTCAGTCAGCAAGAAGTTTGGCAAAGAAGGAAAATGAAGTCTCACCTTGTTGTCAGCATAATTACCTGTGTAACATACATACATTCTTCCCTTTTATTCTCACACCAACCCTATGGGATGTGAATTGTCTTCACTTCAAAGAATAGGAAGCTGAGGTGACCTGCCCAAGGTCACAGAGCTAGACTAGCAGGCCTGGACCTGAGCCTAGGCCTGTGACATCACAGCCTTGATACCCACCTTCCATTGTTAATGTTGGGGTAATGTTATTGTTGGGGTAATGTTGATGCTAACAACAGTTCCTCTGCTCTCCTTACCTTATTTGAGGTGACATTCTAAATGCATTCATCTCACTGCAATCTCACCACTTCCCACTTCACAGATGGGGAAACCAAGGCCCAGGGAGGGATGAAGATACACTATGGAGCCAGCTTAGAGGGTGTGGAACAGACAGGCCCAGGAAGCCAGGCAGGCCTGAGGGGGAAATAGAGGGAATACGGCTGATGATGAGGGGAAGTGTGCACACACCTTGACCAGAAAGCTGCTGTCACTCTCCTGGGTGACCATGACCACTGAGTCATGCAACTTCTCATCAAAGTGGACGTGGCTCTGGGAGCCTGCTGCATCATGGCCTGCCGCAAAGCGGATGCTCCGGGCTCTGGGCTTGTTACCTAGGAAGAAAGTGGGAGAGGGCTCCAGGGACTGCAGGCTTCCTCCACCCCCAGAAAGTGACTCCCCCTTGTTGCTTCCCCAGCCCTTGCAATTGCCCTTGACATCACCCAGTGCCCATTGGCTAGACTCCTTTCAGGCTAGGCCATATCCTACTGGACACTAGGGATCTTGAGGCTTGAGGCCCAGTCCTCCCGCAAAAAAATACCCCAAGAAAGTCAGGAATTGGCTAACATGACCCCTCACTTAGCAGGAATAAGGCTGACACCAGAGACAAGAAGAGGCAGTCTCGCAGACGCTCACCTAGCCCCAGGCGAAGCACGCCTCAGCTCAGGCCTCAGGATCCCTGCCCAGGCTTCTCCTCCACAGGGCCAAGCTCCCCATCTCTGAGACCTCCTCTTCCAGGTATATCTGTGCCCAATGTCCCGCCTGTCCCTCCTGATGACCCCAACCTGGTAGAGGTGAGGGCCAAGGACTCTATGGGACCTGTCTGGGCATGGGAAAAACAAAGCGGAGGGAAATCCCACACTGAGCCCACCCACCTAGGATATGTTGCATCATCACTGAGCACTGGCAGAAAAGATGGAAGAACCCAGGGAAGCCTCAAGGACCTTTCCCAGAGACACTTTCCTCTGCTTAACCCTCAAGGCCCTCGGCTGCCCCCAGAGGGATCAGGTTCTCCAAAGCCAGGAGACAGGGCGTTGAGACAGGCAGAGTACCAAGAGCTGGGCTGAGGGCCTAGCCTGGGGGAGGCCTGTCTTACCAAGAGCATGACCCCAATCTTCTCTGGTCCCCACAGCCCGTAGGCCTCCCAAGAGCCCTCCTCATAGTCCTTCCAGTGTGAAAGCCTGGGTTCTTGGACACTCAGTGAAGGCCCAGGGGAGCCAGCCTGACACTTCCACGTTCCCTGCTGCGTCCCCCAGACCTAACCCTCAATCTCAGCAGGACTGCCTTGCCTAAAACCCTCCATGAGCTCTTCTGGATTCGGAATGAAACCAGAAGTCCTTTCTATGGCTCGATCCACCTTGTCAGTCTCAATGCTCACCCAAGCCCCTCATGGCCTGCAGCCCCCAAAGTAGAGGCTGGAACACAGGGACAAGAGGGCACACCTCCAAAGACCAGCACACCAAGGAACCAGCAGGGGTGCCCACATTCCCCGCGAGGGCTTGGGTGTGCCCTAGGACCCGGTGCAAACATTGGTGCAATTACTAATGTAATTTGTATTCACATTCAGACACACACACACACACACACACACACACAGAGTAACGCATGCAACAACACCCACTCCATGAGCGCTAGCGGGAAGACCCTACAAACCCCACCAGGCCAGGAAGGCACTTACCCTTGTTGGCTGCAGCCATGGATGCCCTCCCTGCCAAGGAGTGAGATGCGCAGCTCCCACTGGACCCCGCCACTCAAGCTCAGCAGCCTCCCATGCTCTAAGGACACCGGCAGGAGCCTGAAGGGCAGGGAGTGGGGAAGACATGGGTCAGGGCCACCCATGGCCTGAGAGCAGAGATCTCGCTTTAGGAAGGACCCAAAACCCTGCTGCTCTTAGCAGTCCTGGTGGTATGTGCGCCCTCTAGCACACCCACACTCCTCTACCCACATTCACCAAGAGCCCTCACCGCTGCCTGACACCCTGCTGACCCAGGGCCCAGCCAGCACACGCTGAGCTGCAGCTTCTGGGTGCCAAAATGCCAGCATAGGACTCATGTGCCCAAGCCACCTGAGGCTGAGGGGAAAGGCAGTCTGGAAAGGAGGGGATTCTTTAGCACTTTCCAGGAGCCAGTTCTAGAGTTGGTGATCCCAAGGGCTGTACCCTTCTGCAGCCAGAGTCCACATTATTCAGGTCATCACCAGTACAACTGGGTCCAGGTCAGTCAACAGTATGCTTGGAAGGAAGCAAATAAGGGCCCACAGAAAACATGCCCTTGGAGCTTTCCCTAGTGGCGACCAGTCAGGGCCATCTACAGAACAGATGCCTGTGAAGGGGTTGCCCCTGAGCTCACCTGCCCTAAAGCAGGCAGCCTCAAAGCAGGGGCAGTGGGAGGTGCCCTAGGAAGCCTGTGTGAGCAGTCTGGCCCCCATGGGCTGAGCTGGGACCATCTCAGCATCAAAAAGAATAACGAGCGCAGCTGACGCAAATGGATGGAATACATAAAACTGGAGCATTCAGAGATTAGGGGAAAAAAGGAGAAAGCAAAACAAACAAACCCAAACCTTCATTTGTCACCACTGATGCAGCAACACCCTAACTCTTTACTCTGAAAAAACGGCAATAATGAGAAATAATTCAGCCTGTCTCCTGGCCTTTTCTGTATTGAAATTGCCCTGGTGGTTAAAAGAAAGCTCTTTTTTACAGAAGAATTCTCACTATTAAATAACAAAGGAATGACCAAAAGCCAAGTAATTCTGCAACTCCCAGATCCTGCTGGAGGCAATGAGTCACTGGACACTAAACCAGGAGGGAAAAGGTTGACAGAAGTGGATGCTCACAAAGGCCCACATGCCACCAACAGATGACCTAGGGTTCTTAAAGGGAATGACACAAGTCAGCAATGCAGAGATGCAGTGACACTGGACAATCGCCCCTCACTCACAGTGGAACCTAACCTGACACACTGATACCTCCTGATGGGAGGTAGTACCAAATCACCGCACCACTGGCGAGTGTACAGCACCTACCCTAAATGTCTAACCTGGATCTAATCAAGCCCCTAGCACCAACTTCTATCTTCCTGAAAACACAGCGGTTAGTGGAACAAATGGAATGACCCCACGCTCTGGCCAGTGAGGCTCAGCAGGTTGGAGCTTGGTCCCAGAAACCGAAAGGTTGCTGGTTCGATTCCCTGTCGGGGCACATGCCTAGCTTGCAGGTTTGGTCCTGGTCGGGACATATAGGAGAGGCAACTGATCAATGCTTCTCTCTCATGTCGATGATTCTCTCCCTCTCTCTCTAAAATCAACAAGCATGTCCTCAGGTGAGATTAAAAACATAAATTAATAAAATAAAAAATAAATGACTCCACGAGAAGGCAATGAGGCAAACTCAGAAGGCAGGATAGTCTATAGGAAACTGACCTGTTTTTTTCCCCAAAGAGTAAGAAAAATAAAGAGAGGTTTAGATAGGGGATGGGCAGAAAATAAGACTGTGGGGCCGCCGCCTGGTTTCTATAAAGTTTTATTGGAATACGAACATGCTTGTTTGTTTACATGTTGTCTAAAACTGCTTTTGCAATGAAGCAAAACTACTTTGAGTAGTTGCCACAGAGACCACATGGCCTGCAAAGTCTAAAATATTTACTATCTGGCCCTTCACAGGAAAAAGTTTGCCAACCGCTGTTCTAGATTAACACACAGAGACCAAGAAGGCAGGATACTCTATGGGACAAATGACCTGGTTTTTTCCACAACACTAGCTGCAAGAAGAAAAATAAATGGGGTAGGGGGTTTCTAACTACCTATAAAAGATGCATTTGAAGGAGAAGACTCCAACGGGCCCCCGAAGTGGACTGGGGGTCTCCTCCCTCCCTCCCTTCCCCCTTGCTTCACAGGGACCCTTGAGGTGGACTGGGAGTTTCCCCTCTTACCTCTAACCTCTTTCCCTCCCTCCCCTCAAAAAAAAAAAAAAATGCATTTGAGGGATAATTAGGAAATGGGAATGGGACTGGATCTTAGATGATAGACTTAAGAAATAAGAGTTGATCTTATCTGGTGAGATAATGAAATTGTATTCTGTAGAAAAGTATGTCCTATTTTTCAGAGATACACACTGAAGCATTTAGAGATGAGTGACCCATGAGTGACCTCGGCTAGTCCAGAGAATGAGGAAGAAAAACTACGGGCTGGCAGTCTCACAGTCAGGGGCTGGGCCTGTGGAGGCCATGACCTGGAGGTCTCTCAAGGTTGAGCAGCCTCACCTCCCTCCCCTCTTCCCAGTTCAAGAAGCCCACCCAGGCCCAAGCCCTGCCTCATGGGCAGGGTGATCAGCTTGGGTGCCAGGAACCCCTGACAGAAGAAGGAGGTGCAAGGCTTGGGTCTCAGGAATACTGGAGCCACCAAGGCAGGTACAGGTACAGCCCCAGGCCAGCACAAACCCCCACCCCCACTGCCTTGGAGGCTAGCTCCCAAGCCCCACCCAGCCCAGGGTGCAGAGAAGGGAACTACGGGCCAACTCATCTCTGACCAGGGCTGCTCTGGGGTCAGTCCCAAGAGGGCAGCCCCTTAGCCTTGGGTTACTCAGCTTGTCTGCAGGGATCCTGGCCCTTGGAGAGAAGCCTGCCCCCATCCCACCCACTCCAGCCACCCTCTGAAGCTATGGACACAGAGCATGTGAGAAAATGGCCTTTTGCAACAGTACCAGACCTTCTTCCTTACCTTTCAAAGAGGCTGTTCCAGCAACACCTCTGCAGCCATGAGGAAATAACTGCAGAGTACCCACAGGATGCCTGCATCTCCCAGGGCACTGAAATTCTTAACCAGTGGCCAATGAGCAAAGGCTCCTGGGGACTCTTCACAAAACACTCTGACCCAGTACTTGCAGGGCCCCTCCCTGTTTCCCTGCCTGTTGCCTGCCTGGAACAATCCTGTCCCCTTGGCCTGGATCTCAGCTCGAGTACCTTTCTGAGGTAGCACACCACCACCCACTCCTGCCCATCCCAGCATAGGCTTGAAAAAAATCTGTAAAAGGATCCCCTTTCTCACTTCTGGTATCATTTGATATTTATGTGCCCCATCTTACAAGGGCAGTGACTGTTTTTGCCAAACTCTGTGTTCCAGCATCCAGCCCAGCACCTGGCAGGGAAAACCTGTGTTCATATTTGTTGAATGAATGACTAAAGTAAGGGGAGCCCAAGTCTGGGCCTTGACTGGGCCCTCTGAGCAGCTGTGGGAGTGACTCTTACCAAATGCTTTCAGGAAGAGGAAGGCCCCATCCTACTCTCTTAGCCAACCTCTGCCCCTGCCCTAGAGGGCACACTCCTCCCCCAACTCAGAGTGTAGCCTCCCCCGGGGCATTCTTCTAGCATTGCCCTCTTCAACTGATGACCTGCCCATTCCATTCTTGACATGGAAAGTCCAGAGGGTAGGACCTACATCTCATGTACTGACCAAAGCCCAGGCTGGAGCAAGCAGAGGGGGAGACAAGTGACTTTAGGGGCCCAGAGGAGGCTAGGAAAAGAGAGCATCCTTTCTCCCAGCAGAGCCCTGCCAGTAGCTGTCCCCTGGAAGCCAGACTTTTATCTACACAATTCCTCATCAGAAGCAGGAGGAGAGGGTGTTGAGCCTCCTCCTGCTACAGCTGTGTCCACGGGGAACCCCAGCCAAGTCCTAAGTGTGGCCCCAGCCTCACAGCCTCCCACAGACCAACAGTCGTGGCTCAGATTCAGGCTGCCTGGGCAAGTTACTTCACATCTCTGTGCCTTGGTTTCCTCATCTGTGGCACAGAAAAAAAGCAGTGGCCTCTTCTTCAAAGGGTTTACTGCAGCTGGTGTCTTGACGCTCTGACAATGCTCCCGACTCCACCCCTACCTTTGCAAAAGCAAAACCCCAAAGACCTGATTTCTGAAGTAAAGGGCAATTTCAGGGCAGCACTGGTGGAAAGGCACTTCAGGCAATACTGGAACAGCCAGTAATGACCCACCTCCCACTGCCCACCCCCCTCCGGGGACTTCAGCCTTCTCAGAATATAGCTCAAGGGTTGAGGGGCCTCCATTTCCTTTCCCACCTCTTCCTGCGTTCTCCCTTCCACACTCCCAGGCCAGGCATGTCCCTAGGGATCCACAGAGAACAGACTGCTGGGAGCCTGTTGTTCCCGACACCAGAGATACTCAAGACAGATGTGAAGAATGTATATCCTGCGGAATGCCCCCATCCCAGCAAAAAAAAATTTTTTGACACCCTACTCTTAGATGGGCTGTCAACAGGTCAGGAGCGGTACCCTGGACAAGTTACAGGATGGGGAGGGCTGTAAAGCTAGAATAAGGGCCTTGGGGGTTTCTTTGGCTCTCAGCTACTCTCAGGGAAATGGGGAAAACTTCTCTGTAGGGGACAGAGTACTGCCAGCTCAGGTCCCTCTCAGCTTTAGAGAGGATGGCTGCTTCAAGGTTACCCTACCCAGGGCAAGGCTTAGCCAGGCCTGGTGGAGCCTCTGGCATGAAGAGCAGGCCCAGGGACATGACAAGGGAGCAGACAGATGGACACAGAAACCCAGAGTCCTCAGCCCCCTAGACTCCAGGCTATTCTACACTGGGGCCCAAGGCTATAGACTGGAAGGAGGGCCAAAGACAGTCTGTCCGTGGCAGGTGGAGCTCCAGAACCTGCCACCTTCTTGCCCTTCCTCCACCTCACAGCTGCACCCCCATACCACCTCTCTGCCTCAGAGGCAGCCTCCAAGTCCCAGGCATCACAGGACAGGGTGAGCTACAGCTTGTCCTCTGCTTTGTAGCTTGGGACAAGTCACCAACCTCTTGGGGCCTCATTTTTCATTCATTCCCCAATCCCATTCTCAACCTGTTCAGGGACTTCCTGAGCCAGGAACTCCACAACCTTTCACCTTACCCTCACCCCCAACCCAGGACTCAGATCTGGCTTAAGCACTTAGTCCATCAAAAGCACTGTCCCGCCTCTCATTAAAGCTCAAGCTTGTAAAAAGAGCACCCACTGAGGCCACACTGCCCTGCAGACTCCAGAACCTGACAAAAGACTGAACACACAGTGGGGGGCCCACATACCTAGGCCAATGCCTGGAAAGGCATGACAGGAAGTCAGGTGTGGCTGTGGCAGTTTTACATCAACTCAGTCGGATGTGACTCCATGTCCTCCTCCCCCCAGCAGGCCAAAGGTGCAAGGACGGGTGTCAGTATTCTCACTCTCACAAATAGGTGGAGCAGTGGTGAATTGAGAAAGGGTGCCCCCCCACCGTGCCACACCCTCCTGTCTCCCCAAGAAGTGCTACACTCCTCCCTCTACCCAGTATCCCCTCTTCACATAACCCCTCCCAAAACCCTCAGCTGGAAGGTGCTTAAATTCCCTCTAGCCTCCAGACTGCCTGCGCCACCCTGGTGGTCCCAACAAGTAAAGGCCAGGCAGGATCCCGGGCTGTCAATTCCTCTGACTTTCAGTTCCCTGAACAGAGAAAGGCCCTACTCCCACTTCCTAATGCCAAGATTCAAGAGGAAAGGCAATCCAGTGTCTCCTTTCTCAGTCCAGCAGGGCCCCTGCTCATTAACAGGAACACTGGTCCAGAACCTACATCGAATCCTTCCTGCAGCGTGACAACAGGGAGGTGCTGGCCAAGTCCCCAGATACACTAGGGTCCACAGTGTAGAATCCTGTATCCTCTCGCGCCTCCATCCCGTCCCATTCTCATCCTCTCCTAGGATAGATGAGGCTAGAGGACGCTCCCCGCCCCCCATCATACCCCTCCCAGGCTGCGAGGCGGCGGCTCCGTTCCTCAGAGAATACTGTGCCCTCCCCACCCTGCCCTCTGTTGACGCAGTCTCCGGAGCCTGCACACCCCATTATTGCCCTCCTCCTTGAGGGTGCCGATGCATGTGAGGCTCAGAAAGGGTACCATCCAAGGTCACACGTCGAGGCGGTGGCAATAGCTGTGGGGGGATACTGATGGAGCTTACTCCATTACGCCCCCGCCCTCAGTGTCACACATGCCCCGGAAAGCGCACCACGGAAAATATCCTAGCTACACCAGCCGATGGTCACCCACGTCCACGGGGCCGCACATCTCCCCAGCTCAGAAGCCAGGGAGCCCTCCTGAACCCGGCCCCGACAGCGGAGCACCGCCCCCCGCAACGCCCCAGAGGGATGGGGTCTCATGCACTGACTGCTTAGGACGGAGGTTCAGCCGGGAAGGGATCTCCGCGAGAGGGGAGGAACCAGGAGGTGGCGTAAGGAGGAGCAGTCTCACCGTGCGGAACGCAACCCGAAGCCAAGCCGGGACAATCGCAGCAGGGGCGGTGGCGTTAGCGGCGGCTGCGGGGGGATCAACGCGGAGCACGAGGAGGGATCCCCGGGGCTGCAGCCGCCTGGCTAATAGACACGCCCCCGCCTCCGCCCATTGGCCGACCGAGGGGGTGGGGCGAGGATGCTTTAGACCAATAAGTGGACGCCAGAGAACCGCCAACGGGCTTTGCGCCACTGCATCACATGCAGGGGGGCCTTGAGGCTGCGCAGTGCGAGCCTTTTCTTACCCAGAGTCTGGGGAGTTATCGCGATGTAGACATCAAGGCGGCTAGACGTATCTTGGGGCCAGCATCCGGCAGAAGGGAGGAAAGAAAGGAAGACCACCACGAAGTGGCCCCGCCTGCGTCTCACGTTTAGTAGCGGCGTTTTCACTTCCCGCCTCCCCCTAGGTTCTGACCCCCTGAGCTGTCGTAAGGCGGGGTTCAGGGCTAGGTGGGGCCCACTAAAGTAACTTCCGACCCCACTGGCGCCATCAGTTCGCGCCTCACTAGGTCTCGTCCAGGAGCCGCTCTGGTACCCCTGGGTTTAGGCCTCTTTACACCCCATCCCCCTGCCTCGGAAGAAGCGCTCCGGCGCGGACCAGAAACTCGTCCTAGGAGATCTGCTTCGCGAAATAAGCATCAAAACAAAGAAGCCACGCGGGGTGGATGTTGGGAGAACCTGTGCAAGCGCCCTCGGGGACCTCAAGAACCGCAGCCTCTGTACCGGGTCTCCATGGAGGCGGTCGTCATGGCAGCAGGATCCTCCTAACTCAGCGCCGCGGGGTGGGAAGTGGGCGCCTGCCTAGAGTGGGAGGAGCACGAGGCGTGGTCCTGGGGTCTTACGTGGTTCTAGCCGCAGTTCTGCCTGCAGATCCAGCAACGCCCTTTCATTTACGCCCCACTCTGCTGGCCAGGAAAGAGTCCCTGAAGTATCTACAGGGCTCTCCAGAGCATGCAGCTACTTCCTTCCAACGTACCTAGGGCATAGATGGTCTGAGCTGCTGAGGGCCAGCTAGCTTTCAGAAGGACCGGGGTTTCTGCCTTTGCTCCCAAGGATCCTGCCTTCCCTGGATCTGTTGACGAACCAGTCTTCCTGAGCTCGTTTCCATCGAGTCTTCCCCAGCTACAAAGTGCTCCTTGCTCTGCCCCTCTTTCCGGAAGAGTTTCACAAACTTTTTAGGAGTATTTTGGGTGATTCGTGCGCTCTCTGGCGTTTGAGATGCTGTCCTCCAGCGCTGGCTTGGAGAGATTTCCACATTTTGATCCCACCCCACCAACTCCTGCTAGATGCTTTCTCACTAACCGATCCCACTACTACTCCCCCTGGCTGGTTTGGCTCAGTGGATTGAGCGTCGGCCTGCGAGCTAAGTGTCGCTGGTTCGATCTTCCAGTCAGGGCACATCAGAGAAGGAAAACTCTGACTCCAAAAAACCTCCGCTGCCTTGCGGCATACCTCTTCAGGGGAAAGGCTAAGGGAGTAAACCCCGACAGAAAATCCGGAGCCGGAGTCCCTAAGGCGGTTTGACGATGTAGTCAACACCGGCAACTCCTGCGGCGCACCTGAAGCCAAGCTGTATTGACTCCGTCTTTCCCTTGGACCCTTCAGCTGCGAAGAGAGGGGGGGTCTGCTGCATGGGCAACAGCAGACCCTCCATATCACCCTGCCCGGGCTCTGTAGCTTCAGCTTCACTGGAGAGGACACTCCAGCGTCATCACAAGATGTCGATTCAACACGGGAGGAGACAGATACCGTGTCACTCCCGAGTCGGACTGCACAGCCATTCTCGGCGGTGCAGATAGACTCTTAAGAAGCTACACCATCGTCTCTCGAGACGGACGGCTGCCGACAACGACAACAACGATCCCACTACTAGTTCCCCTTCCAATTGTATTCTCATGTCTTCTACAAGTTCTCAAGTTGTCAGACACTGGGTCCAAAGCAGGCTGAAGTTATATTTTGTTTAGTCCACATGGGCTTTTTAAAAATTTATTTGAGAGAGAAATAGTTTGTTGTTCCACTTATTTATGCATTCATTGAGGATCGAACCTGCAATCTTGGCATATCCCAACGATGCTCTAACCAAATGAATTACCCAGCCAGAGTCACCACATGGGCCTTTAAAAATTCTAATTCCTCTTTCCCTTTCTTCCTCTTTTGAAATATCAGAAACTCTAAGGAGATGAACTCACATTCCAGCCTGCACAAAGGCTGGCACATTAATTTGCCTTAGTCCTCACTAATCCCTATTTTCTCACATTAATTTTACCTCCTAGGTCTGTGCAGACATTTGATTTTATATGGAATGCCCTTCCTACTCTCCTCTCATGGGCAAAATTCACCTTTCTTTTCTGTGTCTTTCTATCCAACTTGTAAAAACCATCCAGGCTCTTTAAAACACAGACTAACTGCTAACTGTGGGCTGCCTCCCTTATCCATGATTCTACTTTTCGTGGTTTCAGTTATCTGTCATCAACTGTGGTCCCAAAATATTAAGTAGAAAAGTCCAAAAATAAACTACTCATAATTTTTAAATTGTGCACCATTCTGAGAAGAAATGTTGTGCTGTCCTACTCCATTCTGTCCATTATACGAATTAATGCTACCCCCATTAGTCACATAGTAGCCATCCCTGTTATGAAATTGGCTATCAGAGAAAGAGACCACATTCACATACCTTTTATTACAGTATAATTGCCCTATTTTATTACTAGATATTGTTCACCTATTACTGTGCCTAATTTATAAGTTAAACTTTATCATAGCTATGTATGTGTAGGAAAAAAAAAACAGTATGTACAGGGTTCGGTACGATCCAAGGTGTCAGGCACCCACTGGGGATCTTAGAACGTAACCCCTGCAGATAAGCGGGGACTACTGTAAATTGCATTGTATATTCTAGTACATATCCTGGTAAATATAATGATGCATTTCTCTTGAGTGTATATTGAGGAATGAAATTGCTGGAACATAGCTGTGGTGGCTTTATTATGTGCCTGTAGGGGCACCAAATATTCCCTGTAAAAAGTTTCAATATGTAAGTATGTAAGGGCTTTAAATGTTCTTTGTAAGAAATAGCAAGGACTTGCTAAAAGGCCTTGGAAAAAGGAATGTAAAAAGGAGTGTTATAGCAATTAGTGATTTACAAGCTAAAAGGACTTCAGCCTCTATCACCTCCCATTTGCTTGCTTGTGTCTGGTTTATAACATTTGTGAAGGTTGTGCTTTGCAGAATGTCTAGCCCTTTGAAAATAAATTGCCTCACAGGGAGTTCGTCCCTGGCTGAAGAGCTATGCTGCCGTCGAAGATAACCTTTAGCCTTGCGAATTTCTGTTCCTGTTACTGCCAAGACATTCCTGCAGTCCTGCCCAGCCCCCTCTTCCTAAGGCTGTTTCCCACCAAAGAAGAAACAAAGAGACTGCACCAGTATAAAAGCCCAGCGTTTAGACTCCATTGTAGATTGGAGCATGTTAGAGACCTGCTCAGGGTCTGCCCAACTCCTGGCCAATATTAAAAATCCTTTGCTTAACTTTATACACTGCTTCAGAGTGTTCAATCTCGCCTATGTAGCCGTAACATTTTGGAGGCCCCAGCGAGATGCCTCTGTAAAGCGGTGCCGCCTTCGGTGAGCCCCCGGGGCTTCGTGCGGTCCCGTGTGTCTAGCTGACGTGTGGCAGGACAGCGGCCGCAAGCTCTGATTGGGAGCAATTCCCTGCGCCTTCAGGAGACACTTGGGAGCTGCTAGAAGCCCTGACGGCCCAGTCTAGAGTAAGCAAAGGACAGAGGACAGCCTCGGCGACAGGTGAGTGGCAACCCATTTGGGCAGCGGACTTGGGCCACTGCCACTGAGACTTGGTCTCTTTTGTCCTCTGGACGCAGAGGTACATATTCCCGAACAGGGAATTTGTTGAAGCCGGCTTGGCTAGCTTCATTTGGATTGTATAGAGCTCCTTTGGTTTTGGGGTTCTGCTGCCTGTAGCCGATGCTGTTCATCTAATCTCAGAAGCCTAGGCGGGGTTTGGGTGGGATTGTTTAACCTCTGAGTGAATGTGTGAGTGAATGTTAAGGTTAAAGTAAAAAAAAAAGTTATTTCCTCCTTTTTGTGTGCCTCCACAAACTTCGGTCTATGGAGTCTGAGTGGGCTCTAGCCTCGCAGGAGGAGAGGCCAAGCGGGCATTTGTTTGGCTTCCTTTGGGAGCTCCCAGCCCGTGTTTGTCTGTGCCGTGAGGGGGGAATTGCTCCTGTGCCTTGTGTTCCAGCTCCTAATTGTAATCCAAATTAAGTGCATGTTTGTAGCAGTCATGTTAGCCAACATAAGGGGACGCCAGTCTAAGCTTGCACCCACAGTTCTTGACTGTGTGCTCCAGAATTTCCCCAAGTTCCGGGGACAAAATCCCTTCATAAACTCTGGCACCCTGGAAACATTCTGTAGGTCAGAGTGGCCTGCTTTTGGGGTCGGATAGTCCCCCCCCCTTGGGAGTACTTTAAATCTAAATATTATAAGTGTAAAACGGTGTCTCTCGGGAAGCAAAAATGCAACAAGCAGAAAGGAGAGGGTTATTGGGGGAAGTAGCAAGGCAGGAGGGAGCTGTGCCTTGAAAGAGTGGCTCCTGCTCTGCACTTCTAAGGGAAAAGTGTTTTTTTAAGAAAAAAAAAGAAGGTATTATCTTGCAGATGGCTAGTGAAGGCCAAACAAACGTGGGTTAGTTTCACATATTCTGTAATCTGGGAAGGCCCCTGGTTCCCAGATCAAATTGCTATCTCTCAAACAGCTGCAGGCGCAGGAGAGGGGGGTGGGGAACAGGAAAACCAAGGCTATCAATATGGGCAGTGTCACACACAAAAAAAAAGCCTAGGACCCTCTGTGCTGTGTCCTGCTGCCTTGTAGCCCTGGCCAGAGGGATGAGGCTCCTTAAAAATTTCCCCAGAGAAATTGCTTGCAGCATTTCTTTCCACCCCAGGTAACTTCTAGCAATTCAGTTTGCATCTGAATACTCCCTGCTAGAACTACAAGGAGGGGCAATGTTAAATTTGCTAGCAAAGCGGCAGTCTATAATCCCCTTGCTACAGGTTACAGAAAGAGCAGAATGTCTGTCTCTCCAACATGGAGGAAAAAAAAAAATGACAGTTTTAAAACTCAGGCCGCTCTTCTTCAAACTGGTGCAAGCTGCTTGGGTGCCAATCAGCAACACCTCTAAAGCTGTAACTAAAGGGCCTTCAGTCTCCTCACTGCTTCAGCAGGGGGAATGTGCCTGTATCTTAAGGAAAAGTGTTGTTACACATGAATAAAACTAATGTCCATTCTAGACATCCTCTTCAATAGGAAAAAAAGAGGAATAATCAGGTGGGCTGCTATAAGAATATAAAAAAAATGCAAGAATCCTCCTGGTCAGGGAATTGTCCTGGCCAAACAAAAGGTTCCCAATAAAATCCTAAATAGAATAGTAATAGGCCAAATAAAACAATTGAAAAACTTCTCAGGAAAGCTCAAAAGTGTATGTTAGAAAAGAAGAAGAAGAAGAAGCAGGAAGCTTCAGAAAACTGCAGAATATCTATAAATCTAGGGAAATTTTAGCTGCTAAATACTGAGTTTGAGTAAAGTACTTTACAGTGTGGAAAAGAACAAGAATTGGAAATGGATTATGGTTAAATCTGAATGGGTAAATATATGGAAAGTTTGTGAATGTTGCAGAAGGTCTGTGAAAAGTCATAAAAATGTATAGAAAGGTTGTGAAAGTTTTAAACCTGGGGAAAGGAAACCTCAACTACTTGTGGTCTAATTGTATGGTTACTGTACCTCTGTATTGGCATTTAGCCTTGGGACCTATGAAAGGTCATTTGGAATTCCCTGTGTTGGAATTGGCATTAGCCATTGGGGACCTAGAAAAGGTCTAGAATTCTCTGTATTGGTATTAGCCATATAATCTGAAAAGAAAATTAAGGTTCCCCAGAGAGAGTTAAAAAGAAAAAAAAGAAAACTTCACATGTAGGAAAGTGAACAAAAGAAAGTATAAGGCATGGAAATGCAGTTTTAGTAAATATTAGAAGAACAAGGATTTTCCTTCACACTGTGTATTTTTCTCCCTACCTGATCCCTCCAGAATTTGGCAACTTAAAGAAGTAAGTAATGACATTAGGTTTCTTTGCATAAAACTAAAAAGACCAGTTGTTAATAAAGGTATTGTTAACCAAGACATTGACTGGAATAATATGCCTGAAAGAGGCATGCTTAGGCTCTGGTTGTTGTTACCAGGAAGCCCTAAGGAACTGGATTTAACTTTTGAAGCTAAGAAAAGCCCATGAGAAAAAAGGCCTGACACCTTGGAAAATTGTGCGGTTCATTGCAGTCTTTCCAGGGAAGGAACGAAGGTTGCTTTCCTGAAAAATGGCTAGAAGGAACCTCAAGGCACAATGAAAAATCCAAAGGACTTGGGAAAAGCAGGTATTTACAGGCAAGGCTGAATGGCAGGTGTGTGGCTCAGCTTCTGTGCCCTAGTGGGCAGACTAATAGTCAGCATGAAGGTTCCTTGTATAAGTTCCAGCAAAGTAGACTTAAAAATCATATGTGGTCAATCACTGCTCTTGTTGTGTTTATGCAAATGAACAGGCTAAATTAAAACTGTATTTAATGCAGTTCCTTTAATAACAAGGAGGGTAATCTTAAGGAGAAAAATTGTGACTCAAGGAAAATCGCAATGCTCAGTGCAGCTAACTGTCTATAAAGTTTGTCTTCACTTAAAAGTTAAACCAGGTCTGTGACATTATCAAGGATGCTTAATTTACAGGTAAGAAGAATGTCAAGTGCCTTGCAACTGGATGTCTTCCCAATAAGACAGTCTCTCCGATTTGGAGACTGGTTTGTGAATTGTGTTGTGTGAATTAACATGTGTGTTCTTTCTGTTTTCATAGGGCATAAGCTTATGATCTCATTACCTGAGTAATTGTACTTATAGGCCTCACTTAAGAAGCCCATCTGCAGTGCCTCCTCCTAAGACTCGACGGTTTGGCTGAACTAAGTGGTTGGGTTGGTAAAATATGGGGTAGTCTGTGAGCTTCACTTTAAAAACTTATTTCTCTTTTCTATCCTAATGACTTGGACAAAAAGGGCCTAAAGGTCTGAGAGGGGGAAAAACCTAAAATATTTCCCTCAGCCCTAGCTAAGTATAGTGAGCAAAAGAATTTTGGACAGGTGTGACATGCCCTGCACACCTTCCTCCAAAGAAGCCATTTCTTTTCCTAATGTGGGACATTGAAAAATTAATCTCTGTCTTTTGTCATCTAGTGGTTGTGGGTTAAATTATGCCTTTTAACCCTGTTGCCAAATCTGTTGCCTCCAGAATATGACAAGGATGTCAATTTGTCCAACAGTGCCAGCCCTTGGAAACCAAGAATGCCGCTGCCCGGGGACAGCCAACTGACCTGGACTCTGCAAAATCCTTCCCCATAAGGGAGGGCCGCACTCCCCTCCACCCCCACTCTTATTAGAAATTCCTGGACCCAAGGGTAGGTAGGACAACGACCATGTTCAGCTTGAAGCAGCTAGAAGAGCACGAGACCTTCGCCCATTGTCCTCTTATAAAATAAAACGTCTTAAGTCTAAGGAGGGGAATTATACAGGGGCTTCAGACATTCCTTATAAGAAAAGAAAAAAAAAAGGGAATTAGGCTAATTCCTCCCAAGGATACTGCACTACATTGAAAAAAAAAAGGGTAAGGCAAAAATAAGTACAGTGCCATAAAATTTTCTATCATTTTGAATGTAGTGCTTTCTTTGTTGGTCATTTCCTTAATTGCTATTAATCTTTGACTAGTTTTCAAAGCTGTTAAAACTTATTTTAGTCAGTTCCTAGTTGTTAATTTAATGTTTCAATAAGGGTCTGGAAATTTGTTTTCCATCATCTTGCTAACATTCCATTTGCTCTTCTTATTAATCATTGAATCTACAATGCATGGCACATAGCTAGTGCTTAACAAATGTCTGCTAAATTAAATTTTAAGTGTTTGCTTTAGGTTTGTGAGATATGTTGCTGATATTTTAATAAAAATTGCATTGAATCTATGAATTGCTTTAAATAATGTGGACATTTTGGAAATGTTAATTCTTCCCATCCGTGGATGTGATGTATGCTTCCATTTATTTGTGTCTTTCTTAATTTCTTTCTTCAGGGTTGTGTAGCTTTCCGAGTGCAGGTCTTTTGTCTCTTTGGTTAAGTTTATCCCTGAATACTGTTGTTTTTCTTGTTGCTATAGTAAATGGAATTTTTTTCTGGTTTCTATCTCTAATGTTTTGTTGGTATATAGAAACGCTTTTAATTTCTGAATATTAACTTTGTGCCCTGCTGTTTTGTCAAATTCATTTATTAGGTCAAGTAGTTTTTTCGTAAAGTCTGTAAGGTTTTCTATGTATACTATCGTGTCTTCTGCAAGTGGTAACAGTTTTGTCTTCCTTACCAATTTGAATGTCTTTAATTTCTTCTTGTCTAATTGCTGTAGTTAGAACTTCCAGCACTGTTTAAAAAGAAAAGGAAAAAAGTGGACATCCTTGTCTTGTTCCTAATCTCAGAAGGAATGTTTTCATTTTTTGTCCATTGAGTGGAATGTTGACTTCAGGTTTCTCATATATAGCCTTGGTTGTGTTGAGGTATGCTCCCTCTATTCCCATTTTTCTGGGGGTTTTCGTCATAGATGGGTGTTGTACTTTATCAGGTGCTTTTTCTGCATCTATTGATATGATCATGTAATTTTCGTCATTCATTTTGTTTAAGTGATGTATTATATTTATTAATTTGCGAATATTAAACCATCCTTGTGTCCCTGGGATGAATCCCACCTGATCGTAGTATATAATCTTTTTGATGTATTGCTGGATCCTGTTTGCCAATATTTTGTTAAGAATTTTAGCATCTATGTTCATTAGCGATATTGGCCTGTAGTTTTCTTTCTTTGTTATGTCTTGACCTGGTTTTGAAATTAAGGTAATACTGGCTTCATAGAAAAAGTTTAGAATTTTTCCCTTTTCTTGAATTTTTGAAATAGTTTGAAAAGGGTAGAAGTTAGTTCTTCCCTAGATATTTTGTAAAATTTGCCTGTAAAGCCATCCAGGGCTTTTGTGTGCCGGGAAATTTTTGATTACTGTTTCAATTTCCTTCTTTGTTATTGGTCTGTTAAGACTTTCTACTTCTTAATTCTGTTTTGGAAAATTATATGTTTCTAGAAATTTGTCCATTTCATCTAGGTTGTCAAGTTTCTTGCCATATAGTTGTTTATAGTAATTTCTTACAATTTTTTGTATTTCTGTGTTATCGGTCATAATATCTCCTCTTTTGTTTCTAATTTTGTTTATTTGGATTCTTTTTTTCTTTATAAGCCTAGAACCAGCCCCTGCTTTTGTTAATCTTTTAAGTTGTTTGTTTAGTCTCAGTGTCATTTAATTCTGCTCTAACCTTAATAATTTCCTTCCTTCTGCTTGCTCTGGGCTTTGTTTATTATTGTTTTTCTAGTTTTTGTAGCTGTGGGGTTAAATTTTTGTGTGGAGTTCTTCTATCCTCTTTGGGTAGGCCTGTTTTGCTATGGACTTTCCTCTCAAAACTGCTTTTGCTGTGTCCCTTTTAGTTTTGGGATGTTGTATACTCATTATCATTTGTTTCTGAAAACTTAATTTCTTCCTTGCAGCTCCTGAAAGCTAGCATTATAAATACCCAACTCCTTATCCTTGCTACTAAGCCCCTCCTGAAAACCAGGGTTTAAAAACCCTACTTATAGTCCCTAGACGTCCCTAATAGGTTTAGTCCAGGGACTAGAGGGGGGATTATGTAGGGGCACCAAATATTCCCTGTAAAAAGTTTCAATATGTAAGTATGTAAGGGCTTTAAATGTTCTTTGTAAGAAATAGCAAGGACTTGCTAAAAGGCCTTGGAAAAAGGAATGTAAAAAGGAGTGTTATAGCAATTAGTGATTTACAAGCTAAAAGGACTTCAGCCTCTATCACCTCCCATTTGCTTGCTTGTGTCTGGTTTATAACATTTGTGAAGGTTGTGCTTTGCAGAATGTCTAGCCCTTTGAAAATAAATTGCCTCACAGGGAGTTCGTCCCTGGCTGAAGAGCTATGCTGCCGTCGAAGATAACCTTTAGCCTTGCGAATTTCTGTTCCTGTTACTGCCAAGACATTCCTGCAGTCCTGCCCAGCCCCCTCTTCCTAAGGCTGTTTCCCACCAAAGAAGAAACAAAGAGACTGCACCAGTATAAAAGCCCAGCGTTTAGACTCCATTGTAGATTGGAGCATGTTAGAGACCTGCTCAGGGTCTGCCCAACTCCTGGCCAATATTAAAAATCCTTTGCTTAACTTTATACACTGCTTCAGAGTGTTCAATCTCGCCTATGTAGCCGTAACATGCCAACCTAGGGTGACCTACATTTCCCAGAATTCTGTTCCATATATGTTTCCAATTAGGGTGGGCTACAACAGATTTTTTTGCGTAAGATTTGGAGGGTAGAAGAAAAGCTGTGGCTATAATGGTTTACACTCGCAAGGTCTAGGCCGGAGCTTTGTAGCACATGCACTTTGTTGCTGATCTGCTGGCTCACCTCACCGGCATGGGGTAGCATACAGGCCTGCAACTGCTCCTCCTTGCCCTGGATCCTCCTTCAGCTTCTCTGACTTCTGTACCAGATAGGAAAGAGCACCAGTTTCTCCAGCATGACACCCACATCACCAAATTTGGAGGCAGTGGGATCTAACATGAGTTCCAGTTTGGCCTGGAGGGTTCCGGCTTGTGCTCATGGATTCCAACTTGTCTTTCCTCTTCCCCACTTTACATCCATCTTCGCTTCCCAACTGCCTGACCTGTGAACTTGAAGTTCCAGCATCAGCTTTATGGAGCCTATTCAACAGTTACCCAAAGTCAAATCCCTGTAATAAACCCTTTCTGCTTCTCTGATTAAACTGATACAATAACATAGGCAAATGTTTTATTTTATATGAAAATACGAGTTTTCTGATTGTACTCATACTCGCATTAGCAGAGTATGAGTTCCAGTTGTTTCAAGTCCTCATCAATATAAAAATTAGCAATTATCCCTGACTGGTATGGCTCAGTGGTTTGGGCGTCATTCCACAAACCAAAAGTTCACAGGTTCGATTCCTGGTTGCAGTACATGCCTGGGGTGCAAGCCAGGTCCCTAATTTGGGGGCGTGTGAGAGGCAACCAACCAATCAATGTTCTCTTGCATTTTAATGTTTCTCTCCCTCTCTTTCTCCCTCCTTTACCCTCTCTAAAAATAAATAAAATCTTTAAAAATTTTTTATATTAATTTTGTAAAAACACAACTCCACAAACCAAGGCAGGGCAGTGGGCGACCAATCTTTAGCCTCTGCTCTCAACCATGTCCTTATAGATGACAATTTCACAATATCAAGATTACAAATACATGTATACTCTGACCTAATGTGGACAAAAAGGGGCCACATACTAAACCTGACAAGCTTAGGGGAGACCTTCATGGCAGCCTTACAAACTCAAGACACCTACAGTAGCCACATAGGATGGTCCGAAATTAGAACTTTCTAACTAAAAGCAGGCCATGGAGGGCAGTCATGTCCTAGGCCAGAATCTTCCCTAACAAAACTCAATTTTTACCTTACTTGACCCTGTCTATTGTCTTTTTGCATCTAAGATAACATACCTTTGGAAGGTCAAGGTAACTTCTCTTTTCCAGACCCCTCTGAGCACAGCCAGCATATCAGAGGGAGACCACATATCCCCTCATTGTTACTGCTGATCATGTTAACTGCTGACTGTGAACTATCCTGTACCTACCTATGTAAAAGAAGTATGTATCTATCATTATACTTTTTATCCAAACCCAGAGGTTTTACACCACTACCCCTGACTCCAACCCCCCAACCCCCACAACCCACTTTGTGTTCTCAGGCCTCCCTAATCTATCACCAATGGATTTCACGATTGTAATGTATAAACTAAGGTGCAAAACTGCCATTCTCTGGAGCATTTTTTTCAACTCATTGAAGTTTTGCTTCCTGGCGATTGTCCTCGGTTTGCTCAAACAAATTCATAAAAATTCTCTACAGGTTTGAACATTTCTTAAGTTGACGCTAACCCCAGTTCTGGAATTTATCATGCAGATATACTTGTATACACTACTAAGTTATGAATGTATGAGGCTTATGAGGTTATCCATTGTTATATTATTAATAATAAAGGATTAAAAACAAATCAGCCATGACCAGTGTGGCTCAGTCAGTTGGGCATCATCTGACAAAGCGAAAAGTCATTGGTTTGATTCCCGGTCAGGACACATGCCTGGGTTGTGGGTTCAGTCCCTGGTTGGGGCACGTGCAAGAGGCAACCGATTGATGTTTCCCTTTCACATTAATATTTCTCTCCCTCTCTTTCTTCCTCCCTTCCCCTCTCTCTAAAAATAAATAAATAAAGTATTTTTTAAAAATCAGATGTCCATAAATAGAAGACTGATTAAATTTGGTGCAAATAGAATTTTATTTGATACAGACAATAGAGCTTTAAAAGCAGAGGAAATTTTCAATATACTAATATGGAAAATTCCTGCATTAGTCAAGGTTCTTCAGAGAAACAGAACCAATGGGAGACAGAGATAGAGAAATTAGCACATGCAATCATGGAGGCTGGCAAGTTGCAAGATCTGTAGGATAAGTCAGCAACCTGGAGACCCAGGATAGTTGATGGTTAAGTTCCAGTCTAAAGGCTGGCAGGCTCAAGACCCAGGACAAATCCATGTTTCAGTTAGAATCCAAAGGCAGAAAATAAAAGCCGATGTCCCAGTTTAAAGGCTGTCAAGCAGGAGAGATTTTCTCTTACTCAGGGAGGAGAAGGTTTTTTTATTCTATTCAGGCCTTCAAATGATTAGAAGAGGCCCACTCACACCAGGGAGAACAATCTGCTTTCAGTCTACCCATTTAAATGTTAATCTCATCCAGAAACACCCTCACAGAAACACCCAGAATAATGTTTGACCAAATACCTTGGCACCCTGTGGTCCAGTCAAGTTGGTATGTAACATTGACCATCACATATCTATAAGAGATCTTGTTGAGTGGAAAACCAAGATACAGAACAGAGTGGGTAGTCTGCTTCCCCTTTATGTTAAAAAGTGGTAGGGTTGAGATAATAATAAATGTGCATATTTGCTTGTATTCACATAAAGACACTCTGGAAGAATACGCAAAAACTAAAGAAAAAGGTTATCTATTGGAGGTGTGTGGGGACCAAGGGGAATTTTCAAGGTTTATGTACATATTTTTAATTATGAGTTTTACCTATATTCAAAATATTAAGTAACAAAAATTTTAAAATATCTTTTTACATGCCTTCTCTCCTCTTAGGATTGTGAAAATGGGAGGATACAAATCATGTTTTATACTCATCTTTGTGTTCCTGGTATTTAGTACAGAGTAGACATTCAATAAATTTTTGAGGAATTAATGAATGAATGAACCAGAAGAAATCCAATTTAGTGTAGTTCTGAAAGGGGAGAGGGGAGTGAAGGGCAGGGTGGGAGAAATATGGTAATGACTGTCAGAAGGGAAGTTTGGAGAACAAGAGAGATGTTTAAAGAAGAGTTATAGACATAAAGATGGTATAATCCACCTTCATATTTATTCCCAAGAAATTTTCAATAAAATTCTCCATTGCTTTTGGGGTTTGATATGTAGGGTTTTGAGATATGATTGTGGGTTGAGACACAGTCAGGCATATCTAAATAATGGGAATAGGGTAGGGGGACTCAAGGAGGAGGAACCTCCAGAACCTGGCTCAGCCCATGCTATGGAGGAAGTCAGCAGACTCTCAAGGGGGTGACCACAATCACTGAACCTGCATTCTGCGTCCACTGTGCTATTGTCAGGCAGAACCATGCCCTACCCTACATCCTGATCCTCAGGTGCCTCTACAAACCATTCCTACCAGCTCCACACACAGGAGTATACAGGTATGTTCCATGGATGAAAGGTTCAGAGAACAGAACTCTGGAGACCCAATGCAGACTATGGAGAGAGAACAGAGCTAGAGCTGGGGTCAATAGGTGTGCACGACTGTGGTTAATTTGGGGAAGGCAGAGGGCCAGGCTAAAGCCAGTGTTAACCTAAGACCAGGCTGAATGCACAGACCAAGGTCAGGAGTAGTCATCAATTTTTTATTTTTATTATTTTAGGAACTCGGGCAAACAGAATTGAACTCCACAACCCTTGGTTCATGACACTCTCTCCCTACTTGTCCATAAACAACCCACTTACGAACACCTGTAAATCCATCACCTACCCCAAGAACTAAAACATTACAAATAACATATATCTACACATGTGCTTCTTGCATCTCTGCCCTCTGCTTTCTCTCAAAAGTAATCACTATCCTAGATTTTATCCTTCATTGCTTTTTCCTCCTTGAAGTCAGTTTCTAAAATGATTCCCAATGATCTCTGCCTTCTGGTATTTAAATCTATGTGTTCCTCTCTCCTTGAATATGGGCTGGACCTCATGACTTATTTCACATAAATAGACTATGACAGCTGTGATGGATGTCACTCCTGTAACTGCATTAGATAAAACTATAACTTCCATCTTGCTAGCAGGTGCTAACTCTCTACCTTGATGGATGGCAAGGAAATGAGGGCAGCCATCAGCTAACAACCAGCAAGAAACTGAAGACTTCAGTCCAACAGTCCACAAGAAACTGAACTCTGTGAACAACGAAGTGAACTTGGAATTAAGTCCCTCCCTAGTAGAATCTTCAGATAAGACCACAGCTCTGGTCAACAATTTTTTTTTTTTTTTTTTTTGAACAGGAGAGCTGCCTGCCAGGCCTGGCAGACAGCTTTGGTCAACAATTTAATTGCATCTGTGAGAAGTCCTGAAGCAGAGGACCCTGCTAAGCCATGCCTGGACTCTGGAGCCACAGAAAATATGAGATAATAAATGAGTGCTGTTTTAAGCCATTAAGTTTGTGATAAGTTGTTACACGGTAACAGATAACAGATACAAGATCTTTTCAGTTCTTTTGCTAACACAAAACGTGTTGCTATGAATATTGCTATACATGGCTCCCAGAACACAAAACACAGAGCTTAAGTTTCTCCTGGGCATATGCTGAGTATATGTCTAGGAACAGAGTTGGTGAGGGAGGAGTGCAGTGCTCAGGATTTACAAATGTTCAATGTTACCGATCAGAGTTAGGGTCACACCATGGCTATCCTGTCTTGATCAGCGTTGGGAGTTAAGCTTGTCTTTAGTCCATAGAACTTGGGATCAGTCTCTGAGGGTTGAGAGTCATGTAGAGGACATATTTAGGTTGCAGTCCAAGAGCAAGGTTGAGGATGAGTATGTGGCTACATTTGGGGAGAATCTGAAGTCTGGGTTTGGACAGAGGTGGAGGACACTGTGAGGGTGGGTTTGAGGGTCAGTCTAGTAAGAACAGAATTAGAAGTCAGACTCTCCTAGCTCTCCCAGTGCAGAAGACCTGACCTCTGTGATATCAACTTGCCAAACAGTAGCCACCTAGGGCGCAGCTGCCCAAAAGGTAAGACCCACTCAAGGGGTGGAAGGGGCAGCAAAAGGAGATCCAGGCAGAGAGAGAAGGCAGGTACAGGAAAAGAGGATACCACCTTTAATGGGGGCATCCCTGTTCCATATTCCCCAAAGATTCTCAGCCATACGGTGATTGATACAGACACAGCCAATGTCTTCCCAACACCTGGCTGGGCCCACTCCTCACCCCTTCTTCTCCAGAGGCTGTGCTCCTCCAGCCTCAAGATGGATCCCAGGTGAGTGCCCAGGAGGGGCAAGGGACTCCCTCAGCTGCCCGTGACAGCTCCTCCCATGGCCCAGGGAACAACGAACTAGCCTAGATAGAGAAACCACTGTCCTCACAGCTGCATGGGGACTTGGTTCTAGGAGTGTGGACTGAGCTGGGGGGACCATCCCCCAAGGCCCAACACAGGAAGCCCCAAGGTGGAGTCCCGGTGCTGCACACTGCTTTGGGGTATACACCAGGCCTCTGCACATTGTTTCTGGGTTCTGGAAAGCAGTCCATTCTCCTGACCCAGATATAGTGAAGGAGGTGGCTCAGTCCTGGGCCTTGCAGGGAGGGCTCCTGTCCCACTGCCCCTCCCACACACACACACACACACACACACACTCACGCTCATCCCAAGGGAGGGGCGTCCTTACTTCCCAAGAGGCTCATTGGAGTCACTGGCCCCTCCCACCTGTTTGTCTGTCATTCTGTGGGTGCGCTGGTCTGTGGTGACAGGGCTCTGGGGGATACTTGGGTATCCCTGTCGCTCACCGCTGCTTACGTTCTGCCTGCTGGAGCCGCCTGGAGAGGTCATCGATGCGCACATTCTTGAGCTGAAGCAGATGCTCCAAGCGCCTCACTTTCATCTGGAGGACCTGGGCCACACAGTGCAGAGGTCAAACTCAGGAACCCGCTGCCCTTTGTCCCCACCTCTGCAGGTTCCAAGCCCCCACACCTTCCCAGTGCTCTCACTTGCACAGTCTCCTGTGAGGCCAGTAACTCCTGCTCCTTTTCAGCGATCTGAAGGACGAAGCTTGGGTCGCCATGCAACGCCTGGCTATACCCCGGAGGCCGGGGCACTGGCAGCTGTGCCCCCCTAGGGAGGAAAGCAGCTTAGCAGAGGCCTGGACCTTGGGAGCCACCCTCACCCTTCCAGTGCCCCTTAGCAAGGCTTTCTCTCCTCTCCTCTCCCGTTTCTGCCTTTTCTACCTTTCCAGGAGCATCCCAGCCCTCTGCAGGGAGATCACCTGGCCTGGTAAGGTCAGGAACTCCCAACTTCCTTACCTGAGCTGCCTACCTCCTTGGGGATCCAGGGCACCTTCCCCTCGGGCTTTCTGGGACAAACCTGAGAAGAGGTAAGTGGCGGAGTAATATTTTAGAGTCCTTTATTCCTGCCTCCCCCCCTCCTCCCCCCATAGGAAAGAAGGACAGGAGAAAAGCTCCTCCTGGGAGAGAGGAAAAGTAAATGCCACTTTACCCACATCCATGTAGCCAGTGCCATCCTGGGGAGCCAGCTCCTAAAAGAACCCCCAGGATCCACTGTGAGTTGGTGCTCGCCTATCCCCAAGTAGCCCTATGTCCCTTCCACTGTCCCCCTAGGTCAGTTTCCCTTTTAGCAGGCACCCTCTTCCACACTTGTCATCAAGGTGGCATCCTTCTGCAGCCTGGGAAGCTCCCCCAGAGAAGTGGGAGAAGCCTGAGTGGGGTGGCACCTGTAAGGAACCAGAGCCCTGCTTCCTGCGTCTCTCTCTCTCTTCCAGGCGCTGTCTCAGCGGAATGAGCACCAACTCCACGACACCTGGGGTGCATTGTGCGATCTTGCACATCACGTCCTCTGGTACTGAGAAGTTCAGCTTGTTTAGCACCTTCCTGGTAGGTAGACAGAGGCATGTCAGACTAGGTCCTCAGAAATGAAGTGGGGGGAGAGGAGGAAGGGGGTGCGGCAGTCGCGGTAGTAAGTGTGCAGCCCTGGGGGAATGGAACGGTACCACACCTGAGTCTTATTCTTGGTTGTCCCAAGTTACCTTGTCACCTCCTCAATAGAGGAGTCCTTGACTTTTGATCCCAGACAATTCTCTTTGCATTGTCTCTCCCCACCCTGCTATCAACACAGTCCCAGCCTGGGCTGTGGAGACCATAGGAGATGGAGGGGCTGAAATACCCCTTCCTGGGAGCTGGGTAGGGGCTGGAGATCTTACTAGTGCAACCAGATATTCTGCTACCTGTTCAGGTGACCCCAGTTGCTGAGCTTCTGCTGGAGAGAATTGGCAGGGACATAATTGTGCATCTCCACCATCTTGGGGAAGTAAAACTTGATGACTTCTGCAACCAGGACTGAGAGAGTGGGAGTGGGAGGAGACATGGAAGATGGGAGGATGGGAAAGGGAGAAGGGGAAGGGAGAAGAAATGGGTGGGATGGGAGAATCAGGGATGGCAGAGTGGTGGGGCCCAGTGGAGAGGTGGAGATGTAGAAAGGGAAAGGATGATAAGGAGGAAGGGGTCATAGAAGACAAGGGAGGGGGAATCAAGGAAGTGAGATCAGTGATCTTCTGGAGGCTAAGCCTCCAGCATACCCCAGAGGGGCTGTATCCCTTCCCCATTAGCTCAGGGCACTTGAAAGCTGTGGTCTCTGGTGCTCCAAGGGACCTTTCAAGATCCTGTGGCCTGATCCTAGGCATTTATATGGATACATACACATACTCCAACACCAAAGTCCCAGGAGGAATTCACAGACTCACACAGACACATGTGATAAGATCCTTCTAAAGATATGCACATAGGACAGACTGTGTAGGCACACAGGATACACACATGCCTAGACACACTTAGGCACATATATAGCACGCACACACTACATAAACAAACACACAAAGATAAACAAACACATACATATACTTCCATCACTGGAGTCCAAGAGACAGTCACCAATACACAGACAGAGGCACATAGTCACACATTAAAATTCCTGGAGACAGTCTTAGAAACACAGACACCTACACAGTCACAAAGCAACACATATGCACACAAGACCTCCCTACATACAGGCCAGACTGTGTCAATCTACATATGAACACATGCATGCTCAGACTCCCATAGACAAACATACAGAATATAGCAATGTGCATGCACACACAGAGATATGCAAAGTACATACATTGATACACATCTTAGTCATTAAGTCCCAGGAGAGAGTCTCAGACTCACACTCAGACACATTTCTACAACTGAAGTCTAGAAGACAGACACCCTCCAAACATACACACCCCACATGCACACAAGCAAAGATATGTTTGTACAAAGAGCCCCTTACGCACGTACATATAGGACAAGACATGGGGACACACACAGGTGCACACCTCCATCACTGAAGTCCCGGGAGAGATTTCGCTTGGGCCGGGACAGAGGGATGTTGTCTACCCACAGGTACAGCTGGTGCAGCGCCTCCTCGTCCACGCTGCCCGCCATTGGCGCCCTCGGCAAAAGCAGGCAGTTCTAGCGGTGCAGCGTCCAGCCCCAAACTCACGACAGCTCAAGCACCTCCTACCCCGCCGCTGCGGGTACCCAAACCTTTCTCAGCCTCTCTAACCCCGAGACTCTCGTCCCAGCTGGGAGCGGCCATATTGTTTTCTGAAACCATGACAACCGTCCTTGACTTCGGGGAGCAGACGCTTCTGGGAGTTGTAGTTTAACCCAGTTACCTCCTCTCGGGCCCCAGATTTGAAAAGGCGATAATAGGTGGCCTTGTCTTCCCCGCCTCTTAAGAAGAAATCTTTTTCGCCCACGTCCCCTGCTGATCAGCCACTGGCTCATTCTGGGTCCTGACAAAGCCAAGAGGGTCCCCAGAACCCCTGAACCAGCATCCCCAGTCTGGTATCCCCCACGAGGATCCTTTGGTGATCAGTCCCAAGTGAAGGTATCTGCTGCTTCCTGTCTGGACTGTGTGATATTGCCTCCTCCCTAGGTCTCTCCTCAAAGCTCAGTGCCCATACGCCCATTACCACGCCCCACTTCCCAGCATAGTTGTGTGGGGCATTTAATATGTAACCCAGACTCCCAGGGAGACCACAGCTCAAGGCCAGTGCCTTGGGCAGGTTGTTTCACCCGTTAAACCTATTACCTCCTTTGTGATATGCAGATAGTTCTCACCTATTTTTCCCAGTGGGGTAATGAGGGAGGAGAATGTGAAGGTTATTTACAGAAAACCTGTGTTTCTATGGGGACTGCTGGAACAGGAGTTGGTTATAGGTATAAGAGCTGTAAGAACTCCTATAGACACTTCCACATCCCTCACTTTCTCCAAAAAGCTCTTCTTCTACACTTCCATGGATTAGAAATTGATTTCAATAACCAGTTCCATTTCAAGAGGACAAAATTCAGGAGGATTAGGAAGATGGGTCCTTCCTTACTGAAGGGCCACTTCTAGGGTCATCCTAGGGAGAACCCTAGCTTCCACACTAGTGATGTAGCTTCTGGCACATTACTGGACCTTTCTGTATCTGTTTTCTCATGGTTTTACTTACCTCATAGGGGCTTTGTGAGCATTTATGGTGCTTAGCACAGCATCTGACATGTGCCGAGAGCCCTATTAACATCAGTTGGTGTTATCGATAACAAGATTATCTCAGCTGCAGCAAAAGAGGTATTCTTGTACGAAGAAAACAAATGGAAGGGATTTGCCTTGTTATTTGAGGTGAGAGACTTGGATTGGCCAGGGGCACCTGGGGAGAAGGCTACTGCTCCCACCTACTTACTCCAGAGCAGGCCAGGAGGTAGGCTGGGCTTCCTTATGACTTTCTGGTCTCCTCTCCAGGGCATAGATATGGGTGGGGGGATGACGGCAAGGGGAATCCCTACTACTTTTCGCTGTCACTTAGTTTCAAAGTCTTCAAGGCCTAGAAGGCATCCCTCTGTGCCAGGAATGCAGAAAGCCAAGGGTGGAAAGGTGACTCCACCCTTTGTTTTAAAGTCATATATAGTGGCCCTGGCCAGGCAGCTCAGTTGGTTAGAGCATCATCCCAATATGCTGAGCTCAAGGATTCAATCCCTGGTCAGGGCCATACCAGAATCAATCAATGAATGCATAAATATGTGAAACAACAAATTGATGTTTCTCCCTTTCTTCTTTTCTCTAAAATCACTAAGTCAGCCCTGATCAGTGTGGCTCAGTTGGTTGGGGATCATCCCCAAAACCAAAAGGTCACCAGGTTCAATTCTGGGTCAGGGCACATGCCTGGGCTGCAGTTTCAGTCCCTGACCTGGGCATGAGCAAGAGGCAACCAATCAATGTTTCTTTCTTTCTTTTTTAAAAAATATATTTATTTTATTTTTAGAGAGAGGGGAAGAGAGGGAGAGAGAGAGAAACATCAATGTGTGGTTGCTTCTTGCACACCCCAAACTGGGGACCTGGCCCACAACCCAGGCATGTGCCCTGACTGGGAATCGAACCAGCGATCCTTTGGTTCACAGGCTGGCACTCAATCCACTGAGCCACACCAGCCAGGGCCGATCAATGTTTCTTTCTCTTTCTCCTTCCCTTTCCTTCTCTCTAAAAATAAATAAATAAAATCTTTCCAAAAATAAAATCCAATCAGTAAATTTAAAAAGTCGTCCATAGTGGCCTTGCCTTTCTAAAAGGGACCACACCCAAGGCAGGCAAGAGACAAAAGATTACCTGGATACCACCCCCCACCCCTTAACATTCCAGGGTGGAGAGAGGAACTATAAGGAGGTGGGGAGAAGAGAACCACAGGGGTGATGTGCCAGCCCTAGTCAAGGTGGGAAAACCGGTTTGGGGCCCTCCCCTAGCTGGAACCACTGGGGCCTGAAGGCCTCAATGCTGGGCTGGCCCTAACAGGAGAAACCAGGTAGGATCAGTGAGGGGCCTGTCTTCACCTTTGAACTGGGGGCCCCCAAGAGGGCACCACACATGGAGTTGCTAATTCATCTTCAGCCTCTTGGGGGTGCAATCTCTTCCCAGCAATATCATCTTTCTCCTGCCACTGTCCCCAAGGACAGCCACTAAGCTTGGAGATGCCAATCACTGAAAGGCCTTAAGGACTTCCTCTTAAGGCACCAAGGGTAAACCAAGGGATGCCTGTATGTTTCTCCAAACTCCAACCTGGAGCTCAGGAACTGCCCTAATATCCCTTTCTGTCTCTCTGTCCCCACTCCTGCAAGGACCTTCATTAATGAGCCTTGATAGGCCTAGTTCCAAGGTGCCTATATTTTAATTTAGCCCGACAGTTGGCTCCCTCCCTCCTGTCCCAGCCAATTGACCCCAAGCTTCTCTAACCCAAAAGCAGTGCAAGGCCTGGCTTCCTCAAACCCATACCCAGGCAGGTGCACTAAAGACCCCTACCTCCCCAAGTCTAGATATCATTTAGATATGGAGGTGGCCCCTCATCCTGGTTAGGCCCTAGGCTGTGGCCACTCTCTCAACACTTGCTTTCATATCTCACCAGAGAAAGGACCAAAAGGAACCGGGAAAGGACATGTCCCCGACAGACGCAAGCCCAGACCATGAAGGATGCACCCTTGGCTGTTAAAACGTTCACCCTCACAAAAGGGGGGTGGACGGATTTATTGAATTCAAACTGGGAAAGGAGCAGCTGGACAGCTGGACTCTGGGCCCAGCCCCAGGCCCCCTGCCCAGGATAGAACCCTGCCAGAGAAGGAGAGGCACAGGGCCTGCAGATGCCCACAAGAGAAACACCCATTTTTACTCCCCCGGAGGGTCTCTTGGAAACCTCCAATCTGGAAAGAAAACCAAGGGCCAAAGTAACATGGGCTGGGCCAGAGAAAGGAATTGGGGGTGGGAAAGCAGGCAGAGGCAGGTTCAAAAGCCTGCAGTGAGTTAGACTGTGCTTCTGGAGGTGGTCTGGGGGCAGGGATGGGGGGCTGCCAGCCTTGTGGGGGCCTAGGCTGGACCTTCCTCTGAAGCCCTTCCCAGAATGGCTTTGGGGTCCCCCCACCAAAACCTGGTATGGACGGCAGAGGGAAGAGGCACTCTCTGGCCAGGAGCTTCCAGGGCCCATCCCTGGAGGCTGCTGTGGCCTAGTCCACTGATGGCATAGTGTGGTAGCACCGGACAGCTCCCCACCTGGTCCCCCAAGCCCAGGGGCAAATGGGGAGGAAATAGGACTCTGAGAAAGAGGCAATAAGCAGGCAGTGAGGCTGACCCTAAGTCCTGCCAAGGTGACTGGGCTTGTTCACAGGGCCTGGTGAACATCACTAAAGGATCTGGGGCTTCCCACTCTGGCTCCATCCACAGCAGCTGCCCAGAGTCCTTTGCCCTGGACTGGTGCTGCCACATCTGGGTCGAGGGTATGGCTAGGCCCAGTGGCTCAGCTTTGATGTCCAAGACCCCTAACTCCTGCCTGCCTGGCATGGTTCTTCCTGGTCACATGGACCAGATCATGTTCCAAGTGGAGAATGTGGCTCTGCACACGATCATCAATGGGGAAGGAGGTCAGATACCTCTTTACCATAGCAAAGTAAGCCATGGCCTCCCCGAAGCTGGGCACAGGCACCTCATCACCATCCTCATCGTCTTCATCATCGTCATCATCGTCATCATCATCATCATCGTCCTCCTCTTCCTCACTGTCCGATTCAGATTCCTCCTCACCTTCCAGGAAATGGAGGGTAGGGCACTGGGCCTCCTCCTGGGCACCATAGCTTCCAAAGCTGCCACCAGCCTCAACTACCCCCTGGGCCCAGTCCTCTGCCTCCAAGCCCTCAGAGGAGCTCTCCTCCTCCTCTTCCTCCTCCTCTTCATCACTGTCATCAACATCACCCTCCTCTTCCACCTCCTCTTCCTCCCCCAACTCCTCTCCTTCCCCCCCTTCCTCCTCCTCCTCCCCTTCTTCCTCCTCCTCCTCCTCCTCCCCTTCTCCCTCCTCTTCCTCTTCCTCCTCCTCTTCTTCTTCCTCCTCCTCTTCTTCCTCCCCCTCACTCTTGAGGGCAGTGGTGATAGTAGCATTTGGGCCACCCCCAAAGCCAGCGTCCCGAAAGCAGGCGGCTATGTCCGAAGGCTCCACTGCCTGCCAGGCTGCAGCCACGAAGTGCAGGGCCTCCATGAGGCCCAGCTGCAGGGCTGAACGATCTTGGCCCTCTAGCGCAGCCATGGCCTTAAGCAGCATAGCTTGGCGGTAGTGGCCCTTCACCTGTTGGACCACTCCTCGCTCCAGCGGCTGTACGGTGCCTGGAGGGAAGAAGGCCAGCTGCACATGCCGCAGGCCCGAGGTATCCAGGGACTGGGCAGCCAGGCGACCGGCAAGTAGCAAGACTCGGCGAGACTCTGCAGCCATGCGGGTGTCTAGGGCCTTCAGGTACTTGGCCAGGGCCTGGGTGGTGACACCACCCTTAGAGTTGGCGGTGTAGTCGCAGGGCAGGCCGGCTTGGCCTCCACGGGGCTTGGCTGACTTGCCCGCCACCAGCGGGGGCAGCTTCTCGCTGCCGTCGGCGTTAGCACACAGTAACACACTCAGGCGCTGGGTGGCCCTGCGCGCCCGTCCATCGCTGCCACACAGCCCCGCGGCCTGATCCGGCAGAAAGTCGTACCATAGACTGGTCTCAATCGCGCTGAACACATCCTGGGAGGCGTAGCCCTCGGCCACCGACGGCGGCTGCTCCTCCCGCGCAAGCCAGCCCGTGGTACCCCCGCCGCTACCCTCCGAGGGCACCGCAGGTGGGCTGGAGGGCGCTGCTGGGGCCCGGGGGGCAGTGCTGCGCGAGCGGGCGCGGGTCACGCCACTGCAGGACACCACTCCGTGGCGCCGGCGGAAGCGGTCCAGCCAGCCGTTGGAGGCAGTGAAGTCGTCCATGCCCAGCTCCTCCGCTATCCGCAGAGCCTTCTCCTTGAGAATGATGCCCTTCACGGGCAGGCCAGCGGCGCGGATCTGTTGGAACCAAGCGATGAGCAGCCCCTCGAGCTTGTCGTAGGGAGACAGCTTGTTGGTCTTGCGGCAGGTGGAGGCCACACCGTACTTGCGCTCCGACGCCAGGATGGCGCGCTTGTTCTTCAGGATTGTGCTAAGCGTGGACGGCGGGATGTTGAAGCGCCTCGCGATCTCGCCCTTGCGCAGGTCCGGGTTCTCCTCCACCTCTTGGATGATCCGCGACTTCTCCCGGAACGTCAGCTGCCGCCTCTTGGGGCCCATCCCGGCGCGCCCCCCGCCCCGGGGCCCGGCGCCACCGCCGCCGCCCCGGGGCGGGGGGCCCGGGCCCGCGGCGGGGGGCACCTGGCGGCCTCTCCCACGCGCCCCACCCGAGACAAAGCGGCTCGCGGGGCAGCGGGCAGGGCGGCGACCCGGCCGGGCCGGGGACACCTTCGGGGCCGCCGCTGGGCGCGGCGCCGGGCGGCGAGCAGCAGGCGGCGAGCGCGGGCGAGGGAGGGTGGTGCGGGCACGGAACGCAGAAAGTGCCGCGGCTCCAGGAGCGGGGAGCGCCGAGAGCGGGGCGGAGCGGGGCGGAGCAGGCGGAGCGGGATCTCGCGGGAAGCGCGGGGACGCCCGACACCGCCTCCCAGCCCTCCGCGCCCACCCCCCTCCCAGCCGCCGGGACGGACCGCAGGGGGCGCTGCCGCCTGCTGGACAGCCCAGCGCTCTGGCTTCCGGTGACCCAGGGGCGGGGGCGTGGTACTTGGCCACTGAGCCTGGTGGGCTGTGATTTGCTGCTTGTAAAGAATAATTGTGTTTTATATTTTATTAAGGTAAAAATAACCCACATTTTTGGCAGAAACTGAAAAATACAGGAAACTACAAATCACCTTTCACCCCAATACCTCGTAAGATGCTCAGGTAACATTTTGATACATTTCCTTCCAGTCTTTTCTCTAGGCGCATACAGTTTTCTTTTTAAAAATATATTGCATAAAACTGGCATCATACTGTAGAGACCGTATATCTGGCATCTCTTGCTGTTTTATCTGGCATCAAGTGGTGAGAATTTTGCCATATCGGTAAAGTATTGCCAACATGCTTTCTAATGGATGAACTTTAATCTATGTAGCCTATTATTACACATTTAGGTTATTTTTATAAGCAACACCAGTTTTAAATCTATTTGATGATAATTCCACAATTCATAAACACTGATATCATCTTAGTGTGTCACATGCATATAGTCATAAATGTATGTGTTTGTACCTACAGAAATAATGTCATGTATATATAGGCATGCACACACAAGAATCTCTGAACCAAACACATAAAAATGAAATTCTTAAAACATTGAATGTATTATAGTGATTTGATTTTATTAAAAAATTATTTTCCCTCAAACGAGGACATTTTTTCACTGCTGATAGAGAAAAAAACATTGACCTGAGAAACACCCATTGGCCACCTCCTGCAGACGTCCCAACCCAGGACGGAACTGCAACAAAGGCAGTACCCCAACCAGGAGTTGAACAGCAACCCTTTGGTGCACTGGACGATGCACCAACCAACTGAACTGCTCCAACCAACTGATCCACACCAGCCAAGGCTGTATTACAGTGTTTTTAAAAATCTCTGAGAGTAACATGAGGAATAGGCAAAGAGGAAGGCTGTGACCCCCAGGGGGACAGGCTGAGTGAGGACCCAGAGCTGGATGATGCCTTAAGCCAGTGGGTGTACATAAAGAAGGAGAGAAAACCAAGAATCATTCTCTGGGCTCTCCAAGGTTACAGGCTTAAGAAAGAACTAGCAAGAAACTCATGAGATGCAGAAAATGTGTTATATGAATACAATGGAATATTGCTAAGACATAAAAAAGAATGAAAGCTAGCTATTTGCAACACATGGATGGATGGATGGGGTATTATGCTAAGTGAAATAAATCAAAGACAAAGACAAATACCACATGATTTCATTATACGTGGAATCTAAAAAACAAAACAAGTGAATAAACAAAACAAAACAAGCATTCATAGATACAGAGAACAAACTGATGGTTGCCAGGTAGAGTAGGGTGAGGGGAAGGGTGAAAGCGGTGAAGGGGAATAAGAGGTACAAACTGCCAGTTATAAAATAAGTCACAGGGATGTAATGTACAGTATAGGGATAATAGCCAATAATGTAATAACTTTGTATGGTGACAGATGTTTACTAGACTTATTGTGGTGTTTACATCATAAGGTACATAAATGTCAAGTCACTGTGTTGTACACCTGAAACTAATATAACATTGTATGTCAACTATACTTTAATAAGTAATGTTTTTTAAAAAAGAGAAACTCATGAGGAAAAGCTGAAATGGTAAAAGGAAAACCAAGACCATATGGTGTTCTGGAAGCCAAGGGAAGAAAGTGTAACTCACTGCTGGTTTAGTGTGTGTTTCTCTTTTCATGTGTGTATTGGCCATTTGAATCCCATGGACTTTCTAGTCATAGCCTTTGCCCATGTGCCCCTTATATTTGTCCTTTTATTGACTTTTAGGAGCTCTTCCCCTCTGAACATAAAACTTTTGTTAAGTATATTGCAAATATATTCTCCATTTGTTCTTTAACTTAGCCTGCAGAGTCTTAGATATGAGAAGTTTTAAATCTTTAGGCACGTCTATCAATTTTTCCTGTATTGCTTCTGGGTTTTGTGTCTTACTTAAGAGAGCCATTTCCCACCCCTGAAATATAAAAAAATATTCTAATCACAAGATCTAGAAGAAAACGTGGGAGACTTTTTCCTACATAGGCCAGATCCATACTTGGCCCATAACGGGTATATGGTCTCTGTGCAAAGGTGAATGTAGTGCCACCTGGATGAGGACTCCTTCCCACACATCTTCAGGAAACCTTGCTACATTTTGGAGATTTCATCCATGTGACATATGTCCCTCTTACCCCCTCACCCATTCTGGTTTATAATAAATGTGTTTTGGGTAATTGGACTGTGTGTGGACTTTTCCCCCCTATTTTGCTGATTTTTCCAAGTTTTCTTCAATAAGCAAGTACTAAAAGGCCCTTTAAAAAGACAGGAGAATGAATGGAAAGCTTGCTGAGGAACACAAAGAATAGCTCTTAGGTAAGTGGAATGGTTATTAGGCCTGGTAGGCAGTCTTGAACAGCCTGGTCCAAGAGAAGAGAAGGTGGACTCTGGACTTCCCTAAGGTGAAGTGGAAAGATGGGGCTTATGGAGGGAGGTGTGGGATCCCAGGGCTCCAGTTGAATTGGTGCAGGAAATGGCTGTTGAGAGAGAGTAAAAGTGGGCCCTGTGCGCTGCTACAGGCAGCAGTTAGAGCAGATGTCTGGAAATGGCTATGCCATTAGCACATATGTATAGCTTCTTTTCTGTCCTAGAAGTGGCTGTATCAGTTTCTTTGTATGGCACCAAGGTTGGGCCTGGAAGTAGAAGACACTGTGGGCCTATTGAAGAGGGGCAGCTGCAGTTAGCACGAAAGAAGTTGTCCAGGCGTTTGAGGACATTCCTAGAGTTCCTGGAGCCAAGAGTCCCAAGAAAAATAGCTCATTTCTCCCCTAAGCCTTCATAGCATATGCTTTTATTTTTAACATCTTTATTGAGATATATTTCATGTACCATACAACTCACCCATTTAAAGTATACAATTCACAGATATTCAAAACTATTACCACAGTCAATTTTAGAACATTTCCATTACCTTAGAAAGAAATCCCATACCCTTTAGCTATCATCTCTCTATCTACCCCCCACCCTTTCTCCAGCTATAAACAACCACTAATCTACTTCTGTCTATAAATTTCCTGGCCTCTTTTACTTAGCATCATTTTTATTTTTAAGATTTTACTTACTTATTTTTAGAGAGAGGGGAAGGGAGGGAGACAGAGAGGAAGAGAAACATCAATGGATTACCTCTCGGATGCCCCCAACTGGGGACCTGACCCACAACCCAGGCATGTGCCCTGAGTGCGAATCGAACCAGTGACCTTTCGGTTTGCAGGCCAGCACTCAATCCACTGAGCTACACTAATGAGGGCAGCATCATGTTTTCAAGATTTATCTATAAAGTAGCATTTATCAGTACTTTTTTTATGTAAGATTTTATTTATTTTTAGAGAGATGGCAAGAGAGAGAGAAAGAGAGGGAGAGAAATAGAAATGTGTGGTTGCTTCTCACGTGCTCCCAAATGGGAACCTGGCCTGCAACCCAAGCATGTTCCCTGACTGGAAATCGAACCAGCGACACTTGGTTTGCAGGCCGACGCTCAATCCACTGAGCCACAGCAGCCAGGGCTTGTTGCTTTTATTTTTGTTTTGTTTTTTAATTATATTTTATTGATTATGCTATTGCAGTTGTCCCAATTTTTCCCTCTTTGCCCTCCTCCACCCAGCACCCCCCACTCTTTCAGATAATCCCCACACCATTGCTCATGTCTATGTGTCATGCCTGTAAGTTCTTTGGCTACTCCACTTCCTATACTATATTTTACATCCCCATGGTCATTCTGTAACTACCTACATGTACTTCTTAATCCCCTCACCTCTTCATCCATTCCCCCATACCCCCTCCTATCTGGTAACCATCAAAATGCTCTCCGTATCCATGATTCTGGCTCTGTTCTTCTTGTTTTAGTTTTTTAGATTCATTTGTTGATAGGTATGTATTTATTGCCATTTTATTGTTCATACTTTGGATCTTCCTCTTTTTCTTAAATAAGTCCCTTTATAATTTCATATAGTAATGGTTTGGTGATGACAAACTCCTTTGTTATTTTTTCTTGTCTGGGAAGCTCTTTATCTGCCTTTCTATTCTAAATGACATCTTTGCTGGGTAGAGCAATCTTCGCTGTACTGTAGATCCCTGCTTTTCATGACTTTGAATATTTCTTGCCAATCTCCTCTAGCCTGCAAAGTTTATTTTGAGAAGTCAGCTGACAGTCTTATGGGAATTCCCCTGTAGGTAACTAACTGCTTTTCTCTTGCTGCTTTTAAGATGCTCTCTTTATCTTTAACCTTTGGTATTTTAATTATGACGTGTCTTGGAGTAGGCCTCTTTGCATACATCTTGTTTGGGATTCTTGTGTTTCCTGGACTTGCATGTCTATTTTCTTCACCAAATCATAGAAGTTTTCTTTCATTATTTTTAATAGGGCCACACTTAGCATAACATTTTGTAGCCAATGTTGTAAATATCTTTTCATATCAATAAGTATATCAGTGAGGTCCAAACTTCCTTTAGTCTAAGATCCCTTTCTTCAAAAGACCACTTTCCAAGAGCCCAATATGTAATTATTCAATAATCAACAATCACTTATTGAGCACCAGGCAGGCATCCCTACCCCCCAGTGTCTGTTCTCTTTAAAGGGTGCAGGCTATACACAGGTATTGCACCCTAACTGGCTGTTCCCATGTTGAAGGACACCCAGCTTACACTCCATGTTTCATTGTTATTAAAAATGACTCAATGAACATACATCTGTTTGTACTTTTATCATATCCTTAAGAGAAATCTCTAGAAGTGGAGTATTGGGTCAGAGGCCAACCTGGGGCTGGGGCCAATTTGAAGTGTTGGGACAAGGGTGGAGAGGTAAATGACATGGTCCCTGCTCTTCAATAGCTCAATCAGCTTGAGGAAATGAGACTGACAAAAGGGAAAAGAGAGTTCAATGAATAAAGTCCATTCCTTCCAGCAGTTCCTCTTCAGGAGTTCATTCAACGCATAGCTTCTGCATCATTGAAAAACTAATAACCTAAATTTTTAGCATTAGGGAATTCAGTAAATATATACCATTATGGTACTAATGTGGATCTATGTTCAAGAAAAATAGAGAAAGCAAGGTATAAAATAATGTTTCATATACTGTTTGTATATTTATAAAACTATGGAAACACATATACTTGTAAATGTATAGACTTGCCCTGTTCACTATTGTAGCCACTAATTCCATATGTGGCTATTGAACACTGTAAATGTGGCAAGTCCAAGTTGAGATGTGCTGTGAGTGTAAAATGTACAGTGGACTTTGAAAAATTGGTACCAGAAAAAAGTATGTAAATATACATTGCTAATAATATGTTGAAATGATATTTTGAATGCATTAGGTTAAATAAAATCATGCATTTTTAGTGTTTCTTTTAATTTTTTTAATGTGGCTGCTAAAAATTTTAAATTACATATGTGGCTCATATTTGTGCCTTGCATTATGTTTTTATTGGCTTGGACTATTATAGATGATGCAACAAATTTATAATAGTGGCTGCCTCTGGGGAGGGGTCCTGAAGGTTTGTGTGGAGTGGGAGACTGAATTTTCACTACCTTTTTGTGCCTTTTGAATTTTCTCCTTTGTCTGAGTTTTGGTACCATGTACCAATTTTTAAAACCATTGCACATGTCAGTCCCCCCCCCAAAAAAATAGCAAAAAATTAGTCCCACATAAAAAGATGCTCTTTGGGAATAGACTTGGAGAAGCAGAAGAATTTTACAAGCATGTGTTAATTTTTTGTCCTACTGCCAATACTCCAGGGTCACACCAGACCCCTTACCTGAGCCCTGTGCTTGATGTATACAGTCTGGTGCCAGGTCATTCATTCCTTTCCATGGGAAGACAGAGCCTTCTGCCCAGAAATGTCATTGGATGGGTGGAATCGATCCTCTTACTATGATGTTTGCAATTCTTTAAGCTTATTATTTTTGACAAGACTTTTTTTAATTGAACACAATTGATAATCTAATTGACAAAAGGAGATTCAGGAAGAAGCACAGAGCTGTGTGGGATGCTCTCAAACGATCCCTCTGTGGTACTGGCTCCTCTTCACTGGCCCAGAGATGACTGTAGGATTTTAAGGGATTGGACTATAACTGCCTTCTCCCCCACCACCACCTCTGCACACCCTATAAAAGCATTTGTGGGGTAACCCCTGCTAAGCTGATTTGCAAGTGCAACCCTCATGGGCAGTTTTATTTCTGGTCTTCTCCGTGGGAAGCCTCTCAGGGCAGTCACAGCCCTGAATCTTGGAGGTCCAGCGCTGGATCTTGACCTCAAACTTCAGCCCTCCTGCCCAGCACACAGCATAGGTCCTGGCACAGTACAGGAGCCGGACAAAATGTTGAGAAAGGAAAAGTCACGATCCCCACCCAGGTCATCCCTCTGAGGTGGCACTGGGGTCTTCCCATCCCCTCCCTCTACACGTCTGTCCTCTGGCCAGCCCAAACCCCGACCGACAGGTCCTCCGTTTTGAAGACATGGTCCGATGGTTGGAGCTACACGGGAAGGGGCGCAAGGCTGAAGCTCCTGCCTTCCCCAGCTGTGCCCCTCCCAGAAGGAGACCACTTCTTCCCCGCGAAAACGGATGCAAAAGCTGCTTGCTTACTGCCCACGCGATTTTGGGTACAGCCTTCCAGCCTCCTTCCTGAACAGCGGGCTCGATGGAAGGTGATTAAATAATTAGAAGGAGCTCAGTTTAATCTAGTGACAAATTCAGCCTCTCAGATCATCAAAGAAACGCCAATTAAACAATGTGTTGCCCATTGGCACCACATTAGCCAAACTGTCAATGGGCAGGAGGTACCTCCATAACCGGATTTTGAGGTCACCCACACCCTCCTCGGCCCTCACCGCCAAAGCCCAATGGCTAGGCCAACCATTAGAGCCTCCTCTGGCGCAACCGGAGAAAACTGGACCCCTTGGTGTCACATCTAACCTGGGGCCCCCAGAAGCATCCATCACTTACCCACTGGCTCCCACCGCGGGTTCCCTTCCTGCGCTGGGGAGTTAGCTTTCGGGCCCCTTGTCGTGGGGGCAGGGACGCTGCACAAGCAGAGGTGCCTGGAGAGAATCTCGGCTCTGCCACTTGCCAAACTGTGTGACCTTGAACTAGTTAATGAACTTCTCCACGTCTCAACGTCCCCTTCTGTAAAGTGGTGAACACTGCAGAGTGCAACAGAGTTTGACAAACGCCTGCAGGGGTGTTTCTCACAGTGTCTACTCGTGCTTGTAATCGATACTAAACCGCGGGAGTCCCTCTTGAGTCCCCCTAGGGGTTGTTGTTTCCCTTGAGGCCTCTCCGCTGGAGGTGTGTAAGTCCAAACCACAACCCGAGAAGCAGAATTTGGGGAGCCAGCATTCTTGGGCCCTGCCTTGGGGTAGGGGGCGGGAGAAACCCCAACTCCTTGGCTTCCCCCAAGGCCTGGAATGGGCGGGGCCAGGCTGGTCTAGCCGGGGGCGGGGCGCGCTGGGTGAAAGGGGCTGAGACTAAACCACGCTGGCCCTTCCCTCGGTCCCGCCCTCCTCTGAACCCGCGCCTCCATTGGTGGCGTCCGGCGGCGCGGCCGCTGTTATTTTTCGAATATATAAGGAGGTAGAGGTGGCAGCTGCTGCAAGAGGCTTCCCGGACTAGTGGCTAGTTCCCACGTCCCTCCACCCCTCCCCACCCTCCCTGCTTCCCTCTACTCCCTCGCCTCCCTCGCTCCGGCCCCGTTGCTCTTCCTCCCTTACCCCCACCTCCACCCCGGGCCCGCTCCCCACCTGGTCCTGTCTAGCTGTGCCCAGTGGCTGTGGGTCTCCCGGCGCCGGGCCGTCCGGCCAGCCTCTGCGGGTCTCCGCCACGATGGAGCTGCCCCAGCCGGACCCCGCCGCGCCGAGCTCTGCTCTCAGTCCGGCGGGCGAGTGCGGTGGCGCCGAGCGTCCGAGCCACCTTCCGGGCCTCCGGGTTGGAGCTCATGGCCTCCTGGGGTCCCCGGAGCGCGCGGTCACTTCCTCGCCGGTCGCCACCCTCACCCAGACTATGCACGACCTCGCCGGGCTCGGCAGGTAGGGCACCCCAAGGAGGCCGGGTGTGGGTTGTGAGGTCGGCACGAGGGTGTTGGGCCCGGGCCTCCCGGGGAACCTGGCACGGGATCCGAGTCCGAGAGGCAGTGTGGGGAGGCGTCCCGGGCAGAGCCTGCTTTGGGAACCGAAGACAAGGGCGGTGAGGCCAGGACTGTGCTGCTCACGCTCTCCAGGTGACCTGCCCTTGGACAGCACAAGACTCTAAAGACCCTCTTTTTCCCTTCCTCCTCCTTCCTCAGCGTGCCTCCACCATGCTGCCTCCCTAATTTCTGTCCAAATCGCCACCCAGACAGGGGGTCGTGAGCCTGGAGGGGGAATTTGAGGGTGGCAGAGCATTCCAGTTCTCCTATGTCCATTGCCCCTTCTCCCTCTACCCCTAGTTCTCTCCTGGGCTTGGTCCTACTCCCTGAGCTAGTCTGCGGGGTCCAGGCTGGTTTGTCTTCCGGAGAAAGGAAACCTAAGTCTTGGCACTTCCTCCAGGAAGGCTTGTGGATGGGTAGGAGCCTAAAGGCTTTCTAGGGCTGTTCAGCTGCCCCACCATCTCTCAGGATGATCCCCAGCCCACCTCCTTCCTTTTTTTCTTGGGCTCACCTTCCCCTGTACCCAGGAGGATCTTTCTTAAACCAATCAACAAAGAGAAGACACTTAGGGTCTCTGTAGAAGGAGCCTGCCTTGGCCTGAGAAAAGGGCAGGTTTTCCATGTCATCACCTCCCTTGGGGCAGTGCAGAAGCTGGATGGGCCCTTCAGAAGTGGGTGACTGGTGGGAACACGGGCCAGCCAGCCCTTGAACCCCACATTTACTTTTCTGCTTCCCTGGGTCCCTGCTCCCTTCCCAGGGAGATCCCAAAGAGTCAGGTAGGCAGCCTGCTCACATGCCTATCCCTGTCCCCGCGGCGAGCGTCTGCATCCTCCCTGTCGTCTGAGTCCTCTGAATCTTCTGATGCAGGTGAGGCCCAGGGGTGCCAGGGGAGTTTGGGGGGCTGCCTGAGCCTCCTCATTTCCTTGCCAATCAGACTAACATCCTTCCAACAACCTGGGGACCTGAGAAGCCTCCCCCTGCACACCTCTGGTGGGGCTCACCACATCCAGCCCAGAATGACAGAGCTGCTGCTTGGGTGGGGCCCTCTGCAGGCGATGAGATCTCACCTATCTAAAACCAAAGCCCCGGAACCACAGCCTCACCTGGGAGACATTAGGGTTAGAAGCTGGTTATTTCATCTCACTTGCCCGTCAGCTATAATATTTTCTTTTTAAAAAAGCTGTTATCTCTTCCAGAACAAATTATCTCAAGCCAGTTCAAGAAAAATGCTTAGCAGAGTTTTGCTCTAAAAACCATGTAGAGGTGCTTCCATAGTAAATGGGAAGTGGAGCCCTGGGCAGTTGGGGGTTAGTGTCAGCCCTTGGGGTCCATGGGTGGATTTTTCTTCATTTTGAATGTGTCAAGATCGGAAATAGAAACAGGTTGTTTTTCCCTTTTCTGCATAGGGTTGGAACATGGTGGGGAAAAGAGTGCAGAAATGGCACTACTTTTAAACCAAATGCTCTATCCCCTCAGGTCTCGGCATGGATTGTCCCAGCCCCATGGACCCCCAGATGGCGGAGCAGACGTGAGTAGAGAAGAGGGATTCCCTACTACTAAGGAGCTGGCATCTGCCTTTGGGAATCCCAGCTCTAGCATGAACTCACTGGGGAAGCCTGGGAGAGTGGACAGATTTCTCTGGATTCACATATCAGGGAACTAATTGACCTTAAGTTATGGGATTCTGCTTCCTGTCTCAGAGAATGGTCTGCCCTCACAGGAGCAGCTGAGAGTGGGCTCAGGGCCAGGGTGGTGGGGACAGTGGCCTCTGGGAGCAGCAGATACTTGATGCCAGCTAGTCCTTGTGAGAATATAGGCCTGGTATGTGTTGTTTTCCTTTCTGCCTATACACATTTTGGTGTGTGTGTGTGTGTGTGTGTGTGTGTGTGTGAAATATCACCCTTTTAAAATATGGTCCAACTAATCCAAAACTTTTATCATTGTAGGCCAAACAAAACAGTTGCTGCAGGCTGGTTTAGCCCTTGGCCATCCTATCAGCAACCTCTGGCTTTAGTGACACTTGACCCTCCATTCCTGGACCAGGCCCTCTGTGAGAAGGACTGGAGAGGGAGCTTATGGGCTCTGCTCAGGGTTGTGGGGTAGGAGTAGTACCTTCCAGAGCACAGCTGTTCCCATCCAGCTGTTCGAGCCAAAGCAGGGAAGGCAGCTGCCAGGCATTAGTGTGAGAACAGCTGGGCCCCACCCCCCCAGCCTGGGCTGGGGCACTATGGCTTTGGGTTTAGGGCAGTGGCTGTCTTTCCTCCCACTGCCTTTGATCAGATTGGGCTGGGCTGCAGGGTGTGTTCACAAACAGGAAATGGGGAGAGAATTGGGTAGAGAGACCACAGGTTAGGTTTTGGTGGCAACACAGAGCTGTCCCTGCTTTGCTCCCAGGGCCCAGGTGCAGATTGGAAACGAAGCCAATGAAATCGGTCAGTCCTGATGCCAGGCTAGCTGGGCACAGCCACCCCATACATATACCTTGGGGCCAACCCCTTGACATTTTGCCCCCAACCCCCCTGCACCTGCTTTGACTGTTACACAGTTTCTCAGAAAGAAACTCATGTGTCTGTGAGTGTGTATGTGTGTGTGTGTGTGTGTACATGCATAGATGCACAAAGCCTCGCATGGCAGGTGGTCTCTGGTAACATAGCTAGGGGGGTAGGGCCTACCTACAGAAGCTTGTGCTCCAGCCTCAAAAGGAACATCTGTTGGAATTCCTTGCCTGCTGGTCTCTCCAAAGGCAAGAGGAGGGGGTGGGACAGAGGCTGGGTCCTGAAAAATTCCATAGGAGGGAGAAGAAGATGTGACCTTACACATTTGTCACTAGGAGGTCTGGCATGGCAGTCTGTAGCTGATCCTGGGGCACACTAAACCATGTCCCTGTCCTGGAGGGAGCCAGGACAGCCCCACACAAGAGGAGGGAAGCCCAGCCTTGCTGGCATCCAACCCCTGGAGACACCCACATTGTTGGCCAAAGCCTGTCATTAGGGGATGGATGAATGCCTTTCCTGGTGGCCAAATGGCCTCCATGAGGTGATTTGCATACAGGTGGAAGGCCTGTGGGCAGGCTGGCGTGAACGTTGTCTGGGTAACGCTCAGCCACCCTTGACCTACCCCACCTGTTCTCATTTACTGCCATTCTCTGGACCCTCTTCCATTCAGGGCTGCCTCTTATCTTCCCCCTCCCCAATACCTGGGTCCCCAGATGCTTGACATTCTTCCTACTTCCTCTTTCCACTGGCCCCAGCCCTAGTCCCCAGGACTTGTGGACTGGGGACCTGATGCTGGTGGTGGGTGATGGGCTGTCTTGGGAGGTGGGCTGCATGGGACTCTTCTTTCTCCTAGGTTTGAACAGACCATCCAGGCAGCTAGCCGGTTTATTCGAAAGTAAGTGCTCAGCCTTCTTGCAGGCTCTGGTGGTCTACCTACCACAGGCTACCTCTGTCCCCCTCACCCCATTGACATGGGTTGGGTGCTCTCTCCCAGACCCTTCCATGGGGGGCAGTGCACAGGGTTCTGGTGGAGGGGTATCCTGCGTGCTCTCCATTATGGTCTTGGACTCTCCAGCCCTGACATGTCCCTGATTCCTTCTGCAGCAAGCAGCTCACCATCCGACGCTTCCAGTCCTTGCCGGTGAGGGCTCTCTGAGGTCTGACAGGAGGCTCTGGCACACTGGCCAGAACTGGGGAAGGGCAGGAGGGTTCTGGGGCTCGACTCCTAGAGGGTACATTTGGTCTGGCTCTGAGAGATGGGGTTTGGGAGATGGATGAGCGAGCAGGTGGATTCAGGGGAGGGATGGGAGAAGGTAGGGCCTGGGCTGGTGCCAGAGACATGTAACCTTCAGCACCTGCTGCCCTCCTGGCTCCCTAGGTGAGGCTTCTGGGCCATAGCCCTGTGCTCCGGAACATCACCAACTCTCAAGCACCTGGCAGCTGGAAGAAGAATGAGGCGCGTGGCCAACCTGCCCACAGCTCTGGGGAGGACAAAGAGAATGTGCGCTTCCAGCAGGCCAGAGTAGAAACACTTTGGGGAGAGCAGAGGGTGGGCTGGGATGGTTCTCTGGCATTTGATGATGCCCACCCACTCCCTGTCCCCATCTTGCCCATAGGATGGATTTGTCTTCAAGATGCCACAGATGCCCACACATCCCAGCCATGCCCATGCTCTGGCTGAGTGGACCAGTCGCAGAGAAGCCTTCGCCCAGAGGCCAAGTTCAGCCCCCAACCTGATGGTACCTCAGGAGAGCCGACTTGCAGGGCAGGCGTGTACACAGGGCGGGTGTCCCCATAGGCAGCCTGGCGTTGGGAGGGTGATTCTGAGCCCGAGGTGGGGGAACCTTTTCTCAGAAGTATAGGGGTGAGTACTGCCTCAGGTCCCCACCCCTGAGTAGCCTGTGTCTGTCCATTGCCCACACAAGTGTCTCACCCCTGAGCGGAAGATGGAGGTAGAGGAGCTGAGTCCCATGGCCCAGTGCTTCTCCCTGACCCCCACTTTGTCTCCTGATGAAGACGATGGGTTTGTGGACATCCTGGAGAATGACTTAAAGGTAAGCAGCCTTGCTCCATCAGGCACCCTACATCTCCCTCCCTGGGATCTCCCAAAGAGCAGAGCTCTGAGCTCCTGCAGCAAGACTATGTATGACCTTATTCCAATGTCAGAAGAAGAATTGCGGGTAACTGAGTCACAGCTTGACCTCTGGCCGGTCAGAGAAGAGCAGGTGGCTGGTGCTGCAGTGAGGGCAGGATGGGCAGGACAGAGGGCAGGCTCTCCTTCATGGCTATGCTTCTCATGGCCCTGTTCAAGCCCCGGCAGTGAGGGGCCCCTGCCATCTCCTGGCTCTGGGGCCTGCCCTGTGTGGAGGGGCTGGGAGAACAGAGAAGGCTGCGCTGGAGGACTGTGGCCTGAGGGGTCTGCCCGGTGCCTGGGGTGTGACCTTATCTTTGTTGATTTGGCCTCAGGATGATGATTCAGTCCCCCCAGGCATGGAGAGCCTCATTAGTGCCCCACTGGTCAAGACTTCGGAAAAGGAAGAGGAGCAGGTGAGCTTCTGGTGTAGACCCCTGAGAACCTGGAGAGGAGGGGCCCTACCCTCCAGGTGGGATTGGCGGGGAGCAGGAGCTCAGCACTCTGATTCCCAACCTACCACCCTTGCCAGGACCTCGTCATGTACAGCAAGTGCCAGCGGCTCTTCCGCTCTCCATCCATGCCCTGCAGTGTGATCCGGCCCATCCTCAAGAGGCTGGAGCGGCCCCAGGACAAGGACCTGCCCATACAGAACAAACGGAGGAGAAGTGTGACCCCTCTGGAGGAACAGTGGGAGGCTGAGGAGCCTGTGAGTGCCCTTCTCAGCCAGCATGCAGGCAAGGGGGGGTACCAGCCAGATCAGGCACAGAGAGATAGCCTCCCCCCAACCCTGGCTGCCATCTGTCTCACAGAAAGCCCGTGTCCTCCGCTCCAAGTCCTTGTGTCATGACGAGATTGAGAACATCCTGGACAGTGACCATCGTGAACTGATTGGGGATTATTCCAAGGTACCAGCTGGCGAGACCCTCACATTCCACCCCTTACTGACTGTTCCCCATGCCCAGCAGCTGCTTCAGTGCTGCCCTCTCTCCCCAGAGGCTCCTTTGCTTTGTCCTTTGCATTTTATTATCCTTTACACTCACCTAGACTCATCTCTTTGGCTCTCCTTGGTCTCCTGACTCTACCTCATGTATGTCCAGGCATCAGTGATATCTCCACCTTGGAAAACATTTCTAAACTAATGTCTAGCTTGATCCCCCTCAAGCCTCATCCCCAGGATTGGCAGAGCTGTGGGTAGGAGGCAGGAGTCCAGAGTCCATCGCTTCTGCTCCCCTTCATTTACCCTTGGAAGGTTGTTCCCAGGGTATCAGATCCAAGAGGTGCCTCTCAGTTGCTATGGGAATCAGAGCTGAATCGAAGGTCAAATCAGGTGTAGCCTCTGGGCTTGGGAAAGAAACTCCATCCTTTTCATGCTCCTCTTAACCATTTCACTTTGTTCCTCCTCTCTTTCTCAATGTATCCCTCCCCTCTTCCCTTCAGGCCTTCCTCCTACAAACGGTGGACGGAAAGCACCAAGACCTCAAGTATATCTCACCAGAAACGGTACATGCAGATTAGCCTTCCCTGGGAATAGGCTGCAAGCACTGGGGAGTGGAGGGGAGGGGAAGGGAGGAGAGGGGAGGGCTAGGGGTCAGCCCCTGCCTGCCAACCTGACCTGCTGGGACCTACTTCTGTGGCTTCCTACAGATGGTGGCCCTGCTGATGGGCAAATTCAACAATATCGTGGAGCGGTTTGTGGTTGTGGACTGCAGATACCCTTATGAGTATGAAGGCGGGCACATCAAGGTGAGATGATGACAAGGTGCTAAAACCCACCAGTTCTGTCCTTCCTCTGTGAGAGCTGTCTTGTGGGGAAGGGTCTGCCCAGCAAGAGGTGGGGTCATCCATTTGAAATACGGGAACTGCAGAGGGGAGGGGTCTGCCACCCAGGCCCAGGGCTATGACCTGACTTCTAGTCACTCTGGCAGAGTGCCGTCAACCTGCCCCTGGAACAGGATGCTGAGATCTTCCTGCTTCAGAGCCCCATCACACCTCATGGCCTGGACAAGAGAATTATCCTCATTTTCCACTGTGAATTCTCATCTGAGCGTGGGCCCCGCATGTGAGTCTCAGCTCCTCCCAAGCTAGTGGGTGCTGGAGCCGTCCTATGGCCAAGAGCCTTGAGCCCAGCTTCTCCTTGGCCTGGGCCTCTTGTCTCATCTGATCACCTGGAGTAGACCTCACCCCTGCTTCCTTGTGCATGGCACCCTCTTCCTGTCTCCCTCTGACTGTCCTTCCCATCAGGCCTCACCCTCCATCCATTACCACCACCCCGACAAAATCTGGTTCCAAGCCTTCAGCAGTGTTCTTAGAATCTAAGGGCCCTTTCCCAGTCCTCAGTGACAATGACCCTTCTAGTGTTCAAATGTCCTTTCCTCACCTCATGCCGTCACCAAGTCTTGTCCAGACCTCTTGGATGTATCTCTTGAATTTTGTCAACTTCTCTTTGTTCTGCTTCCCCTTTCCAGGTCCAGGCCATATGTTAATAAAAAAGATTCTGCAACTGCCTTCTAGAAACAGAGAGGCCCCCTTGATTTTCCTCCTTCCTTCCATCTCCCCAGCCTCATCTGTACCCAGTAGCCAGACTGATCAAAGAGTGCCTGCACTCAAGCCTCCTTGGTTCTCCAAGGCCCACAAAGAAGTGGGTGTGGGGAACAGGTTCCCTGATGTCCATCTCGTTGCACGCGCAGCTCTCATCCCCATACCCGTTGGTCCCAGGTGCCGTTACATCAGGGAACGAGATCGGGCCATCAATGTCTACCCCAGCCTCTATTATCCTGAGATGTACATCCTCAAAGGCGGCTACAAGGAGTTCTTCCCACAGCACCCGGTACCATGGGCAGGGGTGGCCACAGCCTCCATGGGAGGGTTAGACTGCAGGGACAGGGCTTGGCCAGACATCACCCTGAGAGAAGGAAAGGAAGGCTGCTCCCCCTCCTGAAGTTATTCATTTCCCTATATTGATTGACCCCTCCCATCCTGCTCTAGACCTTCTGTGAGCCCCAGGACTATCGACCCATGAACCATGAGGCCTTCAAGGACAAGCTGAAGACCTTTCGCCTCAAGACGCGCAGCTGGATTGGGGAGCGGAGTCGGAGGGAGCTCTGCAGCCGCTTGCAGGACCAGTGAAAGGCCAGCCACGGACTCACCTTCCTTCATTGTCTCGGGTAGCCTGAGCACCAGCCACCCAGGGCCCTGTAGGGCTGAGGGTCTGCTGGAGGCCCCAGGCACTGTCCAGGGAAAGACCGTGAGGGTGTCCTGTCCATCTGCCCCTAGCCCCGGTCCCCTTGCCTCACTCCAACCATACTCCATATCCTGGTGCCACCTCCCTACCGACACCCCGGTGCCTGGAAGAACCCAGCCTGTTGACTTAGTGAAATTGGATTAAGTCCAGCTCAAAGGAAGTATTTTATGTCCAGCAGCAGTTTTTTGCTTTTTTTCCTTCCTTGTTGGGGTTAACCCTTTGTCTTCCTGTGTCCAGAAAAGGCCCCATTTTTCTAGGGGCTTTGTTTGTATATATGAGGCTGGGGGAAAGCTATAGTCCCGAGGATGGGCCAGAGCCACACTCCTCCCTGCCTTGGGAGTCAGCACTGGGCCCTGGCCCTCACCACACTCCTAAGTATATCTATGTATCCCCCTTTCTCAGTCCCTCTTTCCTGTCCCTCCTTATGTACACCTGCAGCACAAACATAAGCTCTTACTCTTTCTGTTTCAGTGTTACCTGCATGCTTGATTTGTCGGTCTCATTTTTTTGCCCATCTCAGGACATTCACAGGTAGTCAGGCAGTCACCCTAAGAGAAGAAGGGAGGGCTGCCCCCACCCAAAGTTGCCCATTAGGCTCCCGCTGTCCAGTTGGTGTTAGAAACTCAAACCTTAATTACCCACTTGGCCTGTCTTCTGTTGTCTCAGAAAGGGATCTTATTATACTCTGGGACCGCTGGGCAAGGGCTAAGGCCTGCATCCTTAACCTCACTGGAATCCCAGCCCCAACTGTTGTGAGCCCTGGCACCTGACTTGTCAGAACTTACTGCTGTTTGTCGCAGATGGATGAACAGATGGATAGCCGTAGGTGCATAATGCCTTGCACCTACAAACTGCTGAGCAGGATCATTTCAGTGAGCATGACAGGTTGTGGCCGAAGTATGTGTGTGTCTGTCTGTCTGGACAAAATGTTTGGAAATACTGAAGAGGAAATGTCATGGAAGCAGCTAAACCAAGGACAAAGCCACCTCTGACTTATTAATCTCAGGATGTGGGAAGGGCTGTGCTTAAAGTCCTTGAAGAGTCATCTGTTAGGGCCTTGTTTCAATAAAGCACTGAACAAGTTGAGCAACCAGCACTGTGTCCTGTGTGGAGCTCTTAGCAAGACCACGGCAGACCCTGATGGTGGGATAGGGCAGGGACAGTTCAGCAGATCAGGGCTGGAAGGCAGCCTCATGCTGTCTTCCCAAGTCTTGCCAAGAATTGGACTCAGCCCCCTTCTTCCCCTCATCTGGCCGCTCAAGTACTCCTGGGCTCATCCTATCTAAACTTTGAACCAAGAAAGCAAGAGTTCTCCATCACTCCTCTCTAGAATTATCAATAGCTCCCCATTGCCCACAGAATAACCTGGACCCTCCCCAGCTTCACTCCTCACCTCTGACTGACTCAAATGCTCTATACTTGCTCTTCACAGTTCCTTGCCGTTGTATCTGCTGTACTACCCTCAGAAATGCTCTCCCTTATCTATTATTCCTCCTGTAAGACTCACTTTTAGTGGTCACTTCCTCCCAGAAGCCTTCCTTCCCTTGTCAGGGAAGTGGCTTTCCTCTCAGGATCCCCAACACCCAGCAGAACTTCCACCACCTATAAGATCCTGGGTTCAAGATTAGAGAATGGGAAAGGGCCAGTCTTGGAAAACTGTTCCCAGGCCTAAACCTGGTGTCTTAGGAAAACCTCTCAGAATCTCACTGCTGTTAGCACACACACAATACACAGCCAATGTGAGCTGTTTGTGATTGCAGCTGCCTGATACAGAGTGCACACACCTCAGTGTCACTAACACTTTCTGTGGAAGTTCATCTATCTTTTGAAGTAGGTGGTGGGATTATTCACTCTGTTTTGCAGATGGGAAGATGGAGGTTATTTCTAGCACAAGAAGGGACTCCAGATTCCCAGGCTGAGTCTAAAGGACCATTGCTTGACCCCCAAGTTTTTATGCCTAAAGGATTGGTTTTTACTCCTAGTCCAGAGCCCCCTGCAAGGGCACAAAAGGTGGGGAGAGTCCTTAAGGGGCTGGGCCTCTGCTTAAGGAGGCTGGGGCCCTGAAGACGCCAGAATCCCTCTTTACCCACTAAGCAGGCAGCTGATAGAAGGCCAACATTTATTTGGGTGAGAGGGCTTGCCCCAGAAAAAGAAATAGCTGTTCAGGCTCGTGAGAAAGAGACTGAGATCTGGGTGGTGTTGTGCTGAGACTTGCCTGCCCCACCCTGAGTGCTCAGGTGGTCTCCTGACTCCCTCCCCCTAGCTGGTTTTACAGAGAAGGAAGGCAGCTGTGGGCTCAGAGGGCACTCACTCGCCGCATGTCACACTGCAGATATAAGCAGAGCGGGTATTCCAGCTGTCCAGGACTCTCCCACTCCTCACTCACTTCCTGCCTCCGTCCCAGAACAGCCAAGGGGGTGGGGCCAGGCTGCCTGGCTTCGGCTCCGAGCGTCCTCTTCCCACTCCGTCAGTCTGGATTATATTACATGGGAGAAGGGAGCAACGGGCGCTGAGTGTCTAACAATGCCCAGGCCTCATGCCAGGTTCTGACAAGCACAGCCATGTCTGCCCCCTCATAATCCACCATTAGAGGCATAGCTGCAGCCATGGGGCACTTAGTCTGCTCCAGACACTTTTACATATCATCTTCTAAGCTCACTCCGTCAGTTTTCAGCTCATTTTGCAGGTGAAACAGAGGAGGGCGGGGAGGGGGCTTTGGTCAAAACAGGAGACAAAATTTCCCCAAGAGAAGGCCCTGGCACTGGCATCTAACCTGAGGAAGGTGTGGGCCTGAGCCTGGGGGAGGGGGTGCCAGGGGTTCACCTTTCCAACTCAGGCCAGGAACCCCTCTGACCCTGGGAAATTCAGGGCATGAAGCAGAAGTGGCCGAAGTCCCCAACCCTCCAGCAAAAGAAGCTGTAACTTTCTTTCTGGATGTTCATAAAGGGAAGAGGATCAGACCAGGAAGTGGTTTAAATCCTGGGCTGCCAGCCAGTTTTAAAGATTGTTTTGCTTGGGCCAGGGTGGGGCAGGAATTCCAGTCTGCAAGAAGCCATGTGAGGCCAGCTCACGTGGTGAAAGAGCTGCATGTGGTTGGATGCAAATTGGAATCTGGCCTGTGCCAGGCCTGGCCAAGTCAGTGAGCAGGCATGGGGTCTGGGCATCGTCTGAACTGCTCTCCAGGTAACTTGCAACGACAATTTTAAAAAATAATGTTTTCTTTTTAAGTTGCATAATCAACATTTCCTCAAGGGCACACATCTTAAACATCGAGCAGAGACCTGAAGAACCACCACACAGCTCAAGATACAGGAATATCTCCAATCCCAGGAGCTTTCCTCATGGTCCCTCCATGGACCTCTGAGGTCACCACTATTCTGACCACTATCACAGATTAACTTCACCTGTCCTAGTGCTTCATTCACATGAAATCATATAGTTCTTGTTCTTTTGTGCCTACTCTTTCACTCAGCGTAATAATTTGAGATCCATCCATGTTTCCCTTAGCGGTAGTTTGATCTTGTTCATTGCTGTGTAGTACTCTATTATGTGAATATATTCCTACATCAAATTATTCATTCAGCTTTTGTCTTCTGACTTTTAAATAAAAAATTAAGGTATAATTTATATGTAGTAAAATTCCCCCTTTTGAGTGTACAGTTGTATGAGTTCTGACAAATATACACAGTTGTGTAACCTCCACCGAGATCGAGATATAGAACATTTTCAGTCTGCCCTCCATGAATTATTTGGGACTACTTCTAATGCTGAGAATATACCCAGGAGTGGAATTGCTGGGTTATAGTGTATACATTTAGTTTTAGTATTTTCCACACAGTTCTCTAGGGTTGCTACACCAATTTACTTCCCACCAGCAGTATTCAAGAGTTCTGTTGTTCCATATTGTCACCAAAATTGGTAAATTTTAAAAACTTTTAATCTTTTGATTTTAGAGAGAGAGAGAGAGAAACACTGATTTGTTGTTCCACTTCTTTAAGCATTCATTGGTTGATTCTTGTATGTGCCCTGACCAGGGATTGAACCCACAATGTTGGCATATCAGGACAATGCTCCAACTACTCTCTCTCTCTTACCTAGAAAATGTAATTGTGGTATATAGAAAAGAGCTCTGTTGTCAAGACTGAATCTTCACACCATGACATGGCAGTAGCAGAGGTTGGAGCATCACAGACCTAGCCTGTTTTCTGCCTCTCCTATACTGAAATATTAGCCTTAGTCTTGAATTTTTCCCATCAGAGTCTTTAAAAGTTAAAGTGACTCTGGAGTTAATTGGCTGTATGTCACTGGCTTGCATCCATCCACTGACAACAGCTCACGATCATCTAGAAAACATGATTTCTATAAAGTCTTTATCCCTGGAACTGAATACACAGGCGACGTACTTTCCAGAGGCAATAAACTGTTGGTGCAGGAGGGTGTTTAGACAAGGAGGTCCATGGCCATGTGGGATCTGGAAACAATCAGGAGAGGGAAGTTGTGTAATGATGGAGAAGTGGCTGTTTTGCAGCCATGATAGTCAGGCTTGAGAGAATGTCGGATGACGTGGAGTTATTCAGTCTATTGTTTAAAGAAGACAGCTGGTTACGGGACAGAAGGTAAGAAGCAAACTCACCCAACCCCCACGGGACTTTGTATGGGATCAGGCAATGCTGCTGGGTTTGCCTCTGCCCCACCCAGCCCACACGGTTTGTACACCCCAGGAAGGGTGATGACAGCTGCTGCCAGGCTCTGAGTCAGCAGGGCCAGGGGCAGCGGGAGGGGAAGGAGCCTCACGTGGCTGCGCCTGAACTGCCTCGTGGGGCCTTCTGGCTCCTAGCCCTGCAGGAAGCAAGGCCCTTTGAAAAGGCGAATCACGAATCACGCATTGGGCCCAGCCAAGACTGCTTCCAAGGGTCCTGGGGCTCCTTGAGGGGAGGGCTGGGGGAGGGAGCTTCCTGGGTTGGTAGTACAGAGGGAAAATCCCCTGGGTGATGGGTTATAGGAGAAAAACTTAGCTGCTTTATGTAGGAGGCAGGTCGCCTACTACCCAAGTCCCAGTAGCTAGAGGCAGTGAATAGGGGTTTGGGTGGCGACAGAGCCATCTGGGTGGCCCATGGGAGGCTGTCCACCCAGGGCAATGTCATCTCTGAGCTGGCTTAGGGAGTTGGAGGGAAATAAAGGAGAAGGCTTGCCTGACTTTGGTCCCCTTTATTCTAGGGCAATCATATCCACTCAGTCTCAGCTGGCCTGTATTCTCAAAAAAGCAGATCCCCTCTCCCTCCTAGTTTCCTGCTCTAATCTTCAAGAAATGGCTAGATATCTAGTCAATCAAAAAATTCACAGTCTGAGACTGGCAGATTCCACCTAATTGCTCTCCCCACGTCCACAAGTAGGTGGTAGCTTATTGGTGTGGCCTGAAGTCTCAGGGTCTATGAAGATCATTGATAAGGGTTTCCAGCAGTCAGAAACCAATGGGGTTACCCTGGGGAAGTGAGTTTCCTGTCTCTGGTGGTGTATAAGCAGGACCTGGGGGTTGGGCCTGATGTCTGGGAGAAGCAGCAGAACTTCCTAAGCCAGGCTGTCCAACAGTGATTCAGGACCCTGCTGTGCTTGGGTAGGCAGGGAATGAAACCTGCTTTCCAAATTGAGTCACCAAGTGCATCCTAGTGGTGGGCATCAAGGGGGATCAGAAGAGGCAAGCACCAGGCTGCCTGCCACTGTGGGGCAGGCCTTACCCTGACCTGGATAGAGAGCAGAGGAGAGTTCGGGGTGTGGGGAAGGGGCCAATGTGAGGATCTGTAGGCAACTTCCCCAACTCAGAAGACCTCTGAGAAGAGCAGGGCTGGGGAGTGAGGCTATGGGGACTCTGCCCACAGCCAGAGGGTCGGGATGGGAAAGGACAGGAAGGTGTGCCCCCCAACACTGTCCCATCTAGGCAGGTGGACCTCAAATCCAGCCATCTACAGTATCTGCTTCCTTCAAGCTCCTTTAATTTTTCTCTGTGTGTGCTTTAATTTTACCTGTCTTTCTTCTCTTGTCTGTCTGTCTCTTTCTCACATATCCCACAAACTCACATCTGTATATATTAATTGTGGGCCTGGCCTCACTGCAGTCTTTAGGGTAACCACTATAAAAGCCTCACACACATGAACATGCATATACATTGCCCCCAACACACTCAGACTGTTCCATTTTGTCTTCAGGGCAGGTCTTATAACCCCAGGAAGTACTGGGAAGTTCACCCTATCCATCCCCTGCCTCTGAGGTGCCACCAGACCAGGAGGCCTCACCTGCTTTCCTGTTCTGCCTCTGGATTAATAGTTGTCAACGCTTATTGATTTACTAAGTGCCTACTACATGCCAAGCTCCATCCTGCCCACTTCACATGCTGCATCACTTAAGAAGGAGTTAGACTGCATGCAACAGAAACCCCACATAGCAATTTAACAAAATGAATGTATGTGTTCCTCACTTGGCAGCAAGGCTCTGTGGTGTCTCAGGGACCCAGGATCTTTCCTTCCTCACTGTCCTCGGCACATGGCTTTTGATCTCAGGGGCACATAAGCTGGCTGAGGGCTGTAAAAACCCAGGAATGGCACCTGAGTCTGCCCCACTCAACTGGATACCACCTCATCTGAGTCCTCCATTGCCTTCAGCGTAGTGGTTCAGGCCAGCTTCTCATTGCTATTTCCTCCATACACCTCACACAGCCAGGCCCCCCATCGGCCTGGGACTTGGACTGGACTCAATGCCTGAGGAGTGGACAGAGGCCGGAATACTGTATTCCAGATGCCAGGTGGCCTCCAGCAGCCAGAGCCCTCTGCCAGCTCTCTGCTGTAATCAGTTGGCAGACAGGAGTCCTGGCTGACAGCGATAGGGACCAGGGACCAGGGACTAGGAACTGAGCCAACATCACCCCCAGCTTTATGGCTGGGGCCCCACACTCTCTGGGCCTGTCCCTCCATCTACAAATGTATTTGTGTGTTGTACTCATGGTCAAAATACCCACATGCCTTGGCCAGCCCCTGGCCACCTCCTTTAGCCTGTCTTCAGTGGCCCCCTGCTTAGGTCCTGTGGCCAGAAGGGGCCAAAGTGAATGCCCTTGGAGAGCCCTGGCACCACTGTCCCTGTCCTTCATTTTTTCAGTCTTTAAGGGCTGTGTTTGGGTTGGCTCCTGACCTGCCTTGTTATGGCCCTAGGGAGTGAAGCTGGGCACTATAGCCAGGCTGGACTTCATGAGTGACATCACTACCATAGGCAGACCCGGGGTGGAAAGGGGACACCTGAAGGCTAATGGGCAGTTTAGACAGGAATGCTTCCCCTAAGTTTTTGTCTGAGCACATTTTGAAGGGCAAAAAGAGGTGCAAAGAGTCTTCTAAGCTGAGGGAACAGCCAGTGTGGGCATTCTGAAAAACAGAACACTGGGACACATCTGGGGAGGCCTGGGCAGTTCACATGCCAAGAGGTAAACGAATGTGTATGTGTGTGGGGAAGGCGGACACCCAGGACAGGCAACAAACACCTCTGAGCCAAGGCCCCAGTTGGGGCTTTTACCCCACTGCAGGGCTCTGGAAGCTGGCACCTGGTTGTGTACCTTTCAGGTTTGCGATATAAGCCTCTTCACTAAGCCTTTGATGACAAGGAGGAAGTTAAAAGGAAAACTGGTCCGTCTACTAAATCCTATGGGCTTCACTGGGGTCCAACGAAGTGACTGACTTGCCAGGGACACGCAGCTGGTGACAGGGATGGGACCACAGTTCTACTCCAAGCGGAGCCCTACTATTAAGCCATTGCAGTAACCCACAGCCCCAAATCCCTCTTCCAAAACTACGTAAATACGCATATTTCCCCCCAAAGTCAAAATTTCCGGGAATCTGCATTTCATTAGACGCCCTAATGAGTCCCACGCGTATTGGCCAGTTTCAGAAGTCCGCCCCGCACGTTCCGGTCCGGCGAGTCGCACAACGCGAGTAGGGACGACGAACGTCTGAACCCCGCCCTATGGCGACAACAAGGCCACCCGGCTTCTTTCCAAAGGTCCGCGGGATGAGACGCTGCGCCCCCTCGCGGTCGACCCGAGCCAGTGGCCTGGGGCTGGTCTGGCCCAGGGCTTCGAGCGGCAGCCCGGCGTACCAAGAGTGACCGGCGCGGGCAACGCCCGGAGCTCGGAGCAAGGGGTCTTTTGTCGGATTAAGAGGGTCAACAGCGCCCGGTGTCCAGAAGCGGGAACGCCTGGAACGCCCCCTCCTGGCGCACGGAGCACTGTACTGGCCGTGAAGACCCCGCCCACCCAGCGCGCGTCACCCTCGTGAATGCTCCCGCGACTCGACGTGTGCGTAGACTCTTAGGGACCGCGCAGCCGCCATTGCTCCCCAGTCTGCGGAGCGAAGCTGTGTTAGTAGAAGGCTGCAGGAGCAGAAGGGAAGGGTGAGTGCGGCGCCTCTAGGACAGTGGCCCGGGGCTGAAGGGGCAGTATACTGTACTCTGGGCGGGATGCCCGCCTGGGTCTAGCCGACTGGAGCAAGGAACTACAACCCCCAAAATGCATTGCGCTGCAGGGTTGCGCGAGGCAGTGACGTAAGGGTCTTTGCTGCTACCATTTCTCTTTGGAGGGTCGGGGGTGGAATGCTAGGGCGAGGCCTGATGACGTGTTCTTCTGTGGCTAGAGGGTCAATGTAGGTCAGCGCCGGGTTAGCAGGCTCCGGTTCTGAAAGTGCCTTCGCGAACCTTCCTTTTTGACCAATTTAAACGGACGATATGTTTACCCTTAACTACAGATATGTGCACACTGTGTACTCGCTACCTTTGAACCCTGGTTTACTACTGAGCCAGCCAGACACCACCACCACCACCATCATCATCACCATCATCATCTAGTCTTTATTGTGGAATGATCATACTTACAGAAAATTTTAAGAATTTTTAAAATAAAGAACTTTTATCCCCCTTGATAATTTAGTTGAAGATGTGGTGCCTCTTTACCTCCACATTTAGAGGTATATCAGTGTGTTTTTTCGAAAGAAGACATTACCCAACGTTCAAAATTAGGAAATAATAATCAAAACTATTATATAACTTGTAGTCCACATTTAAATGCTTCTAGGTGTCCTAATAATGGCCTTTATTGAAACCACCTTTTTCTTGGTCTGGGATCCTATCAGGGAACATATGTTGCTTTTGGCTGTCTTGTCTCTTTAGTCCCCTTCAGTGTGGATCAGCTCCCTAGCTTCCCTTGACTCTCATGACTTTGACACTTTTGAAAATTCCTGGCCAGTTGTATTGTAGAACTGAATTTGGGGTTGTCAGATTTCTTCACCACCAGACTGTTATGGGCAGAGGTGATGCTGACCAGACTGTTATTCAGAGGCTGGGTGGCTGAAGAGGACCAGTGACAAGCCGCACTAGCCTCCAAACATACTTCCAGACTTTGCTAGGTCAGAGATGCTTTCTGTGGTTGCCTCCCCTGTTGGGGTTTCACACTCATCTCACTGAGCTGTCTGGCTCCCTATAGCACCCACCCTGGAGCCATGGTCCACGCCTTCATCATCCACACCTTGAGGGCCCCACAGGCTGAGGACACAGGCCTTTGCCGAGTACTCTACTCCTGCGTCTTCGGTGCTGAAAATTCACCTGATGACCCACGACCACATGGTGTTGAGAGGGACAGGCTTCTCCGCAAGGAGCAGATTTTGGCCGTTGCCAGGTAACTGCACAGCTCAGTCCAGCCCACACCTACATTGAACAGATGCCTGATTGTTGATAGGTTTTCTGGGGGGCACACAGAAACAGGAGGAATAAGAATCGAGAGGAAGTCTTAGAGTTGCATTTTCCAAAGTCTTTCACAGTCGTTCACAAGTGTTATGTAAAAAAGGGTTAAAGAAAATAATAATGAAGAAAAAAAGACTCTACAATTAGTTCTTTAAAATGTAAAAAAGGGAATAATAATAATGCTATTATTATATTTCAGTTAGCATTTATTGAGCCTAAAATATGTGCTAAGCATTTATGTTCTGAGCATTTCATGTATATGAACTTACTTAATCCTTGTAACAGTCTTTTGCAGTAGATAAAGTTATCATCCCCACCTTACAGATGAGTCATGTGAAGTACAGAGAGTTTAAGATTAGGCGGCTAGAAAGCAATAGAACTGGGATTTGATTGAAGGCTGGCAAACACCACTACAGATTAAACATTGCTTTGCAGTATAGGACTTCTCAGGGCCTTTAGTATGCCTGTAGGCTTTATACATCTCTAAGAGAATATGGTACATGGGATCTCTTAATGTCCAGAGCCTACCAAAAGCCTGGGATTCACACAGTGCAGTTTGGGAAACACTGTTCCAGATGAGGTGGCTGGCTGTGGACCTTCCCATCCCAGACAGAGGTAGTAGGTGCCAGTCTCTTGGTCCCGTGCATTCTGGATGGAGGATTAACACTCTGGGACAGCCCTGTGTCAGACTCCTGCCATCCTCTTGTTTCTCTGGGCCTCTGCACCCTTGTGTGGCACAGAAAACCAAACATTCCTTTAAGACCACCTTGTGCATGACCCAAATTAGAGGGCAGTTCAGGAGGGATCAGAGAGCCTGGATGGCCAAGTGAAAGGTCTTTTTTATTTGGAGAGGTTGCAGGATGGAATGAGGGTGGAGAGTTTGGACTGCCCAGGCTGGATGTGGCTTTTATACCAGTTCTCACTGGTTGCTTTTCTTTATGTTGAGAAGGCCTCTGTGAAGCAGGTGGGTCAGGATCTTCTTTGTCAGGTGCTCCTTTCCAGCTCAAGGAGCTGTGTTCAAAATCTGCCTTCTGTCCACACTGAAATGGTTCAGGGCCCGGAGGCTGGAACCTGGATTTCTGTTCCAGCTCATACTTTCTTTGTGGCCCCAGGAAAGTCATTGAGTCTCTCTGGGACTCAGTTTCCTACATCTGAGATATGGGGATAATGGCATCTTGTGGCTCCAGGGGTGGTCATGAGGATGACAGAAGTTTGTGACCCACCCATTCTCCCCAGGCAGGTGGAGTCCATGTGCCGGCTGCAGCAGCAGGCGTCTGGCAGGCCCCCCACAGACCTGCAGCCCCAGTCCTCAGATGAGCCAGTGCCCCTGCACGAGGCCCCACGAGGGGCCTTCCGCCTGGCGGCAGGGGACCCTTTCCGGGAGCCTCGGACGGTGGTGTGGCTGGGTGTGCTCTCATTAGGCTTTGCCCTGGTGCTGGATGCGCATGAGAACCTGCTGTTGGCCGAGAGCACACTCCAGCTGCTGGCACGCCTCCTCTTCGACCACCTCCGACTACTGGCCCCTGGCTCCAATCTCCTGCTCCGGGCTGACCGAATTGAGGGCATCCTGACCCGTTTCCTGCCCCATGGTCAGCTGCTCTTCCTCAACGACCAGTTTGTTCAGGGTCTGGAGAAGGAATTCAGTGTTGCCTGTCCCCGCTGACCCCTCACTGAATGGGACTTTCTGAGAGGGCAAGGAGGAAGGACAAAGATGTTTAGACACACAGCCAGGTGAAAACTTGGCATCCACCTCCTACCTGGCCTGCTCCCAGCTCTGGTGTGCTGCCATACCTAGGACAAGTGGATGGGACAAGGTGGCAGAAAGGGGGCAGGGCAGAAGGTGGAGGGGAGGAATCACGGCACATTCTGTGCCTGGAGCTGCCACATGACTTACTCAGACTGCTACAGTGGGCCAGCCCCACTTGTTCTTGACCCCACTTTTTCCCATTCTCCACCAGCCAGCCCCATACAATCCACCAGCCCCCAAAAGCTGGGGTGGCGAGGAGTGGCTGCCTGGAACTTGGCCCACCTTTTTCTTCCAAACCCAGAGTTATCACAGTGTAAAAGGAGTCTGAGACTCAGCTCCACCATATTTCACAAATGTCAGTTGTCCGGGGGATTTTGTAGTTCTTCTGGGGCCATCCCATGCCCCCATGTGGTGGGGGGTACCTCAAGATAATCATGGGTTTCCCTTGTCTGCAGGAAGAGAAGGTGCCATCAGGTGCCTGCAAGAGGTTTGGCCTGCATGATGTTATTTTTTTCATTTTTAATTAAAAGCACCAACTATATGATGTTGTCACTGACCCCTGCGGGTCAGGGACCCAAAATTGTAGTGGTTCTGCTCAGTGTTGCTTGGCGCCAATAAAACAAAACCGTTTGGTAAAGCAGATCAGAAAGTTTCTTCTTTGGCCAAGGAATTGAGAAGGACAAGTTGTGTTCAAAATATCCTTTTCCCCTCAATTCTGTGGAGTTAGGAAAGTTGTAAAGGGTTTGGCGGGTAGTTAGTCAGGCTCAGGAGCAGAGATTCCCAAGGAGGGCTGGAGGGTTCTCAGATTCGCAAGGAAGCCTGTGCAGTTCCCAAACATGCTTGAAACATGCCTAGCCATACATTGCATGTCTCATTTTATTTTGTTTTTTCAAATGTTTATTTATTTTTAGAGAGAGGGGAAGGGAGAAAGAAAGAGAGGGAGAGAAACATTGATCAGCCGCCTCCCATGTGCACCCAGATGGGATTGAATCCACAGTTCAGGCGTGTGCCCCACCTGGGGATTGAACCAGCGACCTTTCACTTTGCAGAACAATGCCCAACCACTGAGCCACACCAGTCAGGGTGCCTGTCCCATTTTAGATTTTATGTATTTATTTATTAATTTTTTATAGAGAGGGGAAGGGCGGGAGGAAGAGGGAGAAAAACATCAATGTGCACGAGAAAGATTGATCAGTTGCCTCTCATATGCCCCCAACTGGAATACTGGCCCACAACCCAGGTATGTGCCCTGGCCTTTCAGTTCGAAAGCCGGCGCTCAACCCATTGAGCCACACCAGCCAGGGCTGCACGTTTCATTTTAATTTTAAGTCTCCATCCCTGAGCATGATTTTTAGTATGCTATTGAAGGAAAGTTTGTCAAAGGTCACTTGGGAAGGGATTTCAGACACCATCTTGGATCTTTCTGGTGCAAATCAGTTTCTTAGTTGTGGTCCTTGGGTTCTTTATCTGATTCCTGGCTGTGGGCTTAGCTAGTCTCTTTGGAATTTCTGTTTTCTCTTGACCAGTTCAACCTGCTTGTGTGAGAGGATATGTTGGGGAAAATACAAGAAAGTTATAAGTTAAAAGTTAAAAGTTTAAAAATTAATAATGTGGCACAACTCAGTGATAATTTCACCCTCTATTTCTGTGAATTTGATTAATGCCTATCTGCTCCTATGAGTAAGTGCCTCTCTGTATGGCCCCGAGCTAGGTGGGTGTCTAAGCCATCATGGTCAAAGATATCCCCAAGAGGCTTCTTGGGAGGTCTCTACCTCTTGTCTGCCACATCACCTGTGTCCTTATGTGCCTTCTTTGGATGGTAGTACTTGATTCCTCTACCAAAATGTGGTGGTTCGGTGGATCCCTGAGAAACTGAGACAGGGGTTGGGTGCATGTGGGACGTGATCCCAGGAAGCAGTGGAAGGGATGGTAGCCCATACAAGTGCATTATCAAGGGTGGGTTGGGAGCTTAGTGCCTCTGGGGACCAGAATACAATAGTTATCTCTGAAAGACCTCACCAGAGGGGTAAGGGGCTGTGGGTGTTCGTATGCCTCTCCCTCAGTCAGTGGTTATGGAGTTGGTCCCAGGGGAAATTCCCTGGGTCTTTCTGCCCCCAGAAAAAGCTCTCAGACTATGTGGAGCTGGACCTTCCTGAACAATGGTCAGACCCAAAGGGATATGGGTGGGGCACCAAACTGCCGTTAGGGGGTCTTTAATCAGCAGCTCCTAGTAGTGGTTTAAAATTATTCTATTGGAAGAAAACCTTAATTTACATCAATTTTCATGATCCACCTGTTACCTGTGAAGTGTGACTTTCTTATCTCTTCCTGGGTGGTCAAAGTACAGGTATCAGCTCCATCTCATGCCTGTCAAGCATCAATTGCCCTCTGGCATCCAGGAAGGACCCATCTGCACCCACTTAGGAGGCAGCACCTGTGATTGGGTTTTGCCCTTCCAAGTCTGCAGCCAAGGCCACCAACCATGCTGTGTCTTTTACCACTATCACCGTTGGGATGCGTCCACCTTCTCCACAAATCACTCTCTGACTTTGAAGACCTAAAGGGACCTCAGAATGTGTATGTGGCAAACCACACCACTGGAACTGTCCCACAGGTTCCCAGTAGGACACCCCCACCCTGTATAGTCTGCTCTCCTGGGCCCCTCCCCTCATTTCATGCTGGTGTTTCCGGTGGAGTAGCCATGCTGTTCATAAGAACAGGACCCTGTGGCCTCTTGAAGGGCCCAAGCTTGGCTGGTCTGAAACCTTCCTGCCAATTTTTCAAATTGAACTTGAGGAAGAGGGTAAGTCCAGCTCCCCTGGAAGCTGTGGGGAGTTTGGGTTAAGCAGGCTGGTGGCCTTGGTGCCCATGAGGTGAAGGAAACTGATGTGTAGGGAATGGCAGAGACTGAAACCTTGCCCTGGGGCCACGGAGCCCCTGGTTTCTGTTGTTCCAGATGCTCAGCTAGCGCATGGATTCCCATCCCCTCACAGCTTGCCTACAACCCTTTCTGTGCATTTCCAATGTTGCCTCAGCACCTCTGAGCCGGGTTTCCACCACAACTTCTATTTTTTGTAATCCTCACCCAAGGATATATTTATTGATTTTAAAGAGAGAAAAAGGGGAGAGAGAGAGAGAAAAACATCAGTGTGAGAGAAAAGCATCGGTCACCCTAACCAGGTGTCGAACCCTCAACCTAGGCATATGTCTGGACTAGGGATCAAACCTGCAACCTTTTGGTATATGGAATGATGCTCCAACCAACTGAGGCACCCGGTCAGGGCTCCACCACAACTTCTTATGCTTACCTTACCTTCATCGAGTCTGCCTTGGGCCTGAGACTGCTAGGTGCTATACAGAGTATGAGATGCCCCCAGGGGTCCAGGAGAGAGAGCTTGGCACAGATGCCTGCCAATAGCATAGGTTGACCTCTGAATTGATCCAAAGTGCTTTAAATGTCCAAAAGGTTTTTTAGTATTATCTTCCAGGCGTTTTATAATTTTTTGTTTTACGTATAGGCCTACAATGTATTTTGAGTTAGTTTTTGTGCATTGATTTTTTTTCTTTTATGTGATATCCAGTTATAGCACCATTAATACTGACTTGTTCCTTTGTCAAGGATCAGTTGACTTTATTTATGGGAGTCTATATCTGGGCTCTCTTCCATTCCATTAATCAACTTGTTTATTCTTTCACTGATAGTATATTGTCTTTTTTCTTTTCTTTTTTATCCTCACCCAAGGACATGCTTATTGATTTTAGAGAGGGGAATGGAGGGAGAGAGAGAGGGAGAGAAACATCGATTGGAGAAAGAAACATCAATCGATTGCCTCTTGTAAGTGCCCCAGCCAGGGACCAAACCTGCAACCTAGGCCTGTGCCCTGACTGGGAATTGAACATGCAGCCTTTCAGTTTACAGGATGTTCCAGCCAACTGAACCACACTGGCCAGGGCTCACAATGTCTTGATTACCATAGCTTTATTGTAAATCTTAAAGTGTCAGTTCGCCAACCTTTTTTTCTCCTTTAATATTGAGTTGGCTATTCTGGGCCTTTCTCTCTCCACATTAACTTTAGAATCACTTTGTCAATATCCACTACTTAATTTGCTGGATTTTGAGTGGGATTGTGTGTAATCTACAGATCGAGTCAGAAAGAACTGACATCTTAACAATATTAATTCTTCCTATCCACGAACAAGGAATATATTCACATTTCATTCTTTGCTATCTTTCATCAGAGTTTTGTAGTTCTCCTCATATAGATCTTGTACATATTTTGTTAGGTTTATACCTAAATATTTCATTTTTGGGGGGTGTTTTGCAGAACATAAGTGACTCCATCTTAAAGCCTATCTGCCATCTTGATATCTGGGTGACCCCCTACCCTTCTTCCCCATGAGCTCTGAAACATGTATGCAGACTTCTGGGCTGATCACAGGATTCCCACTGATTTGGAGCAAGGTGCTCTCTGTGTTTGTCTTAACTTGCTCTGGTACCAGAGGCTCCTGGCATCTGGTCCCTTTGATCATCCATGCATTCTCACTGCTTTTAGCTATAAAACACAGAGTTTGGTGGATGGAAGACGTGGAGATCCATTTGTCTTGCTGCCACCCAACACTACTTTCTGTGTGTAAGTTCCCTATTAAACTCTAACCTATAAGCTGGACTTGAATCGCTCCTTGTTTGGCCTCTCAGCTCCCTTGGCTTTGGGACTGTTTTGCATACAGGTGTTAATGTAAATGGTAATTTTTTCAGAGTATTTTAAATGTTATAATTTTTTATTGATTTTAGAGAAGAAGGGAGAGAGAGAAAAAGAGAGAGAGAGAAACATTAATTTGTTGTTTCATTTATTTATGTACTCATTGGTTGATTCTGTATGTGCCCTGACTGGAGATGGAACCTGCAACCTTGGCATGTCGGGATGATGCTCTAACCAGCTGAGCTACTGGGCCAGGGCCTATAATGTTTTTAATTTCAAATTCCACTTATTCACTTTTGGTATAAAGAAAAGGGAATGAATTTTTTTTCTTTCTTTTTTTAAAAATTGAATTTCTTGGGGTGACATTCTTTAGTAAAATAATATAGGTTTCAGGTTGAATTTTGAACATTAAATTTATGTCCTGCAACCTTGCTATCATTGTTTATTAGTTCCAAAAGTTTTTTGTCAATTCAGATTTTCTGCATAGAAATCATGTCTTCAGTGAACAGATACAATTTTATTTCTTCCTTTCTAATCTATAGACCTCTTATTTCCTTTCCTGTCTTATTGCATTATCTAGGACTTTCAATACAATGTCAAGAAGAAGTGGGGAAAAGGTACATGCTTGTCTTGTTCCTGATCTTAGTGGAAACACTTCTAGTTCCTCACCATTAAGCATGTTTGCTGAAGGTTTTTGTAAATATTCTTTATCAATTTTAGGAAGTTCCCCTTATTTCTAGTTTGCTCAGAGTTTTTATCATAAATGGGTGTTGGCTTTTGTCAGATTTTCTTTCTGTATGTGGTGATATTATGTGATTTTTCTTTTTAGTCTGTCAATATAATAGGTAATCTTAATTAGTTTTTAAATGTTGAACCAGCCTTTCATACATGGGATAAATCCCACTTGGTCATGGTGTATAGTTCTTTTTTTTACACTATGGACAGTTATTTATTTATTTATTTATTCATTCATTTATGTCTAGAGTGAGGGGAAGGGAGGAAGAAAGAGAGAGAGAGAAACATCAATGTGTGGTTGCCCCTCACATGTCCCCAACTGGGGACCCATCCCACAGCCCAGACAGATGCCCTGACTGGGAAATCAAACCAGTGACCCTTTGGTTCTCAGGCCAGCACTCAATCCACTGAGCCACACTAGCCAGGGCTATATAATTCTTTTTATACATTGTTGGATTCTATTTGCTTAAATTTTGTTGAGGACTTTTGCATCTGTGTTCATTAGTGATATTAGCCTGCAGTTTTCTTATAAGGACTTTATCTGGTTTGGTATTAGTGTTTAAGTTATGAATTTTTCTTGGACCGCTTCTTTATCTGTATCCTATAGTTTCTGATGTGTGGTGTTTTCTAGAAAAAGAAACCACAGTTTTTTCTCTTTTTGATTCTCTGTTTCTTTACAACCTCACAAGGACAATATTCCTGAATTCTTTTATGTTTGAAAAAAAAAAAAAACTTTTGGAAATTTTATACTCAATCGTTTTTTCTGGGTGCCCCCAAAATTCTTTATTTTCCAGTAACATTACTAGGATGCATCTTATAGTGTAAACATGGTGTTTTAAAAAAAAAAAAAATTAGATTGAAATCCTTTTTTATTTCAGAAACATTTTCCTGAATTATATCCTTAAATAGCTATTTTATTTTATTGTCTTTGTTTCTTCAAGGATTCTAATTATATACTAGTTGGCTCTCTTTTGACTATCATCCAGAGCTACCTCGCCCTGCCCTCTTATTATTTTTAAACTGGCTGTTCCCAGAAAGCACCAGAAAAGAAGAATGTCTTCCTGGAGATGTATCTCTTATTTTTCAATGAGCTAGAAATGGCAGTGCAAAGGCCCCACTGGGTTAAGTTTAACTCAGTTAAACCTAGTTTAACCAGCTTAACCTAAGAGAAATCCCACAGGCTATGAAGTTCATGAGGCTCAGATCTCTTCCTTCTGGCAATTGTGGGTCCTTCCCCCAAATGGAGTTGGTGCATCCCTTAGTACGACAATGCCAGTCCCTTGAGCCCTCATCCTGCAGTGGAACATTCAGTACTGCCCCAGCACATCATGTGTGTCTCCTAGGCATCGCTGGTTTTCTGCTTTGGTGGCACTGTCAGTTTCACTTGGGTCTCAGGGCATGCGGCTCCTCCCATGTCTCTGCTGAGCTCTTTTCCCTTGATTCCCATTAAGAATCAGGCATGTGGGTATAGCAGACTTTTACTAAAGTTTAGGGGTATAGAGGAGAGTTATCTTAAGCAAAAACTTAAGTTTGATTGTTAAACACTCCTATTCTCCAAGTGTCTTGATCATTTCTCCGAATTGAGTCTTTTTCCTACTCCTCCTACTCCCAGGCCTCGGCCTTCCATCAACTTTCAGATGGCTCCCTTCCTTTTTATTAATTTATTTTTATTAAAAAAATTTATTTTTATTGTAAAATATATGTAGCATAAAATTGACCATTTTAACATTATTAAGGGTACATACAATTCTGTACATTCTGCTTTCATCATCTGAAACAGAAACTCTGTACCCATTCAGTAATAACTTTTCTGTTCCCTCCTGTGCTCTGGTTTTTAGCGCCCTCATTTCGTTCCTGTTCATGCCTCCTTTCCTGTTCATAATGAGCAGTTTAGGGCTCCTCTTCCACCCAACTTGGTACAAGGCCTGCATTTTGATAGCTTAGCTGTGCCCATGAGAAAAAGAGAAAAAGAAAAAGACTGTTCTGGGGCTCCATCTTCATCAGCTCAAAGCACATTTTCAATTCTGTTTTGAAATCACAGACTCTTACAGGACATGATTAAATTCTCAGGCAAGACTTCATTCCTGACTAATCGACTAATGTTTGTAAGTTGGACCATAAAAAGATATTTCCTTCCAGAGATTCTCCTTAAGAGGCTGGTATAGCTAATACTAATTTTTTTTAAAAATTTATTTTTTGGTTTTAGAAAGAAAGGGAGAGAAGAAGAAGGAGAGGGAGAGGGAAGGAGAGAGGGGAAGAGGGTAGGAGGGGGGGAGAGAGAGAGAGAGAGATAGATTTGTCGTTCCACTTATTTATTAGTACAGGGTCTGTACTAATTTTTTAACAGCTTTCTCCACCTACGCATTCTCTGTTGCATATGTTTATTTGTGTGTTATTTAGTGTTTCCTTTCCCATCAGGTTATCACCTCCAGGAGAGTGAGGGTTATTATTGCATTTCTTCTGCATTAACTCCTGGCATAGCACCTGCCACATAGGAGGCACCCAGTATGAATGGAACAAGTGAATGAATGAATGCATGAATGTTAGGTGGTTTATAGGAGACCCTTGGAGCCAGGGACTCTGTAACATTATCCTGTAACAACTTCTTTCTCCAAGGGAGCAAATAGAAACAGTACACTGTGTCTGTTATCTCTCAAGGATGGTAGCCCAGGACCACATGTCCCTTTTCCAAATGATAAACTGCTCATGACAGCATTGGAAGCAATCATGTAGCATTTGTGCATTTCCTGCTATAGGGCCTTCTGTCTTCATAAGTTCTGCTAGCTTGCCTTCTTCACCACTGCCAATGAGTGGAAACGATCTTTCTCCTCAGTGTTCTGAAAGAGGGCAGAGTTAAGATTGGGTATTGCTACAGGCCTATGATTTCTACCCCTAGAAAAGGCAAGTAAAGTGATCAGAACTCTTTCCCTCTCTAAAACAGTCTCCTAGGTTTACAAAGCCTAGCAGTGGTCAGAATGACAGACACCTTCTAGGTCCACCTCAATTATACAAGCCTTGAGGGTCCAGAAGTCTGAACCAGCAAAAATTCCACCTTAAGGTAGAGCTGGGAGCTGAGAACCTTTACTGTCTGGGTGTTGTTTGGGAGTAAGACTTGATCAGAAATAAAATAACATTAAAACCCTGGGATTGCCCTCATGGGCATGGCTCAGTTGGTTGAGCGTTGTTCCACATAGCAAAAAGTCGCCAGTTTGGTTCCTGGTCAGGCACATGTCTGGGTTGCGGGCCTGGTCTCTGGTTGGGGCATGTGAGAGGCAACTGATCAGTGTTTCTCTCCCTCTTTTTCCCTCCCTTCCCCTCTCTAAAAATACATAAATAAAATCTTTACAAAAACAAAAAGCAAACCTGTGACACATCTCTGGCTCACGTGGAACTGTAATAGCTATGCGATGAAAACAAAGGAAGTTCTGGCTAAGAGGGGAGACTTCCCTGACCTGGAGAGGCCCTCAGGGAGGTGGCTGAGAAAAGTGATGAGCAGCTCTGGCTGGTGTGGCTCAGTAGATTGAGCACATGCCTGTGGACCAAGGGGTTGTCAGTTGGATTCCCGGTCAGGGCACATGCATGGACTGTAGACCAGTCCCTGGTTGGGGATATGCGAGAGGCAACTGATCAGTGTAATGTTTCTCTCACACATCAATGGTTCTATCCCTCTCTTTCTCCCTCCTTTCCCCTCTCTGTCTAAAAAAAAAAAAAAATCTGCCCTGGCTCATGCAGCTCATTGGATGGAGCGCCGGCCTGTGAACCAAGGGGTCGCTGGTTTGATTCCCAGTCAGGGCACATACCTGGGTTATAGGCCAGTTTCCCAGTAGGGAGCATGTGAGAGGCAACCACACATGGACGTTTCTCTCCCTCTCTGTCTCCCTTCCTTCCCCTCTCTCTAAAATAAATAAATAAAATCTTTAAAAAAAAGTGATCAAAAATCATTACTTTAATATGTCAACAAAAATAAACATAGTAGAAGAGAAGACCCCATTCAGCATAAAGACAAAAATATAAAACACCTAGGATCAGACATAATTAGAAACACACTGGGTCCGTACAAAGAAGACTGATGAACTATACTGTGGTGCTAAAACCAGTGGGTGAAAGGTTGATGAAAAATAGGATTTTCACATGGCCTCAAAATGCGTTTCCATGAATTACTTATTAATTAAAAATGGGGAACTAGTAAATCTACAGAGAAACCTGGAGGGCACTCCCTGTACCAAGTGATCATCCTCAGTAATGAGACAAATGAACATCTTGTGCCTCCTGATGTGTAGAAGGATGCACAATCACTTCTGACAAAATATTGTTCTGGCCCATGGACTTGACCAGACAGCCTAAGGAGTCACTGGCTTGAACCAAGCAGGTTAAGCACCAAGCGTTAAAGAAAACCAAACAGCTCCATGTAAGAGACCCTCATATTCTGACCTGTAGAGGCTCTCCTACAGTGAGTGGTTCACCACCTGGACCCCCCAAAAGGAAGCTAGCCAGTAAATGTACACACAACTTTTTTATTTATTTATTTATTTTTATTTATTTATTTTTATTTTTGGTTTTTCAATTACAGTTGTCCCATTTTTCCCCCATTTCTCTCTCCCACCCAGCCCACCCCCCCTCCCGCAACCATATCCCTCCCCACTGTCCGTATCCATGAGTCATTTATATACATTCCTTGACTAATCCCCTCCCTTACTTATCCCCCTTCTCTCCCTCCCCCCTTCCCCCCTTGACTACTATTCTCTTTGTACACACTTCTATTGTGTTTTTTATTGTCTGATTTTTAAAAAATTTATTATTTTTTTCTATTACAGTTGTCCCACATTTTCCCCCATTGCTCCCCCACCACCCTGCCTACCCCTTCTCCCACAGTCCATTGCCACTCCGTTATCCTGTTGCCCATGTCCATGGGTCATTTATACTAGTTCCTTGACTAGACCCTTCCCCCTCTTTCCCCCCTTTGCCCGTCCCTCCTCCCCCTTGGTCATTCTCAGTCTGCTCCTTGTTTACACGCCTCTGGTTCTGTTTTGCTCATTTGTTTGTGTTGTTCATTAGTTTTCTGTATTAGGTGAGATCATATGGTATTTTTCTTTCGTTGCCTGGCTTATTTCACTAAGCATAATACTCTCTAGTTCCATCCATTGTTGTTGCAAATGGTAGAAGTTCCTTCTTTCTTTCTGCTGCATATATTGTCTCATTTTTAACACAAACAAAGTTCTCCACACATCTTGGAAAAACCTGCCACACTAAAGAGAAACTAAATAAGCAAATAACACAAAATGGTTTCAGAGGAAAAGCATGCATGGGACATAAGAGTATTATAAAAAAAATTTTTTTAAGGGCTCTCTAATTACTATTATTAGTAATTAGATTCAGGAAGACATCACATCTATAAAGCAAAGACAGGAACAACAGAGAACAAGAACCAATTCTTATTACTTACATTACAATTAAATTAGAAGATTGGGAAAATAAAATACCCTAGGAAACAGGACAAAATGAAAGGATAGAAAAGGCAAGATACAGGGAATTTTGTTGCTTTGCACAAAAAAGAAACAATGCTTGGGAGGTGCTGGCTACTTTTGGGAGGGGGAGGTATAGTAGGTACTGTGGAGTATTGTGGTAGATGGCCCTGACTTTTCATTCACTCTTTATTCACGCTGTTGCAATATGGCTCTACATCACCTTCTGGAAGAGGTGAAGTCTATTTCCATTCTCCTAGCTAAGCCCAGCCCGAAATCAACCCACAGAACTATTACCTGAATCAATGGTTGCTATTATGCTTTGGGGTAGCTTTCTCACTCAGCAAAAGCTAACTGACCCAGCTGGCTCCCTCTACGTCCCTGCAGGGTGCTTTCCTATATTTTGCAGAGGCTGGAAAGAAAAAAAGAAAAAAAAAAAAAAACCTAAATTTCCCAGACTCCTTTGCAGCTAGAGTTATGACTATAAACAAAGTGACAATTAGGTACCCCATCAGAGATTTGGGGCATAGAGGACATCTTTCTGCTGACAGCAAGGACACAGAAGATACGAGGATCTGAAGCCATCCTCAACAGCCAGATTCAGCATTCCTGTATCAACCAGACGGTGAGATGTTGAGACAGAGCCATGTGGGGCTGAGGATGGCAATAGTGGGCTCCACTTCTTTTTCTTTTTTTTTTTTAAGATTTTTACTTATTTATTTTTAGAGAGAGGGGAAAGGAGGGAGAAAGAGAGGGATGTGTGACAGAAATAGCGATGGGTTGCCTCTCTCAAGTCCCCAACTAGGGACCTGGCCCACAACCCAGGCATCTGCCCTGACTGGGAATCGAACTGGCAGCTTTTCGGTTTGTTGGCCAGCACTCAATCCACTGAGCAACACCAGCTAGGGAGTGGCCTCCACTTCTGACCATGGTTATGGTGATGTGCTCTTGAATTCAGTTGCTGTAGTGGCAGCCTCCTGACTGTCTCCTCCAGCCCCCTTCACAATTTTGCAACCAACTAATTTTCTGTATTAACTTTTCTTCCTGTGAACCCTGGCTCGGTTGCAACATCATCCCATACACTGAAAAGGTTGCAGGTTGGATTCCCAGTCAGACCACATACCTAGGTTGTGGGTTGGGGCACGTACGGGAGGCAAAAGATCAACGTTTCTCTCTCATATTGATGTTTCTCTCTTTCTCTCTTCCTCTCTCCAAAATCAACAAACATATCCTTGGGTAAGTATTATAAAAAAATTTTTTTCCTATGAAAAAACTGACCATGTCAAGTATTGGTGAAGAAGAGGACTGGACTTAGCACCTGGAACCATCAATATACTGCTTGGTGGGAGAGTAAAATGGTACAACCACTTTGCAGAAATATTTGGAAGCTTCTAGTAAAGCTAAACATGTCCTTCCCTATTGTCCAGCACTTTTTAAATTAGTGCATAACTCCACAAAAAGACTTATATGTGATTGTTGATAGCAGTTTTAGTCTTAAGAGCCCAAACCTGGAAAAGCCCAACTATTTCATTAAAATATAAAATGAATAAGCAAATTGTGATATATTCATATAATAGAGTGCTACTCAACAGTAAAATAACAAATTCCTGATACTTGCAGCAACATACATGGATGTCAAAAACATGCCAAGTGAAACATGCCACACACAAAACAGTATGCATTATCTGATTCCATTTATATTAAATTCAAGAACAGGCAAAACTAAACCATGGCGATGAAATCAGAATAATGATTGGGGGTGGAGATTGATAAACAAGGATTACAAGGGAACTTTCTGGGGAGATGGAAATATTTCAGATCTTGATGTAAGGTACTGGTCATACAGGTATTTATTTGCATAAAAATCAAATTGCACACTTAAGATTGATGTATTTCATGCAATGTAAATTATGCTTCAAGAAACAAAACCTCCCTGGCTGGTGTGACTCAGTGGATTGAGTGCTGGCCTGCAGATCTAAAGGTTGCTGGTTCGATTCCCAGTCAGGGCATATGCCTGGGTTGGGGCCAAGTCCCCAGTTGGGGGCATTGGAGAGGGGCAACCAATGGATGTTTCTCTCACAAATTCGTTGCTCTCCCTCTCTTTCTCCTTCCATTCCCCTCTCTAAAAATTAATAAATAAACTCTTAAAAAAAAAACTCTGGCATGCTCTCCCTCTTGCTCTCCCTTTTGTGCCTTTACCCTTTCCCTTCCACTTCTTCTTCCCCACCAGACAGGTTACTTTTTATTTTTAATCGTCATCTAAGGATGTTTTTATTGATTTGAAGGGGGGGGGAGGGAGAGAGAGACATTGATGTGAGAGCGAAACATCCATCGGTTGCCTCCTGTATGCACCCTGACCAGGGATCAAACCTGAAACCTTTTGATGTACAGGATGACGCTCTAACTAATTGAGCAACCCGGCTAGGGCAGGCATGTTATCTTTGTCTTTCTCTCTCCTAAGCTTCAAGGGCCCTTCTTCTGCCTCTCTTAACTTGTTTTCTGAGCCTACACAGTCCAGCTGGCTTACTTCTATTACCTCTGTAACTTTCCAAATAAACTTTCTCTCATAATTTGAAAAAAATAGAAAGAAACAAAATGCTTTCATACATGACATACCTACAGTGGTTTCTGTTTTGTGCACTGAGCTCCAGATCGTGGGGGATGGGTCCTAGCACAAGAGACAGCAAGAAGGGCTGAAAGCAAGCAGGGCACCAGCAGTGTGGTAGGAAGCTGGGACATGGAGGCATGTGGCCAGGGAAGTCTGCATTGGAGGAGGTCAGTGAATTTTAGCAATTCTGATACCTAACTTCGAGGCATGTCCTGGCCATGCACTCATTTCCGTTTCCCACCAACCCCCATTTAAATGTCTGTTGCCAAGCAACTTATGTTAGTGCTTCTCGGGGATGAATAGTAGGATGGCAGCCCCTGAGTGGCAGCTGATTAGAAACATCCTGAGGCCGATGAGGCCACACTGGCCACAGGGGCTGGGCGGCTCTGGAGAAGCTGGATGCAGCAGGGACTGATCCATGAGCTGACATGGTTAAAGACCCTTCCTTCTCCTGAGACCTCAGAGAGATAAGGGCTCATTCCAGAGACCCTGTCATATCCTAGATCATGACTCAAACCATCTCATGTGGCTGGTCAAGGCAAGGGAGACTCCAGGAAGCCAGAGGAAAAGAAAATACTAGAAGAAAAGACACCAGAATATTACTGGCACTTTCTCCTGGGTGGTGACATTATGAGTACGGATTTTGATTTTCTTTATCAAACATGTCTGTTTTCCCTTATATGAATTATATGAGCATATACTAATTTTCTCCCAGCTTTATTGAGCATATATTAATTTTTGTAATAAAACCGGCAGTATGAAAATATGAAGTAGTTTAAAGAGGAACAAGTTAAGATTTATTTGAAGTGAGGTTGTAAAGGCAGGAATTATATTTCATTTTTCAGCTTTGAAGAGTTCCCTGAAGGGACTCAGACATGAGAACATGTCCCTTTTTGGGGCCCTCTGGCACTGTCTTTGGGCCTGACTGCTCTCTGGGGGAAATGTGAGCTGGTGGTTGCTGAGTCATCACGTGTGAGCCACAAAAGTCACAGCCTTTCTTGGAACACTGGCCTGCAGACATGGGCCACCTGCCTGAGGTTGAGCTTTACTGAGGAGGGAGCCTCCAAGGCCATCACTGGGGGAGTGCCCTGATGTATTGATCACGCTCTGGACTCGCCCTTCCACTAATAAATGGACAATAATCAGTGAATTCTCATGAAATAGGGTGGGATGCAATCAACAGTAAAAGATAATATAGCCAATTTTATTTGATTCAAACACTTGCCATTTTCTGTCCATTTGTTTTAATAACAGTCATCTTAATGGCTGATATCTGCCATAGACTGAATGTTTAGGTCTGCCCTCCCCCATTGATATATTGAAACCTAATCCCAGATGTGATGGTATTTAGAGGTGGAGTCTTTGGGCTGTGATTAATTAGGTCATAAGGGTGAAGCCTTCAGAAATGGAACTAGTGTTATTTTAAAGAAGACCCCAGAGAGTACCCTTGATCCTTCGGCCATGTGAGGACACAGCGAGAAGACTATGTCTATGAACCGGGAATCGGGCTTTTTACCAGACACCGTATGTGCCAGCCCCTTGATCTTAGATTTCCCTGCCTCCAGAACTGAGAAATAAATGTGTTAAGCCACTCAGTCTATGGTATTTTTGTTATAGCACCCCAAATGAACTAAGATAGCATCTCACTGTTTCTGAGGAAGCTGTACATATATATTTTTAATGCCCTTTGAGGTCCAGCAAAAATTGGTGACAACTGCATTTGAAAGCAAGTCACTACACTCCCAATGCTCTTCCTGCAAGAATTAGATATGAAGTCACTGGATTTGGCGTGGGTAGCAGGCAGGAGTAATTTTTGAGCCATTCACCATTCACCCTGTCTTGGCTAAACTAAATGAGGCATAGCTGACTTTCTTACAGTTAGTTGAATTCAGGTGTGACAGTAACATTTTGTAAGTGCTGACTGTTGGGAAATAGCCAAAAAGTTACCAAGTAAAGTAATAAAATGTCATCTGAAAAGTGTTCAGGTATCTTCCTATGATTGCTTTAGAGACAGGTATGTATTCAGGCATTTGTATGTGATCTTGGCCAAACCTTTTACCCCTCAGGTGTCTGTCTGTCTTTTTTAAGTTGCAGTGTAAAGTGTAACAATCTTAAGTGTACAGCTGATGAATTTTTACATATGCACCAGCCAATGTACCCAATATAAAAAGATACACATATTCATTCCCATGGAAGGCTCCCTTGTACCCATCCCTCAACATCCCCAAAGGTAATTACTGATTCAATTTCTATTTATGTAGATAAGTTTCATCTTTTTGAATCTTACTGGGAACAGAAAGCATGTACTTACTCTCTGTTAGCCATGGTCTCATTCATCCTGTGCGATTTAACTATGTTGTGTATATCAAAAGTTTGTTATTTTTCACTGTTGTATACTATTCCACGATGTGAGCATGCCAGAGTTTGTCTCTCCATTTTCCTGCTGATGGACCTTTGGGTTGTTTCTAGCGTCTAACTATTGCAAATAAAGCCACTATGAACATTATCTATTGTGTATGTTTCTAGGTCAGTGATTTTCAACCAGTGTGCTGCAAGAATTTTTAAAACATGCAATACCTGACTTTTTAGTCAGGGGCATTGAGGTCTTTTCCCCTTAAGAGTGTCAAATAAAAAAAATGACAGCAGCCAACACAACAATAGCCATCCAGTGTGAATGAATCAAAATTATACCTGTTTTGCCCTGATCTGTGTGGCTCAGTTGGTTGGGCTGTTAAGCAAAGCGAAGGGTTGCAGGTTCCATTCCCCTGTCAGGGCACATACCTGGGTTGAGGGTTCAGTCCGCAGTCGGGTTGCATAGGAGAGGCAACCAGTGGATGGATGGTTCTCTCTCGCATAGGTTTTTCTCCCTTTCTCCCTCCCCTCCTCTTCTCAAAATAAATAAAAATATTTTGAAAAATTATACCTATTTTTTGTCAGATTGGCAAAAAATATACCTTCTGGTGTGCTGCAGAATTTTAGTAATTTATGTGTGCCACAAGATGAAAAAGGTTGAAGACTGCTGTTTTAAGTGGATGCATACCCAAGAGTGGTTGCTGAGTTGGTATATGTTTAAACCTCAGTAAGAACTGTCAAACATTTCCCTAAATCTTTAAATATCTCTTTAAGTCAGAAAAAAACCAAAAAACAAAAAACCCTCTACCTCATTATTGTGAGAGATTTAATGGCTCTGAGATAGGGACTTTAACCCTGTACCTGGAACAGAGTAGGTGCTCAAAAGTGCTGGCTTCTGCCCCAGCAAGTGTCCTCTGCCCCATCAGAGGAAGGACAGGCAGTTAGCAAGCACTGAGGGGAGGTACCCGCAGGGGCGGAGAAATCTTTCCCATACAGCACTCGAGGCCCACGCTCAGGGAGCAGGGGAGCCAACTTTGGCGCTCATGCCCTGCCCAGCATGCGCCCTCGCCTGGCGAGGCACTCGCACCACGTAAAACTTTGCGAGTCACCCGACGTTTATTAAGTACTTTGTGCCAGGCCCTGGGCGCCCAAGAGCGAACGGCAGGCATAAAGCCTCTCACCCCTTAATTACTCTGCCAGGCGAAGGAAGCGTGGGAACCGAGCTGACCACAGATTTCGAGGTCGGCCGCGCACTTGGTTTCTAGCCAGACCCTGGACTTCCCCTGAACGTTGCTCGAAAGGAACAAGGAAAGAAAATAATCGCCTTCGGGTCCTAACAAGAACCTAGGTCGGTCCGGAGCGAGGGTCCAATAGATTCAGTCCCCCAATCTTAGGCCAAGTTCCCACCCCAGCAGCCCAGCTGCCTACGCCAGCCGCGAAGTCCCGCCCCTTCCGTCTGGCCATTGGCCCAGCGGCCCTGGCCTGCCCCGCCCTCCCTGCGGGGAGGGTTCCGGGTTGTAGGTGGCGGTCTGTGGCTGTCCGCGGCTGTCCGCAGGTCGCCGGGTCGTGGCTATCCTCGGTAAGATCGCCGCTCCGCGTACGCAGACCTTTGGGCTCAGGGCGCACGGACGCTTTTCGGGGAGATGGACCGCGGAGGCAGAAGCCGAGTGGGTCTCGGAGTCCGCCGGGGTGCATGGGGTCTGGTGCAACCGGGGGTGGGGGGCGGGGGCGGAGGAGACAGGGCGTGTGGGGCTCGAGGCAGCGAGGGCTCCAAGAGGCGCATCCATCATAGTGGGGATCGGGAGGTGGGTGGCGCGGGGCGTCTGCTCTGGCTGTGGTGGAGGATGGGCCGGAAGGAGACGGCACCGGCTGCTGAGCTCCTCTAGCCGCCCGCAGGCCCAGGGTGACCCCGGGGTGAGGCCTACTCCGGATGCACCGTAGCCGCGCTTGGGGATCGAGGGTTACAGCCCTCCACTAGGTCTTGGCAGTTTTCAGTGATGACAGCCACTCAGAAGAGCAGCTTCCCTCCCTCCGCGGACCTGAGTCTGGCCCAGGAATCTGGGAATCTGAACCTTGGCCCTGAGGCTTTGCCTCTCTCTTGCGGATGAATATTTCTTTCTTCAACCCGTGCAGAGACTTAGGACAAAAGGCACACTCCGCCGCGCATTTTCTCTGACACCGGAAAGAGGTGCCAGGAAGACACTGGAAAAAGAAAAAAACAAAACCTGGCTGGCTTGGTTCATTGGGTTGAACGCCGGTTGAAGGTTCGATTTCCAGCTAGAGCACATGCCTGGGTTGTGGGCCAGGTCCCCAGCTGGGAGTGTGTGAGAGTCACCCATCGTGCTCTCTCGCACGTGTTTGTCTCCCTCTCTTCCTTCCCTTCCTGCCTCTCTCTAGAAGTAAATAAAATCTTAAAAACAAACAAACAAAAAAAACCAAAACGACGTTCTCCGTATGGATGGTATGGCGCCTCAAAAACATCAGGAAGGAAAGTTAGCGACCTGAAACCGCGCTGCCGTGGAGGGCCCGGCTAGAAGGTCCTCACCCTTGCTGAAAGATTGCCATTTCTCACCAGAGAAAGGAGTAAATGTTGCATCCTCAGCTAGCAACACTGTCCCGCTGCCCAGGCATTGACCTTGGCCCCTCCCTTCCTGAGCTTGAAGGCAGGGGGCGCTGTGAGTCTCACTGGTTGCCGGGCCTCTATGCCCTGCAAGATATATGATGAGCTGCAGTGAGGCAGTCAGTTAGTCCTAAATTCAAATCCTGTCAGGGCCACTGGTCGGCTGTGCAACTTAGCCTCACTTCTCTTATGGGATTGTGGCAAGGATTAAATGGAAGAAACTTAGGAGGTGCCTCCCTAAAGTGGATCCTCAACAAATGTGAACAATATGGGCTGCCTCTTTTTGGTGGGATCATACATATCATAAAGCCGCCCCCCCCCCACCCTCAAACTCTGAGTCCTGAGGGCTGATGCTGGGATGCAGAAGACTGTATCACCTTTCTCCTGGTACCTCCCTGGATGCCATGGGCAGGAAGGAGAAATGGGTCTATTAGCTACCAGAGTTGTTCTTTGCTCATCTTCTGAAGCCTCCGAGGACCCCTGCCCCACCTCCCTGATCCTCTTGACCTCTGTCATTAGCACTTGACCGCTGTCATCTGAACCTGGTTGGCTGGCAAAGCAAGTCATGCAATGTGAGGTGGTGAGGCGGTGAGGTGGGTAGGCAGGACTGCTGCCCTGTTTCCCATGTGATGAGGAACTGGGGGCCTCAGCGGCTTTTCGGCACTCTGCTCTGAAGCACTGTCTCCTAGAGGTCTCACTCAAGCCTGGCCTTCTCCTTTGCCCCTTCCCTCTCTGAAAACCCATTTAGACATCTAATAGCATCTCAAGCTTCATTTGTTCACAGTGGAGCTCTGGAGTCCCCTGCCATTGCTCCTCCACCTGAATTCCCTGGCTGGCTAAACAGCACCGTCCAAACCCCCTGCGCCCATGGAATCAGCCTGGATTCTTCTCTCTTCCTACCTCCCAAGTGAGTCTCACTCACTTAGTACCCTTCATGGGTACTATTCCAGCCATACCCATCATGTGTTTGTCCCTTGCTTTGGCCTCCTGAATTCTCTCCCTGCTTCCATCCTGGCCCCTCCACAGTCCAAGGTCCTCAGAACATCCAGAGAGGTCTTTACCAAAAATCAAATCCTCGCCCTTCCCTGCTCAGAACCCTCCAAAGGCTCCCTGTTTCATTTCAAATAAAAGCCAACATCCTTTCCTATAACTATATGTGAGTCCCTTCCAACCTCTTGACCTTGATCTCTGCCCCTCCCCCTAGCTTTCTAAACCTGGGCCATCTGGACCTGCTTTCTATTTTTTAAACATATCAAGCTTGTTCCCATCTTAGGACTTCTCTCTTGCTGTGCCCTCTGCTGGGAAACACCAATCTCACAGCCAATAATGCCTCAGTTCAAATGCGGCCAATTCAGAAAGGTTTCTCTGACTGTCCCGGTTTAAGCAGTGTGCCCTTCTGCATGGGCTCTGTCTCATTACTCCGCTTTATTTTCTTTGTAACCTTTATTACTATTCAGGATTCTTATTTATGTATATGTTTACTAATTTGCTATCTGTCTCACAAAATAGAATATAAATTGGTTGAAGGCAGAGATGTTGTCTCATTCCCTGCAGCTCTCCCCAGGGGTGAAGCAAATAAGAAAGAAAAGAATGCATCTATAATTGCAAATTGTGGTAAGTGCTACATAAGCAACTGGCAGTAATTGCTTATATCTGAGGCGCTTGTAAATTTCAAGCTTATAAGGCAGAACTGTATTGTCAGTACAAGCTCTCTGAGCCATTTTAGGAGTGAGGATAAAGCTGGTAACTTACCCCAGGTTGACAGTGAGTTCAGGGCAGTGGAACTCAGCCTCCTACTTTAAGAACATGTATGTAGCAAGCTTTAAATGGTGGGCCTACTGTAATGTCCTGGAGAGAACCTGATCCTGAATCCTGAAGACCGTAGTTCTTTGCTCTTCCACTAACAAGCAAAACCCCTTCTCTCCATAATACTTTATTTTCTTTACCTTTCAAGTAGGATGGATCCTATTATTATCATGTTGGGCTGTTGCTTTTTTCCCCAGTGTACCTCAAAGAAGCAACACTGCTGGGTGGAGCCCTCTTGCTATCAGCGGGTAGGGGCACACACAGACCTCCGTCACTTCAGAACGTGAACAGTGATGACGGTTGCCGAGGACAAGACTTACGAGTATATCCGCCACCATTTCCACAATTTTTACCATATTCATGTTCTGGAGATTCTGCCTTACTTGTCTTGCCTCACAGCAAGTGACCAGGTGAGCCAGGGCATGACAGCCAGCCAGACTGGGGGCAGGGCTGTGGACTTCAGAGTTTCACCAAAGCCAGAGTCGACTGCTTCCTTCCTTGTCTATCCCACTTCCTGTCCTTGTCCATTTTCTAACTTTCAGAATGAAGTGTGGTTCAGGGTGGCCTTTCCAACTTTCCTGAGCTCTCTGGTGTCATTTTGGTGCAGTGCTCAACGATACAGCACTTGGCTGCCTGAAATTTCAGGACTCTGGGCCCCTCACCAATTTTATCAGAACCGCCTTTCTCTTCATCTGTTGTCTTTGCTCTGGCTCAGTTTACATTCACTTCTCGTGGGCCCCTGTTCTGGTATGGAGCCCAAGGCTCAGCTTTGAGAGTTTATGAGTACCAGACCACCCCAACCTGCTTGGGGCCCCTAGTGAAGTGGGCCAGACCCCTCCCAGTTTCTGCTGTTCTTAGATTGAACCCCACCTGTTCTCTGCTTCTTCCTCACAAATGCTGGTAGCACCGGTCTGTGGCTGATGGGATTTGGCCCTCCCTCTTATATTTTGGGGCTTGGTGGGGATACCTTGTTACCTTGTTTTTGAGTAAATGTTTTCTGTGAGTTTTTTTTGTTTGTTTGTTTGTTTGTTTGTTTGTTTCTGCTACCTGGTTGCTTATTTGTATGTGGGAATTCATGTGGATTTTAAAATTCTGCAGCTGCTTCATTGTCTCAGAATCTCCCCAGTCCCTCATCTTCCCTGGTTCTTATTTTTGGCCTCCTCTCTTTTCCATTATGCCCTTCTTCTGCTGTTTCCTACACACCTTTTCCTCCTCTGCTCATCTAAACCTTTTTGCCTTGGAGGCTGTATAAAAAAAACCCAGGCTTAGGCATCAGACCAGGTGGGTTTAGATTCCTGCTGCAGGATCTTTGCTACCTTACTTCTATGAAGCCTCAATTCCCTCATCAGCAGAGTAGGAATAATTGCATTAAATAAAATAATTCACGCAAAGCCCTGAACTAGAGAGCCCCAGCACACGGTAAGAGCCTGGTAGCTGCCTTTAAACTTAAACTCAGACCCTAGCCTTGTCCTGCCCCCTGCCCCCGCCCCTGCAGCTGTCCACTCCAGAGTGGGGAAGGAGCCAGGACCACCTGGCTTGATGAGCAGGGCCATGGGCTATGTCTTCCAGGACCTACTGCGGGCCCACTACAATCACAAGGGGAACCGAAACACCATTTGGGAACTCTTCAACAGCCTTCAGCGGCGGAGCGGCTGGGTGGAGTCCCTCATCCGGGCACTGAGGGCCTGTGAGATGACTAGTCTTGCTGATGAAGTGGCCCAGGTCTACCAGAGAAACCTGCCTGGTAAGCCTCCCACCTGGGTCTTCTCTTGGAATGCCTGTCTGTTCCCTTGGTCTCCACTCTGCCTGTCCCCTCGCCCTTGCACCTCTTCCCTTCCTCTGTCACCCTGCCTCCTGTCACTCCTGGGCAGCGCACAAACCTGGGTTTATATCCCAGCTTAGCTACTTATTAGCCGTGTTCCTTTGGCCAAGCCCCTTGATTTCCCTGAGTCTCGGTCTTCTCTATAAAACAGGGCTAATGGAAACATCTACCTCATGGGGCTGCGGTGAATACCAGGGGATGTTGGCATGTCTAGTGCTTAGGTGGGGCTGAGCACCTCCCTGTGCTCAGCAAATTGAGCTTCCTCTCATTTTTGTGGCTGTGACATTTGCCTCCCGCTCCTGTTCTAACTTCCTCCTGTCTCCTCACCTCAGTTTGCCTTCTTTCTCTACACTTCTCTCGCCTCTTTTCCTCCCTTTACAGTCTCCTTTTTCTCCCTGTGGGTTTATTTCTTTCCCCTCATCTCTTCCCCTTCACTGGTTTCCCTTAAAGCCTTCTAGGTTCCCCACCCCAGTTTCCCTCAGCTCCGCTCCATACTCCCAGCCAGGCCAAATGCCCCTGGGGGGTTTGTGAGGTCAGGGTCTGAGGAACTGAGACAGGAAGAAAATGCAAGCTAGCCATATTTATATTTCAGACGAGATCACTCCTGAAGCCCTGCCTAGATTTATAGCCTTAGAATATCCCCGTTTGTCTGCCATCATTTTTCTCTACCTTCAGTCCTTTCCTCCCTCCCTCCCTTTTAAATGTGTGTTTTCATTTGTGGAGATTAACAGCGAATCCCTAAATACAAACAGCTGTGGTGGGGCCAAGAGTGGGTGGTGGGAGTAAAGGGGAAGGGCTGAGGAAGACACAGCATCAGGTCAGGGGTCCATTGGTGGTGACAACCCCCCATGAGGAGGAGAAAGCCACTGGGGACAGAGAAGTGGTAACTGCTGACCCAGTCTGGGTGGTAAGAGGCTAGTGAGGCTCCTGCACTCCCCCGTTCTGTCTCACTCCACGTTTCTCTCCTTGTCCTCCTCAACCCCTGGCTCCCTCCCACTTCTGCCTCCTCTAAGTGAAGCTTGTCTCCTCTGAGGAGTGCGTTCTGTATCAGGACAGCGTTTGGAGCCGTGGGAGTTCCGACAGACATGGCCCTGGGGGTCGGTCCAAGAGCACCCAGGCCTCTCCCGGCACTGGGAATACCCCTGATGGCCCCTTGACATCACTTTATCTTTGTCCTCCAGTGAACCAAAGATGCCCCCCAGCCCCACTGGAGCCGCTGTCAGCTTCTGCTGAGGCTCCAGGGCCCTCCAAGCCTGCTGTGACCCCCAGTGCCTCCCACGACAGCTACAGAGACGAGGAGACAAGTTACCCCATGCCTGTCCAGGACACCCAGTCACCACCGTCCCTGGGAGAGGTGCGTCCTCACTATCTACTTTCTGCCCCCTGCTTTTATTGTTGCTGTCTGCTGCCTTCTGCTCACCCAGCCTTCCAGAAGCCCTCTCCTGCACCCCACAAATTGTGCCTAATCTCTGCTCAGAATCCAGAACCCCAGGGCTCCCCTAGTGGGGATCTGCCCTAGACCAGCTCCTAGACTGTTGACCAGGGCTTCACTCGGGGGCAGCCCCAATCCTTTCATCAGCCTGTCGTGAGTCCCACACTGAGGTCTTTGCAATGGTACATGTGAGATGTTGAGGGATCAGGGGTTGACCAGATGAGAGGGATTGAGGGACCAGAAGGTGATGGGGTAGGGGTTGGCTGGTGGACCTGTAATTTTTGCCAGTAAAGTGAAGTTTGGGGGAAAGATGACTGATTCTGTTGGGATATAATGAATGGGCAGTGGGTGCCCAAGAGATATAAAACCATAGACTTGAAGCCCAAGAAAGGAGTCTATGCAATGGCCTTACAGAGGGGGACCTTCCTACTGGGCCAGACAGATAGAGGCTCCCCAGGGGATGGGGTGTGTGTGTTTTCTGTGAGATGGGTTCAAAGTCACTTGTAGACAGAGTCTGGCAGTGACCAAAACCAAGGCAGTAGTTTCCTTGTTTCCTATGCTCCGTGATGTGGGCTGAGGTCTGTAGAAGCTGCCCCATGAGCTTAAACTGTCCTTTGCCAGCTCCTGGGAGAAGCAACTACCTTATTCACATTTTCTCTCTTGCAGAGTTCAAAGAAGGCCCCACAGACACTCAGCTCTGGGACTGTCTTGAGAAATCCCAGTGGCCCCCTGGAGCCCTCCTCTGACATGGCAGCCCTCAGGCCTCTGACCTCCAGTGGGCCTCAGGAGCAGGACATAGAACCTGGCAGTATCCACAAAAAAGGTATGTGTGGAATCTGGAATTATAGGGCCTTTCTGGCTTCCAAGTTAGAGTGAGGGTTAGAGTTGCCTCTCTGGCTTCCTTGGATGAGAGACAAGGGTGGGAATAAAGGAAACAATCCAGTTCCTGAGGGGATGTATTGGTTAGCACTTGCTGTGTAACAAACAGTCCCCTAATATTTAATAGCTTTCATTATGCTTATTTATTTTGTTCGTGATTCTGTGGATCAGCAGTTTGGGCTGGTTCAGCTAGTTCAGATCTTGGCTGAATTCCCTCTTATGTGTACACATAAGCTCTGCTTGTGACTGTTGTTTGGGGCACCTTGGTTCTCTTCCATGAGTCCCTCATCCTCCAGCAACAAGTTTGTTTCATGGCAGCTGAGCTGAGTTCTGGGAAAGAGATAACTCTTGGGCACAGGCTCAAAATGGGTACAGTGTTCCTTTGGCCTCACTCTGTGGGCCAAAGCAAGTCACGTGCCACCCCAAAGTCAAGGAGTAGGGAAACAGTCCATTCTTAGATGAGAGGAGTGACAAAGTCCATTGCAGAGGGTGTGGATACAGGTAGGAGAAGAGAATGATGGCCACTTCTGCACTCTACCAAAGGGACTCTATAGGGACCTGCCAGCACCTGGAGGATAGTACAGAAGAGAGAGTACAGGGCTGGGCCTGCTGTTGGCAGGGGAGCCCGTATGCACTGCCCTGTCCTAAAAGAGTCTCTAGCTCCCAGCAAATCACTAAAATTTCTCAGCTGCCAGAGGAGGTATGTTTTTTTTATCAGACAAGGTTCTGAATCCTCACACCAGACCTCAGTATTCTCCCTCAGGAATATAGAGCTGTTCACTCTGAATCCCCACTCCCAGACTGGCGTCTCTCTGCACCACTATTTCCCAAACTGTGTTCCATGTGACACTGGTGCTGGGCCAGCCCTCAGTGCCACTGGGATAGCCACAAAGCACATGAGCAGTTAAAGGCTCAGAAAAGCCATCTCAGTGCCCTGTACTTCTGTTACTTCAAAAGGCTGCCCCAAATACCCCTTTGCATTTTGCAATGTCAGCATGCCATGGAGTACCTTTTGGGAAATGCTACTGTGTACCTGAGAGGCAAAGGGCACTTCGATTTCAGTCGTGTGTGGACAGGTCCCACAAGAGTCTGTGGTCTTATGTTTGGGAACATCAAAATCACTCCTGGCCTTTGTCAGCCATGGGGCCTGTAATGTGCATTCTCAGAGTTCCATGGGAGATCCTGATATAATGGCCTTATGGTCTATCACCGTTTGCTCCCTTCTCCTTCCCCCAGGGCAGGCCTGCCTCCCAGGGCTTTAGGCCTTCTAGGAGATCTACACATGCGAGGGGCTGGCTAGGCCTCTGGGACCACATGACTGGTGTGAGCTCTTCTGCTTGATTCACCCTGCTGCCTCTTGCCCTGGTCCAGGATTGCTCCTGCCAGGGGTGGGGCGGGGAAGAAAGATGGCAGTGGAAGGAGTATCCAGGATTCCACCAGGCTAGAGAAAAGGTGGAAAAAGCAGACACAGGAGGAAAGGGGGGTCTCCCAGGCAGGAGAAGAAAAAGCTGAGCAGATAATTAATGATATTCAAGCTCCTAAAGGCTGTTGGAGAGATAGACCATTTCACTCTTGTGAGAAAACTGACTTGGTACTGTAAGTCAAGGTGTGAGGATAGACAGGACCAAGGATGTGCCTGTAGCTATAGGGCCTTCAGGCCTGGGAGCAGTGACCAAAGGGATTGTGGAGACTCCTCCATGGGCAGGAAGCTGGGAGGCCTTGATGCCATAGAGATGGTATGAGCTGGGGCAGAAGGGCCCTTCTCCTGACCTCTGATCCCAGCCCTCCTGTAGGTTTATGTTTCCCTTTTGTTTTGCCACCTGCAGACATGGTCTCCAGCCTTACATCACCTCGTGGGCCTGTATCTCCGACGGGCTCCTTCCAGCCCCTGGCCCGTTCCACCCCGAGGGCAAGCCGTTTGCCTGGACCCCCAGTGTCAGCTCTGTCTACTGGCACCTCCTCTGCAGTGGGTGCTGGTGACCCGGCTGAGGCTCCCATCTGCTCCAGAGGCGTAGGGGTGCCCACCAACTCTATGACCACCAGCACAGCACCCTCCAAGGTGCCCCTCCACTCAGCATTTACCAGCACAGTGCCTTCCAACTTGCCCACCAGCTCAAAGCCTCCTGATCTAATGCCCACTAATGTGCCCACCAGTCTAGCACCATCCAAATTGCCTGTCAGCACAATACGTGCTGGCACAGTGCCACCCAAGGTAACTACTGGCTTGGTGCCTAACCACAGGATGCCCACGGACTTGGTGCCCAGTAAGGTGCCTGCCAACACAGCACCCACCATCAGGAGCAGCAACAGTCCCGCAGAGGTGAGTCCTCACCCCTCATAGCAGTGATCCGGGCCCCTTCCCTAGCCCTGTCCTTGGACGCTTCCCTGTCTCCATTCTGTCTCCAGCCTAGGCTGGTCCAGGGCCTCCTTTTAAGGGTATAGGAACAGCTGAGAAGTAGCCTTATCCAGACCCCACACTATGTCCTTTAGATTCATAATGATCATTGGAGCTCTTATGTGGATGCCTCAGGAGAGTCAGACATGGGGGCCACCCCCACTGGTCACATGCATTACTCCATTTAGATCTCACAGCTCCCGGGTAAGCTTGGTAATTCCATTTTGCAGAAAAGGAAGCAGTGAGCGACAGGGCAGGATGGCCTATCTGCCTCGATGCTTTGCTGTGGCCCTCCGTGACCAGGGTTTTACTGACAGCAATCCCAGCCCATCCAGCCTGGGCAGCTGCTCTGACCCAGCAGCCCCCAACAGCTGCAGCCCCTCCAGCCTGCCCAGAGGAACCAAGCCTGTGGGGCCTCTTGGGTGCATGGCCAGACCTCTGACCCTGTGGCTGGCTACTGCATGGCCCTCAGGCCCAGGCAGAATGTTGGTGCAAGATGAGGCCACATACCACCAAGAGCTCCCAGGGGTGAGGCTGAGTTCACAGGCAGGCCAGTGAGTAGGGACAGGGCTGCCCTGGAGGTCACCACCAATTCTGCTGCAGTGCCTGGGTCTCCTTCATATTGCCTGCCTTCCTCAACCTATTGGTGGGTTGACTCTCCAAGAGAGAATGGCCTCATAGGCACTATGGGTTGGGAATTGGGAGGTTGGGGTGTGAGTTCATGACCCAGCCTAGGAATGGGGCAGCCCAACATGGCTTGTCCCCCTGTCATCCCCAGTCCCTCCATCCCCTCTCTTTCTCTCTTTTTTTAACTAGGAAGCACCAGTGTCTCCAGCACCCACAGGTGCCACTACTGGAGGCAGCTCATCCCGTGTAGATAGCAGTGGTTCAGAGCCAGAGCTGAGCAAACCAGGCAGACTGTCTTCCCAGGATAGCCAGCCATTCTCCGGCTGCTCTGCAGACCTTGCCATCAGCTGCAACTCCTTGGGTCCAGAACCTGACAATGCCCCAGAGGAGAATGAGTACACTTCAGTGAATGGCCTTAGCATCAATGTGGCTGAGAGTCCCAGTGCTGACCTCCTGATGGTCAACCCTGGGCTTCATGATTCCCCCCAGCTCAACGCCAAGGAGGAGGAGGAGGAGGAGTCCCTGATGGCTAGGACAGCGCCGTGGGCTTCATGGCTCAGAGCGGCTGCTGCTGGGGCGCTCCTGGCCACACTCCTGGCTGTGCTGTACAGGCGGCGCCTACTCCAGTGAGGCCCCTCTGCCCTCCCCACCATGCGTCTGCTTCCTTCCCTTTCATACATTTGACCTGAGCCACAGAGCTGGTCCTACCCACATTGTCCCTTTCTTGGAGCTGGCAGAGACTGGGTCAGAGGGGACTCGGGACCACAGCCCTGGATAGAAGCTGTGTCATCACCAGCTGAGTCCCGGAAAACAACATTTCTGTCCCAGCTGGTGTGCTCTGCAGCTCCCTTACCATCCTCAGCTTTCTGTGCTGCCCTAGGCTCTCCAGACCTGCCACCTGGCAATCTAGGTTGTCGCCCTTGACCTCTAGAGGAGGTGCATCCATCTAGGCCTTATTTCTGTTTGCCTAAGCGCACAGATCAGGAGGTGCCACTGAAAGTGCAAGTGGCTGGCAACACCCCCACCCCCAGCCCCAGTCCTGCCCTGGTTCCTGGCTGCTGACAGCAGATATCCAGGGAGGGGGATCCACAGGACCTCACTCCCGGCACCCAGCATCCCAGCCTGAGGTCGTTGCCCTCATGAGCACCCTAAAGAACACCAGAGCTGCATCTGGTCCCCTGCCCTTGGGTCCTCCACTCACACCAGGCAAAGGTGGGGAAAAGGTCTGGAGGTTCCTGTGGAGCCCTGGGATGCCTGAGACAGCTGCTAGGCCTGAGGGTACCCTCTGAAGCCCCTTTCCAGTTTCCTCATCCCTCTTCTCCTTTTCCCCTCCCTCCTGGTCCCCATCCCCATGCAGATTGGAGAGGGGCCCTCTGGATTGGGGAGGGGATCTTCCGGGCAGAGCTCAGGTCAAAGTTTGGATTTCAGCTTCACCCTTTCCTGGGATATGTGGCCTGGCAGATGATCAGACTTCTCTGGTCTTGCTTCCTCACATGGACTGTATGGTGGCTCATCCTTCACTGGGTTCTGATGAGATTGAAGTGTACAGGTGTTTGTCAAGTGCCTGGCCCAGAGCAGGTGGCCATTAAATGCTCCTCCTACCTCTTCCCTGCCCATCGTAGTAGAGATGATGGCAGGAGAGGCGGAATTCCCAGGTGGTGAGGGTGCAAGCCTGCAGCACAGTGTAGCCTAGGCCTGAGTCCCACTCTGCCTCTCATCACTCTGCTCCTGGGCAAGGTGTTAGCCTCTGTGCCTCTGTTTTCTTAGCTGTGAAATGAAGGAGATGAATAGTACAAAACAATAAGTAAATAAGTATATATATATATTTATCCTAGTGTTGTTGTGAGGATTAAAAGAGTTTATATAAATGTTAGAATGGTTCCTGGCCTTTACTAAGGGTTGGAAACATGTTATTATCACTGTTCAAATTGGAGAGGCTGGAGCACTTGGCTCTAGCTTTAGAGGCAGACTCAGTCTCCCTACTGTTCCCTTCCTCCACCTCTGCCTTTATATTTGCCCCTTCCTTTATCCTGTGCATTGGAGAATTGTTAGGGATTGGGAAGAAAGGCACATCCACTGAGGTAGCTGTGCAGGGTGAGGGCCGCAGTACCCCCCAGCAGCCAGATGGATTGGGGGTATCCTTGTGGGTTCTTTTCAGGCAGCTATCACAGGACATGGGGCAGGCAAAGAACCTCAGAACTGATTCCATTTTGGGGCTCTGCAGGGGACAAGACTAGAGCCTGGGGAGATGGGGGGCGGTGTCACTGTGGCCCACCCCCAAGCTGTCAGCCTGTAGGGTTCTGCACCATGCTTTGGCCACTGCAGTCTTGCTTTGCACTGCCCCAGAGGACTTCAGCAACCTCTGCCTTTAATGACTTTGACCTCTGTCTCTGAACTTCTCTTCAGCCCTCACTCAGAACTCGATCATCTGCACACTGAAACTAGGAGAGGTCCCCACCCAAGCTGTCTACAACTTCCCATCACCCTTTCTCTTAACCTATCCTCTGTGCTTCTCCTTCCCTCCCTCCCTCTCTCCCTCCCTCCCGGTACCCAGGTCAGTCAGTATACAATTCATGCATAGGTACTAGTTTTTTTGTTTTGTTTTTGATTTTGAATCCTCACCTGAGGACTTTTTTTTTTTTTTTCATTGCTTTTAGAGAGAGAGGAAGGGAAAGAGAGAAACATCTATATGAGAGAAACATCAATCAGTTGCCTCCCGCACACACCCCGACTGGGGATTGAACCCACAACCCAGGTATGTGCCTTGACCAGGAATTTAACCCAATCTGCTACAGGTCATGGGCATAGAGAACATACAGCTCTGGGGCTCAGAGTGCAATTTTCCCTTGCATTGTCCCTTCTGATCCTTTCTCCCTCCCAGTCTCGCAGACTAGCTGTAAATTGGGTAATAATGGTTCCCCTTCATAGGCTTATTGTGAGGATTAAAGGAGTTAATATATGTAAAGTGCTTAGCCCAGTGCCTGGTGCATGGGAGGATACTCCAACCAACTGAGCCACACTGGCTAGGGTGCACAGGTACTAGTTCTAATGCATTCCCCTTCCAGGATATCTTTGGAAAAAAATATCTCAAGAAGGTAATGTGTAACCCCAAAGAATGCTTTTAAATAGTGAAATTTCAAGCACAATGACCAGTGCATCAGATGGCACTGGGCCTCTGGCCCCAGCCCAGCCTTTAGCCCAAGGTAAAGTATGTTTTACCAAAAGTGTGGCAGATACTGTTTGATAGGAAGCATTCAGGCACTTTTCAAATTATGCTGCCCAGAAGCCCTGCCTTGACCTGCATTGAAGAGCATTCCTATTTTTGGCTGTTGTTAACCTGAAGGCCTCTAAAATGTCAACTTCAAGCAGGGTTGGGAATTGGCCAGTGTATTGAGGCCTCTGGTCAGAAGAGATCTTGGGGTAGTATATATGTCAGATGTCACAGCCGTGTCCTGGATGACAGAGGCCAGAACCCAAGGAAGGGAGGGAGGGCCTTCACCCCTAGTTGGGGGGCTGAGCACCTATACTCAGAGAAGGGAAAGCACACTTTACCTCAGGCTAAAGGTTGGGCTGGAGCCAAGACCCAGTGCCAATCTACATGCTTGGGGCAGACTCTCGAGCAGCCAGAGTACCTTCATATAAATCCCTCTCCACCGTCTGCTGAAACAACATTTATCTCAAAGCTGCCTCTCCCTGGAAAACACCTGCAGTCCTGCTTGTTGACTTACTAAATCTAGACCAATGCCACACCCTCACCTTACTTCCCTTCTGGATGTGCTCAAGTTTAATTACATTTAGGGGAATTTCTAGTCAAAGATCTGGAAATTACCTTTTACCCTAGAGGCCTTGGATTATTCATAGCTTTCTTTAAGAAACATGTTTTGTTATGGAAAACTTCCAACACACCAAAATAGAATAAAATATTTCTCTTTCTCTCTCCCCTCTCTCTCCTCATCTGTATCTATCTCTATATATCAGTAGTAATAAAAAGGGCTACCACTTACCCTACACTTTGCTGTGTGCCAGGCACTGGGCTAAGCACTTTACATATATTAACTCCTTTAATCCTCACAATAAGCCTATGAAGGGGAACCATTATTACCCAATTTACAGCTAGTCTGCGAGACTGGGAGGGAGAAAGGATCAGAAGGGACAATGCAAGGGAAAATTGCACTCTGAGCCCCAGAGCTGTATGTTCTCTATGCCCATGACCTGTAGCAGATTGGGCATCTGAAGCCCAGAACCCCATTTAAAGTGAGATTTCAGCCCTGACTGGTGTGCTCAGTTGGTTGATTGTTGTCCCACAAAGCAAAGGGTTACCAGTTCAATACCTGGTCAGGGCATATGCCTTGGTTGCGGGTTCAGTCTCCAGCTGGGGCACGTGCAGGAAGCAACCAATTCGTGTTTCTCTCTCATATAATGTTTCTATCCCACTTTCTTCCTCCCTTCTCTTCTTTCTAAAAATAAATAATTTTTTTTTTTAAAGTGAGATTTCACACCAACACATCCCTGCCCAGTGTGGCAAGATCTGCCACCTGCTAAAATAGTGTAATAATATGCAATATATAATGACTAGTCTTAGGGATGTTATATCAATATGACTAATAATCATATGTGTCCAGGCTCAATGGCCTGAAGCTATGTGAGGCAGGGCAGGGGGCACAAGCCTAATATGCCAGTTCTCTAGAAGCCAGTTTGGTTTAGTAGACATTGTTTGTTAAAGGATTTCCTGTACTGGGTCTAAGACCTAAAATGAGGAAGACATCCGCTTTCATACCCTCCAGTGGTTGAGGATGGCTCACAAAGTGTGGTGGAGACAAATAAGCTTTCATATCATCCGATCATGTATTTATACAATATTTATTTTGTGCCTACTGTGTGTGCAGAGTACTGGGGAAGCCTTTGGAGGCACAGAATAATACAGCAAAGACCCACCCTAAGAGTCCCCTTCCACCACTCATTATTTCCAATACAAGAATGAGTGGCCTAAGGGAGTGTTCTGAAGCATGGGTAGGGATTGGGGAGAGGGAGAGACGACTATTGTTTTGATCAGTTATATACCATTAGTAATTGTAATACTGAAATCCCAGAAAACAGTAACACTTGGAGCTGATAGAGAATAAGAAAAATATTAAGTATAAATTTACAGTCACCTACCGGCAAAGCTAAAATGAAAGTGTCTGACAAGCCTTGACTGGGTAGTTGGTTGGAGTGGTGTCCTGATGCACTGAGGTTGCCAGTTCAATCCCCAGTCAGGGCATATACAAGAATCAACCAATGGATACATGGATGGGTGGAAAAACAAATCAATGTTTCTTTCTCCCTTCTCTCTCCAAAAATAAATAAATAAATTTAAAAAGTATCTTACAAGATCAAATGTTGGCAAAAATATACAGCAACTGGAACTCTCATGAACTGTTGGGAGCATGTAAGTTGGTATATAGCCTTTGCAAAACTGGCAGTACCTATTAAAACTAAACCCATGTTTAACCTATGATGCAGCAATTCCACTCCTGGGTATGTACACAACAGAAACAAGAGTTTATATCTACCAGGATATGTGCAAGGATGGCATATCTTGCCATATAATGGCACTGTTCATGATAGCTTCAAACAAGCATCAACTCAAATGTCTATTCACAGTAGAATGGATATTAAGTTGTGGTAAAGTCACACAGTAGAATGCTAGTATACAGCCATGAGTATGAATGAATATATTGCTACACATAATCATATGGACACATCTCATGGACATGATGTTGAGCAAAAGAAGTCAGCGTCTGCAAAAATATGCTCACTGTATGATTGTATTCATATAAAATGTAGAGAAATAAGTGAAACTGGCCCATGGCATTGAAAGTTGGAATAGTTACATTGGGAGAGATAGTGTCACCTTCCCCTGCAGGTTCAGGGACCCCAAATTGTGGTCATTCTGTCCAGTGTCTCTCACATCAGTAAGATAAGACAGTATTCAGTAAAGCAAGTCAGAAGCTATTCCTTTGCCAACAAATGTAGAAGGACAATAGAACGCTCTAATGATTCCTACTTCCCGATTCTGGGGAATTAGGAAAGTATTAAAGGGTCTCGGGGGAGGTAGGCAGGTTCAAGGGTGGGGATTTTTGAGGCAGATGGAGCGTTCTCAACTTCCAAGGGAGCATGTCCAGTATTCAAACATGGTTGGAACGTGCCTAGCCATACATCGCATGTCTCATTTTAATGTTAAGTCTCCACCCGAGCATTATTTTCAGTATGCTAATTGAGAAAAGTTCATCAGGATCCAGTTAAGATGGTGGCGTAGGCAGACGTGGCTTGCCTGTTCACACAACCACATCAAAATTACAACTAAAATATAGAAAAACCATCAGCCAGAACCATCAGAAGTTGAGTTGAATGGTAGTGTGATAACTATAAAATTAAAGAACCACATCCATCGAGATGGGTAGGAGGGGCACAGACATGGAACGGACTGATCTGTCACCCACATGTGGTGGGTAAAAATTTGGGAGGGATATCTCAGGAACGAGGAGTCCCAGCCCCACACTAGGTTCCCCAGCCCAGGGTTCCAGTACCAGGAAGATAAGCCCCCACAACTTCAGGCTGCAAAACCGAGGGGGTATTGAGTCTGTAGAAGAAACTGCTGGACCCCCAAGCAGTTCATCGTAAAGAGCCCACACTCAGAGTCATTCCCTCTGAGCTTCAGCACTGGGGTACCAGCTTGAAAGGCACCAGTGGTATACAGGGAGAAACTGAAGTGTCTGGCATCAAAGTGAGCAGAGGCCATTGTCTCTTTTCTAAATCCTCCCCCCACAGAACCGGCAAGCTCATGCCTTATCTAAGACTCCATCAACCTGGCTAACACTATCTGACCCACCTTGGAGATCCCCAGAGGCTCCACCCCACCCAATTTATGGGCCCACCCAAGCTGCTTTTCCATATGAATGGCTGGTCTTGGTTCATGCTTCACAACTTCCTAAATCCTCTCAAACAAGCAACAGCTGGCCTCAGTTGAGTTCCATGCCTGGCACTACCAGCAGACAGCTTGATTCACAGCTTGGCTTCCAGCACAAGTAGCAGCCATTTGAGAGACTGCTTTATAGCACAGGCAGGGTAGCCTGGACAAAACACAGATGGGGCTGACCTTGGCCTGCACCACCCTGGAAACCCCAGTGCAGCCAGTGGACGGCTACAGATCATACAGAGGACCACTACCCTGCCCCTGCACAGCTGATCCTCCACAGAGGGTGGAGGTTGGTGGCCGGTGTTCACAGCCAGTCCTTGCAGCTGACTGGCCTGGGTAAATCCCTCCTATTGATCTGCCAACAGCAACTAAGGCTCAACTACAAGAGGAGGGTGTACTCAGCCCACACAAAGGGTGCATCATGAGTACCCAGCTTGGGTGATAAGGAGGCTGTGCCACTGGACCCTATCGGACACCCACCTACTGCCAAGGCCATACTACCAGGACAGAGTCAAAGTACCTTTACCTAATACACGGAAACAAACACAGGGAGGCTGACATATGAGGAGGCAAAGGAACATGGCTCAAATGAAAGAACAGATCAAAACCCCAGAAAAAGAACTAAATGAAATGGAGATAGCCAACCTATCAGATGAAGAGTTCAAAACACTGGTGATCAGGATGCTCAGAGAAATGACTGAGTACGTATGGCCACAAGATAAAGGAAGAAGTGAAAGTTACACAAAATGAAATGAAGGAAAATATACAGGGAACCAACAGTAATGGGAAGGAAGCCGGGATTCAAATCAATGATTTGGAACAAAAGGAAGAAATAAACATTCACCTAGTGCAGAAAGAAACAAGAATTGAAAAAAAAGAGGAGAGGATAGGAACCTCTGGGACATCGTGAAACATGTCAACGTCTGACACAGGGGTGTCAGAGGAAGAGGAAGAGCAAGAAATTGAAAACTTATTTGAAAAAATGAAAGAAAATTTCCCTAATTTGGTGAAATGTAGACATACAAGTCCAGAAAGCACAGAGAGTCCCAAACAAGTTGGACCTGAAGAGGACCACACCAAGATACATCATAATTAAAGTGCCAAAGGTTAAGGATAAAGAGAGAATCTTAAAAGCAGCAAGAGAAAACCTGTAAAGAAGTTCCCATAAGGCTATCAGCTGATTTCTCAAAAGAAACTTTGCAGGCGAGAAGGAACTGGCAAGAAGTATTTAAAGTGATGAAAAGCAAGGACCTACAACCAAGATTACTCTATCCAGAAAACCTATAATTTAGAATGGAAGGGCAGATAAAGTGGTTCCCAGACAAGGTAAAGCTGAAGGAGTTCATCATCACCAGGCCATTATTATATGAAATGGTAAAGGGACTTATTTAAGAAAAAGAAGATCAAAACTATGAACACTAAAATGACAACAAACTCACAACTATCAACAACAGAATCTAAAAAGTAAAAACAAAAACTAAGCAAACAACTAGAACAGGAACAGAATCATAGGTATGGAGGTCATTTGGAGGGTTATCAGCTGGGAGGGGGAAGAGGGAGAAACGGAGAAAAGGTACAGGGATTAAGAAGTTTAATTGGTAGGAACAAAACAGATAGAAGGATGTTAAGAATAGTATAGGTGGAGAACTGGACAGGGACGTGAAAAAAAATGAAACTAGACTGCAAACTTACACCATACATCAGAAAAAACTCAAGATGGATCAAAGACTTAAATGTAAGCTGTGACACCATAAAAGTCCTAGAGGAAAACATAGGCAGGAAAATTTCAGATATTCCATGTAGCAGTATTTTCACTGATACATCTCCTAAGGCAAGGAAAATAAAAAATAAACAAATGGGGCTGCATCAAACTAAAGAGTTTCTGCTCAGCAAAAGAAAACATTAGCAAGATGAAAAGGAAACCAACCATATGGGAAACATATTTGCCAATGTTTGTTTGTTTGTTTGGAGACTCAGGGATTGGTCTCCAAAATATATAAAGAACTTACACATCTCAACACCAAGAAGACAGACAGCCCAATTAAAAAATGGGCAAAAGACATGAACAAACACTTCTCTAAGGAGGATACACGGAAGGTCCATAGACACATGAAAGGATGCTTAACATCACTAACCATCAGAGAGATGCAAATAAAAACCACAATGAGATACCACTTTACTCCTGTCAGAATGGCCATCATCAACAAATCAACAAACAACAAGTGGTGGCGAGGATGTGGAGAAACAGGAACCCTACTGCACTGTTGGTGGGAATGCAGACTGGTGCAGTTGTTACAGAAACAGGGGTGTCCAAAAACAAACCCCGGAGTTTGCGGCTGGGGGATGGGGAAAAGGAAGTAGCTTTTAAGACGCCTTTGCATGCCTGGGGCTAGTTGCTAGTGTCTTTGTTATGTAAAATGGCTTTGATACTTCCAAGGCCCAAGAAGATGGGAGGGGTCTTGGACCATGGGATGGTACGGCAGGAGCCTACAGAGCCTGCGTAGGGTTCTGTGAATGGTCAGAACTGGTTGCAACACCCACTGCGTCAGGCAGTCAGGGATATATAAGCAGCTGTGGACATTTTAGCTCGGGCTCTCTTGCGCTCTCGCGCTCTCGCACTCTCCCTCCATGTGGTTTGGAGGAGAGAGCTCTCCAGGTTGCTCTCTCTCTCGCGCTCCCTCCATGTGGCTTGGTGAAGGTGCCTTCTTCATGCGGTTTTGAGAAGCTAGGTTCTCCATGCGGATTAAAGAAGCTGAGTTCTCCATGTGGTTTTTAGAGGTCTCTCCAGGCGGCTTTAAGAGGCTCTCGCCATGCGGTTTTGAAAAGGAGAGGAGATCCATGCGGTTTGCAGGAAGAAGGCAGTTTACAAGGAGGCTGAGAATCCATGCGGTACTGCATTAAAAGCTGGAGGGCACCACGGCGCAGAAAGGACCTCCCCAATCAGAATTGAGTGATTGGCAGCTACTGGTAAAGCTGAACTGTGCCTAGGAAGTAGGGAAACGGTGTTTCCAACTTTTCTAAGGCTGGCCTGGTTTGGTAGGGGGAGGCAGAACTATGTGTTTGTGGGTATTTTAAAGAACATAAGACTCAACAGCAGAAATCCACAAATAATCTAAATCTATTTAACTGTTAAATAAACAGTTCTTTTTCTTTTCACTAAACTCTAGTACTGAGAGTTGTAATTCTGGCGGCGGGCAGTCGGGCTCCTAACTAAATGGCCTGTGGGTTCTGTTTCAATCGGAGCAGCCCAGAGGTTCTGTTACACAGCCACTATGGAAAACAGTATGGAATTACCTCAAAAAACTAAAAATGGAACTGCCTTTTGAACCAGCGATTCCACTGCTAGGATTATACCTGAAAAATCCTAAAACCCCAATTCCAAAGAACTTATGCACCCCTATGTTCATAGCAGCCCTGTTTACAATAGGTAAGTGCTGGAAACAGCCTAGTGCCCATCGGTAGATGAGTGGATTAAAAAACTGTGGTACATTTACACAATGGAGTACTATGCAGCAGAAAGAAAGAAGGAACTCCTGCCATTTGCGACAACATGGATGGAACTAGAGAGAATTATGTTTAGTGAAATAAGCCAGGCAATGAAAGAAAAATACCATATGATATCACCTAATACAGGAGGCTAAGGAAGAACACAAACAAATGAACTAACATGAACAAGGAACAGAATAACGGTTATCAGGGGGGAGGGAGAGAAGGGAGATAAGTAAGGGAAGGGTTTAGTTAAAGAGCCTGTATAAATGACTCATGGACATGGACAACGCGGGGGGGTATGACTATGGGAGAAAGGGTGGGCTGGGTTGCGGGGAGCAATGGGGGAAAAATGGGACAACTGTAATTGAAAAACAAAACAAAAAAGAATAGTATAGGAAAGGGTAAAGACAAAGAACTTATATACACAACAGACAGACCTGAAATAAGGGGGGAGGGGATTGCTGGAGGGAACAGGGTACTGGGCGAAGGGGGGCAAGGGGAAAAAGAAATTGGGACAGCTAACAGCATAACCAATAAAATATACTTTACAAAAAGTTCATCAAAAGGTCACTTGGGAAGGGGTTTCAGGTGCCATCTTGGATTTTTCTAGCATGAACTGGTTTCTTGGTGGTGGTCCCTGGGTTCTTTATCTGATTCCTGTTGGTAGGCTTAGTTAGCTTTGGAATTTCAACCTTTTCTTGACAAGAACAAACAGGGTTTTTATTCAGAGCCTGCAAGAGAGTCAGCCACCGTTGAGTGCATTTGGCAGAGAGGGATTCAATTAAATTTTAACCAGTGTTTAGTAGTCACATTGTTGGTAATAATATTGGTATTTTTATTTTGAAACTGTTATCTATACATTTAATGATAAAACAAAAAAGTAGTGAATGTTGTTAAGAACTTAGATTTTTAGGTAAAAGAGAAATATAACACCAAAATTATGTAAAAACTCAGTAACCTTAAAAACACATAGAAAATATTAGTATAAATTCATGATATAGCCTTTCTCTTTAAAAATGTATTTTTTAGTTCTACCCACTCAAAGAGCCTGGAAATAATGAACAACCCAGTAACAATGAGCCTTTAAATACCGTTGCTCACTGAAAAGGACAATTACTCCTTGGAGAAATCACTGATTCAAGGCCTAGGCAAAAATTTACAGAGTTGAGGTTGGGAACTCCTGTCATACCAAAGAAAAAAAGAAGCTACTTAAGACTACTAGAGTCACGTTTAAATGACTAAGGAATCAATCTGGAGGACTTTCATTGGCCAAATGTGGGAAAATTTGAACATCAAAGAGTGACTCCAGTGGACTGAAATTCATCAAACATGTTTCTTCAATGCATGAGTTCATAATAAACTAAAAAGAAAATAATTCATTAGGAGCCTCTAGAGGAAGCTAAGAAACCAATTCATTCTGAAAACTGGTCAATGAAAAGAATCAATGCTGCCTTTCTTTTCTTTTCTTTTTAAAGTATATTTTATTAATTATGTTGTTACAGTTGTTCCAATTTCTTTTCCCTTTGTTCCCCTTTCCTCCAGCAATCTCACCCCCCTTAGTTCAAGTCCATGGGTCGTGCATATAAGTTCTTTGGCTTCACCCTTTCCTATATTATTCTTAACTTTCCCCTGTCTATTTTGTACCAACCAATTATGCTTCTTAATCCTTGCAACATTTCCCCATTTCTCCCCCTAACCCTAACCCTCCCAGCTGATAACCCTCCAAATGATCCCCATACTTATGATTCTGTTCCTATTCTGGGTTGCTAAGTTGGATTTTGTTTTAATTTTCAGATTCAGTTGTTGAAAGTTGTGAGTTTGTTGTCATTTTAGTGTTCATAGTTTTGATCTTCTTTTTCTTAAATAAGTCCCTTTAATATTTCATATAATAATGGCTTGGTGATAAAGAACTCCTTTAGCTTTACCTTGTCTGGGAAGCACTTTATCTGCCCTTCCATTCTAAATTATAGGTTTTCTGGATAGAGTAATCTTGGTTGTAGGTCCTTGCTTTTCATCACTTTGAATACTTCCTGCCAGTCCCTTCTTGCCTGCAAAGTTTCTTTTGAGCAATCAGCTGATAGTCTTACAGGAACCCCTTTGTAAGTAACTCTCTTCTTTTCTCTTGCTGCTTTTAAGATTCTCTCTTTATTCTTAACCTTTGGCACTTTAATTATGATGTATCTTGGTGTGGTCCTCTTTGAGTCTAGCTTGTTTGGGATTCCCTGTGCTTCCTGGACTTGCATGTCTATTTCCTTCACCAAATTAGGAACGTTTTCTTTCATTATTTTTTCAAATAAGTTTTCAATTTCTTGCTGTTCCTCTTCTCCTTCTAGCACCCCTATGATTCAGATGTTGGCACATTTAAAGTTGTCCCAGAGGTTCCTAAGCCTCTTCTCATTTTTTCCATTCTTGTTTCCTCATTCTGTACTGGTCGACTGTTTTTTTTTTCTTCCTTATGTTCTAAATAATTTATTTGAACCCTGATTTCCTTCCTTTCACCATTGGTTTTGTGTGGATTTTCCTTTGTTTCATTTAGCATAGCCTTCACTTCTTCTTTTCTGCGTTTGCTGTACTTAAGCATATCTGTCAAGTCTGTGAGCATCTTTATCACCAGTGTTTTGAACTCTATGTCCTCTATGTCTGTTAGGTTGACTATCCTCATCGCTTAGTTCTCCCACTGGAACCTTGATCCGTTCCTTCTTTTGGGCCATACTTCTCTGTCTCCTCATCTTGACGGGCTCCTGTGTTTGTTTGCCTCTGTGTCTTGTAAGTAGACCTGTCACACTTGTTATGCTGTAAGGGGCAGAGTCTTAGTTATTTGTCAGTAAATGGGACCTGTTTCATTATGTGTGGTGCTCTATGTGGCGGGGGGGGGGTATGAGAGGGAACAATGCCACTTGCTTGGCATTTGCCCCTTTTCCAGGCACTTCTCCTGCTTCCCGTACTGGACTGGTGTTCCTCTATCTGTTGCCCTTACCATTGTTCCCGGAGTGGGTGGGTCTGCAGACATCCTAGGACTCTGCTGAGAGATCAACAGTTTTTTCCTCTGCCCCAACCCCTGCTTGTTTGCACAGTCAGAAGCAATAAGGCTTTATTTTCCCTGGCACTGGAGCCGTGAGCTACGCGGTCTGGTTTGGTGCTAGGAGTGCTTCCCAGGTATTTCTCCCTACTTTATAAAATGTGTGAGTGCACTTTCTGATGGCCTGCCGCTGCTGCCTCTGCTGCCACCACCGCACTGCTTCCTCTCTGCCCTGGCTCCGCCCCTCCTACCTGTCTGGATGAGTATTTCTTCTTTATATCTTTTTTTGTTTGACTTCCATGCAGCTCGATTTTCTGGAACTTCTGGTTGTCTCTAGTTTTGAGATAGTTGTATTCCTTCTTAGTTGTGGAGGGACATGCAGTGTGTCTACCTAGGCCTCCATCTTGGCCAAAATTGTAAAATAAAATATTAACTGTTACTTATGCTTGGGGAACTGCCTTTATTTTATTTTTTTTAAATATTTTATTTATTTATTTTTAGAAGGGAAGGGAGGGAGAAAGAGAGAGAAACTTCAGTGTGTGGTTGCTTCTCACGCGCCCCCAACTGGGGACCTGGACCACAACCCAGGCATGTGCCCTGACTGGGAATCAAACTGGCAACCCTTTGGTTCGCAGGCTGGTGCTCAATCCACTGAGCCACACCAGCGAGGCTTGCTTTTCTATGTAAGTTGGACTTTAGAATACCAGAGAGTTGGTGAGGGAAGGTTCTTCATTATTAGAGAATTACAGTTATTAAGTGCAGAAGAAACAATAAAATTAGAATATCACAATTTTTGACTATGTAATCATCAGTCAATATCAGGAATAGCTTCTATAACTAGAAGGTGAAAAACTGATGGAGAACTTTATTACAGATGAATCAATCTGATGATCCCGGAACAACTGACCAATCTTAACATCTCAAAAACAGATAATAATGCAAATAAGTAGTTAATGTTATGAAGTCGATTTTTCTCTTCTCCTGGTGAGATAAATAGTATTACCTATGAAAAATTGTTTTAAAGAAAGCAAACCTGAATCTAATCAAGCCTCTATGTCTAACTATCAGTATACAAGAAATATAAGGGACAGGAGAACAGGTTAAACTACAAGAATGGAATCATCAAAATCCTGAATTCTTTAAGGCAAACAACCTGGTTTACCCAATAAATATATTGCAAGGGAAAATAAGTAGAGGGTAAACCAATAAGTTAAAGAAGATTTAAGAGACGAAGCAGTCAAATATAATATGTTGACCTTGTTTGGATACAAGCTTGAACAAAACAATTGTAAAAAAAGACTGACGGAAATTTTAACACTGACTAGTATTTAATATTAGGAAATTATTTACTTTTGGGTGTTATAATTGTTCTGTGGGAGTGTTACAATAAGAATCCTCATCTTTTATAGGTACATATTAAAGTATTTTTGTTTACTCCTTTTTTCATTATTCTTATTGTATTTTTTCCCATTATCATTTATCCCCTCATATTAAAATACTTCTGATGAAGGGTGATATGTCTAGGATTTACATATTTCTGCTGAAGTGTAATATGTCTGGAATTTACTTCAAAATAATCCAGTGAGGCATGGAAGGGGTGAGGGTAAAGATGAGACAAGAAAGACTAGAAAGTAGGGTGATCAGAATGTGAAGGTTCATTGATATTTGACTTTTGTACATTTTTGAAGCTTTCTATAACAAAAGGTTAAGAAGCCCACATTTTTTTGTCCTGGTAGCATGAGATTTTCCTAAGTGCTTTGCTAATACCATAGAGCCGGGGTACTGACATCATTTCTCTGAGCTAACAGCTAGTAACTGCACCAACAGAGGAATAACAATAGCTGGTATTTGTTAAGCACTCCACTGTTTACAGAAACAATGCTAATTTGTTCTCTATATATTATTTAATTTTTCCCCAAAGCCCATTTAAATTTTTTCTGTTAAAACAATATGTCTATATTTTTGCTTTTACTCAGTTAAAATACTGTGGGAATTACTCCATAGAATCTAAAAATATTACAGATTCCTTTTTATGGCTGCATAGTTTTCCATTGTGTGGACCTAGTTTATTTAACTGAGGTTTACCTTGTTAAAGTATCTTGCCTAATGTCACTGAGCTGGTGCAGCCAGGATTAGAACCAAGATTCGGCTGACTCCAAAGCCTGTATTCTACACCAGTGCTTCCCAAACTTTAACACATATGAGTCACCTGGGATTCTTGCTAAAATGCAGAAAAGGTGGGTGTGGAATGGGGCCTGAAAGTCTGCATTTCTTACAAACTACTAAACATGCTAAAGAAAGGCCAGCCTGGACCAGTGGATTTCAACCTTAACCATACATTGGAATCACCTTTGAACACTACTGATGCTTGGTCCCACCCCCAGAGATGCCAGCTTCATTTGTTTGGGATGCATGCAGCCTATTCCGCCCCCACCCCCGACCCCCGCAAACTACCTAGGTGATTACCAGATGCTACCTGGGATGATGTTTAGTTTAGTCGTGCCAGTTCCCTATCGATGACAGCGGTTTTCCTGGCACCCTTGATCCATGGAAGGTCTGCAGTAAGTTCGGGGCACATGGTCCTGATGTTCCAGCTAGCGAGGCGAAGAGCCGGAGGCTTCTTTCTTGTTGTTTGCTTGGAATTAACTGGTGCGGGTGTTTTGTGGCCCACTTTTCGAGAGGCGCCTCTCTGATCCCCACGCACCCAGTGGGGCAGGCGAGCCATGGCGAGACGGCACCTAATTGGCTGGGGCTGCCCAGCTTGAGGCGGGCGGTAGCTGTCCAGTGAGGTGCGATGACCTCTCCCACCGTCAGAGGAGACCCCTGGCGCTCGTTTCCTTCGCCAATCGGATGAGCTTATAACCGTATCTGTCTCCTCCCGTGTTGAGTCGACATCTTGCGATGACGCTGGAGTGTCCTCTCCAGTGAAACTGAAGCTACAGAGCCTGGGCAGGGTGATATGGAGGGTCTGCTGTTGCCCATGCAGCAGACTCCCCCTCTCTTCGCAGCTGAAGGGTCCAAGGGAAAGACAAAGTCAATACAGCTTGGCTTCAGGTGCGCCGCAGGAGTTGCCGGTGTTGACTACAACGTCAAACCGCCTTAGGGACTCCGGCTCCGGATTTTCTGTCGGGGTTTACTCCCTTAGCCTTTCCCCTGAAGAGGTATGCCGCAAGGCAGTGGAGGTTTTTTGGAGTCAGAGTTTTCCTTCTCTGATTTTAGAGATGTCCTTCCTCTTTCCTCCTTTACAGGAGTAGAGATGGCCCACTTGGTGTCTGAGCCACCTGCCCCCTCCAGGACCTGATTCCCTGATTCTGATCAGAGGGGGATGGGTGGAAGGCTTGGGCTTGATCAGCTCTCAGGAGTCAAGGTGGTGGTTGTATGAGGTCTCCTGGCCCCAGAGGGCATAGGTGATTCCAAAGTGCACAGAGTTCCCTTCCCACTTTCCTTGCCTGCCTTATCCAAATCATATTCCTATTTATCTGTGGCTTCTGCCTTCCTTTCTTCATAATCTGCATAACTGCAAGAAGGCATGGGAAAGGGGTAAGCGTAGGAGGGATGCCAGGGCAGGGCACAGATTAGGACGGCAGTGCCAGGGCCCCGGCGGCCGACCAGCGGGGACGGAGGTCCGCGCCTTTTGTCCGGATTTTTCAGGCAGGGCGCCTGCCGCCGTTTCCTCTGCCCGAGTTTTCGTTTTCCGTCCAAGATTATACCTTTTCTCACACCACCTTCATGCACAGCAGTAGGTCCTGGTCTCTCTCCGCCTAGCGGTTCCTGCCGCTTCTGCCGCCTCTAAATATCGACATTGCGGCTCTACAGGAGACCCGGTTGGCCGACAACGGAACTATCAGAGAAACCAACTACACCTTCTACTGGCAAGGGAAGTCTCCGGACCAACCAAGACAGCACGGTGTTGGGTTTGCTGTGAAGAACACGCTTGTTAACTCCATAGAGCCACCCACAGGAGGCACAGAGAGATTACTTACCCTCCGATTGTCAACAACTTTCGGCCCAGTCAGCATTCTTAGCGCGTACGCCCCAACCCTCTGCGCCACCATCGAAGAGAAAGAACAGTTCTACCATGCACTGGACGAAGCGTTATCCAAGATCCCCAGAAGTAACGCTCTCTATCTCCTTGGAGACTTCAACGCAAGAGTAGGAGCCGACCACATGGCCTGGCCCACCTGCCTTGGAAACTTTGGGAGAGGAAAGATCAATGAGAATGGTCAGCGACTGCTTGAGCTTTCGTGTCACCACGGCCTGTGCGTGACAAACACATTCTTCAAGTGCAAAGAGATCCACCAGGTGTCATGGAGGCACCCCCGCTCCCGCCATTGGCACCAGCTTGACCTCGTCATCACCAGAAGAACGGATATTGGCAGCACCCTCCTCACCCGCAGCTACCACAGTGCAGACTGCGACACCGACCATGCCCTCGTGGTAAGCAAGGTGCGCATAATGCCGAAGAGGTTGCACCACTCCAAGATGAAGGGTCGCCCACGCATCAACACCAGTTGTGCCAGCAACCCAGTTAAGACCCAGCAATTCATCAACAAGATGGAAGATGCACTCGGCGAGGGAGTGGCGGCAGATGACATTATCGAATCCAATTGGCCACGTCTCCGCGACGCCATATACAACTCCGCCATTATTGCTTACGGGAAGAAAGAGCGGAAGAACGCTGACTGGTACGAGGCTCACTGGGAAGAAATGGAACCCGTGATCGAGGCTAAGAGGAAGGCCCTACTGGCTTACAAGGCCACGCCCACTCCCAGTACACTTCAAGCTCTACGGGCTGCCAGGAACAAAGTCCAGAAGACCGCCCGCCACTGTGCCAACACCTATTGGCTAAACCTGTGCAGAAGCATTCAGGAAGCCGCCGATATAGGCAACGCACGAGGAATGTATGAGGGTATCAAGAAGGCAACAGGCCAATCCCCTCCAAGATCGCCCCCCTTAAGTCCAAGACAGGTGAGGTCATCACTGACCAGGAACAGCAAATGCGGCGGTGGACCGAGCACTACCTCGAGCTGTACGCAACGAAGAACACCGTAACAGACACTGCTCTTAAAGCCATCCCAGACCTACCAGTCATGGAGGAGCTAGACACCCCACCTACTGCGGCAGAGCTCAGCAAAGCCATCGACCGCCTCGCTTGCGGGAAAGCACCAGGAAGCGACGGAATCCCTCCAGAAATCCTAAAGAGCGGGAAACCAGTCCTGCTACAGCCGCTCCACCATCTACTCTGTCGCTGCTGGAAGGAGGGTTACATCCCCCAGGATATGAGAGATGCCAACATTATCACCATGTACAAGAACAAAGGAGACTGCAGCGACTGCAACAACTACCGGGGCATCTCTCTCCTCAGCGTCGTCGGCAAAGTATTCGCCCGGGTCGCTCTTGCCCGCCTGCAGACCCTTGCTTCCCGCGTCTACCCAGAGTCCCAGTGTGGCTTCAGAGCTGGCCGTTCAACAGTGGACATGATCTTCTCCCTACGCCAGCTGCAGGAGAAGTGTCACGAGCAGCATAAACCACTCTACCTCGCCTTTATCGACCTTACAAAGGCGTTTGATCTGGTCAGTCGAAGCGGTCTCTTCAGCTTGCTACGGAAGATTGGCTGTCCACCACATCTGCTTGCTGTGGTCATGTCCTTTCACGACAACATGCACAGCACGGTGTCCTACAACGGCGCAACCTCTGAGGCCTTCCCAGTCAGCAGCGGAGTAAAGCAGGGCTGCGTCCTCGCGCCTACGCTGTTCGGAATCTTCTTCTCCATGCTCCTCCAATACGCCTTTAAGGACTGCAGCGAGGGTGTCTTCATTCACACCAGATCCGATGGCAAGCTCTACAACCTGGCCCGTCTACGAGCCAAGAACAAAGTCAAAGAGGTGCTCATCCGTGAGATGCTCTTCGCCGATGACGCAGCTTTGACATCACACTCCGAAGAGGGACTCCAGCAGCTAGTCACTTGCCTTTCCCACGCATGCAAGGAGTTCGGACTAGCCATCAGCCTGACGAAGACGAATGTTATGGCTCAAGGCACGGGGACTCCCCCATGCATCACCATCGACGGGTACACCCTGGAGGTTGTCAACGACTTCACTTACCTCGGGTCCACCATCTCGAGCTCTCTGTCAGTCGACTTGGAGGTCAACCGGAGAATCGCCAGGGCAGCCACAGTTATGGCCAGACTGAACCGGCGAGCGTGGAACAATTCCAGCCTCACTGAGAAAACCAGACTGCGCATCTACCAAGCCTGCGTACTCAGCACTCTCCTCTATGGCAGCGAGACGTGGACCACCTACGCAAGGCACGAAAGGAAACTCAACAGCTTCCACATGAGGTGCCTGCGACGCGTCCTGCATGTCGCCTGGCAGGATAAGGTCCCCAACACCGAGGTGCTGAAGCAAGCCAATATGAGCAGTTTGCATGCAGTTCTTAGCGAGAGACGCCTCAGGTGGCTCGGCCATGTCAAAAGAATGGATGCAGGCCGTATCCCCAAAGACCTCCTCTACGGCGAGCTAGCAGAAGGCAAGAGGATGACAGGGCGCCCAAAACTGCGGTTCAAAGACATCTGCAAAAAGGACATGACACAATGCTCCATCAATCTCAACACATGGGAAGTTCAAGCAGACAACCGCCTAGCCTGGAGGCTCGCGGTCAGGCAAGGTACGTCACGCGCAGAGGCTGCGCGCAACGAGGAGGCGGTCCAGAAAAGATCGAGGCGGAAGCAGCGTCAACAGCAGCAACAACGGCCATCTGCCTTCACCTGTAACAAGTGTGGCAGGGATTGTCACTCCCGAGTCGGACTGCACAGCCATTCTCGGCGGTGCAGATAGACTCTCAAGAAGCTACGCCATCGTCTCTCGAGACGGACGGCTGCCGATGACGACGACCTGGGATGAAAACTGTCCCGGAAGCCTGCTTGTTTTGAGGAATTCTTCCACCACCACTAACCTACTCTTTATCCAGCTGGCTCCTGGGCAGGAGTTGTTTGGCATCAGGTGACAGCTAATTAGAGCAGCCCGGTGCCATATTACACACTGCTCCAATTACCTCATCTGGAGTTAGTTCTAATTCTACATATGATGGCCCACTGTGTGCCAGCCACATATCTGTTGGGCTGGGGGAAGAGTACACAAAAGATGATAAAGTTGTAGCTCCTTCTCTCCAGGTGTTTTACAACCCAGATGCTTTTCTCCTGAAGGTAAGCCCCAGAAACAGTAAAAATAGGGTTTTGGGATTGATGGGCCCAAAGCACCATGACTCTTTCTATTTTTCTCGGAGACAGGAATAGGAATCAGATAGTAATCAAAATACCATCTTTTTAAACTTCTGAATATGGTTTTAGGCCTATGGCTGAGTGCTCAAGCCTTTAATTTGACAGCCTTCTCCAGCTGTTCACAGTGGTGCTGGATACTTTCGACCTCCCCTGATCTCCACAGGGGCCATGTTATGGGAGCTAAGGACTCCTGCCAAGAGCCATTGCCAACTTGCCTGCCATGTGAATAAGCCATTTTGTAAGAGGATCCTCCAGTGCATACTTTCAAATGACTGCAACTTTATAGAAGACATTGACCCAGAACCACACAGAAGTCACTTGCAAATTCTTGACCTACAGAACTGAGGTAATACAAAATATTTATTACTGTTTTAAGCCACTAAGCTTTGGAGTTTTTACCTAGTCATAAGCAACTAATACGGTAGATGTATGTATTGTATGATGTTTTGTCACCGAATGGCTCTAGGTTTACAAGTCATTACTTTAGAACTTGGTTAGTTCCTCTGAAGCACAATGCTTACCATGACTCCAGTGCTTGTTATTCTGGTGTGTATACTAGAAAAATAGCTTTTCCCCAAAGGTAAATAACTGAAAGAAGTGATAAAGAACTTAAATTATTATAACTACAAAGAAAGGAAACCTCTTGCTACTTTCATTTCACTTTTTGAAAAAACAACCCTGTGCTTAGTCATGGTTTTTTTTTTTTAAAGATCTTATTTATTTTTAGAGGTGGGAAGGGAGGGAGAAGGAAAGGGTGGGAAACATCAATGTGCAAGAGATACATTTATTAGTTGCCTCTTGCATGCCCCCAACTGAGGACCTGGCCTTCAACTCAGGCATGTATCCTGACGGGGAAATGAATGGCGACCTTTTGGTTCACAGGCTGGAGTTCAATCTGCTGAGTCCCACCATCCAGGACTTAGTCATGGGTTTAATTTGCTCCAAGGCAAATCTTTAATTTCTTTTAATAAAGAAATGAATTATTTTTTATTTTAATAAATATTTTATGTATTTATTTTTACAGACTGAGGGAAAGGGAGGGAGAAAGAAATATTGATGTGAGAGCGAAACCTCGACTGGTTGCCTCTTGCACGCACCCTGAACAGAACTGAAACTGAAACCCAGGCATGTGCCTTGACTGGGAATCAAACCTGTAAACTTTTGGTTTATGGGATGATGCTTCAACTGAGCCATACTGGTCAGGGCTCTCTCTCTCTCATTAAAAAAAAAAAATTTCACCCTGGCTGGTGTGGCTCAGTGGATTGAACACTGGGCCACAAAGTGAAAGGTCACGGGTTTAATTCCTGGTCAGGTCATATGCCTGGGTTATGGGCCAGGTCCCCATTTGGGGGTACATGAGAGGTTGCTGATCAATGCATCTCTCACCCGTTGATGTTTCTCTCCCTCCCTTCCTCTCTCTCTAAAAGTAAATAGAAAAAACATTTTTATTTAAGCATAACACGCATACAGAAAACTGCACAAATAGAGGGAACATATTCATGTAACCACTACTGAGACCAGAGACTGAACATTATCAGCCTTCTATAAGCCTACCTAGTATCCTCTTATCACTATTTTCTCCCCTTTCCCCAAGAGTAACCATCATCCCAACTTCCAACTTCATTTATTAATGTTAAACTTCATATAAATGGAATCATACAAGATATATTCTTTGTGTCTGGTTTCTTTTGCTCAATTTATTTGCATTTTTGATTTAGGGTTATGTACATCTTGCCTAACTGCAAGCAGAATATGTCTCACTTGTTACTTTGGATAAACTTTAATGATTGCCACAGACTGTCATCAAGTTCACAAATACACTTGTGAGTGATGACACATATATTCATTTAAGAGGAGAAAAAGCCTTCTAGGAATGTATTGGAATTTTATTGGATCCATGCCTTCTTCTTCTTTTTTTTTTTATGAGAGGAGAAGGGAGAGAGAAAGAGAGGGCGAGAAATACCCATCAGCTGCCTCTCTCATGTGTCCCCACCAGGGATGAACTCGCAACCCAGGCCCTTACCCTGACTGGAATCAAACCAGAGATCTTTTGTTTTGCAGGACAAAACCCAACCAATCAAGCCACACTAGTCAGGGCTCCATACCTTCTTTTAATTATCATAAGGCAGAGTAGGTAACTTTTCAGAAGTCCAGGTTCTGAGGTTCTGTCATTTTTTAAAAACATTTTATTTATTTTCAGAGAGGGGGAAGGGATGGAGAAAGAGTGGGAGAAAAACATCATTGTGTAGTTGCCTCTCGCATGCCTCCCACTAGGGAGGTGGCCTGCAACCCAGGCATGTGCCTTGACTGGGAATCGAACTGGCAACCCTTTGATTCACAGGCTGGCGTTTAATCCACTGAGCCACGCCAACCAGAGCAGGTTCTGTCATTTTAAAAAACTGTGTGCCTCTGGGCAAGTTGACTCATTATCCAAATGTTGCTGGGAGGAGTGAGATGTAAAGGCACTCTGTAAACTATAAAAAATGCTACACATAATTCAGGTGTCGTTTTGATGTTGAGGTTCATCTTGACAGCCTCAGATAATGATTCTTTGATTCCTCAGGATGATGTATGAAAGCTCACAGACTTGGATAGAAGCTTCTTCATGTCAAGGAGGACCATATGAGTAACACACACATATATGTGTATATATGTATATATATATGTATATATATACACACATATAAAAATATATATTTTTTGCGGTGTTGGCAGTTGGGGAGGGGAAGGAGGCAGAAAGATAGGCAATGATGGGCACTGAGATTTGGAAAAGAAATTATAGCTGATCCTGATTCTTGTAGGATCCATCTGGGGTAGCTTCCTGAAGGAGCTGGGATTTCCAGAGTTGGGAACTTGGGGTTCCAGAGTTATTCCTACAGTGAGGGGAGCAATTTTGCAGTGAGCATGGTAATTCCATTCAACAAGCAAGAGAGAAGCTCATCTTTCTCTCTTTTTTAAAATTTGTAATTTATTTATTTTGATCTTCAGAAGAAACCTTCCTTGTTTACATTTCATTTTTTAAAAATTTTATTTTATTTTTCCCATTACCATTTATCCCTATACCCTTTGCCACCTCTAACCATTATGGGAAAGACGAAGGAAATAAAAGATATCACCCAAGGCTATTACAGTCTACCAGGGAAGGTACTTATGGAATAATTAGTAAGCAAGATAAACCCACACAGTCCTGTTAAACTTGTTGTGAGGGCCTGCTATGAAGGTAGGAAGGGGCGGGGTCATAACAGGCTTGAGTAATCCTCTGGGAGAAGAGGGGCTTGGAAGGCCCTTTGGTAGATGTGAGAGGGTAGGATCTCAGGGCTGGAGGTGACCATGTTCTTGCTCCAAAGAGAAGGGAAAAAAATGTTAAAAAAAAAAAAAAAGCCACTTTCTCACAGGCAGCCACCAAATCCATGTCCCCTAGTCATCACACAGAAAGAGGGTCACACTCCTTCAAAAAGCCAACCCTACTTCCCGCTCCCACACTCCTTCCTTCACCACAGGCGGGTAGCAAAGGATTTATAACCCACCTCTTTCATCCAGTTGTCATGGAGACCTAGTCCTTTCATTTCTTTTTGTACCAGGAACATTTCTCCAACGCAGGCGGAAGGGAGGGGGCTTAGCCCAAACAGGCCAGTGGTGGTGCTGGGGGAGGGGGTGGTAGTAAAAAATAGAGTGGAGAGGCTGGCACCCTAGACCGCAGCGGAGGAACTATGCCGAGGGACAAAGGCTCAAGCCAGCCGCTGTTCCAGCCCTTCAGTCGTCCAACAGAAGCTGCGGGGGCGCTGCTGGGCTGGAGGAGGGACTGGGAGAGGAAGGAACAGAGCAGCGTGGTGCGACTTGGGGGCGCGCGGCAAACTCCAAGGAGAGTTCTGAGGCCCTGGAGCACCGACCTGTCCACACGAACGGCTAGGTGCTGGTGCTGAAGGTAGAGGGGGCACAAGCTCCCCCGACCCACGCGTCCACTGGGCGGCGCCGCCATCACTACCTCTTGAGCAACACCGCCTTTCCCCCATCCGCCGATCCCGGATCCCCTCCCCCGCCACCCTCTGCCCCACCACCATCCTAGGAATCTCTCATTGGGCGGAGATGAAGTCAATTAGCCTCGAGTCAGGGGACCGATTGGACACGAGGCCTTTGGGCGTCCCCTAGCCTGCTGTGATTGGCTTGCTGCACGTTGGCGCAACGGAAGAGGCGGCCAGCCACGGGTTCATCTCGGTCCCGGCTGGACTGCCGCGGAGGAGGCAACGAGGAGTTCGGCTCTGAGAGGCTGTTTAGGGCGGTAGCAGTGACCGCTGTGGATGGGAGCGGGCCGTCTCGGTGTGCCCATGGAGCGCCACGGCAGGGCCGCCACCACTTCTACCTCATCGACCCGGGAGCTGGAGCCGGAGGAGCCAGATGGGCGGTGGCAGGAGCCGCTGCGGCGTCGGGCGAACAGCGCGTCGGCACCCGCAGTCGGAGCCTCGGCTGAGGAAGTGAGGCGGGACCGACCTGGCTCCTACAGCGGCACTACCTCGGCCTCTCGCGTGCGCGTGGAAACACTAAGGAAGAAGCGGCCGCGTAAGTCCCCGGTGGGGCGCCCTCGCGGCTCGCCCTGTTCCCCTCCAGCCCGGCCGCTGTTTTTCCCGCGCGCGGGTGAGGGAACAGTGCCACCGCACGGTGGTCCCAGGTTGGTGCGTGGGCAGACTGCGGATTGGAGGCCTGGGGTCGCACAAATGCTGGGGCTTCGGGGTTTGGCCCTCGCGCACAGTAGCCTGCGCTCCCAGGTCCCTTCCCCAGGACCCTTCCTCCCTACTAGCTCTGGAGGCATTATATGCCTGAAAGTCTCATGATTTTATCCTGGAAAATGCTTCTTTTGACTCATTTCCACAGCTTCCCCTCCCCCCCAAATCCTTCGAATCGCCAATGTCTGTCTTCTGTGGGTTTTTAAAGAGCTGCTCTCCAAGGCATTAAACCACTTTTTTTTTGGTCTGGAAATTCGAGTTTACTGGAAAATGGTTAACTGACCCCTGAGTTCTTGCAAGCCTAAAACTAGATTCCGTGTTTTGTGCAGTAAGCTTTGGCTGTTTTTCTTCCCGTGAGAATTCGGGTCATGTCTCTCCCAGATAATCTCTTCTTCTTTACATCTATTTGCTGATACGTTTCAGGACTGGAGCATTCTGGGCATTAAGGCTTTTTGGTTTAGGGAAAACGACATTTTTCTGAATCTCTTGGGAGTTGTACATGCTCTTATCAGAGAATTGTTTTCTCCATTTTATTATTAGGTTTGTTTTTTTCTGTGTTCAGATCTTGTTCTAAGTATTTTCTCTCCATTGTAGGTCTTCAGTTCAGGCCATCTGTGCTGTTGAAAGTATCCACTGTCCTGATACTCTAATATAAGTCTTACAGTATAGTGGCATTGTACATATGGTTAGACTTTTTTTTCTTCTTCTTGATGTTGTAGCCAAATTCAGCTTGTTTTAACGCAGATTATGAGCTTGAGAGAAAGTGGCAGGATGGGTGTGAGGTGTTTATTGGATGGCCTTGTCTTGTACTTTGGTCCAGCCACCCATTTGCTTTACTTTTAACTTGTATAATTTCGATGGTAAGTGTAGCCCTATTTTGCTATGAAAAGTTTGGGGAGTTTTAAGTTGTTTTGTTTTTTCCAGTTCTCTTGAAAGATTATTTGTAAAACATTATTGCTATCAACCTACCGTTTTTAGAGCCTGTTACCTGGTTTATGTTTTATTTGAGGAGCACTTGATCTTGATTTTTTAAAAATATGTTTTATTTATTTTTAGAGGGGAAGGGAAGGAGAAAGAGGGAGAGAAACATTGATGTGAGAGAGGAACAGCAATGGGTTGCCTTTCGTACACAACCCCAGCTGGGGAATGAACCCACAACCCAGGCAGGAGCCCTGACTGGGAATTGAACTGGCGACCTTTCGCTTTGTGGTACAGCGCCCAACCAACTCCACACCTGGCAGGGCACATCTGATTTTTAAGCTGTAAAAAATATTAGTTCCTTCATGGGTTTGTACTGTATCATTGGATGTGGATGCAAATTTCAGAGATTTAGCAAAGATTCACAGCTGTATATATATATATATATAGCCAGCTGTGTGTGGCCATTGGCCACAAGGATTTGAAATAAGTATTGTATTTCGAGTGTTTGACAGGTCAGACACTGTAAAAACATGTTTTAATTAAAATTTTCTTTCAGGCACTCTTCTGAGAGTTTTAGTAACTTATTAGCCCTCACAACTCTGAGGTAGGTATAGTATTCCCTTTTACAGATAAGAAAATTGGGACTTATTTACCCGTTGTCAAATGGCTAGTGAACAGAACTGTAAACTCAGGAATTTTAGCTTCATAGCATTTGTTCTTAACCACTGTGCTTTATAGATTATTCATATTCTAGTAGCTAATTTTTTATTACTTTAAGAGCAAGCATAGTCATGATCTTTTGCATTCTTGGTTTTCTTACTTGAGGTGAAAATTTCTAGCCACTTCCAAATTTTGAGCATAAAAATGACCTGGGGAATTAAAAATGTAAATTTCCTGGGTTCACGGCCCTTTTTTTTTAAATCAAAATCTGGAAGGGATTCTAAGAAGCTCCTTATATTGTTTAGATACAGGAGACTTCAAAGACAGCTCTGAAAAACACTGGTTTGGACTGGATGGGGGGGCGTTTATATAAGGTGGTTTTGAAACTTCTTTTAGGAGTTAGGACAAATATTCACATTGTAGGATTATTTTTTTTGTTTTGTTGTCTATTGTATGGTGTCTCTCAGGTATAGACCTAAAGAAATAAGGTATTGTTCTTGTTCCCGTTTGCCCTTTCTGTATGATGCCAGGTATACCTGTTAGAGGGAGAAGAAGTGTTAGACTGCTGAACCCTCCAAGAATATACATACACTTGTCTCTGGAACAACATGGGTTTGAACTGCATGGGTCCACTAATACGAGGATTTTTTTTTCCTCCCAATAAACCTGTATTGTTTTCCATCTGCAGATGCAGAGGGCCGACTGTTTGCATTGGTCTGTGCCATTTTATATAGGGGACTTGAACATCCTTACTTGTTGGTATCTGGGGGTGGGGGGCAGTGTCCTGGAACCACTCCCTTTTAGATACTGTGAGACAGCTAAGTTTTGGAGGAGTCAGGTTCATGGATTAAAACATTTTTTTTAAAGATTTTATTTATTTTTAAAGAGAAGGGGAGGGAGGGAGAAATGAAGAGAAACACTGATTGGTTGCCTCTCGCATGCCCCCAACTGGAGACCCGACCCACAATCCAGGCATGTGCCCTGACCTGGAATTGGACCAGCAACCTTTCCGTTTGTAGGCTGATGGTCAGCCTACTGAGCCACACCAGCCAGGGCAGGTTAGTGGATTTTTGACTGCAAGGGAAGTGGGGGGTGGGGTGGTCAGCATTCCTAACACATCTTGCCTCCCTTGTTCTTAAAGAGGTAAGAGCTTACTTTTGTCTAACTTTGAGAAAATCCAATAAAGACTAAATCTCTGTGTTTATTGTTGGGAATGTTGGGTATGGGGTAGTACCACTTTTCTTTTGATGTTCACAAACCTTGTTCTGACGTCATTACAGTACTCGTCTAAAGAAAGGAGGCTGGTTGTCATTTGGAACTAGGAGGAGCTTTCCAGTTTATCTGAGGAATACTTCTGAGCTCTGTTTGTAGTTATGTTCTGCTACACAAGTTCCCTAGGGCGATATGAGTCCTAAACTGTCCTTATCCCAGACTTAACACGTCAGTCATTAGGGGTGAGAGGCTAGGCATGTGTGGGTCTAAGTTCTTTAAAAGTTTTAGATTAGGTGGAGTATGTATTTTAGGACTGAGAGAAAAGACCAAATAAGGATTGGATTAAAATGTTGAAAACAAAGATGCTAATGATGGTAACACAATACTTGTTGACATTAGACACTATACCAAATATTTCATAAACGTCTTACAATTATCCTATGAAGTAGGTATTTTTTATTCCTCGTTTTCAGATAAGGAAGCAGGTTCAGTGGAATTGTTCTTTTGTCCAAGGGCATATAGTGAGTTAGTAATGGAACTGCGTTTTGGTCTAGGTGCCTGAATTCAGACCCAGTATGCTTGACTTTCTGTATTTTGGAATGGTGGAAGATACATGCAGTGTAATCCAGAGTAGTGGTCTCACATGGAATCATTCAGAAGTTTTAAAAGAAAACCCTCATATTTACAAGGGGGCTAAGAACTTGCATCTTCTAATTTTTAAAATTTTAATGGGGCATAATTACATACAGTAAAATGTATAATTTTGACAAATGTATACACTCCTGTAATCAGATACGTTTTTAAAAAAATCCCCATCCAAGGACATTTTTTAATTGTTTCTAGAGAGAGGAAAGTGGAGGGAGTAAGAGAAACAAACATTGAACATCAATGGACGCCTTTTCATATGTACCCTGACCGGGGGAATTGAACCCGCATCTTGGGTATGTGCCCTGACTAGCCCTGACTGCGAATCAAACCTGTGACCTTTTGGTCTATGCAACAGTGCTCCAGCCAGCTGAGCCATGTTGCTCCAGCCAACTGAGCCACACCTGCCAGGGAGGAGAACATTTTAATCAAGGGCCCCAGATGTGCAGAAGATGTGAGAACCCTGAGATCAGAGTATTCCATAGCAGTGAATGAGCTGGCTCTTTGAGGGTGACTCTCAAGCATGTTGTAGCTGTCTGGGATATCTTTGGGACTTAATGATGTTGGGCTCATCCCCATCATGGAATATTCTTAATTTCCATTAGTTCAGAAAATAAAACTTTTGTTTGTAGCTTGACAATTTTAAAGTAGAAAAATAATGTCAAAATAATTAAAAAAATAAAAATTTTCAGGTGGATGCATTTCTTTGTGTCTGTTGGAAATTTTTTTTGTTAAAATATATTTTATTTGGAGAGAGGGGAAGGGAGGGAGGAAGAGCAGGGAAGAAAGACTGATGTCTAATTTGGATGTATTGTGGAAAGTAAATGTGGTTTGTTTCTGTTCTTTGGAATTGGAGGTTCTTAAAGCTAATGCAGTTCATTTTTGTGAATGGTTTATGGGTATTTGAAAGGAAAGTATACTTTTAAAAAAGTTTTATTTATTTATTTTTAGAGGGAGGGTAAAGGAGGGAAAAAGAGAGGGAGAGAAACATTGACATGTGAGAGAAACATCTATCGGTTGCCTCTTATACACCCAACCATGGCCTATAACCCAGGCATCTGCCCTGACCGGGAATCTTAACTGGCAGCCTTTCATTTTGCTGGACAAGGCTCAATCCTCTGAGCAGCACCAGTCAGGGCAAAAGGAAAGTGTATTTGATTTTTTGATAAGAGTTATATTTGTGTTTAATAGATCACCTTATCAGCTGTGATAGTCAAATCCTCTGTTTACCTTTATTTTGTGTGTTTGTGGGCAAATTTTTGAGACCTATATCATTCTTACATTGATTTGTAGATTAGTCAGTTTCTCCTTGGTTTTAATACTTCTGAAGCATGTGTTAGGATCACATCAATTATACTTCTTTATGCAATGACATAATTCCTTTTTGTCCCCTCCCCCCTTTAAAATACTTTATTTTTTATTTAGAGGGGAAGGGAGGGAGAAAGAGGGCAAGAAACATCGATGTAAGAGAGAAACTGGCTGCCTTCTGCATATGCCCCAGGGGACTGAACCTGCAACCTAGGCATGTACCCTGGCTGGGAATTGAACATGCGACCTTTTGGTTTGCAGGACAATGCCCAACCAACTGAGCCCATTGGTGGTGACTTTTTGTCCCCTTTTAATGCTTTTTGTTTTAGTGCTGTTCAGTCTTCTCATATTGTATTTGTTCTCTGTTAACATTTGCTTGATACAGTGGAGTAGCATTGTCCAAGCATTTATTTTGTGTACACAAATCCATGTAAATATGGCAGATAAATTAAGTAAATGGTGCCAGTGATTTTTACTCCACTGATTTGGTCAGTGCATATGTACATTCTTCCCAGGGAACAGAGGGATGAAAGCTCTGAATCCTATTTTCTTGGTAGGTCACTGCTTGGAGGGGTACCTTTCATCTTGTGAGCATAGCATCTGTTGAATGCAGTACTGGTCTTGAAACATGGGTTTGACTTTGACAGTACCATGGTTCCTACATGTAAGTTAACTGCACTATCAGTCTCCAGTGAGGTGCCTAAGATTTTGATATGAGTACTTTTGACTGAAAGCCATTTTTATCTTAAAAAGCATCCAACTCTTCCTTATTATGGGACTCTGTTGTGGCTATTATACCATTTATTTATCTTCAATCTACTGTATAATCTTGTTTTAGGTGTATCTTTTTAAGTAAGCATGTAGTTGAATTTCCTCTTCAATCTAGAAGAGAAATTTGACCTATTTGTGATGACTGACATTCATTCTTAGAATTTTTAACTTTGTATTTATCATATTTTTATTACTTGTTTTTGAACTGATCTTTTTTCCTACTTATTTGAAGGTCTTATGTTCATTTCTTCTGGATGGTTTAATGCATTTAAACCCTCACTATTTTATTCAGAATTAGGGAGAATCTGTATCTTCCTTTCCCCAAAAGGACAGAATTGCTTTACTTCCCTTTCTTTCTCTTCCTTCTTTGACTTCCTGTGTTGAAATCATGTATTTTAGTTCCAGATCATTTACTTTTCTAAAAGTTAGCATGTGTTCCTTCTTTTGCTTATTATTGTTCCTCATAGCTTATTTCTTAGATGCTTGTTAAAATATATTGGAAGCATTTTGCTAATTACTTCAGAGAAGCTCCTTGGGTAGTAAATGTTGAGCTCTTTTATGTGTGAAAATGTCCTTTGCACTGAGACTTGAAAGCCTATTTGTCTAGATATGAGTTTCAAAATCTTTTTCCTTATCACTTTGAAGCCATTGCTCCATTGTCTTCTATCATCTGTGTTGCTGTTGAAGTCTTAATTTTACCCTTACGTGACTTATGTATCTTTGTAGGAATTAACTTTTTTCCTTTGGAAGGTTTTAGGATTTCGTGAAATTTCAGTACGATGTGTCCAGGTTTTCCCTTTCTCCACTAATTGATTCTGCTTAACACTTAGTGAGTCTTTCAACCTGATGATTAATGTTCTTCCTTCATCCCCTATCTCCCCCAGAAAATTTCTAGAAGACATGTAGGATAGATGTTGGACTGTGGTTCTATATTCTGTATATCTACCTTTCCTTCATACTCAAGAGACATTTTGTGATAATTTCTTAGTTTTTCATTTTTTTTCTGTGCCTATTTTCTTGTTGAATGTACTTGTTAAGCTTTATTTGGGAAATCAGTTTTTCTCCTTTTTTGTAAATGTGTCTTCATTGAAGTGTAATCTACATAAAATAAACTGCATTCATTACAAGTGTACAGTTCCGTATATTTTGACAGATACATATACCCATGAAGCTCCCCCACTGCTGCCTCAAGCAGTCATGATTTGGGTTACCATGGAAGGTTTTCTCCTGCCCCCTGTGCAGTCCTCCCTTCTGTCCTCCAGCCTGTGATCTGCTTCCTGTCAGATTCAGGAATGATTAGTTTGCATTTTCTAGAGTTTCATATAAATGGAATTACAGAGTATGTAGCCTTTTGTTTAAGTCTGTTTTTGAGATTCATCTATGTTAAGTGTATAATAGTTTGTCCTCCTTTATGTGATTTTGAACCCCCCCCCCAAATGTGGATACAGTTCACAGGCGTTATTTAGGTTTCACCTTTTTACATAAACTCTTTTGTATGTGTGATTTACTTCTGTATAATTTTGTCACGTGTAGATTCTTGAGGTCACCGCCAAAGCTGACAATCAATCACTTCTTAATTTCTCATTTTATTTGTGAGACATTTATGATTGTTAAGTGTCTCCTTTGTTCCTGCAACTCTTTATTCAGATATTTAGCTTCTTGTTTTTGTGGTGTTGATTTCCCTTTTGGTGATTCTAGTTTGTAAAATGATCATCTCTGGTTTGAGGATTGCTGTTCTCCTGTCAGTGGATGCAGTGTCTGTTTACCATTCTGTCAGGTTGTATGATAGGGGAGAGATTAAATATATGGTCAGAACTGGACACCTATTTCTTCTAGTTAATAATAGCTACTTGGGTGCCACCCTGAGTCTTGGGCTCAAGTGCCTGTGCTCATTGAAGACTTTGCCTCTGTTGGTTGGAGGAAGGGGAGGTGAGGAGTAATTCTTAGTAGAGGGAAGTGGCTGGCCTGTCCAGTTGCATCCTGATTGCGCATGGCAGTCACCCCATCTATAGCTTGGATGGAACACCCCATTCTCCCCCCACCTTTGTAGCTGCTCCCCAATTATTACAGCATTCCTCTTTTGAAGTTTCTGGACAGTTACTGCCTTTATCAACCTAGTTCTGCTGACAGTAATCACTTCTTGTTTCCAGAATTATTTTAGAAAATAATATGTCAGTAAATCTATATCGTTAGTCCTTTCTGGCATTTACAATGGGAGTGGGGGAAGGCATGTGTATCTATGTAGTCCATCTTGATCCAATCTCCTGAAGCCATTCTTTTGGGAAGGATATTTTTGATTACAGATAATAACTTGGAAACATCCATTGAACACTGGAGTTTATATTCTATGTTACATGGGGTTGGGAGTTTTCCTTTACTCTGAAAACTTCCAAGATTTCTTCTGGGAGCCAAGGGGAAGGGTGAAGATTTTCATTTTCATTTTTTTTCCAGAAGGTCCATAGGTAGTCATTTTGTTGTTTTAAAATATTTCTTAGTGCGGTTTGGGCTCATCTGTATAAGAGGGTTGGGTTGTCTCAATATTCTGATTATTTTTTTCCTCGTCTTTGTAATTAAAAATATATATATAGGCTTCCAGATCAGACAGAATTATACTTCTTTTCCCCAAAACCTGTTTGTTTATGTAGTCCTAGGAACTTCAGGATATGAAATAAGTTTCTGAGTTAGTAAGTGAAAATTTAGTTTTCATGAAAAAACTGTCCTAAATTTTTTTCCCCCCATTTAGTTTTTCCATGGTTTGGCTTGGATATTGGTGGAACCCTAGTCAAGCTGGTCTATTTTGAACCCAAAGACATCACTGCTGAAGAAGAAGAGGAAGAAGTGGAAAGTCTTAAAAGCATTCGGAAGTACCTGACCTCCAATGTGGCTTATGGATCCACGGGTATTCGGGACGTGCACCTGGAACTGAAGGACCTGACTCTGTGTGGACGCAAAGGCAATCTGCACTTTATACGCTTTCCCACTCATGACATGCCTGCTTTTATTCAAATGGGCAGAGATAAAAACTTCTCAAGTCTCCACACTGTCTTTTGTGCCACTGGAGGTGGAGCGTACAAATTTGAGCAGGATTTTCTCACAGTATGCATTTTTTTTAGCTTATACAATTTATGGTAATCTGTTTAAAATAATAACCAGTAGCAAGTGGTGGAATCATTTCCATTTCTAATGGAACTTAAATATCATTGTCCAATTAAGATTAAATACAGCCCTCACTGGTGTGGCTCAGTGGATTGAGTACCAGCCTGTGAACCAAAGGGTTGCCGGTTTGATATCCAGTCAGGGCACATGCCTGGGCTGCGGGCCAGGTCCCCAGTTGGGGGCGTGCGAGAGGCAGCCGAACCAATGTATCTCTCACACATCGATGTTTCTCTCCTCTCTTTCTCCCTCCCACTCTCTAAAAAGAAAAAGAAAATATTTGAAAAATACCATATAAAAAAAGAAAGAAAAAAAAAACTAGTTAGAGATGGTTGACAGTAAGACCCTCTTCTCCCCAAATGCCTTCTGATGTGTTCTGTGCAGCACACTTGTTAACAGGAGTCTCTAGATCATGTCTGGACACCAGGGGAGTGTCAGTGGCCACTGTGTGCAAGACCTTGAGGCTAGGTCCTTTGAAGGTGGATGTGAGGGTAGGTGGGAAAATTGATAAATGCGTTGGCCAGGACTCTGACCTTCAGATTTAAAATACCTTCAGTGGCCATGTTTTTTATTTTTTAATTATTTATTTTTATTTTTTATGTATATTTTATTGATTATGTTGTTACAATAGTTCCAATTTTTTCTCCCTTTGCTCCCCTCTGCCCAGTACCCTCCTTCCCCCAGCCATCCCACCCCCCTTAGTTCATATCCATGGATCGTGCATATAAGTTCTTTGGCTTCACCCTTTCCTATATATTTTTTTTTTTAATTTTAATTAATTTTTTATAACAATAAAAAACAGTTCTCCCCTCTCAGACTTAAGACCCTGTATAATCTTATAAAGGACAGTGGTTGAAGGTCTCGTGCTCCTCTAGCTGCTTCAAGCTGGACATGGAGTGACCATGTTTTTAATGCCCCCAATGAGAATATTATTCCAGAGATTCTGCCTTTGTGTCATTCTACATTTCTTCCCTGCACCCTGTGTCACTGTGTTATTTATGACCTTGTTCTCTTTCTTTGACCTTTATCTCCTGACTTTCTCCCGTAACTGACCATAATCATAATATAGAATAGGATTTTGAAAATGAATTTTTAAGTAAGGTTTTATATTCTTTGTATTTCCCTTGGTTGTTGGTTTTCAGTGGTTTCTTTTCACCTGTCAGTAGGGGAAAGGTAGCAGGAGGAGAGAGGTTCTCCTTCTTGTGGAAGGATCACAGTGGACTCTGGACCATGACTGATAGGTAAGGGAGAAAACCTCTATTTCTGGGGCCCTGCACAGATGCCCTTCGGAACATAGTTGAGCCATTCAGGCTGTTTACCAGAGGTTCAGAGTTGTGGGGTAAATTCAAGGAGAGGGTGCAAAGTGGATTTTAGATCTTAGGCATGGCTTCTTAGGCTGTTGGGGCCTCTCATTTTTGTGTACCAGCACTGTCTTTGAAAACTAAAAATGAAATGCCTATCAAATCCTGTTTGTGCATTAGAATGACTAAAATTTAATAAACCACAGTGAAAGTTTTTTTAAAAAATTCTATTTTTAATTATTTTTTAATTTTCAACCACAGTTGACATATATTATTATATTAGTTTCAGGTGTAAACGCCATTGATTAGACGTTATATAGCTTAGTGATCACCCTGATAAATCTTGCACTCATCTGACACCATACATAGTTATTAGACTGTTATTGACTAATATTCTCTATGCTGTACTTTATATTCCCATGACTATTCTGTAACAGCCAATTTGTACTTAATTCCTTCACCTTTTCCTCAATGCCCCTCCAACCCCCTCCCATCTTGTAGCTATCAAAATGTTCTCTGTATCTATGAGTCTGGTTCTGTTTTGCTTGTTTTTTAGTCAGCTGTTGATCGATTTCTGTCTAGTGCCATTTTGTTCATATTTTTGATCTGTTTTTAAAAAGTGATGTTTTACTTATTTATTTATTTTTAGAGGGAGGGGAAGGGAGGGAGAAACATCAATGTGTGATTGCCTCTCGCACACCCCCAACTGGGGGACCTGGCCCGCAACACAGGTATGTGTCCTGATGGAATCGAACCACTGACCCCTTGGTTCACAAGCCGGCACTCAATCTACTGAACCACACCAGCCAGGACAGATCCTTTCTTCCCCGCTTTGCTTAAAGAAGACTCTAACATTTAATATAATACTGGTTTGGTGGTGATGAACTCCTTCATCTTTTTCTTGTCTGGGAAGTTCTTTATCTGTCCTTTGATTCTAAAGGATAGCTTTGCTGGGTAGACTAATCTTGGTTGTAGGGCCTTGCTTTTCATCACTTTGAGTATTTCCAGTCCTTTTGGTCTAGTGCCAGTGTCTGCCTGGGGCCACTTAGTGAGAGGTATCGGGCACACTGAAGCAAGGTGCTGCTTTTTTGAGAGTTTTTAGGAAAATCTGAAGCATGAGCCAAGGCAGGCCATTAGTAAGGAAAAGCCACTGGAAGCATCCTGGGTGGGCCAGAAGTTGGTGGTGCGGGTCCTCAGGGAATCACGAAGGGTGGGGTTAGGGGGCAGTGTAAGCTAGGTTGATGGAAACACATATGGTGCCTACCTCCCTGCTCTGTGTGTGTGTGGGGTGGGGTGGGGGGGGGTGGGGAATAGCTCAGAAAAGGAACAGTGGCCTTCGCCAGCACTTTTGTCTGGGAGAAAGATGCCCCCTCCTCTCATTCCCTCTCCCCCCAGCTCTCACCCTGATGCCGGGACTGTTCAGCTCCTCTCTGTATGTCTCTGGTGCCTTTCAATCTGCTGCCCCAGTGCTGGAGCTCAGAGACAGTGAGTCTGAGTAAGTTTGTGTATGGGTCCTTTAAGAAGAACTGCCTGGGATTCCAGAACACCTCTTCCTCACTTAGCCTCAGTCCTTGCTGTTTTTTACAGCCAGAGGTTATGGGGATTTCTCTTCCGGGCACTGGAATCCTGAGATAGGGTGCAGGGCTGTTGGGGGGCTGGGTCCCCTTGCTCCTCAGTAGGGACCTGTGCAGATGAAATATCATTCCCAATTTTTGTCTACCACTGTGGGTGTGGGACCAGCCCATTCTGTGTCTGCTCCTCTGACTGGTTTTGATGTGGCTTAATTCTCTAGTTGTAGGACTTTCATTCAGCCTGATTTCAGGAGGTTCTGAGTGATGGTTCTCTTGTGTAGTTTAATTGTAATTTTTTAAAAAGATTTTGTTTTTAGAAGGGAAGGAGGGGAGGAAAAAGGGGAGAGAAACATCAATGTGTAGTTGCCTCTCGTGCACCCCCAACTGGGGACCTGGCCCTCAACCCAGGCATGTGCCCTAACTGGGAATTGAACCTGTGACCTTTGGGTTCATAGGCCAACACTCAGTCCACAGAGCCATACCAGCCAGGGCTGGTTGTAATTTTGTTGTGGTTGTGAGTGCAGGTGAGTACTCTGTTTACTTATGCCTCCATCTTGATGGAAGTCAAAGCTCAACCTCTGGAACAATTTTAAAATACTGAGTTTAGGGCCCTGGCTGCTGTGGCTCAGTGGATTGAGCATCGGCCTGCATTCAAGTGTCTCTGGTTCGATTCCCAGTCAGAGTACATGACTAGCTTGCATGTCAGGTCCCCAGTTGGGGGCGCAAGTGAGAGGCAACCACACAGTGATGTTTCTCTCCCTCTCTCCTTTCCCCTCTCTCTAAAAATAAACAAACAAATAAATAAATTATTTAAAAAAAATACTAAGTTTACTCTTTTTTTACTCTTTTTTAACGTGAATCAGATTTCTTCACCTATTGAGTTTGCTTGTTGGTGCAGCACTCACATAAGAGTAACTTGAGTTAGAGAAATGACCTGCGCATTCTGTCATCTAACTGTGTCAGTGAGGCTGGGGTTTATTAGGAATAATAATAGCACATCAGGGCACTTCGGGATAACATGAATTATGGGAAGGACAAAAGATATTGGTTTGACAGACAATGGCAGAAAACTACTTGAATTCCAAAAAGCCACCAGTGTAAAATGACTTGCCTAAGAAATTTCAAGTATCAGAAAATCGGTATTTAAATTTGTCTTGGCAAGGAGGGCCCTAGCAGATGAAATAAGGAGAGTGATGAACAAAGGGCTTGGTTTCCATAGATGAGTAATTTAACTAGGGATTAATTAAGCTTTAAAATGAAGTTGCCTGTTAACTTCCATGTCCACTGTGGATCAGAAAAATTACATATAAATGTAATCAAGCAAATGGGAGTTGATTTAATGGGGAGAACTTGAGGGCCGATCCTTGGTTGTCAATAGAAATAGGTGCTTTAGGGGTTGAGGCATCTTTACATTTGTTACATCTATTGAGTATATATGCTTGTAAACGTTCATATGGGTTAGAAATTCATAGAGTAAAATATGGAAGTTTCTTTATATCATCTCTCCAGTGTTACTACTGTTAAAGGTTTATGTATCTATTTTTTCTATGCATGACTATGTATGATATAGACATATGAACATGGTTTCACAAATAGGCAAATTGGGTCATTATAAAACATTCCTCAGCTTTCTTTGACTAATATGTTTTGAAATTCTTCCCACTTCAATTTTTATTGAGTGAAGATCTTCATTTTTAATTTCTGTACAGTGTTCCATAATATAAATAATAATTAAATCATTTATAACTTAAGTGAAGTTAAGTTGATGATAATGTTTTAAATTCTGATTAAATCTCCCTGTCCTCTAGAGGCTGCAACTTGTTTAGATAGTGAAAAATCTTACCTTCTAATTGCCCACTTGCTGCCTTTTGGCTTGACGTTAATAATAAAAGTGTGGCCTGCTTTTACTGCTCCATAGCCTTGAAGATGGTCCTTTGGAAGGCAGATGTCAGTCTTTGTGGCGCCTGCCTGTGTCTCCAGGTGCTTGCATCACTTAGATTTCTTGGAGTTTGCTTTTGATAGAGACTATGATCTCAGCCATGCTCCTGCTTCATGACTGTGAGCAGATGTCTTGTTTTCTGTTTGGCGTTTGGCACATTTCTCCAGTTGCTGCAGTGTTCTGTAGGGGGAGTGCATTTGGGCCTGTGGGAGCAGGAGTCTGTCTTACAGTTCATCCCTGTTTTTTGTCTACATATTTGTTCTGTAAAGCATGCACAGATAATACACACCCTCGAGTGCTTTTATGGTTTGTTTAATGTAGATGGAGTGCCTTATTAAATGGAGTTTTTATTTCTGCTGGCTTGTTAAAAAAGTCTGAAAACATTTTATTTTATTACAGATAGGTGATCTTCAGCTTTGCAAACTTGATGAACTAGATTGCTTAATAAAAGGAATTTTATACATCGACTCAGTTGGATTCAATGGACGGTCACAGTGCTATTACTTTGAAAACCCTGCTGATTCTGAAAATTGTCAGAAGTTACCATTTGATTTGAAAAATCCATACCCTCTGCTTTTGGTGAACATTGGCTCTGGGGTTAGCATCTTAGCAGTATATTCCAAAGATAATTACAAGCGGGTCACCGGTACCAGGTAGGTCTTTTATATTCTTGATATCATATAGGTATTGCATATAAATACACCTTTAATAATCTGTAAAAATTATGTGATCCCATAGTCCCTGCCCTCAGATAGTGTATGGTGCGCATATATCATAAAGTAACCAAAGCTTGGTAGCATCTATAAAGAGAAAGCAAGGCAAGGCACCATTCTAGCTTTGAAACTGGCCTAGATTATTTTATATGTGTGTATAAACACACATGCGCATGCACACACACACACACTCATGGGGTCTGAGGATGATGTGAGATCTAGAAGTTGAGATGCTGAGCAATAGAAAAGTGATTGGAGAGAGTAATCTAAAAGAAAAATTAGGTGGTAGGTGAGAAAGGAATATACTTTGATTTAAGAATCAGAGATCACTTGAAGAAAAACAAGAAGCTGGGAATTGGGATAAACAAGTTTTTTAATAGGTGTGAGTTAAAAGAGAGAGAGGAGTATCTTTTTTTTTTGAAAAACACATTCATGGAAGAGGTATTGTGGGGTAGGGGTTGATGAGCCAGGGTGACAAATTCTTGTATGGGGATGACTTGGGGCCTGCGCTTGGAGAAAGGGAAGAGGCGCCAGCCTGGTCCTGGGTGTGGTAGACTGATTTGCACTTGGGGTTTCTCAAACTCAGTAGTTGCCCAGATTGAACTGGAGACATGGGTGGAGAGGTGGTGCCTGTGTTTTGCCATGTTGCTTGTTCACACACATGAATGTTTATCTTCAGGGGCATATTAGGGACCTGTTCTTCTCACAGAGTTGTTTCTTTAAAAAAAAAAATTATTTTTACAGAGAAGGTGAGAGAGGGAAAAAGAGAGGGAGAGAAACATCAGTGTGAGAGAGAAACAGTGATGGGCTGCCTCTTGCATGCCGCCAACCGGGGACCTGGCCCGCAACCCAGGTGTGCGCCCCAACCAGGAATCGAACCAGCGACCTTTTGGTTTGCAGGATGATGCCCAACCCAGTGAGCTATACCAGCCAGGGTGTCACAGACTTTTACTGAATATTGCCTTCCTTTTTTTTATTTAAAAAAATGTTACAATAATGTATTGTTTTTAATCACAGTCTTGGAGGAGGAACTTTTTTTGGTCTCTGCTGTCTGCTTACTGGTTGTACCACTTTTGAAGAAGCTCTTGAAATGGCATCTCGTGGAGATAGCACCAAAGTAGATAAACTAGTACGAGACATTTATGGAGGGGACTATGAGAGGTTTGGACTGCCAGGCTGGGCTGTGGCTTCAAGGTAAGGGGAAATCTGTGTTCTAGGAAATACAGAAATAAAATTAAAATCTTGGCTATAACTTTTTCCTTTTAAATAGCTTACATACTGTAAAGTGACCTGTTTAATGTGTCCAATTTAGTGATTTCGAGTATATTTACAGAACTGTGCAGTCATCACCATAATCCAATTTTAGGACATTTTTACCATCCCAGAAAGAAACCTTATATTCATTAGCTGTCACTCCTCATTTCCCTACCCCCTAGTCCCTAATAACCTGTTTTTCTCTCTATAGATTAGCCTGTTCGGGACACTTCATATAAATGGTATCATATGATATGCGACTTTTCTTTAGCTTAATGTTTTCAAGGTTCACCCATGTTGTAGCATAAGTCAGTATTTTCTTCCTTTAAAAAATTATTTATTAATTTGAGAGAGAAAGAGAAATATTGCTTTGTTGTTCCACTTATTTATGCACTCATTGGTGGTTTCTTGTATGTGCCCTGACTGGGGATCAAACCTGCAACCTTAGTGTATAAGGATGACGCTCTAACCAGCTGAGCTAGCTGGTCAGGGCCTAGTATTTTGTTCCTTTTTATTGATGGATAATATTCCATTGTATGTATATAAAACATTTTATCCATTTATCACCTGATTTTGCAGTACGATATACGTATATTGTTTGTTACGTAGGTTTAAGAGTGTAGAATAAATATAAGATTCCTACTTAGCGGGGGGGTCTGGAATGTAATACCCGCGATAAGTGAGGGAATACTATATATAATTTGCAAAATTTCTTTCCATTTTGTTGGTTGTCTGTACGTCTTTGATGGAATCCTTTGCAATATAGAAGGTTTACTTTTAAATAGATCTTATCTATCTACTCTTTTATCACTGTACTTTTGGTGTTACATATAAGAAATTATTGCCTAACCCTAAGGACATGAAAATCTACTTTTTGTATTTTCTTTTAAGAGTGTAATAGTTTTAGCTCTTATATTTAGGTCTGCAATCCATTTTGAGTTAATTTTGTATGTGGTGTGAGGTAGAGGTCCAGATTCATTCTTTCACGTACGGATTTACTGTTGTCTCAGCACCAGTTGTTGAATAGACTGTGCCTTTCTCATTGACTGCTCTTGACTGCTGTGTTGAAAACATTGACCATAAGTGTGTAGCTTATTTTTGAACTCAGTTCTGTTCCATTTATGTTTATCATTATGCCATTATCACACTACTTTGATTACTGCAGCTTTGTATTATGTTTTGAAATTGGGAAGTGTGAGTCCTCCACCTTGTTCTTTTTTAAGGTTGTTTTGGTTTGTCTGGGTCCCTTGACTTCATATGGATCAGCTTGCCAATATCTGCGAAAAAGGACGACTAGGATTTTGATAGAGATTGTGTTGAATCTATAGGTCATTGTGGAGAATTTTGCAGCTTTTGTCACTTATCTAGTCTTCTGATCCAATAAGATGGCATGTCTGCTTATTTAGATCTTTGCTTTCTTTCACAAGTGTTTCGCAGTTTTCAGTGTGTAAGTTATAGTTTTGTTAAATATATCTCAAGTATTTTATTCTCTTTGATGCTATTGTAACTGGGATTGTTTTCTTAATTTTATTTCTGGATTGTCTGAAGATACTATTTTTTGTGTGTGAATCGGGGCACATGGTTTTTAATAATAGAATAGGCACTCATACACATGCTAGTTTACTAATTTTAGGCACTTTGTACATCCTGTAGATTTCATTTTCTGTGTTTGCAGCATTTGCTCATTGGTGATCACTTCCTTTTCTGACTGGTTGGGTTTGTTTTCTGGTGACACATTGCTAGGATAAAGCATTTTACCAGATGTGAATATGACCATTCAGCTGAGTAACAGCTGGGCAGTTGGGGAGGAATTGTTAATAGAGGTGTCTTTCTTTAACTTTTCCCTGGTTGAAGAAGGAGCAGTGGTGCCTTGCAGTGGATCTAATGAGATCCTACTTGAGTATGTGAGTATCTGGTATCAAAGCTCGATATAATTCAGTGGCAACCAGAAGGAAAGCCATTTGCTCATTCAGAATGCTTGAGGGTTCTCTTTGAAGCTGCATTTCTCTTTGAGCAGATGCTTCTTTATTTTGTAACGAAAAGTTTGAAAATTGAACATTACTCTAAAAGTCACATTCAGGTTCTGTTGGGCTGTGTTGCCTTTGCTTTATGAAAGGGATATATGTATTTTTTTTTCCTATTACAGCTTTGGAAACATGATGAGCAAGGAGAAGCGAGAGGCTGTCAGTAAAGAGGACCTCGCTAGAGCAACTTTGATCACCATCACCAACAACATTGGCTCGATAGCAAGAATGTGTGCCCTTAATGAAGTAAGGGGACATGAATTTCTTTCATTGCTGTGAGGAAAATACAGAACATCCTAAGTGGGCTAATTGTGGTCATACATGGTAGAGTTTGTTTCATTGGTGGAGTTAAAACTGCACTGGTAGATTAATCTTAATTGACATTTTTTTTCTTACTGAAAATAAACACTGTTACTATCTAGAGGTAGAGGAGAAAGTAGAAGAAGGCAGGAAGGTAGCCAGTGTGCCAGATGATGGGGGAAATGTTGGATGGTGATAATGGATAGCGATGCTGAACCTAGACTCCATGCTCACTGTGAAACTCTAGAATCCCTGGGAAGGAATCCAGAGGAAGCTGGGAGAAGACTGAGCGGGCCACGCAGTGCCTGCCCTGCTCCCCCTCGACCGCAGCAGAGCTGTCTTTGTGCTTTCAGCTTCTTTACAGTGCTGCCTTGTAGCATTCAGGTCAAGCAGCATTGTACAGGGCTATGAAAGAACCAAGAATGGCCTTCCCTTGGGGATCCAGTTGGTGAAGCTTTATAGCTTGTCCCTATTTATACATTTTTGTTTAAAATTATTCTTTTAAACAGATAAGATAGTGATATGGCTTAAAAAGGAAACCTTAAAAGATACAAAAGGATTATTTAATTTTTAATTAAAAAGGTACTGTATCAGCATCAAGTAATTAAAAGAAACCTCTTCATTTGGATATTTAAACACTTTTCTTTATTGCATGTTCCCTTTCCTGTGTGTATGTATTTAAGATTTTAGTTGGTATATGTTCCATTTTATATTTCATGGCTGCATATTTGATTTCTTTTTATGTCATACATCATTCACATCGAGCTGGGCCTTTGGTTGCTTGCCAACGATAGCTCTGTGGTAAAGCATTTTTAAACGTGAAAGCTGTTCCTTGGTTGGATCTTGTTTTCGCATGTAAAGAATATGACCATGTTATGCCAAAGTGCTTTCTTTGCACAAGGGATGCACCAATTTAATCACCTTCAGCAATGAATGAATGGGTCATTTTTACCACAGCTCGACTAATTTGTACCTGGAATTTCAGTTAATTGTTTTGCTAACATTATTGTGTCTAAATTTTTACCTTTTTTGCACCACTTAGTGAGGTTGAATTTCTTTTCTGTGATATTTCTTGTATAATTTGTCTCTTTGTGTCACTTCTTTGAATTGGGTCTTTTTTTTCTAACTTTTCTGTATAAAACTTTTAAATAGTTGTCATATTTAATACACATGTTTTTCCTAACCGGTTTTCTCCTGTGATATTTTCTGGCATGTTTTGAAGTGGGGCCAGAGTTGGAAATCCTTGTTTTTAATCAGAAGTCAATTTGCTGTTAGAAACTATGCACATGAGCTCTGTTTGGGGTAGCTTTTACGAAGAACAGAAATTATGAAAACTAATTGCCTTCTTTTGATGTGCTCAGAATATTAACCAGGTGGTATTTGTTGGAAATTTCTTGAGAGTTAATACGATCGCCATGCGGCTTTTGGCATATGCTTTGGATTATTGGTCCAAGGGACAGTTGAAAGCACTTTTTTCAGAACATGAGGTAAGCAGACTTATTTCCTGCAATATGTCACTTACATAAAGGGTATGCAGTTCACACTGTGTTGGAATTTGAAGTAGAGGTAAAAAGGGCTGCGGTACTTACATATTTTTGTAATTGTATGACACAGGGTTTAACTTTGATTGTATTAATGTTAAAAAGCTATTTCTTAAACTTGATTTAATGCAAGATAGATTTTTGGTTCATTTCATTGTGAGCTTAAGCAATTATATTTTTATTTAAAAATTTATTTACTTTTTGAGAGAGGGGGAGGGAGGAAGGGAGAGAGAAAGAGAAACATTGATGTGTGAGAGACGCAGTAGGTTGCCTCCTGTGTGCCCCCAGCCTGGGACCCATCCCAAAACCCAGACATGTGCCCCGACCAGGAATCAAACCAGCAAACTTCTGGTTTGCAGGCCAGCACTCAGTCCACTGAGCCACACCAGCCAGAGCTTAAGCAATTTTAAAGAAGGAAGTCTTGATGAACATTCAAGGCATATTTCTGATGCCTTACTCTTTTCTGAACCATCCATTATATTTTTCCCATTGTGCTTTATAAATGCACTTGCTTTGGGTTATGCTTTTTTATTTTTTGATGTCACCTTTTTTTAAAAAAAGATTTTATTTATTTATTTTTAGAGAGAGGGGAAGGGAGGGAGAAAGAGGGAGAGAAACATCAAAGTTTGGTTGCCTTCCGCTCGCCCCCAACTGGGGACCGGGCCTGCAACCCAGGCATGTGCCCCAACCTAGGAATTAAACCGGCGACCCTGTGGTTTGCAGGCGGAGCTCAATCCACTGAGCCACACCAGCCAGGGCTTGATGTCATTTTTATGTATTGATTTAGTTCATGTCCCATTTATTTAGTATGTATGTTCTGAAAACCAATAGATCAGAGAAAAATATTCCAGGTCTAGAAACACATAGGCTAGAAATGACAAAATGGAAAAGAATCGTTGAGTTTCCTAATCTGGTATCCTATTTTGGAAAGTGCTCCCTCTTTCCTCCCTGTGGTTGTGTGTGGCAGGTGAACTATTTCAAGTATTGTTGGATTTTAGATAGTGTTATCCTGAACATTTTTCAGAATTGCATGTGTGTGTAAGTACCTTTTATCCTCACCGAAGGACTTGCTTGTTGATTTTAGAAGGAGGGAGAGAGAACAGAGGAACATTGATGCGAGATAGAAACATCGATCGGTTGCCTCTTATATGTGCCCTGACTGGAGGCAGAACCCACAACCTAGGAAATGTGCCCTGACTGGGAATGGTACCTGTGACCTTCTGGTTTATGGGACGATGCTCCAACCAACTGAGCCACACTGGCCAGGGCTGTATGTGTATATTTACTTTTAATTGCGTTTATATGAACTGACAGGAATCAAAGTAGAATTTGAAGTGCCATAGAGATTGCTTTTCCTTTAAAATAGCTTCAAGTTTTTCTTTTTAAGTTGCTTAAGTTTATGGTTAAAACCCAAAGTGCACAAATTTCCCATATCAAGAAGCTTAAAGTTCGAGACATATAACTTGTTTATTGCTTCTAATGTTATATTAGGAAATCAGTACCAAGTTATCATTGTTTGTTATATCTTGTATATACATTTTATTTGTTGTGATCTTTTACCTGTTTAATGTTAGAATAAAAAGAAAACATGTTTAATGTTAAATTTCAGTGTAACTTTCCTCCTACTGAATTTCTACCTCCTCTTGAACCTTTTTCCTAGGTAGAACATGGAGATTGATTTCTTAAGTTAACTTTTTTTTTTTTTACTTATTCTTCATGTCATTACAGTTAAAATATGAACCATTTATGAAATTGTTTTTATATTTTGTCATTCTTATTGCCTGCTGACTAATTTTCCTCTCTGGTTAGCATTGCTGGTCCATTTGTCTTGTTTTCTATTTGCATTCAGGCTTCTGATTCCAGGGTTAATTTCTGCATATATGGAACTTTGATTATTTTAGGCTCTCTGAGTCTTGAAATACAGTTGGCCCTTGAACAACATGAGTTTGAATTATGCAGATCCATGTATATATGGATGTTTTTCAGTAAATACAGTTGGCCCTTTGTACCCATGGATTGTGCATTCATGGATTCAATGAACCACAGGTCAAAAACAGTATTTTTGAATTCCCAACCTCAGTTTTTCAACAGCTGATTCACAAACACGGGCTCAGCAAAATGGGTGCTTAGGAAATAGGTGTCAGGAATTAATGGCAGTGTTGGTTTTAACATTGGCAATCATTTATGGTAATTTAATTCTAAAGAAAATTGCTTTTATTTTTTGTGTATTTTTTTCAGGGTTATTTTGGAGCTGTTGGAGCACTCCTTGAGCTGTTGAAGATCCCCTGATTGTTACCTGGGGAGGGGGTTCCTGGAAGCTTCCACAGTGGGATCTGTGAACTTCTGTTTTTTAAGAGCCTTACTTAATTTTATGATTGCTTATTACCTGAATCAAAGCAAGAAAGGACAAGGGAATTTTTCTAAGTCATCAAGATCAATCCTTAATTCAGTCTAAACTAGTAACCAGTAAGGAAAGATTTTATATATACACATAAAGTGGACCATGTCCATGGTAGTGAGGATTTGCTATCATACCTGCTGTATATTTTTGAAATTCAGTGTCAGTCACTGGAACCACTTCAGGGGAGAGCTATGCAGTGTTCACCTGGCTGTGGTTTTGTGTCCTGTTGAACTTGCTGAATGTAAGGCAAGTGACTGTGTGTTACAACCTAATAACAATTTTGTCAATATGGCCTTGAAGATCATCACCTGCTCATGAACTCTGTTGTGCATTCAGCCTTTGTGTGAACATATTGAAAAACATGTTTTATTTCAAGATTCTGCAAATTTAATTGGGCAGGTTAATTCTGTATCTGTAATTTTGACAATTAAGCAACTTTTAGAAGGACAGTTCCACATTACTTTGTACCACAAATCCTAGGCAGGTCTGTTTGGAAAGACAGGACTTCTCTCATGGGCAGAAGTACCTTGGATATTGGGCTGATTATTGACCTGATGTAAGTGAATAACCTGGGACAAAAAGCATAATCTGGAAGACTAAAACCAGACAAAAAGGGCTGCCTTTTTTCCGGGAAACTGGGGAGAGAATCTAATTTCACTTTCAGGCTAATTGAAATAAAGGAATTGAGGTGTCTATTTAAAGTCATGGGGAGTAGGGTGGGGTTCTTTCCACTTTTCTCTCCCACTCCTGGTCTTGGCACTTGCCAGCCCCCAAGTGCAGTACTGATTTCTCTGGCAGTCTTGCACAAAGGCTGCTGCTTGAGAGACAGGTTTTGAGATTATTGGTAAACTTGGCCATTTCTTTCTGCTGTGCAGAGTACTTTTTAAAAACCTTCCCCTTGGAGAAAACATTTGTGTCTTATTTTGTGTTTTATTTGGTGCCTGTATTGCCGTTGAAGGCAATGGTCTATATAAAGCAGCTTTTTCTTTTTTTAAATACTCACTTGAGGACATGCTTATTGATTTTAGAGAGGGGAAGGGAGGGAGAGATAAACATCAATGTGAGAATCATTGATTGATTGGCTCTTGCGCCCTCCTGGACCTGGGACTGAACCTGCAACCTAGGCATGTGTCCTAACTGGGAACCAAATTTGAGACCTTTTGGTTTACTGGATAACACTCCAACCAACTGAGCGACACCACCAGGGGTAAAGCAGCTTTTGAACTAGAAGGAAATTCCAAGGTTCTGTGCCCTCCTTGTGCTCCTTGGTTTCAGGCAAGGAGAATGGCATAGGAGGGATCTGGTGGGGAAGGTTCCAAGGGACAGAAGGGTACAGGGGGCAGGGCTGGGTCGTCGCGGGAGGAGGAGCTTGGGCCCTTCACTGTCCTGCTGAGATTCTGGTGCCTCCCATATTGGCCACGTGGGGGCAGCAGAGGCCTGTATCCGGGTTGGTTAGGGCATGGCCATTTCCCCACTGATTCTGCACAGTCCCTGGCACCTGTAGGTTGTGGGTGCTGCTGTCCTGGTGCAAGCTGCAGAGCTGGAGGGGCATTGCAGGGGATGGAATTGTGGCCCTTGGATGGCGCTCGGGGTCTCTTCTGCTGCTGCCCGTTGCATCACTCCCTGGCCTGAGCTATGCCCCCATTCTGTTTTCTGTCCTGTGTCATTTCCAGACACACTTGGTGGCCCCACCTTCCCCTCACAGCCACCAAAGACAGCATCACCATTCCCTTGCAAGTACCATAGTTCTGCTTCTTAAACCCCTCATGTCCCAGGCCTTTCTTTGCTTGCTGCTTGCTTGGACGGAGTACCAGTCCCATTGTCCTTCCGCCCTCTCCCCCACCAAGGCAGAGAAGGGAGAGGGAGTGGGGCCCTCTTCTCAGGCCTCTTTTGTGGGTCCTGCCTGTCTTCTTGAGGCTCTGCCAGTGCTTAACATGGGTTGTTTCATGCAGCTTTTGGTATCTTCACAATTAAACAGAAAAGCAAACCAGCCTGAGGTCAAACGGGCAGAGTCCCCACTCCTTTCTTGCATTAAGTAGCTTTCCACCTCTGAGGACCCACTTGCCACTCACTATTGAGATGCTGCCTCTGACCTCACTTTGTGGGTTCTTAGCTCACACTATCACTCTGTGGAAGGGTTCTTGATGGGTCCACCATTGAGTTTTGCTATTAAATCTAATGGACATTTTATGTTCTCACCTTCCTCAGCTCTAACTGTAGACCTCTCTTGGCTTTCTGTCTGCCTTTCAGGTGCCATTGTCTCTGCCAGCTTATTCTCTGAAGGCAATTTGATATTGCCAGCTCCAGGCACAATCCTCATTTCCCTAAGCAGTTTTCAGCACACACCTTGACTCTTGACTTCTAAGGTAGCATGCCCAAGCCAGCACTTCCCTTAGAGCTCCAGTCGTAAGGCAGTGACTGCCTTCCTTTCTTGTCTTATCTCCAAGGCCATCCCTACACAGAAGTGTTCACATCCTTTCTCCACAATCTCCCCCACCCTCCGGAACTGTCTTTACCCCCTCCAGCTTGAGAGGCATGTACATTCAATCTCCACTGTTGCCACCTCTAGTCTAAACCACTGCTGTCTTATCCCAGCAGTTGTCCTTTCCAGTCTGCCCTCCACGTGGTAGCTCGAGGGTCCCACCCCACACTCTGCCAACTAGAGGCAGTGCGGGTGGTTGCGATCATGGCCCAGGTGAGAAAGGAACTAAGATGGGAGCAGCAGGTGGTCCGCTGGAGAAAGGAATGGCTAGAGGTTGCATGTTGGGCTGTGATGATTGGATTTGGGGGAGGGAGGCTCTGTGAGGGCACTGAGGCTTGTTGGGGAGGCTTAGCTTTGGGCTGTGATTAATACCAAATAGCTGGTTATTTGAGTTGTAGAAAACACCTGAGAAGTGATGTGCATGTAGGTGGGCAAGCTGTAGGAGGGAATTTAGTGAACACTAGGGTAGAGTGAGAATAACAATTGAGAGATGGGCAGAGAAGGGAAAGGCTGCAAATGAAACTGAAGGGAGGTCAGAGGGGGTGCTGGTGGGGTTCTGTTGCTCAAAAGCCTGAGGGGAGAGGAGCTTGCCAGACACCTGAAGTGAGGATAAAAGGTGGCCCACAGATGGCCTGGAGAACAATTTCCCCTAAGTTGTGGGCCCTAGTGAGGGGTAGTGAGGAGAAACTGCAGCTGCCCACAGTATGACTTTGGACCAAGAGATTTTTCTCCTAACAGATTATTTGCAGGTCTGGGATATAGTGTTATGATATATGCGCTAGATTGGGCACTTACGGCCCCTTAAGCACTAGTATCTGAATTTGGGAAACTACCAGTTTTGTGTCCAGCCATAGTTGCAAAGCTGAGGCCAGTGTGGCAGGTGGAGCCTTGGCTTCTCTGCCTTCTTCCGCACTATGGCCTAGTGCTTTATTTACCATCTCTGACCTGCACCCCACACCATGGGGGCGACAGGTCAGAATCTCCGTTATCTTTACCTGTTGGTGGTGACCAGCTCAGTTTGATCAGAGCTACTCATCTTGACTTTCCAACTCTTGCTACGTGGGCTTAAGTGGGGTGTGGATGACTACACATGGGTACTGGATTAACATGAAGTATTTTTCAAAGTTTATTTATATTTGTTTAAGTCAATTACATGCATGTTTATTTTTTAAACAAGAGAAATTAGCAAAAAATGCATTAAAACTTTAAAATAGCAATTAAATATACAAAAATATACCTTACAAAAAACTGCGAATGTTTAAAAATATTCTGCTGCAGAATTCTTAGTGTACAAACATGTCTATGAAACCTGAAGCTCAGCATTTCATAAACCTTTTTTTTTTTTTTGAGGGAGTTATATCTAGTGAATGAACCCCAATGGACTAAACTACAAGACTAAACTATCCTTCATGGCAACGATCTGTTAAAGAGACCCAGAGATGACAGTTATCAGGAACACTACCTTGGAAGACTGGTGTCACATGGAGGGGCTCCATCTGGCTATGTGGCTTTAGCGGAACCTGGGAGGGAAGGCGTAGAGAGCGACAGTGTGCAGCTGGCTCACAGTGCAGGCTTGTACTGGCAGAGGAATTTCATCAAAGTACAGATAAATTCCTTGACTGGCGGGTTCACTTTCTAGGTACATGTACCTGGCTCCGGCAGGGTGTTCTCCCTGACTACAGCCACAGAAGTGAGCACTGGATTGGTCTAAAAGAGTAAAACTTTGCATCTTGGATTCTAAACTATTTGCATCTTTGGGTTCTAAAACAACGGAAAAACGACATTGAACTAACCTCTATTCTCCTGATACTCTCAAGTGGAAGTGCATTAATCTGAATCAAAGAACCATGACAGCATTTTCTGATTATCAACTGCAAATTTCACCTGAATTTATACATTGTGAATTTAGACATGTTCTTTACTCAAATTCCTAACAGCAAACGTGAAAGACAGTAAGCCAGGGCCAGAGATTTATCACATGGCAGAAGGGTGGAGGTTCGCTTGCAATTTCATCTCAAGTTTCATTCAGGTCAGGGACCCATGTGCACTTTGAATACTGGGGAAGCTGGGTGGCAGCACACTGGGGAGATGGGTGAGGACTGAGGCACGGTCCTTGGTCCTTTCTGCCACAGCTGCCTAGACAAAGCAGTTTTAATTTTCATCTGGGGGTGGGGGGCAAAAACGAACTATTTTTTAAAGAAATGATTGCTGGTGGTAGAAAAAGGCTTTTTTTGGGGGGGGGGGGGTGGGCAGGATGTTCATAGAATGGGAAGGGAAAAGGAGCCTCACCCATATACCTGAACATTGATTAATTCTGAGACAGACCACCTACTTGCTTAGCAACATCTGAGACATCTCTGCCCCTCAAGATAGGTGCCTCAGCCTTCAGTTGCTGCTGCTTCAAAAATGAGTGCTCACCTAAGGAAGCAAGACAGTTAAACAGACATCACTGCTGGACTCAGGCATCACTTGGAACTTGCCAGGTGGCTGCAGAGCTGTTGGACCTGGATGAGAGGCCTGCACTGGTGCTGGCCTGCTCTCGAGTGTCCTGTCACAGATCAGAAAGAGTGGAAACTGGTCGTGCTCCCGTGTTATCTGGACATCTGTGGTAAAGGTCAGGGAGGGATTGCAGTTAATGATTTGTATAGAAAACTAGAATTCCAGTGTGCTGCAATCAATAAAAAAAATATGCCTTATTCAAAAGGAATGTGATTACAAAATCATGCCCCACTTCTGGGCCCATCTTTTACAGACATCTGGTACAGCTCTTCCCACATAAATAGGAATGCTCCTTGAATATACTCTGGTTATCACATGAGGAAAAAAAACCAAGTGTGTATTTGCCTGTATGTACATAAATGACCTCTGAAAGGATACACAAGGAGCAAAACGATGCTCCAGAGGAGAATGTGGGCTTGCTAGAGATCAGGGATTCAAGGAAGACTTGACTTTTTTGTGAACTATATGAAGGGATTACCTATTCAAAACTAAATTTTAAAAGGCATATTCACCAGTAAGCAACAAATTTGGGAGCACTGGGCAAAGGTAAATAGAGGTGACTGGGGAAGATCAGGCAGGGGGAGAGGGAGGGAGCCAGCAGACCTGAGAGCCTCCCAACCCCCTCCTGTGACCTGCAGACCTGTTACCTGCCAGGCTCTGGATACAGCTAATTCTTTCAAAGAGCCAGTAAAGACACCGTTGTTAAAATCCCTGGGTGATGGATAAGGAAACAGGCCAAGAGGCTAACTGGCAGAAAGGCACCTGGCTGGTGAGTGATGGGTAATTCAAATCACTCCAATTATTTTTTCTGCCCAGAGCTCGGGGAATACCTGCATATTCCCAGAAAGCCTCTCCGTGATTGACAGTCATTAGCTGAGCAGTGGGATCAGGCCATGGAGATGACAGACTGGAATGGGGCTGTGGAAAAGGCCTGAGATCATGGCTCCAAGGAGCTTGGCATTGGGGAAAGGCTCTTCATTTGTCAAGATTTGTGAAGAACAGGCATCTGACCATGGTGGGAGAGCCCCTGCCTCAGCCCAGACTTCCCCATGGGCCAACTGTTTGCATTTGGCCATTTCTGTCCTGTCCTGTTCCCTTTCAGGGACAGGCCTAATCAGATCACACTGTGGCAAAGTAAAATGGCAGATAACCAAGAATCAAGTCAGGCTGGTTTTGTTTCGAAAGCCCACTGAGTTCAGTTGTGTTCTGGCAACCATTAGATAATGATTGAGCCACCAGTGGAATACAGTTGGGGCTGAGCTCTGTTCCACTAACCCATGGCACACAAGTAATGTCCAGTCTTGGAGCTGCTTAAGAAGCATTTAGACAAGTAAAAAAATCACCATGTCATTAGCCAGTAGCCCAGAAGCAGATGGCCCACATGTCTAGATTAACAAAAGGTCACCCACAACTTGAATAGATGAGGACAGGGCGGTGACCACACTGTTGGGTGTGAGCCTGAGCCGAGGGTATTAGATCCTTAACTCAAAAACAAAAAACCCAAACAGATGGAAATTAACCTTGTCTGTCAAGCAAAACTAATTTTCATCAGGATGCAAGGAAGATGTAAATAAGACCCCAGCCACTTGCAGTTATAACAGTGCAGCACAGGGGAAGTGCTAGAGGAAGACCCAAATGTGGGTGGCAGATGCATTCAGGTTGTGTTGCTGAGTTGTCAGGAACTACTGCCAAGTGACAATGGCCATGTTGCAGTAGGGCACCAAACCAAGAAAGGGGAGATGACTATGAGCAGAGTGGGCAATCAGCACTCCAATGTCCAGCCCCAACCTAGTGGAAGAGCTGCATTTTAAAAAGCCTTCCACATTAACAAGTGTTGAGGTCATGTTAGTGGCACCTCATGAGGCAAAACATGCACTATGGTGCCAAAGGGAGAGTGCAGAGCACTCAAGCTTTCGTGCCTTTGGTCCAGTGCGTACCAACCACATCAACTTGCTTTTAGCTGTGACACAATGAAATGAATTAATCTGCCTTCCTACAATCACAGGGACTTGTGAGGCTGTCTCCTTGGTACTGACACAGGGATTGAAAAAGGCTGCGACAAAGGTTATAATCCTACAGAAATGGAGTCGAAGCAATTTGCAGCACAGAGCACAAGCATTCCTCCTTTGAGGCAAAAAATTCTCTTTCCTATTCAAACCTCATAAAGACAAAGTGACATTTGTCCTGAGGCCATTTCATGGAAAATGGTGGGTGTTGGTCATTAATGAGGTTAGTCCAGAAGCAAGTCTCCTGACATTGGTCACTGAAAACGTTTCACTGTAAACTGGGTGCTTTGCAGCATTCAACTCTATTGTGCTACAGAGAATGCAGAAACAGAGGGTGAAAGTCTGAGTATACAAATAGTTCTTTTCATGGGTGCCAAACAGGCTAAGGCTTTCATATAAAAATATTCCACGCTTTCCTTGCCCTGTTTAAGAAACGGTCCAGTTGGCATACCATAGGAATATCATACAATAGGTGACACATAGGAAACAGCCAATTCTGACCAACTGGATTTGTAATTTTCCAAACTGGATTCTGCCCAGCACTTTTCTAGGCTAATGGGAATTTTCCTCATCCTTTAACCCCAGCCACCTGAGCCAAGGACAGGTTCCTGTGCCCATTCTAAGGCGGTAGAGGCTGGATTCCAGAAAAAATTCCTGGAGACATGCCATGAACAGAATTGCAAAGCTTCCTCCATCCTCTCTCCATACCTTGCAGGTGATATTTCCCGTGAGAAACTGCCCCACTCATATGTTTGCGGCAGCAGAGGCAAAGCTGTTGATGAGGAGACCATCCCTATCACGAAAGGAGGTGGTGAAGAGGACTGTGGAAAAGAACTAGAAAGTTATTAGCTAATTTACACAATATTCATGAATCCTAACGGACTCTGAGTCATACTAGAAAAGTTGGACAGAAAGAGCCAAAGAATAGCATGCAGTTCTCTCCTATAAAGACACTTCCAATCAGTTTTTGCAAGTCTGAATACTGAGGCACACACCAATGAGTGAACAGCCCTGCAGGAGCTTCCTGAAACTATTTACAATTTCAAGTGGATCCCTGCCTAAAGAATTACAGAGGGATCTTATTTGGGATGCTTTAACTTGTTAAAAAGTCAATGACAGGCATTTTCTCTGAAGCAGAAACAGGGCAAGAGAGGGAAGGAAGGGGACAGGCAAGGGGGTCAGTATCCTATCTCAACAGGGTCAGGAGGACTAGCCACTCTGCTGTCTGAGGGGTTCCCAGTGGCTCCCTACCAAGGCAGTGGGGCCAAGACCGGCAGCTATGCTGGAGCCACACCTCACACGGGGATGTGGGCAGCACTCTGAGGACCCCGGGTCACACGGACAACATGGGCTCAGAGGCCTACCCCCTGCTTGGACTCTGGATGGGCAGTGTGGCTGTGTCCCACTAATGAGGTGGGGGTGGGAGAAGAGGAAACGGCAGGTTCCAAGATGGCCTTGTCAAAGGAATGTAAGGGGAAAAGCCTTGTTGGCACTGTTTCACCAACCAGGCAACCGGTCATGCTTCGGCTGAGGTAACCGCTGGTTTTACTTGGCTCAGGGACTGCCAGGAAGGTTTGCTGCAGCTAAGGCATGCAGTCTGCATAGAAGCTCGTCTGTCCACAGGGTGGGGGTTGGTGGCTTTAAAGACCTGCCATCAGTTCCCTTCTCTAATATTTGTGTTTGTCTTTCCTCCTGCTTGAGAAAGATTCACCTTACATGGAGATAAGTGTCTGGGAGACAGCATGTAATTGAGTCAGCAAGAGACTCTCATAAGTTTCTTGAAACAAACCCGCAGGCTCATTCAACTTTTCTCTTCTTGACATGGGGTAGTGTCAGCGTGCTTTGGTTGTCACAAGACCCAGAAGTCTGGGTTCTCAGCTCAGTTAGCCCAAGAGTTCTTCATGAGGCAAAGGCAGTGGTGGCTGGTGCCCCGGGGAGAGCAGCCAACACAGAGAACACTTGTGTCCCTCTTGCCTCAACGTGGACGTGGGATCGTTGTGGTGAGCTATACAATGTTCTCTGCCCCAGGCAGGGGCCCCTGTGGGGGTCCATGGTCCTGCTTACTGTGCAACTGGGCCAGCTGCAGAACTGGCATGTTGCATAGTGGACACACTTTCCGAACCTCCAGCCACTTAATAAGGCACCTGCAGAATGAGACACCACAAGAGGGAAGACGTCAGTCCCGTGCTCGTGGTACCCCTGCCCACACACCTTGCATGTTGACACATCTATCGTCCAGAACAGCCAGGTCCTGAGGAGCTCCACCCCTCGGTGGAGAATGCACTTCACCCTCTGAAGGAACCAGAGCCTCCAATCTTCCAAAAGGCGACAGTAATAAGCCAGTCAGCATGCTATACTCTCAGTCATCCTTGGTCACTTCGCACCACTGAGAGTGGTGCAAAGCAGAAGAGATAAAATTTTCTAATAGAAATGCAAAACGCACAAAATACGAAAGAAAGGGGAATATGACTATGTCTGCAAGAGGGGGAGGAGACAGACCCACACTGCTATTTACATTCAGACTTATTTATCTTGATTTAAAATAACTGGTTTTGATTAAAGTAATTTTTTGGAATGGAAGCTCTCACTAGAAAGTTCCAGTTAAACAGCTATTTATAACCTGGGCTCCCAGGAGGTATGGGCATGTCTGGCTCTCTGCCAAAGTCCTGCCATGGTGGTCATGTTCCTCAACCCCAATTCCCTCTAATGTGTAAACACACACGCCCGACCCTGGAGGGTGCTTTCTGCACTATAGACAATCATGAAGCCATCACTCGTCTGACACTGTCCCAAGATCACAAGTAAGTTGGTTGATGTGCCTCAAACTCAGGTGCCCTTAAATAATTCCAAACCAATACTCACTTTCTGTGGAAGGCATGCTTACAGGGACAAATCCCCAACTCATCTCGAGGCTTGAAGTCTTCTAGACATACTGCACAGAGCTGCAAGATAAATTCACAGATGAGCAAAGTATCTGCTAAGTACTCTTTTGGTCCACAAAGTAAAGTACAGGCCCCTGAGGCCCAGCCACCTGAAGGAATTTACAACTTTCCACAGATCATTAAGTGAAAGAAACAGGGTGTCTGGGTAACATCAAAGATGGAGGACACATGGGAGAAGATAGAAAGCAAGAGGAAGTTTCCTTTATTGCGTGGGAAGAACTGGACTTAAGTTAATTCTCACTAGACAGGCTGGACATAATGTAATGTGATGTGATGTGCTCAGGGGCTGACTTTCTGTAGGGATGCTCTGCCTGCTGAGCAGCATAGCCCCTAATGGGGACTGCTCACGCCCAGAGCAGGCCCTGGGGCTCTCCTTTCTCTGCTGACCGGCTTCTGTAATTCCTGGGTCCACTCACTTTGGCACTGTCCTTCTGTCAGTGTTTGTCTTTGTCATATAAAAAGTTATTCAAGAGTCACTGAATCTAAACTTGAGAAAATGTGCAGATGGGGCCAGGAGTGCTCTCCGACAGGGGGCTAGGCTCCATGGCTTGAACAAGGCCTCCTTCACACCCAAATGCTGGGTTTCAACCACTTCTTCTTACCAGTGCCCGGGGACCCCAACTATTGTCACTTTTATCCACTTTACAGAGGAGGAAACAGTAGCTCAGAGCAATTAGCACATTTCCTGAGGCCATGCAGTGGGTGAGTGTAGGGCCCTGCTGGGGATCCACGTCTGCTGCACTGATGTGCTGCTGTTCCTCTTCTACCTCCCGCCCAAAGCTTGATTTCCTCCCTGCTTGCTTCCCTGTCCATCTCTAGGGATCCTGGTTCAATCATTATCATTTCTTGCCCAGGCTACTGGCATGGCCTTCCTGTCACTTGTTTTATAACCTATAACATGTAAACCAGTCTTGGGTTACATGACAGGACACATGGCTCTTGATGCCACATGGACAGTGCCATGAATATTGGTCTTGCGACACCCTTCCCTCGGGACCTTGTGTATATAGCAGATAGGATCTGTATACAAGGAAGAGAATGGATAACTATCTTATCAGACCTGGCATTACTGCTGAGACAGCAGGAGAGCTGGGAGGAAGGCAGGACAGGCCACTGGCTTTGGCTCAGACACCCACCAGCTATGTGATCTCTGCCATTCTGATGCCTCTCAAGCTTTGTTCCTTCATCTATGTAAAGTGAGGACACTACCTGTCCCATCTCCCTCACAGGACTGTTATCAGCTCAGGCTGTGAGGAGCAGAGCTAAGAAGGCAGTAGTACCAGCAATTTTTATTCATATTTAAATTTTGCAATGGGAGTGCTATTTTAAAGCCCGTCTTTGTTTTCTGAAAGAAGTCTGAGAACAAGCTATTGTAAAGATGAGACACTAGCAGCTCTAGCCTTGGGAGTGATCTTTTGGGGCCTCAGTTTCCGACTTGTGAAGGGGGAAGGCTGTTCCCACCTCCTAGACTGTGTGAACAGGTCCTGTGGCCTTCAACACCCAGTTTCCCTCACAGTATAGCCTTCTCCTGGAATATGGTCAGGACTGCTGGTAGGATTCAGTGCTGATCCTACCAAAGGGCAAGAAGTTGGACAAGTCTCTCATTCGTATTTGCTTATTTTTCCAGGATCCAAAGTTAGATTTGTAATCTTTTAAAAATGGAGTTACTACTAGTGGTTATAATGTGCTATTATGTTCTTCCCAAACAAATTCTAAGACCACAGTCACCTGAAAACAAAACAAAAAAAACCCCACAAGATAAATTATGACATGTTAAGTGCTAAAGGTGACCAAAAGCCAAGAACAACCACGAAGAGAAAAGCCTCAGATCTACCTTCTTAGAAGTTCCCCGAAGGGTCACACTAATTTAACAACTTTAAAGATCATATTTTGCAAATGAGCTTTACTTTTCAGTGTTATCAGCAACAGATTGTTTTTCTAGTCTGGGTACCCATCTCTTTTTAAAAAATGAAGATATAAGTCACATACAATATAAACCCCTCTCCCCTTAAAAATATTATTTTTTAGAAAGGGGAAGGCCTGCGAGCCAAGTGTCGCTGGTTCGATTCCCAGTCAGGGCACATTACTAGGTTGCATGTCAGGTCCCCAGTTCGGGGCACTAGTGAGAGGCAACCACTCAGTGATGTTTCTCTCCCTTTCTCCTTTCAACTCTCTCTAAAAATAAAATAAACAAATCAATAAATTATTTTAAAAAAAAGAAAGAAAGGGGAAGAGAAGAAAGAGGGAGAAAAAAAATCGATTGGTTGCCTCTTACATGCCCCCATCAGGTGACCTGGCCTGCAACCCAGGCATGTTCCCCAACCAGGCATCAAACCCATGACCCTCCAGTTCGCAGGCTGGCGGTCAATCCACTGAGCCATACTGGCCAGGGTGGTATAAACCACTTTAAAGTGTACAATTCAGCAGTTTTTATTATATTCACAGAGTTGTGAAGTGGTATCTCATTGTGGTTTTCATCTGCATTTTTTCAATGACTAATGATGTGCTTATTGACCATTTGTATATTTTCTTTGAAGAAATGTCTATTCAAAAGACTTAAATACAGTATAAGCCATGGCACCATAAAGTCCTAGAGGAAAACATAGGCAGTAAAACCTCAGATATCCCAAGCAGCAATATTTTTGCCAATATATCCTCTAGGGCAAGGGAAATAAAGGGAAGAATAAACAAATGGGACTACACCAAATTAAAAAGCTTCTGCACGGCTGAAGAAAACATCATTAAAATGAAAAGGGAACCAACTGTATGGGAGAACATATTTGCCAATAATACCTCAGACAAGGGTTTGATCTCCAAAATATATAAAGAACTCATACAACCCAACACCAGAAGACAAACAATCCAATTAAAAAATGGGCAAAGGACCTGAACAGATGCTTCTCCAAGAAGGACATACAGAGGGCCCACAGACATATGCAAGGATGTTCAACTTCCCTAGCCATCAGAGAGATGCAAGTTAAAACCACAATAAGATACCACCTCACACAGATCAGAATGGCCATCATCAACAAATCAACAAACAGCAAATGCTGGCAAGGATGCAGAGAAAAGGGAACCCTAGTGCACTGTTGGTGGGAATGCAGGCTGGCGCAGCCACTATGGAAAACAAAAAACTAAAAATTGAATTGCTTTTTGATCCAGTGATTCCATTGCTAGGTTTATACCCTAAGAATCCTGAAACACCAATTCAAAAGAACCTATGCACCACTAAGTTTATAGCAGTGTTTTTACAATAGCCAAGTGCTGGAAACAGCCTAAGAGCCCATCAGTAAATGAGTGGATAAAAAATCTGTGGTATATTTACACAATGGAATACTACACAGTAGAAAGAAAGAAGGAACTCCTGCCTTTCGTGACAGCATGGATAAGAAACTTCAGTTCAAATCAGAAGACTGGACATGGTAAAGGTGCCAATTTTCTCCCAAATGATTTACAGATTTAATGTAATACTAATCAAAGTCCCAGCAGGAATTTTTTTTTTTTTTTTTTTTTTTGTAAATATAGTCAGGCTGATGCTAACATTTGGAAGAGCAAAGGCAAAGGAACTAGACTAGCTGAAACAGTACTGGAAAAGAAGAATAAAGTTTGAAGGAATTATAACTTGATTTTAAGACTTACTGTAAAGCTAAAGTAATTGAGACTAAAGAGATAGGCACATAAATCAATGGAACAGAATAGAGAATCCAGAAACAGACTCACAAAAATATGGCCATTTGATTTTTTGACAAAGGTGCAAAAGAGATTTAATGGAGAAAGCAACCACTCATCATAACCAGAGCTGGGGACATTGTGGTGAACAAATCAAAGAATAAATGCAGATGGCAAGTAGATCATAGACTAATGCCAAGACTCTCAGGCTTCGCTTGAGAAAACGCAGAACAGGCAACAAATAGACTGTATTCCCCCATGGCAACAATTAGCTAGAACTGAGTACTAGCAACTCCTTTCCTTGTGACTTGTATGCCCCAGTGTCAGTTTCCATGGCACCTGTTTCTCTTGACCCCAGGATCTACTAGATGCCATTTATTATCCCACTTGAATGATAAGAACTAGAAACATGTTTCTTTTAGAGAGCTGTTCCTCTATATCTATGTCTCTATTAAAAGATGGAGTAGCCCTGGCTGGGTTGCTCAGTTGGCTGGAGCGTCATTCTGTACACCAAAAAGTTGTGGGTTCAATCCCTGGTCAGGGTACATACCTAGGTTAGGGTTTGGTCCCTGGCTGGGAGTGTATGAGAGGCACCTGGTCAGTGTTTCTCTCTCACATCAATTTTTCTCTCTCCCTCTTTCTCCCCCTTCCCCTACCCTTTATTCTCTCTCTAAAATCAATAAACATATCCTCAGGTGAGGATTAAAAAAAATTCTTTTTTTAAATATGGAGGAAGAAAAGATAAACAGGTTTTTAGAGAAGATATTTTTCTTTTTCTTTCCTTCTTTTAAAGATTTTATTCAGTTATTTTTAGAGAGAGGGGAAGGGAGGGAGAAAGAGAAGGAGAGAAACATCAATGTGTGGTTGCCCCTTGCACACCCCCAGCTGGGGACCTGGCCCGCAACCCAGGCATGTGCCCTGACTAGGAACCCAACTGGTAACCCTTTGGTACGCAGGCCGGTACTCAATCCACTGAGCCACACTAGCCAGGGTTATTTTTCTTTATAGAAGGACAATATAGTCTCGTGTTTTGAATGGTCGATCTAATTTCAAAATATCAATAATTGCATTGAATGTAAATGGTCCAAACACACCAGTTAAAAGACAGATTGGAACTATCTTATAAGTGTTCCTCATAGTAAATGTCACTTGTTTAAGTACTGCCTGACTTCTAGACTGGTAGGGGAAAAATAAACAAAACAAAAAATGATATAAAAAGTCACAGCTATAGGGCCAACCATTTAGGAAGCTGGAGGTGATGGTGGTGGTGTCTGAGCATCTGAGCCTGCACAGTCCCAGGAAGGTTCCCTTATGGGACCAAAGGTCAAGAAGAAGCTATGAGATCATGCAACACCAGACCTCTCAAGGGCCTCTCAGTGTATACACCAGGTAACAGCACCCTTCTGCACATTCTATGACTTCCTCTTTTACACTCTCCTCTACAAGACTTCTAACTTCTTGAGAGCAGAAATTAGTAAGCATTTTATGCCTCTTTGTGTCTCCATGGTTTAGTATAGTGCCTGACATGTTTTATGTAGTCAATAATTTTAAAATTATTTAAAAATTTAAGGTTTACTTTTTTCCTTCTTTAAAATTAAAAATACTGCATATAAAACAAATATCCATTTGACTTCTCCTAATCTTTTCCCTCTTTTGTCCTCTGATCACTATGTGTCCTTCTCAAACAGAGTAAAACACTTTGCAGTATGCATATAAATCCATGAATAATCTGGGGTTTATTTCATTTTACCTATGCAATATAAAATTTATTATCATTTTGCAACTTGCTTTCATCAAGATCCCATTAGAGGTTTTTCCAGGTTGTATGATGTACTTATAGAAAGAACTTCTTCCTTAATTTTGCCTGCTATGTAGTTCCTCATTGTATGAATCACTGTATCAGGTTTTTTTCCCTTTCCTCTCTCCCTTTCTTGGTGGGTAATCTTCCAGTATATCACGTTTTACTTATTCATTAAATGTCCACTGAAGGACATTTAGCTTGTCTCTGATTTTTCACTATTATAATAATTCATTAATAACAGTATCCATATTGAAATTTCATGTGGTTACACAGGACCAAGCTATACATAAAAGCTTGACAAAAAATAGTTTCATTACCAAGAAATGCAGCTGGAGAGAACAAAATGAATTATTAGAAATACATCATGGCCTCTAAACACAAGGTGTAGTGCAAGGTTAGGTTTTCCTAGCTACAGTTTCAAATAACAGAGGGAGGGTGGATCAGCAGCCTGGTCAGAGTCAGTGAAACTGAAATTGGTGGGTAAGGCTGGATACTAACTCTGATACACAATGCTGCAACACAATGCACTTATTCAGGGAAGATTCTAAATTGATGGGTCAAACCAATAAGGCAGACTTCTGTTCCTGACAAAACTGGTTATTCAATATTGCAAATGTACGAGTATGTCGGGACTCAATGTTTTCATTTATGGGCATCAAGATACCCCAAATAGAAGAGATCACCCTCTATTATTTCATGTTAATTTTGATCATGCGCCAAAGTTAACTTCTGGGAAAATTCAAAAATAAAACAGTAATTGATGCTTGAGTTTAATCCAAGGCTAGGTGTAAAATACTATGCAGAAAAAGCAAAGGAGCAGATGATTCAGTGTTCAACAATAATATAAATCATTATTATTCAAATAATTTCACAAACTGTCTTTAAAGAGGCTAGCAATGTAGCTCACCACAGTTAATCTATATAAAACACAGATATTATACATGCAGCTTTCCAAGTACTTGCTTTAAACACCAACTCAAAAATTCAGAGAGAGAGGAAGAAAAAGCACCCTAAAATTAAAAATAAAAATTGTGAACATTTGTAGTTAGAGGCAACAAAAGAAATAAAATGAAAAAGAATTCTTACAGACTGTATTTTGTGGTGTGTCAGGACACACACACAAGTTTGTATTTAAGTTACAAAATATAACATAGGGAACACATACTGAACCAACAACCATGCAACCTCAACTCTAGATAATCCCAAGGATATACCTCTCCCTGTACAATCTTCCTTATTCCATCCCTCTGTCTCACCTCCCCAAACTCCTACTCCCAAGAAATAATCATTGCCTTTTTTATGACAATGATAAGAAGGGACTACTGGGAACATTTTCAAAAGTGAAATTACTGTAAATTCACTTTGAGTAGAAAAACTTACATCTATATACCTCCTACTCATATAGCATGGACAGCAGGCAGCATCCCTGCCACTATGCAATCTTACATGGGCACCATCCCTATTAAAAATATGAGTTATGTTACTCTCTTAAAGTCTTCACACAATTGATTTTTATGTGACCTCATCCTCAAATATTCTATGAAGCTGATCTAAATCTAACTTTTCAACTTTTGAAAATAAAGATGTTTAAATATACCACAACACATCACTCTATTAGAAAATAGGTCAAGACTAAAATACTTACAAGGCAACTTACCTCATGTAAATTCAGTTCTTTTACTTTTTCTTTTAATATAACCTGTAAGACAAAAAGTATGTTCTTATGCCCATTTAAATATGTAATTAAAAAAAATTCTCATTATACTTACAAATACTTTTGTGTATATAGTTCATTTCCCCCTCATATTCAATATTGGAGAGACTCTCTTTTAAAGTTTGAGACAGAACATGTTAGCAACATTCTTTGAACTTGAGCAATGATACAAAATTCTTCTGGAAAGCAATTAAAAAATCTCTTTGACAACAGATTAAATTTTGGGAAAAGACATTAACATTAACACATGCCCATCTAGACTAAGTGCTAACAAGGGGGAAAAAATGAGGCTGACTGCCTTATGGCTGATGTGACTAACTAATTAGTAATTTATTAGCAAAAAATCCTCATCTGAGGACATGTTTATTGATTTTAGAGAGGCGGGGAGAGAGGGTGGGGTGTGGAGAGAGAGAGAGAGAGAGAGAGAGAGAGAGAGAGAGAGAGAGAGAAACATTGATAGGTTGCTTCCGGTATATTCCCCAACTAGGGACCAAACCAACCTAGGTATGTGCCCTGGCCAGGATCTATTCTGCAAACTTTTGTTTTGGTGTACAGGATGACACTCCAACCAACTGAGCCACCCAGCCATGGATAATTAATAATTTATAAAAGATTAAAAAGGAAGACTGATCTTAAATTTAGAAATTTTGCTCATTATTATACATTACTATCCTCAAAAAACTTTAGCTCTATCTAGTTATATAAAAAGGCTTAAAATTCATACAGGTGCTGTTCCTAACTTGACTTTGTAGTGACTAGATATCACTTAAAAATAATACCAAATGATAAGAGGGAAAATTACTATTTAAATAGAAAATTTCTGAGAATAAACTTAGCTTATATATATCATTTTCAAGTGAAAAAACAGGCAAGTAAAATTTGGAGAAAACCTCTACTTTGAGTATCTTATATTCCTCAAGCAAAAATAATTTTGAGGGTAAATCACATTTTCAAAAATTACAACCAAAATCTACCATCTAGCTATGCAGGCATGTATTAAATTTCAAATTCGATATTTTTAAAGACAATTTCTACCATATGTTCTGTGACTTTATTAGTTTTATCAGTCAATTTCACCATTAAAAGAAAAGATTTTATTTATTTTTAGAGAGATGGGGAGGGAGGGAGGAAGATAGGGAGAGAAACATCAATGTGTGGTTGCTTCTTGTAAGTCCCCAACTGCAGACCTGGCCTGCAACCCAGTTATCTGTCCTGACTGGGAATTGAACTGGTGATCATTTGGTTTGCAGGCCAACACTCAATCCACCGAGCCACACCAGCCAGGGCAATTTCACCTTTTAAGTGACCACTAAGGCCAATTTTACTTTCTAGTTAGGTTTTCTTCTTTTTTTTTTTTTTTTTTTTACATATAAATATCTTGTGGGCTGTCAAGATCAAGATAGAACTAAGAAAAAGAGATTAATTCATTTATAAGACTAAAACATTCCACTCTGTGTACGAATTCCACATGAGACCTATGGGGACGAGTGTGGGGTTACCAATGACATTAGTGTGGACATCTAAGGAACTGACCAATGAGCTCAGATTTCAAAGAGACACAGACTAAAGATGGACAAAAAAATATGTAATCCTAAAATAGTGAGATGGTTCTGTACATCACACCAGCAAAGTTAAAGACCCAAATAAGCTGAAACTCGTTCTCTCATCTCTCAAAAAGCTAAGGAACAACTCCGCCCACTGTTTGGTGTCAGTGGTAAAAATGTTAATGGATGACACATGGAAGGAAAAACAAATTTGACCTTGCCTTCAAGTAAAGCTAAGTTTATTACTTTAAAGGACAAATCAGTAAAGGGATAATACAAAGGGAGAAGGGTTATCAGTGATGATCCAAGTAGACTTTAATGGTGTGACATAAGCTAACATTTAAAGTACAAAAGGGGCCCTGGCCGGTGTGGCTCAGCCAGTTTGAGTATTGTCCTGTAAACCGAAAGGCTGGAGGCTGAATTCCCAGTCAGGGCACATGCCTGGGTTGCGGGTTCACTCCCAGTCTGGGTGTGTGTGAGGCAGCTGATTGATGTTTCTCCTTCTCTTTCTCTTTCCCTTCCTTTCTAAGATCAATGAGCCTATCCTCATATGAGGATTAAAAAACAAACAAACAAAAATACAAAAGGGGAGATGAGATCACTATAACAGAGCTGGTCATCTCTGAGGAACTGGTACGTCTTTAATGAAGGAGGAGGTAAAAAATTCATTTAATGGGCCCTGGCTGGGTAGCTTAGTTGGTTAGAGTGTTGTCTCTATACGCCAAGGCTGCAGGTTCAATCCCTGGACAGGGCACATGCAGGAGTAAGCCAATGAATGCATGAATGGGTGGAACAGCTGTTTCTCTTTCTCTCTCACTCTCTCTCCCCTTCTTCCTCTCTCTCTAAAATTCAGTAAATAAATACAAAAATAAAAATAAAAATTAATTTAATGGAATCTCATTTAATATAATCTTTAAGGATCATAAATTGTGGCACTTCTCTTTAGCAAAATGTTGGCTTAAGTTCCCTGTTAAATTATAGCACTAACTTCTCTCACTATGGAGCATGCCTGCATCTTTCTCTACCCTCTTCCCCACAGGTGTGCTTGCATTTTCCTCGCCTCTCTTTCTCCTAAGCTCCAAGGGCTCTTCTTTTGCCTCTGTAACTTGTTCCTGAGCCCATTTCTTCTACCTCTAAGACTTTCTAAATAAACTTTCCCTTATAGAAAATAAATTATATTACTGCATCATCTGAACTTTCTATAACTTCAAAAATAAGAAAGAAAAGAAGAGTTAAAGTTGATCTATTTTGTACTGCAAACTGGCAAGTGAAATACTAAAATGAACACAGGTCCTAGTTTAAAGTGAGTAGAAATCTAAGTTCTCATTGTTTGGGGGGTAAAAAACATGATTAAAGCCAATTTGAAGTAAATTTCTCACCTGTTTGTAGGCATAAAATTCTTTGTGCGCTTGATGTCTTAGCCTAAAAGACAAAGTAACAATGCAATATTAAGATTCCTAATGTAACAATTTTTATATTGATGACAATCCACTTGTTTCAATACTTAATATCACATTTTTCTTAATTAAAAAATTTAAGTATATTATACATCTAATAATATACAAAAATATTAAGAATTTAATTAAATATTAAAAATATATACATGCACACACATATATACACACATACCAGTGTAACTATCACCAAGATCAAGATATATATATTTCCAGTAACCCTTAAATGACTCCTTCAAATCAATATCCACCCCTAAGAGGATTTTCTATCATTATAGATTAATGATGCTTAATTTTGAGCTTCACATAAATGGATCATTTGGTATATACTCATTTGTGTTGGCTTCTTTCAGTCAAGATGCCCTCATTCTTTCCCTTGCTTACTGGCACTGAAAGATGTTTCAGGCTCATGTTGTATTTTCCATGCCCCAGTTGTGGAAGTAACCACTTCTCCTGAAGAACTTGGTTGGTTTTATAGGAGAATAGTATTTAGAAAGCAAGATCTGGGTGCTAGGTGACTAGTGCTCTGTTTTTAGTACTGGAGTTCTGTAACAAGTCTTGGGGTCTGGTAGTACAACTACTCAAGCTTTGTACTTAACTGTAAATTTCATGAGCTTGTCAATTTAAAAAAATTTTGTTGGTATTTTGACTGAGATTGTGTGGAACTTATAGATCAAATGGGGAAGAACTGACATCTATGCAAGATTGAGTTTCCAACCTATGGACATAGTATATCCCTCTATTTATTAGATCTTAATTTCTGTCTATATATTTCTAGGTAGAACATTTATACATTTTCCATTAGATTTATTTCTAGGTATTTGGTAATTCTTGATCTACTATAAATGATAATTTTTTTATTTTCTAATTCTTTGTTGCTACTATATTAAAAAAAATAATTTTTGTACATTGATCTTATATCTAGTGACTTGTTAAGTTCACTTATTAATTTTACATAGTTTATGTATAGGACCTTTTGGATTTTTAATATACACTATCATTTTGTCTACAAATAGGTGATTGTTTAAACTCTGCCTTTTAATCTTTATATACTTTACACCTTCCTTTCATTTCTTTTATTCCTCTTTTTTTCCGTATTGGCTAAGACCTCTAATATAATGTTAAATAAAAGTGGTGACAGCCCTGGCTGGTGTGTCTCTGTGGACTGAGGACCAGCCTGTGAACCAAAAGGTTGCTGGTTCAATTCTCAATCAGGGCACATGCTTGGGTTGTGGGCCAGGTCCCTAGTTGGGGCTTGTGAGAGGCAACCAACTGATGTTTCTCTTGCACGTTGATGTTTTTCTCTCTCTCTTTCTCCCTTTCTTACTCTCTCTCTGAAAATAAATAAAACCTTAAAAAAAAAAAGTGGTAAGTACAATGTCTCTATCAATACAGCACTATTAGGTATAATGTTTTCTCTAGATTTTTAGTAGATAACCTTGATTCAAATAAACAAATTCCCTTGTAGTCTAGTTTATAATTTTTAAAAATCATTAATAGGTATTAATTTTTACCAAATGCTTAAAAAAATATTGTATTGATTATGTTATTACAGTTGTCCCAATTTTTCCCCCTTTGCCCCCCTCCACCACCTGGTATCCCCCCTTCCGTCCAGTAATCCCTTCCCCTTTAGTTCATGTCTATGGGTCCTGCATATAAGTTCTTTGGCTTCTCCATTTCCTATACTATTCTTAACATCCCCCTGTCTATTTTGTACCTAGCAATTATGCTTCTTAGTCCCTGCACCTTTTCCCCTCATTCTCCCCTTTCTTCCTCCTAGCTGAAACCCTCCAAATGACTTCCATATCTATGATTCTGTTCTTGTTTTGTTGTTTGCTTAGTTTGTGTTTTTTAGATTCAGTTGTTGATAGTTGTGAACTTGTTGCCATTTTAATGTTCATAATTTTGATCTTTTTCTTAAGTCTCTTTAACATTTCATTTAATAAGGGCTTGGTGATAATGAACTCCTTTAGCTTTACCTTGTCTGGGAAGCATTTTATTTGCCCTTCCATTCTAAATGATAGTTTTGCTGGATAGAGTAATCTAGGTTGTAGATCCTTGCTTTTCACCAATTTGAATACTTCTTGCGAGCCCCTTCTTGCCTACAAAGTTTTTTTTTGAGAAATCAGCTGATAGTCTTATGGGAACGCCTTTGTAGGTAACGCTCTGCTTTTCCCTTGCTTTGAAGATTCTCCCTTTATCTTTAACCTTTGTCATTTTCATTATGACGTATCTTGGTGTGGTCCTCTTTGGGTCCAACTTGTTTGGGACTCTTTGTACTTTCTGGACTTGTATGTCTGCATTTCCTTCCCCAATCAGGGAAGTTTTCTTTCATTATTTTTTCAAGTTAAGTTTTCAATTTCTTGCCCTTCCTCTTCTCCTTCTGGCATCCCTGTGATTTGGATATTGGTATGTTTGGAGATGTCCCAGAAGGTCCTTATTCTCTCCTCGTTTCTTTGAATTCTTTTTTCTTCCTGCTCTTCTGGTTGAATGTTCTTTCATTCCAAATCATTGAGTTAAATTCCAGCTTTCTCCCCTCTGCTGATGGTTTCCTATAGATTTTTCGTTATTTCACTTACTGTAAACTTCTTTTCTTCCTTTATGTTGTTGCTGTACTCAATGAGTTCTTTGAGCATCCTGATCACCAGTGTTTTGAACTCTGCATCTGACAGGATGGTTATCTCTGTTTCATTTAGTTCTTTCTCTGGGGTTTTGTTCTGTTCTTTCATTTGGGCCATATTTCTTTGTCTCCTCAATTTGGCAGCCTCCCTGTGTTTGTTTCTGTGTATGAGGTAGAGCTGCTTTGACTTCCTGTCTTAGTAGCGTGGATTATGTAGCAAAGGTACATGTAAATTATGTGGGGCAGAGCCTTAGGTAATCACCAGGGCTGGGCAACCCACTTTCCTGCTTTGTGGCTCTGTGTCGGGGGAGGGCTCGGAGAGGGGACAATGCCACCACGTGGCCTCTGAGGTCTGCCTGGCTGTCGCTGCATTTCCAGTCACTTCACCTACTTGCTATATGTGACTGGTGCCCCTCAAGCCCCTGGTGATGAATCCATGATGCATTCTTTCTTACAAGTCTTCCACAACTAGCTCATTCTCCTTAATATTATAAATCTTTATCTTAAAAAAATCAAACACCAAAATAGTTTCTTGATTCTAGATCAAACTGCTCCCCCAATATTTTCTCAATCAAGATTCTTCAAAGTGGTTATATTCCTTGTATCCATTTTCACATGCTCAAGCTTTGCCCCCCTATAGCCTAGCTTTTATCACCCTAGTACCCATGCTACTGAAACTTTTCTAAAATTATGAATGCAAACCTAATTGTCAAATGTACAGTTGACCCTTGAACAATGGCGAGGGTTAGGGGTGCTGATCCTCTGCTCAAATGAAAATCCATATATAACTTTTTACTTCCCTACTGGTAACCAGAAATCTCACTGATAACATAAACAGTTGATTAACATATATCTTGTATGTTATGTGCATTATATACTGTATTCTTACAATAAAGTAAGCTAGAGATCAGAAAATGTTAAGAAAATCATAGAAAATATATTTACAATATTAGTTGAAAAAAATCTGCACACAAGTGCACCCATGCAGTTCAAATCTATGTTGTTCAAGAGTCAACTGTATGGGAACTTTTCAATTCTTCCTTTCTTAAACCTCCCTGGGAGCAGCTGCACAACTGACTCAATCCATTGAAACTCTACACATGGGGCACTTCTCTCATGATTTTCTTCTGCTATACCTTCCTAATCTCTTTTATGGGTTTTTCTTAAATATTAATGTTTCCCTAGGATTCTGACCTGGACCAATTTTATTTCACTATACACATTCTCTCTAGGGGACACACTTGGTTTCAGCCTTTACCTATTATTACATGACCCTCTATTTTCTGACCAGACTTCTCATAAGCTTTAGACCTATATATCCAACTATGCAGTAAACATCTTGGATACTACACAGGGAACTTAGTACTACTATGTGTGAAACGGAATCATCTTTCCACCCCAACTTGGCCATTCGTTTTCTATCTCTGTGAAAAGACTGCTATCCATTCAGCTGCCTAGGCCAAAAGTCCACAAAAGATTCTAAGCTCATCCTTTTCTTGTCTTTAGTGCCTAGTCACCAAGTTTTGTTCATTTTTCACCTCCCAAGTATTTCTCACACCCATTCATAACACACTCTCTCACTCTACTGTCATTATCTTGGTTCAAAACCTTATAATATCTATTAGGTTACTCAATATTTCCCTCTATTTTTAGTTTTTAATTTTAACAAAATTATATATGCACATATTTCAAAATCATATATAGTTTAAAAGGGTTAGTTATAACAAAACCAGCAGTCTTATGCCTTCTTCCCTAGAGATAACCATTTTTCCCCCTGTAGCTCACTATTTTGATATTTACTTCTATATCTCTATTTACCTTTCTTATGTTGCTACTTCTTGATTTTTCAGTTTTATGTGTAACTAACGACTACCTACTAGGAACAACATACTTTCATTTACCCAACAAACACTTACTGAGTACCAGTATCGTGCCAGGCATTGTTTAGTTTTGGGTGTTTGGGATACAGCAAAAAGAATAGAAAAAATTTATCAGGGGAGAGAGATGAATAACAAACATAAGTTAGAATATTATATGATTATAAAATAGGATCACTCCTAGGAAGGTAAGATGTCCTTTTTTTGTGTTCCTTAGTAATCTATTCACAGCCCTATCACAGGCAGCAGATTCTATACTAAAATACTGTGTAAAATTTGGTTGGTAGTGGGTATCTAGTTTAGATCTAAGCTGTGTTCCTCCTATGATTCTGATGAGTTTGGCTGGGACTGGAGGGATCTCTCTGCATGATAATTTTAAGGGCCCCCTAGGAAGGTGCTGGAGAACTTAAGTTATATTAAAAAGTAGGCCTGGGTAATTTTAGAGGAGCTGAATCCATGAATCTCCTGATTAACTATAAAGGACTTATTAAATCCAAACTTAACATTTGAAGAGTTAAAAGTAACAAACTACAATCATCAGAAAGGGAATGCTCTTTACATCACAATTAAATTTTCAAAATGGTACCAATGACTTATAAATCAAGCTTAGATATGTTTGAACATGACTTGCTTCTCTGATTAAAAAAGATAATTTTATTTTAGTGTAGCAGAGCCCTACTTACGTGCTTGTTAAATGAATAATAAAAAGGTTACAAAAAGGATAAAATGAAGTACAATAATAATGCATGAAAACAATGCTATCATTTTTTATCTCTTTACTTGCTTATTAAAAAAAATACAGTGAGGTAAAATAATGTTTCATAACTTATTTTTCAAAAAATTTACCAAGAATCACAAATGGTATATTAATATTTTTCTTAAAACAAAAAAATTAAAGGCTTAATTAATTCTTTAACATAGTAATAAAAACTATACTATGAGCTGTACATTTTAGAATATTTTCTATATGACCCTTCCTTAATGAACATTTTAAAATATTTTGTTATATCTTTGTCTCTTTTTAAAAAATAATTTGGTTTCAAACAGTAAATTCAAAAATTTGAATTAAGCCAGTGTTTGTGGAGAAACTTCCAAAAAATTTAGTAGGTCTAGAATAAAAGGAAAATATTTTAATGCTATGAGGTCCTTTTAATTATGGCTAATTCCCTAATTTAAAAAAAAAGCTGAATATTTACATAACATTTATCAACTATTATTAAAGAAATGTTAGAAAAAGGAAATTTCTAGCAACAAACAGATTTTTTAAAAAGTGTTTCCTAAGTATCATAATTACATTAGCTATGTATTTATTTCTCTGAGGTGAGACCTAAAAATCATAGGCAGCCAACATATCTATGAGATATAAGGAGCAGTTACATTTTGTGAGAACTTCAGAGAAGATTCACTTTCTATGAAGAATATAAATCCATTTGTCAGAAGATTAGAAACTACACACCAAATTCATTCAAATTTGACCATCAGTAATAAAGTGAAGTGTCCCAGAACACTGGGGGCAATAATGAATCATTGCTGAAAGATATCTGATGTTGGTATTTATGTTAACCATCATCATATACTATACAAACACTAAAAACTGTTAAAGATGTATAGCTGTACAATAAAATTCAATTATCTATTATTTTATTCCATAAAGCTCTTTGAACAATTCAGTATAAAAATTTTTACAGTCTGAGTTTTGGCTTTGAAAATTAGGCCCCATTTAAATACTTAAAAAGAGAAAAATGTTTGCTTATACAATTATGAGTCAGTGAGCTGTGACTCTTTACTAGCCAAATCCATTACTCCTTCAAGTGAGTTGTTACCCTTCATCACTTGTCCGTACACATGCTACAGAGCTTGTGAAACGCTTAGTGTTTTATGCAGATAGTCAATCACCTGAACACCTGACCAGTTCAACAACAAATGGGAGCTTAAAATCTTGAGAGACCACAAGAGTTTTTTTAAAGGCTTGGATCTTATTTGGAGATTGCTTTCTGATCCCTAATGACTTTAGCCTAAAATAATGTAACACCCTCCTGAAAAGCAACCTTGAAATCTCTGTGAAAGTAGATTAAATCTTCGGGACAGACAATGACATAACTGTATCTGGTCCAGATGCTAATACGTCGGAAAAACAAATGAGAACAATTTTGTCGTAGAGTGGTTCAGAACAGGCCTCCCCAAGATGTGCTACTTTGACACATATATTATTTTGAGCTGAAGGCGACTGAGACCCTGTGGGCCCAAGAGAAATCTTTATGTCTTCCTTAAAGAATCTAAATTGGGTGCCCTGCCCATAATAACAGTTATTGCCATAAATAACATTTTGTAATCTATGAGGCAGGGCAAACATGTAATTACTGAACATCTGCTCTTCTTATCGTCCTTCAAATGACCTTCCTCCCCTCTGAAGCCCCAAGGCACCTTATCTTATTTTTAGCTCAGAAGGCCACATAGACCTCATTTTAACTTTCTGTCTCTGAACCTTCTCATGTATGTGGGATTCTCATATGTACATATTTAATTTAATTTGGTTATTTTTCTCTTGTTAATCTGTCTCATGTCAATTTGATTATTAGACTAGCTGAAAGAACCTAGAACAGACAAGGAAATTTTCTTATAATATTTATAAAAATTTTCACCTAAGGGCAGAAAGTTAATTTATTACTGATTAACATGTTGTAAAGTAACATAGAATGAAAATTGATTACCTAATCAAGTAGCAGCAGAAGAGTAAACTAAGGATGAAGACAAATATAGCAGTGCCAAAAACCACAATATATATGTTGAGAGGCAGATTCTGGAATCCGATATTAGGCATCCTGAAGTTGTAATGTGGGAAATCTGAGCTCATGGATGAACTGTGGGGGAAAAAAAGAATACAAAAAATTAGGTTATAAAGACTAAGAATCAAGATAGCATCATGTTTGTACGTTATTGTAGTCTCTCCTTATCCCTGGGGAATACGTTCCAAAACCCTCAAGTGGATTCCTGGGGAGTAACAAACACTATACACTATGTTTTTTCCTATATATACATACCTATGATAATGTTTAATTTATAAATAAGGCGCAATAAGAGATTAACAGCAATAACTAAAATAAAATAGAGCAATTATAACAATATACTGTAATAACAATTATGTGAATGTGGTCTTTCCCTCTCAAGAGATTTTATTGTACTATATACAGTGTGGATATTCTGGACAAAGGGATGATTCATGTCCAGGGATGAATGGACACTACTCAGAATAGCACTCCATTTAAAATTTATTGTTTATTTCTGGAATTGCCCATAAATGTTAATGTCAAGGGAAATATGAAGGTATGTGGGAAAAATTAAGTGGGATATAAACTGTGTGTATATATGGTTTTTGTCCACAATTTCTGGCTGATTGCTCTAGAAACTTTTATAATTTCTTGAGTGTTGAGAGTGAAAAAGGGTGTCTATTGTTATGTTAATGCAAGTTTTATGGACTATGTAAGGATGGGGGCATAAAAAACCAGGACAGATCATCAGTCCTTTTTTCGAGAGCTTCCAGGTCAGTGAGCACATGGATGCGCTAGGAGAGTGACGTGCTTGGAGAGGGCATGGATGCTCCAGGCACCTTCAAACACACCTTGCTCTCTGCGTCTCTTCCATCTGGTTATTCTTGCGTTATATCTTTCTGTAATAAATCAATGAACTAGTTAAGTAAAATGCTTCTTTGAGTTCTGTGAGCCATTCTAGCAAACTAACTGAAACTAAGGAGGGCATTATGGGAATGACTGAGTTATAGCCAGTTGATCAGAAGTAAAGTTAACAATCTGGACTTGTGATAGGCATTATGAGCTGGAGGGAGTCACTGGAGCTTCCAACCTAGAGCCAGTTGGTCAGAAGCACAGGTAAGAGAACAAGCTTGAGGCTGAGGTCTGAAGTGTATGCATATGTGTGTAGTCTTGTAGGACTGAACCATTAACCTGTGGAATCTGATGCTATCCCTGGGCAGACAGTGTCAGGATTTAGTTAAATGCATGGACATCCTGCTAGTGTCCAAGAACTGTTAGTGTGGGCACTCCTTCACCCCATGTTGGAACTGGGTCCAGTAACCCTTTTCTATCCCTTAGCAATACCCTTAATCCCTTAGAAATAGCCTTCACCAGACAAATTAGATTTGGTAAAATAACTCTCAGTTTAGGAAATAAGAGATTTAAACATCCATGCTGAGAGGACTAACAAAGAAATGGTCAAACAGAGAAAGTGGTGTGGTAGGAAAAGGAACAGGTTTGCAGTCAGCAATTCTGGATATTGTTCCCCAGAATGTCACAAGCTAGATGTCAGTATTTGGCCCATTTATACTTCAATTTTCTCATCTCATGTAAGGCTTTAATGTGTTGTGTGTGTGTGTGCATGTGTGTGTGTATGTGCTTGCATGCATTTTAGTTGGGGCAGTGGGGAGGGAAGACATTAGCTAAAAGTAGTAAATAACATAAAAGAAGCCCTGACAAAGATAAAGTCTCCAGAGAGGGTTCTGCTAAACCCAATGCTCCTTTCTCAGGTGCTCTTTTGCACACAATGCCAAACTTGTGTCAAGTGGCCTGCTAACCAGGCTCCCAGATGCAGGAACTGGACACCTATCTTGGTCTAAGGCAGCCATCATCCAGGCCAGCTGGGAGTGAGCTAGCAGTGTGAGAATGTTGACCCTGCAACGGACCTTCACACTGGGTGGCATCACCAAGGAACTCTTGGGGAATTCTGAACAGAGAGACACAGACATACAGAGCATTAGAAGTAGTGCTGTCATCACAGGGAATGGACATCTCTGCCTCAGCACTCTTGGGAGCTGACTACTGAGACTTCCCTGTGAGTTGTCCCTTTTTTTTTTTTTTTTAAATTTATTTAGTTATTTGTTTGTTTACTTATTTATTTTTAGAGAGAGGGGAAAGGAGAAAGAGAGGGAGAGAAACATCACTGTGTGGTTGCCTCTCACTCGTGCCCCCAACTGGGGACCTGATGTGCAACCCAGTCATGTGCCCTGACTGGGAATCGAATCAGTGACACTTGGCTTGCAGGTCGATGCTCAATCCACAGAGCCACAGCAGCCAGGGCGAGTTGTCCCTTTTTGACAGGGCCTTACAACCCATTGCTAGAGATGTGGGGGCTGGCAGAGGATACGCTGATGCAGAATAAATTTTAGGACCTTTCTTCCTTTTGGTAAATGAAATTGCTTAGCTATGAATGATATATTGGCTCAACAGTCTAAGTACATGGTGTATTATTCCAAGGTGTTAATCCTGGTCTAGTTATACATTAGTTTTATAATATTTTCATATAGTATCTTTTCAGCATGAATATTAATTATCTTTGAAAATAAGATAATCTTTAAAAAGACAGACTATTTATCATCCTAGGAATAAGCATTCTTTGCCTTTTAGGTATTACAAATGTAAAAGTTATTTAGTAATTGCTCCTTGTGGGAATGAAGAGAAGTAGAACATACACGCATTGCTGGATCTTACTTGGCATTTCAATTACATGAAAACCTTACCCCCACCTTGTATAATTAATAGTTCCTGAAATTTCTAGTCTCAGCCCAAATTTCAGACTATCTAATTAGTTTATTTTTAAGAAAAAAACAGAGAAGAAGATGAGTATTTTATCAGTAGTAGGATTTCTTACCAAGATCCAAAAGGGACAGGGTACATTTGGGTTCTTTCCACTGTTTGGCTATTGTGAATAATGCTACTATAAACATTTGTGGTCAAGGATTTGCTTGAGTACCTGTTTTAATTCTTTTGGGTATATTCCTAGATGTGGATTGCTGGGTCATATGATAATTCTATGTTTAACTTTCTGAGGAATCACCAAACTGTTTTCCACAGTGGCTATGTACCATTTTACATTTCTATCATTGATATAAGAGAATTCAAATTTCTTCATATCCTCACTAATACTTGTTTATTTCTGTGCTTTTTATTTTTTAAATACCTATCCTAATGGGTGTGAAGTGCTTGCTATTTCATTGTGATTTTAATTTACATTTCCCTAATGACTAATGATGTGGAGCAATCTTTCATGTGTTTATTTCATTTGTGTATTTTTGGAGAAAAGGCTCTTTAAGTACTTTTCCTATTTTAAAACTGGGCCTTTTTTTTTTAAGTTGTAAAAGTTTTTTATGTATTCCAGATACTACACTCTTATTAAATACATGATTTACAAATATTTTCTCCCATTTTGTAGTTTGTCTTTTAACTTTCTTGATGTCCTTTGATGCACAAAAAGTTTAAATTTTGGTGAAGTCTAATTTCTTTCTCTCTCTCTGTGGCTCATGCTTTTGGTGTCATATCTAAGAATCCATTGCCAAACCCAGGATTATGTAGATTCACCTCTGTTTTCTTCTAAGAGTTTTAGCTCTTATATTTAGGTAATTGGTCTATTTTCAGTTGATTTTGTATAGGATATGAGGGAGAGGTCAGTTTTATTCTTTGCATGTGAATATCCAGTTGTCCAGCACCATTTTTTAGATGATTCTTTCCCCATTGAATGGTCTTTGTACTCTTATCAATAATCAATTCGTCACAGATATCTGGGTATTATTTCTGGACTCTCAAATCTACTCCATTGATCTATGTGTCTATCTTTATGCCATATCTTTATGATGACTTTAGCTTTGTAGTAAATTTAGAAATTGGGAAGAATGAAATCTTACAACTCTGTTTCCTCACCCCTAAATTGTTTTGGCTATTTGGGGCCTCTTGCAATTCCATAGGAATTCAAGGACTGGCTTTTCTATTTCCGCAAAAAGATAGTTGAAATTTTGATAGGGATTGCACTGAATCTGCAGGTTGCATTGGGTAGGCATCCCATTATTTTGGTTTGTTGTATTTCCATTTCCATCCAGCTCAAAATGTTTTCTAATTTTCCTTGTATTTTCTTCCTTAACCTATGGACTACTTAGTAGTATTGTTTAATTTCCAAATATTTGTGGATTTCCCAAATTTCCTTTTGGTGATTTCTAATTTAATTCCATCAAGTTAGGTTACAATTTTTAAAAAATCATTGAGACTTGTTTTATGACCTAGCACAGGGGTTGGTGAACTGCTCACAGCCTGCTTGTTTCTGTAAATAAAATGTAGTGGAGCCCCGGCTGCTGTGGCTCAGTGGATTGAGCGTTGGCCTGCGATCCAAGTGTCGCTGGTTCGATTCCCAGTCAGGGCACATGACTAGGTTGCACATCAGGTTCCCAGTTGGGGGTGTGAGTGAGAGGCAACCACACAGTGATGTTTCTCTCCCTCTCTTTCTCCTTTCCCCTCTCTCTATAAATAAACAAACAAATAAATTATTTAAAAAAAAATGTAGTGGAACACAGTCATGTCCACTTGTTGTTCATGTATTGTCTACGGCTGTTTTTGCATTAAAATGGCAGAGTTGAATAGCTGTGACACAGACCTTTATAGGCAACAAACCTAAAATATTTACTATATAGCCCTTTAAGAAACTTTTTACAAACCTCTGGCCTAGCATATGGTCTATCTTGGAAAATGTTCCATGTGTGCTTAAGAAGAATATGTATTCTGTTGTCATTAGGTAGTGTGTTCCATAAATGAAAGTTAGGTCAAGTTGATTGATAGTGCTGTTTAACTGTTATATATCCTTGGTAATTTTTGGTATAGTTGTTCTATTCATTATTGAGGGTGAGATATTGAAGTTTTCAACTATTACTGTTGAATTATCAATTTTCCCCTTTAATTCTGTCAGTTTTTGCTTCACATATTTTGGGATTCAGCTGTTAGGTTGGTATATGTCTATAATTGTTAATTTTTCTTATAAAATGTCTTTGTCTCTAGTAATTTTTTTTTGTTTTAAAGATTATTTTGTCTGATATGTATAGCCACTCTAGCTCTCCTATGCATATTCTTTGCAAGATATTTTTTCTACTATTTTGTGTCTTTGAATCTAAAATATATCACAGTATATAGCTGTCTAAAGTATAGGCAGTATATAGTTAGATTTTGTTTTTTTTTAAAAATCCAGTCAGCTGCTTTTAACTGGAGTAATCTATTCAATATTATTATTGCTATGCTTCAATTATGTGCCATTCTACTATTTCTCATGTTCTTTTTCTGACTTTTTTGTATTAACCGTATATTTTCTAGTTTCTTCTGCATTCCAAGTCTTTTATAATCTTCTCTGGTACTTGACTATTCGAAATCCTTCTACGATATCAGGGTTCGAAATCTTTTATCTTCAGAAGGCAGACAGCTAGGCAAGATAAATTGGCCGGTATTTCATAAATATTTCCCTAAATGCATTTTCTCTCTATAATTTCAGTTGTAAAGTCTAAGCTCATTCTTATCTTTTATTCTCTAGAGGACAGATTTTCCTTCTTTGCAGTTTTAAGAAACTGATAAGTAAGTGTAATGTCTTTAAGTGTCAAATCTGGAAAAAATGTACTCCACAAACTCTCAATCTGTAAGCAAAGGCCTGTTTTTTCTCTACAGTAATGTCTTCAATTTTTTTGTTTACTGAGGTGTCCTTCCATTTGCAACACTCACCCCTTCCCCCACTTTACTTAAAGGGGAGTTACAGGAGCAAATACTAGATCTATTGAATTTGGTGTAAACTATTTGTCTATTTCACCTGTTTTATAATCTGGACCTCTCCATCTAGCCTCAATTTTACTGACCACCCCATTATTCTGATGCCATTTTTCCCTTAAGGGATGTAAATTTCTTTGTACTTTTATCATAGTCCTTCAAGATTTTGTTTTTGTTTTTTTTAAACTTGTAACTAGCCTCTTTTAGTAGTATCTGTTATCTTTTTATCCTTTTCAGCCCTATTATTGACAATTCCATTTTCTGCACTTTGGGTTTTCTTTTTTGTTCCCTCTGGATTTGTGCACAGCTTTTCTCTTTGTTGGTGTTACCTAAGTTCTGAAATCAAGTCTGAGGTGCTAGGTTTGCTAACATAATTGAAGTGTGTCTTCTAAAACACGTCTAAAAATATTTCAGATATTTGTTATTTTGCTGGGTCTATTTTTACTCTGCCATATTCCCAGATATTATTCTATGTTGGCGCCATAAAAACTTTTTTTCCCATTTTTATGTAATGATAAAGTTTCTATTTTCAATTTAAATCATTCCATCAGATCTTTATGAGAACTTGAAGGTGGCAAGGGATTAAAATTTGATAACTTATATTCCTCTCTGAGCCCTATCCCAGACAACCATATAATCTCTAATAATCTGTTTATTAGTGTTTAACTATTGATTTTTATTTAATTTACAGTCATCATTAACTAAGGATGGGACTCTTAAGAATATGTAGGAAAAAGAGCACAGAATAATGCTGAGACAGAAGGAGAGTGAAATGAAAGACAAGTTGTAAGGGAAGAAAATACTCTCAGGAGAGCCAACCTAAACCTAATGTATAATCTTTGAAACTAGGGAATCTTTTTTTCTTTAAATAATTCTTTGGGATAGTAATTAAAAAAAACCATTTTACATAGTGTTTTAGAGTTTATGACTAACATTCAAATACATAAATTCCATTTAATCCTTATAACTGTCATGAGCTGGGTATTTACTCCTCCATATTCAGATGAAGACATTGAGACTCAAAGGTCAAGTTGGCTGCTCAAATTGAAATCACTAGCCAGTGGTAGAAGAGGAAATGAAATCCACAACTGAATCCAAATCCCTTACTCTTCCCATGAGATCCTGCTGCCTTCCATGGGCCTAACTAAGCTTGCACCAGACCAGACTGGCAGAATTTGAATAACACACAAGTGAAACAATTTCTGTCACTGGTTCCTGTGGACAGTTGAGTATACTGATGCGTTCTGGGTTATCTTCTTTGCCTTAGAGAGCCGTAAGAAAGGCCAATACCATAATTCCCAAACAATTTGGAACTGTATATATATTCACTTAAAAGTTTTAATTTTGCAATAATTTTAGATTTACAGAAGAGTGCACGAATTCCCATATACTTTTCACATAGTTTCCACTAATGTCAAAATCTCAAAACAATAGTACAATAACAGAAAATCAGCACCGATACAATACTATTAACTAAACTGTAGACTTTATTAAAATTTTACCAGTTTTTCTGCTAATGGTCTTTCTTTTCTAGGATCCAATCCAAGATCCCAAATTATATTTAGTTATGTCTTTTAGTTTTCTCCAATCTTTGACACAAAACTGTGTCCTTAAAATTAACAAAGGTGCCCTGGCTCATTGAACTGAGTGCTGATCTGCACACCAAGGGGTTGGCGGTTTGATTCCCAGTCAGGGCACATGCCTGGGTTGTGGGCCAGGTCCCTAGCTGGGGATGTGAGAGAGGCAACCACACATTGATGTTTCTCTCCTTCCTTTTCATTCTTTCTTCCCCTCTCTCTAAAAGTAAATAAACTTTTAAAAAAGCTATCATTAAAATTAATAAAGATTTATTTGATTCTGAAAATGTCATGCATTTCTAGAAACACCTTTGAATATTGAAAACCCACTGGGAATTGCTGGGTCTATGTGATAACCAAGGAAACATCTTGAAATAAGAGCCAGAGTGGCCCTAAAGACCAAAAAAGGAGGCACTCTTTAAATAAAGGGAAGAGTTGGTTGTGATAATCAAGATAGGTCAATTGTATTTAAGCTAACTGGCCATAGAAAATAAATCCACAATCAGTTATAACTCCCTGGAAAGCACAGGGTACCAGATGGAAATCAATACAACTTTGTTTAATGGGACAGTCATGAAAAATTAACTTGCTTTTAAATGAGGACTTGAGTTTGTTCAGTCTACAGACTGGGTAACTTAAGTAGATTCAAGTTTACATAAGGTTATTAGAAGGCACTGAATTTCCTCTATATAGGACCCCCGTTTCTAAATTGTAGCTTAAAAGTGGCTGAGCTGTCGGTGCCTCTATTTCAAACCCGGAACCCTTGGTAAGGTGCGTTCTCTAGACCCTGTTCAAGTTACGACGGGAGGAGTGGCAAGAGGGTCCTTTATAAACATTGAGGGTTCTGGGTTGAGCATGTTAATTCCAATACTTTATTAATGAAGTCTCAGTTACCAGAAAAGGTACCGGTTTTTTAGAATTCCTACCGGAGCTTAGAGTACCTGAAGAGAAAAGATTTCAATTGATATATTGTATGAACTAAAACTGAAACAAGTAAGTTTAGTAAAACCACAAGCACTTTCTAGAGTGGTAAAACAAGAAAAAGCTAAGAAATGGAAAAATACAACCTAAAGGCTTAGAAATTCATTAGCCAGGAAATGAAAGTAAATTGGGGGGCTCCAGGGAAGATGCCATAGCTGAGGCATTAACTGTAGACTCCAGTTTAGCTACTCCACCGGCTAGGACCTTAGGCAAGTCTCAATTTTCTCATGTGTAAAACAAGGCTAGTTACAACATCTGTTTCTGGGGGATGTGCCTGGCATACGGGAGTGTTCATCATCATGATCAAGGTCTTTTGGTTCTTTGTTGCCAGGCTGGCGTTGAGGTTAGTGTCTGAGTATTCCTGAGTCAGGGATAATTTGAGCCTGGACCACATCTCTCCCTGGTTCACTCTGGTTCAGATCCAAATCTTTGAGCCTGGGCCACAGGTGGACTCCCTTCTGAAGTGACTCAGACAGAGAAGGGAATTTTGGGAAACAGTCATTAGTTTAGCTACATTTTTTCAAGGACAATTTCCAGATGGCTCATCTGTATAAATCAAAAGTCTATTGGTTTTTTGAATCTTTAAAATAAAATCCTTACCTGAGGCTCCCCCCACCCCCATTGCTTTTAGAGAGAGAGGAAGGTGGAGGAGGGAGGGAGAGAGAGAGAGAGATTGAGATTGAGAAACATCGATTGGTTACCTTCTCATACTCATCCCAACTGGGGATTGAACCTGCAACCTGAATATGTGCTCTAACTGAGAACTGAACCCACAGCCTTTTGGTCTATGGGACAATGCTCCAACCAATTAACCACACTGGCCAGGGCTTGGATCCTACTCTTATAGAATTCTATAGCTATAAAACACCATCTGAGATGCTCATGACTAACTGAACAAACCTCAAATACTTACGAATCCAGCAAAGTGTGCAAGCTGCCTGGTATTTTGACACTGGTGAAAATTAACTTAAGTTTCTAGATATTATAATCCTAAGCATTGCCTCTTGTTTACTGGGATCACTTTTTTCTTTTAAGAAAGCTATGGTTAAGACTTCATCCTTAAGATGATTTCAGGCAGGCAAAGGAACAGCTGAGACAATGGTGCAGATGAAATAAGTTATTTCAATATTCTAGAGGGTGATTCTGGTTCTACTGATTATTTATCTTCAAAAATTCTGAAAAGGTCACTACATTCCAGAGTAGTGAATAATTCTCTAAGTGGGTTTTTTGGTCAAGACTTGCCATATCATTAGCCTTGGAAAGTTCTTTCTTACTTAAAAACATTTTACAAGAACACTACCAATCTTCATCATGCAAAACAATATTTTGATCTTATAAATGGATATATTAAAGACTATATAAGTTTGTGATTTTTCTTCCCTTCATGATCAAGAATGAGAGATGGATGGTTCAGGTCAGATGAAGCCTTACAGGGTATATGTTCCCAGTATGCTCACTGTACTTATAGGGTTGGGTCTATTCTCTGCTTATCAGTTTCCCCAGGGGTTACTGAGTTAAGTGGAAAAAAATTCACATTAACTCACAAGAGGCTGACTCAAAAATCTTAATATCAACTAATGAATTAAAACTAGTAAAGATATCTAGCAATTCTCTCTCGGAAGGTCCCGTGCATTAACCAAATTCTGGAAAAGAGAATGACATTCTTAAGGGATGTTTCCATGACATTGTTAGCTCTTCTACTCTTAAAGGACATTTTCATTTACAGAACAAATACCAAATACTGGCTACTAGAAATAGCTACTAAAGAAGGAAAGAAGGATATTTCCATTTAGAGAACCAATATCAGCTACTAGAAATAGCTACTAAAGAAGGAATCCTCCTTCCTACTCTTTAATGGAAGATATATAATAGCAAACATTCCTTGGTTTTCTCTTTTGTTTATCATTAACCAGATTGTATTAGTGACTCCCTACACCTCCCTTTCTTCCACTCCAATTAGAATTTTTAGCTGGGCACATGGCTACACTTCCCAGCTTTCTTTGTAGTTGTGAATGGCCAAGTCTCAAATCTAGCTAATGTGATGGATGCACATGAAAGTGTCTGGGAATCATGCTTAGAGCACTGAAGGTAACTTTTACCTTCTGCATCATCCCTTTCTCCATCCTGTATCCTGTAATGTGTGTGCCACCATCTTTCTCAATCAGAATGTGGTTTGTACCCAAGAGGAGGGTAGAGTGCTAAAAGAAAAGGGGATAATTGGTGAAAGGTCCATGATGCCTTAAAGCTTGATACCAACTTTTATGTGAGAAATAAATTTTAATCTCGTTTTAAGGCACTTGTTTTGGGTTTTCTGTGACTCACAGCTGAACCCATTGATCTAACATATTGATGTTCTAGGTGAGTACTATTTTATTTTATTTAAAAAAAAAAGTCATGTATTTTTTTTTTTTTTTTACTAACATTTTAGAAATTCCACCAAGTTATCAGTGCTACTGATAGTGGAGCTTTAAAATTAGCTAGTGTCTTATGGAAATGATTTCATTATTAAAATTTTTTGTAGCCATTTTCAGGGAGGTGAGTACGATTTTAAATTCTTTTGCATTAATAGACCATTTGGAATATCAGACCATGAATCCTAATTTTACTTCAGAAAAATATGATTTTTGCTCAGACTATACAAACCATTAGCTTTCTGTCATAACACATTGGATAACTAATTAGAACACAGGAAATCCTACATTAGAATGCAGTTTTCTTGATATGGTGTAGAAAGTAGTCTGGAATCATCAGTAATACATTTACCAATTATCTTCACAGAATCATAGAGTTAAAGACTGTCAACACTAATTAACTATTTATCCAAGTGAGCCACTTTACAGAGGAAGAAGCTGAGGCACAGAGAGGCTGAGTTATTCGAAGTCAAAAGGCTGGCTTAAAAAAAAAAAAAAGAAACAAGTTTCTTATTATAAGATGTGGAATTCCTATAAATTCAGACTAAACAGTACCTGGCACTTAAAAGATACTCAACGGCCCTGACTGGTGTGGCTCAGCTGGCTGGGCATTGTGCCACAAAGCTAAAGGTCAGTGGTTTGATTCCATGTCAGGGCACATGCCTGGGATCCAGGTTTGGTCCCTGGTTGGGCCATGTGCAAGAGGCAACTGATCGATGTTTCTCTGTCACATTTATGTTTCTGTCCCTCTTTTTCTCCCTCTCTTCTCCTCCTCTCTAAAAAATAAATAAATAAAATCTTAAAGAAAAAAGATACTCAAGAAATATGTATTAATATGAGTAAAGATAAGATGGTAAATCCAAGCAGCATACTGGATGAAATAATTGAAATATCCCTAAAAAGACAAAAACCACCCTTGTTTCTGGGAGAGGACAGAAGAACATACAAGCTTTGTGGCCTCCAAAGAGCAGAACTTCAACCCCAGCAACCTCTGTGCTCACCATTCTGTAGCCCCTACAGCACTTAAATAAGGGAACAGGACAAAGGCTGCACAAAGAGGCCTAAACCCAGGGGCTACTAGTGGCATTAAGTGAGGATGAGGAGATAACAGAACTGAAACACACTTCTAGAGGGTGCTTTCTATCTTGAGCCAAATATTGAAATCAACTCTACTACTCAACACCTAGCCTAATGACTTGCACACAGTAGGTGTTTTACAAGTATGTGTTTAAATTCAACAAGTAGGAAAATGTAAGTTTCAGCACTAAAACGATTTTAGAGTCCCAATGAGGAATAATCAGCTTTTATGCTTAGCTCAACAGACTAAAAATAAAAATACTGATCTTATCTATGATCTTTTGAGGCATTCCTTTATAATGACATTCTTTATCTTTCAGAAAAGACCCCACAATATTATTATTTTTAAATAAACAATCCTTTTTATAGAGCTTCTGCTAATAAATGTGGAAGGAATGCCAAAATAAGAAAATCACCATTTTGCCACATTGGAAGTAATAAATGGGGTAGTCAAACACAACAGGCTTCCTAAGTAAGCATTCTTGCCAAAAGCTTAAATCTGACTTTAATCTAGTCTCTAGAGTTAACTTCCATTTGTAGGAAACACAGGGAACACAGCGACAAACTGACCCCATGATGAAGCAAGCAGACAAATCCCAAACGTGAGAAGTTCCACAGGACTACTGACCTAGTTCCTGCAACTAGTTCATGACACACAGAAAAAGGTGGGGAGAGAGGGAGAGAGGAGAGACTGCCCTAGATCAAAACAAACATGAGAGACAAAATGACCAATTGTGATCTGTGGACTTTAAATCCCGGTGGTTTGTCTGGAACAAACCATCTCTAAAATTATAGTCTTGAGACAATTGGGCAAGCCTGAATAGAGTCTAGCTATTAGATGATACCAAGGAGTAATCGTTAATTTTATTAGGTGTTAGAATGGCATTTTGGTTCTATAAGACAACATCCTTATTTTTTAGAGATGCCTGCCTATAGAAGTATTGTCAGGGTATACATACAGAAATGCCTGGGATTTGCTTTAAAATACCTCAGCAAAGAAAGATGAAAGAAAAATATATAAAAAGTAAATATGGCAAAATCTTGATAATAGTTGAATGAATCTGAGGGATGGACATATGGGGGTGTCTTGTACTGTCTAGTTTTGAGTGTATTTATAAGTTTTTATAATAAAAAAATTAAAAAGAATTAGCAGAGAAACCTGAAAACAAGTACAGGTAAATCAATTAAAATTAATCTCAGGCAGAAAACAGCTCAATGAAAAATTAACATGACAGCTGATTATTTAGAAATTGAGTGAGTTATATGGGAAACATTACTTTTCTCCTTGTATCATTAGTCAGTGTTGTACACTGAATGTTTGTGCCCCACCCAGATTCATATATTGAAAACTAAATCCCACTGTGATGACATCTGGAGGTGACTAAGTCAAAAAGGTGGAGCCCTCATGAATGTAATTAGTGCCTGGAGGCCCCAGAGAGCTCCCCTGTTCCTTCTATCATGAGGACACAGCAAGAAGTACTGTCTATGCACCAGGAAGTGGGCCCTCACCAGACTCAGAATCTGCCAGGGCCTTGATCTTGGACTTCCCAGCCTCCAGACCTGTGAGAAATTTTTGTTGCTGGTAAGACACCCAGGCGATGGTATTTTCTTACAGCAGCCTGATAGAACTAAAACAGTCAGACAGCTATATAATATATTGCTTTATTTCTGAAGTATATTCCACTGAAAACCCCCAATAGAGAACAAGCAGTTTTACAGAATATGTTTTTTAAAAAAACGTTAAGGAATGCAGCTGTCCACTTTCTCTCCTTAGATTTTATATAATTCTGGAGTCCTAAATAGATGGTGGTAGTGTACTGAAATAGAGAACATTGAGACACAGAAAAGAAGTCACAGATGCATTTTGAACTAAATGCTGTTTTTGCTTTTGTGTAATCATTTGATCAGTTTTCCATGAACCCAGGACCTACTTCATATCCCTCGTGAAAGAGTATTTTAACTTTTAGTATGCAAAATTTAAAATGTATTCCAAAGATTAAGGCTCTTTGGAGCTCTACTTTCAAATTATATTCTAAGTAGTTTAAAGTAAACCAAACAGAAGATCAATAATCTTCCAGAAACATCTTCAAAGCAGTAAGCAACATTTTATTTCTAATAGAGCAAGTGGTTCTTAACCTGAAAATCTTTCTATAGTAAAAAAAAAGTCTACATATTTTTCAAAGGGTTTTATCATAGCTCTGATATGATACAGTGTTCTGTAAGCAACTCTAAACAAAGTACAAATTTATCAACTAACACTAAAGGCCTCCCATGAATTTGCTTGGACTCTTCAACCCTATTCTCCACTATTTCTCTAAGTACCACACTTCGGTCAAATGAAGATGGCTCCCTATCTTTGCTACCACCACTATGTGCATACTGCAGGCTACCCCAACCATCTGTTGGAAGTCTTTTTTTCCTTCATGATCTCTCATAAGCAATACAGCCTCCATGAAGCATTCCTTGATTCTCCTAACCTTCCTCTGAACTTGTCTTCAGTCCTTTATACGCCCAATACCTTTCCCCATTTTGTATCATGGTCTACTGAATACTTGTCTAATTTGGGATTCTGTGTGATGCAACAGTCAAAATTGAAATTATCACCAAGGAAGTTCTTACTACCTGTAGTGGGGTTGAAGAGTGGCCCCCCAAAGAATATGTTCATGTCTTAACCCCAGGAACCTGTGAATATGACCTTATTTGGAAAAAGGGTCTTTGTAAATGTAATTAAGTTAAGGATCTGGAGATGAAATAATTTTGGGTTATCCATGTGAACTTTAAATCCAATGGCAGTGTCTTTATTAGAGACAGAGGAGAGGGCTGTGTGACTACACAAGCAGAGATGGAATTATGTAGCCATAAGCCAAGGATCATGTGGAGCCACCAGAAGCTAGAAGAATCAAGGAGGGATTCTTTCCTAGCCTTTGAAGGGAGTGTAGTAGCCCTGTTCAAACTTTGATTTCAGACTTTTGGCCTCCAGAACTGTGAGAGAATACATTTCTGTTGTTTTAGGCCATCAATTTTTGTGGTAATTTGTTACGGCAACCTTAGGAAACTACAGCTCCTTTGTCCCATTCTAAGCCTAACAAGTCATTTTTATTTACTTCATCTTAATTAATGCAGTTTTGCAATAATTAATCACTTCAAGAGCATCAGAATATAGATGCTCCCCAAATGTCTCGTTATTCTGCAGCTATTTTTTGCAAAGGTTTCTGAATTTCCTTTATTAGTGGTCTTCCAAATATGACAGTGCAGGATTGTATCTAAATAGTAAATAGATGTATTTTTGTGAAAGTTGACATCATCAATTGTGCTATGTGGTTGGTTAAAGGATGAGGGCTTGGGTTCTAAACCTAACCCCTGACTGTGTGAACCTGAACAGATTACTACTTTTTATTTTTTTTCTTCACTATTTATTTATTTACTTATTAGAGACAGAGGAAGGTAGGGAGAAAGAGATGGAGAGAAACATTGATGCGAGAGAGAAACATTGATCTGTGCCCCCCCCCCCCCACCTCCTGCATACGTCCTGCCCTGGAACTGAACCCGCAACCCAGGCATGTGCCTCGACTGGGAATTGAACAGGCAACCCTTTGTTTTGTGGGACGACACCCAACCAACTGAGCCACACTGGTCAGGGCTCAACAGGTTACTTCTTTGACCTTCTGTTTTATCATCCATAAACAACTCTTTCAAGGTTGCTGCTGTAAGGAGTAAATAAGTAATGCATGTAAAGCTACTGGCATAAAAGGGTTTGGTATAACTTAGCTAAGGTGAAAGATGATTTTCTGGGTATAATATTGCCCCTAACTATTGATACTGTGTTTTAAGATTTAAAAAAAATTTCTTACTACCACAAAATTTATTCGGGCTTGTTTTCAGGGACAATAAGTTTAAGCAAAAACTTTTTACTTAATTATAGCTGAGTATGAGATACTCTACATACTTCTGAAAAAGTTTTGCACTTTCTTTTGTGCTAAAGGAAAAGAATGATAGCCTATATCTTTGACTTCCCTTCCCACCCATTTCCCATAAACTACATTAGCTCATAGTTTGGTGTTTCATTATCTGCCAAACTTTCTCTTTCAGTTTGCAATAAAAAGCCTATTTGGATATGATACCTAGATTCTACTTTAAGTTTACAGCACTGAGCATAATTTTTCATGCTCAGAGCTGGGTAAGAACAATAAGGAGATACAGGTCAGTTCATAATTTTTTGGTTTGCGTAGAGAAACTTAATAAACCTAAGTAATGTAGCATCAATCTCCAAATTTAAAAAAAGGAATTTAAAGGTAACATAAAGCATACTGATAGACTGTTGTGAAGTTATTACTTTTGAGGATTCAATAAACACTGTCATCAAAAGAACTGAATGCTCATATCTGCAGTGCCGTACTTGCACTTCTTTTGTTCTCAGTTAAATTATTATTATATTAAGTTTGCTAAAGGAGAAACTATACCTGACACAAACATCTATTTAGTTAGGAAAACATAAATAACAGACAAAATGAGATACAGATTTTTTTTGAATCCTCATCTGAGGATCTGCTTATTGATTTTAGAGAGAGAGGAAGTGAGAGAGACACATCGATCAGTTGCCTCCTGTACACGCCCAGATCAGGGATCAAACACACAAGCTACGAATGTGCCCTGATCAGGAAATGAACACATAACCTTTTGGTGTACAGGATGATGTTCCAAGGAACTGAGTCACCTGGCCAGGATATGAGACACAGATTTTAAGACAACACACATAATTAACCTCCTACAGAAGAAGCCTATGGTTTATATAAGAGCAAGCTTTACGACAGATGAAAATTATTACTAATCAAAATGACCATAACTTTAGAAGAAGAAAACAAAAAAAAGAATAGGCAAACTTCACTTTATGAAAAGTCAATAAATGAAAACAGAAACTTTAAAAGCAGGTCAAATAGAAGTTATTTGCAATATGAAAACATTTACTATATTGCCCTGGCTAGGTGACTCAGTTGGAGCATTGTCCTGTACACCAAAAAGTTTAAGGTTTGATTCCCAGTCAGGGCACATAACCTAGCTGGCAGGTACCATCTCTGGTCAGGGGGCATACAGGAAGCAAGTGAGCGATGTCCCTCTCAAATCAATAAAACATATCCTTGGGTGAGTATTAAAATAAAATAAAAATTCCCTATACATACTTTAGCCGTAAGCAACTAGAATACAATATACCTAACATCATTGAACCCATAAAAACTCAAGTTGCATTACACTTTTACAGGGCAAGATCACAACTTAATATGAGGTTCACTTGCAATGCTATCTAAAAGGTGGCTTCCTTTCCATGCCACTCAGGCTTGCTCCAATTCCCTAGAGCATAGTGGAGGCACAGAGCAACTCTATGGTATCAGACTGTCCTTAGGGCAGATGGACTGCCCAGGCTGGCTTTCCCAGGAATGGCCAACCAAAATAAGTCCACTGGCCAGCTACTCCTGGGCCAGCTGGCACAGAACAGGGTGTCTGGTTTCTACCTCCAGAGCAGATGAGGCTCAGCCAGCTGGCTTTCAGTGGACTGCACTAGTTGGAGTGCTCACAATTCCTTTCAAATCATCTGGCATCTTTTTGAACCCTAAATTTACCCAACACTACACTCTGATGTTAGAAATGCTCAGATAATTGGAGGAGTCCCCACTGCCTACCTAGATAAGGGAAGAAAGAGGCAGAGTGACTACAAAGTTAATTACTTCAAGAAAACTGCTCTAAATTTTAGCTTGTATACTATCAGTCTTAAAATCTAAACTACTGTCCTGATTATTAAACAAATTTTCAAAATAAAAATCAAGACAAATAATATGGGAATAAGCTAAAACAGAATTTAACATGCAGAAAGTTTTTAAGAATCCCTTAAGGCTGGCAAGACATGAATCTCCATACTCTGAACTTCTCCAGACCGTGTCTTTATCCCTTATGTGGCCCTCAGAGTGGACCTTCTATTGCTACACATATTTATCTTCCCAGCTAGCTAGTAAGTGAAAACAAGAGTGTCTTATAGCTATTGGAAAAAAAAAAAAATCTGTTGATGATGTACTGGGTGATTTAAAAGTTCCATTTCCAGAAACAAGAAAACTTAATGTGGAATAACATGAAGAAGAAACCTTTCTTTAATCATGACTCTAAAGTTCCCCATTAATATTCAGTCATTCATGTGCACTCATGGAAAAGCTAGATGAGGGATAAGGCACCTGTAAATATAAAAAAATTCATGGGTAAAAAAATATTTTAAAAAATGTATCTATGAGATAAACACAAGTCACTGACAATGTCCAATCAAGCTGTGATCTACATAGTTCCATTTGTCTCCATCTTGTCATCACAGAAATTCTTGCAAATAATATATTTGTCCTATTTAGTCATGACATTATTTAATCATGAAGCATAGAGTGTTTCTTTATTGGTCATGAATAGTTGTCATTTTATATGGTGGATTTTGAAAAATGCACTTGGTAGCCTTCATGTTGATTCCAAAGGTGACTGAATTTCACTGCTTGAAGAAATTTTCTCTGATAACTGACATTTCCAGTGATGATTCCATTTAAAAGTAAAAAATAAAAAACAATACCCCCCTCCAATATACATACTCTTGATCATTCAGTAGTACTTCTAAATCACGATTTTGCCTTAAGACCCAACGTTCTGGGGAGCATTCATGTCTTCACAGGTTGAAGGAGAGGAAACAAAGACTCCACCTCTTGACAACACCATAAAGAACAGCATATTGGGTGAGATGGGGTGTGTGTGTGTGTGTCTTTGTTGACATATATACCATATATACCATATAGTCATTTGGGGAAAATATTATCTGCCCCATGAGCAAAAAGAAAAAGATGTTTCAAGGAACATCATGAAATGTCAGGAACATCAGGGAAAAACAGAAGATCCCAAAATTTTCCAGAGTGAGAGGGAAAAAGATGTGGGGATTAGGATGGCATGAGACTTCTCAAGAACAATCCTGGAAGCTAATGGAGCAATGCTTTCAAAAGAGGGACACTAATTTTCAATATAGAATTCAATATCTGGTTAAACCACTATTCAAGTGTGAGGGTAAAATGACATTTCCAGACATATAACTTCTGAATTTAGGAAGGAATTTCATAGTTTGCATATGCCCTTTCTCAGGGAGCTACTGAAGAATGAGTGAGGGAGACACAGGATCCAGGAAAAAAAGGATTTAACACAGGAAGAAGGCAAAGGGGATTCCCAAGATGATCACAAAAGGAAGTCCTAGATGACAGCTAGAAAAAAAGAAATGAAACAGATTGAAAGATTATTAGTTATGTCATAGGATTTGAGAATGCATTAGTGACTGGTAAAAATAAAACTAAGCAAATGAAAAACAAAGAGGTGATTATTTAATTCAGGAGAAACAGAAGTTGTAAAAGAAATAAAATATAATATTAGTATTCTACTAATGGCTCATCCGTGAATAAGAGGTACATTGTCACAGTCACATAAACGTTGAAAACTGACTTAACTTGGAACTCTAAAGTACACATATGAGCAGGTTGCCCTGGCTGGTTTAGCTCAGTGGATTGAGCGTCGGCCTGCGAGCTAAGTGTCGCTGGTTCGATCTTCCAGTCAGGGTACATCAGAGAAGGAAAACTCTGACTCCAAAAAACCTCCGCTGCCTTGCGGCATACCTCTTCAGGGGAAAGGCTAAGGGAGTAAACCCCGACAGAAAATCCGGAGCCGGAGTCCCTAAGGCGGTTTGACGTTGTAGTCAACACCAGCAACTCCTGCGGCGCACCTGAAGCCAAGCTGTATCGACTCCGTCTTTCCCTTGGACCCTTCAGCTGCGAAGAGAGGGGGGGTCTGCTGCATGGGCAACAGCAGACCCTCCATATTACCCTGCCCAGGCTCTGTAGCTTCAGCGTCATCGCAAGATGTCGATTCAACACAGGAGGAGACAGATACCATGTCACTCCCAAGTCGGACTGCACAGCCATTCTCGGCGGTGCAGATAGACTCTTAAGAAGCTACACCATCGTCTCTCGAGACGGACGGCTGCCGACGACGACATATGAGCAGGGAATAGAAGGATGGCGGTGTGGGACAACTAAGTTCTCCAGTTCCAAAATAGAAATCTATAGGTAATATCCAAATAGCCAAATGAAATAAAGGTAAATAACAGAAGAAACTGCTGAGAGTTGAAAGTGATTGAACCATATGAAATTGCTGATTTTTTACTACTCCCCAATAAAAAAAATGGCTATTTCATACAGTTTAAGCTAATACTATAATAATATTACCTTGTTACTGATTTTAGAATAAACTGCCAATTGAACGGAAAACAATAATTGAGAGAAAATGCACAATAGAAAAAATATTCTTTTTATTATCAAGATATTGTTGGGGGGATAATACACCCCAGTTTTGGGTAACTTTGTCACCATATCTGCTATTACCATCACTAACATAACAATATTAGCATTTTCTAAAAAATCAAATCAGCTTTATTTTTTTAGTATATTTTATTGATTATGTTGTTACAGTTGTCCCAATTTCATTTCCCTTTGCTCCCCTCTTCCCAGTACCCACCTTCCCTCCAGCAATCCCACACTGCTTAGTTCATGTCCATTGGTCATGCATATAAGTTCTTTGGCTTCACCCTTTCCTAATATTCTTATCTTCCCCATCTATTTTGTTCCAACCAATTATGCTTCTTAGTTCCTGCACCATTTCCCCATTCCTACCTCTTCCCCCTCCCAGCTGATATCCCTCCAAATGATCCCCACACCTATGATCCTATTTCTGTTCTGGTTGTTTGCTTAGTTTGTTTTTGTTTTTATTTTTTAGATTCAGTTGTTGATAGTTGTAAGTTTGTCATTTTATTTTTTATTATTATTATTTTTCATTTTAATGTTCATAGTTTTGAACTTCTTTTTCTTAAATAAGTCCCTTTAACGTTTCATATAATAATGACTCAGTGATGATGAAGTCTTTTAGCTTTACCTTGTCTGGGAAGCACTTCATCTGCCTTTCCATTATAAATGACAGCTTTGCTGGATAGGGTAATCTTGGTTGTAGGTCCTCGCTTTTCATCACTTCTAATCCTTCTTGCCAGTCCCTTCTTGCCTGCAAAGTTTCTTTAAGATATCAGCTGACAGTCTTATAGGCACCCCTTTGTAGGTAACTCTCTGCTTTTCTCTTGCTGCTTTTAAGATTCTCTCTTTATCTTGAATCTTTGGCATTTTAATTATGATGTGTCTTGGGGTGGTCCTCTTTGGGTCTAGCTTCTTTGGGACTCTGTGCTTCCTGGACTTGTATGTCTATTTCCTGCACCAAATTTGGGAAGTTTTCCTTCATTATTTTTTCACATAAGCTTTCGATTTCTTGGTCTTCCTCTTCTTCTGGCACCCATATGATTCAGATGTTGGCACATTTAAAGTTGTCCCAGAGGTTCCTAAGCCTCTCCTCATTTTTTTCAATCCTTGTATCCTCATTCTGTACTGGTTGACTGTTTTTTTCTTCGTTATGTTCAAAATCATTGTTTTGAACCCTGGTTTCCTGACCTTCACCATTGATTTTGTGTGTATTTTCCTTTGTTTCATTTAGCACAGCCTTCACTTCTTCCCTTATGCATTTGCCATACTTAAGCATGCCTGTCAAGTCTGTGAGCATCTTTATCACCAATGTTTTGAACTCTGGGTCTGTTAGGTTGGCTATCTCCTTGTTGCTTAGTTCTCCCATTGGAACCTTGATCCGTTCCCTCTTTTGGGCCATATCTCCTCATCTTGACAGGCTCCTGTATTTGTTTGCCTCTGTGTCTTACGTAGAGCTGTTGCACCTGTTACGTTGTTAGGGGCGGAGCCTTAGGTATTCATCAGTACAGGGCAACCCATTTCACCACGTTGTGGTGCTGCATGTGGTGGAGGGGTCTGAGAGCAAACAATGCCGCTTCCTCAGTACTCGCCCCCTTTTCCAGGCCCTTCTCCCACTTCCGTATGAGACTGGTGTCTGTCTAGCTGTTGCCCTGGTTGTTGTTCCCAGAGTTGGTGGGTCTGCAGACGTTATAGGACAATGGGGGCCTCTATTGAGAGACCAGCAGTTTCTTCCTCTGCCCCAACCCCCACTGGTCTGCACAGTCAGAAGCAATGAGGCTTTTTTTTTCCCCGCCACTGGAACTGCGAGCTGCTTGGTCTGGTCTGGTGCTGGGAGTGCTCCCCAGGTGTCCCTCCCTACTTTTTAAAATGTGTGACTGAGTTTTCCACTGGCCTGCCGCTGCTGCCACTATACCGCAGTCTTTCTGCCCCGGCTCCCCCCTCCTACCTGTTTGGATGAGTATTTCTTCTTTATATCTTTGTTTGTTGGACTTCCATGCAGCTCGATTTTCTGGAAGTGCTGGTTGTCTCTAGTTTTGAGGTAGCTGTATTCCCTCTTAGTTGTGGAGGAAGTTGCCGCATGTCTATCTAGGCCTCCATCTTGGCCGGAAGTCCACAATATTAGTATTTCTAGTGAATATATTTACTACTAAAATAGCATTTAACAAAGTTTAATCTATTCTAATGATCTAGAAATTACTTTTGAATTTTTTTGTAATCCTCATACTACAGGAAATACTAAACTACAGGTTGGTAAAGATTTTGGTTAACAGAATGCTGAACAAGGCCAGGATGTTTTTAGGTTCCTTTGTTGATTCAAACAATAGTTACGTCACTCTTGCAAAATTAAAGTTCCATAATATTTTGGTACTATGCAAGCCTATTTCAGCGATAATCCCAGTTTTACTGCTTTGTTTATCTAAGACTTCTCCTTATGGTTTGTTTTAAGGGGATTCCTAAAAAATAATCAGATGTGGGCAGTTTATAAAATTATTGCAGTTGCCTCAATATTAGTAAAACAATTAAGAAAGTTAATGAAGCCCATGTTTTTACAGTCAACTTATTTTAAGTTAACTCATTAATACTAAAAATTTATTTAAATCCTACATCATAAAACCAAAACTTCTCCAAATTGAAAAGTCAACTTTTTCTAATTTAAGCTTTTACAAAAATAAAGAACAAATAAACAAAAAGAAGCAAACAATTTGACCATGCCAACATAAGGTAAGAATTTTACCAAGAATAATGGATCCCAATACAACTAATGGAAAATTTCCCCTTCAAATTAAAAGCAAATGTTTTTCATAAAGGGAATATACACAAACAATGCTGTGGAAGACTGCTTAATTTAGATAATATTTTGCAATGAAAACTACCAGGAATTAAAATATGTGACTAAAAAGAATCTTAAAGAGAATCTTAAAACTGAACCAATTCAATTATTCATATCATCCAATAAACCCTATTTTTTTTTTTTTTGGCACCACTATTTTAAGTCAAAAGATCATAATAAAAATATATTTTAGAGGTGTGTTTCTTACAACCAATTTTAGCTAATTTCCCATCACTGCAAAATTATAAGGGTAAAACAGAATTATAAAAATTGATAAAGCTGTTAATGCAATCAACTGTCTTCTAAAGCTTATATCTGCTTTAAAAAGAGAAAAAGGTACAAAGGAAATAGCAAGGAATAGCTGGTGCTACCACAATTGCTTTTTTAAAATTGGTTTATACCAACTTGTAACTCTTGGTCTTCACTCGAGGAAGACAGCAAAATCAGGCAGTCAGTCTTACTGAGCAAGTGAAAGTCTGTGGGAACCTACAGTTTCCTTTTCTCTCTGGGGATGAGTACGATAAAAGGTGCTCTGTTTTCCAGTAGTCCTGTAAGAGGAGCCATTGAGCTGGGCTGCACAACCAGACAACAGAACACAGGAAAATTTCAGATCAAAGCAAAGGCACATACCAGGGTAATATGCAATGAAACCTTGTGCAAAGTATTAAAACAAACAAACAAACAAAAAAAAAAAGCGTGGAGGTGGACAGAACCTGCTGGACCACCTTCTTATTAACACAGGAAGAAACAAAATCTGCCTGTACTGAGCAGCTGAGAAAAGTGTCCTAGATATACCGGAGTATTCCTATAGACGTGTATACGAATATAGGTATATATTATAAATGAACCAAACCCAGAATACAGTGTCCTCTATGTACGAAAGTATTCCCATGTACGTACGTAGCGCCATTTTACCATCAACTAAACCCCCACAAAAAACAAAGTGTTCTAGATATACAGATCCATGAGAGCACAGACACATTTTCAATTAACGAAACCCACTGATTTTTATAGTAAGGAACAAACAAAAAAATATTTGTTTGAAATGATGTGTGAAAGAACATCAGACACAGAATTGGGTGAAGGTCTGATGAAGTAATGTCTTTTTTCCCTCAGACCTTTTTGAATGATGTGATTCATTTCATAGGAGACACAGATACACAGACACACACACACACACACACACACACACACACGCGATAGCGCGCGCGCATAGACACACACACACACACACACACACACACACACACACCATTAGGTCTCTGGAAACAAAGGAAGGTCCTTAATTCTTTGGCCTGTGGAAGCACACGCGCCCCCCACCCACAGGCTGCAGGCCACCTCCTGACTTTAATTAATGAGGACGCCGAGACGAGAGATCGCACTCTTAGACCATAGCCACCGTACAGTGACAAACGGGCACGAGACAGACGCCACAAAGAAAGGGGAGGAGCAGATGGGGATCAGGAAAACACTGCCACGCCGCACCCCCCACGGCGCGTTCCCACTCCCTACACTGAGGCAGCGGACTTCGCCATCCTCGTCCTCGCCTCCCGCACAGCGCCCCCCCACCCCCCCTCCCACGCCCGGGGGCCCGATGCCGCGCACCAGTGCAAGCGGGGCTGGCGGGGAGTCGCGAACCTTCTCTTCTGCGACTTCCCGGGGATAGCCTGTGCACCCTCAGGCCTGGGGGCGGACCCTCCTACGAGTCTCTCCTGGCCTGGGGCCGCTGTCCCACTCCTCCCTGTCCCCTGCCGGAGCGCCCGGAGTGAGTGTGTGCGAGGCTGGCGCTGGCCCGTGGTCTCCTCAGCATCCTGAACCCGAACCCACCCGGTCCCCTAAGCCCCAGCCCGGGGGCGATGGGCCTCTGCACCCCGACCCTCGCTGTCCACTCACTCGGTAGCGCCGGGGACGGCGGTGGCGGCGGCAGCAGGCGTGCGGGGCCGTCAGCGCCGGGCAGCAGGCTGCGGGCAGCGAGCGTCTGCCCGACCAAGTGCGGCTGAGGTGGCGGCAGCACACTGCGCTCGGTGTATCGCTGCTCGGGGCGGGCCCGACGGGGGAGGGGCGGGCGCCGCGCCTCTCATTCAAGCAGCGGGGCGGGGTGAGGGACCCGGATGCCCTGGCATTTCCCCGCCCACCTCACTGAGGACGCTGTCCTTCAGGGTCTGCAGTGCGCAGGCGCTCTGCTCCTTGGCTGGTCCTGGTCCCGCCCCACCCTCTGGCAAAGTCCCTACAGACCGAGCTGCTGCAAATAGACCCTCTCGCTTAATCTTTAGTACTTTTGCATGTCCTGTAAGCATTTTTAAAAGTGAAATCTTAGAACGCACCATCTCCTTTCTAGCATCCAGTCTGCCAGCCCCTGGGTGCTCAGGAGTGCCCATGAGTTTGATGGGGATACCGTGCGCACCGCCCCCTTCCTCCATTTGTCTCTCCTGCTGCAGGTCCTCCCAGCTGAGTGCTGGCACCTCAGTGATGGATGAGACCCAGAATCTACCCAGATAGTCGAGAGAAGTGTACAGAAAAGAGTGCATTCCTTTGTTTATTTGCATTGACTCAGTCCCCTCATCTCCCCCAGCTCCCATTCCAAAGGGCAGGCAAGAAACTGACCTTGATTTGGGGCCTGGGCTCAGCCCTTTTGTAATACCAAGGCCTAGGGTCTAATGCAGCTCCAAGGACCTAGGGAGGTCTCTCTGGCAGGCAATGTATTCTGCGGAGACACCCTATGGTTCCCAGATTCTTGGCTCTGCCATTCCCGTACTGAAGAACTCTGTTGATGCTGGCAGCTTGCTGCAGGCCTCACAGCCATCCCCTCTGAGGTTCCTCAGTGGAGTGTGCAGCTCAAGGTTTACAGAAATGATTGCCCCCTTTCCCTTAGTCCCCATGTCCTCCTCTGAGGTTCTCCTTTCTTCTCCTACCTTTCAGGCCCCCTCACATAAACCATAAACAGCTCAGTGGCTTAATGTTGAGAAGCAAAAGTGATCACGGAAAGAGCCTGCAGCAAGTTCCTTCTGCTTTGGCAAACCAAAAACCTCCAAAGCAAGGGGGAAGTACATCTCAAGAAGTTACTCAATTGTCGCAGTCCCCAAAGTGAGAGTTGGATGAAGGCTTGTGCTAGACAGAGTATGGCAAAAGCATGTGGGAGACCCTTCTTCTTCTAAAGCTGCTTGTCAACACCTGTCCCCACTGCCACCCAAGCCAAGAATGTCAGGATCTTTTTCCCCTCTCTCCTTTCACTTCTCGCTCTCATTTGAAGCAGGAGGACCTTCTCAACTCTAATTTGCTAGTACCTCTCAATCTGCCTACATCAGGCCTCCTCTTCTCCCTCCAGAGGTATTGCTGAAATTTCAATCCATGCTTATGCAAATCAAGTTACATGGTATGCACATGTTCCCTTGTCTCTATCCTTTTCTCTTTTTTCTCCCCAACTTGCCACTTTGGTTTTCCAGCCATTTCCAGAGCAGCACTACGGTGTTCACCCTTAGTGCCTGTGTTCTTGCTGTTTGTTCTCTTTATTATGAAAGCAACACTTATTTAGAAACACTCAAAAGACAGTTTTTTAATGAAGTGTTCCTTCCTGTTCCCTCCTTGTTGACAGACTTTCTTTTGGAATCCTCACCTGTACCCGCTTTCCTCTCAGCACAGGCACACTTAGGGTTCCTACTCACTTGCATGTTTCCCATTGCGACCAGAATATGAGCCCTTAAACCATAGGAGCGATGTTTCCTTGAGACCTAGCTGGTAGGTTACTCGTGCACAGTGGTCATTCAATGGTTGTTGAGATAGGTGATGTTCCCTGGTGGGTGAGGGAGGCTCCATGGGGGAGAGAAAGGCTGAGCTCCCATTTCTTTCTTCTCCCTTCTTGTTGCTTCCTTCCCCTGATGGTTGTTTGGAAACACGTTTTGTTTGTTTAGAAAGCTTGGCTAGAGAGTCACTAGTCCAAACACTGCTGTAGGGTAGAGGGTGGAATGACTCCAGCTTCATGTCCTTTGTCCTTGTGAAAATTAGGGCGGGGAGGGGGAAAAGAGAGACAGAAAGAATGTAAGGATGTAAGGAGGAGAGATGTGTTCAGTTGCTATTTTCAGTGAGATCCATCTTATGAAAATTTTGTTGAGGCACTAGCTAGCCTAACTGCTCTTTGGGTCAAGGAGAACATCTCCCCTTGGAATTGGACAAGCGGAACCCAGCCTCACAGTTTTCACAACACATATCACAGGATCCTGACCTTCTTTCCCCAGTAGTGGATTTTTCCTTACCCCTGTTGGGGTAGAAGTCAGAGTTATTGGTCTTCTGGTATCTCCAGCTGGAGATTTACCTGCCAGTCCATGATCCTATGTGCCTAGTGATACAAAAGGTTCTATTCCCCCCTCACCACTCCCTACCACCCCTGTCTTCTCTAGGCAAAATGGATATGAAATATGCGATGTTGGTATATTAAGGAAGCCCTGGGCAGTTTAGGTAGGTACCCCAAAGCAGCAGGCATCCAGGACTTGAAGTAGTTGCTTTCTCAGCTAACATGTTCCCTTGTTCCACATGATGGGAGACAGATGGAAGGAAAGAGGATGCCCCTCTTACTCTCTACCTCCCCTCTCCCCACTTTTAACCATTTCCTACTTATTCAAAGCATTTTCATCATCCCCAGCTCATTTCTCAAAAAACTTTGCCACTACCCACATGGTCAGAAATCCTTTAAGACTCCTCTACCTTCTGTAAAAGAGATGATATCTAATTTTAAATCAAATGTCTATGACTAATTTTGGAATAGCAGCTTTCTGATGGTAACTGTAGTAGGAGCAGAGGTTGGTTTTAGTCATTTTGGATATGGTGCTCGATACAAGTTTTTTTGAATGACTGCCTGACCAATAAAGGCAAAAATCAGTTTTTCAAACCGTAGCTAGAAATCAAATGTGGTCTATAGTCCAACCCCTCTGCCTTTCCTTCCCAAATGGTTAGACCTATCCATCTGTTGAATGGATACATCGTCGTATTGGCCAATATTTGACTGCTTAATTAATCTAGAACTCTGAATAATCTCTTCAAGGGCTGGCCATTCAATGCTTTGACCCCTTGGACTGGGTCAGCAGATGAGTCTCACATTTCTGTAAGAGATTGAGGTATGGTACTATGTTTCCATTCATCCAAGATTCCCAAAGAGTCTCCTGCCGGGCCTCCTCCTGCTAGCATCATCCCAATGGTCCTCCTCTTCTCACAGGCCGTGTTGATCTCTAGCTGGGGTGTGAGTCTGACCTTGGAGTGATGGAATTGCTTCTCGATGCAGGATGTGTGTGCAGAACTGTGAAACAGTGTGAGTGGGAAAGGAAGTATAGGTTCCTATGTGCATGACAGCTTTGCGTCGAGCAGTTTCTTCTCTGAGGCAGTAGCCAAGCATTCCGTTTTCCTAGCTATCAACAATTTATGTTGTCTTTTTTGGCACACACAGGCCCAGTGACCCAAACAGAGCTCAGAGCTCCTGAAAATGTAAATGTGCTCAGGATTCCGCGTGAGCACCTTCTAGCTGAGACCAGCTGCAGACAGAGGAAGTGGGAGCAGCATTTCCCAGTGATGATGCAGTCTGTTCCTACTTGCTTTTGGATTGGAGGACACCTGTCTTAGTGTGAATTCTCCTAAGAGCAGGTCCTGAGACAAGGTTTGAGATCTAGGTAATTTATTTGGGAGGTTATCTCAGGAAATAGGAGTGAAGAAATGGGAAAGCGAGATATGGAAGGGAGAGAAGCCAATACTAAGGTGTGCTAATGGGCCAGTTACTGCCATGGGCACCTGGGAACCCCCTGAGAAACTTCGTAGGAACATCCTCACACTTTCCTCCCAGGTGATGATGAAGGAGGCTGGAATATTTATTCACTGACTTCCCGTTGCTTATAGATGACAACTGGGAACTTTGAAGTTACATTTGTGCAGCAAGCTCAGCTCATCTGCTATTGGTTACACAGTCTCTACCACTATTATCACCACAATTCTTGCCTCTCCTAAGTTCTCCCACCCAATTGTGTCACTACCTTTTTTCTTTTCTGGGTTTTTCGGTCTGAGCTTGAAGGAAGAAGTGAAGTGAGATCATATCTTTGCTCACAAACATTCCAGGAAAAGGGAACTATATGGTTTAGTACTTCCCTCTTTCAACCTATCCAATCTATCCAAATAGCTCTGCCACCATTGCCTCATCCTAATGCAAGGAACAGTAAAGAGGGAGAGGGCAAGAAAGCAGTCTTTCTGGAATGACTTCTGGCCTCACAGAGTCATAGAAGCAGAGCTAGAGGGGATGAACTCTCTCATTAGAAAGATAAGATCCAGTATCTTTTGCCTCTCCCACTATAGCAGTACCTCCTCTAGGCAGGTTTCCCTGGTTTATCTTGGCTTTTTGCCCTTCCAACCTACTTGGTCATAATCTGGACTCAGCCCTTTATGCCCTCAGAGGTGGGTGAAGGCCAAGAGTGGGGAAGAAGCTTGAACTATGTACAGGAGGGTATCCTCTACTGTGAGACACAGGTTCCACCACAGGCCTTGGGCTCCTTTGCCTGCAGTTCTCACTGGCCTGTCATCCAAAGGGGCTCACAGGAGGGAAGTGCTGGCAGAAAATATCTTCTTAATATGACCAGAGATTTCCCCTCCCAGGTTTAGATGCTGAATTGAACCCACACGTCTATCTTTGCACCCTCCTGAAATCCATTAAAACTACTATAAAGAGATTAAAAAAAAAAAAAAAAAGACACAAACTTATGAGAACAGAAGAGACAATAGCAAAAAGAATTTTGGAAGCTGGAAAACAAATGGATGAATGGTAATTGATTTAGCAGTCCCAAGAAGGTTGAAACCCAGAGAAAGCTAACAGACTTACTTTCATGGTAAAATACTAAAAAATTAAAACAAACAAAAAAAGGAGTTGGCAGTCTTAGAAACTTCTGGAATGCAGCAATCCAAAATCGGGAGAACTGGGTGAAAGGTGATTGGGAAGCAGTGAAAGTTCTAGCTCTTCTCTCACACTCTTGATGCTGCAGGGCCCCTTCCCCCCAAGCAGAAGGCTGGAGATTTAGTTTGGAGTGGGTAAAACAGAGGGTCTTTGGTCTGGGGACACCAGGCACAGCTGAGGACAAAGGTGTCATGTAAAGAACAGGGGCATTAAGTAAATATTCGCTCACTGCAGGCTGAGAGCCTCAGCTTTCTTTTCTGCTCACTTTTCAAATCACTGGCAGCCACACTCCATCCCTCTTCTCTGGTACTCTGACCAGTCCTAAAGGAAAGAAATAAGGATATTGGCATTGGCGTTTCCAATAAATGACCACCCGTATCTCCCTACAGTGAATCTCTGAATTGACATTTCTGACGCCCAAACTCAGGGCTTTCAATAAATTTTACTCTTATTCAAGAGCAGACAGCTAAAGATGATGTCTCAGGTTCCCTATAAACAGAGGCTGTGGTGGGGATTCGGGTGCATGTGAATTGAGAGTGGTCTCTCAGGAGAAGCCCCCCCCCCCCCCCCCGCCACACACACCATGTCTCACTTCTCTAGAAGCAGCAGTGAAAGGAGCTAAGAACAAAGCTGTGGTCTTAGCTGGAGTCTAGCCTCGTTCTTATCCCACAGAGAACCCTGGAGTGTGAACTACATCCTAGAACTGATCTCACCTTGATGCAAGAAGGCTTTTTTTGTGTGTCCACATTTTAATCAATCATTGCCTGTGGCTTACCAGGGAGGTGGCCATAACCTCCCAGACCAGGCAGCTTCTGGCTGAAGTCAATTGTCTGGAGCAGAGATTTTCAAGCAGTGTGCCACAGAATTTTTAAAACATACAATACCTGACTATTTAGTCAAGGGAACTAACCTCTTTAACCTTAAATTGTCAAATAAAAAAGTGACAACAGCCAACATAACAATAACTTTCTGGTGTGAATGCTCTGTCTTGAACCATAAATATATAGATCATATAATAGAGTTGTATCTAATTGGTCATATCGCATAATAAAGTTGCATCTGACTGATGAATTCTTGGTACCAGAAATCTTTATATACAAATATAGGCACCTGATTTTTAATAAAAAGTCATTTTGGAGCAAAAAGGGCAGGTCATTACTAGATTTTGTAAATCAATCAAAATCATACCGATTTTTGTCAGAGTGGCAAAAAATATAACATATTTTTTGGTGTGCCACAGAATTTTAGTAATCAGTTTGTGTGCCATGAGATGTAACAGGTTGAAAATCATTGCTCTAGCGAAAGAGGCAACTCTGGTTCATTAACAACCAACACTCGCAGCAGCTGAGGGTTGTAGCAAGCTACCAATAACATCTACCACAAATTACCACACATCTGAGGAAAATTGCTAACAGGGAAGACAGAGAACAAGTAATAATAAAAATAAAATAAACCACAAGCTGAGAATTAAAATAAACAGAAAAAAGCAACTTGGATAAACCCAAGATTTATTCTCAAGAATAAGAGATGATACTACACCTATGACAAAACATAAGATGTTATTGTAGAAGACAGAAAACAGGAATAAACCTTTAAAATATAAAAAACAAATATGATTGCTGAAATGAAAAACTCAGATGATTTGGGAAATAAAGTCTGGGTTATCTCCCAATAAAATAGACCCAAAAGACAAAGTGATGAAAAAATAGAAAAGAAAAGAGGAATCTAGGAGGAATAGTGCAGATGGTTTAACATCTAAATAACATGCATTCCAGAAAGAGGGGAGCAAATCATCCGTGAGATAATTCAAGAAAAATTTCTCAAACTGCATAAACAAATTTCCATGTCAAAAGGGCCGACCATGTGCCTAATTCAATGGGTAAAAATAGGCCCAAGCAAAGCACGTACGTCTGAAATTTCAGAACCCTGGGGACAAGAATATTCCACAAGTTGAATCAAGTAAAACCAAGTCTCAGGAATCAAAATGGCTTTACACTTCTCTTCATTAAAACTGTTGCAGCAACACTGGAAGGTATAATACTAGAGTAGCAACTGCTAAATTTTAAAGGGGAATTGTTGCCAATCTAAAATTCTATTCCCACCCACACTATCAATCAAGAGAAAAGTAGAATAAAGACAATTTCAGAAATTCATAATCTCATACTTCCTTTTCTAGGAAGTAACTGAAGAAAGTACTTAAGCAAGCTGAGGAAGAAAACCAAAAGAAAAAGACACAGGCTACAGGAACCAGGGGGTCCAACATAGGCAGAGGAATGGGAATCTCCATGAGGTTGATATAGGGTAAACCTAGGAGGATCTGTGAGAAACACTCAGAATAAATCACTGGGACACAGGACATCAGCAGCAAAGCGAGGCGTTTATTCATGAGTCTGCAGAGTGGGGCACACTGCCAGCCAGGGGCATGCGTGCACAAAGTAGACAAAGAAAACTGGTTTTATACTAATGTGATTAGCTCTCCCTCCCCTCTCCTTCTTCCCCATTTCTCCATTACTGGTTAACCTGGGTTCACAATCTAACATGATTAACTACTTAATTAAGGGTGTGACTAACTAAGGGTAATCTAGTTATAGGTCTATCTCCAACTTATTTGCAAAGTTATCTAGCTACATCTTTTCATTTCTCTGTGTTTGGTGGTGATAATCTTCCTCCTTTTGATCCCAGAGATCTGTGTGAGGAGCTGCAGAATGTCGTTTCCTCCCCTCTTTTCGATGATTTATCTGTTAATTATCTCCTACTGGTTTGAGAGTCAGTGGCTTCTTTATCCCTTATAATTCCCCGTTTCTTTTGGAAAATTGACTACTCAAACCTCTAATAATTTGTCCCTTCAAAACTCATGAGGATTTCTTGACTCTCTGCCTCATAGCAAGGATTTTCGTCAGCCTCCAGGAGGAGGAGATTATTCTGTTGATAAATTGCTGGCATCTGTTTAGTTAGTGCAGTCTCAATTAATCTGTGAACTAAATCTCTGATGCAGGGAATAATACAGCAGCCTAAAGCAGTAAGGGCACCTGCTACTACTGTGAGGGAGACAAGAGCTGAAGTAATCATTCCTTTCCAATTGCCAAACCAGTTTTCTAACCATCCTCTTATAGGATCGTCAATACCTGAGTTTCCTGCCAGTTCGTTTGATAGGGTGGTTAGTGCCTGTAAAATCTTAGTCTCATCAGGAGCTGTATTATTGGGGATAAAAGTGCAACACTGTCCCCCAGGCATTACACATACACCTCATTTTTCTGCCAACGTCATACCCAGTACTATCCTATTCTCCCAGGTCATTCAACTGGTGGCATCTAACTGTTGAGCTATTCCTCCTATAGCAACCCTGGTATAATTAATAACTCTCTGCTGATTATAATAATATAGTTTATTCAATTAACATTCTTATTATTGTTTACTACCAGAAGAGGACTGACTCAAACCCTGCCGCTATTTGATTCCTAGCCTTAAAATTCTCTGGAACTCCTTTAGGGACCCCCAGGGGCATCGATATAGATATAAGGATCAAATGATCCACCATTAGGGGCTGTTAACCTCCTTTTCATCACCATTTTATAGTCAAAATCCCTCCCATTTCTTGGGGCCTTGGAAGAAGCAAAGCCATTTGTATAACTAAGATACTACCTACCAGCCATAGCTATACAAAGACATCTTGAAAGCTGTCCACTTCCCCCATGTTCAAACCATAGGCTCTTGGAAATTTTGGGGGAACCTTACTCTGTAACAATTCCTCCTCTCAGACTTAAGACCCTTTATAATCTGATAAAGGACATTGGGCGAAGGTCTCGTGCTCCTGTAGCTGCTTTAAGCTGGACATGGTCATTGTCCTACCTTCCCTTGGGTCTAGAAATCCCTAATAGAGTGGAAGTGAGGAGGAGAGGGTGGCCTTCCCACATGCAGAAGGATTTTGTAAAGTCCAGGTCAGTTGTCTGTCCCAGGACAGTGGCATGCTCAGTTTCCAAGGGCTGACACTGCTGAATAAACTGGCATCCTTGTCATCTTTGGGGGGCAACAGATTTGGCAACGGCGTTAAAAGGCATAATTAAAACTATAACCACTAGATGAAAACAGGCAGGAATAAATGTTTAATGTCCTACATTAGGAAAAAAATTGGCTTCTCTGGCAGAAGGTGTGCAAGGCATGTCACACCTGTTCAAAGCCCTTTTGCACACTAAACTTAGTTTGGCTAAGGGGAATATTTTAGGATTTCACCCATCTCAGAACTCTGGGCTCTTTCTGTTCAAGCTATGGGACAGAAAAGAGAAACCAGTTTTAATATGAAGTCCACAGACTGCCCCACACTTTACCAACCCAACCACTTAGTTCAGCCAAACCATTGAGTCTCAGGAGGTGGTGATGCAGATGGGCTTTTTAAGTGAGGCGTATATGAGCTAACTCTCCTTATAGTTAGTTCTCCTTAAAGCTAGTTTGTTTAATGATTAGTCACCTAATGACCAAGTTATCTAGTATTTAATCTCTCTCTGAAGTCCTGGCTGGTTTAGCTCAGTGGATTGAGCGTCGGCCTGCGAGCTAAGTGTCGCTGGTTCGATCTTCCAGTCAGGGTACATCAGAGAAGGAAAACTCTGACTCCAAAAAACCTCCGCTGCCTTGCGGCATACCTCTTCAGGGGAAAGGCTAAGGGAGTAAACCCCGACAGAAAATCCGGAGCCGGAGTCCCTAAGGCGGTTTGATGTTGTAGTCAACACCGGCAACTCCTGCGGCGCACCTGAACCCAAGCTGTATCGACTCCGTCTTTCCCTTGGACCCTTCAGCTGCGAAGAGAGGGGGAGTCTGCTGCATGGGCAACAGCAGACCCTCCATATTACCCTGCCCAGGCTCTGTAGCTTCAGTGTCATCGCAAGATGTCGATTCAACACGGGAGGAGACAGATACCATGTCACTCCCGAGTCGGACTGCACAGCCATTCTCGGCGGTGCAGATAGACTCTTAAGAAGCTACACCATCGTCTCTCGAGACGGACGACTGCCGACGACGACGATATGTACAGACAATTACTCAGGTAATGAGATTATAGGCTTATGTCCTATGCAAACAGAAGGAAGAATATACATGTTAATTCATACAACATAACCCACAAAACAGCCTCTGAGTCTGTAAAACTGTAGAGGCATCCAGTCAAAGGGCCTTTGCTGGAATGGTATTTAACAATGGCAATTTGACAGGTCATCCTTGACTGTGGATTGAGCATCTTTGTTGATGTTACAAAACTAATTTTAACTTCTAAATGAAAACAAACTTTTAAAGACAGTTAGGTGCACTGGTTTATAGTCTACCACTGAACATTGTGATTTTCCTCAAATCATGCTTTTTCTCCTAAAGATTACCCTCCTTGTTATTTTTTTAAGTATATTTTATTGATTATGTTGTTACAGTAGTCCCAATCTTTTCCCCCTTTGCTCCCCTCTGCTCAGCACCCGCCTTCCCTCCAGTAATCCCACCCTCCTTAGTTCATGTCCATGGGTCATGCATATAAGTTTTTTGGCTTCACTCTTTCCTATATTATTCTTAATTTCCCCTGTCTATTTGTATCAACTGATTATGCTTCTTAATCCCTGGACCATTTCCCCATTTCTCTCCCTTCACTCTCCCAGTTTATAACCCTCCAAATAATTCCCATTCCTATGATTCTGCTCCTATTCTGGTTTGCTTAGTTGGATTTTGTTTTTATTTTTTAGATTCAGTTGTTGATAGTTCTGAGTTTGTTGTCATTTTAGTGTTTATAGTTTTGATCTTCTTTTTATTAAGTAAGTCCCTTTGACATTTCATATAATAATGGCTTGGTGATGATTAACATTTTTAGCTTTACCTTGTCTAGGAAGCACTTCATCTGCCCTTCCATTCTAAATGATAGCTTTGCTAGATAGAGAAATCTTGGCTGTAGGTCCTTGCTTTTCATCACATTGAATACTTCTTGCCAGTCCCTTCTTGCCTGCGAAGTGTCATTTGAGAAATCATGTGATAGTCTTATAGGCACCCCTTTGTAAGCAACTCTCTACCCTCCTTGTTATTAAAGGGACTGCATTAAGTCCAGTTTTAATTTAGCCTGTTCATTTGCATAAACACAACAAGAGCAGCAATTGATCACATATAATCTTTTAAGTCTGCTTTGCTGGAACTCACACAAGGAATCTTCAGGTTGACCTTCAGTCTGCCCTTCTGGGCACAGAAGCTGAGCCACACACCTGCCATTGGGCCTTGCTTGTAAAACCATGCTTTTTACAAGATCCTCAGGTTTTCCACTGTGCCTTAAGGATCCTCCTAGCCATCCTTCAGGAAAGCAACCTTTGTTCATTCCCTAGAAATATTGCCACAAAACACACAACCAACCAGGGTATCAGGCTTTCGCTAGCCTTGAAATTCAATTCCCATTCCTCAGGGCTTTATGGTAACAACCAGAGCCTAGGCAAGCCTCCTTCAGGCATGATATCTCAGCCAAGCCTCAGTTAACAAAACCACCATTAGCAACTGGTATTATTAGTTTTATGCAAAAGAAACCTACGTCATTTCTTACTTCTTTAGAGTGCCAAATACTGGAGGGATCAGGTAGGCAGAAAAATATAAAGGTGTGAAAAAAATCTCTGTCCTTCAAAATTGCACTTACATGCATTATGCCTTCCATTACTAAAACCATGCAATTTCTTTTCAAAACTTTTATAAACTTCTAATAAACCTTTTTTATCTTCATGGCTTAAACTTTCCCTGGTTCCCTTCATTTCATGTGAAGTTTTAACTTTCCCTGGAAAACCTCAGTTTTTCCTTTCAGAACATACACAGAGCAATAATTCAAAATAGAGACAGCTAGATCCTCTCTCTCCAGTATGTCCACTGGCCTCCTAGAGAGACATGCCCTGGCAGAGACATGCTTACTTACCCAGACTGGAATGCTTTTCAGCCCTGAATGACCCTTCCTGGGTCCTGGTTGGCAAAAGAAATTTTTGTCAACCAGTTTACAGATGACCTTGTCTAGGTCTCATTGGTCAAAAACAGATACAGAGAATTCCATGACAGAACAGATCTAAATACACGTTTATAAAATCAGAACACAAGCAGCTGAGGTTTCCTTTTCCCAGGTTTAAAATTTCCATAACTGTTTCCTTTTTATCGTTACAACTTTCCACAGACCTTCTGCAACATTCACAGACTTTTAAAATACCCTTTACATCTTTAGATTTAAGCATAACATGCTTCCAATTCTTGTTCTTTTCCACACTGTGAAGGACTATACTCAAACTAAGTATCTGGCAGCTAAAAGTTCCTAGGTTTGCAGAGATGTCCTGCAACTTTAAACAAACTTCTGCTTCTCCTCTCTTCTAACTTACACTTTCTGAGTTTTCCTGAGGAGTTTTCAATTGTTCTATCTGGCCCATTCATCTACCTTCTGCAAATTCTTATAAATATCTGGCCATCTTCTGTTACAAAGGTGACCTTTAAGAGTCCCTGCCCTACAACATTCTTTGGATTTAGACCAGAATACTTTCTTATCTGGTCCCTGAACTTCTGTAGGAATGCTGATGGAGTTTCATCTCTTTCTTGCTGTATCTTGAATGCCTTGGAGACATTCTGTGCTTGGGGAATGGACTCCTTGATTCCCCTGATTATGAGGCTCCTAAGGTCTCTCATCTGAGCCCTATCCTTTGGCCTGTTATTATGCCACTCAGGATCTATACTGGGAAACTTTTGTTCAGCTGGGACAATTCCCTGACCAGGAGGATGTTCCCTTTTCCATATCCTCATAGCAGCCAGTCTGATCATTCCCCTCTCTTCCCCACTGAATATGTCTAGTACAGACATCAATTCCATCCACGTGTATATGCTGGGTCCAAGGAACTGATCTAATTGTTCTGCCAATCCATAGGGGTCCTCTACCAAGTGCTTCATATAGCGCTTGAAGTTTCTAACTTTAGTGCTTGTTAAGGGAGCATTTGACATACCCAATTTGTTCTGGTCCCATGGAGACTGCCCTAAGGGGAAACATTGGCTGCTCTGTGGGAATAAGAAAGTTCTTCAGGTCTTGCTTACATTGTTCTAATTCTTTTCTTAATCTAGAGTAAGTTCCCGCCAGTGCCATGGGTGTCATGGGCACAGCTACTGTTTGGGCACCTGTTAGGTGTCCCTGGCCTGATTTGTCTGTACTCTCTGTCTGCAGTGCCTGAGCGCAGCTGGCTGCCAACTGGCCAGGTCTGTAAGGTAGCAGGAGACAGGACAGAGATCCCAAGCTTTATCTTCTTTTTCTTCTACAGGGAAGAGACCTGTAGACCTGCTGGTAGGTTGTAACCAGCAGAGAGCATTTTCCTTTTCTTCTTTAGAAGCTGATGCCTGATCACTCACATATAAGATCAGGGCTTAAGAAACCCCAGTTTCATTGGACCCAGATTGGGGCCAGAAAACGGATTGCCCCTTATTGGGTTTCCTTGGCCAAAGAAAATAGCAATATTTTACCATTTTCTGTTTTTCCTTATTCTGGGTCTGGGGATATTCTCCCCTGTGCTCTAACATTTTCCCTAATGGACTATTGTGCAGAATGTCTATGGGGTGTTTCTTTGCCCCATTTTTTAGTTTCCCTAGGCTTAGAATTTTTATTTCCCATCCTCAGTTGACCCCTGCATCTGTGGCTGAATCTGGTTGTGTTCTCAACCCCACTTACTGGAGATTTCTTGAACATGAACATGTAAGCTCAACCCCCCATATTGGAAGTTTCTTGCTCACACCCTGTATACTCAATCCCCCATACTGGAAGTTTCTGTATACAGAACCCGTATACTTAACCCCCCTTACTGGAGATTTCTTGTACATGGAAACACCGTGAGCTCAACTCCCCATATTGGAGGTTTCTTGTCCATGCCTTGTGTGCTCAATTCCCCATACTGGAAATTTTTTGCACACAGCCTGAGATTTGCTTCATCCGTCTTTGGCCGCATCCCTTGCAGGAGAACAGAACCATGGATTGAGACACTGCACCGGCTTTGTATCTTAAGATGCATCTTAGCCACACACACACACACTTGATGCCCAACCACTAACATAGTAATTAACCCAATTTTCTTACCTTGGCCTATGCATGTGGTTGCCTGGTTACTGCGACGTTTGCTTTTGTTTCACTCACCTGTGTCAGTCTACTGCTGTCCCAACAAGAACTCTTGGGTTCATTTCTGACCACTGTGAGGTGGGTGGGCCTTGGGTCGAGCAGGCCACCCAAAAACAGGTATGATGCGTCTCTCTGCCTTGGCTCAGGGCCCCTTCCCGCACACAGACGGGATTCTGGATGAGCCCCCAAATTGTGAGAAACACTCACAATTAATCACTGGGGCATAGGACTTCAGCAGCAAAGCGAGGCGTTTATTCATGAGTGTGCAGAGTCAGGCACATTGCTAGCCAGGAGCATGTGTGTATGAAGTAGACAAAGAAAACTGGTTTTACACTAATGCAATTAGCTCCCCTTCTCCCCATTTCTCCATTACTGGTTAACCCAAGTTCACAACCTAATGCAATTAACTACTTAACTTAGGGTCTGATTAACTAAGGATGACCTAGTTATAGTCTATCTCCAACTTATTTACAAAGTTATCTAGCTACATCTTCCCATTTCTCTGTGTTTGGTGATAACAATCTTCCTCCCTTTGATCCCAGAGATATGTGTGAGGAGCTGCAGAATGTCGTTTCCTCGCCTCTTTTCCATGATTTATTTGTTAATTATCTCCTACTAGTTTGAGACTCACTGGCTTGCTTCTTTATCCTTAACAATGCCCCCTCTCTCTTTTGGAGAGTTGACTACTCAAACTTCTAATTTGTCCCTTCAAAACTCATGAGGATTTCTTGATTCTCTGCCTCATAGCCAGGATTTTCGTCAACCTCCAGGAGGAGGAGATTATTCTGTTGGTAAATTACTAGCATCTGTTCAGTTAATGAAGTCTCAATTAATCTCTGAACTAAACCTCTGGTGCAGGGAATAATACAGAAGCCTAAAACAGTAAGGGCACCTGCTACTACAATGAGGGTGGGGAGACAAGAGCTGACATGATCATTCCTTTCCAATTGCCAAACCAGTTTTCTAACCATCCTCTTACAGGATTGTTGATGCCTGAGTTTTCTGCTAGTTCATTTGCTAGGGTAGTCAGTCCCTGTAGAGACTGAGTGATAGTCCCATCAGGAGCTGTATTATTGGGGATAAAATTGCAACACTGTCCTTCGAGCATGACATATACACCTCCTTTTTCTGCTAGCATCATATCCAGTGCCATCCTATCCGTCATTCAACTGGTGGCATCTAACTGTTGAGCTATTCCTCCTATAGCATCCCTGGTACAATTAATAAGTCTCTGCTGATTATAATAATATAGTTTATTCAATCAACATTCTTATTATTGTTGACTACCAGAAGAGCACTGACTCAAACCCTGCTGCTATTTGATTCCTAGCCTTAAAATTCTCTGGAACTCCTTTAGGGACCCCAGTAGCATCGATATAGATGTGAGGATCAAGTGATCCACCAGGGGCTATTGACCTCTTTTTCATCGTCATTTTATAGTCAAAATCCTTCTCATCTCCTTGGGGCCTTGGAAGAACCAAAGCCATTTGTATAACTAAGATACTAGCTACCAGCCATAGCTATACAAAGACATCTTGAAAGCTGCACTCTTCCCCCACATTCCCAACTGCAGGCTCTGGGGAATTTGGGGGAACTTCCTTTGTAACAATTCATTCCTCTCAGACTTAAGACCCTTTATAATCTTATAAAAGACATTAGGCGAAGGTCTTATGCTCCTCTATCTGCTTCAAGCTGGACATAGCCATTGTCCTACCTACCCTTGGGTCTAGAAATCCCTAATAGAGTGGGAGTGAGAAGGAGAGGATGGTCTTCCCACATGCAGAAGGATTTTGTAAAGTCCAGGTCAGTTGTCTGTCCCAGGACAGTGGCATCATGCTCAGTTTCCAAGGGCTGACACTGCTGAATAAACTGGCATCCTTGTCGTATTCGGGGGAGCAACAGATTTGGCAACAGGATTAAAAGGCATAATTAAAACTATAACCACTAGATGAAAATAGGCAGGGATGAATGTTTAATGTCCTACATTAGGAAAAAATAATTGGCTTCTCTGGCGGAAGGTGTGCAAGGCATGTCACACCTGTTCAAAGCCCTTTTGCACACTAAACTTAGTTTGGGCCAAAGGGAATATTTTAGGATGTCCCCCTTCTCAGAACTCTGGGCTCTTTCTGTTCAAGCTATGCGACAGAAAAGAGAAACCAGTTTTAAAGTGAAGCCCACAGACTGCCCCACATTTTACCAACCCAACCACTTAGTTCAGCCAAACCATTGAGTCTTAGGAGGCAGTGATGCAGATTGGAGTCTCAGAAGGCGGCGATGCAGATGGGAGTCTCAGGAGGCAGCAATGCAGATAGGCTTCTTAAGTGAGGTCTATATGTACAGACAATTACTCAGGTAATGAGATTATAGGCTTATGCCCTATGCCAAGGAAGAATATAGATGTTAATTCACACAACATAACTCATAAACCAGCCTCTGAATCTGTAAAACTGTAGAGGCATCCAATCACAGGGCCTTTGCTGGAATGATATTTAACAATGACAGTTTGACAGGTCCTCCTTGCCTGTAGATTGAACATTTTTGTTGATGTTACAAAGCTAATTTTAACTTCTAAATGAAAACAAACTTTTAAAGACAGGTGCACTAGTTTATAGTCTACCACTGAGCATTGTGATATTCCTCAAATCATGATTTTTCTCCTAAGGATTACCCTCCCTGTTATTAAAGGGACTGCATTAAGTCTAGTTTTAATTTAGCCTGTTCATTTGCATAAACACAACAAGAGCAGCAATTGATCACATATAATCTTTTAAGTCTGCTTTGCTGGAACTCACACAAGGAATCTTCAGGTTGACCTTCAGTCCGCCCTTCTGGGCACAGAAGCTGAGCCACACACCTGCCATTGGGCCTTGCTTGTAAAACCATGCTTTTTACAAGATCCTCAGGTTTTCCACTGTGCCTTAAGGATCCTCCTAGCCATCTTTCGGGAAAGCAACCTTTGTTCATTCCTTAGAAATATTGCCACAAAACACACAACCAACCAGGGTATCAGGCTTTCGCTAGCCTTGAAATTCAATTCCCATTGCTCAGGGCTTTATGGTAACAACCAGAGCCTAGGCAAGCCTCCTTCAGGCATGATATCTCAGCCAAGCCTCAGTTAACAAAACCACCATTAGCAACTGGTATTATTAGTTTTATGCAAAAGAAACCTACGTCATTTCTTACTTCTTTAGAGTGCCAAATACTGGAGGGATCAGGTAGGCAGAAAAATATAAAGGTGTGAAAAAAAATCTCTGTCCTTCAAAATTGCACTTACATGCATTATGCCTTCCATTACTAAAACCATGCAATTTCTTTTCAAAACTTTTATAAACTTCTAATAAACCTTTTTCATCTTCATGGCTTAAACTTTCCCTGGTTCCCTTCATTTCATGTGAAGTTTTAACTTTCCCTGGAAAACCTCAGTTTTTCCTTTCAGAACATACACAGAGCAATAATTCAAAATAGAGACAGCTAGATCCTCTCTCTCCAGTATGTCCACTGGCCTCCTAGAGAGACATGCCCTGGCAGAGACATGCTCACTTACCCAGACTGGAATGCTTTTCAGCCCTGAATGACCCTTCCTGGGTCCTGATTGGCAAAAGGAATTTTTGTCAACCAGTTTACAGATGACCTTTCCTAAGTCTCATTAGTCAAAAACATGTACAGAGAATTTCACAGCAGAACAGACCAAAGTATGCTTTTATAAAATCAGAACACAAGCAGCTGAGGTTTCCTTTTCCCAGGTTTAAAACTTCCATAACTGTTTCCTTTTTATCGTTACAACTTTCCACAGACCTTCTGCAACATTCACAAACTTTTTAAATACCCTTTACATCTTCAGATTTAAACATAACATGCTTCCAATTCTTGTTCTTTCCCACACTGTGAAGGACTATACTCAAACTAAGTATCTGGCAGCTAAAGGTTCCTAGATTTGCAGAGATTTCCTGCAGCTTTTTGAAGTTTCAGCTTCTTTTTCTCTCTTTTAATGTACACTTTATGAGCTTTCTCGAGGAGATTTCAGTTGTTTTATATGGCCCATCATCTACCTTCTGCAATTTCTTATAAATATCTGGCCATCTTTTGTTACAAAGGTGACCTTTAAGAGTCCCTGCCCTACAACATTCTTTGGATTTAGACCAGAATACTTTCTTATCTGGTCCCTGAACTTCTGTAGGAATGCTGATGGAGTTTCATCTCTTTCTTGCTGTATCTTGAATGCCTTGGAGACATTCTGTGCTTGGGGAATGGACTCTTTGATTCCCCTGATTATGAGGCTCCTAAAGTCTCTCATCTGAGCCCTATCCTCTGGCCTGTTATTATGCCACTCAGGATCTATACTGGGAAACTTTTGTTCAGCTGGGACAATTCCCTGACCAGGAGGATGTTCCCTTTTCCATATCCTCACAGCAGCCAGTCTGATCATTCCCCACTCTTTCCCATTGAATATATCTAGTACAGACATCAGTTCCGTCCACATGTATATGCTGGGTCCAAGGAACTGATCTAATTGTTCTGCCAATCCATAGGGTTTGTCTACCAAGTGCTTCATATAGTGCCCATGGAGACTTCCCTAAGGGGAAACATTGGCTGCTCTGTGGGAATGGGAAAGTTCTTCAGGTCTTGCTTACATTGTTCTAATTCTTTCTTAATCTAGAGTAAGTTCCTGCTAGTGCTATGGGTGTCGTGGGCATGGCTACCAGTTGGGCACCTGTTAGGTGTCCCTGGCCTGATTTGTCTGTATTGTCTTTCTGTGGGCCTATGCCCAGTTGGCCGCCAGTTGGTCAGAGCTATAAGGTGGCAGGAGACAGGACAGAGGGTCCCAGGCTTTATCTTCTTTCTTTTACAGGGAAGAGAGCGGTAGACCTGCTGGTAGATTGTAACCAGCAGAGAGCATTTTCCTTCTCTTCCTTAGAAGCTGATGCCTGATCACTGGCATATAAGATCAGGGCTTGACAAACTCAAATTTCATCAGACCTGAATTGGGGCCAGAAAACAGATTGCCCCTTTTGGATTCTTAAACCAAAGAAGATAGCAATATTTTACCATTTTTTGTTTTTTCTTATTCTGGGTCCGGGGATCTTCTCCCCAATGCTCTAACATTTTCCCTAATTCTTCAGTTTCCCTAGGCTTAGGGTTTTATTTCCTGCCCTCAATCAATTTCTGTGGCTGTGGCTGAATCTGGTTGTATCTTCAACCCCTTATTACTGGAGATTTCTTGAACATGAACCCGTGAGCTCAACCCCCCATATTGGAGATTTCTTGCTCACACCCTGTATACCCAACCCCCCATACTGGAAGTTTCTTGTATACAGACCCCATATACTCAACCTCCCTTACTGGAGATTTCTGGTATACAGAAACACCATGAGCTCAATCCCTCGTATTGGAGGTTTCTTGCCTATGGCCCATGGACTCAACTCCCCTTATTGGAAGTTCTTGTTTATGCTTTGTGTGCTTAACCCCCCATACTGGAGATTTCTTGCACACAAACCTGTGAGCTCAACCCCCCCATACTGGAAGTTTCTTGCTCAGAGCCCTCAGTCACACAAACACACATTAGATCTCTGAGGATGCCCAACCACCAAGGCCGTAATTAACACAATTTTCTTACCTTGGCCCATGCACGAGGTTGCCTTGTTACCACGGTGTTGGCTTTTGTTTCACCCCTGTGTCAGTTCTACTGCTGTCCCAACAAGAAATCTGGGGTCCGTTTCTGGACACTGTAAGGTGGGTGGGCCCTGGGTCAAGTAGGCCACCCAAAAGTGGGCAGGATGCATCTCCCTGCCTCAGCTCAGAGCCGCTTCCCCCACACAGGTGGAGGATCCTGGACAAGCCCCTAGATTGTGAGAAATGCTCACAATAAATCACCAGGACACAGGACTTCAGCAGCAAAGTGAGGCGTTTATTTACGAGTCTGCAGAGTCAGGTGCACCGCCAGCCAGGAGCATGTGTTCACGAAGTAGATAAAGAAAACTGGTTTTATACTAATTCGATTAGCTCCCCTTCCCCTCTCCTTCTCCCCCGTTTCTCCATTACTGGTTAATCCGGGTTCACAATCTAACGCGATTAACTATCTAACACAGTGTTTGATTAACTAAGGGTCGTCGTCGGCAGCCGTCCGTCTCGAGAGACGATGGTGTAGCTTCTTAAGAGTCTATCTGCACCGCCGAGAATGGCTGTGCAGTCCGACTCGGGAGTGACACGGTATCTGTCTCCTCCCGTGTTGAATCGACATCTTGCGATGACGCTGGAGTGTCCTCTCCAGTGGAGCTGAAGCTACAGAGCCTGGGCAGGGTGATATGGAGGGTCTGCTGTTGCCCATGCAGCAGACCCCCCCTCTCTTCGCAGCTGAAGGGTCCAAGGGAAAGACGGAGTCAATACAGCTTGGCTTCAGGTGCGCCGCAGGAGTTGCCGGTGTTGACTACAACGTCAAACCGCCTTAGGGACTCCGGCTCCGGATTTTCTGTCGGGGTTTACTCCCTTAGCCTTTCCCCAGAAGAGGTATGCCGCAAGGCAGCGGAGGTTTTTTGGAGTCAGAGTTTTCCTTCTCTGTTAACTAAGGGTAATCTATTCATATTGACCCTGGCTGGTTTGGCTCAGTGGATTGAGCATCGGCCTGCGAGCTAAGTGTCGCTGGTTCGATCTTCCAGTCAGGGCACATCAGAGAAGGAAAACTCTGACTCCAAAAAACCTCCGCTGCCTTGCGGCACACCTCTTCAGGGGAAAGGCTAAGGGAGTAAACCCCGACAGAAAATCCGGAGCCGGAGTCCCTAAGGCGGTTTGACGTTGTAGTCAACACCGGCAACTCCTGCGGCGCACCTGAAGCCAAGCTGTATTGACTCCGTCTTTCCCTTGGATCCTTCAGCTGCGAAGAGAGGGGGGGTCTGCTGCATGGGCAACAGCAGACCCTCCATATCACCCTGCCCAGGCTCTGTAGCTTCAGCTTCACTGGAGAGGACACTCCAGCGTCATCGCAAGATGTCGATTCAACACGGGAGGAGACAGATACCGTGTCACTCCCGAGTCGGACTGCACAACCATTCTCGGCGGTGCAGATAGACTCTTAAGAAGCTACACCATCGTCTCTCGAGACGGACGGCTGCCAACAATCTATTTATAGGTCTATCTCCAATTTATTTGCAAAGTTATCCAGCTACATCTTCCCATTTCTCTGTGTTTGGTGATAACAATCTTCCTCCTTTTGATCGCAGAGATATGTGTGGGGGAACTGTGGAATGTCATTTCCTGGCCTCTTTTCCATGATTTATCTGTTAATTATCTCCTACTGGTTTGAGAGTCCCTGGCTTGCTTCTTCATTCCTAACACGATGATCTATTTTTTTATCCTAATAGTTTTACCTTTTCTACAATGTCATATAAGTGGAATAATATAGTATGAAGCCTTTTGAGTCTGGCTTCTTTCACTTAACACAACGCATTTGGATTGAGACACTGACCAGCAATTACCACTGACCTTACTTTTAGTTATCGCCCAACGCAGATTCTCAGATAATTCAAATGCAAGTAGTTGATGTAGGAGATGATGTGAGGAAGCACCAGTTAGGTGAATGAAGAAGTGAGAAAGGGGAAGGAAGGAAGCCAGTACAATCTCTATTGTGAACTTCATTCCGTGTTGCTGTCAGTGGAGTTTCTGGGAGGCTTCCAGAAATCCAAAGCATTGGTAGATGGCATCTGGTCTGTATCATCACTTTCTGCCTCAGCATCATACTAACTGTGCTCTTTTGACCTTGTTTTTTGGTGATCAGTTCATAAATGTCCTTGCTAGCACAATTCTCACCCTTGACTGCATGATTCCTTGGGGGCTGGGTGTCTGTCAGCCAACTCCTGTGCCCGTCTTGATTCACAGGGTATTCTAAAGTTCTGTGATGGCCCAAGAGGACATGGTGGATTATCTAGGACACTCCAGATTTTCTGGGCTATTCACAGATGTATGTAACTTATTCTATTACTTCCACACTTTGCTGGATTTTGGGAACCCTGACAGGACTGGTTCAACTTTCCATGTGCACACTGCCATCTCTGTTGGATGGTCTTATTTCCACTCTGAGCCCTATTCAGGCTTCTTTCTGCACTTGGAGTTCCCACATTGATATGGGGAAGAAGGCAAGATGTAGAGCTTCTATTCTCAGACATCCAGAATCATGTAGCTCTCCTCACTACCCAGTTTGGGGATTTATTCTAATCTAGGTGTGAGTCAGTGCTCACTCTCAAATCAAAGGTATTCTCTCATACATGTTATATTGTCTGCACATACATTCCTCTAGCTTTTTTTCTAGTGGTCTTTCTTTAAAATTAACTTTTAGCTCTGGCTAGTGTGTGGTTCAGTGGGTTGAGCACCGGCCTGCAAACCAAAGGTCTGCCAGTTTGATTTCCAGTTAGGGCCATGCCTGGGTTTCAGGCTAGGTCCCCAGTTGGGGGTGTGTAAGAGGCAACCACACACTGTTGTTTCTCTCCTTCTCTTTCTCTCTCTTTTCCCCTCTCTCTGAAAATAAAATAAATAAAATCTTAAAAAATAACTTTTAATTTTGAAATAATTGTAAATTCACATGACATTGTAATAATATAGAAAGATCCTTGTATCCTTTACCCAGTTACCCTCAATGACAACATCTTGTGTAACTATAGCACACTATCAAAGCCAGGAAACTGACATTCATACTATATACCAATCTTACTCAGTTTTCTCCAGTTTTACAGATGCATGTTTGCATTTAGTTTTATGTAATTTGTCACATAAGGAGATTCATGTAATCATTACCATAGTTAATATACAGAACAGTTTGGTTCCCACAAGATCCCTTGGGCTGCTTTTTTATAATCACACCCATCCCAACTCCCCTCCCCCATGTTGTCTGTTTCTACTTCCTGGCAACTACTAATGGAGTCTCCATTTATACAATTTTGTCATTTCAATAATGACATATAAAAGAAATAATACAGTATGTAACCTTTGGGGATTCACTTTATTTACACAGCACAATTCCCTGGAGATTCATCCAACTTGTTGTGTGTATCAGTAGTTTGTTCCTTTTTATTGCTGAGTAGTATTCCATGGTATGGATCCCTCATAGTTTATTTAACCATTCACCCATTGAAGGACATCTAGATTGTTTCCAGTTTCCACTGTTATGCATAATCAGAATAATACAATAGTGATGAACATTTGTGTACAAGCTTTTGTGAAAAATATAATTTCTCTGGGATAAATGTCCAGGAGTATAATTGCCGAGTCACGTGGAACTTGCATGTGTAGTTTTATGAAAATCTGCCAAATTGCTTCCTGTAGTAGCTGTATCATTTTACATTCTCACCAATAGTGTGTGAGTGATCCAGATACTCTACAGTCTTGTCAGCATTTGGTGTTGTTACAACTTTTAATTTTAGTTATTCTGGTAGGTGTATAGTGATATCTCATTATAGTTTTACTTCATATATCTCTAATGGGTAATGATGTTAAACTTTTTTTTTCATGTGCTTATATGCCTTCTGAACATCCTGTTTGGTAAAATGTTTGGTCAGATCTTTTGCCTATTTTTCTTGAATAATTTTTTTTTACTGTTATAATTTGAGAGTTCTTTGTATATTCCAGGTCCTAGTCTTCTGTTGGCTGGTGTAGCTCAGTGGATCAGATGCCGGCCTGTGAACCAAAGGGTCATTGGTTTGATTCCCAGTCAGGGCACATGCCTGGGTTGTGGGCCAGGTCCCCAATTGGGGGTGTGTGAGAGGCAACCACACATTGATGTTTCTCTCCCTCCTCCCACCCTTCCCCTCTCTCTAAAAATAAAAAAATAAAACCTTAAAAAAAAATAGAATAAAATCAGTTGGAAAATGTTTCCACTTCAATTTTCTGGAAGAGATTGTGTAAAATTTAGGGCTAATTCTTCTTCAAGTGTTTGGTAGAATTCCCATCTGGACTTGGAGATTGTTTTTCAGGAGTTTTACATTATAGATTCAATATATATATCCTTTAATGGTTGTAGCATTATTCAGATTATCTATTATCTTCATTGAAATTTGGTAGTTTGGTAGGTTGAAATTGATCCATTTCTTTTAAGTTGTCAAATTTCTGAGCATAATGCTTTTCATAGTAGTCCCTTATTATCCTTTAAATGGCTTTAGGAATGAAGTGATATCCTGTTTCATTTCTGATATTGGTTATATTTGTCTTTTCCCTTCTTATCGTCATCAGTCTTGCTAAAAGTTTATAAACTTTATTAAATTTTTCAAAGAACTAGCTTCTTGTTTCAATAATTTTCTCTATTATCCTCCTGTTTTCAATTTCCTTGGATGTTACTTTTATCTTTATTATTTCATTTCTTCAGCTTGATTTGCACTTATTTTGCTCTCCTTTTTTCTAGTTTCTTGAAGTATGAGCTCAGATAGTTGATTTGAGGCTTTTTCTCTTTCCTAATATAAGCATTTAGCATTTAAAATTTTCCTTTCAGCACTGCTTTATTTGATTCCACCGATTTTGATATGTTGTATTTTAATTTAGATCAACATATTTTAAAAATTTCTTTTGAAGCCTCTTTGATGATGGATTACTGAAATGTTTGATTAGCTTTTCAATTTTAGAGATTTTCATACTGACTTTCCATTATTAATTTCTAGTTTTATCCCATTATGGTCAGAGAACATACTTTGTATGTATGATTTTAATTATTTTAAAATTTTTTTATTGAATTTATTGGGGTAGCATTGGTCAATAAAATTTATAGGTTTCAAGTGCACAGTTCTATAATATATCATCTGTATATTGCATTGTGTGTTCATCATCCAAAGTCAAGTCTCTTTTTGTCACCATTTATCCCACCTTTACCCTCTTCTACCTCCCTGTACCCCTTTTTCTTCTTGTAATCACCATACTGTTGTCTGTGTTAATTATTTTAAGTTAGTTGAAGCTTGTTTCATAACCCAGGATATGGTTTATCTTTTCCTTTTTAAAAAGATTTTATTTATTTATTTTTAGAGAGAGGGGAAAGGAGAGAGAAAGAGAGGGAGAGAAACATCAATGTGTGGTTGCCTCTGGCATGCCCCAAATGGGGGACCTGGCCCACAATCCAGGCTTGTGCCCTGACTGGGAATCAAACTGGCATCTTTGGTTTCACAGGCCAACATGCAATCCACTGAGCCACACCAACCAGGGAAGGATATCATTTATCTTGGTGAACATTCTATGAGTTCTTGAAAAAAAAAGTGTGTTCTGCTATTGGTTGGTACAGTATTTTTTATATGCCAATTATATCCTCTTGGTTGATGGTATTGTTCAGTTCTATATCCTTGTTGATTCTCTAATAGTTTTATCATTTGCTGCAAATGGGAAGTCTCCATTTGTAATTGTTGATTTATCTGTTTCTTCTTTCAACTCAATTAGTTTTTGCATCATATATTTTGATACTCTTTTTGAATTCTTGTAACTTCCTGGTGGATGGATGCTTTGATCTTTATGTAATATAGCTCTTTTTCTCTAGCAGGAAAAAAATATTGCCCCCATTTACAGATGAAGAAACTGAAATGCAAAAGAACTTAAAACTAGGTCTAAAAATGAGGGAAATAGAAAATCACCACTAGGCAAACCCTATAGTAATAACAGTAGCAGGCAAGATTCATTGATGGTACTACACTCCCTGGGCGAAAATTTGATGAGAAACAAAATCTCAAAGTATCTTCCCAGCATATTTATTAATTTTAAAGGAAAAATATAAAAGTGGAGAAACCTGGTAGATACCACTTTAACCACAGACCCAAGGTTAAGATCACTAGTAGTAACTCTACTGGCATTATGTACCCCCTGATGTGATGCACTGGGAAGGGTTCAATATTGCTTCTCATATCAATCTAATCATGATAGCACCCCAGACAAATCCAAATTGAGAAACAGTCTACAGAATGCTATAGAGCTGTATGGATTAGAACCCAGAGCCCATACTCTTCCCACTCTAGTGAGGGGAGGTATAGAGGCCACATATATGGCGGCGCTTCCTTGTTGAGGAGGGGCACACTGCTGACTGGATAGGCACCCATCTCTCACAGTTTGGGACTCACTACTTCAGTGTGTTCTGTGGCTAGAATGCACATCTCTTTGCCTGAGAGCTTTCTCCAAAGCATATAAGTGGTTCTGTTTGTGCTGGCCAGAGACCAGAACACTGTCTCACCACCTCCAGGCAGCCCTCGGCCAATGACTGATGGGAGTAGGTATATAATATACACTCTACCTCTCTTTCCCCTGGGGAAGGAAGGGGTCATTCCCCAGGGCTAACACTGTGGCATGCTCAACGTTGGCTCTGAGAGTTCCTCTGTGGGCTTGAGCTTTATTGCCTACACCAGTAACTTGTTAATAATGGACTTTTATTGGTTGGCTTCCCTTCCTTGTCTCACTTTCCCACTCTCCTCTCAGTGTTTCCTGGCATCACCTCTAGTTAAATTACTTGCATCCAATTTCTTGTCTCAGAGTCAGCTTCTGGGGTTGGGGGGGGGTGGCACCTAAACGATGGCAACTGTTAAAGGGCACCATTATCCACTATTATCCTTCAGTGACAGACACACTGCAAAGGCATTATGCATGGACTGCACCAAGCAGGGCTGCCAGCAACAGCTACTCAGGTGGGCGCTGTGTGACTACTGGAATTGTACAAATCGATATCTGAATTAGTTTCCCTTTGTTGCTGTAACAAACATGCTTAAAACCACACAAAACCTTCCAGTTTTGGAGGTCACAAGTCCAAAACGGGTTTAAGTGTGCTAGCTCTGTGTTCCTTCTGGAGGCTCTGTTTAGGAGAGGACTTGCTTCCTTGCCTTTTTCAATTTCTCCAACCTCCTTGCAGTCCTTGGCTTGTGGCCTCTTTCTCCACCTTCAAAGTCAGCGGTGTAACACTTTTACATTTCTCTCTCTCTCTCCTCTGCTTCAATCATTAAATAATTTCTGACTCCCCTGCCTCCCTCTTTCCTTTATAAGGACCCTTGGGATTACATCAGACCAACCTGAACAATCCAGAATAATCTCTTCAATTTAAATTCCTTAATTTAATCTCATCACAAAGACCCTTATGCCATATACGTTAACATATTCACAGGTTCTGAGGATTAGGATGTGGGTTTCTTGGTGGGCCACTATTCTACTTCCCACGGTGCCCGCAGTTAAGGGTCCAGAATAAAGGGACTGTGAGTTGGCAATACCTGCTGAGAATAAGCCAGCACTGTGTGCGAAGGGGAAGGTGGCAAGGGCACTAGAAGGTAGAGTGAAAAAATACACAGAGGAAGATATATTTCAGTGGAGGCATATATATAAAATATGTGTTTATATATAATGTGTATATGTATTGTAATATGTTTGTGTGTGTACATGTGTATATGTGTGTATGAGTGTGTGTGTGTGTGTGTGTCTGGGGGAAGGCACAGGAAGTGAGATGAGGGTAACAATGACAGAGTCTGGAAGGAACCAGAGGAACAGTGAGGAGACAGGTAGGGTGGGTCCACTTCCTCAGAAGTGGCTTTGTCTGAGGCAGGGCTGCAGAAGGGGATGGTGAGGGTGGAGCCCATGGATTTTACGGAGAGAATTTTTAAAGGCTGCCAAGAATGTGCACATGAGATAAAAATAGAGGAAGGGAGTTTGGCCTGGAGCTGCAGGCCAACCAGAGGGCGGGTGGAGCCTTCTCACGGTGTCCAGGATTGCAGGAAAAGAGGAGGAGGCAGGGCTCTGAGACCAGTGAGGGAAAAAGAAAGAAAAACTAAGTTTGTTATGAGACATGGGGCCGTGGTTTCATACTTGAAAGTGCCTGTGTGTGATGAGTATAAGCACAGGGTTTGGTAGCAGGTCGGGTTAGAAGTATAAATTTGCAACTTCTTTAAAGCCTTTTGTCCCCTGTTAAAAATCCTGCATGTATCCACTGAGATTCATCCATGAGTTCATGTAATAAACATGAATTTGCCAGGCACTGGGCAAAGTTCTCTGCCCGGGAGCTACAAACGGTGGGCAAATGAGGGAAGTGAATGGAATCAGGAAACCAGGTGTGCTGGGAAAAGAAAGCGAGATATGAAGGAGTGAGTGGGCGGGTGGATGAGGCAGAAAGGACTTTTCTTGGCCCGGGATAACGTGGGATTTTCAGTATTCTCGTCACCTGCTGAGGGGGCTTGCCCAGCTCTGACCTTCAGCCCACCTGGCCAGGGGAGCAGCTTTGAAGCATATATTCCCCACCCTTCTCCTCCTGGAGCCCTACTCTCTGTTCTTCCTTCCTCCTCTTCTGTTCCCCGGCTCCTTGCTGATGAACCCTCTCCCATGTCTCCCTTTGTCCTGGAACTTGGGAGGCCATGGCTGGAGGAGAAGTGACTGTGGCTTCCTTCTCTTGCTTCCGTCTTTTCTTTCTACCTTTTGGGTCCTTTCACAGCCATCAGACTGACAAATAGTACTTTCCTGTGCTCTGCTCCCAGCCTCTGCAGAAAAGTTAGCAGCTTAGGCAGGGGACAGTGGTCACCCCCACAGGTTGACGTCTTCGAAGAGAGCACGGCCTTGCTGACAGCTTGAGTTCAGACTTCTGGCTTCAGAACTGAGGTGCATGGGAAAGAAGGGAGAGACAGTGAAGGGCACAGAGGTCAGAGAGGATCAGAGAAAACCGAGCAGTTCTCACCCAGAAAGCTGGAGACAGAATTGGGGGTTGGGCTGTCTTGTGGACTGGTGTGCAGTGCCCATTGTCCCACTCTGGACCCAGCCTTGCTGTCTGGGTCTGGCATTCCAGGACAGGCAATAGACGCCTGTTTCATTTGGTGGATTTTGTCTGAGCCCCAGCTTCTGAGAAGTAGGAGCCGAAAGACCCTGTCCCCTCCAGTCCATCTGTCTGTCTCTTCATTTGGCCACCTCTTCTTTTTCTTCCCCCCGCTGTCTCCTCCTGCCTACCTCCAGCGTCCCTTCTCCTTGGGTCCCCACTGCGAGGAGGACCGTGCAGAGGCCCAGACGGAAAGGCAGCCTGGAGCAGAGGAGGCTCTGGGGACAGAGTGGGGCAGGGCCAGAGGGAGCTCCTCTTTGCTCCCTGCTTTGTCCTGAAAAACTGTCCCGAGTCTTCCTGAAGGGCAGGCAGCCAAAGGCCTTGGGAGAAGTTAGATTCACTTCCTTATAAATAATGTGGTTACGAGAGCCAGAGTTTCACATGTGGCTTTTCGCATAACCAGGTTGTCAGGTGTTAGCCCATGAGAGGGCTCATAAAGTCTTCAGCTGCTCTGACTCACAGCATGAGGTGTCAGGAGGTGAGCCAGCAGGGCTGGACCTGCCTGTGTGGTGCCAGGTGGAGCTACTCTTCGGGGCCCAAGTGTCACAGAAACCTTTGCTTTTGAGTCAGCCTGAGTTCAAGTCTTGCCCCCACCCCCTTGCCAGCCGTGTGATCTTGGGCAAGTAACTAACCCTCCCTGAGCTTTTGTTTCCTTCACGTTAGAGCACTGACGATGGTTTCAAGGCAGAGGAAGTGCAGCTGACTGCTCTGCTCTGACAAATCCCTGAGGTGGTGTGGCCACCAATTTCCAAACTCTAATCCTAGGATTTCCCTCAGAAATGTAGTAGTTGGCACTTTGGCAAACTGTTGGACGGCATGTAGTGAGCTCCCTGAATCTGTTTCCTAGGACTGTCGTAACAAAATATCACAGACTAGGTGACTTAAACAACAGAAGGTCATTCTCACAGTCCTGGAAGGTAGAAGTCTGAAATCAAGGTGTCATCAGGGTTATGTTCTCTCCAAGGCATGTCTTCCTACTGGGGTGTCACCATTGCCCCCCCTGTCTAAGGTGTTAACTTTTCTACAGAGGCCAGGGGCAGGGCACAATAATGCATTTGTCAGCCCTCATTGCAGGAAGAAAGGAACCTAGGCTAATCAGAGAGGATACTTGGGGGTCCTCACGTTCCCTCCTGTCTCGTTGAGACCGTCCTGGGTCCTCAGCATTCTAGTGAGATCACCAGGAGCAGGTGGGAACAGTGAACTCTGGGAAGTGCTGCTCTGTTTGGATCTACCTCCCCCTTTTCTGAGGACTCACCCCTCCCCCATGTCTTTATGGGAAGGTGAGGTAGGGAGAAGCTGGTGGCAGGGCTGGTGGGAGATGCCTGGGACTGGTGTGTCTGCCTGGAGAGGTTGCTTCGGGATCTGATACAGTGGGTGCCAGGAAAGCTGGGTTAGTGCGCTTCTGTCTTGATTCCCAAGAATTCAGGAGGGTCACGAAATTCCTAGAAACATGGTTGGGTGGTGATAAAGACATGTCTTTGGGACATTGTCATTGGGCCCTGGGCTGTCCACCTCCTTCTCTCCTTTCTATCTGTATTTGTCAGGGAGAGACAGAGAGAGAGAGAGAGAGAGAAAAAGACAGAGAGAGACACAGAGAGACACACATGCACAGAGAGAGAGAGAGAGAGAGAGAGAGAGAGAGAGAGAGAGAGAGAAACAGAAAGAGAAAGAGAAAGAGAAAGAGAAATTGAAATTTATTTATTGTAGTTTAAGGAATTGACTCACACAATTATAGAGACTGGTAAGTCCAAAATCTGCCAAGTGAGCCACCAGGCTGGAGACTCAAGGAAGAGCTTATGCTACAGTTCAAGTCCAAAGGCCATCTTCTTGCAGAATTTCCTCTTGCTTGGGAGAAGTCAGTTTCTTTCTCTAGTCAGGACTTCAGCTGATTAAATGAGTCCACCCACAGCATAGAGGCAATCTGCCTACTCAAAGTGCACTGACTGAATGTACCGTCCTCCAAAAACACCCTCATAGCAATATCCAGAATAATGTTTGACCAAATGTCTGGATATCCATGGCCCTGCCAAGTTGACACACAAAATTAACTTCCTACCCTAGCTGCTGTGGCTCAGTGGATTGAGCATTGGCCTGCGAGCCAAGTGTCGCTGGTTCGATTCCCAGTCAGGGTACATGACTAGGTTGCATGTAAGTCTCCAGTTGGGGGTACGAGTGAGAGGCAACCACACAGTGATGTTTCTCTCCCTCTCTTTCTCCTTTGCCCTCTCTCTAAAAATAAATAAGTAAATAAACAAATAAGTAAATAAATAAAAAGGCTAACAATTAAAAAAAATTAACTTCCTTATTAAAATGACTTCAACAAGCAATAGGAATGGTAGCTTCCCATCACTGAGAACTTACCTTGTGTTGGGGGGCTTTTGCTGACTTCCCAGCATACCAGTGTGGTATATATTATGCTCATTTTACAAAGGAGTAAACTAAATCTTGCCCAGTGTAATAACTGATGTTGGTGCCCTACCTGGGTCTCTTTCCCCATGTGCTGTCAGTGTGGTGGTTAAAAGCCCATGCCCTTGCCCAGCACCTTCTGGGAACTTACTTCCCCTCTCTCCCATCCCCCATCCCCTACTCTCCAGGAGTGGAAAAGAACTGATTGGTGCAGGGGGATAAGAGCCTGGCCAGCTTACCTCAAGGGAGATCAACTCTGGACTGTTCACCCCCCAGAGCTCCATGGGGGATCAGGCTGAGATTAGATGTCACTGAGACCCCATCCTTGGTGAGCATCTTCCCTTGCCCTGTCCTGCTTCCCTCCCTCCCTTCTCCTGAGAGAATTTCCTCAGTAAATTATGTGCGCAGGAATCCCCATCTCTGATTCTAGAGAGTAGGATCTAAAACACCAGTTAGTGAGGAATTCAAAGCCAGGTCTAGCTGACTTCAAGGTCAGCCTGATGACCCCCTGCATTGTCCATAGCTTGGTGGCTTTGTTACCCTCTCCCTTGCTTGTGCACTGCTTGCTGCTCTCTCATTCCACAAAACTAGGCACCAACAACAAGCTGTCCTATTAGGTATCTCCATGGGGACAGGGAGGGACAAGTTAAAGTCTGTGCTTGTGGTTAGAGAGACCGTGGGTCTGAGAGTCTCACCCCATGGGCTTCTCAGAGCAGAGATGGCTTTCGAAGCTGGAGGCCAGATGTGCTGCAACAGGAATGTATTCTAAGTCCTGAGCTGCTCCTTGGGAGAGAGCGTGAGCCAAACCCATGGGCAGGCCGCCTGGTCAGCAGGCTCCAGGCCTAGACTGTAGTCCCAAGCCCCTATTCAGAGCCCCCAGCCTGTGGGAGTGCTGAATCACCACCCTGGGAAGGCCTCTGCTGGATTTTTCCATAACTCAGAGGTTTGGAAGTGTCCCAGTCCTGCCTGTTGCAGATAAAATTTTGCCTCGTTAGGATTTCGCCTCGGTTTTTCTGGGAGCCTCCAGCCCTGTCTGAGAGGCAGCTGCTTCAGGATAGTGAGGACTAGCATTCCCAGATGGGAGTGGGAGAGTCTGGACCCAAGAAGGTGGAGTCAAAGCCTGGCAGAGGAAAGGCTGGGAGAGACTGGGAGTGGCTGGGGTAGGGGAAGGGCTTCTCACTGCACCCCAGAGCCTCTTCGCCACCTGACTGGAGAAGACCACAGAGGATGGGGGCACCAGTAGACAGAAGGCCTCTCTTAACAAAAAAAGGCGTGTTGGCTGTTCTCTGTGGTCAAAGACCTTTACTACTGCCTTCCCTATGAACGGTATAGTGTGAGGATTTGCTGTCTGGCAGACCTGATCGAAAACCTCTGTTCTGTCATGCTGGGAAAGTCACTTAATATTTCAGAGCCTCAGTTTCCTCATCCAGAAAATGGGTGGCTGTGGTTAGTGCACAGGCTTGCTGACTGGGATGGGGCAAGTCACATGAAGGAAGTAGCTCAGTAAGGGGCAGAGAGAGAGCCTTGGTGGACTAAGAATGTAAAGGAAAATTCAGTAAACTTCCCCATGAAGAAGCTAATTTACTTCTAGAGCCAGGGTGGTGGACATAAGACCCCTGCTTAGCCATTCCATGGCTCAAGGCAGACATTACAAATTATATCTGCATACTCCAATCCTGGATAGAGCCTCCAGGCGACTTCTATTAATTGATTAGAGGTTGCACACTTAAGGTAGAGCCTTTGTGTCATCTCGGTCCTCAGGTCAAGATGGCCTTGACAGTCTCCATGGAGTCCCTGAATATGTGAAGAGGGATTTAAAGGAGAGAAAATTTGCCTGTAAGGTGTCTCTAGCTTGCATCCCTGGGGATGGAGATGCCTTCTGATTCAGCAACCCAAAGGTTCTATCATTTTTAGGCAGCCTGAGCTGTGGAGCAGAGGTCAGGCTTTGTGTGACCCTCCCAGATGACCGCTAGTGTGGCATGGCTGGCCTCAACAGAGGGGGAGTCTTAGGCTGCTTTTTCACAGAGCATAGCTTGAGACAAGGATTCAAGTGCAAGAAGCTTATTTGTGAAGGTTCCCAAGACCTCTAGCAGGAGATTCAGGAAGTGAGACAGGGAAGAGAATGAAGCGGATGCAAGGTGTGTTTTAGTCACTGTGGGTGACTGGAGCTTAATCCTGCTCTGGAAGTCTGGGAGGGAGTGCAGGGCACACATCTGAGTCATGGCATTTGAGAGGCGAGGGAGCTGGGGTGGTTATACACCAACTCCTGTCAGTCATTAGTTGAAGACTACTAGGGTAGGATATTAACTCTCTGGTTACAGATAAACAGAATGGGGTCAAATGGTCGGGGAAAGCTCTCAGGTTTAAAAAAAAAAAAAATCACAGGTACTAGTGGTTGGAAGTGGTAAAAGCCAAAAGCAGTATCTAATATTCATGTGGTTCCGAAACTGAGTCTTTTCATTGAAAATCAGGGCAGTCTAACCTTTCCCACTGTGATGTTCTCCTTACAATGCCAGCAGCCTCACCCTGCCCTACCTCTGGGGGCATAGGATGTGTAATCCCTGTTCTAGATTGAATGATCAGAACCCTAATGATTAAAATAGTAAACACTTATTTCATACTTGCTACAGACTGGGTGCTCTGGTAATTGCTCTATAAGCATGATCTCATTTAATTTTCATAACCTTGTGAAACAAATGTTACTATTATCTCTGAAGCTCAGAGAGATAAATAGTTTGCCTAAGGTCACAGTGACAGTGTAATGAACCATTTGGGTCCCTCCAAATTTCATATGTTGAAATCCTAACCCCCTATGTGATGGTATTAGAAGATAGGGTCTTTGGGGGTAATTAGGTCATTCGATGGAGCCCTCATGAATGGGATTAGTGACTTTATAAGAGAAGACAAAAGAGAAATTGCTTTCTCTCTGCTCTCTGCCTTATGAGGATATAAGAAGAAGACAGCCATCTGCAAATCAGCAAGTAGGCCCTCAGGAGACACTAGATCTGCTGGCACCTTGATTTTGGACCTCTCAGCCTCCAGAACTGTGAGAAATAAATGTGTGTTGTTTAAGCATCCTGTCTATGAAAACTTGTTATAGCAGCCTAAACTAGGACAGATTATACCCAGGCATGCCTGCTGTCAACGCCCTCTCTCACATTGCTAATTCATTACCAGAGTCTTTCAAACAAGGACTTACAACCCCTCTCCAGAGAGTGGGTGCTCTAGTTAGCCCCTGTAACATAATCCCACAGTAATCTCTGATAAGCATTTAGCCTAAGACCTGGCACACAGTAGGTGCTCAATAAATGGAAGCTGTTAATATCATTACTGTTGCCACTTAGAGATGAAACCCATTGGCCAGATCTGCCCTGACCCTAAGAGAGATAGGCTTTGTCAGATTCATTTCTCTGCAGCAGCTATAAAGAGTGGGGGTGGAGGGGAAGAGCTGTGAAAAGCTAGAAGTGGAGGTAATTTGAGAGGAGTTGGTTTTGGAGCCTGGGTCCTACCAGGAAGTAGGCCTGGGTGATGTGAGCCAAAAGGTTGGTGGGAGCTTGGTGCCCTGACAAGGGAGGAGAGGGGGTGAGAGGTGCTAAAATTGTTCCCTGTTCTTCGTCGCCTGTGGGTAGGTCCTTGTCAGGAAGGGCATGTCCAGCCTCCTACCCCTTCCTCTCATTTTGCCTTCCTCCTGCCTCGCCTTTGCTTCCAGTACCCATTCAGAGTCAGAGATGAGGACTGACTTCCAGGACTCCCACTGGCTTGTCCCTTGTTTCTCCCTGGCCTAGACTCCAGTGAGGGAGGGGCCATTGTGGAGAAAAGGGCCAGAGGCTGTCCTCAAAGCAGCCTGAGAATGGTTGAGGGTTTTGCTTGAAAACCTAGGGTTTGACACATTCCATGCCAGGATTGACTTTGCCCTATGTAGCAGAATGATTTAAAAAATGGCCCTAATTCTCCACCACTCCCCGAATACACACCTTTTATGATCTGATCTCATAGCTCATCCCATTGAGAGGTGGAGTCTGTTTCCTGGCCCTTTGAATCTGGTCTGGACTTGTGACTTGCTTGACTGATGGAAGGTGGTAGAAGTTGTTAACCCCTTTCTGGGCCTTGCCTGTTTCTGCTTGCTCTCTTAAATATTGCCATGACCATGTGAACATTCTCAGACTAGCCAATTGGAGGACAAGAGACCACATGGAGCAAAGACAATCTTCGTAGTTGAAGCCATCTTACACCAGCCACTAGCTGACATCCAAATGTGTCAGATAGCCTAGCCAAGATCAGCAAAGACACCTACTTGACTCATAGCTGATGGTAGACACAAGAGTGATCCTAGACAATACCAGATTGACTAGCTAACCCATAGGCTCATGAATAATAGTAAATGCTTATTATTTTCAACCACCAAGTTTTGGAGGGATCTGTTACAGTGCATTAGCTAACTGGTACACCCAAATCCCAGGGGGGTCAATCCTCCTTCTCTTGCTCTAGCTAGACACTCAGTCTGCCCCAAAACATAATAGCAGCCTCCAGCTTGACCAAGGCTTCCACAGAAGCTGCCTTGTGGCCACAGTCAGCTTGCTCCTTGGCTTCCTCCTGTCAGTGGGACTGCCCTGGCACTCTCCCATCTTTTTCCTGTGTTCCTCTTTGAGGGGGCTAATCTGTGTGTGCGTGGTGTATGTGTGGTGTGTGTGCGTGTACATGTGCACTGTGCTCTAAGGTGCACTTCTACACCTTGCGTTCATGAAGTCTCTTCTGCTGGCTGAGAACTCCCTATAGCCCAAGCTGTGCTTTGCCCCCAGAAGACAGTCCCTACACAGGGACCTGGCCCCTCATTGCTTGAAAGCTGCTCCTGCCCAGTGATCAGCCTATGTTGTGAGGATCCTGCTCTGTGGGTTCAGGTCAGTCCCATGAACTTCTCTGCCCTGTTATAAGCCCAGCAAGGCTGGTGCGCTACAACCCCCACCTACCCAGCTGAAAGTAGACCCCCTGGCTGGGTCAGCTTGGCCTGCAGCTGCCCTCAGCAGCTCTCCCCATCCTTCCACAGGCTCTTCCTGACCAATTGCTTTCCCTTGTGAACTGGACTGGTCATGGGACAAACTCCCTCTGGCTATCTGATCATCCAATGTGGCAAGACTTGATGAACCGGAGTGACTTAGGACACCGTCCAGATCTCTCTGACACTCAGCCCTGGGCTCATTCCACACAGCATTTACCAGCCAGGGTGTTTGGTTTCAAACACAGAAATGGCTCTGAGAGGCCTAAGCAAAAGAGGGATTTATTAGAAGATTACAGGGTGACTGATGGGATCGATCAGAAGGACTGACCATGGGAGGACTGTGGCGGGGCACTGCTGCTGTTGGCATCTCTGTCTGGCTGTGGCCATGTGCTCAACTGTTTCTGTTTTCTGTGGCCGCACCCCAGGCTCTGAGCACCTGGAGGTATTCATTTCCAAGAGGCTGAGCACAGTTCTGGTCCTTTGTGCTCCTCCTCATCAATCCCATCTCTGCCCCAGAGGAAATAACTCTTCTGATGTTAGCTTAGTTCTTCCTGTTCTTGAATGTCACAGAAAAGAATCATACATTTTGTTCTTTTGTGTAAGGTTTATTTTGTTAAGCATAATGCATTTGAGAGTCATCCAGGTTGTTGTATGTATTAGTAGTTTGTTCCCTTTTTCTTGCTGGTTATTATTCCATTGTAATGGACAGAACATAATTTGCTTATGAATATTTGTTTATTCCCTTGTTGGTAGACATTTGGGTTGTCTCTAACTTTTAGTTCTTATGAGTAAAACTATGAACATTCATGTACAAGTCTTCTGGGGTCAAGCATTATTTTCTCCCAGTTTTTAATTTTTTTAGAGAAACTGAAACTCACTGATATTTTATTATTATTGAATCCACTGTTTATAAAGATTAAAATAACGAATACTCTTAAAGTCCTAAAGGAGAAGAACAATTATTAAACCACCTTAAACAAATATTAGAACTATGAAGTTCCCAGAGTTTTGATTTGCTGTCTTGCCCCACTGGAAAACTTCCCTGCCAAGTTAGCCATAGGCTTCAGCTAGAAAAACAGATGAGCTGAGTTTCCTCCATTGTGGGGGTAATGGCTCCTTGTGGTTTCGGGAATTGTAGCCCAAGCCATGATGCAGGCCCCCCCGCCCCGGGAGGCCTCTATGTCTCAATGGAGAATCAGAAGGCTGAGGCAGACAGGACTGAAGGACACTCAGAGGGTTCCCATGGGAACTGAATTTAAAGAATGCATATTATGCTTTAGAGCTTGCTCTGCTTTTCTTATCTCTCAGCTAACTATAAACAATCTGTAGCAAAGAATGTATGGAACCTTGTACCTAATGTCAGTGTGGCGTCAAGAAGTTTAATAGACCTTGACACAGACTGGTCACTGTGTCCTCTATATTGATACTTGTAATCTGTAACTATCAGTTGTAATCCAGGCACCTATAAGCTAATTGATGATTTATGAATTTTGACCTTGTATATCCTACTCTTCTCAATAAAAGGCACGTGGTACAGAGGTCTTGTGCTTTCTCCACTAGAGGGAATAGCCACCTCCCTTTCCCCCCAGACAAAATACAGTGTCCTGGATAAATTTGTTCTGCCATGGTCCTGAAACCTCTGTTGGAGAGAAAAGTTTCCAACTGAGCCAGGGTGTTGGAGGCAGCTCAGTCTCACTCCATGAAGTTACAATTTATATCCAGGACAGAACTCCTCATCTATAGCCTTAAATCTTTCTTTCTGCCGTCTTACCCATCTCTTTGTGTTTCTGGACTAGTTACTTGGGCCAGAAACCTTGACTCCTCTCTTTGCTCACATCCCTCAATTAAACCATCAGCAACTCACTCAAAGGTGCCTTCAAAGCACCTGACCACTTATTTCGTCCGTGGCTTCCAGCTAGTCTGGACCATCATCACCTGTCACCTGGATCTCTGTGATATCCTCTCCTCTGCTTCCACCCTATTTTCTCTCCCCGACTTTCATCCCTGCCCCTGGTAATTCTCACCACAGCGGCCAGGGTAATCATTCTGAGGCTAAGTGAGACTGTGCTCTGCCTTTGCTTGAAAACCTCTCGTGGCTCCCACCTGACTTTAAGCAAAAGCCACAGTCCTTACAATATCTACAAAGCCTTACATGATCTCCTCCTGCTACTTCTCTCCTATTATTCCCCTTCCATTTTTCCCTTTTGGTCACACTGTGCTTGTTCCTTTAATATGCTACGGATGAATAAAAAACTCTTCCTCTAGAGATCCACGTGGCTCCCTCTACTTTCCTTCAGGCCTGTTGACTTTGCCAGGACTTACCGTCATCTGACATAGTCCATTTACTGGTTGGCATGTTTGTCGTTTGTGTCTGTCTCCCCCATCAGCATGTTAGTTCCATGAGGGCAGGAACTTTGCTAGTTTGCGCTGTGTCCCAGGTGCCAGAATAGCACCGGTCATGTCACAGACACCAAATAAGAAACACAGAGGGCCTACAGCATACCTCACAGGAAGAATCAAGCCTGGTGTCTTCCATCTTGAACTCACTGGTTAGGTGTTGAATTAATTAATTGATTAAATTTATTGGGGTGGCAATGGTTAAATGGTGTTGGATTCTTGAAGGGACTTCTAAGAGCATCTTGGGGCTCTCTCTGACCCTTCAGAGATTTAGCTCAAGTCCCCAGTCTCACAGCCTATGTGAGTCCAGTGCAGACTCAGGGATTGGAAGAGGCTTTGGGAAATGGTGAGATAGAACTGGGTCTGGGAGGGTAGGTGGAGTTTGGGCATAACCAAAACACAGGTCCAGCTGCCCGCTGCCACAAAAGCCAATACTTGAGAGGCAGGTGCTGATATAAAGAAAAATGGTTTATTTGTAGATGCTGGCCATCTGGAAGATGAGGGACTTACATCTGAAAGCTGATCTCCTGGAAGATGGGGGACTCATGTCTGAAAGCCCATCTCCTGGAAGATGGGGGACTCATGTCTGAAAGCCCATCTCCTGGAAGATGGGGGACTCATGTCTGAAAACCCATCTCCACTGCTTAGTGGAGGCAGAGGTTTTTATAAGGAGGGAGAAGGGAACAGAGCAAAGATATCAAGGAAGGGGGTTGAAAAGTTCCCTATGTGCAGAAGAGCACAGTCCATTTTTATAAGGCAAGTGATGGTCCAGTGTGCATCCATCTTCCTGGTTTAGTCATCCTGGCTTCACGTCATCCTGGTTCCACAGTTGAAGGTCAGCAAATCTCTTGGAGCTGGGATGCTTGAAGGCTGGGGTCTGTATCTTTTGCAGTTAATTCCTAGGCTTCTTATACAAACATGCTCTTCATCTACAAGCTATGTAGTAGTTGGAGTCACCACTTACAGAAACAATGTCAAAAGAATGGTGGGGTGGGTTGCAATGTCCCACTGTTACAGAAGGACAGCGTGGGCTGGAGTGGGGCAGTGTCACTTAGGGCTCTTATCCCCCGTCAGTCAAGGGAAACTCCACAGACTCTTAGTTCGCCACATTTCTGGGCTGCTCATGCATAGGGGTCAGGCAGGCTCTCTTTGTTGGGGGGAGGGTGTCCCACAAGGATGTATTGGACACGCTTCGGGTCAGGTTTAAATATTCCCAGAACATCTCAGCTCAGCACTGGCTGGAGAAATAAATTTGGCCCAGTATTTTTGAGGTAGTGTCCAAAGACTGTCCAACATACTCATTTTTACAACGAAGAGAAAGTTCTCCACTCCACAGCGATGCTGCAAAGATTGGGCTAAATTCCATACCTAGATAATAAAGGACCTGGTTTTGGGTTTCTGAGGCCCTTGTAAGGGCAAGGACTCTGACCACTCCCCCAGAGTGAAAGGCTAAGGGAGGGCCAAGGCCCAGGGTAAGTCTGGAAGGGAGCTAAGCGAGAAGGGGCTCTGCCATATTGGTCCATTGGGGCTGATCAGAGAGACCCAAGCAAGACAGCAGGGAAGGTAAAGCATTCTAGAAGACATTGAGGAAGAGGTGTAGAGGGATCCCCTTTGCCTAGAGTAAGGGAAAGGGACTCCTAAGAGGTGCCCAAGGCCTTGATCCTGTGAGGGGAAGGAAATTGAGGAGGCCACCAAGACAGAGCAGAAAAGGTGTAATGGAATCCTGCCAGCACTCTGCCCAGTGTGATGTTAGGTACCTTGAAGGTCCTGCATGATAATAGCAGTCACGGTCCTTTATGCCGTTTCTGATCATCTGCTGTGGATCTAGCCTTGATAGCTCTCAGGGATATAGACCGACTTGACAGCAGCCCCTGCCTTTTATGAGGCGGTGGGGGGACACAAAAACCTCGGAATTTATTGATAAAAAATTGTGTATTTATTCTGATATGTTTAAACTTCAGTCACCTTCGAAGTACTCTCCATTTGATGCAACACACCTATAGAGACATTTTTTCCACTGCTCAGAACAGTTTTTGAATTCATTGATTTTGATGCCTTTTAGTGCTACGGGTGTTTTTTGTTTTACCTCTGCCACATCGGCAAAATGTTTTCCTATGAGGACTTCTTTCATCCAGGGAAACAAAAAAAAGTTCCTTGGGCAAGATTGGGTGAACAGGGAGGGTGGGGCATGGGGGTGCTGCCATTTTTAGTCCAAAACTGATGAACACTCAGTGTGGTGTGGGCAGGAGCACTCGTAAATCACCCATCATGAAATGGGCAAATGCGTTGAAAGAGTCTTCCAAAAAAATTAACTGAAGCCAAACGCAGCCCTCGCAACAAGGCCAGCTGGTGCACTGATACAGATGCGTTCCTAGAACACTCACCTAGCGGGGAAAGCCTGTACTACAAGGGGCCCTCCTTCCAGATGATAATTCTGTTTTTATTTTTTATTTTTGGGTCCTCTCTCATAAGTATATTAAGACCACGGGTTCTTAATTTAAGATCCTGTGGATACAATTTAAGGGTCTGTGAAGCATAGTTGGAAAAAATTACATCTATATTTTGCTCTAAATTAAATCAAACATTTCTCTCAATTATGTACATAGCAACAAATTACACAGCCGAGTCTTTTTTTCCCAATAGAAGCCACAAATATTTTCATATTGTATAACAGTTATAAATATTTTGAAAGATCACTTATACTTCAAAATTACTGTAGTTATTAGGCCCCTCTCTACAAGTCCTTGCTATGCAGTGCATCAAAGAAAAAGCACATATTTTATCACACATTAAGAAAAATATTGAGATAGAGTCCCAAAAGCAAGGGTATCTAAATCAAAGAAAACAGATATAATTTAATAGCTATTGCCATACTCATTTATAAGTTTTGACAGTTTTGGATATAGTTCTGTATATTTCTACCCTACTTAAATCAAAGTAATTTGAACAAGACTGAAAATACTGGTACCCTGCAAAATTGTACCATCTCATGAAAAGATAACAAATAAGTGTCATGCCCAAAACTTAATGACAGTTACAACTCACACTCTGAATTAAGATAATAAATAATAATAAAAATGTATATATATTTATTTGTTCAAAATAAAATGTTAATATTTTTTTGTTAAAAATATTTTGATAACTGTATTTCACTATAATTGGTTTCCTTTGTAACCTGATGTATTTTATTTTAAGCATTTATTTTTATTTATTGATTTTAGAGAGAGAGGAAGGGAAGGAAAGAGGAAAAAAAAACATTGATTTGTTGTTCCACTTATGTTTGCATTCATTGGTTGATTCTTTACAACCTTGGCATTTTGAGATGATGCTCTAACTAACTGAGCTACCTGGCAAGAGCTATTCTATGCATTTAAAAGTGTATTCTTAGAAGGGGTCTAGCCCTGGCCCAGTGGCTCAGTTGGTTGGAGTGTCATCCCACACACCAAAAGATCATGGGTTAAATTCCTGGTGAGGAAACATACCTAGGTTTCAGGTTGCACCTGGGTTGGGTGCGTGTGAAAGGCAACCAATCCGTGTTTCTCTCACATCAATATTTCTGTCTCTCTCTCTTTGCCTTCCTCTCTCTAAAACATATCTTCAGGTGAAGGGGGTAGTAAGAAGGGGTCTATAGGGTTCATGGGACAAAAAGTTCAAGAATCCTTGCACTTGAGGAGGAATGACCAATCTTGACAGATATGCTGGAACCTCTTTGTCTATACCAATGTCAGACATTACTCATCAATCATGGCAGTCTTTTCAGCAGATCCCAGATGCTCTCCAGCTGTCTTCTACTGATTGATCTATCTAGACATATGAGTTCAAACTTATTTTCACTTGCTGGCCAATAATGAACTACAGGTATCAATGCATTATAAAGCAAGGCAGGATAAAGCTATGATTCAGTGCTTCTTTGGCCAGCACATCAAGTTAGAGCAAAGTTTGAGACTAAAAGAGCCAAAGGCATTGGAACAAGATACGCTATCATGGAAGACTCCAGAGTGAGGTATTGAAGGAAGGACATAATTTTTTTTTTTAAGGACGTAGTTTAAAGAGATGGAGAAAGGAGGGTGAAATGATATTCAGTGTGAGAGGAAGGGACAAGGGTGGGAAGGAAGACCGTATAAGCAGAGGTTCAAGGATGGAAACAGCAAGAAATGTCAGAGGACACCATGGAGACCAGGATTTAGAGAATTTGTGGTAAATGAAGCTGAACTGGTAATTTCAAAGAAGGCCTTGAACACTTGGGTGAGGACTTTGGTCTGGGAAGTCCTGGAGAGTTGTAAGTAGAGGACAAAGGGTATATCAGTTCCCCCTTTTTTTAAAGTATATTTTATTGATTATGTTGTTACAGTTGTCCCAATTTCCTTCCTCTTTACTCCCCTCTTCCCAATAGCCCCCTTCCCTCCAGCAATTACCCCCGCCCTTAGTTCATGTCCATGGGTCATACATATAGGTTCTTTGGCTTCACCCTTTTCTATATTATTCTTAACTTTCCCCTGTCTATTTGGTACCTACAAATTATGCTTCTTAGTCCCTGCACCCTTTCCCCATTTCTCCCCCTTCCCCCTCCCAGCTGATAACCCTCCAAATGATCCCCATACCTGTGATTCTGTTTCTATTCTGGTTGTTTGCTTAGTTTGCTTTTGCTTCTGTTTTTTAGATTCAGTCGTTGATAGTTGTGACTTTGTTGTCATTGTCAGTTCACTTTTGCTGTGTGACAAAGCACCTCAGAATTTAGTCGTTTAAAATCACAAGTATTTATTATTTCTTACTAATATATGGATTGGCTGGGTGATTCTTCTGGTCTGGGCTGGCTTAACTGATTATGGTGGTTCTCTTAGGCATCTTTGGTCAGTGATGGGTGGGCTGGAGGTTGGTTGATTCGAGATGGCCTTATCACATATTTGATATGTGGCTGGATATTGGCTGGGCCAATGCGGGTGCCTGGGCCACATAGTTTCTCCTCCCTCAGAAGGCTAGCCTGGGCTTGTTTACATGGTGGCTGGACAGATTTCCAAAAGAAGTGGAAATACACGTACATATGGCGTCTTGAAACCTAGGCTCAGGATTGGCATTGTGTCACTTCTACCATATTTCTGTTGTCCAAAGCAATTTATGAGGTTAGCCCAGATTCAAGGGGTGGGGAGTTAGATTCCACCCCTTGATAAGAGAAGATATGAAATCACATTGCAAAGGGTGTGGATACAGGAAGAGGAATAATTGAGGCCAGGTTTGCACCTAATCTACCACAGAAGATTCAAGGGCAGTTGGTAGAATATGAAATAGTAAGAGAAGGGCCCCAAGGACAGGGAGATCAGTTGGGAAGAATCACAGTAGTGACTGGGCAGAGAGGGATAGGTATTTGTCCAGACTTTAACATGGGTAGACCTGGGATGGGAACAATAAAGGCAATGGGAAGGAAATGAGTCTCTGAATTTAAAGCCAGTCAAGGGACATTACCATTCATAGAGCTAGGATATTAATAGGTGGCTATTGCAGAAAGAGCTGTCTGATTTGGAGTCCTGCACTGGAAGGGTTTTGAAGCCTTGGGAGATGGCAGCTGTGAGCCCTGAGGCCTCTGCTACCTATAGGCTGGAAGATCTTGTCAAGCCCTTTAACATTTCCTGAACTTGGTACCCTCTCAGTAGAGCAGGGGCAGGAATTCTAACCTTGCAGGGCTGTTAGATGACAAACTGAGGCACAATATATAGAAGTGTTTTGTAAACTCTTTTGGGCTGAACACTTATTAATGGTTTTATAGCTTTGTTTTGTTTTTAATTTAAGAGACATTAGCTCCTAGGAGGCTAGGAGAAATCTAGAAAGGAGTGTGATGGGGGTAGAAGAGGACTTGGGGTTCTCTTTGGGGGCAAGGGATGCTGTTTAGGAGGTAGGAGGAGTAGAAGGATCCAGAAAGGAGAGAGAGGGCTTGGCCTGTATAGAGTCCCTCCAGCTTGGGGTGGGAGCAAGTCTCAGGAGCCTCGCTGTGGGGCATTCACTCACAGCTGTTCTGTGCTTGCTTAGGTGGGCCCAGAGTTTCGAGTTGAAGAGGCAGACAGTATGGTGGGAGAAGTTTGTCTCCCTACTTAGTTCTCCAACTGCAAAAGCCTGGGTGGTCCAGACTGAAGTCAGCACAGCTCCCTCCTCCCCTCTCTCCCCTCCCTGCTGCTCTAAAAAGTCCAGTGGCGTCACTGCTTCCAGATGTGGCCTGGAGTTGTTCCAGGTGGATCACGGATGCAGAGGCAGCGGCCAAGCTCCTGGCTTGTCCTCCTCCCTCCTTCTCCAACGGGGCCTGCCTGATGCTTTCCCTCCCCTACCTTCCTTCCACCACTAGGCCAGTGTACCAGGTACCCAGAGGCACTGGTGGGTGAATAAATAAATACCAGCTATGAATAAACCTGAGACAGACAGATGCAGCTTTATTCGTGTTGGAAAGAGCTTATAATTGGGGCAATGGAGAACTCTCAAATGTTTCCGTTCTGAGCAGTCCCAGCGGCTCCAGGAGGAGGAAGTGAGCTGTCTCCTTGGCTGGGGACCCGCCAGGGCACTGGGCGCCTGGCCAGCCAGAGCCTGGGCGGAGCTGTCAGAAAATCCTCCCCCGTAATGGGAACAGCCTGGGTCCTGGTGTCTCACCAGGAGGGAGTCCCAATTACAGGGGGAAAGGCAGCTGTTTTATCAGTAGCAGACCATGGATACCCTGTGATACTAGGAGCCAGTTCTCTGGTTGCCTGGACCAGCACGCATCAAAGTATACCATGTACTTGAATTCCCTAGGGCTCTTGTTAAAATGCGGATTCTGACTCAGTCCATCTGCGGTGGGGCTTGGGGTCCTGTGTTTCTCACTAGCTCTCAGGTGATTCCTATGCTGTCTGTCTGTGGACCACATTTTGAGTGGCAAGGCTCTAGCCTGGACATCTAAAACATGTCTATGCATTCTGACACGTCTCTATTTTTTTCTGTAGGTTTTCTTGTATTTCTTTGTTGTTTTTTAATTCCAAAAGTATCAAAGCATAGACAGTGAAAAATCTATTTTTGTCCCTACGATCCTATGATCCCTTCCTATGGCTGACCAATGTTCTTGGTTTTTGTGTATAACCTCCCAGAAATATTTTATGACTATACAAACAAGTATATATATACACATAGTCTCTTCTTTCTCCTTGCCCTGACTTGGGTATTATCTGATATGTACTATTTTGCTTTTTTCACTTAACAACATACCCTGGCCATCACTCTTGTTCCTTCTTTTTCTTTGAAAGTTGCACAGTACATGTATCATAACTCACTGAGCAAATCCCTTGAGAGATACTTGGTTATGTCCAATCTCTTGCTCTTGAGGACAGTGGTGCAATTAATACCTTAGTATCTTATCACTTCCTGCAGTTGGGAGTCTCTCTGAAAGATAAAGGCCTGTGAGTGGAAGTGGAGGGTCAAAGGCTAGATACATTTGTAATTTGGATGAATATTGTCCAAGTGACCTCCCCATGAAGGTTGTGCAATGTGAGAGAGGGCCGATTTCCCTACTCTCCCAATGCCAATTTGAGACGTAAAAAAAAGAAAGAAGGTAACTGCTCTTTCTGAAAAACTCCTCCCTTAACTTCCATGGTTCTATTCAACTATTTATTTGTCAGTCATCCATCATCTCTTGCAAGCCACCTCATCAGGTGCTGTGGAACCCGGGGAAGATGACATGCAAATAATCTCTGCACTTTCTTCTGGTAGGGAAGCCAAACAGTTAATTAGTAATTCCTGATGAATATGAAGAGTGTTATGATATGCCGGTGACTTCTTAATACAGTGCCTCTCAAACTTCAATGTGCTCAGGCATCGATCTGAGGGCCTTGTTAAGAGGCAGATTCTGAGTCAGTGGGCCTGGGTGGGGTGTGAGATTCTGCAGCTGTAACAAGCTCCCGAGGGAGGTGGGCAGCTGGTTCTGGGACTACGTATATTTTGAGTAGTAAAGGCCTACCCAGAACAGAGATTGGCAAACCTTTTCTCCAAAGGACCAGATGGTGAATATTTTGGCTTTGTGGAACACATGGTCTCTGTTGGAGCTATTTGACTCTGACTTTGAAAGCAGCCGGAGACAATAGGTAAGTGAACGGGTGTGGCTATATTCCAGTAAAGACTTGTTTACAAACTAGACCGCAGGAGGGATTTGGCCCTTGGCCAATACCATCAGCATGCAAAAACTGCTTGTTGAAGAGACTGAGTAAAGCGTACTGTTTGAGCAATTATAGGTACTGAGCTCACCTAGGTGTCTGGTCAGAGTCCTACCATGAACAGAAACCAGGGTTTAAATAGAGGTAATTAAATGCAGGAAATAGGTCACACAGATAATGGAAGAGCTGAGAAGTCAACCAGGGGTGGCTCAGAGATGAACAACTGTAGGGAGCTGTTCCTACTCAGGGGAAGAGAAAGAGGGAAGAGGTGGTATTACTGGGGCTCGGGTCACTCAGTAGGAGCTGGAACCACAGTGGGTATATTACGGAGTGGGGGTGTCCAAAAATCCCCAGAGCCTGAGGGTTGGGGGATGGGGAAAAGGAAACAGCTTTCAGGATGCCTTCACATGCCTGTGGCTAGGGGCTAGTGTCTTTGTTACACAAATGGCTTTGATACTTCCAAGGCCCCAAGAAGATGGAAGGAGTTTTTGGACCATGGGATGGTACAGAGAGCACACAGAGCCCACGCAGGGTTCTGTAAATGGTCAGAACTGGTTACCGGGCCCACTGCATCAGAGAACGCAGTTAGGGGTTTAAAAATAATCGGCAGACATTTTTAGGGGAGAACGCCATGTGGCTTTGAGAAGAGTTCTCCATGTGGCTTTGAAAGGACAGGGAGAACATCATGCAGCTTTGAAAGGGCAAAGGGAAAACCATGCGTGGTCCATTGCAACATAGCACATGTTTTCCTGGACTGTTATACAGAGGCTGATGACATCATACCCCAGATCCTGAAGGAGACAGCTGACAGATAAGGGATAGGGAACTTCTGGGCATGTTTTTGGCTTCTAGCTTTTTGGGGAGCAAGGGAAGTGCTGGGTTCCGTGGGAGAACAGGGCTCTAAGCTGAAGTGCTCACTGTTCTCCCCAGGTTGGAATATTTTAAATAAAGACCTGTTTTCCTCAACACGAGTTGTTAGTTTTTATACCAAGGCACCACGTGAAAGAACCCCCTTTCATTCTGTAACAGTTTTGGCGACCCCAGATGGGACTAATGCAACCTGTAGCCAGGTTTGCTCTGTAACAGGTATACCTACTGGGACCCCAAACCATGAATGAGACCAGCCATGGTCAGAGACCCTGGGAAGAAATACCGTGGAATCTTTTTTCTTCTTGACCTCTATTTCCCACTCATTGGCCAAATCCAGCTGTGATGCAACCTCTTCAGGAGGCTGTAGGGACCAGTCTGTAATATAGAGCTGAGCAGGAGAAGTCGAGGCATGGTCTGAGGCCAACAGGCCAAGGCCCAGCCAAAGGGATATTTAGAATGAGACCTGAAGTGTATGTGGTTGCCCAAGTACATGAGGGAGGATGGGTGGGTATTTCAGGCACAGAGAGCAGGCATAGGGTGTGAAGAGGTGTGTGTGCAATGATGCTGGCAGGGAGGCCACTCCCATAAGCAGGATGGAATTTATGCTTTAAAATTGGATTGGGCAAAAGTCTTTGTCACGTAGTTTTCTTTGTTTTGTTTAAAAACAAAGTGTAAAAAAGTAAAAACCATTCTTAGCGTATAGGCCATGGGCAGCCTTTGGCCCATAGTAGTTTGCTGGCCTGTTTCAGAAAGATCCTCTTTTAGAAGATGAATTGAAGTAGACAGGAGGCTGAGAGAGGAGACAGAGAGGACAGAAAGAAGGCTGCCAAGGAAGCCAGGCTGGAGCCCCAGTAGGGATTGAAATGGTGGAGAGAGAGATGAGTTGAAGAGGACAGTGGACAGATGTGGATATAGGATAGAATGGCTGGTCTGAAGTGATGGCCTGAGCCGGGTATGGAGGGATATGCAAACTGACACACTGAATATTTCCCTAATTATCTTGGAACCTCTGCCTTACTTGCTTTAGGGAGTGAGAAGATTCTGTCATCCTGTCAATGGTGCCCTCCTGCCCTGCTCCCCCTCCCCCACCTTTTAGACAGACTGGTGGAGGAGCAGGTTGCACAGCTCTTAGTAGGCCAGGAAACAGACCACCCAGCTTTTGGTGACTCACTGGTTGTTCCTTGTAGAACATGGGCACTGAGCACCTCCTGATCTCAGTTTCAGGCTGTGGCTGCCATTCTAAGACAATAGGAGAAGTCCCATCAACATCCATTTCCTCCCTGTGGCCTCTGGGTCCAGAGTATAGATGAGGGCTGGGAAGCCCCTTGCCCAGCCCTGGGCTCAGACACCTGCTAGTGGCCCTGTCATCAGAGGCTAATTGTGGCACAGACAGGGCTAGGATGGTGTCTTATTTGGGTTCCCTCAGAAGCAGAGACAAGATTTTAGTGCAAATAGTTCACTGAACTGAGAGGGAGTAGGAAAGTCAGGCAGAGGAGGGAAGCAGCCCAGTACAGGGTGCATTTTGGAGACAATTTCCATTGTGGGACTTCTGGCCAAGATGGAGGCCTAGACAGACATACTGCATCTCCCTCCACAACTAAGAAGGAATACAACTACCTCAAAATTAGAGACAACCAGAAATTCCAGAAAACCGAGCTACATGGAAGTCCAACAAACAAAGATATAAAGAAGACATACTCATCCAGATGGGTGTGACAGCTCTACCTAAGACACAGAGGCAAACAAACACAGGAGCCTGTCAAGATAAGGAGACAGAGAAGTATGGCCCAAAAGAGGAAATGGATCACGGTTCCAGTGGGAGAACTAAGCAATGAGGAGACAGCCAACCTAATAGCCATAGAGGTCAAAACACTGGTGATAAAGATGCTCATAGGCTTGACAGATATGCTTAAGTGCGGCAAATGCATAAGGGAAGAAGTAGAAGCTATGCTAAATGAAATGAAGGAAAATCTACACAAAACCAATGGTGAAGGGAAGGAAACCGGGGTTCAAATCAATGATTTGGAACATAAGGAAGGAAAAAACAGTACAGTCAACCAGTACAGAATGAGGAAACAAGAATTGAAAAAATGAGGAGAGGCTTAGGAACCTCTGGGACAACTTTAAATGTGCCAACATCCAAATCATAGGGGTGCCAGAAGTAGAAGAGAAAAAGTAAGAAATTGAAAGCTTACGTGAAAAAATAACAAAGGAAAACTTCCCAAAATTGGCAAAGGAAGTAGACATAGAAGTCCAGGAAGCACAGCGAATCCCAAACAAGCTAGACCCAAAGAGGACCACATCAAGACATCATAATTAAAATGCCAAAGGTTCAAGATAAAGAGAGAATCTTAACAGCAGCAAGAGAAAAGAAGAGAGTTACCTACAAAGGGGTACCTATAAGACTATCAGCTGATTTCTCGAAAGAAACTTTGCAGGCCAGAAGGGACTGGCAAGAAGTATTCAATGTGATGAAAAACAAGGACCCACAACCAAGATTACTCTCTCCAGCAAAGCTATCATTTAGAATGGAAAGGCAGATAAAGTGCTTCCCAGACAAGGTAAAGCTAAAGGAGTTCATCATCACCAAGCCATTATTATATGAAATGTTAAAGGGACTTATTAAAGAAAAAGGAATTATGAACATTAAAATGACAACAAACTCAGAACTATGAGCAACTGAATCTAAAAATATAAAAACAAAATCCAACTAAGCAAACTAGCATAGGAACAGAATCATAAGTATGGGGATCATTTGGAGGGTTATCAGCTGGGAAGGGAAAGGGGGTGAAATGGGGAAATGGTGTAAGGATTAAGAAGCATAATTGGTTGGTGCAAAATAGAGAGGAGGAAGTTAAGAATAATAAAGGAAAGGGTGAAGCCAAAGAACTTAAATGCATGACCCATGGACATGAACTAAGGGGGGTGGGATTGCTGGAGGGGAGGTGGATACTGGGTGGAGGGGAGCAAAGAAAAAAAAGTTGGGACTACTGTAACAACATAATCGATAAAATGTACTTAAAAAAATTTCCATTGTGGACAACTGGAACTTAGTTCTTCTAGGGAGCTCTGGACTTCATAGCAGAACATATGCCCCAGAGCTATCTTGTGACTTACTGATAAAGTGCTTCTCCAAGGGGTAGTAATTCCTTGGTACTTACAGTCTGCTAAGTGGCTTTCTGCAGCTCAAGAAAGAAAGCTCTCAGGTGCAGACGTGCAGACTTACAGTAGGTATGCAGCTGGGAATTCCTGGAATGGTAAGGGCCCAAGGAGATGAGGAGGGTACCTGCAGAACAGGCTGTAAGCATGGTTATCAGATGGGGAAACTGAGAAGAAAAGTGACAGTCCTGAATCACACAGCAGGGGCCTGTAGCTCAGAGCTTGTTGATTCAGTGTCTTTCACTATTTTTTAATCAGCCCATGCTATTATGGGTCTTCTTGGCAGGAGAGGCCCTGCGCTCAGAATCTCATAGGCTGACTCTAGTTGTCCCCCTGCCCTGCCTGCTGTATTCACTCCCCTGAATACTTCCCACTCCCTAAGTCTACGCAGAGCCCTGAGCCATATCTGAGGGCCATACACATGTGGCAAGGCTTGGCTTCCTTACCAAGTGCCTACATGGAGCTTGCAGAGTCTGGAAAGGAGAGTAAGCAGGAGGCAGAGTGGGGCCAGAAGCTGAGAGGTGGCCAACTGGTCAAGCAGAGGCAGAACTAGAACAAAACAGATCAGCATGTAGGGCACTCAAAGGGACTGTGAAGTGGGTTGGGCAGGTCTGAGGCGCCTGCCCTTTGTCCTGGTTGCTTGGAACTAGGGACCCTTTGTGTAGCTGGGAGTAGACAGCCCAAGCCTCAACACTGAAGACTGTGTGATCAGAACTGAGCATGAGCCAAACACTCAGTTGTTTGTTCATTTGGGGAGTACTTATCTCAGCCATTGTGCTGGCTACCTTGGGGAGCACATGGACAAATCAGTCTATTGGCTGTTCTCAGACCTATTGCATCCTGTAGGAGGAGTAGGACAGCAGTGTTCCATCTGAACTTTCCATTCGACATTGAGTCCTGAATTAAACAATGGGAGAAAGCACAGTCCTCAGGGAGCCCATAGTATAAGGAGGGAGATGTACTGTACTCCCAAATCCTGGTGTGCAGTTCTTCCCTGCTTAGGAAGACTAAGAAATAGTTTGGTTTCTGAAGTCTCTGATACCCAGCAGGGAGTGGGTGTGACTGGAAACTCCACCTGACTGGCCCAGCAGAACCCCTATAAAATCCCATCCCATCCCTAAACCCAGCCTTTGATAGATCATTAGCAAAGATGGCTGTAATAGTTCCCTCTCTGTGCCTCACCTTTTGCAATGTGGCTTTGTAGTTCCTCCCAGCCCTTCTATTTGGGTTGGTCTCCAAATTAGTCAATATTCTCCAGAGAAACAGAATCAACAGGAAAGAGGGAAAAAAAAGTCTGTCTATCTACCTATCTACCTATCTATTCTTCTGTCTCTGTCCATCCATCCATCCATAGAAAGAGATTTTAAGGAATTGGCTTACTTTACTGTGGAAATTTGCTGAGTCCAAAAATCTGATGGAGGTGGCTGACATGCTGGAGACTCAAGAAAGAGTTGCAGTTTAACTTAAAGGGAGTCTTCTTCCTTGGGGAGAAAGCACATAAGGAGGGTTGGGGGAAGTCAGTATTTGTTCTATTAAAGGCCGTCAACTGGTGGGGTGAGTTCCACCCACGTTATGGAGAGCAATCCGCTTTACTCAAAGTCCAATCATTTACATTTTAATCTCATCCAAAAAACACCTTTATAGAAACATCCAAAAATAATGCTCGATTAAATATCCATGCACTGTGGCCCAGCCAAGTTGATACAAAAACTAACCATTATAGCTGGCCTATCTCTTGCTTTGGGCCATGGAATGTGATGAGTGGTGGTATGTGGGTCCTGAGCCTAGACCTCAAAAGGCCTTGTTTAATTTCACTCACTTTCTTGGATTTTTCCCCAGCCACATGTGAACAATCTTGGGATAGCCACTGGAGGAGGAAAGCCCACATGGCACAGACATGATTCATGTCAGCTGATGCCAGTTACCACCTACCCTGGCAGCTGGCTGCTTATGTGCAGGGTTCCCAGCCAAGATTAAATGCCCAGCAGAGCCCAGCCCAAACTGCTGACCCACAGAACTGAGTTAAAGAAATAGTTCTTGTTTTAGGCCACTAAGTTTTGGAGTGGTTTGTTACACAGCAAAAGCTAACTGATACCCAGTTAAAATCCTGTAGTGACCCCCAGGGACCCTATCAGCATGTCACCTTAGCTGACAGAGAGGACAGCAAACAGGGGGACTATTTCAGGTCATAATAAGGCCCTGTGGGTGTCTGCATTCATTGATGACATTCATGCAGACAATCTTTTACCCTGATATTTAAATATAGTTCTGCTCAAGCACACTCTGGCCTGGCAGGCTCCCATGACAATGTGTCAGAGCAGAGGAGGGGCAGTTGGCAACCAGAAGGTCACATGCTGGGGGTTGAGTGAGTCCAAGGGCTCGGTCCTGGAGACCACCTCTGTGTGCCTGGGGGAACTTCAGGGATGCACTGTAGGATGGGGAACAAGAAAAGAACTTGGGATGCAGCAACCCTGGGTCAAGTTCTGCTTCTGTTGCTCATCAGGTTTGTGTCCTGAGGCAAGTGGCCTCAGCATTCAGAGACTCAGTTTCTCCAAGGGCAGAGTTAGTTTTTTTTAAAAAAAAATTTATTTATTTATTTTTAGAGAGAAGGGAAGGGAGGGAGAAAGAGAGGGAGAGAAATACTGATGTGCAAGAGAAACATTGATCAGCTGTCTCTCCCAGCTGGGGACCTGGCCCGAAACCCAGGCATGTGACCTCACTGGGAATTGAACCGAAAACCTTATGGCTCACAGGCTGGCACTCAGACCACTGAGCCATACCAGCCAGGGCCAGAGTTAAGTTTTGTGGGATCTGAAGCTGATACAATTTGGTAGCTTCCTTTAAGTAGAAGAATACAAAACTATGACTACAAAATTGCAGGATTTTGGAAAGGGCCCAGGCAATTGATCTTAAGCTTCATTAGTTCTGCAGTAAATCGCTTCAAGCTTCCTCACCAGCAAAATAAGAGAGTTAATAGGAATTGAACAGGATTGTTTTGAAGGTCAAGTGAATATACCATCCATAGTGGGCAACCTAGTAGGTGGGATCTAGCAGGAAGACAGCTTTGCATGGAATGATTTGCACTTGGGGGTAAGGGCTCATGTGGCCGCTGGTGGGTGGGCTCCTGGGGGAGATATGGAGCAGGAGGAGGAAGAGGAGGAGTGGAGTGGAGAAAAGTGGTGTGGTACCTGTATGCCCACTTGGCCCACAGCCTGAAGCTAGCAGAGAGGGGCTACAGGCAGATGCAGGAGCTGGTTTCATGGGGTCTTTGTGAGGTTCTGGGGCCTAAGTAAGATTGTATCACAAAGTTGGAGTAAGAGGCTAAATGGAGATTTTAAAAACAATTAAAAAATGTTTATTAATTTTGGAGAGAGAGGGAGGGAGAGAGAGAAACATTGATGCGAGAGAGAAACTTTCATTGGTCTTAGGAAAAAGCAACCACAGCTGGCCTGTGGTGTAGGCAGGAAATCTGTCTAGCAGCTTCTTAAACATGAACCCTAACCAGGGATTGAATGTGCAACCTAGGTATGTACCCTGACAGGGAATCAAACCCTCAACATTTTGGTGTTTGGGATGACACTCCAAGCAACTGAGCCACACTGGTAAGGGCTAAAATGAGGATTCTTGAACAAGTAGTTTATTGTGGGTGTGCTCTCAGAGAAGCATGAAAAGGAAGGAGGAAAGCTGGCAGGACTGGGGAAGATGCTTAGCAAGGATGGGGTATCAGCTGGAGTCCAACCTCACCCTGATCTCACAGGGAGCTCTGGGATGTAAATGGACCAGAGAGTTGTCCCCCCTTGAGGTAAGCAAGGCAGGCTTTTGTCCCCCTGTGTCAACCATTCATTGGGAGGTGGTGGGGGAGTATAACCTCTCAGGGTCATCCATCAGCCAAGGGCAATTCTCAGGAGCAGGAGGTGGCCTGTGCAGTGGGTAATGGATGGGTGCTCTGGCCTGGGAAAGGAGATCTAAACAGGGCACCAGTGGAATCGACTACAATGCTTCTCCCCACATTTCTGTGTGATACTCAGACCTCATAGTATGGGGTTGGCCATGGCCGGGGTACAGGGGGATGAATGGGTGGAACTGAGGAGGAAACACAGTGATCTTCAGGGCTCTCTGGCAGGGGCAGTGATGAGGTGCTGCCCCCAAGTGGCTTATAAGGACTTGGCTTCCTAGGAGGGACCCCTGTTCTAAGGTCATGTGATTTCCTGAAATAACACACAATTTGGGGGCTCTGGAGCACCTGTGGTCTGCAGATGGGGGTGAAATCCCAAGACGTGTGTTTTTTTTCTACTAATGCCATCTCATCTGCATCCATGGGCTGATGAGGCCTGGAGGAACTCTAGGGACATATGGGAAAGGGATTTGTCAATTCTAAACTGCTCCATGATTTTCAAGGCCATGTAAGTAATCAGTTGGGAGGAAGTTCCCCACCCTGTGGAAGGACCAGAGATTTACCCTGATCCTGGCAATGGCCTACTAGTTGGTTCATAAAGAAGGGGGGGCTAGGGAGGAAGGTATATATGGCAGTTTGGTGCAACTGGGGTCCTGCCCTGTCTTACAATCAAAGGCATTATTATTTCTCTTGTGAGGTGAGTCTTAGGAAAAAACAACCACAACTGGCCGATGGTGTAGGCAGGAAACCTGTTTGGCAGCTTCTTATGAAGTTAAACATACATTCATAATATGACCCAGCAATTCTACTCCTAGGTATTTACCTGAGAGAAATGAAAACATATTGTATTAGTTACTTACTGTTGTGTACTAAATTACACCAAAAAACTTAGCAGCTTAAGAGAACAATAAATGTTTATTATCTTTCCAGTTTCTGGGTTCAGGGATTCAGGAGCAGCTTAGCTGGGTGGTTTTGGCTGGAGGTGTTTCATAAAGTTGCAGTCAGTATGGTGGCTGGCCAAGAGGAGGGCTTGATGGAGCTGGAATATTGTGCCTAAGATGGCTCACTCTCCTGGAAAGTTAGTCCTGACTGATGAGAAGCCTCAGGTGTTCTCTACTTGGACCTTCCCATTGGGCTGCTGGGGTGTACTTATGACATGGCAGCCAGCTTCCCCCGGAACACGTGATCCAAGAGAGTGAACCAGAGCCCTGGCTGATGTGGCTCAGTGGATTGACTGGCCTGCGAACCAAAAGGTCGATGGTTCAATTCCCAGTCAGGGCACATGTCTGGGTTGTGGGCCAGGTCCGCAGTTGAGGGTGTGCATGAGGCAACAGATTGCTGTATCTCTCACACATCAATGTTTCACTCCCTCTGTTTCATCCTCCCTTCCCTCATCTCTAAAGTTAAATAAATAATTTCTTAAAAAAAAAAAGAGAGAGAGAGAGAGAGAGTGAGGCAGAAGCTAGGATGCCTTTTATGACCTAGCCTGGGAGTACACACAGCAGATGGACATTTCTGTAATATCCTACTGACTACTTGGCCAGCTCTATCCAATGTTGGGGAGACTACATGAGGTCATGAATGCTAGGAGCTGAGGATCATTGGGGGCCATCTTGGAGGTTGGTGACCACTGTGGTTAATGCAGCCATGCCTCCTCTCTTGTACACAGAGGAAGACACACACACACACCTGTGGTGCCTTGAGATTCTAGTGCGTTTGGTCCTGAGTATCCCTGGGGGGATCTGTGTGTGGGCTTTGATTCCAGGGGAGCTGTAACAGCAGCAGTGGCATCAGAAGACTGCAGTGGTCAGCAAGAGGCTGTGCAGAGGAGTGAAGACCTGGCTAGAGTGTATGGGCTCATGAGAGAACATAACCTTGCCCCAGGAGCCAGCCCTGGTGTGCAGTGTGGCTTAGTGCCTTTAGGTTAATTAGATCCAATGGGAGGGACCAAAAGGGTTACCCAGTCTCTGTCTTTATTTGCCCCAAAATAAAGGCCCAGGACCCTCAAGGCAGCTTCTCAGCTGGTGTGTCATGTTCAAGCAAAGAGTGGTGTAGAAGCACTTTGATGAAGAGGCATCTCTGATCTCAAAGGCTTGTGTTTTCTTCATCCCGGAGTCTCCCTGGCGGGCAGGGAGTTTATGAGGGGGGTCTTCTCTGTGTTACAAGGCCATGGCAGGGTCAGTCCAAATCACAGTCCCATGAAATCTCTCCTGTCTTCCAGGTTAGGGTACTCACCCTTCTCTGGTTAAGGACCTTTATATACAGGTCATTCAGCTGAGTTGCAAGGAGTTCTGATTGCTGGGCTGTGTTCTAGGCTGAGTGTATTATTAGGCCCTCAGACCTCAGTCCTCCTCCTACCTCACCAGCTCAGCATCCAGTCTGGGAACCTTGTGGGGGTTGGGTTATGTTCCCCTCTGCATCTCTGTGGCTGTTCCAGAAGACAGAGGCAGGAGAGCAAGACACAGCTTTCGGTCCCTGAGGGCAGCCTGTGCTTCCACTATTGAATTTTGGATACTCAATAAATGGATTTTGAACAAATACAGAAGCTTAGGACCCCCACAAACAGAGGACCCCTCCTTTTATTCTTTTTTAAGGACTTTATTTACTTATTTTTAGAGAGAGAGAAAGAGACAGAGAGAAACATTAACGTGTGGTTGCCTCTTGCACGCCCCCAACCGGGGACCTGGCTAACAACCCAGGCATGTGCCCTAACTGGGTATTGAACCAGCGACCCTTTGGTTGTCAGGTCGGAGCTCAATCCACTGAACCACACCAGCCAGGGCAAGATCCCCTCTCTTTTTTTTTGAATCGCCAAAGTCCACATTGCTTAGGGGTATGGTGAAGAGATGAGATGGTGTGGGAAAGAAAAGCACTAGCCCTTTAAAGAGGAAGCCAGTGTTTGCAGAACAGTGTAAATTAGCATGCAATGGCTGTGCAAAAGCAGATTTGGGACCCAGGGGCAGTAGACTTGGATGAACCAAAGGGTTTTTGTGTCAGTTTGCCCTGCTCTGAATCATGGTTCCCTGCTGGATGTGAGAAGAGGTGCTACAGCTCTAGAATTTCTATAAAGGAGGCCCTCGGGTGGGGGACACAATGTGGCTGAGAAGGTCGTAGGCTGCTGAGAGTCACTAAACTGAGCTGAAAATGACACGTTTTTAATTAATTGCTTATTAGACGGTGGCTTTGACTCTCGATTTCCTATCTCTAATCTGTTAATGGGGCAGCAGGCATCAGTGTTACTTCAATAACTCCCCTACCCAGTTCTTTGGATAGCTCTTTCTATTTGATAATCTAATCTGGAATTTTGTAAACCAATCCCCCCTTTGAGTTTCTCTTCCACCTTTATCCAGCTATTCTTTTCAGGCTGGATTAAATTTGACATTTAACAAAAAAAATGTACTTGCCTAGTTCTAAAGTTATTCCAACGACCAATGTAGACCTCTTCCTGGAGTTCCTGACTCAAGCCTCCCAGTGTCTCCTAGACCACTCCCCTTGGTTGTCTCCCAGGTACCTCAAGCAGAACAGACCTGAGGTGAAACTCACAGTCCTCCAAAACCTGGTTCTTGCAAGCATTCTGCAGCCCACTCCTGTAAAATGGTGGCTCCATCCAACTAGTGCACATGCCAGACGGCTGAGGACAGCCAGGACACCTCCCTTACTCTCATGCACTCCCGCGCAATCTATCTCTAAGTCCAGTCTTCTGTTCTGACAACTTGGCTATTTTTATGGCCCTCCACTCATCTCCCAGCACCCTCTCTTCCTCCTTAACTCCTCCAATCTGCCCTCAGAAGTCAGAGTTATATATTTGTGTCCCTGTTCTGAGCATACTGTACCTGCGTGACACTGGGAAGGTCGCTGCCCTTGTCTAAGCCTTAGATCCCCATTGGTCAAAGGAGCTGGTCTAGACGCTTGCCAGGGACCAGCACAGATTGTTTATTTTCTGGTGTGATATGGCACGGAGGGGCTGGTTATGTTCTGGATAAAGAGCAACTCCACAGTGGGGTGGGTGACCCTCTAGGGTCCAGAAATTCCAGTGTAAGCAGTCCTTGGAACCTTCAGCTTTCAGGTCTTCGCATCCTGACTGCCACTTCCTGCCACCAACAGGGAAAAGTGTCATAAACCACATAAGCCACAGTTGAAACTCACATGCCTGTGTTTTGCCCCTCCCCTGCCTCCACCCCCCCATACCAAAAATACATGCTCAGTCCTTTCCCATTCCAGGACATCAAACCGAACCCTGCCTCACCCAGGTTCTCACCACTGTGAACTCTCATATGTAAATTTTCAAAAATCCTTTTTATTTTGAAATCATTATGTATGCACAGAGAGTTGAAAAGATAATACAAGGAGGTATGTATATCCTGCACCCCTCATATGGGTCCCCCCAATGGTTACATCCTACTTAAGTATAATATAGTATCAAAACCAGGGAATTGACATTGGTACAATGTATGTATACTTCTGTTATTTTATCATTGGTGTAGATTTGTGTAACCACCACCCTTTCAAGATACAGAACTGTTCTGCTCTGACCAGTGTGGCTCAGTTGGTTGGGCATTTTCCCACAAAGTGGAAGTTCTCTGGGTTTGATTCTTGATCAAGGCACATGCCTGGGTTGTGGGTTTGGTCCCTGGATGGGGTGTGAGCAGAAGGCAACAGATCGATATTTCTCTCTCATTGATGTTTCTCTCCCTCTTTCTTCCTCCCTTTCCCGCTTTCTAAAAATAAATAAATAAATAAAATCTTAAAAAAAAAAGAGAGATACAGAACTATTTTGTCACCACAAAAATCTCTGTCCTGCTACTCCTTTATAGTCAGACCTACTTCTCTCCCCACCATCCTTAACCTCTGGCATCCTCTATCTTTATATTTTTGTCATTTTGAGAATGCTACATAAATTGAAGCATATGATATATAACCTTTTGCATCCCCCCCACCCCCCACTTAGAATCATGCTCCCAAAATCAATCCAGGTTGTCGTAGGTATCAACAGTTCCAATTTTTTTTTTTTTTTAGTTGTAATTCATGGTGTGAATGTACCATAATTTGTTTAATCATTCACTTGTGGGACATTTTGGTTGTTTCTAGTTTTTGCTATTATATTCAATAAGTAAAGCTGCCATGAACAATTGATGGCATATTTTTGAAAGCTCTGGGATAAATGTCCAGGAGTACAATTGCAGGGTTGCATGGTAAGTATATTTCATTTTTTAAGAAGCTGCTAAACTATTTTCCAGAGTGGCTCTACCATTTTACATTTCCACCAGCAACCTATGAGAGATCTAGTTTCTCTACATCCTCTCAAGAATTTGGTATTGTCACTTTTTTTATTTTAGCTGTGTTAATAAGTGTGTAGTGATATTGTCACCCCTGGCTGGTTTGGCTCAGTGGATTGAGCGTCGGCCTGTGAGCTAAGTGTCGCTGGTTCGATCTTCCAGTCAGGGCACATCAGAGAAGGAAAACTCTGACTCCAAAAAACCTCCGCTGCCTTGCGGCATACCTCTTCAGGGGAAAGGCTAAGGGAGTAAACCCTGACAGAAAATCCGGAGCCGGAGTCCCTAAGGCGGTTTGACGTTGTAGTCAACACCGGCAATTCCTGCGGCGCACCTGAAGCCAAGCTGTATTGACTCCGTCTTTCCCTTGGATCCCTCAGCTGCGAAGAGAGGGGGGGTCTGCTGCATGGGCAACAGCAGACCCTCCATATCACCCTGCCCAGGCTCTGTAGCTTCAGCTTCACTGGAGAGGACACTCCAGCGTCATCGCAAGATGTCGATTCAACACGGGAGGAGACAGATACCTTGTCACTCCCGAGTCGGACTGCACAACCATTCTCGGCGGTGCAGATAGACTCTTAAGAAGCTACACCATCGTCTCTCGAGACGGACGGCTGCCGCCGCCGCCGACGAGTGATATTGTCACTGAGCAAAAGGGGACTTATTCATGTGGTGCCTTGGTATAGGACCTAACAATTAGTGTTGAGAAAAACAGGTCTTTATTTACAATATTCCAACCTAGGAGTGGGATGGTGCTGGGAGCTCAGAGCCTTGTTCTCCCATGAGATCCAGCACTTCCTTTGCTCCCCTAAAGGCTATAAGCCAACCCCAAATCCAATAGTTCCCCATTCCTTATCTGTCAGCTCTTTCCTTCAGGATCTGGGGGATGATGTTATTAGCCTCTGTATAATAGTCCAGAAGAGCATGTGCCATGTTACACTGGATCATGGTGAAGTCCTGGAAAGGCACAGCCCTAAGAGAGTCCTCTTTGTTTGTCCTGAGTTCCAGGAGTCCAGGGAGTCTGAGTCTGCAAGGTGGAGTCCTCCATAGCTTCAGAGTTGGCTAGAGCCATCGCGATCAAAGCAGCAGCATGTCTGCTCCCTTACTAGCCCAGGCTGCATGGCGGGATCATCCCTACAAACTGCATAGCTGCTCCTTCCTTCTTACTGTGGACCAGCTTCACTACAAACTACATAGCTGCTACATTATGGCTCTCTCTCACATACCAGATCTCATGGGAGTCCCTCTACATCCTTTCAAAACCACATGGCTCTCTCCTCTAATGGTTGCTGCTTTATTTTTAAATCCTGACCACAGCCTGTGACACAGTAAGTTTGCTGACTGATCCTGGCCACTTGCAGAATCATGAGCAGGCCCCATAAGCTTTTTCGTCACCTTTCTATGGTCAAAGCCCCTCCCATCTCCTTGGCACCATGGAGGGCCATAGCCATTTGCATAACTAAGAAACTAGCTATCTGCCACAGATACGCAAAGGCATCTCTCAGGAAAATTGCTGTGTTCCACTGAGTCCCATCCCCTAAATTCTGAGGCGTCTGTCCACTCTCTTACAATATCTCATCATGGTCTTAATCTGCATTTCCCTGGAAGCTGGAGTTTTGAAAACCTTTCCACACTTATTTGCCATTGTGTTACAGAGTGGAAGTCTCCAAAAATCCCCAGAGCCTGTGGGTTGGAGGATGGGGAAAAGAGAACAGCTTTTAAGATGCCTTTGCATGACTATGGCTAGTAGCTAGTGTCTTAGTTACGCAAATGGCTTTGGTTCTTCCAAGGCCCCAAGGAGATGGGAGGGGTTTTGACCATGGAATGGTGTGGAAAGAGCATACAGAGCCTGCACAAGGTTCTGTGAATGGTCAGAACCGGTTACCGCACCCACTGCTTCACAGGACGCAGTCAGGGATTTAAAAATAAGGTGGCAACCATTTTTAAAGAGAGGAGGAGAGGAGATCCATGAGGTTTGTAAGGAGGGCAGAGAAGGAACTCCATGTGGCTTTGAAAGGGAGAGAGGAACTCCGTGCAGCTTTTAAAGGGCAAAGAGAGTGCCATGTGTGATCCAGTGCAAAATGGCACATGTTTTCCTGAACTATTATACGGAGGCTGATGACATTGTACCCCAGATCCTGAAGGAGACAGCTGACAGATAAGGGATGGGGAACTTCTGGGTATGGTTTTTGGTTTCTAGCTTTTTGGGGAGCAAGGGAAGTGCTGAGTCCTGTGGGAGAACAGGGCTCTGAACTCAAGTGCTCACTGTCCTCCCCAGGTTGGAATATTTTAAATAAAGACCTGTTTTCCTCAACACTCGTTGTTGGGTTTTACACCACGACACTGTAACAGAACCCCTTGGGCTGCTTTGATTGAAACAGAACTCACGGGCTGTTTAGTTAGGGGTCCGATTGCTCGCCGCCAGAATCATAACTCTGAATACCAGAGTTTGGTGAAAAGAAAAAGAATTGTTTATTTACACAAAGTCCTGCCTCCCCCTCCCAGACCTGGCCAGTCTTACGGAAAGTCAGAAACACCATTTCCCTACTTCCTATGCACAGTTCAGCTTTACCAGTAGCTGCCAATCATTCAGTTCTGATTGGGGAGGTCCTTTCTGTGCTGTGGTGCCCTCCAGCTCTCAACACAGAACCGCCTGGATTCTCAGCCTCCTTGCAAACTGCCTTCTTCCTGCAAACCGCATGGATCTCCTCTCCTTCTCAAAGCAGCCTGGCAAGAGCCTCTTAAAGCCGCCTAGAGACCCCTGCTCCAAGCCAGATGGAGGGAGCCCACAAGAGCCAGAGAGTGAGGGTGTGAGGGCCAGAGAGAGCCTGAGAGAGAGAGAGCCTCCTAGAGCCAGAGGCAGCCCAAAATGTCCGCAGCTCCTTCTCTTCCTCCCTGCCTCCTCTCTCTCCCTGCGTCCTCTCGCGCAGTGGGTGTTGCAAACAGTTCTGACCATTCACAGAACCCTACGTAGGCTCTGTCTGCTTCTTCCGTACGAGCCCACAGTCCAAGATCCCTCCCATCTTCCTGAGTCTTGGAAGTAAAGCGGATCTTTGCAACAATGTATCCAGCTACTAGCTCCAGGCATGCAAGGGCATCCTGAAAGCTGCTTCCTGCTCCCTATCTCCCAGCCTCAAACTCTGGGGTTTGTTTTTGGACTCCCCTGTTTCTGTAACAACACCACGTGAAAGAACCCCCTTTCATTCTGTAACAGTTTTGGCGACCCCAGATGGGACTAATGGAACCTGTAGTCAGGTTCACTCTGTAATAATTGTATATCTTCTTGTTGGAAACAAGGACATAGTGACTCCCAAACCAGTAAAAAGTCATTGGTAACAAAGGGCAAATGTAATTAAAGGGTCTTAAGGGCAAATGTAATTAAAGGATCTCTGAGAAGGGAGTAGACAGTATTAGCATAGTCACAAATCACAGAAGGGGCATTTAGATGAACGTGTTAGATTGTACCTCCAGAGTATCCGGTCATGGAGAAACCGGGAAGAAGGAGAGGGGAGGGGAAACTAGTTGCGTTAGGGCGGGGAAGCTAATCACACTCACTTTAGGGTGGCAATTTCAGGGTGGGGAAGCCAAGGCTATAAAACCAAGTTCCTTTGTCTACTTGGCGCGCACATTCTCCTGGCTGTGAGGGTGCGCCCGGCTCTTCAGACTCGTGAATAAAGGCCTCGCTTTGCTGCTCAAGTCCTGTGTCCCAGTTTTTATTGTGAGCGTTTCTCACAAGTTGGGGGCTCATCCGGGATCCTCCGCCTGTGTGCGGGAAGGGCTCTGAGCCAAGGTGGGGAGACGTGTCCTACCCGCTTTTGGGTGGCCCGCTTGACCCAGGGCCCACCCGCCTCAGTGTCCGGAAACGACCTGAGACTTCTTGTTGGGACAGCAGTGGATCGATGCAGGGGGAAACAAAAGCAAACACTGCGGCAACCAGGCAACCTCGTGCACGGGCCAAGGTAGGAAAATTGGACTTAAGTACTGCCTTGGTAGTTGGGCATCCTTGGGAAGCTGATTGTGCATGTGGCTGGTACGAATTGTGTGTGTGGCTGGTAGGAGTGTGGAGTGCCCCTCCGCTGGGTCCGTTGTCCTGTGAGGGAGATGGCCGGAGTACTCCTCCGCTGGGTCCGCTGTCCCGTGAGGGAGACGGCCGGAGTGCCCCTCTGTTGGGTCTGTTGTCCTGTGAGGGAAGCGGCCGGAGATGAACAAAGCATCTCGGTCTGTGTGCAAGTAAGCGAGTGTGGAGTGCCCCTCCACTGGGTCTGTTCTCAATAGATATCTGGTGAAGGAGGCTGAGAACAGAACCGAATCCAGCCATGGGAATCAGCTGAGGATGGGAAATAGAAATTCTAGGCCTAGGGGTGGGGCCAAGAAAGGCCCCACCAACATCCCATCAAACAGTCCATTAGGGAGAATGTTAGAGCATTGGGGAGAGGATCCCCGGACCAAAAGTAAGGAAAAAGAGACAATGGTAAAATACTGTTGTTTCCTTTGGCCAAAGGAACCCATTTAGGGGAGATCTGTCTTCTGGCCCCAATTTGGGTCTGATGAATGTTGGGTTTGTCAAGCCCTGGTCTTATATGTGTGTTCAGCTTTTTTGGATTGTTTGTTTGTTTGTTCGTTTTTGGAGAGAGAAGAGAGGGACATCGCTGTGTGGTTGCCTCTCGCTCGTGCCCCCAGTTGGGGACCTGGCGTGTGGCCTGGTCGTGTGCCCTGGCTGGGAGTTGAACCGGCGACACTTGGTTCGTGGGCTGGTGCTCGGTCCACTGGGCCACAACAGCCAAGGCCAGGCATCAGCCTTTAAGGAAGAGAGGGAATATGCTCTCTGCTGATCACCACCTACCAGCAGATCCGCAGGTCTCTTCCCTGTAAAAAAAAAAAAGAAAAAGAGAAGGCCTGGGACCCTCTGTCCTGTCTCCCACTGCCTTACATCCCTGGCCAGCCGGCGGCCAACTGGGCAGAGGTACCGCGGATGGACAGTACAGACGGAAGAGGCCAGGAACACCTAGCAGATACCCCACCAGTATCCACCCCCATGACACCTAAGGCGCTGGTGGCAACTTATCTAAATTAAGAAAGGAATTGAAACAATGTAAGCAAGATCTAAAGAACTTCCCCCTTCCCACAGAGCAGCTGGTTTCCCCTTAGGAAGGTCTCCATGGGTCCAGGACATATTAAATATGTCAAATGCTCCTTCAACAAGCACTGAAGTTAGAAACTTCAAGTGCAATATGAAGCGCTTGGTAGAGGACCCCCTTGGACTGGTGGAACAACTAGACCAGTTCCCCGGACCTAGCATATACATGTGGACGGAATTAATGTCTATACTAGACATCTTCAGTGGGTAAGAGAAGGGAGTGATCAGACGGGCTGCTATGAGGATATGGGAAAGAGAACATCCTCCCGGTCAGGGAATTGTCCCGGCTTAACAAAAATTTCCCAGCATGAACCCTGAATGGAATAACAGGCCGGAGAATAGGGCTCAAATAAAAGACCTTAGGAGCCTCGTCATCAGGGGAATCAAGGAGTCTATTTCCCAAGCACAGGATGTCTCCAAGGCATTCGAAATATAGTTCCATCAGATTCCTACAGAAGCTCAGGGACCAGATGAGGAAGTATTCTGGTCTAAATCCAGAGAATGCTGTAGGACAGGGACTCTTAAAAGTCACCATTGTAACAGAAACTGGCCAAATATTTGTAAGAAATTGCAAAAAGTAAATGAATGGGCCAAATAAAGCGATTGAAAAACTCCTCAGGAAAGCTCAGCAAGTGTATGTTAGAAGAGAGGAGGAGAAACAGGAACTTCAAAAAGCTGCAGAATATCTGCAAATCAGGAACTTTTAGCTGCCAGATACTGAGTTTGAGTTCAGTCCTTCACCGTGTGGAAAAGAACAAGGATTGGAAGCATGTTATTGTTAAATCTAAAGCAGTAAAGGGTATTTAGAAAGTCTGTGAATGCTGCAGAAGGTCTAAGAAAAGTTGTAATAATAAAAAGGAAAGTTATGGAAGCTTTAAACCTGGGAAAAGAAAACCTCAGCTGCTTGTGTTCTGTTTATGCTCTGAAAGGAAGAATTGAGGTTTCCCAGGGAAATTTTAAAACTTCACATGAAAGAAAGGGAACCAAAAGAAGTGTAAGGCATGTAAATGAAAAAGTTTGTTAGAAATTTATAAAGATTTTGAGAAGAAATTTTATGGTTTTAGTAATAGAAGGTATAATGCATGGAAATGCAGTTTTGAAGGACAAGGATTTTCCTTCATGCCTTTATATTTTTCTCCCTACTGGAACCCTCCAGTATTTGGCATTGTAAAGAAGTAAGAAGTGGCATAAGGTTCCTTTGCATAAAACTAATAAGACCAGTTGCTAATGGTGGTTTTGTCAGCAGAGGCTTTGACTGGAATGTCATCCCTAAAGGAGGCATGCCTAGGCTAATGAAAGCCCATAAGGGAAAGGCCTGGCACCTTGGCTGGTTGTGCGGTCCATGACAATCTTTCTAGGGAAGAAACGAAGGTTGCCTCCCTGACAAATGGCTAGGAGGAACCTTAAGGCACAATGGAAAGCCTGAAGAACTTGTAAAAAGCATGGATTTTACAGGCAAGGCCAGATGGCAGGTGTGTGGCTCAGTTTCTGTGCCCTGATGGGCAGACTAAAAGTCAACATGAAGGTTCCTTGTATAAGTTTCAGCAAAGTAGACTTAAAGATCATATGTGATCAATCACTGCTCTTGTTGTGTTTATGCAAATGAACAGGCTAAATTAAAACTGGACTTAATGCAGTCCCTTTACTGACAAGGAGGGTGATCTTAGGGAGAAAAATCGTGACTCAAGGAAAATCACAATGCTCAGTGCAGCTAACTGTCTATAAAGTTTGTTTTCACTTAAAAGTTAAACCAGGTCTGTGACATTATCAATAATGCTTAATTTACAGGCAAGAAGAATGTCAAATGCCTTGCAACTGGATGTCTTCCCAATAAGACAGTCTTGCAAATTTAAAGATTGGTTTGTGAATTGTGTTGTGTGAATTAACATGTGTGTGTTCTTTCTGTTTTCATAGGGTATAAGCCTATAATCTCATTACCTGAGTGATTGTCTGTACATAGAAGCTGCACTTTAGAAGCCCATCTGCATTGCCTCCCCCTGAGACTCAACAGTTTGGCTGAACTGGTTGGGTTGGCGAAGTATGGGTTGGTCAGTGGGCTTCACTTTAAAACCGGTCTCTCTTTTGCCTAAAATAACTTTAAGCAAAGGAGCTCCTCCCCCAAAGTGCCAGCCTCTCCAGTGCAACCCTCTTCTTCTGACACTGAACCAGCCACAGACCTTAAGTCAGGAACCCCACGTGGCTGCCAGAGTTTATGGCCTAGAAACTGATGTATCTGGCATAAATCCAGTAGGGTGGCTAGGTCTTCACTTAGTGACAACTCCTCCTTCCCTAGAAAACCTAACTCCCCCGGCCCCCCCACCGGGACCTCAGAAACTCCTCAGAAAAGACCCCAGAATGATCCAGCCAAGGTAAAAGTTTTTAAGGTATTAGATCTCAGACAAACCTGTTAGAAACAAGGACATAGTGACTCTCAAACCAGTGAAAAGTCATTAGTAACAAAGGGCAAATGTAATTAAAGGGTCTTAAGGGCAAATGTAATTAGAGGGTCTCTGAGAAGGGAGCTGACATCACTGGCATATCTACAAACCACAGAAGGGGCATTTAGATAACCGTGTTAGATTGTAACTCCGGAGTAACCAGTAATGGGGAAACGGGGAAGGAGAGGGGAGGGGGAAGGAGAGGGGAGGGGGAGCTAATTGCGTTAGGGCGGGGAAGCTAATCGTTCTCACTTTAGGGCAAAGAAGATAATCACTTTAGGGTGGCAATTTCAGGGTGGAAAAGATAATCACTTTAGGGTGGCAATTTCAGGGTGGGGAAGCCAAGACTATAAAATCAGTTTCCTTTGTCTACTTGGCGCGCACATTCTCCTGGCTGTGAGGGTGCGCCCGGCTCTGCAGACTCGTGAATAAAGGCCTCGTTTTACTGCTCAAGTCCTGTGTCCTGGTTTTATTGTGAGCGTTTCTCACAATTTGGGGGCTCGTCCGGGATCCTCCGCCTGTGTGCGGGAAGGGCTCTGAGCCAAGGTGGGGAGACGCGTCCTACCCGCTTTTGGGTGGCCCGCTTGACCCAGGGCCCACCCGCCTCAGTGTCCGGAAATGACCTGAGACTTCTTGTTGGGACAGCAGTGGATCGACGCAGGGGGAAACAAAAGCAAACACCGCGGCAACCAGGCAACCTCGTGCACGGGCCAAGGTAGGAAAATTGGACTTAAGTACTGCCTTGGTGGTTGGGCATCCTCGGGAAGCTGATTGTGCGTGTGGCTGGTACGAGTTGTGCGTGTGGCTGGTACGAGTTGTGTGTGTGGCTGGTACGAGTTGTGGAGTCCCTCTCCGCTGGGTCCACTGTCCCGTAAGGGAGACGGCCGGAGTGCACCTCCGCTGGGTCCGTTGTCCTGTGAGGGAAACGGCCGGAGTGCACCTCCGCTGGGTCCGTCCTCCCGTGAGGGAAACGGCCGGAATGCACCTCCGCTGGGTCCGTCGTCCCGTGAAGGAAACGGCCGGAGTGCACCTCCGCTGGGTCCGTTCTCCCATTAGGGAACGGCCGGAATGCACCTCCGCTGGGTCCGTTGTCCTGTGAGGGAAGCGGCCGGAGATGAACGAAGCATCTCGGTCTGTGTGCAAGTAAGCGAGTGTGGAGTGCCCCTCTGTTGGGTCCGTTAGGTTGAGAACACAGCTGGATTCAGCCACGGGAATCAGCTGAGGATGGGAAATGGAAATTTTAGGCCTAGGGGTGGGGACCAAAAGTAAGGAAAACCAGACAATGGCAAATTATTGTTGTTTCCTTTGGCCAAAGGAACCCATTTAGGGGAAATCTGTCTTCTAGCCCCGATTTGGGTCTGATGAATGTTGGGTTTGTCAAGCCCTGGTCTTATATGTGTGTTCAGCTTTTTTGGATTGTTTGTTTGTTTGCTTGTTTTTGGAGAAAGAAGAGAGGGGCATCGCTGTGTGGTTGCCTCTCGCTCGTGCCCCCAGTTGGGGACCTGGCGTGTGGCCTGGTCATGTGCCCTGACTGGGAGTTGAACCGGCGACACTTGGTTCGCGGGCTGGTGCTTGGTCCACTGGGTCACAACAGCCAGGGCCAGGCATCAGCCTTTAAGGAAGAGAGGGAATATACTCTCTGCTGATCACCACCTACCAGCAGATCCGCAGGTCTCTTCCCTGTAAAAAAGAAAAAGATGAGGCCTGGGACCCTCTGTCCTGTCTCCCATTGCCTTATAGCCCTGGCCAGCCGGCAGCCAACTGGGCAGAGGCACCGTGGACAGACAGTACAGACGGAAGAGGCCAGGAACACCTAGCAGATACCCCACCAGTATCCACCCCCATGACACCTACGGCGCTGGTGGCAACTTACCTAAATTAAGAAAGGAATTGAAACAATGTAAGCAAGACCTAAAGAACTTCCCCGTTCCCTCAGAGCAGCCGGTTTCCCCTTAGGGAGGTCTCCATGGGTCCAGGACATATTAGATATGTCAAATGCTCCTTCAACAAGCACTGAAGTTAGAAACTTCAAACGCAATATGAAGCGCTTGGTAAAGGACCCCCTTGGACTGGCAGAATAATTAGATCAGTTCCCCGGACCCAGCATATACGTGTGGACAGAATTAATGTCTATACTAGACATCTTAAGTGGGGAAGAGAAGGGAGTGATCAGACGGGCTGCTATGAGGATATGGGAAAAGGAACATCCCCCCGGTCAGGAAATTGTCCCGGCCTAACAGAAATTTCCCAGTATAGACCCTGATTGGGATAACAGGCCGGAGGCTAGGGCTCAAATGAAAGACTTTAGGAGCTTCGTCATCAGGGAAATCAAGGAGTCCGTTCCCCATGCACAGAATGTCTCCAAGGCATTCGAAATACAGCTACATCAGATCCCTGCAGAAGCTCAGGGACAAAATGAGGAAGTATTCTGGTCTAAATCCAGAGAATGCTGTGGGACAGGGACTCTTAAAAGTCACCATTGTAACAGAAACTGGCCAAATATTTGTAAGAAATTGCAAAAAGTAAGTGAATGGGCCAATTAAAGCAACTGAAAAACTCTTCAGGAAAGCTCAGAAAGCGTATGTTAGAAGAGAGGAGGAGAAGCAGGAACTTCAAAAAGCTGCAGAATATCTCTGCAAATCTAGGAACTTTTAGCTGCCAGATACTGAGTTTGAGTATAGTCTTTCACAGTGTGGAAAAGAACAAGGATTAGAAGCAGGTTATGGTTAAATCTAAAGCAGTAAAGGGTATTTAGAAAGTTTGTGAATGTTGCAGAAGGTCTGAAGAAAGTTGTAATTATAATAAAGAAAGTTATGGAAGCTTTAAACCTGGGAAAAGAAAACCTCAGCTGCTTGTGTTCTGTTTATGCTCTGAAAGGAAGAATTGAGGTTTCCCAGGGAAATTTTAAAACTTCACATGAAAGAAAGGGAACCAGGAAAGGTGTAAGGCATGTAAATAAAAAGGTTGGTTAGAAATTTATAAAGGTTTTGAGAAGAAATTGTATGGTTTTAGTAATAGAAGGTATAATGCATGGAAATGCAGTTTTGAAGGACAAGGATTTTCCTTCACGCCTTTATATTTTTCTCCTTACCGGAACCCTCCAGTATTTGGCATTGTAAAGAAGTAAGAAGTGGCATAAGGTTCCTTTGCATAAAACTAATAAGACCAGTTGCTAATGGTGGTTTATGTCAGCCGAGGCTTTGACTGGAATGTCATGCCTGAAGGAGGCATGCCTAGGCTAATGCAAGCCCATGAGGGAAAGGCCTAGCACCTTGGGTGGTTGTGCGGTCCATGGCAATCTTTCTAGGGAAGAAACAAAGATTGCTTCCCTGATAAATGGCTAGGAGGAAAGTTTAGGCACAATGGAAAGCTTGAAGAACTTGTAAAAAGCATGGGTTTTACAGGCAAGGCCAGATGGCAGGTATGTGGCTCAGCTTCTGTGCCCAGAGGGCAGACTAAAGGTAATCCTGAAGGTTCCTTGTGTAAGTTCCAGCAAAGCAGACTTAAAAGATTTATGCTATCAATGGCTGCTCTTGTTGTATTTATGCAAATGAACAGGCTAAATTAAAACTGGACTTAATGCAGTCCCTTTAATAACGAGGAGGGTAATCTTAGGGAGAAAAATCATGATTTGAGGAAGATCACAATGCTCAGTGGTAGACTATAAACTAGTGCAGCTAACTGTGTCTATAAAGTTCATTTTAATTCAAAGTTTGTTTTCATTCGAAAGTTAAAACAGGTCTGTGACATCAACAATGCTTAATTTACAGGCAAGAAGAATATCAAATGCCTTGCAACTGGATATCTTCCCAATAAGACAGTCTTGCAAATTTAAACACTGGTTTGTGAATTGTGTTGTGTGAATTAACATGTGTGTGTCTTTCTGTTTTCATAGGGCATAAGCCTATGATCTAATTTCCTGAGTGGTTGTCTGTACATACAAGCCGCACTTAAGAAGCCCATCTGCATTGCTGCCTCCTGAGACTCAACAGTTTGGTTGAACTAAGTGGTTGGGTTGGCGAAGTATGGGTTGGTCAATGGGCTTCATTTTAAAACTGGTCTCTCTTTTGCTTAAAATAACTTTCACCAAAGTGCTCCTTCCCCAAACTGCCAGCCTCTCCAGTGCAACCCTCTTCTAACACTTAACCAGCCACAGGCCTTAAGTCAGAAACCCCATGTGGCTACCAGAGTTTATGGCTTAGGAGTGGATGTATCTGGCATAGATCCAGTAGGATGGCTAGGTCTTCACTTAGTGACAACTCCTCCTTCCCTAGAAAATCTAACTTCTCTCAGCTAGATCTCAGAAACACCTCAGAAAAGACCCCAGAATAATCCAGCCAAGGTAAAAGTTTTTAAGGTATTAAACCTCAGACAGACCTTAGAGATAGAGACTGGATACGGGGATGCAAATGCTTGGGTAGAATGGGTCAAATTTACCGTTAAATCCCTGAATAAAAGCAACTGTTATGCTTGTACTACAGGAAGACCCCAGGCACAGGTTGTACCATTTCCACTAGGCTGGGACTCTGACCCCTCGGGAATGGCCTGTATGCTCGCTCTCTACCAGGATGAGAATGCATGGGGAAATGAGACTTGCAGAAGCTTGCCTCTCCTCTTTCCCTCTATAAGGAGTAATGGAACTCAGTCACTCCCTTCATACTCAGTGGGGCCCATGAATTACTCTTCTTGCCTCTCTAGGTGGGAAGCGAATTTGGGTACCCCTGTGGAAGAACTCCTAATATGCACTCATACCAGAAATGCGAGCCACCTTCACAGTGGGGCCGGAGACTATATTCCCCTCCAAGTCCCCAGAGCAGATGTCTGGTGGTATTGTGGGCAAAGGAGTCTCTGGAAAATCCTACCTGACAGGTGGAGTGGAACCTGTGCCCTGGTTCAATTGGCTATCCCATTTACCCTAGCATTTCCAAAACTGGTCCAGACTAGACTGCCCCTGTTAGGGAAAAGAGGTCAGTGGTGCCTGGTGGATCCTTTGATCCTCATATCTATATTGACGCAATTGGGGTCCCCAGAGGAGTTCCAAATGAGTTTAAAGCTAGAAATCAAATAGCAGCAGGGTTTGAGTCAGTGCTCTTCTGTTGATTAATTTATTAAATGCCACCAGTTGAGTGGCTTGGGAGAACAGGATGGCACTGGATATGATGCTGGCAGAAAAGGGAGGTGTATGTGTAATGCTTGGGGGGCAGTGTTGCACCTTTATCCCTAATAATACAGCCCCTGATGGATCTATCACTAAGGCCCTGCAGGGACTAACTATCTTAGCAAATAAGCTGGCAGAAAACTCAGGTATTGATAATCCCATAACAGGATGGTCAGAAAACTGGTTTGGCAACTGGAAAGGAATGATCTCATCAGCTCTGGTATCTCTCGTAGTGGTAGCAGGTGTCCTCACAGCTTTAGGCTGTTGTATTATTCCATGCGTCAGAGGTTTGGTTCAAAGGCTAATTGAGACTGCACTAACTAAACAAATGCCAGCAACTTTTCATAATCTCCTCCTCCAAGAGACCAAAGGGAATCCTAACTATAAGGAAGAAAGTTGAGAAATCCTCCTTAAATTTGAAGGGATAAATAGAATGGTTTTGTTACAGAACCCCTGGGCTGCTCCAGTTGAAAACAAACCCACGGGCTCTTTAGTTAGGGGCCCGATTGCCCGCCGCCAAAATTATAACTCTCAATACCAGAGTTTGGTGAAAAGAAAAAGAATTGTTTATTTAACAGTTATATAGATTTAGTTATTTGCGGATTTCTGTTGTTAAGTCTTATGCTCTTTAAAATACCCACAAACACATATCCTTGCCTCCCCCCTTCCAGACCAGGCTAGTTTTAGGAAAGTCAGAGAAACCGTTTCCCTACTTTCCAAACACAGTTCAGCTTTACCAGCAGCTGCCAATCATTCAATCTGATTGGGGAGGTCCTTTCTGTGCTGTGGTGCCCTCCAGCTCTCAATGCAGAACCACCTGGATTCTCAGCCTCCTTGCAAACTGCCTTCTTCCTGCAAACCCTGTGGATCTTCTCTCCTTCTCAAAACTGCATGGCAAGAGCCTCTTAAAGCAGCCTGGAGACCCCTTCTCCAAGCCACATGGAGAAGGCCCCTTCACCAAGACACGTGGAGGGAGCACACGAGAGAGCGAGAGAGCGAGAGCGAGAGCGAGCGCACGAGCGCGCCAGAGAGAGAGTCAGAGCGCCAGAGCCAGAGCGCGAGTGAGAACTCGAGTCAGAGAGCGAGAGTGTCTCAGAGAGAGAGCACCAGCGAGAGCCAGAGAGAGAGAGTCCGAGCTAAAATGTCTGCAGCTGCTTATATATCCCTGACTGCATCATCTGACGCAGTGGGCGTTGCAAACAGTTCTGACCATTCACAGGTCCTTACGTAGGCTCTGTGTGCTTTCCATACCGTCCCCTGGTTCAAGACTCCTCCCATCTGCCTGAGGCTTTGGATGCATTAAAGCCATTTCCATAGGAAAGACACTAGCCACCAGCCTCAGGCATGTGGAGGCATTCCAAAAGCTGCTTCCTTCTCCCCATCCCCCAGCAGCAAAGTCTGGGGATTTTTGGACTCCCCTGTTTCTGTAACAGTTTCCCCCCTTTCAGACTAAGACCCTTTATAATCTTATAAAGGACAATGGGCGAAGGTCTCATGCTCCTCTAACTGCTTCCTGCTGGACATGGTCGTCGTCCTACCTACCCTTGGGTCTAGAAATCCCTAATAAGAGTGGGGATGTAGGGGAGGGTGCCCTTCCCACATGGGGAAGAATCTTGCAGAGTCCAGGTCAGTTGGCTATTCCTGGGTAGCAGCATGCTTGGTTTCCAAGGGCTGGTACTGCTGGACAAGCTGGCATTCTTGTCATATTCTGAGGGCAACAGATTTGGCAACAGGGTTAAAAAAAACAATTCAACCTATAACTACTATATACAAAAGGCAGGGATTAATTTTTCAATGTCCCACATTAGAAAAAAAGAAATGGCTTCTTTGGAGGAAGGTGTGCAGGGCATGTCACACCTGTCCAAAGCCCTTTTGCCCACTATACTTAGCTTGGGCTGAGGGGTATAAATTTTGTATTTCCCTCCTCTCAGACCTCTGGGCCCTTTCTGTTCAAGCCATTAGGACAGAAAAGAAACCGGTTTTAAAGTGAAGCCCGCAGACCACCCCATACTTCACCAACTCAACCACTTAGTTCAGCCAAACCGTTGCGTCTCAGGAGGTGGCAATGCAGATGGGCTTCTTAAGTGAGGCCTATATGTACAGATAATCACTCAGGTAGAGATCATAGGCTTATGCCCTATGAAAATAGAAAGAACATACACGTTAATTCACACAACACAATTCACAAACCAGTCTCTTAATTTGAGAGACTGTCTTATTGGGAAGACATCCAGTTGCAAGGCACTTGACATTCTTCTTGCCTGTAAATAAAGCATCCTTTATAATGTCACAGACTTGGTTTAACTTTCAAATGAAAAACAAACTTTATAGACAGTTAGCTGCACTGAGCATTGCAATTTTCCTTAAGTCATGATTTTTCTCCTTAAGATCACCCTCCTTGTCAGTAAAGGGCTGCATTAAGTCCAGTTTTAATTTAGCCTGTTCATTTGCATAAAAACAACAAGAGCAGCAGTGATTGATCACATATGATCTTTAAGTTTACTTTGCTGGAACTTACACAAGGAACCTTCATGTTGACTTTAGTCCGCCCATCAGGGCACAGAAGCTGAGCCACACACCTGCCATTCAGCCTTGCCTGCAAACACCTGCTTTCCCAAGTCCTTTGGGTTTTCCATTGTGCCTTAAGGTTCTTTCTAGCCATCTTTCAGGAAAGCAACCTTCGTTCTTTCCCTGGAAAGACTGCCATGAACCACACAACCAACCAAGGTGTCAGGCCTTTTCCCTTCTGGGCTTTCCTTAGCTTCAAAAGTAAAGTCCAGTTCCTCAGAGCTTTCTGGTAACAACCAGAGCCTAAGCATGCCTCCTTCAGGCATGTCATTCCAGTCAAAGTCTTGGTTAACAATACCTCCATTAACAACTGGTCTTTTTAGTTTTATGCAAAGAAACCTAACGTAATTACTTACTCCTTTAAATTGCCAAATTCTGGAGGGATCAGGTAGGAGAAAAATACACAGTGTGAAGGAAAATCCTTGTCCTTCTAATATTCCCAAAATTGCATTTCCATGCCTTATACTTTCTTTTGTTCACTTTCCTACATGTGAAGTTTTCTTAACTTTCTCTGGGAAACCTCAATTTTCCTTTCAGATTATATGGCCAGTACCAATACAGAGAATTCCAGACCCTTCCTAGGCCTCAGAGAATTCTAGACCTTACATAGGTCTCCAATGGCTAATGCCAATCCCAACACAGGGAATTCCAAATGACCTTTCATAGGTCCCAAGGCTAAATGCCAACACAGGGAATTCCAAACGACCTTTCATAGGTCCCAAGGCTAAATGCCAACACAGGGAATTCCAAATGACCTTTCATAGGTCCCCAATGGCTACATGCCAATACAGAGGTACAGTAACCATATAATTAGACCACAAGTAGTTGAGGTTTCCCTTTTCCCAGGTTTAAAAACTTTCACAACCTTTCTATATGTTTACCCATTCAGATTTAACCATAACCCATTTCCAATTCTTTTCCACACTCTAAAGGACTCTACCCAAACTCAATATTTGGCAGCTAAAATTCCCTAGATTTGCAAGCACATGCCTAAAGCAAAAGAAACATTTTTAATCTGTGTTTCAGTTCACTGTCCTTTTTTTCGAAAGAGTAATTTCAAATCTTCTTCCGGAGTGCAGGTCCAACTTTCCCTTTCGGTGTCAGTCACAGCAGCAGGGTCTGTGTCCTCCTCAGGCGGTGCTCGTTTTACCCGTGTGTGGTGTATCCAGGACTTGATTCCTACCAGCTTCAGCGAAGCATGTGTTGTTAGCAAAACATCATAGGGACCAATCCATTGTTCAGCCAGCTGCTGTTCGGGACCTTGCGTCTTCCAGGTCTTCAGTAAGACTCTGTCCCCAGGTCCGAATGGGTGCAAGGGTTTTCATTTCTACTTCCCATCTTACGATCTGGACACTCATTTTTCCAATGGCCCTTCTTTCTGCAATAGGCACACTGGTCCTTGCCCAATGGCTCTTTCCTCCTCTCTTTAGGGTCCTGTTTCTTCCTCTGGCCTCTCCAGCCTGTTTTAAAGAACATCAGGTCCTGTCTTCTCTTTTCTACTCCCCTTGCATGGTAAACTTTAAATGCGATGTCCACTAACTGAGAGGGGCTCATTCCTAATACTCCATCTATACGCTGGAGTTTCCGTCTAATATCTGGGGCACTCTGCCCAATAAATGTCATGTTCACCCTTCTTATGTTCTCTTGTGCCTGTGGATCAACATCAGTGTACTTTCTATAAGCTTGATAGATCCTCTCTAAGAACTCAGAAGGATCCTCATCTGGTTTTTGCTGAATAGTTTGTACCATATTCAGGCTTTTTGGCTTGGGTACCCCTTTTCTAAGTCCTTCCAATATACACTTCCTGTAGTGTTTCAAAGGAACTAGGCCTCCACCATTTGGGTCCCAGTTAGGCTCTGTCCAAGGAATTGCCACAGTTGGGTCGGGGGTCCCATGGGGATCCTCTCCATGGAGACGCTGAGCCTCTTCATTAGCCTTACTTGTAACCAGTCGCTTCTCATCCCCAGTTAGCAGAATATTTAGGAGAGCCTGTACATCTGCCCAGTTCGGGTTATGAGTGGCAAAAATGGAGGCAACAAGCTCTGCCATTTTCTGAGGATCTTCCCTATATGAGGGGTTAGAATTTTTCCAATTTAGCAAATCTGAAGTGGAAAACGGAGTATGTGCCCAATAGTAGCCAGAGGGCTGGCCTTGCTGATTTATTCCACCTATTGGGTACTGCCGTAGAGGGAATTGGCTTGCTCCGAATTGGGAGGCCCCCTGACTATACTGAGTTCCTTGGCGGGTTCTGGCGGGGGAGACCCACTCCTCCTCCTGTAAGGGTGGAGTCATTGACTTTGCAGTCACTTCAGAGGCTGGCTCCAAAAAGGGTGGCGCGAGAGAAGTCCCTTGAGTTTGCAAAAGGGCGGGCACCGCGGAAGCCACTTCCATCTCTGGAGGTGGTATGGTGGAAGCAGCCTCCACCTGCAGAGGGTGTTGTGCCGTGGCCACTGGCGTTGCAGGAGCTGCGGCCACCTGCAGAGGGCGCTGCGCCACAGGAACCGCCACCTCGGAAGCCTGGGCCTCCTGCAGAGGAGGTGGAGCCACTGCTGCGGAAGCTATGGCCTCCTGAACCACCCCCACCTCTGCCTGGCTTGGCGCCAAATTAGGGCCTTTGTCTCCCGGATTTAGAGAATTAAAGAGGGCTACTTCCTCATTCTCCCTTTCTTCCGGTGTTTGACTCTCAGGAAAAGGCTTTGAGACCTCTTTTTTCCTCTGCACCATTATTTGGGCCTCCATTTCTGCTAAGGTCTTATAATGCAATTCTACAAATGCATTTAGATAATAAACATCTTCCCAATTTCCCGATTGCAGACAGTACCCCTTTAATTGATTAATCACATGGTAATTCAGAGAACCATTCACAGGCCACCTTTTCTTACCACCCAGAACATACTCAGGCCAAACAGTGTTACAGTAATAAATTAATATTTTCTTAGTCATAGGATAACGACAGTACATATCCCAATTTTCCAAAATTCTCTCCAGTGGGCTGCCATCAGGGACTTGCCCAGAACTGCTCTTATTAACCCAGACATATATGCTAATGGCTATAACCAAAACAATCCCAAGGACTAGAAAACATATATACCACTCCGGCATCCATAATTCTTTTACGTCCAGGAATTCTCCTAACCGGACAAACAAATCTAGTATCCACGATGCCATTATTTCAGAAATGCTCAGAAATAATTTTTAGCAAACAACCTTACTTCTCTAATCTCTTCCCAGTTCTGTTTTCTTTTCACCACACAGGCGTACTTAGGTGGTCGGCGCCCTCAGAAGGTGTCTCCCAAGGGGGTCGACCTGCCACGGGCAATTATTAACGTCCCATCTGGGTCGCCAAATTGTTACAGAACCCCTGGGCTGCTCCAGTTGAAAACAAACCCACGGGCTCTTTAGTTAGGGGCCCGATTGCCCGCCGCCAAAATTATAACTCTCAATACCAGAGTTTGGTGAAAAGAAAAAGAATTGTTTATTTAACAGTTATATAGATTTAGTTATTTGCGGATTTCTGTTGTTAAGTCTTATGCTCTTTAAAATACCCACAAACACATATCCTTGCCTCCCCCCTTCCAGACCAGGCTAGTTTTAGGAAAGTCAGAGAAACCGTTTCCCTACTTTCCAAACACAGTTCAGCTTTACCAGCAGCTGCCAATCATTCAATCTGATTGGGGAGGTCCTTTCTGTGCTGTGGTGCCCTCCAGCTCTCAATGCAGAACCACCTGGATTCTCAGCCTCCTTGCAAACTGCCTTCTTCCTGCAAACCCTGTGGATCTTCTCTCCTTCTCAAAACTGCATGGCAAGAGCCTCTTAAAGCAGCCTGGAGACCCCTTCTCCAAGCCACATGGAGAAGGCCCCTTCACCAAGACACGTGGAGGGAGCACACGAGAGAGCGAGAGAGCGAGAGCGAGAGCGAGCGCACGAGCGCGCCAGAGAGAGAGTCAGAGCGCCAGAGCCAGAGCGCGAGTGAGAACTCGAGTCAGAGAGCGAGAGTGTCTCAGAGAGAGAGCACCAGCGAGAGCCAGAGAGAGAGAGTCCGAGCTAAAATGTCTGCAGCTGCTTATATATCCCTGACTGCATCATCTGACGCAGTGGGCGTTGCAAACAGTTCTGACCATTCACAGGTCCTTACGTAGGCTCTGTGTGCTTTCCATACCGTCCCCTGGTTCAAGACTCCTCCCATCTGCCTGAGGCTTTGGATGCATTAAAGCCATTTCCATAGGAAAGACACTAGCCACCAGCCTCAGGCATGTGGAGGCATTCCAAAAGCTGCTTCCTTCTCCCCATCCCCCAGCAGCAAAGTCTGGGGATTTTTGGACTCCCCTGTTTCTGTAACAGTTTCCCCCCTTTCAGACTAAGACCCTTTATAATCTTATAAAGGACAATGGGCGAAGGTCTCATGCTCCTCTAACTGCTTCCTGCTGGACATGGTCGTCGTCCTACCTACCCTTGGGTCTAGAAATCCCTAATAAGAGTGGGGATGTAGGGGAGGGTGCCCTTCCCACATGGGGAAGAATCTTGCAGAGTCCAGGTCAGTTGGCTATTCCTGGGTAGCAGCATGCTTGGTTTCCAAGGGCTGGTACTGCTGGACAAGCTGGCATTCTTGTCATATTCTGAGGGCAACAGATTTGGCAACAGGGTTAAAAAAAACAATTCAACCTATAACTACTATATACAAAAGGCAGGGATTAATTTTTCAATGTCCCACATTAGAAAAAAAGAAATGGCTTCTTTGGAGGAAGGTGTGCAGGGCATGTCACACCTGTCCAAAGCCCTTTTGCCCACTATACTTAGCTTGGGCTGAGGGGTATAAATTTTGTATTTCCCTCCTCTCAGACCTCTGGGCCCTTTCTGTTCAAGCCATTAGGACAGAAAAGAAACCGGTTTTAAAGTGAAGCCCGCAGACCACCCCATACTTCACCAACTCAACCACTTAGTTCAGCCAAACCGTTGCGTCTCAGGAGGTGGCAATGCAGATGGGCTTCTTAAGTGAGGCCTATATGTACAGATAATCACTCAGGTAGAGATCATAGGCTTATGCCCTATGAAAATAGAAAGAACATACACGTTAATTCACACAACACAATTCACAAACCAGTCTCTTAATTTGAGAGACTGTCTTATTGGGAAGACATCCAGTTGCAAGGCACTTGACATTCTTCTTGCCTGTAAATAAAGCATCCTTTATAATGTCACAGACTTGGTTTAACTTTCAAATGAAAAACAAACTTTATAGACAGTTAGCTGCACTGAGCATTGCAATTTTCCTTAAGTCATGATTTTTCTCCTTAAGATCACCCTCCTTGTCAGTAAAGGGCTGCATTAAGTCCAGTTTTAATTTAGCCTGTTCATTTGCATAAAAACAACAAGAGCAGCAGTGATTGATCACATATGATCTTTAAGTTTACTTTGCTGGAACTTACACAAGGAACCTTCATGTTGACTTTAGTCCGCCCATCAGGGCACAGAAGCTGAGCCACACACCTGCCATTCAGCCTTGCCTGCAAACACCTGCTTTCCCAAGTCCTTTGGGTTTTCCATTGTGCCTTAAGGTTCTTTCTAGCCATCTTTCAGGAAAGCAACCTTCGTTCTTTCCCTGGAAAGACTGCCATGAACCACACAACCAACCAAGGTGTCAGGCCTTTTCCCTTCTGGGCTTTCCTTAGCTTCAAAAGTAAAGTCCAGTTCCTCAGAGCTTTCTGGTAACAACCAGAGCCTAAGCATGCCTCCTTCAGGCATGTCATTCCAGTCAAAGTCTTGGTTAACAATACCTCCATTAACAACTGGTCTTTTTAGTTTTATGCAAAGAAACCTAACGTAATTACTTACTCCTTTAAATTGCCAAATTCTGGAGGGATCAGGTAGGAGAAAAATACACAGTGTGAAGGAAAATCCTTGTCCTTCTAATATTCCCAAAATTGCATTTCCATGCCTTATACTTTCTTTTGTTCACTTTCCTACATGTGAAGTTTTCTTAACTTTCTCTGGGAAACCTCAATTTTCCTTTCAGATTATATGGCCAGTACCAATACAGAGAATTCCAGACCCTTCCTAGGCCTCAGAGAATTCTAGACCTTACATAGGTCTCCAATGGCTAATGCCAATCCCAACACAGGGAATTCCAAATGACCTTTCATAGGTCCCAAGGCTAAATGCCAACACAGGGAATTCCAAACGACCTTTCATAGGTCCCAAGGCTAAATGCCAACACAGGGAATTCCAAATGACCTTTCATAGGTCCCCAATGGCTACATGCCAATACAGAGGTACAGTAACCATATAATTAGACCACAAGTAGTTGAGGTTTCCCTTTTCCCAGGTTTAAAAACTTTCACAACCTTTCTATATGTTTACCCATTCAGATTTAACCATAACCCATTTCCAATTCTTTTCCACACTCTAAAGGACTCTACCCAAACTCAATATTTGGCAGCTAAAATTCCCTAGATTTGCAAGCACATGCCTAAAGCAAAAGAAACATTTTTAATCTGTGTTTCAGTTCACTGTCCTTTTTTTCGAAAGAGTAATTTCAAATCTTCTTCCGGAGTGCAGGTCCAACTTTCCCTTTCGGTGTCAGTCACAGCAGCAGGGTCTGTGTCCTCCTCAGGCGGTGCTCGTTTTACCCGTGTGTGGTGTATCCAGGACTTGATTCCTACCAGCTTCAGCGAAGCATGTGTTGTTAGCAAAACATCATAGGGACCAATCCATTGTTCAGCCAGCTGCTGTTCGGGACCTTGCGTCTTCCAGGTCTTCAGTAAGACTCTGTCCCCAGGTCCGAATGGGTGCAAGGGTTTTCATTTCTACTTCCCATCTTACGATCTGGACACTCATTTTTCCAATGGCCCTTCTTTCTGCAATAGGCACACTGGTCCTTGCCCAATGGCTCTTTCCTCCTCTCTTTAGGGTCCTGTTTCTTCCTCTGGCCTCTCCAGCCTGTTTTAAAGAACATCAGGTCCTGTCTTCTCTTTTCTACTCCCCTTGCATGGTAAACTTTAAATGCGATGTCCACTAACTGAGAGGGGCTCATTCCTAATACTCCATCTATACGCTGGAGTTTCCGTCTAATATCTGGGGCACTCTGCCCAATAAATGTCATGTTCACCCTTCTTATGTTCTCTTGTGCCTGTGGATCAACATCAGTGTACTTTCTATAAGCTTGATAGATCCTCTCTAAGAACTCAGAAGGATCCTCATCTGGTTTTTGCTGAATAGTTTGTACCATATTCAGGCTTTTTGGCTTGGGTACCCCTTTTCTAAGTCCTTCCAATATACACTTCCTGTAGTGTTTCAAAGGAACTAGGCCTCCACCATTTGGGTCCCAGTTAGGCTCTGTCCAAGGAATTGCCACAGTTGGGTCGGGGGTCCCATGGGGATCCTCTCCATGGAGACGCTGAGCCTCTTCATTAGCCTTACTTGTAACCAGTCGCTTCTCATCCCCAGTTAGCAGAATATTTAGGAGAGCCTGTACATCTGCCCAGTTCGGGTTATGAGTGGCAAAAATGGAGGCAACAAGCTCTGCCATTTTCTGAGGATCTTCCCTATATGAGGGGTTAGAATTTTTCCAATTTAGCAAATCTGAAGTGGAAAACGGAGTATGTGCCCAATAGTAGCCAGAGGGCTGGCCTTGCTGATTTATTCCACCTATTGGGTACTGCCGTAGAGGGAATTGGCTTGCTCCGAATTGGGAGGCCCCCTGACTATACTGAGTTCCTTGGCGGGTTCTGGCGGGGGAGACCCACTCCTCCTCCTGTAAGGGTGGAGTCATTGACTTTGCAGTCACTTCAGAGGCTGGCTCCAAAAAGGGTGGCGCGAGAGAAGTCCCTTGAGTTTGCAAAAGGGCGGGCACCGCGGAAGCCACTTCCATCTCTGGAGGTGGTATGGTGGAAGCAGCCTCCACCTGCAGAGGGTGTTGTGCCGTGGCCACTGGCGTTGCAGGAGCTGCGGCCACCTGCAGAGGGCGCTGCGCCACAGGAACCGCCACCTCGGAAGCCTGGGCCTCCTGCAGAGGAGGTGGAGCCACTGCTGCGGAAGCTATGGCCTCCTGAACCACCCCCACCTCTGCCTGGCTTGGCGCCAAATTAGGGCCTTTGTCTCCCGGATTTAGAGAATTAAAGAGGGCTACTTCCTCATTCTCCCTTTCTTCCGGTGTTTGACTCTCAGGAAAAGGCTTTGAGACCTCTTTTTTCCTCTGCACCATTATTTGGGCCTCCATTTCTGCTAAGGTCTTATAATGCAATTCTACAAATGCATTTAGATAATAAACATCTTCCCAATTTCCCGATTGCAGACAGTACCCCTTTAATTGATTAATCACATGGTAATTCAGAGAACCATTCACAGGCCACCTTTTCTTACCACCCAGAACATACTCAGGCCAAACAGTGTTACAGTAATAAATTAATATTTTCTTAGTCATAGGATAACGACAGTACATATCCCAATTTTCCAAAATTCTCTCCAGTGGGCTGCCATCAGGGACTTGCCCAGAACTGCTCTTATTAACCCAGACATATATGCTAATGGCTATAACCAAAACAATCCCAAGGACTAGAAAACATATATACCACTCCGGCATCCATAATTCTTTTACGTCCAGGAATTCTCCTAACCGGACAAACAAATCTAGTATCCACGATGCCATTATTTCAGAAATGCTCAGAAATAATTTTTAGCAAACAACCTTACTTCTCTAATCTCTTCCCAGTTCTGTTTTCTTTTCACCACACAGGCGTACTTAGGTGGTCGGCGCCCTCAGAAGGTGTCTCCCAAGGGGGTCGACCTGCCACGGGCAATTATTAACGTCCCATCTGGGTCGCCAAATTGTTACAGAACCCCTGGGCTGCTCCAGTTGAAAACAAACCCACGGGCTCTTTAGTTAGGGGCCCGATTGCCCGCCGCCAAAATTATAACTCTCAATACCAGAGTTTGGTGAAAAGAAAAAGAATTGTTTATTTAACAGTTATATAGATTTAGTTATTTGCGGATTTCTGTTGTTAAGTCTTATGCTCTTTAAAATACCCACAAACACATATCCTTGCCTCCCCCCTTCCAGACCAGGCTAGTTTTAGGAAAGTCAGAGAAACCGTTTCCCTACTTTCCAAACACAGTTCAGCTTTACCAGCAGCTGCCAATCATTCAATCTGATTGGGGAGGTCCTTTCTGTGCTGTGGTGCCCTCCAGCTCTCAATGCAGAACCACCTGGATTCTCAGCCTCCTTGCAAACTGCCTTCTTCCTGCAAACCCTGTGGATCTTCTCTCCTTCTCAAAACTGCATGGCAAGAGCCTCTTAAAGCAGCCTGGAGACCCCTTCTCCAAGCCACATGGAGAAGGCCCCTTCACCAAGACACGTGGAGGGAGCACACGAGAGAGCGAGAGAGCGAGAGCGAGAGCGAGCGCACGAGCGCGCCAGAGAGAGAGTCAGAGCGCCAGAGCCAGAGCGCGAGTGAGAACTCGAGTCAGAGAGCGAGAGTGTCTCAGAGAGAGAGCACCAGCGAGAGCCAGAGAGAGAGAGTCCGAGCTAAAATGTCTGCAGCTGCTTATATATCCCTGACTGCATCATCTGACGCAGTGGGCGTTGCAAACAGTTCTGACCATTCACAGGTCCTTACGTAGGCTCTGTGTGCTTTCCATACCGTCCCCTGGTTCAAGACTCCTCCCATCTGCCTGAGGCTTTGGATGCATTAAAGCCATTTCCATAGGAAAGACACTAGCCACCAGCCTCAGGCATGTGGAGGCATTCCAAAAGCTGCTTCCTTCTCCCCATCCCCCAGCAGCAAAGTCTGGGGATTTTTGGACTCCCCTGTTTCTGTAACAGTTTGAGTAGTCAATTTTCCAAAAGAGACAGGGGGGAATTGTTAGAAACAAGGACATAGTGACTCTCAAACCAGTTAAAAGTCATTAGTAACAAAGGGCAAATGTAATTAAAGGGTCTTAAGGGCAAATGTAATTAGAGGGTCTCTGAGAAGGGAGCTGACATCACTGGCATATCTACAAACCACAGAAGGGGCATTTAGATAACCGTGTTAGATTGTAACTCCGGAGTAACCAGTAATGGGGAAACGGGGAAGGAGAGGGGAGGGGGAGCTAATTGCGTTAGGGCGGGGAAGCTAATCGCTCTCACTTTAGGGCAAAGAAGATAATCACTTTAGGGTGGCAATTTCAGGGTGGAAAAGATAATCACTTTAGGGTGGCAATTTCAGGGTGGGGAAGCCAAGACTATAAAATCAGTTTCCTTTGTCTACTTGGCGCGCACATTCTCCTGGCTGTGAGGGTGCGCCCGGCTCTGCAGACTCGTGAATAAAGGCCTCGTTTTACTGCTCAAGTCCTGTGTCCTGGTTTTATTGTGAGCGTTTCTCACAAACCTTAGAAATAAAGACTGGGTACGGGGACGCAAGTGCTTGGGTAGAATGGGTCAAATTTACTGTTAAATCCCTGAATTAAAGCAACTGTTATGCTTGTACCACAGGGAGACCCCAGGCACAGGTCTTACTGTTAGAAACAAGGTCATAGTGACTCCCAAACCAGTAGCAAAGTCATTGGTAACAAAGGGCAAATGTAATTAAAGGATCTCTGAGAAGGGAGTGGACAACATTAGCATAGTCACAAATCACAGAAGGGGCATTTAGATGAACGCGTTAGATTGTACCTCCAGAGTATCCGGTCATGGAGAAACCGGGAAGAAGGAGAGGGGAGGGGAAACTAGTTGTGTTAGGGCGGGGAAGCTAATCGCTTTCACTTTAGAATGGCAATTTTAGGGTGGGGAAAATAATCACTTTAGGGTGGCAATTTCAGGGTGGGGAAGCTAAGACTATAAAACCAGGTTCCTTTGTCTATTTGGGGCGCACATTCTCCTGGCTATGAGGGTGCACCCGGCTCTGCAGACTCATGAATAAAGGCCTCGCTTTACTGCTCAAGTCCTGTGTCCCAGTTTTTATTGTGAGCGTTTCTCACAGTACCATTTCCACTAGGCTGGGACTCTGACTCCTCGGGAATGGCCTGTATGCTCGCTCTCTACCAGGATAAGAATGCATGGGGAAATGAGACTTGCAGAAGCTTGTCGCTCCTCTTCCCTCTATAAGGAGTAATGGGACTCAATCCCTCCCTTCATACTCAGTGGGGCCCATGAATTACTCTTCTTGCCCCTCTAGGTGGGAAGCGAATTTGGGTACCCCTGTGGGAGAACTCCTAACATGCACTCATACCAGAAATGCGAGCCGCCTTCACAGTGGGGCCGGCAACTATATTCCCCTCCGAATCCCCAGGGCAGATGTCTGGTGGTATTGTGGGCAGAGGAGCCTCTGGAAAATCCTACCTGACAGGTGGAGTGGAACCTGTGCCCTGGTTCAATTGGCTATCCCGTTTACCCTAGCATTTCCGAAACCAATCCAGACTGCCCCTGTTAGGAAAAAGAGGTCAGTGGCGCCTGGTGAATCCTATAATCCTCATATCTATATTGACGCCATTGGGGTCCCTAGAGGAGTTCCAAATAAGTTTAAAGCTAGAAATCAGATAACAGCAGGGTTTGAGTCAGTGCTCTTCTGTTGATTAGATAAACTATATTTATTATAACCAACAGAGGTTTATCAATTATACTAGGAATACTATAGAAGGAATCGCTCAACAATTAAATGCCACCAGTTGAGTGGCTTGGGAGAACAGGATGGCACTGGATATAATGTTGGCAGAAAAGGGAGGTGTACGTATAATGCTTGGGGGACAGTGTTGCACCTTTATCCCTAATAATACAGCCCCTGATGAATCTATCACTAAGGCTCTGCAGGGACTAACTACCATAGCAAATAAGCTAGCAGAAAACTCAGGTATTGACAATCCCATAACAGAATGGTTAGAAAATTGGTTTGGCAACTGGAAAGGAATGATCTCATCAGCTCTCGTATCCCTCGTAGTGGTAACAGGTGTTCTTACAGCTTTAGACTGTTGTATTATTCCATGCATCAAAGGTTTAGTTCAAAGACTAATTGAAACTGCATTAACTAAACAGATGCCAGCAACTTTTCATAATCTCTTCCTGGAGGCCAAAGGGAATCCTAACCATAAGGAAGAAAGTAAAAAAAAAAAAAAAATCATCCTTAGATTTGAAGGAATAAATAGAATGGTTTGAGTAGTCAATTTTCCAAAAGAGACAGGGGGGAATTGTTGGAAACAAGGACATAGTGACTCCCAAACCAGTAAAAAGTCATTGGTAACAAAGGGCAAATGTAATTAAAGGGTCTTAAGGGCAAATGTAATTAAAGGATCTCTGAGAAGGGAGTAGACAGCATTAGCATATTCACAAATCACAATAGGGGCATTTAGATGAACTGGTTAGATTGTAACTCTGCAGTATCCGGTCATGGAGAAGCAGGGAAGAAGAAGAGGGGAAGGGAAACTAGTTGCTAATCGCTCTCAATTTAGGGTGGCAATTTCAGGGTGGGGAAGCCAAGGCTATAAAACCAGGTTCCTTTGTCTATTTGGGGCGCACATTCTCCTGGCTGTGAGGGTGTGCCCGGCTCTGCAGACTCGTGAATAAAGGCCTCGCTTTACTGCTCAAGTCCTGTGTCCCGGTTTTTATTGTGAGCGTTTCTCACACTCTTTGATAAAGTGCCTCTTCATGTCCTTTGCCCATTTTCTAACTGGATTCCTTTTTTTTAACTGTTGAGACTTGAGAGTTCTCTGTGCATTCTGATATGCATCCTTTCAGATATGTGTGGTCTGCAAATATTTTCTCCCAGTGTGTGTAGCTTGTGTTTTCAGCCTTTTCACGATGTCTTCTGCAGAGCAAAAGTTATCAATTTTGATGAAGTTCAATTTATTGATTTTTATGGGTCGTAATTTTGGTGTCATGTCTAAGAACTCTTAGGTCATCAGCCCTAGTCCTGATGATTTTCTCCTCTAAAAGTTTTATAGTTCTACATTTAAATCTGTGATCCATTTGAGTTATTTTTTGCTTAAGATGTGAGGTTCGTATATTTGTTCATGAATATCCAATTGCTCTAGTACCATTTGTTGAAAACACTCTCCAAGGGGTGGGCTGGGTAGTGGGGAGCAATGGGGGAAAAATAGGACAACTGTAATTGAAAAGCCAAAAAAAAAAGAAAGAAAAAAAGAAAAGACTCTCCTTTCTCCATTGGATATCATTTGCATTGTTGTCAAAGATCAGTTGGTTACGCTTGTGTGGGGTGGTTTCTAGGCTCCCTATTCTGTTCCATTGATCTATGTGTCTGTCTGTCCACCAATAGCACTGTCTTGGTTACCATAGCTATACGGTAGGCCTCAATATCAAGAATTGATTTTCCCCACATTATATTTTCAAAATTATTAGTTTTTTTATATAAATTTGAAATAATCTTGTTTACACAAAAAATCTTGCTGAGATTTTAACGGAATTGTAGTAAACTTGTATATCAATTTGGAGAGAATTGATTTTTCTACTTTAGTGAGTTTTTCAATCCATGAACACATTATGTCTCTCCATTGATTTAGATTTTCTTTGATTTTTTTAAACTGGTATTTTGCAATTTTAGCATATCAGTCCTATACATGTTTTGTTAAATTTATATATAGATATCTCATTTATTTTGAACAATTGTAAATGGTATTTTTTTTCTACCTACTTTAGTTGTTACAGGCAGGAGATTCAGATGCTGGACATTCAATTGTGCTCAGCAGGCTCCCAAAGCGACCAGGAGCTGCATGGATATCTTAGTTGGCATGTACTATTTCTGCTGTAATAAGCATTCTTTTCTTTTTTAAGATTTTATTTATTTATTTTTAGAGAGAGAAGGAGGGAAGGAGAAAGAGAGGTAGAGAAACATCCACTAGTTGCCCCTTGTACACCCTCAGATGGGGACCAGGTATGTGTCCTGACTGGGAATCGAACCAGGGACCTTTTGGTTCACAGGCTGGTGCTCAATCCACTGAGCCACACCAGCCAGGGCTGTAATAAGTATTCTTTTAGTTAAAAGTCAAAACCCCTTTTGGTTAAATGATGAAGTGCTGAGGATGGGACCATTGCTTTTTGCAAAGCCTGGTCCTCTAGAGAAAAAGAAATAGGTTAAAAGCTAAGAGCATGACCTAATCCCTTGGTAGTCAGGCAGAAAATAGGAAACAAGGCAAATGTTGTGCAAGAGAGATTCCCCTGGGCCTGGAAAGGAGGAGAGGGCCAGAGGATCCCAGTTTGCTGGATGCTGGACCTCAGCATCCATTAAGAGTGGCACAGACTTTGTCCCTGTGAAAACCCTTTCCTGATGTCTGGTTCTTACCCTGGAAAGAGCAGAAGAGAGGCTGGCATGGGACAGGAATAAATTGGACAGGGGACTGAAGTGAACACTGATGGTGCCTCACCCAGGTCCCCTTACAACCCATGACTGCTAGGCCTGCTGCCTGCTGCTGGCTCACGGTTGCCTGCCTTTTGTTTTGGAGAGTTACTCTCAGCCCAAAAGGAGCCTCTGTGCGTGATAGGCTATGGGCTCCACCCCCAGTAGCTTGTAGACAATAGGTGAGTGTTATGTTAAAGCCTGCCTCCTGGCCTCCTGGTGAGTCTAATGGCTCACACTAGAATCTAACTGAAACCACACTTCTGCCTAGCAGGGCGGAGGTGGCAGGGATCTTCCCCACCATAGATGCAGGGTAAGGGAGCAGTTGACCTGCTCCTGGGGCCTCTTCTTCTCTCGCCTCCCGCCTACCCGCCTACCCACCTACCCACACAAGCCCGGAGTCCGGTCTCATCTCTGATCTGAAATTCCTCTTTCTCCCTGGGTTGGGAGCCAGAGAAAGGACCTCAGTAGGTGTGTCAACTCTTTTGCCCCCTTGTGGATCTGGTGAGAACTTTGGTGATTTCAAAATGCCCCCACTTGTTTTTTCCAAAAACATGAGGAAAAGACTTGAACAGATACTTCACCAAAGAAGGGATGCAGATAGCAAATAAACACAAAAAGGTGTTCAGCATTCAATCTCATTAGTCATAAGGGAAATGCAAACTAAACCACAATGTAATCTCCCTACAGATCTATTAGAATGGCTGAAATTAACAGAAAGACCATAACGAGTCTTGTTGAGAGTAAAGATCAACCCTCATACAATGTGGTTGGGAATGAAAATGGTAAAACTACTTTGAAAAAAGTTTGGCGGTTTCTTAAAAAGTTAAACACACACCTACCATGTGACCAAGCCATTTCATTCCTAGGATGAAATGTTCACACAACGACCTGTATATGAATGCTTATGGCAGTTTTACTTGTAATAGTCAAAAATTGTGAACAATTCAAAGGTTGTTCAACCAACAGATGACTAGCAAATTGTGGTTTAAAATGAAATGCTGCCCAGGAATAAAAGACAATGAATTACTGATCCTGCAACGACATGGATGAATCTCAGAATATTTATGCTGAGTGAAAGAAGTCATATTAAAAAGGGCATTTTTGGTGGGTTCCAAGGTGACACAGCTATGACAGACGGAGAAGGAGGGAAGGCATGCAGCTGAAGGAATTGCTGTGGGTTGTGTGTCGAGTTTGCCTTTTCAGGGAAGGTCCATGGAAGACACGATGCCCTTAAGGGAAGCTTGGCAGGGCCATAATCAATCAGATTCAATTAAACATGTTCATTCTTTAAGAAGTGGTAATAGGCATGGTTATTTTTGCTCACTTTCTGGTTTCATGATTCTTCTTTTTTTTTTTTTTTAAATGTGTTTTATTGATTATAGTGTTACATTTGTTCCAATTTCCCTTCCCTCTGCTCCCCTCCACCCGGTGGCCCCCTCCCTCCCCTTGTCCCCCCCCTCCCCTTGTCCCCCCCTTTTAGTCCATGTCCATTGGTTGTACATATAGTTCTTCTCAACCTCTCTCTGTCTATTCCATTCCCTCCTACGATGTTTCTTAATTCCTATACCATCTCCCTCCCTTTCCCCCTTCCCCTTCCCTGCTGACCTCCTCCCCAATATGCTCCCCATACCTATAGTTCTTTTTCCACTCTCGCTGCCTGTTTAGTTTGCCTTTGTTTCAATTCTCTAGCTTCTGTTGTTGTTTCTTGTGATGCAGTTTTCATTTTAGGGTTCATAGCTTTGATCCTCCTTTTTCTAAACCAGTCTCTTTAACATCTCATATAACAGTGGTTTGGATCTAATGAACTCTTTCAGTTTTATTTTGTCCTGGAAACACTTTCTCTGCCCTTCTATTCTGAATGACAGCTTCGCTGGATAAAGTATTCGTGGTTGTAGGTTTTGGATTTTCATTGCTTTGAATATTTCTTGCCAGTCCCTTCTTGCCTGCAGGGTCTCCCTTGAGAAATCAGCTGATAGTCTAATTGGGACCCCTTTGCACATGATTCTTTTCTTCTCTCTTGTTGCTTTTAAGATTCTCTCTTTATCTTTAACTTTTGACATTTTGATTATAATGTGTCTTGGAGTGGTTCTCCCTGGGTCCAGTTGTTTTGGAACTCTCTGTGCTTCCTGGACCTGTAAGTCTATTTCCTTCCCCAAGTTTGGGAAGTTCTGCTTTATAATATTTTCACATAATTTTTCAATTTCTAGTTCATCTTCTTCGCCTTCTGGCAAACCAATTATTCTTATGTTGGGCCTTTTTATAGCTGTCCCAGAGGTTTCTGATCCTCTCATCCTTGCTTCCCGTTTCCTCTCTCTGCACTGGTTGACTGTTTGTTCCTTCTCTATGTTCTGGTTTGTGGATTTGAACTCTGGATTTTATTTCCTCACCATCTGTCTCGTATGAGGTTTTGTTCCTTTCAGTATGGGTGTTTTTCAATTCTTTCTCATCTTTTTCCAGATCTTTTGTTAATTCTGTAAGCCACCTGATAACAATGGCCCTGAACTGAGCCTCTGACAGGTTTCTTATTTGTTCATCTGTCAGGTTCTTCATCTGTTGCCTGGTGAGCTGCGCCACCGGGATTTCTATAGTTGTCTGCCTCATTTTGACAGATGCATTTTGCTTTCTTGGGCCGGCTATAGGGGGCAGTGCCTGTGTACTCATCACAACCCAGCGACCGGCGCAGATCTGCAACCTTTTTCGCCGCTCTGTGGCCCTTTGTCGTCACAACCCAGCGACCGGCGGTGGTCCAGCAACCTTTCTCGCCGCGCTGTGGCCCTTTGTCGTCACTGCCCAGCAACCAGTGGCTACCCGCAACCTATTTCGCAGCGCCGTGGCACTTTGTGTGGGGGCGGGGGTCCAAGATGGATTCCCGCAGTTATTCTGCTAGGAGACTGGGATCCGTCCTCCCGCCCTCTGAGCCTCACTGTTCGGGGTGATGTGGTGGCTGCTTTTCCCAGCGTTGGGGTCGCAAGCTGCCGGGGTTAGACTGCAGCTGAGATTGCTCTCCCTGCCGCTGTCCCTGGTGCGACCGCAAACAGCACCGCCCACTTTTACTCTTCCTACCTGCCCAAAGGGCCCTGCTGGTTTATAACTTTGTATGTTGGGCTTCCGTGTAGTTTTATTTTCTGGAATTTCTAGTTATCTTTTGTTTTGAAGTAGTTGTATTCCTCTCTAGTTGTAGAGGGAGACTGAGCATGTCCGTCTAAGCCTCCATCTTGGCCGGAAGTTGGCTTCATGCTTCTTACCAAGAGGACCTCCTGAGACTGAAGCCAGGGAGGTGATTTCCAAACATTGCTGCACACTGGAACTACCAGGGAATGTTTAGGAAATATTTTTGCCCGGGGCCCATTTGCAGAGATTCTGAAGTAATTGGTCTGGGCTGTGGCCTGGGCATCAGGATTTTTAAAAGCTTCTCAAGGGAACAATGTTTGAGACCATAGCTCTGGAGGATTATATTAGAAAAACTAACCACTGGGCCCTGAAGGAAAGAAAGAGAAACAGCAGAGAAGGCCCTGGAATCTAGCAAATACGATTGGCTCTCCACATTGCAGAGAAGGAAAGAACACAAAAAACAGGTTAAAATATTTAAACTTAGTGCTGGTTGGTATGGCTCAATGGATTGAGCGCTGGCTTGCAAACCGAAAGGTTGCGGGTTCAATTTCCAGTCAGGGCACATGACTGTGTTGTGGGCCAGGTACCCAGCTGGGGGTGTGCAAGGGGCAACTAATCTCACAGACATTAATGTTTCTCTCTTTCTCCCGCTGTTCCCCTCTCTCTAAAAATAAATAAATAAAATATTAAAATGTTGAAACTCAGATGAGGGCCTATTTCTTAACAAACTTTCATGTTTTGAGTATCCATTGATAATTCTTATTCTATTATTGGGTTGGCCAAAAAGTCCATTTAATAAAAGGCCTATTTTTCATTTTCATCAGTAACTTTATTGATTTGAATAGTCTGAGTATGTCAGCTATCTCCTGCATGGTATAACATTGATTGTTCTCAATTAATGTCTTGATTTGATCACTATCAACTTCAACTTGTCTACCTGACCGAGAAACAACTTCCAGAGAGAAATCTCCGGCATAAAACTTTGCAAACCACTTTTGATATGTTCGATCAGTCACAGCACCTTCTCCATACACTGCACAAATCCTTTTTGCATCTCAGTTTCATTTTTATCTTCCTTGAAATAATAAAGCACAATATGCCAAAAATATTGCATATTTCCTTGTCTTCAATATTAAAACAGCTACACAAAAATTCACCAACTTTTATAAGTTTTTAAAAGTGCATACTGTATGACAGCTGTCATAATACAATCTAACAAAATTGTTTCAAATGAAGTTAAAGACAACTAAATGCTACTAGAGCCATCTTTCAGAAAAAAAACAAATGAACTTTTGGGCCAACCCAATATTTAATTGAGGGTTGAATGATTGTTATTTGCTACTTCTTCCTACTTTAATTTTTTGTTTTTGAGTATCATTATGAACTCATGGATTTTTAAATAAGAATGTTTTACAATCAATGTTGTTCTTTTTAATATGCAAAATGTTCTAAAGTAGATCAGTGGAAGTCCCTTCAAGCTAGCTCCTTTACGCTTTCAAATGACCCCATGGGTCTTTGAGCATTTCCTTGCTTTCTGCACTATTAGATGCCAAATGCAGTGGGGAAGAGAGAATTGCCTCGATGCCAAAGTTATACCCCATTACTTATTTAATTGCTATGAGACAAGTATACATTTACCTTAGAAATATCTGGTGGTCACCACCTGTATTTATTTCCTAGGGCTGCCTCATAAATTACCACAAACTGAATGGCTTAAAACAACAGAAATTTGTTCTCTCAGAATTCTGGAGGCTAAATCTCTGGAATCAAGGGGTCTAGCTTCTGGTGGTTGCCAGCAATCCTTGGCATTCCTTGCGTTGTAGACACATCACTCCAACTTATGCCTCTGTCATCACATGGTGTTCTCCCTGTGTGTCCAAATTTCGCTTTTATAAGGACACCAGTCTTTGGATTAGGGCCCACCCTAATCCTGTATGACCTTATTTTAGCTTGATTACATCTGTAGAAACATTTCCAAATAAAGTCACATTTATAGATACTGGGGTTAGGATTTCAACACATCTTTCTGATGAACATAGTTTGACTCACAACATCACCTTAACTAGTAATCAGACTTACCATCAATTATAGTCAGATAACAACTTTATGAGCTTCCTGATATGGTGCAGTATGACATCACAGTGCCACCTCTGAAGCACTCTTGCCAAAGAATGTTTAATCCAAATCTAGTTATACCTTTTGACTGAATGTTCAGGTTACAGGCAATATAGGGGGTAGAGAAATAAGTTAAATGACATGGAGATGAAGCAGTCTGACAAGTCTGGAGTGGGGACATTCTTCATGACAACTGGCCTGGTGTCCTCAAAAAGTCAATGTCAAGAGTAAAATAAAGGTGGAGTGTGTGTGTGTATGTGTGATTAGCACTGCCCAGTAGAAATAAACATGAACTGCAAATGTGACTTACATGTATAATTTTAAGTTTTCTTGTAGTCACACTAAAAAAGTAAACAGAAACACATAAATTTAATTATTATTACCAATTTGTTAGTATTAACAATAAATAAGTATTCAACCCAATACAATAATTTTCTCCTGCTGCTGTAACAAATTCAGTTCCTTCCAACAACACAAATTTACTATCTTACAGTTCTATAGGTCAGAAGTTGAATATGCATGTTATTGCATTAAAATTAAGGTGTCAGCAGGCTATGTTCCTCGCTGGATGTTCTAGGGGAGAATTCATTTCTTGCTCATTTGGGTTTTTTGCAGAATTTAGTACATTGCTGCTGAAGGACTTAGTTTTAGTTTTAATTTTCTTGCTGGCAACAAACTGGGCCATTTTAAGTCTCTAGAGGCTGCTGCATTCCTTGGCTTGTGGACCCTTTATATCTGAAGTCATCATTACTTGTGTTGAATCTCCCTGATTTGGTTGGGAAAAGTTCTTTGCTTATAATGACTCATGTGATTAAATTGGACCCATTTGGATAATCTAGGATAATATCCCCATCTCAAGATCCTTAAATGTAACAATATAATCAATAAAATATACTTTAAAAAAACCCTTAAAACTTGCAAAGTCTCTTTTGCCATATAAGGTTCCAAAGAATAGGGCATGGACCTCTTTGAGGGGCATTATTCTGCCTCCTGAACCAATATATCCAAAAATATTATTAATTTTACACGTAACTCATATAAAACTTATTCATGAGGTATTTTACATTCTCTCTCTTTTTTTGTCCCAAGTCTTTGATATTGTGCATTTTACACTTTGGAGTAAGCACATTTCATGTTCTCAATAGCCACTTGTGGCTAGTGGCTACTGTATTGATGATGCTAGAGACTAAAGAGACAGAAACTGAATACAAACAATAATTGGATTCTCATAAAAAAAAATACTGCAGCTATAGAAGACATTTGGAGATGAATGGGATATTTGCATATAGCCTAGATGATTACCACCACTTGCTGTCAATTTTCTTAGATTTGATATCAACATTGGGGTTGATACAGAGAGATCTGATTAAGGTCACTGGGGAGAAGTAGGAGGGGCCATAGGAGGAGTTTTTGAAGGCAATGGAAATCAGTCTAGGTCAGAGTTGGCTGAGAAGCTGAATGCCTCCAGAGTCAATGGAAATAAAAAAAGTGCTGGCACTTTGGCTCAGGAGCTTTTTCTGGCTCCTGAGCTGACTCTCTCAGGCTCTGGCTCTGGCCCTCTGGTTCCTGGTTGGCTCTCTCTGGCTCTCAGTCTCTTCTTACTCAAGAGTGCCTGGATGATCGTGCTGCAGCTGCCTGCATTTCCCAATGGATGGTTATTTTGCATGAGAAGGAGCTCTGGACACAGCCTAGGATTGGGCTGGTCTGGCAGGGGTGGCTGGTTTATTTTTTGGGTGTTCAAGAGGGAACAGACTCTGAGGCAAGGAGCCTGCCATTCTTCTGGAGTTTTGTAGCTTTTGTGTATTATGTTGTTTTAGTTTGTAAACTAACCCTATAGAAACAGGGGGTGGGGGGAAGGAAAGGAGAACTCAGGTGTTAAGAGTTTAGCTTTAATTGATAGGCTTGAGTAATTAAAGCTGTGACTTGAGAGGCTTAAGTAACTGCTTTTGAATCAAGACTCTTCTTTTATCGTCAAACCTTTATCACCTAATTCCAAAATCACGTCAAGATACAACAAAGAAATAAAACTACAGGCCAATATCGCTGATGAACATAGATGCTAAATTCCTCAACAAAATACTGGCAAACTGGATCCAGCAACACATTAAAGAGATCATACACCACAATCAAGTGGAATTCATTCCAGGGATACAATAATGGTTTAATATTCACAAATCGATAAACATAATACACCACATAAACAAAATGGAAGACAAAAATCACATGATCATACCAATAGATGCTGAAAAAGCATTTGATAAAGTACAACACCCATTTATGATGAAAACATTCAGCAAAATGGGAATACCTCAACATAATAAAGGCCATATATGAGAAACCTGAAGCCAACAGCATACTCAATGGGCAAAACTGAAAGCATTCCCCCTGAGATCAGGAAAAAGATAAGGGTGTCCACTCCCTCCACTCCTATTCAACATAGTCTTGGGAGTTCTAGCCACAGCAATCTGACAAGAAAAACAAATAAAAGGCATCCAAGTTGGAAAAGAGAAAGTAAAGCTCTCATTATTTGCAGATGACATGATAGTGTACATAGAAAATCCTATAGACTCCACTAAAAAACTACTCAACCTAATAAGTGAATCTGGCAAAATAGCAGGGTACGAAGTCAATATTCAGAAATCGAAGGCATTTCTATACACCAACAATAAAATATCAGAGATAGAAAATAGAAAAAAATCCCACTTACTATAGAAACAAGAAAAATATATTACTTAGGAATAAACTTAACCAAAGAGGTAAAAGACATGTACTTGGAAAACTACACAACACTGAAGAAAGAAAAAGAAAGATACAAATAAATGAAAGCATATACCATGTTCATGGATGGGAAGAATCAACATCATCAGAATGTCCATACTACTCAAAGCAATTTATAGATTCAACGCAATCCCAATTAAAATACCAATGATATATTTCACATACCTAGAACAAATGCTTCAGGAATTTATATGAAACCAAAAAAGACCCTGAATAGCCACAGCAATCTTGAGGAAGAAGAACACAGTAGGAGGAATCACAAAACCTGATATCAGACTATACTACAAGGCCACTGTAATCAAAACAGTCTGGTCCTGGCATAAGAACAGACATATAGATCAATGGAACAGAATAGGGAGCCCAGAAATAAACCCAGGTATATATGGTCAACTAATATTTGACAAAGGGGAAAGAAACATAAAATGGAGTGAAAAGAGATTCTTCAACAAATAGTGCTGGGAGAATTGGACAGGTGACATGCAAAAAAATGAAACTAGACCACCAACTTATACCATACCCCAGAAAAAACTCAAGATGGATAAAAGACTTAAATATAAGATGTGACACCATAAAAGTCCTAGAGGAAAACATAGGCAGGAAAATTTTAGATATCCCACATAGCAATATTTTTGCTGCTATTTCTCCTAGGGCAAGGGAAATAAAGAAAAGAATAAACAAATGGGACTACATCAAACTAAGGAGTTTCTGCTTAGCAAAAGAAAACATCAGCAAAATGAAAAGGGAACTAACCATATGGGAAAACATATTTGCCAGTGATACCTCAGACAAGGGATTGGTCTCCAAAATAGATAAAGAACTTATACGACTCAACACCGAGAAGACAGACAATCCAATTAAAAAATAGACAAAGGACCTGAACAAACACTTCTCCAAAGAGGACATACAGAGGGTCCATAGGCATATAAAAGAATGCTCAATATCACTAGCCATCAGAGAGATGCAAGTAAAAACCGCAATGAGATACCACTTCACACCAGTCAGAATGGCCATTATCAAAAAATTAACAAACAACAAGTGCTGGCGAGGATGTGGAGAAACGAGAACCCTACTGCACTGTTGGTGGGAATGCAGACTGGTGCAGCCACTATGGAAAACAGTATGGGATTTTCTCAAACAACTAAAAATGGAGCTGTCTTTTGATCCAGCAATTCCATTGCTAGGATTATACCCAAAGAATCCAGAAACACCAATTCAAAAGAACCTATGCACCCCTATGTTCATAGCAGCATTATTTACAATAGCCAAGTGCTGGATACAGCCTAAGTGCCCATCAGTGGATGAGCGGATTAAAAATCTGGTACATTTACACAGTGAAATACTATGCATCAGAAAGAAAGAAGGAACTACCATTTGCAACAACATGGATGGAACTGGAGAGAATTATGCTTAGCGAAGTAAGCCAGGCAGCAAAAGACAAATACCACATGATGTCACCTAATACAGGGGACTAATGAACAACACAAACAAATGAGCAAAATTGAACCAGAGGCATGTAAACAAGGAGCAGACTAATAGTGACCAGAGGGGAGAGGGGAAAGGGGAGAAAGAGAAAGGGGATAAGAAGGGGAAGGGGCTAGTTCAGGAACTAATATGAATGACCCATGAACATGGGCAATGGGGTGGGGACTGACTGTGGGAGAGGGGTGGGGGGGAGCAATGGGAGAAAAAGTGGGACAACTATAATAGAAAAACAATACCCCCCCCCAAAAAACTCCACAAATTGGTAAAACAAACAGACAAAAAACCAAGCACACAAATAAACAAGCAAACAAACAAAACCCAAACAAATTAAAAAAGACTCTTTCTTTATCACCAATGCCTTTGACTCTGGCATTTTGCCTAGAGGGTGGCAGCAGACAGCAGGACCCCAACTTTCTGTTTGGTAACAGGGTGATGTAGGAGAATGTTATGACTTTTAGGAGATGTGGGTTGTTGTGATTACCCCACAAATGTAGGGTGGACTCCTCCATCCACCTATCGACCCCCAGTTTGGATCTTATGTTGAGACTAACGATGCTACACACATCAAGAAGATATAGAAAGTTTTATTACTCATATAATGAGAGAGGGCAGAGCAGGGTTTCCTAGCAGGCCCCAAATGGCTTGAGAGAACTAGGAGGGGTGACTGGCTTGGCTTTGTGATTCAAAGTGAGGCTGCAGCTGGCATGGGTTGAACTTTCTGCCAGCACCAAGGGAGGGAGCATCTGGGTTTTTATATTGGCTTGCCCATATGCAAGGAAAGAGGTGAAAAAGGAAGGAATGGGCCTTGAGAGCTGTCAGCCATGAAACATCAAAAATGGAGTCAGAATCTTTATTACCACTCCCCCCTGATGTCTGATTGATGACTGTAATATGCCCTGTTTCATGTGATTGAATTTGAACTTGTTAATTAAGCCATTACAATGCTCTATGAGGCCTGTGTCTGAGTATAATAAGGGAGTTGAAAGTTCTGTTGAATGTCTTGTTCAAGAGCCTAGTATTCATCACTAAAATAAAAAATGCCTGTGCCTCAAAGGACACTAGAAGAAAGTGAAGACAACCCATAATGGGACCAGAACTTTGCAAATCATATGCAGGTATAAGGGATTTGTATCTAGAATACATACATAACTATTATAACTTAATAATAAAAGGCAAATAACCCAGTTAAAAAAGTAGACCCTATCAGTGGAGTGAGAAGGCTTGAAGACAGGTATACAATCAGGTAATTGTACACTGATATTAATATAAGCATTATTCACAATAGCCAAAAAGGTGGAAGCAGCCCAAGTGTTCATCAACAGACAAATGGATAAACAAAATGTGGTATGTCTATACAATGGAGTATTATTCAGTCATAAAAAGGAATAAAGCACTGATACATGCTACAACATGAATAAACCTTGAAAATATACATTAAATGAAATAGGCCAGGTGCAAAAGGATAATGTTGCATAATTCAATATTGTATGAATGTATGTAATTTGTATAAAATATCTAAAGTACATTAATTCCTAGGGAACAGAGAGTAGATTAGAAATTACCAGGGGCTGGTGGGAGGGAAACGGGGAGTTATTGCTTAATGGATGCCCAATTTCTATTTGTGATAATGGTTGTACAATATCATGAATATACTTAATAGCAATGAATTGAACCTTTAAACATGGTTGAAATGGTAAATCTTAAACTATGTAAATTTTACCACAATTAAATACATAAAAAAGGCAAAGAATTGAATAGACATTTAACCAAAGATACACAAATGCACAATAAGCACATGAAAATATGTTCGACATCATTAGCCCTTAGGAAAATGCAAATCTAAGCACAATTAGATAGCACTTCACACACACACACACACAAATAGCTGTAATAAAAAAGATAGACAATGACAAGTGTTGGTGAGGATGCATAGAAATCAGATCCCTCATACACTGCTGGTGGGAATATAAAATAGTGCAGCTACTTTGGAAAATAGCCTGGCAGTTCCTCAGATGGTTACCACATGACCCAGCAATTCCACTCCTAAGTATATACCCTCCCCAAAATGAAAGCATGTCCACACAAATACTGTACATAAATGTTCATAACAGCATCATTCATAATAGCTAAAAAGTGGAAACATTCAAATGTCCATTCACTGATGACAAGATAAACAAAATGTGATAAATCCATACAATGAATATTACTCAGCCACAAAAAGGAATGAAGGACTGATACATGCCATGACATGGATGAACCTTGAAAACATTATACTAAGTGAAAAAAGTAGGACACAAAAGATCTCACGGTGTATGATTATTTTTACAAGAAGTATTCAGAGTAGACTGACCTATTGAGACAGAATGTATATCAGTGGCTGCCTAGGGCTAGGGTGATGGATGCAGAGAGAGAGGGGCGATAACTAAGGTATACAAAATTTATTTTTGGAGTAATAAAAATGTTCCAAAGTTGATTATGGTGTTGGTTACACAAATTGGTGAATATACAAAAAGCCATTGACTTGCACACTTCAAATGGGAGATTGTAGGGTATGTGAATTATATCTTAATAAAGTTGTTTTTAAAAAGGCCCAGTATTGTGTATTCTGAGAAGCGACATGGGTGTCTTGGTAACTATCAATGACGTCTAGAATTCCAAAGGTGATAAGAAGTGCTTTGATGAGGCCTTGTAAACTTATGATTTTAGTATGTGGAGAAATATGTGACCTTGATTTATATTTTGAGTATCTGTGAGGCAAGTTCCCAGAGTTCTTTACCCCTAAGGGAGGTGACCTTGGATAAAGAATTGTTGTTACTGCCATTGGTCAGACCAGGTAGCAAGACCATTGGAAATAGTTCAAGAGTCTGTAAAAATATGTAGGTGGGGCAAATTGTTGGCCAGGGTATCCAGTGCTAAGATATCTGTCTGAAGTTAGGCCAACTATTCTGGCCCTTGAGCCTTGTTCTTTATCAAGGATGACCTGGTTAAAGTATGAGAAGCAGCAGCTTTCTATTGATCTCTATCATGTGTAACATTGTGATGGTATCTGTAAGGTATATGAACTATGCTGTTTATTCAGTTGAGCCAAGGGGCTCCCCCGGTGGCTGAGGGGTGGCCTCACTCAGTGCCATGGCAAATGGACAGGGACTGAGGACAGGGGAGGCTACTGCAAATGGGATTCACCAGAGGGTCCAGATTTGGCTCCATCCTATAGGTACCATTTCTGTTTTAGCAAGGAGGCCTCAGTGGTTGTGCTGAGCTTGTGAGGTGCTGCTTTCATGACACAGGGTATAATGGGAAGCTGTGTATGGAGGGTCCTAGTTTCCAGAAAATCTCCATATGCAGCCATTTTAATGGTATATGATATGGGGCAGGGAAGGTCATGTATTACAAGCTATGGACAACTTATGGCCATCATGGGAGGTCCAGAGACTTTGAAAGTCATGAGATAGCCTCCATAGTGAAGGAGTCTCTGGGGTGAGGGGGTGAAGGATGGGGGCTGGGCATTAGGAGGAGTATCTGTGGGAATGCAACTTACACAAATTCTAGAGCCTTTTGCTGTAGCCTTCCCTATCCAAGGTGGTCTGGTTTGTGAATAACAGCTCACATGGGTTTAGAAAAATTTGGAGATGAGAAATATGGTACTTTTCAGGAAGGCACAAAAGATATTGGGCTCATTTAACTATTGTGGGTGTTAAGATAGTCAATAGCTGTTTCTTGACAGTGTCAGGGATGAAGTGGCCCTCTGCTGACCAAGTGAATTTCAGACAGTGGGACTTGTACTACATGTGGGGCAATAGCCTGTCCCCTTTGTTGTGAGTTCCTTCACGAGTATTTGTATGTTACGTGTGAATGTGTCAAACAAACCTCCTTGGAGGAGGAGAGTGTCACCAGTGTGATGTCATACCTGTGTTCCTGGAAAAAAAAAAGGTTAAAATCTTGCCTGCAAAAACTGTGTGTGACCTCAGAGCTGTGAGGGTGCCCCAGTGGGGAGCCCCATGAAAGTGACTTGTTTTCCTCTGAAGAAGAAAGCTGTTGAGATAGGCTCTGAACAGAAGAACACATGAACCAAATCTATAATAACAAAATATAACCACACAGTTATGTTAAAAAACAAACAAACAAACAAACAAACAAAATATGCTGTAGTTGCTCATTGGATTGAGATGGTAGTTTTAATAATATTGGAGATGGGGCTCTTAATGGGTGAGACTGCAGCATTAAGATTGCAATAATCCATTGTGAGGGACCATTTATTTTTTTCTAGGTTTAGGAGCTGGTTGTTAAGTGGAGAAACAGTGTGGATAAACACCCTTTCTCTAAATGAGTCTTATAAAATGGATTTTAATCCTTGAAAGCTCTGTTTAATTTGTATTGGGTCATATTAATATTTTAAGTGAAGGGGAAGAGGGAGGTCTATTGGGTCCCATTTGTCAAGCTGATTATTAAGTACCAGAGACAATTTTATTACACTGGGTGGGAATGTCCATGCCCACTACAGGATATTTTAGGGCAATGGGTGCTATAGCTACGGGAAATTTGGGCCAAGCAATAGTTCTGATGGTTAAGGTGAGGTGCACCTGTTCCTCCTCTAGTCTATGTTTAGTGCTAAGATTAGAAGGGCTATCTTGTTTAAATATAGTGAGGTTCCCTGGTGTAAGTATAATTTGAGCCCCAGTATTAAGTTTGCTAAATGGTGCATTTCGCAGGTGTTAAAGTTAATTCAGAACCTATGTTGCAGAGGGGCAAAAGCCAATGAATGTCCTTTTATCTCTTTGTTGTATACATTCTGTCCTTGGATTCCCAACTGTGGCCTCTGTATCCAGCTATTTTAGGGGGAGTGGTTACTGAGTATAATTTGGGGGAAGGTCCCCTCACCCCTTCTCATATTTATAAGTTTCTTCCTCCAGAAAGCTTCAAGCCAACTTTGGCAGGATTAGGGCCTCCTCTGTGGCAATTATCACTTTGTTGGCTATGGGACAGAAGCCTGAGCAGGGATCAGAGTAGCTCTTTAGCATGTCGCTAAGACTTGGCACTCAATAGATCCCAGAGTCTTTTTGGTCCCTTTTACAGTTGTCCAATAGAATCATGGTGCCCTCTGGCCCTTTAAGAGGTGCAGGGATAAAGCATTTGGGGCACTTTATGTAACAGTCTGTGCCATGAGGTGCCATAGTGTCTTTTTTCTACCACCCTTTGCATTGGCAGCAGCAGCAGAGGCACTTAAGGCTTGTGGGGTCCTGGCGACCGTCTACTTTTAGGATTGTGGACCTCAGCAAGGCACATGGTGACTATTCTTCTTCACATGAGTGAGCATCAGGTCTGAATATTGCACAGGACATTGGTCACACACCCAAAGGTCACAGGGTAACTGTCATGCCCCTGATCCTAGCAGCAGTCATGGTTTATGCTGGAATCTGAGACACACCGTTTGATGAGATGCACAGATAGGTCCAGGGCAAGGTATACAACCCAGGGCCACAAAAAGAGGTCCCCAAAACCATACTCCTGTCCCTAAATGCCAACTATTAAAACTTCCAACTTCAGCTGGTAAAATCTATAACCTGTGCTCACTAGGACGCAGCAAATACAGCACACAGCAGCACAGCTCAAAATGCAAGTTAACCAGAAGGCAGCAGAGCCAGCAAACAAGCCAAAGGAAGAGGTGAGACGCCTAGTGGTTGTGGTTGTCACCTAGATACTCTGCTTGCTGAGCCAAATGCCTCTCTGGAGTGGCATGTGTTGCAGTATTGAGGGGTGGTGTGTTATGATGTCTGCAGCTGGCTTTGAAAGGCTTCATTCTGAAGGCAGTGGGAAGCCATTGAGGGCTTTGGGCAGAGGAGGGACAAGGTTAATTTGGGCTACAGAAAAATCACTGGTGGAGGAATTTCTGCAGGGAGGGGGAAGGGATTGAAATGGGAGTGGGTGTGATGAGGAGATGTGTTTTAGGTAACTGTCATAACAGTCCAATGAGAATTAAAGAAGCTTTCACTTTGGGATGGGGCAGGGACATGGAGGCAGGAATGGGGAGGGGATGAGGACAGGACTCACTCATCATTGGGAGAATAGTGCTTAGTGATGAAAGGAAGGAAGGAAGGAAGGCAGGAAGGAAAGAAGGAAGAAAGAAAGGGAGAGAGGGAGGGAGGAGAAGGGAGAAAGAAAGAAACAACATGGCTTGAAGCCCCGACCACTTGGTTCAAGTATCAAGTAGGCATATCACTTAACTTTTGTGTGCCTTGGTTTCCTTATCTGTAAAGTGCTGCTATAACAAAATGTCACAGACTGAGTGGCTTAAACAACATAAATTAATTTTCTCACAGTTCTAGATGCTTGAAATTGAAGATCAAGTTGTTGGCAGGCATGGCTTCTTTTGAGGCCTCTCTCTGGCTTGTAAATGGCTCTCTTCGTGTTGTCTTCCTTCCATACCTGCCTGGGTTCAAGTCTCCTCTTCTTTTTTTTTAAAGTGTATTTTATTGATTATGTCGTTACAGTAGTCCCAATTTCTTTTCCCTCTGCTCCCCTCTTTCCAGTACCCCCCTTCCCTCCAGCAATCCCACCCCCCTTAGTTTATGTCCATGGGTTGTGCATATACGTTCTTTGGCTTCACCCTTTCCTATATTATTCTTAACTTCCCTCTATTTTGTACCAACTGATTATGCTTCTTAACCCCTGCGCCATTTTCCCATTCTTCCCCCTCCTCCCTCCCAGCTGATAACCCTGTAAATGATCCCCACACCTATGATTCTGTTCCTGTTCTGGTTGTTTGCTTAGTTTGTTTTTCTTTTTATTTGTTAGATTCAGTTGTTGATAGTTGTGAGTTTGCTGTCATTTTATCAAGTCTCCCCTTCTTATGAGGACACTGGCCACATTAGATCAGGCCTGCCTTAATGACCTCATTTTAACGGTATTACTTTAAAGACCCTGCCTCTGATACGGTCACAGTTTGAGGTATTGGTGGTTAGACATTCAAATATGAATTTGGGGGGAGTATAACTCACACCATACGGGAGGATAACAGAATTTATTTCATAGACTTGGGGAGAATTAACTGAATTCAGGCATGTAAAGTGCTTAGAACAGTGATAAGAATGTTTTCTATTATTAAAGATGCAGAAATTACATAAAAATGAGGCAGCAATTTCACAGGAGTTCCAAAGCTCCTGACTCCTCTGGAAGTTGGCTCCTTTGAGTCCTAACAGTTCTCAGAGCCTAGCAGCCTCAGAAGCTTTTCCCACTTGCGTCTGGTGTGACCTTTCTGAGCTGGCAGCTTTGTAAGGTCAGGATCATCCTGACGCAGTGGTCCCTTGAAAGCAACTAAGCCTGAGGTTATCAAGGCGTGGTCTCCAGACCATTAACATCACCTGGAACATGCAATTAAGGCAAATTCTTGGGCCCACCCTGAACAAATGTCTGCTCCAAGCAGTCGTTCGGCGAAAGAATTAATTTTGCAGAACTACCACTTGGAGGCAGCACAGCACTGCAAGATAAGCACGGGCTAATTAAAAGCGTGTGCAAATGCAAAAGCTCTGCTCTTGTTGCCTCAGGTCTTGCTCCAACCCAGTTCCCTTCAGTTGTCCCCACACAGCTTGAGCATCCTCTTGAAACCACAAGCCCGATCGTGTCACTGGTTCAGAATTCTTCAGCGGCTCCCTTTGGCACTACAGGCCCTTCATCTGCCTGGCAGCATCTCCTGCTGCGTGCATCTTGCACATCCCCAGTTCTCTGTATCTTCCCTGGGTGTGGCTTGGGTAAGACATCATTCTGAGCCACAGTTTCCTCACCCATGAAATGGGGTAATTAATAAGACTTTCCTCATAGGGCTGTTATTAGAGCCTATTTATACAAGGATTCTAGCCTAGGGTCCTGGGGACAGTGCTCAGTACGCAGTAGCTTTGCTTCCTCTTGTGTATGGCCAAGCACAACACACAGTCAGGGTGCACCGGCCAACTCTGTGCCAAGTGCAGTAAATCCCATATGAACCCAACCCAATCCCCAGTGTCATGACTTCCAGCTGCCAGCACCTGCATCTCTTTGCCTGGGGCTTCTTCTGGCTGCTGGCATCCACTGTGATGCCAGGACCATAAAACTCGGTCTAACGGGGATCATAAATAGTGTCAACTCATGGTATGGCTGGGAGGGCCTTGTTAGTGCCTTGTGTGGAATAGGTTCTCAGACTTTTGCTGTTTGCTGTTGGGTTATCCTAGTATTTGTCCTTTTCTTACCTGTCTCTATGATGCCCCCTACCTGCAGGAGTGGCTGTGTCAGGCAGTGGCTGTAAGATGGGGGAGACCCACAGGTGCCTGGCTCCCTGCTCTACTATTCCTGACCTCCTGCCCTTGGGCTACCCAAGCTGTCTCCTGCCCACCCCCTTTCAGACACCTAAGATGCCTGAGTTGGTGTCATAGGATGTAAGAGGACACCAGACACTGGGGGCTGCCAGATAACCCTGGCACCTTGGCAGGACAGCTGGTGCTGTGTGGGTTCGTGGAACCTGGACCATCTCAGGCTGAGGACCCGCAGGTGACGCAACTACTCAGCCTGTAGCCTGCAGGGCCAGGGGCATAGACCTTGTTCAATAGTCTCTGTCCTCAGGACCCTACTCTTGTTTGTGGTTGCTTCCTGGAGGTGGCTTTGCCTGGGGTCTTCATATTCTCTGTGGGGCTGGTCTCAGCCCTGGATATAGTTGGCATTCATCTGCATGACTTGATGTAAGGGGCTCCAAAAGCACCCCACCTAAAGATCTCTTCACCAGCCCGTCCTACTGCCTGACTGTGCATGAAGCCTTAGGGTTAAGCATTGCCCTTTTCCAGGTACTCTGAAAAAATTAGCAAACTATAGTTAGGACCAGCTACATAATTTGTGGAGCTTTGTGCCAAATGAAAAGGCAGGTTTCCTCGTTCAAAACTCACTAAGAATTTCAAGTCAGTGACAGCAGAGCATTAAGCCAAGTGTGGGACCCTGTGTGACCACACAGGTGGCACCTGCATGAAGCTGGCTCCAGCTGTGGCCCTTACCTCTCAGCATGATTCAGTTGGTCAGCTTCTTTCCTAGCAGCAAGGGGCCCTGGAGCTGCTCAGAGAATGCAAGGACTCAAAGTCAGAAATGTGCCCTTTACTCAGCTCAGGACTCTCATGGTCTCAGAGATCCCTGGCCAGCATTCTCTGCTCAGCTGACCTTTCTCACTGGGCCTCCCCTCCAGGCACCTGGAGTCACAGCAGGGTATGGGGCCTTTTCTTTCTCTGGCCTGGCTGACCCTGATGGGTCTTTAGTCATTGCTGTGTTTGCTATCTGTGCTGCTCTGGAATGTAGGGCTGATCCCTTGAGGCCTCTTGGCTCTTGCCTGGACAACCACCAAACCTTTGGATTTAGGTCTTAGCCCTTGGAGAACCCTGCAGACACATTCTGCATGTACAGGGCCACTCTAGGCTCTCTGCGGGCCCCCTCCCAGCCTCTCCACCTTGCTCCGTGCCTGAGAGGCTAGGCGATCCCAACAGGCTGCCCACACTCTGGCTTTTGGTTGGCTGTGACCAATGGGAACCATAGCAGGAAATTGGAGGGAGGGAAGGAGGAATGAGAGAGGTAGGATATTTATTCCCTCTGCTCCTACCTGGAGCCTCCTGGAGCCTTGTCCCAGGTCACAACTTCTTGTCAGGCAGTTATCTTCATACAGCCATCTCTGCCTCCAGGTTCCAATTCTCTTGGCTAACAGCTCCCTCCCCTCAGCCTGTCAGGCCTGGGGTGGTCACAGAATCCTGATGTCACTACTATTCCTTCCCTTGAGATCTCCTGATATGGTGCTCAAACCTTTGTAAATAGTCTCTTCATTAAACCCTCCCAGAATTATCCTAATTTGAATTTGCATCCATATCCTTCTGGGACCCTGAGTGGTACAAGGATCTTCATTCTCTCTTGCACTCTCAAATCTATCGTTTTAGTCTCCAATTCCTAGAATAGAAAGGCTTGGGGCCCAGTATCCAAGAACTTAGGCTGGGGTCCACCCCCTGGCTCCTTGGACAGCACCCACAGGAGAAGTGGGAACCCTCCCTCATATTTCCCCAAAGATGTCGAGTAGGCCCTCCATCCTCAGCTAATTGGGAACCAGGGACCTACAAGTTGTGTCTTTTCCTTCTTCAGCTTCAGGGCCTGATGGAGGCAGGATGGGTCCTTGAACCAGAACATGGTACCCCCAGATTGGGCCCCTTTGACCAGGTGACCAGGTAACCAGACAAGTGGAGAAGCAGACAACTAGGTTCCCAGAGGCCCAGACAACTAGGCAAGCAGACAAGTAGGCAGCACTCTCTGGGGCGCATCCCAGCCGGATCTTGCCGTACTACCTGCGCTCTCCCATTTCCTGGCAGCAGATTTTCCCTTGGGGAGACTCTTCTTCAGCTTCTCGTCCTTTGCCCTCTGCCCCTAGCTCACCTTTAATCTAAGCCAAAAAGCCCGTCAGGCTTAACCAAAGCTGATGCCAGGCCCTGAGTAACCAGGAAGAGGTTCTTCCTGGACCTGCTGAGAGTCAGCGAGATCTGGAGCTGCTGCCCCACCCCCTTTTAAGTCCAGGACAGGAGCCAACCTGGAAGAAGGCAGGGCTGAAAGGCAGACATTGTTTGAGCCCCGATTAAGCCATTCCGAAAGCTAGCTACCCTGGAACCTCTCAGTTATATGAACGGAAAAATTCCTTTTTTGCTTAAAGCAAGTTTATGCAGACTGTTTATTCCCTTGTGTGTAATAAGAAAGATACACATACACACACACACAGACACACACACATCTATTCTTTGTCCTCATTATTGGCACAGAGCTTCTAAAATCCTTATAATTTTCTAGGTGATAGGAGTGCCTTTTGTTACTCACAAGTGCATTTTTTCTTTTAAAATTAAAAAATGAATTATATTTTATTGATTATGCTATTATAGTTGTCCCAAATTTTCCCCTTTTGGCCTCTTCCACCCAGCACCCACCCCCCTACTCCTTCAGAAAATCCCCACCCCATTTGTTCATGTCCATGTGTCATGCATATAGATTCTTTGGCTACTGCATTTCCTATACTGTACTTTACATCTCCATGGCTATTCTGTAACTACCTATTTGTACTTTTTAATCCCCTCACTTCTTCACCCATTCTCCCACACCCTGCTCCTTTCTGGCAACCATCAAAACTCTCTCATATCCATGACTCTGTTTCTGTTCTTCTTGTTTGCTTAGTTTGTTTTTTAGATTCAATTGTTGATAGCAGCAAGAAGAAAACAGAATAAAAAAAAAACAAAACAAGGATAAGCTAAGGAGCTTCTGGGACAACTTCAAATGTACCAACATAGGAATCATAGGGGTGTTGAAAGGAAAAGAAAAAGATCAATAAATTAAAAACTTATTTGAAAAAATAATGAAAGAAAACTTCCCTAATTTGATGAAGGAAGTAGATATACAAGTCCAGGAAGCACAGAGAGTCCCAAACAAGATGGACACAAAGAGGACCACACCAAGACACACCATAATTAAAATGCCAAAAGTTAAAGGTAGAGAATCTTAAAACAGTAGGAGAAAAGCAGATAGTTACTTACAAAGGAGTTCCTATAAGACTGTCAGCTGATTTCTCAAAAGAAACTGCAGGCTAGATGGGACTTGAAAGAAGTATTCAAAGTGATGAAAATAGAGGACCTACAACCTAGATTACTCTACCCAGAAGAGCTATCATTTAGAATGGGTGAGCAGATAAAGTGCTTCCAGACAAGGTGAAGCTAAAGGAGTTCATCATCACCAAGCCATTATTATATGAAATGTTAAAGAGACTTACTTAAGAAAAAGAAGATCAAAACTATAAACATTAAAATGGCAATAAATTCACAACTATCAACAACTGAATCTAAAAAACAAACTAAGCAAACGAGCAGAAAAGAAACAGAATCATAGATGTGGAGATCATTTGGAGGGTTATTAGTAGGGAGGGGGAAAATGGGAGAAAATGTGCAGAGATATAGAAGTATAAATTATTACATATGGAATAGAGAGGGAGATGTTAAGAACAATATAGGAAATGGAGAAGCCAAAGAACTTATATGTATGACCTATGAACATGAATTAAGGGGGGAGATTGCTGGAGGGAATGGGGGATACTGAGTGGAGGGGGGCAAAGGGGAAAATTGGGACAACTGTAATAGCATAATCAATAAAATATATTAAAAACATTTTAAAAAATTGCTAAAGTAGCCCCAGCTGGACAGTGTGCAATATTTGTTAACTGTACTAAAAACTGTTTTATGTTTTCAACAGATGTGGAGGTGAATTGCAGCACCACCACTAATGTATCTTATGCCTTTAGCCATGTCAAATTGCCAGCAGGATGATTTCTAATATGTGGAAGGACTGTTTATTCAACTGCAAAATGATTACTTCTGAATGAAGCTAATCTCATAGAAATGAGATAAGTAAAAACTAACAGTGGGGAATTCAAGAGTTAAACATTTTAATGGTATTTATAGTTCATAGGCTTAAGTGATTAATGCATGTGGAAAGCTGTTATTCCAGGAACTGGGATGCATGACCTTTGTGACTCTAGAAGGTCTACAAGCAATTCAGCCGTTCTGCCCAGGGGGTCTCCAGGCCAATTGAGATGGTACCTGAGCCATTGTGTTCCAAGAAGGGAATTTCCATGATCCAGATAAAGAATTGTTGATCAGCAGATAAAGAAATACTAAGAGAAATCACTGCCAGACTGAAACTCTTACCCAATTAACCTTTTTTTCCAACTCCCTTCCCTACCCTTTTCTTCTCCTTATAAAAAGCCTGGCTTGAGATGAGATGTAAGATGGTTTTTAGGGTACATAACCTCCATCTTCTCAGATTGTGGGCATGTGAATAAAGCACATAAAGAGTCAATCCTTGTCTCTACTTATTGGTTCTGGTAGTGACAGGGAGCATGAATGCTGACTTTTCCAGTTTCAAAATTCCATTCTACAATGGGAGGCCATTTTAACCTCGGTATCTGATGCTATCTCCAGGTGGTGTGAGAGTTTAGTTAAATTAGAAGACTCTGAGTTGGCATTTGCCAGAGAAATGAATTGCATTGTTGTGGGAAAACGCGCAATCATCTGATGTCTGAAGCATTCTGTGAGAGAGTGGAAAGGAAGCTTCCTTAGACCTTGCAAAAGGAAGAAACCCAGTTGGGATGGGAGCACCTGCAACTTGGCCCCAGCAGCCTGCTGCAGACACAAATTTGCCTTTAATAAGCTATATCAATAGATATGTATGTTCCTTTTGCTCTTAGGGCCCTGGGCTTCTCACAGTAGCCATGGGGACATCTTTCTGCCCTGCCTTGCCAGTGCACGGGGCAGAGCAGGAGCATCGTTTCTCTGTGAGCTGCTGGTGGGTGTGGAGACCTGGAGTGCAGCCCATTCTAATCTGGTTCTCAGAGTCTACAGCCTTATTGCCCTCAGAAAAGGAGTTAGAACTCTCCTGCCCCATTCTTTAGTCAGAAAGCTCGGGCTCCCAGACAGGTTAGGAGCCTCATGCTGTGGTAGCTAAGCCTTCTTGGCTCCTGGCTTCTCTCTCCTTAGCTCTCTTTCTCCAACTCCTCCCCCAAATCAATGTCCAACAGGGAGCTGAGCACCTGGTGTTAATGTTGACTTTCTAAGGAAAGCCCATCTGCTTTCATAACTTAACCTTTAATTGCTGGGAATTGCCTGTCCACAGCTTAGACCTGTGATTCTCAAAGTCTGAACTCTAGACTGACAGTTGACCATCACCTGGGAACTTGTTAGGAATGCAAGTTTTTGGGTCCCATTTCAGACCTATGGAATCAAACACTTTGGAGGTGCAGCCCAGCAATATGTGTTTGAAGGAGCCCTCCAGGGTACTCTGATGCTCACCCAAGTGTGAGAACAGCTTGGAGCTGTTGATGGTAAAAGAGATGCAGAAGGGAATGATCTGGCATCTGCCCAGATCCCCTTCAGCCACAGGTGCCCCATTCCCTGGCTCCTGTGAATGAGTGTTGGCTGCTAGCAGCCTTCAGCTGGCCTTTCTCTTGAGCATTGCCCTGTGCTGAATCAGTATGCCGAGAAATGCCAGAGAGATTATGTACATACACACCCACCTCCCCCCACCCCCACCGTGGGCCACAGCCAGTGACTGATAGTGTGTAACAGGCTAGCCCTTGTCTCAAAGTGGAATACCCCGGTGTGAATTACTCTTTGGAGACCCTCTGAGAATTAGGTCAAGGCTAGTCTTGAATTATTCCAAGTTGCTGCTTATCCCAAATGCCCAGAGCTGTTGTTGGTACCACAGGTATGAATTACGCATAACACCCTGGTGAAAAAGAAAATGTCATTTGGCTTGCTTTGGAAAAATAAAAATAAACTTGGCTCAGATGCTCAAGATGCTTGGTTACCTCATCTGAAGGCTGGTTTATAGCCATCTGGGAGGAACTCCTGTATTTGGGGAAGCTGGGGAGGCCTCTGGATGGCAGGCCCTGGTGGTCACCACTGTGATGGTTATTTTCCTCTTGGTCTCAGAGAATTGGCTCATCTAACCTTGGTCCACATGTCATGGGGACTGTTTCACAGGGAACCCAAGAAATACAAAAAAATAATAATGATTCTCCTCCTCTAACTGCCCTTCCTGGGAGGTAAGAGAGAGGAAAAATGTTTATTCATTTTCCTCAGTAGGGAAAAAAAAAGCAAGATATGAATTACTGTATTTTTCACACTGTAAGATGCACTTGACCTTAAGGTTTAGAGGAGGAAAACAAGGAAAAAAAATATTATGAACCAAATGGTGTACTAAAATATTTAATAAAATGTAGCAGAATAATATTTCAACCATGTAAAGTGAATAGCAGTCAACAGCGGTATTAAGAACCATCATCACTGTCATTAACAAATGAGGAGGGACTTTAAGGTTCAAGTACTCTTCTAGTTTTCTAGGAACCCCAAGAACTCATCATCGCTAGTGTCAGAATTTATGAAACTCAGTTGCTCACAACCACTGATATCACTTTCTTTGTTATCTTCATGCTGACCAGACGCCCTGAGATTCAGTAGTAAAGTGGGATATTTAAGCGTCCCCAGGGGTCTCGCGTGGGCCCACTGCTTCCTCTTCTAACAGCGTTCGCCAACACTGACAGGCAAGGTAATACACATCACAGTCTGTGATGCAATATTTGCTCCACAAGACACACAGACATTTCCCCCGCACATTTGAGGGGCAAAAAAGTGTGTCTTATGGAGCGAAAAGTACAGTAATTTCCCCAGTTAGTGTCTGGGGGTATCAGAGCAGTGGCATGTATGTGTGCATGTGTGTTTGTGTAGGAATATGTTAGCATGTGTATAGAGGTGTGTTTGTTGTCTATGTGTGTGTACAGAGATTTGTTTGTGTGCATGTAGCAGTATGTTTGTACATTGTGTTCGTAGATGTGTGTTTGTACACCTGTGTGTAGAGATGTGTTTTCATGTGTGAGCTTGGGGCTTGGATCTCATTACAGAGAGATAGTAACTGAGGCCAGAGGCCCTATCACTACCTGAGAAGGTGTCAGTCTCTCCTTTGGTCCCAGTTTTCTGCCCCAGGCTTCACAGCTGACGTGGCTTTCATCTGCTACCCTCTTGAAGCCCATTGGGAATACAGAAGTGGCACCAGACAGGACAGTGGGATGATCTGTCCAAGTTCTAGCCACCTCCCTGCTTTGAACACTTCAAAGGTCTGGGGTTCTGAGTTGGGAGCAAAAACAGAACTGAATAATTATTGCCCCAAACATATCTAGAGGTTCAGGGGCTAAGGGAGAAGGAGAGTCTAGTTAAACGAAAATATTAAAAGACCAGATGGAAATATGGTAAGACATCGACAGCATTTTATTCCCTAGGAGCTGTGATTAGGGATGATTTCTATTTATGTCTTTGTGTTTATTTGCGTGTTTGAAACTTTCTGTAATCAACGTGAATGATGTGTACCACAATTAAAAATGAAACCATAAGAACATAAACACCGCTAATGTCTTGCTTGAGTGCCTGCTTCCTCTCCCAGCACCATCATCAAAGGAAAGCCTTTATTTCCTCAAGTTTGTGAGAACAGAACAAACACCTGTACTTATATTCAAAAGTGTTGATATTGTTTACATTTGCTTTACTTATATACATATATTAAAATCTATGCTTCTTCCTGAGACATTTGATAGTAAACTGCAGATATGATATTTTACTTTTAAATTCTGAATACTCACTTCTGAATACGTCTCCTAAGTGTAAAGCTTCCCAAGAATCCAGGTCAGTCTCCTGCAGAATGTCCTTTGGTCTGGCTAAAAGTCAGTCCTCTCCCCAGGCCATTTTCCTCCAGGGAAATTCCTCTGGACTGCCTCACCTGTCCATCTCTGCCACAGACTCTGGGTCTATTGCCAGCCCCATGTACTCTGTGAAGCTTTCCCTGATATTATCGAATAATATTTTGATCTGTTACCTAACTCTTCATGCAACATTTTCTGGGGAGAACAACTCCGACCAGGACCCAGTCCTGCTCTCCAGGAGCCCTCAGTCCAGGTGTTGAGGCAGAAAACAGACAATGATGCTGAGTGTGGCGGGAGCTGTAAGAGACACTGGGACTTGGTGCCAGCGGAGGTAGAGGAGACGGTGCTTCCTTCAGGCTGGGGGTGGTCAGAGCAGTATTTCAAAGAGGCAGGATGGTATTTGAGCTGAGACCTGATGGATACATGGCAGGATGTGGACCCAGGGGCAGATCAGGATTGGTGGAAGTTGCATCAGGGTTAGATTTTCACGTTAGATAAAGTTCTCTGCCTACATGCTCGGAAAAATTGTTTGAATGGTGAACTACTGAGTGGAGAATGTATTGGAAGAGGGCAGACCTAAAGGTGCAGAGATGAGTTGGGAGCCGTGGCTGTCCTCCAGGAGATAATTGCAGTGTAAACTTGAACAGATGGATATGTTGGGTATGAGAGAGGTACAATCAGTTGGTTTTGGCTCTTAATGAGATGTAGGAAGATGAGCAGGGAGAGAAGTCAAAACTGGATACCACATTCAAATTTCTGGCTTGAGTGACTGAATATTAGTGCCTTTGTTGAGTCAGGTGATTTAAAAAAAGAAACAGCATTTTATGGGTGGGTGAAGGAAATGATCTTCCTTCTGCACAGGTTTTGTTCGAACTGCCTGTATTTCATGCAGATGGAGACGTGTGATAGTGGGGAGTTTAGTTGAAAGGTCAGGGGACATATCTAGATGAAGATACAGATTTTTGGGACTTAAGCACACGCATGGCAAATTAAGCCATGCCTGGGAACAGAGTGTGGCTTGAGAGAAGTGGGCTGAGCCCCAACCTGCCACATTTAAGAGTTAGAAAAAAGAAGCTGAGAAGGACTGACCAGAGATGTGAGTGGAGAACCGAGCCCTGGTGCCAGCAGAACCTAGAACACTGCCGAGGAATGAAGATGTTTTAATCGAAGGACAGTTTCATTGGAGCGACAAGGGTAGAAGCAAGGTTCCAGGGGCTTGTGTGATAGGCAGAATACAAGCAGCTCAGGGAGATACCCATAAGCGTTTGCTCTGTGAGTGATAGGAAGGGATTGAAAATGGGGGATGGATGGGTGGAGGGACAGCTCTTTAAAATGGGGTCTCCCATTCTCTGTTGTCCCTTAGCATCCAGCCAGAGAGGAGGAAAGCTGTGATGGGACATGGGGGTGGAGGAGGAATGTGGCAACTGCCAAATAAACACACCATCCAGGGAAGCCAGCCAAGGCTGGGCCCAGAATATCTGGAACGGAACCCATCTTCCTTCTGCAGCAGGAAGTGGTGTTGGGAGCTGAGTTGACTGGAATTTCCGAGCTGTGAGGATGTTCCTGGTGAATGCTTTTTATTTATTTATTTTTTCATTCATGAAAAAGAGTTGGAATTAAGTGACACTCCCCCCTCCCACACATTCCCTTCCACAGAGGAAGCGCTTAATTTAGCCTTGTGTTCCCGGTTGAAAAATATCCCTGAGGCTTATAGGCTTCTGCTGGGTTGTTTGTCACCGTCTCTGGAATATGGCAGGATGTTAATGAATGTGGCTCTTTGTATCTTGATTTCAGCTGAGGTCCTAACAGAATAGGTGGCTCCATCCCAACCTGAGCACCAAGAAGTTCTGTTAGATCACCTATGCAGGATGTGGAAAGAGTTGTAGAAAACCATCTTTGGGAACCTTAGTTGACCCTCCCACTCTGGCCCATAAAAGATGTTGGTGAGGCAGAGAGACAGTTAGAAATTAGAGAGACTTTCTTTGGAGACTCTTGTGCTATGGCTTTATTACCTTTGGGGTGAAGTAGAGAGTGCTTCTTCTTATCTAGTGCCAAGTTACAGGGGCTTCGATGGTACCACTCAGAAAGCTTAATATATGTCCCTGGAGCTTGCAGGACCCAGTAGACTGGTATTGGATTCACCCAAGAAATTTGACTTGTGAAAGACTGTACCTAGAACTGACCATCTGGGATCTGAATGGGAATGAGACTGTGTTTGGGAAGCAACTACAGTCCATGAGGTGGTGGGTCAAAGGGCTAGTCTTCTTGTACCAGATATGACCACACACAAAAGGCAAAGACAGTTGTTTAGATCTCTCCCCTAATGGCTACTTGGCCTGCAGGGATGATCCCACATGAGGAGTCTGGAGGTGAAATATCACAGATATCTGGGTATCCATAAGAGGCAACATTGAAAGGACATTTAAGCAAAGGATAAGACTGAGACCCCAGGCTTTCTCAAGCATTTACAGGAAGGGTTCTTGGCTGTACAATGGGCATCTGTTCAGCAACAAAGATCAGAATACAGCTGTTACCTTCATGTCTGTAATATTGTGATTTATCATAAGAAATATATTTTTGGTCTTTCTTACCAGTTCCTGGCACAAAGCTCCTAAATTCCTTGGCATTTCCTAAGTGATAAGAGCAATAAAGTTGTCTTCATATTCATCACCAACTTCTTTCAACCACACTGAGTTTATGTGAATGGGGTGACTTTGGAAAGCACCTAAGGGTGGGGGCTGGTTGCCGAGGGAGCCAACTCTGTGATTAGAGAGTTGGAACTTTCTGTTCTCCTCCCCCACCTAGGGAGGGGAGAGGGGCTGTTGATTGCGTCCAATAATTTAATCGATCATGCTAATGTAATGAAACCTCCATAAACTCCGAAAGGATGGGGTTCAAGGAGCTATTTTGGTTGGTGAGCACAAGGAGATGGTGGAAGAGTGGCGTGCTGCAGAGGCATGGAAGCTCCGAGCCCCTTTCCTCATACTTTGCCTTATGCATCTCCCCTATCTGGCCGTTCTTGAGTTATATCTTTTTATAATAAACCACTGATCTAATAACTAAAATGTTTTTCTGAGTTCTGTGAGCCACTCTAACAAATTAATCAAACCCAAGGAGGGGATAGTGGGGACCTTGATTCTATAACCATTAGGTCAGAAGCACAGGTGACAATCTGGATTTGCGATTGGTGTCTGAGGTGGAGGGAGGGCAGTCTTGTGGGACTAAGATCTGACACTATCTCCGACTAGATAGTGTCAGAGTTGAGTTGAACTGTAGGTTGCTTGGAACATGTCTGCTAAGAGTTGGAAAAGTGCTTGCTGGTGTGGGAAAACAGACGTACATGGGGACATCCAAGTCTATTATTTCATATGCCCTTAGGACATATGAAATATACTAATAAGACATGTCATAGTATAGAGGTTAATGAATGAAAGTTAAGACTTTTCAAATGTAAAAAAAAAGTAAAAGGAAACGAAAAGACATTTTTTGAGTAAGATTACTTAAATGTCAAATTGAGCGTGGATAAGTACACCTGAAGCCGTCTAAGGGTTTAAAGAGGCTGGATTGCTAAAGAAACTTTAAGCCTGGTCTGCAACCCTTAAAGCAACCCCAGACTTGCACCAGTCAGAAGCCAGCTGTAAAAGCTATGCAGGAGACATGTGGTTTAGAGCCCATTTTAGACTGAGAACAGTTAAATTGGCCAAGTGGGCAATGCCACTGCCAAAGAGAAAATGAGCAGAACCAAATCAGCCAACCAAAAAATTCACTTCATTGTCAGGGCAGTGAGTTCTATGACTTCTGCCCACTCAGTGTGGCTTGACCATAGCTTGGACCACCAATGGCTGGGCAGGTTTCCCATTCTCCTATTTTTCAGTTACCTTGTTTCCACTTCAGCATTATACACATCGCTATGTGTAGTGGGGACCATATTTCTTGTCTTTAATTTTATAGATCACTGAACACAGAGAATTTTATCCAGACCCAATAGAGAAAGCCCCCATCTCCCATAAACCTGAACTGGAACCATTCATTGGATAAGAATTTGGGATAATCTCCCTTGCATAAAGGAAAGGATTTTTCTACATAAGGTCAGAAAGGTTTGCATGGCCAAAGTGGTGGACTTAAAAAGATTACTTAACTGTACCCCATCTTCGCTATTTTCCTTTTTATTTTATACCAACAGAAGTTTTTGCTAGGCACTTGATTGCCCAGCTACAACCCCATTTCCAAGATTTCTCTGTAGCTAGATGGGGTCATGTATTCAGGTCAGTGGGATAGGAATGGAAGTGATGTGCACAATGCCTTGGTTGTACCCTTAAATGGAAGTTTATTTGTGTTTCTTTCTGTTTAATGTTCATTTCTGAAATGATTTTAAATTTTACTTAAATTTCTTTCTTCAGTGTTGTCATCTCATTTCCAAGTTTTCTATTTTGATGTATGCAGCTATTTCTTATATAATCTCATTATCTTTGAGCTCATTGGGATATAGTAGATTTCATTTTTAATCTGTTATAGATTACATTTTTAATGTTTTGTGATTTTGACTCATGTGTATTAGCTGTAGGATGTTATTTTGCTCCTTATTTTCTTTTTTTCTTATAAAAACTTTGTATGAAATTTGGTTTTTATAATTTTCTTTTTTACAATATATTTTATTGATTATGCTATTACAGTTGTCCCAATTTTCCCCATTTGCTCTGCTCCACCTGGTACCCCACATTCCCTCCAGCAATACCCCCCTTAGTTCATGTCCACAGGTCATGCATATAAGTTCTTTGGTTTCTCTATTTCCTATACTATTCTTAATGTCCCCCTCCCTATTTTGTATCTACCAATTTGTGTTTCTTAATCCCTGCACTTTTCCCCCAATTCTCCCCTTCCTCCTCCCAACTGATAACCCTCCAAATGATCTCCATACCTATGATTTTGTTTTTATTTTGCTTGTTTGCTTAGTTTGTTTTTTAGATTCAGTTGATAGTTGTGAATTTATTGCCATTTAGTGTTCATAGTTTTGATCTTCTTTTTCTTAAATAAATCCCTTTAACATTTCATATAATAATGGCTTGGTAATGATGAACTCCTTTAGTTTTTTCTTTTCTGGGAAGCTCTTTATCTGCCCTTCTATTCTAAGTGATAGCCTTGCTGAGCAGGGATTGAGTCAGTGGAAGAAACTGCTGGAGCCCCAAGCAGTTCCTCTTAAAGAGCCCACACATGGACTCATGGACTCAGACTCACTCCCTCTGAGGTCCAGCACTGGGGTAGCAGGGACCTACAGACAGCCAAGATTGCTCTACCCAGCAAAGATATCACTTGGAATCAAAGGGCAGTTAAAGAGCTTCCCAGAAAAGAAGAAAGTAAAGGTGTTTGTCATCACCAAACCATTATTATATGAAATATTAAAGGGACTTATTTAAGAAAAAGAATAAAGTCAAAACTATGAATAATAAAATGGCAAAAAATACAAATCTATCAACAACTTAATCTAAAAAACAAGCTAAACAAACAAGAAGAACAGAGACAGAATCATGAATACAGAGGGTGTTTTGATGGTTGCCAGATGGGAGGGGTATGTGGGGGAATGGGTGAAGAGGTGAGGGGATTAAGAAGTACAAATAGGTAGTTATAGAATAGCCATGAGGATATAAAGTACAGTATAAGAAATGGAGTAGCCAAAGAACTTACATTTATGACCCATGAATATGAACAATGGTGGGGGGATTGTCTGAGGGAGTGGTATGTGATGGGTGGAGGAGGGGCAAAGGGGTAAAGGTCACAACAACTGTAATAGAATAAACAATAAAATATAATTAAAAAATTAAAAAGGTAGATTTTTAAAACTTTGATTAAATTTCTCAAATGGTTATAAAATTAATTAGCTTTTCTATTTCTTCTTGTGTTAGTTTTGGGTAGATATATTTTCCAGGAAGCTACCCATTTCATATAAGTTTTAAGTTTTGTAGCAAAAAGATGTTCATACTTTATAGTTGGTTGTAATTTAAATTTCTGTTTTTTCTATCATTATACATCTTTGTTCTTTTTTTATATTGCTAAGTTATGTCTTCTTATGTATTGTATATGTACTTAATTTCTAAATTTTATTTAATTCCTTCTACTTTGGATCTGTTCTATTATTCTTGTCCTCATGTCCAATGTTGGCTGATTAGCTCAACCCTTTCCAACCTTTCCTCTTTTCTATTATTATTATTTATGACTATCTGTCAGTCTTACATCATGTTTCCTAAAAGGAGAGCCTAAAATGGAAATTCTTGTGTACATTATTTATTGAGAGAGGGCTCTCAGAATAAGGGAGTCGAGAGAAGCTGGTTACGGTAGAGAAAAGAGTACAGAAAAGATGTGTTCTCAGCTGGAGGCTACTTGGGCCTGATCCACAGGAGCTCTGAAACATGACTGGCCACAAAATTTGTCCCACTTTCAGGCAAGTGGGCTGGTCTTTGGCACCTCTATATGAGTGAAATATTGACTATAGGTTGCCATGGAGTGGTGAGGGGGAACATAATCTCCCAGATCAGATGGTTCCCATGAACTGAGGGCAGGTCTCTGGAGAAGGGCAGCCATGAGCTGCTTGCAGACAATACTCTTAGAAGCTGGAGATGCACACATTTGCCAGTCAAAGGATGTAGTTTAAAAAGGGAATATGGTTGGGGCACCAAAACAGCTTCTACATTCATTAATATATTAATTTTTATTACTCCATATTTGTAGTATTTTATGATTTTATATAAATTTATGCTTTTATTTGTAACTAATTTAGAAATATGTTTAAATAACATATAAATGTGCATTTTAGTTATCTTTTTGTTAACTAATCAAAAAGAGATTTCTAAGTTAACTTCTTTATATTAAGAGAAAATTAATGATACTCATTCTTTGTCATTGGTTGTGAATTACTCTATGGTCAATTTCTGTAAATATTATGTAAATGTTTGAGAAGAATAATTTTTTTCCCTCTTGCTGATGCAAGGTTCTATATATGCCTTTTACTTATTATTATTTTTTCAGTTAGAAAAAGATAATTTTTAAATTAAATTTTATTTTTAAAAAATGATAACATATGCATATGAATTTTAGACAATAGAGAAAAGTACCAAGTAAAAAGCAACAAGTCTCTCACTTACCTCACTTCAAGGTAAGCACAATTTCAGACATCTCTCTTTCCATTTTCTTCATTTTCATAAAATTTATTATGTTTTATATACATATGTATGTGTGGTTGAGTCATGATATGCAATTTATTTCTTTTTTTAAAAAATTACTTATTTATTTGTTTTGTTTACTTATTTTTAGAGCGAGGGGAAAGGAGAAGGAGAGGGAGAGAAACATCACTGTGTGGTTGCCTCTCACTTGCGCCCCCAAATGGGGACCTGACGTGCAACCTAGTCATGTACCCTGACTGGGAATCGAACCAGTGACACTTGGCTCATAGGCTGACACTCAATCCACTGAGCCACAGCAGCCAGGGCCTCAATTTATTTCTTATTGTGAGGTGGTGTATCAGTTATCTATTGCTGCATAACAATTACTTCAAAATTTACTTAAAACAACAAGCATTTGTTATTTCACCATTTCTGAGGGTCAGGAATTCAGGAGCAGCTTAGCTAGATGGTTCTGGTTCCAGGCCTCTCAGCAGGTTGCAATCAAGGCACCACTCAGGGCTGCTGCAGTCATCTGGAAGCTCTGCTGGGACTGGAGAATTTGCTTCCATGATGTCTCACATGGCTAGAAAGTTGGTGTTGACCATGGGTTGAAGGCCTTAGTTCCTCACTGTGTTGACCTCTTTACAGGGTTACTTGAGTGTCCTTGCAGTATGGTTGCTGGTTTTCCCCAAAGGAGGCAACTGAAGAGAACAGGGTAGAAATGGCAATGTCTTTTATGATCTAGTTTCAGAAATCATATACCATCATTTTTGCCATATTTGGCTGATGACACAGACCAACACTGATATATATAGTATTGGAAAGAACTACACAGGGGTGTGAATACTAGATGACAAGATTTATTGGGAGACCCCTTGAAGGTAGCTGCCACAATTGGGGTAAAAATGTTGGAGAACCTGACTTGTCTGATCACCCACTTTATGCATAAATCTCAAATTATCACCAACCTGAAGAATGACCATTCTCATGTAGGTTTCACTATTGTAACTAGAAGATACTTACAAAGTTAATGTGGCCTAGAGTCAATGATTAATGAGTAGTTTTTGAGGCCACTTACTATGGACACATTATAATGAACATGAGTTTTAGCCAGTCTTTCATACATCGGTTGTGGTAATAGTCTTACTGGTCTCTCTTTTCATCCTTGCCTCCATTAGTGTCTTCTCCACACAGAAGCCAGAAGATCCCATTCATTAAAAGTTTCTTTATTATGAACATTTTTAAACCTCTAATGAACACTCACTCAATATATCCATTACCAGCTTTAACAGTTATTAACATCTTATTCTTGTTTCTGGACACCTTTCTTTGTCTCTGTCTCTATCTGTCTGTTTCTCTTTGTGTATGTGTGTGTCTCTCAGTCACTATCTCTCTGCATCTCTGTCTCCCTATGCCGCGTGCCCAATTTTGTTGCTATTGCTGTTGTTATTTGTCTGGTCTATATATGTCTTTTAGATCTAGCTTACTAATATTATTGTTCAAATCATTTATATTCTTTAAAAATGTTTAATCTACTTCATTTTTCAGTTATTGAAAGATGCTTCTTGAAAATTTATGCAAAGATCCATGGATTTGTTCTTCTCATAATGCTATTACATTTTGTTTTTATCATATTTCATCAATTTTAAGATGCCCACTTTTTTACATTTTACTTTTTTATATTTATTTTTTTCAAATTTTAACATTTTGTTATTGGAATGCATTTCATAAGTGAGGGTGCCTTATGATTGCTTTTAGGCATATGAAGGTCATGATGAAGTTGTCATTGACTAAGCATGGATGAACTTGGTTAGAGTTGTTAATATCGTCATCATTTCATTTGAGTGATGTGGGCACATCATGTGTGGAAGTTAATGACCATTTTAAATCTCCTAATAATATTACATTAATTCAGCATTTAAATGAAAGTTGTGTATGTTCCATGTATTGAAAGAGAGCAGCAAGGCAAAAGCACCTAGATGGTATTGAAGGAATCACTATAATTCTTTTTTTCTTTTTTACAGCAAAATTATCAGGGATTTTATGAAATAAAACTTTAAAAAAAAACTCCATAAGCATATGAAGCTGTGTTATGGCTAAAAAGCTTGCCTGTCACTCACTGAGCAATACAACTAAAAGCAGGAGAAATTCCCAAATCCCTTAAATTGGATGAAAGACATTTTAAAACATTGAAAAGCTGTTATAATTGGTGTGTTACGTGGGAACCATTGCTGAAGCTTTGAAAATCAGTTTCCCAGAAACTTTCTGCTGACTTTGAACAGAAGCTGTTTAATTTCTAGTATTGTGATTATATTGGGGAAAAAAAAACCCCACACGTTTAGGCAAATAGAGAATGATGACGAAATCACACATTCTTTCAATACCTCAGAATTGTACTGTCAATTATAAAAGCACTAAATAAATTAATATAGTAAACACATATTACCAAAAGAAGCAAATCAAATCACTATGATGTTATATGTAGTTGCTGTACACATAGTTTAATTTCCAAAACAGAATATTCATGAGAGTGGAAGAGGGAGTCATGGATACTTGTGTAAGGATAGCAGGGACTGTCCCAAGTAAACTCAGGTCACCCTAAGTTTAAATTATAAAGCAATTTATGAGAATGACATTATGCAGCTTCAAAGATGTGGTTGCATAAAATAATGTATGGATGCTAGCTGGGTCAATGGAGGATTAGCTAAAAAACACATAGAATAGGTGTACAGGAGCCATGGGCAACCATCCACCCAGTATAATTTTCTTGATGCATTTTGTGGGAATTTATCTGAACAAAGAGATAATAAGCTCAAGAGACAAAAAGAAGGAAAGTACAGATAAGAGGGCCAGAGACAGAGAGAACACAGTGAAAAGTTCTATTATATATTTAATCAAATTTCCAGAAGTTGAAGAACAAGAGAAAAGAGAGGGACAGAGGCAATATTTGAAGAAAGAATAGCTGAAAAGTTTCTGAAACTATTGAAAGATATCAATTTGCAGATTATAGAAGCTCAGTTCCAAACAGTCTACATAAAAAGAAATCTGTACCTAGATATATCACAGTAGAACTACAGAGGACCAAAGACACAGAAAAATCTTAAGGACAGCTGGAGAAAAAAAAAAAGACATTACATTTAGTTAGATGGCAATGGAGGTGAGAAGAAAGTGAAATGATATTTGCAATCTTTTGGAAAAAATTCATAGAATAGTATACTCAGCTAAAATATCTTTTCCAAAAAAGTAAATATGTTTGTGTGTTTTTCCATTGCATTTATTTCCCAGCACTAGACAACACTCCTTTGTTATGGCTCTGCCATTTGCCTAATTCTCAGGAATTACTAAGTGGAAAATAAAATCAGTACTACCAAATGCTTTAAGGGGTTGAGAAAAAAGTAATTTCAAGGCCAGAGTATTGGCTGTCATCAGAAATACTATGACTCTTTATTTTGAAATATGTGACGGAAACCACAGAGAGAAAAATATGGCTTAAAGGAAACAGATGATGAGCCCTGGCTGGTGTGGCTCAGTGGATTGAGCACCGGCCTGTGAACTGAAAGGTCACTGATTCGATCCCCAGTCAAGGCACTTGCCTGGATTGTGGGCTAGATTCCTGGTTGGGGCGTGCGAGAGGCAACCAACCAATGTTTATCTCACACATTGATGTTTCTCTTCCTTTCTTCCTCCCTTCCCCTCTCTCTGAAAGTAAATAAATAAAATATTTAAAAATTTTTGAAATAAAAGAAGAGAAACACAATGAAATCATTTCAAGGCTCTTCTGTTTAAGAATTGGGGTATAAAAAGAACTTCTAACCAGCTTAGGTGAATGGAGAGGTTGTGTCACTGAACCCTACAGGATACCTACTATATAAGGCTATTCCCCAAGCCTGGGAGACATAGCAGCTCTACCTAATACATAGGAATAAACACAAGGAGGCTGCCAAGATTAGGAGACAAAGAAATATGTAGCAAATGAAAGAACCAAAAAAGTCCGGAAAAAAAATTAACAAAATGAAGATACAGTATTCAAAACACTGGTTATAAGGATGCTCAACAAACTTAGAGGAAGAGTAGATGAACTTTGTCAGAACTTCAACAGCATAAGAAAGGACATGGAAACCATAAAAAAAGAACCAGTCAGAAATGAAAGATATACTAACTGAAATGAAGAATAATTTATAAGGCATCAACAGTACAGTAGGTGAAGCTGAGAATTAAATCAGTGATATGGAATATAATGAGGCAAACAAAACAAAACAAAAACACATTCCAAAAAACAAAAAACCCACCGAATCAGAACAGCAAAAAGAAAAAAAGAATAAAAAAAAAAAATTAGGATAGTGCTAGGAGCCTCTGGGACAACTTCAAGTGTACCAACATTCACATTATGGGGGTGCCAAAACGAGAAGAGAGGGAGTAAAAAATTGAAAATCTATTTGAAAAAATAATGAAAGAAAACTTCCCTAATCTGGTGAAGGAAATAGAAATATAAGTCCAGGAGGCACAGAGAGTCCCAAACAAGATAAACTCAAAAAGGCCCACACCAAGACACATCATAATTAAAAAATAAAAGGTTAAAAACAAAGATATAACCTTAAAAGCAGCAAGAGAAAAGCAGTTAGTGACCTACAAGGGAGCTCCCATAAGATTGTCAGCTGATTTCTCAACAGAAACTTTGCAGGCCCACAAGAGATTGGCAAGATATGTTCAAAGTTATTAAAAGCAAGGAGCTACAACCAAGATTACTCTACCCAGCAAAGTTATCATTTAGAATGGAAGGACACATAAAAATCTTCCCAGACAAGAAAAAGTTAAAGGAGTTCATCACCGCCAAACCAGTATTACATGAAATGTCAAAGGGTCTTTTTTAAGAAGAAGAATATCAAAAATATGGACAATAAAATGACAATAAATAATATATATCTATCAACAATTGAATCTAAAAATCAAAATAAATGAACAAGTGGAACATGAATAGACTCATAGACATGGAGAACATTTTGACAGGTGCCAGATGGGAGAGAAGGATTGAGAAAATAGGTGAAAAAGTTGAGGGGATTAAGAAATACAAATTGGTTGTTACAGAATAATCATGGGATGTAAAATACAGCATAAGGGATGTAGTCAGTTATATTCTAATAATCATGTATGGTGTCAGGTGGGTATGATATTTATAGGGATGATAATTTAGTAGGTTATATAATGTCTAATCACTGGATCGTACACCTGAAGCTAATACAATATGGTATGTCAACTGTAATTGAAAAATGAGAAATGATTTTTTAAAATAAATAAAACATTAATGAAAATTTTAAAAAGCCTGAAATAAAAAGTATTGACATCAATATTGGCTCATCAATTATAAGAAATGTACCACAATAATGCAAGATGTTAAAAATTGGGAAAATTAGGAGGGAGGGTGAGAGGGTGCATAAGAACTGTGTATTTTTGGATCAAAATTTTCTGTAAACCTAAAACTTTTTAAAAGCCTATTAATATAAAAGAGTTTATGCAGGAGAGTTGAACTTTAGATGAGAAGTTTAGGAATACTTAACCAATTTTATTTTGCTTGAAATTTCCTTCTTATATAGGCACAAAAATAACAAGCCATAACTCACTGATCCTAAGACACACTTTAAAAAGGTCTCTGAATAAGGTGCATCTTAAAATAGATGGTATTTTAGATTTGATGAAATATGGCATGACAAAATATATGTCTAAATAAGTCTAAATGTGTTCTTTCAGTAAGTATTAAATAATATTAGAAAGTATTGTGTCATAGTTTAATTGGTGGTGTTTTGTTTCTAAATGGGGCTTAAAATAACTGCATTTTACAACTGATGTGTCTCTCATTAGGAAAAATATAATATAGATGTATACTAGCCCTGGCTAGTTTGGCTCAGTGGATTGAGCGTCGGCCTGCGAGCTAAGTGTCGCTGGTTCAATCGTCCAGTCAGGGCACATCAGAGAAGGAAAACTCTGACCCCAAAAAACCTCCGCTGCCTTGCGGCATACCTCTTCAGGGGAAAGGCTAAGGGAGTAAACCCCGACAGAAAATCCGGAGCCGGAGTCCCTAAGGCGGTTTGACGTTGTAGTCAACACCGGCAACTCCTGCGGCGCACCTGAAGCCAAGCTGTATTGACTCCGTCTTTCCCTTGGGCCCTTCAGCTGCGAAGAGAGGGGGGGTCTGCTGCATGGGCAACAGCAGACCCTCCATATCACCCTGCCCAGGCTCTGTAGCTTCAGCTTCATTGGAGAGGACACTCCAGCGTCATCGCAAGATGTCGATTCAACACGGGAGGAGAAAGATACCGTGTCACTCCCGAGTCGGACTGCACAACCATTCTTGGCGGTGCAGATAGACTCTTAAGAAGCTACGCCATCGTCTCTCGAGACGGACGGCTGCCGACGACGACGGAGATGTATACTGTAAAATTGGCTAGATGATACATATTTAATTGACCTATTGTTGTCTCTGGTGAAGGGGATTAAAAGGGGATGAGAATTTGAATTAATGACTTATTTCTTGTATTAAAAATAACAAAGCCACTGATATAAAATATTAACAATGATTAAATCTGAGAATTAGGAGCATGGTGTTACGTCTTTTTTGGCTACTTTATTTTCCATATTTAAGTTTTTAACAACAAAGCAGAAATAAGTGAAAAAATAAAATTGAAGAACAATAGCTCAGAAACTTACTTGCTAGGGAGTAGTATTCTTGGGCAATCAGGGGAGAGTGGAACTTGGGGGAGGAAAAAGTTGGGCAGGCAGACACAAAAAAGACAAATATGATTCCAATTATATGAGATACCTACAATAGTTAAATTAGTAGAGACAGAAAACACAATAATGGTTACCAGGGGCTGAGGTCTGGGGGGTGGGGCCAAAGAGGTGCTCTTATTGAATGCATACAGCATTTCAGTTTGGAATGATGAAAAAGTTCTGGAAATGCATAGTGGTGTTTGATGGTTGCACAACATTGTGAATGTCCTTAATGCCATTGTGAACTGTACATTAAACATGGTTAAAATGGTAAATATCTGTTACGTATATTTTACCACAAACATACACACACAAGTTGGGGAGGGGAAATCAAAAGTCTTACTTTGGGCATGTTCAGTTTGAGATGCTCAAAGGTAGTTGAATAAAAATCCAAACTCAGGGAAGTGATCATGGGCTGTAGATACAAAGTTAGCAGAGGCCAAGAGGCCAGAGAGAGTCTGGTGAAGGCGGAGGTGGTCGGTTTCAAGACCAGGGACTTCCAACACTCAGAAAAGGCACATGTCCACTGAGGTAGAAAGAAAACCAGGAAAGGTGGGGCAGAGGAAGCCCACAACAGAAAGCTTTCTCAGCAGGAGGCAGTGGTCAGCAGTGTAGACTGTTTCTGAGAGACTGAGTCAGGTAAGGACCACTGGATCTGACAGCGAGAGAATTGTTAGGGTTTGAGCAGCATGCTAAAGAAGAAAGGCAGACTGGAATGGCATGGGAAGGAAAGAAGTGGTGATGGGAACTACCCACATACTCTGAAGTTTTGCTGTGAATATCAGTGAAGAATGGACGGGTAGTGGGAGGCACATAAGGGGGTCCAGGGCAGCCTTTTTTTTTGTTTTCTAAAGATGAGAGATGCTGGAAGAAGTTTGTATGCTTGTGGGAATGGTCCATGATTCCCATAAGAGAGGGAGCGAGGACAGAAATAGGAGAGGAGGGAGCACTGAAGCAGCGGGATACAAGTGGTGTGAGTGGCCTTGGTTGGGAGCAGGGCACCTCCTGCCCCAGAGGAGACTGCGGAGAGAGAGTGAGCCCCAGTGGGGTGAGCCTGAGGATTTGGTGGTGAGAACATGATGCCATCTATTTCCTCAGTGAGGAGTGAAGCAATGCAAAAGACAGCTTCTGTTTTCTCACCAGCTGAGCTGGGCATAAGAGGGGGCGTAGGAGGTCCGAAGACAGAGAAGAAGACGCAAACAAGTCATAACAAAGAGTGGGACAGGCTACGCCCACAGGAAATGCAGTGGGCCTGCTGAGCCCTGTAGCCCTGGATGTGAAAGGAGGCCAGTGATAAGGCTGAGTGACTCTCTAGCAGGGAGCACAGGCAGGTGGGATGAACGCAACTGTGATTCTTAAAGTGTGCTTCAAGGACCAGTGGTATGAACTTAACTTGGGAACTTGTTCAAAATGCAAATGATCAGTTACCACCCTAAAGCAACTGAATCAGAAACTCTGGGGTGGGACCTATCCATCTGTGTTTTTCACACACTCTCCAGATGATTTGAAAAGTTTGTGAAGCTCTGAACTACAGTGAAGGAACCCAGAGCATTGAGAATGATCTGTATGTAGGTGCCAGCAGGTGCCATTCTCCTGGGCAGAAGTTCCTAGTGCTCTGAGCTCTGGGAGTGTCTTCTTTCTTGACCAGTGACAGAATCTATAAGCAAACCCTGGAAATTGCCAGGAGTGCAATGCCACTTAAAGAAACATTGAGCTTTCTAATGCATAGTTATTTTGCAAGGCAAACACCATCTTTCAAATGCACTTCTTTCCCCTGAGTTTGAATTTGAATATTGAGTTTCCTGTGACTTGATCTTCGCTCCTGCCCACAGTGTTGTGAGAGGACCTTGGATTTCCTTGCCCACCCCAGGTCACGTCTTCCAGGATTGTCACAAAGACCCTTCTTGAGGCCTGCTCTGTCTTTCCACATGGCTCACTTCCAGTTTTCAAGTCTGTGGGGAAAAAAGGTTGAACTGATCATTCAGTTATATGTGAGGAGTTTTGCTCCTGAGCTGAAATAAAGACAAGGATGAGTCAGCCTCTCCCAACCTCCAGGATCTCCCAGTGACTCAGATAGTCTGTTTAGGGAATAAGAGCTCCTCCCAGGAAGTTGGCAGTCCCAGCATCCCCTTACCTGAGTCATCGGCCCTGGGTGCTTCTCACCATTCATTGCCACCAAGACTTGGGGAGATAGGCCAAGAAAGATCAGCAATAAGTGGACCAAGAAAGAGAATGGGGTTGAAAGGCTGGCATGCAGGAAGCTAAATTTGTTCTTCATTTGCTGGTGGCCTTGGGTGAACCCACAAAGGCCTCAGTGTTCCTTTTTGAAAAAGAGAGAACTTGTGTATACTACAATGTGAGTAGACCCGTTGTGGCTCAAAAGGAGAGAAGATGAGTCCTCTGGGAATATATCTGCCTGAAGACACACTATGGAAGTTTTCTAGGCCAAAGGAAAGTTCATCCTTGAGGATTTCTAGGATAAGCTGTAGCCTGAACAGGATCTACAGGAGGGTGGGAAGGCCTCCATAGGAGGAGAGGCAGGAGGTCAGATGTGGAGAGACTGGCCTGAGGCAGGGGAGCTTGGCAAGTAGGGGCACCAGTGGGGCGCCTTTGGGGGCACAGAGGAGTGGTGGAACACAGCAGCCTATTATCTTGGTTTCAGTCTTGCCTGAGTTGCTAGTCCTGGCTTTCTTTTCTGTCTCCTTTATGGCCTGTCTCTGTCCATCTCTAAAAAACTCTATTTGTCCCCTCCCCTCTCTCCTACATCACAGAGAGTAGTGAAGTCCCCTCACCCTCCTCATGGGTTTAGCGTTTTCTTTCCTGTTTAGGTGGTTACTGGCATCTGCTTATGGAGGCAGCAATCAACCCATCCTGTTTACTTATTGCTGACACAGCGGGTTGTGGTCAGCGAGGCTGTCCACCACAGCCTCCCAGGGTGGGGTGAGGACCAGGATGCTGACACACGCCGGCACACATACTCAGTCATGACCAGGTCAGTCTGCCCCACAGAATCAATGGGTCCTGGGGTGTCTCGCTCCGTTGTCTAGGATGCTGGGGGAGAGTCAGCTGGGCTGCAGTCACCTCTTCTGCTGCTGATGTTGATGGCCCAGCATGCTTGGCACAGACTCAGGGCTCAGAAAAGATCTGAGTAAAGATGAGTTCATGGTACACAGCTCCTGGGAGGATGGGAGGTCTCAGAAGTAAGAAGTGCAGCATCTGGGGGACAAAAGTGTTAGAAGGCATTTTGCTCAGGGTTCCCATTTCTACACAAGGGAGTTAGGACCACAGAGTAGGCAAAGGGCTTGTGGAATCGGTCACCCTTTACCACATCCTCTTTCTGTTCCACCTCTCAGGGTTGGGCTCCTCCCTCCTTAAGGGTTTTGAGACACTTCTCAGTTGTTGTTGTTTTTTTTTTCCCTTGGTTTCCCCAGATGTTGTGCAATTGCTGCTGTTCAGAGCTAGGCTGGAGATTGACAAGATTTCCAGGGGTTGGTAGTATGAGTGGGCAAAGGAGGTATGAGCAAGGCCAGATCTGTGGGCGGACAGGTGGTGGTGTTGATAGAGGCAAGGAGGAGCCAAGGCTGAGAAATGTTGAAAAATGAGAAAAGGTGCCTTGTGTTTTCAAGGTCCTTGACTAGGACCTGACTCCTAAACTCAGAGCTCAAGGACCCAAGAAGGCAAAGATTGTCAATCAAAAGACCAAGGGCCCTGACCGGTGTGGTTCAGTTTGTTGGGCGTCGTCCTGCAGATCAAAAGATCGCCGGTTCGATGCCCAGCCAGCGCACATGCCTGGGTTGTGGTTTTGGTTCCCGGTTGGGGAGCGTATCAGAGGCAACTGATGGATGTTTCTCTCTCACATCGATGTTTCTCTCCTCTCTTTCTCTCTCTCCCTTCCCCTCTCTCTGAAAATGAATAAGCATAATCTTTAAAAATCAGAAAGACCAAGGTACACAGTAAACCCACATAACCTGAGAATCTAGGTGGATGCCCTTTGATGCTTAAAGGGAGTTCTCAGAATTCCTGTGGTCATCTGGAGCTGCCACGGTCTGCTTTATGGTCTGACTGCATGCCAACTGTGATAGTGATGAGCCAGATAGACCAGGGCTTAGTGGGGACAACTCTACCACTCATGGCTATGTGACAGGGACCCATGCTTCTACTAGGAAAAAATTATTTTTTAAAGATTTTATTTATTTATTTCTAGAGAGAGGGGAAAGGAAGGAGAGAAACATTGATGTGTGAGAGAATCATTGATCAGTTGCTTCTCTCATATCCCTCAACCAGAACCTGGCCCACAACCCAGGCATGTGCCCTGACTGGAAATCAAACTGGCGACCCTTTGATTCAACTCACAGGCTGGCACTCAACCCACCCAGCCACACTAGCCAGAGCCACTAGGAAATTATTCATTGTCTGAAATTCAGATTGAACTGGGAGTCCTGCACCTTTTATTTGTTAAATTTAGCAGCCCTTCCAAGCCCTCCAAAGGTCGTCCCCTACACCCAACCTGAGGCCATTGCAGCAAACCCTGAATTACTTTGGAGTCTTGGATTTCACCTCAAAAACTCATAAGCTTTAAAGTGTTCTCCATGTTTCTGTCCTTGTTTTGGTGTAAAGCAGGGAATAAATGACCCTTTTAAAAGATTTTACTTACTTATTTTTACATAGAGGTAAAGGGAGAGAGAAAGAGAGGGAGAGAAACATCAGTATGTGTTGCCTCTCACACACCCCCAACTGCGGACCTGGCCCACAACACAGGCATGTGCTCCGACTGGGAATTGAACCAGTGACCCTTTGGTTCTCAGGCTGGCACTCAATCCACTGAGCCACACCAGCCAGGGCAAATTGTGCTTTTAAAAGACAAACATTTCCCACCTATTTATACCTAGTTGTGGATTAGTTAAGGCCATGCTTATCACAATGGCCAACTTTTCAGGGGTGTTTTCACCTGGCTCCAGAGAAACAAGAAAGGAAAAAAAAAAAAGAATGAAATTTTTCAAAGGTCACATTTGCTCAATTTAAAGGACTCCATTTTTGCCTTGTATTTGCCTTCTTGATATGTATTTAATTGTCTCTTCTTTCACAAAATGGGGATTATTTTAGTTAAGAAAAATGCAAATTCCCTTAGCCAAATAAAGTCCAGGCAAGCAGAGAGATTCTGGGAGAGTAGGGAAGCAGACAGGAGGGTACAAATCCCCCAAAACAGCAAAGGTGTTTTTAGAGCAGTGGCTACATGTTGGAATAAACAGGAAGCCCAAGTAGTTTCCCAGATCCCTTGTATCAGAACCTCAGGGGGTGGTACCCAGGCAGAAGTGCTTTTTAAAGCTTCCCAGTTTTTTCCAATATGCAGCTGAGGTTGTTACCATTGCTTTGGATCTTTGCTACTCAAGGTCTGGCCTGAGGACCAGAAGCATCAGCCTCCTCTGGGAGCTTGTTACAAATGCAGAATCTTAGGTGCCACCCAGACCTGCTAAATCAGGAACTGAATTTTAACAAGGTCCTCAGGTGCTTCATATGCATTCTGAGAAGACCTGCTTTAGTGGACCTGTCAGGAGCCTCATCTCGATGGGGTGGTCTCAGCGGGAGCTGGCCTCCTTCAGTGGGGACCTGAAGGCCACCGGTGGTGGTGTCTCCAACAGAGCCTGCTGTAGTATCTCCCACTCCTGGGTGTACGAATTTGGAGCGTTGACCACAGTAATGGAACTTGTATGCTTCATCTAGGTGCTTCATCTAGGTCTTTTAGTGTCTTTTCGTCAATACGTCATTGATCCATCAGGGCAGCCATACAGTAACCAAGGATGTTGGCTGAAGAAAAGGGAGTCCTGTCCTGGTGGAGAAACATAAGGACACCAGTCAGGATATGTGAAGAGGACAAGAGAACTATACAGTATGGCCGCAGATGCAATCTTCATTTACTGCATGGTCACGCAGGCCTGGTTTTGAGCCATGCATTCTCTTGCTTTCGAACTCTTTTTCCAATCAGATGGACGTGATGTAAGTTATGAAAAATCTGGGCGAACAAAGATACTCTTCAATTGTATTTCTCTGTCAATCAGATAGAGAAATTACACCTTCCAACCAGGAAAAACACTTCCTTGGGGATATTTGACCCATCCCTTTTAGAACTTTGTAAACTTCCTAATGGCAGAGACTGCTGCCTGCTAACCCCAAATCACTTTCCCACCCTTCCTGGGCTTGAGACTAGAATCCATTTCCCAGCTTCCCTTGTAGTAAGGTGTGACTGGTTTTGGCCAATGGTATGTGAGTAGAAGTAACGTCACTTTTTAAGCTAAGGCTTTCCTCTGCTCCTGGCTTTCTCGTGGCTAATGGTTCCTGGAGGCACAGGTTGGAATGAGCCTAGATTGCTGAACGTAGAGGAAAGCTATCATGAAATGGGAACACCTCTTTATTGTGTGGGTAAGATATGAATTTATATTATGTTTGAACCACTGTATTCTTGGGTCTCTCGGTTATAGCAGCTAGCATTACTGTAACTAACACTTCTTAAAGCCCTTCCTTGTTATTCTGCCCTCATAGCCCTGGGCAACCTGCTCCCTGTGCTGGGGGTTGTGGAAGTGCTTTGTAAACTGTGAAGTGCTCAACACTGACTGATTGGTGCTTTACTAATGTTTCAACACAAAACAGGGTCTAAGTCAGCTGTATCAATGTAGCAGAGACTGATGCTAATAATTACATCTAGAGGGGGCCTGCTGGCTTAGACATTACTTTTCACACCCTTTATTCCTTTTAATCCTTAACCACAATCCCAAGAGACAAGCTTTATCTTTCTGTTCATTTTAAGGATGATAGAAAGGAACATGCTGAACTTGCTCAAGGCCTCACAGCTGATCAGTGCCTGAGCTTGACCATTCCCCCCTTGTTTTGGGAGAAAACAATGAAGAACTGTTTTAGCTCTAATCCATTCTGTACCAATTAGGCTCCAAAGGCCACCTCAAGGTGATAGGAAAATAGGTTACACCCAAGGCTGCTGATGCTGGTGATTTGTAAGGCGTGTTTAAATTTCAGGCCCTAGGTGTACCTGCCCTATCCCAGAAATCTGTTCTTAAAAGAGAGAGGACCTGGCTGATGTGGCTCAGTGGACTGAATGCCAGCCTGAGAACCCAAAGGTCGCTGGTTTGATTCTCAGTCAGGATACATGGATGTTTCTCTTTTTTCCTTCATTCCCCTCTCTCTAAAAAAATAAATAAATGAAATCTTTTAAAAAAAATGAGAAGGATATTACTTTTGGATTTCTGCTCTGTGATACATTATGTACAAAGATGACTAACAAAGAGTTCTTCTATTCCTGCATGTGCATTTTTTTATGGGTCAAATCATGTTTCACTCCCATAGATAGGTTGATTATGTTGGGGATATGTTGGAGTTCTAACATCCAGTACCTCAGGATATGACCTTATCTGAAGACTGGGTCTTTACAAAGGTAGTCAAGTTAAAATGAAGTCATTAGGGTGGGCCCTAATCCACTGGTGTCCACATAGGAAGGGGAAATTTAGACATAGAGATAGATAGGGACATGCACACAGGTAGAACTCATGTGAAAATGCAGGGAGGAAGGCAGAGATTGGGGTGATGCAGCTACAAGCCAGTGAACCCAAAAGATTACCAGCAAACCACCAGAGCCAGAAGAGAGGAATGGAACAGCTTCTCCCTCACTCACTGAAAGAACCACCCAGGCTGACAGCTTGAACTAGGATTTCCAGCCTCTAGGACTATGAGATAGTCAATTTCTGTTGATTAAGCCATTCAGTTTGTCAGACTTTGTTGTAGCAGCCTAGCAAACTGATGCAACACTCCACTCTTCCTTGCAAGAGGTGGAGTTGATTTACCTTCCCTTGAATCTGGGCTGACCTTTTGACTTTCTGTAGCCAATAGAATGTGGCAGCAATCATGAATTGGCAGTTCTGGGCCTAGGCCTTAAGATGCTTGGCAGCTTCCATTTTTACCCTCTGAGAAGCCGGCTTCTGTGATGTAGGCTAATCTGCTGGAGAGGTCACGTGGAAAGAGAAGCTATTTACATTGTTCTAGGCCCATCCAAGCTTCCAGCTGACTAGTGACATCACATGCAGCAGAACTATCTATCTGAGCCCAGTCAACACAAAGAGTTGTGAGAAATAAGAAATCATTGTTGTTTTAAGTCACTAAGTTTTGAGAGTGGTTTGTTGAGGAGAAACAGACAACTGAAATGTATTTTGGCAAGGATTCCAGCACCTCTGCCACTGTTGTCCCTAAAGCCAGATCCCTCCAGTACCATTTTTGCTACCATTTTCCTGAATGGATTCTGGGTGACACCTGTCTTTCACATTGCATACTTCCACATAAAAATCTTCAGTGGTGCAACTGGCTTCAGGCCTGGATGATGCCAGTACCCCATCTGCAAAGGAGACTGGGAAAGAGTGTTTCTGGTTTTGTAGTAGGGATGCAAAGGACATGGAAAGTTCCTGTAACATAAAAGGATGTTCAAAAGACGCTGTACATTCCAGACACCACGTGATGGAGGCCTTCAATAATGGCATATATAGCCCTGGCTGGTTTAGCTCAGTGGATTGAGCGTCGGCCTGCGAGCTAAGTGTCGCTGGTTCGATCTTCCAGTCAGGGTACATCAGAGAAGGAAAACTCTGACTCCAAAAAACCTCCGCTGCCTTGCGGCATACCTCTTCAGGGGAAAGGCTAAGGGAGTAAACCCCGACAGAAAATCCGGAGCCGGAGTCCCTAAGGCGGTTCGACGTTGTAGTCAACACCGGCAACTCCTGCGGCGCACCTGAACCTAAGCTGTATTGACTCCGTCTTTCCCTTGGATCCTTCAGCTGCGAAGAGAGGGGGGGTCTGCTGCATGGGCAACAGCTGGCCCTCCATATCACCCTGCCCAGGCTCTGTAGCTTCAGCGTCATCGCAAGATGTCGATTCAACATGGGAGGAGACAGATGCCATGTCACTCCCGAGTCGGACTGCACAGCCATTCTCGGCCGTGCAGATAGACTCTTAAGAAGCTACACCATCGTCTCTCGAGACGGACGGCTGCCGACGACGACGATATATATATATTTGGGTGTGTGTGCGTGAACTTACTGTGTGCTTGGCACACAGCTCTGGGTCCATTCATCATCTTCCTCTTTTAAAAAATTATTTATTTATTTATAGAAAGAGGAGAAGAGACAGAGAAACATCAGTTTGTTGTTCCACTTATTGTTTTTTTTAAGATTTTATTTCTTTATTTTTTTTAGATAGAGGGGAAGGGAGGGAGAAAGAAAGGGAGAGAAACATCAATGCGTGGTTGCCTCTCACACGCCCCCAACAGGGGACCTGGCCTGAAGCCCAGGCATGCGCCCTGACTGGGAATTGAACTGGTAACCCTTTGGTTTGCAGGCTGGTGCTCAACCCCATTGAGTCACACCAGCCAGGGACAACTTCCTTAAAAAAGTTTTTTAAAAATTATATTTTCTTTACATTACCTTTTAGTCCCCTTATACCCCCTACCCCCAGCTATCACCACACTGTTGTCCATGTCCATGAGTCCTTTTTCCTTTTTGCTCAATCCCTCTACCCCCAACCTCCTCACCACCCCCAACTAGCTATCACCCTGCTCTCCATCTGTGAGTCGGTCCTCATTTTCCTTGGTGGTTAAGTTTGTTCATTAGATTTCCCCATATGAGTGAAATTATATGGTATTTTTCTTTCTCTGACTGGCTTATTTCACTTAACATAATGTTATCCAGGACCATCCACGCTGTTGCAAATTTCCTTTTTTTTAATGGCTGAATAGTATTCTGTTGTGTAAATGTCCCATAGTTGTTCTATCCATTCATCTACTGATGGACACTTGGGCTGCTTCCATATCTTGGTGATTGTAATTGTAAACAGTACTCTGACATCACCCTTCCTCATTCTTGATCCCTGTGGTTTGGATGAGATTAATGCTGGGGTTGGGCATGTGATTCAGGCCCAAACGATGATATGTGACCCAATAAGAGCTAATTTGATATAATCTTGAATTTTTGCTAGGACAGCTGAAAGAAATGAAGATTTGGGCTGGGAGGATGGAACCTAGAGCTGCTGGCAGGAACAGATATGAGAGATGAGGAGAGGAAGACTAAGTGTTGATGATATTTTTTGAGCCTCTTGGTACCTAGGTAAGTCATACCATTGGAGTCTTCTGTTATGTAAGCATATAAATTTTCTATTTGCTTACACCAAGCCAATTTGAATAGAATTTTATTATTTGTAATTTGTCAGGTCCATATGTATTAATGTTCTTATTTAATATTCATAACAACTCTTTGGAGTGAATAGGTATTTTTTATTAACCCCATTTTACAGATGAGGAAACTCAAGCACAGAGAAGCCACATGGAAACAGAATTCAAACCCAGGAAATCTAATCCCGAGAGCCCTAATTCTGTTCTTCTTGGTGTTGGGAAAGTATTCACAGAGGAGTGAGTGATATTTAACCTAATATGTAACTCCAAGGGGACATCGGGGTTTGTCAGGAGCAGGAAGAAAGGCTACTAGGTGGAGGGACTAGCTTGGACAGTGACAAGGTGTTTTGTTTTGTTTTGTTTTTTTGCTAAGAAGAAATCTCACCTGAAATTCACCATGTACATGCCCAGCAGCCTGTTGTGGAGGACAGACTGTTCCATGATGTGACTGCTGCCAGACCCCCCAGCTAGATCCTGGCCACTACAGGGCTCCTGTCCCAAAAATCCCCTCAAAGACTGTTTAATCCACCCCTCCACAGAGCCCCAGGTGTGCTGGTTCGTGTAACAGACCCTTGCCCTAGCAAGCATGTAAGGCATTTTCCCACTGTCTGGAGTGAGTCATGAACCAGTACCCTTTCCCATCCTGCTGGGCTCTATATAATTCTTTAGAGCCTGCCATGCGGTGGGAGGATATCCACCTCTTCTTGCTGCGGCCCAAGATCAATCTTGGAAGTTCCCTTACTCTTGCTTGGGAAAATTTCTCAACACCTGTCCCCCTTCAGGTTCCTCTTGTAGGGGAGCATGAAAACCCCTCACTGCAGGGACACCTCTCTCCTCCTGACCTCTGGACCCATGAGGGCATATGCTCTGCATTGAGTCTGGTAGGTTCACTGTGGGGTCTGGGTTAGGTGAGGCACTCTCCTCAGTCTGAAAGACAGTTCAGGCCAGAGACCTGGATTCCACTGAAGGCTTGCACCCCTTAGACTGGGTCTCCATTAGCCCTAGAAGATCCTAAAGGTGCTCACAGGGCTAAATAGAATAAAATTGTTAGAGACCAAGGACTCCCTGCAAATGAAAAACTGTGCCAGGAACCAGAGCAGTGCTGCAGAATCTCGGAAGACAAATAAGTAATTACCAAATAATTCTGATTAAAAAAAACAAAAACAAAAGTTTTTCATACTTGTATTAGCTTCGGTTTTTATTAAATCAAAGTTGAGGCAATGGGTACCAGTACAGAATATTTTCTTAACACGTTAAGCTCCATGTCAGTCGCCGGTGACTGAGACTATACTAAACGGAAAGGAAGACAAAACAGGCTTAGCGCTTAACGTGTTTTAAAGAGGTGACTTCCACTCGCGGTCGTGGGCTGCGAAGGGATAGGCTGTGGCGTTTTGAGTGCCCCACCATTCACTGCTGTTGCGAATTTGAGATAGATTCTCGGAGTCCAGGGGATGGGGAGGAGGGTGCAGCAGCAGTGTTGGGTAGAAAATGAGATTGGGGCGGTCCTTGGGGACGAGCCCTCTGACCCCAGTGGAGGGTCTGCGGGAGTGAAGGTAGCCCATGGGGAAAGAGAGGTGACTTTTCCTTCCGAAAGGGCGGTTCTGAACTCCGCGGGTAAACTGAGGCCCGCGTCCTGGCTCTGCTAGGCGTCTGGCAGGCAGCCTCGGCCCGACGCTCTACCCAGCACAGCACTGGCAGGGCGCTGGGCTGATTACTTTTCTTTCGGGGATGGGTGGGGGCGTTTGGCGCCCGGTTTGACCTGGGGAGGGGGCGTGGGGTCCAGGTGGGGAGCGCTGGGCCGGGGATCTGAGGCAGGGGCACAGCGGTCCCGGTCCCCGGCTAACGCCAGCTTCCCCGCCCCCCGAGGGGCGGAGCTGGGAGAGTCCCCGCCCCCCAGGAGCGGGGGTGGGCCGGAGCGGACCGGGCGGGGTGGACCGGGGACGTGAGGCGGAGCGGGGCCCCACACAGGCCGCGGCGGCTGGCTCGGGCCCCTACGGTCCCGGTGGCGGCTGGAGGAGGAAGCCAGGCGGCTGAAGGAGGGGAGGCGGAGGAGGCCGAGACTGGAGCGCCGTTCGCCGCAGACTCACTTCCCGGCTCAGCAGGGAGAGGTATGGTGCGCTCGCTCTCGGGCTCCGGCCCCCGGCGCCGGGTCCTCGCTCCGCGTCAGGCAGGGGCTGCGGCCGCCGCGGGAGGGTGAGTGGCCCGGAGCAGCTCCGAAGGCTCTGCCGGTCCGGGGCTCCGGCGGCCAGCGCGGCTCTCGGGCGGGAGGGCTGAGTGCGCGGCGCTCCCTGAGGCTCACAGGGAGCGGTGGGCGACGCGCCCCCTTCGCCCGCGTTGGGGGAGGTGGTGGTCGGGCCCGGGGTCCGGTCATCTCGGAAAGGGGCTGCGCGGGCTGGGCGAGAGGACCGAGGTGGAGGACAGGCCGGACCCCGCGGGCTGTGTGCAGCTGGGGAGCGCCCGGGGCTCCTGGCGGACGCGCTCCGTGGGCGCAGACAAAGCCGGGCGCCGACGCCCCGCGAGGGCTGGGGCCGCCCAGAGGGTGGTCGCTGGGGAGAGAAAAGGCGCCCGGGCGACTGCGGGACAAGGGGAGAGGCTGGGCCACCCTCCCTGCGGCGTCCGGGTGGTCTCCTCGAGGGGCGCCGGACAGGGTGGGGAGCAGCTCTTTCCGATGGGCCAACTAGGGACTCACCGGCTGCGTCGGACTGGGCGAGAGCCCGGTTCTGAGAGGGGTAGAGTGTCGGAGGGCTCACCTGGGGGGAGGTGCTGAGGGAGGCCTCTGTCCTGGGGTGGGGGCTAGGGCTTTGGTGGAGCTGGTGAGGGGCCCGCGGACCCCCTCCAAGCTTGTACCATGAAGGGTGCGGCCTGATGAGGTGAGTCCTGTGGGTGACAGGATGGTAAGATGTGTCCACAGGTTGTTTGCAGAACCTGCTGGTGGTGGCACATCCCATACAGTCTGCTTGTCCAAGCAGGGAAACAAGGCAGGTGCCCCAGGGGTCACTGGAGCGGGCACGAATGGAGGGATGGATAGCTTGCCATCTGAAAGTGTGTGCAGTGGAGCCCCCACATCTGTATGCTGCTGCCCTCGCCCTCTCCCCTTCCCTTCCTCTCTTAGGGGGCCTGAAGCGTCCTAGTTCCCGCCGCAGGCCCAAGCCTCCACTTGGGCTCTAAGGTGCTCTGCTCCCTGACCCCCGTTCTTCAGTTACTTTTCCTCTCAGTCTTAGAAGTGGCTTCTTTCCCCTGGATCATTCATACACTGCAAGAACATGCTTCGGCACCCTCCTCCATCCCGCCCCACATTTCATAGTCCCCCTTTTGCCTTCATCCCTCATTTTCCCTCTGCAACAGACTCACCTCTCGCAGCAAGTTCTCCAGAGAGCTGTCTGCGCCAGCGCCTCTGGAGCACATCCCTTCAGTTCCTCAGCCCTCTTGACCTGGCTTCTTTCTGTCCCACGGCTTCACTGAAACTGCCCCTGTGCCCTGTCCTCTTCCCCCCACCCCTAATCAATGTCTCCAGTGATTTCCACACCCACACAAGTAGGTCTTCCTTGACCTCCCTTGGCTTTGTTGATCATTTTCTCCTTATAGAACCAATCATCTCTTGACTTCTCTTGGTTTTCTCCTCTTTCCCTGATTTAGCCCTTCCTTAGCCATCTTTGGGGACAACTTCACTCAGCTTTTAATGTTGAGTGAACTCAGGACTCTGTCCTCAGCCCCCTCCTCTCCACTGACTCCCTTCTATTTACGTAACCCTCTTTCCCCAAAGGCTCTCATTCTTTCTTAGGGCCTTTAAAGTCAAGCATTAATTTACAAACACATAGATCTTAAATGAACATCATTTTCATTCTCATGATCTTAAGTAGCAAATTTTATTTCTAGCCTCTCTCTCCAACCACCCATGTGATGATTTATGGTGCCCTGGATGTGTCACAGGTATGAAAAACTTCATCTGGATGAGACAGAACCCTGACTGCACTCTTCAAACCCTCTACAGGCCTTGCTGTCTCAGTAAACCCACCCAGCTTTAAAGACAGGAAACCAAGTGGCATCAACTTCTCTCTTTTTCTCCCTCCCCACACCCAATCCAACAGCAAATCCTTTTGGTTCTTTCTGTAAAATCTATCTCAGGCTCTGCCTTCGCTGCTACCATCCTAGGCTACTGCCCCAGGCCAAGACACCTTTTCTGTCTTGCCTGAATGCTGCAGTAGTAGCTACTTGTTTCTCAAGTCCTCACTTGCTCTCCTCTAATCTATTTTAATAGAGAGTATTTAGAAAAATATTGATTCGATAATCTCATTCTCTAAAACCCTCCAGAGCTCCCTATTGCACTTGGAATAAAATTTCAAAGCTTTACCGCTGGCCTGTGAGACCCTTCCAGATCTGATCTGGCCTTCTCTGACTTCCTCCACCCTTATCTTGTCCCTTTGTGTTCTTCCCAATAGCCACATCTGAATCACTTTGTCCTTCAATATCCCAAGTTTTTTCCTGCCCTAGAGTCTCCGCTTGTACTGTTTTCTCTGCCTGGAATGTTCTTCCAGGGTTTTCTTCTGGGCTGGCTTGGCTCCTTCTTATTTTTCAGGTTTCAACTTAAGTCTGCCTTTCTCAAATGCCTTCTCAGTCTTGATAGAGGGCCCCTCCCCACCCCATAATTCATCATAGCTCTTGTTTTACTTTCTTCATTATGTTTATCACAGTCTGTAACCATTTGTTACAATTATCTTTTTACTTTGTCTGGCTGGACCTTGACTGAATGGCCCATTGCTGTAACTGGAGCATCTCCACAGTGCCTGGCACATAGCTGCTGCTCAGGAAATCTTGAGCCAAGGCTGGGCTAGGCAGGAAGGGGTGGGTTTTGCAGTTAGTGCAGGAGCCCCCTTTAAACCTCAAGTGACCCCGAAGATTTTTATTTTCTTTCTACAAAAGACGTTGCGCAAATAAATGGCTGCAAGAATCTGAGGGGACCAGTGGGATGTGAAAAAGGGAAGCAGAGAAGGTACAAATGTCTCGAAAGCAGGGCTGTATGTCTAGGGGGAGATTGAGGGGTCTGGGGGATGTGGAGTCAGTGTGAGTCGCTGTGGGTTGGAGATAAATAACTTCCTTTGCTCTCTTTGGTGGAAATCCAGGCTGGGTTCACAGAGGGGTGTGTGTGTGTGTTCTCTAACTCAGGAGATGGGAGTGGTCTGGGCAGCTGGGAATTTATTTCAGGATACTCCCTTAGATGACTGCTGGGTGCCCATCCCTGGAGGGCAGGGAGTTGAAAGGATGGAACAATCTGGGGGTGGAGGTCTCTTTATTAGACCCTATCCTTTCCCCTACAGCTCTTTTCTTTGCACAGAGGAACCAGCTGAGAATTGGTGCTCCCAGAATGGAGGGCCAAGAGCCAGGGGACCTCAGATCTGGGAGGGAGGGGAGCTGGGCCCTGGACAGGCAGACTGGTGATGGATCAAGGTAACACTATGAGGAGGGTACTGAAACTAGGGGCAAGGGGTCCAGATCTAGAGTTGGGCTGGCATGCCTAAGAAAGGCCTTGATTTGGGAGAGGTGGGAACAAGGAGGGTATCCTGGGTGGGAAATCAGGCAGAGGCCAAGAGGCTGGGCCAGGGCCATGCTGTATTCACTGTGTGTCAGGTAACGTTCTATGGCTTTGTAAATATTAACTCCTTTAATCCTTTTAATAGCTCTATAAGGTAGGTTTTACTCCATTTAACAGATGGGAAGACTGAGGCACAGTCATACAATGCAGTAGTGTCAGAATAAGAATTTGAACCTAGGCAACCTTGCTCCAGAATCTGTGCTTTAAACCACCCTACTCTGCCTCTTCTCATGCCTCTCAGAGAGTCACCAGCTGAAAGCTTCTTAACAAGTGGTTTTTCCAGACTTCCAGGCTTGCAGGTGACATTCAGGGTGCTTGTCTTGGGAACTGGTGAGGTGGGAAAGAAATCATAACCTCTAAGGTAGAAGGGGTCCTCTGCTATATGTCCCACCTTTTCTTGCAGGAGGAGCTCACGTCCAGGCCGAGTAGTTGGGCATCATATAACTGTGATTTTCGGGTGCTGGAGAAGTCAACTTCTTTTGGTACAAAAACAGCTCCCTGCTTGATATGCCACCATTAGACTGTCACCTCCCTGGGTTTAGTATTGCCCTACTGCCCTCTTCATCTGCCTCTGGAGAGCTCAGGGAGATCAAGTAGGGGCTCTGTAGATAAACTGGGCTGTTTTGGATGCGATCTAGAATGTTGTGAGGTCGAACTTCAGACTTGGCCTTGGGAAACCTGGATGGGGGTCAGTAGGTCTGGGAGCCCACCTGGGGGATGAGAGAAATCGGAGCTGAAGAGAACTTGATCGTCTCTATTGTTGGGCCTGTCCTTATTTCTTTTTTTCTGTCTGTAAAATGGGATTAGAGAGGCTTTTTTCCTTTGCTCCTCAGAGGCTGTGGAAGCCGGGAACTCCTTAAGGTTACATGTCTGAGTGCCTTCTTGCAGACCCAGTATGAAGGAGGACTTACCAGGGGACACCAGCCCTGAGGAACGGGGCCAGGAAGGAGGGAGCCAGGAGGAGGGTGTGGCAGCCCTGTCCTGTGAGGCTTTCCTGTTTGGTCATGAAAGGATGCCTCTGGGCAGGTGACTTGGCCTTCCAGGGGCTTGGCTGGCTGGCCAAGCAGGGATTTGCTGACCACACAGGGATGGAGTCTCTTTGCTCTAATATCTGAGCCCCAGAGCTTAAGGGATCTGCTCATCTATCTTGGCAGATTCTGCTAGGCCACCAGGAAAAGAGGGAGGCAGAGTTGGTGGCATTCTTTTCTGTATTTTGGGAAACTGAGGCACAGAGCAAGTACCTTGCTGCTGGTTCTGGGAGTGCCCTTTCTTTGGGAGGGAGTGTGCAGGAGGCTTATCCATGCTGCCTGAGTCGTTGTCTGCAGAGGTGAAAGCTGTGTCAGAGCCAGAGCCAGCTCCTGGCAGGAGCTGAGGGTGGACTTCTTGACAACTAGATGTGGGGCCTTATTACTTTCAGGCATCACTGGGCACCCCCTGTGCCTCAGCCCAGTGTTCACAGCCACTGGGAACACAGCACAGGATTCCCACTCTGCAGGTGATGAGAGTGAGCCCTGCCAGGTGTGACAGTGAGGTGCAGTTCGGACCAGCTTCCTCGAGGAGGCAGTGCTTGTACAGGGTCCTGAAATCCTGAGTGGCTTTGACCAACAGAGGAGGGATGGCATTTCTGATGTGGATGAGGAGCCTGAGCCTGGAGAAGTGGGTTGAAGGCAGGTTGGGGAAGGCCTTGACTGCCAAACTGCTGAGTCTGGACTTGACTCACTAGGCCCCCCTGGGGAGCCACTGGAGGTTATAGATCCTGGGTGCAATGACTTGATTAGAACAGTGGTCTTTAAAAGACCACTGCATCTGAAACTCCAACAAACAGTGGATCACCTGGGAAGTGTTTTAAAACGTAGGTTCTAATTCAGCAGGTCTACAGTGGGGCCTGAGATTCTGCATTTCTAACAAGCCCCTGGGTGGTGTGATGCAGCAGATCCATGGGCATTCTTTGTACAGTGAGGGGTGGAGATTGAGGACTTGGGCCAGGCAGGTGCAGGGATGGGTGTGGGTCAGGTGAGACCTGGAACAGGTAAAGGGGACTGTCTAGGCTCCTATGGACTGTGTTGGGAGGTATGGGGACTCCCTGTGTGGGGATTGAGGTGGAGGCAGGGCAGAGGGAAGAGTGAAGAGGAATAAGGTGCAGGGTGATGGGAGGTAGGGCTGGATGAAGGGTCTTTAGGGTCTTGGGTGTCAAGCTAGGAACCAGGCCTGATTTCAGGGCATCTGGCAGTGATGAGCTCCCAAGACCACAAGAGGGTGTCTTAGGTGATTGCCTCAGGGCAGGGTGACATGCAGGCAGCATGTAGGCATCTTATCTTTGCCCACAGCTGAGCCCAGCCCTCTGGATAGCCAATCTGGGGTGAGCATTCTTCCTGCCTCCATGGTTGGCCCAAGGAGATTGGGGGGACAGCTGACTTCAGCACCAGACGTAATGTCTAAAAGCCCCTAGAATCTTCCCAGCTGCTGAGACATCCTCTGCCCAAGAGGTGCAGCGTCTCTTACCCTGGCCTGCGTGAGTCCTTGTAACCACCGCCGATGGTTACATGAGCCGCTGCTATTGAGGTCTTCTCTCGTCGGGTCCCCTTCCGGGTGCACCTGGAAGTGAGGAGGCCTAGATGTTTCTCTCTGCTGTGACCCTGGCTGGGCCACTACAGGCAAGTGTCTGCTCCTCTCTGAGGCCTTAGTTTCCTATAAATTGAGGGACTCTGTTCTCTCCCTGGGGAGTAGGGGAGAGGGTCACAGAGGTCAGGGAAGTGAGAGGCACAAAGGCCAGCGGAGAGCATGGTGAGGCTTTGGGTGAGGTCCTGTTTAGACTAGAGGAGAGATCTTCAGTAGAGTATAAGAAAGAGTGATGGCGAGGGTAGCCAGCAGGGTGGGTAGATTTGGGCAGAATGGGGAGATTTCACAGGCCACTTTGGGCCCTGTGGCACTAGTCTGGGTGTGGGAGGAAGAGGATCTGGTGGATGTCTATAGAAGACAGGAGCTGAGGGGAGTGGGGAGGTGTCAGGGACCTGCCTTCACTCATTAGACCATGGGGAGCCATTGAAGTTTTTTTGAGCAGGGCAGTGGTTTGATCAGAGCAGTGTTTTAGTGAGAAACGTGGCAGGGTTATGATGGTGGGTTGAACATGCAGGACCCCCCCGCCCCCTACCCCCCAGCACTGGGCTTCCTCACTGAATAGCTATGCCCTTTCACAACTCAAAGCATGGGGAGGGGTCAGTTTGCTTATATGACCCTTATTCTCAGAGCTCTGAGTCATTTTTCCCAAAAGGTTGAGAATCTCATCCTGTTGCCATCCTGGAAGGGGTGTTGCAAGTGCAGGAAAGGGGAAGGGGGAGTTCCAGGGCCCTTGCTCCCTTCTCCTCCCCCCTGTGGCAGATGGGGACAGTCAGTGAGGCCACTCTGCCTTGCCCCTTGTCATACCTCATTTCCTCCTAAGTGTGAGGACTCTTTGTTCAGCAGCTCAGGTGGGGGTGGTGGGGTGTGGCATTTCAAACAGTGGCCCAGGAGAAGTTGCTTTAATGGTACAAAGTCAGGCAGACAGGAGGGCCCTGGCAGAAGATGCTCAGTGAGCTTGCTTACCCAGCCCAGCCACACTCCGCTGTCCTGCTTTGCCCTCTGCTTTTTCCTCAAACAAGCAGACCCTGGGGCTCTTCCTGCTCTCTCTAAACATGCTGGGAGGAGGGAGGAAGAAGAGCATTTGGGTTCAGCCAGAGCAGTGTGGCTTGGCTGGGGGAGTGCAGCACCCCTGACACCCCAGTCCAGATTCCTTTATCCTCTAGCTACTTCTTGGGGGAGGGTGTAAAGGAAAGTGTGACTTAAGCCCAGGAGAAGTACTTGGAAATGAGTTGTTACTTATTAGAAAACAGAACAAAGAATCTAGCCATCCTCTGCCAACTTTGTGCCAGGCCCTGGTACACCCATGGTGCCTGCCCTCCCCTCACAGCTCCATGAGACCTGAGCTATTAGCCCATTTCACAGACAGGGAGACATAGGCAGTCCCAGCAAATGATATGACTGGGTCTCCAACCCAGGTCCTTGGACATCTGGTCTGATGCCTGTTTTTCACCTCACAGGCCGTCAGAGCCTGTCCCCAAAGCTTCAACCACGCCTCTCCACCACAGCCAGACCCCCCTCCCCTCACCTCAAGCCAGGCCAGCCCAGCTTCCTGAACTCCTGACCCAAGGAAGGGGGGACTGATGGGTGCTTTTGGACTGGCAAAAAACTAGACCTAGAGTCAGCTAGATTTTAAGATGACTCAAGCAGAGACGCTCAGGACCACCAATGGACAAACATTCTTGAGAAAGATTTTTACATGAGACTTTCCAATGTTAAGCATACAGATCTCCTTTACTGTCTCTCTCTTTTGTTTTTTTGAAAATTATTTTAAAAAATCATACACAATTAATGGGAAACTTCGAACTTAATTTGAAAAAGTAACTCAAGACAATAAACTTGATTCATTCCTTGGTTTTAAAAAAGTAAATCCCAAGCCTTAGTATTTTACTATGTGAATTTTGTTTGGTTTTCTTTCTTTTCTCTCTTCCTTCCTTCCTTCCTTTCTTTCTTTCTTTCTTTCTTTCTTTCTTTCTTTCTTTCTTTCTTTCTTTCTTTCTTTCTTTCTTTCTTTCTTTTTTGTTATATACTTGATTTGAGAGAGAGTGTGAGGAAGGTTGGGGCGGGGAGAGAGAGAAAGAGAGACAGACAGGGAGAAAAAGAAATATCGATTTGTTGTTCCACTTATTGATGCGTTCACTGGTTTTCTTGTATGTGCCCTGACCAGGGATTGAACCTGCAATCTTGGTGTATCAGGTCAGCACTGTTAGCAGCTGAGTTACCTGACAAGGGCCTAAGTGAATTTTGGAGTGCCTTATGTCAGATGGCAGGTGTGGAACCTCTCTGGACCTCAGTTTCCACCTGTGTAGAATGGGGATATTAACTTGAGGACTTACTGATACATTCTACGGGAAATGCTTAGTACTGTGCTCTGTACCTCAGATGTGCTCAGTGAAAAATAATGATGACGATGATGATAGAAATATAAGAATAAACATTTCTTGATTTCAAGAGCTGGTGAATTATTAAGTCTCTCTTTTGACGTCAACAAAAGGACTTGAAGAATATGTTTATTGTTCAAGCTCATTGTCTTAATCCCATAGGTGTTTTATGGATTAAATCATGGGCTCAGAGCCCACCTATGCATTTTAAAATGAAGACCATTGGCTTTTCAGACCTGGTTCCAGCTGTTGCTGGGGTCCTGCTTTGGTGTTGAACTTTATGGAGAGCCCTTTATTGGGTGGTGCTGGGTTAGGAGATCCTGTATTAGGACTTGTTAGAAGAGCACAGTTGTATCGCCCTGTTGTTACCAGATAGAAAAAATCTTGGGCCATTGAGATAGTTGCTCTTCAATTTGTGTGTGTGTGTGTGTGTGTGTGTGTACAGTAATTAGACCAACATCCCTGTCCCTGTTTTTGGAAAATGAAACCAAGGGCAAGGGCTGTGGCCTGGCATAGCATAGTGTGCCGGTCAAGCCTTGAGCCAGCCCCCATGGGGCAGGGAGATTCGAATGGCCTGAAGCCCACCCCACCATCATCCTGGGCAGGAGGCAGGTGGCCTCCCCATGGCAGCCCTCAGTTTTGGCACTGCAGCCAGGTTGAGCCGCCAGGCTTGGGGACGACTCCTGCTGGGCAGCCCCAAGTTCCTGGCACAATGTGTGCAGTGTCAGTCTGTGGGGAGGGCTGAGGCAGGAGAAGTGCCGGGCTGAGGGCTGTCCTCAGGCCTGCTGCCTCAGGAGGCCAGTGAGGGCCTGAGAACTGAGCACGCCTTTGGCAGAAGGCGATGAGCTCAGTGTTGTCAAGCCCTGCTCTGCTCCCACTTATCTGGGTGACCTCCATCACATCTGTGAACCTCTCTCAGTCTGTTCCCCATCTGTAAAATGGGCACCCAGGTGTTTGGGAGTATTAAAGGGTGCCATGAATGGGGCGCACTCACTGTGGGGTTTGCTTGTATGGTTCATCTGGTGGCTGGATTTTGGGGGGATGTTTTTCATTTTGTGATCACGCATGCCACCTTCACTCTGTGATTAATTGTGCTGAGTGGGGGCCACAGGAGAGGGAGCTTTGTGGGAAAAGAGTTCACAGTGAAGGGGAAACCCTCCCCCTACAAATGCTGCTTGGACCCAGCAAGCCTTGAACGCTTAGCTCCGTCATCAGGGCTGCAGTGTCTCTTTGGAGGCAGAGAGCATGGGTCCCAGGCTACACAGAGTGGGGACCCCGGGGCCTTAGAGAGAGGATGGGCTTGCAGGAGACCCCCCACCCCCACCCCGCCTTTTAGACCTTCTCCTCCTGGGGGCTGGCGCTGAAGCACAGACAGGCTCTGTGCAGTCACGAGGGGCCAGCAAGGGGGAACTGCGCCCGGGCTGGAGCTTGTCTCACAAGTCTCAGTTTTTGTCGGTGGTTTTGAAAGAGTCAGTGGAAAGTGCTGACTGGGCAGTCCTCCTTCACCCCAGAACTGTGGGGCTGTGGCTCCTGGCAGGGAGAGGGGAGAAACCTGGCAGGGAAGCTGCTTCCTCATCTGCCAGCTCACACCTCCCAGGCTTCAAGTGCCCCAGGTGCAGAATGGGTGGGTCTCCCTGAGGGGACACTAACCCCTGTCAGGCTCTGGTGGGGGGGGTGCCTGCAGGTGATGCCTGATGAAGTGGGGCTGGGAGAGGGGCCCGGGGCTGTGTGTTTGGGGACATGCTGGGCCCTGCAATGGGAGGTCGAGGTGGCCTGGAGAAGCAATCTCAATGCTGGGGACAGCCTTGCGGAGAGAACTGGGTTCTGGAATTAGACCATCTGGGCTGTCTCCTACCTGTAGGTTCTGCACCAGGTTGTTTGGCCTCAGTTTCTTACCCCACAGGCTTGTTTTCAAGGGGAGAGAGGGTAACTAGTTGATGCAGAACATGTCAGGGTTCGTCCGTGCAGAGTCATGACTGGCCACCCAAGTCATCTTGACCCCACCCTTGCCCTCATCCCATGCATCCTGTCACTCAGCAAGTTCCCAGGAAGTTACCATAGCACTTTTACCCTCTAGTTACCCCCTGACTGTCACTTCCTGTGCTCCTTGTCACCTCATCAGAGAGGCTTCCCTGACCTCCCCACACAGAGCAGCTGTCTCTCTCTCCCCTGCCTTTCCTTTCTTGTGGCACCTGTTACCCCTGATCTGTTAGATCCTCGAAGGGGAGGCCTCTGGCTGGTGCTATATCCTGAGTGCCTGGCACAAAGCTGTGCTCAATAAACTATTTTTTAAAAAATATTTTATTTATTTATTTTTAGGAAGAGGGGAAGGGAAAGAGAAAGAGAGGGAGAGAAACATCAATGTGTGGTTGCCTCTCATGAGCCCCCAACTGGGGACCTGGCCCGCAACCCAGGCATGTGTCCTGACTGGGAATCAAACTGGTGACCATTTGGTTTGCAGGATGGCACTCAATCCACTGAGCCACACCAGTCAGGGTTCACTAAACTTTTTGTTGCTCTTGTTGTTTTTATTGTGGTAAAATATACATAACATCACAATTACCATTTTAACCAATTTTAAGTGTACAGTAGTCCCTCCTTATCCACGGGGATATGTTCCAAGAGCCACTAGTGTGTTTGCCTGAGACTGTGAATAGTACCAGACCCTAGATATACTGTTTTTTAGTACATATATACACCTATGATAAAGATTAATTTATAAATTAGACACAGTAAGGTTAACAACAATAACTTATAATAAAATAGAATAATTGTAAAAGTGTACTGTAGTAAAAGTTATGTGAGTATGGCCTCTCTCCCTGTCAAATATCTTATGTACAGTGTGGAAAGTGGCACAAAGGGACGATTCACATCTCCCAGGCAGGATGGAATGGAACGGTGTGAGATTTCCATCATGCTACTCAGAATAGCACACAATTAAAAACTTATGAATTGTTTACTTCTGGAATTTTTTGTTTAATAATTTTGGATCGCAGTTGACTGTGGGTAACTGAAACCTGGGAAAGCAAAACCGTGGACAAAGGGGAACCCCCAGGATGTCCTGTGCCCACCCAGACTTCTCACCATACTGTGCACGGGTCTTGCCGTGCCTGTACTGCCGCCGAGTGACGTATGACCATCCTGCCCACCTCTTCCTACTCTCTCTGGATGGTTGGGACTGGAGTGATGCCCGATAAAGTGGGGCCGGGAGTGGGGCAACTCTCCACACTCCACTGCCCATGGGGTCTTGTGCCATCTGGGGAGCTGGGGCTATTCTACCCTTTCTCTTGGGTGCCCCCATGGGGTAAAGCTTATGTGTGTCTGACTGGCTTGGGGAAGCTCAGGGAAAGCGCTCCTTGCCTGCATTGTGGCTTGGGTTGTGGCTGCTGCAGCTGTGCAGGAAGGTCAGGTGAGTGGCCAGCTGAAAAAAGTGGGGCTGGGGTTTGCAGGTTGGTTCCTGGAGGGAGGGAAACGCAGTCCTGACAATTGGTCTGCTCAGCAGCGCCTCAGCCTTTGCACATATAGTACCCCCTGCCTGGCGCTCACTTCTTTGTCTCCTAAAAATCTTCTTTGACCCCTCTCCCTGCCACTATTAGGTGCCCCTCCCACGTTCTTCATTATAATCCGTATCAAATTCTTATCACTGCATTTTGAACCTGTGAGTTAACTGGCTGTGTACCTGTTTGTTTAATCTATTGACATGTTCTCCCCTGGGCTGTGCCTTGCGGGAGACAAAACATAAAAATCTTTCTGAAGATGTCTGAGTGGGAGCCTAGAACCCCTTAGAGAGCAGAGCAGGTGTGGTGGTAATTCCCATTTTTTAGATGAAGGAACAGAGTTTTCCCCAACATCACTCAGAGCTAGACCCCATCCTGCACCCTGGGTCCTCTTGAAGGGAGCCGTCCCCAAAGGCAGAGGTTGGCCCTGTCTAGCCTGAGGTGCATTACGGACTTGAAATACTCGGGGCTTAGGGAGCTGGGCAAGGGAGTGTGGATAGAGGGAGACCCTCAGTGTAAGCTGGGGGTAGGGGAGTGAATCTTGGGCACTGCCTGGCTTGCTGTTCTCTCTGTCTCCTGTTCTGCACAGGCAGACACGATTTTTCTGGGCTGGCTGGGGGTCTGCTGTAGACCAGTGATTCTTAGCCTTGGCTATACATTAGCAGCATGTAGGGCCTTTAGAAAAATATCCATGCCAGGACCCCAACCCCAAACAGTCTGATTTAGATGACCCAGTGTGGGGGCTCAGTATCAGCCTTTTATAAAAATCTCCAGTTGAGTCTAATGCACTGGCTGGGAAGGAGTTCCTATCTCCTGGGACTTGTAAGTGGTGGGACCTAGGCCAGGTCCTCTGCTCACTCCACCTCAGCCCTGAATTTCAGAAAAGAGGGAGCTGAGGCCTTGAGTGGAATGGGGAGTTTGCCTAGTCCTTACCCTGGGGGGGGGGGGGGGCGGGGGTTCCCTGGGAGAAAGAATTGATGACTATGTCAGTTCTTGCTGTATAACAAACCACCCCAAAGCTTAGCAGTGTAAAGCAACAATCAGCATTATTATCCTCATACTTTCTGTGGGTCAGAAACTTGGGAGTGGTTTTGTTGGGTCTTTCTGGCTCAAGGCCTCTGAGGAGGTAGTAGTCAGAGGTGCCCGGGGCTACAGTCATCTGAAGGCTTGGCTGGGGCTGGAGGGTTGCTTCCAGGGTGGCTCACTCACATGCTTGGCAAGGTGGTTTGGTCCTTGGGAGGAGGACTCAGTTCCTCGCCTCATGGGCCTTTCCATAAGGTTGCTTTAGTGGCCTTGAGACATGGTGACTGGCTTCTTGAGGAAACAGTCCAAGAGAGCAAGGTAGAAGACACAATGCGTTTATATTTATTTATGAATTTATTGGCTTTATTGGGATAACATTGGTTAATAAAATTACAGGTTTCAGGTGTACAATTCTATAATACATTATTTGTACATTGTATGTTCACAACTGCAAGTTGAGTCTCCTTCCATCACCATTTATCCCCTGTATACTCTCACCCCATCACCCCATCCCCCTTTCCCTCTGGTAATCACCATACTGTAGTTTGAGGTTTTTTTTTTTTCATTAATCCCTTCACCTTTTTCACCCAGCTCCCCAACCCCTCTTCCCTTTGACAGCTGCCATTCTGTTCTCTGTGAGTCTGTTTCTCTTTTGTTAGTTTATTTTGTTCATTGGACTCCACATATAAGTGAAATCATATGGTCCTTGCACAATGTGTTACATGACCTAGTTTCAGAAGCCACGCTCCATTATTTCTGCAGTATCCTATTGGCTACACAGGTCAGTTTGGGAGGGACTATATTAGGGCACAAACACTAGGAGGCAAGGATCATTGAGGGCCATCTTGAAGTCTGGTGACAGATTGCTGTCATTGCACTTGCAGCCTCTCAGACCTTGTCTGGGAGGGCCAAATGTCCCCAGTAAGTTGCGGTGGGGCAGGGGGGCTTGTTTCTCTTTTAATCTCTTGTTCCTCTCCTGTCATCAGATCATAGCAGTGTCACTGCAGTGTGGGGTGGTTTTTTCTGAGGCCTGGAGGTCATGGCATCATCATGCAGTGGGGTCTATGACCTCTTTATTTGCTGGACTTCCCCCTGCCCCTACCACATCTGGTGTCCTGGCTCAGCCCTCCCCGTGCTCACCACCCCCTGGTGTACAGATTTGGGCCTGTAGGAATATAAATATAAGAACCATTGCTGTTTCATGTCCGGTTGTGGGCTAAGTGCTCTGCATGGTCACACACAACCCTGTGAGGCAGGTACCTTTTTATCACTCGTCTAATAAGTGGTAGAGATGCAAACCACTGGTATTCAAAAACAGTTGAGCTGACCCCAGAGCCTGTATGGAAACCATGGTTTTATAGGGTGTTCTCAAAGGAGGGGACTATTTATCAAGTTGTGTCATCAAGTGAAACATAGCAGACTATGTTTTTTGTGATTATGTTTGTGTGTGTCTGAGATCCTCAAGGGCCATGTGACTTGGATGCTTCAGAACAGGGCTGGTGCTTTGATTTTGAGGCTGGTTTTCTCTCCAGGTTCAGCCCTTTTAGAAGAACTTCCTCCCAGGGAAGTGACTGAGTACCATCTCCCATCCACCCTCTCCTGTCAACAGCCTGGTGTGCTGTGTGCCCAAGGGCAATTTCTCAATAACCTAGTGACCGATTTTGTGGTCTCTTACAATTCTGTGGTTGCTGACTTCCTGGAGGGGGTCCTGAGTTGGGGTATCAGGTTCGGCTTAGAGGGAGGGTCTCCAGGCTATGGGATCTCATCCTAAGGGTTGCTAAAAGGAGCCACAGTGAAACCTGTGTCTTCAGGACTTTTCTGGGGATTATAGGAGGCTAGCTAATAGGGTCTGGGGTCAGTGCTGGCCTTGGCCTTGCTCAGGCTAGGAGTGACTACTCCCCCTTTACAGATGGGGAAACCAAGGCTCAAACCAATAGGCTCTGCAAAGGCCACACCGGTTAGGAGCAGAAGTTATTGTCTTGGCAATTTAATTTCCTCCAGGCCTGTCTAGGAGTGACATAGTCACCATAGAAGACCCTGACTTCTCTCTGGGCTGAGGGGGAATGAGGTTTGCCTGCCTCTGTTAAGATCTGGGATCTGAGTGGAAGAATATGGGCTGTGCTGGCAGAGAGGTGACTGCCTAGCTTGCCAGACATGATGTCTGCAGGTAGACCCACACAAAGATGGAAAACAGGGCATGAGGTGTGAGCAGCTGGGGTTGGAGGTGGAGGTTGAGCTACTGGGGCTGGCCCAGATTTTGAAAGGTTCACAGATGTTTAGAAGCCATCAAGACCAGCACTTGATCTGATCTATTGTCAGAGCATGATCCACTCACTTGTTTTTGCTGAAGGTGGGATCTCTAGGATGGAGTTTAGGGTAAAGCTGTTTGGCGGTAGGTATGGGGACAGAAATTCAGTCTTAGGCTCTGTCCTGGCCCATTTCCACCTGTTTCTCTGTCCGGCAGCACAGTTGTCAAGATTGCCAGCTGAGTGTTACGCCCATCAGAAACACCCTACCCTTTCTCTGGCCTCTTTCCATGTTTGCTTCCCCTCCTCTATCCGCAACTAGGCTTCTAGCCAGCGGTGGGGGGTCGTCAGGGTCTGTCCCTGCAGGTGCTATAAGCAGGGGTCCCAGGAACAATTCACCTGACACCCTCTGGCTTTGCAGAACATCTTGGGAAATCGAGGCTGGCCCAGAGTACTCCCCTCTCCAAGAATGACACCCCTCCTGCCACTAGTGCTTGCGTGGGAGATGACGTTGGCTTGTCTCCCAAACACCCAGTCTAGAGCTACCTCTCTCCATGTAGTGCAGGCTCCCCGCTTCGGAAAAGGCTTGCAAAGACTTTTAAAGTTGTGCCTTTAGGGAGTTTACACATGTGGTGGTGGGGAAGGGATGTGGCTAACAAACATCTTGTGCTTGGAGAGAAGTTTAAGAGCCACGAAGGATGGTGGGTGCCCCCCAGGGCCCTTCCTCACCTTGGCCTGCGAGGGAGGGTGCTGCAGAATGAGGCACCCACACCGTCTCCTTTTATGAGCTTGGGGTTGGCTAATGGCCCCCATCTCTGATACCTGTCTCTTCCCCTAGAACTGGGTAGGTTGAGACAGTATTGGGGGTTGAGACAGTATTGAACCTGATTGATGTCAAGCTCAAGGTCCAGTCTGGAATTAGGGTTGGGGCCAAGGCTGAGGCAGGGGTCTGAGTTCATGTGAAGGTTGGGGTTTCTCAACTGAAATGAAGCTCTGGGACCCAGGAGAGGTCGCTTCTACCTTTGTACTAGTCTCTTTGGGACCTTCTTCCCTCTCCTTCCCTCTCTGAGGTGGTCCTTGCAGTCCTACCAGGTAGCTGTACCTGTCTCCATTTTACAGGTGGGAAAGCTTGAAGACTAAAGGAGGCAGCTAAGCATCTGATAGGACTTAGACAAATGTGTTCAGGATTCCGGGTACAGATGTGCTGTGTCTGTGGGGTGAGTTCAGATGTCTTGGCCAGGTGAGGCCCAGAGAAGGCGTCACCTGTCAAGGGAGAGGCTGAGCTGGGACCTGGGTCTCTGGGCTCCCAGACCAGTGTTTTCTCCCCCTGTGTCTCCTGGGCTCACAGGCTGTCCCTGTCCTGTGTCTGACCCTCCCCCCACCCCACCATCAGTCACTGGCCAAGCCTGGCTCAGCTATCCTGCCTCTTTCACTTCCTGGCTGGCTGGCCTGGGTGAGGAGGACTGGGGAGGGTCTGGCTGAGAGGAGTTCAGGCCCAGCCCCTTCCTGGGGTTGAGGGGTGGGAGGAGCCTTGCAGGCAGACACAGAGCCCCTTTGTCTGGGCCACTGTGCAAAAGCAGCTGGTCTGGGATTTCTGGGTGTTTTTATATCTGAAGAATAATTGCATTGTCTGGGGGGCCCCTTGAGAATCCAAATCCCTCCCCAGACCTGCCAGGCAGTCCAAAGAAATTCCCTTGAAAGCCCCCCCCCCCCCACACCTCCCCTCCTTTTGGAAGCCTGAGGCAGAGGGGTCCCTGAGGTAGGGCTGCTACCTGTAAGCTCTATGAGTATCCATTGGGAGGAGAGACTTGGAATTCCCCAAGGTTGGTTGGGGAGGGTGCAGGTGGCCCCCAGAGTTCTGGGAGGGCTCACACCAGCAATCTTGGGACTTAGCGGAGGGGAGGAGGAGCCTGCTGGTTGGAAAGGGTGGGCTTGCTTTGGAAGGCTTCAGCTGGTGGAGGCTGGACCCTAGGTAGTGGGCCAGGTAGGCCAACTGCCTCGGCCATGCTCTCCTCCTCTGGGTCTTTCACTTGGGTGACCTTGAGAAAAGGACAGCAAGAAGACACATTTGGGAGTAGCCTGTTTTCAGAGGGGAGCCAAGGAAGTGTAGAAGTTTTTTGTTTCTTGTGAGGGACGAATTTGGAAGGGCACCTGGGAAACTGGTCCTTGGTGGCATTGTTTTTGTTGTAGTGGCCACTGTTGTGGGAGGGGAAGTGGACTCCAACACTGAGGAGGAAGGGGCACCCTGTGCTGAGCCTGACCACTGACCCTCATTGCAGTTGACTCCTAGGCTTGGTGAGGGGTCGTCAGTCAGTTTAACCTGGGACCGTGGCCCTGCTCAGTGATGGTGGGATTGTAGCCTCACTCTGGAATAATAGGCAACGGGATTTGCTGAGGGTAAGATGCCCAAGCTTTGAGAATAGGCAGGGACCAGGTGGTGGTGGTTGCAGACAGAACCGGTATAAGAAACTCACATTTCCAGGGTGTTTGTTGCTTCAGGAAACATCAGAGGAGTAGGCCTTACTGGTGGTTCAAGTAACAGGCAACCGAGCAGCCACACAGCTGCACACCCACTGCGCCCTGCACGAGGGTGTACATACAAGAGAACCGAGAGCCAGCTTCGCTGATGTGTGCGGCAGGATGTTTCCCATGGGCCTTCAGCTGGGCTGCGCTGGGGATGCTCAAGGCTTTGGTGAAGTTGGGGTATGTGTGTATGTTTGAGGGATGTGAGTGAAAACTGAACCCAGAAAGATCAGCTAGGACCAGAGGGTCAAGGGCTAAGGCCTTCCATCTCTGGTACATCACAGGTGCTCATTGAATGGGTAGATTTTATTCCTGGTTAATGAGAGGCCTGGCCATGCTTCTCTTTGAGACAGCTGAGCAATTCTGCAGGAGTGAAGGTCGGGGGAGGAGGCAGGCCACCCACCACCGCCTGTGGAAGTTGAAGGTAGAAGCGCCAGTTATTTGGGCTGTGGGGTTAACATGGCTTTTGACCTGATGGATAAGGGCGGGTCTTCCATGAAGGATGCCTTCAGATTTGAGTCTGGGAGCGCATGGCATTCCAGTGGTTTTAACCATCAAGGGGAAAGTGTAAGGAGGTGTGTGCTGCCCCCGGCTCACTTCTGGGCCTTTCCAAGAGTGGATGGGCAGGGTCAGATGTGGGAGGCTGGGGCTAAATCACGTCTCCATCACTTGACAATTAAAAGGCAGTTCTTGAAGGGTAAATCTCAGGGTGACAAATGAAACTGGTGAGGATATTGAGAGGGGGTGGGGATGTGGACACATGCTTGGCTGCTAGTGCCTGTCCTCATTGGCTGGTCTCCTAGTCTCCATCCATTTTTGTTGGTGACCCTGCCATGGGACAGGGTTTTTCTTCCCTGTTTTCACTCTCTACCCCCTGCTACCCCCCTTCCAGTTTGGCTTCTTAGGCAGGTCAGTCTGGGCGGGCAGTGTTGGCTCTAGGAAGCAGGGGGAGGTGGCAGCCCGCAGGGCAGAATGGGAAGAAAGATCAGGGGAGAGGAGGGTGGGGCAGTGGGGCATCTTGAATGGCAGTGAGACATTCATGCAGAGTCTGGCCTGATTTCTTGAAGCTTACCACGCTTGGGGTCCCCAGGCTGCCACCCCCATTTCGCCATGCAAACAGGAACAAGAAGGCAAGTGCTGCTGCCTTGTGCCTCCTGCCTCTCTCGTCCCCACGCCTCCTCCGCCTCCCCCTCCTCCTCCCTGCCTGGCTGAGCCAGCACTTTTCTTCTCTCCTTTATCTGCTTGAAAAGTACAGGGTGTCCTGTTTCTCCTGTGCATGCAGATCAAAGAGCGGATGTTATTTATTTATTTATTTATCTATCCCTCCAAGTCTAGAGAAGGGCGGGCAGGCACTGAGGAGCATTAAGTGATTCTTCTTCCTCAATATACCATTTTCTCATAAAACTAGAGCATCATTTGAAGGGGAAAGATGACACAAACCAGTGGAAAGCAAGTTGCTTCCACCATCCCTGAACAGATAACAGAGCACCTGAAGGACCAGGTCAGCATTTAGCTGAGGGCCCAGCATATAGTATGTGTCCCCTGCACATGGATTCTAGGGGGTGTTGGTGCCAAAGGCAGATATGGGGCACGGAGCACCGATTCCTTATCTCTCTGCCCTCTGTGGGCTGTGCGAGTGGCTTCTCTGGCTTCTTGGGGGCTCCAGGGTTGACGGGCGCTTCTGGAATTAGCTGTGAGAGTCAGGGGTATAGGTGACCTTTATGGCTCCACTTACCTGCTTCCACTATTGTACCCCATATGTGATATCTCTCTGAGTTCAAGGTCTCTGACACTTGGGAATTCAGGATTCTTTTCATTTTAAACATTTATTTATTTATGTATTTATTATCCTCACCTGGACATTTTTTTCCACTGCTTTGAGAGCGAGAGAGAGACATTGATGTAACAGAGAAACATCGATTGGCTGCTTCTTGTACTTCTTGTAGTCTCCTCTAACCCATAACCTACGTATGTGCTCTGACCGGGAATTGAACCCTTAGTTTTTCGATGTACGGCACCATGATGTTCCAACCAGCTGAGCCACACTGAGCCACACTGAGCCACACCAGCCAGGACTCTTTCTGAGTTCATTTTAAAGGCAAGCTGCCCACCTATACTTCTCACAATCTGTCCATTCCTAAACCTGGTCCCAAAGGCAGTCTACTCATAATTCAGCTACAGAACTTGCAAATGATTTTCACACATGGAAAATCATGAAAATGATGACAATCTTCTGACATTCACATGGGGCCTTATTTGACGGTCACAACAATATAGTGAGGACAAGCTGGCCACTTCAGAGCGAAGGAAGTTCAGGTAGCTGGCTGGGAAGGTGCTGCTGCCCCAAGCATTCTTTCCCTAGACCTGCTTCCCAAGGTAGCAGCTTATTTTGACCTGGGTTTTTAGGTGTAGTGCCCCAGGGAGCCTGGGGAGGTTCTGTGATGAGACTTCAGTGGGGGTGGGTCCCCTGGTTTCATCCCAGCCGCACTCTGGGCCCCACAGGAGCTTTTTGAGAAGGGGTTCCACCAGTAAGATTTAAGAACAACTGCATTGATCCTACCCTTTTATTATATAAAAGAGGTTGGTTTTTTTGGGGGGGGGCAGTGGCCTAGGGCTGGTGATGGAGACAGAGGCCCAGAAACAAGCATGCAGGCAGAGCCCCCCAGCCCTGGGGAACTGGGGCGTGGGAGCAGGGAGAGCAGCAGAGCCACATCATATCGCATCGTGGCTGGGTGTCAGGCAGTGGCGGTGGCAGCGGCAGCTCCCAGCACCCGGTGTGTTTACAGTCCTGCTGGCTGCCGTGGCATGGGGTGTAGGCAGCCACACCTTCACCTCTAGATTTACTTCCCTTGAGGAGAACCTGGGGGAGGGACCAGGAGGGGAGGAAAGGACTCAAGCCAGCCCTACCCCCTTGTGGCTGGACAGAACATCAGGAGAGGATTCGGGGAAGTAGGAGGTGGTGGAGGGACAAAAGAAAGACTAAAGGAGGAGGGAGGTGGAGTGGGAGAGCTGAGACACGGCTGTCCCCGGGAAGGGGGCGGGGCACCAGTCTGGGCTGCAGGGCCCCTCCTTGGAGCTCTGGGCCTTGGGCACCACCTTCTGGCCCTCTGGGGAATCATTTATGCACCCAGCTGACCTGGGCCTGGGGGCTTTGGAGGGCATTTGGGCCCGCCCATGCCCAAGTGTGGTGTGGGCAGGTGGAGTGGATAGGGGGAGGTGTGAGGAGCAGCTTCTCAGTCTGAGCATTTTGAGAAAAAGACCCCTTTACTAGACCTTGAGATGTGTAGAGAAGGAAGTCAGTGTGCCAACTTTTATTTTTTTGTAGGGAGCCAAGAATGGATATCTGAGTGGTTACTGAGGCGCACACACACACTTCCAGTGACTGGCACAAAGGCTAAGTGTCCAACTCTGTGCATCCTTAGATATACATTGTAACCACCATCCAGACCAAGATACATATTCCTCCACTCCAGAAAGTTCTCTCCTGATTCTTTTCAGTCTCCCTCCCCTCTTTTCTCTTTTGTAATCACAGATTGATTTGACCTCTTCGTGAACTTCAGGTGAATGGAATCATAGAGTAAGAGCTCTTTTATCTCTGACTTCTTTTGCTCAGTGTACTGCTGAGATTATTGCTGAGAACGATTCCCTTGCATGGATGTTATACATAGCACAATAAATTTATCTATTGTCCTGTGGATGGACCTTTAGGTTGCTTCTGGGCTTTGGCTATTATGAATAAAGCTGCTATAAACATTATTTAGCATAGCTAATTGGTGGAATATGCCACATTAGGTATGCATAACAGCTTTTCCGACGCCCAGCAGCCACCTTCCACCCATGTTTGCTCCCTGTTGTTAGGTCCTGGATGCTGTTAGGATCTGTAATTTCTGCCACTGAAGCCTCAGCAAAGGCAACTGGAATCTAAGTTGCTTGGGTGAGGGAAGGAACAGGGACAGAATTAGAGCTGAGTGGCCTCCATGGACACCTTCAGACTTTTGTGATCACTCTGGTAATAGAAAAGTGGCCTCTCCCAGCCCTTGGGCTAGATTCAGAGACCCCCTTGGCCTCCTAGCCATCAAATCCCTAGCCTGGCGTCTCTGAGCAAGCTGGCTTAGTGTAACTGTCAATTTGATGTCTGGCCTCTGGTGCCATGGGTCCTCACAGTCCACTGTTTCCTGGGCTCCTTGCTGCTTTGTGGTGGCTGAGGGGCTGGGTGGCTGGGGAAAACAACCAGAGGTCTACCCGGAATAGCAGAGGCTCATCCAATATCGGCTTCGTGGCATTTCTGGGGGGAGGGCAATACTGTGTCCTGCCCACCAAATTGCCACTTCATTGAGGCTGTGGAAGACCAACAGAAGTCCTGAGGAGAAGAGAAGGGGTAAGGGAGAGAGGGTCAGGGAAGCGTGAGGCAAGGGAGAGAGAGCAGAGGGCCCAGTGCTGTGTGTGTAAGTATCTGGGGTTGGTGTGAGCATCCTCGGGTTGGTGTGAGCTGAACCACAGCAGCTGTGCTGGGCCCAGCTGGCCCAGGGTCAGCAGTGCCCGAGTCAGTTTCTCTTGACTTTGGCCTTCTTGGTCATCCTCTTCCTGGCTGGCTCCTGTCCCTCAGCCATGGGGAAGAGGTAGTGCCTAACAGGTTTTGGATGGGATTGATGGCTTTCAGGGGTTCAAGATGGACTCTCCTGCTTGCTGGTGGGAGCCCATAATGCACCCTTCTTTCCTTTCTTCTTTGCCGTGTCTCTTCTTTCCTCCCACATCCTTTGGACATGGCCCTTATGTCCAGGTCCTTGAGGAGGACAGGGAGGGCTCGAGGTCTCCCCTTGAGGCCAGGGCCAATGGGTGCCCCTTGGGGCAAATGGGAAGTGAAGGTCTCGTAGGTGAGCTGTGACATCCCTGCTCCCTACAGGTTTCTAGAAGGCGAGTACGGACGGTATGCAAAGTTGTGAATCCAGTGGCGACAGTGCGGATGACCCTCTCAGTCGTGGCCTACGGAGAAGGGGACAGCCTCGTGTGGTGGTGATCGGTGCTGGCTTGGCTGGCCTGGCTGCAGCCAAAGCGCTTCTGGAGCAGGGCTTCACGGATGTCACTGTGCTTGAGGCTTCTAGCCGAATCGGAGGCCGTGTGGAGAGTGTGAAACTCGGTGAGTGCCACCTCTTGTCCCCAAATGCCTTGACCCTGCCCGAAATCTCATTACTTTAGCTTCTTCCCTGGGGTATGTGTTCCATCATGTATGCTGCCTGGATGTTTTCCATAAGCTTCCTTTGCTCCTCTCGGTAGTCCTCTCAGGTAGGCAGGATAGGGTTCTGGTCTCCATTTTTGGAATGTGACCTGGGGTTCACAGTGTTTAGGAGGGGAGGGGGGATACCCAGAACCCAACTCTCTTGGCAGTGGACAGACCAGTTTCTGTTTCACAAGAAGGGGAATTCTGTGAGTTTCTATTAGTCATTAACTTTTGAGTGTGAATTGGTGTATCATGACTGAGAGTTAACTGGGAAAACAGAAGCTCAGGGCAGTGGAGGTGGAAAGGGATTTTGAGCCTCCTTGTGGGTGATGGGCAGGTCTTAGCATTGTCTGGGAAGAGGGTCTGTCCAGGTTGCAGAGAATTGAGGATTCTGGAGAAAGGAGCCAGGTAAGAGACTTTCCCAGGGGTGGCCACATTATGCCAGGGTTCCTAAAAGATGGGGAATTGCCTGAAATGCAGCTGGGGGCCCGGACTTCCTAGCCAGGGGCTCTGACCATTGAGAGGTTGAGCAAGTAGGAACTGTGAACTGTGGGCTGCATTGACCATAGGATTTTGTGTTTGTTCCCTCATGGGCAGAGAGGCCAAGCAGATTCTGTGTGCCCATTTTTGATGGATGGGGCAAGAGAAATAGGTGGTCAGGCTTAGAATAAGCAGAGGTTGAGGACACATGGGGACCTTCTCTCTTCTTTCAGAGACTTTGATCACACTAAGGGTCTTCCCCTGTGGCATTTACTGGATGGCATATGTGAAGTTGTACTTGCCTTAACCTGGCATGCACAGGACAGTGTGTCAGCAGTAAGGATGAAATTGCCATCCAAGGCATTTGTAAACATGGGGACATCCAGCAGGGGAGCATGGGATTCTTTGTTTTACAACTGATTGGCTTGCCTGGTCTCTCAGAGAAGGGGCACCTCATTTGTGGTTCTTGAGTTTTGACAAGACACTTAGGGTCTGACATGGAAGCAGGAGACGCGAGAACAAAATAGCCCAGTTTCAGTGGTAGCTGACGGCTGAGACAAGTTGTGCAGTGAAATGATGGTACAGGCAGTGAGGAGGGAGAGATGGGGCTTCAGGAGGTTGAGAGGATGCACAATCCAGCAGGAAGCCTTCCTCAGGGGAGGGAGGCTGAGTGGGTCTCGAGTGTGGGGGGAGTTGGGTAGTAGTGAGAAGGATGAGGCAGTACTTGTGGAATGATGTCTGTGAGGAACACCAAGGCAGACCTGCCAGGAGAGTGGAGAACATGTCTAGGCAAGGGCATACATGAGTGTGTTGTGTATGCAGACACCAGGGCTGAAAGCCCAGGCAGCAGTTAGACTTGTTGCAGTGTGAGATGGTAGCTGTGAATATTAGTAGTAAGAGCAAGGGTCAAGAGTGAGAGGCCCCAAGGACACTGAAGGGTGGGATGTGTAGATCTGAAGATAGTAACTGGTACCCTTTGGATGCAGGGGTGTAGCAAGGATAACATAGGCAGAGGAGCATGTGGGAGAGGGCAGAAAATGTCCTCAGATTGGGGCCTGCTCTGGGTTGCCCTACCTCCTGGCAGAGCCTGGGGAGTAGGGGTGGGACACTGATCTTGCAGTGCTCCCCTTGTTCCTGCTGTGTTGAATGTCTGGAGCCTGGACGTCACTCCCAGTGGCTGTGTGACTTGGAGCTCCCTACCGTGCCATGGGGAGGGTCCTCAGGTTTACTAGGGTCTCCAGGATGCTGCCCCCCTTCTGCTCCTGTTGGGAGCTCAAACCATTCAAGATTCTTTGGGCAGCCCCAAGCCTGAGGCTCTAAAGGAGGATTAGTAATAAATGCCCCCAGTGCCCATCAGGAACCCACTGGGTTCTCAGATTTTGGTGCCCTCTGGCCTGCCCACTTCTAATTATTCCAGTGCAGTGACTCTGGGGAAAATTACTGAGTCATTTGGGTGGCAGTTATCTCAGTTATAAGTGGAATCTATTCACTGAAAACTTTGGTTGGTTGCTAGAGGGGAACCCTAATCCCTATTCTGCTCTATTGTGGAGGTAGAATGATCTTCCTGGAGGAAGGAGGGTGAGGCAGTGTTCTAGCCCTCTCCGAAGAAGCTCCCTCCCCTCTAAGAGCCTATTGTTGTCATCATCAGGACACGCCACCTTTGAGCTGGGAGCCACCTGGATCCATGGCTCCCAGGGGAATCCTGTCTATCATCTAGCAGAAGCTAATGGCCTTCTGGAAGAGACAACTGATGGAGAGCGCAGCGTGGGCCGCATCAGCCTCTACTCCAAGAATGGCGTGGCTTGCTACCTTACCAACCGTGGCCGCAGGATCCCCAAGGACGTGGTTGAGGAATTCAGCGATTTATACAACGAGGTGAGGTGTAGAAGGGCAGCTAGGCATAGAGTATGGGGGCAGGGGGCATCTTGGCAGTGTGGAGGGAGTCTAAGATCCTGATCATGTCCTTGCACACTCTCTGGGCCCCGCATTTGGAACATCAGGACAATTTGTGGATAGAATGAAGATGATGAGTAGAGAAATACTAGGTAAGAGATTATTGGTACACATGACTAAATATTTCTCCAGAAAGGCTATAAACATCTTTTATTAGATTTAATACTAGGTACTTAGGTGGTGATTATTGTTATTGCTTTTGAATACTCTTGTAAATGGTAATTTAAAGAAATGTTATTTTCTACTTGTTCCTGGTGTATAGAACTATAACTGATTTATGTATATATATATATATATATATATATATATATATATATATTTTTTTTTTTAGTTACCTTGGTAAATAATTATTTTAATTCTAATACTATATTTATTTATTTGTTTGTTTGTTTGTTTTTGTTTTTAACTTTTATTTATTTATTTTTTTCCTTTTATTTTTTGGTTTTTCAATTACAGTTGTCCCATTTTTCCCCCTAATACTGTATTTATTAATATGTTATATTAATTTATATTATAATAATGTTTTGGAATTTTATGTATCTAATTCTATACAAAAAGTGAGATTTGTTTTCCCTTTCTAATCCTCAGACCAGCATTGTCTAATAGAACTTCCCACAATAATGGAGATGTTTTATACCTATACTATCCAGTATTGTAGTCACTAGCAACATGTGGCTCTTGAACTCTTGCAATGTAGGTAGAGAAACTGAGTATTTAATTTAATTTAATTTTAAATTGCTACAGGTGTCTAGTGGCTACTGTATTGGATAGCATAGCCTAAGACTTTATTTTTCTTGCCTTGTTGCATTAGCCAGTATCTTCAATACAATGTTGGCATGTATCCTTGTCTTATTTAGCTTTTTAAAAATATGTTACTATTTTTAGTATCTTTCAGCGGTGCTGTGAACTGCACTGGACAAGCAAGGTAAAATGTAGGACCTGCCTTCTGATACCTTGTCATTTATAGTATAAAAGATCCTTTACTCCAGCTCTATAAATTGGTCAAAACAAAACAAAACAAAACAAAAAACAAATCCAAAACAATTTTACATTTTCTATGTTTCTTGGGCATGGGAATGGAGAAATGACTCTTGTTTTGGGGTAGTCCCTGCTCACACTGAGACTGGCTTAGTGTGTGCGCACCCACAAATATGTTGTATACAATCCCATGGTATTGTGTGTTTTCATGCATGTACAAAGAGACTGAATTATTAATGAGTAGATAAGAACTAGTATTCTTCAAAATGGAACTTCCTGGTCTACTAGGAATCAGTCATGCTTTGATTCTCAGGCTATTTGAGTGTTTCAAGCATGGATGCCTCTTGCGAATGACCCTGAGGGTCCATGACTTGTTCTTTTACGTGTTCTTAGAAGTAGATTATTGCCAACTTCTGCTTATGGGTTTGATTTTTGAAAACCAAGAGTGTGAGTTGTAGAAAGAAGATTGATTCGGTGGGTTATCAGTCTGGGTGGTGATGCTTTGGACCTGAAGGAAAAGGTGTTAACCATGAGGTCCAGAAATAGATTTTCTTGTGTGGCTGTTAACCAATGCTGGAGGCCATTCTAAAGAGGTGTCATCTAAGCATGTGAAGCCCTGCCTGAGGGTGGTTTAGTAACAAATATGCAGGTTCCCTCCAAAGCTGATAACTTTGAAGGGCTTCTCATTTGAATTCATTATATTTGTTAACAAATAAATGAGTTTCAATAGTATCATAGAGCTTACTCTCTGGAGTGAGACTTATCTTGATTCAAATATTAGTTCTACCATTTATTAGCTGTCTATTCTCCAGCAGTTATATAACCTCTCTGAGCCTTACATTCCTCATCTGTAAAATGGACATAGTTATACCTACTACATAGTGTCATGAGGATTAAATGAAATTCTGATGAAAAGGACTTAATGAGAATTGGGATATTAGCTGTTATAGGCTTGTCTCATTTCCCCTGGGTCACATTGGGAAGATGTCATTTAACCCAGGTTGGAGACTGTACGCATATGAAAAACCCATGTTCCGTTAAGTCTGTCTTAGTTGGTGATTGACAGAGAGAGTCACATATACAGACTAAATTTGCTACTCCTCAGCTGGGCATTTTGGCCTCTAGTCCACATAAGTGTCTTATGACTGAAGGGAGGAAAAAATAAACAATTTAACTCATTTACTTCTTCATATTTTCTACTTTAGAGACATGTTTAATTCATTTTTCTATCTCATGTGGCAGCCTTTTCCTTCAATGCAATGGTTGGTGGTGGCCGATGCCACCCTCCTTCCTCCGCTCTGCAGCCCAAGGATCTGTGCCAGGGCTGGGTTAAAGGGCAGATGTCATTCCAATGAATGTGTGCTTCAGGAGGGGAAATACACCATTCATCAGCACCAGCCACAGATGTTTGGTCAAGGAGTCTGAATTTGCCAGTGTTCTGGGAGGGAGAGAGGGTGTGTGGTCGTGCCCAGAAGCCTTCAGTGATGCCAGGGCCTTGGATAAAGTTCAGAGTGCTTGACAAGACCCTTAGTCCTTCATGCCCCAGCCCCTGCCTGCCTTTCTGAAGTCATCTCTTGCAACTTTCTCTTTCCTCGCTGCTCACATCAGCAACATTGAATCACTTTGAACACAATGCATCTTACATTCTCTCTCTCCCCTTGTTCCTCTCTTTAATCTTTGAGTATGCTGTTCCTTTTGCCTGAAACACTTTTCCTCTCCCTCCCACTGCCATCCTGGCTATCTCCTGACTGTCCTAGGTTGCCTGGGGTGATCTCACAACCCCTGGGCTCTTTCCCGTCATAGCGCGTTTTGTGATGCCTCCCAAACTTGAGTGAGGACAGAGGATCAGGGGTATGTCCATCTGGTTCACTTTTACAACCTGTGTCTGGCAAAGAACCCAGTAAATGTTTGTTGATGAATGTGGGGGCTTGGACCTTCCTTTTGGGGAATCCCATGTCTGATCCAGGGCTGGCTTCCTTTCCTCAGGAAGACCTGCCCAGTGTCTGGTAGGGGTGATATGCCAGGCAGGCAGGGAGGGCAGCGCGACCTACCCAAGGGATCATTCATTTCTTTCTGTTGCTGAGACATGGGTTGAAGTTCTTAACAAAATATGCCTATGGAATGCATTTCCATTCTTTGGCACACTGGGGCCTCCCTGCCCTCCATATGCCCTGCCCCACCACAGCAATCTTTTAAACCTGAGTCTGAGTCCTACAGTAAAGGGAGCACCTTGTGTGGATCAGAGCAGGGCTAGGCAGCATCTGCTGGGAGATCAGACTTCAGAGCTCCTTCTGCTCCCTCTCAAAACACTGGCCAGGCCCTGACCAGCGTGGCTCAGTTGGTTGGAGCATTGTCCCGAAGACTGAAAAGCTGCAGGCTCAATTCCCTGCCAGAGCACATACTCAGGTTGCAGGTTCAATCACCAGTTGGGGTGTGTATGAGAGGCAACTGATCAATGTTCTCTCACATCAGTGTTTCTCTCTCTCACCCTGGCTGGTGTGGCTCAGTTGATTGGGTGTGGGCCTGCAAACCAAAGGGTCACTGTTTTGATTCCCAGTCAGGGCACGTGTCTGGGTTGTGGGCCAGGTCCCCAGTTGGGGGCGTGCAAAAATCAACCACATATTGATGTTTCTCTCCCTGTCTTTCTCTCTCCCTTCCCCTCTCTCTAAACATAAATAAATAAAATCTTTAAAAAAATAGTTCCTCTCCTCACTTTTCTGCCTCCCTAAAAGCAATGAAAAAATGTTCTCGGGTAAGAATTAAAAAAATAAAAAAACCAGACACATTGGCAGGCCACCACTGCAGACTGCCCTCTTGAGTGAAAGCGAAGCAGATATGCTTAGGCAGAGGTGGCAGGGAAAGGGTTTGTGCATTTGGCTCTTGGAAAAGGGAGATGTATGCAGGTCTGGGTTTTAAAGTGGTAGGCTGCTTGGCCATGGAGATCCCGTGAGGAGCAGTTCCTTTCCCACACACTGTACAGGCACCAAACATCTTACTTTTCTCAGCAAGGGCCCAGCAACAGAGACTCCAGGGCCCATCCTGCCTCCCTCGCAGGCCCAGGCAGCCTTAGAGGGTAGTGTCTGGAGGAGGCTGGTTGCCCATGGGAGCTTGCCATCCTCAACCCATGACCCTGTTGAGTCTCAGTGCCACATTGAGCACCACAGTGATGCACCAAGGAAAGAGGGGTCGTAGGCTTGGTATATCTGGGGTCATCTGGGAAGTACTGGGGCCCTTCGGTCTGAGATGAAGGTGAGATGAGGAGCATGTTTTCAGTCTCCTCGGGTCTCTCTGGCAGGTCTATAACTTGACCCAGGAGTTCTTCCGGCATGGTAAACCAGTCAATGCTGAGAGTCAGAACAGCGTGGGGGTGTTCACCCGGGATGAGGTGCGCAACCGTATCAGGGATGACCCTGACGACACGGAGGACACCAAGCGCCTGAAGCTCGCCATGATCCAGCAGTACCTGAAGGTATCATTATCTGGGAGCTTAGCTGAGAACAGTGCCAGAGTAAGGAAGATCGTTCTGGGGAATCTGGGTCCTAGGAGGCCATGCTGTTCTGAGGTCATGTTCTGACCCCTGCCCAGCACTGCGTGTCACCTGGCTTCTCTCTGGTTCTTTCCACAGGTGGAGAGCTGTGAGAGTGGCTCACACAGCATGGATGACGTGTCCCTGAGTGCCTTTGGGGAGTGGACAGAGATCCCTGGCGCCCACCACATCATCCCCTCAGGCTTCATGCGGGTTGTGGAGCTGCTGGCGGAGGGCATCCCGGCCCACGTCATCCAGCTGGGGAAACCCGTCCGCTGCGTGCACTGGGACCAGGCCTCGGGCCGCCCCCGGGGTCCTGAGATTGAGCCCCGTGGCGACGGTGACCACAATCACAACGCCAGGGAGGGTGGCCAGGGTGGAGGGGAGCCCCGGGGCGATGGGCGGGACGAGGACGAGCAGTGGCCTGTGCTGGTGGAGTGCGAGGACTGCGAGGTGATCCCGGCAGACCACGTCATCGTGACCTTGTCACTGGGCGTGCTCAAGAAGCAGCATGCCAGCTTCTTCCGGCCAGGCCTGCCCACCGAGAAGGTGGCTGCCATCCACCGCCTGGGCATCGGCACCACCGACAAGATCTTTCTGGAATTCGAGGAGCCCTTCTGGGGCCCTGAGTGCAATAGCCTGCAATTTGTGTGGGAGGACGAGGCGGAGAGCCGCCCCATCACCTACCCTCCCGAGCTCTGGTACCGCAAGATCTGCGGCTTTGACGTCCTTTACCCGCCCGAGCGCTACGGCCACGTGCTGAGCGGCTGGATCTGCGGGGAGGAGGCCCTCGTCATGGAGAAGTGTGATGACGAGGCGGTGGCCGAGATCTGCACAGAGATGCTGCGGCAGTTCACAGGTGCGGCTCTGCGCCACCACTGTGCACTTCTACCTGCCTCTCTCCAGCCACCTGCCGCCCTCTGCCAGACCCCCCAGAATCCCACGAACCGTGTGGGAGCTCTCCCCTGGGCAGATTATGAAAGAGGTGGTACGGTCACTGGGAGGGCTGCCACCGGGTGCCACGTCTCAGCCTCGGGCTCCTAACGTTGCAGGCTCTCGCCTCTCTGGAGCTCCAGACACTCAAAACCATAGACTCCGTGTTTCTTCTCCCTCAGGGCTGAAGGTAATGACTGGGCTGTCACCGCAAAGCCTCAGATTGCCCATATCCACTTGTTGCTTTGCTAAGAGATGGATTTTTGTTTCATTGCTGGATTCTTTTGGTTGAACATCTTTCATCCACTGTCCCTGGGAAGGCTCACAAGAATCCCTGAAGTTGGAAGGAAACATTATTTAGAATGTTTTTCGGATAGGAAAATTAAGGCCCAGGGAGATGAGGTGTTTTGCTGGGGTCACAAGGAGGTGTGAGGGGTGCACAGCTTGAACCTCAGCCTCCCTCCTCCTCCGTCCTCCTGACCTCTCCATGGCGGCCTGGCCCACTTGGGAGCTGGAGGTGGATGGGAGCGCTCTGTTCAGGGCATCTTCTATGTGTGGCTGTTTCTTATCCTCCTTCCTCTTGGCTCTCCCGACTCCCCAACAGGAAACCCCAACATTCCCAAACCTCGGCGAATCCTGCGCTCGGCCTGGGGCAGCAACCCCTACTTCCGAGGCTCCTATTCATACACGCAGGTGGGCTCCAGTGGGGCAGATGTGGAGAAGCTGGCCAAGCCCCTGCCGTACACAGAGAGCTCTAAGACAGCGGTGAGTGTGGGAGTGCTCCGTCTGCGGGGGGGTTGGGGTGAAGAAGGGTCTGGGAGGCGTGGGTGCGCACATTTTGCATGTGTGCTTGGCCAGGGGAGAGGGGAGAAGGGTTGTAGTTACTGAGGAGTACCGAGGTCAGACAGGGATGGAGTACCTCCTATAAGGGAAGAGAAAACAAGAAAGTATGCACTTAACATCTGGAAGAAAAAATGGAATCAAATTGAAATGTTAAACACTTCTGTTGTGAAAACAGTCATTTAGTGCTGTGCTGTCCAACTGGCAGCCATCAGTCACATTCCATTTAATTAATTAAAATATAATAAATTAAAATTGTAGTTCCTCGGTTGCACTAGCCACATTTCAGGTTCAATAAGCCACCTATGGCTGGTGGCTACCTTATTAGGTTATGTGGCTCTGGAACATTTCTCTCATCGTGGAAAGTTCTATTGGACTGAATTGATTCAGTGGAAGTAAGTTTTCACTTTTTGCCTTCAATATGTTTTAGAATATAAATTGAGAATACTTATCCTCTCCCAAATCATATCACCTATATAATAAATAATATGTAAGAAAAAAAAATATGAGAGAAATAATTATATATATTTCCGCTTTATTAAGTGGATTTTGAGTTCCTCCCTGCAAGTATGCACACTCAATAAATGTTAAAGTCCCAACAAAATTAATGTAAAACAATTTTTTGGTGGAATTGGTGCTTCCACTAGCCTCTCTCCATCTGCCAGTGTGGAGTCAACAATCAGCAAGGTGCGTAGTGCCTGGCCGCTGTGCTCAGGTGGAGAGGGGAAAAGGCCCTCACTGCTGCTATAGCCAACAGCTGTGGCTTAAACAAGACAAGTTTACTTCTATCACACCAAGGGAAATCCAGAGTGGGTGTCAGGGCTTCGTATCTTTAGCACCCTGTGCCATCTTCAAGGCCTCCTTGTGGTCCAAGAGGGCTTCAGAGGCTGCTGCTCTCACATTCACATTTTAGGCTGGAAGGCAACAGTGCACTTGAAGCTGGTTGGCCAGAACTTAGTCACATGACTGTTCCAGCTGTGGGAGAGGCAAGGATACATCATTTTTATTCTGGATGGCAGTGGACCTAGTTAAAAATCAGGGCTTTGTTACTGAGGAGAAAGGAGAATGGATGTGGGAGTAGGCAGCTTGCCCTCTGCCATATTACGAGTTCCCCCTTTCAGTTTTACCACCTCCGTGTGTTCCTGTTCAGTGGGTCAGAGCCTCAGTACTCTTAAGTGGGTGGTCCGTGAACCAGCAGCCACAGCATCACATGGGAGCATGTTAGAAATGCAAACTCCCAGCCCACTCCAGGCCTGCCAGGGTCCCCAGTTGCTGCCTTTGCACATGCAGTTTGAGATGCCAGGGGATGAAGTCCAAACTCAAGCTTAAAATGAGATCACTTGTGCTTTGCCTGGACCCCAGCTAGACAGCCTGCATTCTTGAGGTTGAGACCTGGCTGTACCAAAATTGTCACTGTCCCCAGAACAAGGCCTGCCTTGGTACATTTTTGCCCCCACTTTCCTTCTTTCTGAAACATCCTTTGCCTGTTTGTTTACCTAGCATCTTCTAAGAAGTGGCCCAAAGGTCCCGTCCTCTGGGAAGCTTTGTGTGTCTCCCGCAATCATGAACCTCTTTTCTGAGCTCTCAGCCCTTCACCCAAACACCCATCACATCACATATGACACCATTAATAATTGGGTTTCATGTCTGGCTTCCCCACCAGCAAGGAAGCTCCTCAAAGCAGCAGCCTGGTCACCTTTTATCTTCCAAGTGCCCAGAACAGTCCCTGGATCCTAACAGGGGCTCCATAAAGGTTTGTTAAATTACCGCCTAACTTTGTTGAGTGCTTATGTTCTTCCAGGTTCTAAGTGCTTTAGATACATTATTTCACTTAATTCTTCCAACCACCCTTAGAAAGCAGGTGGCACAAACCCATTTTGCAGATGTGAACACTAAAGCTTAGGGAGGTTAAACTGCTTTCCTTGAGTGCCCTGCTAAAAGAGGTGCAATGAGTCTCTGAGGCTGCAGAGCCAGGATTCCTAAAAACATTGGAGCAGACAGAACTGAGGCCTGGTGTTGGGGCAGAAGCAGGGGAAGGTGGCCAGGTGGGGTGGGCAACTCCTCATCCTGTGGAAGCAGCAATACCTGCATATCAGATGCCTGCTCAGTCCTCTGACTTGTAGTATGGATGGGGATTTCTGGGGTAGACAGGTAGCCTCTGGATCTCTCTTGCTCCTCCACCTTCACTTCCCCATCCCATGCCCAGCCCATGCAGGTGCTGTTCTCCGGTGAGGCCACCCATCGCAAGTACTACTCTACCACCCACGGTGCTCTGCTCTCTGGACAGCGTGAAGCCGCTCGTCTCATCGAGATGTACAGAGACCTCTTCCAGCAGGGAACCTGAGGGCCCTTGTTGCTGATGAGCGTGTTCCTTAAAGAACCACTAACTCGTGACTGCCAGCCCTGCCCCTTGATGCCAGCCCTGTTCTCCTAATTTCCTAATCCTCTGTAGAATGGATTTGTATCTTTGGTAGAGCTAGACACCCTGACTGGCTTCAAACCTGGCCCTGTAGCTTTTCCTTTCCTCCATGCCAGGTGGTGACCAGGGTGGGGCCTGTTGATTTACCTCTGTGCTCTGGCCACCGACCTCCCTTGTCTTCCCCTTCACTCCCCTCCTGCCTTGTCATTGTAAGTGCCTTCAATACTTTGCATTTTGGGATAATAAAAGAGGCTTGTCCTTCCTGTGCTCCTCAGCTTCTCTCTTCTACTTTTCTCAGCAGTGTGTGTGTGTGTGTGTGTGTGTGTGTATTATAGTCCCTTTGAGAGGGTGGTGGTGGGAGCCATGGCCTGGCTGTACCCCCAGAAAGGAAGGTCCTTGCCTTTACTGGAAGAGATATTCCCTCGCCCCATTTTGTTTGTGGTGGTTTGCCTTCCTGCTGGAGAGACCCCCCTCAGGGATAAGGGCCCCTCACTGCCTAGCCCCAGTTCCTTAAGAACAGGCCTGGGACTGCCTGGTGGTCCTTTGCTGGACTTTTAAGAGCTTAATTGAGTGATATGGCCACAGGGAGTGAAGGTGAGTTTCATGGGAGGGGACACCTGTTGTGGCTCCATGCCAAACTCAGCTGTGTTAATTATTAACCATTATCACCTGGCCCTGAGGCCCTGGGTCAGGCCCTTGGGTGGCTGCTGTTGACTTTGGGAAAGTGGATAGTCTGGCCATTATTTGGGAAAGGGGATAGCCTAAAGTGTTGCCCACCTGTTGTGTTTCAAGGGTCTACCCCTTATTGGGGGATGGTGGTGGTCTTTTCTCTTTTTACTGAGTGAAGCACACATACACACACGCACATCCCTTACATATATTTAGCCACATACACACACGTACACTCCTACACAGATACATCATCTCAAACCCTTCCCCATACACATCATCTCATTTACACACATATGCATTGACCCTGAGAGAACATTTAGTCATTTTTTTCACTCAAGATTTCTACTGATAGAGTTTGAATTCTATAGAGTTGAGGGGTTGGGTGGTAGAGGAAGTTGTGAAAAGCCAGGTGGGCCCCCTGGTCCAACTCTGGATGAGCTTAGGTTGGGTCTCCTGCTTGGAAGTTCAGGGTACTGCCCTTGATGTGACTCTACATCCTCTCCTCCCTCACCTCAGGTTATGATGGAACTGTCCAACCTGCAAATGCACCTCAACACATGCTTGCCTGAACCCATCTACATGCATACCTACCTGCGTGCACATATCTAACAGGCAGCTTGCTTTGCCAGGATTGATCCACCAGACGTCTTCATGGAGTTTATATTCACCTGATGCATATCTTAAAGATATATAAGTATATTAATTAAAAATATTTTGCACAGAGGATCTATCGATGTGGTTCTTTAAGCTCAAAAGCCATGAAGGCAACGCTGAAACATTTCCCAGACACTGGCCTGCAGTACCATTGCCACTCCTCTCAGCCCCATGGTGGTGGTCTTATGTATCCGTTTCTAGATATAAGTCAATAGAAATGTATTCCCTTCTCTTTCCTTTTTATAGAAAAGTGACAAACTTCATCCTGTCTGCATTTTGCTTGTTTTAGTTAAGATAATGTGTCTTGGAGCTCTTTCCATAATTACTTAAACAGACAATGTAAATTTGGACCTGTCTCCTTCCTGGCCCCAAGTTACTTTATGGGACACACCTTTTATTAATTACACCTTGGGAGGCACTGATCCAGCATGAACCTTCCCCACATCCTGGATTTCCCCCACTAACTGTGATGGGATAGGCAGAGGCTGCCCATCACATAAGAAATGGGGCAGAAGGTCATTAAGTAGAGTCTCCAGATCACAGGTGTAGGAATTTTAAAGGACTCCATGGGGATGAAAAGGCCTGAAATGCTTATGTGGTGACTGCATGTTGGGAGCTTCAGGCGTGGGCCAGAGGGAGGGAGAGAATATTTGCTTATTGCTGACCACCTGCCAGGCAAGATGTCAGTTGTAAATGCTGGGCACTTCTGATTGGACATGGATGACAACTCTGGCCAGGGAGGGCAATTTATCCCCATGGGGAACAAAACCACCCAGGGTTGAGTGACACACCCATTGTCACTCAGGTAGGTGGCGACGCTGAGACTTGAACTGCAGTGTGTCTGAGTCTGCAGTGCAGGCTCATTCTATTGCACAATAAAAAGAAGACGCTTGTGCCACACAAAACAACAAAACACCAACACTAGGCCATTGCTGGAAAGAGTAGAAATGGGTACAGCAACACTGAAACTATGGCAGATTGTACTGAAGTTGGTCATGTGCCCACCAGCCTTTCCACTCCTGTGTATACTCACCCCAGAGAGATGAGTGCGTGCGCCCACTAAAAATACATACCAGAATGTTCATAGCATCATGGTTCATAGTACCTTAAAACTGGAAACAGCTCAGATGTCCATCAGTAGAATGGACAAACCAGTACATTCATACAGTGGAATGCTAACATACCAATAGAATAACATGGGTTGATATTTGCGACATCTATTAATCTTAAAAATATGTTGAGTGAAAAGCCAGACACAAGGCTATAGGCATACCTTGTTTTATAGTGCTCCATTTTATTGTGCTTTATGTTAAGTTTTCACAAACTGGGGCAAGCCCTCCACCAGCAAAAAGATTATGACTTTTTTTGTTGCAATATTCGGTTTATTGTGGTGGTCTGGAACCAAACGGCAGTATCTCGTAGGAGGAATGCTTGTATATACCATATATTTTCTTTTATGTGAAGTAAATGTGCAAACCTAATCTATGGTGTTAGAAATGAGGGGATGGGGTAGTGCCTGGGAGGGAGTGTGGAGGCAGTTTCTGGGTTAGGGAAATGCTCCATATCTTGACCCAGGTGGTGGTTGCATGGATGTATACATTGGTGTAAATGCATTGGGTTATATACTGAAGATGTATGTACTTTGTGTATGATATAACTCAATTAAAAAAGTTTAAAAAAGTCTGAGGATGCCCTTCCCCTGACCCTCTCATCCCAAAACATAGCATTGTGTTGGCCCAGTGAATTTCTTCCTTACAACAGAGATGATGTGTCGTGAGAGCAGGTAAAGGGAGGAATGGCGTACTTATGCCCCGTTGGCGCTCTGGTGATAAGGATTGGCTTGCATTTACATAGGATGCCACCGTGTACCAGATCCCTTGCCTGCGTCCTCTCATCTGGGCATCTGCAGTGCATGAAGGAGGTGGCGATTGTCTCACAGCTGAGGAAACCCAGGTTCCCAGACGGACCTGTGTGGGGCTGTGCCAACTCAAGGGGAAGGGAGCACCCCCAGGACGGGGGTGGGGGAACCTCAGGGGTCCAGGTGGAAACAGGTGCAGGAGGGGTAGCCCTGGAGAGTTTGCCAAAGCAGTCAAGCCCTCCAATGCACTACCTCCATACCAAATAATTGTGTAATGAGGGTAGCACTTACGAGTTTGAGCTTCAAAAGCAGATTCAGAGCAGGTAAAGCCCAGCAAGAGCCATTCAGAAGGAAGGAGAGACTGATGTACCAGGAGCACAGCATGAGTACCTTGCTGGGACTATTTCTGAAGCAGCCTTGACATTGATTGAAACCCAAAGGACTCGATCAGGGGTGGAAAATGTGGCCTCAGGCCGACACCCGTGCCAACACCTGCTATCCAATTCCTATCACCTGTGGAAGGTCACTTGAGAGGAAAGTTTTTTTCCTGGCACTGGATACTAGGTAGAATTGTTTGCATTGTTTCTCAAGCTGTCGGCATCTGTGAATCCTTGGGCAAGGCATTCAGTTGTGTTTTTGTGGAAGCCTCGAAGCGTTCCCTCAAGGGACCTGGGGTACTGGGCAGGTACTATCTCTTTTCACATTTGCTGCTACTGGGCAGGCGAGTAATACGTTAGCTCCCACTTTTTGGGAGCCACTTGGAATGTCTGCCCTGCCCACAAATGTAGGAGTAAGTGTCTCTGGTTAGAGTCACCCTGCATTCACTTGGGCCTGTTGGGATGAGCCCAAGGGTAATCCCAAGGCACAGAGTGAGGTTGTCTGCGGTTCAGTTCTAGAGAGATGCCTGTCTAATGAATAGCCTGTCAAACATAATGGTAGTATTTACATGAGGCCATGCTTTCTCATAATGACCAGCTGGGCTGTTTGTGGAGGCTGCTTGTGATTTGTGTAGGATAATCAAATGCCAACAAACAGAAGGATTTGTGGCCCTACCCAAGTGGCATCTGGGACAGCTAAGCTCATGTTAGGTATTTCATATAAGAAAGAAAGGGTCGGTCACAGCCCTGCTTCACTGAGATGATGGATATAAAAGCTGTTCTCACCTCCCATGGTTCTAGGGGTGGTTGTTGAACACCGATTTTGCAGGAGTGTTCAAAACCTGGATCTCTGTTAGGGGACCATGTCAGGCATATTTTATTTCAGTGAGCTCAGTATTTGAGCCATTTTGATCTGTTGGATTGGGTGTTCCCCTTCATGTCACTGCAGAGCCCACTACTACTTTTTATCTTGGATCTGTCCCCTTGCCCCCCTCTCATATGTAGGGCACATGGGGTCACACAGTCATCTGTCCATGCCTAGTTCAAGGCCATGATTGAGACCAGATGTCTTATAGATCTTCCTTCCCATTTCTGGGCTACTCAATGCCCTTCCCAGCAACACGAGTCATTGTTCTCCTTTTGCTTAATGAACTCAGGTTAGGCTTTTATAACTAGTGTTAAATTAATTTGATTAGTCCTGACTAATTAAAATTGGTTCCAGGAGTGGGGGCGGGGTTAGTTATCTATCATTTCACTAGATTTCTTTCCAATATCCTAACTCTCATGCCATTTGTTGTGTTAAAGCCCAGTCATGGATCCATCATCTGCTTTCTCCACAGGTATGTCTGCGTCACCAATAGGAACAGCTGGAGAAAAACACAAAGCCACACCTGCTGGCCAAACATACAGCAAAGCAAAGCAAACAACGCACCACCTATAGGAGTTTTCCATGGACTTAATGTCCAAAGCGGAACTCTTGATCTGCTTCTTCCCTAATCTACTCTACTTGGTTTGAGCAAGCACTCCCAGCATTTGGCTCAGGACAAACACCTGAGACACTGAGGCCTCTTTTCCTTTCATACTCCATATCTGATCATCAGATTTGCCATCAGCAAATGTTGGCTTTACCTACAAGACACGTCCTGAATCTGATCACTTGGAGCGCTCTCCCCTGCAGTAGCCTCCTGCACAGTGTTCCTCCTTCCACACTCACCCCTTAGCCTGGTCTACACACAGCAGCCAGTGTGAGCCTTTAAAAATGTGAACCCAGCCATATGCTTCCCTGGTTTCCAATGACTCCCACCACACTGGACATAAAAGGTGGTCTCCAATGCCTTATGTTACCTGTCCCCTGGCTCCCACTTTCTGCCCCCTTCCCTTGGCCCTGGTTGTCTCCTTTATCTGGAATGTTCCCAGATATTTGCAAGTCTCTTTTCCTCACTGTGTTCAGGTCTCTATTCAGCTGTCACTTCATTGGGAAGACTTCTCTAAGCACCTGTATTCATAGCACATCTGGTACCCTGCTCCCTCCTCTTGCCTGCTTCTTCACAGCCCTTCTCTTTCACTTTTGTCATTTTTTGTTTATTTTTATGTAGTGTCCAAAGTAGTAGCTGGTGTAATAGTAGGTTACCAAATATTTGAAGAATGAATGAACAAGTAAAGGAAAAAGTCAAGCCAAATGGCGCCAACTTCTGCACCCACACTCGGTGCTGGCTGGCGACCTGCCTGGGTTTCCCTTGTCCACCTCTGACTCTCCTGTCTCTTCACTGTCAACAGGCAACCTGGTCTCCTGTGTCACAGACAAAACAAGCCAACTGAAGGCAACTTCCTCATCAAATCTATAGCACGCCTTCACACCAGTTCTTTTAGTCTCCTCCCACGCCCACACAAAGGAAGTGTGTGGCCCTCCACTTGTACCTCCCATGTCCCAAACTCAGGGACTTGTCTCATCCATTCCTCTCCCCTTTCTCTCTGGGACGCCCTTCGCATCCCTATTTCAATGTGTTCATATCTTTCCCATCACCCACCCCTCTCTTGCTACCGCCTTCTGCTTCCCCTTCACAGTCAAGCTTCACACTAGCATTTTCTACACGTGCTCTCTCTGCATCCTCACTGTCCTCATCCTCCATATTGTCGGGGGTCAGTCTCAGGTTGCTGAGGGAAATAGAGGAAGGGCTGGGCTGGCTCCCCCTCTCACCATAGCAGGGACAGGTTAGGAGAAGCTGCCCTGACTCCAGGGTCCCTGAGTAAGAATAACTTCATGAGCTGAACCACGTCCTCTGGCGCCATCTGCTGGCCATATTGAACTACAGCTCTTTTGCTTCAGGGAAAACGTTTTGGGATTCTATGTGAGCTTTTCGGAATTAAAAAAAAAAAAAAGACAATAAAACAATAAATCACAGGAAGTACCTTTAATTAATCTTAAGTAAATGAATAAAATAATATGGTAAATTTTTCTAGAGTGTCATTTAAAAAAATTCTTAACAGTAAAAACAGCCTTTGGCCCCCAAGATAAGATAGTTCATTCATTCATTCATTCATTCATTCACCAGACTTTTAGTGATTTCCTTTTGTATGCCAGCTTCTGTGCTAGCTATAGAAGTTTAATTATGCTTTAATAAGTAAGTTTACTAAATAAATAAATAAATAAGGATTGTGAGCTTATTTTGCTTCTCAAATGAAGCATGACTGTATGATTTCAATTCTTTAAATTTGTTGATTTTTGTTTTATGGCCCGAATATGACCTATATTGGTATATGACTGACGGTGCTTGCAAAGGGTGTGTATTCTGCTATTGTTGGGTGGAGTGTTGTATAGATGGTGATTAGATCCTGTTGGTTGATGGTGCTATTGATTTCTTCTCTATCCATGCCAATTTTTTGACTAGTTTTATCAGCTGTTAAGAGAATACTGTTGAAGTGCTCAACTATAATTGCTTATTTATTTATCCTTTCAGTTCTATCAGTTTTTTTTGTACCAGTAGACTTTTTTAAGAACAGCTTTAGACTTAGAGAAAAAGTAAGTATATACAGTCCCTTCCATTTTTCCTATTATTAACATCTTACATTAATACAGTACATTTGTTACAACTAATGAACTAATATTGGAACATTATTATTAACTAAAGTCTATAGTTCCTTAGTTTTTACTTAATGCCCCTTTTCTGTCCCAGAATTCTACCCAGGATACCATGTTACATTTAGTTATCATGTTTCCTTAGGTTTGTTCCCTCTTAGTTGTGACATTTTCTCAGATTCTCCTTGTTTTTTTTTAATCCCAAGTAATAAAGATGATGTTCTATTTTTAAAAACCGTTCTTAAAGTTTTATTTGATATATTTAGACCTATAGTGGACTTGTGGTAGGAGACAGGGATCCAGGTGTATGCTTATTCCTCCTTGTTGGCTGGTCATCCCAATGTTACCTGTTGGATGATCCACACTTTCCCCACTGATTTAACATGGCATCTAGTGATAATTGCTGGGGAATAGGAAGAATTTAGTTTTTGAATATTGATTTAGATGTGGTTAAATTGCAAACTCTTTTATTCATTTGGATTACTTATCAGTCACTTTTCTTGGGTTTTCTAGGCAGATTACATTACCTGCAAAGTTTGATAGTCAAATTTCTTTACTGTCAATATGCCTGTTGTTTCTTTTTCCTTTTCTTATTGCATTAAGTGTAACTACTGGTACAATGTTGAGTCAAAGAATGCTATGGGGATTGTAGCCTTATTCCTGATTTAATGGGAATGTCTGTAACATTTCTAATAAGAATCCTGTTTGCACTGTTTCAGGACACTTTTTATCAGGCTAAAGAAATCTCCTTCTGTATTAGTTTGTGAACGTTTTTTATTATGAATGAATATTGAATATTACTAAGTGTGTTTTCTGCATCTATTGAGATGATCATAGGGTTTTTCTCCTATAATCTGTTAACGTGTTAATTACATTGATGAAATTTCTCATGCTTTTCTTGTATTTTTGGGACAGTCTTTGCCTTGTTGTATCAGCCAGCTTAGGCTAGGTTCTAGCGAATTGCAGCAGAAGTTTATTTCTTGCTCATCTCACATGAGCCCAGAGGATTGATTTTATATTTTCTTAATTCTAGGACCCATATTGATGGAGCATCTTCTGGTAGATGGAAAAGAGAGATATTGGAACATCTTAATGTTTCTGGTCAGGAGTAGCATGTGTTACTTTTAGTCTCATTTCATTGGTCAAATCAAGTCAGGGCCTGAGCTTGATGTCAGTGAACAGGCATACAAACGTCTTTCAAAAAGTATCCAGCAGGTTGGGGCAGTGAATGTTTTGTCAATTACACTGGTCTTGCTGGATTTCATGTGCATATATTTATTTAGGCTTTTGCATCTGTGTTCACAAGTGACCTAAGATTTTTCCCCTGGGCTTTCCAGGGATTTTCCCCCTCCCTCTTGGGCTTTTAAAACAATTTGGGTAGTTCTACATATTTTTACTATATATATTGGGACAGTATGTACAAAATGTTAATTATCTGTTTCCTGGAGATTTAAAGAACTTTTTTGCAAAACTAGCTGGACTTAGTGCAATTTTTTTGGAAGTAGATCTTTGGCTGTTCTTTTAATTTCTTTGATGGTTGATGTTCTGTTAAGATTTTCTACTTTGGGGGGGTGAGATGAAATTTTAGCAATTTATATTTTATTAGAAAATTGGTCTTTTCATGTTGGTTTAAACATTTACTGTCTAAAATTTTTCAACCACGTATTCTCTTTTGTGACTTTAGTTATATCCCCTGTTTGTTTCAGATTTGTTGTTTTTTATTGTATTTGCATTGACCAGGCTTTGTCAGGGGGTCCTTTTTCAAGGAGGAGTTCATGCATGTTTGGGAACATCTGTGTTTTGCCTCTATATGTATGAATTACACCTTATTTAGCCTATAAAGCCATAGTCTCTTCTTAGAGTTCCCTCTGCTCTTCACAGACATGTACAACAGGATCTCATTTGATTCTTACAAAAAGGTGTGAGCTGGGCCTCACTGACAGAGGAGGGAACCTAGGGCTTGGCAGGGTGGGGCACTTGTTCCTGGCCAGTGCTTGTTCTAGCTCAGGACGAGAGCTAGATTGGAGTTGCCACTTATGGTAGGTGATAGCAGAAGTGACCTCAGTTCTTCCCTCTTCCCCATGACCACATACTTTGCCTTGTGGCCTTACATCTCTTCCTACTAAAAATGTTGTTCTGGGCTGAATTATGCACCACCCTCCCCCCTGGTTCATATGCTGAAGTCCTAACTCAGCTTTCTGAGCTAGACTGAAAGATTGTTCAGCAAATATTCAATTTCCTCTCCTTCTGGGAGAAGAGTATGTTTTCCTGGACCACCAACTTCGAGCTTGGCCACTTCACTTGTTTTGGCCAATGGAATGTGAGCAGTCATGGTGCAGTATGAGCAGAAGCTTTAAACGTGCTTGCACAATTGGGTTTGGCATCTCATGTACTCGCCATTTGTCATGAGAATAACATGTATTTGATAGCTGATATTTCAGGGAGAATATAGAGAAAAGGGGAATAGATCAGACTGAGCCCACAGGAGCCAGAAACTAAACCTAGGACCTGCAGGAGAACAAATGCTTTCTCCTGTAAACTGTACATTTTGAGGTGGCTTGTTTTGGGGCATTATCCCAGCAATAGCTGACTGATACACCTCTGCTTGGGGGTATCATCCAGCCCAAAAGGGAAATTTCTAGGCATTAGTGATAGAGTGAGCAATGGACCCATAGACAAGGAAGCCACCCAGAATTCAAGGGTGGCTCAGTCCCAACAAAGGGGCCTTGCAGGAATGGGCCAAGGGATTCAGGTCTGCAGAGTATACATTTCATGGCTTGACTCTGGCTCAAGGAGCTGGAGAAGACAGAAGCCAGAGGGCATTCTTTTAGTTCAGTTCTACCAGACTGAGGAAAATCTTCTACTCCCACCATCCAGTCCTCAGCTAATGAGGAAAAGCTTTGTTCTACAAATTCAGATCTGCTGGCTATTCCTTTTCCATCAAATGGAGCCCCTGAGAACTGTACCGTTCTACTCTGCTCTCCAGGTCTCTTCTGACCTCAGACCCACAAGCCTGGACGGTCCAGCGAGCAGGTAGAAAGTTCTTGTAGGGAACTAGGAGGATGGGGGATGATGACTGTGTCCTCAGCTACTCAGAAAGCAGTTAGAGGGCAGTAGGACATGACTAGAGCTCAGATGACTGGGAAGGTTCTTCTTGGACTTAGGGATGGGGAGCAGGGGATATGCGGTAGAAAGGGTGGAGCCTTTAATGGGAGGAAAAACTCTGGCAGGGCCCTTGAGTCTGTCCTTTGGTGTGGCTTCCTCAGCTCTGGAGTCCCCGCTGCTTGCAAATGTTGACTGATATCCTTACTTTTCCGACCTGGTTTGAATATCTATCCTCCTTTTAGGTCTTCGTTGGTGTTTTAAGGGGAGGGCTTGGTAGGATGCCACTTTAAGTTAGGAAATATCTGTCCACCATTTAAAACAAACCTTTCCTACACTGACAGGGTGTACAAGCTTCAGTATTGGAGTCAGGAGAAAATTTGTGTATGGACAATCAGAGTCAACCTTCTATGTTTTACCAAAGTAAATATGAGGTAGTGAAGACAGTGTTGGGGCTGGATATGTGGATTTGTGACATGGATGCTCCTATGGATGGCACTGGAGGAGAGAAAAGAAAAAAGAAGTAAAGATAAGAAACTGTAGGACTTTAGGAACTTTAGGGGCAGGAGAAAAAAATCTTTCCTGGCGTGTTCAAGACTCCTGATAAGGTAGGCAACCAGGTCTAAATGGTAGATTGCAAATGATGAGCGTGGCTGTGTCACATGGAAATGCCATCTTCAAAATCTCCAGAACCTACCTCTTCTCATCATTTATCTCCATCCCTGTGGCCAGTGGCCAAGTCTCCAGCATCTCCTGCCTGGGTTGCTGTGGTTGCCACCCTCTAACTGGTCTCCTGCTTCTGCGTTGGTCTCTCTCTCGCTTTCTCTTTCCCCCAACACAAAAGCCTGAGTGACTGTGTTCCCCCAAAGTCAGGTCCTGGTGCTTCTCTCCTCAAGCCCTCTTCTGGCCCCACCTCAGTCAGAGGGAACCCTAGAGTCCTGCTATGATTTCCATAGCCTGGTGAGCTTTGGCTGCCGCCCCTCCTTCATCTCATACTCCCCTACTCTGCCTGATCTGCTCTGACTACAAAAGACTGGGATCGAAGCATGAGCCTTTTGGATGAAAGGAGGGAGTGTACCAGGCATGGCGCTCAGTTCCCAGGCCAGGGCTCTGCCTCCCTGTGTACCCGCCTCCATGTCCAGGATACATTCCTCTCCATGTTTAATAGCCCATGTTTAAGCAGCTATTGATCAGCTTCCTGATGACTCGCAGCCGCATTTTCAACAGATCCAGTGTGCTAGAGATGCCAATCACTACCTGCCCCTCCCCCCTCCATCTAGGAGACTCATTCCATACACAGACACTGGTACCCAGCCAGCTGTGTTTTGTGCTACATGATCTCTCGCATTCCCAGCTGCCTGCCCAGCTATTCAGACTTGTCCCCAAATTAGCCAATCCATATGTGGCTTGGTTCAAAACATGAGTGAGACCCATCTGAGTCTCTCTCAGGAATGGGATCTGGGACTCCTTTGGTTTCTGATAGGACAGAAAGAGGTGAATACAGATAGCATGGTGGAATCATGTGAGTGGAGAACCCTGGAAGTGATAGAGTAGACAGTTAGGCATGAGCAGAGCAGAAATGGCAGGCCAGGTATGGAATGTCACCAGGAAAGAAGGTCCCAGGTGCCTAGCAATGGGAAAAACTGGGGAAACAGTATTATAGACTAGGATCTTACCCCAGAGTGACCTTTCCTCCCATGGTATATCACTAGTCATGTGGTTTAGACCCTTTAGAGGAGAAACAAGGGGCCACAGAATAGTCTCATGTAACTTCCATGCATGCCCTTACACGACCACTCTCCTCAGCACTGGGCCCTCAGGACAGGGAGGTTCTGACCCACATCAAATAAGCTTAGCAACAAAGCCTCAGGTCTGTTGACTACAGAGACACAGTTTTGGTCAAACTTGAGATGACATTTAGGCCTCAGTTGTGTTTTAGTTCCAGGCACAGAAAAGGAGCAAAACCAGATGAAGCAAATGCCATGCGTGGCTGACATCAGGACCAGATGCGATGACTCATGACCCCCTACCCTAGTGCCGACCAATCAGTGGAGACCATGATCCTGAAAGGACACATCTGGAAAGCTGATGAAAAGTCTGTTGAGACCCTCTCCTGGGACCTCCTCTAAGATTCCTGCCTTAAAAAACCCTTAAGACAAGGGATCTAATGCTCTCTCTCTTCCTGTCCTCACCTTCCTCGTCTTCTTCTCTCAGGCGCATTACCTTTACATTCCTTCTCCTAAGCTCCAAGGACCCTTCTTTTGCCTCTGTGACGTGTTCCCCGAGTCCACAGAGCCCAACTGGCTCACTTCTTCTACTTCTGTGACTTCCTAAATAAACTTGCACTTGTATTTGAGTTCTTGGTTCTGAATTCTTTCTTAAAGAAAGCAGAGACCGACATCTAACTCCTAAGTCCACTGGTGACAGAAGGACTTCCACCAATGTCAGGGTGAGGCCCCGGGAGCTGCCTTCAGTGCATCCCTCCTTCTGGCTCTTGGCTTTGAAAGCTCAGTCTGTCATGGCCCCAGTTTTCAGTTTTCTTCTTGATTCTAAATTCTTCCTGCAACATCAACTTCATTCTCCCCGAGACCAGAGCAGTTTGAGAACGTAGGCTAGGATCCTATTCAGCATTCCCTTTGTTTCTCTCTGCTTCTGCCATGGGGTCAGTGCGGACAGGGAAGGGAAGAAGTGGCAGGCCAGACCAACAGGAGTGTGGTGCAGCACCCCCTTCCTGAAGACCCCACTCCCAGCACCAGCTGGGCCCACCAGGCTCCCCAGAGAGCTTTCTGAGCAGAGAGCCTGAGCACTGATTTAGCCTTTACAAGCATCTGGTTTTGTGCTTCTCGAAGCCAAAGGAAGAAAAAAAAAAAGAAAAAAAGAAATTTTTTCCAAGTGGATGGTGAACATGTAACCCCCTGGGGGGTGCAATAGGATGGGAATAGAAACAGGGTCAGGAGGGCACTGAGGAGCCGGAGCTCTGACAGGTCACTAAGGGGAGAGCCACCAAGGTCCCAACCTTTTCTCAGTGCCTGTCAGCACCCGGAGCAGCGTCGGTGTGAAGACCTGCAGGGAGGCGGGGTCTGGCTGGGAGGGTTAGGTGGGCTGGAAGGCACACGGGCAGGTGTTCCTGCAGAGGTTCGGGGTGCAGCTGGCTCTCTGGCTGGGGGACGACTCAGGTTCTAGCTCCTTAAGGGCTGGTGGGACCAAATGGGGTGAGGGCCTTGCAACCATGGTGATATTAAACCAGCTAACAGGTGGGCAAAGGTGCAGGGTCCCAGGGAAGGCCAGTGGATCCATAGATGCAATATTTAATGAACACTCACATCCAGTCCCTAGCAGCTGTGGGGACAGACAGCCTTCTCCCTGATGGACACAGACATGCATTCTAATGGTGGGCAGGATGATCTTGGTGTGAGCTACCAGAAAGGCTGAGGAATGCTCAGGAATTAGCTCTGGGCAGGGGATCTGGGCAGAGGTCTTGGAGAGATGATGAAGCGTGCAGAGGACGGGCAGGCTCAGCACCAGTGGCCCTGTCGTGCCTGCATGGAGTAGATGAGATGGCTTTGTGGAAGGTGAGTGGGCTTGCATCTGGGGCATTTGGGGGTCATCCAGACACACAATCTGGAGCTAGAGACGAACCCTTGGGGGCCATTTATGCATGAGGCTGAGATGATTCGGAGTGGATGAAATTGTGTGGAGGGTTGAGAAAAGGAAGAAGAAAACCCTCGGGGACATTTAAGGACAGAGAAAGGCGCCTGCGCAGGAGTTGGAGAGAGTGTGATAGGGGACCAGAAGAGGTCCCAGGGGCGTGGCTCAGGCAGGAGGGGACATTTCAGGAAGCAGGAGTGGCCACCAGTGTGGACAGCAGCAGAGACAGATGAGGGGAGGAGATTAGGGAAACGGAAGGTCCCAGGTGACTTGCAAAAGTGGCCCTGTGGAATGCTGGGGACAGAGGTCCTGAAGAGTGTGGGAAGCAAGGCAAGATGGGTGGCAAGAGCCCAGTCTGAGAGGGAGGGGGAGCTGGAGCTAGAGGTTTCGGGTGGGAAGCAGAAATGAGGCTTTCTAAGGGGGGGCAGCAATTGAGCAAATGCCAATGTCTTTGGAGACTTTCTTTTTTCCTTGTCACATCTCAGAGGACCATGCCCTTTGCACTAACAAACTCCCTCATTTCTTGGGGATTGTGCAAAGGAACGCCTATTCCCATTTTGATGGTTACTGAGTCTCCCCTATTCCCCCAACCACCTTAACATTTCACAGGGGCTTCCTGGAGACAATGGCCCCATTTTTAAATATGCTTTAGGGACAGTCTTGAATGAGTTGTGTGGGCCAGGCCTGGGGGCTGGGGCACCTGAGGACCCAGGAATTGGTGCAGTAAATGCAGTTCTCCCAAATGTTCCCTCCTCCAGAAGGGCTGTTGTTACTCCCTCCATTCCTCTTTGCCACCCTACAACTTTTTGGCATGTCCTGAGATCTGGGTCAGCAGCTCAGTGCTTTATTGATGATTAGAGCTGGGTCCCTGAATGCCTCTGCTGTGGCATGGCCTCCTTGGGTGCCCTGTAGCCCTCTCCCCTTTCCTGAAGGCTTGGTACCTAGTGTGGGGGGTACAGGAGCAGGCAGTTGTGTGCACAGGATCTCCGTGCCCAGAAGACAGGGGCTGAGGCTTAAACATTGGGCAGGTTTGGCAGATTGATCATCATGCCAAAGAAAGTACTGGCCAAGCTGCTTGCACCACTTGCCTCCATGCTTACTGTTATGGGGGCAAGGAAGCCCGCATCCCCACCTAAAAAAGTCTTCCTGAAGGCTCCCTCCCTGCCTTGCATCCTTGCCCCCACTGTTGGCTTCCTGGAAGCTCAACTTCCCTGGCATGTGGTAACTAGTGCTCACCCTGCTCAGGGACCCTCCCCTGCCATTGACCTCTGTCCAGGAGCCCAGTATTCAGTCCTCTGATACTGGGGTCTGCCCCATGGTTGACCCCTGATTTGACCAACAACCCCATCTCTGTGAGACCACAAGGGCTGTCTCCTAGTGTCTCCAGCTTTAAGGTGGCCAATGTGCTGCAAAGTAGGGCTTTCTTGCAGTGTGCAACATGCTCCCAACGCCCACCTTAAACTGTCCTTCCTGTGCCTTGGCGGGGGGATGCCAGGCCTGAAAGTCCAGAGCCTGCTGTAGTCCCACAGTGTGAAATGCCAGTTCCTGAGCCCCAATATTGGCTGCCTTTTTACCTTGTAAAATTGGAGTGAAGGGTCTGAAATTGTGGTGACCTTTCAAACAAACTACCTTCCCAATATAGGGTGGAAACTTTTGGCTTAAAATACAGCCCATATTGGCCCTAGCAGCTGGATCTTCCACTCTCAGAACACCCCACTCCAGACTCCCTAGGGTATTGTCTAACCAGCTCTTTTTCCAAGGGTCTGCCAGGCCAATTCACCGCTCCCATGCTGGTTGGGTGTATGTGGTTGATATTATCTAGCTGAAGACTGAATTACTTGCAGTCTCTTGGGAATATGATGTGCTGAACATTTTACTCAGACTTAACAAACACCGCTTCTAGGTAGTTGTTCTCTCCCTCACCATGTACACCCGTCTACTTGGATTTGCATATTTCTCCTTGTAATGGTTCACCGATTTAACTGATGGCTGCCTTCCCCACTGAGGCCCTCAGAGAGTCACAGGTACATCTGGAGAGACTGACAAAGTGAAAGTTCGTGCTTATGATTACTGTTTGGTTCCCAAGACTAATCACGTGAATTTTGAAAGTCAAAAACCTCCCCCTCCAGAGTCCTTTGGTCAGGCTACAAGTCCCAAAGGACAGCAGCCATCAGTTAAAGAGACGGTCAAGTTGAAACTAGAAAGGTGAATGAACACCCAATCTATCCTGTCACGGGCCTTTAGTACTTCAAGGGTTTTAGGAGAAAAAAAGAAAAAAAAAGTAGTTCTTTATAGGGTGTAAGCCAAAGAGGGACAGTCTGCACAGTTTGGACAAAATAGAAGTACTCTTACCAATAAATATGTCTCAAAATGACAAATAAAGTTCTCCCCATTTGATGGCTCCGGATCCCCAAGAGGTGATGGGCACAGGCACAATGAGCTATGTACAGAGTGTAAACAGTAAGGCCCTTGGGGCACGTAATTAGGGGCAGGGCCAGGTGATGCGGTGAGCATGGAGTTCCGGGGGCGGAGAGTGGGTCCACGTGTAAAACAACCAGGCCTGTAAAATGGTCGTCCAATCTGCCACCAAAGCTGTCGGGGATGGTGACAGGTCCTCAAGATTCCTCCAGTGGTCAGGAGGAATGGTGTTCACTGAGAAGCCCTGGTCCCAATGACTTTTCCCGAGGGAGGCAGCGAGGCAGCCATGCAGAGTCTCCGTACCTCTTTCTCCCCAAGAGGAGGGGCAGACCTGCCTGGCCATACTTGGGGTTGTCTACCCAGGGTTCAGGGCATAGATGGGGCAGTGTTTCTCATACAGATGGGGAGCAAATGGCTCCACAGACTCCGCAACCCCTCCCTCTGAAAGAAGGAGCTCGGGCAACTGTGTCCACGTGGGGGCCCCTAACTTTCCACCCTTCCAGGGCACACCCCCCCCCAACTTCCAGTCCCTGATCAGCACGGGCCTCTTGGACAAAGCCAGACTCCGTACCCACGTCCTCGCCCTCACCCCATCTTATCAGCCTCCCCACCATACTCCCACCCTGGCCTAGCTGAGGGGTCCTTAAATATCAGTCTCCCGGAGGTTGCTGCAGTCTGCCAGTTCATAGGCCTGACAGGTGGCGTCCTCCGCGACACCGTGGGGGACGCCAAGGGATACAGCCTCCACCTCCGAGCGCAGGGCGCACGCAGCCTCTGTGTGTTGTGCGCTCCCGGCGCGGAACTTGTGCGACAGGCTGGAGACCTTGGCACGCAGCTGGGTGGTGGGCCTCCGGAACGGCCCGGGCAGCCACCACTCGCGGAAAGCGCAGGGCGCCTTTCCGCAGCCGGCGGCGGGAGCCTGCACCTCAGGCGCGTCTGGGGAGCCTGAGGCTGAGAGCTCGGTGAGGGCCAGGGGGGCCCCGGGGAGCGCGGCATCAGGGTCGGGGGCGCAGTCGGGGTGCGGTCCGCTGGTCGAAGCTTGCCAGTGGTGACCGTAGACACGCCAGCGGGGGCGTCGACGCCGGCGACGCCGGCACTGGCAGCGCAGGAGGCGGAGGAAGGCGCGCTTGAATTCGCGGCTGGAGCAGGGGTAGATGAGCGGGTTTACGCAGCTGTTGAAGTAGCCGAGCCAGAAGATTACCTTAAAGACACCATCTGAAGGCTTCAGCTGCGGGAACAGGGAACCTGCAGGGAGCAGACACCCAGTTGGGTTAGAGAGATGCTCCGGGAGGAAGGAGGCCGGGGCAACTCACGGCCGCCATGAGGGGACCCTCCCCGACCTCCAGGGGCCCTGGCTGAGTGATCCAATAGGGGCTCTCAAGCTATCTAACCTTAAGGGGTCCCTGATATAATTGGAGGGGGTTTATGAATTTGTATGGGGGAAAGGAGTCATCTTTAGTTTTACTCACAACTCCCTGAAATTGAGCATTCCCCTCAGTGATGAGGACAGGCCACAAACCGAGTAGAATTAGGCAAAACTATATGAAATTGCAGTTTTTGTAGTTCAACACTGATGCAACATTGCAGTTTCCTAAGGCTCAGTCTAATATTAGCTGGTCCTGCAGGTACTTTTCTATCACATTCCGTTGTTACTGGCTATGCTCCTCACTATTTGGAGATGACACAAGTCATTAGAATGAGCCTCTAGATCGTATTTCATGCCTTCACATAGAAGCACATTTATTACTACATCACAGATTTCATTTAAAAATATTTGGATGAGGTTCCATAAACTCGGTTTTACTTGCAGTCCTTTGTATTTTATTGAGTGCATTTGAAAGCGTGAGTCTGAGAAGGGCTCTTAAATAGCCCCTAGCACAAAGGGGGTGAGCACCCCTGATCGGTGTTGGGCAAGGCTTGCCCCGTGCCAGGTACTGCGCTGAGCTCACATCAAACATCGCCCTGCTACCTTCTGAGTAATGTGGGTCAGATATCATGGGTGTGCAGATGGGGTGGTGGTGGTGCTCAGCACGTGGGTTGGGGACCTTTCAGGGGTCTCAGAGAATGGGCAGGAGCCAGTCAGGGTAGGTAAGGCAGAGGGTGTAGGAGAGGAAAGGACAGATGGGCAAGAGGATAACAAGTCTGGGGGCTGGGGTGTCACATAGGATATGCTCAGAAAACTTCATTGGGACAGAAGGGCCTTAAATTCTGGGAAGTTTAGCTTTGATTTTGTGGGCAATTAGAAGCCATGGATATTTTTAAGCAGATGTGAGATAGGGCCTAGAATTAAGCCTCAATTAAAAAATGCCCAGAATTGAAAAACCAAAAAATAAAATAAAAACAAAATTGCCCATGGCTGCCGGAATTCAGGACAGTGGGGCTGTCCCAGTGGGAGTGGTCTGGGATGGCTTTGAGGGACTGGTGCCAGGCAGGATGGGCGGGGAGGAGGGCACCGGGGTCTGAGTTGTTCTAGGAAGACCTTCCCATAAACCTCTCCCCTGGCATCTCCACCGTAGACCCGAAGGAGTCATGTCTGCAAAAAGTACCCGAGAAAATGCAAAGGCATGATCCAGGAAGCGAAGGCCACTCCTCTCAGCCTTGTTCATTCTCAGCAGCAGCAGCAGCAGCAGCAGTGGTAGAGTATAGGTGGCAGGAGTGTCCCATTCCGGCAGAAGCTGTTGGTGTCCCAGAGGCTAAGCAGGCCAGGGGAAGGTGTCCTTGACAAATCATGGACCCTGCTCTCTCTTTCCCTTCCCTCCAAAGAACACAAGAGCAGGGTCCCCTACTGAGGGGGCAGAGGCACCATGTCCCCCTCTTGAACCTGGGGCCCTTGCATATCACCCACCTCTCGCCATATAGAGAATTCCAGGTGCTAAGAGACACGTTGGAGGAAGAGAAAGGTCCCGCAGCCTGTGTGGTGCAGGCCTTTCAGACCTTGGTCATGGAGCCCTGAGCAAGTTATTTGCCCAGCTAAGTCTCACTCTCCTTTTCTATGAAATAGACAGTAATATTTCTCTGGCAGCGATTTTGTGAAGATTCATAAATTCCAGGGTCTAGAACTTAAGTTCTTAATAAATAATGCAGTTATTCACTCCCCTTGTCCTTATTTCTGTGGCCTTTGAGAGAGGACATTTCAGACCTGAAGGGCCCCGTTTCCCCACTCTGGAGAGTGTCCAGAAACAGAAGCCTAAACACGGTAGGTTCAGGGGAGGCTGGGACATTAGTCAGGGTGTGTTGAGGAGACAATGTTCCTCGGGAGAGGAGATGGGTAGTTGTCCCTGGAATGCGGGGTCTACCAGGGTTGGCCCAGCCTCCAAGAAAGCAGCTTCTGAACAGCATCCCTCAATGGCTGAAAAGTAAGACAGAGTACTGAAAATAACTTTCTGACTCAGGCCACAATTTTTTATATTTAGCCCAGGATGATAAATCAGTGGACTATGCTTTCAGGGACAAGCCTGAAGCCGGCCAAAGGGCATTGATATCAGTGTGTTTTTGATTTGGACTGGTGGATAATATGGCCTTGGCCTTGTAACCATTAATATTCTAATTTATTCTCAACCAACCTGTGTGGAAGCCTGTTGCCAGCTGGAAATTCCTTACACAAATGGAGCTGGGATTCAAACAACCTTTCAGCCCCCCGATTTTCCTACTGTGTCCTGCTGATGTTCTGACTTACTTTGGGCTCCCCCAGAAGCAGACTCTAAGATAGGATTCAAAGGCAAATTGTTAATCTGAGAGGTAAATGAAACACCAGTAGTGGAGTGGGGAAACAAAGATAGGGCAGAGAAGAAAGCCTATAAAAGGTGTGCTATGGAATTCCTGGGAGACAGTGGACAATGGGAACCTTAGAGTTACTCACCCCTCCCCCACAGTGGGGTGAGGAAGGTGGGGTATCTATACACCCACTCCCATAAGTCATTGGTTAATTTTCCACACCTCCTGCCTGCTTTGTGGGTGGGCAAGGAGGATTTTGATGGGCAGAGAAGGCCCCTGGGAAGAGACAAAAGCAGGTGCTTGGGTGGAAGTTAGCCCACTAGGGCACTGAAGGTCTAGGGGAGATGCGTGAGGCACCAACAGCATCTGCCACAGCTTTATTCACTCTCTGCCCACTGTGCATAGACATCTTTCCTGGGAAATACAGATATCTGTACCTTGGGCTCCAGCTTCCACAAGCATTAGTTCCCAAGAGACATCTGTTCCCTTCATAGATGGCAGTTCTGAGTCTCACACCTACCTGTGCTCAGAGTGCTACATGTAGTCTTCTCCCTGTGCCTCCTTGCACTCTGCCTCATTCTCCCTGCCCCCTCCCCCACTCTCTCATCGGCGTACAGCCTCTTGCAAGGATCTCTGGGCCAGAGAGGGCTGTGGGCAGGCACTTCCCTTCCCTTTGCATGTCACATATGAGGAACTGTCCTGAGACCCCTGAGGATGGGCACTTGGCTCACGGGCATTGTCCCTGCAATGCCGCCCTACTGTGGGGGCATCACTGGACAAGCTCCTTATCAGCTATTCTCAACTTTCTCTTCCCCCAGCTACTCTGAGTTATGGCTGCTTGGGTTGACCAGCTGCCCCACCTGTCTTGCCTCCTCATTCCTCTCCAGCTGCCCAGCACACAGCTTTGCCAGCAGCTGTAGCTCAGATACAAGAAAGCCTCAACAGGAAGCTGGGGGCTCTGAGACAAGGCCTCTCTCTCTGATGCCTGGTAGCCCCCTTTTCTGCCCTGAGCTGGCTCCCTCTCCCACTCCCACTTTGTTCACAGACTTTCTTGTGAGCACAAAGCCCAGCTGTGCTAACTAATCTTGGCAGCAGTCATTGGCACCAGAGGCTCTCATGGGATGTCCTCCCTCACCTTCCCACGTCTCCATCCAGGAGCCCAGCATCACCCCCTGCTCTCCTTTCTCTTGTGGTTCCTGCTTCTCTCTGCAGTCTGACTTTTGTCTTTATGTGCATCAGATAAGTGGCCACATTGACTTCTCGCTGCTTTCTGGCCACAGCGGGCTCCTCAGTCATGCCTTTAGGATTTTGCACATAATCATTCTGGTTGCCCTTCCCCTTTCCTTCACCTGGTAGTGCTAGCTCTGTGGCACTTTCTCCTGGAAGCCTTCCTCACACCACCTGCTCCCAAGTGAGCAGAACTAGCTATACTCCCTCCTCCCCTCTCCGCTCTGCCCTAGCGTATCTATTCACTTCTAAGTGCCAAGAACACTGCAGGTAACACTCAGTTTCCTGTCTATCTTAACCTTAAATGGTAGGCTCATCACAGCATGCTTGGCATATCATGGATGCTCCATACATTCTGACCCCTCTCTTTCTATTGCACCCTGCATGCCATCATTGCCAACTCCTATTGATCTCAGACTCTCCCCATTGTGTACCATCCCCTGTCAGCACCCTGGTCCCAGTTGCCATCAGTCCCAACTTTCCCTTATTGCTGCACAGCTCCTTTGATCCTTCACTCCTCTACAAGCCTTTCGGCTGCCCCATCACTTTCTCCAGAGCACTTGACCTCACTTCCTGTTTCACGGGGAAAACAGAAGGCAAAAAAGTTGGGGGCTCACTCAAACCTTCCTCCCCTCTCTTCCTCCTTGGTAAGAAAGGAGCCCACCCCCCAAAGGCCCATGCCCTACTGGTGTTGTGGCACTTTCCAGCCGTCAGTCACCTGTGCGCTTGCCTCTGTCACAGCTGTGCCCTCAGTATTTCCACCCTTTCCATTCACATCTGCTCTCTCCTCTTTCCTACTTGCTTTCCACTCCACTGCTTTGCCCCACAGTCCTGACCCACGGCCCCCCGCCCCCCACATGAAGACACTTCTCTTGTACAATCTGGACACCTGTCACCTCACTGGCTTCCATGGCACCACTCTCTCGGATTTTTGACTGTCAATTTCCTTTGTTGCTTCTTCCTCATGTCCCCACTGCTAGATGTAAGAGTGCCCTTATAAGAAGAGTCTTATAAAGGCAGTAAGGTCTCTCTGACTTCTCATGTAAAATTACAATGTCCTCCCCTGCCACCTGTGCTCCGCATTCCCCTCAACTGGCTCCACTGTTTTCATGGCACTCATCGCTTTCTCCTGAACTATCTGAGTCATTCTTTACTGTGGCCACCGTCTCTCCCCACAGTCCACAGGCAGGGACTTGTGTCTGTTTTCTTGGTGCTGCCCTCCCATCACCTGGAAGACCTCATGAGCGCACTGAGCACACAGTAGGTGCTCAATACTTGCTGAGTTTACTGAATGAGTCCCTCTTCTCTACCCTACATGTCTGACTGGTCACCATGTCCAGTGCATTCAACTTTGTCTCCGGTAGGGTCCCTCCCTTCACATCATTCCTGAAGCTTCTGCTGAGTCTGGCATCTCATTTTGTTTGCAAGGCTATGATAGCCCCCAGTGGTCCCCTGTCCTCTCCACTTTGCACACTGCCACTGGGGACTTTTCCTAAAAAAAATAAATAAATCAATAAATAATTTTTTTTCTCTTTTCCCCTTGAAAACTGAGCGGCTTCCAGTGGCTCTGAGCAATAAACCCAAACTTTCTTGTATTGCATCCAAGGCGTTTTAGGACCCAGTGCTCTCTTCATCTTAACTCCATCCAAGTTCCGCCACATGAAGCCACAAGCAGGTTTTCTCACAGGGCCGTCCCGTTTTTCCTTTCTGCTTGGTCCCTACTGCTTCCTCCCACCCACCCCTCCAGCCTCGGGTCATGCATCCTCCTTAACCACGCCTGGGTTACGTTAGGTACCCTTTCACGAATGCCTCTACTTTAATAAAATATGTGATTGTTCTATCAATTCTACTAGACTTTAGCTTTCTTGAAGGCAGGGATGGGATTGTTCTTTTCATCCCAGCCTCTGACACAAGTGCCTGGCCCAGAGCAGGGGCTGTACAATATTTGTTGAATGAATGAGTAAGTGGTGTTTGGGCAGGTGGCCTCTGAAGTGAGGAGGAAGGAAATGGGGGCTAATGCTTTCTGACTGTTTGGTGCCTGCTAGGCTCCATGCTGGCCCTGTATGCACTTCTCATTCCGTTTTCATGGCACTGCCATCTGCTGTGCAGAAGATTTAGTTTTCTCCAGAGGGCTAGGGGCAGGGTCCTGCTTTGCACTTGAGTCAGTCTAGCCCTAAAGCCCTTGGCCTTCCTGTAGCATCACGTACAGATAGAAATAGAACTTCCCCTGGTCTTCCAGGGATCCTGGTGGTCAGGAGCCACACACACGTGCTTTGTTCCTCTGGCAGCTGCCCCAGCCCCAGCTCTGGGCTTTCGCATGCTGGCCAGGCCAGAATGGCCCTCCTCTCTCCACAGCGGGTGTCGAGCCAGCTTGAGACTTGGGCCTAGAACTACCTTCTCCAGGAGTGTTTCTGTCATTAACCCCACTCCCCTGGGCATCTGGGGAGGTGGTAGTAGTAGTTTCTGGACTAAGTATTCCTTGAGCACATCTTACTTCTGCCTCCAGCAGGCTAGGTGGTATTTGTTGGCCTTCTGTATGGTCTCAAGGATGCCCCGTGGGGCCTGCCACCTCAGGTTTGGCTACTGCACACACATATCCATCCAGAACACTCACAGGGCTGTTGCCTGTTTGTAGGAGCTGCTGCTCAGGACAGAGCATCAAAGAGACCCCCACCTCCTAAGAGGAGCACCAAGCTGCTTGGCCATCTCCTTTCCCTTCCTCAAGTCTTTGCTCAAAAGTCACCTCTAAGGTTAGAAGTAGATGTGGGTGGTGTCTTGCCCAGGTGCCCCCAGCTCCCAGCTGCTGTGAGTGTTGGCTGCTAAGGCTCACAGTAGCCCCTTTTCTGGAGAACTGCCCTTGACCAATGGGAGCCGCTTCACCTGGGGGATGACACCGCCCCACCAAGGGTCAGCTCGCTGCCAGGGACAGACTGATGTGAGATAGAAAAAGCCAGCTCCCTTGCCTCCACGTGGCACAATTCTGTGCTGCTGATGTTGCACATGGCTCCAGTGGGACCAGGCTGAGGCGAGACTTCGAGACCATATCCTGCGTTAGCTCTTTCCTGCCCTAGACCGCTTCCCTCCCTTCCTCGCAGGTGCCTCCTGAGAGCTGCCCTCAGCCCATCACTTGCTTAAGAACCTCAGTCTCAGGCTCTGCATCTAGGAACGAGACCCAAGACACTCAAGAACATGTCTTTAAGCCATTTTTCTTGTTTCCCAACCTTCAATGGTGGGATTATGCCTTCCTCACTGTACCAATTCTTCCTTCCACTGCTGGGAAAGGCAGAACACGAGTGTGTACATCTGTATCCACTGCTCCCCACTCAACAGGCATGTTGGAGCAGAGCAGTGGTTGCATTTAGCAGCCAACAAGGAGAGGATGCAGGAAGGAGATGGTTGCTTCACTCTGCTCCTTGACCTTATTCTCTCTTCCGAGTCTCCAACAAGCTTGCTACCACCTGCCTTCCCCTACTTCCTGTATTGGGGGGCCTTTGTCAGGAGTCTAACCTAATGTGCAGGTGGGCAGACATTGCTGGTCAGAAGTGGTAGAGCCTCTCCAGAAGTGGGGTCTCAGCAGGTGACCCCACTCTCTGGCATGTTGGCTGGGCCACTTTTGCCTATATATTGTTGGGGAAACTGAGGCAGCAGTCTATGAGGTTGTAGGGGCCAAGCATTTGCAGTCTAGTCCCCTCTCCTAGGAAACAGGGATGGCCAGGCCCGGGAGGTGAGACTGAGATGCCAGTTAAGGCTCATGGTGACCGATGTGGCCAAGCCTCATTGAGGAGTGATGGCTCAGATGCCAAGGGGCAGACTGTGTGATTAATAGCACTGTTTTGGCCTCACCAGGAGGGAGCTCATTCCTTTTTGGCAGAAATTCAGAATTCACAGCCAGCCTTACTCAAAACTTGCAGCCAACTATGAAATACCAGGCTGCACCAGCCTTCCCCCTTTCTACTACCTCCGTCACTAGTGGGGGCCGAGAGGCAGTTCCTAGAGCCACAGAGCTGACTGATGGAGCCCAAGGTAGGAAGATGAGTCACAGACCTGTCCTGAGTCCTACTCTGGGCCCTGCCCATTTCCCTGTAACTCTTTTTCCTCCCCTCTCTCCCTTCCCACCTTCCCTCTTTCTCCCCCTTCTTCCTACACTTTGTTGTCACTTTTTAACTCATTACTTCCTGATCTGTGGCTTTGGAATGGCCATACCCCAAGCTCTGAGAACACAGGCCTGAACTCCCTGCAAAATGGCTTCCTGTGCTCAGTTGAACTGGGCCCTGATCAGAGCATGAGCCTCTGAGCTCTGGGGCTGCACTGCCAAATGGCTCATGGCTCTGAGCAGATCAGTGCTTATGTCAGAGGAAAGAAGGTCCCCAGGCAGTGGTCACACTGGGAGTCCCAGCACTCAGCTGCCAGGCATGGCCAATGAGGCCCCAATCCCAGCTCTCAGGGGCCCAGGAACCCTGTTGAGCTGGGTCACCACCCGCAAAGCGAGGGCAGACAAATCCTCCAGCATTTGCAACAGACATTTTGGGGGGCATATAGCTCATGAAGCAGGATGAGGCAGGGCTCGGGCACTCAGACTTTTCCCTTTAGGGATGGTGTCAAGGGCTCTGGGGGTCTTCTGGGGTCTGTGAGAGGATCAGGTCACACAGGAAGTGACTTTGTCCTACGGCAATGCTCAGGACTGTGTTGTGGACAGGCTCTGGGGCATAAGGGAGCATGAAACTGAGCCTGGGGATGAGGGCAGGGGTTGAGGGATTCAGTGAAATTTAAAGCTTAAAATACAGCTGACAATTGACCTGAACCCTGGCCCCAGCCTGACCGCTGACCCTGGCAGGAAGTAACAAGGACTTTGGAGCCAGAAGGCTTGGGGTCCAGTCCCAGCTCTGACATTTAGGATTAAGATTAATATACAAATAGGCCCTGTCTAGGTAGCTCAGTTAGTTAGAGCATCATCCTGATATGCCAAGATTGCAGGTTTGATTCCCGGTCAGGGCACATACAAGAATCAACCAATGTGTAAAAAAGTGGGACAACAAAAAACAATTGACTTTTTTTTTTTCTCTCTCTCTAAAAATCAATAAATTAATAAAGACTAATATCAAAACATTTTAAAAAGAAATAAGTAGCACAGGATATTCTTGCAAGTATGTTAAAAGGAAGGAAAGGTTATAGTGAGAAGATGGGGAGGGGGTTGAGGGTGAAGGAGCCACAGAGTTGAGGGTGAATCACTTTTACAGGAAGCTCAGGACGCATATACATGCTGTGTGTGTGGGCAGAGGAGAGGCAGAAAACAGGGACGGCTGAGCAGTAACAGAGATCCCTTAGGACAGAAAGGGGTTGAGAGATTCAGAGCCAAAAGGGAACACGTAGAATTTCTGGGGACACCCTGAGGCTGCCCTGAGAAGGATGTCTGCCTATGGAAAGTGTGATTTTTCTTTAGCAGGTGCTCAGCTAGACACCGGTTGGCACTGGCTGACAAGAACTGATTGTTAAATTTTTAGGAACTTTGCCAGCCAGCTGATTTCTCTTTGGTAGCTTGAAATTGATCACAGTGGGAATATTTACACCATGGAAATAGGCAGGTGCTACAAATTAGCCCCCACTCCAGAGCCAACTGTTAAATATTTACTAGCATTCTATTGTGTTCCACATGAAAGAATGGTCAGATTCTAGGTTCAGGGCTCACAGAAGTGGGCAGAGGTGAGGGAGTTTAAGATGGCAAGAGAAGATGAAGTGATGGATCATGGCAGTAGCTGGGAAAGGAGGCCTAACTAGCCAGAGGTAAGGACAGGGAGTTGAAGATTTGGTCAAGGTTGAGGTCAGTCAGCTTTTCCTATACAGACTCTATTTCAAGTAACCAAACAGTTAGTCATACATTCTTTTTAGAATTTTAGTAAACAAATGTACAAGGGATGACAGAATTCAGATATTACCCTCTAAGTCCCACTGATATAATGAGAATCATGGTTAACAGCTGCTAAAACCAGTAGGCAAAAGGCTAATGGGACACTTTATACTGGATGGATCAGGCATTGATGGCACCTAAACCCTCGACCAATCTTAATATTACAAAAAAAAAAAAAAAAAAAAGAAAGAAATGTTGCCCAAAACACTGAACCTGAATCTGATCAAACCAGTTTACAGGAGGTACGGGGAACAGAGGGACACATTAAATGGCACTGTGGAGATGCAAACCCCCAGACTGTGGGCTAAGGAGAATCTTATCAATTAAAGAGACCTAATATGCAAATCAATCACATGCTATGTGTGTACCTTTTTTGGATCTTGATTAAACAAACTAAAAATTTGAGGCAATAGGCAACATTTGAACACTAGGTAAATATTTGATGATATTAAACAATTATTTTTGTATTAGAATGGATTATGGTTATTTAAAAAACTTCTTATTTTCTGAAATACATATTGAAGAATTTACAGATGAACTGATATGATGTCCAGATTTTCTTCAAAATAATCCACGGTGGTGGTAAAGTGGGTTGGGAATGAGATGAACCAAGACAGGCCTTGGATTGATCGCTGTTATAGCTGGGTCACAGGTTCTTGGGCATCATCATACTCCTCTGTCTACTTAGTATGTGTTTGAAACAATCCATGATTTAAAAAATGGGGAAAATCCCTAACCCTAGATCACTTCTTGTTCATAGTAATCAACTCAGTAAATGTTAGCTACTCTATTTAAAACAATTTTTTTAGGTTACATAAATGGGGGGCCATCCCCCATGCATCACTAATAAGAATGGTTGACTTTACATGGAGGGCTGTTACCCTAAAAGAAATAAGCCAGTTACAGAAGGACTGCTCGATTCTACTTATATGAGGTATCTAAAATACAGGCATACCTCAGAGACATTGCAGGTTTGGTTCCAGAACACTACAATGAAGCGGGGTGTGATCTTGCTGGTGGAGGGTCGTGCCTTCAATTTGTTAAAAACATAACATCTGTGAAGCACAAAGGTGAAGCGCAATAAAACGAGGTATGCCTGCAGTCAAATTCATAGAATCTAAGAGGGGCTGGGGGAGGCGGAAGAGGGGAATTGCTAATCAACAAGCATAAAGTTTCACTTAAACAAAATGAATAAGTTCTAGAGATCATTGTGCCTAGTTAACAATATTGTTGTTGGACACTTAAAAATTTGGTAAGAGAGATCTCATGTTACGTTTTTACCGCAATAAAATAAAATAATAAGAAGTAAAGAGGGCTGTGCTTTGTCATCTAGATCCTTGTCATTGCAGGATGGGAAGAGGCCATGGGTCCTGTCACTTCCTCCCTCTATGCACATTAATGGAGCACCTACTCTGTGCCAGATGCCACAAAGGCACAGATAGACGTAATGCCAGACTCTTCTTCAAGCTTTTGGGACAAGGGACAGAATAGAGTTGACATTACTGAGAACATGAAGCACCTGGTGTCTCTGGATGGCGGGGTACATGCCAGGCAGGCCAAAGTCAGACTCAGTGAGGTGCTGCTGCCCTGAGACCTTCAGGAGAGAAAGGGCCTCTGGAGGTGCCTGGGAGAGGAAGGGAGCTCTCTGCAGATGGGTACTTGCCTGCCTGGGGCTGTGCTCCTGCAGTCCCTCTGTCCCCCTCTTGCCTGCAGGGAGGGTGACTGGCATTTCTACACCAGAAGGCTGGGGGTGAGGGAACCCTTGCACTAAGTGTAGGGGCAGAGGCTTTCATCAGGTGTATTTCTTGCCCGCCCCACCCCTGCCATACCCCGCTTTTGGGGGCTCGTCCATGGAAGTCTGCAGGCAGCACGCCCTAACTGCCACTCCTCCCCATAAGCACTCTGTAAGTTTGGGCTCTTCTGGACATTGGGCTAAAGGATCCTTATAAAAAGGGACCTTTACATAATGTCCTGCAATTTTCTTGGGCACCCCGTCCTGCTCCAGCTTGCTGGGGTGAGGGAAGGAGGTACGTATCTGTCATGGGCAGGGCTGCCAAGAGCCCCTTCTCCTAGGACTGGTGACCATATACTCTGTTGTCCAGACTGGACCATCTTTGAGAGTGAAAGGGGACTCTACTAGTGGTCATGTGGGTCAACATGCATAACCAGGACTATCAACCTGGGATGTGTCGTCATTCTGCACAGAGCAGACAGCACAGCTGGGCATCAGCATGGACTACTAGGCAGGTGGGTGCCCTTTCATGGGGGTGAGTGGCGTTCTTGTGTCCTTATGCAGTTCCACAGGTGCCCTGGAAAGGCAGGTGCTGCCCTCCCTGGGCTTGCTGCCCGAAATCGCAGGGCTGGACATGTGATGTTTCAAGTTCATTGAGCTGACCCTCTGCCTGCCTGCCACATGTCCTGCAGTTGCTTTTTACAGGGAAAGGGGGCAGCTGGAGGTGTGGGGGATAACCCTTGGCCTCTCTTCAGGCCCCTCAGGGTTTTAGGTGCTTGGTATCTGTGTCCCAGTCTCTCCTGGCCATTGACCTGGGCTCCCAGAGTCCCCATGGTTCGGGACACCCCATTTGCATTCTCCCTGCTGTTGCTCTGGCCTGACCCACAGCATTTCAGGCTTATAGATGGCAGTCAACCATTTCCTGTGCCAAGGTCCCTCTGGGACCACAGGTTCCTGTCTTAAGGCCCTCAGTGCATTCTGGGCTGTTGGGACCACTCACTGGCCATGTTGCTACTGCACTGTGCCTGCAGCTTCTCCTTGGCTTGGTGACTGGAGGTGTGGGTAAGGAGCAACCTGGGTCTGTTTGACAACCCTGGGTTGTGGCCCTACTGGGTTTCTTTGTTTCCATGGCCTATGGCCCTTGCTGTCAACCACTGCTCTTTCTCAACCCCTTTATCTCTGCTGCTCTTCACACCTGGTGTAAGGCCAGTGCCTGGGAGCTGCAAGGTGTCACTCTTGGCTTCCTGCTTCTCTGCCTCCTCCTGATTTCTTCAAAGTGGGAGCTCTCCAGGCCCTGTCCCCAGACCCTCCATCTTCTTTGCCCCCATCCTCTTTTTGGGAAGCCGTACCCCACACGCCTGCTTCTGCAACTGCTCTGATCCTTGGCCCCCTTATCTAAGTTCCTAATGGCCTCCACCACCACCACATACTGTCACCTCCTACCAAGATGCCACCTTGGATGCCACATTCCCCAGCCCCTACCCCCACCAAAAAAAGTTGCTGCTCAGAATGCTCCTCATTCCTTCAATAGTGCCTTCCTCCTCCCAGACCTGGGTCCAGTGCTGGGGAGTGTCAGAGCGTCCCAGCCTCCTGCCCTGCTGCGCAGCCCGCAGGCCGCTCTCCCCTGCCTCTGTGTTGATCTGCCCTGCCCTCGGAGCCACATCGTGGTGATTGGAATATTCCGTGTCCCTGCTTGGCCCCTGTCCTGTTGTTTGCTACAGCCAGCATCCATTCAATTCAGCTCCACCAGCAGCCAATGGGTTCTGCTCTGGGACTCAGTGAGGTGTCCCTGTGAGGCTGGGCAGAGCACAGACCAGTGGCAAGGAGGAGACAAGGACAGGGCCCCCATACCTCTGGGGTCCCCACGCCAGATGTCAGGAGCAGCAGAGAAAGAGTAGTGTGTACCAGCCAGGGGCAAAGGCCATGAAAATTTAGGAATGACTTCCTGGAAGAGGGGACACATGATCTAGACCTCTGAAAAGAGTAGCCTTTTGCAGCGTTGATTGTAACAGTGAGAAATTAGAAACACGGAACACTCAGCAGGAGACTGCATCAGTACACCACGGAACACTCTCAAATGACACCATACTGTTGCTAAAATGAGCCAGCATGGATATGGATAAGCCTCACGACACAACTTTGGGTGAAAAGGCAAATTGAAGATTGATATGCACGATGTGGTGTGATTTACATACATCCTAAGGGCACACAAAACAATACTCCACATTATTATTATGGATGCAGGTATTTGTGAGAAGAGCATAAACATGTGTGGGAGAGATAAATACCAGACTTATCTTTGGGGAGAGAGGGAGCAAAGAAGGACAGGAGAAAAGAACTTAGTTGTGGCTCCAAACACTGTGTTTCTTTGAAAAGAGAGAGAAAAGGTGGTCTAAGGCAAATATGGTAAAGTGTGAACATTTGTTCAATATGGCTGGTTGCAGGTACATGGGCACTTGCTGTATTAGTTTCTTCTTATCTATGCATTATTCTAGAACTAAAAAAATTTAAAAGAAGTTATAAGACCATAAAGGGAGGTGGCCTTCTACACACAGGTTGTTTATTTCCTACTGGGGGCTGGTGTGAACCAAAGGGCAGGGGGAGGGGGAGGGCAACTGGGATGACAGGGCACAGCTGGGCAAAGCCAGAGCAGTAGTTTGTTGGCAGGGAAAGGAGCCTGGGTATTGGGCTTGGGGAGTTTCTAAATACTGAGTGGTGGCGAATTTCCAAAGGGGGCCACACCATCTTTCTCCTGCCTGCCTATTTGCCTTCCACTACCCCTCCATCCCTCTCTCTACCCCTACGACAGCCTCTGGCTGGGTGATTTTCAAGTTGGTGATTTATTTATTATCTTGTACTGAGCACTTACTACAAAAGCAACAGCTCACATGGCACTCACCATGTGACACAGTTATAGTCACACATGATATCTCACTGAAATCTCATAATATCCCTGTAGGTCATCTTTATAATCATCATCACCATCCCTATTTTATAGATGAGGAAACAGAGGCAGAGAGGAGTTCTGGTGTTTGCCAGAAGTTACACAGCTAGTAAGAAGTAGAGCTAGGATTTGAACCCAGGCTATCTGGTGCCAGAGCCTGTGGACCTTGCTGCTATGTTCTATTGTTCTTCATATGCCAGGCACTGTGCTGGGTGCTATGGATTTGGTGATGACAAAGCCAGCACAGCCCTGTTCTTGAAGAGGTTCTGGGCCAGTGGGGAAAGTCGTACACCAAACCAAGCAACACACAGATGTGATTACTGAAGAGGGGACATTTATGTCAAGACCTAAAAGATGAGGAGTTAGCCAGGAGGGGCTGGGAAGGGCAGGCCAGACAGAGGGGGAAGCAAATGCAAGAGCATGAGGGATGTGGACAAGGAGGGGGACCACATGTCTGGGTTTGTCCCCACTGTCCTGGTTCATGCCTTTGGTTCAAGCATAAATATTCCTAGTGTCTCATTTTGGCTTGGATAATAATAAATTTGAAGGTCACCCTTTCATAGGCCATGGTGGAGAGTTTAGATTTTTTTTTCCCCAGGGCAGTGGGGAAAGCGTTGAGGGGTTTTTATAGGTAGTGACACTCTAATTTATAATGTATAAAGGTCACTCTGGAGAAGGCCTGCAGGGGAGCAGGAGGGAGGCCATTGTCCCCTTCCCGACTGAGCTGCAGTGTGGAAGGAGCAGGACAAGGGAAGGCAGGGGAGGCCCTGGCTTGGGCCTGCTGAGGTTGCAGCCATGGGTGAAATGACTCAGGGCAAATTCGTCCTCAGAAATGCTGTTCTCTTCCCTGTGCTGACCCAGCCCCGAGGCTTCTGGAAGGCCCTCGGGTGTGGGAGGAAGCTCCTGAGAACAGCTGCCCACCTCCCAGGACTGCAGGGACCTTTGTGGAGGACATAGGAGAATTTTCTGGAAGAGCTGAAGGACTCAGTAAATTTAAGAAATGACAATAGAACGACATTAACCTTCCATTTGATAATTTGCCTCTTTCCCTTTCTTTCTTACCCCCACACAGTCCCTCCCCCAATTCCAAGAAGAGATTGCAGAAATTAGAGACCCAGGGTATTCACAAATACCAGCTGGGAAGGGTCTCCGAGTGGGGCCAGTTTCCAGACTGGATGAGTGCTGGGAGAAAGCAGGTGGCTTCTGGTGCCTGCTGATGTACATGTTGGCTGGCCAGGGCGTGCTGCCCATGAGTGAATGTAGGTCCACCTTCTCTGTGCGCCCACCTCTGGGAGTTGATGGATATCTGGGTGTGTGTGTGTATGTTGATATGTAGATGAGCACATACATGGCTGACCACATACTATGGGTAGATGCCTGCACAGATTTCCATTACCCCATTACATTTAGCGGGGTCCAGAGTGTAAAACAAGCCCAGGATTGTAATGGCAATGAAGAGGGGGAAGGACAGATTAGTCAGAAGCCTGTAAAACAAATCCTGTAAGCATGAAGAGCCTCTTGCTTGTCCCCCACAAAGCGGAGCCATGCATCTGTCTAGAAGACCAGGGAGGTTGCTAAGACCACCTTCCATGTTCAGGTGGAGAGTCACTCTCCACCCGGGAGGGCCACCCAAGCGTGGGTGCCAAGAAGGCACAGCCACAGTCTCAGGGAGGAAGGGAAGGGGCTGGTGGGAGAGGCGTCACTCACCAAGTGGCAGGACAAAGAAGAACGGGAACCAGCAGAGCACGAAGACTCCCACGACGATGGCCAGGGTCTTGGCTGCCTTCTTCTCGCGGGAGAACTTGAGCAGGCGCACTGACAGAGAGCTTCGAAATGTGTTGCCCTTGGCACTGCGCATCCCCCGGTGCGCCCCATCTGTACCTGAGTTGGCGCCGCGACAGTGGATGCGCAGCACCACCTCGGAGGCCTTGCCCCGCTCCCTCTTGACGCCTGCCTCGAGGCTGCGCGTGGTGCTGCGCGCTACCACGTACACGCGGCAGTACATGACTATGATGACGGCCATGGGCAGGTAGAAGGAGCACACGGAGGAGAAGACGGCGTAGCCCACCTCCTCGGTGATGCTGCAAAGGCGCTCATCAGGGGGCACCGGCTCTTTCCAGCCCAGCAGCGGCCCCACGGACACCACGAGGGCTACAGCCCAGAGCATCACCAGGATGGCGGCTGCCTTGCGCTCGGTCATAATGGAGGGGTACTTGAGTGAGTGGCGGACGCCCACGTACCGGTCCACCGAGATGGTGCAGAGGCTGAGGATGGAGGCGGTGCAGCACAGCACGTCCACGGCGGCCCACACGTCGCAGAAGGCCCGGCCGAAGGCCCAGAAGCCCAGAACCTCCATTGTGGCCGAGAAGGGCAGCACTGTGGTGCTCAACAGCAGGTCGGCCACGGCCAGGTTCACAATGAAATAGTTAGTGACCGTCTGCAGGTGGCGGTTGCAGGCCACCGAAAGGATGACAAGCAGGTTGCCCGCTACAGCCAAGAGGATGAAGGCAGCCAGGAAGACACCCACGCCCACGCCCTGCGCGCTCACCACCAGACCCCCGACGGCCGCCGTGCCGTTCACCTCGCCGCCCGCGCCCGCGGTCCCCGGCTCCCCGGCGGAGCTCCGGTTGTCCTCGCCACTACCCGCGCCCACCACGCCGCCGCTGCCCGCAGCCCCCGGCACGCCGCCCACCGCCGGGCCCTCAGAGGCTGCCGGGCCTCCTGCACCGCCTCCGCCGCCGCCAGAGCTGGAACCCGCGGCGCTGCTGTCCGGGCGGGGTCCCTCGAAACTGACGCTCAGCAGATCGCGGAAAGTCATTTCAACGCGCGGCCGTCGGGGGCCGGGCCCGGGCGCAGGACAAGTGACTGTCAGGGAGGGGGGCACCGGGCATAGCCGCAGGGCTCTGGTCCAGCCCCGTGCGCCGGTACCGTCGGAGTCCTGCCCAAGTTGCCTTGACGCGGAGCGCGGCTGGTTGCGAGCGGAGCGCAGTGGAGCGGCCGGGGCGGCGGCCGGGGTTCCCGGAGGCCAGTGTGGAGTCGGATGGAAGAGCCGGGCCGCCGGCGCGCTTGGCTTTCTGAATGTGCCTAGGCGAGCGGGTGAAGCGGCGGCTCCCTGCCCGGGCGGTGCAGGCGGCGGCCACTGCGGCGCTCGCAACTGGGCGCTGGGGGCGGGACGGAGGAGGGGCAGCGCCGGGCAGGAGAGGGGGCGGCCTGCGCGGGGGGAGGGGACACCACACTCACCAGGGACAGGGGCTTTGCGCTCCTGGCAAGCGGTCTTTAAGGGGTCCGGAGGGTGTGCGGTGCTGCCTCTCACCCCAGCACCACGGCAGCTACCCCAGCCTCGCCGCGGGCGCCCATGCCCGCCCTCTCTCCTGTGGTCCGCTCCGCGATCCCTCCTGCGCCTCTTCCCGGCCCCCGCTCTCTTTCCCCTCAGCTGCGTCCCCCTTCCTCCCGCCCTTTCCTAGCCTCTTGGTCACTTGCTGGTGCCCTTGGGTACGCGAAGCGTAGAGGGCGCGATTCCCGGGTCCCTGGGTTCCCGGCTCTGGCCGCCAGAGAGCAGCAAGCGCCCGGGATCCGCAGACTGCGGACTGGACCGCGCAATGGCGTTGCGAGTCGCCTCCTGGGACTGCCTGGATGGATCTGTCGCACGCCTTCCTTCTCCCAGGCCACCGGACAGGGGAGGGTCTTAATAACCTATGTCCAGTGAGACGGCGAGGAAAAAGCCCCGGAAGAGGTCAAATGCCTGTCCTGGTTTAGGATGAGAGAAGAAACAACAGACTGTATGGTGACAGACCTTGGACCCTGATCGCGATACATCGGTTGGCATATTACTAACTTCTGCACTGTTGCTTGACTCCCTATCAGATGTTGGAATAAAACTTCCTTGCCACACTAAATAAGTGGCCTCCTTCTGGGGAAGGAGGGTTTAAGTGCTGGAGTATGGGAAAGAGCACTTGGCGGGATGATTAAGGGAGGAGGGGTGCAGACAGTCTGGCTCCGAATCTAGGCTCCACCCAATGTTAGCTGTTTGACTTCTTTGTGCCTCAGTCCCTCATCTGTAAAATAAGGGTAAGAGTAGTGTCTGCTGAATGGCGTCAAGGTTAAATGAGTTAATATAGGTTAAGCTTCCACAGCAAGGTCTGTGTTTGTTAGCTGAATGGGGCTTGGAAGGGCAAGATTTGAACAGGGAGGACAGAGGACAGAAGGGTGTAGAGCTGGTGTGAACCGGGGACCCAGGTGCGGGGGAGGGTTTGAGGAGCCTCTTGCTGAATGGGCAGGACTGGGTAGGGAGATACCAAAAGAAAATACCAGCCAGGCCGATGTCATGTGGGCACCGTGCTGGACACTGTAGGTGGCAGGGGAAGGAGGAACTGCAGGGAGGAGAGCATGATTATATACACGCAGGACGAGGAAGGCTTGTGCCATGCCGGGGAGATCAGAACCTGTTTGGAGAGGCATCTGGAAGGAGGTGGAGAACTCACAGCTTTGCATAACACAGGCAGGATGCCTGCCAGTCCTAGATGTGAAAGTGCTTTGGAGAAAAAGCACAAAATGTTGAGAGATGGGTAACCACCTGGCCCCCATACCCTCTCCTCCAGCCCAGGAAGCCGAAGTTGTCAGAATCATAGTTCAGCAAAAGCTCTTCCAAGGTCCTCCCCAAGTTTCCCTGTTACATCTTTTATCTTTACTTGGGTCTTTGATAATTTACCAGAGATGAAATAAAAGCAAGATGAGCCCTGGAGACCCTGCTGGCCCTTGGGTTCTTTGTGATCCAGTGGCATGGCTTCTATTTAAGATGAAAAAGTAAATACCTGGGTTTAGCTCCTCTCCCTCCTGAGACCCCTTTAGAATGAGAATAAAGAAAAAGGAAAGGTTCATCCTACAACTGAGGGGCTTCCTAGGCTGATAAACCTGAACCCTAAAGAGGAGGCTTGAAGGACGCTACAAGAGGTCGGGAAGGGTTTGAGGGGATCTGGCTGTTTCCCTCTCTGGTGAAGCCGGTGCAGGTGGCTGTCACTGTCAGAATAGGAGTGCTGCATGGAAAGAAATGCTGGAGGCATTCCGGACAGATTTCTTGCCTGTGAGGATGAGCCAGTCAACCCCCATTTCCCTTCCACACTACTCAGCCTGGGCAACCTGTATTATTCATTTAACACAAGTTAACTAAGCACCAGCTTAGGCCAGGAACTGCTCCTGGCATTGGGGATATGAGGCTGAATAAAGCAAAGTCCCTGCCATCCCCAGGCTCACATTTAAATGGCAGGGAGTGCCACCAAGAAGAGTTAGGAGGAAAGCTTTGCCACTGCTACGGACGAAAGTTTTCTCTGCATTCGATATCTGGGTCCTGGAGGTTATCGTCAATGAAATATTCAATCCAATCTCTTCCAGTACCTGCCTCCCCTCTAATAGCAGTGGAGCCTGAAAGGCTACAAAATCATGCATGTCACTGGAAAACATGGCTAAAGTTGCCACTTTCTGGAGTCAGTCCTTACGAAGAACATGCACTTCCATACTATTCTAGCAAAGGGATATGTAGCACTAGTCTGGTCTTTAAGCTTACTGTGGTCTGACTCTACCCCTGGCTACAGCCTGACCTACAACCTAAGCCTTCCTGATCCCCCTAATTGTGTCATTTACCCTAGATCCATATTGTGGTCAGCAGAGGCACTGGATGAAGGGATGAGGGCTCAGTGCTACCTTCTCCCACCATGAGGACAGCAGAGTGGTGCTCAGGACTGGCCACCTCTCAGGGAAGGATGTTGCTTCTGCAGGAAGGAGATTCTTCACAGTCAGTCCTCCCAGCCCCATCCCTATGTCTGAGAGGCTGCAGGGGACTTGAGGCCAATTTATGCTTTGATTATTTATGCTAATTTTTGCCTAAACTTAACAGAGTGAGAAGTTATTGATTATATTTCTCACCATAGTAGAGATGGTAGAGGCTGAGGATGGGCGCCAATGGAATGATATTCTTGCTCAGAGCCTGGCAAGCAGCCCACTGCTCGGGACACTTGGGGTGACTGTTTGCTTTGCAACTCTTTGCTTCTGCTCCTAAGAGATATTCTTTTGTTTCTTTTTTTTCATTTTTTCTTCAAGAGAGGAAATAAGCTGGGAAGCAGGACATTGAACAAATTTGGAAGATCCACTAGGGTGGAAAACTCTCAGAGTGGGACAGAGATTAGTTTAATGGTAAGTTAAACGCTATTTTATCCTCTCCACCCCCCAATCCCCCCTTTCCAATTTCCGTGGTTTAGATCAATGAAACTTCATTTTTCATTTACTCAACATCCAATGTGAATGTACCTGGTTGGGCTGCTCTCATGGACAGAGTTCCATGGGACAAGGACAACTCAGGGATCTAAACTCCTTCTAATGTGTGGCTTTACTGTTTCTTAGAGTCTAGGAATTCTCCAGGGCCCTGGAATCCTCCCTTTAGATTGCCTACATTCAAAGGCCCAAAGAACAAAGGGGGAGTGTGAAGAATTACATAAACATTTTAGGCGGCAAGCACAACCCCCCTGTCCACGTCCATACCCCCACTTAGATGCAAGGGGGAAACATGGTTCAGCCAAGTGCCCAGGAAAAAAAGGGATTAGATTTGATGGCCATGCAGCCTGTGCATGCTACAGGAGAGCAAAAGTCCCAGGACGACTTGACTTGGGCATTAGTTAGGCAATGCCTGATGGGTGGATTGTGAGAAGAACATATAAATAGGCTGCTCTGAACTTCCAACTAACACTCTACCCAGGCCCAGTGGACACCATTCAGATCAGGCTCAACATGCGTATTTCCAGCAGGTAACAATGACAATTCCAACTCACTCAGCTCCGGGAATGCAAAAGGAGAATTCAGGCGGGCAGTGGAGACTGAGCTAGCATTGCTTTAACCTTCAAGGAGAGTAAGCAATCCCTCTCTAGAATTCACCAGTACAGATGGGAATCTCTCACCTTCCTTTATTTGTGCCCAGAATTCCACTCTTATAAATCGTGGTCTTTTAACTCCAAGAACCAGTGTTCTTCATTACATCACAAATTCCTTTAACTCCTAGTAGAGGTGACATACAAGGTTGCTATCTCCTCCAGCCCCAAGATCTGATTATTGTGGGATAGGGAACTGGGATGAGTGGGGAAGATGTTCCATAGGGATAGTCTGTGGTAATGAAAATAAAGATAAGAAAGCTCTAGGGATAAGCCCTGGCTGCTGTGGCTCAGTGGATTGAGCGTTGGCCTGCGAGCCAAGTGTTGCTGGTTCAATTCCCAGTCAGGGCACATGACTAGGTTGCACCTCAGGTCTCCAGTTGGGGGCACGAGTGAGAGGCAACCACACCGTGATGTTTCTCTCCCTCTCTCTCTCCTTTCCCCTCTCTCTAAAAATAAATAAACAAACAAACAAATAAATTATTAAAAAAAAAAAAAGAAAGCTCTAGGGATAAACTTTGTTAACCTGACAAATTCTCTGCCCCCAAATGGAGCAGCAAATGCTAATGAGGGAGATTTCCTAACACGGAATTAAAATAAGTCAGTCAACTCAGAGGAAGTGGCCTGTAATCAACTTGAGAGGCCAGGCAGGGTTGCATGACTCCAATCCCCATTAGGGAGGCTGAGACAACTCCTGCTGGGATGTCCGCCTTCCAGCTCACAAATGAGATGGCCCAAAGCCATTTTCCATTTCCTGGGCCAAGATTCAATCTCTGGAGAAGACAGTGAAGGAAGGAGGATTTACTTTTGAATGATTCCCTGGAGGAATGGAAAGATGGAGGAAGCAAAAAAATTCCAAGTGTCCCAGGAAAAAAAAATTAGGAGGTGAGGCTGGCCTCCCTGACCTTAGTGTTCTTCATGCCTTATACTTGAGATCCTACTAGTTCTCCCTTTCTCTGTCCTCTGTGAGTTCATCACTTAGTCTGCAGAAATCCCATTTACTTCCTCATCTGGGTCCCCTTGCCTTTGATTTATTCCTCTGTAGAGTAGTATTTTGTAATTTTATTGTTTACCTGTGGTATCTGGAGATAGTGACCTTCTTGGGCTTTTCAGTGACTATGGCATTTTGTCTTTTTGTGCTCAGTGGCTAGTGCAGTGCTGACCTCTTGAAGTTGCTCAGTGAATGTTTGTTGAGTCGGTGGATGAATCAACAAATGAAGAAATGAATGAATGAAGGAAAGCATGAAGGACTATGTACCTCTCAGTGTCCCAGAGGGCTAGAGTATATATCTCTGTCCTAGAGCATCAGCCTTTTGCAAGAGCTTACTGGGGATGGCTTTTACACATTCGAGGGAACTTGGTCTGTCTAGGGCAGAAGTGGGTATCTTTCTTGTAGGAGGACTGCTTTTGAGTGACACCAACAGGGAGCTAGATTTGAGGGCTACATGCCCCTGCTCCCAAAGAGGGAATAAGAGAACCCCAATGTCAGAACGTGCCTAACATGTGCTTATAGTTCTTGACATGGTTTGTTGTCTGGGGCCTCAGGTCTTAATGGAAGATGGCCATGGACGCTTCTGATCTGGGAAGAAGGCTGCCCTGGGTCTCTACACCCAAAGCAGAGGAGCAGTGATGACTACCTCAGCTAATATCCTCTGAAATCATATGGTTTCACCAGCTAGCCACCTTGAGAGTGACCTAAATTATGTGAGTAAAGGTCACAACCAGATTTTTTTCCATTTTCTATTTTCAAAACCAGAGGCTAAATGTTCGTATTATAATGACTTCTTTGAATCCCTCCAGAGATCTGTTCTCCGGTGGTTTAGTTAGGATTATAACTTTGTGTAGTGGGTTGGATGGGGGTCCCCCAAAATGTATGTCTATGTGCTCATCTCTGGAACCTATGACTGTTACATTATTTGGAAAAAAGAGTCTCTGCAAATGTATTTAAGTTAAGGATCTAGAGATGAGGAGATGGTCCTGGCTTATCCAGGTGGACCCTGAATTCATTGATAAATATTTTTATGAGTGAGCCAAAGGGAGATGAGACACAGACACGCAGAGGAGAAAGCGACATGACGACAGACAGAAATTGAAGTGATGTGACTACAAGCCAAGGAATGCCAAGGATTGCCAGCAGCCGCCTGAAGCTGGAAGAGGCAAGGAATGGGTTCTTCCCTGGAGCCTTTGGAGGGACATCTTAGATTTTGGACTTCTGGCCTCAGAACTGTAAGGGAATAAATTTGTGTTGTTTTAAGCCACTAGTTTGTGTTAATCTGTTATAGCACCAACAGGGAACTAATATACCTTGGCTGGGATTGCATAGTTGGCACAATGATCTGTCAAAGCATTTCCTTTAGAGTGTCACAAACGGTGTCAAGCTCTTTTTCTGGTTTACACATCAAATATAATGGAGAAGGTAAAGGTATATCACAGCACACACAACTTGATTATGATAGAAAAGTCCTTTGGAACTTGAAGAAATAGTGTCCCTGGTGTATATTCAAATTATGGTAGCTTCCCTGCCCCTTATCCACAGAGGAAATGTCTCAAGCCCTCCAGTGAATGCTTGAAATTGTCACAGCAGCTTCTTTATCAGCAGATGCAGCCTCTTCAGTGATTTTTATATTTTTCAGTCCAAACCTATTCCCGAATCTGTGTAGCCATCCCTTACCTACAGTAAATTGCATGGTGTCACTCATTTCAGGGGACACTTTGCTGAAGTTTTCATATAGGCTTAATGCTTTCTGGCACAGCACGTTGCTGTCAATTAGAACATGGTTTTTGTTCATGTCTTCCACCCACAAATGTAATGCCTTTTCCACCTTAACTAAGCACTTATCGTGCACTGTGGCTGTCACTTGTACAGTAGAAGGTGCGACCACAGAACTAGCACAATTTTCTTGTTCCTTCTTCACAATTTCACAGAGAGAAGATTTGTTCTTACCTTCTGTTGATCTTAGCAACTTTAGCATGTGGTTTGTTTTTAAAAGATTTTATTTATTTATTTTTAGAGAAAGGGGAAAGGAGGGAGAGAGGGAGAGAAACATCAATGTGAGAGAGATGCATCGATCGGTTGCCTCTTGCACACCCTCAGTTGGGGACCTGGCCCGCAACCCAGGCATGTGCCTTGACTAGGAGTCGAACTGGCGACCTTTTGGTTCACAGACCTCCACTCAATCCACTGAGCCACACCAGACAGGACTTTTTTTTTTTTTTTGTCAAAAACTTTCACTTTTTCACTTAAAGGAAGGACTTTACAGCTTTTTTTTGGCATATCCAAATTGCCAACATCATGACTCTTGTACTTCGGGGCCATTATTAAGTAAAACTAAGGTTACTGTAACATAAGCACTGTGATGCTGAACAGCCATGGGATAACCGAGCCGGTGACTAAGTGATTAATGGGCAGGTAGCCTGTACAGCATGGAGATGCTGGACAAAGGATGATTCACATCCTGGGCTGGACAGAGCAGGACTTGCGAGACTTCATCTTGCGCCTCAGAATGGTGCACAATTTAATATTTATGGATTGCTTATTTTTGGAACTTCTCATTTAATATTTTTGGACCACAGTTGACCACAGGTAACAGAAACCTTGGCTAAGGGATGAGTACTGTATCACAGAATGGGAAGGAAAAATTTTCAGTCACAGGCCCAAGGGTTACAGGTATGAGCTGGGAGAGGGAAATTCTGTGAGCTATTTGAAATATCTGCCGCCTGTGTTGTACGCTTACTCTGAAGAAGAAATTGAACAAAGCAGAGTTTATTGTAGAAATAGTAGCACTCATATCTACCAGAAGTAGATGAGAATACCATCTATATTTATAGTTAATTTGCGTTTGATGTTTATGGGTAAGGTGGGATATTGAGTGCTTTTTCCTCCCTGAAACACCCTCATTGACCTAAATTAAGGAACTTTTCTTTGTCTTGGTTTTTCTTCTGTAAAATAAAATTATTTATTTATTTATGTATTTATTTACTACCAGTGTGCCTTCTGTTTATAATACCTACACTTGTCCTTATTAATAAAGGTAGTCAGCTGGGAAGCAGGCCATCTAGCTGTTTGATCTGCTGGGCTGTTTAAGAGGTTAGCCAGAGAAACAGAACCATTGGAGATATGTGTGTGTGTATATAAGTATATATGTATTTAAAGATTTTATTTATTTACTTTTAGAGAGAGGGAAAAGGAGAGAGAAAGCAAGGGAGAGAAACATGACGTACAAAAGAAACAGTGATCAGTTGCCTCTCTCATGACTGGCGACCTGGCCTGCAACCCAGGCATCTGCCCAGACTGGGAATTGAAAGGGCAAACTTTCGGTCCACAGGCCAGCACTCAATCTACTGAGCCACATCAGCCCGGGCTGTGTATATTTATATGTATTTTAATTTAAATTTAAATTTTGAAGAATTGGCTAACTCAATCGTGGAGGATGGCTACTCCAAAACAGGACAGGCTAGAAGTTCAGGTAAAAATTGAAGTTGAAGTCTTGAGTCTGAAATCTTTGGGGCAGGCCAGCAAGCTGGAAACTCAGGCAGGATTTTTATGTTACAGTCTTGAAGTTGAGTTCCTTCTTGTTTGGGAAACTTCAGTTTGTGTTCTTAAGGCCTTCAACTAATTGGATAAAACCCATCCACATTATCGAGGGTACTCTTCTTTATTTAATCACATCTACAAAGACCTTCACAGCCACAGCTAGACTAGTGTTTGATGAAACAATGGGGCACCATAGCTTGGCTTTTCTTCTTTTGCAGGAATGAATTATCACTCAGTAGGTTTTTGTTAGAAATATTTTGGGTATGGCTGTTAGGAGGTTTTGCCCTACTTTTGAGCCTGTTTTGATCTTCAGGTTTACTGTAAAAAGAGGAATCCAGGTCAGTTCAATTGGCTTTTGTCATCTAGGATTTAGCATCTGATGTTCTGAGCAGCATATGTAAAATTGATACAGGTCAGGTAACCCTGGATCATATGTATTCAAAAGAATTCTAAATTCTTCTATGAATATTTGCTGGTTTTGTCTGAGTTTAAGGAAATTCTTAATTATAATTATTAATTCAGCTCTGATCCAAGGTTTGCATTCTACAGTTTTCTGCGTATCTGGCTCATGGAAAGGATCTATCTTTAGAAGCAACTCACATTTAAGAATCTTAGGAGTTGTCGGGAAAGAGTAGGGGCTGGAGAGGGGAAGAGGAGGGTGAAGTCAATGAGGGTATGGAGAGGAAACAGTTGGAAGGATAAGGGGGAAGAGGCAGAGTTGGGGTTTGGGAGCATATATGCCTTTTCTGGTTGGCCCTGAGTTGGAAGCAGGTATACAGAAAATGGAAGTCATTGACTAATTCCTGACCATTCTGGGCTGATTGTTGTAGGCATTTGGCTTTCTGGGCTGGTGGCTATAGATTGTGGGACATAGTTTTATTGTGATATATAGTCTGGCCATTCTATGTTTGTATATTCAGTCTCTGAGGATTTATTGGTGTCTTGCTACAGAAAGTTCACAATCTGAATAAAGAAATAAGATGTATACTCAAGGTCAAGACTGTTTGTGCCTGGGATTAAGGGGTCCCTCTGAGGACAGGCTGAGAGATCAGGCTGTGGATAGAGTGAAGATCAAGTTGTGGGCAGGGTGAGGGTCAGACTCTGGTGGAGTGTACTCAGGCGGAGAGTGCAGGGCTGGGCTGTACTCATGTGAGGGGTTGGGCTGTGGTCAGTTGACTGGTCAGGGTAGTGAAGGAAGAGGGTTGACCAGAGGCTTCTTTCTGAGGGTAGGGTACCAACGAAGGGCTGATTCAGTGATGTAGGCCCCATCTCTGATTTAAGCTCTTCCTGCTTTCTTAACATCTCCTTTGACATTAAGAAAGCTTCCCCAGTTGTACCTGGTACCTTTGGGGGAGTACTTTTAGGTATATTCTAAGGTTGGGAAAAAGTGACGTGGCTTTGATAATAGAGGGTTAGGGAGAAATTACAGCCTGCAGTCTCTCCCTGCTGTGTGAGAAAAGCATCATCACACCTGCACGCAAAGATGCTTTGACAGTCACATCCTCTGACAAGGCAGAACAACCCCTGTGCCATTGTGTTAGGAATGAATATGTTGTGGCTGGAAGGCTGGTAGGGGTGAGGAGATGTCAGGAATGATAAGGGCATTGTTCCCTTCATTGTGCTGTTGAATGCATTTCCTTCTGCTTCAAAGATTGGCTCTAGGAGTAACTATAATCCCAAGTCTTCAGTTATTGCTTATCTAGGGTGATTTCATGGGGGCCAAATGATTCTGCCAACAAAACCTCACTATCTAGCCACAGTGCTGCACTCTTGGGTTGAGCATTGTCTTTCATTTCTTCATTTATTCACTCCACAAATATGTATTACATATGTACATTATTTATTGACCATTTTATTGGTCACTGGGGATAAGATGTTGATAAGATATTGCCTTGGATTTCATGGATCTTATAGTCTATCATATAGATGATAAAAACAAAAGTGCAATGAATCTAGTGCAATGAAGAACACACACAGGGCACTGTGACAGGATCACAGAGGGGGCGGGGCAACATAGGTAGAGAGGTGAGGACAGGCCTCTTTGAGTGGGTGTCATTTCAACTGAGACTGGATTTTTAGAAATACTAGGTCCATGAGGAGTAGACAAACTCACCTCAGGCAGAAGAAAAACATGTAGGAAAGTCTTAGGCTAGGAAGATCTTGGCATTCCTGGCACCAAATGAAGGCTAGTGAGGTTAGAGCATAGAGAATGAGGATTGAGGACATGAGTTGCAGCTCGAGAGGGAGCTGGGGCCACAGATAGATGCAGAAAGGTGTCTGTGTTTAATTTCAAATATTCCACACAATGAAATATTTTCAAGTAAAGTTTTTATTAAAGTATAATATATACAGAGGAAAGTACACAGATCATAGGTAAATAGCTTCCTGAGTTTTCATAAAGTAAATTCACCTATGTAACCATTATCTAGATTAAGAAACAATTGCTTGACTCCTGTCCCATTGGAGACTCCCAGTGGGCATCTGGACCGCCTTAATTGCCTAGACCTGGGCAAGGAGAGTATTGTCCATTATCCAAGTGTGTCCATTTGTAATCACAAGTGTCCTTAAATGGGTATGAGGAAGGCAGAAGAGTTAGAACCAGGATGCTGGCAGAAACATTAGAGTGGCCATTGCTGTTTCTGAAAATGGAAGGTGCCCATAAGCCAAGGGATACAGACAGCCTCTAGAAGCTGAAAAAGGCAAGAAATCCTATTCTTTTCTAGAGCCTTCAGCAGTGAACACAACCCAACTCTGCTGACACTTTGATTTTAACCTAGTGAGACTCGTTTCAGATTTCTGACCTGCAGAACTATAAGATTATAAATTTGTGTTGTTTTAAACCACTAAACTTATTTGTTAGAGCAGTAATAGGAAACAAATATACTAACTATATTAACAACAATAGGACTACTGCGTACGCTTTAAGATTTCTTTTTGGTTCATTTTGTCAAACTATAACTCACTAGGGATGCATGGTCAAAATATTGTTTCTAAGTCATTTGAAATTATTATTCTTTGTATGGTTATTCCACCAACTTTATATACAATTTGTTTCATCTTATTATTATTATTATTATATTTACTTTTAGAGATGCTTTTATTTCTTTTTGCATTAATTTATTTAAAAAAATATGATTCCAAAAACCCATTCCATCTCCCAAGTTCTCTCTTTCCCCTTATGGTTAACCATTTAAAAAATTAGTTTTTGGCTTATCTTCTGCTAAGGACAGAATATTTGGTTACTCTCAAATTTATGTTTGAAACCCTAATCCCCAAAGTGATAGTATTTGGAGATGGGGCCTTTGGGGGATTATTAGTTCATGAGGTAGAGCCCTCAGGACGGGATAGAGCTCTTATAAGAAGAGACATGAAAGAGTTTGCTTCCTCCCTCTCTGTCAACCATGTGAGGATATAGCCAGAGAGCAGCTGTCTACAAGCCAGAAGAGGGCTCTCACCAGACATTGCTTCTGCTGGTGCCTTGATCTCACTTGGACCTTCTGCCTCCAGAACTGTGAGAAATAAATCTTTCTTGCTTAACAAAGGATACTCTTCTTGATGTAATGTCAGCTGATCAGAAAACCTAAGGATTATAGATTGCAATACCATCGAGAAAAAAAATTGGTTCTTGGCTGGGTCACTGTCTGTGTGAGTGAGCACCTTCTCTCCATGTCTGCCTGGGTTTTCTCCGTGTACTGTCTCCTCTCCTCTCCCTAAGGTGTGCACTTTAGGTGAATTGATATGACTACATTGTCCTAGTCTGAGTGAGAATCTGTTATTCCAATGTAGCTTGGTGAAGATTTTGTATTTTGGGTGTACTGCGAAAAGTAATTCAGTCTGGACTAATTTCTTCCTGTTAAAGAAAGTGGGGTAAATGCTACTGTGTCATTTCTCAAGCAGGTGTTATGTCTGTCATTGTCTTGGGAGACTTGTGATGGACATGCTCTGAAAGGTAGTTGCTTGCTCGCAAGTGCTGTAAACTATATACACTTCCTTTTGAAATTTACAAAGCCCATTACTTTAGTATAAAATAAATGGTTTATCTTTGTTTATCCATATTTCCCAATAACAAATGCTATGCCTTTATTAATATCCATAGATAATTCCCACTACTTTGGGAATTACTTAGCATCAGAATTCTAGGGTTGTGACTCAAGAATTCTTGGTTGCGCTAAGTTGTTGTTCATATGTAAAAGTAATAGGATTATATTATTTATAGCTAGATATGCAAAGTCTTAGGAAATGTATCATTTTATATACTCCCCCTGCAAAGATACTGCCATGTGAACTTCAGGGCCACATTATTGTGCAGAGTTTCCTTAGAGCCGGGATGCCCAGAGGCAGTGGTATGTGGTGGAGAGAGTATCAGATCAAGGGTCAGAAAATAGCATGTTAAACACAACCCAGCATATGTCAGTTACTCATTATGTGATCTGTAGCTGGTTACCTTAACTTTCCATGATCTGAAAAATGAGAGCAATTCCTATGTCCTTAGGCTGCTGGAAGATTAAACAGGATAAAAAATAGGGAATTAAAATCTAAAGGATGATAAGAATATATGTATAATTTTAGCTAGGCTACCCCAAGAAGTAGACTCTGAGACAAGGATTCAAGTACAAGTAGGTTACTTGGGAGGCGATCCCAGGAAACACCAGCTACAGAGTGAGTAAATGAGACAGAGAGGGAAGGTGAGTTATCAGACCAGTTACTACTGTGGGCAGTTGGGGCTTATTGCTCCAGGGAGCTCTGTGATATTGTGGATGAACAGGAACCTGAGTTATCCTACAGTGGGGTGAGGGGCTGGGGTATCTATTCACTCATTTCCATCAGTCACTGGTATCGCTGCTAGGGTGGGTGTTAATTTCTTGTCACTGTAGCCTGTTCTCTACTCATGCAGGGAGAGATCCAGCAGCCCAGAGGAGCCCTTAAGAAAAAGAGTTGCAGGTGCTGGCAGGTGAAAGTTATGAAATAAGTGGTCTTAAGGATGTACAGGTGGAACGCTGACAGCATCTACTACATTAATCATCTTTCCAGCCCCTTTGTAAACAATATGCTAATCATCATCAAGAATATTTTTGAATAGAGACACTGCTATTTCCCCAAATGTCTTTTCAAGCATTATCTCAAGGTCTATTTTGTCCATGGGGACAGCTCCAGCCCATGCTTGGCTCTCAGCTCCTACTACCCTATGGCATGGACCTTGTTCAGCCCTTTGTGTATTTACTCTTCCTCAACTCTCCCCATCCCTGTCCCTCCCTCACCATCCATCTGCCTCTAGCAAGGGATTGGGAAATGCCTGGAAGGTCAGGACGGACTCGTTAACCAATAGAATTACATTCAGAATGTGACTTCTTTTTTCACTCATATATATTCTCATTTCCATCCAGAAACTTCACGGTAGAGGCAGATACCTCTTGATGAGAATGGTGTGCTGGATTAGAGACCTGCATAAATAAAAGTCATGGATGATAGCCAAGCCTCATCCTAAAAATTAGATTTTATCTTTTCCCTCTGCAAAATGCTTAGTGGAATTGCTCATATGAAGCAAAACAAACTGGCTTGAGTTACTTGCCACTCTAAGGCAACCCTCTTGGGACATTTATGTTTTAAAAACATGTTCTTATCTCAGAATCTTCTCTCCCCCCAGATGCCAAGCCCTCCTACCCCTGGTCTCTATCCCTTGGGTGCTAGCCCCTGTGGTCAGGGCCAGGCTCCTTTAGCCTTTATTGATTTGGCTGACTGTCCAGGTATCTCCTTCTTTCTCCCTAAGCCATGTGGGGAGCTTCCAAAGTTGCTTCTCAGGTGGAGAAGGTGACCTTGCCAACAGAAGACAACCCACTGGCCTAAGACTTGCTATGAGCACGTGGGTCAAGAGTGACACGAGGTGGCTCTCTCCTGCCAGAATTTCTGTCTCTCCTTCCTCCCTGTGTGGCTTGGCATCCTGAGGCCATATGCACTCCTGGGAAACAATTGAGGGGCTTGATTTTTTCCATCATCATTTTTATTTTGGTTCATAGGAGGTGAAAGCCCTAGAAAAACTCAAAAACAGTGATATGCTGGTGGCTTTATTTTTTGATAGCACACAACAGAGCTGCTTACATTTTTTCCCACTCAATTGAGTGACTTTTTGATGGATTTGACTGGTTGTTTTGGCATCGTGTAGGCACAAACTTGAGCTGGGCTCCGCAGAGGCGGCAAAATCAGACATGAATAATAATCATAATAAACCTTCACAACATTTGAAAGTTTCCAAAGAGCTTTCTTATGCATTTACTTCGTTCCATCCTAATGTGCCAAGTGACATAGGCAGGGCTGGGACAATGGCTCCCATTGTCCTCATGAAGGACATAGAGGCCCAGAGGTGGGTGCTGGCTTGTCCTCAGCCCTGTCAGACCAGGATTTCTCATCTGGGGCTCTTTCCATATTGGAGTATGGGATTGAGGGGGAGAGAGAGAGTGAGCGAGCTGCCTGGTGGGACCTATGTAGCAAGATATTGGGGGCCGAGACCCTTTAGAACATTTGCTTGGGTAGGGCCAGTTAGGGTTCAGGATATCAGGTTCTGAAGAGCAAACAAACATCAAGGCATTGGATGCCAGCCTGAGACAGATCCTGATATGATCAGAGGTAGTCCCAGGACTTTACAGGGGTCCAAAGACACCAAGCACACCAGAAAGGCTGCAGGCCCTTTACCTGCTCGTCCCTTAGGGCTGGTGCCAGGCACAGCTGTGAGGTGGGCCCACCTGATCTCAGGGTCCCTTCTGGTTCTCTGCTCTGCCATTCCAACCTTTCTAACAGTTCTCTGGGCACACTGCCGCTCCTCCTCGCTCCCCCCTACCCCAGCTCACTTGTCTTGGCTTCAAGTTGCTGGCCTCTCCCTCTCCTTGGCCCACCATTTTCATCCTCCTCATCCCCAGGGGAACTCCCTGACCGCTCCCCACACCCCCCTCCCTGGGATCCAGATCTCTTTGCTCATAGATGTAACAAACTGCTTGCCAGAGAACAGCTCCCTGGGCCTCTCTCTTCTCAGGTGAAATGCATTCATTTTTGCTGGCGTCTTCTTGTGACAGTGCTTCCTCTTGCCTTGGCCCAAGCTGTCAATCTGAGATGTTTGCTTTTCGTTGACCTTCCCTTGGAGGACACTTCAAATCCTGTGTCTTTTAGGATGACGTTCTGGATTGTCCTGGTCCACGCAGATCCTGGACTTCTGCAACCATCTGGGAAGCTGGGTCGATTGTCTGTGGCCCCCAGCTTCTTCTTTCTACTTCTTTGGAGCTTTCCTTCCTCCACCTTTTCTTCACCTGTTCCCTGCCTTCCTCCTCACCCCCTCCTACCCATCATCACACACAAACAGTGGATTTCCAGTGTCCTCCTTATCACTCCCTACTCTTCTCATCAAAAACTTCTAGAAATCTGATATGCCCCTTCCCCTGGGATTTCAGACCTTCAGGCAGTGAAATGGAGCTCTTATGGTGAAACTCCCGGCTTCAGTTGGGGTAGGTTTGGGTGAGGTGCTGAGTTTATTGGGGAGCTCCTGAAATTTACTAGAGGGAGTGGTTCTGAGTTTGTGACATGCACTGAACTGACTACCTTTTATCATCTTGACATCTCTTGTCTCTAACTTTCATCTCCCAGGAGACAGGGAGCCTCTTTCCTGTTTGGAGGGACACCACACAATGATCTAAATGGGATGTATGGAGTGAAATGGGGGAAGGGAATGGATGTGGGCAGAACAGAGGTTGCTGTTCCTGTTGCGAAGCTTACCCTGGCCTCTGGGTGCCTCCTCTGTTTGGGGGATTGAATTTTCCTCCTTGCCTCCTCTACTTTATGGCCCCCCAAATTCCAGGCTGCAGTGCCCCCACCCCCACCCCCCTACTCAGGTTACAGACAGCCAGTGTGAGGTCAGCACAGGGCGCCCTGCCAGGAAGTGAGGGCAGATAGTACTGGCCACTGTGGCCTGACACAGTGCACAGACTCTAGGGCGCCCCTGGGGATGTGTCATTGTCCCTGTGGGGATCATGGGGGTTCTGGGTGCTCTCCATCCCACCCCAATTTTTTGAAGGTCCTTACAAAGGCGAGGTCCCTCTCTCTGACCCGCTGTGCCAAATGTGAATCATATTTCATTTATGGCATTTTATGTCAGTGAAAAACACATAGTTTGACCAATTAAAGCCTCTTTTGGATGAAGCCCCTGACAGAATTGGAGAGGCAGCAGAAAGGACGTCCTGTCCCATTGGTTTTCGTCTCTCTCTCTTCCTTCTGTTTTTCTTTTCTTTTTTTCTCTTGGTTACAGTTCAGATTTGGAGGAAAGGAGCGATGGGAATGAACTGTGTGCATTCTGGCCTGTTGGCTGCTGGAGGGACCCAGCTCCCAGCTGTGCAGTCAGGGCCCCAGGAGCTGAGGCCAGACCTGAGAGGCGGAAACGGACACGGGGAGGTCGCGGTGAGCTCCAGGGCCTGGGAGAGAAAGGAGTGAAAGAGGGTGCCTGGAGCCCATGGGTTGCCCCTGCCGGGGAGGAAGGGGCTGTAGGGGAGCCCCAGAGTGGGTGTGAGAGCAAGAGGCCTGCTCAGAGGGGCAGAAGACAGGATGGAGAGGACAGGTGGTCTGGGGTACCCCTCCCTGGCTGAGCCTGGTGGAGTGAGGGACTGTGAGAATAAGCTAGGGAGCACTGAGGAGGCGGGGCTGGGGCAAAAGAGGGAACATGTGGCAGATGTGATGTGGGGAAGATAGCTGAGGGGTGAGACCCTCTGGGGACTTTCAGGGTCACTGAGCAAGCAAGGTGGGTGGGGGTGTCCTTCAGAATCAGATGGGACTGAGTACCAGCAGCATATGCAACCTTCCTGTCAAGGGGACCCACTTGTACCCCATCACTGGAAAGACTGGGGGAAACTGAGTCACAGGAGAGTGGAAGGAAGGAATGAAAGTTAATTTGTTGGGTAGATACCATGTACCTGGCATGATATCAGGTAATTCACACATGCCTCATTTTATTCCAGCAAGAACTCATTCATTCATTCGATCATTCAACAAACTTTTACTGAAAGTCTTCTGTGTATTAGGCACTTCTCTAGACACCAGAGATATAAGTCAAATGAGACATGATCCCTCCCCACAAGAACTTCCAGTCCTGACGTGGAGATACTAACCCTTTGTCAGGCTGGATGTCATGGATGGCTTCCTGGAAGGATTAACCTTTGAGCGAAGTTTCAAGGATATAACTAAAAGGAAAATGAAAGGATGGTGTTGGGAAATGATGACAGTATTCCACGTAGAGAAGGAATGTCTATGTAGACATAGAGATTAGAGGCGCTGACATTTTCGAGGAAGTATAATGTTACTGAGGCCAAGGCTTTGAGACAGGCTCATAGGTGTGAGGCAGAGGTGGGAGGGCCTTTTGGAGGCCCAGGGTCTATGATAGGTTTGAACACAACAATGAACCTTGACAATACTTATTTATTATTGTTATTCGGTGCATGACATAACTAGATGACCTTTTTCCCTATCCCATTCTGACATCAGTGTCAGAGGGGCCATGTTGGACTTAGGAAGTCCTGTTAAGGACTGTGCCTATGGTTTGGAGGAGAAGTGACAAGGCCTGGGTTAGGACAGTGGCTTCAGAGATGAATAGAAGTGAAGAGTTTTGGGGTTAGTGGGGAAGCTGAGTGGATGGGACATGATTGGATGTGGAGGGTGAGATTATGGCCCCATCTTTTAGTTTGTGCAATTGGTGAGTGACCCCTGCTTTCAGACCCTGCTAACAATTAGAGGAATTTAGCAGAGAAAGACACTGAAGTGGAAATTCCAGTCTAAAAGGGAAGACAGTGAACAAGAAGTGATGGGAGTGGTGTCTGCTCCAGAGGGGCAAGGAAGGGGTCCCCTAATATGGGTTTGGGCATCTTGCTATGCTCATGGATGGTCCTGACTAGTGCGGGATCTCTAGGGAGACCAAGAAAACCAGGGGACAGAAAGCGGGACTTAGAATGACCCCTCCTTTCAGGTGGCAGGGCATCTCTGGCTGAAGGCTGGAGCACTTTACTGAGGCCACGGGTACAGGAGCAGGGTTGCAGGTTTGGACATACTGAATTTGGATGCCTGTGGGATTCCATGTGGTGACGCCCAGTGGATAGTCAGAATAGTCAGATAGGTAACTACACTATTCATTCGCTCAGGGCTCATGACCGAATATTCAGGTTTGGGCCCATTAACATATATGTGGCAGTTGAGGCCATGGAATGGGGTCTTTCAGTGAAAAGAACAAAAGGAAAAGAATATCATAGAAATCATTGGCTTTCCCACTTCTCTTCTCTCTCTTTTTGATAAGGCAGTACAATACTAAGCAACTTTTTGGGAAGATAAAATATGCACATGGTGGACATTCTAACAGTACCAGAGGGTATATGGTGAATGGCGAGTCCTCTCTCATTCCTGATCCCTAGCTAACTCTGTCCCCAGAGGCATACCGGTTTCTTATGTATTCTGGAAATGTTCTAAGCCTATAAATAAAACAATTTTATATAAATGTTAGCCCATTATGTTTACCTTTCTACATCTTTCTTTTAAAATGTAACTAAATGTCCTGGTGATTATTCCTTTTAGTACTAAAAATTTCTCTTGCTCTTTTATACAGTTTCACAGTATACCATCATATGCATGTCCCATAATTTAATTAACCACTTCCTTACAGTGGGGAATTCAGTATGCTTCTAGGTTTTTGCTATATAAACAATACTACAAAAATACCTTCTTATGTACAAACATCATTTAGGGATTAATTTTGGCTACATGTAAGAGAAAACTCACATAACAGAGATTCAAACAATAGAGACTTATTTTTTCTAATGTCCTGAGAAGTCTGGGTCGGCAAATGCTGGCATCAGTTTAGTGGTTCAACAATATCACGGTAAAGTCTCCATGTCCTTTTTCTTATGGTTACAAGATGGCTGCTCCAAATCCAGCCACCACAGCCACATTCCAGGCCAGAGGCAGGGGGCAGGAGGGAAGACAACAATGGGGAATAGAGTATATCATCAGCTGGGTCTGTGTTCCTTTAAGGGGATTTCCTGTAAGTCTTAGAATTTTTTTTCTTACATCCCATTAGCCAGACCTTTGTCAAGCAACCATCTCTGCAACCATCTCTGTCTCAGGGGAGTCAGGGAAATGTTTTTTAAAGACTTAATTTATTTATTTACTTTTTCGAGAGAGCAGAAGGGAGGCAGAAGGAAGACAGAGAGGGAGAGAAACATTGATGTGTGAGAGAAACATCAATTGGTTGCCTCTTGCATGCCCCCAATGGGGGATCTGGCCCGCAACCCAGGCATGTGCCCTGACTGGGAATTGAACCTGCAACCTTTTGGTTTGCAGGCTGGTGCTCAATCCACTGAGCCACACCAGCCAGGGCTGGGAAATGTCTTTTAGTTTGGCTCATTGTACTGCCAACAAAATCAGGTTTTATTGTGAAGAAGGAGATAATGGATATTGGATATATGTCTAGTAGTTTTATCTCTAGTACAAATTCTTATAAATGGAATTTCTAGATTAAATCCTTTTATACATTTAACATTTTGATTGTGCCAAACTGCCCTTCAAAGGGATTTTTACCAATTACACGTCTACAATGCACAAGAGGGCCTGTTTCCCTACCACATGGCCCACAGGCTATTGCCAAACTCTTAATGTTTTGTTAATCTGATGGGTGAAAAATAATCTCTCATTGTTTTAATTTGCATTCCTTTTGTGACTGGGGTTGAATATCTTTTTATGTGCTTAAAAACATTGGACTTTAAAAGGTGATAGAATAAAATGCCATAAGAGAAGATGAGAAACAGTGATTTCAGATGGAGGAGAAAACCAGGAGAGGCTGGGGTCAAAGAAGGGGAGGGAGGAGCTTCAAGGAGGAGAGGAAGATGTAAGGGCCAGTGTCAGACGGTAAGGACAAAGGAGTTCCTATTGGGTTTGGTAACACGGAGGCCACTGGGACCCCACAGAGTGTAGGCTGAGCTGCAGTAGAAATCAGGTGAGCTTCCTCACCTGGGAAGTATCACTTTTTACTGTTATTTAGATGAGTAAACTAATTCAAAGGGGCTAAATAACTTGCTCAAGGTTACAGAGCCGGGGGAGCTGGCATTTCAATTCAGGTGTGCTGGATTTGCGGAATCTGAGAGCGAATTTCACAGAGGGTCTGGTAGAGGGAGAACATTTGTTTAGAACTGCTGCCTTCACACCTAGAAGTGGCCTTTGATATTACGGATCCACTTGCCCCATTTGACGTATGAGGGAACCGAGCACCGTTCAAGTGAAGAGACTCGGTAGAAAGTGCGAGAGCTCTACAAGAACCCAGGTCCTCCTCTGATTCAGGGCATTTTGTGAGGTCCCTTCTTTCTCCAGCAGGGGACACTAGTCAGTAGCTTGGACTAAGTAGAATTCAAATGAGTCAGCACCTTGGACAAAGCAACTTACCGAGGCCCTAGAGGGAGTCCCCAGCCCCCTGAGGGAGACAGGGGTCCAACTTATGTCTTCAAAAAAGATCAGGGTAGCCCTGGCTGGTGTGGCTCAGTGGATTGAGCATCAGCCTGCGAACTGCAGTGTCGCTGGGGCACATGCTGGGGTTGTGGGCCAGGTTCCCATTTGGGGGTGTGCAGAAGACGACCAGTCAATGTTTCTCTTGCACGGCGATATTTCTCTCCCACCCTCCCCATTTTCTAAATAAATAAATAAGAATTTAAAAAAATCAAGCTATTGTTAAATTTTGGGTCCCATCGGTAGCCCTGTGGTAGAGGTCTGAGAATTTAAGCAGACCCTGTGCTCTTCTGAGAGTTGTTGTTTGATCTTTCACTGCAGATCCTCTAAATTGCCCTGACCTGGAATCACTAACATATGGGTTATCATCTATCCTTGGCTCTCAATAAAGCCAGTTAAATGGCTGTACCTCTAGCCTATCTGATGGCCTATTCACCTCTTCATTTTAAGTAGTTTTATAATTTGGTTTAAAACAACTGATTGTTATTGTAATAAAATATGGATTATTACCCAGATAATTCCCGTTGAGGAGTTTGTTTAGGGTGGCAATGTGCCCAGGCGCGGAAGACAAATCATGGTTGGCCAAGCCAGTCATGGTAATACGTTCCTTTTTTTTTTTTTTTTTGCTAGATACTCAATTTCCCAGAGACCCTTGCACCTGGATGGTGGGGAGGGGGGTCACATGATTATAGGAGACAGGTATGAGAAGAGCATACTGGCATTAAATCTTCTGTCTTCTTCTTGCCTTTAATGTGGATATGGTGCCTAAAGCAGAGGTGGCCACCTAGTAACAGAAAGTGACAATAAGATATCAAACAGCCTGGGGATGGAGGAACAGAAAGAGAGGTCTTTCATGACTTTGTTAGTAACCCTGGACTCCCAATTTACAGGTTGCTTGTTATATTAAATAACTAAACATCTTTATTGTTTAAGCCACTGTTACACTTTTCTAAGTATTTGTAGTTCTCAAGTTTTAAATATATACTCCTAAGTTTTTAATTTATAAAAAGGCTCACTTATTATTTAGTGAGTTGCATTCTTCTTAATATACCTTAGAGACTTATTTCTATTATTATATACAGGTCTGCCAAATTCTTTTTTGTTAGAGGCATGGAGTATTCCATTACAACAAATATACTACAAGTTATTACTTGTTTCCTTATTGGTTGAAATCTAGCTTGCTCCCAGGTTTTATTTTTTATTTTTCTTTGACAAAGCAGAGCTATAATGAATGTCTTAAACTTAGGTACTGGCCAGTTTTGTCAGTATCTGTGATCTGAAGGTTAATTTGCTAACAGTGACACTGCTGGATCAAATGCTATATGAGTTGTAAAATTTGGTGGTGCTGCCAAATTGTCCTCCAGAAGAGATGTACTGAATCCATGACCTTCAGGGTGATGACTGTGTTTTGAAGGGTATGCTCTGAGACGCTTCCTACGGGGCCTGGATGTGAGAGACTCTGAGGATTTCCTTCTCAGAAGGCTGGCCAGGACTGTCAGTGCTAAAACACCAGACAATCTTGTCTATTGACAAGAGAGTGAATGAATAAATAGTGGTGGTCACACAGTGGAATTTAATCCAATAATAATAATAAAAAAGAACAAACCTCATTGCAGCATTATTCATAATGGCCAAGAAATGGAAGCAATCACATTTCCTTTGATATATGACTGGATAAAGAAGATGTGGTACATATATATAATGGAATACTACTCAGCCATAAGGAAAGATGAAATACTGCCATTTGCAACAACATGGATGGATCTTGAAACTATCATGCTAAGTGAAAATAACTCAGATGAAAAAAGTCAAGAACAATATGATCTCACTCATATGTGGGATATAAAACTAAAAGCAACAAATAAACAAACAAGGCAACAAACAAAAACTCATGGACGCAATAGTATGGCAGTTACCAGAGGTAAAGAGGGGGGTTGGAGGAAGATAGTAAAGGGTAAAGGGGGTTAAATATATGATAATGGAAGGAGGTTTGACTTTGGGGGCTGAACACACAATGCAACATACCGATGATGTATTATATAATTGTACACTTGAAACCTATGTAACTTTATTAACCAATGTCAGTCCAATACGCTTAATAAAAGACAAATCAGTATTATGTGTGTTATGGGCTGAATTGTCTCCCCCTATCCAAATTTGTATGTTGAAGTCCTGGCCCCAGTACTTTATGTGATTGTATTTGAAGACAGGATCTTTAAAGAGGCAATTAAGTTAAAATGTGGTCCTTTGGGTGGCCCCCTAATCCAATATTACTGGTGTTCTTATAAGAAGAGGAGATTAGGGCACAGACACACATGGAGGGAAGGAAGACCATGTGAAGACATGGGGAGAAGACAGCCACCTACAAGCCAAGGAGGGAGGCCTCAGAAGAAACCAACCCTGCTGACACCTTGATCTCATTAGACTTCCAGCCTCTGGAACTATGAGAAAATAAATTTCTGTTGTTAAAGCCACCTAACCTGTAGAATTTGGCTGTGGCAGCCCTAGCAAACTAGTACAACATGTGGCCACAGGAGTGAATCTCACAGACATTATGTTGAACGAATGAAAAAAGATGTCAAGCATACACACTGTGTGATTCCGTTTGTATGGAATTTAAGAACAAACAAAACTAATTGGTTAGTTTCTCGGGTAAGTATTGACTGGGAATGGGCACTAGGGAGCCTTCCAGGGTACTAGAAACATTTTATAGCTTGATATGGGGGTTAGTTATGTGATTATGTTCCTCTGTAAAAATCCATCAAGCTGTATACATAAGATTATTAAGATTTGTGCACTTTATTATTTGTTGGCTATAGGTACTAAAAGAAAAAAAAGGTAAATTCTTGGAAAGAGACATGAGCATTTTGGGGTCAGCATCACCTCTGCGTGGCCCGTTCCAGCCTCGTTTACCAGCACAGTGATGGGAATGCAGGCAGCCCAGTGAGCACTGTTCAAGTCAGTGCCTTCTGAAGCTGAGACAAAAATAACCACGTCTCAAGTATGTTCCTTCCTTTTTTTCCAAATGGGAAAGGCACAGGCTTTTTTTCACATCCCCAGCCAGAGGGAATCTTTTTCAAACTTTCCATAGAGATTCTCCTTTAAGCAGACACCAAACATGGACATTTTCCACCAGGGAAAAACTTCTGGGGAGCTCCAGGCTTCTGAAAGAAGGCAGTTGAGAAGGAAATAATGGCAGGACACCCCTCCCCCACTGGGCCTCTCCACAGTCCTATGGGAGCCACGATAGAGCGGCTGTGGGTTGTCACCATGAGGTCTCTGATCAAAGGGACTGTGCTGCTGCTTCTGCTGCTTCCGGAGAACAAGGGTGTGAGAGCGGACTGGGTCAGATAGTGGCCACGCTCCAGACCCTGAGCCACCTGGCCTTGTGGAAGTGAAGGTTTTGATTCTCTACCCCCCACGCCCCCAAATGGAAGGAAGTCACAAATATTAAAAAATAGATTGAAATGCAATATATAAAATAGGGACTGTGGATAGAACGTCCCAATTCTGCCTGGCTCTGTTCATCTGTCAGATGTGGAGGGAATGGATCCTGGCTTCCAGCCTGCACCTCCTCTGTCCTCTCCTGGGACTCCTCCCTCCCACCGTCATCCCCACTTTGTCCAGTCTCTTTGGTTTTCTCTTCACTACCAGAAGTGCTCGGAGGTGGGGACAAACCTTTAGGAATCACCTGTGGAGGACAGGCACTGTGATGACAGTGCCAGGAAGGAGTTATTTTTCAGACGACAGTACCGTAGGGGTGTCGTGATTTCTAGCCTGAGATCATGCACCTAAGAGATGTCAGAGACAGGATTTGAATCCAGGCTGGGGGGACACAGTGCTCGGACTTGGTGCACAGGGCTCAGCTGCCTCAGGTCTCCACTGAAAGACATTGCTGCACTGTTATGTACTATCCTGGCTCTCAAGATAAATAACATTTTAGTAAAAAATATTTTTAAATGATGGAAAAAATATAAAGGTTTAAATGAAGACAGGATCAGTATTACTGATTTTCCCTTTTGCTTCATGCTCTAATATGGCACAGCTATGTCAACTTATTCCTGGGGTCCTCAACCCCTTCCATACCCCAATATACGATAGTGCTTCCAAGGCCCAGTCTTGGGCCTGTGGCTTTTCTTGGCCCACTCTCTTGTTGTCCTTGGAACTCAAATGGATAATATTGTATGCTCTCAATTTTCATGTCAATGTGGATGAGTTCAAATTCTTCATGTCCAGCTCTGGGCAAACCAATTCTCTTGGCTTCATCATGTTATATATTTCTCCTGGCCTGTTGGAAATCTCCCCCTGAACACTGCTGACCTCCTAAAGTCAACTTGTGCTCAACTGAACTCACCCCTACACCTACCTTGTCCTCAGGTCTCCTTTGACTGTCTTGTCAGTGTCAGCAGCAGCTTTGGGGTCACTTAGCTTCCCCCTCATCTTCATTTTCTATATCCAGTCTGCTATCATGCCTTGTAGGTGTTTATTCTCAAATGCCTTCTACAGTTGCCCTTGGTTTTCTAATAACCAGCCAGACCATACATCAAACGGGCCACCTGTTTGGAGTGGGAAGGTACAGAAAAGACCACATAAGCACTGCCATTTGTCTGAGGACAGCAGATACAGTGTGTGTGTGGGAGGGTGTTGGGAGAAAGAGATGTGTTCACTCAGAGCTGTGTAGACAGGGCAAGTGGAAGTTGAAGGCAGAAATAAGCTCCATGTTGTTGAAACGTCTTATCAGTCTTTTATTGTATAAGTGAACTTGAAAACCTGCTATCTTCTAGGTACTTGCTAGGCTCTAGGGAGACAAAGATTGGAACTCAGTTCAGTACTTGAGGAGCTCACAGCCTGTTGAGAAGATGGACCCACAAATAAACCCCACAGAGGCATGCCAGTTTGGGGCACGGAGGAAGGAGCAATGAGCTGTGCCTGAAAAGATAGGCTGGAAAAGTTGCCCAGGTGAGGGGATACTGAGCTGAACTTGAATTTTGGGTGGAATGGGGGAGATGACTGATGTCATTGGTGATGATGTTGGTCATTAGGAAGGGGGAGAAGATGATGAAACTCACCAAGGTGATAATGATACACAGGGAGACTCCATGAGGATGGAGGTGGTGGGGCTGAGGAAGGTACTACACCTTGGTACCTCTGATGGTAATAGATTGGACAGTAATATCAGCTATTTCAAACTAGCCCAAGGAGCCTCACTGCCTGATTTGAGGTGTTCTCTCACTGCCATGGCTTATGATTTAAGGTACAGCTTATCTGTGCCTTTTTTCATTCTGAATGAAGAAGCATTCAGAACCCAGACATTCATTTGGCTTGCAAGCAGAACATGAATGTAACACTTTTTTTTTTTTTTTTTTTTTTTTGGCTATTCACTTAGATGGACTTGCCTGCTCTGGGATCACAAAAAAATATTCTTGCAACTGGTCTTGACTTGATTTTAATCTGAATAAAGTCACGGAGAACTGAGCCAAGGAAAGGGAATTGTTACACTAATTACTAGTTAATCAGTTGGCACAGATGTCTGACATCTGGTCCCCATTCTGCCTTCCATACTACAGAGTCCTCTGATTCAGCATCCACAGCTTGATGGGCCTGGGTCCCAGGGGAGCATCTGTTTTGTGCCTGGAGAGCTTGTGGACGATTAAAACTAGAGCTGTACTTTTTATACTCTTCCAGTTCTAGTACCACTAGCTCTGGTGACTGATAACTCCAGAGGGGCTTCCTAACCCCAAACTATCTCTCCTAATGGCCTGTCACATGCTCAAACTCTTGCAATTAACATAACTTCCTTGGCTTAGGTCTTGCATCTCCAGGTAGGGTTGGAAGGAGGAACATATGAAGATACTGCTACTCTCAAACATTTCAGTGTAATGATATCTTGGGCCACTGTGTTTTAATGGTGGTGAGGAGAAAAGACCTGCTTAGAGGCTGGGCCAATTGTCAATGAGCAAGATTAGGTGAGGGTATGTCACAAAAGGCATGGCAGTTTTGGGACCTCTGAGAACTAAGGATGGGGTCTGCAGGTGATGGAAGATGGGAAAAAGCCCTAAAGGTGGACCAGAACCTTGGGTTGAGCAAGGTTTAGAAGTGGACAAAAGATATCCTGGTTTGCTTGAAGGCATAAATTGGGGTCTCCTGCAGGGGAAAAGATCAGATACCCCGTGGACAGGCTGAAGTCCCTGTCTCTCACCTGTGTCCTACTGCCAGTCTCCACAGCTAAGTCTTTGAAAGGTGGGACCTAATCCCATGATGTGACTCATGGCTGACATGGCAGGAGAGGCCAGTATGGCAGGTGAGCAAGGCCTCTCATGCCCGATGGCTGTAGGGACTCCAACCAGTCCTGGGTTTTCCCAGGCTCCTCTGGGTCTCCACCTCCCACTCCAGCTCTTCTTCCCCCAGAATGCTGTCAGTGTGAGGACATTGGGATGCTTTGGAGATTGATGTTTCAGAAAACTGAGAGGAAACTCAGACATTTCTTTGGTTTAAACAATTTTTAGAAAAACTTTTTCAAAACCTACTTTTCTGCCACCCTAGAGGCAGTTTTTTTTTTTTTTTTTCATAATCACTGATGTCTCCAGACTATATGAAAAACACTGTGTCCTCATCTCCTTTCCAGTGGCAAAAAGCCAGGACTTGGAGACTTCAGAAGACTGATATTCCAGAGTCGAAGTTCCCGGGAGCACACCACCTGGCTGAGCCAACTGTCCTGTTGTAGAGGGTGACATCCGTCTTGGAACCTCATAATCATAGGCAATCAGGTTTTAATTTTAGGAAATCTGAGAACTCATTGGGTAACTCTGAGTTATCTTTTAAAAACATGATACAGAAATTGGGAACCAAACTTGAAGCATTATGACTCTAGGACTGAGTCTCCAGAGACACCAGGCATGCCTATCATTGGTTTGCTTGCAGACTGAATTCATGCCCTTCTCCCTGATCTTCTCTAGGTTGTAGAAAACTACATTTTCCAGGATTCCTTGTGCACACACCCACTTTGTGTTCAGAGAATAACTTGGGATCTTACACCCTGGGTACTGCTCTAACTAGTGACTGACAGCTGTGAAGGTATCAATATCCCAGCTCTTCCGTCCCTGATTAGGATGACTCTGGGATGTGACCCTCTGAAGTATTGCTCCAAAGTTACTCTTCTAACATTTAGGTTGATATCACACCTTTGTCTGGCCCTCTTCTTTTCCTACTCTCACTTCCTCACTTTTTTCCCACCACATTACTCTTTATTGTTCTATCACAGTTGTCCCATTTTCCCCCATTGCTCTCCCCTGCCCCGCCCACCTCCCCCCTCTCCCACAGTCAATCCCCTCCCTGTTGTCCATGTCTATGGGTCATTTATACTAGTTCCTTGACTAACCCCCCTGCCCCCCTTAACTATCATTCTGTTCCTTGTTTCCATGCCTCTGGTTCTATATTGCTCATTTGCTTGTTTTGTTCATTAGGTTCCTATATTAGGTGAGATCACATGGTATTTGTCTTTTGCCACCTGGCTTATTTCACTAAGCATAATACTCTCCAGTTCCATCCATGTTGTCGCAAAAGGTAGGAGTTCTTTCTTTCTGCTGCATAGTATTCCATTGTGTAAATGTACCATAGTTTTTTGATCACCTCCTAACAATATCAGTTGTTCAACCCCCACCCAGAAACATGGCTAATCAACTACATTCATAAAAATTCTCATCTCAGGGGAAGATAGGCAATGGCTCTGATTCATTCTCTTCTTTTTTCTCACTTTCTCCAGTTTGAACCAACTGGGCACCAGTTGGGCATACTGTTGTTTGGGCCATGTCTGAGAGCCTTGCCTTCCCAATTTTAGTGTAAGTACCTAGAAGGGACCTTACACTCCCTTATCTTTCTGAGATGCCCTACAGGCACTAGGGCATCCCTATAGATGCCCCTTCTCAAATGTGGAAGGCTGTAGAGGTCATTGAGACCAGCTGAGGAAACAGAGGCCCAGAAAAGCTAAGGGACACATTGGTTAAATGTTATTTTCCTTTGTTCTCCTGACTGAGATATGCAGAGACATTGCATCCTCATGATAGTCAGTTTGGTTTAATGATATATTCCGTCGTCAGCAGCTGTCCGTCTCGAGAGACGATGGTGTAGCTTCTTAAGAGTCTATCTGCACCGCCGAGAATGGCTGTGCAGTCCAACTCGGGAGTGACACGGTATCTGTCTCCTCCCGTGTTGAATCGACATCTTGCGATGACGCTGGAGTGTCCTCTCCAGTGAAGCTGAAGCTACAGAGCCTGGGCAGGGTGATATGGAGGGTCTGCTGTTGCCCATGCATCAGACCCCCCCTCTCTTCGCAGCTGAAGGGTCCAAGGGAAAGACGGAGTCAATACAGCTTGGCTTCAGGTGCGCCGCAGGAGTTGCTGGTGTTGACTACAACGTCAAACCGCCTTAGGGACTCCGGCTCCGGATTTTCTGTCGGGGTTTACTCCCTTAGCCTTTCCCCTGAAGAGGTATGCCGCAAGGCAGCGGAGGTTTTTTGGAGTCAGAGTTTTCCTTCTCTGATGTGCCCTGACTGGAAGATCGAACCAGCGACACTTAGCTCGCAGGCCGACGCTCAATCCACTGAGCCAAACCAGCCAGGGGCTATTGATATATTATTATTATTATTATTATTATTATTATTATTCCTCTTGCTACATGGTATCCTGAGGGGTCCCAGGCCTTTGGCACATGTGGTTGGAAACCTTCCTAAAATCTTTCTGAGGGAGAGACCCTATGTCCTGTGTTTCAGGTAAGCTCTGTTCTTGGCTTCGGATTTTGAATAGGGTGGGGAGGTGAGGGGTGCGTGTCTAAGTAAATAAAGAGTCACAGCAGGGTTTAGGGCACATGTATGGGGTTCAGTGGGGCCCTGGGCATTTTTACCCAGGCTTGTGTTTCGAGTGGGGCAGAGAATGCCTCCATGATCAACTGAAGCCTGAGCTGAATGTTGAAGGCAAATATAAGTTTCCAAGATAGAAAAGTAGGAAAAGGTAATTTCCCCCAAATTAAGTATACAACTAATACTGGATATGAAGATGATGGTTTTTCATTAGAAAGACAGTTTTGCATAAGGATAGGAGAGCAGAGTTTGGGGTCAAATGGTATTGAAATCTCAGCTCCATTACTTTCTTTGTGACCTTGAGCTCTCTGAACATCAATACCTTCATCTGTGAATTGAGATAATAAATCCTTCCTCCTTGGATGGTCACCCAGCTCAAAGGAGGTGAACAAATTCCTGACTTGCACAAAGCACTTGAGAAAAGATAGCTGTTATGTTCCCATATTGAGCTTTTACCTTTCCACTGAATATTGATTGTCTCCTGCCGTGTTCAAGCGTTGAATGAACCTTGTCTTGTCTCATGCACCCTCATGTGAGAGGACAGCAGATATCATACCCTGGATTAGAGACTCTGAGAGGAGAGGGGACCTGACCACTCTTACCTTAGGTTGGGTTCCCCAGGAAGCTGGCACTCAGCTGAGGATGTGAGTGCGAGTACTTTCCTTAGAGAGGTGACCCCAGGAAACACTGGCTGGGGAGCTGGAAGTGAGACAGGGAAGAAAAGTCAGCCCATACAGGAGTGTTTTCAATCCACTTAACTGCTGGGGGTAGCCAGGGCTCTGGCCCACCAGGGAACACTGGGGCAGTGTGGAGCACGTGCCTCAGGGAGGCCCCCATCTGAGAGAGAGGGAGCTGCATATTCATCCCCCAGCTCCACAGTCATTGTTGAGAGCTGATCCCAGGGCCCTCTGGCACTGCCAGGCTGTGTTGCAGGCAGCAAAGTAGACTCCGGTGGGCAGAGAGCGGGTGTTGGCACCTAAATGTGGGATTCTGCTGTGGTAAGGACAGAGCTGTGAACGGACCACTGTCGGTGTCTGGCAGCCGATAGGTTAGACCTAGATGTCCTGGCTCTCAGACCTCCAATGAGACCATTGAGTGTGGGTTCCCAGGGAGGGAGTGGTGGATGTTGGTGGACTGTGGCGCAGAGAAGAGCATGGCTAGAGACAGAGTGTGAGGGAACTGAGCAGACTGCAGAGAGGAGGATCCGTGATGCGGGCCTGGTTAGGGAGTGGGGGGCAGAATGGAGTCTGAGGAGAGACAGAAATAAGGTAGGCGCTACGTCTCTGTCTGGCAATTTATGCTTTGCCTCAATGAACACTCTGATTTGGTGCTCAGGACAGGTTCTTTTTAAGACACTCTTCCCTTAACATGGTAATTTATGAATAGTTGTTCTTACCACCAAAAATAAATTAAATAAATAAATAAGAAAGAAAGGGGAAAAAAAGCCTTGACAATCCCTCTTTGTGTTCTCTGCCTTTGGCCCCCATTAACCTCCTTTTAAATCCTGCCAGTCAGTCTCCTTAGGTCCAGGAGAGAGATTATTAAGTATTTCTACTCCAAGGCAGTTCTCATATTGGAGCTTCATGCACCATACGTAGTAATCTGACCCCGAGGCAACAATTTAGAGTCAAGCAGTTTATTTGGGAGGTAATCCCAGGAGTCACCATGAGGAGTGGGAGGTGAGACTGGGCAGGGGGGCAACATCAATGAAGCGTACATCAGTGGGCCAGTGGGCAACTGTGGCTTCGTCCTGTTGGGGGTCTCTGAGTGAATGTACGGCCCAGGCCTCAGGACTGTCCCCCTGCAGAGGGAGGAGGCTGGGGCTTTCCCACCAGCGCCTGCCCTCACTGGGCACTTCCAGCCTGCCCTGTGTTCAGGGGCACCCCGCCCTGGTCAGAGACTGCCCTCAGGCAGAGATGCAAGTGTGGGCCCAGAACGGCTGTGGTTGCTCCCTGGAGGAAGAAGGGAGAGGAGATGATCTACCAGGAGTAAAAAGGCCCTAGGGGAATTAAATAGGAGTTGGAAAGAGCTCAGCAAGACCAGCCAAAGACTCGAAGAGCATTTGGCCCAAGGAACTTCCAGAAGAGAAAGAGGTGGTGAAAAGAGGCTGGAATACTAGCAGCCACCTCCCACCCTGAGCGGGGAGGGCAGAATGGGCTTACAGGAATGATTCTGGTCAGGATGGGAACCTGTCTTACCAAACTGGTCTGGAGGACACTCCATTCTCCGACAGACTACAACATAGGAGCAATTAGCTTTGGTTGAGGCTGGTTAAAGGAGACCCTGAAGGTGTGCTGAGCAATTTGTTTGGTGGCAAACCTTCTGATTGGGAGATAAAGGCCTTGGTTTTATTGATTCCAGTTCTTTCATTCATGGATGGATAATTTTTTGGTCTTTCATTAAAATAAAAAAGAAATTGAACTATATCATACATTCCAAAAAAAAAAACAAACTGACAAAAATGTATTTCTTGGTGAATTTTTATAAACTGTCTCACCCACGTATCCAGCACCTAGTTAGAGAAACAGAATATGATTAGCACTTCCAAAGCCCCCTACCCTGTCCTGTCCTCTCTTTCCAGACACTGCATTCTTAAGGGTAACTACTATCCTGACTTCTAATAACTTAGATTCATTTTGTACTCCTTAATCCCCCCTCCCCAACATTGTGGTTTTAATTTGCTAATTTTCTTATGACTGATGAGGTGGAGTACCTTTTCATATGTTTATCAACCATTTAGATGTCTTATATAGTGAAGTGCTTGTCAAAACTTTTCCCATTTTTCTTTTGGTTTGTCTGTTGTGTTCTTATTGATTGTACACAAGGGCTGTGTGAGTTTGAGCAAATCTCTATCCCTTTATAGACTTTTGATTTATCACCTTGCTTGTGTTATTGTGGAGTTAACTTCAACTTCCAAGACTCTGAGGTGGCCGCACACTCTGGGCTTTCAAACCAGCTTATTTGATATCCATGGTGCCTATCAGGCGTGGGCAAATAACTCAGGCTGGTCTGAGATATTTGTTGAAGCTTTTGGGAAGGTAAAACTTTTCTTCTGGGATTTCTTGTGGGAGGATGATGCAAGATGATGTAAGGCTGAAGTTGCACTGGTGACCTTATTGCCATTCACCCATGTGAAGCCAACATTAAGGAGAAAGCAGAGGGGAGAGAGAGGGAGAACAGGGAGGAAGGCAGGGTGGGGGGTAGAGTTGGAGAGGGAGAGAATGAGAATTGATGTAGTTATTCTTTTCATTTTTCTGTGAGTCATCATTTTCTTCACTTGAAAACAAAAAGAAATGGAAATGGTGATGTAAGGAGACTGGACTTGGGGTGCTGAACCACAATACAGTGTACAGATGTGCTGTGGAACTGTGCACCTGAAACCTGCATGATTTTGTTAAACAGTGTCACCCCAATAAATTCAATAAAAAGGAAAAGATTAATTTAGCGGTAGCTCTTATCATCCCCTTGTCACTCACTGTTTCTTCTATCTGGAGAAAATACCTCCTCTTTATCCAACAGCAGGCTTTCTTACCCCACTTCCTTCCAGGAGTGCCTTCCTTTCCTGCTATTTTGAATCCTAGCCCAGGGTAAGGAGTCAATGGCACAATGGCTGAGGGTGGGAGCTGGGGACTCAGCCAGCAACCCTGAGTCTGAATCCCAGCTCTGTCACTTGTGAGCTGTGTGGCCTTGGGCAAGTTGTTTTGTCTCTTCAGGTTTCAATTTCCTCATCTCTAAAATGGGAGTAATAGTATCTGACTCTCATTAGCATGAGGATTAAATGACTGAGTGCTCAGCATATGTCTGCTGAATGAATGAATAAATGTACAAAACAGATCAGCTAGCTAGTGGATTGGGCTTTGCCAGTTTACTTGCGAGCATCGAAATGTTAAGGTAAAGACTGACTAGACTGTGGTCTCTCTTCTCTTACTACCTTTAAGTAAAAGCCCGTAATTGTCTATAATTTCTTTTCTCTCTACTGTAGGTTGGTTTTATCTTCTTAGCAGATGGTTAGTTCTCCAAGAGTGTGGACTCGTTCTCCTCCCTTCTCTCCCTCAGTTTGACAGATGCTCAGTAAATGGTCACTAATCATTGTGTCCTATTTGGCCAAAATGACTCCTGAATGCTGGCTTGCAAAGAACAAAGTTCAGGCCTGAGATGAGTCCTTGGAAGTTGGATCGTGGGAGCAGCTTCTGCCCTCCCCAGCCATCTGGAAAGCTCACTCTTGTGTCCTTGATATGGAAGCAGCTTGTTGTGGCCGAGACATTTGCCTACATGTGGGGTAAAGGCAGGGCAGCCCAGGAACTGGCTCTTAGAATCAAATGCACAGGGCTGAGAGGAAAGTACCAAGAGAGAGAAAGGAGGTGAAAAGTCTGTATCTGATTCTGATTTATGGGTGGGCTTGAACATTCACAGTTTCCTGTACCTCATAGGTACAGTTAAATCTCTACCAATCACACACAAAAGTGCTTTTAGAAGAGTTTTCAATGAATTTATTTCCATCCATGGGGAAAGAACTCAGATCTCAGGCTGTGATGGATCACAGTGCTATCTTTTTTAAGTATGAGAAGAATATGTGTTGCTGATAAAGGACGTGAGCACTGGTGGGGAGCCCACCATAGACCCAAGGGTAGACAGTACATAGACTGACCATGAGAGAGCCATGTGGGAAGTTCTTTTTAATAGAGTGAGGGAAATAATCAGGGCAATCAGACAATGCCTTTATGGAATTTTACCAGAAAGTTCTGGAAAGAACCAATCAATATATATTAGGGAAAAAATAAGATAAAAATAAGTGGAGACCAAACAAGTGGCTGGGACGCATTAATGGTGGAAAATAAAAGTGGTGGCCAGGGAACCCCTCACACTGAGAAGAGCACCAAACAACCCAGTCCCTGGAGTTGCCTCAATGTCTTGTGGTCTCCTTGAATGGAGTTACCTGGATGGGTCTCTGTTCCTTTGCTATGATGAAAAGGTTTTGCTTTGCAGACAGAATTTATCAAAATGAGAGCTCTAGCCAAGTCAAGCTGTAAGGCCATGCTGAAGATAGTGCTTCTCAGACTTTAATGTGTATCTTGTTAAAATGCACATTCCCATTCAGTAAATTGGCATGGGGCCTAAGGTCCTGACTTTCTAAAAGCTCCCAGTTGAGGCTGATGCTGGTGACTGGGGGACCACACTTTGAGGAACAAAGGCTTAAGCAAACAACACACACACACATGCACACACAGGCACACATGTGCATATACACACACCATCCATCACCAATTTAAAAGTTTTACACAGAGGCTGAGATTCCATGAATAACCACTAGTTGGTTGGCTAAACTTGTTACTTTTTACTAGCTCTACTCTAGATGTGAAAAAAGAAATGATGACTTCAAAAAGCCAAATACATCCAATTTATTTTTGACATAGAAATCTAGGATATGTTAAAAATTAATAGTAAAGATACTTAACTTCGCAAAGATTTCTTTTGTATTTCAGGCTAAGAAAATACAGTTTAAAAAAACTGCAAGAGTTTATTTAGCCTCCTGAAATTGTATCTTTAAATGTCTCCCTGGGGTAGATTCACAGAACAGTAGGGAAGAAATGGATTATTCATTAAATGGTGCTGGAATAATAGTTCAGCAACTGGAACAAAAAATCAATTTAGTCTTATCTTACTGTATACCAAAATACATTTTAATGGATTAAAGAATCAAATATAATATAAAAAGACTATAAAAGCATGAAATAATCTCTAGATAGAGAATATTTAATAAGGTTAAAGGAGTTGGAAGAAATCATAAAAGTTAAAAATTTTATTACACAGCATTTAAAGTTTCTGTCTGTAGTCCATCCTGCTCCTATCCCACTGTAATTAAACAAAAATCAAAACAGTTACAAAAGAGTGTAAACATCACTACAATCAAGAGACAAGACAATTTTATTAACTCTACATTTGTTGAAACTTACAGAACTATACCCCCAACAGAGCAAATCTTACCCTTACGTACATTAAAAAATAAATTGCAAAAGAGATATAAAAGAAAATAAATAGCTGCTGAAAACACACAAACATTAAAATAACCAACGAATCAACTAGGAGAAAAATACTTGTAATATGCACCACAAGTTAAAGGTTGATGTTCTTACTATATAAAAAGCATTTTAAATTTGGTAGGCATAATATTAATATCTCAGTAGGCATATAGGTGAGCAGACAAGTCATTAAAGAGAAAATTTAAATGGCAAAACTAATAAAATGAAAATTTACTTGTCATTGATATTTTAATGTCCTGCACATCAAATTAGTCCAAAATAAGGAAAACTAGGAATACCTGATGTTGGGAAGGATGTGGTGTAGTTGTCTCAATAATGGCCCCTAAAGATATCCATGTTCTAATCCCTGGAACCTTTGAATGTTACCTTATAGCACAAAAGGGATGCCACAGATGTGTTTAAGTTAAGGATTTTGAGATCATTCGGGGTTATCTAGGTGGGCCTTAAAGGCAATCACAAGTGTCCTTCTAAGGGGAAGGCAGAGAGAGATGTGTCTGCAGAAGAGTAGTAGGAGATGTGATGATGGAAGCAAGAGATTGGAGTGATTTGAAGAAGGGGTCACAAGTCAAAAATGTAAGTGGCCTCCAAAAGCTAGACAAGGCAAAGAAATGAATTTCCCCCTATAGCTTCCAGAAGGAACCAGTCCTGCTGACACTTGGACTTTATCCCATTTAAACTGATTTTGGTCTTCAGTTCTCCAGAACCATAAGAGAATAGATTTGTGTTGCTTTAAGCTGCCAAATTTATGGTAATTTGTTACAGCAGCAATAAGAAGCTGATACACGCAGTTAAACAGCCTTTCTTATAAATTGCAAATGGGAGTTTCAATAGTGCAATTTATTTTGCAACATTTTTACAATATGTAGGAAAAACTATAAAAACATTATGTCTAGTGATTTAGAAATCATCTGGGCATCTATTTCAAGGAGACAATTTGATCATGTTTATCAGCATCATAACAGCAACAAACTGGAAACAAATTAAATGTTCAACAGAAAGGGAAAGATTGAATAAACTATAGACTGAGGATAGATTACCATTAAGTTATCAAGTATTGGGTTGGCTAAAAAGTCCATATGGTTTTTTCCATAAAAGAAAAGACATGTTTTTCATCTTTACCAATAAACATTATTGATTTGGGTATTTTGAGTTTGGCTATCTCCCGTGTGATATAACGTTGATTGTTCTCAATGTCTGGATTTGATCACTATCAACTTCAACTGGTCTACCTGACCATGGAGAGTCATCCAGCAACACAAAACTTCACAAACCACTTTTGACATGTTCAATCAGTCACAACACCTTCTCCATACACTGCACAAATCTTTTTTTTTTGCATTTCAGTTGCATTTTTACCTTTCTTGAAATAATAAAACATAATATGCTGAAAATGTTACAGATTTTATTAAAGTGGCTATACAAAAATTCACCAATTTTGATTTAAAAAAGTACACGCTGATATGACAGTTGTCACAACATAATCTAACAAAATTGTTTCAAATGAAGTTAAAGACAACTAAGTGCTACTAGAACTATCTTACAGAAAAAAACAACAACAAAATTTTTGACCAACCCAATATTATAACTATTTTGTAAAAATATGGGGAATGCTATATTGTATAAATATTACATAAGAATAAAAGTCAAGACAAACCTTTTTATGTTCCACAATCTCAACTATGTAAAAATTCATAGAAATAAGACTAGGATATAGGCAAAAATGTTTATTGACAGCAGATGATTATTTTTATTCATTCAACTGTTGTGTCTTTTAAAATTTTCTATAATGAGTGGGTATCAGTACTGCATTTGAAATCATTACTGAGGTCAGTAAATGGGCCCTTTGAAAATAAAGGGCAAGAGGCCCTGGACCTTTTGGCCGGTGTCATGGTCAAGCCTTGGAGGAAATAAAAGGTCTGAGGTTGATCAGGGACGAGGCAGAAAGAAAGGGAGTGGTGCAGGGGTCTCAAGGGCTTGGCTGGTGGAAGTGGGGTTGGCAGAAAGATGAAGGGTGACCACCTGTTAAGGAGGGGCATTTGGCTTCTGATCTAAAAGAGCAAGTTTTGACAAAAAAGAACAACAAAAGTTTAGATCTTTATGTGCTTCTAAATAAATCTATTTAAGGAAAGGGGTAGAATAGGCACTATTGGTTGTCCACCCAAGATCCACAACCCTTTCCATTTCCTGGCAGAACTCCAGCATTCTGCTGGTAACCCCTCTCTTCCCACCCCACTCAATCCATGCAAGTAAAGAAAGCAAACCCCAGCCCCAAGGGGGATGGGAAGGGGGAGGGGTGGTTCTGACTAGTCTAAAGCACTTAAGGCAAACCTATTCTACCTCTCTCAATACATGTTTGCAGAAGCCCAATTTAAGCTTCTGCAATCACAGATTGTATAATGCTCCACACTCAACAAATGCTCAATAAATATTGATGAATAAAACAATCAGCACTTGGCATTCCTCTAGCAATTGTTATTGGTTCAGAATTGGAGACATGCCCTAGCTCAGTTTGATGAAGCTAAAGAGAACAAATTTTTTTGTCAAACAAAAGGTCCTTTTTGTTCTTCAGACTTTGAACAAAGATACCCACTTCCCCATTGCTGCTGGCTGTCATTTTGCCACCTTTAGACACCAGCCTGAGAAAAAGCCCTCACAGAGGACGGAGCTGAGGGAATCTCTGAGAGATGTAGCCAGGGCTTACTCTACCTCTGTATTCCCAGTTATGTGAATTAAAACATTTCCTTTTTGTTTAGAATCCTTTGCATTGGGATTCTAATGTAGAGTGCAACAAGAATCCAAAGATTTATTTTTAATGAAAAGCTTCAACATATTTAGAATGACTAGAATTAATTACTGAGAGCTTATCCTGGGTCATACATTGTGCCGAGCACTAATGTGGTTTAATACCGAGTACAGATTTTTATCTAGAGAAGAAGCTAGCTCTTCATTAAATTGACAGGATGAGACAGAGAGTTATTTTTTTAGTCCTAGAAAGGGTAAAAAGAAATGGCTATGTAATGGGGGTAGATGTGTGGCAAGTAGGGACCTACTGTCTTGGGTTAGGGTGTGCTTCAATCAGAATGAGATACTTTATGGTGCAACAAATAACAAACAAGCCCAACAACAAAGGCTTATTTGCCGCTGTGCTACATGTGTCTAACATGAGTGGGGTGGGGAGAGGCTCTGCTCATTGTAGTTCTTAGGGACCTGGGTTGAAGGAGCAGTTACAATATCAAATGCTGCTGGTCTTTTTATTGGAGGAAGATGCCGATCTTTGGGGTGTGTCACATAGGTAATTAAATGCTCCCACCCAGAAGTGACATGCAGAGTCAGCTTCTTGGAAATGCGATCTGGCCCTGACCAGTGTGGCTCAGTTGGTTGGGTGTTGTTCTGCAAAGTGAAAGGTAGCTGGTTCAATTCACAGTCAGGGTGCATGCTTGGGTTGTGGGTTTGGTCCCCAGTTGGGGCATGTATGAGAGGCAACCAATTAATGTTTCTCTCTTCATTCCCCTCTCACAAAAAGAAAAAAAAAAAAAAGAAGAAGAAGAAAAGAAAAAAGAAATGCTATTGTAACAGAACCCTTGGGCTGCTTTGATTGAAACAGAACCCACGGACTGTTTAGTTAGGGGCCCGATTGCCCGCCGCCAGAATTATAACTCTGAATACCAGAGTTTGGTGAAAAGAAAAGGAATTGTTTATTTACACAAAGTCCTGCCTCCCCCTCCCAGACCTGGCCAGTCTTAGGAAAGTCAGAAACACCATTTCCCTACTTCCTAGGCACAGTTCAGCTTTACCAGTAGCTGCCAATCACTCAGTTCTGATTGGGGCGGTCCTTTCTGTGCTGTGGTGCCCTCCAGCTCTCAATGCAGGACCGCCCGGATTCTCAGCCTCCTTGTAAACTGCCTTCTTCCTGCAAACTGCATGGATCTCCTCTCCTTCTCCAAGCAGTCTGGCAAGAGCCTCTTCTTAAAGCAGCCTGGAGATCCCTTCTCCAAGCCAGATGGAGGGAGCCCACAAGAGCCAGAGAGTGAGGGCGTGAGGGCCAGAGAGAGTCTGAGAGAGAGAGCCTCCTAGAGCCAGAGCCAGCCCAAAATATGTCCGCAGCTGCTTCTCTCTTCCTCCCTGCCTCCTCTCTCCCCCTGCGTCCTCTCACGCAGTGGGTGTTGCAAAGAGTTCTGACCATTCACAGAACCCTACCTAGGCTCTGTCTGCTTCTTCCGTACCAGCCCACAGTCCAAGATCCCTCCCATCTTCCTGAGTCTTGGAAGTAAAGCGGATCTTTGCAACAATGTTTCCAGCCACTAGCTCCAGGCATGCAAGGGCATCCTGAAAGTTGCTTCCTTTTCCCTATTTCCCAGCTGCAAACTCTGGGGTTTATTTTTGGACTCCCCTGTTTCTGTAACACTATTGGTGCAATTGTACAAGGCCCCAAGCTCAGAAGGGCTCTATGCTTGGTTTAATGCTCTGCTGTTGCCATTTTAAAATTACTAATAATTTTTAAACAAGGGATCCTCACATTTTCATTTTACACTGAGCCCTGTAAATTATGTAGCCAGCCCTGGTGATAAATGTCACTTACACTATATCTCATTGGCTGGAGCTGATCACATGGCCCAACCCCTACTACAAGGGGCCAAAGAAGTGCAATTCTATTTTGTTCTAGAAAGATAACCCGGACATTTATTGAACAGCATGGAAGATGACCACAAAATGTCTAGCACTAGTCTTGTGTTGTGAGACTGAGGGTAAGCTTCCTCCTCATACACAGAGCTCTGGGTAATGAAACAAATGACTTGCAATAGGGTCCCAGAAACTTTTGTGAGAAAAAGGACAAAGGTTTCAACTTCTATTTCTAGAGATTCAAAGTTAGGGAAATCTGTTGGTGTGGATCAAACCTAGGAGCTGGGAAAAGTAAGGAGGGTCCAGATATAGAATTAACTAGGCTGAGGACATGGCTGAGCATCAAGATCAAGGGGTTTCTGAGGGAGAACTTGCTGTGGTCCTGTGTATGTGGGGTTGACAGCCCGTTGTCACAATGGTCAGCTCTGTGATATGATGAGTGAGCCTGAGCTGTAAACCAAGAGAGCTGCAGCCTCAGATCCCAAATGGGGCCATCACTGCATCTGGACTGGGGAAGTCTATCAGCGGTGGACAAGGCTGCATAGGCCCAGTCCTGACATTGATGAAAAACAAGAAGTCATAGCCCCAGAATTGATAGGACTTTCATTCTCTCTCTGGTTGGCATTTGGAAACAAGAATGAACCCTCTTCAAACTGATTCACAGTCCAGGGTTCTTGAAAAATTTGCAAGGGAGAGCTTGTTTGGGAGACAGATAGATATTGGACTTCTAATGATAGGACTTGAATGAGTAATTAAGGCAATGTGAAAGGAGGTGCTCTATATCATATCCTGAGTTGGAGAAGCAGTTCATGTGGTTACTGTGCAGCTTAGCCAGAGAATCGTGCTCATGCAAAGCTCTCTGAAAGAGCTGTTTCAGCTTGGGAGGAACAACTTCTCAGTCCTCGGGGCAGCTGAACCAAGAGCCAGTGGAACCACAGAGCAAGTCCACTGAACTTGGCTGTAGAGCAGCTGCCACTAGGGAGGCAGTGTAAGTTCTTGGGGTCTGGACTCAGACAGAGGGTGGAGGCTGGGAGCTGTGTCCCAGAAGACCTGCTTGGACTCATGGCATACTGCTGGCCATGAGAAAAGGGACTGTGGGACCATTTCTGTTCTTCACTTGTTCACAAAAAAGTCAGAGTTCCTTTGGCTTCTATAGGGAGTCTGCTGGAAGACAGAAGCATGGTAAAGAGAATAGGATCCAGTGCAGCGAGCTTGACAAAATGATCATTTCCCCTGCACTGGAGACTGTTGGTGGCCTGCCCAGATTCCCTTTACCAGGAGGGAGTGCCATTTTTCCATTGCTGTGCAGCTGTTATGTTGGCTGCTAAAGGCTCACAAGGGCTCCTTCTCCCAAGAATTGCCCTCAGCTGAATGGGATCTGCCTCATCAGGGAGGCTATATGTCCCCTACTGGGAAGGGGTACCCTTCAGCCAATGATTGACATGGGGGTACCAAAGACTGGCCCTCTTACCTCAAGGTTGATCCACTTCATAGTATCATTCATGTCCAGAGCTCCTCTAGACTCCAGCTGAGACTGCATCCTTGCTCAGTAATGTCCTCTGCTCTGTTTGCCTCTCTCATGACCATTCTCCCGAGATGCCTCTGTAACAGAACCCCTGGGCTGCTCCGATTGAAACAGAACCCACGGGCTGTTTAGTTAGGGGCCCAATTGCCCGCCGCCAGAATCATAACTCTGAATACCAGAGTTTGGTGAAAAGAAGAATTGTTTATTTGCACAAAGTCCTGCCTCCCCCTCCCAGACCTGGCCAGTCTTACGGAAGTCAGAAACACCATTTCCCTACTTCCTACGCACAGTTCAGCTTTACCAGTAGCTGCCAATCACTCAGTTCTGATTGGGGCGGTCCTTTCTGTGCTGTGGTGCCCTCCAGCTCTCAATGCAGGGCCGCCTGGATTCTCAGCCTCCTTGCAAACTGCCTTCTTCCTGCAAACTGCATGGATCTCCTCTCCTTCTCCAAGCAGTCTGGCAAGAGCCTCTTCTTAAAGCAGCCTGGAGATCCCTTCTCCAAGCCAGATGGAGGGAGCCCACAAGAGCCAGAGAGTGAGGGCGTGAGGGCCAGAGAGAGTCTGAGAGAGAGAGCCTCCTAGAGCCAGAGCCAGCCCAAAAATGTCCGCAGCTGCTTCTCTCTTCCTCCCTGCCTCCTCTCTCTCCCAGCCACAAACTCTGGGGTTTGTTTTTGGACTCCCCTGTTTCTGTAACACCTCCTCCAGTAGATAATGTGCATCCAATCTCCATCTTGGATGCTGCTTCCAAGGAGCCCACCCTTTTTCCTGTGTGCTGGGAGAAGTGTTTGATTAAGGAAGGACAAAGGCTCCTGGGCAATGGGAGGGGGAGGGGGAGAAGGGAGGCATGGTTATCTGTCTTTATGGATAGAAACATGCTTCTCAAAGACTAAGGCTGAAAGTCACTGATAAGGGTCTCTGTGCCAGTCTAAGGTGTCACCTTGGAGGGGCTACAGTCAGCTCTCAAAAAAGGCACAAGGGCAGGATTCTGAGCTGAGACTGTGTCCTGATGGAAGTCAGTGTAGTTTGGGAACACACCTAGTCACAGATTTTTGAATTTATACTTCTTGCCCTCCTTTCCTCTCTCTCTTTCCTCACCTCTGGAACTTTCTGTACATTTTGGGAGAAGCAAGGGTTCCATAAAGGGAGAAATACTTTATTCTTGCTCAATGAGAGACTGTACTGGGCACTGACTTTTGACCTGTGGCCTCTCACCCCAGTCCAGCTACATGAGCCACTCACTGTGCTTGGAGAACCTTTCACCGGAAATATCCTGCATGGTCTCAGTTCCTTATGGTTCTGCCCGCTCCTCATTCCTTTCCCTCTTCTCTTAGTCTCTCTCTCTGGAATCTCCTGATCTTGTCTTTTGGATTTCTGGATTCCCTTTACAAGGCTCCTGACAGCTGTCTGACTGAGTCTAGTTCTTTCCCACTTAAAACCTTTCACTGGTGTCCCACAGACTTTCTAAGGTTTTCTGCATGGCTTGCAAGACTGCTTGATCTACCTCTCCCCATCTCTGCAGCAGATCTCCCCCACCCTGTCTCAGCTCCTGCTTTGGCCCTGCATATCACATAGCTATGTTTCTCAAATTAGTCCTCATCCATCTTGTTTCTGCTGTTCCTTCCCCTAAGATTGCCTCCCTAACTAACCTTTGAAGAGTGATCCAAGCTACTTTTTCTCGACGAACTTCATGTCTTCTTCAGGACAGCTGCCTATATTCCTGCTTTGGGCTCTTTCCTGCCCACCTTCCCCTCCATCATTCAGGATTGATTCTTAACTTGTAAGAGCACCAGTGTACTGCACTTCTAGACTACACAGATAGACTCTAAGCTCCTTGGGGTCAGGGGTGTGTCCAGGACTTTTTGAATCTCTGACGTCCTGCACATGCACAGTGCCTGGCACAAAGCACCTGGGATGGACAAGCTGCACTGTATTCGTTATCTATGCCAGCTTTCTCCTAGAGCCTTTTAGGAGGGTCTGGAAAAGCAAAACCCACATTTCCCAGACCCCTAAAGCTAAGGATCTGAACAAGATTGAGACTGAGTACAACTTTATGCTGCTTCCATTGGTTCTGCTGGCAAGCAGGCTTGGGCCATGAAGACGCTGGGTTTCCCTGCAGTGCATTCCAGTGGCTGGTCACTAATTTCAGGGTGTTGAGAGGCAGGGCTCGCATCTCCATGTTTTGTTGGTGGAGGTCTAGAGAGTGTGGCCTTACTCTAGAACAAGCGGTTGCACAGGGACCTGGGACCCCTGTCACCAGTGAGGTGATGTGTCTCTCTGCATGTGGCATGGGAAACAGCTCACCTGCTAAGCTATTTCTGCTGTGCTGATTTGGGTGTCATGGCTCTTTCAACCTTCCCCCAAGTTTTCTCAGTGCCTAGTTGCTTGTATTAAATCTGTTTTTACTTAATATAGTTCAACTAGTTTCCACTTTCTGTTACTGATCCCTGGCTAATAAGTATACTTGCCAAATACTAAAAGATCAGTAACTGGTTCTCATCTGATGGGTTCATTTTAACACAAAGATACTGAAGCCCAGAAAGAGAATTGAATTCCAATGGTAGAGCTGGGACCAGAACCCAGGCCTCTTGCTTGTGAATCTAGTGCTCTTTCACTTGCACCAAAGTGGCTCCTGCCTTCATTGCCCTCACCCTTCCCTGCTTTATTCTCTAGACTGAATCTCTCCCTTCAACACGTGGGATCAGATCATTGTTTAAAATATTTGTATATTATCTATAAAATACTTTAATTTTTCTATAAACTGCTTGCTCTAGAATTTTTGTCTTAGGGTTTGCTCTGGGGAAATCCAGATAAGATAGAGGGATTCTTCCCTGTCAGTAGAATGGCAAGTCCAAGGGAAGGCTGCAGATCCTGGAGAGGGTAGTTTAGGGAGCAGATTTGCAAGAGAGTTGTAGACAGAGGGTCCTTGCCAGAGTTCACTAACTTTGTCCCTGAGTATGGTTGTCCCTCCATGCTACTGCCAACCAAGGCCCTTGCTTTAGAACCCAAGGAAGGTTCCAAAAAGCAGACTGCTTTGGTAAAGTCTCTGATGTCAAATATGATGCTCTTGTTTTCATTCCATGAAAGAGGATGAATATCTGGTCCCTCTGTCAAACAGGAAGTCCTTCAGAAAATGGAATAATTACCTTGAATTTACTGTTTGAGTCCATCCAACTTGTAACATATAAGGTTTGCTATAAGGAGTCCCATGTACATTTTTCCAGGCCTAAAAACTCCTGAAAACTAGCACAGAGTATATGGCCTCTCTGTCCTCACGGAGCAATGATGTGTGTGTGAGGGCCCCAGGGGACACAGAAAGGTGGTAGTGGCCTACAGCCTGGGCCTCCTTCAGCACTCAACTCCAGGAAAGTTTTTTTTTGTAATAATCTCCAGAGAAATGATAAGGAGTTTTAAAAATAAAAGCCAGTAGGGCAGCCTCAGCATCTTATTCCCTGGCACCTCGTAGTTCCTATCCTTGGCTCCCAGCGCAAGGCAGGACACAAGGCCCAGTCCCCAAGGCCCTGTTCTCCGGCCTCCTCAGCCACCTTGGGCCTGAGACCTCTGCCCTGAGGTCCAGCCTGGCCAAGAGTGGTCAGCAGAGCAGAGAGAGTCAGGGTGACCCACATACTCGGAGATAAGGCCACAGCTTGTTGATTCAGGGGCTTGGTCATGCTCTAAATAAACTTTCCTGCTTCAAAAACTTTTCTTTCAACTGGAACTAAGTGTTTCCCTGTTACTCTCCCAAGGGAGAAGCTTGTGTTTTGCTTTTCATAAATTTCTATAAACTGTTCCCACACTCACACCCACCAGATACCAAGCCCCTTTGACCCTTCCTAGATTGGCCATGGAGGGTGGTGCTTGGGCTGTGATGGAAGTCACACATTCTCCTGGAGTCCCCTGGGGTTCAGTGGGGGTGAGGGAGGGGAGAGGAGGGGGCTTTTGCTACAACAGCTCTGTGCTGAATGTGATCCATCCCCAGTAGCTGCAGGCATTGGCTACCAACGGCTCACCCATGGGACCTTCCCTGGGTCCCAGGCTGATGGGAGCTGCCTTGTGGAAGAAGCCTGGGAGAGTATGAGCACACCTCGGGGCATTATTTAGTCAATGACTTACTGATTTTGGGATATAACAGCTCAGTCTCCTTGCTTTTGGGGGGAACAACTCTGCCATGCTGTTCATGCCCCAGTGTTCCACATGGGATCAGGCTGAAGGTAGATTACAGCTAAAAACACATCCTTGCCGAGCTCCTTCCCCTGCCCTGCCCTGCATTCCTTACTTCCTTTCACCCCAACTCCCCCACTCCCTCCAATAACCCATGTACATCTGAATCCCTGTCTTGGCCTCTGCTTCTGAGAAACCTGGCCCAAGACAAATCCTACATAGTATGAGCCTGAAGTCACATGGTTTGGGAAACCATGTAGTCAGAACTAGAGCCCTGATCTCCAAGTTTATTGCTCATGTTCAGCTCCTCTCCATTTCTGGATATGGAGCCTAGTGGGGGCTGAGTAATATTTCTAGTATTTGTTGCTCCCAAGCTCACCATACGGGAAACATTAAATGTCCATATTCCTAGCAGGATCCTAGGTTCTTACTAACTTTTTCTGCTTCTCTGTGACTCACAGGATCCCAGGCAGTGACTCAAGCCCCACTGGATGGGAGTGCTCCCTGCAGAGTTGCCGAGCAGCTCCTGTGGCTTTTGGGATCCAGGAGCCTGGTAGGACTGAGGGCCACCAGAGATTATCTTTGCAGGTGGAGGGCATGTGGGGTGGGGTCTGGTCTGTTGATGTCTGCTCCCCATCCGGTGTTTATCCTGCTGACATCCTGGGTATGAACACAGGGGGAAAATGCTGTTTCTGAGTTCACAGCTCGTAAGGCCTCATAATGTGGGGCTGAATGCTTTACAGGTGTTATTCCTGTTTAATCCTCATACCATTTCACAGATGAGGAAACTGGGGCTCAGAGGGGGCAGGTGCTTTGGTCAAGGTTGCCTAGCTTGCAAGTAGCTCAGCACACTCAAGCATAGAGGCCTCTGTGTAAAGTATAGATGCCATCTTCAGCAGTTCTTCCTATCCCGTCTGTGTCCCAGGCAATTCTTTTGGGAGGGGCCAGGACACATGCCCTGTTGCCCTCACTCTGAGGAACTAGCTGATCAGGGCAAGGCTCTGAACACACTGGGGTGGGGGTGGGGGTGTTGGGATGCATGTTCCCAGACACGCCACTGGGAAGCGATGCCCTTTGATCTGGGAAGGTGGGGCCCCTGACCTTGTTCAGTGTTTTAGAGCAGAGCTTCTCTAACTATTCACATTGAAGGATCAGATTTTGAATTTTCCAATCTTTTGTAGATCAATGCTTTTATAAAATACAATACAGATTAATTACTTGAAAAATAAAATGTTAAAAAAAAAAAGCGCAACATAACAGCCAAATGTTTTTTATTACATTCAAATTGCTATAAAGTTCCTAAATGCTTACTCAGTTTCTGTGCTGACTTTGTCATGGGCCCACAACAGATGGCTCTTGGGCTGACGCTGATTTGTGGATCACATTTGGAAGAGTTCTGCTTTAGAAGACCCTCCCATTCCTCTCCTGCCCTGTGCCACAGAAACCTGTCCACCAGGATGTTCCACCCTGTTACTTTTCTTAACCCCAGGCCATACTCAGGGGAAATGGAACTCCGGAATTCCCTCTTTAAGTGGCCTCAGCCCACTTTGGTGCCCTGGGAGGGCATCTTCCCTGGGTCTGTTCTCCCAAGGTTAGACCATGCCATAGGTGAGCATTCCCAAGGAAGGGTGGTGGTGGTCATAGACAGAACTTGGACTTGAAGGCTCTGATGTCCACGTGTATGCGTGTGAGGCCCCATGTGGTGCTGGGCAGAGTCATACATGGTGTGAGAAGGGTGTGGGCTGCAAGCAGAGGACTCCCTTTGTACTCTTGTCTCCAAATGTTAGGGACAGACCTGCCTCTGGGCTTGTAGTGTTTCCTTCCAGGCTGTGACTGATGGAGACCATAGAGGTGGGGGCTTAGAACCTGGGCTCCATCCCACACACTGGCAACCTGCCTCTTGGGGAGAGCTGCGGGCTAGCCCTTTCAGCCCGCCAGGTCCCTGTTTCCCCGAGCTCTCACAGAGCCTCGTTCCCTCTCTCCTGCAGCACTTGGGTGAGACCCTTTGGTGCTCCTGATCACTGGCCTGTTTGCTCTCTCAGGGGCTCTCCCAGCAGTTGTCTGAGGCATCTAGAGCGTAGGACAACTTCTCCCACATCCCTCTTGCTCTGGAACAGGCCTGGGGTCACATACAGAGCCTGTGGAAGCTCTTCAATCTCCCTGACTCTGGTTTTGAACTAAAACAGTCCCAAGCATCCCGGGATCTGAGTTATTTGGTGGGTGTCCACTTCATCCACAGGATAGATGCTCCCTGAGGGCAGAGCCCACAGGGTTCATCTTGGCATGACCTCCTTTATTTATCAGTAATTCCAACTAGGTTTTCAAATCCCAGGTATACTTGAAGTTGGCCTTCTGGGGTGCCTACACACATGCACACACACACAATTTGTACCTACTTACCCACATACATATTTATAAACACACACTCATGCTCACTCACACTCACAAATTCACACATATATTTGTGCACACAGTTGCATAACACACATATGCACAGCCATAGCTTTGTGTGCGTTATCTCCATTTGGTCCTGATGGGGCTCAGCAAATGGAAACCTCAGGGTTCTCAGATGCTGTCTTGCCACCTGAGAGGCTTAACTATTGCTGTAATTTCCAGGATCTGTTTGTTGGCTTTCTTGATAACATGAGCTATGTTCATTTCTCAGGGCTGTAAGCCATATCAGACATCCTGACCTTTTGGGGACAGTGACAAGTAAGTGAGCACTGGGTATAGCTTCTATACTCTCAAGAATAGGCTGGCATCCTGAGACTTCTTTGAGGCTGGGAACTGGAGGGAGCCTCCAAGGCTGTGACCTTTGAACCTCAGCATGATCTCCCACGTATCTATGCCAGCCTGAGCAAGTGTAGTGCATCAGGGCAGCCTCTGGACCAGCCAGCAAGGGAGATCTGAAACACTCCATCGCTGACTTCCTGAGGTAGCAACCAAGACTTTTCTCAGCTTCTTTGGGAAAGATCAAATTGGTAATGAACATGAAAGTGCTTTGCAAACTATAAAGTGATGAACATTGTGAGAGGGGATGTGCATTTTTAAGACCACAGTGGAAAATTTGCTGGGTTCTCAGCAAGTAGCAGTTGCATCTTCTGTCAGGGCCCTTCACAGACCAGGCAAGCCAGGGGCGTCTCTTGGGCAGTCAGCAAGATGCTGTGTGCTCATCCTGAGGCTTGGCTGTGTGTGGTCTACAAGGAAAACAAGAGCCACAGGACTTTCTCCTGGGAGCTTCCTTCCAGGAAAAGATCAGGAAAAGGCTTCCTGCATAGTTACAGGCAGGTCTGTAATGCCGGTGGTCAGGTGGGGAAGAAATGGCCTCCTCTTGGGCTACTGTGCCTCCCACAGACCCTTGCAGCAGCTTAGCACCTAGAGAACCAGTAGTGATTGTGCTTAGACAGTGGTGGTTATACGTTAGGATTATGGTTTTGGTTCAAGCTGGCAATCAAATTCAGGAGATGCAATTGCCTTATGTTTACTGTGGTTACTTAGGATGATGGTTAATTTTATATGTCAATTTGGCTGGGCCATGGTGCCCAGATATTTGACTGAACATCATTCCAGGTATTTTGGTGAAAGTATTTTTTGGATGAGATTAACATTTAAATCAGTGGACTCTGAGTAAAGCAAATTGCTCTCCATGTGGGTGGGCCTCATCCAATCACTTGAAGGCCTTCATAGAACAAAGACTGACCTCCCCTGAGCAAGGAGAAATTCTGCCAGCAGACTGCCTTTGGAGTCAAACTGCAGCTCTTCCCTGAGTCTCCAGACTGCTGGCCTCCCACATCTGATTTTGGACTCACCATTCCTCTGTAATCACATGAGCCAATTCTTTAAAATCTCTCTCTCTCTCTCTCTCTCTCTCTCTCTCAGTAGAAGAAAGGAGATACAGGATACTCAACTTCTTCTTATCCAGAGGGTCATCAGCTCCCCAAGTACACAGCTTTTTAGGTCTTCTCAGCGTCTCTAGATGGGGCGTGCATGACTGCCACTGTGGGGAGCCAAGGTGCTTGAGGGTCACCTTGACACAAAAACCACAGCTTTTGCTTTTCACGAGCTTTTTCTATTGTGAGTCAGGTAGGCTCAGGGCCTGCAAGGCTACTTGCAGTGTTTCAGATTTATTGTGTAGTTCCCAGGAAACATGCAGTGAAAGGAGGGAAGCCAAGGTTATTCCCAGGTTGGCTCACATCAGTCCAGATCTGATGTTAACCGTTTGCACATACGGATGCAATCTTTGTTGCTGGTAGTTCTTGCTGTTTCTGAGCCTCCACTCGTGATTCACGGGTGAAGGCAGAACCCAGAGGAAGACAGGGAGTCAATATTTAGCTTTTCATATTCAATACAAGCTCTCAAGAAAACCCTTTCAGAATGAGGGTTATGGAAGGCAAGGATTTGTGCTTGCCAGAGCTGGGTTTTGTTGAGACACAAAAGGGCTTTCTGAATTCCTCAAAGCTTCTCTTCAAATATTGGGAAAGCTCAATGCTGTCCCACTCAGTATCATGGCATGGGGCCATTCAGGTTTTATGTGACATGGCGGGGGTGAAGGGGACAGGAACCCTTTCTGGACTCAGGAAAAGGAGATATGGGGTGCAGGGAGGAATAGACTGGAGAGTGGAGACCTGCTCCCTTGCCTCCTTCTAAGTCAAAATCCAGACAGTGGTGGATGTGTGGCTGATAAGAAAGCCTTGGAAACTCCAGGCAGAGGGGAGCACCCTGCTGTTTGCTTGGAGAGGAGGCAGGGCCTTCCTTGGAGGGTGGCCTGCTCTACCAGTAGAGGCCTGTAGAAACAGCGATGAGGGTGAGTTATACTGAGAAGGCCTGAGATTTCCTTGCCCACCCCTGATCCAGCCTCCCCTGGGCTCTGTGAGGCTTGGAGGAGATCCAGGAACATGCCTGGGGCCCCTAGAGAGTGGCAAGGAAGGGACTGAGAGGCAGCATGCCAGCCAAGTGGCCACTGTGATGGTAGGCAAGGGGACTCTGACATCATCTCTGACGGAAGCTGAGGAGTGGACCACCCAGTGTCAGGAGCTGGATTAGATGAATAGTTGAGCTTCCTCCGAGGGTCTGCAGCCCCAGTGACAGCTGAGACAGCTGCTCAGACCCAGTTGCAGTGCCCAGCTCCTTCTGAGAGGGACTGAGATTGGGTTTAGCAGCTGCATCCCATTCACTGGTCTGGAATCTCTTATTTGCATCTAGACTGGCCTCACCTCACCATACTAATTTCTCATAAGCCCTTGGAGTCAGCACCGATTCCCCATGCTTTGAGAGCAGCCCAATAGTCCATGGTTTTTTTTTCTCAGTAACAAATTAAGTTAATGAATAGATGCTGGCCATTCATCCCTTTGAGGCTGGCGGGGAGTGGGAGGCCAAGGTACTGTCAGGAGCAACATCAGTATCGCTCTGGTTCTCCTCTCAGATTAAAATTATAAATTCTTTTCTCTCTGCCCTAGAGTTGGGAAGGAGGGACCACTGCTGTGGTAGGCAGAACACCCTCAAACTTTTCAAAGACTCCAGTCTGATGAAGAAAAAGTAAACAATCTTGGCATCATGACAAGTTAGCAAGAGGACTCCACTGCTCCCAGCAGTAGGAGACCCTCATTATCCGCATCCATGCTGTCCTCCCTGGAGCAGGGTGGGAAGGGGCTTCAGATCCCCCAGGCCCTCTCTCAGCTTTGGTTTCTTCCATGGCCATGGTCGTGGAGGTAGGGCCCGTGTCATGGTGCCCTGCCTCTGAGGGGAGCCTCTGTGCTCACCTCCTCCCCTGGATAGATTAACTAGGGCAGGAAGAACACAACGAAGAACTGGAGGGAAAAGGAGGCTGCAGGACTCCGGGCTGAGCACCTTGAGTGCACTTCTAGTGGCTCCGGTTACACAATAAGGGGGGAGCTGGAAGGCTCTGGAAGCTTGTTGGGAGAGTTGTGAAGGAGTTCAGAATGTCTGTGTTCTCATAGTAATAGTTGGGCGATGGGCTATGGGTTGGGCTCCCTGGAGAGTGGCCAGAGATAAGGATTAGGGTGTGAGTAATTTAGAAGGAAACTCCAATAGACAGGGAAAGGAAGACAGCCGATCAAGATGGTGCCACTGAGGCAGTTCCCATGTGGGCAACTGGGGCTCAGTCCGGGTGGAGAACTCTGGGAGGTGGTGTAAGACATGCACCTCAGACTTTCCCCACCTGTGTGGAGAGGGAGCTGAGTATTTATCCAGCATTCCTGTCCATTATGGACAGAGGGCTGCTGTTGGAGTAATTAACTTTCAAGCACTTCTGGCTCGTCCTATGTGTGGGCTGAGGGGGTTCCCACAGTCAGAAAAGCTCACAGTCAGTGAATGAAACACCTGTTCCAGGGAGCAGCTTTCAGTGTGGAGAGGTGGGTGGGTGCTGAGAAATATCTGCTCTATTACCCAAGCTAGTTCTTTAGCTGGATGTCCCTTTTTATGACTTGTTCTCCCATTGTCTCTGTGTCTCTGTGTCTGGACCTTGCTCTCCTTAGAGATCTTCCTCCTTCTACACTCCCAGTCACAAACCACCTTCTCTGCGTTGGTTTTTGGCTAGGTGTTACCCACCAGTTCCCTGGGTCCCTCTTCTGTAGTAATGGCAGAGGCTCAACCAAGGGGGTCTGCAACTCAGACCACAGCAGGTCTTCTTTATGAAAAAGCTCTTACCTACTCACCTTAATTTCAGCTGCTCTCACACCCATCGTGGCTCCCCATTTTCTTCAGGACAACACCTACTTCTCTTATTCTGGCACCTTTATTTTAACCCTGTTTCCCCTCTTTAGGTTCATGTTTCAGAGCTCTTTTATTTCCCATTCGAAACAGGGTGACCTGAGCATTAAATCGGTAATGAGCTGCCTCTGTGTTCTGCCACGTGCTGTTTCCTACCAAGTATACTTTTCCTTCCTTTTCTAGTTAAATAATATCACACCTATCAAGATGGAATCAGAAATCACATGAGCCCATGCTGAGCATGCAGGTCTGAGAGAGAGACAGAGAGAGAGAGAGAGACAGACAGACAGACAGAGAGACAGAGAAACCAAAGACAAATGAGCAATTCTTTGAGCTGCACAGACTTTTGGGAGTCGGGGGTTGGGGGCTGCCTGTCAGCCTTGCCTGGCTGGACACACCAACAAAACAGCAGGAAGCCTAAGCCAGATAAGAAGACAAACTTTTCATTAGGAAGAATTATTCTGGTCATTGTCCTATAAGCAAAAATGAGATTGGAAATTAGAGGGATGCAACAAAGCAGACAGTTGTTGAAAGCCAGTAATTCCAATTTGATTCCCAATTAAAACCTTGAATATTAATGCCACTGAACTGTATACTTAAAATGGTAATGTTTTATGTATGTATATATTTTTTACCATAATTAAGAAAGGCACAAAAAGTAAAAAGAGGGAAAATATCTGTGTATTGACCACCTCCTACAATCTGGAATAGCATAATTGTTGGGGGTTTGGAGAGGGGGTGGTTAAAGTAGAAAACTTCAGATTGATGTTGATAAATATTCTTCACAGTTTTTCAAGACTCAGGGTTCTGGCACCAATTTACAACCTGGATCAGAGAGAAAGCAGTTTTTGAAAGACAGAAATAAGCATCTGGACAATTTTTATAAACACCCTCTCTGGCACCAGAATGGTGAATTTACTGTGGACATATTTTGGCCAAAACACGAGCAGTCTAAAGAGAAGCATGCCGGATATGAAGCCAGGCTTGTCCTGAGTCCCGCTGAGAGGTGGAGGAGGGCAAAACCTACCTTGCTTCCTACCAAATCCTGCAGCGAAGGAACGATCAGTTTGGTTGAGTGAGAAAGCTTGGAGGAGATACAAATTTTATAGAGATTGTCCAACTTTCTCCCAGTGAGAGGAAACATGTCCCAGCCTCAGGTCCTCCCATTCAGAGGAAGGAATGCAACCCTTCCCAGCATAGTATTCTGTCCATAGCTGGAGTCCCTGGCCCCCCTTTGCCAAGCCTTTAAAAGCAAACATGGCACCTGCTTTTAGGGATCCTGGGGTCAGATGTGGAAGAGCTCTTGCTGTCCTCAGGGATCTCTGGGAATTAGAAGTGTGCTTGAAAATATCACATGGAGATAGGAGTTTCGGTGTGTGTGGGGTGTGGGGGGGGAGCGTGGGGGGGGGGTAGCCAGGAATTGCTTGCTTTTCTGAAACAAGCCCAAGTCAAGATTGCATTTTCTAGGCAGCCTTTGTCAGTGTGGGGACCTATCCTCTCTCCAGCAATGTAGGGGAAAGCAAGACATTGAACCCACTCCTCAGCTGAGCCCTTTCTGCCCTTACAGATCAAAATAAATTGAACTCAACTCCCCAGTGTCATGGACTCTAATAGCCCAAAGCATCCCCTGCATGATTTCTGTGGATCCTACAGGACCACCTTCCTCATGGTCCCCTCGGTCCTAGTTCTGCATCCAAACATCAAGCCTTTACTCTGTGCCCATGTTACAACCTGGATTCACTCAGACCTTTCACTGCCCCCCCCCCCCCCAGTTGCTGTCACACCCATAAGTTTGTTACTCTAGGAAGGTTTGAGGGGTTATGGAACATCAGCTGATCTTGAAAGCTCATCTCTCCACCCCTGCCTCCCTCTCCCCTCCTCTCTCTCTCTCTCCCTCCCTCCTCCCTCTCTCTCTCTCTCTCTCTCTCTCTCTCTCTCTCTCTCTTGCTCCTCTTTCCCTTTCAGGAGCCAACCCCTTTCTTGTTTTAGCAGAGAGCTTTTCCTCCTCCACTCAAATTTTGGAATTTGCCGATAGTTCTGCCCACTCATGCCCTGTTCTACCTCAGCAGGTTTCCCCAGGCAAACAAACATAGCACTCTCCCCAAGAGGATTTCTGATAGATTCAACGTTCTCCATCTCTTTAATTAGAAACAATTTTGCCAAATTGGCAAAGAGACATTTTATCATGATTTAGTCCAATCTCCATCTCCTATTGATGGGGTGGATCAAAAAGAGAATAGAAATGATCAAACCTGCAAATATTTGAGATACAGAATTCTCAAATCTTCAGATCAAAGATTTTTTAAAAATAAGGGTTAAAATGCAAAAACCATCAAAATGTGTTTTAAACTAATGTTTCTCAAACTTCCATGTGCACACAGATCCCCTGGGGGGTCTTGCTAAATGCACATTTTAATTCAGCAAGACTCAGTGGGGCCTAAGGTTCTGCATCTGTAACAAGCTCTCAGGCCATGCTGTGCTGCAGGTCCATGGACCACATTTTGAACAGCAAAGTCATCGACAAATGGTTTTCAAGATTATTGCTATTAGAATTACCCAGGGAGCCTAAAAATATTAGTAAGTGGTCCTCAATAAAGATTATTATGTAATGGAGAATAGCTGGTTATTGGTATTTTAAAAAGTTTACAGGTAATTCTTATGTGTAGCTAAGGTTGAACCACCTCCCTAGAGTGCGGACCCTAGCTTCAAGCACATGGATTAAGGGTGGGCAAAATGGGTTTACGGTTGTTCTTATAGAAAAATACAAATAAATAAGTAATAAAATAACAATACAAGAATAAACTGCGTTTTGCACACTCACATCTGTAAACCTACTTTTGCCCACCCCTCTATTTTGTCTTTTCTTAATTGCAGCACTTGATACAGGTAGACAGGAGGAAGACAACCCCTTCCTAAAGGAGGGACCATGTTGCCACGTTCCCAGTGGTCCTCAAGGGTTCTGGGGAGAGCTGTGTGGGAACTCAGCTCTTCGATTGTGGTGTGACAGTAAATGCCCTTGTCATCTGAAGCCAGGATATGCTAATCAATAAAATTGCAAATAGAGGAAAAATAAAAAAAAATATAAAGGATGAAGTGGTAAAATAACAAAAGGTATAAATTAATGTGTAAAAAAGCAAAGTTTTAGGACAGTTTATATACACTAAGAATAAATGTTTATGGTTAAAAATGAAGCTAAGAGAATATTCTCAGGCTGAGTAGATGAAATAGCCAATATTTGATCTCATGGGACCTACAACAACAGCAACTTCAGATGGCTCAAAAATAACAGCATAATTACAAACTAGATTTAATGATAAAGCAAAATAAGGTTAAAGGTTAAGGATCAGCCTCAGGAAGAAGTTCCTCTGTGCAGATAAGAACAGTGCTTTGGGCTGGGTGCCTATTTGTCTATTACAAGCTGGGTCTCACTAAGGCCTGGGGTCCAGAGTGACAGGGATCCCAGGCCGGAAGGTTCTTGGCTGGCCTTCTGGTGCTTGGTTGTGTGCCTTAGGTACCTGCCAGGACCCTTAACTGCTCTCAGAGAACACTGCTAGCTGGCTCTTTAGGCAGCAAGCTGTTTAGTTCAACCTACTGGCAAACAGCCTACAGATGCCATGATTCTTATTAGAAACTTGAAGGAGGGTACTGCTGGTAGACTGGTCAAATTTGCAGATTAAATTCAATTTATTAAACATTTATTAAATTGCTCATCTGTGCCAAGCCCTGTAGAGGGTACTGGAGACGTGACAGTAAACAGGAGATCAGAGTGGAATATTTAAGGTCTGGAATGGGATGAGGGGTTGTTTGTGCTCTTCTAGAATCCAGCTCTGAGATGGATCTATTGGAGATCTGAGGATCAAACTCTGAGGAAGAGAAGGAAACAGATCTGGCACTGGTAGAAGCTAGGCTGGAAGGAAGTCTCAACAAAGGCATCAGCTGACCCAATGCAGAGTTCTAAAGCTGGGATGGCCCTTCACAGCTGTCTCATGTTGCAGGGAGTATTCTGAGCCCTTATGTTCTCCCAATGACCAGCCATTGAATGTGGACTGTCTTCTTGGGAAAGGTAGCTGTCTCCAGCCAAGGGTAGTTTCCAGGGAGACATAACAGCTCAGGGCAGTCAGCCAGAAGTACTCTCAGCAGCTGGGACAGTAAGTTCTGATGGGAAACCTGGTGTTGTTTCATAATATTCATTACAGGTAGTATCTTAGTCTACTTGGACTGCTGTAACAAAATACCATAGACTGGGAAGCCTATAAACAACAGAAATTTATTTCTTACAGTTCTAGAGGCTGGAAGTCCAAGATCAGGGCACCAGCACAGTAGGGTTCTGGTGAAGAAGGCCCTTTCATGGGTGGTCGACTGCTGACTTTTCCTGGTGTCCTCACCTGGTAGAAAGGGGTGAAAGATCTTTCTGGGGTCTCTTTATGAGGGAACTAATCCCATTCATGTCAACTCTATTCTCAGGACCTAATCACCTCCCAAAGGCCCCACTTCTGATATCACCTTGGGGTTAGGATTTTAACATATGAAATTTGGGGGGACACAAACCTTCAAATCATAGCAGATAGTGATGAAAATATGGCTAGATATGATCATCCCGTGCCATATCCAAAGTGTAGTGTGAATCAATAAATGGCCAGTTGACTGGATCATCCCTGCTGGTAATCAATGAAGCACCTGTAAAACTAACTCATCTTTGACTGCCCAGACTGACGTGACAGTGAAATGAGCACAGTCTAGACCTGGGTGGTATGTGGCAGATACTTGATGAATCACTATCCCAATGGGGCCCCACACACTGAAGGTGACCTGAAGAGGAAATAAGGAGAGACAGAGTTTGGAGACCAGGCAGGTCTTTGCCATAGCAGAGCAGTCAATGGCTGCTTGGTACAGAGGAAAAAAGACTCAGAGGGTAGGGCATGGAAACTCCCCCCCCTTTCTTTAGAAAAGATTTTATTTATATATTTTTTAGAGAGAGGGGAAAGGGAACGAGAGAGGGAGAGAAGCATCAATGTGTGGTTGTCTTTTGTGCACCACCAACTGGGGACCTGGCCTGCAACCCAGACATGTGCCCTGACTGGGAATCTAACCGGTGACCCTTTGGTTCGTTCACAGGCTGGCATTCAATCCACTGAGCCACACCAGCCAGGGCAGAAATGGTCTTAAAATGGATTTGGAAGGAAGGCAGAAACACCCGAAATGGAAGAAAGTTTTCATGTCAGTATAAGGCAATAGTTTCTAAGGTAAGAATTGCTAGAAAAGGCAGTGAGGTGAACTCTTCTCTGGAGATGGCTTAAGAGAAGTCAGATGATCAGAAGGAAAGTTTTAAATTAAATAGGGAGACATTTCTAGGTTAAATTTACCTTGACCTTACCCAATAGTTGGAGACCCTAATGTGAAAAAATAATGATAAGAAGAGATTTTTATAGATTTTCTGGAAACTATATGACAGAAAAAGAAACTGGAGTGGGGTTGGGAGAGTTTCTGCAGAAGACAGAGTGATCAAAAGGGGAAGGACCTGAGATATGGATAAAAGGGAATGAATTAATCTCACATGTTTAGGACAGTTTTGGGCACAACACCTGCATCTCCTGACGATTTAAGAAATCACCTGTAAAAGGAGACCCTAAGGAGAAGTTCTTAATTTTTTCTTTCTTTTTTTTTTTTAAACTTAGACTTTTATTTTATTTTAGTTATTTATTTTTAGAGACAGGGGAAGGGAGGGAAAAAGGGAGGGAGATAAACATCAATGTGCGGTTGCCTCTTGCATGCCCCCACCTGGGGACCTGGCCTGCAACCCAGGCATGTGCCCTGACTGGGAATTGAACAAGCAACCCTTTGGTTTTAATTTATTTTGTTCAGTGACCCAACTGACAGTCTGGTGAAGGCTAAGGACTTATATGAGTATAATGTTTTTATATGCATGAAACAAATACTTAAATTACAAGTACAGTTATTAAAATATTAGAAAAATAAATTTGCAATGTAGTATGACACATTAAAGAACCAGATCTAGCAGTGGATGTAATACCTAGTGCGTTTTGAAGTATTGCTGAACTCAGATGACATCATCAAACATATCTACACACATTATGTGGTTAAAAAATGTGTGATTTCTATTGGTGACAACTCATAGGTATTGTTAATATGACTGTGGTTTGTTACTTAACATTCATAACTGAATGTTAATTAAATAGTAGTTTAGTTAAACATTGGTTAACGTTTCCCACCCAAGTTCAAGAATCCCCTAAATTCTATCCACATTCAGTCTGAGGACCCAGGTTAAGGATGCCTAGAGTGAAGACAGTAGGAAGTCAGCAGCCACGGAGGCTGAGGATCACTTGTGCTGGATGTCAAAGGTCTCACGTTATAAATGAGAGTCTGGGTAGAGTCTCTGCTATTCCCCACCCTCCATAATTCCAATTCTTCATTCTGGCGTTCAAGGCACTTGCTTTTTAACCTAACATGAAACCACCATCTCTATGAGGATAAAGACAGGAAATAAAATTTCCCGAGTTAACTCACTTTCCTGCCATTTACTACTATTATTGATCTGCAGAACTTGGAGGATTTCCCAAAGGGAAGAGTTAAAAATTTTGGGGAAGGATGACTGGAACATGGTAGGCTTGAGGGAGGGTATGAACCCAAGGCACATCTCCATCACCTTTACTCAACATGTGTTGTTCATTCTTTAAAAAAAATAAAAAAAATATATATATATTTTATTGATTATGTTGTTACAGTAGTTCCAATTTTTTCCCCTTTGCTCCCCTCTGCCCAGTTCCCCGCTTCCCTCCAGCAATCCCACCCCCCTTAGTTCATGTCCATTGGTTGTGCATATAAGTTCTTTGGCTTCACCCTTTCCTATATTATTCTTAACTTCCCCCTGTCTATTTTGTACCAACCGATTATTCTTCTTAGTCCCTGCACCATTTCCCCATTTCTCCCCCTTCCCCCTCCCAGCTGGTTTGCTTAGTTGGATTTTGTTTTTATTTTTTAGATTCAGTTGTTGATACTTGTGAGTTTGTTGTCATTTTAGTGTTCATAGTTTTGATCTTCTTTTTCTTAAGTAAGTTCCTTTGACATTTCATATAATAATGGCTTGGTGATGATGAACTCCTTTAGCTTCTCCTTGCCTGGGAAGCACTTCATCTGCCCTTCCATTCCAAATGAGAGCTTTGCTGGATAGAGTAATCTTGGTTTTAAGTTGCTTTTCATCACATTGAATACTGCTTGTTAGTCCCTTCCTGCATGCAAAGTGTCCTCTGAGAAATCAGCTGATAGTCCTATAGGCACCCCCACTGTAGGCAACTCTCCGCTTTTCTCTTGCTGCCCCCAGGACTCTCTCTTTATCTTTCACCTTTGGCATCTCAGTCATGATGCATCCTGTTGTGGTCCCCTCTGGGTCCAGCTCGCCCGGGACCCTCCATGCTTCCCAGACCTATATGTCCATCTCCTGCAAAATTTGGGAAGTTCTCCTTATTTTTTTTCAATTCTTGCTTCCTCATTCTGCACTGGTTGACTGTTTTTTCTTTCTTATGTTCCAAATCATTGATTTAAACCCCAGTTTCCTTCCCTTCACCATTGGTTTTGTGTGGATTTTCCTTCCTTTCACTTAGCATAACCTTCACTTCTTCTCTTATGCGTTTGCCGTACTCAAGCATATCTGTCAAACCTGTGAGCATTTTTATCACCAGTGTTTTGAATTCTGCGTCTGTTATGTTGGCTATCTCCTCATTGCTTAGTCCTCCCACTGGAACCTTGATCCGTCTCTTCCTTTGGCCAATACTTCTCTGTCTCCCCATTTTGACAGGCTCCTGTGTTTGTTTGCCTCTGCATCCCAGGTAGAGCTATAGCTCCTGTTACATTGTAAGGGGCAGAGCCTTAGGGATTCGTCAGAGCCGGGTGACCTGTTTCACCACGTTGTGGCGCTGTGTGCGGGGGAGGGGTCCGAGAGGGAACAATGCTGCCTGCCCAGCACTCGCCCCTTTTCCAGGCACCTCTCCCACTTCCACATTGGATTGGCGTCCCTCTAGCTGCTGCCCTGGTTGTCATTCCTAGAGTGAATGGGTCTGCAGATGTTCTACGACCATGGGGGCTCTTTAAACAAGTGGAGTCTGCTGAGACCGGCAGTTTCTGCCTCCCCACTGGTTTGCACAGTCAGAAGCAATGAGGCTTGATTTTCCCTGGTGCTGGGACCATGGCTTCAAGGTCCTGTGAGGAGCTGGGAACACTCCCCAGGTGTCCCTCCTGACTTTTTAAAACCTGTGACTGGGCTTTCTGCCAGCTTGCCGCTGTTGCTGCTGCAGTTGCCGTTGCTGCTGCCACCACACTGCATCCTCTCCGCCCCAGCTCTGCCCCTCCTACCTGTCTGGATGAGTATTTCTTCTTTATATCTTAGTTTGCTGGACTTCCATGCAGTTTGATTTTCTGGAACTTCTGGTTGTTTCTAGTTTTGAGGTAGTTATATTCCTTCTTAGTTGTGGAGGGAGACTCAGCGTGTCTGTCTACGTCTCCATTTTGGCTGGAAGTTCTGTGTTGTTCATTCTTAAATAGAGGAATGTTGTTCAGACATAGGAATGTTTGAGATTTGGATAAAAAAATTGAAGTGATCCTATATGTCCCACTTCCCTTTCTTGTGACAGTTTGCAATGGTTCTTAAAAATTTTTATTTGTTTATTTATTTATTTTATTGTTAACACTATTACAGATGTGCCCTATTTATCCCCCTTTGAGTTGTTTGGTATCAGAAAATGGCCTAATTTTCCATTTGATATTTTTCAAACCTATTGTGATAGACAAATCATTAATCTCAGTTCTCCATGCTAGGGCTTCATGATGGACAGCATGCACTCCTTAACCCCTTGACTTTGAGCATAATCGTGTGACTTGTGTTGGCAAATGGAATGTCAGCAGACAGGATACAAGCAGAGGCTTGAAATGTGCTTGTGCAATTAAAGTTGCTGTCTGTGCTCCTGCCTTTGGCCATGAGAAGAACATTCCCTGGATTATTACTGGACAATAAAGCAGATCTGTGTCTGGCCTGTAGCCTGAAAATCAGTGCTTATTCTCATATTTGCATTTGGGAGATGGTTTTTATTGAGGCGTGATTCTAAAGAGAGCTAACTAATATACATAGAAATATCGTACTCTCAAGGCTTTTGTAGTTTACAATAAGCTCATATTTTAATTTATTCATTGCTTAAAATTTTGTATATAAAGTTTACTCTAAAAACATGACTATTAGTTTATTTAAGCCCAATATTTATTTTTTTGTAGACTCCGGCAGTTGACTATTCAGCATATTTCTGTATATTAAACACACATAAGCTGATGAAGCTCAGAAGTAAATAGTGGGCTGATGGTAAAGTTCAATAGAGAAGGCTGTTAGATATTAAAACGAGCAAATACTTTTATAATTCCTATGAAATGCAAGGTACTTTTCTAGGTACTAAAGATACACAAATAAAGTCTCTGACTTCATGGAGCTTTTCTTTTAGGAGTTATCACTAGCTCTATAGGTCATTCCCTTCCATAAAAGAACAGGTTTGTTAATATCAAACCATGGATTATGGGAATAAAATGGACACAAAAAAAATGACTTCAGACTTTTCTGTGTGGAAGGCACAATGTACCATGAAGGGGAAAAGTAAGGAATGGGTGAAAACCTGGGAAATAATGGCAATGAGTGTCATTCAAAATGGGGAAATAATTGCATCTTCTAAGTGGGAAACCTAAAAATATAAAAATAAAGTCAAATCAGGGCAAAGAATAGTCGCTTTTTTCTTGCCTGAAGTTGACTTTAGGGATTAAAAAGAAGAAGAGAAATGGACTCTAAGTTGTTATTAACAATTATAGCCTCTTCCTCCTAGGTAAATCAGAGATTCTCATCTGTCGCTAACCATGCATATGTGCTCAAATATCCTCTGCTCCTTCTAGTATCTTTTTGCTTGAAAGGTTGTCAAGCTCTTTTAGGCAACATGCGTGATCTGTCTAAACTATCCACTCTCTAAGCATTCTGGTGCTGATTTGGTCTTCTTTGCCACTCACGTCTAAGACATTTGCAGAAGTCAAGAAGCCAGATAATCCACCAGATATGCATTTGGTTGACATGGTCAAATGACTGAATATATAAAAGATTCTAGAAACAGCGATGGCTTAAACAAGTTAGAAATTTATTTCTCACTCACATAAACATTTGGGCAGGCTGTCCACAGTTGGTATGGTGTTCCATGCTATTAGAAACTTTGGCTTCTTCTACTGCTGCTGCTCTCTTGTGGCCTTGATCTCTTCTCCAAGATGGCAGTATCTATATACCAGGTCAGAGGATAAAGAAGAGGACAAAGAAGAAGCGTCAAATATATCTTATTGCTTCTCCACTTACATTACATTGGCTGGGTTTTAAACATATTGCTTCTCTCAGCCACCGGGAAGGCTGAGAAATACAGTCTTCATTTTGGGTAGCCATGTGTCCGTCCAGCCAAAAGTTAGGAGATCTAACACAATTGAAGAAAGGGTGGATAGTGGGGATGAATTAGTTAGAAAAGACTAGGCTATGTTGTGGTACTAAAAATCTAATATTTCAGTGGCTTAATATAACTAAAGTTTATTTCTCACTCAGAAACCTAGGTTGATAGATACCCCACCATTTCTCAGCTGACTGACCTAGAACCTAGGACTTTTAAAACAGCTGTAACAAGAAAAGAGAAAGTATGGAGGGAGGACTCTGGCTTCTAAATGCCTCAGCCCACAAGTAACACCCATTATTTCTGCTCTCAGTCTCTTGGCCAGGACTAGTTATATGGTCTCTACCTAACTAACAGGGAGCTGGGAAATGTGGGGAATGATTATTATCAATAAACAAAAAATATCTCTGCTATATGGGTTAAAACTGTTAAATTCAGTTTAAATAATTGTGTATGTGTTTATGCATATACAATGATTAATTGCAACAGCAAGTTGAAGTTTGATGGAACACTTTGTCCTCCTAACTGCCTTTATATGTGGCTCAGAGCCCCGGTTTACTTCTAGTCCTGACTGTTGATTTGTGCTTTTATCTGTGTATCCACAGTCTTAAAGAAAAACCATAGGAGCTGATGCTAGATTTTTTCATCTGACACAGAGGAGGCCTTCTTTTAAACAATAAAAATAGCTCCAATTATGTTGCTAGGTCCCCCCCCCCCCTTTGTTTCTTCTCTTGAAGGAGCCAATTAAACAAAGTGTGTGCTTTCGGCGCCTGTTCTTTGCTCAGTTTAAGATTTAATCAACCCTTTGAACATGCAGCATAACTGCTTCATAATGTCAAGTTAATATATTGAGATCAACTCAAACCCACCATTCCCAAGGGTGGTTTTGTTTAAAGGCAAGTTGTAACTGAATTTCCAAATAACCTCCAAGTTTTCAAGGTACCAAAGTAAACATTATCCAAACAGAAACTTACCCTGGATTCTTCGGTAATCTTATATGTACTTTAAGAAAATAGAGGTTTTTATGTTTTTATGTTTTATGTTGAACTCTCTGATGTTTACTTAAAAATTAATCATCCCCCATTTCTTAAGCTACCGCCAGACAAATACCCTGGTTTACAAATCAGGTAAATCAGCAGCTGATAACTCATTGGAACAGTTTTCTTTGCTTTACAGGAAGTTGCCTTTCAGCCACCTCTAACCTCTGAGCTCTTTTATTTCTCAACTAAATATCTTCAGGGCTGCTCACTGCCTACAAAATAAAACCTGAATTCTCTAGCCTGGAACACAACACTCTCTATGATCTGTCTCCAACATAGCTTTCAAGGCTTATCTCCAAATACAGAACCCTGCCTCCTTTCATCCAAGCATGTACTCTACTCATCAGTCTGACCCCAAGAGTTCACCTCTTGCAAATGTGTTTGACACTTTCTACTTGAGTATATTTGTTGAGGCTATTCCCTCAACCTGGAATGCTCTTTATACCAAATTCGTCTTTTAAAATACCACCTCAGTCAGCAGCCTCTTCTAGTTCCTCTCAGTTGTGTTAAATGTCACCTTTGTGTTTCATAGCACGTGGGGACATGTTTATTGTTCTACTTGCTTCATCCTGTCTTGTATTAGAACAATTTCTGTCTGGCTTCCACTTATGATCATAAGTTCCTTAAAGGAGGGAAGCATGCCTTCTGTTTCCCTCCCTCCTTTGTTTCCATGAACATTTATTGAGTACCTACTAAGTGCCTGGTACTGTGCTAGAGGCTCCGAGAAAAACATGTCAAGGTCAGATTATGCCCTTAAAAATCCCATAGCAGAGACTGGATGCAATACTGAAGTAAGAGAGGGGATGGAGTGAAGAATGAGATTAGAGGCAGCAATAATATGCATAATGCACATAGAAAGTTATAATATCTGGTAGACAGTATCTATAGCCTGACTGGTGTATGAAAGAGTGTGAAAATAGTTTAAAATAAGGTGCTGATGCTGCCAGCCTGGGAGAAGATTTTTGGAGGAGCCTGATCAGGAATTTAGACATTCACGGACAAGGAAAAATGATGTGTGAAGTGGAGGGGAACAACATGAGTGAAGGCAAGAAAGCAGAGAAGTTTAGTGACAGTGAAAGGTAAGAGTAGATGGTTTTTAAAACAAAATTATTAAGGGAATCATCAGGGACAGATGAAGATAGTTTTGGGGGAAAATAACTATCCTGAGGGTCCAATAAACCTATTCTGAGGAAATTTAGGTGGGGAGCTCTATAGGCAGTAGGAAATGGGCGCTGGAATTCAGAAAGAGGGCAGAGTTGTATAGAGTTAATACTTTTAAAAAGTAGGTTTATTTTCAAATTTGGGGCATCAGTGTACATTAGCATTTTACTACTGGAATGTCTATGTATTTAATTATTGGAGCATCTAAATATTAATATTAAAAAATATCTTTACTGAGATATAATACATGTACCATAAATTTCACTCATTTAAAGTGTACAATTTGGTGATTTTAAATTTATTCACAGGGTTACGCAACCTTCAACACAAGCTAAGTTTAGATTGCATTCATCACTTCTAAAAGAAACTCCATACTCATTAGCAGTCATTCTCCATTTCCCCACAACATCCCCCAAGTCCGAGGCAACCATCGATTTACTTTCTGCCTCTATAGATTTGTCTATTCTGGACATTTCATATAAATAGAGTCATACAATATATGGTATTTTATGATGGGCTTTTTTTCAGTTAGCATGTTTTCAAGGGTCATCCATGTTGTGGCCTGTATCATGCTCAATTCCTTTTTACTGCTGAATAATGTTCCATCGTTTGGGTATACCATATTTTGTTTATCCATTAATTAGATGGACATTCAGATTATTCCACTTTTTGACTGTTAGGAGTAATTCTGCTTTGACAATTCATGTACAAGTTTTTGTACAGATGTATATTTTCATTTCTCTTGACTATACACATGGGATGGAACTGTTGAAAGATAAGACAAATCTCTGTTTAACTTTCTGAGGAACACTCAAACTGTTTTTAAAGTGGCTGCACCATATAAAAATTCCCATCCAGAGTTCCAGATTTTTCACAGCTTTGCCAATACTTGTTATTGCCTGTCTTTTTAATTATAGACGTCTGGGTATGAGGTGGTATATCTTATAGTTTTTATTTGTGTTTCTCTAATGACTAATGATTTTGAGCAATTTTGAATGTGCTTATTGGCTAATAGAGCTTCTTTGGAGAAAAATCTTTTCAAATCATTTGCCCATTTAAAAATTGGGTTGTCTTTTCATCATTGAGGTGTTCTATATATATTCTGGATATAAGTTCCATATCAGATATATGATTTGCTAATGTTTTCCCATTCTGTGGATTGTCTTTTCACTGTGTTGTTGGCACATTTATTTGCAGCTTTTACATTTAACTCTTACATTTTAGCTCTTACATTTAGGTCTATGATATATTTCATGTTAATTTTTGTGTATCATGTGAGGTAGGGGTCCAAATACATTTCTTTGCATGTGGATTTCAATGGTCTCAGTACAATTTATTGAAGAGATTATTCTTTCCCTATTGTGAAATTAGCCTGACAGTGAAAGACAAATACTGTATGAGCTCACTTATATATGAAATCTGGGGGGAAAAAGTTGAATTCATAGAAACAGAAAGTATAATGGTGGTTACCAGGGACTGGGGTCTGGGAGGAAGATGGCGATATAGTGCTTGCCCTAGGGCTTACAAAATACAGCTTACTTATTAAATTTACTTCAGGTTTAACTAGCATAATTCCAATGAATTCAGAAAAATTTATCTTGTATAGCTCCAAACCCTTTACCCTTTTATTCTATTTTATTTTTAAAATATATATGTTTGAAAGATTTTATTTATTTATTCTTAGATAGAGGGGAAGGGAGGGAGAAAGAGAGGGAGAGAAGCATTGATGTATGAGAGAAACATCGATCAGCTTCCCCTCACACACACCCTGATTGGGGACAGGGCCTGCAGCTCAGGCACGTGCCCTGACTGGGAATCCAACCAGCAACCTTTTACTTTGTGGGATGATGCCCAACCAACTGAGCCACAGGGGACAGGACACCTTTTATTATATTAATGTTATAAATATTATAACTACATATGTTACAAACCCAGGAATACATTGCTATAATAATTTATATAATTGTATGTCTTTTATAGAAGCTAAGAGAAGAGAGGAAAAGACATGTATATAGAATTTATCATATTTACCCTTCATATTTTCCACTTCTGGTTTTAATTTAACCATATGAATTCCAGTTACCATTTAGTTTAATTAATTTATTTACTCCAGTGTGTTTTCATTCCCAACTGCCTGATTTTGCTGTTATTGTCAAAGACATTATATTTCTCCACTTCATAGTTCCAATAATGTAGTTATATAGATATTGTTTTATGCAATCATTTTTATATCAGTTAAAGAAAGGACAAGAAATATACCATTATATAGTATTTTATAATTAATTACACACTTACCTTTACTGGTACTCTTTGTTTTTTAGTATGGATTTAAATTATGGTCTGAAGTCACTAGCTTCAGCCTGAAAACTTCCTTTAGTATTCTTATAAGGGAAGTCTCTTATCAATAAATTCTCTAAACTTTTCTCTTTTGCATGATAGTTTTGCTGGACATAAGATTCTTGGTTGACAGTTTTTAACTTTGAGCACTGTGAATGTGTCATTCCACTGTCTTATGACCTCCATTGTTTCTGATGAGAAGTTGGCTGCTTGTCTTATTGCTTCCCTCTGCCCTTTTATTTAGCTTATTCCATGGAAGGAGGAATGATGTGGTTAGTCGCTAAATTTGGGAAAAGTAAACTGGGTTTTCTCAGCTTAGCAACTCCATTTTCCTCTAGGGTAACAGACTGCCTGCAGGTAGCAGTTTTCCTCTGCTCCTTTGGATCTTAAGTCTTAGCCTCATCTCTTCACCCAGATGGGGACACCTGTCCTAGTCAACCTGGGGTTTATGAGTGTTCTACAATTCTGTTAATGGGCCCATTTCATAATAAGCTGTACTCTCCAGTACTTATACTTTATAAGTAACAAGGAGGGTAATTAAATGTAACTCCTTTGTCTTAATTCTCAAATTGCTGAGAATTCAGGAGGTGGAGAAAGGTGCAATTCATGAGCTTCTTCAAACCTTCAGCATTTTGCTTTCATTGTATAGGCTAGAACTAGTTCACATGACCACGCTGGCTACCAGGGAAGACGAGAAAGGGCTTATTTAGCTTTTCTAGCCTTTATATTGAAAGACAGCTGAAGAGAAGAGACTTGGAATGATGGTTGAATCAGCTGTACCTGTCACAGAAACCATCAAGAGCTTTTTTCCTGAGACCAGCAACATTAGCACCTGGCAAAGTGTGGGAAATGCAGACTGCTTGGCCTTACTCCAGACATACTGAAGCAGAGACTGCATTTTAACAAGATTCCCAGATGATTTGTGTGCACATTAACACTTAAAAAGCACTGCCTAGATCAGGAATCTGCAAACTATGCAGCCTGTGGGTCAAATCCAGCCTGTGTTTATAAATAAAGTTTTATTGGGACACAGATATGCGCACATGTTTATGAATTATCTATGGCTGCTACAGAGCTAGAGTTGAGCAGTTGTGACAGAGACCAAATGGCCTGATGAGCATAAAATATTAACTATTTGACCATTTAGAGAAAAACTTTACCATCTCCTGGTCTGGATTGAATCAAGAGTTGAAAGCAGGGCTTGGATGACTCTGCTGGCGAGAGATTTGACAAAGAAAAGAGAAAGATGAATTTTCCTCAGAGTGAGAAAAACATGAGAGTATGAAAGGGAAAGCGTTTAGAGCCACAGAAGGAGACACTGATGGTAAGAAACGCAGAATGAAATCTGGGAGAGGGGCAGGATGGAGGCAAGGATGCAACTTAGAGATTGAGAAAAGGCTGAAAAGATGGAGGTTGGTGAGAATCCAAGCAATTGTTCAGGTGAAAAGAGAGAGTTAACGGCCTCTTGGCTGGGTCTCCTTGGTGGTTTGAATTTCCCACAATACCTAGCATACAACAGAACACCATGTGGGCACTAACCAAGGTTTTTTGAATTGGAAAATTCACCCACTCGGTATATACGCTGAGGTTTCCTACAGAGCACTTTGCTTTTAAGGTCCAGGTCTGTGTGCCTTCACACAAAACCTGTGGGTTAGGGAGGGGCCTGTACAGTCTTAGTCCCACCACACAGCCGGGGAATTGTGGCTGAGAAGGTCAGTAGCTTTCCCAGGGTCACCTAGCCTGGAGGCCTCCTCAGCTGGTGCTGAACTCAGGCTTCTCTGCCCAAGACCTTTCTTGCTTGGAGGCTGCTTAAGAACTGCAGAGACCACAGGTTTTCCACTCAGGAGAGCTTGCTGTTAGTTTATGTTGGCTCTGAAGGGACTCCAGTTACCTTTTCCAACAAATCAAAATACAATTTGAGGTTTTTAGAGGAAGCCTCTGATTTTGCGATACCTTTGCCCATAAGCAAGGATTGCATTTCTGCACCAGACTTGAGCTTTTGCTGGAATGTGAGGTGGGGTGGGAGCCAGAAAGAGGGTAGGTGAGAATTTCTGCCAAATGCCTGGGCCTCAGGGAAACCAGACTTGACAGGAGGGGAGGACACCAGGGAGGTCTTCACGGCCCTTCTCCTTTTCTGGGGCCCTTCCTTGCCCTCCTTTCCTTTTCCCGTATATCCTTTAACTTCCCTTGTGTCCCAGCTTTTTGAGGACTGTTCCCCAGGGCCTAGGCTCCAGTGCATGCTCTGACTTCCTTTGTTCCTCTTCCCAGGCCCCATCCAAACTTCCCTGGGCTGTGGTCCACCTCCCTGAAACACTTCCTAAAACACTCATCTGTGCTGACTGCCTGCCTGGGCTCCCTGAAAGCAGAACCTAAACACCCTTGGGTGCAGGAGATAATCCCAGAAAGGAGGACTTGGGGAGGTGGGAGGTGCATTAAGGAGGAAAAGCCATATAAAGTTGTTATTAAGGTTGCTCATGGGTAATGGGGCTTCATCCCTCCAGCACCCCAATAAACACGGAGAAATCTTTCAGAATTGTCCATCCAAAGAGCAGGAGATGGGAGCACTTAACCCTCACTCCATGACCCCTGCTGCTCAGGGACTATTCCTCAGGGCCTTGACTCTCCCAGATATTTGGACTGCACTTGCCCACAGGATGAGAAGACTCTGAGGTTCTTTCAAAGCCCCAAGGCATAAAAGTGGAGGGAGGTGGGGCTTGGGTTCTAGGTAGGACACTGACAATGTGAGTCTGAGCTTACACAGAGCTGCCCACTGCAGCTGAGGCTGAGATCAAAGGTGGGTGAGACAATGTGGCACAGGCACCACAAGTCATCGTCATCGGCAGCCGTCCGTCTCGAGAGACGATGGTGTAGCTTCTTAAGAGTCTATCTGCACCGCCGAGAATGGCTGTGCAGTCCGACTCGGGAGTGACACGATATCTGTCTCCTCCCGTGTTGAATCGACATCTTGCGATGAAGCTACAGAGCCTGGGCAGGGTGATATGGAGGGTCTGCTGTTGCCCATGCAGCAGACCCCCCCTCTCTTCGCAGCTGAAGGATCCAAGGGAAAGACGGAGTCAATACAGCTTGGCTTCAGGTGCGCCGCAGGAGTTGCCGGTGTTGACTACAATGTCAAACCGCCTTAGGGACTCCGGCTCCGGATTTTCTGTCGGGGTTTACTCCCTTAGCCTTTCCCCTGAAGAGGTATGCCGCAAGGCAGCGGAGGTTTTTTGGAATCAGAGTTTTCCTTCTCTGATGTGCCCTGACTGGAAGATCGAACCAGCGACACTTAGCTCGCAGGCCGACGCTCAATCCACTGAGCCAAACCAGCCAGGGACCACAAGTATGCCCACTTTAAAGCTGTGTCACAGCAGCATATGGGTTTAGAATAATTTCATCTTTCTGCAGGAATGAACCTTGCATCTAAACATGCTAAACCCATCTATTTCCAGTAAGATCATCTGCCTTTAATTATATTGAGTTTTGTATTAATAGAGCAACACTAACCTTCTTTGTTCTTTGCCTGGGGCATTTATTTCTATCCTTTTCCTGACAATATTTCTGTGCCTTATGTATTGCTTGTAAATAATATCTAATTAGATTGGAAAAGAATCCAACTTTTTAAAAACGGATTTTATTTATTTATTTTTAGAGAGAGGGGAAGGGAGAGAGAAAGAGAGAGGGAGAGAGATATTGATGTGTGAGAGATACATTGACCGGTTTCCTCTTGAGCGCCCCCAACTGGGGACCTGGCTCACAACCCAGACAGGTGCCCTGACTGGGAATCGAACTCGTGACCTTTGGGTTTGCAGGTCAGCACTCAATCCACTGAGCCACACCAGCCAGGACTCCATTTTATTCTTTTATCCTTGTTATAGAAATTTGAACATGCATATTTAACTTAATGAAATCTCACATTAATCAAAAATTTTACCTTCCTTCTGAGTACTATAGTAATCTTTGAGCACTTAACTCTGATACCTGCCTCCCAATTTATTTATCATCTTTGTTCAGAATTTTAGTTCTGTATTTTTATTTGGCACACAACTCAGGCATTAATATTATTGTTTTATACATCAATTTCTGCTTAGATTTTTCTTACAAATTTATTTCATTCTCCTTGTGCTCCATTCCTTCTTGCATCTCAGATCATCCTCCAGGGATCACATTTCTCATTTCAGAAGTGTGACCGTGAGCAGTTCTTTCAACGAGGGTCTGCGGTAGTACATGCTCTGAGCTCATTTTATCTGGACGTCCTTATTTTGTCTTTAGTTTTTACTGTAGCATTATAATTCATTTAAAAAATGTCTTGAGATATGTATGACTCCTTTCTCCTTCCCTAATATAGTCATTACTTTGTTGTTTTACACACTTTTTTTCACATATATTTCAAAAACAGCTTGTCAGCTTCTCTAAAAAAGGAGGGGCTTTGGTTGGGAGTGAATTGAATGTAGAGAACAATTTAGGAAAGAACTGCCACCAATATTGAGTCTTTATGCCTCCGTGGGCTCCAGGAATCTGGCTGCGCTGGCCTCTTGGTGTCTCTCCATCCCTATAGGTCTCTTTATGTCCCAATATATTGTTTTTCTTCAAAATGTGTTGCACATTTCTTCTTAAAGTTATTCCTATGTGCTCACTAATTTATTTTCCTTTTTGGTTATTATCATAATTTTTTTTTTACCATTGTACTTTGTAATATTCTATTTGGTTTTTGTTCCTATGGAAGAAAATTTCTGAATTTTATGTATTGATCTTGTATTTGATCATTTACTGAATTTCTGTTTAGTTTTTGGTTGACTTGTATTTTTATTGTTGTAAACAGGACATTTCTCTCTTTTTTCTTTCAGTATTTATATCTTTTTTTTCTTGTTTTTATTCATCGTCTAGGACCTTTTATTACAAAATATCTCTGAAGGCTAGCATCTTTGTCTTCTTTCTGATGTTTTAACATTCAGTATGATGCTTGTTTCTGGTTTCCTGTTAGCATTTTTATATTATTATTATTATTTATTTATTTATTTATTTATTTTAGACCAAGGAATCTTTTTCTACTATTAGTTTACCAGCTTGCAGGTAGTTGTGCAATAATATGTGAGAGTGTGTTTAAAATCAAAGGCCATTGTTGAATTCTACCAAAGCCCCCTTTTTTTTGCATTGTATCAGTAAGCTATTGTCATAATAATATTGTGTAACAACCACCCCCATACTCAATGGATTAGTACAGTAACTATATTTCTCATTCACACATTTGTGGGTTGACTACGGTTTGGTTAATGTAGGTTGGCTGTGGCTTGGCTCTGAGCTTCAGGCTGAATCTAAGTCTGTTTCAAATATTTCTTATTCTTCTTGGACTAGTGATCTAGCAAGGACATCTTCATCTATGGTGATGCAGAAGTGTAAGAGGGGACAAGCAGATACAAATGATAGCCCATAAGATCCAGACTTGGAACACTTCCACTTCTGCCCAATTCCCATTGGTTAAAGCAAGTCACATGGCCAAGCTCAACAACAATGAAAGTAGGGTAGGTATATTATGCTCTGGAGAAAGAAACTGAAAGTCACATAGCAAAAAGGGAAGAATGCAAAACTGGGAAGAAGAATGTTATTGATTGCATGCATTTGTTGAGATATTTATAAATTCTGTCTCCTATCTTTAGTAAGTTATGTAATTATATTAGTAGATTTCCAATTGTTGAAACATTTTTTACATGCCTTGAATAAATCCTGAGTGTCTTGATCCATATTATTGTTACAATTAAGTGGTTGGTTTTGATGTTCTAAAATCATTCCTGTGATTAATAGGTTTCCATCGGTGATTGTGGGAAAGGGGAAGACAAGATTCATTTCTAAGTGGGTTCTGCTAAAAGTTTGTTTTGTGGCAGTGGGGCATACCCATATCTCTAAGGGGTAAGTATTCACCCAGGACCCCGTGCTTCCTCTGGCTGTTGTGTATTTTAATATAATTTCCTGCTCTGGTGCAGGAGTAGGTGCTCTGTTCCTGCTGCTTAGCACAGACAGGGGAAAAAGAGGGTCCAATTACTGAGTGGCTCTGACTACAACTCTCTGTTATGGGTTGAATTATATCCACATAGAATTCATACGTTGAAGTCCTAACCACCAGTACCTCAGGATGTGACCTTATTTGGAAATAGGGTCATTACAGATGTAGTTAGTTTAAAATGATGTCATTAAGGTGGGCCCTAATCCAATATGGCTGGTGTCCTTGTAGAAAGGGGAAATTTAGACATAAACATGTCACATGAAGATGAAGTCAGGGTGATGTTTCTACAAGTCCATGAATGCTAAAGCTTGCTGGCAAACCACCAGAAGCTGGGGGAGAGACACAGAACAGATTCTTCCTCATATGTCTCAGAAGGAACCAACCTTGCCAATACCTTGTTCTTGGACTTTTAACTTCCAAAATTGTGAGGCAAAAACATTTGTGTTGTTTAAGTCATCCTATTTGTGGTACTTATGGCAGCCCTAAGAAGCTCATACACCCCCTTCCCCAAAATAATCACATGAGCAAATGCTTGAGAACTCTTGCTGACTCCTTGCATCTATTAATTCTTGGCTTGGAGCTTCCTTTAACTTCTACGTCTGTAGAGTTTTTTTCTGCCTGTGTTTTTGGTTGATGTTGCTTCCAATCCTTTTGTCCTTCATAGATTTGAGTCTATCGCCAATTTCTAGTCAAAATTTTAATCAAATGATGTCAGTCTCACTTTCCAGGTTGTTATAGACAACCTGTGCATTTTCTTCCTGTCATTCTTGAGCTTGGGGCCATCTACTTCCCTGAACCAGCTTTGATACAGATACTGTAAACTCCATTTTGTGTATGAAAATAATGATGCCAGGGTGTAAATTGCTTCTCTCCATCCATACAAACATTAGAGAGAAGAGTTGGGATTAGAGCACAGGGACCCTAATTCCTAAGTCAACATGTACTTCATGGCCAAGAATGGCAGGATGATTTCTCCAGTATGATATTTTGGCAGATAGGAAGAGTTTGCCTGAAGCGATGTGTTGAGAATGGTTCTGAGGCCTCATCCCAGTTCAGTGCTGATCAATCAGAGACGTCTGCCATGGGTGTGGGAGGGAAAGTGGCAGCACAGTGTCAGAAATTTGCTTTGTCTGCACTAGGTATGTCATTCTTTAACATTTTGGCTCGTACTCTTGAATTTCAATTTGAAAATATGCAGTAAAACTCCCCTTAATCCTTATGTTAAAAGGATTAATCAGTAAACAGAAATAAAATGTGCTTTTAAAAAAATATTGTATTTCACATTAAAAAATTTTTTTAAATGGAGGTGACTAAGAAGTGAGGGTTGAGCTAAGTGATTTTAAATTGGTGACATCTTTGCTTCTTATTCAATAATTTTTCTTATAGCATGTGCTTTTTTGGGACTCAGAAAGTGTTTTGGATTCATTTTACTCCAAAATTTCTTCATCAGCATACTTTCGTTTCTCTGGAAGTCTTGCCTCCCCTGACCACTGAATTGGATAAAATAATTGGTCAGAGTGGCTTCATGTGTTTCAATAATTAACTCTCCTTTAAGCTTCACTCAATATTTTCATTGTAGAACATTGTTACAAGAAGTGAGAGAACATAGTTCTGCTTCTCCCCCTTCATGCCCCTCCCCATCTTTTTCATTTCTCCCATCTTTCAGGCCTTGCCAATAGATAGTCAGGCGATCCTGTAGAAAAGCAATACTCTGAGAAGGTAACAGTCTACTGAGTAGGATTTGGGGCCATAAAACTTTTAATTGGCTTGAAGATCTCTTGCAGGATGGGAATAGATGAGTTTTGAAGTCAGACTCCTCAGGGTTCAAATCCTGATTCTGTCATTTACTTATACAAATTGTTTAATGCCTTTGATCTCAATTTCCCTTCAATATAATGGGGATATTAAAGGGTTTCCAGACCCACTTCATATGTGTGTGGGAGTGGAGGCTTCCCCATACCAGTGGGAGGTTCTCTGACATCAACAGGTGTCCTGACACTAGAATCAGATTCTACGGGTAAAGAATTCAGTCCCACAACAGCATCTTCCATTTCAGAAGCCAGTTGTAAGCCCAGGTCGTTAACTGTGCTTATGATTGACAGGCTATAAATCAGAAGTCCCTATAATCCCCATTTAGGGTTAGATTAAATTGTTAGAACAGCTCATAGAACTCAAGAAAACTCATTTATTTACTAGATTACTAATTTACTAGAAAGGACATTAAAGGATACAAATTAATAGCCTAATGAAGAGATACATAGGACAAGGTCCCAAATGAAATTAAAAAGGCCGCTGAGCTGTCCTTTTGGGTTTTTATGGAGGCTTTGTTACATAGTCATGATTGACCAAGTCATTGGCCATTGGTAATTGCCCTGGAAATCAGAGGATGGGACTGAAAATTCTGATGCTCTAATCACATGGTTGCCTTTATTGGCAACTAGCCCCACCTTTGGGTGAGGTCCAAAAGTCACCTCATTAACATTATGAGAGACACCATTGTTGCTCTCATCACTTAGGAAATTACAAGGGGTTTGGGAGCCATGCAGGAACTGTAGATAAGGACCAAATATATCTGAGAAATATATTTCAGTCCTCTGAATGACCAAATATGTGTGTGTGTGTGTGTGTGTGTGTGTATATGCCACAATACCACGAGATACAATGGAAATAAACATCCCTGTTTGTAGACATGTTATAATGGATAAAGATTATAATGGATATCAAGAACATGAGACTGAGTATTCACTCATTTATTCATTCATTCACTCATTCAGAACATGTTTATGGAGGGCCGCTATGTGTTAGGCCCTGGGAATCCAAAGTAAATAAAACATGGTTTCTGTTCTTAAAGTCAGGTCGGGGAGACACACATTCAACCAATTCCAAGGGTCCTGTTCTAAGGGGTATACAGGGTGCTTGTCCCACTTGCAGAAAGCAGTGATCATGGGGAATTTCCCTGAAGATAAATCTGAAAATCTGAAGCTTGAAAGTTAGAGGAGGAGCTTTTAGGAGGTGACAGGAGAGGAGTAGCCACCAAAGTCTTAGGATTTCCCTTCACTGTGTAGCAATGTTGTCCTGTGGGAAATGCTAATTTTCTGCTTTGCTTCATTTCTGGGGACTTGGAATTTGAGCCATTCCTGAAGGATTCTCTAAGATATATTGTCTGTGTTAAGGAATGACGTTATCTGTTGGATGAGCTAAAGCAACAGCCTGTTGGCAGTTGATAGACCAGTCCTCCTTTAACCCCAGGACTTGTGTGGCTGGTCCCATTAGGGCTGTTTCTGGAGGGGGATGAGGACTAGGGGCTCAACCCCATCCAGGGGAGGTGGAGAGAAATAGCATGGGCCTCCCCAAAAAAGTGTGCTGTTTCCTGTTTATATTTAGCCAATAAATGAACTGTGCTTGTGCAGGGTGGGTGTAAATTATTATTTATTCCTTTGTAGAAAACTCCCACACAGGGTTCTCTGGCAAGCAAAGCTTTGCAAAGAATTTCTGGCAGTAGAAAGTTATGGCTTTTATTTCCAGTAGGCTGGAACACTTTGCCTCCAATGTTTGTCAACGTGTCACCATTAAGAAGGAAAACAAAATTGATGGATGCATTTCTGGCCAAATATCTTCATTAGTTAGATTTATTGAGCACCCACCCTGTGCTATATGCAGGGGGTCTAGGGGTAGCCAAATCAGATATAGTCCCTCTCTTACAAAAGCAGTAAGAAAAATGATAAACAATAATATTTGGGTGTGCGAGCCCAAAAATCACCCCATGTCCCGTCTAGGTTTGATGATGGAGGGTCATGATACAAAGGAAAACCGAAGCTTTATCAATGACTGGGGAATACCCAACAGTCCCAAATTCAGATTCTCTGGTATCAGATAGATTGGAGAAATTGAATGAGATTCGAAGGCAAGTAGATTCTACTTCTCTCTCTCCAAATCTGGGCCTTGGGACCTATTCGTACAGAAAAAATCTCAACCTCTCTCACCTAACCAGGCTCAGACCTATTGCCAGCTAATTAGAGAACAAAAGACTGTGAGAGATAGGCCAGGGTAGCCTTTTGTTACAATGACTCAGCACTCTAGCAAAATGTGCCTCCAACGACATTCTAAAGCTGTTTGCAGAAATGGCCCCAATTCTCTACCACACCCTTTGCAGTGTGACTTTCCAGCTCATCCCAACAGTAGGTGTAGTCTCTTTCCTCTTCCCTTGAATGTGGGCTGGATTTTTGACTTGCTTTGGCCAATAGAGTACAGTGGAAGTGATGTCATGCCAGTTCCAGCCTAAGTCTCCAGAAGCCTTGTGCATTATTGGAAGTCTACTGCTACCCTTTGAACAAGCCCAGGCTCACCTGATGGAGGATGAGAGAACAGAGGATAGGGACCAGGTCCCAGAGGGGTGAGAGAACCCAGCCAATATCAGGAAAGCCATTCCTAGCACACAATTGATGACAAATGCATGAGCATTTGAGCCCAGCCCAGATCAGCAGAAGCACCCAGCTGGCCCATAGATATGGAAGCAATAATAAATGGTTGTTATTTTAAACTACTAAGTTTTTTATTTCTTATAAAGAACGGGGGGACTTACGTAGCAAAAGTGGAATGATACCTTTTGAACAGAGTTGTATCTCAATAGGGAGAGTCTAAGAGATTAGAAGTGTTTTTTTCTGTGATTTTCAAATAAGGATGAGAGCAAACCCCCAAAGCTATAAGAGAAGTGGGGAAAAACTGCCCTCCTTCCCTTCTGAAACCAGGAAATGTCTTCTTATTGACTATTCAAAAGGGAGACCAGAAAAAGGTAGATATAGCAAGTAGTCCTTAACCTAATTTAGGAGATGAAGAAGCCCTCCCTGAGATGGGCAAGATGAAGAATTTGCATGACTAAGAGGAAATTCAGGGGCAACTCAGCAGTCCTGTGAAGGCCCAGAAGTGTCAGTGAGCCCCAGCACCCTCAGAACTCTAAAAGTTTAGGATGAGCAGCGGGTGAAGACCAAGAAGCCAAGTGATGAGACCGATGGGTGAGACTGGGAACATAGCAGGAGCTGTTTGTGTATGGCAGCTGGAGGGGTTTGGAATTCATCCTAAGAACAATAGAAAGACGCTAGAAATTTATAAGTAGGAGAGGGTTTCACTGCAAGTAGGTATTTGAGTGGTGATTCCAGGAAGTCTGGTAGAGGATCAGAGAAGTAAGATAGGGAAGTACAGTCATCAAATGAAGATGGGTTGTCAACCAGTTATCACCATGGGCAATTGGAGCTTAGACCCACTGGGAACTCTGGGTTCTACGTAGAATGGTGTCTCATGGGTAACTCACTGGGGCAAGGGAGCTAGTGTTTATTTCCCACCCCCCTTCAGCACTGGATGAATGCTTCTCCTGGGAGAGGGGTGTAGTTGCTCCCACACCCAAACATGCCCCCATGGGCAGAGCAGGCCTTGTGTGCAGAAGAACCTTCAGGCAAAGAGCCTCAGAAACTGGCCACTGTGGTCCATAGTCATGCACTGAAGTGGTCAGGGTGAAGGGAGGCAGGCAGTGCATGAGCATTGGGTGCTGCACGAGATTAGGAGGCCCAAAAATGGGCACAGGCCTATGCTAGGGGCCTGTCCTCCAAGCCTGAATGGTCTAGGTGGGGCAGCGAGTTCTAAGAAACAGAGTTGTTATGCCTCATCCCTCTGACCAGTCTGTCTGTTACCATTCCCCGCTGTAAACCTCTGTTAAGAGATCCTAATTTTGTCTCCAGGGCATGAATCTCCAGTCCTTGCTTGGCACCATCTATAGGTGATACTATCTATGCCTGCTGTCTCCATGAAGGAGGTTGAAATCAGACCTGTGGTGCATGTGTAGTCCTGCCTTCATTGTTTGAAGTTAAACAGAGTTCCCAGAAAGAGCAAGTTATGGCCAGAGGTGAAGATGTGTGGTTCTTCAGGGATCAACACTTCATCTGTGATTCCTCAGGCTTCACTGTGCAGTAGGATGGGTGAGCTCGGGCTCTTCAGATATCTTACCTGATACTGCTGCAACTTCTCTTAATGAAACAAAAGTAGAGAAAGTGAAATTCAAACCAGAGGTAACAAAGGTAGTGATGGGAATGCCTCCCATTGGTCTAGAATGGAGAAATGTCCCAGGATGTGCTCAGGGTGGGAAGGAAGCCTTTGTATCCCAATTTTCCTCTGATCACCTGATGGACAACTGTGGGCATTTGAGCAGCCTAGGAAGCCTAGGAAGCAACTGAAGATTATGCTGCTTCACTGGAAGTCTTAAAAGGCCCATAGCTTTGACATAAAGCATACTTCTGGAGCCTCTGGGATAAATTTAGGAAATCGACCCTAAACTCTACAGCTAATTAAGAAACAAAATAATGACAATGTTGCTCCAAAATAAGCCAGTCTCTCTGGTCACAAGGGCTTATATGTTCTTGTTTTGTCTCTCTTGGGTCCTCACTTTTGGGGAGAATGTGCAGGATTGCAGAGACCGGTAAGTCTAAAACCTGATGAAGTTGGCTGGCAGTTGGAGACTCAGGGAATTATTGCAGTTTGAGTCCAAAGGCAGTCTGCTGGCAGAATTCCTTCTTGCTCAGGCAGGTCAGCCCTTGTTCTATTAAGGTCTTCAGTGGATTGGATGAAGCTCACCCAAATTATGGGAAGCAATGTGCTTTACTCAAAGTTCACCAACTTGAATATTAATATCATAAAAAGAAAACACCTTCACAGAAACATTCAGAATAATGTTTGACTCAATATCTGGCACCTGGCCCAGCCAGTCGGACATATAAAATTAACCATCACAGGGGCCAGCCTTTGAAAGCCTGCATTGACCAGTCCTTGGATTTGGCTGCCCCCAGAGAGGGTAGTAACCTTCCGGGAGCTAGACCCATTGGACCTAATACAGTGCCCAGGGAGGGACCCAGCTGTGAGCTCTCCTCAGTTAATGCTCCTGGCAGCTGAGCGAATAATACTTTGCTCCCGAAGGATGGGTTTGGCTAACACATCCTAACACCACAACACTTCCTTAAGGCTTTGGCTCTGTACCCCTTGCTGTCCTCCACTTTTTACTTGGGAGTGGTTCTCTCTCCTGACTGACGTCCACTCTCCAGGGCAGAAACTGAGTCTCCCCATTGCCCAGGCCTGCCAAGTTACAGCCCTTCACTCAATTCACAGTTTTGTTGTTTGCAGGGGATTACTGTTAGGATGTTTTCTCTTTTCCCAGCTCTCTCAGAGACATGGTGACTTCTTAAAAACAAAAAGACATTCTGCCTTTTCTCTGGCTTGCCAACAGGGTTTTTTTTTTTCCAAAAGAAGACTTAAAATATTTTTAAATAAGAGCCCGATCTTTCTGGTTGAAGCCACTGCAGAGAAATGACCCCTGGCCTCACTTATTTTGTAGAGAGGCCTCAGCTGGGCCATCGGCTCCCTGCAGTGAAAGTTGCTAATTGATTCAGGATGGAATGTGATGGTGGCCCCTCTAGTCTGTCTCCTTCCCTCTTCTCCTCTTGCCTGGAATCAAATACAGGAAGTCTTCACTTCACATCATCAATAGGTTCTTGGAAACTTCCACTTGAAGTGAAACAACATATAACTGTCGACAGAAGAAAGTCCAAACCTATAGGAAAAAATTATGAGTTTATTTGAGCCAAATCTGAGCCAACCCAGAAGCAAAAATCTCAATGAATTGAGAAAATGCTATAGAGAAGGGCAGTTCGGGGTTCTTTTTACACATTTAGAATCAAAGGAGAAAACATGAGAAGGTTACATGAAAACCATGAGTGGTGGGTTAAGAAGAAAGGAGAAGGCAAAATGGGGAAATCCCTTGGACTGGGACAATGTAGACATGCCAATTGATCTAAGGGGCACAACTTGGGGTCAGGGAGGAAACCGGAGTCCCCAGAAAAATTCCACGCAGACATGGGGAAGATTGTACCAACTCCACACAGACGGTGGCCATAGGCGGGAATCAATTTTTCTTTCTCATCAAAATTAGAACAAAATGATGTTGAACAACTGCTGTATGTGAGATTGTTGCCTAGGGAGTTCAGGAGAAAAGAGGGAGGATGGTGAGCCTATTAAACAGATGGCCCAAAGTTATTTAGTCATAATCATCTTCCTAAGAGTCCACCATTCTAGGACTCCTCAGAATGTGGTCCCTGGATCACATCATCAGCAAAGCTGTTAGAAATGAAAATCATAGACCCCACCCCAGTCCTGCCTATATCCACTCTCTGTAGGTGAGGCCTAAGAATCTGTTTTCACAACCCTTCCAGATAATTTTTGCACATGTTCATGCTTGAGATACACTATAAAATCTACTTCCTCCCAACCACACTTTGGAACTAGCTTAAGCAGAGTGAGCAGCCAGCTAAATATGAGCCTCCTCCACCCCTGCCAGCTGGCAGAAGTCATCTGTGTCCCATGGTATCTGCTACCTGTGCCCCAAATCCCTCCATTATGGCAAAACTGAGGTTGCCATTCTGTATCTGATAAAATGCACCATTCTAACCCTTTCATCAGACCACCTACCTCCACCCTTGGCTTCCCCTTTTCCCTCCTCAAGCAAAAGCTTTTGAAGTGAATGTTCAGATATAATGAAAAGGGCAGGGATTCCAGAAACTGGAGTGTGTGTGGCTAGGGGGGCTATTCTAGACCCAAGATGCTTAATCCCAAGGTACTCTCTGTAGGTGACAACTGACCTTAGCTTACTGGTCACAGGCCTAAGGACCGAGCCATTGTCTTACACCTGATTCTGCTACATAGTCCTAGCATCTGTCTGGACCCTGGGGACACTGGAGTCTATGACCCTGCATTCCATGTTAAAGAAGTCTATTTTTTAATAGTAATGAATTAGCTTTTAAAAGCTCATTATATCTTCTGATAAGTAAGAGGAGAGCCACTAATTCCTACTTAGGTTTCCGTAAGTGTTTTAAGAGCACTCTGGGAACACACCAGAGCCTTGTGTGCCTAATGATTTAAAAATAAAGCCAATCTGGAGGTTGGGAACACATTCTCACAGCCTCCTACTGCCAAGCTCCTTGGACCTGCTCTTTCCAGCAGGGTGGGGCCCATGAGCAGGGCTCCCGGAGCAGCTGTCTGTGCCTTACCAAGTGTAAGGGTGTAGTGGTGGTCCGGTGGGCCTCAGCTAACATCCAGCATGATGCTGGGACTCAAAAATGGTAACGTCTAGAATTGTGGTGACTTTTTCCCCATGAATAGAAAATTACTGCCCATTGGGGAGAGAGAAGCTTATGTTTCAAGGGCTCCTTCTGAAGAATGTTGGGCTGTTTATTAAAACAAGGGGTGCACAGGCCATTTGAAAAGGTGTGAACTGAGCTTGCCGGAAATAATGTAGCCAGGTCAGGTGCTTCTAATTCAGAACTGGGAACCAGTTGTTAGGCCTTGAAGATCCTCTTCTTGTTGCCCACACTCCATCTAAAAATTTAAAAGACACTTGGGAGACTAACATAAAGTGATAAAGTGCTAATTATGTCCTGTTGCCATCATTTAATAAAGTAAAAACTTAGGAAGGATCTAACCTTAGAATGAAGAACAGTTCTTCCCAAGAAAAGACAGTTGGCACCTACACTCACATCTAAAGGGGATATTTTAATTATTTGAAAACAGAAAAAAATTATACAACATTTTCTTATTTTAAACTGCTCTTTCCAGCAGGGTGGGGCCCATGAGCAGGGCTCCCGGAGCAGCTGTCTGTGCCTTACCAAGTGTAAGGGTGTAGTGGTGGTCCGGTGGGCCTCAGCTAACATCCAGGATATAATTCACTCCTCAATGCAGATGGATCAATATATTGGGCCGTAGATAACGTACTAGTGATTGAATTTTACTATTTATTTAACTACAGTTACTTTATACTTTTCTTACAAAATGTATAGCCAAATCAATCTCTCTTCTTGCCCTTAACAAGGCAGCTATCTTTGAATGCTCCTCCTCTCCCCTCTCCATCCTGTATGTTATTTCTGTCTCATAATTAGGTTCCACTCTGCTTTTAAACATAAAAGTTATTATTATATAGTCTATTGTCTTTTTAGATTTATGAACATATTTTTACAAAATTTTAAAACCCCTTTTCTTGCATCTTGTTTCTTCTCTCTGGCCTTATTTTCACACTTATTGAAGAATGGCTTTTAGTAACTTTTTTTTTTAACCTTTGTGTGTCTGGGAATATATTTTATTTGCTCATTTTTGAATGAAGGCTTAGTTGGTCATAGCATCCTTTTCCCTCTGCATCTTGAATAAATTATTCCTTTCTTTTCTGGCATCGGTAGCTAATGGTGAGAAGTTAGCTTCTTTGTATGTATGTAATCTACCACTTTCACTTCTAGTAGCCCTTAATATTTTCTTTTGATGTTCTTCAATTCTACCATGAAATGTCTAGACGTAGCACAGGGAGATATCTTTCTGATGGTAAGATACTTTTATATCTTGAATGCAGTGGTGGTTAACAAACCTACACATGTGATAAAATGGCATATACATACACATTGTACCGAAAGGTCAACTTTCTGATTTTGATACCGTACTAGAATTATGTAAGATGTAACTAATTGTACTATAATTATGTAAGGTTTGTTTATAACCCCACAGATTAGGACTTTGTATTTTTTTTCTATCTGAAGCTTAATATCTTCTTTCCTTTCTTTAAACATTTTAACAGTTACTTATCAAATTTGACTCCCTTTTATTCAGTGTTTTCCTTCTGAAATTTCTATTAAGCATATGTTGCATCTTTTTAATCCATCCTATTTATGCCCAGCTCTCTTGTCATATTTTCATCTGTGTGTCTCTTTGTGAATTCTGGGTGATTACTCCTCATGGCTGTTAACCAAGCTCTATTAGGCTTATAGCTTCTGAACCAGTTTTTACACTTATCTCTCAGTTTTCACAGCTGTTATCAATACCTAAAATTATTTATTTGTTGATGGGTTTATTTTCTTTCTCTCCCAGCTAGAACATAAGCTCTATAGGGAAAGCAACTCTTTGCTTTATGCCCTAATGTGCCCAGAGCAATGCCTGGCAAATTGTAGGAAATTGAGAAATATATTTTCATTGATAACAGATACTTGAGGAAACAAATAATTCTGTGAACAAAATAAACTGACTGTGTAATACCCCTACAATGAACAGATCTATGTGACAAGACATGGCATCCATAAAATAAGGATACATTTTTATAGAATGGAACAGTCCAAGAACAAGAAAGAACTTCTTATTAATTACATATGTAATTGGCAAAAAAAAAAAAAAAAGCCAATAAATGAGCTAGACGTTAATGTTAAGGAAAATTTCCAAAATGGAGAGGAAGAAGACATATATATTTTTTTACTGTCTGATAAAGAGAACAGGGGGTTCCCACGTCTAACTGACGCGTCCTCTTCCAGGTGCCATTTTTACAGCATCCTGCAAGTTTTGCCTTCTTGTGCATTCATCATTTCTAAAAATTTTATGGTTTTCATGTTGAATTTTTCTTTAAGCAATGAGTCATTAGGATTGTGTCTTTTAATGTGTAAATATAAAGTATTTGTTTTTCTTTTTTCCCCTGTACTGCCAGGGGCATGGGAACCCAGGCTCATGCCCAAGCTTGGCATGAAGTCATGTTCCAATCACTCATTAGTGACTCTATTTCTGTGTCCTCATATGGCGTCGGGAGCATCAACAGGCTGAGATTTTCTGCCGTCATTCAGGGATGGATCACGATTTTCCTGGCTCCCTGTGATGCACAGAACCTGAGGCTTAACTACTAGACCTGCGTGATCATAAATCTCCATCTTCCTGCTTCTGCAAAGCAATTCCTCAGAAACAAAACACCACTATTTTACAATGATAAGTATTAGGCATTCTCAAAGAAGCAGAGAATAACATTATTTGTGTTAAAAATGTTGCCAGTCCCAGATTTCCATGGAGGGAAATAAAATCCTGCCTCCCTTAATGAGACCTTGCTAAAGGAACGGGAACTCTGGGCACCCGATTCGGAGTGTGATGTCTATTGGAGCTGCTGGGGCTTCCGACAGCTGCTACATCCTGGTGGCCCAGCGTCTGATGAGGCAGCACTGGGGTCCAGAAGCATTCCAGGACTGGATTGCAAGTGATTTGGGGACTAGTTTCACCAGGTACCAAGAAGTTGGAAGATCTAAGGGGAATCCTTTACTTCTCTGGGACTCAGTTTTCCCATCTGCAAAGTGGGGATATTTATAACTATTTCTCCATACAGGTAGGCTGTTGACAGTGGATGAGGTAAGAGTATAAGCATGTTAAGGGTACTGGAAGGGATTATCTCTACACAATCAGGGCAGTGAATAACCCTTTGCATGCAAGGAGTGAGAAACCATCAAGCTTTGTAGTAGGATGGGGCAGAAATTTCTTGGGGAACAAGGAAAAATGTAAGGGAATGTTTATTAACTACCCATATGGACAGATAAAACTTGGCAAAATTTCCTTTAAGCAATCGTGAACAGCCCTCTCCACACCCAACCCTTAACCTCCCATTCACCTCTCCTCTGACATTTTCGGGGGGACGGCTAGGTAGGTCCCTCCGCAGGGGCGCATTGGCAACAGGAAGTCCTGCTTCTCCTGACACAGCAGTGCCCTCAGTGGGCCCAAATACAAGAGTGTGTCCACCTCCTATTCTCTTCCCCTTGGTGCAGACAGCAGAGCTTGGCAGGTGGAGAGGCCCATCCCTTTGGTGACTTAAAAATTAGTTTCAAAATCATGATGAAAGGAAACGATAGCAGCAAACACCCCTTCGGACAAATTTTCACAACTTCTCTCCAACTATTTTAAGCAGAAGGGCTTTCCTGTAAAACACATGAGGTCAAAGAGATGCAATTTGACAGAGAAGAAAGGGGATTTTTCCATAGACCTGGGTGTGTGCCCCGTGTGTAAGCAGTGTGGAGGCCCTGGGCAAATGAGTCCTCATCAGTAAAATAAAGATGAACATAGTACCATCCCTATGTGCTGGTGGAGGAGCATGGGACCTGGTGTTGATGTCAGACTGCTTCATAAAACAAGTGAGTCTGTATTTAACAGAAAGAAAGTTATTTAAAACCAAAACTGATGTTAACAACTTCTCCCTTTTAAGGGTTGGGGCAAGAGAAAAGCAGCAGCACCCTTAGCAGTGGACACATAAATCTCTATATTGCTCCCTTCTACTCATGGAGGGGTCTAGGCTGGGGGTGGGGACTGGAATCTCAGAGCCTCTGCCAGGGCTTTTGAGCTGCTCAAGACCTGCAGTTAGATGGTGCTTTGTTTAGCAGACACTTTGAATGTTTATCTGTGAAGATATATGCCTGGGGCCAAGTAGAGAGTGAAGAGCTATGTTACTGTCCATAATAAAGAGTGGGTAAGAGCTAGCAAGAACGAGGATACGCCATGGCGAGGAGTACCCCCTATCACCCCCCAGACCAAAGCCTGGAGAGAAGTCCCTAGTAGCAGGGTGACCCAAAGACTCTGGAGAACAGGAATGTCTGATCTTTATGTTGTATGTGTTTCTGTGATGTAAGTGTCCTTCCTGTCCACACCTTCAGCAAAGTCTGCCCTGCACATAGATGCTTCGTGTGAGTAAATTTAGAAGAAATCAAGGAAAGGAAGACTGATTTCCTGTCAGAATGGAGCAGGAAGGAGAACATAGTTATTGCAGGTGACACACAAGTGAGGGCAAGACTTGCTGGAGGTGGCCCTTGGGTGACTTGGATTCACAAAATGCTTGTAGCAGAACACAAGTTTCCCCCAGGAAGAGGGATGAGGGTTCAAGCCATTTAAACATCAATCTCAGACCAGGTTACTTCAGTCAATACACAGAATTGAGAAGCCACATGATAGGAGAAGTAGATAAAGGGACAATAATATTTTTAAATATTAAAAAATGTCAAGTTGTATGCAGAGCATAGTCATCATCAGGGCTATTTGCAAATGTTCTGTTTTTTCCCTTCCAGGAACAAGGTAAAATTGCAACTCTATGCCTGTCTGGAGTTAAATTGGTCACAGACATGCCTTGGCCCACGAAAAGTGAGCAAAAGCATGTCTCTTCCAGGCAGGATGGTAAGAGCCAGTGTGTGACTTGCCCCCTGTTCTCCTTCCTCTATCTCGATGACTGGCAACAATTCAGGGAGTTACTACTCTGTCACCCTAGGCCCTTAGTGAGGACACCACCAATAAACATTAAACACATTTTTGGGGGGTTTGTATTTCAAGCGACAGAAGTTTGAGGAGGAGGGTTTTTACTGTTGCATAACCTAGCCCATCCTGAATGATAAAGGAATTTGTGCAAAGCCCTACTTTATTCATGAGGAAACTGAGGCTTAAAGAGTAGTGACCTATCTTGAGTCATCCAGAGAATTTGCAGAAAATCTGCAACTAGGACCCAACTCTCCTGCTCTCCAGCTCTCTTGATAACCTGGTGGGAGTGTGGGAGAGTGATGCCCAGACTTCTACACACAGGCACCAATGAGAACCAACTACGGACAGACAGCACGGAGCCAATGAAGATTCCTTCAATTGCTGCCCCAGCCTCCTACCCTGGAGAGTGCACCTTGGGTTGCATGCCTTCTCACCTGACTTCTCTACTCCCAGTCCACGAGGCCTGAGCATGCATGTTGCTTCTCTGATGATGGCATTTGTCAATTATCTTTGAAACAGTTCTGCCTCTGCCTTTTGATCTGGGTAATGGTCCATCATGCAAGCCACAGCCACAGGACACTGCATAACAAAAATTACAAAACCTCATGGAGTTCCACAAGAAACGCTTTTTACTTATGAATCTTTCTTATCCTCTTCCTGGGAACCGTGACCTAGCCTAGGAATCTTATTCTGGTGATAACAAAGGTGTCAGAGAGCAAACAGAAACAGGTAAGGCCTCTGGAGGACTAGACTCACCTGTCACTTGTTTCTCTTTCTCTTGTCAAGAAAAGTCATGTGACCAAATGCAAAGCTTACAGGTGGGAAAATGTACTCTCCCAAGTCATGGCAAATGATGTGGATACAGGGTTGGGTAAGAATTGAGACAGTTAATGCAAGCTGCCACATTCAACCTCTCTGTCTGATCCCTGAGTTCTTAAGCAAGACTCAGTCCATGTGAACCCCTTTCCCATGGGACCTCTCCCAAGGCTCCCCAGAGGGTCTTATCTCCTCTCTCCTCATGGCTGACTTACTGTCTTCTGTGCAGACCTGTCTGTAGGATCCTCAGAGGCTCGGGTGGTATTTCCCAGTGCATTTAAACAGCCAAAGACAGGAGGGGCAATTGTGCTGGAGGACAAGGCCTTCATCAAAGATTTATTGGCTCCTGCAGAAACAGCCTCTAAATCACCCAAGACCTGTAATTGCATTGGACATGCCAAGTAAATGCATCTATTCCAACCCCTGTGAATTAAGTTCACCTTTGCTTCCTCTTACTGGCAGAGTATCCATTCCTTCATTTATTGACCACCTAATAGGGGTCATGCACTGTGCCAGGCCTTGGATATATAAAAAGAATTCTTCCCTTGAAGATCAATGAGGTATAGAGATGGATAGAAATTCGCAGTGTGGTTAGAAGTAAGAAATAGAGAGCAAGTAACTTTTAGTGTTGGAACAAGGGAGCATGAGGAGGGCTGGATATGAACTGGGCTTTAAAGAGGATATAGAAACATTGTGGAAGAGATGGAATGAGCATTTAGACAAATGGAACTTCATGGTTTATCATTCACTTCATGCTGCTAAAATAAAAAATACCACAGAATGAGTGGCTTAAACAACAAACAGCCTGGCTGGTGTGGCTCAGTGGATTGAGCACCAGCCTGCAAACCCAAAGGTTGCAGGTTTGATTCCCAGTCAGGGCACATGCCTGGGTTGTGGGCCACGTCCGCAGTTGCGGGTTCGTGAGAGGCAACCACACACTGATGTCGCTCTCCCTCTCTTTCTCCCTCCCTTCCCCTCTCTCTAAAAATAAATAAATAAATAAATAAATAAATAAATAAATAAATAAATAAAATCTTTGGGGAAAAAAACAACAAACACTTATTTCTCACAGTTCTGGAAGTTGGAAAATCCATGATCAAGGTGCTACAGGTCCAGTGTCTGGTGAGAGCTCTCCTCTTAGTTTGCAGACAGCTGTCTTCTTGTTATATCCTTTACATGGCGGGTGGAGAGAGGAGAGAGCAGAGAATGGAGAGAGGAGAGGAGAGAGGAATCTCTTCCCTGTGTTTTCTTATAAGGACACTATTCCATCATGAGGATTTTACCCTCATGACCAAATTACCTCCCAAAGGCTCTATCTCCAAATACCATCACGTTGGGGAATAGCATTTCAACAAATGAATTTTGGAGTCCATCTCACATGGGAAAAGACATACAAACATGACTATGGCTATGACGGTATGTTAGGGTATAGGATGGGTGGGGAGTCAGTGGGCAGCATGTGGTCCTAGGAGGATAGGTTTGGGTCTAAGACCTTAAATGCCAAGGTAAGGACTTTGCACTATTTCCTGTGAACATTTGGAGCCACTAACGATTTTTTCATTTGAAGAGCAAGGGCAGAAGTACCCAATATTTGTTTCTGAAGACAGTCCCAGTGCAAGGTGGAGGGTATATAGAGGAGAGGGCGAACAGTTTGGGGACAACTGTAAATGTCCAAGCCAGAAACAATGAGGTCCTGCGGGGTAGGCAGCAGCAGCGTGAGGGGAAGAATGGAGCCAAAGAAGATGGATGCTTCTCAGCTGAGTACCTGGATGGATAACAGTGCCCTTGACAAGGCGAGAAAACATGGGAGGAAGAGGGGCAGTGAGTTTGGGTTTGAGATACCCGAGGGACATGTGGGTAGCAAAATTTAGGAGATTTGGACTGTAACTCATGAATATGGAAGGAGATTGGGAGATGTGGGGAAGATTGAGAACTGATTAGCTTCCTCAGGGAGAATGTGTAAATTGAAAGACACGAGAAGAAGTAGTCAGGGGGCAAGATGGGAATGAGGAAAAGTGGTGTTGAGAAAGTCAAAGAACTGTGCAAACAGAACAAGGCAGGATGTACCATCCCACCATGTACAGTTCTGAAGGCTGTGCATGGCACAAATTTAGGGGAAAATGTTCCCAATATAAAGCACATGAATGGAGGCTTTTGAAACGATGCAGTGTGCAGCCAACATGGCTGTAAATGGCAGACCTGGCCATGAGACTTGTTGGAAGACACCTCTAAATTTAATGCACAGGCTTTGTCCTAGACTAATTAAATTAGGAATGCCAAAGATTAGATGTTTGTTTGTTTGTTTGTATTTTTAAAGGAGTCATTGGGGATATTTAAAGCCATCCAGGTGATCGCAGTGTTCAGCCAGGGTAGAGAACCATCCTTTTCTGAACGCTCTCCATCATCTTAGCCCTATATCCCAGCAGATAACCGTCGGCTTAACAGACTAGGTTCATGTCCATTTTGTGACTGACTACCACAAATGGACAGTCAACACTGCTCAGGTGTCAAACGTGTTTTCCTACTGAGCTGTCTTCCCGTCACCCAAGATGACCACTTTAAAGCTCCCCCTCAGTCCTCAAACTGCGTCTCCAACTCCCATTCTGCTGATGATCTCATCTCAAACATCATTGAGAAAACCAACACCGTGAGAATGAATCTTCCTGATCCTCAATCACCAAATCTACAGCCTTACCTCGTCACCTTCTCTGTCCCTTCTTCGTCTCAGGCCACCCCCTCTTCATGTGCTCAGGACCCCATGTACTTTCTGGTCTGTCTTTAATCCTCCTTCCTAATGTAACAGCCTTATCAGCACCCAGGCAACTCCAGTATCCCATTGTTGGGAGTACAAGCAGTTTTAGTTATCTATTTGTGTGGCATGCCACCCAAAAGTTAATAGCTTAAACAACAGCGATTTTATTGCTCAGGAATGTGGGCAGGGCTCAGTAAGGAAGGGCTTGTGTCTGCTCTACATAATGTCAGTTGGCACTACTCAACTGGGGCTGAGGGGTCTTATTCACATGTCTGACACCTCAGCGGGGGACATTCAGTCAGCTGGGGTAGCTGTGCCTCTCTTTTCTCATGGGATCTCTCACATCCTGCGGCCTTAGTTCTTTCCATGTGGTGTCTCATCCACCAACACCTCTCTCTTCACTTGAACTCTCTTTCTAGCACCATCGCATCAACGCTGCACATTGTGAGGTTCCCTTTGAGGAAAATCAGAAATTACAAGTCATCTTCAGGGTTGGGCTCAGAAATCCTGGATTTTCACTTCTGTCTAATATCAAAGCAAGTGACAAGACCAATCCAGATTCAAGAAGAGAGGCTATGATTTCTACCGCCTGATGGGAGGGGTAGCACAGAGGTACAGGGAGAAATGGTTGGTGAGCATGCCTACAGAAATGATAATGAATCTTATCTTCACCAGCCTCAGAATTCTGAGAAAGGGAGAAGTATTACAGGAGTCACACAAGTGGAGATCAAGGTAGAGAATAAGTTGGTTTAAGCTACAGTGGGCTTCCTCTTGCCTTCACCCCTGAATTAGTCAGATTTATCCATTTGTTTACATGCACAATGGTAGGTCTTCCTAACCTTAGGGGCAGAGCCTTCCTAGGAGAGTTCACCAAATGAAGGAGGAAAGAGCTGGGTGGAAACTGGAGACAGGGAAGGAGTGAGCCGCCTGCATCCCGGTCAGCTTCCTAGACCCACAATCTGTCAGTCCTTTCTCCCCGCCTAAGAAGAAATGAGTTGGGGCAGAGAGGAGGGTAGAAGACTTATTCCCAAGAATATACTTGAGGGCCCATCTCGGGGTGAAGGCAGCAAAGCGGTGTCAGGTGGCACCCTCTAACATACCCAATTTTTGTCCACTTTCACTGGGTCTGAACTTATGGTTGATCACAGGTGTGACTGCCCGCCCCCTCAGGGTAGAAGATGAGCAGTCTATTAGGGGGCACTCAGTGCCACAGTCCTGTGGCCACATCCCAATACCAACCTCTGTTTTTTTTTATTCTCCTGAGACCAAGGTGTGATATAGGTTTTGGTGGTTGTTTTTCATTTGTTTTACCTGTCCTGACCATTTTGAAGCCCCAGCTAAGAGGCTGGTCAGTTGAGCTTTTCTGAGGAACTAATTACATTCACACTCCCAATCACTTCCTTCATGGGGCTCTCATAGTCCAGGTTACTATATACCAGTTCTAATTGCCCCAGGGCCAGCTCCCAGACGGGTAGGGACAGTCCCTAAGCCCCAGAGCCCAAGAACTTACTCCAAAGAGCCAGTTTACAGAGAGCTGAAGAAACTGAGCTAAACCCACACTGCTTTTCATACATATGCTGCCCCCTACAGGTCAAGCTTGCTATTGCCCTGGCCATGGGGGCAACACCATTTGGAGCTGTAACAGAGTTCTGCCTTTCATCTCTCTGAGTGTCACTGTTGTATCCTGACATCAAAAGAATGTTTAAGTCTTATAAAACACTAAGGTGAGCAAGTTAGCTCCTTCCCTGAAGGCTCTGAATGTGTCGGCGCTGCACATTAACTAAATCAACTCTAAGACCTGCATCTTATCCTGACAGTTCACTCCCTTCCGTGCTCCCATCTCAGATGATGCCTCCCTGTACAAGATGGCTCAGCTGAGGTCAAGTAATAAGCTCAAATGATAGATTTAAAATTTTTAATAATGGTGATGATAGGAAACTGTCATCAACTTGAATAATAGGGTTTAATTCAACCTCTCTTTATCAAATACTCAAACATTTGCTTGTACATTTAATTTCAACTGTGGGTTCTCACTCATGTGCCTGGATACAGTCTAAGTCCTTTTGCAGCCACAGTTTGGTGTCTTTCACTGGACTGGGCACAGTTCCTTCAGGATGTCCAGGCTGATTCATCCAAACCCAAGGCTGGTGCCTCGCATTTTGTAGAGAAGAGAATTAAGAGGAAACATGAGACTGTCACAGGACTGATAGTCTATGCTCACCCATGAGACTCAGAAATACAAGGGAAATCCCCAAATGCAGTTATCTCAAGCAGAACTCATTATTTCCACTAATCTAAATGTACATTTTCATTGCTGAAATGTAGCGCTGACTCAGCAGTGTCAGAGTGAGTGCAGAGGGAGAAAGTCTTGCTTCCAGCTCCTTATGCTATGCCAGTTGTCCAGCGTCATGAGAACCACACTCATCTGGGAGAGACTTCCATCAAGTGGCTAACTAGAGCACTTTGCTTCCAAATGCAGTAGATGCTGTTGGTCCTCGCTCTGCATCCTCTCAGCCCTCAGCATGACCGTGATGCTGGTGTTTTCTCCTGACGAGCCCTGAAGACTCTGCAGCTGCGGGCATTCTCTGGATTGAGAGGCGTGCTCAGAAACGCTGGTGAGCTGAACCGCCAGGAACAGAGCCCTCAGTGAGAGGATGGGCCGGAGGAGCTGGTGGATAAACAACCCAGCTTCCCTGATGCTCAAGCGGGACAGTCAGTCCCTCAGAGGGTCCCCAACAGGCCTGAGTCTAGTTGCCCATAGCAACACCCATTTGTTCATTTTCCTTCCTTCCTCACCTCACTTACTCATTCTCTTATTGGTGCTTCTTGGGACCATCTCCCAAATAAACCGCATCCACCAAAATTCTTGTCTTGGGTTCTGCTTTTGGGAAACTCCAACCTTAAGACCCACACCTGTAGGGAATGTCCATTGCTACATACTCTCTTCTCTGTCATGGGGTGGCTTTTCAGATACAGTACTTTCATTTTTTTCAGCAAAAGTTTAAAATATATGGAATTAATATAGGCAGTCACCATGGTAGATTGAAGTGCTCCTCTTTAACACCTTACAGATAGAAAACTTCTTTATTTTGAAATCCCCTCTGAGTTTTATGCTCTTGGCATCCAGATATGAATTGAGTAGGGGCTCTGTTTAGAGACACAGAATTCAACACCTCTTGGGAGTAGCCACATTGAATTTCTCAAGCCCATGAAGCCCGCCTCAAGGGAGGGATGCCTCTTTGTCCCTACATTTGCTTCATCTGGAGACATTCCTGAGATTCCATGCCTAGAGCTACCAACAATACATTGAGTTCTGAGGTACCGGGGACCTGATCAAGACCAGCACTCTGTTCTCTTATCTCTTCCAGAGCCTTGAATATATGCCATTTGGGTGGCAGTAACAAACCTTTCTTCTGCCACTTGGTTCTTTGCAGCACTGCAACATCCACATGAATCTTCAGTGTTCATCTCCCTCTGCCTGTTATCAGTCTTGGATAAGCTTTTGGCATTTCGACCTGTTTCTTAACTGGATCCCTGTCCTACTTCACATATAAGGCCAGCAGTGTTTGGTGGACATAGTGCCTCCTTCCTCATTTCTCCCCAATCCTTGTTTCTTTCAGACTTAACTTTACCTACATATTCTTATTGATTCTGTCTGGCAAAGTCTGCCCAACTTTGGAACAGGGGGGCAGCAGAGTCACTAATGAGTGTTATGCTTATGAGATGTGCTTTGAAAAAAAAATTTTCATCTTGCATAATAGTGGGAAGAGCTGGGAAAGTAAAGATGTAGAAAGAGAGCTGAGAAACCAGAGGAAAAAAAAACCCAGTTAGTCAATTTTAGAAGCTAAGCATGCCCAGCTGCCATACTGGAAATGTGGAGAGGAAGCTCATGGGGAGTCTAAGGGAAGTTATGCCTCTGGGGAGCCCCTACCTCTATGAATCTGCAGCCAAGCATCTGCAGGGAGTGGGGGGCAGTGATTCTACAGTCACTGTTGGTCATCAGGCCCAGCAATCAGGTTTAAGAGCTGGAAATTGATGGGAAATGTAAGAACAATCTGGAACTTTCTGGCACCCCTGTGTCTGGTTGTCTCTACATGTGATCATGAAAACATTCAGAGATCAATGGCCACTGCTTAACTTCTGCCATCTCATTGAGTGCACAGTTTTCTCTGGCTAGCTTTAAACTAGAACCATATAAGGAAGGAGATTCTGGGAAACAAAGTTCCCAGTTTAGCCAAGTTGACCGAGTACAAACCATTATGGAGATATAAAGTCAGTTGTGCAAGCAAGTCTTATTCATCTTCTCTTCCATGAATTAGAAAATTCCAGCTATATGACCAATATCTTACTATATTTGCTCTTCCTGGCTCTCCTTAGCATGCCTCCTCTCTCCCATGCCCTCTCATGAGTCTGAGTTCCCCATGTTTTCTGGGCATATCCCAGAGGGCACATCCCTGAGGGTCCTAGTGATATTCCACTTGTTCCACACACTATTGCCAGGGCCCTTTCAAATCTGCACATGCCATCTGTCAACACTTGGAAAAGGCTGCTTCTTCACTTACTTTATTAAAGAGTTTCTGCCTTCTGCTTTAACAAGTTGAGGCCCGTCAATTCAATTTTTTCTTGAATCTAGGCTCCCTCTGGGAAAATCATTCTTGAAGAATATGTATCCTCATCTCTGTTAGATTTCTTTGGGGCTTGATTTTCCTAATGTTGGAAGAAAATTAAAAAACAAACAAACACTTTCCTCTTTTAGAGATCCAGTCACCTGAGAGTCTAGGTGCAGCTTGAGTACCATGTAGGCTCTGCTGTTCTGCCAAAGTCTAGTGTTGAGACCAAGTCATAGGTGAGCCCAAAGTTGCAATCGCTTTGAGTCCAAGTCCTTGAACTTGCATCCATTTCTCAAGGATTTAGACCTTTCCACCAATGTTTTAGTTTAAGTTAATAATAAATCACACCCTTTTCCAGCGTGTATCTGTGACTTTGATGCCAATTGGGAGATGATCACAGTATTCATACAAGGAGAAATCAAAATATCAGCTTGATTATTGCAGTTATACTTAAGGATGAAGATTTGACAAACTGTGTTCCTTGATATTTTATCCCCATGAGAGCAGAGTTGTAGGCTTCCTGCTGCCTGGGCAGCACTGGCTCTTGTTAAGAGGACCATGTGGAGGGCAGGAGTCCTGGAGACCCATCACCTGGGCAGAGATCCTGAAGAGAGAACACCCAGAAGTTGCTGGGCCTCACATATACACTCTGTTCATGCTCACAAACCTGTCAACCCTACCCACCACTTCTGGGAAGGAGAGCGAAAATTGCCTCTCTCTGTGGACACTTGAGGAATGGAGGAAGAAATGGCCCCACCTGCCTCCAACTTCTTGTGGAAAAACTGGTCCCTCTCTTAGTTTCTCCGTACTGTTGGTGACAGTATACATGGGTAGAGTCCTCCAAGAAGGAGCCTAGTAGTTATGACTGAAGCTTAGAACACTCCAACCCAGCAATCTCACTCTTGGAGACATATTACAAGGAAATTGTCTCAGGGTTCATAGGGGACATGCACGGAGATGTCCATCAGAGCAACTGGAGGCAACCTCAAGTCTGTACCAGCAGAATGGACAGTGCAGAGAACACTCACTACAGAATACTACATAGCCCTGGCTGTGTGGCTCAGTAGGTTCAATTTCAGGTCACAGCACATACCTAAGTTGTGTGTTTGACCCCTGGTTGGGGTGCACATCAGAGGCAACCAATTGTTGTTTCTCACATGAATGTTTCTCTTTCTCTCCTTTCCTCTCTCTCTAAAATCAGTAAACATATCCTTGGGAAAAAAAAAAAAAAAAAAAAGAATGCTACATAGCTCTCAGAGCAATTAGCAAGCAGTGTTATGAGTGGGGACTCCAAAACACAGGAGTTTATTTATAAAAAATTGTGTATTTATTCTTATATGTTTAAACTTCAGTCACCTTCAAAGTACTCTCCATTTGATGCAATACACCTATCTAGACATTTTTTCCACTGCTCAGAACAGTTTTTGAACTCATCAATTTTGATGCCTTTTAGCACTTCTGCTGTTTTTTTTTTTTTAGCTCTTCCATGTTGACAAAACATTTCCCTTTGAGGACTTCTTTGATTTGGGGAAACAAAAAAAAAAAAAGTTGCCTGGGGCAAAATCTGTTGAATAGGGAGGGTGGGGCACAGAGGCCACGCCCCTTTTGGTCAAAAACTGATGAACACTCAGCCTGGTATGGGCAGGTGCGCTCGTAAATCAGCCATCCTGAAATGGGCAAATGTATTGAAAGGGTCTTCAAAAAACAATTCAGTGAAGTTGAATGTAACAACGCCAGCTGATACATTGATACAGATGGGTTTTTAGAGCACCCACCTAGAGGAGGAACCCTGTACTACAAGGGGTCCGCCCTCCAGAAGGTAATTCTGTTTTTGGTTTTTTGGGGGTGGTCCCCTCTTATATAACTCTGAGAACAGATCTTTTTTTAAAAAAAAGTGTTGAGTGAAAGAAGAGACACAGAATAAAGCCAATTGCATGATGTCATTTATGCAAGTGAAAAGCAGAAATACAAGTCGACTAACATTTCATATTTTACAAAGATGCGAACATACATATTCAAGGACACGAATCAAAAAACATTAGTCTGGGAGCCCGAGGAGTCAGAGACTAAAGGACAATGACAAACGATGGGTCTTGTACAAACTGATGATAAAACTGTGCACAAACTGAGGACTCTGGTCAACTCAGCCCTCAACTCCTCAGGTTAAAATTGCCCCTTCTTGACCCTGTCGTCTCCTTCAGCTCCTGCTTGTCCTCCTGCTCCCTTTCACATCCAGGTGCCTGTTCTCTGTGTCTCCACTTCTTCACACTCCACTCACTCATGTGCCTTTTCAGGCTGGTTTCTCAGTCCATCGCCCCCCAAATGGCTCTTCTGAAAGTCACCACTGACTTCCACATGACTAGATTCATTGGGCATTTTAAATTTATATTTTCCCTTCATTTTAAAAATTACAGTTAAATTAAATCACTCTTTTAAGTGCACAGTTTTGTTTGAACAGACACATGGAGTCATGTAACCCTCACCACAATAGTCAAGGTAAAAAAATGGTTTCAGCCTCCCCCCGCAAATTCCTCATGATACCTCTTGGTAGTCATTCTTTCTCTCCACCCCTGGCAAGAACTGATCCGCCTTCTGCACCTGTAGTTTTGTCTTTCTGAGAATATCACAGAAATGGATTCATATGGTACAGTCTTTTCATCTAGATTGTTGGTGTAAGAGTAGCCTGTCCCTTTTTGTGACTGGGTACTATTTTGTTGTACAGATGGGCCACAGTTTGTTTACTCACCTGCTGAAGGACATGTGAATTGTTTCCAGGTTTGGCTGATTACAAATAAAACCGCTATAAATATTTGCATACAAGCTTTTGTGTGAACATAGGTTTTCATTTTCCTGGATAGAAACCAAGAAATGGAGTTTCTGGTTCATATGATGGATATATGCTTATCTTTAAAAAACTGAAGTGAATATTTTTGAGTTCTCATTTTACTAGACATCTCAGTATCATGCACCATGTTGACCTTTCCTTTCTGTGAGGTTACTTCTTCCAATTTTTTTTATTGGTCCACTTTCCTCCCTCCCCAACCTCCAGCTAGGTGGGAAGTTTCCACAGCTCAGTCCTGGTGTCTCTGTCTTCCCTTCCTGCAGGTGATCACAGTGGTTCCATGTCTGCAAATACTGTCTCTAAGCTGTGGCTCCCACATTTATAACTCTATCTCTGACCTCTTCTATATCGCAGGCTCATGAGCCCAGCTATGAATATGCCATGTTCAGAAAGCTTTCTCCTTGGACTCTCAGATGCCTATGTCCTGAGTGCTGAGTCCCACTTCAGCTGCTTCTTGTCAGGTTTTCCCCACCGAAGTAAAGAAAACTCCAGCCAACCAGCTTAAGACAAAAACCTAGGAGCTATTCTTTATACTCTCCTTGTAGTTGGTTTCTATTGCTGCTTAACAAATTGCTACAAATTTAGTGGCTCAAACAACACCCACTTATCACCTTATAGTTTCTGTGAGTCATAAGTTGGCACGGCAGGGCTCAGCTGGTTCCTCTGTTCCAGGTCTCACAGGGACAAAATCAAGGTGTTGTCAGGACTGAGTTTCTTTCTGGTGGCTCTGAGGAAGTATATGTATACTTCCAAGCCCATTTGGGTGTTGGAATAATCCAGTTCCTTGTGGTTGTAAGACTGAGGTCCTTGTTTCCTCACTGGCTGTCATTCAGGCACTATTCTTAGCTCCTAGAGGTCTCTCTTTGTTCCTTGCACATGGCCCCCTACATCCCAGAATTAGCAATAGCATGTGGAACCTTTCTCATGCTTGGAATGAATCTATCTTCCCCTGCTGTTGAATCTCTCTGACTCCAACAGGAGAAAGTTCTCTGCTTCTAAGGGTCCATGTAATTATAGTGAGCCCAACAAGATAATACAGAATTCTCTCCCTATTTTAAGATCATCCCACCAGTAACCTTGATGTGGATTGAATTGTGTCTCCCCAAACAATATGTTAAAGTCCTAAACCTCCGTACCTGTGAATATGATTTTATTTGGAAATAGGGTCTTTGCAGGTATAATCAAGATGAGGTCAGGATTGCTGGTCACAACAGAAGTTAGAAGAGACAGCACAGCCCAACTCATACCTTGATTTTGGGCTTTTCTGTTGTTTAAGCCAGTTTGTGGTTCTTTGTTATGTAGCCCTAGGAAACTAATATAAACCCCAATTACATCTGCAAAACCCTTTGGCTATGGTCATGGGCGTGATGTCTCATATTCACAGTCCTAGGTACTAGGACATAGAATCTTCTTGGTCTCATTATTCTTCCTTCCATCCCTCCTCTCCCTGACATGCAGCTAATCCATCACCGTGTCAATTATTCCTTAAAAAATGTTTCTCAAGTCTATCCATTAATCTCTCTCTCCAATGCAGCCAATATACCTTCATGTCCTCCTGAATTATTGCAAGAGTCCCTAACTGATCTTCCTGCTTTTCCTCTTCTCTCCCTCATAAATTTCACTCTTACAAAGCAATATTCAGATTATTGTAGAGCATAAATTAGATCATACCATTTGTATCACTGTAGAATTTATTCAGGGGTAAGTAAACAAAAATTCAGTTTATGGTGGCTTAAGAAAAAAAAAAGAGGCTTATTTTTTTTCTCATATGAGAAGTCCCAACACCAGCAGTTCAGAGCTGATGCAGAAGCTGAACTATGTTATGAAAGACCCAGCTATTTTCTACGTTTCTGCTCTGCTGTTCTTATATTAACCTTTTGTCCTCACGGTCACAATATGACTGCTGTGCCTCTAGGCATCATATTTATGTTCCGGGATGAAAGTTAGGAAAGGGAGAAGTACCAAATCTGCCAAAATTTAATTTCCTTTTTATTAGGAAATCCAAAAATTTCCCATAAACTCTTCTAATCAGTTATAAGTTTTTATCTCATTGACTAGAAGCAGGCTTGGAAATGGAGTATTTCAGTAGAAATGGTATTCCATGAGCCCACCTACATCATCTGCCTCATCACTCTCTTGTTTAGAACCTCCCATTTGGACTTTTTAATACAGTGATAATAAAAATTAAGTGTCTCTTTGAATGGCTTAAAAAACATCTCATTGCTTCTCTAATGTCGTAATTTATGACTCCTCTCCTCTTTCTGGATGCTCTCAACTCTTCACTCTACCCCTGTAATAAAGTGTCCACCCCATGCCCTTTGCGGAACCTCTCCATGGATGAGAGAGGGCATGTTTTTCAGCCCTCACACCTGAGCTTGGACTGATAAATGTTAACAGACTTGATGTTAGCAGAGGCTTTCAGTGTGCTGAGAAGTTTGTCTTGGCCTCATCTACCTCTATTTTCCACTGTGAGAAGAGCATGTCCCCATAGCTGTTTGGCTCTGAGTGAGGCACTTGGAGCAGCATTGTAACCAACCTGCAGCCTGGAGCCCAGCCCAGCTGAGCCCAGCCAAGATAACCCAGACCCCAGCCAAATCCAACACTTGTGAGTGAGAAAAGTAAGTCTTGTAAGCTACTAAGATTTTGATTATGTTTAGTATGCAGCAAAACCTGACACAGTCTGAATTATTCTCTTTCCCACTCTTTTTGTTAATGTTTATTTATCTTTGGGTTTTAAATGACATGTCACTTCCAGAGCCTTTACCTATACTTCCAATATTTGGTTATGGTTTCTCTCTGTACTAAGCTTTCTCATAGCATACTCCTCTGTTCCTTTATTAAACCTAATGTAATTAATTTGTAATATGCCATTTTATTTTCACATTCATTTGTTAAAAGTACACCTCCACTATGGACTGTTAGCTTCTTGGTGGCAAAGCTCTGTCTGTTCATTACTGTATATATCAGCACCAAACACAAGGTCTGTGTACTTAAGTACTCAATAAATGTTAGTTATTATTGTTTATTGAATAAATGAATATCCATTAAAGAAATATTATTCTGTTTTAAAAACTTTGTTTCTGGAAACTTTTCAATGACATATAACTTATAGTTATGTAATTATGGTCCAAAGAGTAAGAATACTCAAAGGAAACATACCAAAGTATTAACAATGCTTGTCTCTGTGTAGAGGCATTATAGTGTATCTTTCTTTTTTATAATTTTCTGTATTTTACATATTTCTTCCAATATATTACTTTTATAATCAGAAAACACAATAAAAGTTATTAAAAAGAGAGGGAGAGATTAGTGCTTAATTGTGTTACTGATGTAATGAGAAGATTCAAAAGAACATCAGAAGTCAGGACAAAGCCTGGGCAGTTGGCCAGAACATTCTGAGTTGCAAATAATTCCTCTTGGGCTTCTCTGTTCTCAGGGTTCCCCAGGGTCTTTTGTTCCCTGCCTGCAGGAGGGTGTCTGACAAAGTACAAGGGAAACTAGGGTCAAGAGGAAGGAGCGGTCCCTCAGGGCTGGGTTGACAAGGAGGGCACACAGCAGAGTGAGACCTGACAGTTAGCTGGGAAGTTCAGACTGAAGCCATCTGGGTGGGTGGACCAGGTGAGCAGCTCAAGCAAATATATGAGGTGCAATTTTACATGGCAGTTTTCCTTCCAGGGGAGGGGTCTGTGATCTTGGAGCAAATGGGCAACTTGATTGCTGTTTGAGTTTCATAGGCCAGAAGTTTCCACGCTGGATGCCTTAGATCCCAGAGTTCATGCGGACATCTCTTGGGGGCGAGAAGGTGCTCGAAGGGCTTTCCCATCCCCTGACTTAAGTCAAAACGGACCCACTATTATCTGTAAGAGTCTATTAGAAGCAAAAGGTTCCATTACTTTAAAAAGGGGGTGGGGGTTAAAATCAATAATAATGATGAGGGAGAGAAGCCACTGAAGACATCTGAAGGGGGGATGATGCGTTCAATACAAGGCTGCTACACTCAACAATGTCCAGTGGGCCAGGTTGCAAGGCCAAGAGCAGTGAAGAAAAACTGAAGAACAGGGGACTGTTTCGATAGGTGAATACTATAATGCTGATAATAATGATAATAGTTATAGTAATAACAAGCCAGACCCTATTTAAAATACTTTATCTATATTAACTCATTTATCCCCACACCAAATCTATGAAATAAACACTATTTTAATCTCTGTTTTATAACTAAGGACTGAGGAAAGTGAACACAGAGATCTAAAATAACTCAACCCAAGTCACACAGCAAGAAAGGGAAGCCAGGATGTGAACCCAGGCAGGCCAGCTTAGAGTCTGGGCCCTCTACCCTTGCCCAGAGGGAGATCGAGGGCAAAGAGGTCCATCTGACTGAATAGGTTGACATGACCTCCTTCACTATGCCCGCTGTTGCTTTGTCTCTTGACCTTTTATCTGTGGCTTCAGGTTATTAGTCAAACTAACAAGCTCCCAGGGTGTGAGGGCAGATGGGGTGTGTCAGGCAGTGTGTTGGGCGGGAGATCACATGTGGAGTCTGAAATCCTGGGTGGCACTGGCGTGGCTGGGATCAGATAAATCAGGAGGAGCTGAGGCTGAGTGCAGTGGGGGAAATGCTGAGTCCAGTTAAGGGTGGTGAAGGTCCCTGAGGGACATTCAATGATTGTAATAGCATCGACTGTTGTTGTAGAGCAGTTCTTCTGAAGTCAGAATCCCCTACAGGGCATGCGAAACCCCAGAGCTTTGGATTCAGTGGGTCTGGGGCGGGGCCTGAGAATGTGCATCTCTAACAAGCTCCCAGTTGCTGCTGCAGGGCCGCAGACCACACACTCTGAGTAGCTCTGCTTTAGAGCATGTATCTGCAAAGCCTTCCCACATACGCCGTATTGTGAATCCTTTTAAACACTCTCTCATTATATTTTTGACATTAGTGTTCTGAGAAATACACATAAAAACTCATTTCCTGTTGTTTTTATCTGATGTTCTTTACTTTAGTCATCAAAACTCCTGGATAGCTGTTGTACATCTGTGTCTTCATAAATTGTTCCTACTGTTTGCTGTGCTTCCAAATTTATCTCATTTCTTTTCTTCTTTAAAAAAATTTCTTCCTGCTCCAAGAAGCCTCCTCTGACCCCTCCCCCCAATCTTATTTGATTGCCCCTGTTCTATACTCATGTGGCATTTCTACCTTCCCCTGCTGAGCATAGTGACTGCCGTAGACTAAGTGCTCAATAGATACCTGATGAATTAAGAAAATGATTAAAACAATCTCTCGCTCAGCAAAGCTAGTATATAACCTGTATTTTCTTTGTGGTGGATTCTTATAGTACACTCTAATCTCTAGAACAGGCATGAAAAATGGGCTTCATCTTAGATTCCAGCTCCTATCAATTATTGTGCAGAAGGATTTTTAGACCATATCTGAGCTCAGTAGAAAAGAGCAAGTGATTGATTAAATTTTCTATCACAGGCAAGATAAGGGGAGTGGGATAATAATGCCATATACATGTCACTTGTACTTTAGAGTGAATTGATTCTCCTCCCCATGTGTCCACACTAAAGATGAAGAGTTGGGATAAAGGTCAATGTTTAAGACACAACTGGGCCCAGTACATTCTGCAAGGGTTTTGAGAGGGGAATACTGTGCAGCTGGGATAATCAGGGAGGGCTCTCTGGAAGGAGTGCCCTTAGCAAAGGGAATGCTCAGTCTCTGGGCTAGCTTCCCAGACACCCAAATTCAGGTTGGCTGAGGGAATTGAGGATATATGGCTCCAATGCAAGTGCCAAGTGTATAACTCAAGCTTCTTTCCCAGGGTAGAGAGCCCAGACTGGGTGTCCTGGTCTAGGGAGACTTAACAGATCTTGGCACCTTTTTAGACCAGGGGTAGTTTCCAAATAAAGACCTAAATATCCTGATGGGTTGTCAAGTGGAATTAGAGACTTTGGGTTCAACTTGTTCTTCACTGGAGTTGACACAAATGGGGGATATTCTGGCACCAGAGGGAAGGCCATGCGCCAAGAGCAGGGCCAGTGGACCAGAGTCGTGGACAGTTTCAAACAAGGCTGCTGGGGTGAACATATGGGGATTTCAGAGAGTTCAACTTCCTCTGAGGGTCTTTTTCTCCCAATGAGTTCGGCTTCTATTTCTCTTAGGCTTCAAATAAAATGTGAGGATCAGTTATTCTTGCTATATAAAGATTTTTTACCTCTTATCTGACTGGGTCCCAACTGAACTTTCTTAAAAGTTCAATGGCAGGAGTATGCCAGGTGCAGAATAAATTTACAGCAGATGATATGATATTGTTTATAGAGAACTCCAAAGATCCCACCAAAAAACTAGAACTGATTAATGAATTCAGTAAGTCAGCAGGATACAAAAAAAATTCAGAAATCAGTTGTATTTTTATATCCCAATAATAAGCTACCAGAAAGGGAAGTTAAGAAAACAATTCCATTTATGATTGCATAAAAAAATACCTAGGAATAAATTTAATCAAAGTTGTAAGGCATCTGTACTTGGAAAATTATAAGATACTGAAGAAGGAAATTTTAAAAAAATACAAATAAATGTAAGCATATATTGTATTTATGAATAGGAACAATTAGCATCATTAAAATGTCCATACTATCCAAAACAACCTATAGATTCAATGCAATTTCTATCAAGATACCAATGGCATATTTCACAGAACTAGAACAAATATTCCAAAAATTCATATGGAACCACGAAAGACCCCAAATAGCCACAGCAATCTTGAGAAAAAAGAAGGAAATTGGAGGACTCACATTACCTGATTTCAGACTATACTACAAGGCCATAGTAGTCAGAACAACATGGTACTGGCATAAAAACAGACATATAGATCAATGGAACAGAATAGAGAGCTCAGAAATAAACCCACGACTTTATGGTCAATTAATATTTGACAAAGAAGGAAACAACATAAAATGGGGTAAAAATAGTTCATTCAATGAATGATGTTGGTAAAATTGAACACTTTCAAAAAATAAAAAATAAAACCAGACCACCTTACGCCACACACAAGAATAAATTCAAAATGGATTAAAGACTTAAATGTTATACTCAAAACTATAAAAATCCTAGAAGAAAACATAGGCAGTCAAATCTCGGATATTTTTCATAGCAATATTTTTCTAATATATCTTCTCAGGCAAGAAAAACAATAGAAAAAAATGGGACTACATCAAACTAAAAAGCTTTTGCACAACAAAGGAAAACATCAACAAAGTGAAACAACAACCCACTGATTGGGAGAACATATTTGCCAATGATACATCTGGTAAGAGGTTAAGGGGTTATTATCTAAAATTTATGAAGAGTTAAAAACTCAACATCTTCTAGATCATGTAAAATGGAGATGTCCTCTTAGGCTCAGCCTTGAGGTCTTTCTATCCTAGATCTTCCTCAAAAGATGCCCTTATGATCCCTGAAAACACACTGCCGCCTGGGTCCTTTGGCAAGGTCCTCTCTCATCCTTCATGACCTATTTTCTGCTCTAGCCTAGATTCCTTCTAGTTAGGATAGAGGGCATATGTCTATACATCTAGGACATTTTTTAATATACTATTGTTGCACATCTTCAAGTAAATGTTTGATGTTAAGGGACACAGGTCTCTAGGACAATATTATGAAAATCCACACCAATTAAGGGTCATTGTGGGCCTTTGGGGTAACACTGAGTGGAGGTAATATTGTGAGTTGTTCCTGTGCAAAGTATTCATAAAAATAATTTCATGAGTATAAACAAGAGTTCAGCCTATGGAATTTATCAAAAGAGATGATTGTTTGTCACTCAGGGATGTCAAGTTTCCTAACATTCTGTTAGGTCAGCTAAGGCTGGGAAATTCTACATGCCCTGCTCCTTCTTGGGAGCCACAGGCAGATCTATCTATCAAAGGCTCTGAGATGTCCTGCAGGAAGGGACATGTCTCTGTATGACAATTTGGCTTGCTTTGTTTTTATCCTAATCATTTAAGTAGACTTGGTGGTGCTTGAGGACAAGAATTAAGAGTTTGAATCAATGCACATCAGCACTCATCCTACCATCTAAATTCTGAGAGGTTAACCCATTCTGTCTGCATCCTCCTCTCCCAAACAGGTTCCCTTTGTAAGAAAATTTGAAGCCATAACACTTCGTTCTCTCCTGTGCTTGACCTCCTCCACTGGACATCAGAATGAGCAGCCAGGCTCTGCTTTTCAGTTCTGGAAAGTTTGAAAGAAAAAGCTATTTCAAGAAAGAGGCTAGTCAGGATAGCTGAAGAAGATGGGATACCATGGAGACAAGATAAGACTTTGTCATTTTGAAAACTAATGGCATTTTTTTCCCCTATAGGAAAACTATACAGTGGGTAGAGAAGGTGGATCTAACTGAGGCTTTTGTTAGCTACAGTTTCTTATCCCCATGGGTGTTGGTCTATGTGTTAGACAATGCTGAGTATTTTTGGACAACATGCTAGGAGCAATCAAGTAAACAGTCTGGGAGTTGGGATACCTGGAACCACTGCTATCCAGGCATAACTGGTGTCACCAGTCAAGTCACATGATTTCCTTTAGATCTCAGTTTCACCATTAACTAAATGCATGACTGAAAATTAGGAGCAGGAGCTTTGACATGCTCACATACTCATATAACTGAATGCTGCATCATTCAGTTATAATCCCAGTAGGGCTATTTTTCCTTCCAGAAATCAACAAGCTGATTTTAAAATGGAAATTAAAATTTAAAGGGCTTAGACTATCAAAGCAATCTTGAAAGAGAAGAACAAAGCGGAAAACTTACACTACATGACTCAAGACTAACTGTTAAGCGACAATAATCAAGACCTGGTGCTACTGGCATAAGGATTGACAAAACAATCTATGGAATAGAAGAAAAGCTCATAAGTAGACCCTCACTTATACAGTTATTTAATTTTCAACAAAGACAGGAAAGCAATCCAATGGGAAATGGAAAATCTTTTCAATAAATAGTCCTGGAACAACTGGATATGTCTGTGGGAAAAAAACATCAACTTCTACCTCATACCTTATACAAAAATTAATTCCAGATAAATCATAGACCTAAGATATAAAAGCTAAAACCACAAAACTTCCTAAGGAAAATGCCCCATCAGCATGAAAAACTGTCTTATGCATGTTCTCTGCAGAACTCCCTGAGCCGAGTCCCCTTTCTCCTGTCCTCGATGTGGTCAAGACCTTCATGAGGGTATCAGTAATGGTTTATGTTTTTGAGAAAAAAAACTTTAAAGATGAAAGTGTAATAATTCATTCTTTAAATCACATCTAAATGCCCCAGTGTAGGAGTGGCTTTACCTCAATGTCTTTTTCTCATAAAATGGGGGTGCTGCTGGACTACATGGTCTCCTGGGCTGTTTCTGGCTCTAACTGGTCTGTGACTGTTAAATGATGGAGGGAAGTGATGACTCCCAGGCAAAATGCTTAAGATCTAGAAGCAAATGTTCCAAACTCCAATTTGAGGCTAGTGGGTTTTGAGGGACTGTAGGTTATCCAATTATGTGGCTGCTATGGGCTGGCCCAGCGGAACACAGCAGAAGGGGTACTGGGGCTGTTTCCTTAATAAGATACTTGTTTATGTGCCACCATTTCCAGAGAATGCTTCTGGAGAAACCAACCCAGGATACCTGTCCCATGCTAGGCACAGTGGGGAGGAAAAAAAACCCCTCTTACTTCAATGGGACTGTCCTTAGAGGGATGACCCCACACAAAGCAATTAAGAAAAATATTTCTTAGACAGTAGCAAGTGGTAAAAAATTATGGCCCAATTATATCCCATCTGTATCATTGAATATCTGTCATGATGCCAGCACAGTGTAATGTTAATGTGAATGGAAAAGAATTGTGACTAGAGAGAGAGGGGAGATACAGGAAACCGCTTCCTGAAGAGGTGGATTCTGAGGTGTGGGTAGAACTTGTAAGGTTGGTAATAACACTGAATCTAGACTGCATTCCTTCTTCTTTTGATCTAGAACTCTGCTCAGAGCAGATTCAGGAGCCGAGAGAAACTTCCCTGCCCCTTTCACTGCTTCCTTATTCAGGATGAGAGCTGCCTGCCAGAGTTCTGTTTCTTGTGAATTATTTGTATCCAGATGAGAGTCTGCTCATTTGGTCATCAGCTTTTCCCCAATGTGTTGTGATTTAAATTCTCTTTGGGAGACAAGGACATGACATGGGACATGTTACCCAGGGAAGCATTAAAAATGCTTCCAGTTTTCAGCTTCTGAAGAAATAAGCTAACTTTACTTTTAATTCCCTGGGTCCTGATTGATTGATGTTCTTACTTATTTATTCAGCAATTATTATTGAGCACCTATTATGTACCAGTCAGTGAACTAACCTCCAAAAGCTTATCATCTAATAAAAGAACAAACACATAGAATTCTAATTTGGTGTGATGAGGGCAATGATAGAGATGTGCATGGGACTCATGGAAGTACAGACAAGGAGACCCCAACTCACCACTCAGACAAGGCCAACCATCCAAGGGCATTCTTTGTGTGGCCATGCCTTGTCTTGCTACACACTTGGCTGATTCTAGATGATAGCGTGGCTTTCAAAATAATCATTTACTGTATGGAAAATCTTTTCTTTTGTAGCCTGGGTTTTCAAGGGTAAAGGGAATGAAATGTTGTTTAAGCCATTTCCCACATATATAGATGTGATATGCTTTCAAGGAGCAGATTTATGCTTTGTGTGTACCCTGTTCTGTTGATACCAACAGAAAAACAAAATGTCAGCTGGCAGTCACACAGGTGAGAGAAATTCACCTTTCACATTATATGCCCGAAGTGACACTTAGTAAAACCTCATTCTGCTCTCTTTATGAACATCATATTTGTCAATAACTTGGCATCTCGTTTTATCAAGTTTTTGGTAATCGTGTAACTTTTTATTAATCATGGATGCAACTTGTGGATTTGATTTCTTCTTTACATTTAAAAAGAAACAGCATAATATCATATTGAAAAGCATAATTTTGCACTTTTTCTAGTTGGAGATGTGAGACTTAGTTTACCAGGGAGGTAACTGCTACATTTGAAAATTACATAAATGTTTAAATACATTCACGTTACTGCTTAGTAGAATGAATATGAGGAAGTTAAATTATTAGAGCGGAGTCAAAGAGTTGTGAATGTTAAGGTCTCAGAGATGATCCTTGAGTTTCTCATTTGTTAAATGGAACATAGTAGAGCCACCAATTGAGACAGACACTTTAGAACAAGGAATAGTTGGGGATAGGGAAGAATGAGAGTCATTTAAAATCTGTCCAATTCATGGTGTCTGTGGGACGTCCAAGTGGAAATGTTCAATGAGTGCGAATCTGCTGTGAGTTGGTGAAGGTCAGCACTTAGAGGGATGGATCTGGGCACTATCGGCAAATGGGAGGCAGTTAAAACTGAAAAAAAAAATAAGGTCCTTGCAGGAGATCAAGAGCAGTGGGTATAGATTAACCTTCAAAAGGCAGCCAAAAGAAGAGAAACCCCCAAAGCAGAGAAGGCAGAGCCAAAAAGACAGCAGACGAGTGCAGTGACATGTAAGGGACAGTAATAGAGCATTCCAGGGAGGAGGGAGCATGACAGATGCAGAGAAATCCAGCAAGATTAGGACTGAACACAGAATAGAGGTAACAGGTGACTTTTGTGGGAGGATAGTTGGGGTAAGTTTGATTCTGTTTTGTGGGTAAAGCAGTAACAAGTCTTTTGGGGGGTGTAGATGAATAGGAAAAGACACAACTGGTGTATGGAGCCCTGAGCAGCCACCTGGACCTTACCCAGGATTCTTTCCCAAAGTTCTCACTTCACATCTCTGCCCACCCAGAATTATTGACAACTGGTGACTGCCAACAAAACAGTTTCTTCCATTTGTATGTCCTGCTCACTGGCCTCACTCAGGTGTGGGGAGATTCACGTGGGTTTAATGAACAATTACGCTTGATAGGGACTGAGCTCATGCTATAAGTAGGACCTGAAATTCGGTGGGATTTGTAGGCTGTGGATGGTAGGCTGCAAGAGGATTGGCCTGACTAAGAAAGTTGTCAAAAACCCCAAGTGAGTGAGTAGGTAAAAATAGTCACTGAGAAACCTGTCTGCCCCAGGTAATGTTAGTCAGTTTGCAGAAGCCTTGCTGCAGCATTTTTCTCTGGTTGCTGAGCAGGAGTTGATTCCAGTGGAGCCTTTCAGGATAAGGAAGTAACCTGGTACCAGGGTGGAAATGGCACTTGGCTTTCTTGTCCTTGGGCAGGCAAGGAGAAGTGAGGGGTTGTTCTTCCATGGAGGCTATGGCCCAACACAATACCCTCCAAATGTAAGCTTACCAAGATCAAACGTGAAGTTCTTGGACTTCATCAAGTCCCAGCAGTTAGGACTAGAGACCCTAGAACTGGGAGGGGGGTCTGGGAGGCCACAGTCCAGGTCTCATTCTCTCCCCATTGTGGAGAGACCATGGGGAGTTGTCATTCCCCCAGGGATGACCCAGTGTGTACATGGAAACAGGAACTTTGAAGAAAGGCATCCCTACCCCATGAAGTGCCACAGACTCCCATACCACACTTTGGGCTGTTCTTAGAGTCAGGAGTGGGAAGAGGAAAGAAGATTGTTGAGAACATGAGAGTCCACAGTAGGCAGGACAGGAGAGGAGAATACTATCCCATCATGGAAGATAGACTCCTGGACAAGCTCCCTCAGAGAGATGGGCTGGAAAAGACCACCCAGCTCTTCCTGGGTAGGACTTACAGATAGCCACAGGCAGGTGCTTTCCCTTATATGTCTCCTATTCAGCCCACCCGGGGGCTGTTTCACCTTGAGAAATTCCTTACCTTGAAATTAGGCATCACAGGGCCAAAGGTCTTTTAGGAAAGGTAACTCCATTAGAATAACTTTGCATACATAAGTGAGTCAGTAGTTTCCTTACAGAGAATATGGAACCCAAGATGGCATGAGTTTGAAGAGCATGGTAGGGTGGGGGCTATTAGTGGACATGGAACTCTCTGGAGCATAGCCCAATTTATCATTGGCACTCTATGAATGTTGATTGAATATGCATTATAATTTGTCTAATAAAGGATTTTCTTTCTTCCTTTTTCCTCATCTTCTATTTTCGGTCTGTACACATGAAATATTTAACTTAGATCCCTGGTCTAAAATTAAAAGCTCAGGTTAGACAAGTTTTCAGAAATGAATCACATCCACTCAAGTAGTTTTAGAATGGTTGACCACAGGAAGAAGTCATCACTCATGAGCACAATTCAAGGTCACAGTGAATTGTTTTCCTTTGTTTCTATCCCAGTTATAGAGGCCCTTGTTCCTTGTTCCTACAGAAAAGACTGTCCTAGTGTTTCCCACCGATTCTGGATTTTTATTCCTCCCTAGTCATTCACATTTTTGAACCCCAAATTCTAGGTGACAACAAAGGGCCATCTTTGTCATTTCACACCACATATGGCTTAATAACCTCATGACTTTTTCCTGAAATCAAGTGTTTCCAAGAAGTCTTGGATGTAGAGAAGTGGGTTGCAGGAGCAGAGAATGAGGCAGTGGCCGAGGAGCCATGTGACACTCAATAGATCATCTCTATATTCCTTGGTTGTAGGAGTGGGGTCACTGGGAGTCTGTTGTGAACCACATTGGAACAGCAGGGATGGTTTATTTTTAGTGGTGAGAGAAAGAGAGAGAGGAGGAACTTCCAAAGATAGAACTCGTGCTCACACTCTGCTCTGTCAGTTCAGACTTGGGGGCGGCTGGCAAAATGGGCTAGGGGTTCTGAGCCAGAACAAACAAGTCTTCGGGCCAACTCAAGTGGAGGGCTAGGGGCGGTAGCTAGTCCCACCGTAATGCACAAGGAATGAGCGCCACAGGGTTCTGGATTTGCTCCTCAAATCCCTTCCAATGAATTTTACTGCAAGAAAGACCCATTTTCTTTTGTTTTCCCCTTTTTCTCTGTAACCAATGACCCCCACCAGTGACTTTGATAACTTTTCCCAGCTTTCTCACTGCTAATGACAGCCCATGGCCTCACAGTGTGGTGGAGTTGGGGGTGGAGCGGGGTTGAGGGAGGATTCATGTTTGGAACCAGATACACATGAGCAGAGTAGACAGCCCTTATGGAGTGTGGCTTTAAAATCACAGAAAGACTGTACATTCCCCAAACTTGACCCTGCACTGGCTGGCATGCTGCCTGCAATTGCCATGTAAGACTAAAGCACTTCCACAGAACCAGTGTAAATGTGCATGTCTGAGACCTGGAGATCAGTGCCTTATCTGGGAGCAGTGGCCAGCCAAGACCTGGAGAATTAGTCTTGGTGAGTTGAAGGTTACAGTGCTGGGTGCTGTGTGTCCTGGGTCTGAAAAGCCCCTGTTCAGGTCTGTGTCTCTCTCCCTGCTTCCTGCTCTTAGAAGAGGATCTGCCAAACTCATGCATGCAGAGGGGTAATGACCCTGAGGCTCCCTCCCTGGGGCCTTTGCATCTCAGCAGATGTTCTGTGGAATGTGAGATGCTCGCATGAGAAGTTTTTAAGACCATAAAAGAGGCCAGGAAAGACATTTTGGTGTTGTTTTGGGGGAATCCAGCCAGAGAGCTCCTGACTTTTTTGTTTAGGTTTAAAGAGTGCCTCTTTGGGGGTCTCAGGAGGGATGGGTCTGTGAGAGGCAGATCTTCGAAGGAGGAGATCCATCCAGTGTGTGTATTGTAATACACTTTATTTTTTAGAGCAGTTTTAGGTTCACAGCACAGCACAATTGAGTGAAAGATACAGAGATTTCCCATCTACCTCCTGCCCCCACATATTCACAGCCTTCCCAACTATAAAAATCCTGTACCAGAGAGGTACTTGCATATGAGCTACATTGATGATGAGTTTACTTTGACATGTTATTGTCACTCAGAGTCCTTAGTTTACATTAGGTTCCACTCTTGGTGTACATTCTATGGTTTTGACAACTGTGTAATTACATATACCCACCCATTATGGTATCACAGAGTAGTTTTACTGTGTTTAAAATCCTCTGTGATCTGCTTATTCATCCTTCTCTCTCCTATAATCCCTGGCAAGCACTGAACCTCTCACTGTCTCCATAGTTCTTTTTTCCCCAGAATATCACATAGTTGGAATCATACAATATGTAGCTTTTTCAGATAGGCTTTTGTCACTTAGTAATATGCATTTAAGTTTCTTTCATAGCTTTTCATGGCTTGATAGCTCATTTATCTTTGCAACTGACTAATATTCCATTGTCTGGATGTTCCACAGTTTATTTATCCATCACCTACTGAAGGACATCTTGGTTGCTTCCATGTTTGGGTGATTTTGAATAAAGCTGCTCTAAACATCTGTGTGCAAGTTTTTTTGTGTGTATTTAAGTATTCACCTTCTTTGGGTAAATGCTAAGGGGCATGATTACTGGATTATATGGGAAGAATATTTAGTTTTGTAAGAAACTACCGAATTGTCTTCCAAAGTGGCTATACAATTTTGCATCCTCACCAACAGTGAATGAGAGTTCCTGCTGCTCCTCATCCTCACCAGCATTTGGTGTTAGTGTTTTAGTTTTGGTCATTCTCATAGGTGTGCAATGATATGTCTTTTTTATTTTTATTTTTAAAGATGTTATTTATTTATTTTTAGAGAGAGGGGAAGGCAGGGAGAAAGAGAGGGAGAGAAATATGGATGTGAGAGAGAAACATTGATTGGTTGCCTCTTCCACACCTCCAACTGGGGACTTGTCCTGAAACACAGGCAAGGGCCCTCACTGGGAATTGGACTGGTGACCTTTTGGTTCACAGGCCAGCACTCAATCTACTGAGCCACACCAGCCAGGGTGATAAGTTGTTGTTTTTATTTGCATTTCCCTGATGACATATGATGTGGGGCATCTTTTCATATGCTTATTTGCCATCTGTATATCATCTTTGGTGAGGTGTCTGTTAATGTCTTCCCAATTTTAAATTGAGTCATTTGTTTCTAAATTGTTGAGTTTCAGCCCTGGCCAGTGTGGCTCAGTTGATTGGACTGCCATCCTGTAACTGAAATGTTGTGGGTTCAATTCTGGATCAGGGCACATACCTAGGCGGTGGGTCCAATACCCAGTCTAGGTGTGTATGGGAGGCAACCAATCCATGCTTCTCTCTTGTATCTATGTTTCTTTCTCTCTGTTCCTCTCTCTCTAAAAGCAATGAAAAAAATATCCTCGGGTGAGGATAAGAAAATAAATAAATTGTTGAGCTTCAAAAGTTTTTTGTATATTTTGGGTAGCAGTACTTTATCAGATATGTCATTTGTAAATATTTTCCCTTAGTCTGTGGCTTATCTTCCTATTCTCTTGACAGTATCTTTTGCAGAGCATAAAAATTTAATATTAATTTAATTTTAATGAAAACCAGCTTATCAGTTCTTTCTTTCATGGATAGTAGCTTGGTATTATATCTAAAACTTTGCCAAACTTAAAGTCATCTAGATTGCCTCTTTTGTTATTTTTCTAGGAGTTTTAAAATTTTGCATTTCACAGTTAGTTCTGTGATCACTCTGAGTTAATTTTGTGAAGGGTGTAAGGTTTGTGTCTATATTTTTTTTTTTAGCATATGCATGCCAAGTTGTTCCAGCACTATTTGCTGAAAAAAACCATTTTTGCTTTAGTGTATAGCAAAGTCTAAACATCTCTTTGAGTAGCGTGAAATTCTTTACTACACAATAATAATCACATAGTATTTTAAAGCATGATTTTTTTTCCTACCTGTAAAAGGAGAATAAAAATTCCCACTGCTCAGGGACAATACAGTGGCTTAAAGATACATAAAGCAAAACAAAACAAAACAAAACAAAAAAAACCACTTAGTAATTGTTACTATTTTCCTTTACAAATAAGAGGATGGGGCTCAGCTATTAATTGGCAGAATTGGCATCAAAGTTAATCATCATATTTTAAACTTTAATCTTCTGTTTTTGTCTTTCCTCCCTCTCAGTGTCACTGTGTCCCTTGGTCTTTGTAATCACTGGCAGTATCAAGCCCTGGGTCTGTTGTTCTGACAAAGTGAAGAAGCTCAGTGTTTGGAACTCAGTGTGTGCCTCTCCTTTCATTCTCCTGTGATTGCATACTTTAAATGTTTTTAAATGAAATATCTAAACAATATATAGAGCAAAGAAGACTTCTGGCCAAGATGGAGGCCTAGACTGACACGCTCCATCTCCCTCCACAATTAAGAAGGAATATAACTACCGCAAAGCCAGAAATAACCAGAAGTTCCAGAAAATAAAGCTACATGGAAGTCCAACATATGAAGTTATAAAAAAGTGGTGCTTGTCCAAATGGGTAGGAGGGGCGAAGCTGGGGTGGAGAGATCAAGTTGTGCTGGAGGCGGTGGCTGCAGCGACAGCGATGGCAGTGGGACAGCGGTAAGCACAGACACACATATTTAAGGGGAGGTGAGAAGTGCCTGGGGAGCACCCCTGGCTGCAGACCAAACTCGTCAGCTCGCGAGTCCAATGCCAGGGAAGGCAGACCCCTATTGCCTCGGACTGTGATGGCTGGAGGGCGTGAGGATGGAGGAGAAGGCTCCTGGTCTCTCAGCGGAGAGTAAGTGGCAGGAATCCACCTTGGACCCCCACCTCTACACAAAACACAACAGCTTGATGAGAAGGGTCACCCCGTAGTGACAAGTGCATAGTGCTCCGCCTCCTATAGTGTAGTAGGAGGTGTGACAGCCCCGCCCAGGAAGCAAAAATAAACAGATCATGATAGAGATCTCGATCACATAGCTGACCAGACAACAAATATCTAATCTAACAGCTCAGCAGATGGGAAATCTTTTTGAGGCACAGTTCAGAGCTTTGGTTATACAAATGCTTACAGACTTAATAGCAGATCTTAAACAAGATGGGGAAGGAATGAAGGCTAGTCCTGCTGAAATGAACAAAAACATATATGAAACAAATGGTGAGGGAAAGAAAACCAGGGATCAAATCAACAAATCGGAACATAGGGAAGGAACAAGCAGTCAACCAGTGCAGAAAAGAGGAAACAAAAAGTGAGGAAAATGAGGAGAGGCTCAGAAACCTATGGGACAGCTATAAGCAGGCCAATATCTGAATCATAGGATTGCCAGAAGGTGAAGAAGAACTAGAAAATGAATAATTATGTGAAAAAATAATGAAGCAGAACTTCCCTAACTTGGGGAAGGAAATGAACTTACAGGTCCAGGAAGCACAGAGAGTTCCAAATAAATTGGACCCAAGGAGAACCACACCAAGACACATTATAATCAAAATGTCAAAAATTAAGGATAAAGAGAGAATCTTAAAAGCAGCAAGAGAGAAGAAAAGAATTATGTACAAAGGGGTCCTAAAAAGACTATCAGCTGATTTCTCAAAAGAAACTCCGCAGACAAGAAGGGACTGACAAGAAATATTCAAAGTAATGAAAATCAAAAACCTACAACCACGATTACTCTATCCAGTGAAGCTGTCATTCAGAATAGAAGGGCAGAGACAAGGTAAAACTGAAGGAGTTCATCAGATCCAAACCACTGTTATATGAAATGTTAAAGGGACTTTTTAGGAGAAAGAGGATCAAAGCTATGAACATTAAAATGAAAACTGTATCACAATAACCAACAACAGAAGCTAGGAAGTCGAAACAAGGACAAACTAAGTAGACAACGAAAGTGGGAAAAGAATTATAGGTTTGGGGGACATTTTGGGGAGAGGTCAGTGGGGAGGGGGAAAGGGGGAAAGGGAGGGAGATGGTACAAGAATTAAGAAGCATAGTAGGAGGGAGTGGAGTAGACAGGAAAATGTTGAGAAGAACTATATACACAACCAATGGGCATAGACTAAGGACAGGGGACAACTGGAGAGAGGAGGTTCATTGAGTGGAGGGGGACAAAGGGAAAAGAAATTGGCACAATTGTAACAACATAATCAATAAAGCATATTTTTAAAAAAAGAATAGTGATAAGCAACGTGTACAGTAAAAAATAAATAAATAAATAAATAAAACACCTTCCCACCAAATTGGCTATGGCAATTTAGAATTTCTTTCTATTTTTGCAATGAAATCCAGTAAATCCAAAAGAAAAAACAAAAAACAAAAATCAAAAGGAATATGAAAATAAGCTGCAAGGGAGAGAACGCAACTGTTGGGGGGAAAAGATGAAACAGGCTATTAAAAGTCTAAATTTTTGACCTAGCTGGTGTGGCTCAGTGGATTGAGCACCAGCCTGTGAACCAAAAGGTCACTGGTTCGATTCCCAGTCAGGATGTGTGCCTGGGTTGTGGGCCAGGTCCCAGCTGGGGGTGTGGAGAGGCAACCAATCTATATATCTGTTGCACACTTCTGTATCTCTCCTTCTCACTCTCCTTCCCTTCCCCCTCTTTAAAAAATAAATAAAATCTTTAAAAATAAAATTAAAAATCTTTATTAAAAAAAGCCTAAATTTTCAAGAAGATGATGACGATACATCACAAGGAACTTTTGCAAGTGACACAGATGAGGCCCTGGCCTCTCTTGTTGAATCACAGAAAGGACACAGAGAAACAAGGCTGAATGCAGAAGGAGCCATTGAGGTTGATCATTAGCATGATTTGGACATTTTTTAGTACATTTGGAGGAATAAACCTTTCCAAAATAATATTGTAATAAACCATTTCCACTGGATTGCTTTGTTTTGTTTTACACTGACAAACATGAAAATCTGGACAGACCTGTTTTCCTGTTTTAAATAAAATTGAATGTGTGGGGAGATGAATGTGATTTAGGGAAACATTTAGAATTTTCTCATATCTGACAAAATACTTAAAAGCATACAGCAGAAAATATAATTTCTAAATCTGTTGCATGTGCTAATTATAACTAGTTGATAATCCGTTTTGTCCAGGTCATGATAGCATGCTGTTCAATAGTTTGTTTTCTTTTTCTGATTTATCTCTGTGATGAATTATGACTGCTTTCAAAACATTCCATTAAAAGATCCTAATAAGACACATAAATTGTTAAACTGTTTATTACAAATGCATCCAAATTTAGTGTTCTAAGAACTCTTTGACTATTTTAAGGATAGTGATTAAAATTCAAATAGGTGTATAGTGATGGCTCTTCCCACTTATTTGTCTAGAACTAAATAAACATCAGGAGCTTTTCAAAGATGTATTGATTTGTAACATTAAAAAATAAATAAATAAATAAATAAAATAAAATTGTCTATGTTGAAAAAGTAAAAGTATCTTCAGATAATAGATTATTAGAAATAAGAAGAGTATTTGGAAAGGTTCGGGATATATAGTCAAAATACTAAAGATGCCAGTTATAATAGCAACAACATCTAGGAATAGATCTAACAAATCATGTGCAAAAGTGTGGAGAAAGTATAAAATTTTATTGAAAAATATTATTATATTAACCTAAATTCATGGATCATATGTCATGTTTATGAACAGAAGGACTTAATGTCATGACAAAAATTCTCCACAAATTCTTCTATCAATTCAATGTAATTTTAATTCATTCGATTCTAAAATTGATATGGAAAAACAAAGGGCAAAACATAACCTACACTGCCTTGAAGAAGAACAAGGTAGAGAGATTGCTATACTAAGTATCAAGATTGATTCAGTACTGTAGTAATAAAGGTAGGGTGGTACTGATTTGGAGATAAAAATGTCAACCAAAAGATCAGAACAGAGAACTGAAAAGCAGACCCACAGTGATATGGAGTCTCATTCACGCCCACAGTGACCACTGGAGAGTAGTGGGGTAAGTCTGAATTCCTAAATATGGAAAAGGTTTTCCATGTGGAAAATATAAAATTGGATTTCCACCCCCACATCATACACAAAAATCAGTTCCAAGTGGAATAAAACCATAGTTGTGAAAAAGCAAACTATACAACTTTCATAAATAATATAGGAAAATTTTTTTATGATCTGGGAGTAGATAAGAATTTCTTAAACAAAAAAATCACAAAAAACACAAACACAGATTGAAAAGATAGATGAATTCATCTATATTAAAATCAAGAGCTTCTTTCCATTAAAAAACACTGTGGAATAAAAAAAATGAACTAAAAGATAGGATATTTGTAACTCATATAAGCTACAACGGATTAGTATCTAAAATAGATAAAGAATTTCTACAATCAATAAGAAAGGTGGGTGGGGTTGGGGAGAAGAAACAATTATAGGCGTTTAACAGAAGAGGAAGCTTAAATGATTCACAAACTATAAGTAATATATTTATCAAATATTGAGTGCATAAAAGAGGTAAGAATATAAAAATGGCAGTGTTGATTAATAAACATAGTTCAAAGTTAATGTAGTGAGAATTTAAAAAGATATTTTGATATATAGAGTTTAGCACCCCAAAAACTGCAAGTAAACTTAAAGTTTTTGCTCCTGGGGAGCACGGGACTGAGGATCAGGGGAGGGAACTAAGTTCTCATATAGCCTTCTTAAATACATATGTTACTTAAAAACTAAAGAAGATATAATAAAAGCATTTTATTTTAAAAAGAAGCAAAATGCTAAATAATCCAGAGCAAGTATACTCATGAAGGCAGCATCTACATATAAATATATCTAGAAAAGCTGTCAAAGGATTTAAAGAAAAATGTAATAAATGAAGGGCTGTATAATGTTGTGGCGATGGGAAGATAATGTTGTAAGGATGCCAGTTCTCCCCAAATTAACCTATACATTTAACATCTCTCCAAACAAAAATTTTTTCTTTAGACTTCAATAAAATGATTTAAAATTTCATTAGAAAAATATCAGGAAAGAATAGCCAAGAAAAGAAACAATGAGAGTTATGAAAATTTTACTTATCCTAAGAACTCAGTAATTTAAGTACTTTGTTCCTCGTGGAATTATGGATGGAGATATCAATGCAGCAAAATAAAATGATCAGTTAAGCTCATCAAAAAGCATAAAAGGTGACATTCAAACTTGTGGGGAAAAATATGTAGTGTGGGGACCTGGGTTTATTTGGAACCAATGTTAGTCTTATATCAGGCGACATATTATTAAGTGAAAAGAAAGTTGTGGAACAATTTGAAAAGTATAATCCTATATTTATAAGAATAACTAAAGTGTCATTCGAATACACACACACAGACACACAGATGCTAAGGATAAAAACAAATAGTAGCTGGTTATTTCTGGTAGTTGGCAGTATGCAGTTATTTTCTACTTTTATCAGTATGTTTCTAATTTTTTTAAAGAAGAAACTTATTTTTCTAAATTCTGCTTATTATTTTAGGAACTATAAAGTAGACCTACACATTGCTATCACATACATTGAAAATATGTTTTTAAAGATTCCAAACCTCTGAAATTCTACCACCCATATTTCTTTTCCATTGTATGACAAAAATATTAAACATGAAATCATGGTCCCCCAATTAGTTTAGCAATTCTCCTAAATGTACTTGCACTGCATTATTTTAAAGTTAACAATAAAAACATTGATGAATTTCCATGTAAAACAAAAATAGATCATGCTTTATTATATAGAAATGTATTTGTTCAAAACAGCTTGTTCTTCAACCAAGTCAGACCAACCAGTGTTACCACCTCTGGCTACATGCACGTTTTCTTCTCACCACTTTTTCTAAATTGCTCCACGATTTTACAGAGTCATTCTTTAGAGCTGAAATTTTCCATGCTTGGTTCTCTACCAAGGGTGATTTCATTTGGGAAAGATTGAAAAACTGTATAGTCCAAAGTGTCCAGTCATTTTTTGCAGTTATGTAAGCCTGAAGAAAAAACACTCTATTTGAAAACCAATTTAAAAGGTTTTTCACCTTCCCAAACAGTAACTCTAAGTGGCTTGTTTTGGTAGGTTTAACAGTGGCATCCCACCATTCCCCAAACAGCGGTTTTATCTTTAGAAGCAGACTGCTGTTAATCTCATTGCTGTGCTTTTTTTTTTTTCCCCTTCCTTTTCTCAGTTTTTAAAAAAGAGAGGATATGGTATGGTCAGTGGGCATTCTGCAGGCCTGGCGTTAGAGACTGAGTCTGATCTGGAGAACTAGAACGTGGTACTGCCTGACCTTGTCTATACCGCTCAGTCTGGCATGTCTGTTGATCTGCCTACGGGACCTGGTGAGCCTCACAGAAGGTGCGTGTAAGACAGCTGGCTGGAGCTGACCAGGCTCTGTGAAATGCAAGCAAGTCACACTTAGAGGCAAATGATCTAAAAGGTGTCTGGGTCTCTGTAGGATCGCTGGCTAGCTCTGAAAAACCTGTGCTAGTAGCATTTGCCACGCATTATGAAAACAACCGGTAAAATGAACTCCTTGGCAATACAGGAAATGAGCATTACATTCAAGGTTGCTCTTAGTGCATGGCTTTCGCTTTTTTGACCAAAGCTCACTTACACTAACAGTCCCAGGGCTATTGTGTATAGTCACACAGATTGTGCACTGTACAATCTTAAGGGGTGCCTTTCACAAGAACCCTTGGCCAATCTATTCCTCCCAATCCCACTTGCCAGTGGAGAGAACCCCATCAAGCATTAGAGAAGAAAGAAAAACCCAAAGTGCCATTTATGCTTTTATCAGATTTTACATTATAAAACTATGCTTTAGGCACTTAAAAGTGATCCAGTAATTTTATTCCACATACGTTGAGATTTTGTTGGAAGATACCTCAAATAATACAGGTTCAGGGGAAGCACATCTAACAAAGTGACACTGTGCAAGAAAATTCAAGTGAAATTACATATACATCTGTTTCAGCAATGAGAAAATGAATGATTTTATACGAGTCCAAATGCATACATATTTTAAGCTCTTGACTGTGGAAAATAGTCAGCCAAAACATTATTGATAAAAATGTGCATCTTCTATAGGGTTAACCAAGCAACCACGAAAATAGATAATTAAATAAAACCAAGGAAAATATGTACCTGTAAAGCGAGAAGTCCCTTAATAGGAAACTGCAACCAACTCAAGGCAATAATAATAATGAAACATTTATAAAAGGTGCTGGGCACTAGTTTCAACATTTTGTATAAGTTAACTCATTTTTTACATATATTAACTCATGACAGAACACCGAGGTAGGTATTATTTTCTCTATTTTACAGACAAGACACTTCGCGGTCAAATAATAGCATTGATGGCTTTACACAGTGGCCACTGTATATTTGTGGCTTTTACCCTGTAACTTTGTAGTCTCTGCCTATTTGGAATACTGGACTAGTGTTGTGACTTGCTTTGGCCCATAGAATGAATAGAGAGGAAGCAAGAACAAGCCTGGCTAGCCTATAGGAGGATGGAAGAGATGAAGGAGAGTTGAGGCACCCCAGCCAACAGGTAGCACAGCTGCGCAGCTGACTCTGAAGCAGAGCCAACTAGCCCTTAGTCACTCCCAATATTGATGCTGCAGACAACAGAGACTGTTCTCAGCACACAAGGGCAGAACTGGGCAATTATCAATGTGTGAGCCATATTTCAGAGAAGCAGCCCGAATTGAATCCTCAGAATAGTCTAGTAGCACACCAAATTACTAGGAGGTTGATTACTGGTAATTAGCTCTTATTTACATAAAATATCCAAAGTTGCTTATAATAACTGAGGAAGTGACTGTCTTTCAAGATGTTGAAGCTCACCAGCCAAAGATCTCAGGGAACATACCTGTGGTTAGATAAGCTTAGGTTTATTTAGCTCTGCAGCAAGGGAGGGAGCACATAAGGGGACCCTCGGGACGTCTGTTCACTAGGCCTTTATTATAGTCTTAGGATTTGTACTGAGTAATTCTTAGGATGGTGGAAGGAAGCTGGGAGTCAGGTTTGGATTGTGTATGTCCGGAAGTGGAGTCCTGGAGCCAGTCCAAGTGCAGGCAATTAATTGGATGATTGGGTGTCTTGGTAATTTTTATCTGGTAGGTCAGAGGGTTGAAGCAGTGCTAGAGAGCTGTCATTGTAAAGAAGCAGTAGTGACTCCTATCAGCTGGAAAAGAAAGAAAAAAAGATTTCTTTTCTTGACAGTGGTATGGCCTTGTCTCTGCCTTATTTCAGGCATGGTCTCAGGGAGGCCTTGTCTGATTTTTGTTTATATTCTGTGAATATTGTTTATGTTCATCTGGGAACACTTTGCTTCAGTCTAGCTGCTAGCTGCTAGCTGCCAGCTGCCAGGGCCATGTTTTACTTTCTGGAGAATCACTGTGAGTCCATTGGTAGGGGCCCCTCTGACAAAGCGAGGAGGAGCCCTGAGAGCAGTGCATGTGGGTGGCTTGTAGGTATTGTCTCAGGCATCAGGAGACCAGATGATGGAAGTAGAACAGTGAGAGGCTGTGGGAGAGGAAGGGATGTGGAGGGAGAGGTTACTGGAAATGGAGAATTTGACCAGAAGGCTACACATCCACCTTGCCCCAGCTGTAATTCTGAGAGGCGACTGAACTAGCAAAGAAGTAAGTAGTTAGAGCAACATGCTGACTGCCTGCGGATAAAGATGGGATTAAGCAGTCAGGAAAATGGGAAAGAGGCCTATGAAAAAAATAACGCAGAACTGAGAAAAGGGAGTAGCAGCCCAGAAAAGTCAGAGGACAAGCCCAGTTCTGAAAATGATCACTGGCAGTATCCTGAAGAAAATTCCAGGAACTGTGGTATTCTCAGAAGCATGCATAAAGACAGGGCTTCTGAGTATTGGGACAAAAATCATGAAGAGATTATAGGCAGTTATGCAAAGATACTTGGATGAGAATCATGGACATGTGTAAGACTGAGAAGGATTTAAACCATTTAAACAATTCTACGAAAGCTGAACTTAAAATTATGTTTGAAGGTAGTAAAGAGTTTACTTAATGATATGTATGAATAAATGATACAATGTGCAAATCTAAGAAAATAAAAAAGAGACAATGAGGTGGAAACAACAAAAGAGAAAAAACAGAAACAGAGGATGGAGAATGAAAAAGCCAAGCAAGGAAATCCTAAAGGCAAGACCAAACCAATAGCTAAAATCATTTTTTCACATTTTCTCAGTTGTAATTCCCCCCATTTCAATCTTTCTGAAATTAAGATGCATTTTATATCTTATAATTTCCCTGCCATTCCCCGTTCTGCCCCCTCCCCCAAATTTAGTCAGTGATGTACCTTTTCAATTGACATCATCTTAGAATCAAGGAAATATGTTAATGGAACAAAATTTCCTTAACTAAAGACAGATCCAAATATTGCATATTGAAAAGGCTCACTTGAGTTACAAAGAATATGAATGGAAAATGTCCCAAATTAGACTTCTTGGCAAAAACTTTTAACTCTTAGAGAAAAAAATTCTGTAAGTATCCAGGCCTAAATATCAGATTACCCACAAAAGAGCAAATGCGAGGCTGCCTTACCACTGCCCTCTGACACCAAAGGTTAGAAGTTCACAGAGGCCGAAAGTTGTGGCCCAGGAATTTTTACTCAGCCAACTTGTTTATATTTAATAGCTATAAAAATACATTGCCGGGACAGGCAAGGTATATCACTCAGTGTTTATTTTAAGGAATTGGCCCATGGCATTGTGGGGCCTGGCAAGTCTGAAATCTGTAGGGCAGGCTGGCATACTGGAAACTCAAGTAGGATGTCTGTGTTACAGTCTTGAGGCAGTTTCTTCTTTTTGGAGAAACCTTAGTTTTTGTCCTTAAGGCCTTCAACTGATTGGATGAGGCCCATCCACATGATGGAGAATAATGTGCTTTACTTAACATCCGCTCATCGTAAATATTAATCACATCTGCAAAATACCTTCACAGCAACATCTAGGCTAGTATTTGACCGAACTACTAGGCATCACAGCATTAACTATCACACAAGGATTCACAAAATATGTCAGCCTTCTTTAAAACAAATGTCTTAAAGGTAGTTTCCAGATATAAAACATAAAATTGAGAAAATCATGGTAAAAAGAATATTGGTGACACAGAAATCATTAAAAGTAAAAGCCTAAAAACTGTACATCTATTTCTAGAATTGAATAAAAAGACTATTCTTGAAATAAAAATGCACTAATATTAAAAATAGTATAGTAACTATAATTTAGATACAAAGCCCCAGATTATATTAACAAAGAAGGAGAAAAAGAAGTAGAAGGTCTTATCTAAGGTTGAGAGAATAAACTGATACCATGTTATATGCTTGACTCCGAGAGTTGTTGGGAAAACATAATTTCAATAATTATTTCAAAACAACAAAATTAACAACTATCAGTAATTGATATGTGATAAGAACTAACTCACGGTTCTGAACCCCTGACTGTACATGAGAATCACCTGGAGAACTTGTACACTTCCTGATGCCCTGGTAGTGCCCAAGACCAGTTACATCAGAATCTCTTGGGATGGGGCCCAGTCACCAGTAGTGTTTAGAGAACCTCAGGTGATTCCAAATTTGTTCAGCCAAGTTTGAGAGTCCTTGTCCTTGGCCTTTGCCCGTTTTTTATGTTTCTTTAGGAGAGGCATTTTATTTTTGCATAAAAGTTCACAATTACTTGCTTCTCTACCTTCTCACTGAGTCACCTTTTCAGTTATCCTTGGTTATTTGATTACAATCTACAGCTTGCTGCTACTCAAAGTACAGTCCAAGGACCTGAGCCCTCAACATCTCATAAGAGTCTGTTGCAAATATACCTGTTCCATGACCCTGCCTTTCTAAATGGACTTCTTGCCTATTACTCTTTCTTTCTTTTTACAGAATGCTCTTTCCAAAACACAAATCTGATAATGCCATAAGTCCTTCAATAAACAATCAGAAACTCCGCATGTCCTAGAATCAAAGGCCCTGAAAATGGATTTCAGGGTTCTTAAAAGATTGTCTTCTTTACCTTGTTTCAAACGTTTTTCTTGGCCTCATTTCCTGCCTTCCCAACACCACATACATCAGGCCATTAGCAATTCGCCAAATTGGACAGGCCCTTTCACACCTCAGTTCTTGGGCTAATGTTGTCTTCAGCTTCAGTAAAAGCCTTTTGCCCATTTTCTCACTAATTCTCAGTCTTTCCTCCAGGTTCAATTTAGATGCCACCTCCTCTGTGAAGTCTTCCTTGATCTCCCAGTCAAAAGGAATTTCTGTTCTTTCTTGTAGCTCTGGTTTCATTGAATCTTATGTGCTAACTTGTCTGTTTTTCTTAAAGGGGAGGAACTATGCCCTTTCACCCCTGATCCTCCAGTGAGTGATTGTGAGTCACATTCCAAATCCCTGTGTGTGAATTCTTTCAGCAGGGTCAAGAAACTCCACATTCCATGAGCGCTTCAGAGGGCAGGACCAGTCCACACTTTATTTCAACAGTCTTTATTGCTAAGTGTCTCTAACTTTAGCCTATTAAGCAACTCCTTGATATTTTATGGAAGTTCCATGCTCTCGCCTTATCTTCATCCTGTATTTCACACTGGTGGAGTGTTTGCCATGTTCTGACACTTTCTTCATTTCACTCACATTAACACTTTCTCTCTGGGGGTCCAGTTTGTCCAAGATGGATTTAAGCAATAAGTCAATTTTCTAAAGATGATTACTCAACTTTTAAAAAATCTGGGGACAATACCAGAAGCTCAAATAAGTATCTAAATAATTGGGAATGGGGTGTAGAATTTCACTGTCAACTGATGAAAACATTCATGCCTGTTGGCAGTTTCTGAAGAGAATAAGGCTGCCTGCCTGCCTGCAGGAGCCCTCGAAAGACAATGAAGGAATGTAACAGCAAAGCAAGGCTGTCTCTACTCAGGTTTCATACTAATCAGTCAGATTCCTGCAAAAGCCTCTGAGCTCAGGTCTCTGACAATCTAGCATACAACCCAAGAAGTCCTACTATGGCTGTGAGGTGCCCTGTGTTGGACTAAACACACCAAAAAGTTGACACAGAGCTGATTCTGGAGGCAAAAAAGCCCTAGATAAAAGCCATCTGTGAGGACAATGTATTTTCCCAAATGTTTTGCCTTTTTGAATAACCTGATTTAAATAATCTATACACAGCATGATCTCTCCATCTTGTAGACAGATTGTTTACTATTGCAGTGTAATGATGTTATTTTATTTGTCCAGAGCCCACAGGCCAAGTTCCCAAGCACCAGAAGCCAGATTCTATGCTTGTCCTCTTGATCTAGCCCCACCCTGTGCTCCATCAAACTGAGAGAATAATTCAGGACAGAGGAAGAGGTGAGGTCCAAGAAACAGAGACTCCAACCCAAGAGAAAAGCAGAGGGAATTTCAACATGGCAGTAATGAGAAGTCTCAGCATTATAGCTGCTCATCAGGCCTAATGGTTAACAACTCAAATAAAAGGAGAATGGAGGTTCCTAGAGGGTGTGTCTCGAAGAAAAAAAAGAGAGAAACTATAGGTTTCTTGATGTGATTGATTTTTTTAAAAAACATTTTGAGAATCTTTAGAAGTTGTGGGGAGAGTTAAGAAAAGGTAAAAAGAAGTCTAAGCAAATTAAAAACAAGGCAATTATTAACTTCAGGAAAAACAAAAAGCAAGAAAAGAAATGTCATTGTAGTATCCACAATGCTCAGTTGTGATTGATATTTGTATAAGCATAACAATGTGGAAAACCAATACTATTAAACCCAAAATAGTGACAATATATTGAGAAATACACTAACAATAGAAGATTTCAATCTCTAATGTTCTTGATCCAATATAGATCAAGTAGGAAAAAATTAACTTAGGATATAAAAACATGAACAAAATAACCAATAAAGTATATAGATATAGATGAAACTCTGTATCCTTATGAGTATATCTTCTTGACAACTACTCATAATCATTCATGATAATCGACCCCATATTTTACTAAGAAAAACTTAAAAAAATTCCATGAAGCAGAAAAAAATACATATAGCATTTTCTGATCACATTGTAATAAAACTAGAAATCAGTAACATCAGAAAAAGCTTGAAAAAATAAAAAATCTTATTTCAAACTTTTGCTATTCAAATAGTAGTCTGTAGACAAAAGCATCTGCATCCCCTTGGGCTCATTAGAAATGCAGAATCTCAGATGCACCAGACCCAGGTGCAAATGAGTCAGGTTCTGCATTTTACAAGATACCCAAGGGATTTGCAAGTGCATTCATGTTTAACCATTGCTATGGACTGAATGTTTGTGTCCTCTCAAAATTCATGTTAAAATCTAATCCCCAATGTGATGGTATTTGAAGGTGGGGCCTTTGAGAGGTAATTAGGTCATGAGGATGGACCCCTCATGAATGGATTTAGTACCCTTAAAAGAAGAAACCAGAGAGCTAGCTCAACCTCTTTGTGCTATGTGGGGACACAAGGAGAAGTCAGCCATCTGCAAACCCAACCATGACGGAATCCTGGCCTCAGATTTCCAGACTCCAGAACTGTGAGAAACACAGTTCTGTTGTTGATAAGCCACTCAGTTTATGATATTTTGTTATAGCAGCTTGAGCTCGACACTCATTATTTCCAGAAAATAATGATAATTAAAATAAACACTAAAACTATGGGTCAAAAACAGGGTAGAACAAAGAGAAAAATGTTAGCCTTAAATGTTTATATTAAGAAAAGTAAAACAAAAACATCAATGCATTTAATATTCAACTCAAAAAATTAGGGAAAACACAATGTAAAAGAATGACTTCATAATGATAAAAACAGAAATCAGCGAATTAGAAAAAAGTAAAATAAACAAATTAAAGTCTATTTCTCTTTTAAAAATTCAGTAAAATAGATGAACAAGTAGAGAATTTAATCAAGCATAAAGGGTTAGGAAGCACAAACACAAATAAGAAAGGGCAGAAGGAAATAACCCCAGCAACATAGTACATTTTTTCAAAATTAGACTATTTGCACAATTCTATGCAAGTAGATTTTAAATATGCAAATGAATTTTTTAAATGTGGATGAAATAAAAAAATTTTGTGGGGAGTATAATTCATTAAAACCTGTCTTAGGAAACATGAAGACCTATGGGCCAAAAATATATGGATCAATCTTCGTTAAAGAAATAGAGAAAAAATTTAAAGAATAAGTCTCCATCAACTCATAGAACACACACACCAGCCCAGATTGCTTTACATGACAATTCTACCAACCCCATAAGGATTGATCATTATAAAGTTGTCTGAACCTATCAAGGACATAAGAAAAGAATAATAAATTATTTTTATAAAAGGAATATAACATTGACATCAAAACCTGGAATAAATTATACAAGAAAAGAGAAATTACACATTAATCTCACTTGTAAATATATTAAAGTTTTAAATACAACACAGCATTTAGAACCAAGCAGTTTAATAAGAGAATAGTAGCATAACCAAGAAGGATTCATTCCAGAAATTCAAAGGTGGCTTAATATTTTAATAGATTAATAATTTTAGGAGAGAAAATTTTAACATACTGATACTAAAAAGACACTTAACCCATTTTTAAACTTAAAAGACTTAAATAAAAAAATTAATAAATACTAAAATTAGAAACACAGTAAGGATGCCCACTTTCAATTGACATTGTACTGGAAGTATTAGCCACTCCTGTTGGACAAAAGAAAGATACTTCAGATAGAAACAGAAAAAAGAAGGATAAATTATCACTCTTGTGGGTGGCATGACTTTAACCTGGAAGTCAAGGAGAATAAGCTGGAAATCTCTATAAACAAAAAGAGGCTGCAGTAAATAAATAAGCTGTAAAAATAAATATGTAGAAATCTATAGCTTTTATATATAACAACAGCAATGAATTAGAAATAAAATGACAAACATGATTTTCTGTGCAGTAGAAACAGAAAATACAAACATCTAAATATAAATTTAACAAGAAATATATAAAACTCATAGGAGAAAAAGTTTGAAGTATTTGTAAAACATGCAATATAGACGTGGATTCTCTGCTCTAAGGATCTGTCTATTGAATTGAATAATTGACCACCTAATGTCTGTGATGTCTAATCATGGTCAATGTATTCTCTTGCTGGTTATTTCCAGGATAAATGTGTGACCCCATTGCTGGCCATTGCAATGTGAGGCAATATCTGTTGGTATAGGCAAAAGTTTCTCATTCTTAAAAGGAAACCCAAGGAAAGTAGATGCAATCTCTCTTTTTCTCCAGATCTTGTATCTGGATGCATAAACCTGCTGACATTGCTTTGTGACCACACCAGAGGCAGGCTGAGCCATCACAGCCAGGATGCCAAGGAGAGACTTGGTAAGAACCAGGCTCCTTGATGGCACTTGAGGCACTGATTATACTTTGCATGGAGCCACCACCTGTGGACTTCTGGTTATATAAGACAGAAAATTTCCTTAATGTTCTAGTCCATTTAAAACAGCTTTTCTTGTTATTTACTGGCAAAGCATTCTAGTTTTCACACTGTGTTCATTCCTTTTCCAGAACCAAACTGTTTTAATTACACTTGCTTTATAATGGTTTAATATATAGCAAGCTTGTGTGAGATTGAGATTTTTTTCTTTTTATGATAAATTACAGTTGACATTCAAAATTATTTTGTATTGGTTACACAGCATAGTGGTTAGATTTCTGTATAATTTATGAAGTGTTCCCCCCAACAAGTCTAGGACCCACCTGGCATTAAAATAGTTATTAGAATATTATTGACTATCTTCTCTATGCTGTACTTTATATCCCTTGATTATTTTGTAACTGTCAATTTGTACTTCCTTCTTAATCTCTTCGCTTTTTCACCCAGTTCCCCAACCCTTCCCATATGGCAACCATCAGTATGTTCTCTGTATCTATGAGTCTATTTCTATTGTGTTGTTCGTTTTGTTCTTTAAATTCCACATATAAGTGAAATCATATGGTATTTGTCTTTCTTTGTCTGACTTATTTCATTTAGCATAATACCCTCTAGGTTCATCCATGTTGTCACAAATGGTAAGATTTTATTCTTTTTTTATGGCCTGAATAGTATTTCATTGTATATATGTACCACGCCTTTTTTATCCAATTGTCCATTGATGGTCACTTATGTTGTTTCCATGTCTTGGCTATTGTAAATAATGCTGGTTCCATGTGCACTTGGAAAGAATGTACATTCTGCTGCTTTGGGATGGAATGCTCTAAACATATCAATTAAACCCATCTAGCTTAATATATCATTTAAGGCCATTGTTTCCTTACTGATTTTTTTTTCTGGAATATCTATCCATTGCTTACAATATGATGTTAAAGTCCTCAACTATGCCTGTATTATTGTTGATCTCTCCATTTATGCATGTCAAAATTTGCTTTAATATATTTAGGTGCTCCTATGTTGGGTTTATAAGTGTTTACAAGAGTTATGTCCTCTTATTGGATTGATCCCTTTATCATGAAATATCCTTCTTTGTCTCTTATTATAGCTTTGTTTTAAAGTCTACTTTGTCTTACTTAAGTATTGCTGTCCCAGCTTTTTTTTTTCATTTGCATTTGCATGAAATATCTTTTTCTTTCCCTTTACTTTCAGTCTGTGTGTGTCTTTTGATCTGAAGTGGGTCTCTGTAGACAGCATATGTAAGGGTTTTGTTTTCCTATCCATTCAGCTACACTATATCTTTTGATTGGAGAATTTAATTAATTTATATTTAAAGTGATTATTGATAGGTACATAGTTATTGCCATTTTATTATTCATATTTATGTTCCTTTTTCTTCTTCTTCTTTAAAAAAGATACTTTAACATTTCTTGTGACACTAGTTTGGTGGTAATAAGCTTCTTATACTTTTTCCTGTCTGGGAAACCCTTTATATCACCTTCAATTTTAAAAGATAGCTATGCTGGGTAGAGTAGTCTTGGTTATAGGTTCTTGCTTTTTATCACTTTGAATATTTCATGCCATTCCCTTATGACTTCCAAAGTTTCTGTTGAAAAATCAGCTGACAGTCTTATGGGAGCTCTCTTGTCAGTAACTAACTGCCTTTCTCTCACTGCTTTTAAGATTTTCTCTTTGTCTTTAACCTTTGCCATCTTAATTATGATGTGTTTTGGTGTGGACTTTTTGGATTCATCTTGCTTGAGACTCTCCATGCTTCCTGGACTTGTATGTCTACATACTTTGCTGGGTTAGGAAAGTTTTAATTCATTATTTCTTCAACTAGGTTTTCAATATCTTGCTCTCTCTCTCCTCCTTCTGGTACCCATATGATGTGGATGTTTTTACGCTTGATGTTGTCCCAAAGTTCCTTAAACTATCCTCATTTTAAAATTTTTCTTTCTTTTTGTTGTTCTGATTGGGTATTTTCTACTACTTTGTCTTCAAACTCACTTTTTTGATTTTCCACTTCATCTAATATGCTATTGATTCCTTCTAGTGTATTCTTCCTTTCAGTTATTGTATTCTTCATTTCTGACTCATTCTTTTTTAATGCTTGCTATCTCTTTGTTGACATTCTCACCAAGTTCCTGGGACATCCTTATAACCAGTGTTTTGAACTCTATATCTGGTAGCTTGCTTGCCTCCATTTTGTTTAGTTCTTTTTCTGGAGTTTTTGCCTGTTCTTTCATTTGGGACATTTTTTTAAATCTCCCCATTTTGACTGCCTCCCTGTATTTGTTTCTGTGTGTTAGGTAGAACTGCTATGTCTTCAGGGCTCGGTAGAGTGGCCTTATGTAGTAGGTGTCCTGTGGGGCACAGTGGAACAGTCTCCCTGATCACCTGAACTGGGACACTCCAGGAGTGTCCCTTGTATGGGTTGTGTGTGTCCTCCTGTTGTAGTTGATCTTTGATTACTGCTGGCACACAAGCAGATGGGGTTGACTTCTCAGGCTGACTGGCTGTGAGTATTGGCCATGACCACAGTGTACATGTTGCTATGCAGGGGCTGACTCTATGGAGCAGGATTAGCTCCAGTAGGCTCCAATGCCTGCTGAAATTACCCATTGGGTGTGCCACTTGTTGTCTGAAGCCAGCCATTGGGTGTGTTTGTTCTGGAGCTTCTTGGGAGGGGCTCTAGTGGAGGCTGAGGCCAAGGTCAACTACTGTCTTTGACCAGCCCAGTGCTATCTGGTAGGAGCTACAAAGTGATCCATGGTTGGTGGCTGCCTGGGTTGGGCCTGGAGGCATGTAGGGGAGACCACACTGCCAACCAAAGCCAGTTGCCACCAGTATGGGCCTGGGACTGCTCAGCAAAAGATTACTCTGAGGTCTGCTGCAGCCTGCTGGCTGCCTATAAGGTTCAGCCACTGAAAGAGTCCCAGGGAATATGTGAATTGGGTGAGGCAGGGTCTCAGGGAATCACCAGGGTAGGCCAAGTGGTGATCATCAACTTAATACGGGTTCATGTTTGGCTATGTGGGAGGAGGGCTCAACACAGGGACAATTATGGCTGTCTCTCCAGCCCTCACCCTAAAGCCACACAACTCAGTTTCTCCCATGTCTGTGGCATGCCTTCCTCAACCACCAATCACCATCTCTCCACCTGTGCTCAGGGTGATTGCCTGCAGGCAAATGAGCCTGTGCATTGGACCTTTAGAAGGATGCCTGAGTTTTCAGCAGCCTTCCATACTACCCAGAAAAATGGAATCCTTGCTGATTTTCACAGCCTGATATTGTGGCGGCTCCTCCTGGCACTGGTGCTCCAGGCTGTGGAGCCTGATGTGGGGCCGGGACACCTTGATTCTAAGGAGACACTTCTGCAGCTAAGATATCCCTCCCCATTCTCAACTACCGCTCTACATGACTTCTTTATGTCCTTAGTTATAGGACTCATGTTCAGCTAGTCTTCAGATGGTTCTCCAGGTTGATTGTTCTATAATTATGTTGTAATTTTGATATGGTCAAGGGAGGAGACAAGCACAGTGTTTCACCTACTCCACAATTTTGACCAGATTGAGGGGATAATTCTTTAACAACATTATTTTTTAAAAAAAAATAACTAGTGTGTTTTTTTCTTAAATAATTTATTTATTTATTTATTTTTAATTTTTATTTTTAGAGAGAGGGGAATGGAGAGAGAGAGGGAGAGAAACATCACTGTGTGGTTGCCTCTCACTCATGCCCCCAACTGGGGACCTGACATGCAACCTAGTCATGTGCCCTGACTGGGAATCGAACCAGCGACACTTGGCTCTCAGGCTGACGCTCAATCCACTGAGCCACAACAGCCAGGGAACAACTTTCTTAATATCTTTTAAAAGTGATTTAACCAGATAATTCCTATTGAGTTCATTAATTCTGGCCATCTAAATTTCTTAATAAAATTTTAATGATTTTCAAATTTATTAAAAATTATATATGCTTTTTATTATATTACACTTTTTAAAACTTCTTAGTAAATTCTATTTCTTTTATTTTCTTTTCCATTTTGATTATGAAATTTTTTAAATTAGATTTTCCAGCAGCCGGTCCATTTTACTGATTCTTTTTAAAGACACTTTTCTAAGATTCATCATCTACTCATGCCATCACTTTTCTGCCGGTTGATTTATTTTTTGTTTTTATGATTTTAACTTATTTCTTTTTGCTTCCTTGGCAATGTTTTTCTTTTATTCATATTTTTAAGTTGAAAGAAGTATCCTCTTCTTTTAACTTTTAAAAATATGCTTATTACTACAGATTACTTGAGAACAAGTTTATGAATATCTTATTTTTAATATGAATTATCCTAATTCTCACTAGTTTTTAATTGGCTGCCTTAATTTCCTTGATTTTATCCTTAATCCAACAATTATTCAAAAGAGTATGAATAAAATTTATTTTATCTTTTGTTATTAGTTTCTAGTTATGTTATACTTTTGTTTGAGAACATGGGTTGCATATACCCATTTAGATTTTTAACTTAAAAAAACAACAATTCTGTGGCCATTTAGAAGAAGGCACATTTTACAAAGCAAATACAATATATTTTATAAAAAAAATAAAATTTTATAAGAGAAAGTTGGAAATGCCGTGAACTCTGCTCATTTTAGTGTTTCAGTCATTTGTGTCAGAATACCATATTTCATGAGGGTAAATATAACAGTCTGAAGAATTGCTGAAGGGAAATTCTAGGGGTAGAACCCACAGTTAGGCATAACAGCAACGGCCTGAATGCCCATGACCATGGATTTTTTGCAATAGGAATCTGCAGGAGTGAGGAGGCCATTTGTAAATGGTGAAAGAACACAAAGAAATAAAACTATACTGGGTTTGACTGCCCTGCTGGGAACAATATTTGGTGCCTGGCATAGAGAAGCTGCTCAATAATTGTTTTCATCCATGAAAAGAATAAATTTTTTCCTCAGACTGTTTGGTTGGAAATGGGCCATGCCGAAGGCAGTAAAATTAGTTCGCTCAGGGGCAGAAGCAGACAGGCTAAGAAAAGATGGCCCCAGGGACCATCTTGGATTACTCCTGAGTCTCTGCATGGTTCAGGGAGAGGGCAGAGATGATGTAGCTTGAGCAATTCAAACATGTTTTTTACTCAAGGATCCAAAATTTGGATTTTTAAAAGAACTTATTCTATGAGCACTGGTGTATGTTTGGCAAAAAGTGTGAAGAACCAGCAGTAACACTGGCCTGATCTATAGCCCTCGGGCTCCCCACTTCAGAGAACCCCAGACGACTTCCAGATGCCAGTATCTGTATCCCTCTATGTGAGGGATTTTTCCAGGTGCCCTGGGGGCTCCTCTGCCCACCCCTATTGCAGACCAGCTGCAAGTGCAACCCCTCCTGGAGACAGCCCTCAGCCAATGACCGTATAGGTACCCCAGATCTCATGCTTCTTGGGTGAGAAAACTCAGGCATGTGCCCTACACTTGTCATCAGAGCTCCTCTTTGGGGTGAAGCACTACTTACCCATTGAGCTAGCTGTCCCAATACACCCCAGTGTATTGGCTGCCATCCTTCCCTATCTCAATGCCTCATTCCCCTTCTGAAGTCACCATTTGCACTTGAAACCTTATCTTCTTCTGGGAAAATTCAAGTTAAGATAAACAATATATTTTTTTAGATTTTATTTATTCATTTTTTAGAGAAAGGGGAAGGGAGGGTGAAAGAGGGAGAGAAACATCCATGTGTAGTTGCCTCTCGCATGCCCCCAACTGGGGATCTTGGCTGGCGACCCAGGCATGTGCCCTGACTGGGAATCGAACCAGTGACCCTTTGGTTCACAGGCTGGCACTCAATCCACTGAGCCACAACAGCCAGGGCTAAGATAAACAATATTTTTTTATGATTTGTTTTAGCCTCATCCATCTTTGTAAACAAGAATTGCTGGGGGAGAAAGATGAAAATGTATAAGCTAAGAAGTCATGCTTGGATGGCTCCAAGAGTATTTGGAGATATTATACAAGTCATTTATCACACTTTGCTTGATCAAGACACAGAAATGTGTTTCAGAAAATCTTTGTAACATGGAAGGGATACTCCACTATTCAAAAATTCTGACACAATAGTCAGCTAGAGGTGCTGAAACCATAAAATAATCTTCCAGTTACCAGCTGTCACAAATCATATTAAATTACAGCTTCTCCTGCAGGTATAACTTGGAGATCCTCCACCTAGGCTAACTGTTGAGAAGACAGGCTCTTTCAGGTTAACTGAATGGGGGTGCCAGCCATGGGCACAAAGGTGCATTTGTCACAATTAAGATCATGGTTTCTCCCAGAGAGTCAGAGGCTAGATTTATATGTAATATTCCAATCAAAAGACAAAAATTGTGAGACCAGATTTTTTTAAAAAACAAAGGCTATTTGTTGTTTACAATAATCATACCTTAGGTATAAAAATGCAGAAAGGCTAAAAGTACAAGTCGTCGTCGTCGGCAGCCGTCCGTCTCGAGAGACGATGGTGTAGCTTCTTAAGAGTCTTATCTGCACCACCGAGAATGGCTGTGCAGTCCAACTCGGGAGTGACACGGTATCTGTCTCCTCCCGTGTTGAATCGACATCTTGCGATGACGCTGGAGTGTCCTCTCCAGTGGAGCTGAAGCTACAGAGCCTGGGCAGGGTGATATGGAGGGTCTGCTGTTGCCCATGCAGCAGACCCCCCCTCTCTTCGCAGCTGAAGGATCCAAGGGAAAGACGGAGTCAATACAGCTTGGCTTCAGGTGCGCCGCAGGAGTTGCCGGTGTTGACTACATCGTCAAACCGCCTTAGGGACTCCGGCTCCGGATTTTCTGTCGGGGTTTACTCCCTTAGCCTTTCCTCTGAAGAGGTATGCCGCAAGGCAGCGGAGGTTTTTTGGAGTCAGAGTTTTCCTTCTCTGATGTGCCCTGACTGGAAGATCGAACCAGCGACACTTAGCTCGCAGGCCGACGCTCAATCCACTGAGCCAAACCAGCCAGGGCCAAAAAGTACAAGTATATTATAAGTATACTATATATAATAATGTATATCTTAAAGAAAAGTTAGAGGATATGGGTATATAATTGCCCTGCAACATAGATTTTTAGGATGAGACAATTACTAGAGATAAAGAGGAATATTTCATACTAAAAGGATCAACCACCAGGAATACAAAAGAATTCTAAGTTTCCACGTACACAATGACACAGCTTCAAGATATCTAAAAGAATATTGAGAGCACCACAGAGAACAAGACAAATCCATAATCATAGTGGAGATTTTAGCACAACGCTGCATTCAGCAACTGCAGAATGCACATGGAACATTTGTCAGAGGTAACTATCTGCTGGGATGTAAAAAATTTTCAAAAAAATTCAAAGCACCAATATATCAAAGAATATGCTCTCCAAGCCTAATCTTAGCACAGGAGAATTAAGCTAGAAAACTAAAATATCAGCCACTGGTTGGATTTGGAGTGGAAGGTGGAGAAAAGTAGCAGGAACAACTGGCTGCAGTGAGTCACAGAAGACTCACATTAGATTAAAGAGCAGCTTTTGACAGAAAAGTACACAAGGACAGTGTGCTCTTAACCTGAAAGCAAGGCCCCTGGAAGTAAGGGATGGAGCAGAGGACGGGCTGAAGTCTCTAAAGGCAATTTCATCAACTTTATAATTCTGGGTGGGGCAGGGGGCAGTCACTATTGAGAAATGCTGGGTATGCTTTCACATTGCTGAAATTACCTAGCAGTTAACTTCTCTTTCCTTCATAAAGTAAGTCTTTGGTCTAGTCAATGTCCATTTGCTGAATGGAAAACATTGCAATATTGAATTCTTCTACTACCTAAGCTTGCTCCTGTTAAATATTTCCAATAGCCACTAGTATGCACTCTTTTGGGCCACTTGATTTTAGGCCACTAAAGGAATAAATGGGTCTTCCAAATGTGGCTAACAGTTAGAAGTGTCATAGGAACCAAGAGAAGCGAGATTGGAGTGTAAGTTGTCCCCCCAAGGGTGCAGCAATTTAGGAAACAGGGACAGAGAATGCCACAGTAGGTTTCTACATGTTTTCATTTCTAAGTGTCAAATTCCAGCTTATTCCTGATTTGGCAAGCTAAAAAGGAACTACCACAAATGGAAAGATACCAACACTGTGTTTGGGCTTCCTCCACCCCACATTCTCCACAGCAGAGTTTTAATGAAATTCTTTTCACAGAAGGCTATGCTCTGTATAGAACAGGTTGCTAAGAAATATTTCTTGAGTTGACTTAAAGAGTGAAAAACATATTTGCTCATTTCATTAAAGATTTGAAAGCAAATTACACCCAAAGAAAGAGCATCAGCTTAACCATTTGAGCTTCTATGCTGGTTTGACAGAATATTTCTTATTATTCAGTTTTTGAGAAATTTCTGAATAGGTTTTCTAGTATGATAAAGAAATAACCTGACTCACACCTGCATAGAACTTTCCTTTTCAATAGTACCAAAAGATCACCTATGGCTCTTGTAATTTTCCCTTACCTAAATCAGAAAGGCTGTAGATAGTCAAGTCACAGTTATGGCTCCATTGGTTTGCCCAGAGGCAATGGGGCTGGTTGTTAATAGAGACATCAGAGATGTAGGAGGGTGACCGATCTGTACTTAGCCTGATAGAAATATTGCAATTAGCAATGCCTAGGCTATTGTAGCTTGCTTTAACTCATGTGTGACTCCTATGGCAAATTCCAGGGCTAAGAATGTGTCCTCCTGGCCCTGAGCTGCCCTATCCATCCTTAGGACTCAGGTCTAGCAGCCCAAACCAGGGTTCTAGTCTCTGTTACTTTTCTCACAGGGCTGGTTCCCTCCAGTGTAATCCTTCTTTATTTTACTGTATTTTTTCCCCAAACCATATCTGCCCCAGAATGGGGATCTTTTAAAATGAAGGCATTTCTAGGGAGAACAGGTCTCTACAGCCTTCATCTCACTCCTCAGCCCATGAACTTTTCTGCACAGTAAATGGCATCATGCTGCACATGTGAAAGCACCAGTCAGCCAACTTCTAACTCTGGTTGGTCCACAAAGTTATTTGGTATTAATTATCCATAGGACTGTCTACACTATTACCAATTATCTATGTTCTTTTTAGTTCCTATTTGACATTACCCTGGGGAGATTTATAACCACCAGAACATGATCAAATAGGCAAAAGTTTTTTTTGACAATAATTGCATTCAGGAAGGGGCTTTGTCACCTACATCAATCCTGTGTTCTAGAGTTGTGGACACTTCAGAGTCTGGACTCAGTGTTGGGAGATATTTCTCATCCTCCCTCTGGGCCAGTGCTGGGTTACCCACACAGCTCTTAATCTACATTCCAGACCATCTGAATCTTTGCCTTGTGGGTCTCGGTTTGGTTCTGTGTTCAAGGGTAGGAGAATGGAAAGGATGCATAAGTATAATACTAAGACTCCACTCCTTTGTGCTAAAGTAAATCTAGCATTTTCACACAATAAGATTATGACCTTCCAGCAAAGCAGGCAAACAAAAGGAAAAAAAGAAGAATGCAAAAAAATATCAAGCCCTGGCCAGTGTGGCTCAGTTGGTTGAAGCAACGTCCTGTAAACTGAAGGGTTGTGAATTCAATTCCCAGTCTGGGCATGTACCTAAGCTGCATGTTCAGTCTCTGGTTGGGGTAAGTGTGAGAGACAACTGATTGATGTTTCTCTCTCACATCGGTGCTTCTCTCTCTCTCTCTCCCTCCTTTCCCCTCTCTCCAAAAATCAATAAGCATGTCCTCGGTGAGGATAAAAATGTATATTGAGAATAGGAGATGATGAGTAACTGTAATAGGCAAGGGTTAAAGTGAGCTCTATTTGCCTAATAGAAACATTTTAAAAAATCACATGTGGTTATGCTCAATTTAACTTTAGCCAATCCAATTAAAAGCTCAGTTTCAGCATTTTTCTTGAGTGACTTAAGTGGTCAAATCTCCGCATGGCAACCGCAATAAATTCAGTAAGCAAGTGGCGTAATTAAAACCAGATGCTAGTTAGGGGCCTTAAAGTGGCTTAAAATAAAATCTGACTCCTTATCAGAAAATGTACAGAAAGGTGTAGCATGGCAGGAAGCAGGAAGAGAAATTCAGATCTCTGTCCATTTCTTCATTGCATTCTAAATTAAATTTACCCAGGACTGCTTGCTGGTCACTTAACTCCTTAGGCTGCGCTCTGTTATCTCATCTCTGAAAAAATGGGGAGCACAATTCAAACCTTCCTCTAGTGAAATTTCAAGGCTCAAAGGAAAGAGTATACCTGGAATTATGGAGAAACAAAACTACATTTTATGGCACAAGGTGTTAAGTTTATGAATACAAATGTTGGTTATTAATGGTAATGAAGAGGGTGATATTTGTAAAAGTGTTGCTAGACTTATCACTGCAGAGATGTAGAAGTGAGCTACGCTTGGTATCTATTAAATCCCAGCAGAACATTGAAATATCAATATTTTATTGACAGAACACATAGTTTAAGTGATACAGAAAAGGGAGCAATCTAAAGTAGTTGAAAGTGTTGGTTTGGTTCCTGTGAATGTAGATTTGTAACTTTGGCCATGCTGATGAATCAAAAAGGAGATCAGTCATGGGGACTTTTAAGATTAGAGAAGGAGAGAGAAAATGAAGGAGGGTTGTGCTATGCAATCTTAGCCAGAGGGGAGGACAAGATCTGGGCACTTTTAAAGAGGGCAAGGATGAAGCAGAAGGGTGGGAGACAAACACGGTATAACCAAAGTTTGTTTATGCACAGCCTCAGTATCAGACCAGTGCTCCTTAATTTTCTAGGATCATGACCCCTTTGAGAACATTATGAAAACCAGAGAACCCTCATCATAGTGGGGAAATGTGCACATGTGCAAGTCCATGAAATTCTGCAGCTGGAAGAACACAGATGTGAATCATTGTTTGGAAGCCCAGAAGTAGGCTTTAAGCTCCAAAAAGGCAGCAGCCATTTCTATTTGTTTTTCTAGAATTTTTTTTTTTTTTTTTTTTTTGAGTAAGATGCAGTTGCTCATGGAATGACTGAGCTTTGATGAAGGTGTTACATAGGTTAGCTGACAGCATGAATTGCATTCACCAAGGCAAGCTTGGTCTTACTGATCATTCATAAAAAGGGCAAAAATATTCATGTGCTACCTTACTGATTGTTCATAAAAAGAGCAAAAATATTCATGTGCTAGGAGGCTGCAAGCTTCTGAGCATGTCTCCATGTAGCCTTAGGCTTGACCCAGATGACACCCCACCCTCTTATGCACAGTTCTACCTTGACTGAACCATTTCCATACTTAGGCCTCAAAAAAGGCCCACACAGAGCACTGTTGAACTGCTCCCCAATCCTGGACCCAACCACGGACCCAAGCTGAGAAAATGACTGGCAGAACCAATCCCAGAGGAGTCCCCTGGCCATCACAGACTAATTTCTACCTACAGGCCATTGTATGGGCTGTCTCTTCCACCTAAAACACCATCACATCTTCTAAATCTGAGTAAAAGTGGGAATGAATGGGCATACATCTAATCAAAGTGCTTTGAGATGTGACATATTATTCTATGGGATAATTCAATATAAATAACATAAAATCATAAATCATAGGGTTGACCTACTCCTGGAGGTTGTTCATTCCAACTGTCTAACACTAATACAGCAATTAATAGTGATAACAACACTAATACTATTATCACCGGTAACATTAGTATTAGCAGAAGTAATCACAATGTTTTGAATAGTGATCTGATTCATCTACTTAATTTTTTTACAGCATAACTACTTCTCACACACAGACACTATGCACATATTTAGACAAAAGAAACATAGTGTAAGACTAAAGTTATAATACATACTTTACTTTCACTTAAAAATAAAGAATCATTCCAGAAGCCCAGCAGTGGCATTGTCCCCTCTTTGAGCCCTTCCCCCATACAGAGTCACAAAGTGGTGAAGCAGATTACCCCACCCTGGTGACTACCTAAGGCTCAGTCCCACACAATTTACAGGTGCCTTTTCTATATTAGGCCACACTACTAAGACAGGGAATCAAAGCACCTATATGCAATACACAGAAAGAAACACAGGGAGGCTGCCAAATTGAGGAGACAAACAAATATGGCCCAAAAGAAAGAACAGAATAAAACCCCAGAAAAAGAACTAAATGAAATAGAGATAACCAACCTATCAGATGAAGAGTTCAAAACACTGGTGATCAGGATGCTCAAAGAACTCACTGAGTACAGAAACAACATAAAGGAAAAAATGAAGGTTACACTAAGTGAAATAAATAAAAATCTACAGGGAGGTATCAGTGAAGGGGAAGAATCTTGGATTCAAATCAATGATTTGGAACATAAGGAAAAAATAAGCATTTAACCAAAAGAGCAAGAATTTAAAAATACTTAAAACAACAACAACAACAACAAATGAGGACACTATAAGGATATTCTGGAACATCTCTAAATGTACCAACATCCAAATCACAGGGATATCAGAAGGAGAAGAGGAAATCAAAAGCTTACTTGAAAAAAATAATGAAATACAAACTTTCCTAATTTGGCGAAGGAAATAGACATACAAGTCTAGGAAGCACAGAGAATCCCAAACAAGTTGAACCCAAAGAGGACCACATCAAGACACATCATAATAAAAAATTCCAAAGGTTAAGGATAAAAAAATAATAATAAAAGCAGCAAGAGGAAAGAAGAGAGTTATCTACAAAGGGGATCCCATAAGACTATAAGCTGATTTCTCAAAAGAAACTCTGCAGGTAAGAAGGGACTGGCAAGAAGTATTCAAAGAAGTGAAAAGCAAGAACCTACAACTTGGATTACTCTATCTAACAAAGCTATCATTTAGAATGAAAGGGCAGATAAAGTGCCTCCCAGACAAAATAAAGCTAAAGGAGTTCATCATCACCAAGCCATTATTATATGAAATGTTAAAGGGTCTTATTTAAGAAAAAGAAGATCAAAACTATGAACACAAAAAGGGCAACAAATTCACAACTATCAACAACTGAATAAAACAAAAAGACAAACTAAGCAAGCAGAACAAGAACAGAATCATAGATATGGAAATCATTTGGAGGTTTATCATCTGGAAGGAGAAGGGGGTTAGTGGGGGGAAAAGTGCAGGACTAAGAAGCATAATTGGCTTCTGGTTAAGATTGAGACCTAGACAGACACTCTGCATCTCCCTCTATAACTAAGAAGAAATACAACTACCTCAAAACTAGAGACAGCTAGAAGTTTCAGAAAACCGTGTTGCATGGAAGTCCAACAATGATATAAAGAAGAAATACTCACCCAGACAGGTAGGAAGGGCGGAGCTGGGGTGGAGAGGATGCAGTGTGGTGGCAGCAGCAGCTGCAGCAGTGGCAGACCAGTGGAAAATGAAGTCACACATTTTAAAAAGTAGGGAGGGACACCTGGGGAGCACTCCCATCACAACACCAGACCACATAGTTTACCATTACAGTGCTGGGGAAAATCAAGCCTCATTGCTTCTGACTGTTCAAACCAGTGGGGGCTGGGGCGGAGGAAGAAACTGCCAGTCTCTCCGCAGAGTCTGCTTGTTAAAAGAGTCCCCATGGTCCTAGAACATCCAAAAACCCACTCACTCTGGGAATGATGGCCAGAGCAACAGCTAGCGAGGCGCCAATCCCATATGGAAGTGGGAGAAGTGCCTGGGAAAGGGGCATATGCTGAGCAAGTGGCATTGTTCCTTCTCAGAGCCCTCCCCCACATACAGCACCACAGCATGGTGAAAAGGGTCGCTTGTACTGATGAATACCTAAGGTTCCCACCCTTACAATGTAACAGCTCTACCTAAGACACAGAGGCAAACAAACACAGGATCCTGCCAAGATGAGGAGAGAGAGAGAGGTATGGCCCAAAAGAGGGAATGGATCAAGGTTCCAATGGGAGAACTAAGCAACTAGTAGATAGTCAACCTAACAGATGTAAAGTTCAAAACACTGGTGATAAAGATGCTCACAGTGTTGACAGATATGCTTAAGTATGGGAAACGCATAAGGGAAGAAGTGAAGGCTATGCTAAATGAAATGAAGGAAAATCCACACAAAACCAACAGTGAAGGGAAGAAAACCGAGGTTCAAATCAATGATTTGGAACATAAGGAAGAAAAAAACAGTCAACCAGTACATAATGAGGAAACAGGAGTTGAAAAAAATAAGGAGAGGCTTAGGAACCTCTGGGACAGCATACCAACATTTGAATCATAAGGGTGCAAGAAGGAGAAGAGGAAAAGCAAGAAATTGAAAACTTATGCGAAAAAATAATGAAGGAAAACTTCCCAAATTTGGTGGAGGAAGTAGATATACAAGTCCAGGAAGCACAGAGAGTCCCAAACAAGCTAGACCCAAAGAGGACCACACCAAGACACATCATCATTGAAATGTCAAAGGTGAAAGATAGAGAGAGAATCTTTAAAGCAGCAAGAAAAAAGCAGAGAGTTACCTACAAAGGGGTGTTAATAAGACTATCAGCTGATTTCTCAAAAGAAACTTTGCAGGCAAGAAGGGACTGGCAAGAAGTATTCAAAGATGTGAAAAGCAAGGACCTACAACCAAGATTACTCTATCCAACAAAGCTATCATTTAGAATGGAAAGGTAGATGAAGTCCTTCCCAGACAAGGTAAAGCTAAAGGAGTTCATCATCACCAAGCCATTATTATATGAAATGTCAAAGGGACTTACTTAAAAAAAAGAAGATCGAAATTATGAACATTAAAATGACAACAAACTCACAGCTATCAACAAGTGAATCTAAAAAATAACAACAAAATTCTACTAAGCAAATCAGAATAGGAAAAGAATCATAGGTATGGGGATCATTTGGAGGGTTATCAGCTGGGAGTGGGGAGGGGGAGAAATGGGGACATGCTGCAGGGATTAAGAAGCATAATTGGTTGGCACAAAATAGACAGGGGGAAGTTAAGATTAATATAGGAAACGGTGAAGCCAAAGAACTTATATGGACAACCCATGGACATGAACCAAGGGGGTGGATTACTGGAGGGAGGGGGCATACTGGGCAGAGGGGAGCAAAGGGAAAAGAAACTGGGACTACTGTAACAACATAATCAATAAAATATACTTTAAAAAAAAGAAGCATAATTGGTAGGTACAAAATAGACAGGGGTGATGTTAAGAATAGTATAGGAAATGGAGAAGCTAAAGAACTTATATACATGACCTATGGACATGTATATAAGGAGAGGGTGTTACTGGAGGGAAGGGGGTTACCAGATGGAGGGAAGCAAGGGGAAAATTGGGACAACAGTAATAGCATAATCAATAAAATATATTTCAAAAAAAGAATCAAAACAGTCACAATTTTTCTGTACTCCTGGATGACCTTGAAGAAAAGAAAGACAAGAATGTCAGATGGTTTAGAAACATACACACATGCATGTGCACCTCATTTTGTCCTGGGAAGGTAGCCAAAACCTTTCAGTTTTTGTGCTAATATAGCCTGAGAAGATTGGGTAACAGTCTTGATGAAAACATTGTTTTGTAATCAAAAGGATGAAATGAGATCCATCTTTCACATATGACCTTGCATGTCACAAAATCCCTTATCCTTCAAATGCAGAGATTAATCAAATGCTTATTCACCTGTCATTTAACCACTTGGATTTCCTTTCCAGAAATCTCTCCATTACCATTTTTTTTTCCGAACTCCTCAGGTGTGTCCAAAGATAAGAATTGCCTCCTTCTCTCATCCCAGAAAGCCTCCCTAAGACTTCCCTCCACGTCTGCACCCCCCTGGATCCTCCCTGAGATCAAAGAGCACTGGAATGCACAAGCTCCCCATTTTCCACTCTGAAAACATTTATCTTCAGGGTTGGATTTCACCATCATGCTCATTATTAAGAGACATGGCCCAAGTTGGTAGAGATGTGGGGCATGTATACACAGCCATGCTGCCAAAGGACAGCTCATTCTTCTAGCTCATTTTTTTACTGTAGACACAACATCTATAAATGGTTTAGGCATCATATTATTGTCAAAGTTCTTGTGTAAAGAGCTGACACATTCTTTTGCAATGACAGTTTATGAAAAACAACAGAATATTATGTGCTAGATATATGGTGCATGATGCATGATGCATGTAAGCATATGTCTGCAGGTCATTTCCAATGATGGAGAAGCATCCTGTTACATAAGGGAATAGTCTAAAGCAAGGGAATGAAAATTACCAATGTAGTCCATGTGGATACAGTTTCTCTGTTCAATCATATTTTGCCTACGTTTTACTATGCTACCCACCGAGATGTTTCACTCAAGCCTTCCCATTTCAAGATGCTGTCCCACAACATTGTCTCACTCTCTCCTCCTGTAGACCTGTGAGGCCAGCTCTCCTTCACACGTTACAGGTAAAGTGTCTCAGAAAGAGGGACTGTTGCAGACACTGCTTGCTATTTACAAAAATCAAGTTTTTCTTCTTCTTGGGCACACGTCTAAACTACATTTCCCAACCTCTTCTGTAGTTACTGTGGCTGTGTGACTGAGTCCTAGCCAATCAAGGCGATCTGAAGTGATGTGTGCCATTTTCTGTTCTGCACCATACAAACCTCCCACATTATGTTGTCCCTTCCAGCTGATTGGATAATAGGAAGGTGCCATGCAAGCCCTTACAAAATATCAGTTCTTAAAATGACTGTGTGGAGCAGAAACACACACACCATCTCCCTGCTTATCTGGAATCCCTCTGAACTATTCTGTGAGTGAGAAATATATGTCCAAGTGCAGAGCCATTACATGTTTGAGACTGTTTGTTACCACAGTCTACCCTAAACGACCAAGCACAAAAATGTGTTCCATGAGGTGGAATAGTGCCCTCTTCAGGACTAACACTGTACGGCACTGACGGAATCGGGCCGCAGTAGTGAGGTGGCAAAACACTCATTAAAATGAAACCTGCAGTGACCTGAAGGCAGACCATAGGTTTGTTGAATCTGTGGCTCTAAAGAAGTTGTTGCAAAAATCCAGAGTGATGGTGTGCCCTGGCCACTGATGAGTTTAGCAAAGTATTACAGTATTACAAGAAAGAGGGGAGCTCAAGAAAGTCTGCCTGGTTTACAAACAAAGAGTGAAAGGAATAGAGAAAATTCAGAGACGGACGGTCTTAGGGTTTTAGAAAGACCTATTGGCTCTGGACCCTAAACTATAAGAGATAAGGCTAAATTAAAAAAAAAAAAAGCGTTGAACAGCACAATTTTATTAGAACTTTCTGATAAACCAAAAGAGCTTAGACCGGTGAAAGTTTCAGACCAAGAATGCCCCCCTCTCAGACCCATTGCTCCAGCTGGTCTCCATATAGGCCTGTTACATTGAGAAAAAGAGAGAAAAAGATGTATGGGTTTAGAAGCAAAGAAATAAAGCTGACTTGAAGAATATGCTTGGGAAACAATATTGTGCATCATTTCTGGCACATGGAACAAACTGGAAGCAAATTGAAGAGAAGTCTACAACATTTTTGAAGGACTTGTTAGAGAAACAATGAGCCTGGATTTAAAAGGATGTGATCGTAAGGCTACACTGGGCCTCCAACTTGCAAGAGGGGGTTAAGTTCTATGAAAGTTACTCATCCCCCAAGAATTGCATCCTCCCCAGTGCTCACTGCAGAGGGGGCCTCAGGGAAAGACGGCACCTGCAGGGTGGAGTCTTCACAAGGACTTCCCAGGAGGGTCCCATCCCTTCTGTGAGCCAGTGTAGGTTTCCCTCTCTCCTCTATCAAATGGGAGCTTTCAGTGTAGTTGCTGAGTTCTTGTTACTTTATTGTATATGTGAAGTGTCATTCTTTTCTCCTACTATGATCTGTCACTACCATGTGAGGGAAGCAAAGTGCATATTTTTACTCCCAGTCTATCAGTGAAGAAACTAGAGCCAGAGAGGGTATGACCATGACTGTAGTTTTGGCCATACCACACCCCAAAATCATGTCAGTTCAACTCTAGGGGGATAAAATTTTCATGTCAACTAGCAACATTGGTGTTCTACACCAAATATTCTCTGAATTCAGTCAGTGATTCAAACCCCCAGCAATGACATCAACACATCTAGGTGGTTAGCTGGCTGGATTTTGGACAGAATTCACTGCATTGATTTGCCGCCAGAAGTCTTGGAAGCATAGTCGGAAATGAAGCTTATCTCCAGAACCCCCAAGCCAATGGCCAATTTGCTCAATTCATTCCCCAAATCAATCAATTTGATGAGAATAAAGCTCACTCAAATTAAATTTCACCTCCAATTCCCTCCTGTGCCTAGGGAAATTATTGCTCTCTTCCTGTCTTACCCTCTCCCTGTGGCTGCTTCAAATGAATGGTCTTGGACCGATCCACAGCTGTGAAGTTGGTGTAAGGTCAGTTTCCTTGTGTCTTTCCACTTTTCCGTCTGCATGCATAAAGAGGTATCCCTTTGTATCCCTTACAAAGACATTCAAGAAATAATATATCTTTAGGGGACTGATTTCATTCTCATAATTACCTTTTGGGCAAGAAACATTCTTTTAGCTTGGTAGTCCAAACAATAATTAAAGTAGACATCAAGCATTGGAACAGAAATATGGCCTAATGTAAAGGGGCAAAAATCCTTCAGAGAGCTTCAGTGGAAGACTCAGGCTTGTGGTGTTAGGTGTCCGTGAAATGCTAGGTGGTGGAGCAGAACAGGCACAGAACTGTGCTACAGGATACACGCATTCTTCAATCAGCCAGACACCACAGTAAACGAACACCAAGTCCAGCAAAGATGCATCCCCCTAAATAGACCCTGAGAGAGCCTGCTAGATAAAGCTCCACTGTGACATTGAGAAGACATACACCCACTCTTTTGTCTAATTTCCAAGTTTGGGATAATTTTTCATAACAACTTTTGATCAAGTCCTTATTTGTAAAATAAAGGATTCTATTTATTACAAAATGAAATTTGTAGTTCTGGTACTAACTACATTAAATGGCAGTCAACTAGCCTCTGAGCTCAGACTCTAAAGGAGTGGGCTCTTGTTCATCTGCAGACCCAGCGCCTGGGTGGGAAGTTATGCGTGCTGCAGGCATCCGGTCTCAGACTCCCTGGGGGTAGGAACATGAGGTCTGTGTTTGGCAGAGCTGCAAGGACTTCTCTCACTGTCTCTGAACCTTGAACTGCCGGCAGCTCCTGGCAGGGGGCCCAAATTGTTGTCCTTACTTCCAGCTCAGAAGATGAGCAAGTTTCTCAGGGGTTGGCCTATGGTTCCCCCGACCCCTGCCCGGAATCCCAGCCTCCAGCCAGCTCTGGGAATGTGGGTGTTTCCCACAGGGCTGTCCTTGCAGGATGCAGCTCTCTCATCCCCAAACCTCCCAGTCCCCTTCACTGTTATCTGAGGCTTTCGGTGATGACACCTAGTACCTGATACTTCTCATTTCCTTTCCTGCCACATGCCTCTCCCTCTTTTTCTCACTCCCCTTTTTCCTATTCCCTTTCTCTTCCCCTCCTCCTCTCCTTCCCCTCCAAACCTTTCACAACTGATCATGTTCTGCTCTTAGTTAGGATCAAACTCAAACCCCTCACTTGGTCTCCTTGCTTGCTGTTCCTTCTGCCTGAAAACTTACTCCCTCTAATCTTCCTGAGCTAATTCCTACTCTCTATCATTTTCTTGGAAGGTACTTAACCCAGAACATCATTTTCTCTGAAAGAACTTATTGGAAACCTCATTTTCTTGGAAAGAACTTCCTCTACCACCATTCCCCTGAATCTAAACTAAGTCCCCCTTTAATATTTTTTCTCATAATATTCTCGTATCTAAACATATGGCAATCCCTTCCAGTTTTAAATATGAGTGTGTGTATGTAATTGTGTGTGATGTCTGCAGAGGCCCCTCACCTGGAAACTGCAGGCAGAATATGCCTGTGCTTTCGGCCCTGCTCTGTGCTCCACACTTACCATGGTAACAACTCATAGTAGAGGCTCAGCACATAGTGAACTAGGGAGCTTGTCTTCTCCTTTGCTGTCATCTTCTCTAAGCTTAAATATCTCTTCTAGAATAGGATAGAATTCCTGACAGCAAGTGACATATAACTAGAGGAGTCTGCTTCTGGTTAAAAATCTATGTGTGATTTTCCAGGACTGATCACAGGCCACTACAAAGGCTTACCAGGCAGGTTTCCCACACCAGCCCGGTGCATAGCCAAGGCAGTTGCTGAGGGGAGTTGCAGCCAAGGTCCCAGGACCCCCTGGGTGGCCACTTCTTTCACATATCTGCTTTCCACTTCAGATGCCTTCATTCCTAGGTCACTATCTGAGGTCTCAGGCAGAGGTCCTCAGTGAGGGAGGAGCGGGAACCTTGAAGACACCTTCCCCACTCTCAGTCCTCAGTGCTTTTCCACTCCCAGCCCCTCGTCCCGCTCTCCCCTCCACCCCAGGGCCCATAAGAGGCATCTGCTGAGCCTTTTATTTGGGCTCCCTCAGCAGTGAGAAGACCAGCCCCACCTGTGCTCGTCCACCTGAAGCTCAGTGAGTTTGCCATTCCAGGAGGGAAGCTGGCCAACAGGAGGAGCAGACGCTTTCTCCCACTAAAGCCTCTTGCTTCCGCCATGTGTTCACTCATTCATTTCCAGCTTGTTGCTTTAACAGGCTCCTCTGAGACCCGGCAGCTCAGCTTGCTCTCTCCCAGGCTCAGCTGAGCTCCTGACCTAACACAGGGCTGTCTTTGTCACGACATGAGAAGAAATGTCAGGGGTGGCTCAGTCCAGCCTTTACCACCCACCAGGCTGCTGTCATGCTGGCCCGTGCCTCAGCGGCCCCGTCTAGATGCATGTTCTGCCATGCCTACCCTGTCTGCTTAACCCCCTCTCATCCTGGAGACCTCAGCTCACATGTGAGCCTGCAGGGAAGTCTTTCTGAGTCTGGGTAGACTGTGACAGTCTGCCGTCATATGCTTTCATAGCACCCGTTTCTTTCCTTCACAGCACCCATCTTGGCTTATAATTCCAGTCTTCTCTGTGATGTATCACTTCATGTCTGTCTTTATAATGACTCTGGCAGCTGGGAAAGAGATTTTGGAACACTGTTAGTTCCCCAGTGCCTGGCACAGCCCCCGATTTTCAGTTGGTATTACTAGTTCCCAGTATTTGTTAAATGAATGATCAATATTAGTCTATCCAAAGCAAAAGTTCAAGCAGTTAAGCTTAACCATGGAATGCTAAGGACAAAACGAGGTGACACAAAAAATTAAGATGTTCAGTTGATAGTTAAGACCTGCTCTGGACAGCACATCAACCAGGTTTCAAGTCGGTTTTTCAAGCATCGGCTGTTATGGGGGACGGCAAGCAATGGGGCCACCGCATGTTCGCACAGCAAGGCCATCAGGGCTGGTGGTTTACAAAGAGCATGACCTGGAGGAAACTTCCGCTTCTCTATCCCCTTTTAGTGGCTTTGAGAACCTCACTTCATCTTTCACATAACCGTCTTCCCGAAGGGATTCCTCAAAGGCCCGTTCTGAAGAACAAGTGAAATCTACATTTCAGGTATTACTAAAGCCATCAGGAGAAGGTGAGGATGAGTTCAGGCCTGTGGATCCACAGAAGGACATGTGATGACTGAGCAAATCACACCACATCAGCCAAAAGAAGAAGCAGAAATTGACTCACATCCAGGGGTTCTGGTGACAACTTGACACACAGTGGCTCCTTTAAATTTTCAACCAAATTGACTGCTTGTTTGGAGTCCATGGCAAGCCAAACCCAGATGCTTATAACACCCAGAGCTCAATTATTGTTTTTTCCCTTCTCGTTTGCCAAGTTTCTCTTCTGCCAATGAGCTCCGTGAGCTGGCCATCACTTGCCAATCTTCACCTATAATATTCAGTTTGACCGTCCTTTGCTGAAGAAGAAGCAAGTGGGATCCAAGTTCTCACTCTGTCCCCAAAGGAACTGGTAACCAATATGTCTGGGTTGGTTAGAATCTGCTCAAATTAAGGTGTGTGAGTGTGTTTGCCTTTGAGTAAGATTGTATTTGTTTTTCAAGAAGAAATCGGGAAAGTGGCTAAGAACTTTATTTCAAAAGCACTTTTCCTAAAGGGGCACCTCAAACCTAGTTCTCACAGCACAAGGAAGTGACCCTGAAGGTAGCATTTGTTCCCCACTGATTTTATCCTCTGATGAGCAAATGCAATCTTCTCATCCATTTTTATGAGGTGGGTGGGTGAGGGGGTTCCATGGGAAGGAATCTGTGTCCTCTTTCTCTGTCCCTCTGGATGCGATGAAAACAACCTTCACTTTTCTCTCATGCCCTGGAATCACCACCTTCCCTGATGTGTTGGTGTTGCAATTTAAAATGGAGAGAGGGTGTCAAAGCCTTGACCTAAGGAAATGCTGGCTGCCCAGAAAGAAAGCAGTGTAGGGACAAAGCAAACGTCAGAGCAGGGTCAGAAGCATGAACACCAGACCTGAAGAAGGACGGGATTGCAAGCACCAGGCAAGACCAAGACAGTCTTGGGTTCAGCTCCAGAGGAAGAGAGAAAACCCCTGAGGTGGGGGCTCTGAGTGGGGAAGTCTCAGGGGCCAGACCAGGGAGAGAAGCTTGGTGCCTGTGAGCAATGCCACAGCTGCTTTGTCCACATTTGGCACGCAGCGGGGGGGGCTCAAAGCAAGCATTCCTTGCCCTTCAATCTGTGTGTGTAGTGACTGCTTTCAAGCTGTGAGGTAGGGAGCCCAACCATGTCCCGGAGGCAGGAGAGGTGGCTCCAGGCTGGGGTGTCTGAGGAGGCCCCAGGGGCCCCTTGAGGGTCAGCTTAAGTGGGCTAGCCTGTCACCCTGGAATGTGCCAGAAGCCTTTGACACTCCCCAGCTCAATGCTGTGGCCCCAGGAGACACAAACCTGAGAGCAGTTTCCATGAGGCCAAGCTGGCGAGGTCACTCCCATGACCCTCCTTCCCGACTCCTTTTTCTCTCAGAGTTGGCAGGATTAGGGCAAATAAAAGATGGTTGTAGATTCTAGTTACACAAGGCTAGGTTGACTTGCCAGTTTGTTGTTTTCTTTTTCTGTTTGCTTTTTTTTGGCTGTATAAATTTATCTTGCACTAGATGAATTTCACAGGAGAAATGTTGATGTTTCAGCACCAAGACTTTTAATTAAAAGGCTTTAAAAAAATTTTTTAGATGAATATTTATGACCTGTGCTTACTTCACCTAGCCCTCAAACTAGAAAGGACCATATCAACCATCCATCCATTGGGTATTAGGAGCACAAAGCAGTATATTCCCCAAGACCAGCCTCAGAACAAGTATTTTATGTGATACCAGGGATATAAAATTGCACACATGTGATAGTGTATGTCTGTATACACATGTGTGTGCAGACATATGTGTGTGTGTATAATATCAATATAGTTCTCTCTGTCTAGAGTTTGAAGTGATTTTCATTTTCTATTTCACATTTTTTCTTCATTTCTTTGCAGTAAGTATTGCTTTTATAATCAGGAAAGAAAACAATGGAACTAATTCCATTTTGAAGAAAATAGATGGTGACTTCTTCCTGGCCAACAAAATTATTTTTTATTTTTATCTCTGAGGGTTGTATTTATGGATGCTGAAATTTAATGTATCTGGGCAGTGACAACAGAAATGCCTGAGGTCCATAGCTAAGGTCAGTTCCCCAAACCACACCACATTCTAGAATCTTCCTTCCCTCAGTTTCTCTGGCCTGGGCCAGGTGCTCTCTCTCTCTCTCTGCCCCCATCCTTACAACTCTCCCACCTTCATCCTCAAGACATCATTTTATAATTCATTTTTACATTTCAAGGTTTTAAAAATATTTGTTGAGGTAACATTGGTTAATAACATTACATAAATATCATGTGTACAACACTAAAATTCATACAAATCTCTATACTCTGTTGTGTACTCACCACTGAAGGCTAGTTTCCTTCTGTCACCACAAATTTGGCTCCCTTACCCATGCCACCCTTCCCTCACCCTCCCTCCCCACCGGTAATTACCATGCTGATGTCTGTATCTGTGAGTTTGTTACTTTTTTGTTTTATATTCCATATATTAATGAAATCATATGGACTTTGTCCTTAACATGCATTTCCTTGGGCTTGGGAGGTCACAAAGGAAGAAAACTACCCTGAAGCCATTGAGCCTTGCTCAGGAACGAAGGGGTGGTGAGCTATTAGTCAGCTCATTCTAATTTTGTGCCCACCAGTTGTGACAGCAACTCTCGTAGGTCTTCAGTCTTTTTCATCCTGTTCCAAATGAACAAATTCTGCTTATAATTTTACCAGGAAAAATATTATCTCCCTGAGCTAAACTTTATATTGCCTTTTTGTTTTTCACTCTAAGGAAAAAAAAAAAAAAAAAAAAACACAACCTTTTTTTTCTTCTTCTGAGTATACTTGGTTCTTCTGATAGTTAACAACCTATCTTTCCTTCTGGTTTGTACTTCCAGCTTCTCCAACCTTGACGTTCACAGACATCATCTCAGGATCATGTTAGAGAGCAGATTCTGATCCAGCAGGTCTGAGGTGGGACCAGACTCTGCATTTCTAATGAGCATCCAGGTGAGGCCAGTATTTTTGTCCTGAGACCACACGGTGAGCCGTGAGGCTGTGGCTCACACAGAGGCATATGGAAGGTAGAAGTGGGTACCACATTATACTCAGATGGTCTTTTCATTTTACACCCTGTTAGCTCTTTTATCTCCATATTTAGCCAGCTCTAAATGAAGCAGTTAACTAATGCATGCTGTTATTTTAATAGTATTAGGTAAATAAAAAAGCAAAACTTAAGCAGCAGGGTTATTGAACATCTCGTCCCCTCAGGTGTCCAATCTCTGGCCCTTCTTAGAGTGTTTATCCCTGTGTCTAACCCTCCCAGTATCTACTTTGAGGCCACATGCCTGCTACATCTAAGCCATCTAGTGTGGTAATTTACAGAACTTTCTTTGGAGCCTACTCTCATTGGGTCAAATTCACTATGGGGTGTGTAATCCTGTGCATGCTGCTCAGTTCTCTGAGCCTCACTTTGTTCATGGGTCAAAGGAAGGGGATAAAACCTACCCTACACAATGGTTGTGATATCTAGGTGAAATCCTGGCCTGTGACAGGTTGCTCCATAAATGATAGCCAGGTCTGCTTTCTGAAGTCATAGGCAAACATGTGGGCATCGTTTCTGACCCTGTAGCCTCTTCTAGGATAACTTCAGTCCCTGACCCCCCTTCTGTCTCCCTCATGCCCTCACTGTATTATCTCCACCAATCTTGACCTTGATGTTAACATGTGTCTGTGAGTCCAAGCTTGCCATGCTACTTGGAGAAGGCAGACAGAACACTCACAGTCAGACTCTGTTGGGTCTCACTTCATTTGTCACCACATGCAATATAACTGCTTAGCTACTTAAAGCAAAATTACAAAAACTATAGCTATTCCTAAGAATTGTATATTAATGTGGATATCCAGTAACTTGAGAGACTGCAGTCCTGGATTCCTTATTCGCTTACAAAGATAATTATTATTTATTCATTGACGATTTGCTGCCATGTTAATTGGATGATCTGAATACCGTGAAGAAGAGATTACAAATACCTTTCACCTGGCATATCAACTCTGAACAACTAATTGATAATGGTCGTTCCAGAGGATGGGGTTGAGAAAGATTCTGAGGCTGCTTCTGTCTGGGCAGCAAGAAGCGCCATGGCTACCTCTGCTTTAAACCACGGCGTTTTCCTTTCTTCCTTACCACCCCAACTTAATCTTACCTTCATCTTATATTACAAAACAATGGTGAAAATTTCTATTTCTTGGATCAGTTTTGTAAATGTCATGGCTCTGACCTGATTGGATGCTAAATTCAGTGGGAAATCCCAGTAGAACAAGAACTAATTTTCACATTCAGAATCAATTACATAGTTTCCTTCAAGATGGCTTTGTTATAATGTTGATGAGATGCTATAGGAACCTAATTCTTATTCCTATTAATTAGCCTATGGTAAAATTGGTTTCGTGATATGTCTTTTCTTTGAAATTCCAAGAACCTATCAGTAATGTTGAGTGAGGAGTTACTGTATTATTATTTATTCATTGAGCACCTGCTCAATGCCCACCGTGCCCTGTGTTAGGCGCCCTCTCGAGCCACCCTGAGAGTATGCACCCACCAGCTGTTTTTTCTTTCATATCAACAGGAGCACCTGTGAATGCAGACAGGGCTCCTTATTCTCCCTTGTCAGAGGTTCTTAAGATTTCAAATATCAGAACAAATACCCTTTCCTAAGAGTGTTCGGGAAACCTGATTTCCTTTAAATAAAAAGAAAGCCTCCCAGTTTGTTCTGATTTTAAACATCAGAATAAATATTGCTTTCCAAAGAGTGTTTCATAAACCTGATGTCCTTTAAATTTAAAAGAAAACTTTCCAGTTTTTAAAGTTCTCTACTATATTCCAGCACTTTCTACAGTAGAGGGAGAAACGGGGCTACCTTTTTGAAAACCAACCCTTATAATCCCAACAACTTACCGCAATACATGCATTCCCCAAGACTGAAGCAGGAGAGGGGAGCGGATGAGCTCTGTGAAGACAAACTAAGTCCCCACAAGGAAATACACACCGGGCAGCTGTTGTCAGGTGCACTGCGCATGGCATTACCCCAGAGGTGAGGCAAGGCTCCAAAAACAGCTACACATGCTTATCATATTCAGTTTTGGTTTGTTTCTATATATATACACCCTTTATCTTACAAATAACTACTGGAAGAAGTATTAGGATAGGATAAAATTTTAACCACGCATAGAAGCCTTGACAGACTCTTAATTCTGAAGGTTTATCCTTTTTCGTTAGCACCGTTGCGTTGGGCCCTGTGGATGCCAGCTGCCCCATTTCTTTGAGTAGCTGGCCCAGTGCCTCACATCCCACAGATGGTCTATATAACCCTTTCCCTCACCACTGTCCCCTTTCTTTTCTTTTCTTTTTTTCCCCAATTTATCTTTCAATTACAGTTGCCTTCTAGAAGAAAACATAGGCAATAAACTGTTTCGCATTGGTCTCAGCAAAAAGATTTTTAGACATGTCTCATGGGGCAAAGACAACAAAAGCAAAAATAAACAAATGGGACTACATCAAACTAAAAAGATTTGTTTTTGTTTTTTGCAACCTACTGAATGGGAGAAGATATTTGCAAATGATATGTCCAATAAAGGACTAATATCCAAAATATATAAAGAACTCCTTTAATTAATTCCTTTAAATAGACAGAAGCCTTTCTCTTAAGCACTTTAAATCATCCTAACTGGGTTGCCCTTTGTGCCTGGACTCCTAGCCCAGCAGGTCTATCACTCACTGTGCTCCCTCTGCCCAGCACTCTGGCCTTTGCATGAGCCCTCTTCACCTGGAGAGCTTCTAACATGCCCTCTTCTCCTACTTTAGTCTTTCTCTTTCTTCAGAGGTGAATTAGATCACTTCCTCAGGAAAGCCTTCCCTGACTTCTCTTCCTATTGAATAAGCTCTAACACCTCCCCTTTGTACAATTTTATACGACAGGTGCTTATTTGATTAATGCCTCCACCCCCCACCAGACTTACTCCCACAGGCACAGGTGAGGATTGGCTTCAATTTTGCTCCCAGTGGAATTACGAGCATCTAGCACCTTTCCTGGCACATAGAGGGAGTGCCATAACTATCTGCTGAGTGTAACCATGAAAAAATTTTATTGATCAAAAATTATTATCATGTTATACCTGCCACTGGGTGTACTGCAATAAAAGCTTTTTCCTGGGCTTTCACTATTGTAGGCTTGATTGATTAAATGATTGGCTACTTCATGAAACTCATTCTCCAGCCCCCAACCCTCCCTAAAGTCCAGCAGACTTAAAGTTCCGACCCTCTAATCATGTGATTGGTCTTTCTGGTGCCCAGCCCCCATCCTGACACCATTTAGGGATCCAACCTGAGTCTCCTCATTAGCATAACAAAGATACCTCTTTCACTCAGGAAATCCCAAGGGTTTTTGAAGCTCTATACTGGGAACCAGGGATAAAGACCAGATATATTCTTTGTTATATCACAATCATCATTTAAAAAGTCATAACGAAACAATGATATTTTGTTCCATTAAAATCGGAAGAATTTCCAACACTTCACTGATGGTGGGGACAGGGGGAGAGGCCCTCTCTAACACTGGAGGTGGGAAGGAAGTTGGTCAAAACCTTTATTGTTGAGGCAACCTGCTGATATATGTTAAGAGTCTTAAAATGTTTATACCTTTTGTCCCAATAACCTCATGATTTAGAATCTATGATAAGGAAACACTCAGAACTATACAGAAAGATTTACCTGCAAAGACATTCATCTCAATGTTATTTATTTATTTACAGGGTGGGGCAAAAGTATTGAATAGGTTTACAGTTGTGAATACACAAAACGTAGTTTATTTTTGTATTATTATTTATTAATTATTTTCCGTATGAACAACTATAAATCTACTTTTACTCTACTCTGTATTTAATTTTTTCAATTTCAGTTGGTATTCAATATTATTGCATACTAGTTTCAGGTGACAACACAGTGTTATTTATTATGATAAAATGGTGACTGATTGCTCTTTAATATTTTTCTGTGATTTCTATAATGATTTTATTATTTTTATAATCAGCAAAATGTCATTAAAAGAAAGCTTTCTTTAAACCACTCAAGACCTAATTGAAAACAACACACAAATTATAATCACAACTTATTCCTTCTCATTTATTATTACTTGGCACCAACTCCTTCAACATTAATTAAGAGTGCAGTTTATGGCTGAGAACAATAAATTTTCCCATCTTTCCAAATTTCACATAAATTTTCACAAGCTGCCCTTCTCCATAATTTGTTCGGATTAAGGATTGTTGCCTGCTATCATCTCTGGCAACCTCAGAGAAATATGTGCCAGCCAATGCATGGCAGAGCATGCCTTCTGCACCCTGGTCCCATCCATCCCTCTCAGCTCTGGCAGGTTGATAAAGGGAGGCTGGATAATAAGCCCCATCACTCATCGCCTGCCTTTGGTCCCTGGGGAGCCCTGGAGCACATCTAGAATCACTTGCAGCAGAAGGTGCACTCCTGTTGATGGTAAACTTGAGCCTAATTCAAAGACATAAACTTTCTCCTGAACTTACAGAAACATAGCCCTTACTCTGCATTTTAATATTATCTCCCATGTTCTCCCAGGTCAACCTTTCCAGGACTATAACAATCTACATGCCATTAGAACTAGAGTCATTTCCTGTTTCTGGGTGCCTGGCACTAGCCACCGCCAAAGTCCTTCTGCGCCAGCAACGCGCCTTTTCTTCCTAGTCCCTCATCTCTACAGCCTCATCAATATCTGACATGTGTTATCAAAACTCCTATGCTACACAGACTTTTATATACCTATGAACAGGGTGATCGCACATTATAGTTTGCCTGGAACAGTCTTTGTTTCAACAGTCCATTCTAAGATAGTTATTAAGAGTGCCCCTCTTTTTACAAAAGTATCCCCATTTGAACAATAAATTACATGTTGACCTATCTATAGAGGAAGTGTATGTCCTTAATTTTCATAAAAGACTGTAAATATCTTGTAAATAAATATCTCTAGGAAAGTTAAAAGAAAGGATTAGGGTAGAAAAGAATTCTCCATCATAATAATTCTAAGCTGAGGAAACAAAAAGATCAAAGGAAGATTGTTAAGGCACGGTGTGTGGTACAGCTCCAAAGCACTTATAGGATACAGAAATTTGATCTTGGATTTTCGCAGGTAACAAAAACTGACCTGATTTTTGAGGCTTGGCAGGAGGGAGTAGACTTACTGATTCTTCGTTTCTGAGATGGTTCCTGATAGATGCTTCAACTTTTGTTCTGAGAGAGATTTGAGTTGAATCCACTCCTCAGTAAGTGGAACCCTCAGTCTTTCTAGAACCATCTTCCAGTTTTGAGTAGCTCTTCAGAGCACAAGGAGGCTGCCAGTTCTGGTGATGGGCAGGCGTCCTGGCATTCCCAAATGTCTCCAGGCTGTGTGGAATGCCAGCTCTGTTCCACCTCATCCCTAGCACCTCCAGAGCGCAAGTTCTCCCTGGGGTCATGATTGCTCTGCACAGACCATTGCAGAGGCCCGCTTTGCCCTTGCTGATCTCAAACCTCTTCTCTCCATCCATGTTTCAAAATGTCCCCTAAGACACTGTGGTAAAGAACCCTGAGATAAATGCATTTTAGAAATCTTCCTTTTGGAGTTTGACAATGCATAATCACTTATAAAAGTTCCAAGAAGAAAGAACTGCAACCAGCAAGAATGTTTAACTGCCCAGTGCAGTATTCTCAATCTCGTCTGACCATGGACCCCCATTTTTTTCTGTAATACCTTGTATTCTCAGTATTAGCGAAACTCTGCCCTAATTTCTCTCTCTTCTAATAAGTTTGGTTAAAATAGAATCACTGACCAGCTGTTAAGGAGGTTTCTAGCTTCTAGTTTCTAAGCCGGTATTTATTGCGAGAAGCCATGTGACCCGGAGCTGACAGCGTCTCTCCCTGGCACTATTGGTGTCCTAGTAGCTGTCTCCAACAGCCAAGCTCTCTCCGTGTTCCTTTTTCTGTCATAGAAATATTTGAATTGGTAGTAGGATGAGACTTAAGACAAAAAATCACTCCTGCAGAGTAGGATGGTGGCATGGTCTCCACTTGGGGCATACTGGAGACAGAAACCAGGAGTGGAAGTACAGAATAATTTATACAGCAAAGGTAGGCCAGGATAATAGGGTGAAAACCCATGGGCCTAATACTGTGGCAAGTAAACATTTTTCATTGTTTTGTTGGTGCTTGTCACTTACATGCTGAACATGTAATTATGGCAATAGGAAGTATGTGGCACTTCCACCTCAGAAACCAGATGTTGGCAGTAGGGCTCCAGTAACCCAAAGGAGTGAAGACAGTGTGGACCCTGAGAATCAAGAAGGTCACAGCTGTGTGAGTCTGAGAACAGAACAGGGCTTGGTTACAAGGAAGGAGATGAGAATAGAACACATCCTGCAGCAAAGCAGCCTTGAGATTGAACCTCTGAGTCACCGAACTAGTGCTACAGGGCCTTCTACATCCTGCGAGACTGGAAAAAGAATTGACAAGAGTCAATGGCCTCATCTGAGAATCAAAAACTTGTAGTGGAGATTACAACTTTGAAACTCACATCTTTTTCTAGAAAAGCTACCAAATTCTGTTTCTCCTGTGAAAGACATACTCCTGGTTTTATTCATTTATCTGTTGCCATAATAATACTGTGTGATAAACAGCTACACAACCTCAGTGGCATTTATCACTTGTGCTTTTGGGGTCAGCTAGACTGCTCAGCTGGTCTTGGCTGGGCTCACTCATGGGTCTGGGGCCGGCTGGCTGGTAGCCAGTAACAGCTGGCTTTGGCTAGGAGAGCTGGGGCACGTATCTCTGCTTTGGGCAGGGCCTCTTGAGGTCTAGGCTGAAAGTGTCACTGTCACCTCTACCACTCTCTGTTGGCCGAAACAAGTCACATGGTTGAGCCCAGATCCAGACGGTGAAGAAATAGACTTCACCTGGTTAGCAGGACAAACTGAAGATTTATGTGGCAAAAATTGTGGAGAGAGGTGAAGAGTCAGGCTATTCACGAATTACATTTTCACAGGGGTAACTACAACAATACCACCTTGTAAATCCTGACCCCCAATTAACAAAAATTAACCAGAACTTTCATTTCACCACTGGAGACCATAGTTAATATGTGAGTACTGGAGTGACTCTATTTACCTGCGTGGCAATGAAGCAGAGTTGGCTTAAATCATGAAATGAGCACTTCAGGAGAAACATTCTGTCAGCTGTGGGGTTCTCTGTGTCCTTCAGACCATCCTGGGAACCAGAGGGGAAAGGGTGGTTCTACTCTACAGCAAATACCCAGTAAATGATATATACAAATATGTGTGCACCTCATTTCAGCAACACAGTTCTGTGAGGTTGGCAGATCCCTGAGAGTGATCTCCACTTCCTCCTGAGGCTGAGAGAGTCTAAGGCACTGCCCAGGTCATATTGCAAAAATGATAGTGTCCGGACAGGACCTGCTCCTCCCAGCTCCTCACCCTGGTTTCCCTCTGCCCTCCCAGCTGCCTCCCTGCAGGCTTCACACACTGGTCCTGAGCATCCTTGGCCACCCCATTCCAATGGCAGCATGTGGATGTCCATAGCATCCGGCTCAGCCATTTCCAGGAGGGGATGGCTTCCTGTTCTCTGTCAGTTTGGACAGAATCCTCACATGCTGAGACTACAGCTGGAATTCCACTGACTGAGATAACAGTTTTCAGAGTTAAATGAACCCATAGTTGAAGACCTTGCTTATCTTCAGGGGGCACTTATTTTGTTTCTACTTGTTCTTTTGCCAGCTTCTTGGGCAACTGTTATGATTGCTCTGGTACATTTTCAAGAGATGCTAATAACACTGCAGAGAAAGTGAAAAGCGAGGTTGTGGCAGTCGCTGGTCATAGTGAGGATGCAGGGAGAAGCCCTGCTGTGCTGCAGAAGCAGTGAAACATTACCACTCATACCCCAGGGGAGGAAACCCAAGAATGAGAACCTCTGGGAACTTCCAGGCAACAAAATAAAAATGTCATCACGCTATATGAGTGGCCTACAAAAAGGAGCAGGGTGAGGAAGTCTGGATGAGAGAATCACTTGCAGTAGTGACAGACTGCTCTTGCCACCCACAGATATTTCTCCTGGCACCAATTTGAGGTAGAAGGACATGTGTGCAGCTCCTGCTAATAAACACATTTAACACTGGAACACTTATTTTCTTAGCCTCCCCTCTATTCATATGGTAATTTACTAGATAGGAAAATCAACATGCTCCTTGAAGAATGCCTGGACTCTCCTCCATCACATATTATATGTATCTTTACTTAAACCTACTGTGTTTTCACTGCTTGCAACTCACAGCACTCATTCTCATTTTTATCAAGTCTACTGAGAATCAAACTGGAAATCTGCACTGGAAATTTGAAAATAAAATTCTCTGTCAAAATACGTAGTTTAAGACACACCAGTGAAACAACACTTATGGCCAGAGAGATGACAGAAGCTCTGTGGACATAGGGACAGTGGTAGTCACAAAAAGGAGCAACTGTTTCCCCAAGATGACTCAGTAGGGGTGGGATCCATGTTTCCAGACAAGCTGAGAAGGGCTTATTGGAGAGCAGTGCTGTTCCGTAGTGCTCTCTGCAGGGATGAAAATATTCTACACCTGTGTTGCTCAATGTGGTGGCCACCAGCCACCTGTGGCCATTGAGCACTTTATATGTGGCTAATGCAACGTAAGTGCTGAATTATTAACTTAAAATTTTTTCAATTTTATTTTATTTTTAATTATATTTATTGATTATGTTATTACAGTTGTCCAATCCCCCACTGTGCCCCCTTCTACCCAGCACCTCCCACTCCCTCAAGCAATTCCCACACTCTTGTTCATGTCCATGGGTCATGTGTATAGGTTATTTGGCTACTCCATTTCCAATACTGTACTTTACATCCTCATGGTTATTCTGTAACTACTTATTTGTACTTCTTAATCCCCTCACCTTTCAACCATTCTCCCGCACCTCCCTCCCATCTCACAACTATCAATCAAAATGCTCTCCATATCTATGATTCTGTCTCTGTTCTTCTTCTTTGCTTTGTTTGTTTTTTAGATTCAATTGTTGATAGATATGTATTTATTGCCATTTTATTGCTCATACTTTTTATCTTCTTTTTCTTAAATAAGTCCCTTTAACATTTCATATAATAATGATTTGGTAATGATGAACTTTTTAAGTTTTATCTTGTGTGGGGAGCTCTTTATTTGCCTTTCAATTCTAAATGATATCTTTGCTGGGTAGAGTAATCTTGGCTGTAGGTCCCTGCTTTTCATGACTTTGAATATTTCTTGCCAATCCATTCTAGCCTGCAAAGTTTCTTTTGATAAATCAGCTGACAGTCTCATGGGAATTCCCCTGTAGGTAATTAACTTTGTTTGCTGCTTTTAAGATTCTCTCTTTATCTTTAACCTTTGGCATTTTAATTATGAGGTGTTTGGAGTGGGCCTTTTTGCATCTATCTTGTTTGGGACTCTGTGCTTCCTGGGCTTGTATGTCTATTTCCTTCACCAAATTAGGGAAGTTTCCTCTATTTTTTCAAATAGATTTCCAGTTTCTTGTTCTTTCTCTTCTCCTTTTGGCACCCCTATGATGCGAATGTTGGACTTCTTGGAGTTGCGCCAGAGGCTGCTTATACTATCCTCCTTTTTGTGGATTCTTTTTTCTTGTTCTGATTGGTTGTTTTTTACTTCCTTATGTTCGGAATCATTGATTTGATTCTCAGCTTCATCCACTCTACTATTGTTTCCCTGTAAATTGTTCTTTATTTCAATTAGTGTATCCTTCATTTCTGACTGGATCTTTTTTATGCTGTTGAGGTCCTTGCTAAGTTCCTTGAGCATCCTCATAACCAGTGTTTTAAACTCTGCATCTGATAGATTGCTTATCTCCATTGTTTAGTTCTTTTTCTGGAGTTTTCATCTGCTTTTCATTTGGGCCTTGTTTCTTTGTATCATCATTTTGGCAGCCTCCCTGTGCTTGTTTCTGTGTTTAGGTAGAGCTGCTATGACTCCCTGACTTGGTAGCATGGCCTGATGTAGTAGGTGTCTTGTAGGGTCCAGTGGCACTGCCTCGCCTATCACCCAAGCTGGGTACTCAAGGTGTGCCCTTCATGTGGGCCGAGTACGCCCTCCTCTTGTAGTTGAGGCTTGATTGCTGTTGGCAGGTCAATGGGAGGGATTTACCCAGGCACGTCAACTGCAAGGACTGGCTGTGACCACTGTCCACCAAACTCTGCCCTCTGTGGAGGATCAATGCTGTGGGGGCAGGGTGGTGGTTGGTGCTCCCACATGGTCTGTAGCTGTCCACTGGGTACACAGGCTGTGGAACTGCAGCAGTTTCTTCTACCAACTTGACCCTGCTGGTTTTTGCAGCCAGAAGTTATAGGGACTTACCTTCCTGGCACTTGAACCTGGGGTTGGGGGTCCTGGTGTGGGGCTGCGACACCTTGCTCCTGAGATATTCCTCCTTAATTTTTATTCACCACAGGTGGATGGGGAACCAGCCTGTTCTGCATCTCTGCCCCTCCTACCAGTCTGGATGGACATGGTTTCTTTAATTCTGTAGTTGTCAGACTTCCATTCAACTTGATTTCTGATAGTTCTGAGTGATGGTTATTCTATATTTTAATTGTAATTTTGATGTGGTTGTGCAAAGAGGTGAGCCCTGTTTACTATGCTGCCATCTTGACTAGAAGTCCAATTAATTTCATAATTTTAAATAATCATCTGTGGCTAGTGGTTTTCATGTTAGAGACTGCATTTCCAGACTTTTGCTTTCTCTGCTAAATTGCATTTTGTTCTGTTTCATTCATCAGTGTTTCTTGTGTCCACTCAAGTTGCTTGGAATGCTTGGCTGTGTTCTTCTCCTGCTCTGATAGGGTCTCCAGAGTGTGGGGTGGATGGAATAGCTGTGCATTGGAGGCAGACAGCCTGAGGGGGGCAAACCTCGGCGGGAAAATTTGGGAATAAGAGTGTAGGTGCCTGAAGGCCAAGAATGGAGGGAAAAGATAAAACGAAAAAGGAAAATTTCTAGATTTTTGGACTCTGCCCTCATTGGAATGCATTCTTTATGGACAGAAAAATGAATTGGCCTTTTGAGGAAGGAGGAAAGAAGAGTTCAGAAGTGTGTTATCCACACAGCTAGGAGAAAGGAAAAGGAGAGATGAAGAAGAATGTCCATCAAAAAGCTGGGCGAGGCCTTTCAGAACACAAACAGGATGGGTCAGAAAAGCTGTTCTCTCCCATGACTTTCTACTCTAGGAGAAGTGACCCCCTAACTTCAAGATGATTCTTGTGCAATTATACATAATGTGCTTTTGATTAAGTATCAAAACAAAACAATAGAATTGTGGGAAAAACTTGGCCAGTGCCTGAGCCTTTCTCTCCAATGAAGACACAACCAAGAGCCCCATGTGAAGTCCCTGTTGAAGGGGGGTCTGTGGAGTCAATTCTTATAACTCCATAAATATCCCAGGAGGGGAAATTGTGGGAATAGGAGACTTGGGGAAGGACACTGGCACAGGCAGTAAAACAAAGATTTGTAGAGCGGTCCCCCATGTTGTGGGGGGTCCATGGTGATACCCAAATGAGTCTACCAGCACCTGCTCAAGGATGCATTTGCATGACAGCAGGTAGCTGGTGGAGCAATAAGGGCACGAAACCAATGACTATGGCTATGGGGACATGGCTTGAGGGAGACACAGGTATAGGAACAGTGTCTCTTGGATCAGTGCTGATTTCAACGTGGTCCCAAGAAGCGCCTTAAAGCCACATCTTCTGGATCTCGACCCAGTCACAAACTTCCTTTAATAGTTTAGTCTCATGTTTACCAGAACTATATTTTTCTTCTACACAAATCCCTGAGTTTAATATATAATTGAGCTCTCCTTCCAAGTCATTGACAAGAGAGAGGAAACATTGGCTGTTCATTGAAAAAAAAGAGAAAAAAGGTTTTGAATTCCTACTTATCTTGCTGCAAGAGTTTAGCCAACTGAAAAGTTAGAAAAATAGTCCATATAAGAGCACCCTCACTTCTGACAGCAACTGTGAGTTTGGGTGATTCACCCTAAGTTTTGGTCTAATAGGACTCATAGAAGCTATTATACTCATGGTACACAGTTTATCACAAGGAAAGAAAAGATTAAAATCAGCCAAGGGAGGAAGCACATAGAATGGGATCTGGGGGAGTAACAAATGCAGGGTGTCCACTGACCTCTCCCTGTGGAGTCAGGATGCATTAATTTTTCAGTATCAACATGTGACAGTAACACGGAGTATTGCCAACCAGCGAAGCTCACTCAGATCTTGCTGTTAGAGATTGTATGGGAGCTCCATTACACAGACATGATTGATTGATTACCTTTGTGGTTAATTTTAGTCTCCAGGTTGAGTGATACCACATGACCCGAAGCCCCCACCCTAAATCACCTGGTTGGGCTTTGTGGCACGACCAGCCCACACTCTAAGTTTGTCCAGCCTCTACCATAAATCATACTGTTAGATCATCCAATCTGACCCCAGGCTCTCAAACAAATCAAGACACTCCTAGCAGGCATGACATTCAAGGGCTTAGGGATTACCACCCAGAAGCTGATGCCAAAAGCCAGACCTCTTTGGGGCAAGGTTAAATTCAAATATAACAATAAGTTCCAAATGGCTTAAAGATCTAAATATGAAACAAAATGAAAGAACCAGAAAAGAATATAAGTGAAATTTTTACAATCCTGGAGGGCAGAAGTTCTAAGTATGTAGTTAAGTCTATAAAGCATAAAGGAAAAATTAAATATGAAGAGGAGACCCCCACAAAACCAGAGTTATCTTCTGGAGGGTGGGCCCCTCACGGGCCCCTCATAGTACAGGCTTCCCCTACTAGGTGAGTATTCTAGGAACCCATCTGTAGCAGTGCACCAGCTGGCATTGTTATAAGAGGCTACATTCAGCTTCAGTGCATTTTTTTTGAAGACTCGGCATGTTTGTCCCTTTTGTGATGGGTGATTTACAAGCGCACCTGCCCACACTGCGCTGAGTATACCAGTTTTTGACCCAAAACGGTATGATCCCCACGCCTCACCCTCCCTATTCACCTGATCTCACCCCAAGTGACTACTTTTTGTTTCTCTGGATGATAAAATCCTCAAAGGGAAACGTTTTGCTGGTGTGGAAGAGGTGAAACAAGAAATGGCAGAAGCACTAAAAGGCATCAAAATCGATGAGTTCAAAAACTGTTTTGAGCAGTGGGAAAGTCTCAATATGTGGATACATCAAATGGAAAGTACTTTGAAAGTGACTGAAGTTTAAACATGTAAGAATAGATAAACAATTTTTAATAAATACTGGCTTTTTTTTGGTCCCCCCTCATACATAAAACTAAAAACACCACAAAGGAAGTTAAAAGATCATCAACCAAGCATACATACACATTATATTTAACAGTGAACAAATTGATATAAAAAGAAAAATAAAGTATTAGAAAGTGCATTGTAAAAATAATCCACAAATAACAGAAAATTAACAGAAAGAATAAACATACGTGATTGGTAAACATGCTGATTAGTACAAACTTTTGGGGTGAATAGTTGTGTAGTCATTAAAAGTAAGATTTATTTTTATAGAAGGAATATATTTTAGTATAAATTCAGTATATGAATGCTTTGTACTGTACCATTTTATTTATTTTTAAGATTTTATTTATTTATATTTAGAGAGACAGGGAGGAAGGGAGAAAAGGAGAGAAACATCAATGTGTGGTTGTCTCTTGTGGGCCCCCAGGTGGGGACCTGGCCCGCAACCCAGGCATGTGCCCTGACTGGGAATCAAACCGGTGACCCTTTGGTTCACAGGTTGGCACTCAATCCACTGAGCCACACCAGCCAGGGCTAAAACTAAGATTTTAAATGACATTTTATCTCTAGGAATATAGTTTATAGATATTGTGTACAAGCTAATATGTCTCATATTAAATAAACCATTGTTTGCAATAAAGAGACATAGAAAACACTCTTTTAAGTCTCCGACTTGCATAAACAAATATTATGCTATAATCTATATAACAATGAAGTAGGTAGGCCTTTACATACTGATATGGAAAGAAGTCTACAAGATGTTTATTGAACAGGCAAGTTATAGCCTAATTCTGTTTTTATATATAGAAAGAATGTAAATATATATAATCTATATGTGTATAACAATAAATGCGCACATATATGCTATATATATGCATAGAAAAAACAGACTTAAGTTGTTACCCCAAGATGGACATGGAAATATAACTTTCCTCTTTTATTTCATATCGTATGATTTTAGTTAAGTTTGTTTCAGCAAGCGCAGGTACATGTGAGCATTTTGCAATTAAACACGATATATGGTGATTTTGTGCTGTGTTAACTTGGCTACACTGGAGCCGCTTCCCAGAATCCCCCTCTCCGAATGATTCTAGGTTAGAGTTGGCTGAAAGAAAAGTTTGCAAGAAATGTACAATGAAGAAGTATATTGGCAGCCTTAATTCTGTGAAAGCCATCATTTTCAGATACAGTGACAAAGACAGGCCCAGAAGTGTTGGGTGGTTGTCATAACTCTTCCCTACGAAGCACCCAGATCTTCCCAGCTAGGGCCCTCCTGACCAATAGCATCCTCAAGTCCTCCCTCCCAGACCGGGCTCCCACCTCAGAAGCTATGAGAGGCAGCAGCCTCCCAGACTCTCCACTGCCCCTTTGCAACCCTGCTTTGGCAGCTGGCATGCCTGGCTGGCTTCCCCACTTCCCTTGCAAGCTCCGACCTGCCCTCTGACTCCTGTGCTCCAGGCGAGCTGATGAAAGCTTTTCCTTGATTTCTCAACTCCCCTTTCTGGGTCTTTACTCCCCAAGCTCGCCCCACATTTGTGTAGGTTTAATTTCAACATAAACTCTGATTTCATAATATTTCTAGTGGTTCTGCTTCCCTGATTGAATCTTGACGGATACCACATATCCATATATATGTAGACATATAGACATATATATATGTGTGTTGACATATACATGTGTCATGTATAATGTGAAGAAATTTTTCTGATGGGAAAGTTGAGTTTCAGTTTTCCCCTTAGAGTCTCACATGCTATTAGTCTGCTGCCTCTAGGCCTGGGATGTTCCTCTGTCACACCCTGGCCCTCTTGGGAACAGAACTGCCTCCCTCTTATGCTCAGATAGCAGGAAACATGGAAAAAAAAAAAAACAAAAAACAAAAAACTAATTCCTAAGGGACATAAGCAGAATTATCACAGAATCAAAACAAGAAATATTCCAGAGAAGACTGGGATTCCACCAGAGCTAAGTCGACTTGAGGGATTCTTGGATTCTGTCATACATCCTGGATTTGATGACTGTCATCTTAAAATCCTTTCCTAGAAATGTCTTTCTTAGACTTTTAGGCCCATCAAAATGCCAATAGGAATGAAGTGAAAAACAGGAAATAAATATTTCAGTTTTGTATTCTATGTGCTGGGTACTCAGCTTGCAAACATCATCTCACTTTATCCTCACAACATCCTGGGAGGTAGAATTTATTACTCAAGCTCTAAGAAGAGAAAAATCGAGGCTCAGAGATGTTAAGTAAATCTCTCAAAGTCACATGGTTAGTTCTCCAGGAGCAAAACCAGGTTTCCAGGTGGTTCAATTTTATTATAAAATATGTGCTCATCCAAATGACACGCTCTTTGAGATAGAAATTCACCCCCCAAAAATAAATAAAAAGATTCACTTCAGTCTGCCACTGCTGCAGAAGCAAACAACCCCAAGATCTCAGTGGCTCACAGTCATAAAACTTACTTCTCACTCACATGGGTGTGTGTTGCCTGGGATCAGCTGAGCTCACATGGCCTCAGGCTGCAGGTCTGGTCAAGGTCTTTTATGTGTTTACATTTTGGTACCAAAGCTGAAGGAGCAGTGATGACTTAGGTGTGTTCTTCCTATGGTGGATGGCAGGTGCAAAGAGGACAAGTGGAAACTTGCCATGTTGCTTAGAGCCTAAGCCCATATCTGGCACACTGCCACTTCCACCTGTATTGCATTGGTCCATAGCCAGTTTGGTCCACAGTCAAAGAAGTGCAGGGAAGGACTTCTCCCACAGTGGGTGGGAAAAGGAGCAAGAGTTCAACAAACATTCCTTCCTAATGCCTAAGTACAAATTTCAGTTTTTCCTCTGAGACAGGTACTTACATCCAAGGAATGAAATCTCCTAGCAGAATCCCATTCAACCAGCATCAGTGTGGATTGCTCCTTAGATAAGCAAATAGTATAACAAAATGACCACTGTATGTATATATTATTTATTATTGGGTAATAATCCACATCCCAAATCAATGCCTTAAATAACAACGAGTTATTTTGCTTGTGAATCTGTAATTTGGACAGGACTCATCTCTGCGTCATGCGGCATCTGCTAGAATGTTTTAAAGGTTGGGGTGACTCAGTGGCTGGGGGCTGTACAGCTGAAGATTCACTTCACTCACACATCTGACAGTGACGTTGAATGTTGGCTGGGATATCATCTGTTGATCAGAATACCTCTGTGTGTCCTGTCCATGGGGCTCCTTGGGTTTCCTCACAGCCTGGTGGCTGAGTTTCAAGTGTGAGTGTTCCAAGAGAACAGGCAGTAGAGGATGGAGATTTTATGATCTACCCTTGGAAGTGGCATAGCTTCACTTCTGCTGTACTGTGTTGGTTGGGTAGTCACAAAAGTCCACTCTGGTTCAAAGGAAGAGATGTGGACCCTTGTCATTTACTGGAAGGAGTGCCCATGTCACATTGTAGAAAGTACGTGTGGGATGGGATATATTATGGGGCCATCTTTGGAAAATGTAATTTGTCAAATCCACATAATAGCAATTCGAGCCATCAAATGGGTGGAGATCATTGTTTTCCCCCCACAGATCAATAAATAAAGGCCACAATAATTATAGTAAGTCTTTCAGTTCCTCTTATGGAAATGGAAAATCCCTCCTTCACATTTGTCATAGGAGCAGTCATACTTACACCATGTGGCCCTAATGGTCACAGCTGACTGGACAAGAGCTATGCACTTGACCCAAATAAGGTCTATCAGAATCATTTACAAATAGATTCCACTTTGGTTTGGGTGCTCTCTTAAACTGAGATGTAAACTGGGGAGCTATTGGCAGTCACCATTTTCTACCCTGTGGCCTGGCAGAGAAAGTCAGCCTCATGTGAGAAAAAACAAGTAGAAGCTAGAATGTGAGACTGAGGAAAAGACTTTTTAGCTTCCCACAGCATTCCAGCTCCTGGTCTTGGCCTTGCTTATGGCCCAGCTGTCTTCCCGCCTTTGGGTTTCTCACAAGCCTTTGTGGTCATGAGGTTAAACCCCTGTTTCTGCTGAAACTAGCTGCAGAGGGTTTCTGTTACTTGCAAACACAGGAGTCCTACATTCTATAAAAATAAAATAATTTTAAGATCCAATACTATGATATAATCAAAATTTATGACATTTGTGATGAAATCTTGTGCAGGAATTGATGCTCGGGTTATTTATTTATTTATTTATTTATTTATTTATTTATTTATTTAAAGAAGGCCCAGGGAGGGATGGTGGCCTGAAAACACATTTGCCAAACCCCCCTTTCTGAAACATTAAAATGAACAAAAACAACAAAAACCATTAAAGGAAACTCCTTATAAGAGGAGGCTACAGAAAAGTCACAACCTCACTCCACAGAGTCCTGGCAACTGACAGGTGCAGTGATATCTGGACCCCATCAAGGGGAGATGCTACAGTCTGACACAGAATTCTCTGACCTTGAGAAGGGTGACATATTTACAAGGAAAGGGGTGGGTTTTTCATGTGTTCCTTAAATAACAATGATTTATTTTGCTCGTGAATCTGTAATTTGGACAGGGCTCCTCTAGTGAGCGGCAGAGCGAGAATGGGATCTCAAAGGGCAACTGCAACAAACTCTTATGTACTCTGATTTGGAAAAAGTCATCGTCACAACAGAGAGGAAGAAAACATGTCAATCTCACATGTAAGCAGATGGTTGGGATGCAAGGTAGACAGTGAGAGGGGAACTTGCCAACTGCAAACAGAGCTTTTGGAAAATTCAGCTCCAGTCACAGCTTGTCAAGTGACTAGTGACCTAGCACAAAGAGTCACTGCAAAACCAAATGTCACAGCAGCACCACATCAACCTTTCTTCCAACTGTTCCCTGATTCTGCGTTTGTTTGGAGGTAAGAAGAGGGAAAAGCCCAAGAGAACACCCCAGATGAAAGATGGGCCTAAATCCTGCTCCTGTTCTCTAATGCCAAGACATTTTAGAAGATGAGAGAAGATTTTACAAAATCCCAGTGCCCAAGCAATATCCCAGATCAATTAAACCAAAATCCCTGGGGTAAACCTAAGCATCAGTACTTTAAAAAATTGACATTCAATATTAATTCCAGGGGGTTAGACACTTATATAACTTATGAAGTGTTTCCCCCAATAGACATCAGTATTTTAAAAAACTCTCCAGGTAGTTTCTGCTGAAGCTAAGGAACTTCTCTAGTTATAATCAATGTTTGTGGGAGTGCAGAGGAACCTATGTCCAGCAAACACTGAGATGCAAGACGCTCACAGGGAACCTCATCATTGCTCACTTCCCATAGTCCTTCATGCTTCTGCTGTTCACTGTGTTTCTTATAGTCAGAATAAATAGGAATACTCTTGTGCCACTATATATATATATGTATTTTCACAGCACTGATATAGCACCTGATGACATTCTATACTGAATCTATACTTATTTGTCTACCCATTTGTTGTTATCTGTCTTCTCCCCTGTAAGGCAAGGTCCATGGATCAACACCACCACATTGCACAGCCCTAGGAGGTGCTATTCATATAGAACACAAAGTTGTGCATGGGGTAGAAATTTCCTCTTATTTACTGTTGTTTCCCAAGTGCCTAGAGTAGTACCTGGAACAAAGGAGATGCTCATAAATATTTTCTGAGTGAATGAATGATGCAGAACATAATAAGAATTTTGTCTATGGAAAGGCCTGATTTCCCTCCGGTCTAGAACCTTATGCTTTTCCTCTTCTTCCTCCTCTTCTCCCCCTTCCCTCTTTTTCCTTTCTTCTTCCTCTCCTTCTCCTTCCCTTTCTTCTACTCTTCCTCCTCTTCCTTCTTCCTCTCCATTAAATTTCCTTTGGAAACAGGATTCCATGATTAAAAATAAAAATTTGAAAACTAATGTTGTATTGAAGATAATGTTCACTTTGCCCCAAATCCTGCCCATCACCCACCTAAAACTCTGCCTTCCTCACTTACTAGCAATGGAACCCAGAGTAAAGTTTTATCCTAAAATGGTTATTATAATAACTAACTTGCTAGACTATTATAGATTAAAGTAGTTCATATATAAAGTACTTGTGACAAAAAAAAAAAAATACATGTCCCATCTCATTAGCATCCAGGGAATTGCAAATTAAAACAAAATAACAATCTTTTTTTCCTATCATATTGGCAAAATTGCTAAATTGAGAAATATATTAATAATATAATGCTAGCTACTGTTAGATAAACCCCCAAATCTCAGCAACTTAATAAAATAAACTTTTTTTTTCAATTAAAGGACCAATCAGTAATGACAAGCAGGAGTGTATACTCTGTTCTGCCAAGTATGGATTCAGGCTGATTCCCTCTTGTGGCTCTTTTACCTCCTGTGGGCCTTGAAGCTCCCCACTAGATCTCTGCCTCTTTTTAGAGGAGGGGTTATGCTAGAGATTTATATGAGCTAGCTCATTACGTCTACCCAACTTTCTTTGACCAAAGCCAGTAACATGCTTTACCTAAAGGCAAGGGCAAAAGCAGCTGGAAAATACAGTTATTTTTTGGCTGGGTGGCTGCTTCTCAGCAACAACCCTAGAAGATAAAACAAGAGCTGTCCACCTAGACCACAGGCCACGTCAGTTTGCTGAGGATGGAGCTAAATGGGTTGGTTCTCTTATATGCAACTGGCAGAAATGTGAATTGGTTACAGGCCCTTGGGAGACCTGGGAGAAGTAACTTTTAAAATTCAAAACATAGTTATGATGTAACCCAGCAATTCTACTTCTTGATACCAAATCCAAGAATCCTAAAGAGGCACACACTAGAATGTTTATTATAACTGTTACAGTCATGAACCCAACCTAAATGTCTATCAATAAGGGAAAGCTCAAATAAACTATGTTTATCCATGCTATGGAATACTATACAATTCTCTTTAATGCAGTAGAGCTACATGTATTGGCCTAGAAATTATACCAAGCCACCTTGTTGAGTGAATACAACAATTTGTAAAACATTACTTACAGTATGATAGTGCTGATATCAAAAGTAGCTATAAAAGTAGCTACATATTTTCTGTGTGGTTGTAAATTTAAGTAATGTATAGGAAAAATGTCTGGAGACACATGGACCAAAAAGAAGTGTAGTCAACTCTAGTGAAAGGTAGGGTGAAGAGGGACAAAGAGAGGCAAGAGGGCTTGGCAGACTCAGGAACATGAAGATCTTATGGCTGACCGAGTACAGACCCAAGGAGGCCTTGCACTCTTGTGGAAAGATGTATTAATTCCACTCTTAGGTATATGTCCGAAAGAATTAAAACACAAACTCAAACAAATAGTTGTATGCAAATGTTAATAGCAGAATTATTCACAATAGCCAAAAGGTGGAAATAACCCAAGTGTCATCAAAAGATGAGTGGATTAACAAAATGTGGCATATACATATAACAGAATTATTCAGCCACAAAAATGAATCAAGTTATAATACTTACTACAACATGGATGAACCCTAAAAACATTAAGCTAAGTGAAATAAATCAAACACAAAAGAAAAATGTTGTATGATTCCACTTATATGCAATGTCTGGAATAGACAAATTCATATACAGAAAGTACAAAAGTAGGTTACTAGAGGCAGAGGAAATGCAAATTATTGCCTAATGATTGCAAAGTTTCTGGATGGTATAAACATTTTTGAAAATATTGTAAATGGTGGTGATGATTCACAAAACATTGTGAATGTGATTAACGCCACTGAATCTTACAATTAAAAATGACTACAATGACAAATTTTATATTATATGTATTTTACCAAAATTGTAAAAATGAAAAAAATAATTGAATAATCTACACTTAAACCTCAAAAAAAAAAAAAAAAAAAGATGACAATATATTCTCAATTTGCCTTCAGAGAGAGTCATAGTGTCTTTTTAAGTCAAAAGAAGAGGAATGAGGATTATTAGGGACTCTTCTAGAAATCAAATTTTCCTTCTCTGTCTCAAGACATGGTTTTTAACATTTAGGTGTCTACTTTTGCTGTAGACAGTTTAAAAATGACAGACTTGTGTAAGGAAGGGGAAGAATGTAATTAAATCTGATGAGGTGTGTGCTATACAGGTAGGTCCCTTTCATAGGAAGTCTGGTAAGTTTAGTCACCTACTGAGAGAAGCCAATAATTGAGGTACAGAATAGGAGGGAAATTGTAGGAAGTTTGCCTTTAAATCAGATGGATGGCAGTCCCTCTTCCTCCCTGGACTAATTATTGATGCAGCTCTCCCTATCTTGTGTATTTTGAGGGGGTGGAGGGAGAGTGATTAAATGATTTATGTGTTTAATTTCCCTCCATGCTCAGAAGGCTGCAGTCCTGCACTGGAACACAGGGAAATTAATTAAAATAACAATTGTCCGGAGCACAACCACTAGCAATCAGCAAGAGGAGCTGTTTTCCTCCTTTGGAATTAGAATCATGATCCCTCCCAGCTGCCTGGGGTCATCTCCTCAGCCTTTGAGGCTAGCATGGAATTTTCAAAGCTAACAAGATTTAACCTTAGCTAACGAGGTCAGTTAGGAAAAGTAACAGATTCTCCAGGCTCCAACGAGCAAGGAAAGTTTGTCTCATTGGTCTCTGCTTTGCTCCTGCTGTTCAGGGTCTCCGGTTCTTAAATAAATACACTTGTAATCAAGTCAAGTTAACAAATATTTATTGAAAGAGTGGTGAAGTGTGAGAGGATAAGGTTTCTGCGTGGGACTGAGGGGACAGGGGTCATAGGGAATGACAGGAGTGGGAAAGAATTTCTGTTTGGGATGCAGTGTTGTGCATGGAAGGGCACAGGTGTGGAGCCAGCAGGCCTTGCTACTTATTAACTTCCATGACCTTGAGCAAATGACCCTTACTCTCTGAGCCACAGCTTCCTTGTCTGCACAGCGGGGACAGTAGTAATGTCCCCCACATGGTGTTGCATGCTTATAAGGGAGAGATGTGTAAAGGCCTGGCACAGAGTAAAGCTCACTAAACGTTTGGCATTTTCAATGCTGTTGGCTGCAAGTCACAGAAGTGAAGAAATGAGGTCTGAACACTCAGAAGAGGACACTTAGGGGTGAGACAAGAGAAGGGGCATTGGGATGGATACCATGTCAACCGACAAGCTGGAAATTGGAAAGGAACTTAGTGAAAGTGTTATACTCATGACTGCACTTCCAGTATAAAGAACACATATAGGGCAAGGTCTGGAAGGGTTTTGGATGCAGGTCTTCGATACAGGTCTTCATGCCCTGTCCCCATGGAGTCAGAGGCCTCACTCTCCCTGTAGATCAGTGTGTCTACCAGCTAGGAGGGGTTACCAAGCCTCAATGTCCAGAGATTTTATTGAGGCTTCATTACATAAGCACAATTGAACGAATCATTGGTCATGTGATTAAACTCAATTTCCAGGCCCCCTTCCCACCCTGGAAGTGGAGTGACTGAAAATTCCAATGGGTTAATCACGTGCTTGGTCTTTCTAGTGATCAGCTAGAAACCCACCCTGATTGTCTCATTAGCATAACAGACACTCTTACTATACAAGGAATTCTAAGTTTTTGAAGCTCTGTGCTAGGAACCAGGAATAAAGATCTATCCTATATTATACCATAGGCTTAGAACTGAGAGAACTGGGAACTGGGATCTAGTTTCACTGGGTTTGACCAGGACCTACCTTGATTTATTTCTATCCTCCCCCAAAGCCTTGTTATAGATGATGCTGACATTCAGAGAATGTTCAGAGAATGCTTCACAGCCAGATAATGAAATGTCCCCGATGGGGTGCAGCGTTCCCGGAGGTACTGCAATTCCGGGTTGATGTGCACCTGGGACAAAGCAAGCTCCTCTTCCATCTCCCTGTTCCAAAAATCCATTTATTTTCATTTTTTAAAAAATGTTTATTGATGTTAGAGAGAAAGGAAGGATAAGAGAGAGAGAGAAACATCAATATGAGAGAGAAACATTGATTGGTTGCCTCCTATATGCACCCCAACTGGGGATTAAACCCACAACCTAGCTATGTGCCCTCATCAGGAATCAAACCGGGAACTGGGAAGTGGAGTCTTTTCATTCTGTTCTTGCTTAGATTATGTTTTTCTTCTCCATGAAAACCTGTGATGTTGTGGAACATAGAAGACAAGAGGAAAAGGGGCCCAAGTATACTTGAAGCTTCTACTTGGTGTGAGCAAGCATGGGATGGGAGCAGCCTTGTTCCTTTGATCAGGAGGTGGCTATCTTTTGCCAACCAAAATAGTGGACTTACTGAGACCAAAGTGGGATTTCAGGTGCCTCCAAACAGAATGCTCTCGCATGAAATGGTGGGCGAACTTTGCTATCCAGGGCCTTAAGTCCTCAAACGTAGACTTTAGCACAATCCTGGGACCATGTGGCCACCAAGTGAAACTGACATGTCCAGGCCAAAGCAGGGGGAAGCCGTGCTTGTATTCCCCCCGAGTGGGAGTCCTGTTCTGCCACACTCTTCACGTGGAAGGGAACACATTTTACACCTTCTGTGCAGCGCTCACTTCTGCTGTCCTTGAGAAATGTCATTTATCCAAGCAAGAAAGTAAATCTCTGAGATGACCTCATTGTATCATTGTCCCCAGTCCTTCACTTTTCCTGCCCACCCCATCACTCACACTCTGTTTCCCTTGACACTGATTACTGCCTGGACTCTGAATGTGGATCATCTGCTTTAATTAATTGTTATTAATTACCTACTGTAGGTTTGGAATAGTTGTGGTTACTTCCACTTACATTATTTATCATTTTCTTTTATACCATTGTTCCTTTTGAAAATCACCTGCCTATCATCTCATGCATTTAAAGAATCTCTATTTAAAAGTGATACGAATAACCGACAACTCAGTCTGCTTTCCTTTGCTAACATGTGCTGGCTGGAGGAAAAGGCTATACCTGTTTGGAAAACTTAAGTGCTTTATTGTGGGCATCATGGAGAAGTTCCTTCATTTCTCTGGTTTAGCTTAGAGTGAGGATCCTAACCAGGGATTTTTCAGGCAATAGTCTAGAAATCTACTTACTTGTGGCCTTGCTTCTGGATCGCGAAATGTTCCCAGGTCAAAATCCATCCCCCTCCTCCATATATGGTGGGCGCGGAGATTAAGTGGAGAAAGAGAAGAAGCAGGAACGGCAAATCAGGGTTGATGTAAGAATTGAATGTGAAACAGAGAGGGAAGAGGTAAGTAGGTGAAAGGTCTGAGCTATGCAATGTCCACCAGGTCGTGTTATCCATAGATATTGGTGAGCTAGATAATACTGCATAGGTATTTGGTGGTTCAGTGTTGTGGCAGGGTGATGGGACCTCAAGAATTCCTCAAATGGATCAATCAGCCACCTCCTGTGGCTGTGCTCAGTAAGGGACTAACTGTGAACCATGATGGGTCAAATTATTTGTTTTCTATTTATTTTAAAAATTAAAAAATAAGGGATAGCTTACATGCAGCAAAGTTCACAAACTTTAAATATACAGCTCAGTGAATTTGGCTGTGTCTATTCTGTGTGACCCATCACCCAGATCAAGATCTAGAACATCTGCCGCATCCCAAAAGGGGCTATATCCTTTCTGTCAGTGTCCTACAAAGATAACCATTATTTAACTTTTCTCATTATTGTTAGTTTTGTCTGAACTTGAGTTTCATATAAATGAAATTAGGCAGCATGCAATCTTTTGTATTTACTTTTGTTGAAACACCATCCTTATTATGGGATGTGGCAGTATTGTGCTATTTTTCATTTGTGAGTAGTAGTATATAGTAATAGTAGCATGAATATATCCCAAAGTGTTCATCAATTTTGTTGATGAATACTTGGGTTGTTTCTAGTTTAGTGTATTATGCACAATGTTGCTATTGACACTTTTATAAATGCCTGTGGTGAAAATATGTACTAATTTCTTTTGGACATATACCTAGGAATCATAGGGTAGTTAGGTTTAACTTTATAAGAGAGTATAATACAATTTTTCAAGGCACTTGTACCAATTTTTGCTCCCACCTGAAATAGATGATAATTCCAGTGAAGACTAGGGACAATATCCACATCTTTGCCACCTTTTGATTTTCTGACTTTTTATTTGTCATTCTATATTCTAGTGGATGTACATTGTGGTTTTAATTTGTTATTTGTTCTTAAGATTTTAAAAAATGTTCCTGTTTGCTGTTATGACATTCAGAATTAGAATGAAAACAAATAACTGAATTAGTTTTGTTGTTTTTATATTTTTGCTCTCTTGGATATGTAAAGCAGTGTTTGATGGATTGAATGAGATCATCTCAGATTTGCAAAAATGTAGCAATTAAAGTAATGGACTCCAGTAGTCATTAGCATTTCCATTACTAAGGGACCCTTTCAAAACTTTCAGTCTCCTCTTAGTATCTGAACCTATGGGAACTTTGTGGGGTTTGTTTTCCACAATTTATATTTTGGATAAAGGAACTCACTGCAGAACCATTTAAAATACATATATTCTTAAAGACTGAAAATGCAAGAAAGATTGAAATAAAAATAACCCAATTGATTTCTGCTAGAATCAATTTTCAACAGCAAATATTTGTTTAAGTTTTAGAAAATCATTTATTTGATTTTGGAATAATCACTTAATGTATACATGTCTTGAGCAGGAGATAAAGAACAATCTGTGGTCTTGAACAGTTATTTACTTGTTTTATGAGTTTTCTGCCTTGTAAGTTAAATAATTTAAAATTCCTTCTGAGGAGGGACTGTGTCTGTTGGGCATGCTAGCATGCTGACTGGTGTAACAACTAGGACAGTGCCTGGCACATAGTAAGTGTTCAGTAAAGTATTTGTTAAATGAATGAGTTAAAACTGTTTGTTTTCATACATATTCAGTGCCTAGAACAAAGCTTTGCAAATGACAGGTGACACAGAAATGTTTATGAACAGAAAGTAGAAAAGTTAGAAAGAAAGAAGAATGAATGAGTACAAGGAAGGAAAGAAAAATTAGTTGTGGCAAGGTTCCCTTTACATAAGCCAGGGCTTTTTTCTTTTCATAGTGTGTGCGCCACACAACAAACATCCAGATATCCACCTGGATGTCCCACAGACCTGTCTATTCAATGTGTTCAAAAATGAACTCACCACAGATTGATATAACCTATCTTCAAGACCTTCTCCTCTTACATATCCACTTAGTTAATACTATTCCAACCTAGCATTCTCTCCCAAGCCAGGATATTTCGAGTAATCCTCAACTTCTCTCTCTTCCTCACCAAGCTGTTCATTCATAAGTTGGTTTATTCAACAAGTATTTATTGAAAAGCTTTCATGCACTTGACTTTGTTGCTGGTATTGGTGACATGCCTTTTGACAATCTTTTCCTGAGAAGTACTTTTCTTAGTCAAGAACCCAACTATTAAAATTTTGATTCTCTAGGCAACAGACTATCATTGGAGACATGCTCCAGACTTGAGAACAAAGACTGACAACTTCATTGCACAGCTGAATTTTCCATTTATAAAGGGTGGCTCAAGGGTGACTCAGCTCATGACCATTTCTATTGAACTGCCATGCCTAGATGAAATAAATATCTCCATTCACAAAATTTTTTCCTCCTCTTTGTTACCATTGCAGTAAAGAGACAGCATGTACGTAATTGGATTTCTCAGTGGTGTGAGGAATCAATAACTCAATTAGAGATAGAATTTGGTGTGGATCAACCTGGCTGGTTTAGCTCAGTGGATTGAGCGTCGGCCTGCGAGCTAAGTGTCGCTGGTTCGATCTTCCAGTCAGGGCACATCAGAGAAGGAAAACTCTGACTCCAAAAAACCTCCGCTGCCTTGCGGCATACCTCTTCAGGGGAAAGGCTAAGGGAGTAAACCCCGACAGAAAATCCGGAGTCGGAGTCCCTAAGGCGGTTTGACGTTGTAGTCAACACCGGCAACTCCTGCGGCGCACCTGAAGCCAAGCTGTATTGACTCCGTCTTTCCCTTGGATCCTTCAGTTGCAAAGAGAGGGGGGGGTCTGCTGCATGGGCAACAGCAGACCCTCCATATCACCCTGCCCAGGCTCTGTAGCTTCAGCTTCACTGGAGAGGACACTCCAGCGTCATCGCAAGATGTCGATTCAACACGGGAAGAGACAGATACCGTGTCACTCCCGAGTCGGACTGCACAGCCATTCTTGTCGGTGCAGATAGACTCTTAAGAAGCTACACCATCGTCTCTCGAGACAGACGGCTGCCGACGACAACAGGGTTTGTGATGCTCAGTGGAAGGTCGTTTGTATATATTCATGAAGTCATGGAACATATTGACCCACGGGAAGAATAATAGAAAGTACCTCGGATCCAGAATGCTCACTTGCTGATGATGTCAATGTCAAACTCTAGACAGTGGAAATGACAACAGAATGAGATATCACAAGAACATTCCATTTATAATCATTTGATAGCAGTTATTATGGATAAGGCAAATATAAGTACAACCTGAATTAGAAATATCAGACTCTCCAAAGACTTACACTTGCAAAATTTAATTCTCACGCAGTTCCCCCTTCCTCTGCCTACGCTGAAATCCCCCCATACTCTGTCCGCACTCTCCCCTCCAGACCCAGACAACAGTTAAAAAGGAAGCTGATACAAAGACCTGCCTGACCTTCTATTTCTTTCTAAATATTCCCTTTTCTGTTGCCTTTCACCATTCACAATCAATTAATTCTACACCAGACAACACATTTCTAATTTGTAAGCCATCTATAAACATTGTGTCTCCTCCTTGTTCTCCTCTTCTTTGTTCTCTTTATTTCCTCTGTTGTGCCCTCACCTACTCTCTGTGGTCTAAATGTGAACTAAAAACAACCTTAATCAAGGTTGATGTGAGTAATGCTTGGGCTACACTTCAAGAAGAATTGAAGTGTTTAATGCTATCTGCTGGAGTCTAGATATCATCAATTCTTTATCAACCTTCTTTTCCTCCTCTAATAAGTTTTCTTGTTATCAACTATCAATATTCAAGAAAAAAAAAAGAGTCTTGCTCATACTCAATGTTAGCATTTGGTGCTCTGTTTATGGATAGTGAAAGACTATAACTTTATATTTCTGTTGTGAATATGCAGTATTTCAGCCAAATTGAGTGAAATAGACTTTTAGGGGGACACAACCACCATTAGGACTATTATTACTAAGAAAAATTTCAGTGGAAGTTTCTAACTATCAAAACTGCAACATCCCTTTGGAACCCAATCTATAAATTGGAACTTCCAGATTGGTTAGTACCTTGTTTCCTGGGTGTATCTTTCTGTTTTATTATTTATAAAGCTATGCATTTTTTACATAGGTTTTGGAGAAAAGACATTGATACCTTTTATATGTAGCAAGTCTATACAAGCATTATACCCTTGTGTGCATGTGCACATATGCACATGCATACACACAAGAGGAAATGAGAAGGTTAAGAGAGATGGCTACCTCTGTCCCCAAACTTCATCTCCCTGGCCACTTATCGGGATGGGTGAGTGGGAGATGTACTCCAATTTGACCCAAAGAGCCCAGAAGGCAGAGAAAAACACAGCTGTGAGGGGTGAGGAACACCTTCCATTCCAAGGCTCCCAACAGCATAGAAAACCAAGGTAAGAACCGAAGAGGAATGACTGTGGGAGAACTGGGTAACAGACTTCCAGTTGTATCCATTCCCCAGATCTCCACATGCAAGGTTATCTGGCCATTTTTGAACATAGTGTTCAGCCCCTGAACCAGGAAATGCTGGCAATTGGAACCCACGTACTTCTCATGACCTTGTGGACCAAAGTATCAATTCTTCTGATTCAAACCAATTCTTTTGCAATTACTCATTGATCTTAATTTCCCCCTAATTTATAGCCAAATACACCACTTATTCATAGAAAATGTCTTTCCGTAACCCATCTAGCTCTTCTTGCTGCCCTCCTTTCTTTTCTTTTTCACTCTCAGTATGTCTCTGAGGTTCTAGATAGACACTACATTATCTTTATTTATAAGTTAGGAAATTGAAGCCTATGAAGTTTAAGTAACAGGCCAATGGTCCCATGGGTAAAAATGGAGAGAGATGTGAACCCAAGTCTTCTGACTCCAGAACCTGAGCTCTTAATCTTCATGCTATACAACCTCTCCAATAGAAAAAAGAATAGTATAATAATAGCATGTGTCTCCTAGAAACTATTAGAGAATTAAATAAAATTATTTAGGTTCAGCACCCGGCATATAGCAAGATGTAACAAATGTTAATAATGATGATAAAAATAAGCATAATGATAATAATGATGAAACAAGAAGATGAAGAAAAAGAGAAGGAAAAGGAGGAGAGGAGAAGGAAGGCAAAGAAAAGGAAGAGAAACATCAGCAGTTTCACTTCTCTGTCTCCTTTAGTAATGATCCCAACTGTTTATTATAAAAGGTGGATAGCTGTCATCGTGGGAAAGAGCAGGGTTAGGAGGGGTTGGAGAGGTACTATAATTTGGAGAAAAGGCTTAGCCTGTATGGAATTTGAGGAAGGGTTTACTTTTTGAGCTTGAGATGTATTGCTCATCTCTTTGCTTCCAACAAACATCCTGAAGGCTATGTAGTCCCCTAAGATTTTACAAGTCAAACTTATTTTGGGTTCAATTCCTTACCCTGGAAATCCAGAGAGACCTTGGTTTCAGAGGATGGTGAGATGTGAAAGTGGAGGGGTGTTCGACAGACCAGGGTCCAGTGCTCTGACATCAATAACAGGTCTTCTTCTAATTCAGACCTTAATCTCAGAAAGACTTGAGCCAATTGATCATGTTCTGAATACCACACTGTTGATCTCAGACAATAGTGTGTACAAGTAGCCTGTCCCACTGTTAAAGGCCTCTTCAGGGGTAGGATAGGGAAAGAGTTTAAGGAAAGATCCATCAACCTAGCCATCAGAAGACATCTAATCAAATGTGTTAAACTCTGCATCAAGGGTGAGGTTATTGGATATTAATTACCAGAGGCCTCCTAACACTGCTATGGAGAATGCAAATCTAAGCCAAAAGCAAATATCAACACACTAATGTGTCCCTGTGATAGTTGGAGAGAGAGGCCCACCATATGAGCAGAAGAGAAGGCCAGAAATGCAGACCCATGCATGAGCAAGACCGTTAGTGCCAGGGATTCTGACTCATAAGTAGGTGTGATCTAATTATTTCTGCCCTAAACAGTTAGAATATCAACTGTGCCTTTGTTAACAGACTGACACTAGTGAGGGGAGGGCAATACCCAGCCAGAAGTGGAAGCAAAAGGAGATATTTCCTGCCTCCACAGGATACACCTATTAATACCTCCAATTTCTCATCTATAAAATGGAAATTTTATTGAACAATCACTTACTTCCCTAAAATCTGGCACAATTTGATATTGCTGAGTAACATGTTCCCTCCACTAACCTGGCTGTAAGTGTTATGAGCCCAGCTAGAATAACTTCAGGTATCTAATAATTCTAGTGACTGTACCACTTGCCCACACATCCTGGTCAGTCTTATGCCTTTCCTTCCAGGTCATGACCACATAGGAGCTCAGAGGAGAAGAAATTGTATGTGATGAATATGTCTTCTTGGTTTCCTACGAGAGGACTAGGTTTCAGCTGGGTCTTGAAACATGGTTGAGATTAAGGCAAGTAGAAATTCTAGGAGAAGGTATCCTTAATTTTGGAAATGGTAAAAACATCACATAGTTAATGTGGTGATGAGTCTAGGAAGATGGGAGATCCATCTACAGATTTAGAGTGGGAAATCTGACTGGACTGTAAATCATGGTACCAAGGGAAGGATGGGAGGGAAGCTGAAATCCCTGGACATACTGGCAGTTCATCATGGCCATGAGATGGGGGAGAAGGGTGTTCACTCATGTCCCAGGGCTCAGATGAGGGATAAGCCTGTCTCCACTCTGAGAGTTAGGTGAAAACCTATGGGAGAGGGCGGTCCCAGAGCTCCTACCGAGGCATTCCTAACCTTTTTTTGTGTCATGGATTCCTCTGGACTTCTAATGAAGCTAACTGATCCTACCTCAGAATGATGTTTTAAATAAGATGGTGTAAAAATACAAAAGAAGCCAATTATGTTAAAATACAATTATCAAAATATTTTTTTAATGTGTGTTTCCTTGTTAATGCATTAAATCATGCTTTTCACACTATCTTTGGGGAAGGACCAACTTATTTGTACAATCCATTTTGGCCTGACAACTTTTATAAAATAGAATAAAAATATAAAATAAAAGAGAATTTGAAATGCAAACCCCAACTTTTATTATTTGAGTCAAAAGACATTAAATTTTTTGTTGTTATTCAAAATTATTTAATTATTATTAAATTATTCAAATTGTTTTAAAAGTTTCTAAATGTTTACACCCAATTCCTATATTCTCTTATCATGAACCTGTAATAATTCATGGACTGGCAGTAGTTGCCAGACCAATGCTCTGAATAGCTCTGTATTAAATACAAGACCTAGCTGTGAGTCTAATAACAATACTAATTTTGAGGTCATGATGAGCATAAATAATCTATTACTGGCATGTGAAATATCTGTTAATTGTATTGGTGAAAATAATCACAGCTATTACTCATTCCATTAGACTATGTTGACTACATGATAATGAAAAGACATATTAAATTCACCATAGATTGGTGAAAATTAAATTTTAATTTTTCCTGTGTTAGTCCACAGCCCCCATCAATTCTGTTCCTAGGCCCTCTTGGAGCTCCAAATTAAGGCAGTGGGAGTGAAGACTATAAAAGTAGTCAAGAAAACTTAATTTTCTAGAAGACTGGAAAAGTGCCCCATGACCACAAGGCAGGATCTCCCTAAAACCTCAACCAGACAATGCCTTCTTTTATCTTGGGTCACAAGGTCATAATGTAACTCTTGTGGTTCAGACCAGGGGAGGAAGCTGCCTGCACCATGGACTGGCACAGGCCCAGAGTCAAGGTAAGGGGGGGCTCTGGCAGGAGCAGAAACCTCAGCAGGAAAGGAAAGAGAAGTGACAGCCACAGGGGCAGATGGAGGAAGTGTTACAGAGTCCCATCTGGGTCGCCAAATTGTTACAGAGCCCCTGGGCTGCTCCAATTGAAAACAAACCCACGGGCTCTTTAGTTAGGGGTCTGATTGCCCGCCGCCAAAATTATAACTCTGAATATTATAGTTGAGTGAAAAGAAAATTGTTTGTTTAACAGTTACCCATATCCTTGCCTCCCCTCTACCAAACCTAGCCAGTTTTAGGGGGGTCAGAAACACTGTTTCCCTACTTCCTAGGCACAGTTCAGCTTTACCAGCAGCTGCCAATCACTCAGTCTGATTGGGGAGGTCCTTTCTGTGCTGTGGTGCCCTCCAGGTCTCAATGCAGGACCACCTGGATTCTCAGCCTCCTTGCAAACTGTCTTCTCTCTTTAAACCACATGGATCTCCTCTCCTTCTCCAGAGCACCTCTGCGAACACCCACCAGCGAGGAAGACAGCCCTAGAGCGTGCCCCCCCTAAAGTGTTCACAGCTGCCTATATATCCCTGACTGCGTCCTCTGACGCAGTGGGTGTTGCCAATAGTTCTGACCATTCACAGAACCCCATGTAGGCTCTGTGTGCTTTCCATACCATCACCTGGTTCAAGACTCCTCCCATCCACCTGAGGCCTTGGAAGCATCCAGGCAATTTTACATAATGAAAGACACCAGCCATCAGCCTCAGGCATGTGGAGGCATTCTGAAAGCTGCTTCCTTCTCCCCACCCCCCAGCCACAAACTCCAGGGATTTTTGGACTCCCCTGTTTCTGTAACAGAAGCAGTTAGCCTGGAAAAGGAAGCTTGCCAGCTGCCTTGGTTTCTGCAGGGTTCAGAGGAGCACAGGAGCCTGAGGGAGACTTTTGGGACTCTAGTAGAGACCACTTTTTATTTTCAGAATTGCATTTTTTTTTTACCATTGTTTTTATCAAGGCTCAGAGGCTTCCTTGACTTATTTATGGCCCCCTATTACTGAAAGCTACCTTGTACCAAACATGGAAGCAAGCACGTTGCTTCTTATTCCATCACAAAAGCCACCCTGTGGAATATATGCCATCATTATCTCCATATAACAAGTACGAAAACAAGCTGAAGGCTATCCAGCTGGCTGGACAGTAAACAGCATATCTGGGACCTAATCAGGACCCTCTGAAGGCAGAGCCTGTGATGATGGCATGCCCCCCATGCCAAATTCTCAATTGACTCAGAGTGATACAGGCAAGTTCTCTTGAGCTTCAGGGGAATTGGATCTACTGTTTGGGAAGTGCAAGGAAAAACATAATCTTCCACTCTCAACATTGCCTCTATTGTTTGCGTCACACAATATAGCACGTTTCATTTTACTTTATTTTATTTAAGGAAGAAATATGTACATGAGGCAGGGAACATGACCTGGCTGACTGCAGGATGGCCCTGTGTTAGCATCCAGGCCCCCACTTGGCCCTGGAATGTTTCCAAGGGCAGCAAAAGACTTGGTGTAGCTTAAGAATCTGCAATTGGGGTCAACAGTGCCCCCTAGAGGGCTTGGGTCTGCACTGCTAAGAAGGAGAGTTGGCCCAGCCTCCCAGGTCCCTGGAGTTTCTTAGTTGGCCAATTTTGGTGGCAATTGAGGTAAGCAGGATTTTTTTTCACAGGAAATGAGCAGCACCTGGAAGTAGCCACCAGATAATCAGAGAATATCAGAGACAACCAAGACCTATCCATGCCTGTAGTTGGCAGATAACTCATGGGGCTACCTTAACAAATGGTGGCCAGAGGAAAGTGAAGGGAAGGAGGGCTCTCCTGGAACCATGCTTAGTGAGTTTCTAGATCAGGGATTCAGGGCTAAGCTGAGACCTGACGGATGAGGCTCAGGCTCAGTTCTTTCAGTCATGGAAACTTGGATAGTCACTGCGTATAGGGTGCTCAGTCCCATAATTACAAATGGGAAACTACTGAGAGGATTAAAGTGAAAGAATTTTGTCTACATGTTTAGGTCTTATTTCCAATAGTTAAAGCACTACCTGGTTTGTAGGTTCTGTCCCTCTGTTTTCTCTCTGACCATCAGGAATAAGCATAGTTGGGCTCTATAAAGACAAAGAAGTTCCTTATTTTAAAGTGCAGGAAACCCATATGGATCCAAAGCTTTATTTCAGAGGAAGTTGCTGTCCTCTCTGTAGGAAACCAGGTATCCTGGGGATGAAGACTCTTCCGAAAAGATCTATGTGGTGTCATGGACAAAGAACAGGAATAAGACAAGGATGCCTGCTTTCACCATTGCTATTCATTGTGGTACTGGAACTCCTAGTCAGAGCAATTCTGTAGAAAAAAGAAGAAGTAAGAGGAATTCATATTGGAAAGGAAGAAATAAACTATCTTTACTTAGAGATGACACGATCCTGTGTATAGAAAACCCCAAAGAATCTAAAAAAACAAAACAAACAAACAAAAAGGCCCTCAGAGGTAATAAACTTAGCAAAGTTGCAAAGTACAATATCGATACCCCAAAACCACTTGTGCTTTGATGTACCATCACTAAACAATCTAGAGAGGACATTAAGAAAGCAACCTAGGAGGCAAATGACTTGTACACTGAATATAATAAAACAGAGCTGGAAGAAATTAAAGAAGACCTAAATATATAGAAAGGCATCTCATGTTCATGGATTGGGAGAGTTAATATTGTTCAGATGTCAGTACTACCCAAAGAGATCAACAGATGCAATGTAATCCCAACGAAAATCTTAATGGCTTTTTTTTTTTTTTTTAAGAAATCGAAAAGCCAAACTTCAAAATCTTTATGACATTGGATTTGGCAATGGATTCTTAGGTGTGATACCAAAAGCATAAGCAACAAAATAAATTGGATTTCATCAAAATCACAAACTTCTGCACATCAAAGGACATTATCAAAAAAAGAAAAAACAACTTTTAGAATGGCATAAAATATTTGCAAGTCATATATCTGATGAGTCTAGTGTGCAAACTCTACAAAGAATTCTTACAACACAGCAACAAAAAACATGCAACCTCATTTAAAAATTGACAAAGGACTTGAATACTGTATACGAGTTCTGTCTGGAAAAATCCCAGCCATTGTTGATATAACAAGAATGGTTTGCATGACATCAATGTAACCTGGCAGCCAAGGAGAGTGAACTGGAATGAGCATGCGTGAACAATGGTACCTTCACTGTACTGGTCAGTGGGGGTGGTAGACACTACTGAGTGAGCATGTGTACTGTGTGGACATCACATTCAAAATGACTTAGTAGAGCAACAAATCTACATCAGATTTGTGTTAAGCTTGAACAATCCTCTGAGAAAACTATTCAGATGATTCAGAAGGTCACAACTATGGGCAACTGGTGATGGGCAGCTTCATCATGACAAGGTGCCTACTCATGAATCATGTCTTGTCTCATGCAGAGTGTTTCAGTGAAACATCAAATTACCCAGGTGACTCAGCCCCACTACAGCCCAGATTTGGTGTAATGCTACTTCTGGCTTTTCCCAGAACTAAAATCACCTTTGAAAGGGAAGAGATTTCAGACCATCGATGAGATTCAGGAAAATCTGAGGGGGCAGCTGATGGCGACTGGGAGAACTGTGTGAGGTCCCAAGGTACCTACTTTCAAGAGGACTGAGGAATCATTGTCCTATGTACAATGTTTCTTGTGTCCTGTATCTTCTTCAATAAATGTCTCTATTTGTCATAGTACATGGATGGATGCTTTCTGGACAGGCTTCACATTTTTCCACAGAAGACATACAAATAGCCAACAAATACATGAAAAGATACTCAACATCATTATTTGCATTAGGGCAGTGGTTCTCAACCTTTCTAATGCCACGACACTTTAATACAGTTTCTCATGTTGTGGTGACCCGCAACCATAAAATTATTTTCGTTGCTACTTCATAACTGTAATTTTGTACTGTTATGAATCACAATGTAAATATCTGATATGCAGGATGTATTTTCATTGTTACAAATTGAACATAATTAAAGCATAGTGGTTAATCACAAAAACAATATGTAATTATATATGTGTTTTCCAATGGTCTTAGGCGACCCCTATGAAAGGGTTGTTCGACTCCCAAAGGGGTTGCGACCCACAGGTTGAGAACTGCTGCATTAGGGAAATGCAAATAAAAACCATGATGAAGTAGCACTTCATACCCACTAGGACAGCTATAATTAGCCCTGGCTGAATGTGCCTTCATTGGTTGGAGCATCATTCCATAACTGAAGGGTTGCGGTTTGATTTCTTGTCTGGACACAATACTTAGGTTGTGGCTCTGAAGTACAATTCCCTAGTCCGCATGTACAGGATGCAACCAGTCCATGTTTCTCCCTCTCCCCCTTCCTTTCTCTCTAAAAGTAATGGAAAAAAAAATGTCCTCAGGTGAGAATTTTAAAAAAAATGTGTTGGCAAGAGTTTAGAGCAATTGGAACCCTTGTATATTGATGGTGTGAATACAAAATGGTTCATCCACTGAGGAAAACAGTTTTGTAGTCCTTCAAGAAGTTAAAGAGAAAGCCATCACGTGACCCTATTTCTGCAATTTCACTCCCAATTATATATCTAAAAAAATAAAAACAGGTACTCAAACAAGTACGTGTACACACATTTATCCCAACACTATTTACAATAGCTAAAAGGTATAAATAAGGCAAATGTCCATCAATGAATGACTAGATAAACAAATTCATGTATATACATGCAATGGAATACTATTCAGCCATAAAAGGAAATAAAGTACTTGTATATGCTACAATGCAAATGAACGTCCAAAACATTAAGCCTAGTGGAAGGAGCCAGATACAAAATATCGTATATTATATGATCCCATTTATATAAAATATCCAGAATAGATACATTTTTAGAGATGGGGAGAAACTGCTTAATGGGTAAGGAGTTTTACTTTAAATTATGGAATTATTTTGGTACTAGAGAGAGGTGGTGGTTTACAGTATTGTGAATATACTAAAAACCACTGAATTACTCACTTTAAAATAGTTAAATTTAATGTTGGGTGATTTCACGTCATTAAATTATCTTTAAAATGAAAAAACAAGAGCTTAGGAGTCTAGGATTACTGAGTGATCACTTCTTATGATATAATATGTAATGAGTTTTTAAATGCACAAAACAATAAGGTATAGTGGAAGGTGAAAATTCCCTGATTTAAAAAGAGTGATGAGCATGAACAATATTTTGGAACATCCCCAAGAACTATAACGTGATAGTTACAGTAGTTTCTATTGGTGGCAAAGTCACAGGTACTGTTACCACCACTCTTTTGTTGCTTACATTCACCATAAAAATAAATGTTAAATTTTAGTTACAGGTTGATGAAATAAAAAATAATGTTTTTTTCTTTTCATATATCATGAACCCCCAGGATAGAAATCCTTACTCTAGGACAGTAAAAACTGGAAAAAGATTAAAGGAACTAACTACAGAAAAAAGTAACAGCTGTTATCAACTGAAACTGACCTCTCAGATTAGGGGTCAACAAGTTACAACCCACATGCCAAATCCAGCCCACCACCCATTTTTGCAAAGGACATATTATTGGAACAATTGAGTAAATGAAACAGAACTTGTTTGGCTTGCAAAGCCTAAAATATTTATTATCTGATCCTTTAAAAAAAAAAATAAAAGGTTGCCATCCCCCGCCTTAGAGGAATGCTGCCCAGTTCTCTGGGGATTCCCACCCTCTTAGCTGGCCACCTCATGCGGTTGGGCAAACTGTATACTGTAAGTCGTGCCATGTACAAACACAAGTAAGGTAGCTTTGCCATCCAATATGCCTCTTGAAAATGGCAAATGTTTACTGAAACAAAAAATTAAAATTAAAAATGTATCTTTCATGGGTCTATGCGAGACAATAAGCTAACACCTTATACCTGCCACTGAATATAGCTACAAAATCTGGACAGATTTCATAAAGCAACTATTGGAGGACTTTGGAAAGTAAATAGTAGCAGGCAGATGGGGAAGATCAGCGTTTGAAATAAACCCAAACTGGCAGTGAGGCTGCCATTTTCTCCTCCAGTATACTCCGGCCTGAAGCAGTGCAGCCTGACACCCTGTGGTCGTCACTGGTGGCAACAGAGACAGATTCAGGAAAAGCCCTCTAGTTCCTAGTAGAGGAGTGGGACCTGTCTCTCAACACTTAGACAGAGTGGGGAAATCCCCTGCTGTTGCTGCTGTTGTTGTTTTTCACCTTTCTGTCACAAGCAAGGATCCAAGCACCATCCATGGTGGTGGTGGCCATGACACTGATAACAATGGGATGGTAAAGAAACCCAAAACTCTAAGAAAGGGTAACCCTCCTTTCCAGTCTAAGGCACTGTGGTCTGAAAAGTGTGGAGAAACCTCTATTGTCTTTCTTCTTTCTTTTTCTTCTACCACTTGGCCCCTGAAAGAGGCCCAGTTGCAGGATGTATGGATTGGGTTGGCCAAAGAGTTTGTTTTCCATAAGATGGTTCTAGTAGCCCTTAGTTGTCTTTAACTTCATTTGAAATAATTTTGTTAGATTGTATTGTGACAGCTGTCATATCAGCGTTCATTTAAAAAAACTTATCAAAATTGGCAAATTTTTGTGTAGCCATTTTAATATTGAAGATGGAAGAAAATATGCAACATTTTGGCATATTATGCTTAATTATTTCAAGAAGGGTAAAAATGTCAAAAAAAAAAAGATTTGTGCAATGTACGGAGAAGGTGCTGTGACTCATTGGATGTGTCAAAAGTGGTTTGTGAAGTTTTGTACTAAAGATTTCTTGCTGGTTGGGTAGACCAGTTGAAGTTGATAGCGATTATATCAAGAATTAGTTGAGAACACTCAATGTTATACCACACGGGAGATAGGTGACATACTCAAAATATCCAAATCAACAAAATTATTGGTGAAAATGAAAAATGTATCTTTAATTTTATGGAAAAAAACACAAAGACTTTTTGGCCAACCCAATAACAAAGTGGATTAAATAAAGCCCCTTCTTTCTGGCTGGAGGGCCAAAAAGGTGACTCTCAGGCAACCAGAAAGCATCAGGGAGATCACAGGGATAGAGAATCTTGGGAACATAATCCCCATATTGTCTTGGACTCTTTGGCTGATCCTCATGCTGCACATGTGTGGATCAAATCCTAAACAGTATACCATCCACTCTGAGGACTGAACTACATGGTAGACCACAGCACAGATCCCAGACTGCATCCTTGGTGGCACATACACAGGACAGATCTAAATAACATTGCAAAGTCTTTGAAAACTGATCCAACATTGGAAGTGCCCAGATATTTATAATTTATCTTTTTTTTCTTTCCTGATGTTTAGTGTGCTCATTGTGAGAGAAAGTGAGTGAACAATAAAAAATATGACATTGTAAGAAGCAAACATCAAGGGTCTTAATAGTAACTTGGCTTTGATTATTTTTGTCTTAGAATTGACTTGACCAACTGGGCATCTGGTCACCGTTCTTCCACTGAGTAGTCGTGACCTTGGGAAAACCCCATCAGTTCTCACTGTCTTTTTCGTCTCTCAAATGATCAAATATCCAAATCCTAATGACACCAGAAATTTGGAGCCACGATTCCATTAAATTAAGGATTGAACGTGCTTTCCCAACTCTAGTCTACTCTAGCGACAGGTTATTATTACAAGTTTCTGAAGCACAGTGTGAAAAATATAAAAGTTGGAAACAGAAGGGACTTGGAGCCAACAAAGCTGAAATCCTTCATTTTATTAGGAAGGACCTGAGGTCAGAGTGGGTATAAAGGGACCTATTCAAGATCACACAGTGAGGCAGCCTCAGAGCTTGCTTAGACCTGGGGCTCCTGGCACTTTCCAACGTCTCATTTTCTTTAGCATGCTCCAGTTCAACTTGGAAAGGAGGATTCTTTTCCTTAGTGAGACCTTTCATTTCTCCTCCTCATCCCCGCACCCTTTTCCTCCTCCTCCCCTCCTGGTCCTTCTCTCCCTTCTACTCCACCTCCTTCAACTTGAAGAATAGCCATTTTTAAATGTCCTGGGTCTTTGTTGATTGTGAAATCTGACCTCTGTGCATGCCCACACCATATCCCTGAGTGCCATGGACTTTTTCGGATGCACATTTACTGTGTCAAGAGACTCGTGGTGATGTAGAAAGCCCATTAAAGTACCTACTCCAACCAGACCCAGAGAAAAGCAAAACTGGTTGTCTTTTAGGGATATTGTCTTCCAGGGATTAACTTACCATTGCAAGCAGGGCTACCCTGCTTTGGCTCACAAACTGTTTTCCTGGAAGGTCTTCTGCAGGCCAATGGATCCATAAAAATGTGCTGTTTAAATTCGGGTAAAAGGGTAGAAAGGAAGAGAGAAATGCCAAAATGCCAGAGGAAGAAAGAAATCCCAAACTGAGTTTTCCAGACCAGATTTAAATTTTCTCAGAACATTGTGTTACTTTTTCATTGCTTCAACAATGTTTTTGTAAGTCAGTTTGGTGGCAGCTGTCACAGTCTGTGGAAGAAGCTGTGTGGCATCTCATCAGAGTGCAGCACAAGTGGGGCATTCAGATCCGGAAATTAGAAAGTGTTTCCTTGCTTGCACTACAATGGCTAGACTCACAGATTTGGTTCAGATGTGTCCCAGAATTTTAGCCCGCTGTAGAATTCCTTGGGGCTAAAAATGAAGTTGTCCAATGTGCCTAGTCCTGTGTCAGGTGAAGACACCAACATTATCATTGCCTCCACTCCCATGCTTTCCTGTGCCAGTCATCCAGCTGGGCACTTTGCATACATTTGCTAATATAATAATCCTTGGAGGCAAGTGTGTTACAGTTTCCATTTTACAGATAAGGAAAGCATCCCCAGACCAAACAACTTGTAATCATACAATGTATGGTTCTTTGTCTCTGGCTTCCTTTACTTAGCATGCTTCCTCCTAGGAATGATTCAGAAAACCTGATGCCAAATAACCTTGCCTCATTTATCCTTTTATCATGTCACTTTCCATCTTATGAATACTTCAGCACTTTAAAGCCTTAATCAATTTATATCAATAGATAATTCCATGCCAATGTTTCGGTCTTGCAGTTTTTTAATGAATTTCACTCCTGTTGAACTTAAATAAGGCAGATACTTAGCTTTAATTTCCTATTGGCATTTAATCATTACAGGATTGTCTTTATATAGCTCAGAGCCGACCATCTTCCATCCCTGTGTATTCCCACTCAGAGATACGTTCCTAAGGAATAGAATTTGATTGTCCCAGCTTGGGCATGTGCTCACTTCTGTGATCAATAGGGCAGGGGTAGAAGTTATCCTCGATGAGCTGTTCCATTAGAACAGGATATTTAGGGAGCAATTCTCCCAAAGAGATGCTGGGTAGACAAAAGCTGTAGATGGCCACTACACTGTTTACTCTGACTGTGCATTTGCCCACATTTCCATTCACAGAAGTTCACAAATACTCCCATCCAACATTATATAATAGTACCACATTACCTCAAAAGCACTTCTTTCCATAATCTCACAGCTATTGCACCCAGAAGAAAGGTCATAGGGCCCTTATTCTCCAGGTATATGATATTTATATATACTCATACCTCTGGACTGGACTGTTTCAATGCATGCTAGCCACAACTTCTGACTTTCAACATTGCAACTCTGCCTGTGTACTTTCTGTGGTCGCTGGAGACCTCACTGACCATTCTTAGGACTCACAGGAAGTGTCAAAGGATTATTACTTCTTTTGGATCAGCCTTCAATCAATGACTAACAGAATTGGAAAGATACATATCTAGTTTTCCTCACCCTTATGAAAGTTATTGAAGTAAGTCTTAGGTGCGTATTCCACAGTCTTTCTGGGTTTTTAACCCTTTGGGATTAAACTCCAGTTGCTCACATTGACTAGGTGCAGTAATGTACCCTTTATTGCTTGCCTTGCCTTCCTCAGTCTCACTCTCCCACCCTCCTGCTGGTGCATCCTGGGATGGCCACCCAAATGAATGACTTTGCACACCAATTCTTGTCTTATGTTAGCTTCTAAGTCACTGGGTATTTTTTTCATTCATCCTCCAGGTGTGTCACTATGCCATCTCAAATCTTTGCAACCTATGGACTAAAAGGCAGATTTAACCATGACCAACAGATCCTGTTCTAGAACTGTTCACTAAGCCATAACTATTATTTGTGAGTTCTCCCCTCCTCGGTACATTTGATGTTTAGTAGAATTCCTTCCAGGTGAAATGACCAAAACTTCATTCCTGAAAGGCTTTAGTCTATCAAGATCCTTCATTGTCCCTTTTCTGTATCTTTAACAGGTCATTTCACCATTCTGACATCACTTGCTTCTGAGTTATGGAGAACATGATAAGACCAGCGTATCCCATCAACCCATTGCTTCGCATTTTGCAATCAGAAGTGAGTCCCTTGTTAGGGGAAGTGGTATATGGGATAGGCAGCATAATGGTGGGTAAGGCCCTTGATAACTCCATGGGTGACAGATCAAGCAGGAACAGAAAATCCAGCCCCAGAAGTTTCTAGTTATGTAAGGAAAAATCACTGCATCTTCTGTGATGGAATGAGTGCAATGTAACCAACTAGCTACCAGGTATTTGGTATGGCCACATATGAGGGTTTTGAAGATGATCACTTTGTGGTACTTCGGGCTTTCAACAGTGGTAGTGAGGGAAATTTTTTTCACTGTATCTCCCCTGGTCGAAGGCAATGTGAACAATACCCAGGTGGCTGGGGAAGGTGATGGCTGCCATTCAGAGAAGGTAAGTTAATCTTTGTTTGGTTATTAAGTCTTCTGAAGTGAGAGATTTCTGGTGAAATTTCTATGGAACAGAAATATTTCACATTTGGAAAGCACTTGTATTCCGTAAACCTCCTTATCACTAATATTCCAATCATTCTCCATACCCCCAATTTTCAGGCAAAAAATTAACTGCTGTTTGTTTTTCAGCATAGATCCTTATGTCGATTCATCTCTTTTCCCAAGAAAAGTGGATAATACTATATATTCTTCAAAGTTCTGTGCATAGGAAAATTTTCCATTCTTTATTATCCTCCAAGGCTACCTCTGAGTGGGGCTGTAATACCACAGTAATCCATGATATGTTGTGCACAGTCATTCATAAATAAGGCAATTTCTGCCTCCTCAGTTAACAAATCATAAGACTCCTCCCTTGAGTCCAGGTGCAAATTGAAGGAGGGAGGCAGAGTGGTAGAAATCAGGGTTCTGAGAGACGTTATCTGCCACCAACTCCTGAAACTAACCTGCACATTCAGGACCTACTGAGATCTTGTTAATATCCTTTCACCTCGATGACAGATGTCATTATCAAACATAGCCTAATATCAAGCCTAAAGTTTGATACTTAAAGGACAACTGTCACTTTCTGGAGGCCGATTGTCTTGCTTCAAAACTCTATGATCTTTAACATTCTCCAAAATTAAATCCTGATGTGGCATGGATACTATCCTAAGCTAACTTCTTTGTTCATGATAGTGATTCTCTCTCTCTCTCTCAACATCCTTGTCCTGTATGTTTGGTATGAAGATTAGTCTGTCCTCATAAAATAAATTGGGAAATGTTCACTTTTGGCTAATTTGAAGGGTCCTGACTGGTGTTGTTCAGTTGGTTGGGCATCATCGTGCAAAGTGAAAGGTCACCAGTTCGATTCCCAGTCAGGGCACATACCTGGGTTGTAGGTTTGGTTCCCTGTCAAAGTGTGTGCAAAAGGCAACCAATCAATGTTTCTCTGGCACATCGGTGTTTCTCTCCCTCTCTTGATTCCACCCTTCCTCTCTCTCTAAAAATAAATAAATAAAATCTTATTTAAAAAATTGGAGGAAGCTGAAACAGTTTGAGCAACAAAATGAATAAGTTAATATTGGATTATAACCCAAAATATAAAATAAATATCTATGACTCCAAACAAATAAATGATTGAATAAATAAATGGCAGAGAAGAATTCAAAATAATTTGTGTAGATACTCCCCCTTTAGGAGGTGGGACATAACTCTCCAGCCCTTAAAAGTGTGGCTTTCACATAGTGACTTCCTTCGAAACAAGGAAGAATAACTTTACAGTGGAGAAACCTGACAAACGCTACCTCAGCCAGGGGATTAAACTTAGCATCTTCAGCGATGTTGTATAGATAACATATACCCTGGATAGTATTCAATGAAAATGGCACTTTATCTATGTGGTCTTCCTCCCAATAGCCCACAACCCCAATATAATCATGAGAAATAGATAAAACAGATTTCAGTTGAGGTACATTCCACAAAATCTTTGAGAAGTGCTCCTCAAACAAAAACCTGAGAAACTGTCACAATATAGAAGATCCTAATATGGTATCTTAAATGTGATTCTGGGACCAAAAACCAAACAAAGTGCATATATATAATATTAAGTAAAAACTAAGAAAATAAGAATAATATAAAATTTAGTTAATAATAATGTATCAAATACTAAGTAAGAAGTTAACAAATGGAGAAACTGAGGTGGGGTATACTGTACTATCTTTGCAACTTTTCCATAAATTTAAAACTATTTTAAAATTAAAGTGTATTAAAAAAATAATTATTCTAATTGTCAATCAAGACAAACATATGAGCATTGCTTTACAGTGTTATTACATACACATGTAGCACACTATAATGTATATGGTTCGTGCAACATATATATGAATTAGCATGTTCATAGCAACATAAAAAAACCTCATCAATTGATAATTATATAAATTAAAATTTCTTTCAATTAGAAGCACCTACATGGCTAACCCAATACAGCTGAGATCATAAGGCGTTTAATGGTAGTGGCATTTAATAGTGGTATCCCATGACAGATTTTTAAGCAATAATTGAGAAAATGAACATAAGTAGTTTATTTTAAAAGTGAGCATTGTAGCATCATATGTCATTAGGAAATTGAAATTTTGAACAATAATTAGATACCACCATGCACTTGTTAAAATGGCCCAGCCCTGATGGTGTGGCTTAGTGAGTTGAACATTGTCCTACAAACCAAAAGGTCACCAGTTCTATTCCCAGTCAGGGCACATCCTGGATTGTGAGCCATGTCCCCAGTTGGGACCATGTAAGAGCCAACCGATCAATGTTTCTCTCCTTTTTTTCTGTCCCTTCCCCTCTTCTTAAAACTAAATAAATTCTTTTTTTTTTCTTTAAATGGCTCAAATCCAAAGCACTGACAACACCAAATGCTATTAAAGATGTGGAGCAAGAGGAATTCTCATTCGTTGCTATTGGAAATGCAAAACGATACAGACACTTTGGAAAACAGTTTGGCATTTTCTTATAGAACTAAACACTCTTACTATGTGATCCAGCAATTGCTCTCTTTGGTATTCACCCAAATGAGTTCAAATTTATTTCCACATAAAAATCTGCACACAGATGTTTATAACAGCTCTAGTCATAATGACCAAAACTTAGAAGCAACCAAAATGTCCTTTAGTAGGTGATGGATAAATTGTGGTACAGCTAGACAATGCAAATTTTTTTATGTTCATTTACAGCTTACATTGAATATTATTCTGTATTAGTTTCAATGTGGTTAGACAATCATGTATTTTACAGAGTGGTCCCCCCAATATTTCAAGTACCCACCTGGCCCCATACATAGTTATTACAATATTATTGATTATATTTCTTATGTTGTAATTTATATCTCTATGGCTATTCTGTGACTACCAATTTGTATTTCTTAATCCCCTCACCTTTTTCACCCAGTCCCTCACCCCCCTGCCCTCTCACAGCTGTTACTCTGTTTTCTGTATCTATGAGTCTGTTTCTATTTTGTTTGTCCATTTTGTTCGTCTATTTTGTTCTTTAGACTCTACATATAAGTGACATTTTATGGTACTTGTCTTTCTCCAGACACTGAATATTATTCAGCTCTAAAAAGAAATGAGATATCGAGCCATGAAAAGAAGTGGAAGAACTTAAAGTGCATGTGACTAAGAAAAAGAAGCCAAAGTGAAAAGGCTACATACTATATGATTCCAACTATATGACATTCTAGAAAGAGCAAAACTATGGAGACAGTAACAAAGATCAGTAGTTGCCAGGGATTATGTATGAGAGAGGGATAAATAGGTGAGCAGAGAAGATTTGTAGGGCAGTGAAACTTTTGTAAAAACCCATAGTATGTTCAACACCTAGAGTAAACCCTAATATAAAGAATGAATTTTGGAAGCCCTTACTGCTGTGGCTCAGTGGATTGAGCGTCAGCCTGTGAACCAAGTGTCACTGGTTCGATTCCCAGTCAGGGCACATGACTAGGTTGCACGTCAGGTCCCCAGTTGGGGGCGCGAGTGAGAGGCAACCACACAGTGATGTTTCTCTCCCTCTCTTTCTCCTTTCCTCTCTCTCTAAAAATGAATAAATAAACAAATAAATAAATTATTTTTTTAAAAAAGGAATAAATTTTGGGCAATAATGACATATTAATGCAGATTCGACAAATGTAGGTGTTGATAATGGAAAGGCTGTGCATGCATTGGGTTCAGGTATATGAACAGTTTATACTTTCCAGTCAATTTTGTTGTGAATCTAAACCTATAAAGTCTATTAAAAATTTAAATGACCATTTAAAAGGAAATACATAACCAATGCATATGAGTAAAGCCTTTCCTTTTACTTAAAAACTAATCTATGAGCTGCCCTAGCCTGTATGGCTCAGTTTGTTGTAGCATCATCCTGTGGACTGAAGGGTCTCAGGTTTTGTTCCTGGTCAGGGCACATACCCATGTGGTGGGTTCCATCCCTGGTTGGGGTGTGTACGAACAGGCAACTGATCGATGGTTCTCTCTCACATCAATGCTTTTTTTCCCTTCCCCCTCTCCCTCCCTTTCTCTCTTGCTAAAAGCAATGAAAAAATGTCCTCGGATGAGGATTTAAAAAAAAATCTATGGGCTTAATGAAGATAATTTTTTATTCATATGTACATTAACACTGTATTTTACTAATCTAAGAATGGAAAATTTATCTAAATCTGCATAAATTTAAAACTTTAATTAAGTGACTACTTATGTCTCTGTTATAACAAAATATAAAGTCAATAATGTATTATTTTCACTAATCATTACTTAAAGTACAATTTTGCTTTAATGCTTTATTTTCATAGATATTACTACCTCAAATAATAATAATAGAAAATGAAATAAAAGCCATTTCTTGAACTATGATCTTACACATTTTTTTTAAGTTAAAAAATAAATTGGAGGACTTCAAGAGTGAAACCATCTGGGACTGGAGTTTTTTTATGGGAAGGTTTTTTAGTCATAAATTCAACTTCTTTATCTTGATGTAGGATGTTCAGATTTTTAATTTCTTCTTGTGTTCATAAATTGTGTTTTTCTCATAATTATTTATCCTTTTAGCTCAATTTTCAAACTTATTAGCATAATAAATTTGTTCGTGATATCCTCTAATCATGTTTTTGATGTGTTGTAAAATGTACCTGGGCTTTGTTTTGAGTAGATAAGACATGCAGACATGGAAATGACTGTCACGAAGGAAGCTTTTATCTGAAGTGCCCTATAAGCAGGAAGTACAGCCTACCACGCGGGACGGCCTGTGGAAGCATCAGGGTCAGTCAGAAGACAGAGGGACTGGAGAACATGGGCGAAGTGTTTATCGTAATTTTTGCGGGAATGAATGGGTAAAGCAGGCTAAGCAGGTTTGGTGTTGGCTAGTTTGAACAGTCTCAGCGGGGCTCCGGGATATAGGGGCTGCTCTCCCAACCCATTGTCTGCTACCTGGCCCTGGGGTGAGGAGAGCAGGGAGATGATCACCTGACAGGTGAGAGCCTGGCAAACATGCAAGCCAGTCTTTTACTATCTCTAGGCTAACACTGGGAAGGGCAGACTCCTCAGGATCAGCAAATATCCGAAAATACAGGAAATACAGGAAATAAAAAGACATACTCAATACACGGTGTCTGCTGTATCTGTAGTGATATCCTTTAAAAAAAAAATCCGAGTATTGGTATTTGTGCCACCTCTCTTTTTCTCTTGATTAATCTTGCTAAGGGTTTATGAACTTTATTTCTTTCTCTACTCAAGGGACTAGCATTTGTCTGTGCACTAATCCTCCCCAACTTTATATGGCATAAATTAATGACTACCTGAATTTGATCTGCTTTGAACTCTAGCACCAGTGAAGACTAATGAATCACTTATACTGGATACAAGACATTGCTGTGGTTACTCTGTAGGCCTTGCAGCACAGGTAACAGCCTATCCTCTCCTTTCACAGACACACAGAACCTTAAGGAACCCATGCCTGGGGCGATGTCATTAAAGAGTGGCCCTTAGTGTACCTGCATCAGAATCACCCGGGGCTTAGTAAGTATTCCAGTTCAAGATCCTCAACCCAGACCTACCAAATCAAACATACAGCCAGTAATATGTATTTTAAGAAAATACTTTAGTGAGTCTTTTGCACACTAAAAGTTCTAGAACCACTAAAAGTTTCAGAATAACTGGTGTAATATAAATGTCATAGACCCCACTGTTAGAGTTTATTTCATTTAAATGGGAAGGATAAAACATGGCCACATAAGAAGATTCTAAAGAAAAATAAACCAGGGCACACAGAAATCCAGCAATCAGAAACTACATCATGGTTCTTCAGGATCCATTGCCACTCCTGAGGTTGGATACCTGGCTGATCTCAACACCCCTGTAGTGCTTATTTGTCCAGTTCAAGTGACTGAAACTTTAAAAATTGTACCTAGCAATCAGAAAGTTGAAGTTGCTGGGTCTGCTTCAAGTTCCCCAATCAAGAATCTCATTTCAATCCCAGGAAACAAATGATGACAAAGAAGCCTCTCTAGACTTGAGTTTTAGTTGCTTCCATTAATTACATAAATGAAGGGTGAGATTTCACCTGGACAAGAGCTGGCATAAAATTCTGCTGCAGCCTTTTACAGTTGACCCATAAATCAGAGGCCAAGTCCAAAATTTTTTAAATTGGATGGAGTCATGCATGATTTCATCCAACAGCAATTTTAATGAAATCCTATCCCGACTTGGTAATTACCAGGCTATGACAATTAATTTCTTGCTTTGGATTAAAATTCATTCAGTGCTAGATGGATATTTTAGTCTGGCAAGATGAATTGTACTTCATTTTATCCATGTAAAACTATCAGCTGATGGAAAATTATGAACTGAACAAAAATGGTTTATTAAAAATAGTTCAAGCACAATTAGTACCTAAACAGCCTTCAGATTTTTTAAAAATAGGTTTTATGGACTCAGAGAGGACTGGAGTTCTCAAAATCCTTACAAAAGAATAGGTTTATCTGTGTTCTATATTAGAACACAGAAATAACAGACAAGCCCAGTTTTAATACAGACAATATAATAATATAATGTGTTAATATGGTCAAGCCCAGTCTTCAAAACACTTGAGACACAGAAACACAGATTTGCAAACTTTATCAATAGAGATAGTGACTCATTACAAAGCCAGGCTGGCTTTCTAGTTAGGACCTGTTCCCCACAGATACATTCACTAAGCCATGTCTCTGCTGGTTCTTGGAATAATGCACTTGGGAGGACTTTAAGGATCCCACACTATATCCTGCAACCCTCCCCATGCCTCAATTCTAGTAGTAGCAGTAGTGGTGGTGGTGGTGGTAGTAGTAATAGTAGTAGTAGTAGTAGTAGTAGTAGTAGTAGTAGTAACAATAATAACACTAATAATATTTAAGAGCACTTTGTAATTTCAAAAGGCATTTTCAATACTTTTAGGCATTAATTCATTGGATCTTCACAATAACTCTATGAGGCAGGTACTAGTACTATCTGCCTCATAGAGTTATGAGGCACAAAGTGGCTAGCTAACTTTCCCAGGATCTCTATATTAGTTACCTATTCTGGTGTAACAAACCACTTCAGATCTAGTGGATCAAAATGATGACCATTTATGTGGCTCATAATTCTGTAAGTCAGCAATTCAGGGTGGGCTCAGCTGGGTGGTTCTGGTCTTGCATGTCCCACATCTGGAGTCAGCTGCACATCAGAGTTGCTGGTCTTGACTGGGCTCTTTCATATGTCTGGGGCTTCAGGTAGGGCAAGTTAGCTGACTCATGTTCCTGTACGGCAACTCAAGCTTGTTGACATGACAGCTAGATAGGACTATTATCTAAAAGAGTTTATTTATACTTTTAGAGAGAGGGTAAGGGAGGGAGAGAGAGAGGGAGAGAAACATCAGTGTGTGAGAGAGATAGCTATCGGTTGCCTCTTGCATGATCCCCAAATGTGGACCTGGCCTGCAATCCAGGCATGTGCCCTGACGGGAATCAAACCAACAACCTTTTGGTTCACAGGTCAGCACTCAATCTGCTGAGCCACACCAGCCAGGGATAGATAGGACTCTTACCAAAAAAAAAAAAGTATCAAGATCTCTTGAGCTATAGGCTAAAGCTGGAACAACATCACAGTTCTGCCCCATTCTTTTGTTCATGGCATGGGACAAGGCCAGCCCAGATTCAGAGGGCAGAAAAATAGATTTCTCCTCTCAATAAGAAGAGCAGCAAAGATACATTACAAAGAGTGAGAATGTAGTGCAGGATGGAGAATTAATGCTATTTTTGCCACCCATCTACCCAGTTACATAGCTGGTCATTAGCAAAGTAAACATTTGCATTTAGATCTTCTGATTGCGCAATCAACACCCTGACCATTTTGCCACACTGCCTTCCTAACAGTAGCTTATCTTCTTTCTGTAACTGGACTTTATTTTATTATTTGAATGGAATCTCTACCTAAGTACCCTGCTACTACTCCAATTTCTCCATGTCTTGAGATTTTCCCATTTTTTGCCCTTCACACGAATGCCATATTGCATTTGCATCCTGCTGAATTCTACTAAAAGACCTACCTGAACATGATGATCTTCCTACCAAGGGGTATGTTCTGTGATGGCCTCATACTCCCCATTCTTCCCAGGATTCTCAACTCCACCTATGACCAGACTGCTTGCACACAGTGCTTTGTCACCTCCCAGGACCTCTATGATCTGGCCCAGCACTCTTCTTTGGCTCCGACCTTGCTCACTACTGAGCAGTATCTATGGTGTTTCACTTTAAAAAATGATTAATTACATCATTCTTCTAAATGACTAGTGCCAACTCTTAAAGAGTTGGTTCCTAAAACCCAATATGCAAAGTTTCTGGAACACATCTGTTTCACCAAGTAAAGTTCACTGTTAACTATGCATTCAACTCAATATTTTCCTCTCCTATTTGGATCCAGATATTGTAGAGGGCCATACCTACCTGTCTCTGACCCTAATTACTCCTCTTTTTATACCACACCGGTACTGTCCCCTACATACTGCCCTGAACCATGCCGGAGCTAAGAATCATGTGGCTGTAACTTCTGGGCAAGGGACCTCACTATCCTCAAGATAGTGTATCAAAACAAGATATTTATCTGTAATTGGGGAATTACTATTTCACAGAGACATTCTCTATCTTGGGAAGTTTAAGAAGTAAAATATTAGAGTCAATGAAGCTGAACAGAGTCATGATAAGTCAACATAACTTAATGAGTACCATCACCTCTGAAAAATAACTTCTCTGTTCAGCACCTCAGTTTTCTCATTTGCTCACTGAGAGCATGAGATTAGGTAATGGCTCAAGTTTCATTCAAGTTTGACATTCTCTGATTCTAAATATTTATGTACCACCTACTATATACATGTAAGGATCAGAGTCAGCAGCAGAGGAGCTACTTCAGTATAAAACCAGAATGTACAAGGTTACCCACAGGACCAGTAGGCTATTCATAAGACCATGAGCTTCTAGCATGTCTGAGAGGGAGACAATGGGGGTATGAAGAAATTATCAAGGTACAAAGTAGTCAAATAGGAAGGTAAGAAGAGACCAGAAGATTTCTTTCCCTCTTGTTTATATCCTGACCAATAATCTGTGTCCTGTTAAAATGCCCCATCAGTGCCCACAGTATTGCAAATCAGTTTCTGAATACTCCCCATTGGTCAGATTCCATTTTTAGACAACAAAAATCCCATGTCAGCATTTTAAAAACTGAAGTATATCTTCCACTCTCTCTAAGAAATGGATAGTTTAAAGGAAATCAATTGCTAGATTCTTATTTTCCATATATAGTTTTCTGAATTAATCTTCCTGAACTTGGGGTGTCATGCTGGTTTTCCATTACCTTCCCTTTCAAAACTGACCTTCAACTACTTTTCAAAAAAAAGTCATAACATTGCATCCATGTACATACATTGACACAAGACCTAAAAATTTTCAGGGCATCAGTCAAAGGTACAAACTTAAATATTTATATCAGGCAGCCTCTTTAATCCAAGACATATCAACACTGATCCTTTCTGTCTTATGTGTACCTCTATTAATGGGTGACTGTAGCACTTAAAACAGCTCTCTGTCCTATTTTAAGTGCCTCAAATATTGTAAAGTGGGAGAATTGGGATAATGACTTTATTGCTTGTATTCTCTGACTCAGTAAAGTGGTAAAGGATGGAAAGTGCCATGAAAACAAAACAAAAAGCTGTAAGAGTTGCTGAAGATGGAGGCATCTGACTTCACCTAGGTGGCAAGCTCCCAGGGAGGCTCCATTCTGTACCCTAGCTTTCCTTCTGTCTTACTGACAGACTTCAGAAGTTGAATGGCTGTCACAGGACTGCATAATAACATGCTTATTTGAACTGAAAAATTAAGTCAGAGTATTCCTGACAGAAATCGGGTCTGACTTGTCTTCTTAATTTCACCATGAGCACTGGCTTTCTGATTAGGATATATGGCAGGCGTTTTCCATAAACTGTATGAGTTTAATCTGCAGCTCTAAGAATTTGATAAGAAGATATTTAAACCACATGACTAAAATAAAAGTATTTTACCAAAAAGTATCAATACAAGTGTGAAATTAAGAATACTTTTTATTCTTCCAAACATTTCTGAAATATGAGGTTGAATATCATTTCCTTAAGTGAAAAAGAAATAGCTATAAGTAATGGTCATTTATAAATTTTAGTAAAGCTTTTGGGTATATTTCCAGAAATTGAGAAAGTGAATGAATCTGATGACTAGGCAACAATTTTTTCTTTCCTTTCACAAATTATGAGGTTTCCACACTTTGTTTTAAAAAATTGAAGGAGAACCATTAGAGTTTTACAATGGTCATTAAAATAATTTTAAGAAAACTTTTATTATGTTATCCAAAATTTATGAAGAACTTACACAACTCAACACCAAACAAACAGAAATACAATTTAAAAATGGGCAAAGGGAGAATAAGGAAATTCATCAAACTGTAAGGAAAATATAGCAAAACTCTTGTTTTTATCATGGTGACTACTTGGATAAATACTAAATAATTTAAAACAAAAGAAAATAAAAATGGGCAAAAAGTCTGAATAGACACTTCTCCAAAGAGGACATACAGATAGCCAATAGACATATAAAAAGATGCTTAATGTCACTAATCATCAGAGAAATGCAAATTAAAACCACTATGAGATGTTACCTCACACCTGCCATAATGGCTATCATCAATAAATCAATAAATGGTGAAGTTGTGGAGAAAGGGGAACCCTTTTGCACTGTTGATGAGAATGCAGATTGGTGCAGCCACTGTGGAAAACAATATGGAGGTTCCTCAAAAAATTCACAATGTAACTGCCTTATGACCCAGCCATTCCACTTCTGGGTATATATCTAAAGAAACCCAAAACAATAATTCAAAAGAATATATGCACCCCTATGTTCATTGCAGCATTATTTACAATAGGCCCTGGTATATTTAGAAAATGGAATATAACTTGGTCATAAAAAGAAGGGAATCTTACCCTTTGTGGACACATGGATAGACCTAGAAAGTATTATGCTAAGTGAAATAAGTGAGTCAGAGAAAGACAAATACTATATGGATTCACTTATATATGAAATCTAGTGAACAAAATAAACAAGCAAACAAAATAGAAACAGACTTATCTCGGCAGCCGTCCGTCTCGAGAGACGATGGTGTAGCTTCTTAAGAGTCTATCTGCACCGCCGAGAATGGCTGTGCAGTCCAACTCGGGAGTGACACGGTATCTGTCTCCTCTCGTGTTGAATCGACATCTTGCGATGACGCTGGAGTGTCCTCTCCAGTGGAGCTGAAGCTACAGAGCCTGGGCAGGGTGATATGGAGGGTCTGCTGTTGCCCATGCAGCAGACCCCCCCTCTCTTCGCAGCTGAAGGGTCCAAGGGAAAGACGGAGTCAATACAGCTTGGCTTCAGGTGCGCCGCAGGAGTTGCCGGTGTTGACTACAACGTCAAACCGCCTTAGGGACTCCGGCTCCGGATTTTCTGTCGGGGTTTACTCCCCTAGCCTTTCCCCTGAAGAGGTATGCCGCAAGGCAGCGGAGGTTTTTTGGAGTCAGAGTTTTCCTTCTCTGAGAAACAGACTTATAGATACAGACTTATAGGTAGAAAGGAGGGAGGTTGGGGGACTGATGAAAAAGGTGAAGAAATTAAGGGAAAAACTGATTAAATATATCTCACTAATAATTGTGATAATAACAATTCATAAGGAAATTCTAAAACTTGAGGAGTTCTGTGATCACAAAATATACAAAAAGTTAAGTTTATTTGATAAACTTATTTTTGGTACTGAAGAATAGTAGGGTTAACAATGAAGTTGTTTGGACATTAAATACATTCTATTAAGACATAATTTATAGTAGATGTGAAATAGAAATACAAATTAAAGAGAAAATGTAAACATTGTAAAATTTCTGATAAAGAAGACTGTACTTTTAAAAGTGAATAATTGAGGGTAATAAATTGCCAAGGTAGCTAAACTTCAGTGGATGCAGTTTAAAAAGTGCTGAAAATGTTATATTTTGAAATCTTAATATAGTACTTAAAATATGCTAAAAGTTATATTCTTTTATTTGTCCTATTTCAGTCTATAACAATAAAAAAAAAAAAACATTTAGATGTCAACTTAAAAATGTGCAACTGTCTCTTCATTGTCCTCTGGTCCAACCAGGGCACACAGTCAATCCCAGATTCCCATTAACTTGAAAATTTGTTGCCTGTCACCATTTCTGGTTCCATTTACTGAATTGATTAGAGCTTGGTTGCATGCAAAAGAACCCATTTTAGCTGGTGATGTGATGCAGGGAATTAGGTGCTTCCAAAATTCTTGGAAAGCAAAGGAAAAGACTGTATATTGAGCATCAAGGATGTGTTTATACAGAACCAATTAGGCCTATTGCAGCAACTGATATGGCAGGTAATTCTGCCACTGCTACTACTGAATGAGCATGACAAGGAAAGCTATCACCCAGTGCTATAAGACCAGTTTCAAAATTATGTCACAATCCTCACTAGCAAAATAGACTTTTCACACCCTTTTTGTATCCCCATATCACCCAGTTCCAAATCAAAGTTTTTCACAAGTTTATCTGATTGAGGGAGTCTAAATATAACTGGAACTCCAACTCCAAGATTGTGTAGAAATTATAGTTTCTGGCTTCCCAGCCTCTGTATAATAGGTGGGTTGTAACATAGGCCAAGCAGTCTACCATAATGTTCACCACAACCAAGATCTTCTCTATGCATGGAAGAAAAGGGGCCTCCTTAGATTATGTTATTTAAGGGATACTCTGATCCCAAAGTATCTCTCTACTGCTTGTCACATAGTCTGTTAGCCAGCTAGTGGAGCATTATTATTTATGTTCTCCTTGAGCTCCTTATTAACATGTAACCATCCTCATGAGATTGAACACAAAAAGCTGTAATCCATTAATACCTACACCAATATCAGTTAGCAATTAATTGAAAGAGAGAAAGCAAGGTAGGTGCTGGGGAGAGAGCAAGAGCCACAGAAGGTGGTAGGATATCAAAGTAGATGGCAAAATACCAACAAAGGCAAATTGTACATCTACACAAACACACAACTGGCTGCTTTTTAAACAGAAAGGCCAGTTGTGCTATGATAAGGGTACATAACAAAGAGGCATGATAAGATCCACAATGAAAGTGTCACCTGCCTTCCAGCAAACCCTGGCTCTCATCTGTCTCCCAGAAAATAAAAGCAAGGCAACATTCAGAATACAAATGACTTCTGATGCATCCTTTTCCAAGGGCAAGAGGACTATAAAGATTCACATATTGATTGGGAGAATAGTAATGCAATGAAAAATTCAAAGACAAGCCAATTCCTCAGTGTTTGTAACTACTAGCAAGTCTATCAAGGTAATTGATGAAGAAATTAAGCAGAATGCAATACAACCTCCTCCAGTCTCAGCTCTCTCATCAAAAATCTGAAACAAGTATTTCAACAGTGTGCCCTGGCAAAGGCATTTTGCTGGAAAGATACTAATTGCATTCCAAGGGGAACTGTGGTGATAAGGAATTAGGAAACCTAAGTTCTGGTTCCACTCTGACACTAGATTGCTGTGTGACTTAGAATGAGTCACTCATCCAATCTGGGTTGTCCAGTTTTCATTAATAAAGCCAAAATAGTAATATTAATGTTGTCTTTTAAAGAAAAGTCTTAATTCAAGGTCCATGGATATGTTTCAGACCATCTTGGAACCCCCTGAAGTCCTGTGCAAACTTTTACATTTAGGTATATATACTTTGAATAATTTCACACTAACCCTAAATCAGATAATCATATTTAGGAGAAAAGGAAGTCCATGGATTAAAAAAAAAAAAAGTTAATATCCAATGGCCAAGAGGATCAACTGAGACAAATTGATCAATAAGAACTGCTCCACAAACTCAAGGTGAAAACAAAATTATCGTTTTCAATTATCCAAATTATAGCCCAAATTTCACCTGTCTTGTTAACATAACATGCACCATCTTCCTCCTGGGTATTTCTGCCCCGTGTGTGTCCCATTGTAAGCTTTGCTTGCGAAGGTTTTGCAGTTCACACAGGCAACCATCTCTCACTCAAATCCTCCAAGAATCAAGACTGGGTTCCCCATTTCATGGATCCCAGGCATCTCCAAGGATCTACACCACTGTTCAGATAAATTTTCATTTAAGCCTCAAAGTCTATTTTTACTTCCTTTTCTTGGATGTTTCAGCTAAACACCCACCTCTCTAAAGAAAACTAGCCTTGTGATACTACATAATTAATTCTAAGTTGATCTTTGAAGGGAGGTTACTCTTGATGATTTCCCTTTGCAGTAAAATCTGATGTGATTACGGATGCCTCCCCATTCTGGGCCATACCATATTATGATTCCTTTCTTTGCAATGAGATGGAAATTTAGGACACTAAGAAACGGAATGATCAAAGAATCTCACCTATCTTTTATCCTCAGTTAAACGCAATGTTCAAGCAACCTTTGGACACTGCCATGTTTCTTTCAGCCCCATCTGAACTTGTATGATTTTACTCAGTCGCAGAGCTTGCATTTCCCCGTTGGTAATTGTGCACAGGTGGTGACAATAGAATTTCTCATAATCTTTAGCCAAAGGTGTAGTATTAGCCAAAGCTTTGAGCTACTATTCCAGCAAATGCAAAGTATGTTTCACTCTTTTGTATAACTATTTCTGAGGTAGGACTTTCAGGCTCATGGCAAAATTTTCTCAGCACCTCCTCAATGACCAAGTCCCTCTACTTCTCTAACCTAAGTTTCATTTAAAAAGTCATTTGACTTATTTTGGACACAGAGACTATGAGTAATCCCTACTTAAATAAGTTTTGGGTACATACCTCTCAACTAAAGACCCAGAGCACTCTTAAACAAAGAATATGTTCTTCAGTATATTGAAATTTATACATTACCTCAAATTTACAGACGTCAGTGAGCTTAATTAGCTTCTAAAGAGTTAAGACCATAATTAATAAATAATATCCACCCCCAACAATGGGGAAAATAGTATATGAAAAATTCTAAGAAGCTTAGGACCCATGTGAAAATTCTTCCCAGAATTCTCCCTTAATGCTCTTCCAAGAAATAATTCTAAGTGATTTTTTGGTGCCCACTCTTCTGGTCTGGGACCTCCTTCAATAAGTTTAAGGCAACTTTATGTTACATATCATATTAAATATTATAAATATATAATATACATAAAGATTATATATGCCTGTCCAGAAAGTATCCAGCCATGTACTATGAAAAATAGATATTTATTGTAGAAGACACAAGATACAAGAAACATTGTACATATGACAATGATGCCTCAGTCCCCTTCAAAGTAGACATCTTGGGACCTCATATAGTTCTCCCAGTTGCCATCAGCTGCATAATTCTCATCGGCAGTCTGCAATCTCTTCCCTTTCAAAAGTGATTTGAATTTTGGGAAAAGTCAGAAGTCACAGAGCACCAAATCTGGGCTGTAGGGGGCTGAGTTACCCGGGTGATTTGATGTTTCACCAAAACACTCTGCACAAGATGAGACGTGATGCATGAGCAGGCACCTTGTCATGATGAAGCTGCCAATCACCAGTTGCCCATAGCAGCAGCCTTCTGAATCATCTGAATAGTTTCCTTGGAGAAATGTTCAAGCTTAATACAAAATTTGATGCAGGTTTGTTGCTGTGCTCACTCAGTCATTTTTAATATGATGACCACACAGTACAAATGCTCACTCAACAGCGTCTACTGTCCCCACTGACTAGTACAGTGAAGGTGTCATTGTTCATGCATGCACATTCTGGTCCACTCTCGTTGGCTGCCAGATTACACTGATATTGCACAAATCATTCTCATTATATTAATAATGGCTTGACTCTTTCTGGACAGACTGTATATATATGTATCCCTGAAAAAAAGAATAAACTTTTTTCTTCTCTTAAGGTACCCATAGAATAGTCATAAAATGACTCAATATTAGACCAATTGACTCAAAAAAGTACTGTAAGAGCAGATGACATTATCTAATGCTAATACAATACATCTAGAAATGTAAAACAAATGAAACAACAATTAAATTTTTAAGTTTTTAATACTTTTTAGCTTAAAAAGAAAAATTGAACTGGGAACTGACAGCTGTCTAGACAATGAAGATTGCTATATATAATAACATATGGTAAGTGGCTAAAGCAGCTTTCAGAGGAAATTTTAGCCTTTAATATTTGAATAATTGAGATCAAATAGAAATAAAAGAATTGAGGACTTAAGTCAAGAAGATTGAAAAATAGCAAAATAAACTCAAAGATTGCAAATTTTGAGAAAAAAATTAATCTAAAACAGAAACTGATAAATTAAAAATAGAAAAAATAATTAAATTAATAAATAAGTCCATTATTTGAATTGTTTTAAAAATACTAAATTAAATAAACAGTTATCATAGTCCAAAAGAGGGGACACAAACATGGAAAACACACACAGTTCAGAATTGTCACTGGAAATGGACATTTCCCAGAAGCATCTAGGTGTGGCCACATGACTAATTCTAGCTAATGGAACATAAGCAGAAGTAATATGAGTGTATAGGAGAACTTGCACAACAATTCACAAAAAAGGAAATGCAAATAGTTTTAAACAATTGAAACAACACTTAGTCTCACTTACAATGAGATAAATGCTCATTAGAACTATTCTGATAAAATACTACTTTGACAAATATCAAGAAGGATGACAACGATAATAATCACTAATACACTGAATTTACTGTGTGCCTGGCACTGTTATAAGCACTTTACATGTACTAACTCATTTAACCCTTACACTAACCCCAGAAAGTGGGCCCCATTATTATCCTCATTTTACAGATAAGGAAACTAAGGGACAAATAGTTGAGCGACTTGCCTAAGGGCCCACATTATGTCGGCAAGTGTGTGGAAAACTAGTACTTTCATGCACTATAGTGGAACTGTACATTGCAAAGGGTAATTTAGTAATATCTACTGAAATTATAGATGTGTTCTCCATAGACCCAGCAATTACATTTTAGGAAACATACTTGATAGATCTAGTTACTGATTGAGCCATGACCAAGGTATGCAATATTAACTGCAGTATTATTTATAGAGGAAAGGACTCTAAATAGTTTGGGGAGACTGAGAAATAACACAGTATGTAAACTTTCTGAGATTGCTTTTTTTTCATTCTGCATAAATTTCTGGAGATTCATTCAAGTTGTTGAGTGTATCAGTTACCATCCTTTTTATTGCTGAATAATATTCCATGGTATGGATACACCATGGCTTGTTTAACTTTTCACTCATTGAAGGATATCTGGGTAGTTTCCATTCTGGGTCTATGATGAATAAAAGTGCTATAAACATTTGTGTACAGGTTGAGTGTGTGTGTGTGTGTGTGTGTGCGTGTGTGTGTGTGAACATAAGCCTTCATCTCTCTGAAATAAAGGTCCAGGAATACAATTGCTAAGTTGTATGGTAGTTTTATGTTTAGTTTTTAAAGAAATTGCCAACTTAACAATTTTATATTCCCAATAATATATGAGTGATCCAGTTTTCTGCATCCTCAAGTTGGAACAGTTTGAACAAAAAAATAAGTAAGGTGGTATTAGATTATAACCTAAAGTATAAAGTAAATATCCCTGACTCCATACTTATATAAATAAAAGATTGAATAAATTAACAATTGGAAGAGAGTAGGCAAATCTCCCATGCAGAAGAAATCCAAATAATTTATGCAGGTATTTCCTCTTCATGGAGGTAAAGCATAACTCCCTACCACTTAAGTGCTGGGTGCACATAGTGACTTCCTTCCAAAGAGGAGAGTATAGAAATAAGAGGAAAAAGTAACTTTACAGTAGAGGAACTTGACAAACACTGTTCGTGTGATTATATGATTGTTGTCAGTAATAAATCATGTTGATAGCATGGACCCATGTATGAAGCAGTGAGAATGTAACTCTGTCTCTGTGATCTTCCTTCCCCCAAACCTATAATCTTAGTCTAATCATGAAGAATCATTATCCAGACAAAAATTGAGGGATATTCTCTAAATAGGTGACCAGTATCCTTCAAAACTGTCAAAAGCAAGGAAAGTCTAAGTAATTGTGAAAAAGAAGCTTTTTTTTTTTTGAGACATGACAAGTTAAATATAATGTGAAATCTTGGAATAGAAATAGAATATTAGGTTAAGAAAAAAGAAAATCTAAATAAACTATAAACTTTATTTCATAATGTATCAATATTATGTTATTAATTGCGACAAGTGTATCATACTAATGTAAGATGTTAACTATTGGAGACACTAAATAAGAAACTCTGCAGGTAAATGGAACTCTCTGTACTATCTTTGCAACTTTTGTATAAATCTAAACTATTCTAAATAGCCCAAGTGCCCATCAGTAGATGAGTGGATAAAAAAAAACTGTGGTACATTTACACAACGGAATACTTCTCAGCAGTAAAAAAGAAGGAAATCTTAACTTTTGTGACAGAATGGATGGACCTGGAGATTATTATGCTAAGCAAAATAAACTGATGAACAAAATAGAAACAGAGGCAATGAACCATGAAACAGACTGTCAGCTGTCAGAGGGGATGATAGAAGGTGAAGGAATTAGCCAAAAAAATATATGCATAATCCATAGACACAGACAACAGTATGGTGGTGATGTCTAGGGGGAAGGTGGGGGGATGGGTGGAGGTAAGCAAAGGGTGAAGGAATGGGGACATCTGTAATAGTGTCAACAATAAAAAAATAAAAATAAATAAATAGAATTTTTGTTTGTTTGTTTTAGTCTACTAAAGTTAAAAAGGGAACAACAATTAGTCTGGCCCCTAAAGCTCTTTTCTTGGCATTGTGGGTATTCAAGATTTGTAAGAATCTTACTACTGGTTTTTTTATATTCATTTTTTAAGGTGTAGAGAGTGAATAAATATTGAAACACATTCCTAAGAGTGTAGAAGAAAACCACAGGAAAACAAAATTCACCTTGCAGAAATTAAGCCATTTTTACTGGTTAAATTGCACAGATTAAGGGCACAGCCCTCCACGAGACTCCCTTGCTTCAGACATCAGCCACAGCTACAGGGTTCTCAGGCTGCTCACACTTTTGACTAAATGGCTACAAATTCAGGGATTCCCACTACTTCCTCAGTTTTAATAATTTTCTAGAAAGATTCACAGAACTTGGAAACACACTATACTTATTATCATGGCTCTATTTAAAAAGATACAAGTCAGGATTATCCCAAAGAAGAGACACATAGGGATCTGACAGGCTCCCAAACATGAAGCTTCTCTGTTCTTGGGATGCATCATCCTGCTGGCACATTGATGTGTATCACCAAACAGGGAAGATCTCCAAGCCCCAGTGTCCAGAGTTTTCACTGGAGTTTTGTTATGTAGGCATGGATGATTGAATCATCAGCCCTGTGCTTTAATTGAATCTCTAGTCCCTGTCCCCTCCCAGGAAGTTAGACTGATATCACATGGCTCAAAGCTCCAATCTCCTAATCACATGGTTGGTCTTTCTGGAGTGACCAGCCTCCATTCTGAGATTCTGAGTCATTTCATTAATATAAATTTGGGTGTAGTCCAGAAGGCCCACCACGAATTACAAATGTTCTCTTATCACTCAGGAAATTCCAAGGATGTGAAGAGTCCCTCCCAAAGATGGGGGATACGCAGCCAAATTCTCTATTATAAAAAATCATTCCAAAACTCAGTAGTTTAAAACAGCAATTACTTATTCTAATACACTGGTAGCTCAGTTAATCCAGGGTGAGATATTTTGGGCCCAGCTCCAAGCTGTGATAAGGTCTAGGTCAGCTCCATGTGTCTCTCATCTTCCATGGATGAACCAGGGTATATTTTTACATATCCATAGCTGAAGCTCAAGAGGGCAAGCCCAAGCCTACTAGCACAGTTCAAGCCTCTGTTTGCAACATGTTTGCTAGCATCCCACTGGCCTGAGCAAGTTATCTTGCCAAGCTCACTGTCAATGAGGGTATTGCCCATAATTAGAAGTGAAAGGAAAATAAATATTTCCTGAATAATATGAACTATCACATAAAAATGTATTATCTACTCCTTTTATTATCTTTCAGCCCCTTTATGACAAAATCTGCCTACTGAAGATAATTTTTGCATGTCCAGGACCACCACATTCCTCCCCTGGCTTCTGGTTGCTCATATCTTAAATGCCTTCCATAGAATATTATCCTTCGTACTTGAAGCTTTGATTAGGTCAAAATGGATTACATTTTAGCCCGTTACTTCACAAGTAATGTTTACTAATTCAGTTAGAGTCTCAATTTACCAGCAAATAACAAACAGCCATTGAAGGAAAGAACTCACTGATACTAAATTCTCGATCTTTGTCTGTCTCCCTTCCTTTCCTCACTCATTTTCATAGTTTGCCCTTAAAATCCTTCTGATCTCTTGATCTCTATACATGAGTCTTGCTATGTAATTTGAATAATAATGAGTAATGGTAATAATTGAAAAGATGAAGAATCTGGATTTATTTCTTATCTAGAAAGATACTAAAACAGCTTCCAGGGATATTTAGGGCCTTTACGGCCCATTCCATAATTTATGAATGCATGAATGATCCCCACGAACAGTCTGGTGAGTAAGACATTTTATTTTGGCTGACTTAAATTTAGAACCAAAGGGACTTCATTGCTAATCCTCTGGATGGTCTCATTATGGATGTTCTAGCAAGAGAGGAGCCAGAGTTGAGCCTACAGTAGGTAGACTAAAATACAGATGTTGGTAATGTCTGTTAAAATACCACATACTTTTTTCTTTTTTTGCTCATTTGTTTTGAGGTTGAAAACTCTTTATAGAAACCTTATCAGAAGATGTTTTCTTCTTATGTAAAACTTACCTTATTTTGTCCTCTCCCAGGCAGCAATGCCCTCAGTGTGAAAGTCAACTGGGAGCTTTAATATGGTAATCCATAAAGTGATAAAAAGATTGTTGAAAAATGACCAAATCTATGCTCTGTAAAAAAGAAATACAGGTAATTTATGCATCCTTATTCATGACGTAGGATCAAACAGGTTCATTCACTTTGATCAAACAAATGTTTGTGGAGCATGGTGCGCCTGACACTGTCCTTGGTGCTGATGTTAGAGATGTGAGTAAGAGGAGCTTCTGCCTTATGGAAGTAGTCTTGTGGAGGAGGAAACAGATATTAATCAAATTAAATGTAATGAGGTATTAAAATGGAGGGGTATTATAATACATTCCAAAATGTGTTTCCAGTTTAACATGTGAGTTTTAAAATGTTCTGTCAAGATTCTTCTCTAAAGGGCACAAATAAAAGAGCACTGGATTATTGGGAAAGGGAAAAGGATTTGAGTGGAGGATTTCTTATAAGTGAGTATTACATAGTTTTCCCCAAAAGGTGGAAGAGGTAGGGTCCTTCTCTCCTTATCTAAGCCAAATAAGAGTTTCTTTAATATGACTACTTGGAGAACTGATGTGTATTCCTGCAATTATAGGGAACAGGCCTGAAAAGGTAGTATAAGTTAGAAGAGAGAGGGCAAGAAGAGAGAAAAGGGGAAGGGAGAAAGAAATAGGGTTTTTTTTTCTTTCTATTTTTGGAACTAAATGTTCTCACTTCTAAGAGTAGGTCAAAGGCACACAAATCTGAGCAACTAAATGTAAGTCCCTTGTGTATCAGTTATCTTTTGGGGAAAAATGCTGTATAACAACCACAAAATTTCAGTGGTATAGGGTGATAAGTATTTACTTGGTTCACAAGTTAATGAGTCACCTGGAGCATTCTTCTAGTCTGTGATGGGTGTGGCTGATCTTGGCTGGGTTTTTCCATGCATCTACAGCCAGCTATTGAGTTTGCTGTGACTTGGATAGTTTATAGTGGCCTCAGTTAAGCAACTCACCTGTCTTTCACATGGTCTTATTACCTAGCAGGCTAGAATAGACTTCTCCATAGGAGACAAGTCCAGGTTAAGAGAGAGAGAGAAGAATAAGAATAAGAATGAGGAGGAGGAGGAGGGGAAGGAGAAGAAGGAGAACGTAGAGGAGGAGGAGGAGGAGGAGAAATCCTATTCCATGAGAAGATTGTTAGCAGAAACCTTGACTTTAAGAATATTGATGATGAGGTCTGAAAAGGAAGCAACATGTTATTAGAAATGAGAAAAAAGAATATTCTTGTTATGTAGGGGCAAAATACATGCCAAAATTGTGTCCTGTAGTCATGTGGAAAGCATAACTTATAAGTGATGAACTTGGATATTTAGCTAAGGAGATTCCCAAGCAAAGTGTTAGAGATGCTGCCTGGTTTCTTATTGTTGCTTAGAGTAAAACATAAGAGGAAATAGATAAATTGAGAGGAAACTGCTAAAAAGAAGCCAGAATGATTTTGGAAATGCTCAGCCTCTTCAGATATTGAAAGATGCTGTAAGTTCAAAATAGACATTGAAAATGTGACACAGAGAAAAGTCTGAGTTTGTGACTGTACTGTCCTTTGCTGAAATCTCAGATTTCATACAAGTCTCATTAGTTTAAAAGGATGAAATCAAAACGTTGGTGTAGGACTACCGGCAAAGATGGAGGTGTAGGTAGATATGCTGAGTCTCCCTCCACAAATAAGAAGGAATACAACTACCTCAAAACTGGAGATAGCCAGTAGTTCCAGAAAATCAAGCTGCATGGAAGTCCAACGAACACAGATATAAAGAAGAAATACTCATCCTGACAGGTGCAACAACTCCACCCAAGACACAGAGGCAAACCAGGAGCCTGTGAAATTGAGGAGACAGAGACGTATGGGTCAAAAGAGGGAACATACCACAGTTCCAGTGGAAGAACTAAATGACAAGGACATAGCCAATTTTATAGACGAGGAGATAGCCAACCTAATAGGTGAAGAGTTCAAAACACTGGTGATAAAAATTCTCACAGGGGAGAGAACAATGGGGGGGGGGGAAAGTGGGACAACTGTAATAGAAAAAAACAATAAATAAATTTTTAAAAAGATGCTCACAGACTTGACAGATATGCTTAAGAATGGCAAATGCATAAGGGAAAAAGTGAAGGCTATGCTAAGTGAAACAAAAAAAAAATCCACACAAAACCAATGGTGAAGGGAAGGAAACTGTGGCTCAAATCAATGATTTGGAACATAAGGAAGAAAAAAGCAATCAATCAATACAGAATGAGGAAATAAGAATTGAAAAAAGCAAGAAAAAGCTTAGGAATCTCTGGGAAAACTTTAAACATGCCAACATCCAAATAATAGGGGTGCCAGAAGGAGAAGAGGAAGAGCAAGAAATTAAAAGCTTATGTGAAAAAATAATAAAGGAAAACTTCCCAAATTTGATGAAGAAAATAGACATACAAGTCCAGGAAGCATAGAGAGTCCCAAACAAGCTAGACCCAAAGAGGACCACACCAAGACTGGCAATAAGTATTCAAAGTGATGAAAAGCAAGGACCTACAACCAAGATTACTCTATCCAGCCAAGTTATCATTTAGAATGGAAGGGCAGATAATGTGCTTCCCAGACAGGGTAAATCTAAAGGAGTTCATCATCACCAAGCCCTTATTATATGAAGTGCCAGAGGGACATATTTACAAAAAAGAGGATCAAAACTATGATCATCAAAATGACAACAAAATCGCAACTACCAACAACAGAACCCAAACAAATAAAAACAAAAACAAATTAGGCAAACAACCAGAATAGGAACAGAATCATAGGTATGAAGGTCATCTGGAGACTTATCAGCTGGGAGGGGGCAGGGGAGAAATGGGAAAACGGTTCAGGGATTACGAAGCATAATTGGTAGGTACAAAATAGACAGGGGGAAGTTAAGAATAATATAGGAAAGGGTGGGTGAAGCCAAAGAACTTATATGCATGACCCATGGACATGAACTAAGGGAGGTGGGATTTCTGGAGGGAAGTGTGGTACTGGGCAGAGGGGAGCAAAAGGAAAAGAAATTGGGACAACTGTAACAGCATAATCAATACAATACACTTTTAAAAAACCATCAGTGTAGTTAATTACACTAAAAACTCTTCCAAGGAAGTAAGGATATTTCTCAGAGGTCTCAATCAAACATGATGGCCTCTAAGAAACTTAAAATCATTGTCTTTCAGCCACCTCAGCAGAAAAAATGTAGAAGAGATATTGTCTTGAAAATAGCTGTGAATTTGGCCCAAGTGTAATGAACCCTTGTGACATCCACAGGACACCTAGAAAGTTTCTGAGAAAAGTATATCGGCAGATAATTACCATCTTGGATTTAAATGGACAGAGAAGGTAAGCTATAAAATATTTTCAACTGTTCGGTTTCAAATTGTGCTACGTTTCATGAAAATGAAGGATGACTCACAAGGCAGAACAAAGAGCCTAAAAGGTACTGCTGAGACGAGACCACAGGGCAGAGTTAAGGGCCAGAGAGAATTATTCCCAGGGCTTGAAACTAAATCAAGGAACTCTAGTTTTCCTGGCTGGATTTCAAAGCTGCCTTACACCAGTGACTTTGATTTTACCTCCCATATCTCACCCTTTGAACCAAAATGTCTCTAACAATCTCACCATCGTATGTTGGGAAAACTGAGGACAAATAACTTGTCACTTTAGTTTCAGAGGTCCAAAGATGGAGAGGAGTTTTGACTGAAGAGCCTTATCATCATCTAATTTAGATTACAACATTTTGGACTTGAGCTTATGAAATTTAGATTAGATTATGTATTTGAGTTTAAGCTGCAATGGGATGAATCTTTCAGGCCCTCAGGAGGGCAAATATCTTTTGCATATGAAGCAACACAAATTTTGAAGGGCCAGAAGGTGGACTATGGTGCACAGAATCCTAAAAGAGTCTCCCAAGTTTTCCCATCCTTACCTTTGATATTGTGACTCTGAGGAGATAGCACATACATGATTATGTAACAATATCTAGCAAAAGGAATTTTGTAGCGGTAACCAAGGTTACTAATCAGTTGCATCCAGTAGGAATAGCATGCACTGGTTATTAATTCCAGGGGAGCAAAGTACCATGTACCAATTACCAATCTCAGGGGAGGACTTCAACTACATAGGGGATAGCAAAGATAATTATTATGTCAACCACCAGGAATAGAAGTCCAAACACTTCTGCCCATTGCATCTCAGTAGCAGAGTCACCAAAGTCAAGTACTAGATGGAATAACACTTGACTCACATACAGAATAGACAGAGAAAGATCAGCTTCCACAGTGAGGGTCAGTCCCCCATGGCCAGAATTACTCTTTTAGCAGCCAATGCAAGACAATTCACATACATTCATACCTCTTGTTCCACAGTGTAGGGAACCCCATCCAACCCCAAAAGAGAATAGATATATCAGTAGAGTTGAAATGGTGCCATTAGATGCACACGCTTTAAACAAAACATAAGAGAACTTGAGCACAAAACAATAAACAATATTCCCACACAGGCTGTGTGGGCTCTTTGTCTCTTGGTAAGAAAATGTTCTGGACCCAAAGCCAATTCTTAGGCAGCCAAGTGGAGGGTCAAAGACTGCACACGAGACTACCTATCCCAGCAAGTTTACTTTGAGTTCATCAGAAGGAAAACTATGTGGGTAGGGCTAATCTAACCACATGAATACTTTAAAAGCAGAATGTTTTCTCTAGCTAGTAGCAGCAGAAGAAGTCAGATTCAAAACAGTCGAAGGACATAACATGCCAGTGTTAATTTGAAGATGGAGAGGGCCACGTGGGAAAGAATATGGATGGCCTCTCAGAGAAGAGAACAGTTCTTGCTTGAAAGCCAATGTGGAAATAGGGACCCCAGTCTCACAACCATGAGGAAATGAATTCAGCTAATATCCTGAATGAGCTTGGAAGAGAATCTTTTCCAGATAAGCACCCAGCCTGGCTGACACCTTAATTCTGGCTTTGTGAGTTTCAGAGAGAAGAACCAGCCATGCCCAGACTTTTGATCTACAGAAGTGTGAGATAGTAAGTGGGTGTTGTTTTTAGCCTCTGAGTGTATAGTCATTGTTTACACAGCAATAGAAGACTAGTACAGATTTTTAAGGCTTAAGTGAAAAACTGACACACTATCACATCCACAGCATTTTATTGGCAAAAGCAAGTAAAAAAGCCCAGGCAGATTCAGAGGGCATGGGTGTGAAATCCACCCCTGGAGCATCACAAAGGGCATGACTAAAGGTAAATGTAAAAATGTGGGATCACTACTGTCACACAAGATAGAAATGTTGACCTGGGGTCATTTTCAAGAAACCTGCTTAATAAGAGCATTTCCTTCAGAAAGCAAAAAGACCTTAACAGTGGGGTGGACACTGGAAAACCAGAAGTCAAGGGAGCAGTAAGAATAATCAGCAAAGGACATCATCAAAGGGTAGCATTAGAGGGCCATCCATGACCGGCAGCTTCTAACATCTACCAGGTCCAGAGAAAGCAAAGCCATCTTGTAACAGGACCAGTATGACTAAGAACTTTCCAACCTCACCCCCCGCCCCCACAGTCATACTCAGAGAGTGAAACAATACCTAGACAGGCCAACTGGGCTCAGGCTCTCCTAGATCTCGAATTCATTTGCTTGTTCACAGACTGATCATTGTTACGTAGGCACAATATGACTGTGCTCCTTTGATTCTTGTCCCATATAACACCAGTGGCAGAGGGAAAACATTGTACCGGTACTTGGAAATTATAATGAGGTGGTCTAGATTCCTAAATGCAGTTTTGCAATCATATCAGATAATGTGGTAATTCTGGGGCTTCAGGATGACATAGTTGAGGTATGAGAGACCCCTCTCCTTAACTTCAGCTTCTCCCATGACGTGGCAGTCCCCTAAACTGGAGGAGACTACCGTACCAACCCAACTGCATTTCACAGAAGAAATCTGGAAGCCTAGATAAACTATTTCAACAACCATCCTTCAATCTAATGTTTCCTGCTGATAATATAGCCCTAGAGGAAACTGTCACTTCTGTAATATTTATGTGTCAGAGTGCAGCATTTGCCAAGCTTCTCATATAGTCCTCTGCAGAACAGAAACTGGGTGGGGGTCAAAGGCTGCACACAAAGACTGAAAGGGACAGAAATAGCATCTATTTTGAGGGTATGGTGAATTGTCTCCTAAATACGAGGCCTGAATCATGTTTGTTTCAGTTCAACAGTTCCATGTGTAACAGCGTAAACTGCTCTATACACATGGGGTAGAAGGATTATTTTAAACTTCTTGAACTAACTTAGAACAAATTCCTCCAGATAGGTAGGGAGACTGGCATAGCACTCTTAGGGCTCCACCCTGACCCAGCTCATAAAACAACCCCAGGGCTTATACATTCCAAAATGGCACAAACACAAACTTCAGCTTGTAAGCCATGAGAGATTTCATTCGGTCTCCACTGGACTGATGCTGTTTTTTCTGCCATTGATTTTCCCTGTCACATACTGGATCTCCACTATACATCTAGTGCTACTGCTCAGAGCTGTAGAAGCTGGTTTCTTTTAAGGGCAACTCTTTGGGTAACTGTACCATTTGATAGTCAGCTTGGCCACAGGTGCTTTTCACTGAGACTCCCAGGTCACTGCTAGCATATTTCATCCCTCACAGATACCCACAGAGCCCTTCTCCTAAGCCTTTCCAGTGCAGAGGGGACAGCTCCGCCACAATGGGTCAAACCTCTCTCCCTCAGGGAATCTACCTCAAAGACTTGATTTTAGTCCTGTGTATGTACACTTGAAGCTTGGGCTATTTAATTTTCTAACTCTCCAGTCAAGGTGTTGGCCAGGACTGTGATCATCTCAAGATCCAGCTGGGGCTGGAGAATCTGCCTCCAACCTCACTTGCCTGGTTATTGTCAGGCTTCAGTTCCTCACTGGCAGTTGGCTGAAGGCTTCAGCTCCTCATCATGTGGGCCTCTCCAAAGGGTTACCAACAACATGGTACTTGACTTCTCATTCAATGAGAGACCCAAAAGGGAGGGAAAGCAAGAGAGCAACCCCCCCCAAAAAAAGTCTTTTATAACCTAACATAGAAAGTAGCACACCATCACTTCTGCTGTATGCTATTGGTGTCACACACCAACTCAGGTACAGCATGAGAGAAAACCGCACAAGTGTGTGAGGACCAGGAGGTGAGGACCACTGGGAGCTACCTTGGAAGCTGACTGCCCCAAATCCTTTTCTTCAATAACCACCACACTTCTCTGCTTTGTTTAGAGCTAAATTCCTTAAGTGTTGTCTGTTTTGCATAATTAGTTAAAAATAACTTTTTAGAAAATCACAATATATGATTTTTCTTCCTTTGTTCTCATGTCCTCCATTCTGATTGAACCCCTTGCAATCAGACATTTGTCCCCACCACTGTACTCTTATTTGCTAGGGTCATCAATGATTTCCAAATTGCCAAATCACATTGGCCAATTAAGTACTTGTCTCACCTGACCTGTTACAAGTATGTAACACAACTGATCACTTCCTTTTTCTTGAAATACTGTCTGCACTTGGCCTCCAGGATATCATACTATTCTGTTTTATTTTTTTTCCTTGCCTCACTGGCTGCTGTATAGGTATTTCACAGATTTGTTAAGGCATGGAGGGGAAAAATACTTAGCAGTCATAATGAAAAATAAACTTTAAAATGAGGCAATTATTAATTTCAGAGAAAAAATGTTACACAAGACAGAAAACATTAAGACTTTATTATTTAGTAAACTGTGAACATTATCTGAATAGGGAGATTGATCTCTAAACATTTAGTTTAATCATTTTGTGCATAACTATATTTAGAAAATTGAATACATGAAATTGGAGGAGACAGTTATGAAAGAGAGACTGTAGATAATTTCTTAAGATGTTAAAAGCAATATAAGCAAATTATTTAGAAAGATGGAGGGTTATACCAGAAGAAGCAGCTAAAAAGTTGAATGTGGTTACCTCAGCTGTTGTCAGGTAAACTGGACAAATCATCCCACTGAGAATAACTAGAAAACTAGACAAAAATCAACAGATGAAAGGCATCAATGAGCTAACAGGTTAGTGAAGAATTATGAGGTCAAGATCCAGGAGATGAAAAATATCAAAGAGAGTGTTTTCTCTGGAGAAGAGTGCCAATTCTGGAAAAGGTGGCTGGGAAACCATCTGATCAGGGTGTTTAGCTCCAAGGGGTTAAAAAGACAAAAACTGAAATTCATATCCCAATAAGAGGCCAAATGCTAACTTTTGGTCAGGAGCATGAGAGCAAGGCTGAACTGGAAGTAGATCAGCCCTCTGTGACAAGCCTGGCTGCGAACCATCTCAGCCCCTAACATTGGACTAAGGTAGCCTCACATTGTGAGGAACCCCAGTGACCTAGCAGAAGAAAATATAAATTCCTTAGAATAAAGGTAACTTTTTCCTAGTCCTCAAATTATTTCCATAATTTCTCATGAACAACGGCTAGCTTTGAGTTTTAAAAACAACCATGTAAATGAGAGGACACAACGACGTGAATGAAAAACAAACAAACAAACAAAAAAAAACACCCACAGATGCCTGGCTGGTGTGGCTCAGTGGGCTGAGGGCCAACTTGCAAATTGAAAAGTCGCTGGTTCAATTCCCGGTCAGGGCACATGCCTGGGTTGCAGGCCGAGTCCCCGGTTGGGGCCGCGTGAGAGACAACCAACTGATGTTCCTCTCACACATTGATGTCTCTCTCCCTCTCTTTCTCCCTCCCTTCCCCTCTCTCTAAAAATAAATAAAATCTTTTTAAAAAAAGCTACAGACAGTAGGAACAGACCAAAAGACATGCCAATGCCAAATTTATTCGACACACAGATAAAAAATATAACTACACTTGCCCTATGCAAGGAGGTAAGAGATCATAGTTTTGGCAGAGACCCACATTGACTATGAAAAAATGAAAATTTTAAAAATAAAAAGTAAAAAATGTAGAAGTAATAACTCAGTGCATAGATTTAACTTAGTCCTGATGGTCATTCCAATTTATAAAAAAGAAATTAGAAAAGGTGAACCCAAGAAAATGGGCAAGAAAGTGCAGGGAGAAGTTCTTCTCTTGGCGTGGAGCAGGGCTTCATCACCAGTGAGTCTCGTCTCACTTATTCGTCACATCTCTGGTTCAGTGTCACTTCCTCAGGGATGCTTTCATTGATAATGCAGACTAGGTCAAGTCCCTTACACAAGCTTTCTTGACATCTCATATTTTTCCTTAAAAGCACTGCTTATTTGTAACTGAGTCTTAGATTGGTCCTCTAGAAAGCAGAGAGCTTAGAGAGTTTATTTTGGGGAGGGATCCCAGGGAACAGGAGTTGGGGGCTGGGAAGAGGGAGGCATGGCAGGAGGGAAAGTCTAGTCGGAAAGTCTAGTCGATTGAAAGTGTGTGAGTGAACTTGTCACTGCTGAGAACAACCGGGGCTCCTCCTGCTAGGGTTTCTCTGAGGACCCACGTAGAATGCACTTCAGAAGTGTCCCCCTACGGAACAAAAGAACTGAGTGTTTAAAGTGGCTCCTGGGCCCTATTGGGTAAGAGTTGTCCTATGTGGGTATTAACTTCCACCCTCTTCAGGTTGGCACATGCACCAGAATGGGTCCTGCATGTCCCTTCATTGTATTGTCAGAGAAACCCAGGGGGCAGAAAGCAAGCAGCTCACAGTGTAGGTGAGAAAGGTGCCATGATCCCACCAGTGTGCAGTTGCTTGCTACAGCAATAGCTAGTGAAAAAAAGTCGGCAGAGAGAATGTGAGGTGGGTTTCAAGAGGTATCTGATACAAATTATCTATTTATTTTTGTGAGATCTGGATCATGTGAGCCTCTTGAGGGTTAGAGGAACCAAGCACATGGTAACTATTCAATAAATAGTTGTTAATGGATGAATAGACAATCTATTGGTTAGGTCTTGGTGTAATCAAAGCAAACTAATTATGAAAGCAAACCAGCTATTATATACGTAGTCTTAAAGACTTCTAAGTGCCATTTAACTCAGGTCCCTCTCTTCAGGTAGACGTCTGTGTGAACCACCCAGGGTGTCAGGAGTAGTTACAACTGCTGGTGGGATTACTGAGCAGCTGTCGTAAATGCCTGCAAGTTCCACGGAGGAGAGAGGACTGTGGGCTCTTTTAGGACAAGGAAAACGAGAGCCACAGAGAAGGAAGAGACTGAGATCAAAAGATAAGCTCCCGCTCCCCAGCTTTCCAAAGCCCTTCTTACCACACCTCAGAGCCAAGAGATGTGTGCATGAGGCCTGACCAGGACGAGCAGTAAAAAGAATGCATGCGATTCAGAAATGTATCAGAAAGTTACAGGGGAATGAACGAAACACAAGAGAAAGATGCAAACCAGGTTCAGGAAACATCAGTTACTTCTGAGTAGTGAAAACTGGGTGGTGTTCATTTTCTTCTTTTTGTTTATCTATCTTTTCAATAGAGAACTTGGATTTATGTCACAAGAAAAAAAAATAAAAGGTCTTTAAAGAAGGACTCTCAAATTATTGGGTTGAAACAGAAACTCAAATTATATGCTGCTTTCAAGAGACAAACCTAAAACAAAATTGTTAAAAATAAATGTGAAAAAAAAAGAGCCCAGAGTTATCAGGAAAACACAAAAGGAGCAAGGATAGCAAAACTAATTTCAGACTACACAGAATTCAAGGCATTCACCACAGTGAAGATGTAAGAGATATAGCAGGTGGCCCTGATGGCAGATAAACATGTTTTATGTCTATGAGAGGTGTCAGAGAATCACTGTGGTCCCTTTGAAAGGATTATTCATCACTGAGCCACAGAAGGCGATGGGGGAAAATAAGATTATAGGTAGATCTCATAGTCCTTTAGGAAAAAGCAGACACAAGTTAAAAGGCATCTGAGAAAAACAGGCCTCTGAAAAGCGGAAGCACAAAAAGGAGAGCGAGGAAAACCCAGAGGGTTGGCTGTGGGCCCCGTGAGGAGGGGACCTCTGGCTCCCGAGTCATGAGGGCCTGGGAATGGGAGGAACCGGAAGTGCCATTCCAACAATGCAGAACTAGGTGGCACTTAAGATGCACCGAGGGATTATCTGACCGTGAATGTGGGGACAGTAATAAGGGCTTGGGGTTTAGGGAAAATGTGTACATCCAGGGCTATATGAGAACTTCTAATGTTCTGATGTTTCTGCTCTTTTTGATCAAGCCCGGGAAGGCATGAATCACAGCAAGGCCTGATTCTTCTCTGTCTGAGAGTCATGAACACAAATATTTGTTTCCTGTGGATTAAAAATCAAAGGAAGACTTCTGGTGACCCATAGGAACTGGGATGAGAGGCTGAGATCCCGGGTTCACAATAGCTAAAGGCGCTGAATTTGGGGTCCATGGGTAGAATTCAGGGGATCTATAATCTTGGACAGAAAAATAATACTCTTATTTTCACTGCTATCCAACTGAAATTGAGCATTTCTTTTATTTGTATGCTTTCAATAAGCCCCAGGAGTGATAGCAGAATTAATGACTTTGTCACCAAGAGAAATCACAGTTAATTATAAGCCACATGACAGCTGAGACAGATACCACAAAATGTCATTTTCATTCAGACAGCTCTTCAAAATTATAGATACCCTGGCTACTGGATCTGGTTGTTTAATATGCGAATAAGAATGCACATGTATTACTATGTCATCAATTTGCATCTGTAAAAATATTTTGATAACTATATTTCAATGTAATTGGTTTCCTTTACAATTCTAAATATTTTACTTTTTAAAGATAAAATTCTGAAAAGGCTCCATAAGTTTCACCAGGCTACTGGTCCATGGTCCAAACAAGACCCTGAAGATCCCCTAATGTCTCCCCTATTCCCACTGCCCCTTGGGACCCTTGGAAAGGGGAATAAGGCAGAGAGCTAGATACAGTGCATTCCCATCCCAGGCAGAAAAATGGAAGCCTTGTTTATTATGGTTTTTTAGAACCTAATAGTATTTTTTTACACCCCCACCCCCCATCACACCACAGACTACATAACATCACCATTTTACACACAGAGAAATGGAGGCTTCCATGTAAACCCTGTTGCCCAAAGCCACACAGCTGCCTATTGCCCAATCGATTTGTCTGTATCTGAATTTTGACTACTTATGTGACTCAGTGTCCCCATTTGACCTTATTTCTGTCTCGTAAACACTCCAGGAGCCAGCTGTGTGCCTGGAAGGGACATTAATCTCCCTTACCTTTTCCCTCCCCTACTTGACCAAGGGGCACAATCAGTTGCAAGCCCCCTCCCCCAAGGGCCTCCGACTACAACCACTTCTGACCTAAAAGCCAAGATCAAAAAATGCTCTAGGAATTCCAGATGCGTGACTGGCTTTCTTCCCTGCTCCAGGTAGCCTCCAATCTACATTTCCAAATGGGGGAAAGAAGAACCATCCTTAATCCAGAAAGGGTGGACTTGGGGCCTTGGTTAGCTGCGAGGGCAGAGGGGCAAGTGAGGGTGCTCCCACAGCAAGGGTCCGGATCTGGGGAACAGACAGGGCCCGGCCCCTGGCACGTGTATTCCAGGGCATTGTCTCGCTGAAGGATGACAATCCAATGGGCAGGCGGGGAGACCTGAGTGCGGAGACATTCAGAGGGTCCTCCTGCAGGTGGAGATGGTCTTCCAGAGGGTCTTGGTTTAAATAGTTGGGGGACAGTATTCCTTGCAGAGGGAACCACGTGATGTGTGAAGAGGGTGAGCCACAAAACTTGCCTTTAATGTCTTTATTTCACTATTTCCCTCACCCCTTAAAAAATTGCACTCAATCCAAAGCAAACAGGAGCACAGCTGAGGTTTTAAATTGAAGAGACTCTTTCAGATTTTATTTGTCCAGATTTACATTTCTGGTCCCCAAAAAGACCGATGCCTTGACCTGGCACTCAGACTTTGCACTGAGATATGGGAGGTGGAGTGGGAGGTGCGGGGACGGGCTGTCCTAGATGAAAGGGGTGGGAGCTGAGCGATTCCTGGGGAAGGGGGTCTAACGTGAGGCGTAGCTGGCAGGCTCTGAGGAAATGCCTCCCGGGCGTCCCTTCCCCGCAGGCAACCTGGACAGTTGGGTCCTTCAAACTTCCCTCCGATAGTGCGATCACGTTGGTTCCCGAGGCTGGCGCGCCCTCTCGTGGCCACGCTGGGCACTCCGCTCGCTCAACAGCATCCTCGGCGGGTGTTTGAGGGTCAGGAGAAAGATGACCTGATCCGCAGAGATCATCCCCCGCAGCTCCGTGACAGAGGGTTTCACAGGCCTCCTCTCCTCTCAGCACCTTCTCCCTCTTTTGTTCTAGCCCGTTTCATTCTTGAATTAGCAAAGCCTTTCTGGGGCGCTAATGACTGATTATTTCTCCCTTGACCTGCAGTTTAACAAGATATTTCACATCGTCCTTCCAGAGTCAAATTGTCTGGATCTGAGTGCCAGCGCTGACGCTGTCTGAGTCAGTGTCGCTGGTTACGTAGGCTCTGATGCTTACTAAATCTGAGTTGGTGTCTCTGATTCCTCTCTTTGTACCCCAGTTTCCACATCTGTGGATTGGGGATCATTGTAGTACCTATGTCATAAATTTGGTGTAAAGTAAATGAGTTCTGACATGTGTAGCAGACCTGTGCTCCCCATAGTTTCTTGATGTCCTTCTTTTTTTTTCTGCACTCCTTCCCTGGTGTGCCTCCACTCCCCACAGCCAGCACCTGCTTCTCATTGTTGCCAAGCCGGTTCAAGCTGTTGGAACCTACCTAGCTCACGTGCAGCAGCCTGAAAGAGCAAGAGAATCAGAGAATCTATTGTCTCTGTATTAGTCAAGGTCTTCCAGAGAAACAGAACCAATGGAATGAATGGATAGATAGGTAGGTAGATAGACAGAGAGAGAGAGAGAGAGAGAGAGAGAGAGAGAGAGAGAGATAAGAAGAAATTGAATCATGTGGTTTTGGAGACTGACAAGCCCCAAGATCTGTAGTCAGGAAGCTGGAGAGGCAGGAGAGTTGATGGTATAGCTCCAGTATGAGTTCAAAGGCCTGGGGCCTAGGAAAACTGACACTATACTATCAATCCAAAGGCAAGGGGAAAAGATAATTGATGTTCTAGCACAAAGGCAATCAGGCAAGAGGGGTTCCCTCTTACTCCAAGGAGAGTCAGTTTTTTATTTGATCCTGGCCTTCAACTGTGTGTGAGGCCCACCCACATTGGGGAAAGCAATCTGCTTTACTCAGTCTATCAATTCAAATGTTAAGCTCATCCAAAAACACCTTCACAGAACCACCAGAATAATATCTGACCAAATATCTAGGCACCCCATGGGCCAGTCTAATTGATACATAATATTAACCTTCATAGCCCCCAACAGCACATCTTAAGTAACAACAGGGAGCTGGGGAACAGGAGGTCAAACACTCCAGCTTGGTTCTTCATTCTTGTCTGCCTCCTTTCCCCACTCAATCCCATTTCCTCAGTTGCCTGCAGGCTTTCTCTAGGCTTGCTTCACATTACTTTCCATGTGAATCTTCCTCTCAGGGGTGCTTTGGGGGCCCAACCCAAGAAAACATGGAAAGCACTTAGACAAGTGTCTCAGACACAGTGGGCACTCAAGTGTTTTGTTATTAATACTATCACTGTAGTCACGTGAGGTGCTCAGAGGCCTTGTCTACAGGGTTCCAGGGCACCACTCTGACCCCTGCCTCCTTCCCAAGTCCTGGCCCTAAACTGGGAGCTCCTAACCACCTCTCTGGGCCTGGCATCCATCCTTTGCCTGGACTCATGTAAGTTTAGGTTGGCTAATCCATCTCCCCCTGGTGCAGGAATCTGCTCTACAGTACCTCTGATCCACAGTCTTTTCTCTTGGGATAGAACTTCCGCTGCTGGAACAGTCCATTTCTTCCCCAGCACTCTCAGAAAGGAAACCTATGTAGCAAAAAACAAAAACAAAACAGAACCTCACAGGAGAGATTTCTTCAAACTCACAAACATAAACTGAAAAAAAATGAATATCCACACAAAAAAGGGGGAGTTGCCTATTTTTCTGCTCATCTCCTGGCACACAGTGAGCTGAGCTCACCATATGGCATTCACATGCACCTCATTATGCATAACATGAAAGGGCCTGTTTGATAACAGGATTGTGTAACCATAATTAGAAGAATAATTATTTGTATGGTGAAGGGTTTAATGAATGTGGCTTAGTGAATGACGAGCTATAAATACAGATTTTAGGAAAGGATTCCATTAAAAATGAACTTAAAGCAATTGAAAAGCTTTGGAAGGACTATTAGCCACTTAAAAACATCTTTGTAGCTAAGTGTTATTGGCTGTTTCCACCTTTTACTGAAAGGCTTCAAAAATGAAATCAAAGCATCTGAAATTATAATGGGGTAATGGCATTAAATTGATATAAATTCAGTTTTTATGCAGCTTCTCCTGAACTCAACTGTGACACAAATTGAAGTTTACCGTATAGACATTGACAAAAAATGAGAACCATTATAAAAACTTATTTTAGTAAATTCAAAGTGCTATGGATGTGAATTGAATATGGCAGCCAGTTACTGGTACTCTTAGGAAATCCAGAAGAAACTCTGCTGCAGTTTACCAGATGCTCCTTCAATAAAGATTTGCCAGGCTGACTATCTTTTCATTTTTTTTTTCATATATCCAACTGATCTTCACATATGACCCACCCAGGCATTGTAAACATGAAAATGGAATAGCCAAAGTTTACTTATTATTTTATGCCATGAACACCCATGAGTTGCATTAAAATAGGCTTCAGGTTCAGGAATCAACCAGGGGCAAGGTTCCTAAGCAGCTGTAAATATTTTAAATGTGACTTCTTTTTTTAAAGGCAGATTTATTATGGTACACAGGTATGTATGATGTATGTGTATTTCATTTTATGCTCATATGTGCATCTTACACTTTGTACATCATAAATACATACACCAAGTCTTTAAAATATTACTTTAAAGATATTTTACATGTTCAGGGTGGTTTCCTTTCTTGCACATGAATCATCTGGATTTTGTTGACATTTCTAAACAGATAATTTTTTTTGTTTTTTATTATTTATTGTTTTTTTAACAAGTTTATTTTAGAATAAAAAATTTGCCTCTAAGGACCAATTTACACTTTCATCTCACAAAAGTAAAATTGGTATTACTACTTAATTCTAAATATATTCAAATTTTCTATTATGTCTTCTGTTTTAACCCCTGAATTTTTTTTAAATTTTATTTCATTTTGATCAGAAAAATGTAGTCTGTAAAAGAATTCTTTAGAATCTGTTAAAAATTTCTTCTGTAGCGTAATTTACAGTCACTTTTGGGAAGAGTTCTACCTAGACTCAAAAAGAAGGCTGTGCTCTCTGTGGAGTCAAAAGTTTGTCTTTCCCTCTCCCCCTTCATTCCACCCTCCCCCTTTAGTGCGATGTATGAATAGCCTCGTTCTGATTTTATTCATTCATTCATTGTTCATACTATTTCTTTTCCTTTTAATCTATTTAAACTCTTCCTCTAATCTATTCAATTTCTTTTTCTAATCTATTCTGAGAGATGAGATCTAAATTCTCCATTTCTGATTCTGTGTCTATTTCTCTTTGTAACTGTGTAATTTATGTATCATTTTTTGTACTTTGAGACTGTACTTATAAGAGCATACAGGTTCATGTACTGTTTTTTCTCGGTGGACTGTTTCTCTGATCAGTAGGCAATATCCCTCTGTGTCTTTTTCACTACTTTCCTCCTAAAATACTATTTTCTCTGATATTAGTTCTTGTGCACCATCTTTTTCCCTTTCATTTTACCCTTTTAGTGCTCTTTGGTTTATGTACGTTGCTCACACACCACACAGAGCTGGCCTTTGTGGGGTTGCGGCTTCTGATCTAATCTGAAAATCTCTGTGTCTATAAATGAGATGACTGTAAGTTGCCTGTTGCCTGTTTATTTTTATTATGATTACCATTATAATGAACTTATTTCTACCTTTTTGTGTGTGTCTCTTACATTTACCTGCTCCCTCTTTGCTATGTTTCTCCTTCTCTGACTTCTGTTAGATTACACATGCTTTCTTTATTTCCTTTTATTCTCCACATGTATTTGGAGAGCAAATATTTTATTTTCATTCACTTAGTAGTTATCTTTATATTTGTAACATACTTCTCATTTTCACATATTTCTCACAAAAATGAAAACAATATCTGTATCCTTTTCTTGAATAAAATACATAATTTCCAGTTCTTAAATTCTCTTTTAATTTGGCTTCCTCCCAAGTAGCATGTTATTGTTGACTAAAATTTTAGTTCTGACTTCTCTTAAAACACACATTTTCTTCATCTGATTCATATAAATCATTCTCATGATGGCTGTTTTTTATTACACCACGATAATTATTGTTATTTAGAGTAAACACTGACCATATTTGTCTCAACAATGTGTACAAGTTCTCCTTCCTTATAAGCAACCAGGGGTGCCATGTCATGAGGGAAAGACACTAAAAGGGGACAGGAGTCACATCTTAAATGGGTGACCTCGAACCTGAAACCTAAAATAAAACACTATGCACAAGTCAATTTCTTGGGCCCAAGTGAGGTACTTATTTGCAGAAGCTTCGGTCAAGAAGGGAGACCTGGTCCCTGGTGTAACCAACTCCACGGAGAGTGGGAGTGCAGACATCATCAGCTGGCTACCCCATCTCTGTGTCTGTATGTCATCCTCACCACTTCTCACACTGCTCTTCTCAACAAGACGCAACCTTGGTGGCTCCAGCTGCCCTCTTCTCAGGGTTAGCCTGGCAAGAAAAAGCCTCGTTGGTTCCGCTCCAGGCTGGGAAGGCCCAGAGAAGGAGTTTAATTGCCCAGGTCTGGGTTTTTAGCCTGGTTTCTGGCACTCCCCTGCTGTTTACTTTCACAGTTTATTTCCCTAATGAGTTAGAGAGTTAACAACATTATAATCTATTTTATGGCCGTTCTTAATGCAAGTGTGTTGATCTAAGTGGTCTGCTCGGTCTTTCTGTTCTTTTTAATCTCCTGTTCCATGTAAATGCTGCCTTAATACTCTCTGTGTGCTCTGACCCACAGCCTTGCCTTGTCTCAAGATTTTAATAACAATTTAGTTCATTTCTCCTCTTTGGCTATTTTCCTTTATTGTAAGAGATGGAACACAAGACATTGCTCACCAAATGCCTAAAGACATTTGCCAATTAGGAGGATGGTTTTGCTGGTGACAAGCAATTCTTCCCTAACAAAAAAATTTTAGATAACAACCCCATGCATGTTAGCACTTGGTTTCTGTCTCCCAATTCCTACCCACATTTCAGGTGACTCCACTCAATTCTGGCTGTGTGAAATATGAAGTTGGCTGTGCTCCTGCAGACCATGTTAACTGTGCTCTCCTCTTCCAGGCTTTGCCCATGTGTTTAGTTCTCTCTTTTGCTTCTCACTTTTATCTCTGGTGGATGGAATTTGTCAGACATTTTTTATGGCTTCCAGATTTTGTGCCATACTTTGAAAGGCCTTTGTCACTTTGGGTTCTACAATGGACTGAATGTTTGTGTCCCCCACTCCAAATTCACATGTTGAAATCCTAAGCCCAATGTGATATATTAGGAAATGGGGGCTTTGGGAGGTGATGGGTTCATGGAGTCCTGTGAATGGGATAAGAGCCCTTATTTTATTTTTTTTTTAAAGATTTTATTTATTTGTTTGTTTGTTTATTTATTTTGGTCTCTTTATTTGTTTGTTTGTTTATTTTAATTGTTGTTCTATTATAGTTGTCCCATTTCCCCCTGGTTGCTCTCCCTTGTCCTGCCCATTCCCCCGCCACAGCCATTTTCCATCCTTTTGTTCATGTCCATGGGTCGTTTATACTAGTTCCTTCACTAGACCTTCCCCTTCTTTCCTCACTTCTCCCCCTGCCCTCTCCCCTCTGGTCACTGTCAGTCTGTCTCTTTTTTCCATGCCTCTGGTTCTATTTTGCTCATTTGTTTGTTTTGTTCATTAGGTTCCTGTATTAAGTGAGATCACATGGTATTTGTCTTTCACCACCTGGCTTATTTCACTTAGCATAATACTCTCCAGTTCCATCCATGCTGTCGCAAAAGGTAGGAGTTCTTTCTTTGTTTCTGCTGCATAATATTCCTTGTGTAAATGTACCACAGTTTTTGATCCACTCATCCACTGATGGACACTTAGGCTGTTCCTAGCACTTGGCTATTGTAAATAGCATTGCTATGAACATAGGGGTACATAGGTTCTTTTAAATTGAAATTTCAGGATTCTTCAGGTATGATCCCAGCAGTGGAATCACTGGAACAAAAGTCAGTTCCATTTTTAGTTTTTTTGTATTTATTTTTAGAGAGAGGGGAAAGGAGGGAGAAAAACATAAGTACATGAGAGATACATGGATCTGTTGCCTCTCACACTCCCCCAACTGGGGACCTGGCCTGAAACCCAGGCATGAGCACCAACTGGGAATAGAACTGGAGACCTCTTGGTTTGCAGGCCAGCGTTCAATCCACTGAGCCACACCAGCCAGGGCTAGTGCCTTTATTAAAGAGACCTCAGGGAATCCCTTTGTAAGTTATATAAATGTCTAACCACTATGTTGTACATCTGAAACTAATATAATATTGAATGTCAACTGTAATTGAAAAATAAAAAATAAGTTATAAAAACTTAATTCAACAAGTAAAAAAATTAAAATAAAAAAGCTATAAAGAAAAATAAATACCTAAGCTCAGCAGTCAAGAATTTATTTTGAATAAAATAAAATGAGGCTATCAAAATATGTCTTTAGAAACAAACAAAATGAAAGAGACACCACAAGTTCCCAAGCCACTTCTGATAGGTGAGGACACAGTGAAGACGGCCTCACCAGACACCAGACCACCAGCCTCCAAAACGATGAGAAATAAACTTCTGTTGTTCCTAAGCCACCTGGTGTTTGGTATTTTGTTCTAACAGCCCAAATGGACTAGGGCTATAAAAGAGCTCACTGTTGCTTCTAGTACTCTTATGGGTTTCCCTTTTTAGATTTAAGTCTGTTCCATCTAGGATTTATTTACTCTAATTCACTCTTTTTCAGGTGGCCTCCTAATTTCCCAAATGCCTTTATTTAAATAATACTCACTTTTTCCTTTGAAACCTCATGTTAGTCATATGGTCAATTTCCATTACATTGAATTTCTTTTTAAATTTTTTTTTCAAATACCATTGATCTGACTAATCTGCTTAAATAATTATAATTCTGTAGTATATTTTCCTATTTGGTAAAGTTATTCTTTCCTTCACTTTTTCTAGCAGTAGTTTCCTAGCTATTCTTACATGTTTGTTTTTGCACACGAACTTTAAAATCAATTAATTTAATCCCCTATCCCCAAAGCTCCTTATTGTAGTCACCATAAATTTATAAAGTAACCTGTCAAGTTTTTCTGTCTAGGAACATGGTCTGCATTTCCATCTGTTCAAATCTTCTCTGTACCTCTAAGAAGCATTTTGAAGACTTGTTCAGATAGTTCTTTCACGTTACCTGTAAGTCTATCATTCTTTTTATTTTTTTACTGGTATGGTAAATGGGGCTTCTTTCACTGTATCTTCTAACTAGTTGCTCTCTGGAGGCTATTTTGTTCTACATGTTAATTTTGTACCTGCCACTTTACTGTCTCTCTTCATATAATACCTTCATTTGGTTTTCTTCGGTTTCCTGGTAATACAATTGTATACCATCTCTAAACTATTGATGATTTTACCTCCTAGTTTCTAATTTTTAATTCCCAAAATTATTCCCTTATCTCACTGCATTGACCTCCAGAAGAACATTAAATATGATGCTGATGGACAACTTGTCTCCCCCTTAACTTGAACAAGTCTGCTTCCAGTGTTTTCCCACGAAGCCTGATGCTCAGGTCTGGGTTGAGACACACGCATTTTATGCAGTTAAAGATGTGCCCAGCTATTTCTTTTCACTCAATGTTAAGCAGAAAGTTGATTCTTAGTTCAAAATGCATGCTTTCTATGTGGTTAAGAAAGAACCCATCACATTGATTTTATCAGAACCTTAGGTTGGGGACTAGATAAACTTTAGTTCAATATGCATCTGCCAAGCTATAGGCAATTAATGTAAAGCACTGCCTGATGATACACAGTAAATGCTCAATAAATGGCAATTTCTTCAATTCTCATTAACAATGCAGACCTCTCTGGGTTTCCTCCTTAATGTGATCATAATGATAATTATTTTATTTGCATCCAAGATATCCGTCGGCAGCCGTCCGTCTCGAGAGACGATGGTGTAGCTTCTTAAGAGTATATCTGCACCGCCGAGAATGGCTGTGCAGTCCGACTCGGGAGTGACATGGTATCTGTCTCCTCCCATGTTAAATCGACATCTTGCGATGACGCTGGAGTGTCCTCTCCAGTGAAGCTGAAGCTACAGAGCCTGGGCAGGGTGATATGGAGGGTCTGCTGTTGCCCATGCAGCAGACACCCCCTCTCTTCGCAGCTGAAGGGTCCAAGGGAAAGACGGAGTCAATACAGCTTGGCTTCAGGTGCGCCGCAGGAGTTGCCGGTGTTGACTACAACGTCAAACCGCCTTAGGGACTCCGGCTCCGGATTTTCTGTCGGGGTTTACTCCCTTAGCCTTTCCCCTGAAGAGGTATGCCGCAAGGCAGCGGAGGTTTTTTGGAGTCAGAGTTTTCCTTCTCTGATGTACCCTGACTGGAAGATCGAACCAGCGACACTTAGCTCGCAGGCCGACGCTCAATCCACTGAGCCAAACCAGCCAGGGGGATCCAAGATATAAACTGTATTTATATTAAACATATTATATAAATTTATTGATACATAGAATAATTATTAATATAATTAATAAAATATCATTTTATTTACATGTTTGCAGATGGTGAGATACTTTTAGACTGGTCTTACCCATATTAGACTTGGAGATTTAAAACAATATTTTTTGTATATCTTGGGACATTTACTGTGTTGGTATTTGGGGGTACGTAGGGAATTCCCCCCAGGTGAGAACCATGGGTTCTTAAATTCTGGTCCACTTCGGAATATGTTGACCCTGCACTGCTTTTACTTAGCACAAGGGGGCAGCATTGCAAAGGTAATTTGAGAAAGGCTTTCCTGTAATTCACGTGTTAATCTGATTGGAGTCTGAGTTAAAATAATGTTCAAGGAATTTAGGCCTAACCATTTCAGCTTTTACAAAGGCCTGTTTATAAAATAAACATAGTAAGCCCTCAGTAAATGGTATGATTTAGTACAGCTGACTACCCTACATGTCTTTACTCCCCTTCATGTCTTTACACAGATGCTGCCCAGGATCACCCTAAATGAAAATGCAGCCTGCCCACTCGCCTCCCCCTCCTACACCCCTTTACCATGCATGTTCTACTTATTTTCCTACCATTTATCAAGTCCAACATATTAGAAAATTTAATTATTTATTATGTTTATAGCTTATCAGGTTCCCAGCATATCCACCCCCTGGAATATAAGCTTTATGGGTCATTGTCTATTTTGTTCTGTGATGTATCCCAAGTGGCCACAACAGTGTCTGGCACAAAATAGATGCCCAATAAGTGTTTTTTGATTGCATGGTGGTGGTAGTAGTGTTACAGAACCCCTGGTTTGCTCCAACTGAAACAAATCCACGGGCTCTTTAGTTAGGGGCCCAATTGCCTGCTGCCAAAATTATAACTCTCAATACCAGAGTTTAGTGAAAAGAAAAAGAATTGTTTATTTAACAGTTATATAGATCTAATTATTTGCGGATTTCTGCCGTTAAGTTTTATGTTCTTTAAAACATCCATAAACACATATCCTTGCCTCCCCCCCACCAGGCTAGTTTTAGAAAAGTTAGAGATACCATTTTCCTACTTCCTAAACACAGTAAAGCTTTACCAATAGCTGCCAATCATTCAATTCTGATTGGGGAGACCTCGTCTGTGTTATGGTGTCCACCGCTTTTAATCCAGAACCTCGTGGATTCTTAGCCTCCTTGTAAACTGCATGGTTAGTCCTTTGTGATACACATGGAGAGCCTTTCTTTTCAAAGCAGCAAGGTAAGTCCCTTCCTTAAAACTGCATCATCAGTCCCCATTAAATCTGCATGGTCAGCCTGTCCCCAGTTAAATTCATATGGTCAGCCTGGTTAAAATGTCTGCCGCCCATTTTTAAATCCCTATGTCCTCTGATGCAGTGGGTGTGGTAACCAGTTCTGACCATTCACAGGACCTCACGCAGGCTCTGTAAGCTCTTTCAGTACCATCCCACGGTCCAAGACCCCTCACATCTTCCTGGGCCTTGGATGCATTAAAGCAATTTTGCATAACAAAGACACTAGCCACTAGCCTCAGGTATGTGAAGGCATCCTGAAAGCTGCTTCCTTCTCCCCATCCCCCAGCCGCAAGCTCTGGAGGTTTTTGGAAACCCCCGTTTCTGTAACAGTAGGGGGGAGGTGTTGCTGGTGCTGGTAGTGATGATGATGGTGGTGGTGGTGGTGATGGTGGCAGTTGCAATGGTGGTAGTGGTGGTGGTGGTGATGGTGGTGGTGACGGTGGTGATGGTGGTGGTAATGGTGGTGGTATTTGTAATGATGGTGGCAAGGGTGGTAGCAGGGGAGAGGTATTTAAGTGGTGAGGTGGTGGGGCTGGAAGGGGCAATGGTACTGGTTGAGTAGGGCAATGGAGGAGGGAGAGGCAGGTTGAGATGGTGATGGTGTAACAACTGTCGTGATACTTTGTTATGGTTGGTTAGGGTCCCCAGGGAAGTTGGAATTTAAGCCTTACCTGAATTTGGATGATGATTTTCAGAGATTTCTAGAGACCCCAACACTTAAGAGAGAGCTTGTCAGCATATGAGCACAAGCCCTTGGTTTCTAGACTGAGGTGGGGAGGACTATTCACACACACATGTGTACACACACACACACACACACAGGCACATGAAAGTCAATATTCCCAGCTCTCTGGCAAAAAAGAATTGTGCAAGGGAAGGATGAAAAAGAAGCTAGAAAGGCCGACCAGATGTCATGTACCCAGTTCATCATTCAGGTGTTTAGATTCTAAAAAAGGATTTTCTGACACCACATTTCAGGCTCTTAAAAAGAAGAAAATATCTTGGAAATTGTGGGTAAGACCATCACAGTCTAGCCAGCAGACAGTGGCAGGCAGGCCTGCTCCCAGCATTTGGAGGACTCAAGGCTAGAGAACCAAGCTCCCCCTCCAGGAGTCCCCAGTCCTGATGGTCATAGCTGGAAACTTGACCCTCCGGCAACTACAGATCTGCCCCTAAACCTTCGTTGGTAGGCTGTGCACCCCTTGCTTTAAACGAGCAGGGTTTGTAGTCTGGAGTCTTGTGCCTGTTCCCAAGTAACCTCCTTCCCACTTTCTCAGCATCTCCAGCCGCTGGAGACAGAGCAGCTGTAACAGATTCTTTCTGGAGACATGGAGGCGTGAACTCAATATCTTTACTATCAGGCCTTCTCGTTCTACCAGGTATACAGCCCTGAACGAGGGAGGTCTTGAGGACAGGGTGCTCCTCCAAAAGGCAACATGCACCTCAGTTATATCACCCCACTGAGCCGACTTTTCCAGGGCTGCAACCAGTGTTCATTGTTGTCGGGTTGTTATTTCTGTCCTTCTCAGCTGTGCAAGAAGACCATATCGCAGCTCTAACCCTGAGATAAAGGTGGAATGGATGCTTTATCTCTATCTCTCTCCTCCCAGTGGGGACAATTGATTCACTTGACTGCTTGGCGAGTTGCGGGAACCCTCTCCTTGTGCACTGATGCCTGCTGTCCCGTGTACACTGCTTCGCTGGTTGGTCCTCCTCTCACTGTGCTCAGAAGTTGCCCTCCACATGGCCAGCTGACAGAAGAATTAAAATAAAACCATGTCTGTTTCCAGTTTTACTGTGGGGGCCATGGTCTTCCCTCCGGCAAGTTGGGATCTCTGAAGAATAGTCTAACTTAACCAGCTATTGATAAATCTAGACTCCTAGTTTTGTTTTATTTTTTCCTCAAAATTCGACTAGGGAAAAAGAATCACCTGGAAGGCTTGTTACAACAGATTCCTGGACTCTACCCCTGGAGATTCTTCTAGAGTAGGTTGGGGGCAAGACTTAGGAATGTTCGTTTCCAAAGCTCCCAGGCGATGTTGCTGCAGCTGGTTTTTCATCCATACTTAGAGCAACGTGGTATTCGAATATGCTGAGGGGCTGAAGGCTGCCACTCACTAAGCCCTTGCTATGTGCCTAGCACTGAGCTAAGCATTTCTTATTGGGATGACTCATTTTACAGATGAAGAACAGAAAGGTTAAATCATTTGTCCAATTTTCCAGGGCTAGGAAATGGTGGAAGCAGATTCAAATCCTTGGTCTTTCTATTCTATCATCTGTAACCGCCATCACTGACCACAGGCGTGGTCTGGCCCCTTCCTACTACCTGGAAATGTGTGCAGCACACCCTGGGTGGTCTCTCTTCCCCAGCCTCCCACTCCAATACAACCTGCGGTCAAGATAATATTCTCTTTTCTCTCATTGACGCAATATATGCATAATGTAAAATTTACCATTTTAATCATTTTGGAATGTACAGTTCAGTGGCATTAAGGACATTCATATTGTTGTGCAACCATTACCACCATCCATCCACAGAACACTTTTAATCTTGAAAGACTGAAACTGCTCTTATTAAATAATAACCCCCATTCCCTTTTTCCCAGCCTTTGGAGACATTATTCTATTTTATGTCTTTATGAATTTGACTACTCTAGGTACCTTATATAAGTGGGCTCATACAGTATGTGTCCTTTTGTAACTGCCTTATTTCACTTAGCATAATATCTTTAAGGTTCTCCTATGTGTGGCATATGTCATAAAAAGCATGTGTCCTTGCTTTTTAAGGGTGAATAATATTCCTTGTATGAATACCCCACATTTTGTTCATCCACTCATCCAGCAATAGACATTTGGTTGCTGAGGCAGGATCGTGAGAAGCTAAGGAAATTCCTTGACAAGTGGAATAAGGGAAATTGAGACAAAAATAATTAAACAAGGTAAAAAAATCTGAGCAATTTACAGCCAGCTAATGAATCACAAGGTTTTATCTTCCATAACCAAGGACACTTAGGAGCAAATGTTTTACACATTCCAGACTGTCCCGGGGCAGACAGGCCTCAGTCCTGGCCCCTCTTCAATTATGTTTTCTGGTGATGTGCTTTAATAATGAAACTAACCCCTGATCCCACTATATGAATATTTTCATGAATCAACATATTGAAGGAAACACCTGGAAAGCAAATGAATATTCTGTTAAGACCCTCCTCTGAGACTTTCACTGGGTTGGCCAAGCAAAGATAAAATGGCTCAAGACAAAGGATACGAGTTATGCTTTCCCTCCCTGGAGCATGCCTGACCTTCCTCTTACCCTGCTTCTTCCCACAGTCACTGACCCCAGCTTCAACAAACATACTCAATCTGCAGCATGCTCGCGCTAGAGCACACCCGTGCCTTGTATCTCTGCTATTTTTCTCCTAAACTCTAAGGGACCCGATGAGACTTGTAACCAGGGAGGTAGCGGGCAGTGGCAGCTCATCCTGGGCTTACTCCCTGAACCTGTCTCCAAGGCCCCCTTCTTCTCTCACATTCTGTCTCTTGTTACTTCTACCCTAAGCCTTTCCTTTGTTTCACTGTCCCCAGCTTTAATAAACACTTACTCTCAAAATCACCTGAACTTGCGTTGTGAAATCTTTCCTACACAAAGTCAAGAACCCACATACTACCAGTGGGCCCAAGGCAGACCCTCTCCAGGCCCAGGCCCAAACCCCATCTGGCAACACTGCCTTTTGACTCTTGTGAATAATGCTGCTATGATTATGGGTATACACATATCTCTTCAAGTCCCTGCTTTCAATTCTGATGGATATAAACCTAGAAATGGAATTATTACTGGATCAAATGGCAATTCTATTTTTAATGGTTTGAGAAATTGCAGCAGTTGTACCATTTTAGATTTCTACCAGCAATGCACAAGACATCCAGTTTCTCCGCCTCCTCACTAATACATGTTATTTTGTTGTTGTTTTTAAGAACCGTCTCAATGTTTGTGAGTGGCACAAGATAGCATTCCTAAAGCAAACTCTGATTGGTCATTTGCTGCTTGGGTTCTGGGTGTGTAGACAGCACAGGGTAGGTGCACAAGGGGATGCACAGAAGCCCCAGACTAATTCCTATTATCCCAGAGTCTAATGGCAGAGCTCAAACAGGAAAAGATGCGGAGGGGGAGTGTCTGACACCATGGGGTGAGGGCAGGAGGGGAAGTGGGGAGGTCAGAGGAGGTGAAGGTGCTCCTGCCTACCTGGGAGGAGGATAATGCAGGTGAGCATGGCTTGGCTGTGGCAATGGGGTGGGGGGGATGGACATCCTTGGCTCAGAGTTGGAGTTAACAAAAGCCAAAGGTGGAAACTCTCAGTATGGGGTGTGGGGGGCAGCAAGAGGGGCATTTTAGTTGAAGTATTGGAAGCAGAAAGGATGGTAAGAGGATCTGATGCTGGATTAGTAAATTGAGACTAGTTTGTGCTGTACTTCATGGGCAGTGGGGAGCCACTGAATGTTTTTGAGCAGCGGTGGCTATGAGTTGGACTGCCTGGATTCAAATCCCAGCCCTGCTATCCATTAGATGTATAATCTAGAACTAGTTAGCACTCCTCTCTGAGTCTCATCGGTTTCCCATCTGCAAAATGGGGGTAATCATAGTATTAATCTCCTAGAGTTATTGTGAGGACCAGATGGGTAAAGCCCTAAAATCGGCCTTGGCATTGAGTATTATGTTAGAGTTAGTGTTTATTAATTGAATTTGAGCTCATGAAAAATAACTTTGGTATCACTATGGGAATTCAGATGGTGTTGGGAAAACAGGGGGCCCTAAACCCAGAGGCCTGAGAGGAATGGAAACAAGTGTTAACCTTGCCTGACCTAGCCAAGCAAAGGTGATCCTGGAGGGGAGGGGGTCTCTAGAGCCATTGAGAAGGGAGGTAAAGGCTCTGTCTAAAGTTTGGGGGAGAGGAGGTATGTGTGGGGGGTGGCCCAAGGGAAAGCGAGGCCTTAAGTCTAAGTGAGTAGGCAGAGAGGGACACTGGATGGGTAATTCAGGATCACAGGGCCTGGCCTGGGAAAGGCATGGGTTCTCAAAGGCCCAAGCGCTCATGAGGGACGAGGCAGCCATCAAAATGCTATAAATATGGGGGTACACTTAGAACTGCAGAAAGGGGTGAGGGCTGAAGGTTGAGGACCAAAAAAGGGGTTCTATAAAAAGTAACTCCCCAGGGTGATCTGATCATAAACTCCTAACTAGGCAGGTCTTGGTGGGTAGTCACACCCTGGGCACAGATCTTTTTAGTAAAAGGTTTATCTTTGCCTTAAGAAAGCTCTGACCATTGTTCCTATGTATCTAGGTTAACACACCTTTGAAGTTAGCAGCAACCACCCTCAAGAGAGCACATATCTTGTTAACTATCTTGTAATCCAATCCCCACCTTGCTCTCTCCAGCTCCATGCATTTCCCTCCTTCATTTCAAATGAATAAAAAACTGCAAAACTGTTCTCCAACTCATTTTAGATGTTTCTCCCTGGCATATATATCATCAAGTTGGCTCAAATAAACTCCTAAAAATTTACAGGTTTGGACGTTTGTTTACTTCAACAAGGTTGAAGTTGGGTTTTGAGGAGCGGTCACTCCGGCAGGAGAGCAAAAGCTCTAAGGTCCACCGAGATTCCCAAAGGAGTGGGGACTGCCAGTGGAGATAAGAGGGGAGGGACGGGGGAGGAAGGAAGGGAAGGGAGAAAAAGAAACTGTAGGAGAGAAGGAGAGAGGAGCGAAAAGAAGGTAAGGACAGTTTTCATCTTGGTAATGAACATTATTGGCTACGGTGTCAGACCCGAGTTTCAGCCCTGCTCGGCCACTAACTAGGTGTGCGACTTTGGGCAAATTGTTGGATCTCTCTGTGCCTCAGTTCCTTAACCTGTAAACAGAGAATGACAATGGAGCCTACAATACAGAGGACTTAAGAGAATTAAATGAGTTAGTGTCTGTAAAGCCCCAACTACAATGTCCGGCACCAGGGCGGAGCACAAACAGTGATAGCTGGGATCATTATAATTATAATGAAATCCAGGTTAAATAGGCAGAAGAAGGAAGAGGAGCTAGAGAAAGAGGTAAATAGAGTGAAGCTGGTGTCTAAAAGAAAACCAGGAGAGTGGCGGAGTGGGAGGTGGGCAGGGAGTCGTTTAGGAAAACAGGACTGCTGGGCAGGTGCCTCTAGGAGGACAGTGCTTTGGGGTCTGGCCATTAACACATGTCTAGTAACTTGTGAGGAAGCAATGTGATTTTTACAATAAGGAATAAGTGGGAAAAATAGTTGAAAACCTAAGTTGGGGTCACCTTTGGGAGGAGTCAAGGGAGTAGACGGGTTTGAATGCCTGGCTGAGGAATCTGAATTTTATATAGACAACTGCACAACCTGGGAGGAATTTGAGTGGGAAGCATCCTGGTGCTGGTTTGGGATGATGTAACTGGGTGGGGCCGAGGGAGCAGACGCTGGTGCAGCTGTGGTGAGAGGACCACACCCGCCGAGGTGAATGTTAGTAGAATTTGATTGACAAGGGCTTAAAATTCCCGTGTTGAGATTTCAACCACCCAGTCACTCCAGAGACTGTGTAATTCAGGTTGATTTATATTACGGGGGCCGGGAGAGGGGTGGAGGAGGGGGAGAGAGAGAGAAAGAGGAAAAAGAAGAAGGGAGAGGAGGAGGAGGAAGAAGAAGGAAGAAGGAAGGAAGAAGGAGACTATACAAAGCCTCAAAATCTTATACTTCTACAAATTGAATTGGAGTCAGGGGAACAAAGGAGAGGAGTGGCGAGGGGACTATTGCAGGAAGGAGCCAGACCTAGTCGCTGTTGAGATTTTTCAGATGAGAGCCCCCTGCTGCTTACCAGCAGGTCCCACAAGTAAAGCTGGAAGACTCTGGGGACATATAAATAGTAACTGTTATTTGAGAAGCCACAGAGCCTCGCCTGCTATAACAACCACTGGAGGGTGCTTGCTGAGCATTTAATCTCAGCAGATGACCTCACCCAGGCCAGCTCACCCAGTCTTACCAAGATCCTTCAAATAATCACACAATGGGCATGAGAGCCAACCAGGGATGAGTCATGACCAGCCCAGTTCACCGGAAATACCTGGGGCAGCTAACACAACATTCAGGGGTTTGTTAAGAACCTACATGGTGTTGCTTAATCCCAAAGGAGGAAGCAAAGTCAGGCTTCGGTTTGTTATATATATATATATATATATATATATATATATATATATATATATATATATATATATATATTTTTTTTTTTAGTGTATTTTTGTATTTTTAATTACAGTTTACATTCGGGATTATTTTGCATTAGTTTCAAATGTATAGTATAGTGGTTAGACAATCATACTTTACAAAGTGATCCCCCAATATTTCAAGTACCCATCTGACACTATGCATAGTTACCACATTATTGACTGTATTCCCTGTGTTGTACCTTACACCCCATGACTATTTTGTTTCTATACTTCTTATCCGTTTTCACCTATTTTGGCAGTCTGATGGGTCACGTGGTCTCAAGGCGTCAGTCCCGAGTCAGGCAACTTCAGAAGATGCCCTCACCCCATGTTCCCAATGTCTTCCCACCTACACCTACTCTGGAGGGTAGTCAGAATCGGGGACTGGGGGCAGGGGTGTTGTTCAAGACACAGTTTGTGGGATTTTTGGCAGGAAGATGACAGTGTTGAATACAAAGAAACTCTGTCTGGAGAACAATCCTCTCAGGGCCGGCCTGCTCTGCAGGCTGGCAGGGCTTGAGGAATCCATTACATAGGATAAAAGATCCAAACAGAGCCAGGATTTTCTTATTGCCCCAGAGTCACTGCATTTCCCAAAAAAAGGGCTCATTTCATTAGATTCCAACAAAGTGGGCTCTGGGTTTCTAATATGAGCAGAAAATATTATGCTTTTTTTCCAATTATGTTTGGATCATTGTAGTCTAACTAGATATTTTCTGGTAATGATTCCTTTGCATCTTTCCATCACAGAACTACAGGGAAACAGATGTGATTTCAGTGAAATGTACCCACATGGAACCTCGAACACAGTAGGCACTCATTAAGTACTTTCTTCTGTCTGCCCCAGGTGGCCCTGGAAATTTCCAAATCAGATCCAAGTTTTAAGTAAATGTTAACATCAAAGTTGGGACTCTGGTCTTGAATTCCTCTCTCCAAATTGGACCCCAAAATGCTCTGGTTCTGTAGCACCTTGAAGAATATCTGTGATTCATTCATTTGAGTCTTTTAATCAGGAAAAGTAATACAGTCGTTGAGAGATCCTCACCTGTCATCAGAGAGTGGCCCCAAAAGGTCACCCAGCTTCAGGGCATATCAATTTTTCAAGTGAGGATTCAAAGTGAAACTGTTTGTCAAAAAATGTAAAGGATAATATAAAGATATTTCTTCTGTCTTTGATGGTGATTAGGGGAGATATTTTTCTTACCCTGTTTCTTTGTTTGAAGCTATTTTCGAAAACAGGATGGAAGCTGACGGAGCAAAATTGGTCCAAGTGAATCATCTTACATGAGGAAATAGTTGCCTTATATCATAACCCCACACTGAGGTATTGGTGCCATCCTGTGGCGGAAAATCCCACCCCAAACATTCGGCTGGGGGTACCTCAAGACTTTGAGGGTTGCACAAGAATCTAAGGGGATTACCATTTTCCCAGCAAACAGAGGAAGATGCCTGTTCCTAGTCCATTGCAGTTACAGGGAGATGCCCATGGTGTCTGGGCACCAGGTCGCTGCAGTCTGGCCTCCCTGGAGCACCCCAGGTCAGCCACCACACTTCCCAATCTTGCTATTTAATTCTCTGTTCCATTATAGGAACTTTTACCTAGATGGTGGGGCCTGACTTTGAGTCTATATTTTTGTCTAAGTTTGTAGTGTTTGAGCATGCTAGTTCACCTAGTTCCCAAATGCAGTAATTTCCTAAGGCTGCCATAATAGAGTGATATGAGCCAAGTGGCTTAAAACAATAGAGATTTGTTTCTCATCGTTCTAGAGGGCAGGCACCCACAATCAAGATGTCAGTGAGGTTGGCCCTTCTGAGACCTATGAGGGAGAATCTGTTTCATGCTTCTGTGATCACTGGCAATCCTTGGTGTTCCTTGGTTTATAGATGCATCGTTCCAGCCTCTATGCCCTATTTTTACCAACGGTCTCTCCACATGGCTGTCTTCTCTCTGTGTCTCTGTCCAAATTTCCTTCTTTCCAAGAGGATGCCAGTCATTTTGGATTAGGGACCCATCCTACTCCAGTATGATCTCATCACAATTTAATTACACTTTAGATTATCCTATTTCCAAATAAGATCACATTTTGAAGTACTGAGATTAAGACATCAATATATTTTGGGGGATACCCTGGCTGGTGTGGCTCAGTGTATTAAGCACTGGCCTGCAAACAGAAAGGTTACCACTTCAACTCCTGGTCAGGGCACATGCCTGAGTTGTGGGCCAGGTCCCCAGTTGGGGACATATGAGAGGCAACCGATCAATTTTTCTCTCACTCATTGATGTTTCTCTCCCTCTGTTTCTCCCTCCTTTCCCTACCCTCTAAAATAAACAAACAAACAAACAAATAAATAAATAAATAAATAAATAAATAAATAAATAAAATCTTTAAAATATACATATACATTTTGGGGGGCAGAGGGGTGTACAATGTGACCTCTAACACCAACCATGGATTCTTACTATTTCTCTCTATTAGCCTCCATGTTTTGAAATATTTTGTTTACCAAAACAAAATACATTTAGTGATTACTTGTTTTCCTGGGGTTTTTAAAATACATCTAAGTCACCCAAACAGGCTTTCAATTCCAGAAGAAGATGACTTAGAATCACTTTTCCCTGCTTCTCCCCTCTAAATACAACTAAATATTCTGGAAAGTACTTAACAGACAATGATAAAAGGACTCTGAAACTGGAAGAGAGAAGGCAGACTGCTGGGAGCCTCAAGACTTGAGGAACCACAATGTGATGAATCCACTGGGTTTTCTTTTTATCTCCCACGTACTTCTAGACTGGGCATTGGAGAGGACTGTAACTCAGAACACCAGGGAGCACAGGCAACACACCAAGGAAAGCCTGCACTCTGGGCAAGGGGGGTGGGGGCCGCAGAGACCTGGGGAACTAGGTCCAGCTAGACCAAGTCCACAACCACAGCCAGTGGATGCTCCCTGTCCCACCAGAGCCCCGCGTCTTCCTGCTTGCAGTCATGAGCAGGTGAAACAACACCAGCTGCTCCACAGAAGTGCTTCTGCCCCAGAGATGGCACAAGCTAAGATTGAGCAGGAGTCCCAGCAACACCAGAGGAACAAAGCAGATAAAAATAGAATTCACAGTGCTCAGAAAACTAAACTGTCACTGATGCAAATGCCCATAACAGTAAACCAGGAATTATACACCAAACCAAAACAGGGTGACTATGTATGACTGCTCACTGAAAGAGAGGATTTAGGATCAAGAGTCTCCTAACATAAGAATCAAAACATCTAGGATACAATTAAAACAAAAACAACAACAAACAACAACAACAAAAAAACACACAAGAAAAACACCTTACCCATAGCACCAGGAACCAGGAAAACCACAATTTAAAAAACAAGCAAGAAATACTAACATGAATCAGATACGGAGTTAACTAATAAGGGTTTTAAAATAGTCACAATAAAAACATTTCAACAATGAATTACAAATTCTCTTGCAACAAACGAAAAATAGAAAATCTCAGAAAAGAAATAGGAGCTATAAAAAGAATCAAATGAAATTATAGAACTCAGAAGTACAATAATCAAAACTTAAAAACTTACTGGACAGGCTCAGTGGTAGAGTGGAGATGACAAAGATAGAATCAGTGAACCTGATGACAAATCAGGAATATACTCAATCTGAGCAATGAAGATAAAATAGACAAGAACAAAGTTAACAGAACCTCAGGGACTTGTGGGACAATAACGAGCCATCGTTCACATCATTAAAGTCCCAGGAGAGAAGAAAGAACATGGGACTGAAAAAACTATTCGAAGAAATAAAAATTTCCTAAATTCAACTAAAGACATAAAATTGCAGGTACAAGAAGTTGAGCAGATGTCAAATAAGATAAACTCAATCAAATTCACACTGAAATACGTCATAATTAAACTTCTGAAAACTAAAGCCAAAGAAAGAAAAATCTTAGCTACAGTAGGAGAAAAACAACATATCGCGTCTATAGGAACACTGATTTGAACAAGAGCAGGCTTTTCATCAGAAACCATGGAGCACAGAAGGAAGTGGCACATTTTGCAAATGCTGAAAGAAAAACCTGGCAACCACAGATCCTACATATGGGGAAACTGTTTTTCAGAAATGAAGAAGAAATAAAGACTTTTCAGGCAAAGAGGAACTAAAGAAATAGGTTAGCAAATCTTTTTCTTTTTTAAGATAAAGAGAGAATGTTTTTTAAAAAAATTTATTTATTTGTTTGTTTATTTATCTATTTTTAGAGAGAGGGAAAAGGAGAAAGAGAGGGAGAGAAACATCACTGTGTGGTTGCCTCTCAATCATGCCCCCAACTGGGGACCTGATGTGCAACCTAGTCATGTGCCCTGACTGGGAATTGAACCAGCGACACTTGGTTTTCAGACTGATGCTCAATTCACTGAGCCACAACAGCCAGGGCAGCAAATCTATTTTTTAAAAATGGCTAGTGGAAACTCTTAAAACAAGAAAAAAAAAAAAAAATAGAAGGCTGGAACTTTCAGAAAGAAAATAAGAACAACAGAATGACTGAAAGTAGAAGTAAACATAAGAAACTATCCTTCGACTCATGACCTTCTTTAATTATATTTTATGGTTGAAGCAAGTGCAATAACATCAGTTGATATATATACAGAGAAAATATTTCAGACAAATTTTAAAGTGTGGAGGGTAAAAATATTAGAAGAAAATCATATTTCTACATTTCACTCAAAGTGGTAAAAAGTTGACACCAGTTGGCTGGGATGACTTACATATGTATGCATGACTCATTAGAGCAACTACTAAGATAACTATACAAAGTAATATACTGTTAAAAATTATAAATAAATCAAAATGAAACTCTAAAATATGTTCAAATAACCACAGGAAAGCAGGAGAATGATAATTGGGTAACAGGAAACAGAGGAAACAAACAGTAAATGAATTACACTCTAACAAATCAATAATTAGTTTAAATGTAGGTGGTCTGAATACACCAATTAAAAGACAGAGATTAGCAGAGTGGATTAAAAAAGTCCCCCAAATATGCAGTCACTTCAAATATAATAACATAGGTAACTTGAAAGTAAAAAGATAGGAAAAGATATATCATGTAAGCATTAACTTTTGAAAAGGAGAAGTGACTACATTAATATCAAAATAGACTCCAGAGCAAAGAAATTACCAGGGACAGAAAGGGACATTATATAATGATAAAAGAGCAATCCACCAAAAGAGATAGCAATCCTAAGTGTATATGCACACACCCAAACAAGCAGATCTTCAAAATACATGAAGCAAAAACTGATAGAGCTGAAAGGAGAAATTGAGAAATCCACTATTATAGTTGGAGACTTCAATTCAACACTGTCCTCTCAGTAACTGATAGAACTACTAGAGAGAAAACCCACAAAGACATAGAAGAACTCAACAATACCCTCAACCAACAGGATTTGATTGACCTATAGAGCACACTGACCAATAACAGAAGAATATATATGGTCTTTGAGTGCCTCTAGAACATTCACCAAGACAGATGACATCCTGGGTTATAAACTAACCTTAATAAGTGTAAAAGAAATGAAATCAGACAGAGTGTATTCTTTGATAATAAAAATAAGACTATCAGCTGATTTCTCAAAAGAAACTCTGCCAGCTAGAAGGGATTGGCAAGAAATATTCAAAGTCATGAAGAGCAAGGACCTAAGCCAAGATTGCTCTACCCAGCAAAGATATCATTTAGAATGGAAGGGCATATAAAGAGCTTCCCAAACAAGAAAAAACTAACAGAGTTTATTATCACCAAACCATTATTAAATGAATTGTTAAAGGGACTTATTTAAGAAAAATAAGATCAAAACTGTGAACAATAAAGTGGTCAAAAATACATATCTATCAACAACTAAATCTTAAAAACAAAGTAAACAAACAAGAACAGAGACAGAATCATGGATATGGAGAGCGTTTTTATGATTGCCAGATGGGAGGGGGTTGTGGGGGAATGAGTAAAAGGGTGAGGAGATTAAATAGATGATTATAGAATAGCCATGTGACTGTAAAGTACCGCATAGGAAATGGAGTAGCCAAAGAACTTATACACATGACCCATGGACATGAACAAGGATGTGGAGATTACCTGAGGGAGTAGGGGATGATAGACAGAGGGGGGCAAAGGGGAAAAAAATTAGGACAATTGTAATAACATAACCAATAAAATATAATTAAAAATAAAAACAAAACAAAAATAAATAAATAAAACTTTAAACCTAAAGAGAAAATAATAAAATATAAATGAATAAATACAACCAGAAATCAATAGCAGAACGTCAAAACAAAAATCTCCAAAGACTTCGATGTAAACAACATACTAAATAATCCATGGATCAAAATAAGAAACTTTAAAGAAAAGATATCTTGTTTTAAAATATTTCTTAAAGAATCTTCAAGAGATATTGAAGTTGTGTTTAATGAACTTGAGATCACACCATACCAAAATATGTGGGATCCCTAGCTGGTATGGCGTAGTGGGTTGAACGTTTTTGGCCTATAAACCAAAAGGTCACCAGTTCAATTCCCAGTCAGGGCACATGCCTGGGTTGCAGGCCAGGTCCCTGTTGGGGGCATGTGAGATGCAACTGTTAATGTTTCTCACTCTCTTTCTCCCTCCCTTCTCCGCTCTCTAAAAATATAAATAAAACCGTAAAAAACAAAATAAAATTTGTGGGATTCAGTAACACTGCTAAAAAGGAAACTTATAGCACTAACTGCTTACATGAGAAAAGACGGAAAATATGATATTAGTAATCTAAGTGCTTACTTCAAGAATTAGAAAAAGAAGAAAGTAAGCCCAAAGCAAGCAGGAGGAAGGAAAAAATAAAGAACAGAAACTGATGCGATTGAAAACAGACAAACAACAGAAGAAATAAAACAAAAAGCTGGTTGTTTGTAAAGTTTAATCACAAATCACCAAAAGCAGGAATGAAATAAGTAATATCTAACAGATTCTGTCTCCAGTGAAGGGGAATAAGGCGCCGTGGCTGGTGTGGCTCATTGCGTTGAGCACTGACCTGCAAACTGAAAGGTTGCTGGTCAGGGCACATGCCTGGGTTATTGGGGGCATGCAAGAAGCAACTGATTCAAGTTTCTTCTGCACATTAACTTATTACAAATGGACCAAAATTCCTCACAGACCACAAACTACCTAAGTTCAGCCAAGATAAAATAGCTAACCTAAATAGCCTTAAAACTATTAAAGAAATTTAATCTATAATTTAAAGTCTCTCAAAAAAGAAATCCCAGGCCAAGCTGGTTTTGCTGGAGCATTTTACTAAACATTCAGAGAAGAATTAACACCAATTTTACACAATATCTGACTGAAAATAGATGAGGAGGGCACTTTCCAATTCACTTGATGAGACCACTATTACCTTGATACTAAAACTCTACTAAGAGAGCACAGTAAAAAAAAGAAAGAAAGAAAGAAAGAAAACTAAAAGGCCAATATCTCTCATACACTTAAAACAAACTCAACAAAATTTTAGCAAATTGAATCTAAAAAAGTGTAAAAACGATAATATACCCTGATAAAGTGAGATTTATTTCAGGCATACAAGGCTAGTTTAATCTTTGAAATCAGTTCTCATAATCTACCATATTAACAGACTAAAGAAAAATCACATGATCATATCAATTGATGCAGAAAAGGCACAGGACAAAATTTATCACCTATTTACAATTTAAAAAAAAATTCTCAGACTTTTGGCCAAGATGGAGACCTACACAGATATGCTGCATCTCCCTTCACAACTAAGAAGGAATACAACTACCTCAAAACTAGAGACAACCAGAAATTCCAGAAAATCGAGCTGCATGGAAGTCCAAGAAATGAAGATATAAAGAAGAAAATATTCATCCAGACAGGTAGGAGGGGTGGAGCCAGGGTGGAAAGGTCACAGTGTGGTGGTGGCGGTGGCAGTAACAGCAGTGGTGGCAGTGGCAGGCTGGTGGAAAGCGCAGTAACACATTTTAAAAAGTCAGGAGGGACACCTGGGGAGTGCTCCCAGCACCAGACCAGACCGCACAGCTCACAGTTCCAGCACTGGAGAAAATAAAGCCTCATTGCTTCTGACTGTGAAAACCAGTGGGGGTTAGGGTGGAGGAAGAAACTGCCAGTCTCTCAGCAGAGTCCACGGTCCTAGAACATCCGCAGATATTACCCATTCTGGGAATGATGGCCAGGGCAACAGCTAAAGAGGCACCAGTCCCATATGGGAAGTGGGAGAAGTGCCTGGAAAAGGGGTGAGTGCTGAGAAAGCAGCATTGTTCCCTCTCAGACCCCTCCCCCCAACACAGCACCACAATGTGGTGAAATGGGTAACCTGTACTGATGAATACCTAAGACTCCACCCCTTACAACATAACAGGTGCAACAACTCTACCTAAGACACAGAGGCAAACAAACACAGGAGGCTGTCAAGATGAGGAGACAGAGAAGTATGGCCCAAAAGGGGGAACGGATCAAGGTTCCAGTGGGAGAACTAAGCGACAAGGAGAGAGCCAACTTAACAGGCGTAGAGTTCAAAACACTGGTGATGAAGATGCTCACAGGCTTGACAGATACGCTTAAGTATGGCAAACGCATAAGGGAAGAAGTGAAGGCTATGCTAAATGAAACAAAGAAATATCCACACATAACCAATGGGGAGGGGAAGGAAACCAGGGTTCAGATCAATTATCTGGAATACAAGGAAGTAAAAAACAGTCAACCAGTACAGAATAAGGAAACAAGAATTGAAAAAAATGAGGAGAAGCTTAGGAACCTCTGGGACAACTTTAAATGTGCCAACATTCAAATCATAGGGGTGCCAGAAGGAAAAGAGGAAGAGCAAGAACTTGAAAGCTTAAGTGAAAAAATAATGAAGAAAAACTTCCCAAATTTGGTGAAGGAAAGAGACATACAAGTCCAGGAAGCACAGAGAGTCCCAAACAAGCTAGACCCAAGGAGGACCACAGCAAGACACATCATAATTAAAATGCCAAAGGTGAAAGATAAAGAGAGAATCTTAAAAGCAGCAAGAGAAAAGAAGAGAGTTACCTACAAAGGGGTGCCTATAAGACTTTCAGCTGATTTCTCAAAAGAAACTTTGCAGGCAAGAAGGGACTGGCAAGAAGTACTCAATGTGATGAAAAGCAAGAACTTACAACCAAGATTACTCTGTTCAGCAAAGCTATCATTTAGAATGGAAGGGCAGAAAAAGTGCTTCCCAGACAAGGTAAAGCTTAAGGAGTACATCATTACCAAGCCATTATTATATGAAACGTTAAAGGGACTTATTTAAGAAAAAGAAGATCAAAACTATGACAACAAACTCAAAAACTATCAACAACTGAATCTAAAAAATAAAAACAAAATCCAACTAAGCAAACCAGAATAGAAACAGAATCATAGGTATAAGGATCATTTGGAGGGTTATCAGCTGGGAGGGGGAGGGGAAAGAAATAGAGAAATGGTGCAGGGATTAAGAATTATAATTGGTTGGTACAAAATAGACGGGGGGAGGGGCGGGGGGTTAAGATTAATATAGGAAAGGGCGAAGCCAAAGAATTTATGTGCATGGCCCATGACATGAAATAAGGGGGGTGGAATTGTTGGAGGGAAGTGGGGTACTGAGTGGAGGGGAGCAAAGGGAAAAGAAATTGGGACAACTGTAACAAGATAATCAATAAAATATATTTAAAAATAAATAAAATAATTAAAAAAATTAAAACCTTTTGTTGTATGAAAAACTCTGTGAAAAGGTTGAAAGGAGAGAAAACTATTTTCAAATTACATATCTGACAAAAAACTAGTATCTGGGATATAGTTTTTTAAACTCTAAAAAATCAGCCTTAGCTGGTGTGGCTCAGTAGACTGAGTACTTGCCTGTGAATCAGAGTGTCGCCGGTTCAATTCCCCGTCAGGGCACATGCCTTGGATTGTGGGCCAGGTCCCCAGTTGGGGGCTTGCAAGAGGCAACCACACATTGATGTTTCTCTCCCTCTCTTTCTCCTTTCCTTCTCCTCTTTCTAAAAATATATAAAATCTTTTAAAAAATAAAAAATAAAACTCTAAACAATCAACAGTACAAAAACAAACAATGAAATTAGAAAATAGGAAGAAGATGTAAACAAACATTTCACTGAAGAGGATACACAGATAGCAAGTAAGTACATGAAAAGATATTCAACATATTAAGGCATTAGAGAAATGCAAATTAAAACCACAGTGATATATCATTATATATTTATCAGGATGGCTAAAACAAAAGATAGTAATAATACCAAAAATTAGTGAGGTGAAATATACATTGCTAGTGAGACTGTAAAATGGTAGTTACTCTCAAAAACAGTTTGGAATGTCCTTTTAAAACTAAAAGATGGGTTTACTAGCAATTACACCCTTGGGTATATATCCCACAGAAGTGAAGATGTATTTTCATTCAGAAACTCACACACAAATGTTTGTAGCAGTTTTATTCAAAATATCCCCAAACTGGAAACCACCCAGATGCTCTTCAAAGAATGAATGGTTTAACAAGCTTTGGCGTATTCATACCACTTAGCAATAAAAAGGAATGAACTATTGGTACACGTAAGAACTTGGGTGGACCTCAGGGAAATTATGCTAAATGCAGAAAGTCAATATCAAAAGGATACATACTCAGGTTTGGGCCACCTACGAAGGCTCCAGAGTACAGGCCTCTGTCTGCCAATGTGAGGACAGAAGAACTGGTGTGGCCCCTGGGCTGCTTTTGCATGGGGCTGGTGTCCTCCTGTGCTGTTTGTACAAACTGACCTGAGGCAGGATCTGTCAGAGAGAGGGAGGGAGGGAGGAAGGGGGTGGGGGAGAGGTAGAGAAAGAGAGAGAGGAGAAGGTTATCAAGTAGGACACCTGGTCTACCTATTGGACACACTGATTGAAACTATTCTAATCAAAGTAAAAAATTGACAATTTAGGAAAGTCTTACTGTTTTGAGTTTTTCAGAATCTTAGATCTTAGAAATATAATATACTACTTAATGGTTTTCAAAATGTGAGTATTTTTTCCATACATCAGCATCTCCTAGTAATTTAATAGAAATGCAAATTCTCATTTCTCACCAAGATGTTACTAAATCAGAAACTGGACATCATGGCCCAGCCATCCTGGTTTTAAGAAGCATTCTCCCCACCCCCGGGGATGCTGATACATACTCAAGTTTGAAAACCACCATTCCACTGGTACTCCACAGATGCCAGTGATAGTGATGACAAATTTTGTGTTTTAATCGCCTTTCCTAGTGGAGACCCTCTGGCAAAAACTATAGCCTGGGCCACCTCACTGAGTCACTGTCCTCTTTTCCAAGCTCCCTGTGTCGTCGTCGGCAGCCGTCCGTCTCGAGAGACGATGGCGTAGCTTCTTGAGAGTCTATCTGCACCGCCGAGAATGGCTGTGCAGTCCAATTCGGGAGTGACAATCCCTGCCGCACTTGGTACAGGTGAAGGCAGATGGCCGTTGTTGCTGCTGTTGACGCTGCTTCCGCCTCAATCTTTTCTGGACCGCCTCCTCGTTGCGCGCAGCCTCTGCACGTGACGTACCTTGCCTGACCGCGAGCCTCCAGGCTAGGCGGTCGTCTGCTTGAACTTCCCATGTGTTGAGATTGATGGAGCATTGTGTCATGTCCTTTTTGCAGATGTCTTTGAACCGCAGTTTTGGGCGCCCTGTCATCCTCTTGCCTTCTGCTAGCTCGCCGTAGAGGAGGTCTTTGGGGATACGGCCTGCATCCATTCTTTTGACATGGCCGAGCCACCTGAGGCGTCTCTCGCTAAGAACTGCATGCAAACTGCTCATATTGGCTCGCTTCAGCACCTCGGTGTTGGGGACCTTATCCTGCCAGGCGACATGCAGGACGCGTCGCAGGCACCTCATGTGGAAGCTGTTGAGTTTCCTTTCGTGCCTTGCGTAGGTGGTCCACGTCTCGCTGCCATAGAGGAGAGTGCTGAGTACGCAGGCTTGGTAGATGCGCAGTCTGGTTTTCTCAGTGAGGCTGGAATTATTCCACGCTCGCCGGTTCAGTCTGGCCATAACTGTGGCTGCCCTGGCGATTCTCCGGTTGACCTCCAAGTCGACTGACAGAGAGCTCGAGATGGTGGACCCGAGGTAAGTGAAGTCGTTGACAACCTCCAGGGTGTATCCGTCGATGGTGATGCATGGGGGAGTCCCCGTGCCTTGAGCCATAACATTCGTCTTCGTCAGGCTGATGGCTAGTCCGAACTCCTTGCATGCGTGGGAAAGGCAAGTGACTAGCTGCTGGAGTCCCCCTTTGGAGTGTGATGTCAAAGCTGCGTCGTCGGCGAAGAGCATCTCACGGATGAGCACCTCTTTGACTTTGTTCTTGGCTCGTAGACGGGCCAGGTTGTAGAGCTTGCCATCGGATCTGGTGTGAATGAAGACACCCTCGCTGCAGTCCTTAAAGGCGTATTGGAGGAGCATGGAGAAGAAGATTCCGAACAGCGTAGGCGCGAGGACGCAGCCCTGCTTTACTCCGCTGCTGACTGGGAAGGCCTCAGAGGTTGCGCCGTTGTAGGACACCGTGCTGTGCATGTTGTCGTGAAAGGACATGACCACAGCAAGCAGATGTGGTGGACAGCCAATCTTCCGTAGCAAGCTGAAGAGTCCGCTTCGACTGACCAGATCAAACGCCTTCGTGAGGTCAATAAAGGCGAGGTAGAGTGGTTTATGCTGCTCGTGACACTTCTCCTGCAGCTGGCGTAGGGAGAAGATCATGTCCACTGTTGATCGGCCAACTCTGAAGCCACACTGGGACTCTGGGTAGACGCGGGAAGCAAGGGTCTGCAGGCGGGCAAGAGCGACCCGGGCGAATACTTTGCCGACGACGCTGAGGAGAGAGATGCCCCGGTAGTTGTTGCAGTCGCTGCGGTCTCCTTTGTTCTTGTACATGGTGATAATGTTGGCGTCTCTCATATCCTGGGGGATGTAACCCTCCTTCCAGCAGAGACAGAGTAGATGGTGGAGCGGCTGTAGCAGGACTGGTTTCCCGCTCTTTAGGATTTCTGGAGGGATTCCGTCGCTTCCTGGTGCTTTCCCGCAAGCGAGGCGGTCGATGGCTTTGCCGAGCTCTGCCGCAGTAGGTGGGGTGTCTAGCTCCTCCATGACTGGTAGGTCTGGGATGGCTTTAAGAGCAGTGTCTGTTACGGTGTTCTTCGTTGCGTACAGCTCGAGGTAGTGCTCGGTCCACCGCCGCATTTGCTGTTCCTGGTCAGTGATGACCTCACCTGTCTTGGACTTAAGGGGGGCGATCTTGGAGGGGATTGGGCCTGTTGCCTTCTTGATACCCTCATACATTCCTCGTGCGTTGCCTATATCGGCGGCTTCCTGAATGCTTCTGCACAGGTTTAGCCAATAGGTGTTGGCACAGTGGCGGGCGGTCTTCTGGACTTTGTTCCTGGCAGCCCGTAGAGCTTGAAGCGTACTGGGAGTGGGCGTGACCTTGTAAGCCAGTAGGGCCTTCCTCTTAGCCTCGATCACGGGTTCCATTTCTTCCCAGTGAGCCTCGTACCAGTCAGCGTTCTTCCGCTCTTTCTTCCCGTAAGCAATAATGGCGGAGTTGTATATGGCGTCGCGGAGACGTGGCCAATTGGATTCGATAATGTCATCTGCCGCCACTCCCTCGCCGAGTGCATCTTCCATCTTGTTGATGAATTGCTGGGTCTTAACTGGGTTGCTGGCACAACTGGTGTTGATGCGTGGGCGACCCTTCATCTTGGAGTGGTGCAACCTCTTCGGCATTATGCTCACCTTGCTTACCACGAGGGCATGGTCCGTGTCGCAGTCTGCACTGTGGTAGCTGCGGGTGAGGAGGGTGCTGCCAATATCCGTTCTTCTGGTGATGACGAGGTCAAGCTGGTGCCAGTGGCGGGAGCGGGGGTGCCTCCATGACACCTGGTGGATCTCTTTGCACTTGAAGAATGTGTTTGTCACGCACAGGCCATGGTGACACAAAAGCTCAAGCAGTCGCTGACCATTCTCATTGATCTTTCCTCTCCCAAAGTTTCCAAGGCAGGTGGGCCAGGCCATGTGGTCGGCTCCTACTCTTGCGTTGAAGTCTCCAAGGAGATAGAGAGCGTTACTTCTGGGAATCTTGGATAACGCTTCGTCCACTGCATGGTAGAACTGTTCTTTCTCTTCGGTGGTGGCGCAGAGGGTTGGGGCATACGCGCTAAGAATGCTGACTGGGCCGAAAGTTGTTGACAATCGGAGGGTAAGTAATCTCTCTGTGCCTCCTGTGGGTGGCTCTATGGAGTTAACAAGCGTGTTCTTCACAGCGAACCCAACACCGTGCTGTCTTGGTTGGTCCGGAGACTTCCCTTGCCAGTAGAAGGTGTAGTTGGTTTCTCTGATAGTTCCGTTGTCAGCCAACCGGGTCTCCTGTAGAGCCGCAATGTCGATGTTTAGTCGTGCCAGTTCCCTATCGATGACAGCGGTTTTCCTGGCACCCTTGATCCACAGAAGGTCTGCAGTAAGTCCGGGGCACATGGTCCTGATGTTCCAGCTAGCGAGGCGAAGAGCCGGAGGCTTCTTTCTTGTTGTTTGCTTGGAATTAACTGGTGCGGGTGTTTTGTGGCCCACTTTTCGAGAGGCGCCTCTCTGATCCCCACGCACCCAGTGGGGCAGGCGAGCCATGGCGAGACGGTAGCTGTCCAGTGAGGTGCGATGACCTCTCCCACCGTCAGAGGAGACCCCTGGCGCTCGTTTCCTTCGCCAATCGGATGAGCTTATAACCGGTATCTGTCTCCTCCCGTGTTGAGTCGACATCTTGCGATGACGCTGGAGTGTCCTCTCCAGTGAAACTGAAGCTACAGAGCCTGGGCAGGGTGATATGGAGGGTCTGCTGTTGCCCATGCAGCAGACCCCCCCTCTCTTCGCAGCTGAAGGGTCCAAGGGAAAGACAAAGTCAATACAGCTTGGCTTCAGGTGCGCCGCAGGAGTTGCCGGTGTTGACTACAACGTCGAACCGCCTTAGGGACTCCGGCTCCGGATTTTCTGTCGGGGTTTACTCCCTTAGCCTTTCCCCTGAAGAGGTATGCCGCAAGGCAGCGGAGGTTTTTTGGAGTCAGAGTTTTCCTTCTCTGATTTTAGAGATGTCCTTCCTCTTTCCTCCTTTACAGTCTTGAGGGCAGCATTTACAGGCTAAAATAGAAACTGGCAGTGTAACCTTCTAAGCAGATACTACCAATACCCTGCTTGGGTATACTCACCCAACAATAAACATCTCTTAAATGTCCTCCAAGTGCCATGCCTCGAATTAGTAAATGGCAGTGCAATGGCAGCCAAACATTTGGATCAGTTTCACTAAGTAAACCACCAACACAAGTAGGTTTTTAAAACAATAGAATAGTGTCTCATTTTATTAAAAATAATAACTATTTTTAAGCAACTTACCAGCAACACTGAATAAAAACCTGGCTGTGTTTCCCACTGTTTCAACTGCTCCTCAGCTGGCTTTAACACAGCAGTATCCTGACTGGTGGCCTGAGTTAAGACTTGAAGAACAACAGTGCTGGCACTATTGAGATCCATGGAACCCAATTGGCTCAGTCCGAATAGCCCGGCTCTCCAGCTTCCACTGTCCAACACGAAGTGGCGTCGGTTGGTCCCGCGCCCCACGCTTGCAAGTCCACGCGCCGCCGCCCACTGATGCCGAAAGCGGCTTCTAGGAACGCGCCATGTTCTGAGTCGCAACTCTAAACGATGCGGACGCTAGAATATCGTGTCACAGACATCCACAGCAATAAAAAAGATCAAAATACTGATACACAAAACAACACAAATGAATCTCAAAAAGCATTACGCTAAGTGAAAGAAGCAAAGCATAAAAGTCTACATGAAGTTCTAGAAAATGCAAAATTATAGAGACAGAAAGAAGATCACTGGTTGCCTTGGGCTATGGGGCTAGAGGAAAGGATGATACAACAAGACACAGGATAATTTTTAGGGAGATGGAAATGCTTTAATCTTGATTCAATAGTAGTTATGCTACCGAAAAGCAATTTGGGGTCCTGCTGCCTGCCGCCACCCTCTAGGCAAAATTCCAGCTCCCTGTGACTCCCATTTATATATCCTCCATATATTATATAAGCTTTCAATAGGGGAGAATGATAAAAATCTTTCAAAAACCACCATCCTAGCTCACTGAAAACCACAAGCTAGGGACCTTATTTCCCATAAAAGTTGTACTGTCAAGGGAATACATGTGCCCATTAGGCCTGGCTTAATGAGTACTCTACCCCAGAAAAAAGTGATAATTTCCAGAGCTGCCTAAAGCCTTTATTCTCTGCCCAGAAGTGATGCTATGAGAAGTGAAATTACACATAAATTAAATGCTTTACAGAAGAGGCTCCAAATGTAACTTACACTAAGTATAAATAATAACATTAATAATATATCCCTCATCTTGTGTTTATCTCTGGCCCTGGAAGGATCAAAGCCATCTGATAGTTGCAGCTTCAAAGGCCTCTCTCATCCCAGATCTGGGAATGGGCATATTCCAACAGGCCTCTCTCCATCCTCAGTTCCCACATTTCACAAGCAGAGAGGCACCAAATCATCTCAAGTAGTTGTTAGAGCCTTTCTGCTTATGATACCTCTTTTATAAAATTAGTGGCACTAAAACGGGGTGTTCTCTGCTGAAGCCACTATTGGTTTATGGGCAGGTCACCTGCTTCACCCTTCAGTGCAGGCAGCTGTGATGGGAGTTGGCCCTAAGGCACTGGGGGATGAGACACACGAACAGCCCAGCCCTTTTAAACCCTAAGTGGGAGAGGGAGCAGGAGGGGAAGATGGCGAAGTGCCCATAGACAAGCTGGGGGACATCGATCCCCTAAGAGCCACGTTACCTGGGGAACCAACTTCTCACCTTCAGAGGAACAGGGCTGGGGCAGCAGAGGCCTGCAGAAGTGATACCCACCCTCTAAAACCCCCAGTGGCTCACGGTTGACCTGGAAGCAGGACCTTTCTAACAAAGCCCCAGAAGAAGCTGCTGTTCCTCAAACCTCATGTAGTGTGGGAAGGTCTAAACAAGTTCTGAATAGCAGCCCCACACTTTTGAGAGTTTATAAATGGAGAGAGAAATTTTCTAATGTCTAGCACAAATCTGCTGCTCTAAGCAATGAGGATTTTTAATAGGGACAACAGGGATAAGGGGGGGGACAATGTTGATTTTACCTGAGCCTTGTGCTCCTGGAAAACAGTGGCGGTTAAGAAATCCTCCCACCCTTTTGGGTTCTGGAAAGGACTTACTGCAAAGAACCACCCTTTCCCCTTAGGACTCATGGATGCCCTCCTTGTTTACCTAGACAGAGCCAGACACAGACGCTCCAAATTCCCATTTTTGCCTCATAAGTGATGGGCTGAACTGCTTGCCCCCACTGGTCAACTGGAACAAAACACGTGTTAACCAAACTTGGTTAAGATTATCTCCTTCCCTCAGGTCCCTGAACTTGGCCCAGGATCAGCCTGAGCTGGCACACAGCCCCTCCTCAACGGTCCTTCCTGAGAAGAGGCTGGCGCCAGGGTAAAACATTCTCTGATGAACTTCCCATCACGCCACTCGCCCTCATCCCACGTCCCCACACCTGGTTCTTTCTAGCCTTCTCCCTTTAAAATGTAAACTCACCCCGGGGGTGTGTCTCAGTGGATTTGGTGCCAGCCTATGAAGCAAAGGGTCGCCAGGTTGATTCCCAGTCAGGGCACACGCCTGGGTTGTAGGCCAGGTCCCTGGCTAGGGGCATGCGAGAGGCAACCACACATTGATGTTTCCCTCCCTCTCTTTCTCCCTCCATTCCCCTTTCTCTAAAAATAAATGAATAAAATCTTAAAAAAACAAACAAAAAAACCCAACCGTCCTCTTTACTTAACCCTCGACATAAGCAGTTCTTAGGGTCATGGCCCTTCCGCTGTTGCCACAGTCCCATCCCCCCAGCTCCCCTGCACTTGCAATAGTAGTACCTTTCCCTCCCTTCATATTCCCTTCTTACCAAATGCAGATTTGTTGTTTGTTGTTTGTTTTTGTTTTTTAATTTGACGGGCAAAAGGGAGAAGTTAGAGGGGAGTTGTTTTGGACCAGTCATCTTGAAGGGAGGCAGCGGAGGGCAGCTGAGGAGGTTGCTCGTGGGAGGGGCAGGGGTCCTAGGGACTAGCTGGCAGTCATGACCTTTTGCCCAGGCTCAGCAGGGAAGAACAGGACTGAGGATCCAGGGGGTGCGGAGGGTGAGAGGGCAGCCGTCCAAGTCTCGGGCCTGGATGCCATTTTTAATTCTCCACTGCTTCGTCGCTGCCTTCCCTAGCATGGGACCCCCATATGGATGCGCCCAACTTTGGCCAAATAAATGGAGACCCTGGTCTGCCTCTCACCTCCGCAGACTTTCCTTTAGCAATTAAACCCTCACTGTTCCATACCCTCGTCCTCCCCCCATAAACCAGCTCCTCCCTGGCATTAAAACATCTCCCCCATCTTAAACAATTTCCTCCTTGACTCCCAATCCCGAGGCTGCCCTTTCTCTTCACAAATAACCAAATTTATTTAAATGAGTTGTCTGCATCACTGCATTTGGTCATCTCCCAGCCTGGCTCCACCCATGAAATGCCTGTGGCCCACACTGCTCCCCAGCGTTCTCCACAGGTGGGTCTGCTGGTGGCTTGATAACCCTACTTCCTGAAGCTCCTCTAATCGGTTCATTGCTGCCACAATTTTGTGTTATTCCAACCTCTCTGCTTTCTCCTTCTGAAACTTTGCTGGTTGTCTGTCCTTGGCCTTGGCCTTGGCCTGGCCCTCATCTCTCTTTCCTCCCACCTGGCTATCCTTCCTTCCTGGGTTGCCAGTAACATCTACATGCTGATGACCACCAGACTTAAATTTCCAGCACAGTCCAGTCCCTGGAGCTCTAAACACATCCTCCCAACTGTCTGCCAACATCTCCCCTTCAGAAAATGGCAACCATGTCCACATGGGCGCTGATTCCTAGCCTGCCTTTTCCTCACCCCACATGCCCAAATCACCAACAAAATGTGTGGCTACTTCTTCCAAACTCTATTGCCCTGCTGCTTCTCCTCATGTCCAATGCTGCCACTCCAGTCCAAGCCATGGGCATCTCCCGCTGGACTTCTCCTGTGAGCCCCTCAGCTACTGTTCCTGCCTTCTCCAAACTGGCCATCTCCACTGAGCTGCCATAGAGATCACGCTCCTTCCCTCTCGAAGCATTCAGTGGATTTCCCCTGAGCTCCAGTGATAACCCTAAGTCTTCAACGTGGCCTGTGCTGTGTGTCCCCTTCTCCCACTGTTCATGATGCTCCAGCCATGCTGACCTTCTTCCCTTCCCTGAATTCACAGAGCTCTTTTCTTTGTCTTTTCTTTCTTTCTTTCTTTCTTTCTTTCTTTCTTTCTTTCTTTCTTTCTTTCTTTCTTTCTTTCTCTCAACTGATTTCAGAGAGAGGGGAAGGGAAGAGGGGGAGAAACATCAATGTGAGAGAGAAACATCGATTGGCTGCCTCCCAGCCAGGGACCAAACCCACAACCCAGGTTTGGGCCTTGACCAAGAACCAAACCTAAGACATTTCAGTTTATAGGATGATGCTCCAACCGACTGAGTCACACAGGCCAGGGCCACAGAGCTCTTTTCTACCTCAGGACTTTGCACATGATTTTTCCTCTGCACAGAGCACCTGCCTTCCTGTTTTCTGCTTGGTGAAGGCAAACTCATCTCTCGGTCACAGCCATAATACCTATCTTCAAGGAGGCCTTTCTCTCCGCCACAGTATGCATCTGGCCTTATGTCATGATCTCTTGTCACTCCTGAACATCTTCTCAGCACTTATCACATTTTTGTATGAATAGCTACTTAATAACTATTTTCTCTACTTAACCATAAGCTGATGGAGTCAGCCTATCTGTTCTCATAACAACTATTAGAACCATGCTCTTACTGGAGTGCTGCACACAGAGCAGGGGTTCAATAAATGTGTTTTGAATGAACACTAAGTATTTTACAATAATAAATAGATGCACACTCAAAGGATATTGATTAAGCACATGGGAGTGACTGTCTGTTGGAGCTGTTGGCAGCCCACTCTGTGGGGCCCCACCTTCCCCCCAACCCCAACTGCACTGAGTGTTGGCTGCTAACGTTGCACAATGGCTCCCCTTCTTTGGAGAATTGTCTTCTGCTGAGGAGAGCTCTCAGGCCACCCTGAACCCCTCAGATTATAGGCCTGTCCCCTGCCTCAAAGTAAGGTAAGCAGAATGGGGAAGAGAAAGCAACACTCTGGGAGGCCATTCCCATGGGATCGAGTGGAACCTAGACGGCATCTGAACACACGTCTTTCCTCAGCACCTTCTTTAACGTGCTCACCTGACCAGGCTTTCCTGAGAGCTGCTCCTTGATAAACCACTGAACAAAAATCTCTGTCTCAAGCTCTGCTTCTAGGAAATGCAATCCAAAACACCAATAATGGGGAGAGAAATGTGTGTGGGGTCAGGGATTAGAAGGAAAACTGGAATGAAACGAGAGGCCTGCATGGACCAGTGCACACCCAAGAATTGAGGTGGATAAATCAACTGCATCTTTGGCCTCTCCCAAAAATCGTTGAAGGAGAGAATGAGGGGGGAAGAAAAAGAGAGCGGAGAGAAGGGAAGGGGAAAGGAGCAGTAGGGAGGGGAGAGGAGAACTCTGCTTCCTCCCCTACTTCTTGCTTATATTCACTAGTTTCAGTCTCCCACCCCACCCCCCGCTGCTCTATGAGGGATGGATGCAAGCGCACATTCTCCAGTCCATTTGGGTTTCTCTCTTAGTGTCCCTGGGAGTCCAGAAGGAGCCTGCCAATCCCCAGTCCTCTCGGGGACATTAGGTCCCGAAGCCTTCTTTGCCCTGGAACCAGCCTGCCTGCCCTGTGTGCTGCAGCATAACCTTTTGTTGCTCACTGGCTAGGGCACTGGGTAAAGCAGCTTTTCAAACCCTAATCCCTTGGGCTCCTGGTGTTTGAGATTCTTAAATATGTTGTCATGGTGACAACAGCCTACAGATTAATTTACAAATCCTCCTGGAACCAAGCTTTAACAAGGTGGGACTCTGCCTAAGGGGGACAGGGGAAATTCCACAGTCCTCTCCAGAGTTGGGACCGTGGACCCAAGAGGTGGGGAGGTGGAGCAGTCACCACTCCAATTTTAGGGGGACACTTCCTGGGGGCTCTGGGCTTCCTGAGTCAGTCCTACCTCTGGAAAAGGAGTGTCTAACCTCAAAACTTGTCACTGAAAGATATCTGTGTCGCTCTTTTATCTGAGGCTTTACCAGTTATCATGCTGCCGGCATCTCTGCATAATTAATGAGCTAATCCTCACAGACACTACCCAAACACCAAGCAATTCTTAGCTGGAAGATCATTTGAAGCAACTGGTTAACAACACCCGGCCCCAAAAGATTAAGTGTCAAGCAGGTAATTCCTTAAAGGAAGAAAACTGCTTAAGGTAAATGCTACTAGTGCAAATCTAGTCAGAGAACCCAAGATGGGATTTGACCCATAGTTTTAAGTAAACAAGATTGGAAAGTTATATATGTAGTTCCCCAAAATAAGCCTGTCCCTTCTAATTCAGAGCAGACTTGTAATATCCAAGTGGGCTCTCAGATTAACTTTGGTGGCTTTCATTTCTCCCAGATGATTACGGTCGATCAGCTGAGAGTAAGGACTATTTGAGAAATCCAGAGGGGCTGCGTGGGCTGCTTCGCAGGCAACCCCTGGCGGCCTGGCATTGTCTTGCAGGCAGCGCTAATGGCTGCACAAAATGTGGTCCTCCGCCAGCAGCATCGGCATCACCTGAGAGTTTGTTAGAAACAGACTTTCAGTCTCCACATCAGACCTACTGAGCCAGAATTTATATTTGTAGGGGAGGAAATAAAATTTTTCCTCTATACTCTTACAATCTATGCCTGGGGCCCTGGAAATTAAGTTGAAAAAGGACGGATTAAGAGAAAAACAGGGTTTATTAACATACATATAGGCGAAACCCAGTGATAAGTGACTCAAAGGAATGGTTGAAGCTGGAGCTTATATAACATCTAAACAGAGAACAGTCAAGTTTTAGCAAAGTGACACTACAAAGGAAAGGGGTTTAGGCTTTTAGGGGTGGCAAACTGGGAAGGTAAATATGTGGGGGAAAACTAATAGAAGGTAAGTGTTGCTTTCGTAAAGTTTGTTGTATAGATTCCTCTCAGTATCGTATCTGGCTGATGAGAGTCTAGTGTTGTTCCCCTCTTCCTGCTACGGAAGAGAAAGATGCCTTGACAAACAAAAATTGAAATCCTACTCTTAGGCAAATGAGGGGAGGGCAGAGAGCTTGTCTGGTGTCTGCTGTTCTCAATTCTCTTCAGTTCAGAATAATCCTTATGCCTATGCGGCATATTTTGAGTTGGCATATTCTGATTCCCTACACATTTTACCAGATTCCCAGGCAACTCAGACATATGATAAAGCTTGTGAGATGCTAGCTATCCTTCAGCCCTTGAGGTTTCTGGAGTGGATGTGTTTACGTGTGCACATGCTTGTACAAGTCAAATGGCAAAATGGACTAGGTCTTTAGCTCACATCTCACTAGCTACCCCACTCAATGCCATAACAGGAACTAGCTTGGGTTTCTAATGACAGTGTAAATATGAATGCTCTGGTATGACATAAAATGGAATTGGTGCCAAGTAAAAGAAAAAGACAGAACCAGAATTATAGTTGTTTACACACGTTCCCACTTCCTCCCTTTGATCTACTCTCAGTCTGGCTTCTGTGTCCCCAGACCACAGGAGGTGCTCTGGGCAAGCTCACTGTGGTCTCCATGTTGCCAAATACAATGGCCAATGGTCATTTCTCTGTTCACACATCATTTGACTTCTCAGCACTTTTCTTCCTGGTTGAGCACTCGTTATCAGACCATCATCCTCTTCAGTATCTCCCGGCTCACCGGCTGCTCCTACCCTCCACATGCTGTGGTTCCTTCAGGCTACTCTATCCCAGAACCTCCTCCCTTCTATGTCCCCACTTCCTCTAGGTGATTCCATATACCAATGGCTTTAAATGCCATCTGTGCTAAAGTCTCCCAAATGTTCATTTTGTGGACCTCACCTCTCCTCTGGGCTCTAGATACAGATATAACTGTCTCCTCATTACCTCCACTGAGATTTCTTAAATGGCATTCAGAGTAGTATGCAAACAGGATTTCTTATTTTATACTCAGACCAGGTCCTTCCCCAGCCATCTCAAGAAATAGCATCACCATCCAGCCAGTTACTAGAATCAGAAGTCAGGGGTCCTCCCTGGCTCCTTCCTTACCCTAACCCCCCACACCCAGCCCAGCCCTAAGTCCTGTCAATTCTGCCTTCACACACCTCAAATTCATCTGATCTCTACCACAACCTCCTTTACTGGATGACTCCCAGAGCCTTCTCAATTTTCACTCTCCCCTGTCCAAGCCTCTCTCCATGGAGCAATCAAAATAGGCTTGAAATTCATATATCAATCTAGGCAATGGTCATCAAAAAGTAGAAGAGAAGGAAGTAATGAAGGAAGGAAAGAAGGAAGGAAGGAAACAAGGGAGGAAGGAAGGAAAGAAGGGAGGAAGGAAGGAAGGGAGGGTGAGATGAAGGAGAAAGGAAAGGAAAGGGAAGAAAAGAAAAGTAAAAAGAAAAGGAAAGGGAAGGAAACAGGACAACCAGAATCATGGACTTCTTGATGAAAGTACACAATACCACCCACGAGACTGTGTTTTCAGAAATATAAAACCTCTACTTAATCAGGTCTCTATAGATACTGATTTATAGAAAAAACAAGGTGTGAGTTTCTTGGGCTATGTTTTGAGGCCTCACTGGGTGGGGAGGAGCATTGGAGTTGCATGGAAGGGAAGCTTGGGAATAGCCCTCCTGGGAGCCTGCAGCAGGTCAGACTAGGAACATGTCTCTTGGACCTCATCAGAGAAGAATTGGGGAAAGGACCAGCCCAAACATCCTCTTGCTAGTCCTTTCTCAACTCTTTTTTTCAGCCAGCCTTTTGATAAATACTGGAAAACAGTGCATTGGTGAGATGGTTTCCACTAACCCACACCTGGAGGCAGCTAAGATGTGTGCTTGGAAGACTCAAAGGACAAGAGGGACAAAAGAACCAACATCCTGCTGAGAACATGCTGGGCAAGAAGGCTTCCCAAGAACAGAGTTTGTGGCCTACATGACTTGTGGTCCTGATGACTTGTATGCATTCTTACTGAGTCCATTTATAACCGATCTGAGGTTAACACCTCTTCTCTGCCCAGCACTGTAAGAGGCGATCCACCTGCTCAAATTGTTGGGGACATTAACAGTGATGCAATGTGATACTTGTCACATTTGAGGGTGACATCTTCTTCCACAAAAATCTAACAAAATTAAGGCTTTCCTTCAGTCCAAAACAGGGGAGTGAACAGGATGGGATTTTGGATTAGGCTACAAAACCAGACTCAGATGAGTAAGGCGGTTTCTAAGCCTGCACCTCATTTTTCTCTCCAGAGACACAGGACAGCTGCTCTCTGGGAAAAGACAGCATATCTTACGGAGTCACTAATGCCAACATATGCCAAAGTAGATGGAAAGAGAACACCATTAGCATGGAGCTTTCATCCAGTCTCTCTCTCTCTCTCTCTCTCTCTCTCTCTCTCTCTCTCTCTCTCTCTCTCTCTCTCTCTCTCTCTCTCTCTCTCTCTCTCTCTCTCTCTCTCTCTCTCTCTCTCTCTCTCTCTCTCTCGCTCTCTCTCCAAACAATTGTGGTTCTTCCAGGATGGATGTCCTAAGATGTTTCACTTATCTAAAAGTGGTTCAAGCACCTGCTTCTCCTCTCAACCTTGAGGCAACAGGCATCTTTCTGTAACAAGAACTGAAATACTAAGCTTCTCCTTCTCTCCCCAAGTTGCTGGGGAACACTCCTTGGGTACTTTCAAAAGGAGGAGAAAAGGAACAGCTGTTTTCAATCTCCCTAAGAAAACACTGAAGACCCCACCCACCCCTCATCTCTGCACAGACTGGCTATGTCAGTCTCAGTTAACAAAGGGGACTAGCCCTTGAACTTTGTTCTCCGGAGCAAGGAGCTATCTACACATAACAAATTTCAGATGCAAAAATTCCCCCCTCCCCATCCTTCAGAGTTCAGGTTTGAACAGAACTGGCAAACAAAAATTTCAAATGGCCTTTTCCTGCTTCTTATAGCTGGTTTCAGTCATGTTAACTTCCCAGTTGTCACGTATTGTGGTACTGACTGACTGTTAATCATCTTACTGCTTCTCTTATAATTAAACCGATAATGTTTCTCCTCTGTTACAGATGGAAAGTATTAGTTACTGGAGTGCCAGAGACTTTTGGTGGTTGTGAAAGCCTAAATGAATTATTCAGCAAATAGTCACACCCACTCCTTCCCCATCCCATTGATATTGGACTTGGCCATGTGACTGGCCTTCTCTGTGGAGTATGAACAGACAGAACTGAGTGCCAGCTCTGGGCCTGGGCGTTAGGAGGCCTTGTGTATTTCTGCTCGGCCCTCTGGGAGCTTCTGAACTTCTCTATGAGAAAGAACACACCCCAGGTAACCACAGATCCAAGGAGAATAGAAAACATGGAAGAGACCTGGACCCAGCCTTTGCCCAGAGCCTGGACTCCAGTCTCACCAGCCAAACTGCAGCTGACCCTCAGACCCAGGGGTGAGAAGTAAATGGCTGTTGTGCCAAGCCACTGAGCTGTGGGGAGGTTTGCTATGCAGCATTATGGTGGCAATAACTAACTTAGACAGTAGACAAACTAGCATGTCACCGCAGAGCCAACAGTTAAGCGTGCTTCTTGGGTCCAGAGAGCAAATAGGTGTACTGTGCCCTAAACTGCAGTGTTGACACTTGAACTCCAGCTCTGGAATACAATAAAATGCCCTCCCTGTAAAGATCACTGTAAAGGTCACTTTACAGGAAGAGGAGCGGGGAGAGAGGACAGTAGAAGGCACAAGAAAAGGGGTAAGAGAAGGGAAGTTTAAAAGGAGAAAAAGCCTTGATTTTGATGGCATCCAGCCCAAATCTATCTATCATCTACCTATCATCTATCTGTCTTTCATCTCTCCTCTCCCCCACCAGTATGTTTCTGTCTTGAATTGATTTAAATGGCACTCTGATGAGAGTGCTCTTCTCTCTGAAGAGCTCAGAGCATTAAGTGGCATTGTCTTCCTGTTGTTCTGGGCATGAGGTGCAGTTGGGGGTGGAGGGCAGGAATGGTGGATCTCATTTATGAATGAGAGTCCAAAGGCACAGGGCTCTTCTGCGTGTGATGGCAAGTCCCTGTCTCTGGCTGAGGCAGGCAAAGCAGGAGCAGAAGCCAGATCCCAGCTCTTGGCAGTGGGTATGGAAGCAGGATGCTTCTTTGAGTGTTCCCATCCCCTGAGCTCTGTCCCAAAAATCAGATTGGAACCAGAAGAGATTCCCTGGATCTTTCTCAGATCTCCCCAACACATAATAATGACATCTAAATCCCCAAAAGACAGATGTACACATAACCGTGAAAAAGAGGTTCAAGTTGGAATATAAAATACAAATTTATGTAACATGTTCAGTCTTATAAATGACTCATAACTTAATGTGATTGAGATTATCAGACTGTAATAGCCTAGAGGAACAGTTAACTATGACAAGAGGGAGGAAAACGCAGAGCAAAATGTTCTCACATTTCTTATTTTTCTGTCTGTGACTTAGGTTACAAAATTCTACATATAAACAGACACTGCTCATATTTTGAAATAACTTAATAAATTGTTTCATGCACATTCTATAGCAAAACAAATACAGGCCAATGAGCATACCTACCACACAGATCTTAGTTCCTAAATGCCATTCTCCACTAAGAGGAACCAGGAATGCATGGAGAAACGGCCCAATTCCAGGACTGGGTGTGGGCAAGATCAAGGTGACCTTGGAGCAATTTGCACCAGAAAATGAGGATGTGACATAAATAGGGTCCTAACAAAAGGACATGGGATTCTGATTAAAAAGGCTCCTACCAGACAAATTTGGGACAATTTCAGCATCAACAATAAATAAATAAATGAGGACAATCGTATGTCCTAAAACACAGAATATTAAAAAACATAGCAATTATCAAAAGAAGATGAAGAAGATGACAGAGGAGAAGGAGGGGAATACAAAACATGCTAAGGAAAGCAATTTTTTACAAAAGAATGCCAGCTAACTGATATAGAAGGAATGGAAGAATTTGAAAAATTGCCATTTTTCAACTGCTAATTTAATAATCAATATGGGCTTGGGTATTTAATGAGACAGATAGTCTGGACCCTCCAAAAATGTTCAAGTCTTTAACAAAGACCAAATCAACAGGTTCTAGATTAAGGGAAAATAAACAGACCTGACAACTAAATGCTATGCATGATCCTTTATTAGATTCTTGACTAAAAAAACAAAACATAAAAAAGAAAACAAAAAACCCCCCACCATAATGAACATTGCTGAGACAGTGTAGAAATTTAAATATGCAGGCATGTTAGACTTTAGTATTGATGTTAAATGTCTTGGCTATGGTAATGGTATTGTAGTTATGTAGGAGAATTTGTTTTGTTCTTAGAACACATAGTGTTCCCAGTTTATAACTTATTTTCAACTGGTTCAGGAAAAGAAAGAAAATATGCATATAAAAAGAGTATAAACAAATTGACAAAGTGTTTATAATTACTAAATCTAGCTGAAGGATATTCCTGGCACTATTTCTTCAACTTTTCTGTAGGTTTGAAGTTTTCTATAATAAATAGTTGAAGAAAGAAAACAGCATCTTAATTCCTAAGGGATGTACCTGGAAATAATGATGAATGTTTGTTCTTGAAGTTGGAGACGTCCCAAAGCTTAGAGATTCTGAAGTAAGATCATGTGACCTAAATCACCACCAGAGTTACGCTGATGTCAGTGAGCACACTCTGGGTTGAGGGCCTTGAAGGGTGAGGGGTGAGAAGTGTAGGATAGAGCTCCGGAAAAGCCCTTCCTTCTGCACCCATTGAGTGGGAGTAACCCACAAACCCCAGTAACAGGTCCTACAGTCTGGTTGTTCCTGTGTTTGCCTTGCAGCTAGTTTCTCAAAGGAAATGTCAGTGCTGCTAAGGTGAGTAGTCCTTTATTTGATCAATTTTCAGAAACACAAGCTTTATGACCCAGAAATCAAGGAAATAACTGCAGTCACTTAAGTCCTCCTCACTTTGCTCGTCTACAGGAAAAACATACACGAAATCTGAGTGGCTATGAATTCAGATATTCACAGTGGATGAAAATAAACTAAAGTGACTATAATCATGCTTGAGTAAAAACAGTCCTCAATTTCCCCAAAAGCCACAATCCACAAACAAATCTGACCCAAAACAGGAAGGGAAGTAAGAAATGAAAAAAAAAAAATCTTTACAAGCCTTGGAAAGGTGTTGAAACAGTCTTTGAGCACATCCAGCAACCAACTCTGTATGTATTGTCTCCTTTTTCTGACATTTAAATATAATTTTGATGTCTGCCAGATTAAATTACCCACTTCACCAATTTATGCCCTTAACGTTAAATGCTGTAATTATCCTTAATAAGCATAACTATCAGCCTGTTTTTCTTAATGGTTATACAGTTTTATGCCTTTTAATAATCCTCCTACAGGTGGACCATCCATTTTTCCAACTTGCTGACATTCTGCTCTGCAAAAGCGTCAAACCAAATCAGTCTTGCTTTTGTTCACCAAAGCACCATGAGCTTTGAAATGTGGGTTTGGAAGAAAAAACACATGCGGAAAAATGTTCTCTCAAGAAAACTGGCAAACCAAGGAAATCTTACACATATTTTGCAACAACAAAACTTGTCTCCTAGGACAAAAAAAAATTATTTTTTTGAGATTTAAGCTTCATCATTTTTCCTGACAGTAATTAGAGTTGGGTTTCTGGAAATGACACCCTGTTCATTTTAGCTTCTCAATATGGTGCTTTTCATCCCACATCCCTGGGTTGCTGCTGCTACTGGTTTCATCCACAGAGGTGCCTGATTTTTAGCAAAACATTTGGTTCAGGGATTCCTTTTTGTGGGTGGGTATTCATACTGCCTCTCATCCTTACACCTGAGTGAAATTTGTACATTTACTTTGGTTTTGTTTTCTCTCGTATTTATATGGTGTCAAGTAAAAAAACAAATCTGTACTTAGTAAGGAGAGATTTTAGTCAACAAAATTATTGCAAAGGAAGGGCCTGTTGCAATTGGGCTTATCTTTGGCCATAAGATCTATAAGTGTCTCGAGGTTTAGGCAAAAAGGAGCTTTCTTTTATAGGGAGAAGTAAACCATGCTCTAAAGAAGCACATGTGGGGACATGAGATGAAGCTGAGTGGCATGATTGGATCAGATAATGTTTTGCCCTAAGGCAAATACTGTTCTCAGTGTTACTGAAACCCAAAAGGCCAAAACTCAGAACATCAGAGTTTGGAGTAAGGAAAGGTTTATTGATCAAGAAGATGCCAACTGAGAAGATGGGACACCTAATGGTACCTTAAATGCATCTTGCTTACCAGACTAGATTAAGGGGTTTTAAGGGCCTAGGGAGAACATGTATGCAGAAGTGCTGGTGGGGCAAGTTTTAATTGGAGGACCTTGAAACTTGGCCATTTATGATAAAGAAGCATTAATACCGGAATTTCCTGGACACCAGATTCTTGGCTTTTCAAAGGGTTCCAGTGTTCAAAATCTCGTTATATCCTTGTTCATTGGTTCTGTGGCAGGGGTGGAGGTGTGGAAGAGGAGAAACTTTGGTTCTGTGAGCAGCTGGAGGTCAAAGTGTAACCACGATTTAATGTTACCCATCTCACGGTCAAAGTTATGTATTCCTTAACAAATCAAAGTATATAATCAACCCTGTGCTTTCACGTCTGGCCAAGTTCTCATTATAGTTGAACAGCTTGTTTTCAGAGTAAAGCATGCTGACTCCAGCAATGAAACCACAGATGTCTGGCTGACACGCATTGAAAGATAACATCAGAACAGAAGAAAAAGCCTACAAAAGAACTGCACATCACCAGAAATTCCATAGTTCCCCTTTTCCCATGATTCCCTTATATAGCTGGCCAAGGCGTTTGAGACATTAAGATGATTTTTAAGGACAGGAATCAACCATCTTCTCAGGTCACAGAACATGAGTAAACCTCTTTTCTTACTCACCATATCTGTCTCATGAGCATTGACTTTCACTGGGGCAGGCACCTGGGCCTGTGGATCATTTCCCTGGTTTCAAAAGTTCTCTCCTCTGCACATGCCCTGACTGCATGACATGTGGTTTTGGTCTGTTATCTCTGAAAAGCAATTCAGTATCTCGTTAAAGATTTTGAGCTGGTTCCAAGGTTGCAACAGGAGGGACTGTTGAGGAGGGGCTGTGCACTGGCTCAAGCGGATCCTCGGCCAAGTTCAGGGACCTGAGGGAAGGAGAGAACCTTAACAAAGTTTGGTTAACATGCATTGTGTTCTAATTGATGAGTGGGAACAAGAAGGCCAGCCAGTCATTTAAGAGGCAAATGAAACTGGGCCTTAACATTGTAAATGAACCTTAATAGTTTTTTTCTAGTTTTAAGTGTCTTTCAGGAGATAACAATAGGCCTTCTTGCAGCACTCCAGAGACCACAAGATCAAGCCAGATCAGACTGGTTCCAGAAGCTTGAGCAAGCTTGGTTAACAGCTACACAACCCTAAACTGACATTGAGAGCACAATGGAACCAAAATTCTTGGAACTCAAGTTGTGGAGATGCTACTTTTACCACCTGGAGCCCAATAAGAAGCAAAGGGGTCGGTGTGGAAACAAAATTTGGACACGTGTAGGACTGATAAACTTTGCCAGATTGGAATTCCTTTGTTCTCCTTCACCTCTCCCACATTCTTAACCTTAGATGGCTTAGACTACCCAATTAGATCCCCTGAATTAAGATTAATAAATATGTATAACCTCTCCCTATACTCACCTCTTAAAACTGACCCTAAGCTTCTGTTGAGCTTTATCTCTGGTCTCCTCTTTTAGCCAGCCCAAGAATAAATTTTTTCTTCACAAAAAGATGATGCCTCAGGTTTTTGGCTTTTCTAGCAGCAGGCATCAAACTCACTGTCTTTGTTCATTAACACTAATAATGTGAATCTAAAGGTGAACAAAGGGGGGGGGTATCCAAACACACCATGTGTTGCTTTGCTGGTACAGAAGCAGGAAGACATATGAATTGTCAGGAGTGGATAGGACTGTCCCACCAAAACTGGAAAAGTCAGCACTTGTGCTGCCTGTCACTACCAGAACCAATAGGTAGAGACAAGGATTGAATCATTATGGCACTTTATTCAGATGCAGAGATCTGAAAAGACAGTGGGTTATGTACCCTAAAAACCACCTTAACATCTCATCTGAAGCTGACCTTTCTATAAGGAGAAGAAGTTTGGAATTCAAGGGAGAAGATTAATCAGATAAAAGTTGCAGTCCAGTGATTTTACCAGCATTCTTTTATTTGCTGACCAGCAATTCTTTATCTGCATCCTGGTTAGCAGATGTTCTCTCCCTGGAGAACAATGGCTCAGACACTGTCTTGATACCTTGCAGTCTTCCTGGGAGCACAAAAGTTGAATTGTTTGCAGGTCTCCTGTACTCAGAGTAGGTATGGTCATGCATTCCAGGTCCTGGAACAAAAGCTTTCTATATGCATTAATCACTAAGCCTATTAACTATAACTAAAGCTAAAAATGTTTAACTATTGAGTCCACCCATCACCATCTGGGACATCAGCTTTACTTGTAACCTCCTCAGCTACCTCCCCAATTTCATCCCATTTGGGAGCAGGCATAAGTTCCCTGTGAGCTGGAGAAAACTAAAAATATGGAGGATTCTTTCAGTTCTGTAGCCTACTTCTTATACCCTTAATAGTTCTGTTAAAGAACAAAATTCGACCAAGTAAATTTGAAAATCTAATGGCTTTCTTACATGATTTATGAATCGAGCAACATCCCATCTGGCAACTAGAAGAGTGCTGGAGGCAGTTGTACAAAATGGAACATTTTTTATATGTAGAAGGGGTGGTGCAAGGGAACTATTAACAAAAGAAAAGATTGTTTTCAGACCAAGTCATCTTTTGGAAGGAAGGGAACAGAAAGAGTTTTTACCATGCAGATTGCCTCTTCTTTAGGAGATGGGATGGAGTGGACCCAATGATAGAATACCTCATCCATGTTGACAGAAAGTTGCAGACTGGTTGATTAAGATTATATTTCTAGGAGAGCAATTAGGTCAGATATTAAATCCAGGATTAGCATCATGGCTTCAGCACAGATGACACCATTCTGTGCCTGTGGTTTTCTCTTTAACAAAAGTCACCTGTCAATGCCTGCCAGCCTAAGACCTCCAGGAACACACCTGTATTTTAAAAAATTGAGTTTATTGCTCATTTAATGAGGGAATACACACAGAAAGGAGATCCCTGGGGTGTCTCAGTAGGAAGGTGTTACAAAGGACAGACAGAATTGTGGTTGTATAAGGCAATTTGGGGGAAAGCTCAAGGAAGCAGGGTTTTGCTCAGGGTGAGATGCTATCTGGAAACAGGGGCAGTTTTGTGGTCCGGTATCTGAATCCTTCCTAGGTAGAAGACGAGAGGATAAAGTGAAGAGAAGAAGCAGCCACAGCTCTTAGCCTGGATGGAGGCTGCTTGGTCATTTTGTGTTTTAGACAATGTAAATGTTTTTGTCTGGGTTCAGACATGATTGTGGAGAGATTTACATTTTGTCTTAATCGATCAGAGTTACAGAGTGACCTTGTCTGCATGAAATAACCTATTTCTGTTTAACAGGAGAATGTCTCTCCTGGCTATCAAGAGCCATTGTACCTTTGTCAAGCATTACTGAATGTGTTAGCCAGGGTTCTCCAGAGAAACAGAATCAGTAGGGTATATGTAGAGAGATAAGTGAAGACTTAGTATTGGAATTGGCTCACATGGTTATGGAGGCCAAGGAGTCGCAGTCTGTGGTAAGCTGGAGAACCAGGGAAGCTGGTGGTGTAATTCAGTGGAATTTGGAAGGGTTGAGAACCTTGAAGTCTCTGGTGTAAATCTCAGAGTTCGAAGGCCAGAGAACCATTGTTACCAGAAGGCATTTGTACCCAGAGCAGGTCTGCCTTGGGCCTGCTGGTAGTGTGTGGATTCTTGGTTTCACGTCAGAAAGATTTCACAGCAGAAGTCCAGGTGATTTTCAGAGTAATGATTTTCATTATCCCAAAGCTAGGGATAATGAAACAAAGAAAGGGTTTAAGATAGAAGAAGCAACAGTAGCGAGCTTAGGCAGGGCTGCTTTGGCTCACCGAGAAATAAAAGTCACAGTGACAGAAGTCAGCTCACTGGGAAGTCAGAGAAAAGGGGGCCTTGGAGACAGGTTCTGCGGGTCAGCCTGGGATGAGCTGCTGCTGCCTGCTGCTCCCCTGGGTGCAAGTCTTGTTGGGTCCCATAGAGCTCAGGATAAGGAGAGCAGAGATACAAGGTGTGGGTGTGCTCTAGCGAGACCTCGAGTAAATTGAGTCTGTTAAAGCTGGGGACAGTGCCTACGGGGGAAGAAACGGGGCGAGGGAAAGGTTCAGGTGTGCTCCTGGGAGGTATATCAGACCTGGACTCTTTGTCTTGAGGCTTTTTATCTTCCTTTTACCATCAGGAATCCTAGGGCCGATTTTGGGGGTGGATCTTAACAGAATATTCATTAGCTTTTTGGGTGTGTCCTTCAATATGCTGACTCATCAAAATGTGTGTATAAAACGATCAGGGTTATTTTTCTAGTTAGTTTCATTTTTAAAGAATGTTATGAAGAGGGACCAGGACTGAGGCCTGTCTGCCCCGGGACCGTCTGGAATGTGTAAACCATTTGCTCCTAAGTGTTCTTGGTTAGGAAAGATAAAACCTTTTGGTTCATTAGCTGGCTGTAAATTGCTCAAATTGTTTGGCCTTTTCTAATTACTAAGTTTCAGTTTTCCTTATTATACTTGTCAAGAAATTCCCCTAGCTTCTCACTATCCTGCCTCACCAGGAGCTCAGATGTCTGAGAGAGAAGATGGACTTCATAGCTCTAGAAAAGAGAAAGAATGTACTTTGTTACTTTTTGCCTTTGTTATGTTTGTTATTTGTCTTTGTTATTTTTTAGGCTTTATTGTATTTTTTCATTACCATTTCTTCTCCTTATAGACCCCTCCCCCCAGCAATCACCACACTGCTGTCCTGGTCCACAAGTCCATTTTGCTTTTTATGCCATCACTTTGCCTTTTTGTTTGCTTCATTCGGGCTCCCAAAGGAATGGATGGTGCCCACCCACACCAGTTAGGTGTGGATCTTCCTACTCATTTGTTGAATCAAACGTTAATCTCTTCCAAAAACACCCTCACAGACACACACAGAATTAAGGTTTTACCAGCTACCTGGGCATCTCTTAGGCCAGTCAATTAGCACAAAAGTAACCAACATGCTGAACTCTTTTGTTACTCATAATTGATTCTCTTGGACTTTTTCTAGGTAATTATCCACATTGTTTTTAAAAATTATGATAAACATTCTCTCGTCCTTTCCTTTATTTATACCTCTTGCTCTTTTTTTATTGCATACTGAAACTTGTAGAGCAATATTAAATTATAGAACTGATAGCAGGTTTGGTCTTGTCTTATTCCTTACTTTAATTGAAATGCCTGTAGTACTTTATCATTAAGTATGAGTTGGGCTGTTTAGGATGATGTTGATATCAAAGGTTATTCTTAATATACTAAATAAAATTTATTCTTGTCTCAGTGTATTCAGAAATGACTGTTTAATTTTATCAAACACTTATTTTATACCCACAAGGGCAATGATGTTTTTCTCCTTTTCTCTACTGATATGTTCAATTACATTAATGGATTTCCTATTATTAAAATATCTTTGCACATCCAGAACATCAATGTTGAGTAATTTCTGAATAAGTGTCTAGATTGGAAATACCAGGGATTTATTCAGATTGTATACATCTGTTTATATACAAGTTTGGTTTTTAACTTTTATGCTGTATTTCAGCATCAAAGTTATTATAGTTTCACAAAATAAATTGGGAGATTCACAGCCTTTTTATATGCCTGAAAACAGCTTATACGAGATAAAAATGATCTATTCTTTTCAACTGACCCATACAAGTTTTGCAATGACTGAAATGTTTTATATCAATGCTTTCCAATATGGCAATCACTAGCCACCTGAGGCTGTTGAGTGCTTGAAAGTGGTTAGTCCACCTGAGGAAATAGATGTTCATTTTTAAAAATTTTTGATTAATTTGAATTTAAATGGCCACATATGACTTGTCACTTATTATAGTGGGCAACACAACTTTAGAGTTTAGTTGAAACAATCTATGAAACCATATGTGTCCAATACCTTTCTTGACATAATTCTCTGGCAGCTGTTCCCATCTCTCTCCGGTTATTATTCTGACTTTTCTAGTCTGTCAGACAGATCTGGCAATTAATAATTGTCTTAGAAAAAAGTCTCATCAGAATTTTCAAATTCTGCAGCTTAGAGTTATATATCATTTTGCTTTCAATGGTTTTAATCTCATCTGTATCTTCCATAGTGTCCCCTTTCTTATTATTAATGTTATATATTTGTATTTTCTCAGTTAAGCTTGTAGAGGTTTGCCTCTTTCATGGGATCTCAAACTCAAATGCCTTTGTGGCTAAATAAGTATTTGAGGGTGAGTCCCTGCTTCTACTGAACGTCAATTCCTACACCAGTCCCCTGCCTCCCACCCCACCCTCTTCAGGAACCTCATGCTATTATTACACATTTCCTCCTCCATACTGTATTCCCAACCTTTACTTTTGCCTGTTGAAGTCTTCCATTAACATTTAAACATGTTCTAATTTCTTAGATTTTCTCTCTTGTTCCAGCTATCTCCTAATTTCCCTCTATGGCCTCCTCCACTCCATGGCCATATCAGTGAGTTATCTATTGCTCCACACCAAATCACCCAAAACTTAGCAGCTTAAAACAATGCACATGTATTATCTTTCTAGGATTATGGAAGGGACTTAACTGGGTAGGTCTGCTCAGGGCCTGTCATGAAGTGGCACTCTAGATGTTGGCTGGGACTGTAGTCATCTGAAGGTTTGCTGGGGCAGGCAGGTGGGTCCTCACATGACTATTGGTGCAGGGCCTCAGGGCCTCCCTGATAGGGCTGCTCATGCTATAGCAGCTTGATTCCTCCAGAGAGAGGGATCCAAGAGAGGGCAACCAAGACAGAGAGCTACAGGGTATTTATAAGTTAATCTCAGAAGTGACAGACTCTCACTTCTGCCATATTCTATTGGTCACAGAGATATACCCTGATACAATGTGAATACCAGCAGGCAAAAATCCTTGGGGGCCATCTTGAAGAGGATGGACATATTTTTAAATTTTTTAATTTTTTTTATCCTCACCCAAGGATATTTTTTTATTGGTTTTTAAGAGAGAGGAAGGGAGAGAGAGAAACATCAGTGCAAGAGAGAAGCATCAATTTGTTGCCTTCCATATGTGCCTAGGCCAGGGACTGAACCCACAACCTAGGTATGTGCACTGACTGAGAATCAAACCCGCAACCCTTCAACTATGGGATGATGCTCCAACCACTAAAGTCACACTGGCCAGGGCTCCTGTGCTACATTTGTTTCCTCAGGTCAAGCAAGTGTTCTTCTATTTTATCACCTGATATCTCTGAGCATTGTGACTACTCTTTTCCCACGCTTTTCTAAAGTTGGGCCTCCTTCCTCCCTTCTAAAGTCCACTCTCTTCCTCTCATCTTTTTCATCCTACTCTTTTTTCTCCAGATTCTGGGAAACTTTCTCAAGTTTTCTCTCCACATCACTGATTTGATTTTATGCAGGTTTGATTCTGCTTTCTAATTTTTGAAGATTTAAATTCTATAACTAAACTTTTCCTAATCTTTTAACCCCCATTTATGACTATTCATCACCCACCTACCTCATCATCTCTGCTGCACTGGGAGCCACCACTCATCTCTTACCTTGAATCCTAACCTTAATTATGTCAAGAACACATTGCAGGTGCTTTCTAGAACTTGCTCCTTCTTTTGTTTTTTAATCCTCACCTGAGGATATGTTTATCGATTTTCAGAGAGAGAGGGAGAGAGAAAATCAATCGATTGACTCTGGGATTGAACCTGCAACTTTTCAGTGTGTGGGATGATGCTCCAACTAACCAAGCCATCTGGCCAGAGTGCTCCTTCTTGAATTAAATATTTCTCCAAAGAACTCTCCCCTCTATACTTGACTCTCTGTCTCTTAGCTATAAAATATTTTCTTAGCTACCATATTAGCTTGTTTCTTTTTAATAATTTTTTAACAAAAAACAGTCCATTTAATCCTGGGTTATGGACTTAAAAAAACATTTTTTCCTCACCATGGGACTCTTTGATATTAGTATCTGTCTCTCAGTTCTTAGGCTAGAAGGCCTGTTGATATAAACTTGCAGATCTATAATCCAGCAGCAACCTGGCAAGAGAAAGAAGAAAATCAGAGCCATGCACTCTCCTGCCAAGGGATGTTTTTTCTCTGATGGGAAAAATTATCATCCCTAGAATTAACTATTTCTAACTTGCTATGTGTCTGGGTAGGAAAGAATCTAGTCTTGCCCAAAATGAGGTCTGATTTTTGCCTCGGCTTTGGAAGGTAATCTATACAATATCTGAAAGAAGTGACTGTTGAAAGGTGGGGATTGGCCATCCTGAATCTTAAAGCAGGATTTGTCACACCCAACAGTCTTAGGATAGGAACTGACTATGCTGGGAAGAGCAGTCATGTGGTTTGGTGTGAGGGCTTCTGGGTACACAGAATCAGTTGACCAGAAGACTGAGTTCAACCACATGGGCAACCAATCTATCAGTCCTGCCTATGTAATTAAGTCTCAATAAAAACTCTGGGTGTTGAAGCTCTGGGGGACTTCTCTCATTATCAATACTCTGTATTGTCGCACATTGATACTGGGAGGGTAACATGATTCCGTGGGGAGAGGACAACAGAAGCTTCACACTTGGAACCCTCTGAGACTCTGCCCTTTGCATTTCTTCCTGTGGTTGATTTCAGTCTGTATCCCTTCCCTGCAGTAATCTGTCACCATAAGTCTAAAGCTTTCATTGAGTTCTGTGAGTCTTTGTAATAAATTATAGAACTTGAAGGTAGATTAGGGAAACCTTCAGATTTACAATTGGTGTCAGAAGTGAGAGTAGTCTTATGTGAAGACTGTATTTTTACACTTTGCAGTTTGGCTAATTCAGGTAGTTTACTGTGCCAGGTTCCAGCTAAGACCATACTCTACCTCTTTCCTAAGGCCGCTGCTTTATGTTGACTAAAGCCAATTCTATAAATACTAAGAAAAAGGCAGCCAGGCGTTGAAAACCTCTCATTTGCCTCCATGCTTGATCATGAGTGAGAGAGGGTTCCATGCGAGCCTCCATTTACTCCAGGACGGGGATCAGAGAGCCGACCCTCATTCTCTTCCTCTGTGTCATACTATATGTACCACATGTAGCACACATTCCTTGAAATGTCTGGCATGGGGTTCTATCCCCTTATTGATGAGTTTATTTTCTCTCACTTTCAGTATTCAGTTGGTCATTTTCAGAGAAGCCATGGAGCGCTGGCTGGGTAGTTCAGTTGTGTAGAGCATTGCCCTGATACTCTCAGGTTGTGGGTTTGATCTCTGGTCAGGGCACATATAAGAATCACCAATGAATACATAAATAACTGGAACAACAAATTGATGTGTGTGTCTCTCTCTCCTTTCCTCATTCTAAAATCAATAAATACAAAAATTTTTAAAAGAGGTACCGTACCATGAATTGCAGGATGGTGAGGAGGGCATCACATGGCGGAGAGAATTATATTGCAGTCTTAACAGGAATGGATGGAATAGATATAAAACAAGATTTAGCCTAACTTAAAATGTAATATTTGTTGGGGGAGGAAAGCCGTTTGAAAGCCACACATTCGTTTTTAGTCTTTTTCCCATTTATCTGTCCTCATATCTGCCCTCCCCCTTCATTGAAATATGGAGTCACATCCAGTCCCATTTCTAGCCTTTCTAAGGTTCTAGCTCTAAGCACTATTGACATTTTAATAATATTGAGACTTCCAATCCATGAGTGGGGCACATGTTTTTCCATTAGCTCAAAGCGTGAGCTTACCATAGAACCAATAGAGAATACTGTGTCCATGACAACCAGAAAACTCAAAGCAGTGGCTGATTTTAACCATCTGGTTTCAACTTCGTTCTTTAAATTCCTTTTTTTTTCTCAAGGGCTTTCCTTGTTGCCTTACATAAAGGGCAGGCACACTGCTACACAGGCAGACAGAAAAACACCCATGCTGCCTGCTGGAAGAGGTGAGACAAGTATCAGTGTGTAATAGATGCCAGGTGAACTGTTGAGAGAATAAAGACCACTTGCTGCTAAAGATATCAGCAGGGCTTTCTGTAGTCCTCATTTGAGCTCCGCCTTCAGGGTGATGACTGAGTTTTGCTGGGGAGGTTCACACAGGTGGGCATTCCAGGGAGAATATCGCCAACTTGCAAAGATGCAGAGGAGGGAGAAAGGGAAAGTATGTTTATGGAATAATGAAGAACTCACACTGGATTTGTTTAAGACCAAAAAGTGGTCTAGGGTCCCATTGTGGAGACTTCTGACCGGTCAACTGAGGAGTCCAGATTCACTTCAGAATCACCTGTTTTTAGTGTAGTATTAAGATATTTTGTCTCTTTGAGTCGCATGCCTCCTCTCCCTGGATGGCACAAATGGTCTTTTTTGTGTCACATCATCTAATACAGTGCCGTGCCTAGTGATGGTGCCAAAAGAGTTGTTGATTTCTATTGAAAGTATTAAATAGATAACGAGACGTCATTAATAGGTCCTGAGCAGAGAAATAGCTACATAGGGAAACCAGGATCTACAACAGGTCTGTTACTTTTTCATCATCCCTCACTCCCATAATTACCAAGCTTAGATTTTGTGATTTACCATTGTAATTGCTCCCTTGCATATGCCTTCAGTTCTCTGCCCCTCTCTCACTTGGCAAAACCCCAGCCCTGGTTTAATCCAACTCTCACCTGCTGATTAACATTTCAATGCTTACATGAGAGAAAAAATAACACAGTGTCCATGGTTGAACAAACTGAGGTTAGAGCTTAGGTGTAACTCACTCACTGCCTACAGGGGTCTCAGCCTGAGAAGCATACACACAAAGCTCTCTAGCCTCCAAGTAAACAATTATTCATCTACTCAGACACCTAAAAGAAAAAACAAACACTAAGTTCCAACATGTAAAAGGCTTAGAAGTCATCGCACCCATCCGTCCAAGAAAAAGCTAGACAAATGAAAGATAATTGACCCATCAGAGAACTGAGGTGAGAGGCAAAGCATTTTCCTGAACTGTGGAGAGACTAATGCATCCAGAAGTGTAGCTCCTGAGATTTGAGTACATGGACTAGAAACCATTAGAGTCAATAAGCTCATAGAAGCACTTAAATCTTTATTTTGATGACTTGCAAGCATCTGAGTGCAGAAGTGTGTGAGAGTAAGACACTCTGGTGAGTACCTGAAGTTATGGGGCTGTGGAACCTTGTTTATATTGGCTGTCACCCCAGAAACTCCAACATCTTCATACAAGTATATATAACCTGAGAAAGGTCCCCTCTAATTTGAATGGGAAAAGAGTAAGCTTCTCCAAACTTGCCCAGACTCTTATCCCTAACAAAGGACTATCCTACAGGGGCAAAGAACAACTTACTGCCCTGGCTGGGTGTCTCAGTTGGTTGGAGCATTGTCCCATACACCAAAAGGTTGCAGGTTCGATTACCAGTCAGGGCACATACATAGGTTGCAGTTTAGACACATATGTAGGTTGCAGTTTAGACCCCTGATTGGGGCGTGTATGGGAGGTAACCAACTGATGTTTCTCACTCACAACAATGTTTCTCTCTCTCTTTCTCCCTCTCTCTCTATCCACATATATCCTTGGGTGAGGATTAAAAAAAAATTAAAAAAGGATGTCTTACCTATAGAAGAACAAAGATTACAGCAGGCTTATTAGAAAATATACAAGCAAAAAGAATGTGGAGTGTTAAAAAGAAATTGCCAATTTAGAATTTCATATCCAGAGACATCACCTTCAAAAGTGAAGGAGAAATAAATATTTCCTCAGAGAAACAAACACTGGGGAGATTCAATGCAGCAAGAAATGGAAAAGAAGTTTTTCAGGAAGAAAATGATTTAGGTAAGAAACTTGAATCTACACAAAGAAAGGAAGAGGATCAGAGAATAAGTGAAGGTAAGCTAAAATATTTTACATTTTTATTCTCAAAAATTCTAAAATAAAACTATTTAAACCAATCATAGTAACAATGTATTTTATGCTTATAACCTATAGCTAAGTGAAATGAATGACATTGGTATCACAAGGGATGGGAAACAGGAACTGGGAATAATGCTACGTTACAAGGTACCTATACTGTGCAGGGCACTGGAGGGAGAAGCAGAGGTGCTTGTGCTCTGGGAAAACAGCTCATTCACTTTGTATTAGCATCTCTGTAACAGAGCTGTCCTCTGAATCACTTTTCCTTCTGGTCTCCCTCCCTTAGATGCAGACAGGGTGCTGGCTCTTTGCATAAAGACACTTGTATTGACCTGTCCCACTACGCTACACTGACAGGTCAGATTCATGATTTGAGTCCAACAGCAGCTACCACAATTCCTGATTATCATTAACACCCCACAATTATTTTACATCCTACAACTGGGCTGCACTCGAAGCCTGTTTCTCAGTCCCTCTTCTAAACAGGTGTGAGTTTCTCATCATCCCATCTCCTGGATAAGAGTAGCTCTCCTTTGGGTACTGATCTGGAGGTAAACTCATAAAGCTCTCCCAGGAAAAAAAAAAAAGCCTTGACCAGCGTGGCTCATTTGGTTGGGCAGAGTTCCATGAGGTGAAAAGTTGCTGGTTTGATTCCTGGTCAGGGCACATGCCTGGGTTGTGGGTTCAGTCCCAGGTCAGGGCACATACAAGAGGCAATCAATCGATGTTTCTCACATCTATGCTTCTCTCCCCCTCCTTCTCCTTCCCTTCTGCTCTCTCTAAAAATAAATAAATAAAATCTTATTAAAAAACAAAGAGATGAAAAAGATGAGAAAGATGCTAGGTACAAAAGTACAGAGACCAGAGATTAAAACCCAAGAACAGAGGGTTCCTGAGTGAGAAGCAAGAACAATTAGACTAGAACAAATGAGCAAAGGCATAATTGAGGCAAACTGCCCCAAGACTGGAAAAAATAATAAATCTGGATATTTTGATTAAAAGAACTTCCTACATCACAGAAAACACCCATGAAAAAGAAGTCTTATACATAGGACATCCTGGCAGAATTTTAGTTACTTTATTAAAATAAATTAACTTTTCCTCCCTGAAAAAAATAAAGAATATGCAAACATATTCTTGGAAAATATAGATTAGCAAAAGGAAGAGAATAAAAATCATCTATTGTGCCACTACCCTGAGAGAAGCTGTTAATATTTTGATACAGTTTTTTATAGTTCTGTTAATATGCATATTATTGTTTACATAACAGTGATATACATGGAATACACAATTTTAATTTTCTAAATTTTTAAATGCCTTTTAAAATTAATAAATCAATACACAGTAATGAAAGAAAAGTGGAAAATTGAAGAGAAATTATGAAGAAAAGGGTTTACCACAATTCATGTTGAGATTACGTCCTCATAGCCTTTTAATCTACACTTTTTTACACAGTTGCAATTATGCTATGTAATCGATCTAATTCTTAAACACAGTTACCATCTAGCAGTTCAGAGATTTAGACGGTAAATGACAGAGGCTTACAGAGAGATGGTTTGCACAAAGTGATTCAGTAGTCTTTCCTAATCAATAAAGCCCAAATACTCAATCATTGAGAATAAGTTTTAAAGTGCTAAAGGCCATAGGAAAAACATAGCAATTCTATTAGTCCCTGAGGTCTGAATAGTTTGGCCACCATCTGCCACACTGGAATGTAACAGCACACACTATTGTTCTGAGTTAATGGAATAGCAGGTTTGCATGACAAACAAACTTCCTGGTTCTGGGAAAGCCACAGAAGTAGAAAAGGAGGAAATTGGAGGGCCAGGCCTTAGTACTGTCGCAGACCCCATATTATCCAGTAAGAATTTGGACTTTGTGGTCAGGCTGAATAAGTCCTTTTGTACAGTGATCCCTCACTTATCGCAGGTATTACATTCTAGACACACACCCCCTGCCCCCCCGCGATAGGTGAAAATCCGAGAAGTAGGAACCTTACATTTATTTTAGTATTTATATATATTTTAAGGCTTTATAAGCCCTTCCCACACACTTATAAACCATTCCCACTCCCTTATTAACCTTTCCCACTCCCTTATTAACCTTTTCCACACTTTTATAAACACTATTTATGTTCTTAAACATATTCTACACTCTTAAACCTACGTAACTTTAACAACATATGTATACACTACTGCAAAATCCCGCGATATAGCAAAAAATCCGCGATAAATAAATATATAATATTTTTTAAAATCCCGCGATAAGTGAGGCCCACGATATGTGAACTGTGCTATAGAGGGGGACTACTGTACTGTAACATCCTTGTTGTGGGGAGAGAGGCAGATGGGAGCTGCACTCAAAGGAAAAGTTATGGCCTTAAATGTTCTCATTGTTCAATGAGAAGAAATGACAAAATCCAAGTACGCAGCAAAATGACATAAAGAAGATTGAAGGGAGCAATTGGTAAAGACAAGCATAGCAACTCATGATTAATAAAATGAAAATATGTTAACTAATAAATCCATCCAAGAGCTGGTTCTTGGGCTCGGGATCAGTTTGTGAGAAATCAAGTCACTGAGAGTCAAGTCCGCCCCCTGCAGTGGCAGCTGAGGGCCTTGCATCCATTTCAGAGAGGAAGTAGAAGCAAACAGAAGAGTCATTCCATGTGCTGCCAGACTACTTCCACCTGGGCCTGTGTTCTCTCTCCTTTCCTATTAGCTGCAATCAACTGTCCACACTCCAAGCAAAGACCAGCCTCCCTATCTATACGCTCCATCTCTTTCCTTCTCAGTCACTCAATGACATTCCTCTCTCTCATGTATCATTATTATCTCCATCAGAGTACAAACATGCTGATAAGAGAAACCCTCCTAGAGCCTACATCTGTCCCTCTCCTCAGCCACTGCCCCACTGCTCTGCCTTCCTTTACAAGGAAGCCCTTTAGGTGATGTCCATGATGTGTCTCCCGCTCATCTCCCATCCTCTCATGAACCCATTGCAGTCAGGCTGGGCCCACCTCTCCTCCCAGACCTCTCTGATCCGGTCTCCAGTAGCCAAGGCCAACAACCGTTTCTCAGACCTCATTTACTCTGCTTCTCAGTGGCATGTGGCACAGCTCATCTCTCCCTGCTTCCTGAAGCACTTTCTTCCCTTGGCTTTGGGATCTGCCTCCATTTTTCTCCAGCCCATCAGGTACTACTTCTCAGGCTGCTACTCATCTCCCTGACTCCCAGTCTTCCCCAAGATGCAATCCAGATATTCACTCCCTAAGTGTCCTCATCCAGTCTCATGACTATAAATATTATCTTTTTTTTTTAAAGATTTTATTTATTTATTTTTAGAGAGAGGGGACGGGAGGAAAAAAGAGAGGGGGAGAAACATCAATCAGCTGCCTCTCGCACGCCCCCGGCTGGGGACCTGGCCCGCAACCCAGGCATGTGCCCTGACTGGGAATTGAACAAGTGACCTTTCGGTTCACAGGCCGGCACTCAATCCACTGAGCCACACTAGTTGGCGCTATAAATACCATCTTATCTACACGCTGACAATACCCATGTTTAGATCCCCAGGCTGAACCTCCCCTCTGAACTCCAGACATGTACCTCTACCTGATTACTGGACACCGCTACTTGGTTGTCTAAGGGGCATTTCAGATATAAGAGCTCCAAACCTGAACTTCTGAATCATCACTGCCCCTCCCCCCCCAAAACCTGCTCCTTCTTCAGTATATATATGGGTGTCCCACAAAGACATGAGACTCAAAGGCATGGAGGCACTTGAGGCTTCTATGCCGTTCTGAGCTAAGGAATGGGATATGTGCTGTGAAAGAGAGGAGGGCCCCTCACAGGAAGCTAAGAACAGATGTTTGGTAACCAGATGTTTGCTCTGCCAGGCAGCTAAGTCTGTCAGATAAAAAAGTTATCTCTGGTAATAACCCTCTTTCGGGGTCAGACACCCTATCTAAACTCTTTAAGGCAATTAAAAAAGGGGTAAAAAGCTTTTCCTGAGTCTGCTGGGTCTTTCTTGATTTATCTCAAAATAATCCGCATGCCAAAGTGGCACATTTGGAGCGGCATATTCATCCCCCCCTCACTGAACTTGATAAACTAAAGGAGATTTGAGATGTTATTTAAAAAAATATAAACAACCATTAGTGGAACTAAAACCAGACTTCTTTTTTCAAAATAATAAGAGGACAAAAGGTAAAATAAAATATAAGCCAAGAGCCAAAACAAAGGAGCAGTTAGGGTGCTACATTCCAGGAAACTGCCATCTCACCTCACACCCACTGGAAAGCGAGGCTCAGCACCTTGTTGATGCTCTGCAGAGCTTTGGCAAGTAATAGACTGTAGATAAGATTTTCTGGGGAGAGTGAAGGGAGACCTTACAGTGCACTCCACACAGCAGACAACCTAACACATTCTTTTCATGTTCCACATCCGTCTTGGGCTCTCAGGTACCAGGATTTTTGTTTGTTTGTTTTGTTTTTTAATTGGGATGACAATCTAACCAACTGAGCTACCCGGCCAAGGCTAAGTACCAGGTTTTACACAATCTCAACACTACTTAGCAAAAAAGAATGAAATATTAAAAGAAAGCAACAACATGGATAAATCTCAGAGACAGTATGGTAAGCAAATGAAGTCAAAAACAAGAGTATGAACTGTATGATTCCATTGACATGCAAGTCCTAAAAAGGATAAACTAGTGAAAGCAGATCAGTGGTCGCTTGGGGCTCGGTTAAGGGCAAGGATCTGGTGCAAAGCACTCAAGGAAACCTCTTAGGACAAAAGTCTGTTCTATAGGCTGATTGTGGTGGTGTGTACATAAATATGTGCAATTACCAAAGTTCATCAAAACTATACAATTAAAATTGGTGGTTTACAGTATGTAAGGAATACCTCAATAAAGAAAAAGAAGGAAATGCTTCATTTTCAGGTTACCTAAAAAATAAAAATGTTACATATCAAAAATCTATAGACTACATCTAAAGCTTTCGTTTTTAACAGAAAGAATAAAAATATATTAGGCAATAAACTTAAGGGTGACAAAAGAAAAAAAACTACAAAATTTGGAGAAAGTCATAAAATTATAAAAGTTAGACATCAATTTGAAAAAAGAAAAAGGAACCATAAGTAAACCCAGCAGTTAGTTATTGTTAAAGCAAAACTCCTGGCTAACTTAATCATTAACAACAGGAGAAAGCACAAATATACAAAATTAGAATAACAAGGAGAAATAAACTGTAAACAACAAGAAATTAGAGAATTATAAGAATATTATGCACAACTCTTACCTACTTTGAATCTTCTTTAATATGAGAGGTAATCAAAATTGACTCAAGACTGAAAACAGACCAAGAACCACAGAAGTGTAGAGAGCTGTGAAAGACATACCACAAAGATGTGCCAGCCCTGTCAGTGCCAGGAGTGAATTCATTCTTTTTCACACTAATTAGTCTCCTGCAGCAAAACCCCTACCCTGAAACCTGCCAAAGACAATACAGGAAAAGATATCTGCAACTCAGGCACTCTTAGCAATATTGAAACACATTTCCAAGTTAAATATTAGCAAATTAGTCCAGCAGTCATTATTTGTTAATTGGCTCGATACTTGGCAATGTATTATAAAGCATGTGTTAATAAGGGAATAAACAAAATAATATTTGATGAAATCCAATATTCATTCCTGTTTTGTTTTGTTTTTTGTTAATCTTTAATAATGGTAAGAGATAGATATTTCCCACAACATAACCCACTGCACCATGCTTCATGATGCTGCCCTAGAAACAGCCCCCATTCGATGTAAGAAAAAGCAGGAGTGGCCATTCTCACCACTTTATTTACCAAGATTCTAAAAGCCTGACTCAATCCAATTAGAGAAGAGATCAAAATAACAAACACAATACACAAAGAAGGAGACCCTCATCGTAATTTGTGGATGCTATGATTGCATTCCTGGAATTCAAAAGGATCAACAGAAAAATGTTTTAGAAATAATCAGAGAACTTAGTAAGGTGACAGGTTATGAAATTAAGCTGCAAAAACCAAAGGTTTTTCTATACTCAAACAGAAACCAGTTTAAAATACAGTGAGGAAAAAATATCCCACATACGAGAGCAATAAAAACAAACATCATTTATATGGACAAATTCTTGATAAGAAATATACATGATCCAGAGAAAATTAACCATTAAAAAAATATGAGAAACAAAAGATTTAAATAAAAGATAGTACTAACAGTTATTAAAAGATGAGCTGAGGCATATTTAAAATTTTTTAGAGTTTATTTGCACAAAAATCTATTGGAATGGGGCAACACCAGATGAGAAATTGTTAGGAGCATTCACCTAACGGGAGCTAGGGGAGAGATTTATAGAGAAAAGGTGAAATCAAAGTAAGGGAATTACTGATTGACTATAGTTTAAAGCACAGTTGGCTGTTAGTGATCTGTTGTCCTTAACGTTTGATTTCATAATCTTGAGGCATTTATGGGCTTAGATTTTGGGTTGCTTATGTAGGTCGCCACTGGCACTAGACCATGTCAGTCTAATGGCCTCCTTTTTTTGTAATCATGATCCAGGCATTTGCTAGGCTCTGTCAGGGGTTGTCATGGGTATCTCCAGTTAAGCCAATGAAGCGGCTTTATCCTGCGTCTCATGGGAAGACATAATGTTGTAAAAAAAAAGTCAATCCTTCCTAATACAGATTGTCTTAAATGTAATCCCAATCAAAACAGCAAGTTGCTCACCATCTCTGTATCTCTTTCCTCACATGTAAATTGAAAATCACAGAAGTTCTTATAATAAAAAATTAAATTAGTTAACACATGTGAAGTATTGATAATAGCACCTGGCATAGTGTAGATGTGTAAATGTTAGCTCTATTATTGCCTACAAGAATAAACATGAGAAGAGCCAAGGAAATCTGGGCTGGGATGGGGTAGACAAGGGCAATGTTAGAGGGCTAGCCCAACCAGATGTTAAAGTAAACAATAAAGCTACAATAACAATTGTTTAAAAGAAAACGACATGGAATTAACACTCAGATAAGTGAAATAAATAGTACGGGATTAAACTCAAGTACATATGAGAATTCCGTACATTATTTAAAAGTGACATTTCAAACCAATGGGGGAAATCTGTTACATGAGAAAACCTGTAGGGATAATCTGTTAACCATTTGGAGAAAACAAATAGAGTAAATCCTTAATGTCTTTTCTTTTACCCAAAATTTCTTTGACATGATTTAAAGACTTAGATCTTTAAAATGCAAACAAAAAGCACTGTTTTCATGGGTGCACATATTTTTACAAGCTAGGAACAGAGAAAAAGCTTTCCTAAATATGAACATGAATTCTAGAAGGTACAAATAGCAAGGTAAATAGATATGACTACATAACAGTTTAAAATTTCTATATAGTAAAGGTATGCATGTCTTAAATTAAATCAAAATATGTGTTACACATAAAAGAGACCAAAATTAACTTCCTAACATACAAAAAGTTGATACAAATCAATAATGGGAAAAATACCTCGTTAAAAATTTAGAAGAATATATGAAAAGATTAATTACACAAAATAATACAAATGACCACTAAATATAAAAAGAAGTTCAATCTTCCAATAATGTAAATTTAAGTTAACAAATATGATTTTTATGTGTTTCCAAATGCCAGAATTTAAAAGATTAATAATAAGTAATGTTGGCAAAAGGGTGGAGAACATGTATTCTCAAAACTGGTAGCAGAAATACAAATGGGTATTCTTTTTTGTTCAGAAATTTGACAATATCTACTAAAACTTCAAGTGTGCCCACTTTTAAGAATTTGTCCAGGAGAAATACTAGCAAAAGTAGGCAAAGAGAGGTGAACAAGGCGGGTTATTGTTTAGAAGCCTAAAACCTTGGTGTTGAAGGGAACCTGAGGGGCATCTGGTCCAAACTTTGAGGTCCACCCTAGAACAAGGGTGCCCAGCAACACATCCCTGACACTCTGCTTGAGTGTCCCTTAGAGCTCCACAATTAACGATTGTATAATCTAGTAACATGGCCCTTGGCTGGTTTGGCTCAGTGGATTGAGCGTCAGCCTGCGAGCTAAGTGTCGCTGGTTCGATCTTCCAGTCAGGGCACATCAGAGAAGGAAAACTCTGACTCCAAAAAACCTCCGCTGCCTTGCGGCATACCTCTTCAGGGGAAAGGCTAAGGGAGTAAACCCCGACAGAAAATCCGGAGCCGGAGTCCCTAAGGCGGTTTGACGTTGTAGTCAACACCGGCAACTCCTGCGGCGCACCTGAAGCCAAGCTGTATTGACTCCGTCTTTCCCTTGGACCCTTCAGCTGCGAAGAGAGGGGGTGTCTGCTGCATGGGCAACAGCAGACCCTCCATATCACCCTGCCCAGGCTCTGTAGCTTCAGCTTCACTGGAGAGGACACTCCAGCGTCATCGCAAGATGTCGATTCAACACAGGAGGAGACAGATACCGTGTCACTCCCGAGTCGGACTGCACAGCCATTCTCGGCGGTGCAGATAGACTCTTAAGAAGCTACACCATCGTCTCTCGAGACGGACGGCTGCCGACGACGACGAATCTAGTAACAAACAGAGCCTTTCAAAGCACAACGAGAACAGAAACGCCCACTCTCCTCTAACTGCCTGTGGGGTAGGTAGCTCAGGACATGGTCCCTCCACAACCTCATAGAACAGATGGCTGCCTGGCCAGTAGCCATAATGAGCGAGGAAAACATTCTGTATCTGGAGTCCCAGCCTTCTCAAGGCCCCTGTGCTTATCACAACTCTGTAAGCATTTTCACAGACTACTGAGGCTCCCTCCCTGCTGCCACTTCTTCCTCCCTAGCCCGATAAGTAGCACCAAGGCTGGAGGCAGACATCGTCACTCTCCCTTGGTGCACTCCCGTTTAATGTGAGCAATAAATGACTTAGCCACAGCATGTCCACATCTGCTGGTCCTCTGGGTGTTTTTTTCTTTTTTTTTTTTTTTGGAATATCATGAACACAAGTACAGCTCCTGGTTTGGAGCTTCTGCGTTACAGTGCCCAACAGCACTTCATTTGGAAACCCTTAACACAGCATTTGTCAAACTTCAATGTCCACACTAATCATCTGAGCATCTTGATAAAATGCCAGTGTGGTCTAGGATGGTCCTGAGACTCCGCATTTCTAACCAGCTGATAGGTAATGCTGATGATGCTGGTCCACGGACCACAGTTTGAGTAGCAAGGCCACCACACACTACTTTTTACCTGTGGTCTGGCTGTTTGCAGACATGGCTTCTCCACCGAACCTGTAGGCATCACTCCCTTGACTCTCATCCCCTACAGTGAGGCCCCACAGCCTTGTCATGCCCTTACCTTAGCACTACCCCTGGCTGGTTTGGCTCAGTGGATTGAGCGTCGGCCTGCGAGCTAAGTGTCGCTGGTTCGATCTTCCAGTCAGGGCACATCAGAGAAGGAAAACTCTGACTCCAAAAAACCTCCGCTGCCTTGCGGCATACCTCTTCAGGGGAAAGGCTAAGGGAGTAAACCCCGACAGAAAATCAGGAGCCGGAGTCCCTAAGGCGGTTTGACGTTGTAGTCAACACCGGCAACTCCTGCGGCGCACCTGAAGCCAAGCTGTATTGACTCTGTCTTTCCCTTGGATCCTTCAGCTGCGAAGAGAGGGGGGGTCTGCTGCATGGGCAACAGCAGACCCTCCATATCACCCTGCCCAGGCTCTGTAGCTTCAGCTCCACTGGAGAGGACACTCCAGCGTCATCGCAAGATGTCGATTCAACACGGGAGGAGACAGATACCGTGTCACTCCCAAGTCGGACTGCACAACCATTCTCGGCGGTGCAGATAGACTCTTAAGAAGCTACACCATCGTCTCTCGAGACGGACGGCTGCCGATACGATATACGATACGATACCTTAGCACTGACCTCTTATATCCTTACACCAGGTTTCACTGTTTTCACCATCTGGTCTGCAGTGCAGGATACTAGGAGGTGGCTGCTGGGGTTACGGATTCCCCTCTAAGTTCTCAGCTCAAACTGTAAAACCCTGGTGTTCTGGCAGCAGAAAGGGTCTCTGGTTGCAGATTGAGTTTAACAATCCTGTATTTTTCCTTTCAGACAGTTAATGTCTCAAACCCTACTTATGCTATATAAAATTATCCCTTAATCCCCAAGGAATTTCCTCTCCTGCTTTCCCCCTCCCTCTTCCCTTTGACCTCCCTATCACCGCCCCCTGGTCACTCCATATAAATCTGTGCCTTAAAGGATTCCGCTGGCAAAAGTGAAAATGATTCTAAGTCAAAGTGAGTAGCTCTTTTGGGTTTCAATTCCAAACATATAAACTTGGGTTCTTAATTATTGCCTTTGTGGCTATAGATTTTGCTCCAAGTCTACTCAGGGATGAAGAGTAAAAGGCAGGCATGAGATGTGTAAAAGGGCTGGGGAAGAGAAGAAAGAGGGCCCAGGAGAGCCCCCCAATGAAGGAGCGAACCCCACTCATGGACAGAAGTGGGGACTGAGTTGGAACCCCTACACCATCCCTGAGTTCTTACCCCCGACCCCTCAGTTCAGAAGTAGCCATGAGCCACAGAGATGCTCTTTTGGGTGGTTTGTCTCCTCAACTAAGGCCAGAGACTCTTTCCAGATGTTAGAACATCACCCAGGGTGTGGCTTCCCGACCCATCTCTCCAACCCTTTGACAGGTCTTGACCAGAAACTGAGTCGTAACTGTGTGGAGGGTGGAGGAAGGAACTCCAGGGAATTTTCTTAAAACCTCTATCTCATACAGCAATTTTATGAGACCTCTCACACATCAGAGGAAATATGTTGCCTTCAGGCCACCTGCTGTGCCCCATCTGTGCCTGATTGGCAAATGTTCTCAAGTACAAGCTCCCGTCCAGAGCAAGGCTGTAAGCACAGCCCCACAGCATCTAGAGAGGAACAGTCTTGGCTAGAGATGTACATCAGGGTGTCACCAGCAAATTTAAATACTGTATTGTTTAAAGCCATGAGTCCAGATGAGATAACTTGGAGAAAGAAAACAGAGGTCATCGCTGTAGTCCTGGGCACACATCCATGTACAGTCGGGAGGAGGGGCAGCAAGGGAGGGACAGGAGCTTGTGCGAGACGAGAACCAGGAATGTGGTGTTCAGGAAGCCGCGGGAAGAGCACGGCTGAAGGACGGAGCGAGCAGCACAGTCAGGGAAAAATCGCAGCTTTGAGCACAAATAGGCAAACACAGGGAGACCGGGAGAGACCAAAGAGCAACGTTTTGTCAACCAGAAAGCAGATGGATGAGAAGTAAATAAAGTCTTTCGTCCTAAGTTGAACACACTCAGCTGTACTGGGGAAAGGAGAAAGCCTAGCCTGTTTACACTGCTGAATCCCCAAAGGCTGAGAAATTGGAGACACCTGGTCCCTCTGAGCATGGAGATGAAGGGCAAACTGCAAGGAAAGAGGTCTGGTTGAAATACTGTTCAAGAAGCAGTCAGATCCCGGATCTCCCTAGTCTGTTTAGCGAGGTCACTGATCTCTCCCCTACAGGAGGTGGACGTTTATTTCCTGAAGAGGGAGACTGAAGCGTCTGTTAGGAGACACGAAATTCAGTGGAAAGCAGGACTGCCACACTGAAAACAAAGGAATTACGCAAATGTAGGCATTCTGAATGTCGAGACATCCTTCACCCAGCCCTACTTTATTCAGTTCCCAGAATGCCAGCCACCATCCAAACATGAAATCGAGAAAGGTTTCCAGTATAAGGACTCAGCCAGCTGAAGCCAACCAGCCCCACTCGTGCCTCCAGAGCGTCCAGGCAGCTGTTGAGTGTTCGCTGTAAACATGAGCAGGCCGTCAGACAGAGTCTTCCGTGAAAGACAAATCCAAAACAGACTCAGAATAACCTGTTGGAGGAAACTGAAACTATTCAAGGAGAAAAAAGCTTTAAAGTAGTATTATCATTACTACCCTTAGGGAGATAAGTGAAGAAATACTATCCATGCGATGATAACAGAATGATATGGAGAGCTTTGTTCCAGAGAATAAAAAGATTACTTAGAACCCAAAATCATGACAACAATACTGAGGCACAAAATAGAAGAAATGTAAGATAAAGTTGAGGAAATTTCCAGAAAGTAGAAAAAAGCAAATGGAAAGCATGGGGGAAAGATTAAAAATAAATAAATAAAACCCAGCCTGGGAGGCCCAATGTCTGATTAACAAGTACTCAAAAAGACGAAGAAACCAGAAGAACTAAAAAGGAAAAAATTACCAAAGAAATAATTTAAGCAGATTTAAATTTTTCAGAACTAAAAAATAGGAGTTTTGAGATTGTGAGTACTCAGTGCAAAGAAAGAAATTGACCTACCTTAAAGTACATAACTATGGAATTTAAGAATACTGGAGACAGAAAGCATATTCTACAAGCTTCCAGAAGGGAGAACAGGTCACATACAGGAGGCCAGATAGCAGAATGGTTTCAGACTTCCCGAGAGCAACCCTAGAAACTAGAGACAATGGAGCAATCAATGCCTGTGAAAGCGGAAGGAAAAACATTTCTCACTTAGAATTCTATACCCAGTGAAACTAAAAATGAGGTTTGAGGTTAGACTAAGGATTTTCATAAATGCAACAACTCAGAAAATTTGCCTCCAAGGTTTCATATTTCAGGAAACTACTAGTGAATGTTGTTGGGAAATATAATTAAAAACAAAATCTTCTCCTCACATAGAAAACCTCTCCACAGATATAGTGTTGAGTGAGCCTTAACTAGAATGTAACGTGTGTTACAGGCAATCCACTAAGAGACTGCAAAGAGAAAAAAAATCTTTTATGTAGCCAAAGGAGATACAAACTGTTATATACATGTTTTCAAAATAAACAATAACTAGTCCTCAGGAGAACTTGACAGCACCTCTTGTCACACATAGTTTATTTTAAATTCACCTGGTAATTGTGTTGGACATCTATGTGTGCTAATTAGTTTATCCAAAGTAAAAATTAAATTGTCCTATCTTTATGATAGGAGCTCTTTTTGCAGCTTGGAGTGAGAGACCCATAGAAGTTAGGCTCCTCCCCTCCCACAAAAACTGGGAGATAGGGGTGTTATCTCCCTTGATATTTATGTTTCAAAGAGATGGCTCTCATGTATTTGTGAAGACATTCCTGGGCCATAAAGCTGACAAGAGGTTTATTTAGTTTTATAAAGAGATTTACATAATAGAGAAAATTTAAAAAGAAAAGGAAGTCTCTTTTTTTCAATAGAAAGGATTAGCTTTTTATCTTAAATTTGTATTTGTCCTTACAATGTATCTCACCAAAGTGAGAGCATAAACCAAGAGGAAGACCAGGGGCTCCAAAAAGAAGAGACCCATCATGGGTGAGGCAGAGGGCATCCTCAGGATGGTGGAAGAGGGAGAATTCAGGGTGATGGCTGTGCAGACAGGAGCAGTCAAAAACTGCAGGAGTCTTTTTAAGGAAGAAGGAAATGAATCCCAGATGTACCTAAATGCATTGAAAGACATAGGCAATTGAAGAAGAGTTTGGTGTCGGATTCATGATAGTACAAGAAATATAAGCAAACAATAATGTACGCAGGAGCTCAACTCTAGGCAGGTTAACTTTAGATTCAGTGAGACTGAAAAATGACAGTGGAGCATTGGAGAGGGAATTCATACAAAGTTTATTCTGTTCTCGCGGTGGCAAGCGAGACAGGAACACAGGATCCACCTTTGTCTCGTGGTGGCGGGTGAGACAGTAACAAATCGTCCACGCTGCCTGAACAACATATGAAATTAAACAAAAGTGGCATGGAGCCAACCAGAACTGTGAGACTTTGAGACATACACTAAGGTGTTCTCTTAGATAAGGGTGAGCTGGGAAAATGCATGCATATGGAGGCGGGGATCCTGGCTACAGTCACCCTGACATGACAAATAACAAAGCAATTATCAACTCTAGGAAAACAAAAAGTTGAACAGAAAACAAAATCATAGTTTATTACATGGCCTAGTTATGAATAGTATTTTCAGATCATGGCACTGTTAACTCTAAATATTGATCTATATAAAATTATATCTTCATTGGGGTGATAAGGTGGAGGTCAGGAAGAATAAAGACTAATGTGGGGGGTTAATAAGCCAGAAGGGCAAATAGATAAATATTCATATTTTATAAGGAGAAGATAACGTTTATAACTGAAAGATCAAGGAGTAGCAATGGAAGTGTGTTACTAGGAATATAGGGATAAATACCAAAAATAATTACCTAAAAGAGATCAAAGTATTTGCTTCTAGGAAAGAGAAGTTGGCAGGGGAAGAGGCCTGCTAACTTCTTCACAAATTCTGTGGCACTGTTTGACTCTGTAAACTAGATGTGTAACTGGTAGAAATGGGAAGTTAAGTTATAAACAAAAAATTTTTAAATTTATTAAGTTGGCTAATACATTCCTGAGGACAGACAAAGGAATAATTCTTATCTTTGTGGAGTCTGGAATGTAAAAAAAAAAAAGAAAGAAAATTGTCAACCGGTGGTCATTGGTGTCAATTCAACACCAATAGGAATTCCCAATTCACAGTGTGGTGAAGATAGAAACTTTATCAGTGCAAACAGCTCAGTTGCGATACACCATGGGCTGTGGAACGGCTCAGTTATGTTTCAGCAAAATTATGAAGCAGCACAGCTGTGGGACAGCATTGCTGTGAGGTGGCCCTTGGGCGAGGCAGCCCTTTGGAGAGGTGGCCCTGGAGCCAGGCCCCACTCCAGCTAGACAGCTGTACTTCACCCCTCTCAGCTCAGCTCTGCTCTGACTTTGCTCCATGACAGTCTCTTCTGCTCTGCCCTGTGCTGGTCTGCTCTGCAAATGAGGACTTCAAATCCTCACAGTTTGACTGGTCCAAAAAGGCACTGTCCTGATTGGTCAGAATGGAGCCCCTCTGATTTGTCAGTGAAGATATTGATAGGAATACAGCTGTGCAACTTTGTTTGGGCAGGGAAAGCCTCAGTCCTGTTGGCTGAAATACAACTCCAGTAACTTCTTTATAAAGGCTGACACAGATTACAGGAACACAGTGAAGGCATGCAGTTCAGGGCAAGAGGCAGACAGTTTAATGCAGGCTTCCCTCTGAAGTGTGGTTTGCATGAGAGTCCTCCTATATAGAAATGGTTGCTAGTCTGTTCTTAAATTTGAGCGCAGTCAGCCACCAGGAGTTCTTCCCGGCAGGTATCTTTTTTCGTAGTCCACAGAATGAAAACAATTTCACACAGTCTGATCAGGAAAAAACAAACAAACAAAAAAAACCCTCAACTTTCTATACTTTCCACTCTTTCTATGAAATTCCACATATTTCTCTGACTCATCTGCAAAGGAATATTTAGAATATTCCAGATAAATACGACAGCATTCACAAAGATTACCGAAACACAGGAGGTAAATTCAGTAACAGGAGTAGCTGGATTCCTTATACAAGTAAGAAAGAGAAAGAGAGCCAAGAAACCAATGGGCAACAGCTTAAACAAGTTTTAGAAAATGCTTCCTCCTCACTGTCTCTTGAGGGTTTTTGTAAAAGCCAAGATTTCACATTTTAATTTTATAGCAATCAATAAGCTTTACTCATTAATTAGAATAATTAAATACCACTTCACTGATCAAATTGGCAATGATTAGGAAAAAATGTAATACTATGCTGGGAGATTGAGACCTTACTGGGAATATAAATTGGTACAGCCACTCTGGCTGCATATTTAAAGAGCTTTAAAAAAAGTGCCAATCCTTTGTGCATGTTCTATCCCTAGCAACTCATTTAGCTGCAAGATTGTTCTCACCACATAATGGAACGCTATACCAAAATGTTGTTGCATAAGGTATTGTTATATGGAGCAAGGAAGAGGTTACTAGTTCAAAAATTATGACTACATTTGGGAACTTAAAAAATATTCATGCACATAAAATGGGGTAGAATTATTTTTATTTTCTTTATGCTTCTCTGTATTTTCTATAAAAATTTTATTTTCCATGGATATATAGAGAGCATTATTGCTTTTGCAAAAAAAAATTTAATTATTAAAAACTGTTTTTTAAATTATTATTGTAGTTTTTATGAAAAGAGGGAGAAGTAACTGTTCTAAATGCTGCTCCATGAGGCCTGGTTGTTTCCTGAATGGGTATTGTCATCTCTTGTTTCATTATAACAAACCCTCTTCCACTGGAGCTGGGCTGAGTTGGGTTTCTTTTCCTTGTTCACCAACACTCTATCTCAACTTTGTATTATCTGGTGGTACTGGCCAAAGAAGAAACCCAAATGTTGACTTGTAGTATCCCAGAACCACCATCTCCACCACCCAAAACTTTAGGACTTGTGGGGGCAAACTCAAATTTTCAACATCTGGAATGGTTAAGATCATCTTATAGTATTGCAACAGTAGGGTTAAATAGGGCTTCTGTCCCATCTCAGACAGACCGTTGCCAAGAAAGCGGAGGTTTGGGTTTGAGCCACAGGGATGACACTCCGCTCTCATGCACAAGTCGACTTCCCCAAGTTATGATTTAACCCGGTGTGGAACCTGACTGCGTTTGACACATATGAGGGTTTCTGACTCCCTCCTAACCCTTGAGACTCCAGTCCCTCCTGCCCCGGGACTGTTCACCTGAAACTAATACAAAATAATATTGAATATAAACTGTAATTGAAAAATAAAATTTAAAGTTCTTTAAAAAAATATAGCCAGTCCTGTTCTCAGTTTAGTCTTGGCATAAAATCACAGTCAAAGGAATAACAGTCCATCAGAAGATTAAAACAATTAACATCTTTATGTGCCTCTCAAGAAAATACCAAAGATGAGTACACAGAGTTTCTGAAAACAAGGTAGAGAATAGAAGTTGGGAGAGTCAGGATTTTAATGTGTGAGACACTACCAGTGAGTCAAACCATAGGCTTTGAGGAAAAGGACATTGTGTTCAGAGGAGCAGGCCCAGAAGTCGACCCTGGCTGGCAATACTCAAAGCAAAAAGAAAGTTCCAGCTGAGGGGAAAGGTACAGAGCTGGGTGCCTGGTGAAGCACAGGGTACAGGCGCTGGTCTAGGGGTGACACGAATGGTGGTGCTTGAAGAGGTTTCTTGCAAACCCAATATCTGAGAATATGCTCCTACAAAATATATTAAAAATGATGTGCCTTACAAAATGATGGAAAAGTTAAAACCATTTGACATATTTTCACACTTTTATTAAAGAAAAGAACACCTTGAATTACAATGCAAAATTTCAGAAACCCATCAAAAGCAAGGTCCGTTCATAATGTTGTTGGAAATAAGCTCAGCGTGATGACAGCAAATCATGTTTTTATTAGTGGAGGTAGGGGGAGGAGACATGAGGAAATAGGCTTCCTTTCTAACTGCTTCTTTATTTTTATTGCCGCCACTTAGACAAGTAGAACTGGTGGTCTTGAATGTGGGTTAAAAGTTGGAGCACTAAAGGTAGATTTGGGAAATATCTGTGTTCCTTGTCTACTGATACAGGGCCTAGCCCCCTGCAGAGCACCTTTGGCCTGCCCAAGGGTTTCAGGAATACAGAAGGTGTGTTCGTGCGTGTCCGTGATGACCAAGTTCCTTTCACAGGCTCCAGGGCTGTGGTAGGAGGGCCTCCTCCCTGGGCCACTGCAGTCACCACGGCTGAGGCTCTGGAAGATGTGGGATGCTTCAGGGCCTTCCAGCCCTACGGCCTCACGGTGCCCCAAGCAGATAGAATCCCAAAGACTTTTAAGTTTCCTGTGGTAAAAAAAACTTTCCATTTTCCTATTCATAGCACTCCCAACCAAAACAGACAAACACAAGGGGCAAATTGTCTGTGCTACTAGGCCAAGCCCATCTGGTTGACATTTCTGCCCCTCACACAAACCTTCCCCCTGGGGGCTCCTGGCAGGCATCACCAATGGGGTGTCAGGCCCTTGACTGACTCAACTGTGATGTGGAGCAGGACACAGCTCAGGCTAAAGCTGAGACAACCCACCCTAGCCCTTCCCTCCCAAACATGCCTCTCCCCCAGCAGGCCAGCTGCACAGAAATGAGGCCCACAGCCATGAGAACCCACAGAAGGGGACCGAAAGAAGAAAGCATGCGGTCAGTCAGAGAGCTGACTAGCTTCTTGGGCTGCAGTTGAGAAGAAAGTCCGGCTCTTAGAGAAGAGAGACATCAATACAGAATATATTTTAAAAACAAGACAAGGGTGTTTTTGGCAAAGGCAAACAGATGAGAAAAAAAATGCCAGACTCCCTGTTCTGTACCATTTCCCGGAAGAACCTTAGAAAAACAGAACGACATTCAAAGCCTTTCACTCTTGTAATGGGTTCACCAGCCACATTCTCACTGTCAGGGACCTTCCACCAGAGTGACTTTGAGCAGGCAGAGCCAGGAGCGGTCATGAGCCTCAAAGGGTCTCTTCAGGGAACAGGCCCCTGTCACCCACCTTACCACACTGGAGAAAGGGATATCTTGCAACTGCAAAGCTCACCTTGAGGACAATGCAAACACATCAATGACAAGCCTTTCCTAACACTTGCAGTCTTAGAAATAAGTCCTTCCCACCGATATCCAGGTCACAAATCATAGAGCCACAGCCCCATGTATTACAGATAGCCGCCACAACATCTATTTCTGTAACTGCTTGCTAGGGTACTTTTTTCCTTTACTTGCTCTCTGGGTGTGCCTGGGGAATGCTCGGATGACTGTCTCCCTTCATGGTGCTTTCATGTCACTCATCCAGAGCTATGCTATAGCCTTTCTTCCTTCCCTCTGCCGGTGTCAGACCTTTAGGAGGCAGAAACAGAGCAAAAATATGGAGGGAAAAAAGAAGTTCAACATTTTTTTTGTGCTTCTAATTCTATCTGTGCAATGTTTGGGGATTTTTTTGCAATGGGTTCTTTTTATAAGCCAATTATATATGCAAATTTTAACTGTATCCTTTCCAGGAATACAACAGAGTCTTGCCTAGTTTGTGGCTGTCAGAGCCAAATATCCCATTGTATATATACTGTGGAGGCAACATGGGCATTCAAAATAGCAACTCTTAATAAGAGAGGAAAACTGCAAAACTTGTAGTCTTGGTTTGGGGGTCCACCAAAAGTCCACACTGAGACTCAGGTGGTTTATTTGGGAGGTAATTTCAGGAAGCAAACGAGGAAGGTGGAATCATGAGACACGGAAGGAGAAAAGCCAGGGCAGTTACCACTGTGGGCGACTGGGGCTACATCCAATGGGGGACCTTCTGGGAGATGATGGGAGCACAACTCAGGTCATCCAAACACAACATAGGGAGGATGAAGCATTGGTCCACCAATTCGCATCTTCTAGTAGTGAGGTTGGCCCAGGAGCCCTAACCCCCCACATTTTGGGGGTGCTCTTGTGGAAGGCGAGACAAGCTTACATGATGCCAGGGGAAGACCTTAGGCATAGAAGAGAGATGCAGCTTTTGAGGTGGGAAGGTACAAGTATTCTGAAAACCTGTGCAGGTGAGCTCAGGTGGGCCAAGTGGACAAAGGACAAAGCATCAACAGCATCTACCATTACCCTATTGGAAGGTACACAAAACCACCTCAGGAAACAGATTCATATTTTCCTGAGATGGGAGCAACGTACTTTACATGTCTTAGTCACCTCAGGCTGCTATAATAAAACACCCCAGACTGGGTGGCTTAAACAACAGAAATTTGTATCGCATAGTCCTGGAGGCTGGGAAGTCCAAGATCAAGGTGCTGGCCAATCCAGTTCCTGGTGAGAGCTGTCTTCCTGACTTGCCTTCTTGGTGTATCTTAACCAGAGGCGGATTTAATGGCGGGCACATCAGGCATGTGGCCTGGGCCCTGACTTCTGAAGGGCCCCGCAAAACCCCAACTTTACACTGTTTTCTAATGACACTAAGTTTGGTTTCATATATGCAATTTTAATTACATACAAGTTTACAATTGGCGGTATAAGTGAATATTTATATTCACTTATTTTCATTATTTCATTACTACGTTGCATACTATACACATACTACACTGCATAGCCCCTGCACAGCTGCGCTACTGCTCATGGGAGCACTAGAATCGTATTTACTACTTTGTACTTACAAAGGTTCTCCTGCAGTGCAGGCTTACGATACACGCAAATACGCAGGGATGTAAATTAGTTTGTGAATATGTACTTGTTTCACTTAACAGTTTTAAAAATAGTTTTCTGTGCATATAAATAAATATTCAGGTAAGTTGAAATTATATCAAGATAAAATTAATTCCTGTTGTTACATCAGCGCATGGATTTTCGTAGTCCCTGAATAATTTTTGAATTTTAATTAATCATTAATTTATTGCACTATAACAAAAAATCTCTAATCTAGTATTCTAATCATTCAGACTATTAAATTTTATATTTTGCCCTGGCTGCTGTGGCTCAGTGGATTGAGCATTGGCCTATGAACCAAGTATCGCTGCTTCAATTCCCAGTCAGGGCACATGACCAGGTTGCACATTAGGTCCCCAGTTGGGGGTGTGTGAGAGGCAACCACACAGTGATGTTTCTCTCCCTCTCTTTCTCCTTTCCCCTCTCTCTAAGAATAAATAAATAAATAAATAAATAAAATAAAAATTTTTAAAAATTTTTCTATTCATTGGTAGCTAGAAAAACAAAATGACATCAAAACTTTGTGATTATTATTATGCTTTTATTAATTATATTATACATATATTATATTCAAATTTTATTGAAATAAAATATTAATAGTACATAATATTTTTTATTTATTTAAAAATATGGTTAACGTGTATTTTTATTTTCCCTGTCTCCCTCTTTTTTTTAAGGGGCCCAATATTTTCTTTTGCACTCGGGGCCTCAACCGACCTTAATCCACCTCTGGTCTTAACTTGCGTAGGGAAGCAATCATGGATCTCACTTATGTGTCACTAATCCCATTCACGAGGGCTCCATCATTGTGACTTCATCACTTCCCAAAAGGCCCTACTTCCAAATACCATCACTTTGGGGATGCACATATGAATTTGGGAGGGGGGACATTCAGTCCATAGCACATAAGGATGTCAATCCTTCACACATTCATAAATGCAATGCCATTCCAATAAAAATCCTAACCAGGAATTTGTCAGAATTCAACACAATTATTAAATTAATCTAGAGGAAGAGTAATGTGGAAAAAAAGGGTTGGGGGGACAACATACTAAACCTGACACGCTCGGAGGAGGCCTGCATGGTAGGCCTTATAAACTCAGGGACTGAAAGTAACTGCATAGGATGGTCTCAGTGTTCATGGTGGGTAGTCATGTCCTAAGCCGGTCGCTTCCTTGACAAAGGTCAATCTTTACCTTAAGTGAGCCTGTCTCTTGCCTTTTTGCGTCTAAAATAATATACCTTTGAAATTTCAGAGGAAGCTTTTCCAGACCCCTCAGGGCACAACTGCCTCCACTGGAGCATGAGATCATGGAACCCCCACATACCATCTCTATGGGCTACGAATGCTAATTAACTATCCTGTACCACCAACATATAAGAAGTATGATTCATTCACACAACAGGAGCCACCTGGTGTGAGTGAATCAAAATTATACCTACTTTTTTAGTCAGATCGGCAAAAAATACATTTTTGGTGTGCCTCAGAATTTTAGTAATTAGTTTATGTATGCCATAAGGTGAAAAAGGTTGAAAATTGCTGTTTTAATGTATAAAATAAGCTGCCATTCTCCAGAGCATTTTCTCCACCCATTGAGATCTTGCTTCCCAGCAGCTGACGTCAGTGTGGCTCAAGTAAACTCATAGGTTCTCTACAGGTTTGGACATTTCTTACATAGACAGTAAGAATATCAGATTCTGAAGCAAAGAGAGGATAATGAGTGATATTTCTTCTACCAGCTGTTGAAGCATACGATACAGCTGTTACCTGCCTCATGTATTAGTATTAGTCTGGGTTTAATAAAGTGTGAAAGGAAAAGCTCTCCCCAGTGGCACCCCTCCCTAGGCTGTATCTGATATGCCTTATGCACAATCGATGTAACAAGAAAGTAGCTGTTCACACCAAGTAGAGGCTGAGGGTGGCAGCTGACACACCAAGTAGAGGCTGAGGGTGGCAGGTGACTGTTCACCAATGTGACGTTATGATTTATAGGAAGTATGTATTTGGTCATTCAGATAAACAAAATATATTTCTCATACATTCCTGGTTCACAGCTCCCAAAACTCTTGGGATTTCCTGTGCAACAAGGGAATGGGGGCATCTTTCATTATAATATTCGGTCTCTTGTCCTCAAATTTGAAATCATGTCAGAGACATAAAGGTGAAACGGGTGTTTCATTATTCATAACAAGCCTCTTTCCAACACTACTGGGTTTGTATTAATGAGGTGACTTTTAGAAAGCACCTAAGGGTGGGAGCTAATTGCCAAGGGAACCAACTATGAATAGAAGACTAGAGCTTTCAGTTCCACCCTCTGATTTCCAGAGAGAAAACTAGAGGTTGGTTCAGAGAGCTTCTGGGTTCATGAACACATGGAGATCTGGGGAGAGCAACATGCCTGGAAGCTCCATACCCTTTCCCTATACCTGTTCCTATGCGTCTCTTTTATCTCGCTGTTCCTGAGTTATAGCCTTTTATAATGCGCCACTGCTCCAGTAAGTAACATGTTTCTGTGAGTTATGTGAGTCACTCCAGCACATTAATGAAACCCAGGAAAGGGGTTAATGAAACCTCTGATCTATAGCAGTTTTTGTCAGAAGCACAGGTGACAATCTGAGCTCACAACTGGCATCTGAAGTGGGAGCAAAGGGGGAAGCAAAGTCTTGTGAGACTGAACCCTTAGCCTGAGGGATCTGATGTCAGAATTGAGTTGAATTATAGGCCACCCAGCTAGTGTTGGAGCATTGCTTAATGGTGGCGGAAACCACACACACCCGTGTTGAAATTAGGTGTTAGAATCATTTTAGTTGATGACAAGAAAGCTTACTAATGCTGTAGGAACTTCCAGCTGCAATACAGAAGAGTTCCAGTTTCCAGGACAATGGAACAAGTCAGAAGCCAAGCCTGGGCAAGAGACAAAGGAAAGCTGGCAAAATCGAACAGTTTGTGCTATATAACCTGTGGTGCAGAATAAAGCAAGTGAAGGACCCCAGTGTGGCAAAGGTTCTAGATGACACAAAACATTTGGCTGTGGTTTCAGGGGGAGCTGGGATAACTCACACATAACTAGACACACAGAGAAAAGGAAAAATTCAACTGGAGCCCAGCGGAAATTAGGAACAAGAGTAAAACGAACAGTTGGAGGAGGTAACCACATTCAGGTTATCACTCAACTGATTTTCCTGGACACCTACCATCTGCAAAGCCCTGAGGCTCTCCTCCCAGGATTTACAACCTAGTTAAAGACTGACAGGTAAATAACGGGGCTGACCAAAATGGGGCTGGATGGTATAAGCCAGTTACTGCTAGAGCAGGACGAAGATAGTTGAGTTTTGGTGGGACAATATGGGAAGATTTCACAGACGGGGACCCATCTGAGCTAGAACTCTAAGGAAGAGAGGTCAGGTGAAGAAATTCAGGGCTGAGGAAATAGCTAGAGTGGAGCCTCGACATGGCAGTTAAAGAAAAAAGAAGTGGCCTGCAGGACTGCAACCCAGAAATGTGGTCAGGGCCCTTTCATATAACATTAATCCCAGAGCTTAGAGTCTAACCACCAAGGAAGCACTAGAGTGGACAGACATGAGCCACCCTGTACTGTGGCAGCAGCATATTCTCTTTAAATTCAGGAGCACACACCTTTAGAGAAAATGTTCTTCACTCCTAAGAGGAGACCACAAAAACAAGGTGGCTGTCTTCTTCCTCTGTCTGTAGTGATTTCCGGTATGGTACTTCACATTGTCACAGCCATTGGACTCCAGCCTGGGAGGGCAGAGTGTAGAGAGGGAAGAAATGAGGTCTTTGAGAACATGACTGTCCCATTGAAGGGGCCCACCCTGAAAAGGCCCCGCATTGTTAGAGAGTTCAAAATAACCTCCCTTTCATCTACACTCTCCTCCAACTACTGCCCAATACTCTGCACTCCTAAAGGTAAAGCTCAGCTGTCTCTACTCCCTCATCTTTCATTCCCTCTTCAATTCACATCTGTCCCCATTAATTTGAGGCAGGAGATAGATTAAGAAAGGAGGAAATCCCAAAGGCCTTGCTAGCATGCTGCCACCAGCCAGCATCCTGGATTTACAATGGCCAGAAATTTCTCCTTCCCCAGGCCTCTCAATGGAAAATTTTAAAGGCTCTGCATGACTCCTTTCACATAAGGGGGAGGATGATATAACAACATTAATTAATAGATTATTTGCAAGCAAAGGTCTGACAACCACTAAAAGAATACTTGCTAGGCCTGTACTCTTTACACCAACAACAACCCTAGGCACAAGCCATCCCTTCCCCCACTGCTAGAGCCTATTCAGCAAAGGGAGACTAGTCCGGGAGAAGAATGGCAAATGACTTGACAAAAATGTCTCCCTGTAGAGGATACAAATATCTACTAATCATGATGGACACCTTCACTGGGTGGATCAAGGGCTTTCTGACAAGGACGAAGAAGGCCATAGAAGTAGCAAAGGATCTCCTAAAAGAAATAATACCCTGATGTGGTCTTCCATGCTCCCTGCAAATTGATAACAAGCCTTCCTAAGATCACTCAATCAGTCTCTGAGGCTCTGGGCATAAATATTACCTCCAATCTGCTTGGAGACCTCAGTCCTCTGGGAAGGGAGAGTGGGCGAATCAGACTTTAAAAAGAGCATTAGCAAAGCTCTGTCAGGAGACTTCTGAGAACTGGGTTAAGTTACTGCCTACAGTCCTCACAAGAATCAGGGGCTCCCCTAAGGCTAATGCTAGGGTCAGCCCATTTGAAACACTGTGTGGCAGGCCATTCTTAACTCTAGATTTAATATTTTATACTGAGACCCATCAAGCAGTTAGGCACATAATAAACTTAGGACAAGTACAAAAGGCATGGCAAGAATATGTAAATAAAGTTTTGCCAGCTCCCAAAGGAGAATTCCAGGCCACCATATCTTGAGGAGATTGAGTTCTTCTCAAAACTTGGATATAAGGATCCCCTACCAATCAATTTAACATTAAGTGGAAGGGGCCCTACCAAGTTGTCCTAAGCATCCCCATGGCTGGGAAGCTATTAGGGGTTGATAGGTGGGTCCATATGTCCAGAGTGAAGTCAGCACCAGTCAACCTGGACCCTCCCTTGGATCAGCAGAGGAATTTGGACTCCACCTACACTTGTGAACCCTTGGGGGGACTCGAACAGCCCTGTTCAGAAAGGAGGAACAACAAAGATAAGTCAATATGAAAATTCTTTACTTACTTACCCCTTTTCGCTCCCTGGCTGGTTTGGCTCAGTGGATTGAGCGTCGGCCTGCGAGCTAAGTGTCGCTGGTTCGATCTTCCAGTCAGGGCACATCAGAGAAGGAAAACTGACTCCAAAAAACCTCCGCTGCCTTGAGGCATACCTCTTCAGGGGAAAGGCTAAGGGAGTAAACCCCGACAGAAAATCCGGAGCCGGAGTCCCTAAGGCGGTTTGACGTTGTAGTCAACACCGGCAACTCCTGCGGCGCACCTGAAGCCAAGCTGTATTGACTCCGTCCTTCCCTTGGGCCCTTCAGCTGCGAAGAGAGGGGGGGTCTGATGCATGGGCAACAGCAGACCCTCCATATCACCCTGCCCAGGCTCTGTAGCTTCAGCTTCACTGGAGAGGACACTCCAGCGTCATCACAAGATGTTGATTCAACACGGGAGGAGACAGATACCGTGTCACTCCCGAGTTGGACTGCACAGCCATTCTCGGCGGTGCAGATAGACTCTTAAGAAGCTACACCATCGTCTCTCGAGACGGACGGCTGCCGACTAACCCCTTTTCAGGTCAATAACTCTCTCTCCTCCACTCTTGTCCAATATTAACCTGAGTCTGCCTACAACCTTGCAAATCACACAGCTCAGCTCTTAAAGCTAAACACTTCTTGTTGGATTTGTCTCACCACTTGCAGCTGGGGATACGTTCACCCCCCACCTCCAGACCAATGGGGAAATATTTCTACTTCCCTAGGTCAGAAAACCCAGTATTACAATCCATGAGTTATCACTGCAACCCAGAACATCTAAAGGCTACAACCTCAATCCTTCTCCACCAGAAGCCAGCACTCCCTTCAAGAAGCCCTATTTTCTCACATAATCAATCACCTCTAAGTCAAATACCCCTTTTGCTTTGTTAGCAATGCCCCAGGAGGTAGGAAGCATTTCCGAGGATCAATGCCAATTGGAGTTTTCTAGGCCCAGGACCTCCACTTCAAGAATACCACCAGTGGAATCTCTCTGACTGCAATCCCATATGTCACTGGTGAAATTCCCAATCCAGGAGAGGAAACAAATTTCATATACATCTGACAACTGGGACCACTCACCACTACACCCTTAACCCGCCCTTACCCGGAAACTCACCAGAAACTACTTATTGTCCGGGTAGATGCACCACAACAGTCAACTATTATCTCACACAAGAACATTAAACTTGTACTACTCTTTTCTGAAATTCCCGCCTTGCTGTACACTTTGGGTCCTACTAGGGCTCAGTCTTTACTGAATTTATAAGCAATACCCATTTTTGCAATCCCACTGTCAACCCTTTGGTAGCAGTTTCTCTTGCCGCCCAAGGGGCCTGGTTGTGGGCAACCAAATATCCAAGAGCCAAGCAAAAAATAACTGGCAAATTTGTCTCTGTTGAACCCAGTCTGTTAAGCTTGCTGAGATCATCTGAGATGCAGAGCTACCACCCAATCAGGAGTATACTGAATTTGTGGGTCTAAAGCATACTGGACCCTCCCTTCTCGATGGAAGGGAACTTGTACCCTGGGGTACATTCCTCCTGATATCACCATAGCCTGGGAGAACACCATTTTTCCCATTCCCACTACGGGATCAGGACACTTGACCCAATACACGTATCTCTTACAGGCAATCTTTCAGCCACAGGGGCAGCTGCATGAGGAACCTCTCTGGACATCCATCACTACTTGTCCCAAGAGACCACCAAAGCACTAACTAAACCAGGGGAGACCTTAGCACTCCTCCAAGAACAAACAGAATCCCTAGCAGGGGTCACCCTCCATAATAGAAGTGTTAGATCTACTCACTGCTTCAGAAGGAGGCACATGTCTATATCTTGAAGAACAGTGTTGCTTTTATATTAATAAGTCAGGAAAAGCTCAACAAAACATTCAAGATATCCTTGAGTCTGCATCTAAAATCAAAACTTTGACTTCCTTTTGGGATTTAAAGTCATGGCTCATGTCTGCTTCATTTTGTGGCTCCTCTACTAATTATCCTAATATCACTTATCTTTGGCCCTTACACCTTTAACCTGTTAGTTAAGTTTGTATTTTCCAGGCTTGAATAGCTCCACATCAAAATAATGATGCTGCCAACCAATCCCTGAGGGTGAAGCCAAAGCTAGCCAACATACTGCATCTGTGAGGGTCTCAGGAATTCCTCTCCAACTGCTGGATAAAATATGGTGAGAGTTTTGTGGTTCTCAGCGGGCATGGTCTATTGTCCCTTTCTAGCAGGAAGCAGCTTCAGAAGATTTTGACCATCCTCCCTCAGCAACCCCCTAAAAAATTTTTTTTGAGAACCATGTCTCTCAGGTGGAAGTTGAGGCAGGAACTAGATCAGAAGCTGAGGGAATCCTGAATGCCTCACTGTGGTGTTGTCATCAGCCAGCATCCTGGTTACCAAGAAATGCCTCATAGCACCTAGCTAGAGACCATGCCTACACCTTCGCTGTACTTGTAATTAACCTCTGTTTTACCCTCATTTAGTTATCATGCCATTATAATAAATTAGCATTGCTGTTTGACCTAAAGAGGGCAATCAAGGGGGATTATGGGAAAGTACATGCACAGAAGCTTAGAGGTTATATAACCACTCACACATGCACAGTAAAGTGACTGCAAAAGGAGACAAAGGAATTCACCCCTCACGCACGCACGCACAGTAAAAAAGCCTAGGAATGACAGGGATTCAGAAAATGCCCGCCCCTTAGGATCCCTGCATCTTTTCGGGGGAAGAGGCCATTTTCTGTTACCTAAGAGTGGTCCACTTCTGCATCTTGGGAAGTGTACTTTTCTTCATAAACATTGCATGCTTCACCTAACCCTGTTTGTACAGTCCATTCAATTCACTCTTTGAGGCCACCAAGCACCTGGACTTCATCTCCATCTGCAGCAACTCTATTGAAATTACTCTTATCAAGTCCCCCATGATGACCTCCATGTCAACAAATCCAGTGAGCGCTTTCCTGTCTCTGTTTGGTCTCTCAACAGTTGACTTCTGCCTTCTTGAAACACTCTTCTCTCAGCTTCTGGAACCCTCTTGGTTTCCCTCCTACCGCACTGGCTGTCACTTCTCAGTCTCTCTTGCCAGCTGCTCTTCCTCCAATTCAAAGTGTGGTTCAGCAGCATCTAGGAAGCTGTTACAAATGGAGATTCTCAGACCCCACCCCTGACCTACTGAGTCAGACTCTCTGGGGTGGGGGCCAGCAATCCGTGTTTACCCAGTCCTTCATGTGACGCACACTGAAGTTTAGGAACTTCTGATTTAAAATGGTTAGTGTTCCTTGCGATTCAGTCCTGATTCCAATATTTCCTTCTGACTACACTTTCTTCTTTGATATTATCATCCAAGCCCATGACTTCGAAAACCATCTATAGATTATATACTGACACTTCTAAATGCCCATCTTCAGCACCAACCCTCCCTTCCTCCCAAATCCTCTACATTGAGTTCCAGAACTCCCAGGCTCACCCATCAGGGGTTACACTGACATCTCAAAATCAACATGTCCAAAATGGAAGGACCTTTTCTAAAATTTGTTCCCTCTATAACTTGGTCTTTCACCACTTTTGACCATTTTGGAATCCACTCCCCCTACCACCACCCCAGATCAGATCATTTCCTCTCCCCTGGACCATTGCAAAAGCCACCTATCAGGTCCTGCTTCCACTTTTGCTCCATACAACAACCAGAGTGGAGTCTGTTAAGAAGGCAAATCAGGTCATGTCACTCCCCTGCTCAAAACTTCAAGAGCTTCCTATTACATTTAATTAAAGTCTAAACCCCTTGTCATAGGCTTTAGGACCTCATGACCTGGTCACTTTCTTTGTGGTTGTCTATATTCTCTCTGCTGTCTGAGGTAAGACACTAAATTATCTAATTCACACTAGGTGCTCAATAAATTACTTGTTGAATGAAATAATTCTCCTTTTGTGAATAGATAAATTTAGAGTTTGACTTATTTAGCTTCTCCATATTGGCTGAGGAGGATCTAGGTAATATTGACAAATAACTCTGAGCCTGGACACAGGAGATGTGCAGGGAGTCTTCCAAAGAATGACTTGATGCCCTGACTACTGTGGCTCAATGGGTTGGGCATTGTCTGGAAAACTAAAAGGTCACTAGTTCGATTCCTGGTCAGGGCACATACCTGGATTGCAGGCAAGGTCCCTGGTTGAAGCCATGCTAGAGGCAACCAATTGATGTTTCTCTTGCACATCGGTGTTTCTCTCTCTAAAAACAAATCAATAAAATCTTTGAAAAAGATATGAATGACTTGATTGTGTTGTGAAGCTCAGCAGGTAGGCCCCAGAGGACAAACCCTCAACCCTACTCCAATAGTCCAGAAAATGATCTTCCTTGTTTATACTGGGATACGGTGATTGTGGTGAAAAGAGGCAATTGTAAATAGGGTTGGGATAAGGAATGATGTAGGGCCATTTGCAAAAGCTTCCCCTTGTGGGCTGCCTATAAGGTCAATGAAAGCCCCCAAGAATCTACAGGTCACACCACTAACCCTATTACAACAGTTTTTTTTTTTTGTTTGTTTTGTTTTTTAATGGCCACAAATATGCCCTGACCAGTGTGGCTCAGTTGATTGGGCATCGTTCCATAGAGAAAGGTTACAGGGTTGATTCCTGGTCAGAGCACATGCCTGGGATGTGGGCCAGTCCCAGGTCAGGCCACATATGACAGGCAAGAGATTAATGTTCCTCTCACACATCAATGTCGCTCTCCCTCTCCTTTTCCCTCCCTCCCCCTCACTCTAAAAATAAATGAGTAAAATCTTTTTAAAAATATGGCCACAAATTCTCTGGTACTCCTCCCACTGAGAGATATCCTTTACCCTTATATCTGGATGGTCATATGACTACTTTGGTCAATAGCATAGAATGAAAGTGAGGTTATATGATTTCTCAGAATAGGAGGGAAGTGGCAATAAAGCATTCATTTTGTCAGCTGAAAGTCTTAGTAAGCCATGTAAGAAATCCATCAAAGCTGAGATAGTCATGCAGGGAAGAAGCCAGGTCACATGGAGAAGCCATGTGGAGGCATTTTGATCAGCACAGCTGATCCTCAAGTTCAGCTGTCAGCCATCCAGGTGAAACAGCTTTCAAGTGATTCCAACCCTTGGCTATCAAGTCATCCTCAGATTCTGAGTCTTCAGACATCATGGGGCAGAGCCAAACCCCCGCTGTGCCTGTCCGACTCCCTGGCCTACACGATCCACAGGCATAATAAAATGTTGGTTGTTTGGGGGTAGTTGCTACATAGCAGTAACACCCAGAATAGAACATATAGACTATCCTGTTTGGTTCCTTCAGCCTTGCCTTTTTGAAATCCTCTGCCATTTGAGCCTTTTCCTGGTGGGGATGTGGAGGTGGAGGAAGCAGAGCATTCAGCCAGTAGACATAGAGCTCTTGATAAAAAGCTGAGTTCAGTGTCTTCTAACCAAGCTTTACAGAGCCCCTCTTACCAGGGGGAAGCCAGCCCCTTTCCAGTCTGATCTACTCACCCACTCCAGCTCAACACTCAGAGATGCTGCACTTCCCATTTCACCTCCCAATAAGCCATCTCTGAGGAAAGAAAGTAAAACTCTAAAAGTACTGTCAACATAATCATCATGTAAGACTGACGGATAGAAAACAGGCTGGCATTGCTGCCCAATGCTATTTCTAAGTGGCCACTGTCCAGTTCTCTGTTACTGAATCATCTCCTTCCAGATCGTTCAGGGCTCCACCCACACTCATATAAACAGCCATCACCCGCAGCTGTTTCACCTCACTCTGTACAATTCTGCTGGCTTCTCCACACCCTCACCTCTTGTCCCCTCCTACTTGATAGCTCTGGATACAAGTATTGAATCCAAATGCCATTTCCAGTGGGCGCCTTGATATTCTTAAACCTCTTTTCTTACAAGATTGTTGGAATTTTTTGCCCATAAGGAGAGGACTAGATGTCCCATTTTTCCTAGGACAGTGCTGGTTTCTGCCCTTTGATCAGCTTAATTTTGGTGCCCCTTTCATTCTCAAAAGCACCTCAATTTGGTTAACAATTTATATGATTCCTCTAACCCTACCACCTGTCCTGTCGCTTCATCCCTGGCCATCCATTACATGAGACAAACCCTTAATTCCTAAGCAGGAACGATGAGCAAGAATACACCATTCGGTAATGTACAGAGTGGACTTGTTCAATGGAGTGCATTTTTTTCTCACTCGTGAACACCATAATCTAAATCATCTCTTTTGCATATAATAAGGAGCAGAAACTGAGTAAATGAAGAACAAGAGATGGCTAGAGTCCTTCCTAGGCCTTTAATTTTAATGACTTACGTGGGAATTTATAAATATTCATCTACATCCAGGGTAAAAAAAATTTTTCCTCTTCAGAAATTATTGGTGATCAAAGTTCCAGAAACTGCTTTCTCATTCCTTAGCGTTCTGTTTTCTCGAGTATTCCTTTATGTAACAGGGGGTTAGGTCTTCGGGTGGAATTTCCCTTTAAAGATGATTTTTGCAGTCAATGAGCAACGTCAGGGAGTGATGACAACGGGAGAGGTATCAGCTGACATAAATGTTTAAACGAATCTCAACTCGTTTTTTTCCCGGTGACTCAGATACCCCGTCCCTCCTTGGCAGAGAAGCACCTTTCCAGCAAACCAAGTTGCGGCTCCTAGTGAGCCAGGGTGTGCGCGAGGCCGGTGGTGATTGGTCCGCACGCGACCTCCGCCCTAGAGCGCCACCGCCTCCTCTCCCGGCCCCTGGCACCGCCTCCTTGTCCCTGCGCGTCGCCGCCCTCCGCGCCAGTCGCTGACAGCCGCGGCGCTGCGATCTTCTTCTCCAATTGAGGCAGGTAAACAGCCTGGTCGCCCTTTGAATTCCCAGCGGGGTCGGGGGCTGCTGTCCTGGCAACGGGGTGCGCGGGCGCTCCGCGAGTCCGAGAATGAGAACCCGGCGCGCGGAGGCCGACCTTGACGGTGGGAAGGGGCAGGGGGCTTCGCTGCGGACTCTTGGCGCCTCGGGCCTGCCGGTGTGCTCTTTGGTTTTCGATGACGCAGCTGGGTTGTGCCTTTCTGGTTGGGAAAGCTCCTTTTATTCGGAGTGAGGCTGGGGGTGCTGACCGAGCCCCCTTGGGAGAGATGTAGGTGGGACCGAGGAGTCTGACTGCTTTCCTCCCTCCCCCCTCGCCCCCCCCCCACCTGCGTATCCGCGGCGGGAGCCGTAAGGGCGAGTCTTGGGGTTAGAGGGACTGCGGGTCGGGGGGAAGAGGAGGCGATCACCCTGAGCTAACGTGGCCGGGGAACCCGAGGAGGACCGCAGCGGACTCCGCTGGGGCGCTGCGCGTGGAGAACCAGGGAGAGGCGCTGGGGGCCGCCGGGCTCCTGGCTCAGCGCCCGCCGGCCGCCCCTCAGAGCCAGCAGGCAAAGAGGCCGGGGCTGGGACTGGGACGCGCGTTGGCCAGACCCCGCCCTTCCAGTTGCTCAGGGGATGCGCAGGGTGGGGGAGGGCGCCCCCCCCCCCCCCAGCAGCCTTGGAGCTCCTCGGGAGAGGCGGCCCCGCCCTCCATTCTCTAGGCCAGAGCGGTCCCTTGGGCTCTGGCAACCGCCCGATGAGCTGCACCGGCCTCGGGCCTCAGCGCGTGGGGCGAGGGTGGGGGGGCGCCCTTCCCCTCCTTTCGCCGGCCCTGGACGTACAGGCCCTCGGGGACAGAAGGTCTCCTGCGCGTCCCAGGTGTGGCAGACCCGCAGCCTGCGCTTTTCACTTCCTCTTTTCTGGAAGGAGAGAGAACTCGACTGTCTGGGGCCTCTGAGGGAGGGGATCCGGGCCAGGCGGCGCCCCACGGAGAACCATCCTTCTTCACTGCTTTCTGTTTCTCATTTCCAGATTCATACACAACAGAATACAATAGCACCGTCCCGATCATGATTATCCTCCTGGTATTTGAGGTTTCTCTTTCCTTGAGAAAAACCCCAGGCAGCATAGGATTAAAGATTTTTACAAATCAGATTACCAGAAAAAATAGGAACAGAAAATTGAATAAAAATGTCCGACTTCTGGAAAAATTAACAACTCGCTGAGATTTGAAGGGAAAAAAAAAATCAGTGAAAAGGAACACTTTTACCTACACAAACACCTTACAGTGAAGCTCTTACAATGAAAAAGAACTAAACTGAAAAGGGAAAGAAAGCAGAGCTTTGATGTGATCTGTGTATTATTTGTACCTAACAAAAGTTTTTTGTACTTGTGAAAGGAAAATGTCAAGATTATAATAGATAAATGGTGAAATGATGGGTCATTTACAGAATAAAATGCAAATTAAAGCAAATCTGGATTATCATTTTCCATCTGTAAACAACAACAGTAAGAGTAACAGCAAGCCCTGAAATTTGCGTATTCCAGTTATCTGGGCAGGTGGCAGGGCTTTGGGATTAGAAAGCTATCTCTGCAACTAACTTCATGACTTTGGACCAGTTACCTAATTTCCTCATCCTCCTTTTGTCCGTTCAGGAAATAAGAGGAAATGACACCTACTTCCAGAATTCGTTAAAGATTAACTTTAACCATCTATGTAGAACTGACCATTGGTATATATACCTGTATTTGTTTCCTAGTCACGCCCCACTGGGGATGTTGTGAATCAGTACAAACTTTCTGTAAAGGAATTAGGCCATGAATTAAGTTAAAAGCCATGACCCAGAAATTCCATTCCTGGGAATTTACTTGCAATGGAAGAACCAAACAAGAAAGGAAAAAAAGAGCCCTATGCAGGCACATATTTGGGGCAGAATGACCTAAAATTAGAACCAACTGGGAAACAAACTGAGTGTGTAACAGCAGAACAGTAGCTAAGAAATCATGGCATATTAACTGAAAGGACCTTATGTAATCATCGGAAGTCATGATTTAGAGCCTGCGATACATGGGAAAAAACTGACATGTTCACTGCAGGTTACTCAACTGTATCCACTTATAATGAATGCATATGTGAAAAATCTGAAAGGAAAAGCAAAAACAAGTTTTAATAGAAATTACAGGTGATTTTAATTTTCTTTTTGTAGTGAAATAGACTCAGTTTTCTATGTGTAAAAGAGACCAAGCTCAATGTCATGTTTGCTTTCTTAGCTGACCTCATTCCTTTTTTCAAATCTTTTCCATTTTGTTCTGGAATAGATTTATGAGTGGCTTAGAAACTTATATATTAAGCTTTTCTCTTAAGGAATCATGTCTTAGATTTATTTACCAATTCTGGTTTTTATTTTTGTTTTTAGGGACTCCTGAATATTTTGGAAAACTGAGCAATTTCAGCCAAGCCAAAGCGTTGTCTTCCTGGAGGCACAAATCCAGCCTAGCTGAGCCACAGCAGATGTATGTACCCTCTGGAATCTCTTTGGTCTTGTGATGGTTGAAAGTCTCCAGTTGTCTCAGAAAATAAGGGTTTGGAAAGGCTGTGATCAGAAGCACCTGGCCTGGAGGCCTATGTGTGTACCTCATACCTTTTGCGTCGTCCTTTCTTGTAAAATCCGCTTGATTTTGCAGAGAAAAGGCCAGTTTTCTCTAGGATCATACTGAATTATATAACAAAACAACCATATAAAAAATACAATAAAATAATAACATATGCATTTCTGCACCAGATTAACACTGGAGGTGGCTGTCGACCAGCTGACAAAAGGTTTTAAGGAAGGGAAAGGTTTTCTAAGCTGTAGTTTTAACTTACCTATTCCATTCTCCCTTTTCATATCTTATTTCCTTTTCAAGGCAACTGTATCAGCTGTGAACTACCACATATTAAACATTCAGAACATGCTTGTGTCTAATGAGGTGATGGCTACAACATTATAAAGTCATCCTTGAGCAAATAGTGGGGTAATTTTTTTCTCAATTTCTTCATCTTTTTTTCTCCTTGTATTCTACTTATTACTGTCATAGTACTCTATGATCACATCAAGGGAGGTAGGTATCTGTGCCCTTTTATGAAAAGCATAATGTTGTTAAGTGTTGGGCATCTGAGGACCTAGCTCTGTAGCCTGGCTAGGAGTGCAATTCCTTGGGAAGTTTTATTATAGGTTCCCAAATCCCACCGCTAGATACTCCCAGGCTGCTGTCTGGGAGAGGCTCCAGCAATGTCACTTTTTAAAAGCTCTTTAAGTAATTCTGAGGATTGATCAGGTTGGGGACCATTTGCCCTGTTCAGTCCAGAGCTGGGCCTCAGAGTAGCTGTGAAAACACATCATCCCAAAATGTTTTGCAAAAATTTGTATAGCTTGTATCAGATTCTGTAAAGGGCAGTGAACTAAAAAAACAAATAAGTAAAATGTAGTAGTTCCTTCCTATCCACTGCAGCTTGCGTTCTGCAGTTTCAGTTACCCGTGGTCAACCTCAGTCTGAAAATATTAAATGGAAAATTCTAGAAATAAACAGTTTAGAAGGTTTCAACTGAACACCATTCTGAGCACCTCATTTCATCTTATCACGTAGGCATTGTATCATCGCACATCATAAGGGTGAATGCAGTACAAAAGATATTTTGAGAGAAGAGACAGACCACATTCATATAACTTTTATTACAATATTGTTATAATTATTTTATTTTATTGTTAGTTGTTATTAATCTCCTACTGTGCCTAATTTATAAATTAAACTTTACCATAGGTATGTATGTATAGAAAAAGTAGTATATATAGGGTTTGTACTATCCCCAGTTTCAGGCATCTACTAGGGGTCTTGGAGTGTACCCCTCACAGATAAGGGGATCCACTGTATGACAAATGAGTTCTATTTAGCTCAGGAAATTTCCTCAGGGAGGTGGGGAGTGTTAGGGGCTTTTTGGTGCCATTTCCCAGTTTAACTAAAGAAGTTTCAAGTTGTAACGTGTTCTCAGTATCAGAAATTTGGCCCCTGGCATACAACCGTTGGACAAGTTTCTACCAGCTCTGACTCAGTTCCCATGTATGCATGGGAATAGGATGATTAGTTTAATCTATGGACCTTTTTTGTACCTTCTGTAGTTCTGTTGCTCTCCCATTCTGCTCATTTCCCAATGCCACATGATCTTATTTATTGTAGCTTTACCATGTGTTCTAACACCTGGCGGGCCAAGCATGCCCTAGATTTTCTTCCTGTTCAGTAGTTTTTTTCAGTCTTCTTAATTTTGAGTATCATTTCCTCATGTTCTTTGAAATCCCCTTTGAATCCTGACTAAAATTATGTTGACTTTATGGATTATTTTGAAATGAATAGGTATCTTTCAGAGTTGGTTTTCCCAACCAAAGATATTATATGTCTTTCTCTTTATTCCAGTCTTCCTTTATGTCTCTCATTAAAATTTTATCACATTCCTCATATAAGTACTATTATTTTTAGATTAACTCCTAGATATTTTTAATATTTTATTACCATTATGAGTAGAATGATCTTTTTCCCCATGCTAAATCTTCTGATTTAAATTAATTGTGGACTGTTTTGTTATATATTGATTTCAAAAACTGCCGCCCTAATTAGCTCACTTATGTATTTTGAGATGTTTTTGGTTGACTTTCCAGGTAGAAAATCATACCTGGTTAGAACTTCCATAATAATCTATAATAACAGTGATTGCTTGCATTCTTATCTTGTTCACTACATTAATGAGAATGCCTGTTCTTTTTTAATTAAGATAGGGTGTGGGCTATACGTTCGTAGTAGTGATTCTTGATGATGAAAAGAGAGTACCTTCTAGTTCTGTAGAAACTTTCAACAGTTTCAACTTAAAAAGTCAGGAATGAATGTTGTTCTAAATGAAAACTTTTCAACATCTGCAGAGAATCCCCCCCCCCCAACTTATTAATAAACTTCCTGATTTTGAGCCATCCTTGTATTCCTTAAATAAGCCTTATTGGTTACAGTGTATTCTTCTTACATTAAAATGTTCAACTCAGTTCGGTGGTATTTCCTTTTGGATATTGGCACCCATATTACTGGAGGCTGGGCGACTAAGAGTGAGAGCCCTGCACTCAGAATACTGGGGTTTGAATCTTGACCTTTATCCCCTTGGCTATTAACACGACTTCTCAGGTGAAGATGCCCAAATGCTTATCTATACTAAGTTCCACATTCTTTTACCAATTGCCTAAATTGATACTCCCACTTGAGTGTCTCATCGATATAGCAACATTAATGTGTCCAGACTAAAACTCTTGGTTTTCTCTCCCAGGCATGACCCCCCACCAGTTTCCCCTACTTCAGTAGATGGCATTGCCACCATCAGCATCGTCACAAAAGCCACACACCTGGTTAACTCACTCTTCCATCCACTCTTATCAGCAAGTCTTACTTGGTTCTTTCTGCAAAATGCGTCTCATTTATTCGTAGCTCTTCAGCAGCTTTGGCACCATCCCAGGCCACACTGCCGTCTTCCCTCAATTGTGTCCTAACTGGTCTCACCATTTCCTTTCTTACCCAATTTTCTTCCTTACACAACAATCAGGGTGATCTTTTTTAAAAGTAACCCTAATATGTTACTCTCCTAAAGCCCTTTAATCATTCCCCACTGCATTCTTTGTAAAAATGGAAACTTTCTCTATTGCGCTTGAGGCCCTGTGAGCTGGCCCTCACCCACTCCAGTCCCATTGGGTCACCTATCCTCTGTCTCATCAGCTCCAGGTACATCTCCTTTTTGATCCTTGGACCCACAAGCTAAATATCTTATGCACCATTTTGTCCTTGGCCCCTAACACAATGCTAGAGTCTTAGAAAAAAATTAATTGAATGAATAAGTAATCATACATAATTTCTGAGATTTTTTCTCCACCTTTTTGACACATAAAAGTTCTTAGCTTATGAATCCTCTCATGAAAAACCTGCACGATCACCGCAGATAAAGTCACTGAAGAATCTTTACGTCTGTTGTCCGTCTCCAGCTCACCTTTTGCCAGCACCAACGTTGGCCTTTGCAGTCCCCCTGACTTTCTTCGTTCTGTTCTGGCGTTCCCCGCTGTTTCCTTGAGGTCTCCTTCTCATATAGACCATGTCTCGGAAGTCTATGTGTGAGCTCAGTTTTCTCTGCGTGATCCAAGGAACCATAAATCATGCCAAAGCCAGTTGTCTTGCCACCACCAAAATGGTTCTGAATCCAAACACAAAGATGACATCTGGTGTGGTCTTACACATTTTTCTAGTTTTCCCCAAATTTCTGCCTTGGGTGCTGTTGCCATCCCAGGGTAAAGGATGTCAATGACTATTTGTTTCCCCTGAAGCAGTCTGTTGGTTATGAACTTCCTGGTCTGGATAGTTCCTGTGTCATTCATGATGGTAGCTGATCTTCAAGCAGCTAAGGAGGAAAAGAGCTCCATTTTTTTCCATGGTCATTGGTCAGTTCAATTTTTCTATTTCCTTAAAAACTGGCACATAGTGCTTATTCCATTAATATTTGTTGAATGGGTTAATTCTAAAGTTGGTATTTGTAATTTATATTTTAATAGAAAGGCAGCCTATCTCATACAGATTTTTAATTCATAAAACAAAGTTGTATATAGTAAGTTGCACTCAAGGATATGTCCCTTGACCATTTTGAATCTTGGTCTCATTTGTAGAGTAAGAGGTTTGGTTAAATACTGTAAGATCTTTCTTATTTTATCACAAACAGAAAGAGATTCCCCAAGGTCTCGTGTAAGTTTTAAGTCCCTCATGTCCTTAGAAATAACTCTCTACTTTTAATTGCTTTTATTTTTATTGCTTTTCATAATTGAATGTTGCTTTTGTTCTCAACTGATTTTGAAATGATCTAGTCTTAATCTATTCTATGAATGTATCAATAGTATGAATATAATAAAATACAGAATATTCTATTCTTCCCAACTTTATTCAGTAGTCAGTTTTAAAGGACTAATCAGCAATACAGCCATGGCTCTGGTTCCCTATTGCCTGCATCTCCAGCCCATGGTCATTCTTCGACTCTAGACTCACCGAGCTGCCTACTGGTATCTCTTGCCCCACACATAGCTTGATAACAGAATTGCCAAAGCCAAACCCCTCATTAATCTCCCTCCAGACCTACTCCACCTTCTGCATTCTGTCCACACAGCTGCCCAATGCAGAAACTTCAATTCTTCTAGTCTCTTACCTTCCACACCAAACACCAAGCCCTCCAGAAGCTACCTTCTAAATCAAACCATCTATTTCTCTTCATCATCTGGTCAAGGCCATCATCTTCTTCTACCTTGACCCTGTAGTACCTTCCTAAAAGTTTCTGTATTCCCAGTCACACACCCATACAATCCCCAATCTGTTCTCCATAATGTTCTTTCTGAAAGAAAACTCCCAAGATTTTCAGTGGTTTCCCATTGCCTTCAGGATCAAGTCCAGACTACTTGACATGCTTTGGAATTAGGCTGACCATATAACCTAACATCTAAACTTGGACTCTTCGGAGAATAAAAGGGGTACTATTAATATAAGCACAGGAACAACAGGTGTAAAATCTCCCGGGTAAGTCAGGATGCTGCTCACCTTGTTTATGAGGCTCCTTATTACTTGACCTCAGCCTGCCTCTCCCCCACACATTGAAGCTTCACTTCCGTAGAACTCCCTGTGGTTCCCAGACCTGCCAGCCTTCTCTGTCCCCACCTGTCCCCACTCTGAACACTCCGTGGCCCCACCCACCTTCTGCGTCTTGCTCTCAGAGGACCAAGTCTCTCTCCGCGCCTCTTTTACTATATGGTGTCGTCACCTGCCCCTTGTCTAGTTGAGCTCATTGAGCTGTAACTCTTACAGCCTTGAACAAGGCACGATCAATGCTGGACTCAGTGTTTCTGGTAGATAGTTGGCCATTGCAGAAAAGAATGTTTTGTAAATTCATAAATATGGTTCACTGTAGTTCTCTATTTACTAGCTTGGTTATTCTTATGCTTTGTCATCGATGTTTTGAGGCTCATTTATTCATTCAGCACGCACTTTGCATGTCTGTGAGTTGAGCACTGCATCCAGGCACTATCAATACTGCTGTGCACAAAACAAGACTCCTGTCCTGGAGAAGATGAACAATAAGCAAACAGTAAATAATAGATGTCGAGTAGCACCCTACTTGCTGGCTGAGGGGTGCAGCGGGGTGCTGATTTATGTAGAGCGGTGTGGACACCCTGTTGAAGCGATGTCAGAGCAGACCAGAGCCATATGAGGAACTGCAGGGAGAGCCTTCCAGGCTCTGGGAGCAGCAGGTACAAGGGTCCTGAGGTAGGAAAGTGCTGCCAGGTATGAAAAGCGGTAGGAAGTTCGTGTGGGGCCTGCCTGGCATGGTCAGGACTATGGGTTGTATCCTGAGCTTGAAGGAGTGGCACAGTGTGACCTGAATACAAAGAGGCTCTCTCAGGCCGCCAGGTGGAGAACACGCAGTGGGGCCTGGGCAGAAGCGGGGAAGCTGGGCCGAGGCTGCTGAAAGACTCCAGCTGGCTGGAGTCAGAGGAGAGGGAGAAGACTTCCACTAGGACGGTAGTGCTGGAAAATGAGACAGGTTTCGGGATTTAGGGTTTGTTTTCAAGATAGACCGAAAAGATTTGCTGATAGAATCAATGTGTGCTGTGAGGAAGGGAAAATTCAAGAATAGCTCTAGGGTGTTGGCTGGGTTTGGCTCATCCCGGTGAGTGAAATAGTTGTGGACACAAAAGCCCGTGGGAGTTGCTGACTGAGGATGATCACCCTCTCGTTTAGTCCCCTGAGGCGTTTGAGCTGAAGGGTGAGCAGTAAGGAGACCGGGAGCTGGGCGCCACGAGCGAATGCAGAGCAGATCAGAAAAGGGGCCTGCGGAGGACCGGACAGCTGGGAGACGTGGGTGCAAGAACGAGGCCAGTTGGCATGTCCCCGCACCCTGCCCCTCTCACCCCTGCCCAAAAGAGCCTCCCAAAACCCCTAAATTGGCATGATTTGAGCAGTTTCACTTGGCTCGTAACTTGCAAACCTAAGTTTATTTACTTACGACCACTAAGACATTTCAATGATAGTAAAAACATAAACAGGATGTTAATTCATTTATTTGTTTTATCCTCCTTCTTCAGAATATTATCTAATTTAGTTTTTAGCCTGAAGGTTATGAAAAGTAATTTTCTAGTACTTGAGGCCACTTTTATTTGACGATAAAAAAGTGCTGGGGAAAATACTAACATCAGCATTACAGCATCTGCTATTTTTGGTTTTATGGCATGTAATGATATTTCAGAGCATATGGTTTGATGTGGGGTAGAAACTGTTTAATAATCATTCTACTATGTCCTTTTGAGCTCTGCCCTTGGACCTGAGCACCCAAGATAAATGAAATCTTTAGTCTGAAGTGAGAGTTTTAATTGGATAAATGAATATACATTCTGCAAAGAGGCATAAATTATCATCCAGGATATTTGGGTTGTTTGTTTTTTCTTCCGCCCTTTTATATAAGACATGCTTCTTTTGTACCAAAAATTAGAAGAAAATAAGTCACTCATGAACCATTACATGCTGAACTAAAACTCATTCAGTCAATGAGTGACTGCAAATCTTGTGAACAGCCATTCTTACCCCCCTTCAAGCAGCTCCATCTGTCTGTTCATCTGTAAAGAGAAAGATTAATTTACAAGTGGACTTGCAAAATCCAGCATGTTTCTTGTTTCAAAAAAATTGTATTTCTTTGAGGAAATTCTTCATGGCACTTATATGTTCAGGGGGTATTAATTCCTTCACTTAACAAATATCTATCTTAGACCCTAAGGAAATAGCAGCAAACAGGAGACTTCTTTCCTTCTTCCATTCTCACAGAGGAGAGAAGACAGAAACCAACTATTTGCAAAGTTATTTCATTACAGCAGCATCCACCTGGGGGTCTTCCTAACTAGAAGTTAGATTCACAGGACTTCCATAGGGGCCACACCATGGTCATTGAGTGGTCTTCCCAGCAGCCCGGGACTTGTCTCTACCCCCAGGCCCCACAGTGACTGCTCAGGTTTAAGGGCATGAGATTCATATTAGTGAATAACAGGTTCCCCTTGGCATAGAAGCCCCAGCCTCATGAGCCAGTGTCCCTTCCAACAGCCTAATGGGCACAGCTTCCAGGGTCCCCACAAGGATGTGCTGGACGCAAGGATCATTGCCCTAAAGTCCAAACTGATGGCAAACCCACCAGATGTTTATAGGTTTTCCCAGTCCAGTTGCAATTTATATACGTGTCAGGTTATTTTTACCATAAGCAATGTTGCTGGCATTCCACCTTTATCAAGTTTCCGGGAAACAGCCAGAAATTACCTTAAGGTCATTTTGTCCTTAAAGAAGAAGCAGCATTTTGTTAACCCTTACTTAACAGTTAGTTCTGTCCTAAGTGCTGCACAGGAGAAATGAAGAGTGTAGAGCATTTCTGACCAAGGTGTTGATGCCACCGCTCTGCATTCATCCCTTATGCAGGAAAAATTAAGTGGTTTCCGCACATAGTACTCTGACATCTTCTTCATTTTGCAGATAAGTCATCATGGTGAAAAGCTATGTAGGCGGCTGGATCCTGGTTCTCTTTGTGGCCACATGGAGTGATGTGGGCTTCTGCAAGAAGCGACCAAAGCCTGGAGGAGGAAGCAGCAGTGGGGGGAGCCGATACCCAGGGCAGGGAAGTCCTGGAGGCAACCGCTACCCACCCCAGGGTGGTGGTGGCTGGGGTCAGCCCCATGGCGGCGGCTGGGGTCAGCCCCATGGTGGCGGCTGGGGTCAGCCTCATGGTGGCGGCTGGGGTCAGCCCCATGGTGGCGGAGGCTGGGGTCAGTCCCATGGTGGCGGAGGCTGGGGTCAGTCCCATGGTGGCGGAGGTTGGGGACAGCCCTATGGTGGCAAGCCTAATAAGCCGAAAACCAACATGAAGCATGTGGCAGGAGCTGCCGCGGCAGGGGCAGTGGTGGGGGGCCTGGGTGGCTATATGCTGGGGAGTGCTATGAGCAGGCCCCTCATACATTTTGGCAATGACTATGAGGACCGTTACTATCGTGCAAACATGGACCGTTTCCCCAACCAAGTATACTACAAGCCTGTGGATCAATACAGCAACCAGAACAACTTCGTACACGACTGCGTCAACATTACGGTCAAGCAGCACACAGTCACCACCACCACCAAGGGGGAGAACTTCACCGAAACTGACGTCAAGATAATGGAGCGTGTGGTGGAGGAGATGTGCACCATCCAGTACCAGAAAGAGTACCAGGCTGCTTACCAACGAGCGGCGAGCGTGACCCTCTTTTCCTCCCCTCCTGTGATTCTCCTCATCTCTTTCCTCATTTTCCTAATCGTGGGATGAAGGCAGCTTTCTGTTTCCACCATCCTCATCTTTTCCCAGGTTGGGGGAGGGGGTACCTACCTGCAGCTCCTTAGTGGCAGTATCTCATTCTCACTTCTCCCTTTGTCACCTGTAGGCTATTCCTCTTAACCCTGACGGCACTGGGGAATGCAAAGCAGGCCTGGCAGGCTGTGTAGTCAAGCCCATTTGATTGAGTCCTTCATGGGCCAGTGCAAGTGCTGGGCTGGTAAGGGCGTAACAGCAAATAATCATTCCATGACCTAGGCTTAATTTTGTCTAGTACAACAGATCAAGGCTAACTAATCTCAAAACAGTCTTCAAATACCTTTGCCTACTTACCCCTGGCTCCTTGCCCCGCTTGAGCTCAGTACACTAATGCCCCATCTTAGCAGTGATTTTGTAGCAATTTAGACACATTTTTTTCTCAGTAGCTTTAGGAAAACCTAACTGCATTTGCCTGTTGAAACAGCATTTCTTCCAAATTTGGAAGGATATTCATTCAAAAACAAAACTAGAAACTCTTAGCTCTTGGGCCCAGGCTCAGCCTGCTGGAGAATGTGTGCCCTGTGTCTGCAGAGAACTGTGACAATGTTTTGCATTTGCAGTACAGGCTACACAGCAGCTATTGCATCAAGAGTAAATATTCATGCAACATTAGACCTCTGGGCAGAGGACATTTTCATAGGGAATGAACATAACTAACATAATAGGAAAGGCTTCTGGGGCTAAAGGTATCTGATATTTGGGAGTGGTGCCCTTGGAGGGTACCTACATGGGGCACTCCTTTGTTTAGTAATGTAAACTATAGATAATTAAAGCAGTTAAAATTAAGTTACCTCCAGACACTAAGAACAAATCTCCTTTGTTCATTTACCTGGAAATAGGAATGATTTTGACACTGGGCGAAGCCAGGAGATTTTAATATGGAAGAAACTGCCGTGTAAAAACAGCATTAGCAGAAGAGTATGAAATGAAGAAAATGATTAGTGTTCAGAGAAATGCTTGCATTTCTTCATTGCTGTCTCATCATTGTCAAAAACCAGAATTAGGTTGAGTCCCTTGTCCCTGTAAATTGGCTTTTGAATAGAAGAATAGGGAATCAATTAAAAAAAAAAAAAATGTTAGCCTGGAGATGACAGAAACATGATCCATTCAGCGTAGAAAAGAAATTGTGTTCCTGTTATTTAAATAAGGTAAAATTACTCCTTGGATTGTTTAATATTGTCACCTAACAGATCTATGTTACTATTCTGCAATGTTATTGGCTTGCACTGTGTTGGTATTCTATGTAAGAAAAAGTTATATACATATACACGCACTGCACATGACCTACAGAAATTTTGATTAGAGCAGTTAACATCTGCAGTATCTGATGCACTACCTGTTTTTGTAAGGTACTAAATACTTACTGTGTGGGAAACCCTTTTGTGTGGTCCTTAGGCTTACAATGTGCACCAAATAGTTTTGTATAAGGATCCAAAGTGGTCTTTGAAATATGCATGTATTTTATATTTTCTATATTTGTAACTTTGCATGTACTTGTTGTATAAAAAGTTTATAAATGTTTAATATCTGACTACAATTAAACAGGAGCTGAGATGAGCATCTTCCTTGGAGTCTGCCTGTTGTAGCCACCTCCTGCCGGAGCCCCCAGACTGGAGGCCACCAGGGTGCTCGGGGCTGGCCCCTTCCCCCATGACTGTACTGGCAGATCTGAGCCTTTCTTCCCTCCCTCCCTCCCTCTCTAAAAATTAACAAGGAACAAACAGAATCATTATCTTAAACTTTGTATTGGGCAAAGATATCAATGTTCAGTAACTAACCCTTAGCACCCTCACTTGACCCAGTGACTTCAGAGAAACTTACAGAACTCCATTTCATTACCTTTCTTGCTGATGATACCACCTCTCAGTTTGTTAGGGCTGCCGTAACAAAGTTCCATAGACTGGGTAGCTTAAACAACAGAAATTTATTCTCTCACAGTTCTGAGAAATCCAAGAGCAAGATGATGGCAGGGTGGGTTTCTTCGGAGGCCTCTCTCCTAGGTTTGTAAATTGCCACCTTCTCCCCTATGTCTTCACAGGGTCTCATCCCTCTACATGTCTCTGTATCCTAATCTTTTTATAAGGACACCACTCAGTGGATTAAGGCCCACCCTAAAAGCCTTATTTTAACTTTAACTCTTCAAGCTCTAATCTCCAAATAGAGTGACTTTGCGGTATTGGGGACTATGACTTCAACATATAAACTTTGTGGGGACACAATTCAGCCCATAATACCATCTTTCTAGAAATGGGGCAGTGTGTCCATATCACTCTCAACACAGTTCAAAGGCATTCGAGGACTGAAGACCTTCTAGGGACCCCACATTCACACACTTTGCCAGGATTCCCATGATTAAAATGCCATCATCTGCATTACTCTGTGTCCTCAAAAGAAAGGCCCACTGCCCATCACTCCACTTAGGGTGCCTACCTCAGTGCCCATTGTGGAGCAAAAAGAAATGCTTCCATTCTGGGTCCAGCACCTGAAATCCAGCCACCACGCCCCCATGGCTGGCACAGAGTGAAGAGTGTCTTGATCAACCAAGTTTGTTTATTTTGGCTCATACTTAGGAAGATCTAAAACCCTAAACCAGATAATGTGCCTCCTACACGCAAATATACTGCGAACACCTGGCTTTGAGATATACTGATTGGGTTAATTAACATAAAGCTGAGTGTTAGCTGTGATTCTGTGGATGCTACAGAAAGCTGGCAAGCTCCTATCCTACCATGCTGCCAAATATCGAATGCTAGGCATGCCCATCACCCTGCTAACAGTAGCTGCCCACACATGGAATGTGTCCAGTCAGGTTTTTTTATGGCCCCAGCTCACCTTCTTTCCAAAGCCCCAACTCCAACATACAAGGAGAGCCCCACAGACTTCCGGCCCTCCCAGCTGTGCCAGGGGGCCTTGCCTATCGTAGAGACTCACAGACCAGAGAACCCAATGATGAAGAAGGCTGGATTTTCTTTTTCTAGCCAATGCCCTATTTCCCATTCTCCTGCATGTCTCTGAATTTCCTTTAATTTCACCCTCTGATGAATGAAAAAAAGAATGAATAATTAATTACATACTCAGCCAAGCCCAGATCCCCACCACACCCCATCAAGTCTGTCAGGGATCATTCTCAGCTTTGAGAATTTTAGGAGCAAGATTTTTCACTGCCAGCCATGGAAGAGTCACCCACTGTGACTCTGCTGCACTTCTGATATCCACTGGCTTTGGCTGCTACCTTCCCAAAACATGCTAGGAAATGAACTCAATGAATAAAACTAGGACATGTTGTTTGGCTCTGTTCATTCAAGTAGTGGAAAGTGCCCACTGAAAACTACCATCTTGATTTTGACATAATCAACTGAAGAGCAATTGGACAACAGAATTGTCTTATTCAGCATCTCCTATTATGCAATAATGAAACTGCAACATTAAATGGAAGAGCATGCATGCCCTCCATGCTGAAGAGTGTAGACCATACAGTATTATTCAAGCATAAAGAGACTAGATGACGTTCTGATCCATCCTACGACACTGATAAACTAAAAACATGATGCTAAGTGAAAGAAGCCAGACACAAAAAGGTAAATATTGTATGGTTCACTTTAAATGAAATATCCAGATTAGGCAAATCCACACAGACAGAAAGTAGATTTGTGGTTGCCAGGGGTTGGAGAAAAGTGGAGGAATGAGAAGTGACAGCTGAAGGATATATGGTTTCTTTCTGGTGTGAGAAAGATATTCTGGAATTAGTGGAAATCAGTGAACAACTTTATGAATATACTAAATATCACTGAATTGTGTCCATTGAAAGGGTGAATCTCATTATATGAGAATTCTCTCGAAGCTTTTTTTTTTTTTAAGTGTAGAATTACCTACCCAATAGAAGTAATGAGAGGGTAGGGGGAGGTTTAGGCATTGTTTGAGATTTAACTTGTTATAAGAACATTTCTGCTCACTTGTTTTTCTCACAGGTGTTCCAGAAAAAATGTACAGAAGCACTGATAGCCTCGTGTCCACTGTGTTTATAAACACTTGGCCCAAAGGCTTTCCTGACCACAGAGTCAAAGCCTAAATCAGTGAAAGCTGGAAAATGTAATATGACCCTCTTGGCCTTTAAAAAGGTGAGCACAGCAGTACAGGGGTGGGCAAAATGAGGTTCACAGTTGTGAGTACACAAAACACAGAGTTTGTTCTTGTATTATTATTTGTTAATTATTGTATTATTTATTTGTATTACAACTGTAAACCTGTTTTTCCCACCCCTGTATTTAACCAGACTTGTTGAGTTTAAACTTGCTTGCCTGTCCTGTGATATGTTATACTAGAAGACCAGCTGATATCAAGAGCTGATAGAATTGTTACCAGGTGAACAAATCTGTCACCCATACGTGGCAGAAACTCAACCAACCCTCTTTCTTTACTTAGCATTAAATACCAAAGGTTTCTTTTTAAAAGCTATGGCTCTTTGATGAATGAATGGATGGATGACTGTCCTGGGAAATTGCTTCATGTACCAGTTTTTGTAACAAGTCTAGTAGGTTACAAATTACTCTCATATGGACTATTTCAACAACTTGCATCCACCTGATGGAAAATTTACGCTTGCTCCAGAGAAGGTATTTCTCCCCATTTCTCAGTCTGCGCAGCAGAGGAAGCCCCAGCTGTTCCTTCCCCACCTCACAGCAAAGTTATGCAGGCCAGTAAGGATGCACCCTTGCCTGCTAAGAGCAAGTCTTTGGCAAGACTGGACAGTGTGAATACCAGGCCTTGAAAAATGGAGACCTTCATTTGAGCCTTAGCTTCTGAACTGCCCATGTTACATTCCTGTCTTACTCACCTTGACCTGCTTGCCCTGTTCAGAGGCCTTGCTGGATCATTTAAAAACTGGACTCCCCATCGGAATCACACTTGTGATGTTTTGGCTCTCCCTCCTCTGGTTCTCCTTCCATCTGGTTTTCTCTCAGGAGTTTATACCTGCTCCTCCTTTCCTGTGTGTCATCTCACACCCATGGGTCCCTTCCACTTGCAGTCAGGAGATCAGAGAAGCTGGGACAGGGGCATTGGTTCAAGTACAGTTGGAAAATCCAAACTGTTTCCATATGGCAGCTAAAGTGAAGGAACAAGAGAACTGGCCAACCCTTGAAATCAGGGCTGTTCATGGTGGAGGTAGATGTGGTCAGTTAACTGCTACTAGAGATATGAATGAATTGTGCCCCCTGGGGTGATCATTATCCAGGGCTAGAAAAGAGACTGCATTGTTCAGTAATTACTAGCCCTGCCTTCCGGGCCACAAAGCTGTTAGATGGAAAAATTTGCAGGGCAGAAACAGTTGTGCAAGAAATCCAGAACACCAAAGGTGCCAGCTGTCCCCCTCTCCTCCTTCTTCTCCGGAGCCCTCTCAATGGCGATCCATTCCTCCACGGATGCACCCCCCAACTATCCTCACGTCCCTCCAAGAACTGGCCTCACAATCTTCCTTCCAGCAATCATCTCTGCCGACTGCCACCATAATGATCACCACCTCTGCTACCCTCTGACAGTCCTTGCCTGGTACAGGCCATTGTACACACTGAGCCAAAGGGCTGTTGCATGGACCACAAATATCCGCAGTTATAGCTTATTACCATCACCTCCCCAAGTCTAATTTTAAAAGGTATCTCAAAACACATAATGAGTCTTTACCTTATTGTCCTTAGAGGCAACCCTAAGATGCCACATTCCTTTTCTCATGGTCTTTCCTCCACTTGGAATGTCTTCCTTACCCCTTTTCCACCTGAAAAACTCCTATTTATACATCAAGACCCAGCTGAAATGCCTGCCTATCCCTATCATGGACCCCTTTATAGATTCAGTGAAGACTATGGACCCTGTTTAGAATAATGTTTTATTTTGTCATTGGGATTTTGTTTTGTTTTGTTTTTTATCCCCAAAGCAGCATTGATTTATCCATTGAATTCTAAACCATTTAATTTAGAAATCTGGCATGTCAGCAATTACCCATCTTGACTGATATTGGCTGACACACATAGCACTGTCAGGATACACAAGGACAATAACCAAAGAGTTACAAAAAAATAAATCCATGATTCTTAATTATGACCAAAAACAAAGAAAAAAAAGTTACAGGTATCAAAACTTCAGAAGCATTGCATTGAAAAGAAGGTTTGTGCATGTCATAATTTATTAAACAGGCAAACAAGGTGCTACTGAAACCTCACAGTAACAGTTTATTATAAAGCTGATGGAGAGGAGCAAATGGTCTCTTTGTATCAGCTTCCCTTAACAGTTTTCCATTAGCTGAAGAAAGAGGTGGGAGAGGTGAATTCATTTTCGCATGCACAGGATGTACTGCTTAACAAAACACTAGGCTCAGTTTAAATGGATCACTTAAATATCCTTGTAGCCTGTTTCAGCTACTTCTTTTTAAACTTCCCCATTGCTTTTACCTGGATTTCACGAAGATCAACAGGTATAATAAAATGCCGCATTCAAGACACAGTTGTCTGCACAATTTGAAAAGGGAGCTCCTTTGGGCTCAAAGCAACCATCAACCCAGAAATGCCCATGAAGGTTTATCTGAAGCTGCTTTCCAGGGGCAGAGGGGCAGATCTGAGTACCTGTGCTGCCAATACAGAGAGGTTTAACACTAGGTATTTAGTGGTTCTTCCCTAGCAAGGAAGAATCAGTGAGGATGGGGGTGGCAGGTGAAGGAAGGAACAGGGACCCAGAAGCTTTTCAGTTACCTTCTCCTGCTTCTTCATTCTGCTGGTCACTTGCTCAGAGCTGGCGGTTGTCTAGCAACTGTATGATGAGTGTGGAGTGCTTATAGAAATTTAGTGTGTCCAACTCCGCTATGGCATCATCGAGGGCTTGTTTGGCTAAGAGGCAGTCCTGCTCAGGTGCATTCTAGATCTTGCAACATGGATGAGCATATGCTCTTTGCTGATTTCAAAGACTTGCTTGTAAGCCGCTGTGGGGTAGCTCAGGACATGCCCCTCCATGACCTCAGAGAACAGGCCATTAGCCATAAGGAACGAGAAAAACAGTTTGTATCTGCATGTCCCAGCCTTCTCAAGGCCCCTGTGTCTCAAGGCTCCTGTGTTTTATCACAAAAGTGTAGAATTTCCACATGCTACTCCCTCCCTAATCCTATAAGTAGCACCAAGGCTGGGGGCGGGGTGCCGAATCTTCTGCCTGATCTGCCGATGGGTGCCTCCCCTGTTATGTAAGTAATAAACAGCATGTCCACATCTGCTGGTCCTCCGGGTGGTTTTTTCAGAGTATCATGGACACAAGTGTAGCTCCCGGGCTTGGAGCTCCTGCGTTACAGCCACCTCAGATGCTTCAACCACATGTTTTTCTTCTCCCTAGAATAGCCTTTCATTTTCAGATGAAAATGCTCTCATATTAGAAATCATTGCAGTTCTGGCTCAGGAACTTGTCATCATTGTACGCTGTTTCCAGCTCCTTCTCACTGCTCTCCCAGTAAGCTTTAACTTTCTGCAAGTTCTTTTTATTTCCATCGGCCATGGTTTTGTGCTCAATGCGGCTGATGACCCTCCAGGAAGATCGCCTGGCACCAACCACATTCTCGAAGGCCACGGAGAGAGGTTTCGACCTTCGCTGGCGAGAGATCCATTGAGCTCTGTCACCACCTTCATAGCGAAGGGCTTGTTGTCGTAGCACTCCGCCTGCTTGACCAGCCGCACCCCTGCAGTAGCTGCTCCAGGTCCCCGGCTCACCCTGGGCTGGGCTTCGCCTCGCGTCGGGATCCCGGTTGCCTAGGAGGCCGCCGCCGCGCGCGCACACTGGCTCGCCGGCGCCGGAGGCTCGGGCTCGGGGCAGCAGCGCTGCTCTCGCCCTCCTGCGGCCTGGGCCCTTGCGCTGTGCCTCCCGCCCGGACACCGCCGCCCGAGGGATCAGAATAGTGTACTTAAATACATAAAATAAAATACAGAGGTTACACAGGAAATGGAATGCTAAAATATAGTTATCAAATACAGTTTTACACTTATTAAATATTTAAAAACTCACTAAGACCTGGCGGACCTACCATAATTTTATAATGACAGGTGTAACGGGTGTCATCTGGAAGGGGAAGACTGAAAAATCCCCTGTCCTGGGAGCCCCCCTCAATCCTTGGCAAACTGGGACAGTTAGCCAAATGCCTGTGTTGTGACATGAAAACATTTGTGATTCTAGTGGGTTATGGTCACAGGTACAGCTAATGCCACTGTGTCTGCTAATGGCATTCTTCTTGGAGAAAAGACTGTATTTCAGGTAGAGGTTAGTGGAAATAAAGATGTGATGAGTTTTTTCCTATCCAAGTTCAGGTATCTCCCAGATTCTATCCAGGAACAGCTCCCTTCTGGGTTAAGAACTCCTGCAACTAATGGGACAAAGGCCTAATCTCCCCTAATCTTTATAATTTCTTCTGAGCTTTACTATAACTTAGCAAACTATTATCATTGTTTATTTAAAATTTAAAAGGAGGCTCCAATACTGAGGGGCCAGCATGCAGCAGGGGCATGCGAGCACTCTCATACAGCTGAATCTAAGTTGGTTGAACAACTTTGGGAAACTTTAGCGGTTTTTAATAAAGCTAAAAAGATGCTTATCCAATGACTCAGCATTTCCACTCTTGAGCATTTGCCTAACAGAAATGAGAGTGTATGTTCACCAAGAGTTGTACATAAGAATTTTCATAGTGCCCTGGCCAGTGTAGCTCAGTTGGAGCATTGTCCCATAAACCAAAAGGTCATGGGTTTGGTTCCCAGTCAGGGCACCTACCTAGGTTACAAGTTCGCTCCCCAGTCAGGGTGAATGTGAGAGGCAACAAATCGATGTTTCTCTCTCACATCAATGTTTCTCTCTCCCTCGCTTTCCCTTTCTCTAAAATCAATAAGCATATCCTCGGGTGAGAATTTTTTTTTTAAAGAATTTTCATAGCAACTACATTCATAATAGCCCCAAACAAAAAACAATCCAAATGGTCATCAAGTGATGAATGGATAAATAAGTGTGGTCTATTTATACAGGAAAGAGAACTGAAAAATAACATATCTAGGCAACACTATTGATGGATCTCACAAACATACAGATGAACAAAAGAAGCCAGCCATGAAAGACTACATATTGCATTACTCTATTTATGTAAAACACAGAAGCTAGCCTGGGCATTAGAATCCAAGACAGCAGGTATCGTTTGGGTGGGTGGGAATCAGACATGGGGGTTTAAAATATTGTGCTGGTTACATAAGTTTGTTCAGTTTGTGAAAATGTATTGACTTGTGCACTTACAGTATGTGCACTTTTCTGCATGTTAGTTATATTTCAATAAAAGAATTCCTTTAAACTGTTGGGTCCTCTTTTCCCATCTGCTGCCAGAGCATGTCCTTGCAGCCTTCAATATCAAGAAGTGAATCTCATCCTGCAATTTCCAGTTTGGTTGGCTCTAGGACTTGATCACTACTTTCCACACTGACTGTGATCTGTCTTAATGATGCTCCAATCTTTCTCCTGGCTGAAGCCATCACAGACCCAGCCTCTGGCACCAAACCCTTCAGCTTTTGCCAGTCGTCACTACTACAGTAAATCTTCATTAGTAATTCTGGCAGACCAGTAATTAATATGTACTCAAAAACAGCTTTTTAGACCTTAGCTTACTTCCCTTTATAATATCTTGGGGGAAGCATTTGTATTGATGATTTTGAGAGTGCCAAGCAACGTTTGATAAGCCCTATGAGTAGTGGGGGGCATGTTACCTCCTGTCCAGATGAGAAAACTGATTCTTACTATGTATTTCCACTTCCCCCAAAGGTGCCCATTAAGTAGACCATTTATTGTCTAAGACAGAGAGCAGCTATGTGACCGAGAAGGCTAAGCTCTCCTCTAACAGATCAGAAGTGAAGTCACTGGAGGCAGAGAATAGCAAGGTGGAAATTAGAACCTGGTCTCTTTGCAGCATCCCCGGGGCCTCCTCTGGAATGAAAGTCATCATAGATAATGAAGGTGTCACTGCCTCTGACACAGTAGCTGGCCTTTCTCACTTAGTCCAGGTAATGGCACCTTGGGGAAGGCCCTTCTCCTTTTGGACCTTCTCCTGCATATTAAGGAGAGAATAAATCCACACATCAAATGATCAGGTTAATTAGGCTTTTAAAAAAAAGGTGGGAGGCTGGACGAGAAACTTAAACCTAGTGGCCACATCTGGCACCTCCGCCCTTCCCCAGTCCACTCCTTCTGGATCAACTTAAAATCACAACATTCAGCCTGTTGCCCCTGCTCTAAATCTTCAGTTGCTCTCTACCTTCTCAATTACAAATATCCTATTCCACAAACATTCGGTGACACCCAAGAAGAGTCACAGACTTCAGTGGTTCCTGATAAACCATGAGGAAATGTCTCACTTCCCAATCTTAGTCACCTCCCTCCCACCCTCCCCCCATTTTTTCACACCCTCCCCCGACTCCATCTCACCCCTTTGACTTCAATCAACTCCCGACAGCCCAGCTCCCAACACCAGCTGGATCAGAGTAGGGCAGGGCAGAGAACTGAAGAGAAAATGATCCCGCAATGATCATGTACAGCATTTGCTTCTCCAAAAAATGATCAACTTGTGGGCTCACATTACACATCTAGACAACTGTATGCCACACAATTGCAGCCACCACCATGACAGGTCTTGACCCACCATGCTGCCCTTGATTTTTTTTTAATCCTCTCCTGAGGATATGTTTATTTATTTTAGAGAGAGAGGCAGGGAGACAGAAGAGAGAAAGAGAGAGAGACAGCGATGTGAGAGAGAAACATTCATCAGTTGTCTCCCATATGTACTCTGACCAGGGATCAAACCTGCAACCTAGGTATGTGCCCTGTGTGCTCTGACCAGGAATCAAACCCACAATTTGTTGGTATACAGAGCAGCACTCCAACTAGCTGAGCCACCCAGCCATGGCTGCTCTTGCTTTTTCTTTTAAACTAATTGTAAAACTGTTGCATTTATCCCCATTAAATTTCCTCTGCTGTTTTTACATATCAGAACCTGCTGCCACTTGCATTGTTGAGACTGCCCTCTGATACAAAGCCCACCTTGGCAGCTTTGATCCATGTGCAGCTGTGACAACATCGTCCTCAACCAGGTCCCTGATAAAGATAAAGGGAAATCCGGATGCATCTAGCTTCTAGGCACTAGGCTAGGTGGAGGGCAACCAGGCACAAATGAAACACAGACCTTCAGCTTCTGTCAGCTCAACTGGATGTGTTAACAATAGGTGTGTCAAATGCTGTGGACCCCAATAGAGACCTCTGACAGTGTCTGGGAAGAGAAGTCTGGGTAAGCTGTAGAGGACAGTGGCATTTAAGATTTGCACAAAGCAATAATCAAAATTCTCAGACTTTGAAAGCTGAATGTAGCCATATTCTATGACCCAGCAAGGTCACCTCTTGCAGAGCACATTCAACAGAAAAGTGACCATACGTCCACAAGGCATGTGCAAGAATGTTCACAGCAGCACTATTTGTGACAGAAATCACCCATAAGCCCCCCAACAGGGAACCAGAGGTGTCAGTTGTGGGATAGTCTCACAATGGAATGAACAATCTACAACTATACACAATGTGGGGAAATCTTACAGATGAAATTTGAGCAAGACACACAAAAGATTATGTTACATGTAACTCCATTTATGTAGAGTACAAAAATAGCCAAAACTAACCTATGGTGGGAAGAGGACAGTATAGGGGAGGGGACAATGACCTAACTGGCATACGGACCTTTTGGGGGTGTTGTCATGTTCAGTTTCTTAATCTGGGTACAGGTTACATGGGGGTGTTCAGTTTGTAAAAATACATAATGTACACTTAGGATGTGTGTAGCTTTCTTTGAAAAAATAACTATGACTGTTTAGACAGCTACACAGCTTTCTAATAATCATTATATTATTTTCCAAAACACATTTCGATTATTTCTCAACCATTAGGCCGGGAGCTCCTCTAGCTGCCTTATCCATCACTATGCTATGCCTTCCTTCACACAACATAGTCCCAAGCACATAACAGACTCTTGATAAATCTTCAAGATGGTGGGTGATCCTCCCACACACTAACCCTTCTGGGTACAGTTTGGCATTGTAGCTTAACAATCACTGTATTTATTTATAAATGCTCTCCAAAGGTCCAAAATCTAATCAAGCTAGGAAATGGTATAATAATGACCCACTTATGCATTCTAGAACTCAGCACTTCCCTGTTGCTTTTTTGGTTAATCCACATAATTTCCTATTGTTCATACATTCATGCAAAATATATCATAGTTCTTTTCATCATGAAGCAAGCACCCACCCCTGTGGAATCGATCTATTCTCCTTGTTTTCACAGACATGATCAACATTAAATTATATTCCTAATATAATTGTTGATGCCAAAAGACACAATTCACTGGGCCCTTGCCTCTCAGCTAATTTAAAGAGACTAGTGTCCTCACACTAATTTCTTGGCTGCTTGCTCCTCTTTGCAGCTGGGTTTGGAGCAATTCTGCACTCTCTGCATCTGCTTAACAGTTTTCTTGCTTCATTTGCAGCTTCCAGAGCTCCTCCCTTCTTCTCAACATTTCCAGTCTTCCACACTCCTCTGTGCCTCTGAAAACAGCCTTTTGTTTCCTGACAAGAAGAATCTGCAGCCTCATCAGCTCTAAAGCAACCTCCCACCTTGCACGGGGCAAAGTCCTGCTCAGAAAGGGATGAAAGAAAGGGATGGAGGGGGCCTGGAGGTGATGGTATCAGATGGGGACAGGCAGAATGGACAGTGCACACAATTCAGAACAGAGCAACGAGCCTGCAGGGCGAGCACTGCTTGCCTGGCTGGGTGACCTTGGGCCTATCTGAGTCCCAGGACCTCACAGAGTGAAGGAGCTGGACTAGAGGATTCAGAATCATTCCCAGCTCTGAATGTCCCAAACCCTAATTATGATCCTAAGCATCTATGCAATGAACAAAATTGTACTGACACTTGTCTCTGTAAAGTGAAATATTAAGAGATCTTTTTTCTTTTTCTTCTGCATTTTGCAAAGTTTACTCTTAAGTACGCACTTCTGTGTTTGTGTGTGTTCACAAGACCAAACTTTGTCTATGATTATAGATAAAAATAGTAGAAGTTGTTTTCTGTTTGTTTGTTTTTTGAAGAGTAAAATGAAATAAAAATAATTTAAAGTAAAGGCAGAGGAGAAAAAAGGTCCAAATGGAGGCCCCAAATTCAGCTGTAGCATTGAAGCTCTGCAGTAGGGGCGGGTTTCCTGACTCCGGGGTCGTCTTTGTAAGCTCTTCTAGCGCCATCTACCGGTCATCCCAGGAGCAATTGTTTAATTTAGTTCACAAAAGGGCTTTGAAGAGAATCTGGAGAACACGGATGAAGTCACATTCAGGATGGTGATCCTATTTTACTTACAGGGAAATATTGCTCTATACACCTCCACAACTCACTTTTGATTTTGAGTTGCAGTAATGATTGCAACAGGGACACTTGAGCAAGTCCCTTTTGTACAAGGAATGGTTACCCAATTACTATACACAGTCCCTTATGTCAGAGTGACTGATTCTCTAGCTCTGTTCCGGGCTACACTGGGCATCATGGAGAGAGAGAGAGAGAGAGAGAGAGAGAGAGAGAGAGAGAGAGAGAGAGAGAGAGAGAGAGAGAGAGACGCTGAAGGCACCCACTCTTAGCCTCCACCATCTTTAAGCAGTATTAGTTTCATCTCCATTTGCCTCTGTCCCTTGGGTTGCCACAGATCTTCAACTTGTTGACCTTTGGACACTTCAGTGGTTCAAGCTTTCCCACATGACCCCAGCAGCCCAAAGTGCTGGCAAGTTTTCTGTTGTGGCCTTCTGCCCACCATTAGCTCTGCTTTTTCCACCACCCAGTGGAAGTGGGATCCCTCACTCCCTGGGGTTTCAGACTGCCCAGCATGTGGTCCAGCTAAACACTTGCCCTCTTCCTGACCTGATCCTTCCCACAAAGGGCACCCAGCAAAAGCCGCTTTGCTCTCTGGGGCTGGTCTGAAGGCGCAAGACTGTAGGCATATCCAGCCAGCCCTGTTTAAACCACCCTCTGCTGTAGATATTGATGGGAAAGCATTTTTCTTCTAACATTTCTCATTTCTATTCTTAAGGACACCTCTAAAAATACCAGTCTTAAAAATAACTCCAGCTGGACTGTTTGGAGAGATCATCCATCTCTCCATCTGTGAAGTTGTCATGTGATAAGAAATGTTTGATCTTCATACTCAATTCCTGGCACAGAGCTTCTAAAAACTTGTAACTTCCTGAGTGGTAGGGGTGATAGAATCATCTTGTTATACTACCTGAGTTTTGTCCCCAGTTCCTAGCACAGTGGAGTTCAGAAGGCTTCTAGATTGGAGAACGCATTCATATTCCAGGAGGGTGGTGCATCCCAAGCTCTTGGGGGCTCCTGCATTTGGAATGCTTTCAGACCTTGTCCTCTGCACCTTTTCATCTGGCTGTTTATTTGTATCCATCTGGCAGTAGTAAGTAAATAAATACATAAATAAAATAAAAGGCAACTCTCAAGTTTTGCAGAACTTCATCAAGATCTTCAGGTGATGCTTATCAGTAAAAGTGATAAGAAGCTCCATCCTCCTCAAGACAAAGGAGTGCCCGGGAACTCCTGATTGGTCCTGCCAGGGAGGGAAGGCTGCCTTATCTGGAGAGAAGAAGGAATGCCACTCCCTCTGCACTCCTACATAGCTGGGCAGGCCTGGCTCCAGAGGGTGTGCTCGAGGACTGTGCAGCTGTGACTCCAAAGGCACGCTCCCAGAGAGAGCCCAAGGTAGGTGGGAAGGCAGAATCTGTGCATGGATTCCAATTCTGTGGTTGGGGTTGCTCATTTCTAATCAGACTGCAAATCACGCAATGATTACTTGACTCCCATCTCCTAGGATGGGACCCAAGTCAGGGGACACTTGTGAGAATGTTTAGTCATCCCAGGTGTTGTATGTCTATGTTTTGGTGCTAGAATAAAATGCTATTTTAGGGTCAGCTGGTTAAAATTTTCTCTTGCTTTTAAGCCTTGCCTAGAAAGACCAATTTCTTTCTCATGATCTCTATGCTTTTATTTAATTTGATGCACCTATAATTGATGTTATTTTTCTTACTTAAGATTTCTTCTACCAAGGAGTAAGGGCTGATGACATGGGGTGTGGCCCCTGTTTAGACACTTAATGAATGTTTGCTTGAATCGATTTGGAGAAAGCTGCTCTGAGCTCATTGGGATTGGGGGCAGTGAAGGTTGGGATGCTGAAAGCCTGGGTGTGCAGACTACTGCTGGGCACATTCGTGCCCACCCTGGGGCAGAGACCAGGTGATGCCTGCACATTAAGAAAAGTTACCAGAGGCCTCTTTGCAGGTGCCCAGAGGAGACTAGAAGCATACTTAGGTTGCATTTTTCCTGTTTTCCTACATAAGAACCAGCATCTCACTAGAGTTGAACGTTTTAGCAGAAGTGTACTAATCACTTTTAGGAATACTGCAATGGGGTGATGGAGGGCATGTCAGGGGCTAAGCCTGCAAACTTTTCAAGCTCCTCCATCTCTGGCACTTACAGGCTTAAAGTATATTTTATCTAGGAGAAAGCCTAAGCACGCTCCACTATAGTAACTTCCTGTATCCCTGATCGGCACAGACAAAGGTCCAGGTGCTGGAATACCCCAAACGGTTGACCTTGACAGATGGATTTCCACAATAACTATTGTAGTTTCAGGAGCCAAATGTGACAAACTACCGGATTGGGGGACTAGAAGAGAGGGGTATTCCCTAATGTCATCAGTGGCCCTAGGCTCACCTCAGTGCTCCCCCAGCCCCTCCTGTCCTCCCCATCATATCATTTCCTCTGAAATGCCTCCTGAGCTCTGCTCTTTGCTCAGCTTAGGGCCCATTGGGCTACCCTTCATGCCCAGTTAGTCAAAAGCACAAAGTCTGAGCACCATCCCCTCCCGCAGCCCAAAGGGCAGTGGGGCATGATGGGAATGGTGTCAGAACCTGTCATTGTGCGGTCTTGGCAAATTACCTAACTTCTCTTATTCCCAGGACAGCTTTTATAAAATGGGGGTAATATTATGCCTATCCCATGTGAGAAGTAAGTTAGACAATGTCGGTGACTGACACATAGTAAGTGTGTAATAAGAAATTAGCTGGGGGAGTCTCATGGGGTCACAGTGTCCCTAGAGATGAAACATAGAAGGATTACTCCTGAACACAGGGAGAGGTAGGGATCCCTCCCTGTACTCCATCCCATCTCCCTGCACCCATCTGACCTTCCCTCCCCTCCCCTCCCCTCTCCTCTTCTCTGTCTCTCTTAAAGGCCTTCACAATCAGCAGCTGGTGACACTCTTAGAATAGATTGCAGAATGTGCCCAAGACAGTGCCAGCTCAGAGCAGTACAGAATGAAGAAGGAAGATTAAAAACATAGCTTATGCATTTTATAAGCTGCTCTGACTAGCAATCTATAAATTCATTTTATGTGTTAACTGGTTAACAATTTTTTTTTTAATACAGCCTATGCCCAGAAGCCACCGATTCCAACTCTTCTACTATATTTGCCTCCCGGAGACCCCTTGATTTGAAAGACTTGGGAGTACCAAAGAAAACCTGTATGTATTAAGTCCTTACTCATTTTGTTTTCCCATGCACATTCAAAGGCTCTATAATTGCCAGTTGCAGCTTCTTATCTGTCTGAGAAAAGCAGGGTCACTGCCTTGAAGGGATGTAGTTCCAGGCAAAAGCAAGAAACTTGGTATTGACTTAACGCTGTGCAGCCCAAGCATGGGAAAATAATTATGCTTCTGGGAAAATGTAAATGGGGCAAGGATGCCGTTCCTTGTTTAAAATCTACACATGGGAGGGGGCAGGGGAACAGGGAACTCCCCGGGGGACGTGAACCGGTCCATCCTTTGCTGTTGCAGATTCTCACACAATGAGGAAGCACCTGGGCGCGTGCTGGTTGGCCATTGTCTGTGTCCTGCTCTTCAGCCAGCTCGGGGCAGTCCAGGCAAGAGGCATAAAGCACAGGATCAAATGGAACCGGAAGGCCTTGCCCAGTACCTCCCAGGTCACCGAGGCCCAAAGGGTGGAGGTGCAGATGCGCCCCGGAGCCTTCATCAAGCAAGGCCGGAAGCTGGATGTCGACTTCGGACCTGAGGGCAACAGGTACTACGAGGCCAACTACTGGCAGTTCCCAGATGGGATCCACTACAATGGCTGCTCCGAGGCTAATGTGACCAAGGAGAAGTTTGTCACCAGCTGCATCAACACCACCCAGGCTGCAAACCAGGAGGAGCTGTTCCGAGAGAAGCAGGACAAGCTTCACCAGCGCATCCTGTGGCGGCTGATCCAGGAGCTCTGCTCTGTCAAGCACTGCGATTTTTGGTTGGAAAAGGGAGCAGGACTTCGGGTCACCGTGGACCAGACTGTGATGCTCTGCCTGACGGCTTTCATTTGGTTCATTGTGAAATAAGCTTGCAAGCACGCAGGCAGCCACGTAGATAAGCGGGAGAGCAAACCAGAGTTATCCCAGTTCTCTTCCCCCAGTATCCAACCCACACGTGTTCTGAAGGTACCAAAGAGCAGTGATTCTTCAGCGCTTAAGGTAGCAGGCCCAAGTGTCTCCTCGGGTATCTGCTTGCATTTGATTGTTTGTGTATCTATCCCTGCAGGCTCTGCCAGAGGGTGTGTGTTCATCACTGCACCCTCAGCTCCCGGTGGAGTGCCTGCCACACTATATTACACAGTAACTATTTAGTGAACAGATAAAACAACACACCAGGGCCTGTGCCAAGCACTTCACAATACTCCCCAACAACGCTCAGAGGTAGGTGTCATTCCCATTGTACTGAGGCTCCGAGAGGTGAAGTAGCTAGAAAGAGGCAGGATCAGAACTCAATCCTCGCTTGTCTAACCCCAGACAATCCACTCTGTTCAATCCCAGAGCTGTCTCATAATCCCTGAGGGCTCTTAAGGCCAAATCTCTGGTGAAACTATGGAAATTCCATTTTTAGAAATATGAAAACTCTGAACTGACAGTCATGTATTTTGATACCTTTGTTACATGGAGGCTTTACTTAATTCTTCTAATTATACTAAAATATAATAAAAGTATTAAACTAAAATAGAAAAAGAAATAGACAAAGGCCTGGAAATTATCTTATAAGGAAACATTGCCAGACTCATTTTCAGAGCAGGATGTGTCTATTGCACAAGATTATTTTTTTTTTTTCATGAAAAGAATAAGAGTTTGCTGTTCCCATCTCTGAAACAGTCCATGTATTTAAGAAAATAATTTTAAATGACATGCTTACTTTCTAATGTTCTCCTAACTCTTTTTGCATGTTTGTAAGTATATGCATATGAGCATCTTTTAAATATGCTTCCTTTACCCAGAAACACCACACACTCTCTAGCAGTATTTTTACTACCACTTTGGGGACAGGCTATCATTTTTGTGAGCCACCTATAATTGCAAAATAAATAATTCCTCCTAGCCAAAAGGAAACAGTGTCTTTAGGGAGATCTAATAAACAATCCATCCATGCAGTACAGCGTAGGGAATATAGTCAATAATATTGTAATAAACTATGTATGGTGTCAGGTGGGTACTTGAAATATTGGGGGACCACTTTGTAAAGTACATTATTACCTAACCATGATCCTGTATACCTGAAACTAATACAAAATACTATTAAATGTTTATTATAATTAAAAAATAAAAAATAATTTATCCATGCCATAAGCAAGAAAAGATACACCACTTCTTATCTGTTTATTAGTTAAAACACATATTACAAAATATTATTTGTTAATTTTAGTTAAAAATATATATTACAAAATATAAGTACATTTAAATAAAAATAATGACTCTAATGCTCTAAGATGCTCCCACGGGCCCTCTTGGGTAATCTCAGAAATTCACAGGAGTTGTTGAACCATATTTGAAGATAACAGTTGCTGAATATTATCAATTCTCCTATAAAGAAAGTCTGTGAGGGAAAAAAAGTTGTTGTCAGATAATTTATCCGAAGTATTTAAAAACATGAATGTTGATAATAGTACCTCTTGTTCTGAGTCTCCACTGTTATCAGTGTTCTTCTCAAGGATACATTTGGAAGGCTTTACCATGGAGAGAGGGTGGAAGATTTGCGGGCGGGCAGCCCAGAGGAGCAGCCTGCCCCTGGTTCCACAGGGAGACACCTACCCTGCGCTGAAACAGCACAGAGGACCCGCCATCGATGGCCTTGGTTTTCATGCTGCCAGCACCATTCTCACCGCCCATTTCCAGTGGCCTATTGAATTCTTTTGCAGAAAAAAGTTTAAGTGCAGATCACATGGAGGTTATTTCTTACATGTCAATTTTTAATTTTTATTTTCTAAGTAATAACAATAGCAATACAGACAGATAGAATACTATAAACTGATGTTGAAATTTCAGGTCCCAGCTCTTCTGAGTTTAATTACAAGGGCACACTCAGCCACATAAGCAAAATGACTTCACTTCTGATATGAAAACACTTAGTCCATGATGTAATACATTTTCTAAAATTGCTTGTCATTTCTCATTTCTTTAATAGTTCCAGAAACCAGATTTAAGTGAGGCGTGAAGTGAATTTGAACATGGTGACTCAGATGTAAACTTTATTTATGGAGCTTTTAATCAAGACTGTATGTGCTTGAACATCCTTGCTCATGTTTATGAATTATGAGGTCAAGTCAAGGCTATGAGAGTCTGGTTTTTCATTTTAGCAAAGGGATGCTGAGTACCTACTATATGCAAGACATGGTGAGGAGCTTCTGAATTATTCTTGATAGAGTCAGTTTAAATGTGAATAATTTCACCAATGATCACTTTCTTGTTCCTTTTGAGTGTTGATTTTTTTTAAGTTTATTGTGACATTAAAATTACAATAGAAACCCAGAGACTTCCGGCCAAGATGGAGGCCTAGACTGACACACTCCATCTCCCTCCACAACTTAGAAGGAATACAACTACCGCAAAACCAGCAATAACCAGAAGTTCCAGAAAATAAATGGAAGTCCAACATATGACGTTATAAAGGGGTGGTGCTCATCTGGACAGGTAGGAGGGGTGGAGCCGGGGAGGAGAGGTCAAGCTGAGCTGTCTGTGGCAGCAGCAGCGACTGCAGCAGGACAGCGGTAAGCACAGACACCTGTATATAAGGGGAGGCAAGAAGCACCTGGGGAGCACCCCCAGCTGTAGACCAGACCAATCAGTTTGTGATTCCAAAGCCAGGGAAGACAGACCTCCATTGTCTTGGACTGTGAGGCCTGGTGGGGGTGGGAATGGAGGAGGAGGCTCCCGGTCTGTCAGTGGAGAGTGAACAGCAGGAATCCATCTTGGACCCCCACCCCCGCAGAAAATGCCACAGCATGGTGAGACGGGTCACCTGGTTGTGATGAGTGCATGGGGCTCCACCCTCTATAGTGTAGGAGGTGTGATAGCCCTGCCCAGGAAGCAAAGGTAAAGACAAAATTGTTCAAGATGGCACAGATCATGATAGAGATCCCAGTGATGGAGCTGACCAGACAGCAAGTTTCTAATCTAATGAAGCAGCAGATAGAAAATCCTTCTGAGGCACAGTTCAGAGCTTTGGTTATAAAAATGCTTACAGACATAACAGCAGATCTTAAACAAGACAGGGAAGGAATGAAGGCTAGTCCTGCTGAAATGAACAAAAACACATATGAAACTAGTGGTGAGGGCAAGAAAACCAGGGATCAAATCAACGAATCGGAACATAGGGAAGGAACAAACAGTGAACCAGTGTAAAAAGAGGGAACGAGAAGTGAGGAAAATGAGGAGAGGCTCAGAAACTTACCAGACAGCTATAAGCGAGCCAAGATCTGAATCATAAGGTTGCCAGAAGGTGAAGAAGAACTAGAAATGGAAAAATTATGTGAAAAAATAATGAAGCAGAACTTTCCTAACTTGGGGAAGAAAATAGACTTACAGGTCCAGGAAGCACAGAGAGTTCCAAAACAACTGGACCCAGGGAGAACCACACCAAGACACATTATAATCAAAATGTCAAAAATTAAGGATAAAGAGAGAATCTTAAAAGCAGCAAGAGAGAAGAAGAGAATTACATACAAAGGGGTCCCAATAAGACTGTCAGCTGATTTCTCAAAAGAAACTCTGCAGGCAAGAAGGGACTGGCAAGAAATATTCAAAGTAATGAAAAGCAAAAACCTACAACCACGATTACTCTATCCAGCGAAGCTGTCATTCAGAATAGAAGGGCAGAGAAAGTGCTTCCAGGACGAAGTAAAACTGAAGTTCATCAGATCCAAACCACTGTTACATGAAATGTTAAAGGGACTTGTTTAGGAGAAAGAGGATCAAAACTATGAACATTAAAATGAAAACTGTATCACAACAACAAACAACAGAAGCTAGGGAACCGAAACAAAGACAAACTAAGTAGGCAACGAGAGTGTGAACAGAATTATAGGTATGGGGAACATTATGAGGGGAGGTCAGCAGGGAGAGGGAAGGGGGGAAAGGGAAGGATATGGTACAGGAATTACAAAGCATAGTAGGAGGGAGTGGAGTAGATAGGAAGATGTTGAGAAGAACTATATGCACAACCAAAGGGCATGGACTAACGGGAGGGACAACTGGAGGGAGGGATGTCACTGGGTGGAGGGGAACAAAGGGAAAAGAAATTGGGACAACTCTAACAGCATAATGAAGCATATTTTTAAAAATTACAATAGAAATCCAAACAAATATTGCCCCCAGTCTTAACATCTGATTCAGTGTTTTTATTTTTTTCTATAACCTCCTAGTCTTTATCCATTTGCATATACAAATGTACATATTTGAGTAAGTATATAGGTGAGCATTTGTATTCTGAATTTTTCTCAACTTTATTGTATGCTTTCTTCATTTTCCTATGATTTTTTGTTCTTGCCTCCCTTTCTACCTTCCTCAACCCACCCTCCTTCCTGCCTTCTCTGCACTTTCATTGTGCTCAGATATATAAGGGAGAGGTTTTTGCTTGACTGATCCTTTTAAAAGCACTATAATTATACATATCACATTGCTTTATCTGCAATTTGCCTCTGTAACTTAACACTGCATCATGAACCTCTCTCCAGTTCAACAGCTAACTAGTTAGCTAACTTGGCTTTTTTTGTTGTTGCATAATATTCCATAGTACAGATGGACCCTGTTAATTTAATCATTTCCTAGTTGTTAAACCTTCAGGTTGTTGCCAGTTTTTCACCACTGCAAACAATAAACACCCTTGTTCATACAATCTTGCAATCTGTTACTTTTTTTTCTGTGGAATAAATTTATACAGGCAAAATTTCTGGAATAAATTTTTCCTGACATACTAGATTATGTTCACATGGGTGGAGCAATTCCCTTTGCCACCTGCAGTGTATGGCATTAACTTGCAAGAGTTGCTATGTCATTTAAGTATGAGAAGCTGCCTTTTCTACAAGTGCTGCTTGAGCATCTTCTCCCCTTTGCCGATGACACATCTAATGCTTTCCAAGTAATTTCTAACCACAGGACCATTTGAAATTCCTAAAACTATGAGTAATTCCCATTCTAAACCTGGTCCTTGGCCCAGAACATCTGGATGAGAAGCCTGGGAAGCAGGCAGCATGTGTGCAGGCTTCGTAATCACCAGGTGGTGTGTTTGCACAACTCTGCAATCTTCAACGGCCGGGGGAAGCATACTGTTTAGTTTTTTAATGAATCTATAGTAAAATTACACATGCAAGTATTTGCCAGTGAGAATGCCCTCTAGGTCATAAAGACCAAAAGGAACAGGAATCAAGCATACTTGGTTAAAGTAGTCCACACTGCCCCTGAGCCAGCATCTCCCTGGAGCCCCTTGCACCCTACCTTGCTTAAGATGTGCCTGGTAATGTTTAAACAACCCACCCTGTGGTCCTATTGATATGTGTCCCACGTAGTGGCCATTAGTTTGTCTTGAGCTGCCCACACTTCCTCAAGCTTTCTGATAACAAATGACTGACCTGAAACAGTGGCCTATTAGGTCAGGGACTCCTGATCCTTCTTTGTACCTGCAGTTTGGTCACATCTTGCATCTCCACCCAACACTTTTTCTTCATGTGTTGCATATGTCTGGACAGAGACACCCTAAGATGTCCACATGTTGCTGCAGGGCACATTATGGAGTCTGCTAGGGTATCAACTGAAATGTTGACAGCAGGATCCATGTGCCCACATGTGAGCAGTGATAACACATAGGCAGACCACACATGCTGGGCAAGTAATCAAGAAGACACACAGATATGGTATCACAACAAGTTTCAGTTTCCCCAGCTGAAAGCTTAGATGCTGCTCTGTTGAAGAGCAGACCTCTGGCAAGCCCAGCTCATGCCAGCAGCCATGAGTTTGTTCTCTCTACCCCAAGACTATGCCATCAGACACAGCACAGGACTTGTTTTTCTCTTACCTTCACTGCTGACAGAACACCTGTTCTCAGGTGGGTACCATATTCCCTGGTGGAAGAGAAAGGAGTCAAACTCCCATGACATTGGGAAAGATATGCACCTGCAAAATGGGAAGAAATCAGACATTCCTTGAAATATGGGAATAAGATACTATGCCTCTCAGGCATATCTAAGCCCATCCCAGACCCTTGAAAGTCTCCTCCAGAAAAACAGACTCTGCATGTTTCCCTTGACAAATGGGAGCTGCGAGGGAGGAAGAAATTTTACTCTATACTTCTAAGTTCTTCTGGCTGATCTAATCATTAAATCTACATGAGACAGATTAGATTAACAAAGAGAACATAACCAAATTTAATATTTGTATGTACAGAAACCGCACATACATGAGAAAATCAGAGGTCCCACATACATAAGATGTTCAGAGAGAGAAAGAGCAAATGAAGTATATATGACATCCTGATCTAGGGGTAAGATAAGGTGCCTTGAAACTTCAGAGAGGAGAAAATTCATTTGCAGGATGATAAGAAAAGTAGATGTTCAGTAATTAGATGTTTGCCCTGCACTTTAGATAAGATAGGTGATAAAAAATTATTTCTGGGACTTGCAGTCAAGGTGGAGTCATAAGTAGACTGCCTTGCCTCCTTGTGCAACCACAGAATTACAACTAAATCTCAAACAACACCCAGAACCATCAGAAAATTGAGTTATATGGAAGTCCAACAATGAAGGATTTAAAGAAGCCACATTCAGAGTTGCAGAGATGAGCAGAGAGGTGTGGAGATGTGGTGTGGTGCGAAGGGACAGAGGCAGCAACAGAATGGACAGCCCTACATTTACATATGGTAGGTAAAAATCGGGAGGGATACCTTTGGAGCAGTGACCCCAGCCCCAGGCCATACCTCACAGCCCAGAGTTCCAGTGATGGAAACATAAATCCCTATAACTTCTAGCTATAGAAACCAATGGGGGTTGGGGTGGTGGAAGAAACTGCCAGATTTTCAGGAGACTCCGTTTAAAGGGCCCACATGGACTTAGAATGTATGCAAACCCACCACTCTGAGGTTCACCACCAGGGCAACAGCTCATTGCATATGGGAAGTGGGTGAAGTGACTGGAAACAGGGTGAGTGCCTGACAAGCCTCCAGAAGCCAGTCAGCAGCATTGTCCCCTTTCTGAGCCCTCCTCCAACACTGAATCACAAAGTAGTGAAATGGGTTGCCCTGCCCTAGCAATTACCTAAGGCTCTGCCCTTCATAATTTACAACTGCTTTTTTCTACACTAGGCCATGCTACTAAGACAGGGTGTCAAAGAAGCTCTACATAATACACAGAAACAAATACAGGGAGGCTGCCAAATTAAGGATACAAAGCAATATGGCCCAAATGAAAGAACAAAACAAAACCCCAGAAAAAGAACTAAACAAAACAAAGATAGTCAACCTATCAGATGCAGAGTTCAAAACACTGGTGCTCAAGATACTCAAAGAATTCAATGAGTAAAGCAAAAACATAAAGGAAGAAATGAAGTTTACATGAATGGAAATTTAAAAAAAATCTACAGGGACCCATCAGTGGAGGGGAGGAAGCCAGGACTCAAATCAACAATTTGGGACATAAGGAAGAAATAAGCATTCAACTAGAGCAGCAAAAAGAAAACAGAATTCAAAAAATGAGGATAGTATAAGGACCCTCTGAGACACCTCCAAACATACCAACACCCGAATTATAGAGTGCCAGAAAGAGAAGAGGAAGAGCAAGAAATTGAACACTTATGTGAAAAAATAATGAAGGAAAACTTCCCTAAATTGGCAAAGGAAATAGACATACAAGTCCAGGAAGCACAGAGTCCCAAACAAGCTAGACTCAAAGAGGACCACACCAAGACACATCATCATTAAAATGCCAAAGGTTAAAAAGAGAATCTTAAAAGCAGCAGGGGAAAAGAAGAGAGTTACTTACAAGGGGGTGCCTATAAGACTATCTGCTATTTCTCAAAAGAAACTTTGCAGGCAAGAAGGGACTGGCAAGAAGTATTCAAAATGATAAAAAACAAAGATCTACAAACTAGATTACTCTATCCAGCAAAACTATCATTTAGAATGGAAGAACAAATAAAGTGCTTCCCAGACAAGGTAAAGCTAAAGGAGTTCATCATCACCAAGCCATTATTACATGAAATTATTATACAAGCCATTATTTCATTATTACATGAAAGGGACTTATTTAAGAAAAAGAAGAAGATAAAAACTATGAACATTAAAATGGCAGCAAATTCACAACTATGAACAACTGAATCTTAAAAAACAAGCTAAGCAAACAATGAGAACAGGAACAGAATCATAGATATGGAGATCATTTGGAGGGTTACCCGCTAGGAAGGGGGAGGGGAAGAAAGGGGGAAAAGGTGCAGGGATTAAGAAGCATAAATTGGTAGGTACAAAATAGACAGGGGGATGTTGAGAATAATATAGGAAATGGAGAAGCCAAAGAACTTATATGCAAGACATATGCATGGACATGAACTAGGGGAGGGTTGCTGGAGGGAAGTGGGGTACTGGGTGGATGGGGACAGAAGGAGAAATATTGGGACAACTGTAATAGCACAATCAATAAAAAATAATTTCTAAAAATTTATTTCTGGTAATAATCATTATTATGGACAAGTCCCCAAATTTAAAGTCTATAAGGGAGAGGTAAAAGTTTGTCCTGAGCCTGCAGGGTCTCAATTGCCCTCAGCTAAAAATAATCCACATGCGAAAGTAGTACATTTTGGGGAGGTCTGATCTAAACCCCTTCAGAGCCTACACATGGGCCCGTGGGAGGCTTTGTACTAAAATAGTTCCCATGCAATGACCACATTCCTTTTAAAGGAGCCTTCCTGATGGTTGCACCCAGCCCAAAGCTGACCCCCCAGAAGAACTTACCCTCCAACACTTAAGTGTCACTGCGTCCCCAAGGTGCTTCCCTCTACACTGGTCTGAATTTCTTATCTCCATCCAACCACTCACCCAGGCTGTCCTTGGAATTCCCTGATCTTATTTTAATGCAAATATTTTTGTGGGAAAGGATAGCCTTCTGAAACAATACAGATTGTTTTAACTCTAACAGGCTTGGCCATAACTTCTAAAAGGAAATTGGCAGAGGGCCAGAGAGGAATTCAAGGGAGCTGGAAACAGGTCAGGGCCAGAGCACCTAACACAGCTGGTCTTCCTGAATGGAGGGTGGTGGGCAAGGGTGGGAGGTTATGGGGAGGGGGGCGCAGGAGAAGCCCACCCTCAGAGAGAATTACTCATTTGGGCTCAGCAGAGGTAATTTCAGCATCCAACAAGGTGGGTGTTATGCCCCCAGGGCTCTGGGCTTAAGAAACAACACCAAGGAGAGATTTTCAAGGGCTGAGCAGAGGGGAAGGTCCAGAGTACAGTCCTGGCTAAGCAAGAACCACATCAGTTGTGTTGTACTTGAATTTCCAAATCCATAATTAAGGTTTTTAATTTTTTTGTAACTGGCTCTTTTGACTAAGGGCTACTTAGCAATCAAGAACAAAAATAAAGGAGCTTATGGCATCTGTGATATTGCGATTTATAAGAAATATATATATGGCCATTCAGATAACCAAAATATATTTCTCATACATATTTGGTCTTCATCCATAGTTCCTGGCTCAGCAAAATAAGACCAATGGGAGAATCTTTTGTTATAATATAGTACTTGGTCTCTTATCCTCAGTTCCTGCGATCATTTCAGAGCCATAAAAGTGAAATGGGTATCTCATTATTCATAACAAGCCCCTTTCCAACACTACTGGGTTATATTAATGAGGTGACTTTTGGAAAGCACCTAAGGATGGGAGATGTTTGCCAAGGGGATCAACCGAGAACAGAGGGTTGGAACTTTCAGTCCCACCCACTGATATCCAGGGAGAGGAGAGGGAGAGGAGGTTGAATCAATCATCAGTGGCCAATGATTTAATCAATTATACCTATGCAGTGAAGTCACCATACAAACCCAAAAGAATGGGGTTTGAGGAGCTGCTGGTCGGTGAACAGGTGAATGTTTGGGAGAGTGGTGCTCTCAGAGATAGCATGGAAGTTTCGTGCCCTTCCCCATGTCTTGTTGTATGCATCTCTCCCATCTGGCTATTCTTGAGTTATATCCTTTTATAATAAACCAATAATATAGAAGTAAATGTTTCTCTGTGTTCTCTGTGAGGCGCTCTAGTAATGGAGTCCAAAGAGGGGTCATTGGAAGCTCAGATCTACATTCTGCTCTGGACTGGGAACTGGTGTCTGAGAAGGGGCAGGGCAGGAGGTCTTGTAAGACTGAGCCCTTAACCTGTGGAATATGGTGCTCTCTCCAGGTAGGTAGTGTCAGGATTGAATTGAATGACAGGTAACCAGCTGGTGTCAGAGAATGGCTTGGATGTGTGAGAAAAAACCCATACACATTAAAACCCTTTTAACATCTCTTAAATGTCATTTATCCCTCCTTATGCCTAAGCCAAACCCCATCACCAGCTCTGTTGCTCTGGGAAAAAAACACAGGGGAGCAGTAGGCAAAGATTGGTGGGTTCTTCTCAGCTTTTGGCCCACATGGCAGAGCCAAAGGACAGAGGACCTCCCACCCACCCAAAGTTAAAGGGCTCTTCTTGGTTCATTGTCACAAAAGCCGAGGCTAAAAAGGCCCTCATGAAATCTCAAACTTAGTGTGATCTGCAGACTTGTTCCATCTCAAACAGAAGCTGGTGACCTGTGCAGACAGATGCTTCCAGAAGTCCATATTCCAGAGTCTCTCTCCCGGCAGGGCCTGAGCCAGTCTGCAGGGCCTCCACATCTCTATTTCAAGGTCATTGGCCCTCTGCCTTAGCAGATGACTTTTCTTGGAATTACAAATAATTTGTCTTCTAGACACCGTTTCAGCTCCTAACTTAAGTGCAACATTTTGGCTAATGTTGCCTCATCTTAGGCATTTTGGGGTTAGTTCATGCCTTCATTCAACAAACTCACATTGAGTTTCTACTCTGTGTCAGGCTACTCCATTTTGAAGCAATAATGGTGGACAAGAAAAGCAATGTGCTTGCTGTTAAGATGTTTACATTCTGCTGATATACATGTGTGTGCACATATACAGAGGGGTGCTAGTGTGCTAGTTTAACAGCTCTCTGGGTAGGGGAAGCCCTGATTGGTACCATTTGCCAATTTTTACGATATAAATAGTAACCTTGTATTCTGTGCCCAGGTCTTAATTTGTAAAGGTGACTAAGGGATGACACAAAGAGGCCAATACCATTGAAAGAAAAGTTTGATGTTACTCAGTTCTCCTAGAGATGAGAGGCATGGCAAGTCATGCAGGGGGCCACACATGGAACCTCAGGGAGAGCCTCAGCCAGAAGCCTTTATTGGGCTTTCCATGGGGAGGGCAAGGCAGGGTAGAGTAAACAGTTCAGGATTGGCTAATGTGAGTAATTCCAGCAGGTTTTGGGTTATAGTGATAGTCTTTCATTTTCTGGACCTGGCCCTTTAAAGCAGAGAACTATTGCCTCCTGAGGCACCTGGGCCTGATATTGGAGATCAGGCTCTGGCACTGGCTCATTTGCATATAAAGGCAGGCTCTTTACCCTCTAAATATTGGTTGGCCCTGATATGAGTAGTTTCTCCCCAGCCAGAAAGACTTTTAAGAGGTCAAAACATCACAAAATACAGAAGATGAGACTCATGATGAATACACCTGGCTAATTTCACCTGCCTGACTGTGAAGGTAGAAGCTATGAACACAATCCTCTTGGGAGCCTATGAGACAGACCCAGCACAACTAATTTAACTGTTTGCTTTGTAAGCTTTTACACATATTCATTCATTCTATAGACAATTAGTATAGCCCTTTCCAATTAGAGCTGAAGCCCTGTCAAGTAGGGGCTTATAGCCAGATCAAGATTGCCCTGCAGACCTCCCACTCCACATGCAGTGACTTGGTGGACACCCCGCAGTAAGTACATGGGCCCCAGGAAGAGCCAAGGACAGAGCAGAGATAGCGCCCGAGGCTGCTGCTGGAGTTCAGGATCAGTGAGCAGTAAATCTTTATGGACTTCCTATTACATGCCTGACCATCTGCAGGCTCTGCAGATACTACAGTGAATGAGTAACCCCCATGGCCTTCAAGGTGCTTGTAGTGTGATGGGGAAGACACGGATAATGAGCGTGCCGTGTGAGAGAATGCTGTGCCGGCCATGGGCGCGAGCAAGAAAGGTTTTCCAGAGAGACCACATCCGAAAGGATGAACAGGAATGCCCAGGTGGAGAAAGTAGGAAAGGGGCAGTATCCCTGAAGAAAAAGAGAAGATCCAGGTACAGTCAAAGAGCTGCAAGCGGCTCAGCCCAGCAGGGACATGGGGGCGTGGGAAGGACAGTGATGCCATGCAGCTGGAGAACGGACAGGGCAAGACCAGCAACAATCCCTCCCTCTGTTGACCCTGTGTCCTATAGGGCAGCACTTCCCAAGCTCTAATGGCACGCAAATTCCTTGGGGATCTTAGTTAAGTCGGATTCAACTTTAGCAGGTTTAGGGCAGCCTGAGATTCTGCAGTCCTAACAAGGTGATGCCGACACTGCTGGTCCATGGGCCACATGTTGAGGAGCGACGGTGTAGGTAAGAGGGAAGCACTGAAGGGGGGGATTCCTGGGTCTCCTAAAAGAGCTCCTTATATCTCCATCCATGGCGTAGCAACATTATATATGTGGATCAAAGTAATCTAGGATGATTGTCTTTGCCTTCCCACTCCAGTAAAAATCTGAGTACTACAGAGATTACCTGTACTGCATAAAAGGCAGAGAAAAGAATTGTTGAGAGATGTGGCAGGTTTCTGAGAACATCCTTCAGATGTATCAGAAACAAGACAGGCTGCAAACATTTCTGGCTCTAGAAGGAAAGCAGAATATATTGATCCCTGTGGTCTGTTTCGCATCGACTGTTCTTTGTTTCGGAGGGTCCTCCACATCAATTCCAAATCCTTTAAGGACATTCTGCCATGTGCAGAGTCATGGCACCTCAACAAGGGCAGGTGGTCGTTTATAACCAGCCCTGCCCTGTTCTCCAAGCTCACCTTCCATAACCCCCAACATACATCTTACAGCCTCACCTTGTTGCCATACCCTCTAAGCCCTTCCCCACTCCCTGCAGAATTCCTACTCACAGGTAAGGACCAGCTCAGACATGACCTCCAGGTGACCCGTCTTAAGATTCTGGGTGAAATAACTTGCCTCCTTGTCACTGCGTGACATAATTATTCATTTACGTGTATATCTTCCATAATGTCCTGAGAGCACCTCCAAATGTAATGATGTGTTTTGGTCACCTTGTGTTCCTCTACATAGCAGCTGCCCCAAACTACCTGCAGGGACTGGGGCCCCTCAGGATGGGGTACTCAGCACCTCTACACCTGCCTGACTCCCGAATTCCACTGCCCCTGAATCTCTTTCCTTCCATGAAGATCCTATGCCTTTGTCTTGGAAGCACTAACTGGCTCTGACATGCCTTAGAGAGGTTGTTCCTTCACTGCTCTTCAAACCCACTTTCCAGGTCTGGCCTTTGTTGATGGGAGGGTCTCAGCCAACTCCAACTGCCTCTAACTCAACACTTGTTTTGAGGAGCCCCGGCCTCCCAAGAGCAGCAATATAGTCTTCTGTTAGGTCTTCCTAGAGCCACAGGAGGAATCGATGTTCCAGCATCCGCCAGCAGGCGGCAGAGCAGAAACACACACTAGGCCCTTTTTCCAAAGGCAATCTTCCCTGTTGTTTTCTATCTCTGACTCTATGAAAGGGACTGCCTTATGACCCAACCATTCCACTTCTGGGAATATATCCAAAGAAACCAGAAAGAATCATGCACCTCCATTTCACTGCAGTATTATTTACAATACTCAAGATTTGGAAGCAGCCCAAATGCTCATTAGTAGATCAAGTAGATAAAAAAAGCTATGGAATACTTACACAATGAAATATTATTCGGCCATAAAAAAAAAAAAAAAAAAAAAGGTAATCTTACCTTTCAGAACAGCATGTATGGAACTGGAGAGTATTATGCTAAGTGAAATAAGCCAGTCAGAGAAAGACAAATACCATGTGATTTTACTTATATGTGGAACCTAATAAATAAAATAAACAAACAAACAAAATAGGAACAGTCATAAAAACAGAGAACAGACTGATAGCAGTTAGAGGGGAGAGGTTGGAGGACTGGGTGAAAAAGGTAAAGGGATTAAGCAAAAATAAAACAAAAACAAAAATACCTCATAGACACAGACAATGGTATGGTGATTACCAGAGGGAAAGAGGGATGGGGGGAGGTAGGGTGACAGAAGGAGACTTGGGATGATGAACACACATTACAATATACAGATGGTGTATTATCAAATTGTACACTTGAAACCTATATAATTTAATTAACTAATATTGCCTCAATAAATTCAAGAAAAACTGAAGATGGCTTGAGCCATTCCTCAGATTCTGTGTCCAGCTGGACTCTTCTCTTATCATTTATTTCTATTAAATTAGAAAACCCTAAATCACTTCCTAGATTGTTTGGAAAGGCAGCAAGCTCTGTCAGTCAGTTCTGAATATTTGAATCAAATGTGAGCCAGAAACTGTGGTGTTTTCTTTCAGTGTTATTAGATCTGAGTCAGCAAGATTTTTATTTTTATTTTTTGGCCTGTTGACATACAAAAGTAGAAATGCTGAATATTATATTTAAGCTGGGTTACCTTTTATTGAGGTATAATTGGCATATAAAATTATAAGATATTTAAAGTGTGCATAGTGGTAATTTGCTACATGTATACATTGTCAAGGAATTCCTCAGATAGTTAATTAATACATCCATCACCTCATATATTTATTTTCTTTTATTTTGGTAAGAACATTCAAGTTCTACTTTCTTAGTGAAATTCAATTATACAATAGTGTTGTCAACTCTCGTCACCATGCTTTTACATTAGCTCCTCAGACCTTATTCACTTTATAGCTGAAAGTTTGTGCCCTTTTACCAACCTCTCTGACTATTTTCCCCACCCCCAGCCCCAGAAACAAGTGAGTTTCAAATCCTCTCTGATGCCTTGAGTTCTAGAAAGTACTTCTTCATATTTCATTGGTGTGCTTGGACATGCCTTTTAAATATGATTTTAAAATGTACTATCGATTTCTTTCTCTGATGACTGAAAAGAATTATCTGACGTTGGGAAAGAGTCAAACCCTCCATGTTTAACCATTTGCATCACGGTGCGGTTTTCTTAAGAAATATTATTGGAGCACTTTATTGAGTGCTTAGTATGTGCCAGGCCCTGTTACAAGAAGTTCCCTGTAGTTGTTTTAACTCTCACAATGCTATCACGCAGGCACTATAATTATCCTCATTTTACAGAACGGGAGGCTGAGGCTTAGGGACCAGGCAGGATTGCTGTAAGCATAGGACCCAGGCAGTCAGTCTGGCTTCAAAGGCTATACTTTAACCTCCACATCTTGTTGTCTCCTTTAAATAAGTTTTAGTGTTTTTGTAGTTTTCATCAACAAGGTCATTTCTTGCTGCTGGAGTCTTCAACTGAAGGTCATGGCCCTCGTGTAGGGGCAGGGGGGAGGGGGCCTGCATCCCAGCTCTGTATCATCATAATACCCACCCAAAGCAAGATCATGTGGGGACGGCATTCCTGGTCCCAGGTGTCCCACAAAAAGCTTTGGAAATCCTGGGGCCTGCGATGATGTTTTCTGTTTATGGGTCATATAAACAATCCCACTCCCTGCTCGGTACCCAGATTTTCCTCTCTTTTTACCACTTTTTTTTTTTTTTTTTTTTTTTTGAGGCAAGAGGACCCCCCAGGACCTCTCCTTCTTTCATTTAGGCATTTCCAGTTCACAGGAGACCTGGCCCAGTCTGGCTGAGGATGGACTGGGCTGTTTCACTGAGAAGCGCTTGCTGCAGCTCTGAAGGAAGCCCCTGCCTTCTTGGGGCACCTTCTTCAGACACTGACTGAAGAGATGGGGCTGGGGCCGCTGGAGCTCAAGAGCAGCAGCTCATCCAGCTTTGAAACAACACTGACTCTCCCTCAGTTAGAAAGCCGAATGGAGCCTGGATTCCTACAGACCTCTGTTCCAATCCTAGGTAGAGAGACCCATGAGAAAGGAGCATCAGGTCCGCCAAAAGACACGAGAATGTTCACAGCCACGCTGTTCATAGTAGCCGCAAACTGGTAACAACTTGGGCAACAGGAGGACAGAGCCTCTGCAGTGGCCTCCAGGCTGGGCTGAGAGCATGCAACCAGTGACCATAGGAAGGTCCATAGACACATATGAGAGAAAAGCAAGAGCTGCTTGCCTGGAGCTCTCCCCTCTCATTTAGGAAACGAGGAACCAGAGAGCCATAGAAGCTGAGCAAGTCAAGTTCATGGACTTCGCTCCCTTTTTTAGCGCACTGTCCCTCTCTTTGCACTCCCATAATGCAGGGGAGCCTCGTCCCCACCCCACCCCGCTCCAAGGCATTTCCTACAGGCAACGATCCATGAGAATGAATCGGAACAGCTTCAGTCAGCAAAAATGGCAGATGAGGATGAAGATGGTCCAGAGGAAGCAGCCCCGCAGGCTCTCCTGAGCACTGGGACAGCTCCATTGTTCTCCGCAAGGCTCAGAGGTGTCCGGGACACCCTGGGGGCCAGCCGAAGGAAGCTTTGGCTCCGGTTTTTGTCATCTCTTCCTGCTGCTGGGAAGAATGGGAGCAGGCAGGAAGGGAAACCAAGCGAACAAAGAGCCAGAAGAAAATCAGAGGTTGCCTGGGGAGAAGTTACAGCTGGCCTGGGAGCCACCTGGGTGAGAACGAGCCACTGCCTGTGACATGCCTAAAGGTCCCAGAGAGCCCCACGCTGCCACCACCAAACCAGCTCTAACCCAGAATCTGACTTTCAGATCTCAAAAGGGACTTAAAACAGTTTTAAAATTTTGAGCTTTTCAATATGTATTTAAAACAAAACTCATGTTAAAAAGCAAAAACAAACACAAAAGCCCTAACCAGTGTGGCTCATTTGGTTGGGAATTTTCCTGCAAAGCGAGGGGTCACTGGTTAGATTCCTGATAGGGCATGTACCTGGGTTGTGGGTTCAGTCCCTGGTAGGCAATCATCTGATGTTTCTCTCCCTCTCTTTCTCCCCCTCTTTCCCTCTTACTAAAATAAATAAATAAATAAAATTGTTTTAAAAAAATACAAAACAAACAAACCCTTTTATGTTAATATTATCAGCCAAGAAAGAGGTTTCTGAATTAGCCACCACCCAGAGATGCGAACAAAGATGAGCCTGCAAGCTGGGGTTGGGGGTGTGGGTACGAGGATCCTGAGACATTTATGACACAAGACAACATGCGAGGTACTCAGGGGCCTTGAGAATCCAGGTATCCAATTCATGGTGCCAGAGAATAGAGGGGCCATTGCTCAGATCTGAATGAGCAACCTGTGAAAGCCTTAAAAAGGCAACTCCAACACCATTTTCCTGGGGTCCTCCCCTGGGGCATGGCCAACACAGAGACTGCAGATCCCTCTGCTCCTCTTACCAGCTGTGTGTGCCCTTGAGCAAGTCATTGATCCCTGTGGTGTCTCTGTTTCCTCATCTGTAAAGTGAAGATAATGACCTATCTCATGAGGTTGGTGTGAGAATGCCAAGTACTTAGGGCAGTGCCCAGGACATAGGAAGCACTCAACAAATATTAGTGATTACAGGCTGCTATTACTTCTGCAAGCTCACTCAAATGCCACATCATACTCAGGATCTACCTTCCTTTCTCTCCTCTATGATCCCAGGAATAGCTGAGTTGGGGGAAGGAATTGGTAGTTGATGGTAGTTTTCATCATACTCCAAACCAGAAGTCTTGGTCCTATAACATCTATTCTAAAAATGCATTATTAATCCACACACTTTTCAGCACTGCCACTTCTGCCACATGGCCTGGCTGCTATCACCTCATCTGGATGTCTACAACAGGCTCCTAGCTGGTATTCCTGCCTCTGTTCACAAGGGAACAAGGATGGTCTATTAAAAGCATAAAATGGAAAATGGAGCTCTCTCTCTCTCTCTCTCTCTCTCTCTCTCTCTCTCTCTCTCTCGCTCTCTTGCTCTCTCTCTTCCTCTCCTCCTTTTAAAAGCTTCTTAGTGTACCACAAATAAATTCCAAACTCCTTACACAGGCCTCAAAAGCTCTGCACCTCTCTTTAACTTCATCCTGGCCCCTCTGTCCCTTACTCTCTTTCAGCCACTGAAGTCTTCTGTTGGCTCTGAAACACAAGTTCTCTTGGGATCTTTGTTTTTTCTTACTCCTCTCCCTTCATCATGTGGGAAACTCATTCTTAACCTCCAGTCACAGCCTATATGTCAGCTCTTCACCATTATGCATAAAGTAGTTTCTTTCTGCTGCATCTGTCTCAGGTTCTTAATTTCTTCTAAGCACTTGTATCCATCAGCTATTGCTGTGTAACAAAGCACTTCAAAACTCCATGGCTTAAAACCACTATCCTGTATTATCATAGCTCACATCTACAGGTTGGCTTGGGTTCAGCTGATCTAGACTGGGCTAGCTAGACAGCTAAGCTCCTCATGGGAGGGCTGAGGGTTAGTTAGGGGCAGCTCTGATCCACATGTCTCTTGTCCTCCTGCTGGAACCAAATTGGGCATATTTCCTCATGGCAATGGTAGAGGAGCAGTAGAACCAGAAGAAATGTATAAGATCTCTTCAGATTTAGGATCAAAACTGACAGACTGTCACTTCTATCCACATACCATTGGCCAAAGCAAGTCTTGTGATCAAGCCCAAAGTCAAGGAGTAGAGAAGCGTCCTCCACCTATAATGAGTCCAGGAAGGCATGTGGATGCATGAAGGGATGAAGGCTCTGGGCAGTCCTTCAAATGATTTGTGATGAATATTTTGAATTCTCCCTCTCCACTAGAAAGTAAGCTCTGAGCAATCAAGGAACTTGTCTGTCTTATTATCTTTACTGATATCCCCAGCACCTACAATAGTGTCGGGCATGTGACAGATGTACTACCAGTCCCTTATTGTGCATTTGAATGAATTTCTGAACCAAAAATCCATGTTGGAGCCCAAGCAATGGTCCTATAAAGCCATCATGACAGTTGGATTTTTGGAAATGGCTTTTGCTAGAGATTGACTCAGACACAGACAAACTTTTGCTTAACAATGGACTCTTATTAATCATGTGCAATTTCACACCTGCTTGTTAGTGATTGCTTTGGACATGGCCTGAAAATTACAACAGCCACCCTGTGGTCCAGAATGGTGTAAAAAGCCCAGGAAATGGCTCTGACAAGGACAAAGACCATCAGGGCATTCTCTACCCTGGACATGGCAGAACAGATAAAGAAGTTCAGAGTAGGACCCAGCCCTAAGCTTCCCTGGTCCCAAACCTGTTTATCCTTTTGAGAAAGGAGTAAGAGGGGATCAGAAGATAGTCAGAGGTGAGTTATAAAGGCTGATTGATGGTCTTCCTTTGGAGCCTCCAAGGACAATGGGGCTGATGAGAGGTTAACTGCCATGGAAGGCACCCAGGAGCATGTGAAAATCCGCAACGTTTGCAGAGAGTAGGCCCTGTCTAGCTGGTGGACACACCCTATAACTTTGGACAAGGGTGCTGACCTCTCTGTGCTTCAGTGTCCCCATATGAAACATAACAGTGAGATCCTCGTCAATCCAAAGGACAGCTGAGCAAATCCAGGGAGATGCACATGGAGAATGAAGCCGATGCCTCTATTGGAAATCACCGGTCCACATCCAGGTTCAAAACCAGTGCTCCTCAAGCTTTTCAGACTGGACACCTGCTCAGTGAGCATTCTCAATATGTGCTGATATTTGCTTATAAATTGTATACATGTACTTTTAAATATCATCAGTTTTAGTGGTCTATCTTCTCTGCCTCTTGCACTTGCATTATTTTTAAATTACAGTATTCCCTCACTTATCACGGGTTTACGTTGTAACCGCCCCCACCCCACCCCCCGCACCGCGATAGGTGAAAATCCTCAAAGTAGGAACCTTACATTTATTTTAGTATTTATATATATTTTAAGGTTCTATAAATCCTTCCCACACACTTATAAACTGTTCCCAGTCTCTTATTAACCTTTCCCACTCCCTTAGTAACCTTTTCCACACTTTTATAAACACAACTTATGTTCTTAAACATATTCAACACTCTTAAACCTGTGTAACTTTAACAACATACATATACAGTATCGCAAAATCCCGCAACATAGCAAAAAATCCGCGATAAATAATTAAATATTTTTTTAAATCCCGCGATACAGTGAGGTCGCGATAAGTGAACCGCGATATAGAGAGGGACTACTGTATATTTTTGCAGTAATTGTTAAGCTTCCTGGGATTTTTGTGAGGGCTTTAGTCTAAGTAAAACTAAAAAGTAATAGTTGCTGATGTTCATATAGTCCCCACCAAAGCACTTTTCTAAATGTCTAGAAGCATTCAGTCCCTGCAGCAGCCCCATGCTATGAGTCCTAATATTTTCCCCATTAACCTGTTGATGAAATGGAGGTGGGCAGAGAGTAATTCAGGGCTCACATCAGTGGAACAAGGATTGGAACCTCAGTAGTCTGGCTCAGAAATCATCAAAGGACACCAGGGATGTGTCAAAATCTTCATGTACACAGCACTGAACCCAGGGAAGCTTTCACCAGCAGCTTCTCCAAGGTAAGAGGCTCTCATGCATCCTCAGGGCACATCTTCCCTATGTAACATGATACACAAGCCACTAAGGTCAAAATTTCACTATTTTTAATATTTTAAAAATTCAATTATTTCCATTAAAATAGAGGTTGTAGTCTTTTCCCACCCCGCTTTTGACAGCCTGCCACTGCTCAGAAGAGATGAGAGTGGAAGTAGCACAGCATCTACACCACCAGAGGGCGCCCTAAACCACGGACTCTGATGGGCCAGGGACTAACCTCCCAGGAGGAACCTGAACGTCTGGAGCAAGCAAGGTCTTCTGCAGAGCTCGCTTTTGACATTCTCATTAGCCATCAATTTGAAAGATGGTCCTGTCTTTCTTGACCCTCAACCCTTCTCAGGACTGGGCCTGGGATGTGGAGGTGAGCTGTGGCACTCAGCTAAACAGGGGTAGGACAGTGACCCTAAAATTCTCAGTCACAGAGCTAGAAGGTACCAAGAGGAGACGATAGCTCGTCCTCTGCCTCCACACCTACCACCTCCTGGAGATAGGTTTTTAAAGACTTTCTTCATGGTGTCAGGGGGAAGTATCTGTGAGGACATTCTACTTAAAGAGAAGTCTATCTTAAAAGATGCCCTTCCTACACACAAACTCTAGCTCACACACTCATGCTTCACCTGAACGTTCCAAGGTTAATATGAATGACATTGGCTTTTGGACAGAGTTTGACCTCCCCAACCATGACTTTCCAAGATGGCGTTCTCAGGTGGGTCGAGGCAGGATAGGGGAGAGGTGAGGCAGAGGCAGAGGCAGAGGCAGGAAGAGTGTCACTCACCCCAGGGGTACCTGCATCTTGAATTCCCTTCCACCAAGAGGACAATGCCTAACCCCACGGAATCCGCTGGGTGAGCTTGCAGCATTTAAGTCAGAGGCTACATGCTCATACAAATGGAAAGACCATTCATTTATTCATTCGCTGCAACCAAGAAGGACATCTTGAACATGAGGGAGACAGCAGTGAAGAAGACAGACAAGATCTCTGTTTTATGGGGGCTCCCACTGTAGAAGGGGAGACAGAAAACAAATTAAACAAAACAGTGCTGGGCAGAGCTGAGTGAATTTGGTGAAATAAGGCAATGTAATAACAAGGCACTGAGGAATGGCTGATTCTTGATTGGGGGATTGTTACACAGGTGTATGCATTTGTTCACACTCTCCAAGCTGTATACTAAAGACAGGTGCAGTTCATTGCATGTAGATTTTAGCTCAATAATGCACTTTTTTAAATAATGAAGAGCGATGGGGAAGGAGGACATTACTAGGGTGATCAAGAATGTCCTCTTTACAGAAGGGACATTTGAGCTGAGACTTGAAAAATAAAAATGAGGTAGCCATGGCAAAATGCCTGGTGTCTTTTCTTGCAGCACCTTGGCAGGAAGAGAAACTGTTCAAAAGGCCCAGGCTAAGAATGTGTTGAGTGCATGGGAGGCAGGTGAGTGAAAGGAACAGAAGTGGGTATGTGAGTTGAGGTGGAGGAGGAAGCCAGGGGCTGATGCTGAGAGCATCGAAGACTGTATAGAAGTTCATTCTAAGTGCAGTTGGAAGCCATTGGGAGACCAGGTGGAGGAAGGATAGAGCTCCCTAACCTGATGGACCATGGGGACACCTCCCGGTGGAGCCTAAGGAACAGGGAAAATAAAACAGCTAACTGAGGACTGGTGGTAGGAGTGGCCTAAGTGGGTGAACAACTGGAATCCAGGTTGTCCAGGGAGGACACTGTGGCCACAGGTGGAAAAAACATCAGGGAACAGGAAGGACTTAGAAGTCAGGAAGAGCCAGCATCACTTAGAAGGCCCCAAGTGTTCATCAAGGGGGCACCAATGTCTGCCCCTCAAAGGAGCCCCAAGCACACAAGCAAAACGTGAGGCAGAAGGAAAGAGACTAGGCTGAACGCCATCAGCAGGGAGGGCACTGCCCAACCACTGGCCTGAGCTCTGTGGTGCCCCTGCCTATGAGCTCACAGGCCATCCTGTGGACACAGCCTAAGGAAGCCCAGTGTTCCAGGGAGCAGATGCCAGGTTGGTCCACATGGAGCATAAATTAAGCCCTGAGTCTATAGGGCAAAGTATTTCTGTAATATGGGCAGGAGGCCGAAAACTCAGCAGTGTGTCCCCCAAATACCTCCACTTGTTATTTCTGCCTGGCAGATACCTTTGGGTCAATAGCTGTGTGCTCTGAGAAGAATGAAGGAAATCAACTCAAAGCTGCCCCCAAACACCCAGTGGCCAGGACTCTTTAGAGAAGGAAAAGCGAGTGAAATATCTGAGATGGGGCCAGCTGCCGTCATCTGAGAATAGAGACTCATCCAAGGAAGACAAGTTGGAGCCATCACTTGGGCAGGGAGCAAGAAAATAGGGGACCAGTTTTAGCACGCCTTTAAAGCTCACACAGGAGAGGGCTCGGCCTTCGGAATTACCCAGTGGCTCCTGCCCTGGAACATACTGTCTCTCCAGACACACCCTCTTTCTTCTCTCTCTGTGTCTGAAATCTTTATTGTTTCCATTGTTAAATGAAGGACAGCAGGAAAGAACCGAAGCTTCCACAGTTCACTAACTGCTTTGGAATTACTCATAAGCCTATTGCGGCCTTAAGATGGCTTAAAAGGGAATAGTCACTGAGAAGTGAGGGTGCTAAGAGCTATGGGGGTCTAGGGTCAGCCCTGCCTTGGCTAAGAAAAGAAAAATAATTATAGTACAGTACACAGCTTGGCTTTATGAAGTATTTGTAATATAATGTATAGGCTGGACATGGATCCAACCAAAAATTATGATGGGTACAAGAAGGTGAGGAAGGAGATGGAGAAAAACAAGACCCCAGATTAGCAAGTCAGAAAGGGTGACATCAATGAGTTACTTATAGGTAAACTGGAAGACAATAGAGAATCAGCTGAATATGTTAAGTGTTGCGGGGAGCAATGGGATGGAAGCCCAGAAGGAGCAGGAGAGACAGGTTTTTTTGACTGTTTAAACTATGTGCATGTATAGCACTGAAGAAAACAGAAACTGTTTTGAAAAAAGTTAATATCTCACAGGAAAAGACACCATTACCACTGCCCATCCTATCAAAAGGTGACCTTTAACAATTATATATTGTTCCAACCTTTTTCTATATGTTTATATATGGAGTATCTGTGTGTGTGTGTGACACATAAATAATAACATCCTGTCTGTATCTTTTACCAACTTATTGTGTTCACTCAACATTATTTCTTGACACCTACTTTCAGGTAGTGGAATTGATTTTGTGCCAGGTATATGGCCTTTACTATACCCTCTCTACAGATTCTGAGTAAAAAATCTATGGCACACTGAGACAAATCTTTATTACCAGGACTTCAAGCTCCTTTATGTAGTTCACTGAAATCACATTACTACCTTTCAATATCTCCAAGAAAGTATTACAGAGCTTGAATTTGTGGGGGATGCATTTTGGGAACATTTTCCTTGGAGGGATCAAACATTTAATGTCAGGATGCTCAGCAGGATTCACTTACAATATCGTGTATGGATTCTTATGCCTGAGTTGTCTATTACATGGCATTCGGGGGGGTTTTTTTGTTTGTTTGTTTTTCTTTCTTCAATATCCTGAATGTCACACTGGCCTAAAATGCAACTTCATGACTTTAAAGGGAGCTTAAATTTGGTCTTATAAAGCCTAAAATCTGTGTTATTTTTGTCTTAGTTCAGGATGAATTTCAGTGATTACATTGTGAAAAAAATACATGGTACACAGTCCTCAGATGATTTAGGGGCCCCAGGTCAAAAGTGGAATAAACTTCTAAAGGGCAAAGAATGTGTGGTGAGGTTTTATGGTGTTCCACCCCAAGAGAATCAGAGTCGCTGCCATGGTTGGGCTATCTTAGTACTGCTTTATTGTTGTTCAAGGGTTTAAGCTTTAAGGTCAGGATTGTTAAGGTTTAGGGCTCTGAGGATCAAAGTCCAATTTAGGCCCAGGAAAGCCTCGGGGTAATCTCTGTCACTGTTCTCATGCCATTAGGATTATTAGAGTGAGGGCATCCCATCATTAAAGGGATGGGTATAGAGTGAGGGTTCTAGTCAGGGTGTATGTGGGTCAGCTCCAATCTCTTTTCCAGAGTTTAGGGTTCAGGGTAATTAGTTTATGGTAGTTAGACTTTAAGGTTGTCAGTGTCAGTGGAGTCAAGATCATTCATTTTTGTTGGGAACTCATGGCCTTCCAGTTCAGGATAGCTTCCCTGGTTCAGGGTTAAAGCAAAGGTATATAAACAGAAAGCCCTGCTCTTTGGAGTATAAATGTTGAGTCATTGGGGCTTGGGGTAATCGGGGTCAGGACAGGCCACCAACACGGTGTCTGCTCCATTACCTGTTACAGTTTAGGATTGCTGGGTCATTAATGTCAAGTTCATCGGAGTTGTTAGCATTAATGTCATTGAGACTGGGAAAGTCAGGCTCATTAGATCTAGGCCCCAGTGAAATAGATATGGTCAATTTGAGTTTAAAATAATTTTGGATCTAATTGAATTGTTTAGGGAGTCTGAGATCTTAGGTATATTGAGGATCTCCTGGGTCTTTGTGTTTGTTTAAACTGTTGGGGTTTAGAGTCATTTAAAGTAAATTAAGTAGACTTGAATTTTTAAAGCACTTTAAGGAGATATAAGGTTTATAACCTTTTGCAGTCTACTGTGATCCCTAAGGGCAGTTAGGCTTGTTTGAGGTAGTTTAGGGTCATGGGGGATAATTTGGAGCTTTGAGTTTTAAACATCATTTCAGAAACTTGGGGATGTTTGGGGTTGTTTAGGATTTAGGGTTTAGCTTTGTTTAAAATCTTTGAGGACATTTTAGAATATAGGGTAGTTTAGTTCAGTTAGGATCCCTTTGGGTCACCTGGGTTTATGTGGCTTCTAGCCTTGCTGTTTAAAGTGTGGTGTGTGGACCAGCAACAGCACCCCATGGGAAGTTGATAGTAAGGCAGCATCCTAAGCCAGATCTGCTGAATCTGAGCCAACATTTTGAGAAAATGGCCTCCTCCCAAGAATCCCTCTGTTCTAGGAGGATCTGAGGTCATTTGAGATCATTTGAGATCATTGGGGCTTTAGGGTTGTCAGACACATTAGCCACTGGGTCATTGGTATGACTGTGTTCTTAAGAGTCCTTAAAATCAGGCTTTTTTTTTTTCATTCAGGATATTTTATACATCTACAGTTTAAATTGTTTAGGGTACAAAAATAAAAGTCTTTAACAGACTTTTAAGATTAGGTTCTGATGACTTCTGGTCAAGATGGAGGCGTAGACAGACATGCTGCGTCTCCCTCCACAACTAAGAAGGAATACAACTACCTCAAAACTAGAAACAACCAGAAGTTCCAGAAAATCAAACTGCATGGAAGTCCAGCAAACAAAGATATAAAGAAGAAATACTCATCCAGACAGGTAGGAGGAGCAGAGCCAGGGTGGAGAGGACACGGTGTGGTAGCGGTGGCAGCAGCAGGCTGGCAGAAAGTGCAGTCACACGTTTTTAAAAGTCAGGAGGGACACCTGGGGAGCATTCCCAGCTCCTCACCGGACTTCACAGCCCACGGTCTCAGCACCAGGGAAAATCAAGCCTCATTGCTTCTGACTGTGCAGACCAGTGGGGGTTGAGGTGGAGGCAGAAACTGCCAGTCTCAGCAGAGTCCACTTGTTTAAAGGGCCCCCATTGTCCTAGAACCTCCGCAGACCCACCCACTCTGGGAACTACGGCCAGGGCAGCAGCTAGAGGGGCACCAGTCCAGTGTGGAAGTGGGAGAAGTGCCTAGAAAAGGGGTGAGTGCTGGGCAGGCAACATCGTTCCCTCTCGGACCTCTCCCCCACGTATAGCGCCACAATGTGGTGAAACAGGTCTCCCTGTACTGACAAATCCCTAAGACTCCGCCCCTTACAACATAACAGGAGCAACAGCTCTACTGGGGATGCAGAGGCAAACAAACACAGGAGTGTGTCAGAATGAGGAGACAGAGAAGTATAGCCCAAAAGGGGTAATGGATCAAGGTTCCAGTGGGAGAACTAAGCAGTGAGGAGATAGCCAACCTGACAGATGAGGAGATAGACAACCTACCAGACTCAGAGTTCAAAACACGGGTGATAAAAATGCTCACAGACTTGACAGATATGCTTGAGTACGGCAAACGCATAAGAGAAGTGAAGGCTATGCTAAGTAAAACGAAGGAAAATCCACACAAAACCAATGGTGAAGGGAAGGAAACCAGGGTTCAAGTCAATGATTTGGAACATAAGGAAGAAAAAAACAGTCAACCAGTGCATAATGAGAAAGCAAGAATTGAAAAAAATGAGAAAAACGTCCCAAATTTTGCGAAGGAAATGGACATACAGATCCAGGAAGCACGGAGGGTCCCAAGTGAGCTGGACCCAGAGGGGACCACACCAGGATGCATCATGACTGAGATGCCAAAGGTGAAATATAAAGACAGAGTCCTGGGGGCAGCAAGAGAGAGGCAGAGAGTTGCCTACAGGACTATCAGCTAATTTCTCAGAGGATACTTTGCAGGCAGAAAGGGACTGGCAAGCAGTATTCAATGTGATGAAAGGCAACCTGCAATCAGGATTACTCTAATCCAGCAAAGCTATCATTTGGAATGGAAGGGCAGATGAAGTGCTTCCCAGACAAGGTGAAGCTAAAGAAGTTCATCATCACCAGGCCATTATTATATGAAATGTCAAAGGGACTTACTTAAGAAAAAGAAGATAAAAAATATGAACAGTAAAATGAGAACAAACTCACAACTATTAACAACTGAATCTAAAAAATGGAAACAAAGTCCAACTAAGCAAACCAGAATAGGAACAGAATCATAGGTATGGGGATCATTTGGAGGGCTATCAGCTGGGAGCGGGGAGGGGGAGAAATTGGGAAATGGTGCAGGGACTAAGAAGCATAATGGTTGGTACAAAATAGACAGGGGAATGTTACGAATAATATAGGAAAGGGTGAAGCCAAAGAACTTATATGTACAACTCATGGACATGAACTAAGGGTGGTGAGATTGCAGGAGGGAAGGGGGGTACTGGGCAGAGGGGATCAAAGGGGGAAAAAATTGGAACTACTGTAACAACAATCAATAAAATATACTTTAAAAAAAAGATTAGGTTCTCTTGGGGTTTCTTAGAGCTTTTAAAGGATGATTAATATCATTTGGCATCATTTAGTGTACACTGAAGATTATTTAGAGCTTCAAGTCATTTTGAGTAATACATGACTCTTCAGGATCTTTAAGATTGTTTGAAGTCAGGCCATTTTGGGTATTTTGGGATCATAAAGGGTTTAGAAGCATTTGGAGTGATTTATGGCCCATTCAATAGGTTGCAATGATTTGAGGTCATTTTATTGGGAATTACAGGAATAAAGATTTTAAGAAACTTAGGCCAAGACCTTGTGGTTGTCAGTTGTGGTGTTCTTGGCATTTTTTAGATCTTTGTGTATAGGATACACCTGGATACTCATTTGTTCATTCCACAAATATTGTCAAGGTGCCTGCCAAAGGCTAGGCCCTACTCTAGGTGTTGAGGTTACCTTCATGGAGTTTGAGTTCTAATGGAGGAGATAGGTAAATCAACAAATACATTCACACAATGAGAAGTGCTCTGAAGAGAACAGAAGCAGAGAGTAACTCGCAGCAGGGCAGCTGATTGAAGTGGGGTGCTCAGGAAAAACCTCACTAGGAAACAAGAGTTGTATTGAGACCTGAATCAAAAAGGAGCCAAGCATGTGATGTGCTGGGGGAAGAATGTTCCAGAAAGAGAGAATGGTGATTGCCAAGTCGGGCATGTTTGGAAGACAGCAGGCTGAGACCTGAAGGACAGCGACTGTTGAGGAGGCTGGAGGCAATGGCGCCCCAGGAGTAGGTGGGGAGAGACCATTTAGGTCTAAGTAGGCTGGATAAGGACTTAGCACTCTTAAAGTGTCAAGGTCATTCAGGGTCACTGAATATCATATGGATTTTTTATGTTTAGAGTAGGTTCTCTCAAGGTTTCGGGTCCTTGGAAGTGTTAGGAGCCATTAACAAACATTTAAGATCTTTTATGACCACTTAGGAGCTTTTATTGTTGTATAGCATTTTTAAAATTCACTCAGGATCATTTAGCATAATTATTGTTGTTAAGGATTTAGGTTTTAAACTTTTTAAGTTTTACAGTTGTTTAGAACTGTTTAAGGTTATGTAGTACTTGGTGTCATTTAGAGCTTTTTAATTCTATCTTGACTTTCTTAAGGTTATTTATAGCCTTTTTCAATTGGGGTGGTCTTTGAGGGGTATAGCCCTTTGGATGCATGTGCTGCCAAGCTCTGGAAAAACCTCACAGCTTTTAAGTAGTAGCTGCAAGAAAATGACTCAAAGCAGGTCTCCAGCCAAGAGCCCCGCCCCGAGCTGTCCAGCCTCTCAACTTGTGTTGTCTCCATTGGTCCTTAGATGGCCTGTTTCTTCCTTGATTTCTGTATAAGACTCTGTATCTTGAGCTGTGGTGTCATTTTTGTTTTGTTTCTGTTTTTGAAATTGTCTCTGGTTGAGCTCCTGTGATGAATCTACTAAACAAATGCATTTGGGGTTTTTTTGTTTGTTTGTTTGTTTTTAAGGTGCACAAGAGAGGATAAGGGCATGGTGAGTAGTGCCCTGTGTGCCCAGATAGGGTGGGTGAAGCACACATCCAGAATCTTCCATACTGGCCTCAGTTAGCTACACAGGCACTGCATCAGTAAGAAACAATGTTGGACAGTTTGACCACATATTCTGGCTAACTTCAGGTTTCCAGAATTTATGATAGGTATTTTTTTTCCCTCCTTTTGAAAGCTTTTGTTTGTCCAGTGCCCGGAAGCATTGAGAGTACAGTTAGAAAAGGGTTTGGTGTCCAGGGTGACTGAACCTAAACACAAGGCATTCCCCATCTACTCACAGTGAAAGATGTCAGAGCAAATGGTTTTCTCAAGGGCCCTGGCTCTACGGATGTGATCCTCCCATTCTGCTGTGTGTGTGCGCGCGTATAATGAACATACACACACATGGTGTGGGCACATACGGACTGTGTTTCAATTGCATGTTGGGCCTCCTATTACAACAGGGATGTTGATGCTTTTTACTCAGAGAAATCTGACCCCACCCAGCAGTGAGCTAAAGGACTAGCTGGCTTTAATCTTTGGGTTTTGGGGTTTTTTTGCATACATGTGTGCTTTTGAATCTTCAGTATTTTTGGATTTACTAAGCAGGAAATTTGAATCCAAAAGCCAATGTAGAAACATTAAAAAAAAAAAAAAAAAAAAAGAAGGAAAGCCAGGTAGAAACATAAAGAAAATGTCATGCCCACACTCCGAGGTAAGTTTTTTCATAGTCTTTTATACATAGTTCTGCAGTCATACTGAGCAGGCTATTTTATTCACTTCAATAATATTTTCTAAGGTTTTAAATGAACTTTATATTATACTTTTAATGGCTGATAATATTTATGATTACCTTTTTTATTTTCCCTATAGCTTTATCACAAAAAGAAGGAAGAGAAGAAGAAAAAGTCCTATTTGGCTTTTTTTTAAAAAATTGAAGAAACAAGATGGCGGAGGAGTAAGTGGAAGCTACACTAACTTCCTCCTAGAACTAGTCTGGATTTACAATGTAATTTTGGAGAAATCATCTGGAATAACGAACCGAACACCAGCTGGAGAGAAGTCTTATAACCACGGAGAGACAGAAAAGGCCGCTACATCACAACGTGACCGGTAGGGAGTGCGGAGACGTGGAAGGGCTGACTGGGCTCCCACGGGTGGCAGCTGAAGGGGCTGAGAAACAGCTCAGCAGCCGGGGATTCCCCCTGAGAAGGGCAGGGTCTAAACCCCCAGCTGGGCTTCCCAGCCTACAGCGACAGAGTGGAAAGTAAAATAGTATCAGCTGTGAAAAGCGAAAAGCCACAGGCTTTCTTGCTAGCCGGAGAGAAACAGCAGGAGAAAAAGAGCTCTTAAGTGGATCACATACGAAAATATTTTGGCCACCACTTACCCTGGGCTCAAGCAGAGGGAAGGCAGAGAGGGCTGGAGACACTTGGGGAGAATTTGGCACGGTGGCTTTGAGGGGAGAACTGGAGGAGCAGCTGACTGGGTCCCAGTGCTGACTCATCCCCAGTACTGCGGGTAGACCATTCCCCTCCAAGTGGCGTCAGCCTGAGGGGAAGCAAAAGCCCTGCCTACAGGAATTAAGCTGCCACACCCACAGTCCTTAAGCCTGACAGCTAATCACAGATTGAATAGATTAACAATCAAAGAAGACAGACAACAGCAGTAGATCCCTGGAAGTCTCCAACAGGCTGCCTAGGGCCAGACTGGTACATGATCTGACGCCACCAGAGGCAGATCCAGGAAGTGCAGATCATTCCAAGAAGCACCAACAAACAATAGGAGTCAAAAAAATGGGGAGACAGAGAAACAACCTCCCATCAAAAGGAAAGGTAGAATCCCCAGAAAGAGTGCTAAATGAAATAGAGGGGAGCGAACTATCAGATATGGAATTCAAAACATGGATTATGGAGAAGCTGAATGAGCTCAGCGGAAACTTCAAAGAACTCCAGAAAAACTACAAGGAACTCACAGAAAATTACGTGAGCATGAAAAAGGACATAGAAGCTATCAATAAGAGCCAGGAGGAAATGAAAAATACGATCTCTGAATTGAAGAACACAGTAGAAGGAATTAAAAGCAGGCTAGAGGAAGCAGAAGATCGGATCAGCGAGCTGGAGGACAACCTACACAAAAACTCCCAGACAATGCAACAAAATGAAAAAAGACTGAACAAGACGGAAGAGGTTCTAAGACAGCTGCAGGACAACATGAAACGTAATAATATCCGTATCATAGGAATTCCAGAAGGAGAAGAAGAAGAGCAAGGGATAGAAAACCTCTTTGAAAAACTAATGACAGAAAACTTTCCTAACATGACGAGAGAAAGAGTCACGCAAGTCCAGGAAGCACAGAGGGTCCCAATGAAGATGAACCCCAACAGGCCCACTTCAAGACACATCATAATTAAAATGGCAACATTCAAAGACAAAGAGAGAATCCTAAAAGCAGCAAGAGAGAAACAACTAATAACATACAAGGGAGCTCCAATAAGGCTATCATCAGATTTCTCAGCAGAAACACTACAAGCCAGAAGGGAATGGCAAAAAATATTCCAAGCAATGAAAAACAAAGGCCTACAACCAAGAATACTCTACTCAGCAAGGCTTTCATTCAAAATGGAAGGTGAAATAAGGAGTTTCCAAGACAAAAGAAGGCTAAAAGAATACATCTCCACCAAACCAGCATTGCAAGAGATGCTAAAGGGTCTGCTTTAAGAAGATGAAGAAACAGAGAGACAGAGAGGAACACGAGTACAAAGGGGGAAAATGACAATGAATAAGTACTGAAAGAAAGAAGGAACTTCTACCATTTGCAACAACATGATTGGAACTAGAGAGAATTATGCTTAGCGAAAGAAGCCAGGCAACAAAAGAAAATTACCTTATGCTGTCACCTGTTACAGGAAACTAATGAACAACACAAACAAATGAGCAAAATTGAACCAGAGGTATGTAAACAAGGAATAAACTAACAGTAACAAAGGGGGAGATGGGAGGGAGAGAAGGGGTAAGAAGGGGAAGGGTCTAGTCAAAGAACATGTATGAATGACCCATGGACATGGACAACTGGGTGGGGACTGACTGTGGGGGGGGACAGGGTGCAGGGAAGCAAGAGGGGGAAAAAAAGTGAGACAACTGTAGTGGAAAAACAAACAAACAGAAAATTTTTTAGTGGGGGGGGGAAAAAATATAAAGAATAGAAATGCAAGTTCAGTGAATATTAGAAGGACAAGGATTTTCCTTCCGATAAGACAGTCCTACAGATTTAGAGACTTGTATGTGGGTTATGTTACATAAATTAACATGTGTTTTCTGTTTTCAAAGGGCATAAGCCTACAATCTCATTACCTGAGTGATTATCTGTATGCATAGGCCTCACTTAATCCTGTCTGCATTGCTGCCTCCTGAGACTCAATGGTTTGGCTGAACTAAGTGGCTGGGTTGGTGAAGAACGGGGTGGTCTGTGGGCTTCACTTTAAAACTGGTTTCTCTTTTCTATCCTAATGGCTTGGACAGAAAAAGCCCAGAGGCCTGAGATGGGGGAAACCTAAAATATTTCCCTCAGTCCAAAATAAGTATAATGGGCAAAAGGGTTTTGGACAGGTGAGATGTACCTGGCACACCTTCCTCCAAAGAAGCCCTTCTTTTCCCTAATGTGGGACATTGAAAAATTAATACCTGTCTTTTGTCATCTAGTGGTTACGGATTAAATGATGTCCTTTAACCCTGTTGCCCCCAGAATACAACAAGGATGCCAGCCTGTCAAACCAAGCATGCCGTTGTCCAGAGACAGCCAACCAACCTGGAGTCTGCACGATCCTTCCCCCTGTGGGAAGGCCACCCTCCACATCCCCACTCTTATTAGGGATTTCTTGACCCACGGGTAGGTAGGACGACGACCATGTCCAGCTTGAAGCAGCTAGAGGAGCTCGAGACCTTCATCCATTGTCCTTTATAAGATTGTAAAGGGTCTTAAGTCTGAGAGGGAGGAATTGTTATTTTTTATTGTTAAAATATTTAACTAATTAATTAATTAATTTTAAAAAAGAAGAAGAAGAATATATGAAAGGGTGAGGCGGGAGAGCTTGTATGTACGACCCATGGGCATGGACTTGGAGAGGGGATTGTTGGGGAAGGGGGTTGCTGGGCGGAGGGGAGCAAAGGGGAAAAAAAAAATTGGAACTATTGTAACAATATAATCAATAAAATATACTTAAAAAAAAAAAATTGAGGCATACCTACTTGGGTTTTTATTAGGATTACTTAATCAGTTTGGGGAAAGCTGCTGTTTTGCAATCCATAAATAAGGTACACCTTTCCCTTTCTAAATTTTATTTCCAAATCTAATTTTATTGCTAATACATAGAAATAAAATTAATGTGTATATATTCACATTGTTTTAGCAACATTGCAAAATTTAGTATTTCTAATAATTTCTCTGTAGATTATTATGACTATTTTAAATTCAACTTTTACTTGTTGGTTTCTTTTAATGAGTCACGGATGTTATAATTTGCTTTTTTTGCTTAGTTTGCACAAAGGCTTTTGGACAAATCATTTAAATTGATTTTTGTGGTAACTCATTTTATTGTCAAAATTTGGTTGAGGAACCTGAATGATTTATGTGAACAATACATTACATTTCTGTAAATATATCCTTCACCTTTAGAATCTTTCCTTGGGATCATTTTAAATTCCTGGCTTTTCATAATCCCACACATTCAATGTTGGCTGTGCATGGGAGTTCTCATCAGCATTTTGTTCCTGAAATTATACCCCAGACATCTTTGAGACATAATGACTTTCCATTGGCAAAACACACCCACACTGTCCCGTTCCTTCTGCCCCAAATCTGGCACCAGCTACCTTCCTGGGAACCCAGTTTCTCTCAGCGGAGGATATTGTAAATGACCCAAACCTCAGTGCTATTGATTCTTACAGGGTTCTGGAGGCACGGACAGGGTGACATTCAAAGTCACAAATTAATGCCGATGTGCCCAATTTTATAACTCCACTAAGAAAAATGAATTTCTAATGCAAGAACATTTAAATCAGCATTATCAAAACATTTAGCATACAAAATATGTTGCCTTCCATCAAAACATGTATTTAGAGACCCTAAAATTTAAACGTAACTTTTTAAACTTTACAAAGTTTCATACTTTATAAAACTTGAACTTTTTCCAACTTATGGCTTTATCTTAAAAACATCGCATATGAAAATTATGATAGCTGCTTTTGGCCAGTGTGTAGGAGACCATATTCATCATCCACCCTGGGACATTTTGAGAGCAATAGGAGGTGTTGTTGATAACTACACTAGAATAACAGACAGAACTGGAATTGTCCTGACCAAACTAGGATTTACAGCCCCTACCAATGGGCCTGTAGTTTTAAAACTTTTAAAGTTAACTTACTTATAGAGTAACTTATATAGTTAACTTACATATTTATATAACATATACTTAACTTAAATCATAAATAATAATTTTTATATTGCATGGTTTTAAAATAAAAAGAACGTCCATTTTACCCAAGTTCAATTTTCAGTAGGTTTGCTTGCTCCTAAGCATCTTAGCCAAACCTATTCAAATGTATTCAAAAACTCTACAGTAAAGTCTTGTGCTCACAGCAGACTCAGCTCAGTAAAAACTTCATTACCTAAAATAGGCAACACAAAATTATTTCATGAAATCTGTCTCCTTAAAGCAAGCCAAGAACTGCTGCCTTCTTTGGCATTTGTTGGATGGTTTTAGGCGCCCTAACTTCTCTATTACTTACTGCTTGAGCTGAGGTCGCAGTGGCGCTCCAAACAGACCACTTTTCATATTTTGTCTATGTCACCTGCACAGACATCTCCACCTGCATGCTGAACAGTACAGAAACCTCACTGCCTTGGAAGTGTCGACTGTCTGCCCATCAGTTTCACCCAGCTTCCTTAACTCAGCACTAAAAAGCAACTGCTTGGACTGAAAACTCGAAATATAGGAAATCAAAACAACACTTAAAGGGAGTAGTGACTTATCCAAACTTTTCTCTTCTTCTTCTTCAAAAAATAAGCATCATTTGAGGGCCTTGTTAAAATTCTTGTCTTGGTTGGTATCTTTCTAGAGATCAGATTATATTGGTCATTGTTTATGCTCCATGGCCAGTTGCCTAGGAAGACAACTGTCAGTCACACGTTCAAATGCGTTGGAGTAACCACATAACTCCTCTGTGTTAGTCAGTTTTCCAGAAAAAGAGAACCCAAACAATGTGTATACATAGAGGGAGATTTAGTTTAAAGAATTGGCTCACACCACAGGGTAGGCTGGCAGACTGGAGACCCAGGAAGAGCTGATGTTGCAGCTCAAGTCCAAATGCAGACTATAGGCAGAATTCCCTCTCTGGCAAGGGTATCAGCCTTTTTCTATTAAGGCCTTCAACATTGTGGAGGTGAATCTGCTTGACTCAAAGAAAACTGATTTAAATGTTAATCTCATCTTTAAAAATACCTTCACAAAAACATCTAGAGTAGTGTTTGATCAAATACCTGGGTAGCATGGCTACCCAAGCTGACAGGTCTTACACTCAGTGACTCCAAGGAGATTGCCTCCAACAGAGACAAGCCCAGGTCCCCACACCCCCACAATGTGGCTTGGCTATTTTTTAGATGAGAAAAGCAAGTCCTAGATAAAGGTTCAGTGAGTTCATCCCAACAAGTCAGGACAAAAGTCCAGCCTCATTGACTGGTAGTTCCAAGCTCTTTCCACTGGGGCCTGAACTCAAGACTTATAAAGGGGCATTCTTATTTCACTTGTGTGGAATATTACAGCCAAGCATAAGCCCATTCAAACTATAACCTTTAGGCCAAGGAAATCAACTTTTCTCCGGGGTGCACTTTCACATTCCTATCCCCCTCCCTCCTATAACGCAGAGCTCCCCACCCAGCGGACACACACAGACCCATCCACAGAAGACTTCTCTTTGAAAAGTGCTTTATTCAACAAGATCTAAGTCAGGTGCATTAAAGCATATCAAAATGTTACAGAAACTCACAGCTCCCTATGAAGCCTTGTCAAATTACATTAAGTTATCTAAACACATAAATTTATAAGGTCAGAACCAATCATTAAGCCAGGTTGTGCACCATTGCTAGAAGTCGTTATGATTTAAAAAAAAGAACACTTCACAAAACTAACACACGTGGAAACACTAGCAAAAACATGCTAGAAGCAATCAGCCTGGGCAACAGGTCTGAGATCTGCCTGGAAGACTCAAAAGTGGATGGAGGCTTTCCCTGTCCACGTCTTGTGCTCAGTTAAAACACAGGGGGAGCTGTAACCTCCCGTGGCTGGTTAAACGCTTTCAGTTACATCTGAAAGAAGGGGTGACACATTTCTTTCTCTTTTTTAAAATTTTTTGATTTATTGTTTTTCAATACATTTCTTTTTATTTCTACCTTGATAGGAGATCATTTTCCTGTCTCATCTGCTTCAAGCAAGACTTTTGTAAAACAATTTAAGTAGATTCTCAAAAATTCATGCTACTGCCCCTGGGAGGCTTGAGGACGTCTCCTCTGTCTCCTATCCTAACCCCCACAGCATGGTTTGGTCACTACAACTCTGAAATTCCCCTGTTCAGACAGATATTTCTGTCTTAAAGGTGCAGCCCTGGCTGGTTTGGCTCAGTGGATTGAGCGTCGGCCTGCGAGCTAAGTGTCGCTGGTTCGATCTTCCAGTCAGGGCACATCAGAGAAGGAAACTCTGACTCCAAAAAACCTCCGCTGCCTTGCGGCATACCTCTTCAGGGGAAAGGCTAAGGGAGTAAACCCCGACAGAAAATCCGGAGCCGGAATCCCTAAGGCGGTTTGACGTTGTAGTCAACACCGGCAACTCCTGCGGCGCACCTGAAGCCAAGCTGTATTGACTCCGTCTTTCCCTTGGACCCTTCAGCTGCGAAGAGAGGGGGGGTCTGCTGCATGGGCAACAGCAGACCCTCCATATCACCCTGCCCAGGCTCTGTAGCTTCAGCTTCACTGGAGAGGACACTCCAGCGTCATCGCAAGATGTCGATTCAACACGGGAGGAGACAGATACCGTGTCACTCCCGAGTCGGACTGCACAGCCATTCTCGGCGGTGCAGATAGACTCTTAAGAAGCTACACCATGGTCTCTCGAGACGGACGGCTGCCGACGACGAAAGGTGCATGTATGACACCATGTTCTCCATGCCCCAGAACTCTGAAATAACTTTTTAAAGAGATCTCCTTTTCTAAAAAGAGATTCTTGCCTTGCTGTGGCCCATCCCACCCTCTTGACATTGAAATAACTACCCAACGCCGCAGGAAATAATTCCTGTCAAGATGTGTTTGCATCGGAGAATGGTTATTTTTTTGTCATTACATGGCAAAGTCTTACCTACATTGATCATAAAATGTCTTTATCTGAAGATTTCCAGCAGAGTATAGGTGTTTTTTTGTTTGTTTGTTTTGTTTTGTTTTATTCCCAGGAGGGAGAAGGGTGAAAATACTTCTCCATGATGTCTCAAACCAAAACCTCAACCTCAGGTCTCAGCATTTCTCACATGGATGGGTGGCTAATCTGAGACCCTCCCGCCTCAATCTCAACTCCTAGTTCAAGTGTGTGCGACCTGGAGACCATTCATCTCCAGCTCGCACAGCCACGCCCATCCTTTGTGCTTTCAGTCCCTGGTAACCCTGCCCCCCTTTAACTCATCACCTTCCCACTAATGTGATCACAGAGAATGTGATCTTGTGCTTAATTCCACCATCACCTGAGGGAAAGGACACCCTTCCCAGCCAGTTGGACTCAGGTTTTTCTTCATTTGATCACCTTGTAACATAAGCCCTTGGCAAAAGCAAGCAGTTGTGGCTATAACTGCTTTTCACAAGTTAGGAAAAAACCCTATAAATTGGCCTTTGTTCTTCACATGATTTCAGGTTCATTGCACGCTATTACATAAACCCACACAAATCAGTTGAGAAGCTCAAAGCTGCAGGCCCATCTGATACCAATGAGAAAATTCAGCTCCACACTGTGGAGGAGTGTCTGTTTCAGCTGCTGTTGTTTCAAATAATTTTTCCAAAAATCCTGACCGGGTTATTAGGATGTGAGAAATGATCTCTAAACAGGGCGGGACAAGACAGAAATGTGTGGCCTATATTAAGTGGAACGTATTGCGTAAAATATGGTTTCCCCTCATCTCCAACCCAACCCCTGTCTGTAAAGAGCCAAGTCTACCTTAGCACTTCCTTAGAAAGTGATCTGGCAAACCTGACATTTTACATTTCCACATTTAACACTATCGTAGTGCTAGTGCAAAGTAAAGGCGAATTTTATGAACCAGAAAAAGTTGTCCACTAAAAGTTAGCAGTTAGTATTTGCTTAGTGGAAATTCTTCTCCCTGGCCCTTCAAAGAGAATTATTGGGGTCAAGGCTTTGAGCGTTCAACATAAAAATAACTGGAAGAGAAGTTTTCCAAGTCATTTTCTCAAATGCAAGACTCAGGAAGTATGTTTGCACCTACAAACTGCTCTTTCCCACCAGTAACAAAGGAAATCTCCCCTCCATCCTTTTTCTCCAAGTCTGTGCATTTTTCCAAGCCTAGTGAGGTGTGTGATTGAGACTAAGGCCCTCCGGATTTCCAGTCCACACCCCACTGGGCTATCGGTGCTGTCCCCACAGAAGAGGCAGGCTTGCTAAGAGACCCCTGGCAAAATGCCAGGTGGCAGCACGCCATCTTTTTGCAAGTCAACAATAAGACCGCAGCTGTGAGCCATCTAAAGAGAACACCAGGGCCGCAGCAGTGGGAAGGGAGTAGCAGGGTGCCTGGGCAGGAGGAGGTCTACTGCAAAGGTCTACCTTCCTTGCAGGGACCAATCCATGGTTCTCCTTCCCTCAGCTGGCCAGCTCTTCAAATCATTCTTGGAGAGGAGGTGGAGTAGAGATGGGGAGCATCCCTTCCCCGACAGGACTCACAGACGCCTGCTGTCCAGCGCTCCTGACCTTGCCTGGTTGATCTCCACAGCCAGGCACCCCGCTCCAAGCACCTGTCTGTCCCTCTTCAAACACTATCAGTCGCAGTGGCATCCAGTGGCCTGGCAACCTTCCTGATGGGGGCTGCAGGGGACGGACGGTCCCTGCCTTTTTCCCCTGGCTGGGGTCTGCTCTGAGGATCACAGAAGCTCAAAGAGAAGCTCCATCCTCCCTCTGCACTATCACAGGGCGGCCCGAAGAGCTTCCCTGAACCCCACACTTGGTCAGGGCCTCGTTCTTGCAGTCCGTCTCCACAAGGCAAGGGCAGCGTGCAAGAGTCCAGCCTTGGAAAGAAGAAAGCCTTGACTTCAAACACACAGAAGTGCAGCTTCAAATGCAGGAAGAGCCCTCGCTGATGTGAAAACGGGCTGGGCTCTCAGACACCTGTCATGTCTGCAAGGAGCTGCCAGACTTCCCTAAGGAGGCGCACTTCCTGGCCACCACCCCAAGATAAGTCCAGGCCTAGATCACACTAGCCAGTCAGTGCCACATGCAAACCAGCGAGGCCTGTTTCATGAGATCCTTCCTTCAACTCAAGGAGGCAGCGAAGAGTTGGGGTCAGCAGCGCAGTGTGCTGAGAGACATCGGGCCCCCTCCTGTCTCCTACAGGTGGCCATGGAAGCGAGGACAGAGGCAGAATCCATTCTTCACAGGCATCGCAGATATCACCACATACATCTCTGTTACTTAAAATAAAAGTTTCCAGTGTAAAAACGTGGGTTTATTGCATCTACCCCACTGATGGTTTATTTCTCTTTCTCTTCCCATCAGACCTGCCCCAAGTGCATGGGACTGTCATTTTGTTCATTTCCAAGGATCTCATGTTCGCAGATCCTTCTGGGCACACAGGGAGAATCTCTACTAACATCAATACCCCAATGTGAGCTCACCGAGCCCCCTCCGCCTTCTAAACATGGGTAGATATGTGTGGCTGCTCCCAGGCACTTGAGAGAAATTTTTCTTCAACCTAAAACCCCTCAGATTGGTGACTCCCCTGATTTTCCTGCCCATGAATAGCCCATCCACCAGTCTCATGGCACTTGTGCTGGTTGCTTGGAATTTAATTGCATGTGAATATATAAGGTAGGCACATGGATGTATATATGTGTGCACATATGTGCAGACATATGTGTGCACACATGCATACACATTTTGGGTCCTCCTAATAACAAAAATCAAAAGTTCTTGTGAATGAAAGAAAGGAGAAGATCAGGGATCCAAGGATGGGCAGCTTTCTGCTGGCTTCTCCATCCAGGAGCTGAAGAGGTTTGTACACGCTTCTGTGGAAGGAAGGCGCTCAGCTTTCTGTGGGTCTTCTCATGTCCATGGCGGCCTCTGTGGTGTCTGGATCCCCTCCTTGTGGCTCAGATAGTCTCTGGGGTCTCGGCTATCTCCTCCAGCCTCTGCCGAATCATTAGCCGGAGCACGGTGTACCTGGGGACGGAAACAGCTGCAGTGGAGAGCAGAAAGCAACACACACCTCTCAATCGTACTTCCCAATCCAGGTCACAGTGTGGGCGGCTGTTCTGTTCCTCTGCTCCTGCCATTGGCCCACTACAGCCGCTTGGCTGTTGTGTTCATTTCCACAACAGCATAAGAAGGACTGAAGAGGCTAACTCTGAGCTGGACTATTTTACTATAATTAGAAAGTCTGGCTAATAAGGGTGAGAGGGTGAAATAACAACAGAAACAGTAATAAGGGTCCCATTAACCCAAGGCACTGTGCGTAGTCCTTTACATGCACAGTATACATAACCCTCACCAAGGCTACACCATGTGAAATTACCACTGACCGACCATCATGGCGGTGCTTACAAAAATGACAACTTTATGCAGTTCAACCTAATATCAGTTCTGGCATTTTGCAGAAGACGCCATAGCAACAACCAGGCAATGAGGTCCATGGCTCGTTGGTGAGTGCAGTATCCCCAAACCGTCCCTGAACTATGGCAACGCAAATACTGGAGTGGGCACCCTTGTGCACGGCTAAAGGGGACACTCCTTATGTTCAGGGCTTTGCACTGCACAGCAAAAGTGGTTTTTAAAGTTTGACACATAGTAAAGTGTTCAATAAATGTCAACTGCTACCATACTAGTTATTATCATTGATACAATGAATATAGCATTGGCTTTAGTCTATAGTGGCAAAAATCAATCAATTCTCCTAGTTTATGACTATGTATAGCAAAAATGAAAATCGTAAAATCCTCTCCAGAGAGAAGTTTTACTGGATTTGTCAACCCAGAGGCCATTTTCGCAAGAGAAATGTTAAAAAGAGGTAAAGGGTACGAGGAAAGGACTTCAGAGGCAGGCTGCCCAGACTGTGTGCCACTGCTAGAACCACCTGCTTGAAGTCCCCAGAACATTTTTATGTCTCACACCAAAATGAGAAGCTGACATGAGAAACAGTGAGACCAAGATGCTGAAGATCCATGTCCCCATCTGGGATGTGGATTCATCAATGGGAAAGCCCCTGAAGAAGGTCCCTAAGACCCAGACCCAAGCAGCCATTCGGCACCATGCAAGGTGCCTAAACAGATAGCCCTCTCACGGAGGCCCCAGGAGAAACGCCCCCAGGTACCCAGGGGCCCTGTTTACTTGCGCATCAGCTTCTTTACTTCTCGATCTTCCTCCTCCTGGAGTTTTTGAATGAAGCTTTTAAGGACAGGCATCTCGAACTTTATATACTGGGCCACCTGGGGAGGAAGAAGTAAGTCTGGGGTGCATGCCCCTTCCCAGCATTTTTCCAGTGCCTTTCTGCGACTCTCTCATGTAACGCACAAAGCTTCAGGAAATCTATATCTGCGTTAATCCAGGATTTCCTTAAAGGCAGGACCCAAGCCTCATTCTTTGCAAGGCTGGCATGGAGTCTGCAGTGAGACTCCCTTCATATCCCTGACACATATGTCATTACCTCTCATTTTTGATCTCATGTATCCAGTCCATGTTGAGGTGATATCAAACATGGAAGAACACTTGGTCCTGATTCCACGATGCAGGAAGACCTGAACCCATGATATTTAACATACCTCTCTGCTCTCCCCTAAGAGAATTTAAGGCACCATGGCTCAGAATGATGACTGTGTCTCAGGTCTCAAACAGGCATCCAAATATGAACTTGATCCTGAGAAGCTGTGGGGGTGGGGTAGCTCCCAGGTGAGCTAAAGTTAAACAACTGTTCCTTCCCCACCAGAATCCCCACCCTACTCTACCCACTCTTCTCCATGGGAGATGTATATCTCTCCACCCTCTTCCTGTTGGACTTGGCTATGTGACTTGCTTTGGTCAATGCAATGTTACAGACGTGACATACAGCAACTCTGAGTAGAGACTCTAAATGTGTTCACACGGTGTGGCCTGGTCTCTCGCACTCCAGCCGTCTGCCATGAGAAGCATACCCCAGGTAGCCACTGCCCTGTGGGCCTCGGTCTCTGAACAAGACATGCAATGCAAACCCTCAACCTCCAGCCTAGAGTGCAGCTGCTGCTACCAGCCTGCAAAATCCTGAGCAAAAAGTAAATGTTTGCTGTCGTCAGCAGCTAAGATTTGGGGATGTTTCTTACTGTAACAAAAACTGCCTAATACACTTCTTGAAGTTGCTAAGAAAGAGTCTGCAGAAACTTCTCAGCCTTCTTACAGCACCCCAGAAAGGCTCAAGACATTTACTTCTTCTATGGAAATCACTTTGTGCCTGAACATTCCTCCAGCAACTCCTGCGGGGCGCACCCTCCTAGTCTCTGTTCATTCTCCTGGCCCCACGGCCATTACTGCTTCAACAAAATCTGGCATTGAGGATCGGCAACAAAATAGGGCATGGTCCTTGACCAAAAAGTCAAGCTAACCCCAGTTGCAGGTAACCCAAACAAACCTCCACCCACCTCAGGATAGTCCATCGACTGAAAAAGGACTCACGTCATAGGTGACTTCCTCCACCTGGTCCTTCTCCATAAGGAACACTTTGGAGACCTGCTCACACGGGCCCTGGAGGATGCGGGCGATCAGCGGGTAATCGGTGTTCTTCAGCTTCTGCTTTTCTGGAACCACACACAGCCAGGAGCAGCCCTGAGTGTGGCCAAAGGCCTTTGTCACCCTAAGCAGGGGTCAACTCAGGGGCCCAATGGGAACAGGCACCTTAGGAGATGCGGCCATACAAGTCAGGAGACTGATTTGCAAATGAAGAATTCAATAGGCGCAGCTCAGGGCAACTGTTCCCTCTCCTCCCTCCCCAACAACATTCCCATGCCGCAAGCCCTTTAGAAGAGGCGGAAATGAAAGAATTCGTTTTATCTGTCTCTCAAGAAAATGCAGTTCCTTTTTTAATAGGCAGTTAGGTTTTAGGGTTTATTTACTGACCACACATCACATTCCACCAGTCTTGGCGGCAAACAGCATTTGAAAATTTCCAAATGATAAACAACAAGCCAATGAGGCAGAGGGTGTTTTGTTCTGTGTTTGTTTTTTTTGTTTTTCTTTTTCTTAACTCGCTATTTTGAGTTAATTAAAGTCTTAAAGCACACTGTGTTCTTCAGACTTACCACCGCTGGTATGGACCACGTACAAAGCAAACTCCTCTGCCGAATTCTCAATCTGAATCAGGAGCAAAAGATGCTTGCTGAAAGCAGGTATTACACATCTGAACTTTGAGCCATTCCTGCCTTATCACTGCAAAGCTAAATAGATTTTAGGCTTTTTCAGTGGAGGGCTATTTATCTACAGCTCTCAGAAGTGATAAGGAAATGGGGAAGCAGGTAACATTATCAATAATAACAGACAGGGCCTAACATTTATTGGGCTGCGTGAGGTGTTTCTTCACACCTTACATTTTAATTCATTGCATACAACAACCCTGTAATGGGGTGCTGTTATCCTCATTTTACAAGTGAGGAAGCAGAAGCACAGGGAGCTTAAGTAATTTGCCCAATTCATCCAACTCTCAGGTAGGTGATGAATGGGGACTTGAACCCAGAACTTGTGCCCTTAGGCCCCTCGGTAACACTGGCTTCCATTAAAATAAGAATACCTGGTCTCCCAAAGACTTATAGTAAGGGGATTGTGGAAAACATATAGAGTAACAGGGCTTTTAAAACACGTATGCACTATAACTTGCACATCTATTGAAGGTCCATTTTCAAAGTATGTTCCCCAACTGTGTTCCAGAAGTCAATCTGTCCATAGGACCCCAAACTGGCTGTCAGGCCTATGGGCCTTCCAGTGGCCCATAAGGCACCGAGGGCGGGTGCCGCTCAGGCTTCTGTGGCACCAAATTCCCTGCAAGCCTTGCTGAGCAGGTTCCCTGGCCTCACCTCCAAGCTTTGGGTTCAGCCAGTCTGATTCAGGGGTGGCGCCTGAGAAGCTGCTTACCTAACACGCTCCCACATGATGCTGACGCCTGGGGTCTGAAGAACCCAAACTTCTGTCCGGTGCCCCCCTCACCACACGCTCTCCACAGCCTCAACCTTTACAACTCTGGGGTCCCCAAGACACACATGCTGCCATCTGAAGCCAACCAGCAGAGGGAACTTGCCTTAAATTTGTTGAGCAGCAGCTTGAGAACCTGCGGGGTGGTCATGGTGCTGTTGATGCGGACGTTGGTGACGGAGCCGTAGGCTGGGGTAAACACCGACGTCTGTCAACAGAAGGGTCCAGCTCAGGGTGGGAGTGGGGACAAGGACAGGGTCTAAAATCCAGGAATCCCACCCCATTACCTGGAGTAAAGGGCACAGGGGCAATCACTCAAGCTGTGCTCCCTGGCCGCCTCCAAATAACCTGGCAAGTATTGGGCTTTGATGTCAACCAAGAGCCTTCAGCTTTGCCTCACTCAGGAGCTCGAGGAGTCTGAGATCTCCAAGGGACAGGGTTGGGGAGGGGGAATAAGACTGAGGGAGGCCCTCTCTCCCAATAAAACACACACGAAATCCCTTCCACTGCGACTTCAACATGAGGAGGACTCTGACCACTTTCCCATGATGCACCTGCTTCTGAGGCCAGATTTGAACCAGGCTGCAGGAGGGAAGGAGAGTCAACTAATTGGGGTGGGGTGGGTGGGGTCCTGATGCCCCTTCATCTGAGTCTCACAGCTCTGCTTGTGGGGCTGCCCTTGAGTCATGGAAAAGTCAGACTACACAGCAGCTGGGAGACACGCGGTGCAGGAAGAGAGAACGCAGGAATTTGCTGGACCTGACGAGGGCCATCTGCGGGATCCTCTCACCCACCACTGAGGGGGTCTCCTGACCTGGGATCCCTTGTTTCTCACAGAGCCAGCAGAGTCAGCAGCCCACCCACAACTCAGACTGGACAGCAAACACTTGGCTTCCCAGGCGTCTGTAGCCCTGAAGTGGCAGCTGCCTACAAAGGAGTTTTTCCCGTTTTTAGGCTGCCCCCGCCCCCCCCCCCGCCACCCTGTCCCCTCTACCTTGTGGTTGTAGAAATGGCCATTGATGGAGAAGCGATGGCGTCTGATTCGCCGCTGGTCACTGGGTGTCCTCACATTGCCCCGGCGGCGCACCCCAACATCACTGCGTGTACGCATCAGCTGTGGGGTGTCTTCCTGCAGGGGTTTGAGGCCCCTGGAGTCTGAGAGGGGAGGGGAAGGAGCTTTGTCTGCTGGACCCGGCATGTGGCAGTTTGCACATGGTACCTTCTTGGTGGCCAACACTACAGCACCTACCACCTCCCCAAAAACGTATTTATAAAATCAGAATTTCCTGCTGGCGGAAAAACACACTGCCAACTTTACTGAGAAGCAATGCCATGACGAGGTTCAGAGCCAGACTCCCAGATTCAAATTCCAACTCTACCATTACTACATAATGCTAACCTCTCTTGCCTCACTTTCCTCATCTATAAAATGGGTATAATAATAGCACTCACCTCATGGGATTGTTGTGAGGATTGAAATGAGTTAATTCATGTAAAGCACTGAGAAGAGTGCCTGGCCCAGGATAAGCATGATACAAGGACTTGCAAGATATTGTAAACTGACTATCAAATTACAAATGTACATAGCCTCAGACCCAGCAATCCCACCTGGAAGAATCCTGCAGACACTGACTAATGTGTAAGATGACTCATCAACAAGGCCACTGACTGCAACCTTGTCTGTCATAACAAAAGGCTGGAAATGACTTAAATATCTACCAGCAGGGAATGATTACAGAAATGGTCACTTCCCATACAATGGAATACTGCAGAGCTATGAAGAATGCAGAAGTTCTCTATGGATGTGTATGGAACAATCCTCAGGATAAACTAATACATAAAAACAGGGATGTGCAAGTGCTACTACTTATATAAAAGGGGAAAGAAAAGAAATGACATCCAATCATAAAACTTTGTGGGTCTGTACTGCTTATATGTGCAAAGAATATCTCAGAAGGAATGCCTTCAGGTTGCTTCTATGGAGGGAGCTGCAATAATAAGAAGATGCAATAGAAAACTTTAAATTCTTAGTAATATTTTTAAATCTTAAATCATGTGGATTTTATTTATTCAGAAAACAGGTAACGGTTTACATCTATCACTTCAGTCTTCACACAGTCAGCCCCAAACTGAAGGCCCCTCCCACCACGCATGTACCTGTGGGGTTTGATGTCTGGTCACCCTCAGCTGCAGCGTCCACCTCTGTGATCTGAATGTTGGGCATGGTGAGGGGCTTCAGGATGGTGCTGCGGGCAGGGGACAAACAAAAGGGAGGCTGGTTCAGCTGCTGGGGGGAGACGCCTCCACTTCTGCACAGGGAGCACTTTTCTTGTGCCAGGCGGGGGATAAAGGATTTGGATGGGCTGTACTGAGTGTCCCACGAGGCTGGGCCAGCTCCAGGCTGAGCACCGGGTGAGGAGGAGGAGGTCTGGAGGGAGAAGATACTCCTTCTCTGCAGCTGCAGCCACATAAGCACCCAATTCATCAAGGCCAGGGTGGAGAACAACAAAGAACAAAACCCGTGTGTTGCTTGTGCTGAATTTCTAAGCACATGTGGGTTCTATAGCTTATTCGGAAATGCCCAACAATGACCATTTATTTCTCGAGACAAGATTCCAGCTCTGGTCCACTTCTGTAGGAGGAATAACTCAGAAAACGCTCCGGCACCTAACAGGAATGGAGAGTAATAGGTCGGCCACCACAGGGGCAGGGTGATTTTGGAAGGGGCGCTGATGACGGCCTTCTTGGGGTTGCAGGGACTGAGCAGTGCTCATAAACCATGCCGGAGAAAGGGCCTCAGGCAGGCAGCCTGAGCTGACCTGCTATTGCCATGATAACTGGCCAATAACTCCTCTAAACCAAAAAGGGCAATGGGAGCAGCTCAAAGAAGCACACCTGAAACCAACAGAGGAGTTGGCCAGAAAGGAGAATCATTTTTAACAATTAGGACCATCCGATGGTGAGAAGAGCATGGGCTTGCTGGGACCCAGTAGATAGATAGGCTCATGTTCAGGGGATGAGAGTTTTAAGGGAAGTCAGTTAAAATGAAAAATCTAAAGGAACTTCCTATTGTAGTATAACTTGTGACTTCTGAACCCAGAACGGAACTGGCCAGAGCCTGTGGGGAATGGTGAACACTCAGCACCCACTCCTCCTTTGTCCAAAGCCTTCTTTCTTGCTGAAGAAGAAACTAGACTCAGCATCCTTCTTAACACAGTGGTGCAGGCACTCACTGTATTACAGCAGGCATCTGGGATGACATTATTTACATTCCTGTAAACTCTCTCACAGTATCTGCAGGTTTCAAGAACCAACCATCACCAGCCTGATGCCGCAGGGGAGGGAAACGAAATAAGTGTGCAGAGTGAAGGACCCTTTAGCAGGGCCAGCCAGGGGCCACGTGGTCTAATGAAATTTCAAAAATCATCTCACTTAGGGAACGGAATGTAACCTAGTCTGGGAGTCGGGTTGGGCTGTGGAAAGGGTTTGGCCCTCTGGAATCAAGTACAGTAGAAGTGCTGAACACAAAGCAGAGTGTGAAAACAGCAAAAACAGATGGAACCAAAGGGCTGTGGCCAGACATTCCAGCATCTGATGGGATAGGCAAAGACTTTCTTCCTTAAATTCTCTTGGAAAACAACCAGATCAGTTCGAGGGTTTGGCCACAATGTAGGCTCCTCTCAACTTTAGAGAAAGATAGCTTTGAATATGGAGTTTAACAAAACGTTCAATGTGGCCAGCAGAGAAGGCTTGGTTCTCATTTGAAATAGAAAAACCATCACTGTGGTTTCGGCCGAGAGAGGTTGGCACGCTCACCCGTGCTCTGGTCAGAAGGGAAGCAGCATCAGCAAGTTTCAAGATGGAACAGGCTAGTCACTTGACCCTAAAAACTGAAGTCCCAGAAAGACAGTAAAGAGGGTGTGCCTTACTAGAAGCACTTAGCTACTCATTTGGCGGTGGAGGGAGGGGAGGGACAGACTCAGTCTCTCCAGATCTTCCACTGGGGACTCAGAAGGGAGGACCTCCCAGACTACTGACCATCACGCCACCATACACCTCGCTTGGCTGGCTCAGACGGCATCTGATACTCCTTTTCCTCTTCTGGGTTCCCCTAACATGTAGAAAGCTCTGATCTGAAGATTCGAGCCTTAAATGTCTCCAGAGCAGAGTTGCTGTCTGAGGTGGTACCAGGGGAGTGAGGGTACTGGGGCATCAGGTGACCTGTCAGAAATCTGCAGGCCGGGCCTGGCTGGCCACTAATCTCCATGACGGAGGACATGCTGCTACCAGGCTTTGGTGCTTCTCTCTGAGTCAGCGTCTCCCCTCCTCACTCTGAGTGTCCCTCAGTAATTGTGACAGGTGTGGAAGCCTGATCACACCAATGTCTGCCCCTTTTTTCTCACCCCAGAGCAGAGCAGGTGGGCCCTGGAGGAGGTAGGAACAGGAGCTGGGGTCAAGGCTGGCTGGAAGAAGATGGCGCCTACCTGTGCAAAACCACACAGAAATCCCACACCCCAGACACCCCTAGTCCTCACTCACCCCTCAGCCTCCAAGTTACAGCCAGAGTGCCAGGAGGAAGAGGAGGGCGGGGGGCGGATGCGCTCGTTGTCATCCTGCATCTGCAGACGGATGGGCCGGCGCAGCCCCCAGGAGATGTTCAGCAGTCCCTCCACGATGAACTCATCTTCTTCCTGCCCACAAAGCAATTGGTGTAGTGAGTCCAGAAGAAAAGCGCTGCAGAAGCCAGCACCACGCTGGGGGACCGCTGATGGCAACCTGAATGGGTCCTGGCTGAGCGCACCGAGGTATAGTTACACCCAGCTCTAAGACACCCTCCTCTGTAAACTACCCTGAGGCTGTGAAGGTGACCAGGCAGGTCAGCACACAGGTTGTGCTGAAATTCAATTATACACGTGCAAGTTGGAAAAATGGGGTGTTTTTTATACTAATGACTTTAAAGAAAGAAAAATAGATCTTTCAAAGGAATTGAGACTAGCCTTGCTAACAGAATTAGCTATTTCCCCCTCCTCTTCTACGGAAAATGATGTCTTTAGCTACAACATATTTTTAACAATTTCATACCTACTGGTTATAGGAGATTTAAAGTAACATTTCCCCAAGTTTATTCTACAGGATATACAGAATACCTGGCAGAATACAGAATACAGAATCCTCTAGCAATCAACCTTAAAAGGGGTGTCAAGTCATCGTGAGTTGGGAGATGTTGTGTTAATCAGATTTCTTAAGAGCAGAACTTCCCAGAGCCCATAATAAGCTAATGTGCTATATTATACTCAAGGGTGGTTCACTAATAAGAAATTAAATGAGAAACCCTTTTAGGGGCATTTGCATAATCCAGAGAAATGGATATCATTTATGACCATACAACTCGTTTAATCACCAAACATTTTGAGAATTTCTTCTACAGGACATACCCTAAAAAAAGCTGTTTAAGGACAAAAATCTTGTTAATGGTCCAACTTCCATTAATGGAAGCTTTGAGGTCAATGCCTCAAAGGGTCAGACCTTCTTTCCCGAGTCTCAGAAACATCTTTTCTGGGCAGGGCCCACAGACATCAGACCTGAGCCATGGATACGTCTTCAGGCCAAGCCCATGGATAAAAATGATACCTGACCAGTAGACAACTAATCTTAGCCCCAGATCATCCTTAGAGAGGGAGGGGAAATAAAAGAATGTGGGAGAAGAGCTGAGCAAGTTTAGGACATTGTGGATCTTGGGGGTCATTGTATTTATTGAAATATAAGTTACACATATGGCCTTCTAGATGGTCAAGGCTGGCATCATTATTTTACATTACATTCTTATAGGACAGAATTTAACCCAGAGTAGGGCTTTGCCTAAGTTGATTTGTTTGAGGGACACAGAAAAGGCCAATGCATCCATATACTATCCCCAATAGCTTGTCTTCGTAGCTGAAATTCTACCATCAGGTATCTTTTTCTATGGTTTAAATCACCATAGCTTGATAACCTGAAAATGTGTTTAGCAGGGTATTACACATACCTTCTTATCAGTCAAGAACACTTGAGTATAAATTACTCTGCCAGGCTCCTATATAACCCCCCTCTATCTGATAACAGGCTTTACAGAAATGGATACAGGATGAGTAAGCTTAGATGCAGGATGGGGGCTGGGGAAAGACAGATGGGTAACAAACGGCATTCCAAGAAGGCACCCCAGGAAGGCTGCTGCAGTTGTGGAGAAAGGTAGGGGGTACCACCGGAGCTTAGGTGATTTACCCGGGTTGCTGCAACAATAAGATGTGGGCCCAGATGTGTAAACTAGAGGACTAGGAAGGTTCCTGAATTGCCAAAATGAAGACGCTTGCTTGAGAGCCATCTGAACGGGTCTTTTCACAAAAGCCTCCCTTCAGAGGATTCCCTCTGTGAAGCCAGTGCTAGCCCAGCCACATACCCAAGGAATCTCTCTGGAACAGAAAAGCTCACCCTTTCTGGAACAACTCTGGACCTGAGGTCTCTTCCCAAAGAACATCAGGATCTCCTGATAATATTCTAAAGGAGAGGCCACTCACTGTGGCAGGAGGAACAGGGACCGAGGACACAGGGCCCTTCAGACCCAGGACACATGGAGGCAAAGACTGGGCTGGCCCACTAGACAGGGAGCCTCACAGACCTTCCCTGGGGACTCCTCACCTCACGGTGTCGGAGCTGCAAATTCTGGCCTTCATAATACAAGTTGTAGGTCTTCAGATGCAGGAGAAGTTCATTTCTTAGGGGAAAAAAATAGAGAGGTATAACATTCTTACCTGAAGCCACTTATAATGCAGTTGTGTTCCCTCTTTTTCTCACCTCTAACCTGACCCTCAGTCACCCCAGTCTGGGTGCTTGTCCACATGTGTGTACACATGGTCCTACAGTGACCCCCATCACCATCTTCCCCCAGGATCAAGATCAAGAGTAAATACCACCTAAGAACAGACCGAAGGTGAAGAGCAACTCTAGAAAACCAAGGCAGGCCTTGTCTGCTGGCGAAGGCTGGCAGCTCTGACGACACTCCTCCAACCCAAGCTGTGGAAGCTGTCCTTACTAAGCCACTGATTCACAGAGGCAACCCTGCTACGGACCCCACAGACGGGGTTTCTCCTGCCTCTCAGCCTTGCTTCCCTCATGCATGCCGGGAGTCAGGACCTAACAATCGCTACAGGCTTTTTTCATGAGACACAGAAACTTCTAGGCTTTTGAGAGAGTTAAAAGGGACATGACTGGTCCCACTGACTTATGCTTCATGGACATGACCTTATCATGCGTTTAAAACCTTATGAACTCCCATCTACAGTGGAATGGATGAATAAAGGCAGCTGTAGTCACACAAGGGAATATTACCTGGCAATGAGAATATGAATAAACTACACGTGACATAGATGAATCGCACAGATATTATGTTGAGTAAAAGCTAGACACCAAAAAGTACATACTGTATGATTCCTTCAAATAAAGTTTGAAGTTGGTGTTAGAATTCAGGATAGTGGCTTACCTTGGGGAGTAGTGACTAGAAGTGGGCGTGGGGGAGGGGCAGTTTCTGGGCCCTGGGCATATTCTATTCTAGGTGCCTTTCGTTCATTAAAAAAAATTATTATTTTTTAACTTACAAGTCCCCTCTGAAGCCTGTTACCAGGTCTTCTTAGCTGCTAAATACTGGTTTCTAGGTGTTCCTCTGGGACACAGCTCTACTGAACACGGAAGAGACAGGGCTCCCTGCCCTTTGTGATCATGGTGGGCTTTCGTCAATAGTCTGATCAACTTCTATCTAAAAGTGCCTGGTAGTGCATGAGAACTTGGCGGGAGCTCGAGAAGGCTGCTGTGTGCTTTTGCCTATTCTCACACCAGGGCAATGGAGTCTGGTCCTTCTAAATCCAGCCATTCAATGGGGAGGTTTGGGGCCGTGCCAGAGGTCAAGGCTCGCTGGAAATTCTAAGAAGCTCCTAACAAGCTAAATACAGATAAACTGGGGTAATTTTATGCAAGCCAAAATGAATTTGTGAAGAATGTGACTCCAAATAACCTAAAACAAAAAAACTGTTTGGTACTTTTGAGCACACAGATCTGAAACTAGAATGTAAAATTACTGGGCAATAAAAGTCCCTGGGGAAATCCATCCATGAAGCAATAAGACCGACCCGTACCTCACACAACTGTGTGTCTGTAGCTGGCCAAGGGTGTCTAAAATAATTGATACAACTTTGACTCAGAAAAATTAAAACATTTAAGTAAGATAGGGAGCATCCAGTATGTGCAAATCTCTGTGCCGGATGTAAAAATATATCCTGAAACTTGTAATTCAGAAGAGTCTATTTTGGTCAGCCTTGTCACATGAGCAAAAAGCTGACTTCATGACATGTTAGTGCCTATAAAGCAAGGACACTATCTCCTCCTGCTCAAGGGGAACCTGTGCCCACTTTAGCCAGAACTGCAGCAGCACAGGTACTCAGCTCAGCTGGGGCTCCCCCGGGAGACACCACAGACAGGACAGTGAGTGGCCACTGTTAACTCCTCCTCCTGGAAGCCCTCCAGAACACCATCCCTTTTGAGCTCTAGAAGCTGCCATATCTTAACTCCCTTTACTTCACTCTTCATGGCCAGGCTCTGGGGACATGTTTTCTAGAACCACAGTCTTGCTGATGCCCTTACTAGTCCACACTTAGCTGCTTGCTTAGCTCTTTCTCACGCACAAGAGCCTCGGCTCGCTCACGTACAGACGGGGCATCTCTGCCAGTGGCTTCTACCCACATGAGACTGGGGATACCACACTACAGCAAAAAGTCTTACTTGGAAATGTATTTATCTTTTCCACACGGGACTAGGGAAGTTTGGCGGCTATAATCCATTCTTCCTTTCTCTTTTCATCAGAAGGAGAGACCTGTATCTGAAAGGAGAAGATAGAAGTTAGAGTCAGGTTGTGTCCTTAGGAATCAGCAGAACTTGGGCCAGGGGACCAGGGCATGTGCCTCTCTGTCCCTTTTCCAGATCCATAGCTTAGGCAACCCAATGGTGACCCAGGACTAGTGAGATGCCACACTGCTGGCTGCTGCCTCTGCTTGGCGCAGCCTCTGAAAAAAACACCCAGAGGGAAGATGACAAGCCTTGGACAGCTCCAGAACAAGTGCTCTAGCCACAGAGAATGCTGACACCCAAACTGGTTCCAAGGACAACCAGCGAGTCTGCCCTGAAGGAACCTTCACAACACACAACAGAGATTCATTTGACAGGGACGGCTCAGACTCTACTGAGGGATACTAAAGATTGGTAAACCATCTAAAGATGCCCAAATAATGCTGGGCACAATAAATCACAGCACACACATCTATAATCACCACTAAAATATGATAATGGGAAGACAATTTAATTACCTGGAAAATGACAAACATTATGAAAACACCGATTACAAACCTACAAGTCCACTTATGTTTAAAATATATGAAAGCATAAAATATGCATATAGATATGTGTATTTGAATGTATATACAGATATTCAATTACATATATATAAACAGTCAGGCCTCAGCATTATCAACAGGTTCTGTGACTGAAAGCAAAATGATGTATAATGAAAAATTTTTACCATAGGCTAATTGATATAAACAAGAGTTAAGTTCCTAAGGCATTTCATCAACATTATAACAGAATGCCATTGGATGAAATACATTATTCAAGGACCTGCTGTGTGTGTGTTTATGTGTATATTCTCATACATGTCTATATATATATATACATATATACACATACATGTCAAGACTTCTCAACTTCAGCACTACTGACATTTGGAACTAGATCATTCTTTGTTGTCCTAAGCCTTAAGGGATGTTTAGCAACATCCTTAGCCTCTACCCACTAGATGCCAACAGCTGTACCTCCCCAGTCATGACAATCAAAAATATATCCAGACATTACCAAGTGTCCCTGGAAGCTAAATTGCCCCATTTGAGAACCCCTGGCATAGGCATATATGTATATAAATGAGTGGCAGGCTGGCTGATTCTGAGTAATAGCATTACCGTAAGTTTATCAAACATTTTATTATGAGAATTTTCAAACATAAAGTGGTATCCATTGTAATGTTTCCTCTTTCATTTTTTATTTTATTTGAGTCTTCTCTCTTCTTTTCTTAGTCTAGTTAAAGGTTTGCCAACATAAGTAGCAGAAGACAATGAGTAGCCATGGTAGCATACCCTTAACATTTACTATCCTTACTTTATCACACACCCATCCATCTGTGATACATGCCTTTTTCCTTTCAACAATCCATCTTAGAAGAAATCAAAAGGGAAATCAAAAATATCTTGAAACAAAACATTGAAACACAACATACCACAAGTTGTGAGATACAGAAAAAGGAGTTCTAAGAGGGAAGTTTATAGCAATAAATACCTACATTAATTAAAAATAAAGGTCCCAAATAAACAACCTAATTTTACACATCAAAGATCTAGAAAAAGAAAAACAAACTAAGTGCAAAATTAGCAGAAGAAAATAACCAACAGCAGAACAGAAATAAATGAAATAGAAACCAAAAAAGCAATAGAAAAGATCAATGAAACTAAGAGCTGGTTTTCTGAAAAGAGAAACAAAATTGGCAAACCTTTAATTTACATACCAATGAACTGGATAACCTGGAAAAAATAGATAAATTCCTAAAATCATACAACCTACCAAGACTGAATTGTGAAAAACCAGAAAATCTGGACAGACCAATAACAAGTAAAATTGAATCAATAATCAAAAACCTCCCAACAAAGAAAAGCCCAGGCCCAGATTGTTCCACTGGGGAATACTTCCAAACATTTAAAAAAGAATGGAGGCCAATCATTCTCAAACTCTCCCAAAAAATTAAAGAGGAGGGAACACTCCCAAACTTATTTCACAATACCAACATTACCCTGATACCAAAGCCAAATAAGGTCACTCCAAAAAAAAAGGAAAACTATAGGCCAATATACCTGATGAATGTAAATGCAAAAATTCTCAACAAAATACTAGCAAACTGAATTCGACGGTGCATTAAATGGGTCATACAACATGTTCAGTGGGATTTATCCCCGGGAATGTAGGAATGGTTTAACATATGCAAATCAATAAATGTGACACATCACACTGATTAAATGAAAGATAAAAATCATATGATTGTCTCAATAGATGCAAAAAAAAAAGGCATTTGATAAAATTCAACATTCTTTCATGATAAAACGTCTAACATATTCAGTATAGGAAGAATGTACTTCAACATAATAAAAGCAGATGTTACAAGCCCAGAGCAAACATCAAACTCAATGATAAAAACTGAAAGCTTTTCCCCTAAGATCAGTAGTAAGATAAGGGCACCCACTCTCACCTTCACCAAAGCAATCAAGCAATAAAATAAGTAAAAGTCATCCAAATCAGTAAGGAAGAAGTAAAACTGTATCTGTTCATAGATGATATGAGCTTATATATAAAAAATCCTAAAGACACCACCAAAAATACTGTTAGACTTAATCAACAAATTCAGTAAAGTTGCAGCATACAAAATCAACATACAAAAATCAGTTGCATATTTATACAATAACAACAAACTATCTATAAAAGAAATACAATTCTATTTACAATGGTGTCAAAAATAATAAAATAGGAATACATTTAAGCAAGGAATTGAAACATCTGTACATTTAAACTTATATAACTTTGATGGAAGAAATTGAAGAAGATAAAACTAAATGAAAAGATATCACATGTTCATGGATCAAAAGAATATTGTTACAATGTCAATATTACCCAAAGCTGGCAAGGATACAGAGAAAAGGGAACCTTCATGCACTCTTAGTGGGATTGTAAATTGGTGCAGCCACTATAGAAAACGGTATGGAGGGTCATCAAAAAATTAAAACTAATGCTGCCATATAACCCAGCAATTTCATTTCTGGATATATATCCAAAAAAATCCCCTCTAATTTGAAAAGATATATGCAGTCTTATGCTCATTGCAGCATTACTTAAAATTGCCAAGATATGGAAACAACCGAGATGTCCATCAATGCATGAGTGAATAAAGAAGATATGATTGATATATACAATGGAATATTACTCATTAATAAAAAAAGAATAAAATCTTGCCATTTGCAACAATATGGATGGACCTAAAGGGAATTATGCTAAGTGAAATAAGTCAGAGAAAGACAAACACAATATGATTTCACTTCTAAATGCAATCTAAAAAAATAAAACAAATGAATAAATGAAACAAAAGAGAAACAGACCCACTGATTAGAGAACAAGCTGATGGTTGCCAAACAGGAAGAGCATGCAGGGGTGGGGGAAAAAAGACCCAAAACCCAGAAAGCATAATAAAAAATTTTATACCAATCTATAAAAACTTTAAATTCCTATTTAGAAAAAATATTTACCCAAAGTCAAAAGGCAAATGACAAGTTGGGGGAAAATATTTATAATACATACGACAAAAGGTTAATATCCTTAATATGTACAGGGCTTTAATATATCAGTAAGAAAACGATTCTACACTCCGTAAAACAATTGGTCAAATGACATGAACAGATAATTCACAGAAAAATAAACACCAATAGCTAACAACCTATAAAATCTTTCTCATCACTGTATTTTTAGTTACTAATTGATATGAAGCCAACAGCAAATCATAACATACTAGATATATTAGAATTTAGCTTTTACTTAAAATTATTCTTAAAGAGTCATAGCTGCACTGGAATGTAGTCATGTCCTGGGGCCTGTAGGCCTGCATATAAAGCTTAAGATAACAGAAGAATGTATACTGTGAAGCATGAAATGTATAGCTCTGTTCTTTCCTTTCTGTTCTCAGGATAGCCAAGATGTCTTACCCCTCTGTATGTTGGAGACCACCTGGCCACAGTCATGGAGACCCACCAGGATGCCCCCAGCAGCTGAGTAAGTCTGACTGCTGAAGCTTGAGTAAGTACTAACCGATCGACCCAGCCCAGTACCCAGAACCCCTCACTCTTGACTACTCATGATTTTTGTTCCACAAAAGCCTTTGTCTTTTAACCACTGAGGAGCTTGGGTTTTTTCCAGCACAAGCTGCCTGTTCTCCACGGGGCAGCGCTGCACAGTAAACGCCGCTTTCCTCCGTGGCACCCTGGTGTCCTCCCAATAGGCTATCTACAGCGCTCAGTGGACAAGCTCTTTTCTCGGTTACAGATATAAATCAAGTAGTCTGATGGCCCAAATGTGAGGGTTCTCCAAACTATTGGTCACTCTCAACCTGCTGGGTGATCTTAGCAAGGCCATGGCCATAAATCCGACCTACTGACTCCTGCTGCCCAGTCTTTGTCTCCAGCTTGACTTCTCTTCACCATTTTCCTTACTTTTACATTCCTTGGGTTAAACGTGTTAGGAAAATACTTACATCTCCTACCACACTGTTGAACTGAAATTACAGGTAACTGATTCTAGGACTCAGCCAAACACCTCCTTTCTCTGCCTCAAGGGCAGCATCAGCATCTCTCTTCACAAACTTGCCAACCATCACCACAAATCACTGGCTACCTCCAGCCAGCTGAGGGAAAAGCAGAAAAGCCAGCTAACCTTACATACTCTGTAAGGCAAACCCAGCAGCAGAGCTGACAATGGACAGGAAGTCTAGAGTTCAGTCCCATACTCCTTAAGCAGAGTATTGTTTCTCACACAAGGAAGAGTCAGAGGAAGCCGGCTGAAGGTGTTGGAATGTGGAGGGTACTTCCCCTGAGGGTGCCTGCCAATATCTGCAGCCTTGGAGAGATGGATTCGCTCAGCTGGCTGGTTGCAACTCTTCTGACTTCTCTGTCACTATTAAGAATTCACGGCCCCCTGCCCTGGCCAGGTGGCTCAGTTGGTTGGAGCATAGTGTGGTACACCAACAAGTTGCACGTTCTATTCCAGGTCAGGGCACATACCTAGGTTGCAGGTTCAATCCCGGTTGGGGTGTGGTCTGGACATGTACAGGAGGCAACTGATTGCTATTCCTCTCTCACATAGATGTTTCCCTGTCTCTCCCCCTTCCTCTCTCTCTGAAATCAATTTTAAAAATACATATATATATCTTCTCGGGTGAGGATCAAGAATAAAAAAAATTTACAGTCCCTCCCTGGACTCCAAAATGCCTTGCAAAAATCCTTCACAAGCACCAATTCAGGCAGTGAACCTCCCAGGCCCTAGTCATGATGGAGACACACTGGGGCCACCAACCAGTCAGTCTCTGGCACTGACTTCATGCCCTGGCAGAATGTTTCAGGTTCTCCTCCGCTCCATTAAATGCCTGGGCGATGCCATCTGGCCAGTCAGTGGGGCCTAATACAGTGATATCTCAGCTAACAAGTGACCCCACTAACAAATTTTTTGGCTAACGAAGATTTTTTTTTGCTGTTATCGAACTCGGCTAACGAATGTTTTAGTGGATGTGTGCACTAACATAAAGCAGTAAACATGAATGGTCGGGCAATCCCGGAGCTTATCTTTTCCGTCTGTACGTGTGTGACAAAGAAACGTGCTGACCACGTCACACAGGGGAGACCCACCGACCCAACTGGGTTGTTTACATTCGAGACAGTGAGACATGAGAGGCCTAATGACACAAGATGCTCAGATTTGGTGACGATGTACTGTAATAGTGTAAAGATGGTCCGTTTTTCATTCTACTTCCCATTCTCCTTCATCCATTTGGGTAGCTCTTCATCTCAACCTTTGGTGAGTTTTTGCCCTTTTATAGTGTGTTTTTACTATTTTATAAAACTTATCTTTAAATAGTGGGCAGCATCCAGAACAAATTAAATGATTTTCTGTAGAAACCTATTGGAAATCACGTTTCAGCTAGCGAAGATTTCAGCTAACAAATGTGATTCTGGAACGAATGATCTTCATTAGTTAAGGTATCACTGTACGTCCCATGTGGAGACCCACCTATACTTCCTGCCTGCTTCAAAGACAACCTGGAGGTATGACTCTCACTAAGAGCAGAGGGACTGTCTTGGCCAAGGAAAGATTCCTAAGCCATTGAGTATGATGACATTCCAGCCACAGAGAACTTTCTGGGCCTGCATTTCATACTCTGTGAATGTGCCCATGCTTCTCCTCATGCCCAAGCACACTCATGTATCCTCTGGATGCTGAGGCAAAACTTAGCTCTCCCTACAAACAGGAGCTGGCCATGGGCAGTGTTGGGGAGCAGGGGCTCAAACGCCAGCCTGTCCTCATCAGCACTTAACACCACACAGAAACCAACCGGTTAGTGTTTCTTTTCCCTCCTGGACCTGGAGCCTCCTCTCTTTGGACCCCCAGTTCCCAGACTAGGCCTTTCTCTTGCAAATATGCTCATCATTAATTCCTCGGGGGAGGGAAGGGTTCAACAGCCAACTCAGGGAAAAGCTAACATAGGGTCTTAGGTCAGGGGATTCCTAGAAGCACGGCCCGAAATCAGGATTCTTGTGCACGTGGCTTGCTGAGGCAGGGCTCAGAGTGATGTGAGCTCAGCTGGAGTCCAGCCACAGTCTGATCCCATGGGAACTGCAGGGTGTGAATAACTCCAGAGCTGTCCCACCCTGAGCCAAGCAGGCCTGGCCTTTGTACCTCTGTGGCAGTCAGTCATTGACTACAGGCCACCCCTCAGAGGAGGGCCTAAGATCCCAGGCATTTCCCCGCAAGGGAAATTCTCATGACTAGGGAGTGGCTAAGACCCCTCCACATTTAACACCCGTAACACACGATAGATAAAGGGGATCCTGTTGGAGCCCAGCATGATCTCCTGTACCGGCCCAGTGTCTGGGCTTGAAGCAGCTCCTGGCTCTGTCACCTTCTCTCACCCACCCTCAGGCTCTGAGGAAATTGCTGCTCACACAGGATCACCAGGTGCAGCGTGGGGTGAGCTGTGGGAATGGGAACAGATTTGCCCAAGCTCTGGACCAGTCAAAATTCTGAAGTTGTTGCAGGAAGGATCCCTTCCTGTTGCTTTTCACAGACCCTCCCACTCACAGGTGTTTCAGCCTCCCACTCCAGCCTCCCAAAGAAATGAAATTCACCAACTCAGCTTCCTGTGAAGGGGGCAAATACCAAATCCTCAAGAAGCTGGAGCAGAATTTCGGCCAAGATGGAGGTGTAGACGGACATGCTACATCTCCCTCCACAACTAAGAAGGAATACAACTACCTCAAAACTAGAGACAGCCAGAAGTTCCAGAAAATCGAGCTGCATGGGAGTCCAACAAACAAAGATATAATGAAGAAATACTCATCCAGGCAGGTAGGAGGAGCAGAGCTGGGGCAGAGAGGATGTGGTGTGGTGGCAGCAGCAGTGGTGGCACAGCAGGCAGGCGGAAAGTGCAGTCACATGTTTTAAAAAGTCGGGAGAGACACCTGGGAAGCCCTCCCAGCACCAGACCAGACCGCACAGCTCCTGTTTCCAGCGCCGAGGAAAATAAAGCCTCATTGCTTCTGACTGTGCAAACCAGTGGGGGTTGGGGCAGAGGCAGAAACTGCAGGTCTCTCAGCAGAGTCCACTTGCTTAAAGGGCCCCCAGGTTCCTAAAACATCCACAGACCCACCTACTCTGGGAACGACAGCCAGGGCAACAGCTAGAGAGGCGCCAGTCCCATACAAAGTGGGAAAAGTGCCTGGAAAAGGGGTGAGTGCTGAGCAAGCAGCATTGTTCCCTCTCAGACCCCTCCCCCACACACAGAGCCACAACATGGTGAAATGAGTTGCCCTATACTGATGAATATGTAAGGCTCCGCCCCTTACAACGTAACCGGAATGACAGCTCTACCTAAGACACAGAGTCAAAAAACACAGGAGCCTGTCAAGATGAGGAGACAGAGAAGTATGGCCCAAAAGGGGAAATGGATCAAGGTTCCAGTGGGAGAACTAAGCAATGAGGAGATAGCCAACCTAACAAACGAGGAGATAGCCAACCTAACAGACACAGGGTTCAAAACACTAGTGATGAAGATGCTCACAGGCTTGACAGATATGTTTGAGTAAAGCAGACACATAAGGGAAGAAGTGAAGGCTATGCTGAATGAAACAAAGGAAAATTCACACAAAACCAATGGTGAATGGAAGGAAACTGGGGTTCAGATCAATGATTTGAAACATAAGGAAGAAAAAAACAGTCAACCAGTACAGAATGAGCAAATGAGAATTGAAAAAAATGAGGAGAGACTTAGGAACCTCAGGGACAACTTTAAACGTGCCATCATCTGAACCATAGGGATGCCAGAAGGAGAAGAGGAAGAGCAAGAAATGGAAAGCTTATGTGAGAAAATAATGAAGAAAAACTCTGCAAATTTGGTGAAGGAAATAGACATACAAGTCCAAGCAGCACAGAGAGTCCCAAACAAGCTAGACCCAAAAAGGACCACACCAAGACACATCATCATTAAAATGCCAAAGGTTCAAGATAAAGAGAGAATCTTAAAAGCAGCAAGAGAAAAGCAGAGAGTCACCTACAAAGGGATGCCAAGACTATCAGCTGATTACTCAAAAGAAACTTTGCAGGCAAGAAGGGACTGACAAGAAGTATTCAAGGTGATGAAAAGCAAGGACTTACAACCAAGATTACTCTATCCAGCAAAGCTATCGTTTAGAATGGAAGGGCAGATAAAGTGCTTCCCAGACAAGGAAGGTAAAGTTAAAGGAGCTCATCACCACCAAGCTATTATTATATGAAATGTCACAGCGACTTATTTAAGAAAAAGAAGATCAAAATTATGAACATTAAAATGATAACAAACTCACAACTATCAACAACTGAATCTAAAAAATAAAAACAAAATCTAACTAAGCAAACCAGAATAGGAAGAGAATCATAGGTATGGGGATCATTTGGAGGGTTATCAGCTGGGAGGGGGAAGGGGAAGAAATGGGGAAATGTTACAGGGATTAAGAAGCATAATTGGTTGGTACAAAATAGACAGGGGGAAGTTAAGAATAATATAGGAAAGGGTGAAGCCAAAGAACTTATATGCATGACCCATGGACATGAACTAAGGCGGGTGGGATTGCTGGAGGGAAATGGGTACTGGGCAGAGGGGAGCAAAGGGGAAAAAATTGGGACTACTGTAACAACATAATCAATAAAATATACTTAAAAAAATAAAAAAAGAAGCTGGAGCAGATGGGAAGTCATCCAAAGCTCGTTCAAAGAGTAGACTCTCCTGTTCCTGGTTGTTGGTTCCTCCAAGTTCCAGTGCCCTCACTCCCTTTCCATCAGGGAGCCCAGGCAGCCCAGGGCGGTTAATCAGGTGTTGGAGCAAGCAAAGGACCTGAGCTAATCACTATATAGCTCCAGCCTAGAGACAAAGTGTCTCTCAGCTGACTTATCAACTGCAAAGTCCGCAGAGAGGAGGGGGCAAATGCAGAACAGAAAGGTGGGCAAATCCTGACAGGAAAGTCTCAGGTGAGATGAAGATACAACCCCCCCACCACCTTTGGTGATTTATTTGGTTTTGGTTTCCCAAACTGTCTTCCTGGTGGTATCGCAGGAGCCAGCCCCTGCCAACTCCCACCTCAGCTCCCAGTACAGTATGAAAGGTGGGGGACAACAGCTGATTTATAGGACACAGGCAGTCCAGTCTCTTAAGAAAGTGTAGCTAGGAAAAGAGACATGGTTAAGGAGGGGAGGGCTTTCCACAAACAAGTATCCAGGAGGCCACCCCAGAAAGCCACCCCGTGACTGGGGAGAGGGCTGTGCACTGGGCAGGGCCTCAGCCGAAACCCAAGGGGGAAGGAGGAACAGCTGACCTTTAGGCGCCACAGCACATCTCAGGGGTTCTAATTCTGGATGCTCCTTAGACCGTCCCGGAGTGGGGGAGGGGGAGGCTGAGTGGTGAAAGAGGTTGATTTAAAATTCCTGATATCCAAGCTGTAACTCAGACCAATTGCATCAGACTCTCTGAGCAGGGGACCCAGGCACGATCATTTTAAAAGCCTCCCCAGGTGGCTGCCAATGTACAACCAGGACCGAGAACCAGCATGAAATCTGATGGGACTAGAGACTGAGGACACCAACAAAAAGCCTCTCAAAGCAACTTTTCAAGGATGGAGAAAACAGAATTTTCTAAAAGCAAACTGAGTTTTGTCTTTAGCACTGCCCCCCCCACCCCCTAAGTAATATTTCAAAGGGGTAAGGGGACAATTGTGGAGCATCCCATTGGGCCAGGTTATGAGGGCATAGAGCCAACCAAAGGACCCATCGTGCAAAGCAAGGCACCACTCCACAGAAGCCAGGAAGCCAGGAAGCCAGGAAGCCAGCCCTGGGCCCCAGATGCAAAGGAAATGCTCACTCGAGGCCCTCAACTTCCCTTTTTGGGGCCTGCCCCCACCTCTTTTCTGAACGCTGCCCTGCCCTCTCAGATCAATCTGGAGCCCCTGGGTTGGTGAAGAAAGTTATCTGACAGTGCTTCATACTCCAGTGTTAAAGACTGTCCCATCCTGTCTCCTGAAGGGCTCTGCTGTGCAATCAAGTGGCTTCGGCAGAGGCAACAGTCCTGAGCTCTCTACAGTTGGGCCTCCTGGTATGAGGGCAGGAAGAAGTATAGATGGCAAACAGGAAACCCCAGCCCTACTGCACCTCAGCGGAGAGAGACTTGAGCTGTGGCCTGGAGCCCTGCCAAGATCTGGAGATTACAAGAGATTCTAGCTCATGATTCCTGAACCTGAGCCTGTCCTGGCCATGGGCAAAATTTGGACTGCCCTGGAAGGCACCAGGGGACATTTTGCCTCCTGCCTACATGCTTTTAGCCAGTAAAAGGCCCCCTTATTAGCCAGGCCCGTTTCCTCTCTGGGACCTGTTCACCCCACTGATCCCTGATCCTCACTTCCTGAAATGTGTCTTCATCCCCTTTCCCACCCCAGGTGTCCAGGCCCGTGACCCACCCACACAGCTCTCCAATCGCTCTGCTCAGGACAGGGCCTAAGCATCAAACACCACCAAAGGGAAAGTGGAGGTCAAGTGTTCTGGGTGTAGGTACTGTACTCTCTCAGCTTTACTGTGACTATGAATAGGAGGCTTTGCCCTTCCCCACGCCAAAGAATGTTAAGCATCATCGAAGAGGGAAGAAAAAGGCACGCGGACAAAGTTGGCTTGCCCTGCCTGAAAAGAGATGGCACGTACCTGGAGGCAAGTAGAAAAGGGCTTAGCTCAAGAGCACTGGTGGAAGACTCATTGTAGGAGGCCCTGGACACCGTTCCCCCCAATAAACCAGGAGCAAAACAATCACAGTCCTATCATTGTGCTCATAATAAGACAACAAACGTGACTAATAGATAGCTACCATAAAGGCGAGCTTCCTACGGGCTATTATCTGCTTCAACTCATTTCATCCCCACAACCCCCCCCACCCAGGAAGAAAGAAAGAAACCCCAACACCCCCATTTTGCAGATGACACAATTAAGGCACAAGGAATGACACTGACTTGCCAAAAACATACTGCCAGGAAGGGACAAAGCTGGGGTGCAAACCCGGGAATGTCCAGTTGCAAAGCAGATCCCAATTTACTGCAGCTTCTGTTGAGGTGAAGAGGAAGAGCTTTCAGCTAAAATGCACCTTACCCAGCCATTTTCTAGAGGAGCGGTTCTTACACTTGAGAGTATCAGAATCCCCTGAAGGGCTCTTTAAAATACAGATTCTGCCACCCCCTCCCCCCAGTTTCTGTTTCTGTACTTCTGGAGTGAGGTCTGAGAACGTGCATTTCTAACAAGCTCCCAATGGATGCTGGTGCTGCCGGTAACGAGACCCTTGAAGCTTTGTCTGACTCCTTGCAGGAACACACAGGGAAGGCTTTACTTTTACCACTTTACTCCTGAGGAAACAGAAGGCCCCAGAGGTTAGGCGACTTATGCCAGGTCAGAGAGCAGACATGAGTCCATGTCATGAAGTCCTTCCGCAGGGCCCCAGCTAAGCGCTGGATGAGCATGCTCCTCACGGGACAGGCAGGTGCAGCCAGCTCCAGCGGCCGGCCACAGCAGGCCTGAGGATTCCGGGGAAGGGGGCTGAGGGAGGGACTGGCCTAAAGGAAAGCAGATCCTTCAGGGGCCAGGGATGGAGACGCTATTCAGAGACCAGGGCACTAACAATGTCGCAGAGCCACAGACCTCAGTAACGTCTCACCCTTCGCCTAGAGAACAAGCTCCCCCTCGCACTCATGGGACCCACAAACTACCCGTCCCATGATCCAAAAAAAAATGCCTGGGTCCTGACTGATGACAGGTACAAGGCCCCTGCTGACAGGAAGCCTTACTCTCCTTTCAAAAGGCAGCCAGCCTGGCCCACCTGCCAGATGAGGAACTGAGATTCAACAGGTGGCTAAGCTGGGATCCCCTCCCCCATAGTTTGGTCTGCGAAGCCCCTGCTCTTTCCTAGTGTGGCTCCTGCTCAGGGCTCCTGCTCAGGTCTCCCTTCAGGCCTAGGCTTACCACACAGGGGTGTGAATTCCCAGTGGGATTGGGGAAGCTCTGAGGAAATGGTCCTGGGACTCCTGCTGGGAAGGCCTGCCTCCCACTCCCACACCAGCGGGACAGGGGACAGACGGGCGGCCAGGTAAGTGACCTGGGAAGTCATTACTGAGATCTACACAAACAATTGCTTCACGGGCCCAGAGAAGCAACCACTTGTTTATAGAGAAGTCCCAACAGCATCTACAAGCTTTTGACCAGGATGAATGTTAGAAGAAAACGCAAAGGCCCTTAGCCTCATATCAGAGAATTGGGGTGTTTGAGTGAGACCAAAAAAAGGTATAAAGGAAGAAAAAACTTCCAGTCAGAAAAAGCTGGTGTGTGTGTATGTGTGTGTGTATAGGTACAGGCGTGTGAGGGAGAGTGTGTGTGTATGCATGAGTAAATGTACAGTATGGATGTGCGAGGGAGACTGTACGGAGTGTGTGTGTGTGTGTGTGTGTGTGTGTACAATTTAGGCTCTGGCTCAGAGAAACCAAAGACCTAAGAAAGCTAACCCTCCAATATCTATGGATCCCCAGGGAAGGGTGCGGTCACACCTGCCTCCCTAAAGCAGCACCTACATCACCTGCTGGGATGTACCCCTCCTGGGCTAAAAGCCAACAAAGTGCGAAATTCCATGTGACTCAAAGGAAGGAATGGGAAGTTGGTGGAGGCAACACCTGGCCCAAGTAAGGCAAATAAGACTGAGCATTCCCTGACCTGCATTTCTCAAAACTGAGGGCTATTTTACAGGGTAGTTCCATGACCTAAGTAGGGAAGGGCAAATCAAACTCTCCTCCAGCCCGGTAATTACGGGATTTAAGTGGAACCCCATCTGACCAGGAGGGGCGGAGGCCTGTATCACCCCATGCGCTCCGGAACCCCAGCTGCCCGTTTCTGGGTTAGTGTCTCAGCTCTGCAGGGACGTGTTGACCTATCTGGGCAGGTGAGGAGGGGCCCCCTCCACTTCCCCTTCTCCTACAAGGGCAGGTTTCTTCCTGGCCGCACTTCCTGTTTACTGAGTGTTTCTATGAGACTCATCTCTGACCTCACATCCCCTTCCCCGGGGAACCCCAGCAGCTCTTCCTTTTTTGGTGCTATAGGCTGACACTCTGTGTGTGCAGAGATCTTGGGGTTTCCCTTCTTTGCTACCTGGAGCCAGAATTGGAAACCCAGGAGCCAGGATCACTGGCCTCCTCTACCCCCAGAGTGGAGGTTCCTTGTACTGGAGAAGCAGCCCAGAGGAGAGGGTGAAGGACAGGTCCCCATGTGCTGAGCCCTCCCCTGGCACAGCCATTATGGGGCATCTGTCACCCCCCCCACCTTAACCTCACTTACAGCCTACGGCTGCACAGGGTAATTCACTCTCACAGCAGATCTCTCACCCCTTGCACTGCCAGGGCAGGCGGCATGTCCAGGGGTTCCCAGAACACCTCCGGGAGGCTGAGGGGAAGTTTTCCACAAAACCACATGCCTTCAGCTGACTAACTCTAACAGAACGCCAGCACCACACAAAACAGAACTTCTCCTCAAAATGGCCTTCAGAAGCCATCTCTGTAAGCTCTTCACAGTTCCCCAACTTTCCGGCAGTAAAAGAGCAGCCTGCTACTGGGCGAACAGAAAGCAGGCAGAGGCAGGTAAAGAAAGCTCTGGAGAGTCCAGTGGGTATATGTGTCCCTTCCAGACCTACATTCTCTCATCAGCTCAGTGGAGGGCCGGGTGGGCCCTGCTGGGAGCTCACTCAGTGAGGATCTTAAAGCATTTTCCATGAGACTAGGCGTCCTAGAGCAAAGCCACTTGCCCCACGAGACCTGGTTTCCCAGTTCTGGGTCCAGAAGCTTCCCAACCTCCTCTCACCTCAGACTCAAACTGAAGCGTACACAGCGCCTCCTCTGCTTCCCCCACCCCGCTGCACAATGTGCCTGATTACCCCGTCACACACACACAACCCCATCACATGCACAAGAGAGCAGTCTTTGTCCCAAATGTCCCTATGATCAACTGAAAGAGCCTCTACAGCACTTTAGGAAGAGAGCGCCGTTATCTGAGGCTACCACCTATCTCCCTGCAGTACTGGCGGCCTCTTGGACCCCACCAGCTAAAGTCTTCCCAGCACCCCAGCCAGGCCAACCCTGCCTGTGCAGAAAACATTCAGCAGCCATACCCACAGCCACCGTGTGCGTATTTAGCAGAGTATGAAACACGCAAAGGATGCTTGAACTATAAAGGCTGAGGCTCTTGTTCTCAATCAAGAAAGATGTTGTCAGCCACCCACTTCACCTTGTTTGGACCTCACTCACTGCAGGACAGCTGGGAACCCAAGCACACCCTCTCAATCCCACCACCACACACAGAAGACCCTGGGACAAGACAATTTGACAGCGGTGGGCCTGGGCTCATGGCTCAGCTGCCAGCAACCAGAAAGATACAGCTGAGGTCATATCTAGGTCAGGAAGCAACCCCTGGTCGCCTGCCTTTGTCCCGCCACACTGAGAAGGAGGTCAGACCCTGAGCCCTATCCCAGGTGATGGCAGTAGGGACAGGAAGATGGCAAAGACCTTGTGACCCTGCTTGGCTGAAGTGAAACCACCAGAGACCACATGCCACAGCTCTCTGCCAGGCTTTCTCTTTCCTTTTTATTACACAAGTAAAACATTTTTAAAAACATAGGTAATCAAAAAGATTACGATTCACAGAAGGAACGATTCCACTTCTATGAGGTATCTAGACTAGGCAAATTCACAAAAATGTTAAGTAGAATAGAAGTCACCAGGGGCTGGGAGGCAGGGGTAGGGAATGGTGTGGAGTTGAGAGTTAGTGTAATGGGTACAGAGTTTCTATCTGGGATGATTGAAAAATTCTGGAAATGGATAGTGGTGATGGTTGTACAACATTGTGAATGTACTTACTGCTAAGGCTATGATCTGAATGTTGGATATCCTCTCAAACCTCACATGTTGAAGTCCTAACCCCCAATGTGATGGTACAGTCATCCCTTGGTATCCTCAGAGGATGGGTTCCAGGACCACCATGGATCCCCAAATCCTTGGGTGCTCAAGTCCCTTATATAAAATGGCTTAGTATTTGCATATAACCTATACACATCCTCCCATATACTTTAAATCATCTCTAGATTACTTATAATACAATGTAAATGCTATGTAAATAGTTGTCTACCATTTAGAGAATAATGTTCATTACTGGCACAACCATTGTAGGCCTAACTACATAGAACACATCAGAAATAAGGTAACATTTTCCCACCCCCACCCCCACCCCAAGTACTTTGCATCCACAGTTTGTTGAATCTGTGGATGCAGAAGACACAAATATGGAGGGCCAACTATGTTAGGAGGTGAGACCTTTGAGGGGTGATTAGGTCATGAGGGTGGAGCCCTCATGAATGAGATTAGTGCCCTTATTAAAGATACCCCACAGAGCCCTTTATCCCCTTCCAGCATGTAAGGATATAATGAGAAATCTTCAGTCTGGAAGAGGGCCTTCATCTGACTCTACTAACAACCTTATCTTGACCTGTAGCTTCCAGAACTGTGAGAAATACATTTCTGTTGTTTATAAGTCAGTCTGTAGTATTTTGTTATAGCAGCACCAAAGAACTAAGACAGCTGCTTACAGCTTGTCCCAATATGCCAAAGTTGTGGGTTCAATCTCCTGTCAGGACACATACAAGAATAAATGGTTAAAAGGGTAAATTCTATGTTTTGTATATTTTACCATAATTAAATACTTAATATTAAAAAGACTAAGATCAAAATCTCTCCCAAGTCTACCACTCAGAGATAATCACTAGTAACATTTTGCCATGTATTCTTCCAGAGGCAAATATAAATGAATGATATAATATATTTTATAAAAATAGCATACTGTTTGGTAACCTGTTCTTGAGAAATATCTATATTTCCATGTTAATAAATATTCATCTGTGTCCTATATTTTTGGAAGTCATATGGTTTTCCAAAGTATATAGATATACCATAATAAATAAGTTTACTATTAGTGGACATTTAGTCTCCTTTTTTTGTTGTTGCTGTTGTGATTATTATTATAAATAATGCTTCAGAGGACATCCCTGTGCACATATTCTTCTGCACTTTGCACTTGTCCAGTTGTATCCTTAGGATTAAGAATTCCTCCAGGTGGAATTTGCAGAGTCAGGGACTCCCTTGGGAGGATTGTCAACAAAAAAACGCAGCCGGGATGTTAAATTCTGTCATATAAAAGTCTGTTTCTCCATGTGGGCTTTTCCTGGATTCCACTTGGGTGTCTATGACATTGCATAGTCGTTTGTGGAAGTAGGGACCGCCCTTTCCATAAGAAACCATCCTCTCTTCTCCACTCCGCCACTTCCCTCTGGGGACACACCATGCCTGTGTCATGAAGTGAAACTGCTACACAAGGGAGGCGGGATTTTACTGGGTTAATGCCTACTGAATCTCTGTGCCTGCAGAAAGACCATAGAAAAGCTCTAGCATGGTCCAGTGCTGGGTGCCCTACAGTGGACAAAATAAGTGTGGACACAGGAAAGGTTTTCTTTTGTTAAAGGTTTTGGTCTTGTATGGACAGAGGGAGAATGCGATGGACTCTTCCTATAAAGACCAAGGGCTGGAAGGGACTAGTGGAATCATCCAATCCCTTGCCCTGGAGATAGGGAAACTGAGGCCCAGAAAGACTCCTAGCATAAACATTCCAATAATCTTTAAATGAACCCATAAGTGTCTCACACACAGTGAATCAGCCAGCTCAGGGTAGAGTTGAAAATACCTCAAAATTTGACACCTGATACCATTTTTATCCTCCTTCCTGTGTGCAGAATCAGAAATCAAGATCTGAGGTCCCATGCCAGCTCTGATACACCCGGCTGTGTGCTGAGGCCGGCTCCTGCCAGCTTCCAGAGCTGATGGAGTACATCTCATCCCAGCTCAGTGTTGAGTAATGCCATGTTAGCAGCTTGCCATGGTGGGTATATTTACACGAAAGAAATTAGCAAATACCACAAAACAGAGCCTTTCCTCCCTACAGAACCAGTTGTGAAATATCACAGGTCACAATCTAGATGTAAAAACCATGAGCAGGTGACCTCAGTTTCTTCACACAACCTAAGAACAGCATTATAATTCTCCATGGCCCATCATAAGTTTCGCTTCCTAACCCTCCACAGTCCCTTCTATATTATTCAGTGAGCCAGCAAATGTTTGCCTGAATGCTTGCTATCTGCCAGGCCCCAGGCTGAGCACATAGCACAATATCCCTGTGAGATCGTTATCATTTCCCTCTTACAGTTGGGGAAGCTGCAACTCAAGAGACTTCAACTTACCTCTTAATTGCAGACTAAAGCTTCTCTTAGGGTGGTGTCCCCCAGAAGTTGACCCTAAGATAAGGATTCAGGTGTCAGTGGAAAGAAGTGGGAAAGTGAACAGGGAAGAGAAGGCAGTCAATGAAGGAAGCCAGTTACCTCTGAGACAGCATAGAACATGCCCCGAGTAACCTCAACAAAGAGGTGAGGGAGCTGGAGTATTTATGTACCTTATGCCATCAGCCATTGGTTGAAGCCAAAAAAACATGGGGAGGATGCTGACATTCATTGCTCAATGCCACACAGCTAGAAAATGGTAGAATACAATTCAAACTCCAACTTCAATACTCTTTTCATTACTCTTAAAGAAATGAACCATTAATCAAATAAACACTTAACCGAGTGCCAAATATGGATAAAGCACTATGCTGGTGAAGTCAACTACTTTGCCAAGTATCTTTGGGTCAACATGTGCAATTTTTATCAATAGAAGTAACAGAAAAAAGCCCTTCTGAGTTACTTTGCTCATCGCATGGGAATGAGCCAAACACCCTGCCTGCCCACTTCTCCTGTGAGAGGCTGCCCTCTCTGGTTCAGCCACAGTGGCCTTGGGCAGGAGTTCTACAGCCCCAAGCTGTCATCCCAAGCAGCTGCATCAATCTGTGATTAGAGGCTCCTGAGTCTTCCATTCCAGGAATGACCAAAAATGACCCCCTGGTCATCTGGCCAGCTGAGTCTGAAGACTGTCCCTGTTTATTGTGCCTTGCTCTCCCTGAGGCTCCTGCCCCATCCCCTCCACTTGCCATCCTCCATGGGAACCTACAAGCAGACCAAATAAATGAAACCACAATCACAGGTCTGTGGGAGCTTACCCAACCTTAAGGATTGATTTAAAATTCTTCTGAAGAGACAGGGAGGTGTTTAGATAGGACAGTGTGTCATTGGGGTAAATCACTGGACCATACTGTGAACAGTGGTGGGAGGGGACTGCTGTCCTGGTTTCATAAACCCAGCTGTGGCAGTTCTTAGCAACTATAACTTAAAGACAGAAATTAGGTCTCGTTTTATTCCAAGTGCACGGTGGAAAACTGCCCAGTTTTTCACTCTGGAGGAGAAGAGAAGACATGGTCAAGTTCTGGAAGTGCTCTCAGATCACCCAGTTTGCATCCCATCCTCTCCATGGGATTCTCTGGCAATCTGGTCCTGATTGTACACCCCACCTCACAGTGAGCACATTTTCTGCCAGAGTATCTTAGAGAAGACTGGAAACAATAACCAAGCCAAGGTTGTCCTCTTGTGCACTGGTGACATGACCCCTTTCTGGCAAGCTCCGCAGTTCAGCCCTTGGCATTCCAGTAGAGATGCCAGGCTGTGTGGTCCTGGACATCTCTCTAGCCCACTCTCTCGGCCATTCCTAAGCAGTTCACACGCAGAAAGTGACACAAAGCTTGGCTCCGGGGCACCAGGAAATAGACCAAGAAATCAAAGCAAAACCAGTGGATGACCAAAAAGTCCCAGGTAGGCCAGTGCATCAGACATGATGAGAACAGAAGGATTGACCACTGACCACCCCCAACGCCTAAGATAACACAAACTGGAGAGAAGTCCTGAACCCCCAAACAGAAGCCATGCAGAAATGCAGAGAGGTGGATTCTGGAGTCCCAAGGGTGGAGAAAGACCACCCTCAGGATGGTGGGGATGCTGCCAGTATATGCTCAGGCCCACTTAGCCAGGTGTAGAAAGTACATTCCCGCCTTCCCTAGAAGGGCATGACTGAAGGCTCCAGATCCCTTGGCCTCCTCCCAACCAGGCTCCCCAAAGGTGCCCCTCATCATTCTAACTGATTTCACCAGCACAAAAATGAGAGCAGAGGAGCACAGGAGATATCTACACCACACCCCAAAGATTACCTGGTCTCCCCAACACTCAATCTCTGCTGTACTATCTTCTGAAGGAGTGGAACTCACCTCCAGCCTCCCCAGCACAGGGAAACCCGAACTGCACAGCCCAGACTTCTGGGTGCCCCGGCAGGCTGCTGGCTATGCCTCCTTCTCCCAGGACAAGAACTATCCTCTTCCAAAACTACCCCACTTCTCTGATCCCAGCCATCGTTTGAGGCCCTCTTTATCCAGAACCCATCTGCCCCAGATCCCAGGCATCAGCTGACCTGTCTAGAGGAGAAAGCACAGCCAGTGCCCAGACTCATGGCCCCACTCCAGGATCTCTGATCCCAAATGGGCACCTCCCAGGCCAACTCCACACTTAGTCGCTGGGACAGAGCGTTTGGACACCAGCTAAAAAGAATGAACTCTCCTCAAGCCACCCAATATATCTCAGGCATGAGAAGTGCCTTTGATTTTTCAAACTGCCACAGAAAAAGTTCCCAGTAAGTAAATGCAGATTGATAAGTAAAATAATTCCAACCCCAGATTCCTCATCCAGATGCTCTGGAAAGAAGGCCCCTGGCTCTGGTCCACAGGCAGCTGTTTAAAACAATCAGTTTCTAATTCTTTCCTCCCATTGTACCAAGATCAACCCACTCCAGGACAAATTGTTACTTGTCAGCTCATTGGTTCGAACATTCATTCATTATGTGTAAGGTACTCACCATAAATTTGGCGGCCGCTGGACACAGCCTCTGTCCTCTGGGGGAACACGTTCTAGAAACCCGACTCGGATCACCTGGGAATAAGGCGCGTGGCAGCGTTGAGAAGCCTCGTGCTCAGTTCCTCCTGTCACGGAGGTGCAAAGGTGCTGTGACCAACCCCAGGACCCACAGAGCAACTCTGAGCAAGATGGAGCCCTCAGTCTGTCAGGGCACTGCGCCTCTCTGCTGTCCCCAGGGTTCTCCCAGCTTAGAAGCTGGATGCAAAGCAGGCGCTCAAAACACAGAAGTGACTGGGGTCAGCCCAAGGCACCTGCCTCTCTCTGGCGTGAGAGTAAAAAGCCAGTGTTCCCAACGACCCCGAGCACCAGCTCCGGAGGCAGGCGGGAAGACCGTAAAGGGGAAGTGCCCAGAGGACCAGCCCCCACCCCCGAACACCCTACGCCCTGGTGAAGGCAGAGGGAGCCTGAGCGGGGGCGGGGTGCTGGTGGCTGGAAACCACATTTGGGGAACTGTCTATTGGGCGGGGAAGAAGAGGACCGGATTGAAGTCCGGGTGCTCACCAGGGCTGTCGGGATCTGCCACCCCTGCACCTGCCGCCCTGCCCCACCTCGCCAGGGAGTCCCCGGGACCCCAGTGATGAGGTAGGGGCGCCTTCCAGCTACTGCCCTTGAAGCAGAGAGAAGGAAGACCCCCCAGGACTCAGGGAGGGAGGACGAGTTCGGAGCTACAACTTTCTCCGGCCGGAAGGCGGGTGGGCTGGGGCTCCAAGTCTAGCAACCCCTGAGGAGTCCGCATCTCCCGGAACCTCCCGCAGCTGGGGGAGACGCGAGGAGACCAGGGGCAGGCGAGGACTGAGGGACTGACCTGGACCGGGCAGGAGACTCTGCTGGAAAACTTTTGGCGAGGCGAGAGAGGGGAGGGGAGAAAGGACCGCCCGGTACCCTGCACCTTGCGTCCCGCATCCTGCGTCTGCAGCCTTGTCCCTACGCCCAGCGCCCCCACGCCCAGCGCCTTGCCTGAGTTCCAAGCCGGCTGCAGCTCACGCGCGTAGTGGAGACCGTGGAGTTGGAAAGAGGGTTGCCCGGCCAAGGGTGGGGAGCTGCTCCAGTCCGAGCCTGGGTCAGCGGCTGGAGGGTCAGAATCAAATCCGGCGGAGCAGGGATGTTGGCAGCCTCGCGATTAGGGGTCGGACGCCCCGCCCTCCTCGCTCCACCTCCACCCCTCTTCGCCCTCTTGTCCGCCCCAAAGCCTTTATTTTCCTCTATCCGGTCCGATCGTCCTCCCTCCCCCTCTTTCTGGATCTCTCCATCTCTCCCCACACCCCCTTCCCTCGCCTTTCTTCCTCCCCTCCTCTCTCGCCCTCCCCCTTTTTCCCCTCCCCCCCGGAGAGGCGGAGCTTCTCTGCTCCCTCCCAGACAATGCTGTGGCTGCGTGTCCCCTACTTCCCCGCCTTTGAGTCAGGGCTCAAGCTGTCAGCGCTTCTTCGGAATGGGGGTGGGGGTCAGGGGCGTGAATGCAGGGAAGGGATAAGAGTGCGAGGGTGAGGAGGATGAACTGGCTTCCCTCACCCCATTCGATCTGCCCTCTCGGGAAGGGAGGGAGTCTTGGCCCAAGCCCCTCTGCTCGTCCCGCGCTCTGACAGCCACTCCCAGGGAACAGTCACGCTGCCCCAGGGAGCCCACCTCCAGAGCCCCGGATTTCCCAGGCAGTGGACGTAGGATTTTTTTCCCTAACACCCAGGCTTATTCCAAAATGGGTTTGAGCTAAGCAAGAGCTAGGCCCCTTCGACTTCGCGGGCTGGCAGACGTGACAGTAATGTGAAAGAGGCCAAGTGTCTTTGTCCACCTCTCACCTCCCCCTCTTATCCACCCCTGGGCCTGGAGTGGCTCTGAATGCGCTGGAAGCCTTAGCACCCCAGCTGCAGGGGCTGGGGGGGTGGGGATACCGGGGGGTGGGGGAGGCGGCTTATAGTTCCCTCCGTTAGAATTCTCCCTTCATGTACATATACCAATTCTGAAAAGTCAGTCCCCAGCCAAAAGGGAAGGCGACCTAACAGTAAGTGGGTAGCCAACCCCCAGGATACAGCAGGATCAGCTCATCCCTCCTGGAAGCCAAACATTCTTTACTAAATTCATTGTTTGGATCTTGGAATGTGTCTCCCTTAGAAACAATATTATAAATGGTGATCTGCTTCCCAGGCCAGCCACAAAAGTCTTTTGAACCCAAAGCAGCTGTAGGGTGGTGCTGGAAACTGTCAGCTACCCAGGAACAAGGAGGCCACTGACCAGCTTTTCTATAGAAAAAAAATATGTATCATCTGATTCTTTCCCCTTGAGCTATAAACACAAATCTCTCCTGTGAATTCCCCTCTCCGGTCACCACTGTGTATTAATTAAGCTTCTTTCCTTTGCAGGTAACATGAGCACCCTCAGAGGAATGTATTCTTAGGATATAGGGGTTTCTCTATAGCAGGGTCACAACTGCAGGGAAAACTTAGTAAGAGGAAAATCCAGAGCCTGGAGGGCTTCCAGTAACATAGGCCAACTCTTCCTTCACATCATAGACTGGCCTTTCCTGCACCCCATACACATGACAAAGGGTGGCAATTGCTTGCGTCACTGGGGCTTGGAACTCCCCTGTTGAAGAAAGCAGCCAGGTGAAGATAGAATTCCTGAGTCTCTATTCCAATTTCCCAGAAGAGCAGCTCATTGGCCCAGCTTCGGTCAGGTGACCATCCCATGACCAATCAACTGGGGACAGGGGCAGGCTTACCTTGTCCAAATGAAACTGCCAGGAACCCTAACTATATGCTCTGCTTATAATGAAATCTACTCCTCTTCACTTGTACTCTCCATGGTGTTAAATAAATTGATTGATTTATTAGTTCAAAAAATCAGAAAACCTCTTTCTTTTCATCAATTTCCCTATACAGGAGTCACAGGAGAGAAAGGAATAGCCCCTTATCCTTCAAGGCACTGTAGGGACAATACATTGGCAACAAGGATAATTTTGCAATCTGATTCATTAAATATCCCTCCCCCAAGCCCTGCTTCTTGCAGCCTTCCACTGCCAGGGACTAGACCAGGAGGCACACGTCTCAGGGAAGCAGCAGACAAGCATCGCCTACAACCAGTCCTTCAATGGAAATGCAATGCAAACTACAGATGTACTTTAAAACTTTCTAGTCACATTACAAGTAAAAAGAAACAAGTGAAATTAATTTTTTAATATATTGTATTTAAACTAAAATACCCAAAATATTACCATTTCAACTGTAAACAATATATAGAAATTATTCATGAGACATTTTATATTCTATTTCTCTACTAAGGCTAAAATCAGGTGTGGATTTACACACATCTCAGTTTGGATGTTAAATTTTCATCAGAAGTACTTGATCTGTATATAGGATTTATAAAATTTCTACTTGAAAAATACATTCATATGCACAAGTTGTTCCAAACAACTTGGCTAAAAGTTTCCCAGAAATTGAATTGAGTGTTTGTTTTTTAAGTTTAAGTTCTAATTAAGGTTACATAAACTTAAAATTCAGTCCCACTAGTCACAATTCAAGTGCTCAGTAGCCCCATGTGGCTACTGGCGACCATATTGGGATCACACAAGTTCAGGGAGCAAGGACATTACTGATGAGCTCGGAGTCCCTCAGCCAACTTCCCTTATCTCTAGCAGAACAGTGGCAGGAGTGTTAAACATGTCCAGACAAAAAATGATTTTCAAAATTCCTTTATGTACCCCTATAACATCTCAGGAGGCAGCTTTTGCCAGTAGATCTGAGTTCTACTTCATGCCTGAGGAGAAACAGAATATGCAGAAAAGTGGTGCCCAAAGTCTACTCTTCTGTTCCCAGTGGATTGATTCTAAGAGAAGCGAGGAAGCAGGGGACACAGACGGTTGGGAATATCACATCTACCCAGTTTGGGACCTTCGACCAGAGTGACTGCCACACTGGCTGCTCTCTTCTGTTCTCAGGTACTGACCAAGGACAGGGGGCAGCCTCACTAAAGTCAACTTAGTGGATCACCATGGCTACACAGAGGCAGAGCCTGGCTTTAGCTTTATAGAGTCACTTCGTAATTCATACATTGCCTAGACATGATGCAGAAGTTCCCACCTGCTCCCAAGGACCAGGGGCCTCAGAAGGAAACTAGATTGTGAAGCACAGGCCTTCTATAGGTCTTTGGGTTCCCTCAAAAGCAGAACCTGAGACAAGGACATGGGTGCAGGTCATTCACTTAAGAGTTGATTTTAGAAAGCAAGAGAGTGAAACTGGCAAGGAGAAGAAGCCAATAAAGGATGTTTAACAGGGGTTCCACCCCTCTGTGACCCTCTAAGGAACAGTGCAAAATGAGCCTCAGAGTTGTCTTCTCTGAAGGTTGGGAGTGCTGGGGCATTTATCCTCTGACTCTCATCCCCCACAGACTGAGGATTGCTCCCTGATACACTTACCTCTCCTTACTTCCTGGCCGTGTGGACATCTTTGGCCTCAAGGAAACCTTTGAGGCAGGAAAGCAGGAACTGCTGTCATTGGCACTAGAGGTAGGACTAGTCACTGTGCATGTAGCTGCCCACCACGGCCATGTTGGGATGAGAAGCAGGCTGCGGGGATGAGACACAGAACACATAGGTCATTGGCTCTAAGATCTAGCTGGAGAGGGCATGTTGGCCCTGGAGGCTAGGTCAAGGGCTGGCAGGACGACATGATGGGGACTCAGAGGGAACATTGGAGAGGCCTGAGTTAAGGTGAAGGAGGCTAGGGAGCACTGCAGAACTTCGAGGGAGCATGGAGCACACAGACCATGAGGTACACAAGCTGAAGACATCAGCAATAGGTACCAGGCAGACCTTCAATAATGGGGTCATCACCCCTCAGCATTATGCTTTCAAGGAATGGTCTGGAGCAGGCCCTCTGCAGGGGACCCAGACGCACCATCTTTGCAGCCAACACAAGAGAACGTAAGATGAACCTCCCCACAGAGAGTCATATTGGAGAGAGCTAGGGAAGGAAGGAAGGAAGGAATGAAGAACTCGGAGAGAGTTTTTATCTAAGAACACCAGTGGGACTGTTGATATTATTGCATCAGACTCCTTTGTTTTCCCCTGTTACAAGAGGTGAGACTCTACTGAGATCTAATGAGTGATAGAGAAATAAGGAAGCTCAAGTGAGATCTGCCACTGGGACTCAAAAACATCTGGATATGTCTGGCACAGTAGCATGGTGGGCTGGCTAGAAATGTATTTGTTTGAGAGGGAGAAAAAGAAAAGCCTTCCTAGGAGATAATTTATATTCTAAGGAAAGAAGACACCAAGTCTGCTCCAGTAACAAAGCTTTAGTTGACAAAATAGAGGTGAAATTGTCATTTAACTCTGTCCCTAACCAGGCCCCTGGATACATGGGGGAGTGGTGGGGTGTCTTCCTGAGAAGATGGAAAAAGCTCTAAGTTACAAGTCAAAGGACTATTTCATAAGCCTCAGGAATGCACTGGGACTCAAGCAGCCATGCTTCAGGGACCTCCTGCTAAGTAACACTTAAGCGAGTGGCATGCCAACACTCAGCTTTTCTGTTTCAAGGGCTTGGTATGATGACAAGGTGACCCAGAAAGTGGTCGATAAATCGCCAAAATGGTCATAATTATTCCGCTCCCTGCATACACTTTGCAGTTCCTCCTGCAAAGAGGTGGCATCTACTTCCTCACCTTGAATCTGGGTTGACATTGTGACTTCTTATGGCCAATAGATTTGTGCCTTTTTAGAGCCCAGGCCTCAGAAAGCCTTGAATTCTTCTACTCTTTCTCTTGAAACATGGCTCTGCTATGCGAATAAGCCTGGACGAGCCTCTAGAGAATGAGAGTCCACATGGCCCAGAGCCAAGGCCCCAGACATGTGATAGACCCAACCCAGCCCAGAGCTGACCACCAATGCATGAGGAGCTCAGCTGAGCCTAGCCCAAATAGCCAGCCAGTAAAAGTACAAGCTAAGTAGATGGCTGTCATTTTAAGCCATAAGGTTTGGAATAGTTTGTTATATAGCAGTAGCTAACTGTTAAGTAACTTAACAGGATAAAAAAATTTTTAAAAAGGTAACTATGTGAGGTGATAGATGCATTAACTAAGCTTATTGGGGTAATCACTTTACAGTATATATGTATATCAAGTCATCATGTTGTATACCTTAAACTTATATAATGTTCTATGTCAATTATATCTCAATAAAACTGGGGGTGTGGGGGAGAAACACATGAAAAAACAAAAGGTTCTAATACAAAAGGGGAAAGAAACCTAACAGGCTGACATGAACAACTATTGGTGGACACAACCCTGGAATCTCCTGGATTTGTTCATGGGTTTCTAAGAGGTGCCTCTGGGAACCACCCCCCAACACACCCCCACCTCCCAAAGCAGTGTAGAGGTATCTTCAGCCTGCTGGGGTCTCAATGAGCTCATGAAATTTATATTTACGGCTGTTAATGTGAACACATTTTTTTCTCATAAAATGAAGAGACCTAGGGAAATTTGGGTGTTGATTTTGTCGCTGAACTTAAGTTTGTTTTTCATGGGGAAGGCCTATCTTAATTAAAAGAGTCCACTTTAGGAATTCTGATCACAGTGGTGATGAAGGTAAACACTATAGTCACATGCTACAAAACATCAAAATTACAACTCAACTACAGAAAAACCATCATTCAGAACCACCTGAAAGCGGGCTGAATGAAAGTCCTATAACTAGGGATTTAAAGAAGCCACATCAAGACTGGTAGGAGGGCCAGAGACACAGAACGTGTTGGTCCCACAATCATGTGTGACAGGTAAAAATTGGGAGGGATATCACAGTTGCGGAGGTGCCCCCTGAGGAGTGAGGGGTCCCAGCTCCACACCAGGTCCTGCAGTCCAGGGTTCCAATGCTGGGAAGAGAAGTTCCCATACTTCTGACTGTAAAAATAAATGGGGATTCTGACTGAGTAACTCAGAGAGCTTCTGAAGTCCCAAGCAGTTGTCCTTAAAGGGCCCATGCACAGACTTATTTGGACTCACACCTTCTAGGCTCCAGTGCTAGGGCAGCTCAAAAGGCACCAGGGTCATACTGTAGGGAACTGAATTGTCTGGCATCAGGGTGAGAGCTGGGTGGAGAAGGGTGGCAGCTTTCTGCCAGACAAAGGTGCTGACATAGGCCATTTTTCTTTTTCTGAGGCCCCAACACCACCAGAGAGCCAATAGACAAGTGTCATATCAGAGTCTCCAACAACCTGGCTCACACTGTTCACCCTGTCCTAGTGATTCCCTGAGACTCCACCCTACCCAATTTGTGAGCCCACCAAAGCTGTTTCCAGTGGCTCTTCCATATGAATGTCCTGTCTTGATTCATGTTTCATACCTTCCTAATATCTTTCAAACCAGCAGCACCTGGCCTCAGTGTGTCCCATACCTCTCTCTAAGCCTGGTGGTCCCAGGCAGAACACAAGTAGCAGCTGACTTTGGTCCACATCTCCCAGGAGACCTCAGAACAGCTTCAGAACCACACTGAAGCACCACTCAACAATCTCATAAGTGACATATTCAGGGGGTGGACTCAGAGGATACCAGAGCCTCATTCAAGTAACTTCTGCTCTGTGGGGAGGTCTCCTGCACAGCTGATCCTCCACAGTAATTGGTGGGCATAGCCAGTCCTTGCAACTGATCAACCTGGGAGTACATCTCTCCCATTGATGTGCTAACAGCAATCAAGACTCAACTAAAACAGGAGGGTGTACACAGCCCACACAGGGGCAGGGACACACCTGAAGTGCCCAGCTTGGGTGATCAGGGAGGCTGTACCACTGGACCCTGCAGAACATCTACTACCTAAGGCCACTCTACCAAGCCTGGGAGATGTAGCAGCTCTACATCATACAGAGAGATACACAGACAGGCTGCCAAAATGAGGAGACAAAGAAACTTGTCCCAAATCAAACTCCAGAAAAATAGCTAAACAAAATGAAGACAAATAATCTACTAGATGCTAAATTTACAGCACTGGTTATAAGGATGCACAATGAACTTAGTGAGAACTTCAACAGCATAAAAAAGGACAATGGAAACCATAGAAAATAACCAGTCAGAAATGAAAAAATATGCTAACTGAAATGAAGAATAATTTTATAGGGAATCAATAGTAGAGTAGATGAAGCTGAAAATCAAATCAGTGACTTGGCATATAAGGAAGCAAAAAACACCTGATCAGAACAGAAAAAATTTAAACATTTAAAAATGATAATAGTGTAAGGAGCCTCTGGGACAACTTCAAGCATACCAACATTTGCATCACGGAAGTACCAGAAGGAGAAGAACCAGAGCAAGAAATCAAAAATTTATTTGCAAAAATGACAGAAAATTTCTCTAACTTGGTGAAGGAAACAGACATAGAAGTCCAGGAAACACAGAGAGTCCCAAACAAGATGAACCCAAAGAGGCCCACACCAAGACACATCATAATTAAAATGTAAAACATTAATCACTTCTCAGCCTTTTGGCTAAGATCAAGTGGAAAATGCAAGAGGCTAAAGACAAAGAGAGAATCTGAAAAGCAGCAAGAGAAAAGCAGTTAGTTACCTACAAAAAAGCTCCCAAAAGACTGTCAGCTGATTTCTTAACACAAACTTTGCAGGCCAGAAGGAACTGGCACAAAATATTAAAAGTGATGAAAAGCAAGGACCTATAACCAAGACTACTCTACCCAGCATCATTTAGAATTGAAGGACAGGTAAAGAGCTTCCCAGACTAGAAAAAGCTAATGGAGTTCATCATCACCAAGCCATTATTATATGAAATGTTAAAGGGACTTATTTTAGAAAAAGCAGATCAAAACTATGAACATTAAAATGGCAATAAATACATATCTATCAACAACTTAATCCAAAAAACAAAATAAACACAGAACAGAAACAGACTCATAGATACAGAGAACGTTTTGATGGTTGCCAGATGGGAAGGGCATTGGGGGGATGGGTGAAAAAGGTGAAGGAATTAAGAGGTAAAAATTGGTTGTTACAGGATAGTCATGGGGATGCAAAATACAGCATAGGAAATATAGTCAATAATATTCTAATAACTATGTATGGTGTCAGATGGGTGTGAGATTTATCAGCATGATCACTAGGTAAGTTATATAATGTTTAAGCACTGGGATGTACACATGAAACTAATATAATGTTGTATGTCAACTATAATTGAAAATTTAAAAATGATTTAAATTTTAAAAAATCAAAACAAAAGGGTCCACTTACCTATCACTAAGAAATTTCCACAACATCTAAATATTTATGTTAGAGAGTGTCTGAACTCAGCCTTGGAGATGGGAGGTGGCCTTGGAGATGAGAAGGTGGATTAAAGCTCTCATACCATTGGTACCTAAGTAGGTTCAGGTTTGTGAGTCTCAGGCCCCAAACAGGAAACCTGCTTTACTAGATTTTCCTTCCTCCAGTTAAAGGATAGACAGGAGCTGGTAAAAGGAAAAAAAGGAGAACAGAGGATCCAAAATACATGGCTTTGGCTCATTTACTTCCAGAGAATATATCCCTTTTCACGAAAAGTATTTCGTTGAGAGCCTCAAGGCTAAACTTTCTGGGCAGCTATCCATCTAAATACAGTGCTTATAAACAGAATTTGGTAACCAAACTGTGTTTCAAATTAGATGTGAAATTTTATTTAATTTTTCTAAGAAGCTGTTCAAGTTTCCTTAACCCCAAGGTTACATTCCATTCTTCCATTTCTGGTTGTATTGAAATACTAATTACTTGGTGTGAAAGTATTATCCTCTCATAACATAAACTGAGTGTGCATTCAAAATCATATTGATAGATATTTACTAGACAGCTATGGTATGCAAGGTGTTATGCTAGGCATGGGGAAAGATAAGAAAAATAATCATGGAGACAAAAATTATTAGGCAGCATCTCATCCAACATCATTGATGGGCTCAGAAATGAAAACTTAGAGAAATCAACTCACTACACCATTTGGTTATAAGAAACAGAAGCCATTTGAGCCAGCCTAAGTAAAGACAGCTTGATTTTAAAGAACCAAGAGTTTCTTGCATAACTCATGGGAAAGAAGTAAGCCAAGTCCAAGATGGGCTAGAGAGGTGATTTTCAACCGGTGTGACACAAGAATTTTTAAAACATGCAATACCTGATTATTTAGTCAGGGGCACTGGCCTCTTTTCACTTAGATTGTTAAATTTAAAAAATGACAACATCCCTGTTGGTGTGGCTCAGTGGATTGAGCACTGGCTTGTGAACCAAAAAGTTGCTTGTTTGATTCCCAGTCAGGGCACATGCCTTGGTTGTGGGCCAGGTCCCTAGTTGGGGGCACGTGAGAGGCAACTGATCAATGTATCTCTTGTGCATTGATGTTTCTCTCCCTCTCTGTCTCCCCTCCATTCCCTTCTCTCTAAATATAAATAAATAAAACATTTTTTAAAAATGACAACAGCCAACACAACAATAGTTGTCTGGTGTGGATAAATCAAAATTATACCTATTTTTTGTTAGACTGGCAAAATATATAATATACTATTTTGTGTGTCACAGATTTTAGTAATTAGTTTATGTGTACCATGCAATGAAAAAGTTGAAAATCGCTGGGTTCCAGTATGACCTATAGGATGCTCTCTCTCTCTCTCATTCTTTCTCGCTCTCTTCTTCCCTTCTTTTTGTATTTTCTTCTCATTTCATATCTGCTCCAACTTCTACCCAGAGGGCAGCCTTGATCCCAAAGTCTCGAGATCCTGCATCCACCACCAACTCACTCAGTCTCTGGGTACCATCACCTGTGGCCAGCAGCATGGTGGGGCCAAGATGTGACATTGGTCAGTTTCTCAGAAAGGAGAGAGGTGAACAGAGGGGTAAAGTGTTGGCTCTTACATCTTTGGCAGCCCAGTCTCATGGCCAGGTATGATGGGACTTCTCCATGGGACCCAGGCTCCTGGGCATTCTTGAGACATCCCAGATGGTTGGTTTCCTAAATCTGCCATGTGTTTGCATACCTTCATGTATGCTATACATCAATATGCCCCTACCTTCCCTCTCTGCTGGACTATTTTTTCCATGGTAGTGCAAGGATGGCATGGGAGGGCTTTACTAACCTTCAGCAGGGCCCTCTACCCCTCAGCTTCCCAATTTAAACAGACAATGTAGGATCCACTCAAACATAGCATCTGGTATATCGCCCAAGTTCCCTGGTTGAACTAGAACTGTACCAAAAGCCCTTCCATATTCTGGAGCTGCTCTTGATGCCTGCTCATCCTCCAAAACTTGGCTCAAGTACCACCTCTACTGAGGAGTCATCATTGAAAAGCCTTTCCCCAGCTACCCCATTACTTTCTTAGTGCTCTCACAGCACCATTTCAAAATACATCTACCATCAGCACTTGCTCCAGTCAACTAGCCCAAAGGCCAAGATGGTGTCTTATTTATTAGTTCAAATCCTTCTCCATCTGCCACACTGTGAGTACTCAGCGTGTATGTGATGAATGAAGGAGATGAAAAAATAAATCTTATTACATTATTTGCTAAGTTATAAGCATCAACTCATTTAGTTTTCATACAACCCTAGGAAGAGCTACTATTTTTATCTTAATTTTACAGATGAGAAAACAGAGTGGTACAGAGTGGCACAGAGTTGCTAAGTTGCCAAAGATTACACCCAGCAGGTGCCAAAGCTGGTAAGTGAACCCTGGAAGTTCATCTCAAGTCCCTCTCTCAACCCTCATGTTTTCTGCCTCCTCAGAAACCAGGTCCAGATAGGGGATGACACTTGCTGATCCTCACCCAGACTGCTAGCTTCAATTAAAACTTGAAACCACCTGGCTGTTGTGGCTCAGTGGATTGAGCATCGGCCTGCGAGCCAAGTGTCGCTGGTTCGATTCCAAGTCAGGACACATGACTAGATTGCACGTCAGGTCCCCAGTTGGGGGCGCGAGTGAGAGGCAGCCACACAGTGATGTTTCTCTCCCTCTCTTTCTCCTTTCCCCTCTCTCTAAAAATAAAATAAATAAATAAACAAACAAACAAATAAATTATTTAAAAAAAAACAAACAAACTGAAACCAAACTGGGAACCTGAGGCTGGCATATGTCCTAGGGTGGGGGTACAGAGAGGGCTATTGCCTCTTTGCTATCTGTACAAGGCTGGGCACTGGAAGCAGTGGGAACCTCATCTTGGAATCTTTTCAGTGACAGACAATGCCTACCAACTCTGAGCAAAGCTGGAGGTCAGCAGAAGTTGGCTTCGTGCCCTATCTTCTCTCCCCTGTTTTCCCCTCCTACCCCACATCCCCATTTTCTCTTTCATTATGACATAGAGTTCACTGTCATTCACTGATTCACTCAACACACATTTTATAAACTTGAACCAAGCCAGAAGTGTTCTTAACACCCAGGAAACAAAGCCCTGTAAAATCATTATAGTGTAATGAATGAAGTAAATATGTATTACTATAATGAGGTAATATGCTTAAGTATTAATCACACACACACATACACACACACACACACACACACACACACACAGGTCTAGGTTCAGGAGAAGAACCTTCCTGAACCCATGTGACACCAGGGAGTGGCAGGGTAGATGTACGCTGAATGAAAAAAATGCATAGACATAGTACACACTGCAACAAAACTACAGAACATAGGAAAGTATGTGAGAGGTTAGTGGCTCTGCTGTCTCTGTTTAACATAGGAAAGGCTAAACCACCATCACACACACACACACACACATACACCTGTGCATTGTTCACAGCTTCCAATGAGCCAGAGAGAGACTTCTTGCTAACACTTAAGAAAAACTTTGTCTTGGACAAATAAAAATTGGGAACAAGAATTTTTTTATGAATTCAATAACTTAGTTTTTTTAATTAACTATAAATAATAATCCAAAGAAAACTTACAAGTACATGAGAAAAAGTTCCAAGACAAGGGAAAGGGGAGAAATATAAACTACAAGAGCTCAGGAACAAAGTGAAAAAGAAAATAAATCATCATAGAAATTAAGGACCCAATTAAGCAGCAAAACTCCAGTGAAAATTCAGCTAAAAATATGAAAGATAGACTTCAGAAAAATAGACACAATAACATGCAGAATAACAATGAACTTGGATAGAAAGATAAGAGATAATAGGCATAGAACAAAGACCAAGGAAATCCAACATATGTATAATTGGCATTCAACTTTATAAATTTTAAAAACATTCCTAAAACAAAAGAACTTGAATTTATAGATTGAAAGGGGACACTATGTTCTGAGAGAATAAATAGGTTTTTTTTCCTTAAGTCTTTCACCTGAATGTAAGTTCCATGAGTTTTGAGGACAGGGATTTTTGTCCCTTTCGTTTACTGTGGTGTCCCTAACGTTTAAAATAATGCCTGGAACCTAGGAGTTCCAATAAACATTCATTGACAGAATTGCTGAAGGAACAGACCAGCAAACAATGACATATGCTATTAATGTTACCACTCTGCAAGAATAAAGATTCCAATGGTTACCAGGAAGAAAGGCCAAATCACCTGTTTAAAAAAAAATCAGGCTGGCTAAAAACTTCAGCAGAGCAACATTCAAAATTAAGAGATAATGTCATAAATGCCTATAATTACGGAACCATGGTGTCCTCAGAGAAAGAAAACATGATCTAGGAACTATATGTCATCACAAACTGTAATTCAAATATAAAGCATGCAAATATTTTCAAAATTACAGAAACTCAGCCATCTTGAAGAAGATAATAAAGACCACAGTTGGTAAACAAAAGAATAGAGAAACAGAGGCAAAAGAACCAAAGCGGACATTGAATACATTTATGTTTGGGGGTTAAAAGTAAAAATTGGAGTTATGGTTAAAACACAACATAAATATTATAAATTCTTATGATGTAGAAATTACAAAAGCAATGAAGGTAGGAATTTGTTAAGTATTCTGACTTCTTCATTTTTTATAGAAAGAGAATGAAAAGATATGTTTAAAATAAAGAGCCCAAGTGATGGAGATATAATTGTTAATGTACCCACTAGATCTCAGTTTTCAGCCAGGGATGGTGCCTGCATCACTGGTGGTCTTGAAACTTGAGTAGCACTGATGTCATTTTGTGTGTTGGGATCAAAGATAATAAGCAAACAGTAAAACGCTCAACAGTCTTTGCAAAAAGATTTGTCTCATATAAACACATTCATTCATCCCCATAGAGAAATAAAGCACTGGAGCTAATAATAGTAATAACCAACCAAAACTGAGGAGAGGAAAGGAGGGGAGAGGAAGGAAGAGGAGAGGGGAGAGAAAAGGAGGGGAGGGGAGGGGAGGGGATGGAAGAAGGATAAAGTAGAAGTACACTGATTATTTCATCATCACTTGTGGTGGAGAATCAATTGATATTGTCTTAAGACAATAAGATTAAATAAATTATATAGCAATTAAGTGCTCTTTTGTACCATTTGAATTATTTGTTTCATATGCATATACTAACTAGTTAAACATTTCAAAAGATAGCCCTATGACATACAGGAATTGGTGAGCTGATAGTGAAGCAAATCAGTTAGATGCTGGTAGAAATTTCTGAAGTGTCCAGCATGCTGCCTCCTCTACAGGGTTATATCCAGAAGGATGATAGTGGACAATAAGACCTTCAGATTTCAGGATGGTTTTGGATCTGAAAGTGGAAAGAAACTATGCCACTTTCTATTAAGCCCATGGAGTAACCTGGTATCCATGGCATGGCAGCTCCCTAGGGCATCTTCAGGAGGGGAGGGACCTAGGCAGACCCAGAAAGCCTCTGAGGGCTACAGAAGGTGAGGGAGAGCGCCAACATTTCCATACCCCAGAGAAGGGCATGGAAGCCAGATGGGACAAACTGAGGGACTTAAGGGTATCTCACAGTTTAGACAAGAGGACCCACAAAAAGGCAGTGGTCTGGGCCATGTCAGGGACCACACCAGAACTCAGATACCTTGAGGGAGCTAGGGTGAAAGGATGTTGTACCTAGAACCAGCATGACACCCACCCAGAACTAGATGCCTGCTCTCACCCTCCAACTGCCAAGATTCTCCATGAACCTACCACCACCACCACCATCACCACCACTACCACCACCACCTCCGCCGCCACCACCACTGTGACAACCATGACCATCACCAGCACTACCACCACCATCACCACCATCACAACCACCACCATCACCAGCACCACCACCATCACCACCATCATACCACCAGCAGTAAAACTGAGGGAGAAGGTGGAGACGGGCAGGCAGAAAGGAACATTTCAGAATTAACTGAATTTAACCTGAAATGACCAAGTTTATCACAAATTAACCAAAATGTTTTCTGCTTCTAGCCAAATGAAGGTAGAGAGTAGAGATTAGTTTGTATTTTTAAAAAAGTTTCATGTGTATCAGAGTATTTGACTTAAAAATTCAAGTAAGAGAATAAGAGAAATGATTTAAATCATTGCTTCTTAGAGTGTGTTCCCTGGATCAGCAGCGTTGACATCACCTAGGAGTTGACTATAAATACAGAAACAGGTCTCAGGCCATGTTCAAGTTTAACAAGATGGCCGAGTATTCTGTGTGTGTGCTAATGATGGAGACCTCTTGCTTGAAGAGTTTCAGGTGCTGTACAGAAGCACCTAGGAAGACAGGACTAGGTGTATAAGGAGAGCCCTCAGGAAGGAGGTGACATCTGGGTCTTAAAGCCTGAGCAGCAGTGCCTGAGATGGAGAAGGACATTACAGGCAGAGCCATATCAAGTTCAAAGTCATGAAAGGCCTGGCCCCCGCAGAGAACAACGTGTTGTCCGGTGTGGCTGGAACAGAAGGTGGGAGGTGAGACGGGTTTTATGTCCCACTTTTGCAGCCAAAAAACAAAACTCAAGACCAGTCGGGGTCCCTGGTTCCTGTGGTGTAAGGGACACAGCTGTCATGCCCCTCCTTACATGTGGAGGTTGTCCAAACTGCAGGCTGGAGGGGGAGCCAACACCACCTCTCTCATGGAGATGCAGCCGGCAGAGAGGAGCCAGCTGGGGGAAGTTTCTTGGAGAACAGATATGACTCCTGGGCCAAGAAACGTCTGGAAGGAGCCAAGAAGGGGAGGGCAGGACAGCCAAGCCAATGGGGCTGGTCCATCAGCCTCTTCCAGGCTTGTGAGACACTGACACTCTGCCCTGAGCTGGCTGAATCTCCGCAGTTGCAAGGCCAATGTTCAAGGCTGTCACTAGTGTCACCACTTTGAGACCTTAACCACCCCTCTTTCCTGGCGCATGCCCACCCCACCTTCTCCGTGCACGAAGCAGAAAGTTCAGCATGTTCTCTCCCACACGCTACCTAACCACTTTGCTATGGAGACTTTCCCGGCCCAGCAAGCAGCTCTACGCCTTCCTGCTGTGCCCCTGATTGAGAACAGGCCTGGGCTGTCCAGGCCTTCCAACAACCTTAACCTCTTCCTCCCCAGACCCAGGCCATCTTGAAGTAGCTAAATGACTGAATGGAGAATGTAACTTCCAACATACAACCAACTAGCTCTTGTTCCGGTGAAGTAGTGCCAGGCAAGCAGGGAGGAGAGCATGGGGAGATGGGCACAGGATGAGGCCAGGGAGGTCAGGTCATGCCTTACATTGTAGGCCACAGTGAGGAGCTCGGGGTTGCACTCAAATAGCAATGAATGGATTTATTATAGTGATTAGACTGTATGCCCTTGTGGGAGAAGCTGGTGAGGTAGCATCTGGAAGAAGACTGTTGGAGATAAGAAAAAAGTCACAAACCAGAAGCACAAAGCAGAGGAAACCATGAAGAAATCTACAAAAGGCTGCTGCCTATGCTTCAGTGGTAAACCTGGGTCAGCCAGTGTAGGCTGCAAAGAAAAGCTGGGTGCAAAGTGGAGGACAGCAAGGACAAATGGGAACCCACGAGGACAAACCAGAACCTGCATCTGTCTTTCACAGTGTGTGGGTGACCTGCAGAAGCCAGGACCCTGACCTCAGAATTGCACATGTTGGGAATCCAGCACCAGGACAAGGAGCTGATGGCCTGACCGGCCCCACCCACTGATGAGTCCACCTGGCATATCAGGGACCAGGACATGAGCAGCTGTAGTGTCACCTGGACCCTGCACCCATCTTCCAAGAGTAACATGCACTGCTGCTGTTTGATGTCCCTTTTCAAATCTTGCACAAGTTTCCCTTGTGGCCCACCCTGATCTGGACCTGTACAGTGAAGGGAATTCTGGGAAATGTAATTCCAGCTTAGCTTAGTTGACACAGTACAAACTCCCAGAGTCCCAGAGACTTGGGTGTAGCATAAATTGAGAGCTTGTTGAATACTGGTTTTGTTTAATATTCCAAATTTAGCATTGTTTCTGAATGCTGTTTTTAAAAACTGTATTTGTAGAAGTAATAGCATAGGATTTTTCCAGTCTCAATTTTTACTGCATTCCTTCTTTTCTTGATAAATGCACCTGTCTTTTGTTTATCATTTTGCGATCTGCACACCTAAACCCTTTCATTAAAAGTGCTTTACTTAATCTTTAAAAAGATTGCACTGGGCTGCCATTGAAAGCTTAAAATTTTTAAAAATATATTTATTAATCAGTGTAAATCATTACAACGCATCACATGATTTCATGCATTTGGAGAAGAAATATATCCTGGTTAAGTGAAAATTTGTGTGGATGGCTTCTGGAAGACCTTTATTCTAAGCAGCTTTATTGTGAAACATTTCATTTAAAAGTCTAGACCTTTTTTCTTCAGTTTTCTTTAATTTACATTCACTGACTAGAACTTGTACTGATCATTGGGACCCAGTTTATTCCAGGGTTCTGAGTTATTTTATTATATATTTTTGTCCCAACAGACATCTGTTGGGACAAATGCCAGGAACAAGATATACAAGCACTGGCTCCAATAAATACAAAGAGGGGGATCAAACTTGGATGGTTCTTGGCCTGACAGAGGATCTGGAGAAGCACACTTGTAGCACAGAGCTCAGGTCTAGAAGCAGAGAAAAATAAAACTGCAAGGACCAGGACCAGGTAGTCTCTGCGCCAAGGATGAGTGGACATCCAAAGTCACCCAGGACTTCCTTTGCCATTGAAGTCTTTTAAACTGTGAAAAAAATTTGATCTGGTTTACAAATAAAAATATTTCAGTGGTTATTGTTTGGAAACTGGATTAGCAAGGGATAAGATTAAAACGTGTAAACCAGCTAAGAAGTTATTATGAAATTTAAAGTTATTGTGATCAAAATTGTAATCACATGGAGTACAGATGTGTATTAGTCAGCTATTGCCATAATATTGCCATGTAACAAACAGTCCTCAAACTCAGGGTTGAAAATACTTATTTGTGAGGACAGTTGGGACAGCTCTGTCCCAACTGACAGCACTACTCTACATTCTCTCATCTTCCATAGACCAGTGGGCTAGCCAGAGAATGTTCTTCTCATGGTGATGGGCAAGGAACAAGAGAGAAAGCTGCCCCACACCACCACATTTCAAGTCTTCAGAACATTCCATTGGCTAATATAGGTACACGACTAAGCCCTAAGTCAAGGCATAGGGAAGTATACCCCACCTCTAGTGGGAAGAACTAGAGTCATGTGTAAAGGGTATGGACTCCAGGTGGGTGAAGAATTGAGAAAAGTGATATGATCACTTTTCAGTGTTACCAGTGGTAACACTAATCAGTGTGGCAACAGGTTAACAGTGGACGTGCAGAGAAAAGGATAGATTCAGGAGATGCTTTTAAGGTAGGACCCCTAGGATTGGGTAATTGATTGTATATGGGAGTGATAGAGTAGGAGGAATCATGAGTGAATGCAATGCACTGGAGCAGAGGAATATTTCATGGAGAGAGGAGGTGATGCCCTCAGTTTGAGAGGCATCATGTGGTAATGTCAAGTGAGAAGTTGACTTTAGGGTCTAGAACTTGAATACAAGGTCTGGGTAAGGGTTTAGAATGGCCAGCCATTGGTTTATCAAAGACTTTGCTTGTGGCCATAATCTGTGACACTATGAGAAATCTGTCCTCTCCTTCAACCCCACATCCTGACACAAACTCCTAAAGACATAAGAATCCATCTGTCTAAGTTAAGGGGCAAAGCTTTAAGTTCAGAGAGGCTTACAGAAATTGTTGAACTCTGCTGGGAAAATGGTTGTTGTTATTGTTTGTTTTGGAAAAATTATTTGTATAAGCTTCAGAGAACTGTGGAATTCCCAATTTTCATACCTCTAAGAGAGGGCATCTGTTAAGTTCAGTGGTAACTGTGGGTGGGTGTCGGTTTGAGTTCCCTCAAATGAAGACCACAAGACATAGATTCAAGTGCAAGTTGCTTAGCTGGGAGGCAGGCGGTGGGGAAGTGAAGGACAACAACATGGGGCATGTCAATCAGGTTACCACTGTGGACAATTAGGGCTCAGTCTGGCTGGATATTCTGGGAGACAGTATAGATTTCAAGTTGAGAGAAGGTGAATAAAAAAAAAACAGTGGTGAGCAATGCACTTTCAAAATGCACAGTTAAATCTAACAGAATAAAAACACTGTGTGAAATTATGTAGCATAAATGCTAAGTAAGTATTATAAATAGAAGAAACTTTGCAAAAATAAATTCAAATATCAGGTGGAATGAAGAGCATTAACTATCTGTAAAACAGGGCTACAGGTGGGGTTTCAGAAGTGAAACCATTATAAATGTCTCATCTGGGAAGATAGGGAAATGAAAGTATTATATTTGTCTCAACTTATTGAAGGGGAAAGATGCAGTAGTGAGAGGACTGGTTGGTGTCATGTTTTCATAATATAATTATATTTTTAAATTATGAAATCTGGGGAAAAGTCAATGATATTCCCCACCTAAGGGGCAGAGAAAGGGGAGGAGGATGAAGAAAATGAAACAATTTCATCAAATTAGCAAACATTTATAAAAGCTAAAATAAACCATCAACAAAATGAAAAGACACTGCTCTGAATGGGAGAATGTATTTGCCCATAATACATATGATAAAGGGTTAATATCCAAATTTATAAAGAACTCATACAACTCAACCTCAAAAAAATAAACACTTCAATTAAAAAATAGGCAAAAGACCTGAACAGACATTTCTCCAAAGAAGACAAAGAAATGGCCAAACGAGATATGAAAAATCTCAATGACACTAATCATCAGAGAAATGCAAATTTAAACCACAATGAGACAATTTAAAAAATAAATAAAGCTGGAATGAGCTATCACCTCACACTTGTTGGAATGGTTATCATCAATAAATCAACAAAAGAAGTGTTGATGAAGATGTGAAGAAAAAAGAAGGAACCTTCATGCACTACAGGTGGGAATGCAAATTGGTAGAGTCACTATGGAAAACAGTATGGAGGTTTCTCCAAAAATTAAAAGTGAAACTGTCTTATGACCCAGTGTTTCCACTTCTGGGTATGTGTCTGAAGAAACCCAAAACATTAATTTGAAAGAATGTATGCACCCCTATGTTTATCGCAGCATGATTTACAATAACCAAGCTATGGAAGCAACCTAAGTGCCCATCAATAGATGAGTGGGTAAAAAAGCGTTGGTACACATATACAGGGGAATATTACTTGGCCATAAAAAATAATTAAATCTTACCATTTGCGACAGCATGGATGGACCTATAGGGTATTATGCTAAGTGAAAGAATTCAGTCATACTGTATGATCTCACGTATGTGTGGAACCTAAACAACAATATAAATGAACAAACAAAACAGAAACAGACTCATAGATACAGAGAACAGACTGATGGTTGTCAGAGGGGAGAGGGGTTAAGGGACTGGGTGAAAAAGGTGAAGGAACTGAGAAGTACAGATTGGTAGTTACAAAATAATCATGCAGATATAAAGTGCAGCATAGGGAATATAGTCAGTAATATTGTAATAATTATGTATGGTGTCAGGTTGGTACTGAAAATATGGGGGGAACACTTTGTAAGGTATGTGATTGTTTAACCACTATGCTGTATACCTGAAACTAATACAAAATAACATTTACTGTAACTGTAATTTTAAAAAATTTAAAGTTAAATAGTCACCTTAAAAAAGTTAAAATAGCCCTGAATGAAGTGGCTCAGTGGATTGAGTGCTGGCCTGCAAAACAAATGCTCACTGGTTCAATTCCCAGACAAGGCACATGCCTGGGTTGTGGGCCAGGTCCCCAGGTCAGGGTGTATGAAAGGCAACCATACATTGATACCTCTCTCCCTCTCTTTCTCCCTCCCTTCTCCACTCTCTAAAATAAAATAAATAAAATATTTTTTAAAAGATAAAATAGATACAGCAAAGTAAATAATAAGGAAAATGAAAAAGGGATATAATCAAGATTATCAGTTAATACAATAAGTTCAAATAGAATAAGTTATCTCAATAAAAGACAGAAATATCAGACAGTTAAAATGTAAAAGCAAGTTATATACTGTATACAGGAAAGAGTATATGAAAATATATGCACAGTATATGATAATACAGTATATGTAATGATTAAGAATGACTGACAGTAAAGGGATGGGTGAAGAGATACTGATTAGATATAAATATTAGTACTATTACTAATAATAAAGTTGCTACTTTTTATATTAAACAACATAAAATTTAAAATTAAAATAACTAAAAAGAAAAAAAAGACGTTATTCCACTTTATTAGTCATTATAAACACAATGAGATTAGAGGCCATCCCACTGGAATGGTTAGGGATGGACTGTAACAAGTGTTGGTGAAGATGTGCAGGAACTGGAACTTTCATCCTCTGCTATTAGAAATGTAAAATCATCCAACTTGGGAAAGAAAATTTCAGTTTCTTAAAAGGTTCAGCATACATTTATCATATAATTCAGCCACTGTCCTCTTAGGTATTCATTCAAGAGAAATGCATATTTTTGTACACGAATATGTATTAAAAAGTTCTCCATAGTTTTATTTATATCCCCAAACTAGAAACAACCCAAATATCTATAAACAGCTGATAGGCAAGTTAAATAATTGACTACTCTTCAGGATTAAAAGGAATACAGTATGATTCCAACATATAACAGCTATAAACAGGTAAAAAAAAAAGAAAAGAGCTAAAAAGGATAGAGAGGGTCATCATGATAAAAGTCACAGTTTATAGAGAAGATATAACAGCTATAAACATGTAAACACCAAACAACATGAAACTAAATACATAAAACAGAAAGTATTAGAAATGAAAGGATAACTCCATTTAAAAGTTTATTGTCAGAGCTCCAGCCAGTTGGAGCATTGTCCCATAAACCAAAGAGTGGGAGGTTCAATTCCCAGTCAGAGCACATGCCTACGTTGTGGTTCAGTCCCCAGTCAGGGCATGTACAAGAGGCAACTGATGGATGGTTCTCTCTCATTGATATTTCTCTCCCTCCCTTCCCCTTTCTCACTAAAATCAATAAGCACATACTCAGGTGAGGATTTTTTTAGAGTTTATTGTCAAAGATTTAAATACAACTTTTTGGACATATCTAATAAATGTAAAATGAAGGTGATAGAATAATTATATAATACAATCAACATACTTAAATCTTTTGAGAAGAATATATATTTTTATATGACATGTCTAAAAACTGATTATATAGTTGGCTACATTTTCTAACCATAATTCAATAAAATTCAAAAAAAATAAGTAACCAAAAACTTTACTACTTAGAAATTAAGGAACCAATTTCTAGATATCCAAGGAAACCAAAAGAGCAATTATAAACTATCTAGAAAGCAATGAAGAGAACAATTCATATCAAAACCTACTGGCAGCCACTTACCTTTGGCTCCAGCAGAGAGAAGGCAGAGTGGACTAGAGCAACATGAGGAGAATCTGGGGCTGGTGGCTCTGGGGAGAGAGCTGAAGAGTCAGCTGCCAACATCCCTGTGCTCAGTAATTCCCCATACTGCAGAAGCTATCTTTCTTGGGCAGAGCACTCCCCTCCATGCAACATCAGCCTGGGGAGAAGCAATAGCCCAACCCACAGGAATCTGTCTCACTCAACCTTGTGGAGCTTAAGTCCTGCTGCGTAAAGCTGGAAGCTCTTTCCATGACTAAGCTTAACAGAGAGCCTGCAGGCTGAGGTGGACCTCTGGGTGCTTTGAGACTTTAGTTGGTTTTCCCTCAGGTCCGGTGCTGGTAAAAGCCAGCCTTGGTGCATAGCCTGGTTCTTTCTGCACACACCCTGGACCAGCAGAGGGAGCTGAAAGCTGTGGATTACTGATAGCTCCAAATTGGTTGCCCAGGGCCAGTCACAGAGAACATTTGACAGACAAAATGGGAAGACAAAGAAACAGGCCCCAAATGACAGAGCAAGAGAATTCTCCAGAAGAAGAGCTAAATGATATGGAGGCAAGTAATTTATCAGATATAGAGTTTAAAGTAATAATTATAAGGATGCTCAACAGCATGAAAAAAGACATAGAAACCATTAAAAAAGGACCAGTCAGAAATGAAGAATGCAATATCTGATATAAATAATACACTGGAATAAGTAAACAGTAAGTTAGATGAAGCACAGGATTGAATCTGCAATTTGGAAGACAAGGTAGGAAAAAACACTCAATCAGAGCAGAAAAAAAAATTTTTTTAAATGAGGATATTTTAAGGGACCTTTGGAACAACATGAAGCATAACAACATCCACATCATAGAGATACCAGAAGGGAAAAAGAGCGAGCAAGGGATTGAGAACCTATTTGAAGAAATAATAATTGAAAACTTTCCTAAGCTAGTGAAGGAAAAAGACACACAAGTCCAGAAAGCACAGAGAGTCTCAAACAAGATGGACCCAAAAAGGCCCACACCAAGACACATCATAATTAAAATGACAAAGCTTAAAGACAAGGAGAGAATCTTAGAAGCCTCAAGAGAAAAACAGCTAATTACCTACAAGGGAGCACCCATAAGAATGTCATCTGATTTCTCAACACAAACAGTTCAAGCCAGAAGGGATTGGCATGAAATATGCAAGGTAATGAAGAGCAAGAACTTACAATCAAGGCTATTTTCCCCAGCAAGGCTATCGTTTAACACTGAAGGAGAAATAAAGAGCTTCCTAGACAAGAAAAAGCTAAAGGAGTTTGTTACCACCAAACTAGTATTGCAACAAAGGTTAAAGGGCTTGCTTGAAGAAGAAGGAGGAAGAGGAGGAGGAGGAGGGGAAAGTTAAAAAATATAGTGGCAATAGATGTGTATCTATCAATAACCACTTTAAATGTAAATGGATTAAATGCTCCAATCAAAAGAGATAGGATAGCTGAATGGAAAAGAAAACATAACTCATACATGTGCTGTCTTCAAGAGACCGACCTCAGAAAGAAAGATACACACAGACAAAAATAAAGGGATGGATAAAGATATTTTATGCAAATGGAAAGGAAAAAATATGGGGCAGTAATACATATATCCAACAAAATTGACTTTAATACAAGGTACAGTAAGAGAAAAAGAAAAAGGGCACTGCACAATGATAAAGAGAACAATCCAACAAGAGGATATAACCCTTGTAAACATTTACACACCCAACACTGGAGCTCCTATATATGTAGAGCAAATCTTCATGGACGTAAAGGGAGAGGTTGAGAGAAATACAATCATAGTAGGGGATTTTAACACCCCATCGACTTCAATGGGTAGATCTTCCAGACAGAAAAATCAATAAGGAAATGGTGGTCTTAAATGACATACTAGATCAAATGGACTTAATTGATATCTTCAGAGCATTTCAGCCCAAAGCAGCAGAATATACATTCTTTTCAAGTGCATGTCAAACACTTTCTAAGATGAATCACATGTTAGGATACAAAAAAGGTCTCAATAAATTTAAGAAGATTGAGATCATAACCAGAATCTTAACTGACCATAATGGTATGAAACTAGAAATCAATCACAGAAGAAAACTGAAAAATACACAGACATGAAACCTAAATAACACATTATTAAACAATGAATGGGGTAACAATGATATCAAGGAAGAAATCAAAGATATCTTAAAACAAATAAAAATGAGATCACAACAACTCCAAATCTGTAGGACACAAGGAAAGCAGTTCTAAGAGGGGAATTCATAGCATTACAGGCCTATATCAAGAAACAAGAGCACTGGCTGGTGTGGCTCAGTGGATTGAGTACTGGCCTGTGAACCAGAAGATTGTTGGTTTGATTCCTGGTCAGGGTACATGCCTGGGTTGCGGGTCAAGCCCTCAGTTGGATGTGAGAGGCAACCACACATTGATGTTTCTCTCCCTCTCTTTCTCCCTTCCCCTTTTCCTAAAACTAAATAAATAAGGTCTTTTTAAAAAGAGCACACGCACAAAAAGAAACAAGAAGAATCTCAAACAATCTAACTTCACACTTAGAGGTACTAGAAAAAGAACAACAAACAAAACCCAAAGTGAGTAGAAGGAGGGAAATAATAAGGATCAAAACAGAGGTAAACAAAATAGAATCTAAAAAATATACAAAAGATCAATGAATCCAAAAGCTAGTTCTTTGAAAAAATAAATAATATTGACAAACCTTTAACCAGACTCATCAAGAAAAAAAGAGAGGGGGACTTCTGACCAAGAAGGAAACATAGACAGACATGCTGAATCTCCCTCCATAACTAAGAAGAAGTGCAACTACCTCAAAACTAGAGACAACCAGAAGTTCCAGAAAATCAAGCTGCATGGGAGTCCAACAAACAAAGATATAATGAAGAAATACTCATCCAGGCAGGCAGGAGGGGCAGAACCGGGGCGGAGAGGACACAGTGTGGTGGCAGCAGCAGTGGAGGCAGCGGCAGGTGGGTGGAAAGCACAGTCAAACATTTTAAAAAGTTGAGGGGGACACCTGGAGAGCACTCCCAGCACCAGACCACACTGCACAGCTCATGGTTCCAGCACCAGGAAAAATAAACCCTCATTGCTTCTGACTGTGCAAACCAGTGGGGTTGGGGCGGAGACAGAAACTGCCAGTCTCTGAGCAGATTCTGCTTGTTTAAAGGGCCCCTGTGATCCTAGAATATCTGCAAACCCACCCACTCTGGGAACAACGGCCAGGGCAACAGCGAGAGAGGCGCCAGGCCCATATGGAAGTGGGAGAAGTGTCTGGGAAAAAGGCAAGTGCTGGGCAAGAGGCATTGTTTCCTCTCAGACCCCTCCCACACAGACAGAGACACAACGTAGTGAAACGGGTCACCCTGTACTGATGAATACTTAAGGCTCAGCTCCTTACAACATAACAGGTGTGACAGCTCTACCTAAGACACGGAGACAAACAAACACAGGAGCCTTTCAAGATGAGGACACAGAAGTATGGCCCAAAAGAGAGAATGGATCAAGTTTCCAGTGGGAGAATTAAGCAACGAGGAGATAGCTAACCTAACAAAGGAGAAGATAGTCAACCTAACAGATGTAGAGTTCAAAACATTGCTGATAAAGATGCTCCAGACTTGACAGATATGTTTAAGTATGGCAGATGCATAAGGAGGAAGTGAAGGCTATGCTAAATGAAACAAAAGGAAATCCACACAGAACCAATGGAAAAGACGCTGGGGTTCAAATCAATGATTTGCAATACAAGGAAGAAAAAAAAACAGTCAACCAGTACAGAATGAGCAAACGAGAATTGAAAAAAATGAGGAGAGGGTTAGGAACCTCTGGGACAACTTTAAACATGCCAACATCTGCATCAGAGGGGTGCCAGAAGGAGAAGAGGACGAGCAAAAAATTGAATGCTTATGTAAAAAATAATGATAGAAAGCTCCCCAAATTTGGTGAAGGAAATAGACATACAAGTCCAGGAAGCACAGAGAGTCCCAAACAAGCTAGACCCAAAAAAGACCACACCAAGACACATCATCATTAAAATGCCAAAGGTTCAAGATAAAGAGAGAATCTTAAAAGCAGCAAGAGAAAAGCAGAGAGTTACCTACAAAGGGATGCCTATAAGACTATCAGCTGATTTCTCAAAAGAAACTTTGCAGGCAAGAAAAGAATGGCAAGAAGTATTCAAGGTGATGAAAAGCAAGGACCTACAACCAAGACTAATCTATCTAGCAAAGCTATCATTTAGAATGGAAGGGCAGATAAAGTGCTTCCTAGACAAGGTAAAGCTAAAGGAGTTCATCATCACCAAGCCCTTATTATCTGAAAAGTTAAAGGGACTTCTTTAAGAAAAAAAAAAAAAAAGATCAAAACTATGAGCATTAAAATGACAACAAACTCACACCTATCAAAAACTGAATCTAAAACACAAACACAAACTAAGCAAATAAGTAGAACGGGAACATAATCATAGATATGGAAATCATTTGGAGGATTATCAGCTGGGAGGTGAAAGGGGAGAATGGGGGAAAAGGTACAGGGATTAAGAAGCATAATTGGTAGGTACAAAATAAACAGGGGGATATTAAGAATAGTATAGGAAATGGAGAAGCCAAAGAACTTACATGAATGACCCATGGACATGAACTAAGAGGGTGGGTTGCTGGAGGGAAGAAGGGTACTGGGTGGAGCTGGGCAAAGGGGGAAAAATTGGAACAACTGTAATAGCATAATCAATAAAATATACTTTTAAAAAAAGAATAAATTCCTAAGGCCCACCCAATGCTCTCTGGGCTGCTTCCCAGTCACAACCTCCAGTTCAACTCCACAAGACAAGAGTCTCCAGCTCTGCAGAGACTGATTTTGTGTTGAGTCCCTGATTGCTGTGTTTCAGAGGATGCTGGAAAATGTGGTAACATTGAAGACTCTCCAAGAACAAATTCTAAGCTTCATGAAAACAGATCTGGCTGTCTTCACAAAGAGCCAGAAGGATCCCGGTGTCTTTGACCACGTGATGCAGAAATTCGACCTCAACCTTGTGATGGGCAACTAGATTTCCAAGAATTTCTTAATCATCTCAGCAACACGGCCATAGCTTGTCATGACTATTAATCATGCCTGCCTGCTCCCAGAGATAAATCTGAGGAAACTTCGGCCTCCAGACACACCCTCTTTCTTTCCAGCTACCCAATTCTCATCCCCTCACTGCCCACCCATGTATCCTGAGCCCCGCACACCCACCACCCCATGCAGGCCACTCTTGCTGATAATAATAAGATGATGTCATTTTTTAAAATAAAATAAAACCTGAGAAAAGCAAAAGAAAAATAAGGAAAAGAACAATAAGCATAGATTTGCCTTAATCATTGTAATAAGGGTAAATAGATCAATGGAATAACCAACCATAAAAATACATTCCAGAGCATTAAACATTTAATGTGAAAAACTAAATAAACATCAAGAGTGAAATCTTGGACTACACATTCAACCTGAGGTATGGAGACTACCTTAGCCAAACAGTAAACACACTTGCCCTGCAGACACAGGCAGACTTAGTTAACAATATAAACATTACTAAGAGCTCTTTATGTATTATGGATATTTAACTCTATATCTGTACTGCAAAGTCTTTTCCCAAAATTTGTTTGTCTATTGACTTTGTTTCTGGTATTTCTTGCCAAGATTACTAAGACAAATAAACTTGGGGGAAAATCTCAACAAATCAAGAGTTAAAATATCTATAATACACAAAGAACTCTCACAAAATAAAAGACAAACAATCTAAAAGAAAAACAAGCAAAGAGTATGAAGAGACAATTCAAAATGGCTGAGAAAAAAAAAGGCGAAGTACAAGATATGTTATATTTTTTAGACTGACAAAAATTTAAAGGAAGATAAACTCATTGTTGGCAGAGATGCAGGAATGAAGAAAGGGATAAGGTGTACTCATACTTTGCTGTTGAAAATAGAACTGTTACAGCTTTTTGGAAAACAATCTGGTAACATCTCAACATTTAAAATACGTGTACCCTCTAGCCCAGCAATCTCACTCCTGCGAATGTATTTTATCATTTGCTAAAACGTATGCACAAACATATTTATTGTAGCTATGTGATGGCTAAGAATGAAAAATACCAATATCCCTCAACTTTGAGTAAGCTACAGTGAATCCTCAGCAAAAAACAGAAAAAAAAAATATATGAAAAAATGAGTTAAAAGTAATGCCAGCTGACTTGTAGGGATTTCCATGAGCTATTGTTGAGAGAACCATGCAAGATGCAGAAAAGTGTGTATAAGGTTATCCATTTTGTTGTGCAGCAAAGAAAGACAAAACACGAATAAATATATATGTGTGGCGCATGCGAATGTGTACAGGTAGGTAGATGATAGATGATGATAGATAACAGGTAGATATTTACATGGTTATATAAATACGAGAAATGTGTGAATGACACAAAGCAGGTAAGTAACATAGATTAGTAGAACAATGCAGAAGGATGGGCAGAGAGAGAGGGAAATGAAAGTGAGAAGCATGCAAACAGAAAATATGGGGAAAAAATGCACTGAGAAGAAATCAATGTATAAGATCTTATTTATGTTAAATTGTATCTCAGTGCATGAAATATCAGGAAAAGAAAGGATAGATCTGCATCTTCCCATCTGTAGGAATACTGATGCTATATTGCAAAGTGAAAAAAAGCAAGTTACAAAGTACAGTATGCTGCTATTCTATATCAATAAAAACAAATAGGCAAGCACAGCCCTTGTACATGTGTATGTATGATTGCATAGGATTGTGGGACAAGGAGATCACTGTGAAAGAAGTGGGTTGGGGGGATAGTTTTCAATTTTCACATCCTTGTATTGATTTCACTTGTCACAATAGGAACATATTACTTTGAGGTTTTCAAAATATCAGTAGGGAAAAAAACTAAAGTAATAAGTGTTTCTTTCTCTCTTCTTCGTTCCTCCCTGAACATCTGGCTTTGAATGTAGCCCAATGCCCCACCCCACCTGCCACCCTGTCCTGGTCCGCCTCATATACGTGCAGACATCTAAATCCCCTTTGTAGAGGGAATTGAAGTTAACCTGCCACAAAAGTCCTTTGAACATTTTGGGCCACTTAGGGTTTGGCTAGTTCAGAGAATACAGAGGAACTAGGGATGAGGCCTTCAACTCCACGGATTGACACACCTACGTATCAGCTCTGGCCCGGCCAATTCTTCCAGTTAAAGCATGTGCACCGTCATTGTGGCTCCTGTAAACATAATTGTCTGTGCCTACAGGACTGGAGAGGAATTGAGGAGGAATGGAACCTACCTTTTGAAGCTCGTAATCTTAACCCCTATAATCCATTCTAATGCTCTGGGTAAGTATTACCTCCAGTTTGTAGAAAAGAACACAGGACCAAAGGTAAAGCAACATGCTGAAGCCTATATAGCTATTCAATTGATAGGCTGAAGTGTATAAATTGCTAGTCTAATTTTAGATTGTTTTGATACACAAAATCTCTAATAGTTAGGATATAGTTTTAGCTACTACAACAGAAATTCAGGTATAATGACTTAAACAAGTGTATTCCTCTGTCACATCAAAGTTTGGGCTGCTCTCTGTCATGAGTTCAGGCTCGCTCTTCGATATTTCCCTCCCCTCCCAAGTGTTGCCCTAATCTAAATGGACTGAATCAGCTGGGCACCATCTCTGCCTTCCAGCAGTGCAGAGAGAGAAGGAAAAGCAAGCATGAGAGTAAACATCTACTCTTTAAGAACATAACCCAAAACCCTGGCTGCTGTGGCTCAGTGGATTGAGCGTCCGCCTGTAAGCCAAGTGCCGCTGGTTTGATTCCCAGTCAGGGCACATGACTAGGTTGCATGTCAGGTCCCCAGTTGGGGACGCAAGTGAAAGGCAACCACACAGTGATGTTTCTCTCCCCTCTCTTTCTCATTTCCCCTCTCTCTAAAAATAATTAATTAATTAAAAAAAAAAGAATAGTAGATATTCTATTAAAAAAATTAAAAAATTTTAAAAAAAGAACATAACCTAGAAGTTTCACCTTCTGCCTTGTTTACAGCTCATTGATCATACTCAGCTGCAAACAAGGCTGGGAAATGTAGTCTTGTTCCCTTCTAAAATTCCATGACCTTGGGAGAATGGGAGACCAGATCCTGGGGACACTTGGTCTCTGCTACAGTGGCAAGAGGGCTGTCTGAGATCTGAGCGTGGATTTGTCTACCTGCAGAGCTCACTATCTAATCACCGAACCACAATAAAGAAAAGTTAGGATGCTACCTAAGGTAAAGTATGTTTATTTTTCTGTTGGGCAAGAAGTTCATTCCTAGCAGGAGCTCTCCGAAGGGCATTCTGCCTGCTTCAAACTCATTCCCACAATTTTCCCAAGGTTACAATGGATCACTTGCTTCCCAAGAGGTAAAACATCATAACAAAACAAATAAATGGTACATGTGTTTATATGTGTATATATACACACATACATACGCACACACACCCAAAGGCCTTCTGGCATCTTTCAGTCTCCAAAGACAATTGCTTCATAGGTGATGAAAACTGGGATTTTGAGGCTTGCCCGCTCTGTAGTGCTTGGAAGCCGGGGGCTCTAACAAGAAATTTTCTTGTCTCTTTGGCATGAGTGTTTGGGAGGCAGGGGGCGGTGAGGGAGGGCACTATAGACATCTGGGCACAGCCTGGAGGCAGATGCCTAAATCCCACCATCTGAGAGTCGTTCCCACTGTGTTCCCGCATAACCCCACCCCCAGGATGGAATGCTATGGAAAATTGCACCCACCATGCTATGTCATTTATTAGGCAAAACCTTCCTACACAGAAAAAAAGTGGCAAATACCTATGTAGTAGTTTTAGCACTTCCATATTTTTACTGAGATATATTTGGCTACAGATGTTATTTTTAATGTCAAGTTTAATTTGAGGAAGTGCAATGTTTTATATTAGAGAAGAACAGAGACTTTACTATTTCTTAAACTGTAATATTACTGGATATTTATAATACAATTTTCATCCTTTTTAAAAGCACATTTATGTAAGTAATTTGTATTTAAAATAGTTAGAAAATACAGAAAAGCAAAAAGATAGAAAAAAGAGGAATAAATGTAACCTGTAACTAACTCTACTCCCCAAAGATAATGATCAAAGGTTTGGGAGTCCATTTCCACTACTTTCTTTTAAGCACACAATCACATGATTATGAAGGTATTTGTAATACAATTGAAATGTTAGAAGACTATCTCTGATGAGTTATTGCTGAATAAACAATAGTCTGCTAAATGGATGCAGATGGAACCAAACTGAAGAAAGTCCAACAACAGGCCAACTCAAAAGGCCTAAAGGGTTATAATTTCAACTCATGAACTTTGGGGGGCAAGTACCCAACCAAATCCACAGCGAATCTTATTGTTGAACACACACAGATCTCCTTCTTTAGTATAAGCAGAAAAAAAAAAAAAATCACTAAATGTATGGAAAGATTCAGAAGTCCAAAAGAAGGGTTTATTCTGAGGTATTGGAAGAAATACTCCCCAAAGAAACAAACATACGAAATGTGAGAACACTTTTAAGCAAAGTCCCTAAGGTATATTTTCAGTGGGACTTGAGAGGACATCTTTGAAAAGATCTCATTGTGGGAGATTATGATTTGAAACACAATTACAAAGCCAAATTTAAAACTGCAGTGTCCCCTAGGAAACTGCTGGGTCTGGGAATTGAGCGTCCATGGCTGTAAGAGCACAAAAGGAGAGACCACGAGCTCCCTGATGGAAGGACACACAGCCACTTACAAAGTAGTGCTTGCCCACCCCAGATTTGGGCAAAGGAACAGCATCTCCTGTAGGAAGCTGAGGACAAATAAATTGCTCAACAAACTGCAAAGATGAGAGAGAGAGAGACAGAGAGACAGAGAGAGAGAGAAAGAAAGAGACAGAGAGACTGACATTTTTTGAGAGACTTATCAACCAATACCAGCAGCAAAGTGTAGACATTATGTGAAACCTATTTCAAAGATTTATGAGACAACTGGAAATTTGAATACTAGACACTAGATAATGGATTGTATTAAATAAATGTTTTAAGATATAATCATTGGTTTTTTTAAGCTGTATTTTAATGGCAACTACTTGTAGATGAAGCAAGGTGTCAGGGGTTTCATCAAGAATGGGGGAGGGAAAGCTGAGAGGTGAAGATGAAACAAGATTGGCCAGGAGTCAATCAATATATGAGGCTGGGTGATGGGCACATGGGGATTATTACACTATTCTACTCTTGTGTGTGCTTGAAAATGACCTAAATAAACTGTTTAAAAATTGCACTAGAAGATATGAGCAAGAGGTTCAGGATTCTAGCAAACCCAGATATCAGAGGAAGTGGGAAAAGATAGGAGAAGTGAAACTACATGAAACTTAAAGGAGAGACCTAGGAGATGCAGTGTGAATGTAAAATCAGAAGCAAGGAGGTGTGAACAGAAGCAACAGAGGACAAGCCAGAACCTTCATTAAAGAACACTTCTATTTGACAAAGGGGGCATGAGCAGACAATGGAGTAAAAACGCCCTCTTCAATAAATGGTGTTGGGAGAACTGGACTGGTACATGCAAAAAAAACGAAATTAGACCATCAACTTATACCATATACAGAATAAACTCAAAATAGATAAAAGGCTTAAATATATGCCGTGATATCATAAAAGCCATAGAGAAAAACAGGCAATAAATTTTCAGATATCCCATGCAGCAATATTTTTGCCAATACATCTTCTAGAGCAAGGGAAATAAAGGAAAAAATAAACAGAGACTATATCAAATTTAAAAAGCTTCTGCATGGCTAAAGAAACCATCATCAAAATGAAAAGGGAATTGACCGTATGGGAGAACATATTTGCCAATGATACATCAGACAAGGGTTTGAGCTCCAAAATATATAAAGAACTCAAAGGACTCAACACCAGGAAGACAAACAATCCAATTTAAAAATGGGCGGAGGACCTGAACAGACACTTCTCCAAGGAGGACATACAGGTTGACCATAGACATATGAAAGGATGCTCAACATCACTAGCCATCAGAGATATGCAAATTAAAAACACAATAAGATAGCACCTCACACTGGTTAGAATGGCCATCATTAATAAATCTACAAACAACAAGTGCTGGCAAAGACGTGGAGAACAGAAAACCCTATACACTGTTGGTGGGATTGCAGACTGGTGCAGCTGCTGTGGAAAACAGTACGGAATTCCTCAGAAAACTAAAAATGAAACTGACTTTTGACACAGTAATTTTGCTGCTGCGAATATTCCCTAAGAATCCCGAATCACCAATACAAAAGAACTTATGCACCCCTATGTTCATAGCAGCACTATTTACAATAGCCAGGTGCTGGAAAAAGCCTAAATGCCCATCAGTAAATGAGTGGACCAAAAAAAAAAAAAACTTTGGTACATTTACACAACGGAATACTATGCAGCAGAAAGAAAGAACTCCTACCTTTTGCAACAACATGGATGGAACTGGAGAACATTATGCTAAATGAAATAAGCCAGTTGGCGAAAGACAAATACATGATCTCACCCGTAACAGGAATCTAATAAACAAAATAAACTAACAAACAAAATAGAACCACAGGCATGGAGACATGGAACAGATTGACAGTGACCAGAGGTGTTGGGGGAGGGGGATAATGGTGGAAAGAAGGGGAAGGGACTAAAGAACATGTATGAATGACCCACGGACATGGACAAATGGGTGGGGATTGACTGTGGGAGTGGAGGAGGGCAACTGTAATAGAACAATTTAAAAATCTTTTTAAAAAAACCAACATTTCTATTATTGGTTTCTACTTTAACTAATGAGTTATTTAGCCATACTTTATACATCCAAATATGCAGAGATTTTTTACATTTTTTATTAACTTCCGACTTAATTGTGTACAGTTAGGAAACATGTCCCATATGATACCCATTTTTACAGATTTTTGAGGCTTGCTCTAATGCCTAGAACAAGAACAGCTTTTAGAAACACTCCAAGTGTTTGAGAAGAATGTGTATACTGATTTTTGGATGCAGAGTTCTAAACATACCCTTCGGTTACTTTCCAACCTTGCTTACTTTTTGCCTGCCTGACATCAAAGGAAAGTGTAGGAATCTCCCACTGGCAGGTGGATTTATCAATTTTTTTCTATAGTTCTATCCATTTCTACTGCATGAATTCTAAGGCTGTCTGATTGGGTATATGGGTTTAAGAGTTGACTTGTCTTTGGAAATTGAATCTTTCTATTACATCATGAACTCCTGATCCTTAACAATGCTTTTTATCTTAGGACATATTTTGTCTGAAAATAATATAATAGGTAATTAGTATTTCCCCTATGTGATTTATCCCCAATCCTTTTACTTTCAATTTTACCTATCCTTATGTAAACCAGGACTCCTAAACTCATCTGTGGTAAAGGATCAAATGTTTCTTTTTTCCCCCAATCCATTATAGGCTCCAAGTCTTTTGCAAAATATTTTTTAATAATAAATTAGTAAGCCCTGGCTGGTGTGGCTAAGTGGACTGAGTGCCAACCTGTGGACCAAAAGGTTGCCAGTTCAATTCCCAGGGAGGGCACATGCCTGAGTCGGAGACTAGGTCCCCAGGTGGGGCACACAAAAGACAACCAATCAGTGTTTCTCTAGCATATCAATGTTTCTCTCCCCCTATTTCTCTCTCCTTTCCCCTCTCTCTAAAAAATAAATAAAATATTAAAATAATAATAAAATAGATTAATAAAATTCTGGAAGTTCATTTTACTAAAATTAAAAGTACAAGCCAGATATTTTAGTATTAAGATTCAACACACATAAAATAACTGTCAAATTGCTTAGGAAATTTCATAAAGTTGTTTCTAAGACACCGTCAACTTCTGAACATACCTGTTGTAGCCTTCAACAATCACAGCCACACTTTTGAACACCACCATTTATAGATATTGGTACCCTTGGGCCTATTTCTCTCACCTCTGTAGGTCTCCTCTTTTTCGCCATCACCAAGGTGATATGGCCTTGAATTGTAATTTGAGATTATGCATATCTTTCTTTCCTTTGGCCCTCCCCTTTTTTTATGACCAAGTGCTACAGACCGTGTCCCCCAGGATTCATGTTGAAACCTAATCCCTAATGTGACGGAATCTGAAGGTGGAGACTTTGGGAGGTGATTCTGGCGAGGTCAGAGCCCTCATCAATGCATTTAATCCTCATGGAAGGGACCCCAAGAGATGGATCCTTGACCCCTTCCAACCTGAGGACACCTTGAGGAGATGGCCATCTACGAGCCAGGAAGGGGCTGCTCACCCAACAGCTAATCTGCCGGTGCTTTGACTTCCAGCCTCCAAAACTGTGAGAAATGGTTGCTGTTTCTAAGCCACCCAGTCTACGGCTTTGTGATAGCAGACAGATGGGCCGAGATACCAAGTTTACCAAGGTATCTCTTGCTCACCTTTCCCTCAGTTATCTCCTAGGACACTTCCTAGGTTCATTTCTCCTTATATTTAAGTACATCCTTCAAAGTATGGAAGTGGGGACCTTCAAGTGGCCAGACACAAAATCTTAAGTTCAAAGCTCTTTCACTTCAGCCTTGAGTGTGTAACTCCACAGACAGGGTTGCTGCTGGAAAATCTGGTGCCCACTGGTCCCAACTCTTCAGGCCTTGCTCATTCTCTCTGGAAGCTTCCAGAATGAATTTTGTCTTTGTAAATCTTAAATTTTACTCCCCAGCATTGAAGATGGATGAACTACATTCTAGGTATGTAGTAACAGGACTCTCAACATTGAGTGAAACGTGATGATACACACACTGTATCATGCCTTTTCCATAATGTTCAAAAACATGCAAAATTAAAAACAGTAAATTGTTTAGGGATAGGTATACATAGCAAAATTGTGAAGAAAAGCAAGGAAAGAATAAACACAAAATCCAAGTAGTGATTCTCTCTTGGTGAGGGTTGAGAATGCAGAGGCCCATGGGGGAGGGACATGTGTCAAGTATTGGTAATGTCCCAGATGTTGCTGCTGTCCCAGTTGGGGTGGGAATGTGGGTCTTTTTATTTTTAAAAATACTTTGCATATATATTTTCATGTATATAAACATAATGTAAGCATTGCACTGTGTGATTGGTTGCCTAGCAACAGCTCACAGCTCAGGATCCTGGAAATATGGAATTTGCTGTGGTGGTTGCTCATGGCCCAAGCTGCTGGAGACAAATCAGGGGTACAGATGGGAATGAGGGAGCTCTAAGTTTTCTCTAAATTAAGAAGTACACTGCAGCCTCTCTGAACCCATCTTCACACCCCGGCAGGGAGCCGCACCTCTGACTGAGCTGGCACAAACTGCTCTTCGGCTTGGCTCAGCATTTCCTACCCATCTGAATACTCAGTGGGCCTGAAGCAACTGAGGCTGCTCTCGGAGCCTTTGATTCCACTGTGGGCAGACAGCCTTTCTGGTCACCAGTCCCTAAAAGATCCTCAGTCTCTAGGTGTCACTGCCTTAGCAAGACACTCATAATTTCACTCCAACCTTAGTGCAGCCTGAAGTCTCAGGGCCCTCTTAGGCATCCTTCAGAGTCCATCATGGTTCTCTAGGGATCTCCCGGGTAACTGACAATGGTAATTTCTGTGAAACTGATCAACTGAATTTTTTGTATATTTTATTTATTTTTAGGGAGAGGGGAAGGGAGGGAGAGGAGGCAAGAAACATCAATGTGTGGTTGCCTCTTGCACGCTCCCAACTGGGACCAGGCTGCAACCCAGGCATGTGCCCTGACTGGGAATCGAATCAGCAACCCTTTGGTTTGCAGGCTGGCACTCAATCCACTGAGACACACCACCAGCCAGGGCTGAATTTTTTTTTTTTTTATCCTCACCTGAGGACATGCTTATTGATTTCAGAGAGAAAAGAGGGAGAGAGGGAGAGAAACATCAACTGGTTTCCTCTCGTACACATCTCAACTAGAGACCAAACCCGCAACCCAGGCATATGCCCTGACCAGGAATTGAGCCCAGGACCTTTTGGTTTACAGTATTATGCCCCAACTGAGCCACACTGACCAGGGCTAAACTGAATTTTTTATTAGTCGAGTTCCCTCCCCCAGGTGATGACTTTAATTAATGACAAGTTTCTCAAAGACCAGCCAAAGAAGGCACGTGAACAGCAAAATTGTGTCCAGGAGAGCTTTTATTTGTACGGAACAGTTTTAAAAATACAGAATAAAATAGCTTTATCTCTACTATTAGTCACAACATCTGGTCCAAATATTACATATTTTTAAAATACTTAAACGTTTAATGAAGCCATGTTAGAAAAACAATATGAAAATTCTTCTTAAAAACTCCATAAAATAATTACACATCTCAAAAAAGAAAAAAAAAGAAAAAAGATAAAAACAACAATCCCACCCTAAATACCCTCGGTATGCAAAATAAAAAACAAAACAAAATCCCAAAAGTACATAGCCAAAGTCAGTCACAAAACTCAAGGGAAACATAGGCACCCCCACTGGCTTAAGAACTGTCAGAAATTGATTAATATGCCAAACAAATGTTGGTATGAACAAACGAAAAAGGGTATTAATCGGAACGGTTAGTGAGATAGCTCCGCTGGTAAGGGGGTGCTAAATGCCAGGAAACACACAGAGCAATTCTAAGGACACTGGAAGTTACTTATGCAGACTGATGACAAGGCATAGTCAAGAACAACCTAGAAGGACAGGAATGTGTGTGAGGCTGCTGCTAAGGGATCCCCAGCACTAACGTGCTTTCTGGGTCCATGGACGGAAACTGAATGCTGGCAAAAATGGGTGGTCTTCTCGCACTGCTTAGGTTGTGACTCCAAGTGGGGTAGAGGAGGGAGCTGTCCTGTTCTCCGTGTCCAAGTCATAAGGGGACAGAGCACAACACATGCAGCATGTGAAAATCCAGGCCCTTCTCCAAAGCTAAGGGGCAGCTCCTGGGAGGACGGGGCCCTGCCAATGCTCAGGCAGGTTCGCACACCCACGGTGTCCAGGAGGTGTGGCTGAGTGCACACACTGGGCATCTGGTGACAGCCGTGCCAGGCCTGGCCTGGTGTCTGCAGCCAAGTGCACGTGCTCCAAGCACAGTGCCTGCAGAATGCTGCCTCTCCTGGCACCAGAAAAGTTCCGGAATGAGGTTCCCCTCCAGCTCCTTATTCACCTTCTATCTGGCCTGGCCACTCTTGTGGCATCAATATTAAGGAAGATTATAGTTGCCAACTCTAAGTTGCTAGTACCAGTATTTCAGCAGGGACATGAATTAAAGTAATAACAACTTAGCTCATAGTCATAAAATATATGCATGGGTAAATAAAGTATACACACATACTAGAGATTCATCAATGGAGAAATTCTATCATCACATGACATTGTCATGAAAATTATATCATTCCCTCCCTGGAAAACTGTGACTATTATCCTGGGTAGAAATGTTATTTTACTATATGGAAATACTGCAATATTCATGCATAAACCAAATTGTCATCATGAAAATCAGTAATCTACAGTATAAAGCAAATCAATCCTGTGTGTGAATTTGTTACCATGAAAATGAGAAACCATCAGGGCCCACGATGCTTCATTCTAGCTGACCTGGTTAAGCCGCTTCCCTTGCTTTGATCAATCACAAGTAAGTCACTAAAAGTTAACATTTGACACTCTTTTAAGAAAGATTCGGTACCAATAAATCTAAGTTTAATTCCCTAATGAGAATGAAAAAGAAAACTGCTTAAAAGACTGGAGCTACTTCCCATTATTCTGTGAACCGTGTTTCATGTTTATATCAAAATCAGTGGTGGTGTCTCCATTGCCCACCCCCACTAGGATATGGCAGCATCTACTGTTCTAATACTTTCTACTTAATTCCCACATCAGGATGGTTCATGTAAATGTGACGACGGTCACTGCGGAAATTGGAGACTGAATGCCCTGCCCAAGGACATTTACATATAAAATATTTTGAAACGTTCTATTGGCCAAACAAAGCAAGCAGGTGTGCAAACATAGCAGGGCCGGCCTACAGCGTAAGTGGGAGGTTCACAGGGACAGATCATGTGAGACCATTGCATCCCTCCCAATTTCTTCTGCAGTTCATGTACTTAAACTCAAGAAGCAGATATATATGTTTTCTTTCAATTACTCATTCTGCTGCACATTTGCTAGCAGAAGGACCACTTCCTAAAATGGTTGGCATAGGCTGCACGTGTAAGATTTATTAGTTATCCTGAGGCTCCAATCACTCAAGCAAAGGTTGATTTCACGGGCTGTGCAGAAAGTACCAGACTCTGTGGGGCCTCTAATCAGGCTGCCCTCTTTCCTCCCCACCTCCTGCCCCACCTGCCACTCCCTCCCTTGGACAGAGACTCTAAGTTGGCCCCAATGGAACAAGAAGGGCAAAAACCCTCTTTCGAACAAGCGATGTGGGTACAGGTCTTCCCTCCACACATGAATGCTTGTGGACATCCTCCTGACCACAGGATTTGAAACCTCTCAAAAAATCCGGACCCAAAGAGGGGTTTCAGAAGGGAGTGGGTTTCTGGACACCTGGGACACATACCCTGAGTGTTATCCACTGGGCAGAAGATGCCCGGTCAAGTTAAGTGGAACGGAAATTGTTTGTTTCTGAATTACTGATGGTTCAGATGCTGTTATTTGGGTATTTGGTCCTTCTGCTCACCTGGAGAGCTAGAATACTGCCAATCTTTGGGATGTGTAATAGTTTTCCCCATTTTTCAAAGCTGAGAATTGTAGATGCTGAGCAAAAATACAAACAGAAGAACCAAGAACAACTCAGAGGGCTGTCAGCTTTGAGGGCTCACCGTGTTAAAAGATGAAACTCATTACCCAATGTGCTTCAGAAGAAACTAGGCATCAAATCCCCTTCAAAAAAAAAACATACAAAATGAAACGTAATTTACAATCTAAGTTCTTTACTTAATCTGCAATAAGGTCTTGGCAAAACAATGAAGTGGCTCTGAAGTGTTCTTGCCAGAGCAAGCCTTGAAGCCCCCAACATCCCAGGAGTCCAGGAGCTGTAGTGACACAGTAATGCCAAAGACATCCCAGTTCGGTGAAGCAGAGGAAGCAGAGGAGGCAGGAAATGTGCCCTGTGGACACGAGGCTGCTGAGGGACAGAACCACGTCCCGCTGTTGGAAACAGCAACGCCCACTGCCATCCAAGGCTCAACCAGGTCAACAGACTTAGGAAGCACGACCTCATGAAACAGTCACTACTTTATGCATCAGGCTTTTCCTTTGGCTGAAGAATCTCAAATCAAATTCAACAGAATTCTTTGTTTTTTTCCCAGAAAAGTATTTAGTGTTATTTAATTACAACTCAACAGAGGGGACCTGCTGGCTGCCTTTCTCACCACTACCTTCTGTGATAACTTAAACAAAAACAGCAGCACTTGTCCAGAGGATCTCATCTTCCCCTCTACAAAAGCAAGACCCAGTGGACATGCAACATGGCAACCCACAGACAGTCTCCTTAAACCTTAATTGCCAGAAATGACTAGCAACAGAACTGTAGTAATGGATTTGCCAGCATGCTGGACCATTCAATATGGCAACTGTTACCTGCCCCGGCTTCCCTTCTTCACAAAACAAATTCACGTATAACATAACCCATTGTTTCTGGGCTCTGGTCCAGTAGTCAGTTTTGATAAATAGATTAGGCATTACAGTATTTACACACTTTCATGGTATCAAGCAATACAAAACACAACCACGCAATGGTTACTGGCCTTCAAAAGCCATGACAAGCTTCCCTGATGGTGTCCACAGCTTTATAAATGCTGGTTCTTTCTTTAATGTGGGGGAGCGGATTGGGCACAAGTAATAAGGATGCAAGGTAAGACGGTCACATGGAAAAACACTGATTTCAAAAATCTGCTATAGTCAGTAACATGAAATAGGAATAAAATCTTGTATTTATATAGACACCTGTGACAAAAACTGACATCCACATGACAGGAGAGCCAAGACTCCCATAAACATCTGGTCAGTGCCCCTGGATGGCACGCTATACCCGTCACACCACTGGGAATGAGAAATGCCAGAGAGAGTGTCTCAGCTACTAGGGAAAAAGAGGCCAGTGTGAAATGTGCTGGCCCAGCTGGGGCCAGGGTGGCACCGAGACAGAAGAGTTGAGAATCAGATACTGACTTCAAGGTACTTTCCCTTCCCCTCCAATCCCCCAAGTTTCCATTCTAATACTCTGTGTATAGACCTTACCCATGCATAGACCGGGCACAGGGTAACCACGTCACGGCTTTCAACCAGGGCAGTAGCCTCCTCCTACAGGAGTATCAGGTAACACAGAATCACATTTGACCAGCTGTGACAATGTGAGGACACTGGTGCCCCTTGACCACAGGAGGACTCTGCAGTTCAGGCCGAGGTCAAATAAAAAAAAAAAAAAAAAAAAAAAAGATTAAATTAAAAAAAAACAACAACAACAACAAAAAAAAAACCAAGCAGGTCCAATACTTCCAGGACAGAAAGCCCATCCGGACCCTGGAGTGGCTTCTAAGAGAGCTAGCATGGGGTGGGGAAGGGGGACTGAAAATAAAGAATGGCTGTAGAATCAAACATCTACTCCCACAGGAGGACAGGAACTTCCAGTTCAGTGACCACAGCCAGCAGCGGACGCTCTCGAGGGCAAGGGGTCAGGGCTTAAATAATGAGACAGGTGAGATGCTGTATTAGACATAATCACCACCCACAACAAGAAAAGCTATTTGCAGTCTGGCTTAGCTGAGGGTGCAGAATGTAGATGCAGATATACAAACATGTATGTTACTGCTTGTTGCTCAGCAAGGAACTAGGCTCATGCCTCACTGCGGCCAGGCCACAGGGCAAGCTACGGCTATACCGTGGCCTGCGAGTCCCCGTCTGAACTCCGGCTGTCAGCGCTCTTCCTGAGGCCTTTCCATGTGTAGCCCACGAAGGTCGGGCTGATGGGTAAGTAGCTGAAGCATCTGTACTTTTTAATAATGTTCATGCCAAATGGCAAATCATAGGATTCCATGCCATCAAGCGACTTGCTCCCTTTGCCCACGCCCTTCTTCCATTTCCGGATTCCTCTTTCCTCTGGAGAACCTATGGAAAACACATACATCAAAACGAAACAATGGAATGTTTATTTTGACATCTCTCCCAGGAATTGAGAGTCCAACGTGCTGTCCCGTAGATGGAAACTGCGGGGTGACAGCAAAGCACACTTGATGACACTCAGCCATCCAGGTCCCGGACCGGAAATCTAAGAATCGCTAACCCATCTTGTTCCTCTGGCTCCACATTCAGATGATCTACTGATGCCTCTGCCTCCTCCCTGTCCCTCCACATGATGCTTATTCTCAATTTTCACTGCTGAGATCTGGCCCAGGCCATGTCATTGCTTCCTGGGGCCATTATACCAGTTTCCCAACCGGCTGTCAAGTCTTCCATCTCACTACCTCCTCCCCCAAATTTGTTCTCAAACACCGTGCAAACAACAACAAAATCTTCTCTCTAAAGTGCAAATCCAAGCTCGCAAAATGGCACCCAGCGTACCTGTTATACCATATACAATGCCTGCATCCACTGGTCATGGCAACGCACCACCCAGTCCGGGCGTGCCAAGTTTATACCGCTCTCTCTGTTCCCGTGTGTGAGTGCACTGCACTCATCCCGTGTTCCGCACTCGCTGTGCTCCTGTGAGGATGAACTGCCACCGCTGTGGCGCTCTGGGCTACTCTGTACCCTGACTGATGAGTCAGGGAGAAGATCTCTCAGCAGCTCCTGGACTTTTTCATTCATCTCCCTGGTGCAGAGAGGAGCACTGCACCCAACCTCAGCTACGAGAGGACACCTAATAATATACTTCTGTGCCCCAGCCTGGGTGATGAGTCGAGTCTATGGTGCAATATTTAAGATCCTCATTATCTCCTTACATCTAAGCTATGACCCATCCCGCCCCCACTGGTGTTTCAGTAACAAAGCTGACTTCGACTTCCAACTCTCTAACTCCTGTGATTCTCCTTCCATTAATTCTGACTTAAAGAAAAAAAGAGGGTGTTAGTTATTAACTGCCATAAATCTAACACTTTCCACCTATTTATGTATGTGATTCCTTCTGCCAGATGTGTTCATCCCTGGTTTCCCCAGCAACCTCTTGATTGAGGCTTTTTGGAGAGGAAAATCTCAATAAAACCTTCAAGCTCAAGAACAAGCATCACCCTTCCTTGATGGCAGACGAATCTACCAGTGTATCTGTGGCATCTGTGCATAGCAGCCTCCTACAGGAAGCTGGGGCAAAAAGGCAAAGCCCACAACACATCCTAGTCTGTCACTGGACATTTGGCATCACCAAGCTGAGAAACCAGAGCTATGGGTCTCCCTGCCTCAGCCACTCACTGATCCTGGCGGCAGCCGTGCCGACTGTACGACATTGGGCTTTAGTTGGCTAGCAGCTGCCTTAGGAAACTCATCTGAAAGGCAGGCTCCCTAAGCAGGAGAAGTGCCAGAGGCTATTACCAGCCGGCTCAGAGAGGGTGTGGACACATCAGTGAAACCAAGCTGCAGGGCACTGGGCAAGCGGTGCAAGGAGGGCAGGCAGGCTGGCGTGTGCCCCAGGCATCCTACTGCCATTTCACCTCATGCAAGGGGTCTACCTGCTTTCTCTGAAGAGTAACTCAGCAAGGAGAAAAACCACCCAGTCAGTTTATTAGCAAAAAAACTGACTCGTAAGAGAAGGCTGGGAGTGTCACCTTAGTCACTTTAGGAAATACAGTTTTAACCAGTGATGGCTTTGACCTGACTCACTCCTCTTGTCTCCTATACTTACTTGGCAAAAAAAGTAACACACATAAGCAATAAGCACGTGTGATAAATAACACATACCTGGGATGGTGTTATCCAAAATAAAAGCAACACAGCCTCCTACAAACATTGCGGTTGTGAGAAGAACGTTCAACACTTGATCGATTCCTGTTATCCCTAAAAACAGGACAGAGCGATAGGGTCAGTGCCAGGGCAGGCCTGGCCTTGGAAAGGAGCCCTGGGCTGGGTGCTGACTGCCAGTCAATGCAGTACCCGGAAGTGTACATTCCTGCTGTGAACGTGTAGTAATAGTTTAAGCTACAATGAATACCCAATAATCAAAGGAGAATTTCTAACAATGGTGCATAAACAATAAATCTAATAGAGTGAAGTCAGCTATAATAAAATATGGTGTCATTGGGGGGCATTGTTTGCAGATAAAAAATTCAACATAAAAGATGGCTGTGTAGGGCAGAAAAAATTACAAAGTGACTAAGAAGACAACAAATATACTTGTGGGACCTGCAAACAAACAAAGGTCTTCAGGATCCTGAGTTACTAATTTGTGCTCAGCTTTTAATTACAAACAACTAGATTTATAAAAATGTCTTCACCTGACTACCACAAATGAGAACTGATTGTACTGAATGTGTAAACTGTAATTAAAAAAAAAAAAGAAATTAACCCTGGCTGGTGTGGCTCAGTGGATTGAGCACCATCCTGCAAATCAAAAGGTTGCTGGTTTGATTCCTAGTCAGGGCACATGCCTGGGTTGCAGGCCAGGCCCCTAGTTGGGGGTTTGTGAGAGGCAACTAACCGCATGCCAATGTTTCTCTCCCTCTCTCCCTCCCTTCTTCTCTCTCTAAAAATAAATAAAATCTTAAAAAAACGAAATTTAAAGGAAAACTGTACTGTACACCAATTTTCATAATGGCACTATCACAAACAATTAAAAAGGTGCAAACAACCCATATGTCTATCAATGAATAAATGGATAAACAGATTATGGTATGTACATACAACAGAATATTACTTAGCTATACAAAGGAATGAAATACTTATACATGCTATATCATGGATGAATCTTATAAATATTATGTTAAGTGAAAGAAGCCAGACACAAAAAGTCACACATTACAGGATTCCATTTATATGAAATATACAAAATAGGTAAATTTATAAAAGCAGAAAGCAGATTGGTTGGTGTCGGGGCTGGGAGAGGAGGAACAATAGGAAATAACTTCTTAATGGTTACAGAATTTTATTTTTGGGTAATAAGATTTTTTAAAAACTAGATACAAGGTAGTAGTTATACAACACTGTGAAATGTACTAAAATGCCACTGAATTTTAAAATGGTTCATTTTATGTTATGTGAATTTCACCTCAAAAAAGGGTCCCCAATTCTACATAAAATGTCAGCAGCAATAGTTATTTCTTAAGATGGTTCCCCTTTATTCATTCTTCACGACACTGGGAAATTAAAATTAAAAGAGGAAGTCTGAAAGGTTAACCTTGAATTCAAAGTAGCTATAACCCCTGTAGAGAAACAAGTATTTCAAAGTCTATAGAGTTTCAAGAAATTATACACTTTAACACAGCCTTAGTCTGAGAAATCAAAAGTTTTTACACAGAGGCATTTTCCCAAAGGAGAAGGCCCTGGTGGGAGAGAGAGACCTTAACATGCACATCAGTTACACGCACACACCAGCTCACGTGGGAAGTGCAAAGGACTTCCAGATAAACTACAGCAACGTGAGATTCCAACGAAATACACAGATGAACATCCACCAGGACAATTCCTGGGGTGAGCTGTTTGGAAACTGGTGGCTGTGGTTCTAACTGCCCCCCAAGATGCAAGGCCCGTATTCCCTACCTGTGACAAGAGGGTTCTGTCTGAGGTAACTTGGCAGGACGAGCCCAAAGAAGATGGAAAATCCAAGCACAAAGAGGTTCCGGGAAGAATTTAAATCAATGAACTGCAGGTTAGAGAGTCCGACAGCTGTGATCATTCCTGGAGAGAAAAACCAGACAGCAAGTTTCAGTAACGTCCAGCGATGGGCTCACAGATGACAGATGACTCACAGCTGTCGCAGGCAGACTCCCCTGTGTCCTTTCTCTGTCCCATCAGAAACAAGCCAGAGGACCAGTGCAATGACAGGACGGGGGGCAGGAGGGTGCCGGAATGGGACCGCCTAGGTTGCTGGGCTCATTCAGGACCATAAGCATCGCACTGTTGCATGGTAGTTAGGCTTTCTCTAGACCAGGCAAGAAACTAAGGATATTGGCTCCTCCTTAAAACCTCTATGCAGGCATTTCTATTAAATTGGGAAACCCACCCAAATATCTGGTCCCTGATTACAACAACTAAATGGCACAGAGACCGAATGGAGTCCCATCGTAAAAATGGTCTGTTTTAAACAGCCATATTGAGAAGGTAAGATAGATTGAGTTAAATCAACAATTAAAAACCAATTTAAAAGATTAATTATATTTCATCTTATTCTTCCTAGACCAAATATTCTACCTTTGGTTGTACCTTCAACATAAATTCAACTCAGAGGGTGATGTAGGGTTTTATGTTTTGGAGGCCTATCCTTTTGTATTTTGAAACAGAAATTGTTACCTCCAACCTTACTGAAGAGACTTAGCAAAAACCATAATCCCTGGGAAAAATTAGCAAATGGGAAGAAAGAAAAGGAGCGGGGGTGGGGGGTGGGGGTGGGGGGGGTGTTGGCTTTTACCGAATAGCGTGCAGAAGAGAGCGCCAAGCACAGGATCCGGAAGGGAGGCGAAGAGGGCGCTGAACTTCCCAATCATGCCCAATGCGAGCATGAGAGCGGCCCCATACTGTATCACCCGGCGACTGCCAACCTGCAGGACACACCAGGGGCAGAGACAGGGGCTCAGTTCAACAAGAATCCTCCAGGTCCCTTGGGACAAGTGTGACAAAACCCTTATTCAAAATCTAGATTACTTTTAAAATTTTTAGTTAAGAGGAACCAGTCTCGTTTCATAATGAGGACTGATCTCAATGCACAATTCCTACTATAAATCACTACAAAGCACCCAGAGTAAAAAGATTCCCACCACCTTTCCTCATTCCCACTGGCCCCCTTCTCCTCCCCTGACTTGGCGGGGGACGGGATGAGGGCGCGGCCAGGACTTAGTCTTTGCTTCTCTGAGCCCTGGATGCTGTCAGTTCAGGGTGGACCTGCTCCTGCACTCAGGTCCTGGGTTTCTAACACCTGCAGTCACCAACTGGGGTGACCTGCTAATGTCTCAAATGCAAATGCAAAAGCTAGCTTTTGTGTCTGCTTCTCTTCTTGGTTTCCAGCATCACCCTTCACTCACCAAGTTAATCCACCCCAAAGCACTTCAGTCTCAACACCTCCATCTTCCCTATACCCTGACTCAGACAAAACCCCCAAACGTTTCTGGAACCTCCTCTCCTCACGGTGTCTTTCCCATTAGAGGTAAAACAGCCTAGAGAACAAGGTGCAGAATTCTCGAGCCCCGTTGCCTGGCTGGCATCTCCACTCCACCTCTACCCACGTGGACCAGGCAAGCTACTTAACCTCTCTGTGTTGCAGGATCCTCATCCTTGTAACTCTAAATCTTGTAGTTTTGCTTTAAGTATTAAATAAGACAACATATAAAATAGTTTGAACAGCACCTGGCATGCATCAGGGTATTTGATAGGCTCCCACCTAGGCCAGCTGCCTCTGGCCTTTCCTTGGTCTGTCTATCCTTTGGTAGAGGGACCTTTCTAACACAGTTCTCTGCTGCTCGTGAATTAAAACACATTCCTCAGGCCTTTCCCAAGGGAGCCAAGCCCACCGGTGAGCTCTCTACCCTGTCCTTGTCATGCTGGGGGCTTACCACCTGTTCAGGGTACCAGGCAGGCCCAGGCTTATCTGTCTGAAGCACCCTTTCCACATCCCCCCTCTGGCTGGTTCCCAGACACATCTTTCAAAACACTACCCAAATGCAACCACCTCTGCAAAGCCTTCCTTGATTCTAAGGCTATGTTCCCGCCCCCCAGTTCCACCACCCCACTCTGGGCCTCTGCAGCATCACTCATCACTTCAACGTGGTCTCAACTTATCTCTTAAACCTGATCCCTTCTTTCTAGAAGCTTCCATCTAGCTCACAGCACCCAGGTAGTAGGAGGCAGAGCTGGCACTGGGTTCAAGAATCCTGACTCTGGCTCCTACTCTGTGCTGTCTTTTCCAGGAAAACACCCAGAGGACATAAAAGAGGTTCCAGAATGTCTGGGGGAGTGTCCACGGCACTTTAAGTATGACTTACAGGGAGGAGAAGATGACTACTTACACTTAAGTTAATTAAAGTGAAATGAAATTTAAGATCCAGCCCCTCCGCTGCACTCCTCACGTTACAAGTGCTCCGCAGGCACCTGTGGCTGGCGGCCCCCACGGGGGACAGCACAGGTGCCACCACTGCCGGACGGGGCTGGGCTAGAGCGTCCCTCCTACACCTCCTCTAGGGACCCACGGATCAGCTGATTAGGAATCAGAGTCGAATCCCACTGTGCAGACTGCTGCCCAGCTAGGATCAGTCACAGCTCAGACTGGTGCCCAGGCTCCACTGTCCCCATCCACGGCTGCTCCCACACAGCACCCAGTGCAGGGAGGCAGAGAACAAGGTCAGGAAACTGGCGAATCCAGTAAAAACGAACTAGGCTTGGCCGTATTATGTGATAAGGAAGCCTTTCATTTATAAATGGCCCATTTTTCAGCAAACATTTTTAAGGACCTACTATGTGACTAGCACTTATTAGACTGGGGGTGGGAGACAGATACGAAGATGAATAAGTTACAAGCTTATGATGAAATTCTTGTACTTTTAAGACTGTTACTCTGTGTGAGAGCTCAGTGGGAAGAAAACCTGAAGGACTGAAGAGGGGTCCCAGAGATGGTCTTGAGGGATAAGTAAGGGTTCACAGAAGAAGAGTATCTAGGCAGAGGGAAACACCTGTGCAAAGGCCACCTCCCAGCAGGGCCAGGCAGCCCTGTTAGGGCTGCAGGGAGAGGGCCAGCCTGACCCCAAGGATGCTTAAAACAATAAACCCTGTGTGAAAACCAGGCACGGAAGGCTGATCTGCCTTAAATGTTGTCCAAAAAAAAAAAAAAAAAAGCAACAATGTTGCCATTCTTGTGTTCAACAAATATTAACTGAGTGCCTACTGTATACTTAATGTTCCAAACAAGCCCTAAAATCCCTGCCTTCCAGTGCGGACATGGAGCCTGTGTGTCTCCTTGCCCACTGCCCACCTCCCTCCTGAACTTTGGCTATGCTTCCAGGGCCATCGTTTCTGACTTCCCAGAGGCATTCACCAGTGTGGAATGCAGCAGAGGAGGTATGACCTTCTTCTGGACCCCACCAAGGAGATGCTACAGCCAGAAACATGGGTTTTACTCTCTGGAAATAAACTGAAAGAGCTAAATATTGAGGAATGGGATGAAGAAATAAAACACAGTCACTGCAGCCGATCTGCTACATTATTAAAATCAAGTTGGCTGAGCATGAGGAAATGATTCTATTGTTGTTCTAATGAGCCTGGGTACTTAAATTTTTGAACTTTCCAGTCCTGCGTCAATGCCTGGATATACATCTGAACATACACCAGACCTCCAGATAACCTTCTGATTATCCCCTGAAGGACTCCTGTACTCAGACCACCTGATATCCATTATCCTGACCATTGGGTGTAACTATACTTCCTGGCACCTATCTTTCTGACCTCCTGACATCTGACTGAAAACCATCCTGGACAAATTCTAAGGCTAATAATGCAGGACTGATAATTCTCAAGACTGTACTCTTTACTGTAAGAATGCTTAACTTTTCTTTCTTCTTCAGAATGCATCTGGGTTTTTGCTTAGCTGTATTCCCAATTTGCAAACTCTAGCACCCCTGAATAAATCTTTATCATTTATTTCTAGCCAAAGCCTCCGGACTCTTTCTGAGTTCCCTTGACAATATCATATGAAGATGATATCTATAGCTCACTGTGTACCCATCACACACTGGACTCTGCTAAGTACTTCGTGTCATTATTAATTCTGACGCCTTGCATGCTATCTTGTTGACAAGGGCACGGAGACTCCGAGAGATGATGTCATATTGGGAGAAAGTGATGGCGCCAGGGCTGGAACCCAAAGCAGCCACCTCCCCTATGCCTGCCCCTCTCTGTGGGGCCGACGTTGGTACACACGCAGCAGAGTCCCGCGCATGCAACCCGACCCCTTAGAACTTCAGAACACAACGGGGGTAAGCAGCCTCAACTCCTGAGCAAGCAGATTAGAATCTCCATGGACACTGAATGCTACAACTGGATAGACTAGCAAATATTAGAGTTGCCAGGAAATGGAGGCAGATTCTTTGGAAGAGCCATAGATGACCCTCTTTCCATAAGCCCTGGAATTCTGATACACTGGCCCAGACCAGAGCCATCAGATAGAACTTTGTACCGATGGAAACATTCTGTATCTGTGCTGTCTGTCCTAGGCAGCCACTAGTCCCAAGTGACTGAGCTCCTGAAATGTGGACAGTGGGACTGAGGAACTCCCTTTTTTTTTTTTTTTAAACTAATTTAAACTTTAATAGCCACATGTGGCTACTGACTATCACACTGGACAGTACAGATCTAGCTCTAGATTTGTCGGATTTCAGAGCTCAGTTCTATTCAGGAAAGTGACTTGTCCCACACCCTTCAGCTGGACAAGAGGCAGAACACAGCCCAGAACTCAGGCCTCCTTCTGGACAGGATCTCCCACCAGTCGCATGGCCTGGGCCACAGAGAAATTCCTGCTGCAAGTCCCACTCCCCCACCCAAGGTAGCTGTGTAGATGGCTGGATTACACCATCTACACAAGGCAATGAAATCTGATTAGAGGGATGACAATGCCTCTGAATGGATGCAGCCTTTGCCTGGGGAAAGTGACCGAAAGGGATTCAGAAGGAAAATCAATTTAGGTCATTGAAAAGTGCTGGAGGTTGTCTTTCAGAGTAAGCTGGCACCATTCAAACTTTAATAAAGATAATTATTCCCCAGAGCACCTCAGTCCTGTCATAGAAGGGAACCTCGATGAGCAGCACCATTTACTCCCCACAGTGACCCTGCTCCTGGCATGCCTCCAAGGGGTACAGAAAGGGAGCTGCTTATTAAACTGTCTTCCCCTAAGAGTCCCTCCACCTACAATTTTACGTTGATGTTATTTCAGATGAGTTATATGTCTACAGGTTCATGCAGCACACTAGTTACAGAGCGAGCGGCTTATGTCCCATTCTGCGTCCATGTGAGACACTCTGCGTGCTCAGCATCTGCTTCTCACCACGGGCAGCACTAGGACCCAGGGCGGCGCTGGAGGAGGTGCCCGTCAGGCAGCCTCACATGCCCTGCGCCAGGAGTGGCAGGCAGCAGGTGGAGCCATCTGCACACCCAAGGCTGAGCTCTGTGCTGGCACCACTGACTTACAGGAAAACCAACTTTAGGAATGCACTGTGTGTGCCCTGCTCCCTCTCACCTGGATTTACAGCCAAGATTAACCAAATTTAGTATTTGGTTTCTTGTTATCTGGCTATAGAATCTCAAAGAGCTGGGGGGATGGTTTCTAACTTCACAGAGGTGAAACAGTTCTAGAAGGCTCCAGCGTACCCTAAGGTCTCAGGACACAGGGCTCAGATGAGGGGAACCTGTAACCCATGCAGGCTGTCCAGGGCTGTGAACTCATTCTAATAGTCTCCAGCTGCACAACGTACAAGGGCCAGGGGCAAGCTGCGTTACTGAAACCCTGGCAAAGAGCACGCTTTGGCCCTAGACCAGTGATTATCAAATGGTGTGCTGCAAGAATTTTTAAAACGTGCAACATCTGATTACATTTAGATTGTCAAATTAAAAAAATGGCAACCAATACAACAATAGCTGTCTGGTGTGAATGAATTAAAATTATACCTATTTTTTTTGTCAGATCAGCAATAATATATATCTTTTTTGGCGTGTTGCAAATTTTAGTAATGAGTTTATGTGTGCCATGAGATGAAGAAGGTTGAAAATCGCTGCCCTAAACGACTGGGATATAAAGTTTATTTGTTAGTAATAAATTTGAAAGGCCTAGAAGCCAGCACCTTCTTACAGGAGCTGAACTGTGGGGTGGGGCAGCCCTGGGGTCACATGTCTGTGTTCGAAGCTGGCGGGGAGCGGAGGTAACAGGACACAGGCCCTGTTCAACCTGAGTGGCTTGCATGGCTTATCTAAGCCATTCACTCACAAGGGCTCTGCTGCTGCAGTTTGAAAACCATGTTAATTCTTTACTGGAAGATCCTTTTTTCTTTTTTTCTGAAACAAGTGGTATCATCTCTCATCTAGAACCAATGCCATCTCCTAACTGGTCTTCCTCCCCCACGTGCCAGGGTCTACTCTCATTATAGCAGCCAAAGTCATCCTTAAAACTAAAACTACAACAAAACCAGATCAAAAAGTCTCTTCCTGTGGCAGCCCCCTCCACTCAGTCTCTGGCTGCCTGCAGGGCCTGTGACCTGGTCCTCAGTTGCCTAGGACTTCATCTGCTCTTACCTGCCCCCCACCGGCCTCCTTGCTGATCTACAACATGCCGGCCAGCTCCCACGACAGAGCTTTGCACTAGCAGACCCCCGGCCTGAATGCACAGCTCCCTCCCCTCCCTTGCCTGTGTCAGACCTTGGCTCCAGGCCGTCTTCTCAGTGAGGCTTAGCCCGAGCACCCCATTTAACACTCGCCCGCACCCTCATCCCCGCAACCCTGCCCCACGTTTCTGTCAGGTTGGGAATGCTTACTGCTCATTATTTGTTTTCCCTTGCTAGGATGTAAACTCCACAACAATGGGGATATTTTTCTTCTTTATGCACTGATGTATCTATCCCAAGTGACTGAAATGGCACGCTGGCACACGGTCGGGGTGTCTAACAAAATTTTCTAGAATGCAGGAAGGAAAGCTAGCACCTGAGTGCCTGCCTCCCTAGACCCCCCCCAAGGGAGCAGAGACCTCCCACCAGCACTCCAGACACCTAATGACCAAAAAAAGATGAGGGAGAAGATGATCTCAAAATTGAAGGCCTTCCTTGTGAACTCAGGTGGTCAGACCAACTAATGAAATGGATCAACGCTTAGTGGCCCAACCATTTAATTAGAAAAATGTTTGTACCTTAGTAATTCCCAAAACTCCAATGTTGGGACTGGATGAAGTAGAGCCATTCCCAGTACCAAATATGCCATCAAGAACACAGGAGAGACCCTCCACGAAAATCCCCCTAAAATGTAAAGGAATGGGGCAAAAAGAACATTCATTCAATGGGGGAACACTCTGAAATATGCTCTATTCTGATCTGAAAAAAAAAAAAAATGAAATATGCTCTAAATGGCTGTGACGCAAAGGCCTGGTCCACAGACCTGCAGCCTCCACATGCCCTGGGAGGAAGAGCAGTGCAGAGTCTCAGGCCTCACTCCAGACCTCCATGCTCATTCAGCTTTGAAAAGCACCTCTGTGAATCATACATTAGACACAGTTGTTTAAATAGTATTCCAAATTAAAGGAGTTTAGCCAGAAAAAGAATCAATTATTGGGATCTAAGACAAACATGAACCGTCTACTGATCTGATTTCTTTGCTATTAATATATAGTTTCATCAGGAAGGACATGCTTTGTAATTCTATAAACACTGACACTTTTTAAAAAGAATCAACATACAAGTAATTTAATCACGTGCAACAGCTCAACTGGTAAAAGTTGACTGTAAACCCTAACAGAACCAATGCAAGAAATGCTAAGAAACCAGCCCACTGGATCTCATCACATGCAATTCCTTTTGGAGGGGCAGCAGCTGGGTGAGAACAAGGTGGTGGGGTGATCTGGGCAATTTTATCTTTTCTGCAGACTCCATCGGATCCAGTTCACTCCTGGCATCCAGAAACTAAAGACCAGGTGTGCTGAGAACCTAAGCACCACAGTTCAAAACCTCTAGATTCTACAGACTTCATTTATTCCTGCTTTTATCTATCTATTTATATAAACTGTAATTGTGAATAGATGACGCACCATGTACCCCTTAGAAGAGTTGGGGAAACAAGAATAAAGGGGATGGCCCTAACTGGTGTGGCTCGGTTGGTAGGGCGTCATCCTGCATGGCGAAGGATCACCGATTATATCCCCAGTTAGAACACATGCCTGGGTTGCGGGTTTGATCCCTGGTCGAAGCATGTGCAGCAAGATGCAACCAACCGATGTTGCTCTCTCACATTGACGTTTCCTTCCTTCTCTTAATCCCTCCCTTCCCTTCTCTCTAAAAATAAATAAAATCTTAAAAAGAAAAAAAATAAATAAATAAAGGGGACCTATATCCATGACCCCAAACCAAGCAAAGAACAACGGCAATGTCTGGCATGTATTTTGGTGAGTTTAAGGTCTAGAGTGGCTTCAGAGAATGTCTTATGCGATTGTCACCATGAGAAAGAAAGGGTAAGAATTCTGCTTGGTCTTTAAAATGAGCAAAATGGGCAAAATGAGGGCACTGACTTGTCCAGAGACAAATAGCCAATGTAGAGCTCTGATGCCTGGCTGCTCCATGCCAAAACTCTTGATTTCTTCTCTAAGATTATACAAACCAAAGAGCAAAGTAATGAGGCGCTGGGCCCGATCAAAAACTCGTTTTCTCAGGAACGTACCTGTTTATTGCATGGATGGGAGGCGGTGGTGCACAAGACAGCCTTGCACAGGCATAGTAGTCCCCAATAGACTCGATAATACTGGCGACAACAGCACTGAGCATGCCAATGACACCAGCTGCGGAGATGGTGGGCAGTCCCCACTGAACTACGGAAGGAAGACAAAAATCCTCACTTTCTTAGAGGGGCAGGCAAAAGTTGTCAGATACCAAGTCATTCAGAACGTCTGCGGATTCTACAAGATCAACTCAGATTTTGAAGCTCATGGATACTTTATTTTAAACCTTCATCACCAACGGCTCGATGCCTGGGAATAGTTCCTGAGTCAGATAAAAATGGCCATAACCAGGATTGGTCTGTTCTATGTCCTATTTTAAAAGTAATTGTATGGCAGAAAGAGTCCAGTTCTTCTCTTCCTGCTTCAAAGCTGATGTCTAAATTATAATTTAAACAGTCTGCTGTGTTGGGATAGAAATTTGTATGAGGATTTTTAATCTTGCTGTGCAGAGTGTGGTACAAACTGTTGGTGCCCTTGTTCTGGGGTGGTATTAAATAAAAAAGCAGTGAAAAATCACCAGCTAAATTTAAATCCCAACAATAAAGCACGGCACAAGGTATAAATAACCCTTCTCTACTGTTTTAGGAGCACTTTTATATTTTTTATTTAGTGAACCATATAATGGAAAATTAAGCATCTCCTTTAAGAAAGCAAAGTCCCCAAGCAGCTTCATTATTAGTATCTGTATTGAGTTAATTCTTCATTAGATGTATTTTTAAAGAAAAAAAAAATCTCTTTCGGACTTTCAAAGCCATAGATCCTATTTAATAAAAATAGCATGAGGAACATTCACTGTTAGAGTGAATAGACTTCTTTGATAAGGCACCTAGACCTTCTTCCCCTGAACCATTAGTTTTAAAAAGCACAGTGGAAAAAGAAAGACGGACAGATAAAATGGTCTCCTGTGTGGAGGCCATCAAGGGAGTTCAGGAACAGACACTGAATGATCTAGAAACATGTCATGGTTAGACATCTAAGGAAGGCAGCCCAAAGTGGGTCACAATGAGTGCAAGCTAGGAAGTCAGGAAAAGAACAGTCCCTGTCCAGGGAGGCTCTGGAGAGTGGGAGAGATGAGTGGATAGGGCGCTCTGCGTGGGCAGCAGCCTGAGCATCAGCAGAAGGGCAGAACCAGGTGCACAGGAACTGGCTGGTGCTCAGCAGAGGGCGCATGTGGCGTGGGGCAGGCAGGTTTCAGAAGGGTTCCACGTGCCACCTAGAGGCGCTTGGCCCCTGTCTCATAGGTAAAAGGGAGCAACCCCAGGTTTGGGAAGAAAAAGGTGACACACAAAGTAAGCTGAGCAGAACACTTGCATGCCTGCAGGGTGTGTGAGAGCACAACTGCTCCCACCTGGGGCTACTTTACCCCATGGGAGCACAGAGGGCGCAGAGGCCCATGGTCAAGAGGGTCAAGATGCGCATCCACGGACAACGGCTCAGCCAGCTGTGTCCCCCAGCAACGGGCTTGGTCACCATCTCATCTCCGAGTGGGTTTGGAATATTTTTCTAATGCAGATGATTTATCTAGCAACATTTTGCATTTTCTAAATATTATTTTATATGGTGATCTTGTTGCTGATGTCGTGTTGTGACTTCATTCTAGTGTCTTGATTAGGGCAGGGATTCTTATGTTAATTTGCCATTTACTAATATTCAGAAATTATCTTTTACTTTCCTAATCTCTTTACTCTTACTGTTTTCTATTATTCCCCCCTTGTGCCTGAAGTCCTTAATTTTGACTTATAAAATCTTTATTCCATCTACCTCAAAATTTAAATTTATAATCTTCTAAATTTTGGACCCCATTTACTTCAGATTATCTGTACATTCAAAACCTGGCTGGCTCCCGTGTTCCCTGTTCACTGTTATTTCATCTCTCCTCTTCACTAGAACCGTTAATTTCTGCTGTCACTCTACAGCAGTGTCTCAGTCTCAGCACTGTTGACATTTTGGGCCCCAAATCTGTATTTTAACAACCAATCCAGGTAGCTCTTGGCATGCTAAAGGCAGAGACATATTTGAAAACCAATCCCCAAATTAAGCCAAACTACCGGAGTACTTAAGACTACATCCTCCTGTCTTTCTGGGGCAGCTTTTCCCAGGGGCACTTTGGCAACAGAGCAGCCCATGCAGTGAAGGGCCGTCGGGAGCGGGAGCCGGCCGGCGCTGTCGCTCAGCACGCGCACAGCTGCTTCTCACGGGCAGCCCTCTGCGTTTCCGTGTGTGCTCATCTGCAGGGCCGCCCAGCATGTGCCGCAAGGGCCTCCTGACTGCCTCAACAATTGACTTTTAATCTCATTTGATCTTTGATTATATGTATATTTATGAACTAAGCATTTAAAAAAAAAAAAAAAGAATACATACAGTACATACTTAGACCACATGACCTGATGAGAGTGTTTTTCAGAAGACTATACTTTTTAAAGTGTTTGTAAATGTGTCCAGAACAGAAGGGACAACTGCCAATGTCATCATCATTTAACACACTTACAACAGTTGTCTCTGACCCGATCTTAATATTCTTGGCTTTTCCTGCTTTCTTTCCTTGTCATTATAAAATGTGAAGGTGTGACCACTAAACAGCCTGACTAAGCTGGGGCTTCAGTTCTAATAAAAATCCCAAATGCCAGAACAGAGTCCTCACAGCAGAACCAGCGAACATCGATAACCACTGGGTTCACAGAGTCACTTTTGGGGAGGAGTCTAGAAGGTGGTAAATGTGAATCCAAGTAATACCTCAGCTGGGGACTGCCCTCCTCCCCACCCCCGACCTTACCAAGAGTTATCCAACACTTAAATCTTAAGATCCATCTTCCACCCATTTGTGAGTATCAGTTTACTTCTGGTAGCTATGACCAAATTTAAAAAGAAATTATAGCTCCCCATTAAAAGATTATACAAATTCCATTATGCTTGAGCAGTTTGCTTGCTAATCTCCAGGTCCCTCCCACTCAAGTCACAGGCCTGGGCCTTGTGTAGCTCTATACTTGTGTTTCTAAGCAGCTGCCCTTAAATCCTGGCCATCAGACCTCAAAACCCACAAGAGGCCTCTTGTCCAAGATTTCACCCCAGTGGAACCAAAAGAACCAACCAGTTAATTGAGAAGGGAGCCGGTTAGTCTCTGTGTGTTAACTCTGGCTCTGCAGCAATAGGGCCTCCCTTCTTTGGGGGTCAAATCCTCTAATGACCAGAATGGTAAGACCTGCAAGGGCAAAGAAGGCTTCTCCTGCTGCAGAGCCTTCTGCCAACTTGCAGCTCCTCTAAGTTGCCCTCGTGAGCTCCTGCCTGCTCTGGCCACCAGAATACTTACATGGGTACGGGACCTTGAACCATGGGGCCACCAGAAGCACACCCTGCCTGGCATCTGTCCGAGCGTAGAAGCCATACTTGGTGCTGTCAGGAGGGAAGACATCTGTCACTGTGAAGATGAAGCAGAGCAGCCAGGACACGAGGATGGCCAGGATGATCTGAAGTGGACAAAAAATAAAAATAAAAAAGGGCCTCTGTTAGACTACAGAGGTGGTGGTTTTTGATAAAACACATGCCTTCCTACAGTCTGAGCATCACACCCCAGAGCCCACCACTGTCAGTACTGCACTCAAAAACCTTGTAACAGATCTGCTGAAAACCAATTCCTTGAATGGCATCACATTTAGAGACAGCAGTTTTATGCAGGTAAAGTTCCTTTAACCCTAAGCCTGGCTAGTAAAACACAGATAATGGACAATGTGCCTGTAGAGCTCCCCCGGTCCCAGGATCAGTCAACGTCCTCCTAAAGGATTTCAGAATCAGAAGCTTATACCACTTTAATTTGAAATCCATGACAATTTGGGTGGTCATTAGTACCCCAATGTCACCACACGGACATGGCCCCCAAGACAGACCTGCTTAAAACCCTCCTTTCACATAAACATGTTATATAATGAACCAAACAAAGGGAATATTGTCAGGAGAAAGAAATGTAACTACTTACAGGGAACATTTTGAAAAGCTGTAACTTGTATGCAGTCCATCCTTTCTTGGATTTGTAAATTGGGAGAGGAAATTTAACATTTCTGGCATATTGAGAAAACAGTAATACTAGGAAAATTGTCCTGAGGAGAGAAAAAAAATAAACTAGTTTAAAAGCTGTATGTCTGCAATTTAAAATATTACTTAAAGCTTTAATGGCAAAGTGGTCACACATGGCCAACTCATTTCTCTAGAAAGCTGCTAGTCCTCTTACCTATTATTTAGGAAATCATATCTTTTGTAAATGCCATTTTTGGAAAAAATATTAGAACCCTTTTTCTTAGCATTTCTTGATGCAGAAATGAAAGTTACCACATAAATGTTTTGACTAAATTTCACTTAATAGAATAAGACATCCCAAAGGGTACACACACTGATGGAAAAAGCTTATGCTCTGTAAGAGAATTGGACAGGCTGCCAGATACAACATAGAACAGTGTAGTTACAGCAAATTAACTAAAAGCAAGCAACTACCACACAAGTGTGCACATACACACACGCACACAAATGCATGCAAACGCTAAAGACAGGATCCAAAATGTTCACAGGAATTGGCCTCAGGTAGCAATATAATATGCAATCTTTTTCTTCTTTTCTGTATTTTCCGATTTACTTATAAAGAGCATTAATTACTTTTAAAAAGCAAAAAGCTTCACTATTTAAAAAAGCTATATACAGTAGAGTTCAATATCGACAATGAATTCCTGAGGTTTGTGGGTCAGACATTATGTGCAGGTCATCCCACCCATCACCTCAGCCTTTGCAGTGGCTTCTATGATCATCCACGTTAGAGACAAAGCACATGTAGCTACAGTTCACGGGGTGGGTGGGCCAGGGGGCCAGCCCTACAGCCTGGACTCGGAACCACTTTGCGACCTGGGTCCTAAGGGCTGGAATGCCTGGGGCTGGCTCAGAAGCCCCTTTACACTGACCCCAAACTCCAGACCCAGCTGCACTAAGGGCTACAGGGGGCAGGGATGTCAGGCAACTTCCCTGCAGCAGGACCTGACAGTCCTCACTAGTCCAGGGCCCGAGTGTGGCAGGGGTGCAACCATCGCTAAAACAATAAAGGCGAACAAAGATGTGTTTCATCACCCATCGGGACTCGCTCTTTCGCTTACAGCCCAAGGTAGGTTGGCAGAAGAGTGGGTTCTCCGTCAAAGCTAAGCCTAATTGTTCCCAGGCACAGTTCCGCTGCTGAGACGGAATTATCAGCTCCACTGACGGCCGTTCAAGTGCGGCTTCACTGTCACATTCCTAATGAAGTGCAGACTGCGGCCACCTGGAGAACAGGCCTGTGCTGCTCCACTGTCTCCCCACCTCTTGGGCGCTTCGCTGGCCTAGTGATGGGGGTCTCTGCCCTACCACAAGGTCACCAGGCCAGTACCAATTCAAGGTTGAAAACATGCATAGTGCTTAAGTCATTCCAATTTCCCTGAGGTGGTGAAGTTAACAATGACAACAAAAACAGTATAACAGTGAGACACTAAAACTGGTTTAAACTTAGACCAACGTGAAATTTTCATGTTTAAAAAAAATGCTATTGATTTATTTCAAAGTGAACATCTCTGAGATCCAAAAAGGCCCCAAGTCTTTTATTATTATCATTATCTCAGATGATAGCCCACCTGACAATTATACTTGCATTGTGTTGTTCACTTTTCAAAGCACGTTTGAAAAAGGATTAGGGATCCACACAGAACTCAGGGAAGGACACCCAGATCTCAAGCCCAAAGCTGGCAGCACAAATTAAGCGAGTGGACTGGGCAGATTAGTACCCCGCTTTCTTTCCACTCTACAATCCATCTGCCTCTAATTTATGTTCATCCTCAGATATACCTGTGGGACAGGAAGGGCAGGCAGTCCCACAGCAGAGGCAGGACATAGGGACGTGCCCACATCCGCACACCTTGGCTGAGCAGAAAAGAGACAAGGATCTGAGCCCAAGATCCTCAAGCCAGGGTCCCGTCCACCACAGCTAGCTTTTTCCTCTTCATGTTTACATATTGCTTGCTTGTTGACCTTTCTTTTACCTTCCAAATACTAGTCAAGAAATACATACTAAAATGCAGGAAACTTATAAGAGGAAGAGAAGCAAAAAGAAAGACAAAATCCTTAAGATCACGAATCATCCCACCACTGGTGACAAACATGTAGCATTCTGGTCTGTTATTCTGAAGTTTCCACTCCCGGAATGTTTATGTTATCCTGGGGTTAAAGGGAGACAGGATTGCCTGTTGTCATCCCTGCCCTCAGAGCACAGACAGGTCATCATCTGACCCAAAGTGCAATCATATTTCACATGTCGCTTCCCAACCAGCTTGTAGCCCTATTAATGCCGTGACCTTGACGGATGGAGATCTGTAGATGTAGCACTTCTGGTCTAACAATTCCCATCCGGTGTGACATTGGGAGTAACAGAAACTGTGATAGACAGCCTGACCCTGGCACCTGCCTGAGTATCTCCTGATGACAAGTTCCTAGGGATAGAATGGATCTGTCAAACAGTACATGACTTATTTAAAGCTTTTGAAAAAAACTGCCAAATATGCAGAGAAAGGTTGGGTAAATTTACAGTACTACCCAGGGACCAAGAACATTCATTTGCTACTGTCTGTAACACAGGGTCTTATCATTCCTTTAAATCTCTGCCTATTTCATCAATTTAAAAAACCTTATTGTCATTTAATATTCATTCTTTACATATGAATGACTTAGTTAAGAATACTTGCAAGAATATTTTAAACAACATTCATGAATATCAAGTAGGGAATGGTTTAATAAATTATAAACTATTTCATACTATTTAATATTGTGTGGTTTTACAAGGATTGAAATAGATCTAAACACACTGTCTTGGAAAGGTGAGTGAGCCCAACAATAAATGTTGGAGTAAAAATCAAATTATAAAATAATATAACAATAAAGCTATATATATACATGTTTGTATTTATGCATAAACAAAAATATGAAAGAATATTAAATTTTTACTAATCATGAGATTTTTTTTTTTGATGATGGGGATTAGTTTACCATGGATTTCCCTGTTTAATTACTGTTAAACTTCAAATAGCTAGAATTTAAATGTTTTCAGGGATATAGATAAAATGAGATTTCTCTTGAGTATTTGGGGGTTGTACAGGAGGGCTTATTACACTATTCTCTCTACCTTTGCACAGGTTTGAAATTATCCCTAAGAATAGCAAACAAAAAGTTTTCTCAGGAAAAAGAGTTCCCATCAAGGACCTAAGCATGGTGTTAAGAATGTCGCCACATTTACCCTCCCCTAAGAATGTGTCTCTCAATGCCACTTCTACTGGAGTGACTTAGGGAGCCATGTTGTACAACCTGATCAACCACACTACCTCTGCCCCTCAGGCCCCTGCTAAGGGACTCTCTGGGAATATGTACTTTGATAACTGGATAGGGAGGGTAACCTTTCTAAAACATAAATTGGCTATTTGTATTTCCTTTTATTGTTAAGTGGCTGCTCATATATCCTTTATCCATTACTCCACTGGGGATCTCTAATTAATGAAATACTATGAATAGGAGACATTAGACTTTCTCATAGAATTAGTTATAAATATTTTCCCAGATTTATAATTTAGTTTCAGTGATTGTTTGACATGAGTTTAGTGCTTCAAAAGTAAAATCTATCAAGCTTTCTCTTTTCAATATCTGCTTTAAGATCTTCCCGTCTTTTTTTTAATCTTCATGTGAGAATATGTATACTAATTTTTAGAGAGAGGGGAAGGGCGTGCACACCTTATGCACCCTGACTGGGGATCAAACCAGCGACCTAAGTACAAGGGAGGAACCCCTCAAATACCAGAATTATCTTCTGGAGGGTGGGCCCCTTGTAGTACAGGCTTCCCCCACTAGGTGAGCATTCTAGGAACCCACTGGTACCAGTGTACCAGCTGGTGTTGTTGTGAGAGGCTGAAATCAGCTTCAGCGAATTTTTTTTGAAGACTCTTTCAATGTGTTTTCCTATTTCATGATGGGTGATTTATGAGTGCATCTGCTCACACTGCGCTGAGTGTTCAGCAGTTTTTGGCCAAAAACAACAGGATCCCTGTGCCCCACCCTCCCTATTCACCTGATCTCGCCCCAAGCAACTTTTTGTTGTTTCCCAGGATAAAGAAGTCCTCAAAGGGAGATGTTTCGCTGATGTGAAACAAAAGGGAGATGTTTCGCTGATGTGAAACAAAAAAACAGCAGAAGTCCTAAAGGCATAAAACTCAATGAATTCAAAAACTGTTTTGAGCAGTGGAAAAAAAAATCTCAATAGGTGTATTGCATCAAATGGAGAATACTCTGAAGGTGATTAAAGTTTAAACATGTAAGAATAAATACACTACTTTTAATAAATAAATGTTGTTTTTCGGGGGGGGGGGGGTCTCCCCCATATGTGTCCTGACTCAGGATTGAACCTGCAACCTTTTTGGTGTAAGGGATGAAGTTCCAATCATCTGAGATGCCCAGCCAGGCTAAGATCTTCCCTGTCTTATGATTAAATGCTTATGTAGGCTTTCTCCTAATACTTTTTGTAATTTTATTTTCTATATTTAAGTCAATTTAACTGAAATATAATTTGATATAAATTAGGAATCTAACTCTTTTCCAAATAATTATCTAATTTTTCCTATACAATTCTTCCATTTCCCACTGATTTCAAATACGACTGCATCATATGCTAAATATGAGTTTTTTTCTTGGTGCTATTTCTATCCATCCTGTTCTGCTCTACCAATAGCATGCTATTGCTAGTAAGCTCTGGAATGTGTCTTAGTTTCTCCCTGACCTTTCTGGTATTGAACCAAATTACTTTATTTTCTTGTCTTTGGCATTGGTTAATACATTCAGGTTACTTTAAATGATACTAGTAGTAATAAGCAAGCTTATCTTTGTTTCTAATTACAATAGCCAGGCCTGATTTAATTCTTTCACCATTAAAGAATAAGACATTTTAATTAAAATCTTATTCATAAAAGATTCTTCTATTCCCACATTGCTAACAGTTTGCAGCATAGACATATGGTTGAATTTGATTTTTCTTTTTGTAACCATGGTTTTTAATAATAAAATCCAGAGACTCACAATGGATTTTATTAATACATTTTCTAATAATCATCTTTGAGTTCCCGAAATAATAAAAAATTCATTGTTCTTTTATTTTATTGTATTGTAGCAGTCTTTTCCCAAACCATGTTCTAAGGGACATTCTTCCCAAATTTATAGGTGAGGCACTAAAAAAATAAATTAGGTGTATGAAGAACTGGATACAAAAGCCCTGTTTGGAAGTCTTCTGCACACTTGCATTTTAAAGAATTTCAAGAAGCCTTAGAGAAGAGAAAGATGCTAAACTTTGTATGCTACCTAAACACGCCTGAACTCAGCTCGGAGTTTTCCACATTCCAAGAAGGATAAAGTTGGCCAGACTCGCCCTTTTGCATTAGCTCTGTCAGTATTTAGCATTAAGATAAAACTGACTGAGACATTTCCTTCTTTTCCAAAGTGCCAGAACAGTTTAAAACAGGACAGAAATTCACTCTTCCTTAAAGACAAACACTCAGTCTGACCAATGGAGCCCAGCTCTTCTTTCAGAGATAAAAGTCCCTCAACGATACTCTGCCCTTCTCCCGTGATCATGGGCGCGCTCAGCCCCAACCCCCGACTCCAGTCCTCCCCTCACTTAGTTACAGGATGCTTGCTAACTGCCTGCTGTGAGAGGGTGAACCAGGTGCGTGGGGGTGCTGAGGCCCTACCTGCACAGGATGAACACCCCAAGTAAAAAGGTGAGCTCTTAGAAATTAAGAAACATGAGAGCAGAAATAAAAAGCTCAACAGAAGGATTCAAGATGAAGCTGAGGAGAATTCCTTTGAATACAGAAAATGGTGAAGAGATGGTAAACAAGAGAGGGAAGTAAAGAAGAGTTCAAGAGGTCCAGAAAGATGAGCAGAGTGGAAGGAGGAAGGCATCGGTGAAATAATCAAAGATCATGTCCCACCTCTGAACACTGGAGAGTCCAGTGCTAAAAACTCTGAGTGCCCAGCCTGAGGTATAAACACCGAGGGGCAGGGGGTGAGGTTTCAGACAACATGACAGGAAGACCTAGCAGCTTCCAGTATTCTAGCATGTGTCTTATTGGAGTTATAAAAGGAAGAGGCAGAAGAGGAGGCTTTGAAGAGGTAATGGCCACGCACCTGACAGGACTGAGAATGGAGCGGAAGGGAGCAAAAGAGAAGCTGAGGACCAGTTTGGAAGCAATGGCTGAGGAGGGTTCTAACCACCCACAGCACAGACCCAAGATTTGTCCTGCAGGTAGGACAGAAGAACGGGTTGTCCGTGGGGAACAAGGGAAAGCAAGGACTCAAGGAGGACTGCGGGGTTTCCGTATTAAGCAACTGGGTGCATGAGCGTGCCACTGACTGAAAAGGGGCAGGAGAGGAGAAGGAGCTGTTTTAGGGGGCAAACAGGGAATCAAGTGTTTGGAGCTTTTTTCCATTAAAGTTTGAGATGTCTTCTGTAATAGCAAATCGAGAGGACAAGCCAGGGGTAGGATCTTTAAGCCTGGAGTTCAGAAACCTGGGCTACAGGTTGGCATGGAAGGCGCCAGCATTACAGATGTCTGCTGGTGCCGGGGAAGAGATGATCTAGGAGAAGCATGTGGGAGGCGACCCAGGACCAAGTTCTGAGGAGCCCCAAAGGTTGGACGTTACAGTGAGGAGTCAATTTTGCTTATTTATGCTTTTCTGGAAAACTACCCATTTTATTATATTTTTTAAAATTTGGAGGCAGGGAGCACAGATTGAATTTATCCTCCATGGATCTGTGGTCTTACCATGCATGGCCTTCTCATCTAACAGCCTTGCCAGGACTCTTAGCTACATGTTATTTTCCAAAAGAGCACCTTTTAGAATTAGCACTTCTATTTGTTTCATGTTTTTTTGTGTGTGTCCTTATTCTTTCCCCCTGCGTTCACTGGGTTCATTTTTTTATCCTGTTTTTCTAGTTTCTGAAGATAGCTCTCTTCATGTACTTTATATGCCATTAAGGTTATGAATTTTCTCAAGAACAACTCTGACTACTCTGTAAAGTGTGATCAGTGCTGTTATCATCGTCATTTTCTAAATTATCAGCAATTCTGCCCTGACTGGTAGGGCTCAGTGGGTTGGGCGTCGTTCTGTAGAACAAAAGGTCACTGGTTCGATTCCTCATTAGGGCACATGACTGGATTGTGAGTCAGGTCCTCAGGTAGGGGCACGTGAGAGGCAACAAATTAATGTTTCTCACACACCAAACCTGATGTGGAGTGTATTCAATGAAATGAGAAAATTAAGAACAATCCTAGACATTCTCACAATTACGTGAGGATTCACTTTATTGGTACACTATGTTCTAATAAAGGGAGGCAGGGTTAAGTGTTACGATTAAGTGTTATGGGTTAAGTTCTACTCAGCCTGTTTGGGTTTTGAAAACCATCCCAGCCGCTTCCTGGCTGTGTGATGCAGGGCAGCTAACTGTGTGTCTTCCTGCTTCGGCTTTGTCAGTGGAGACAACACTGATCCCTACCTTAACTTATAATATGTATAGTGTTATGTACAGCACATCAGAGAAGGAAAACTCTGACTCCAAAAAACCTCCGCTGCCTTGCGGCATACCTCTTCAGGGGAAAGGCTAAGGGAGTAAACCCCGACAGAAAATCCGGAGCCGGAGTCCCTAAGGCGGTTTGACGTTGTAGTCAGCACCGGCAACTCCTGCGGCGCACCTGAAGCCAAGCTGTATTGACTCCGTCTTTCCCTTGGATCCTTCAGCTGCGAAGAGAGGGGGGTTCTGCTGCATGGGCAACAGCAGACCCTCCATATCACCCTGCCCAGGCTCTGTAGCTTCAGCTTCACTGGAGAGGACACTCCAGCGTCATCACAAGATGTCGATTCAACACGGGAGGAGACAGATACTACCATGTCACTCCCGAGTCGGACTGCACAGCCATTCTCGGCGGTGCAGATAGACTCTTAAGAAGCTACACCATCGTCTCTCGAGACGGACGGCTGCCGACGACGACGATGTACAGCACTGAGGCACAGACTCAGTAAGTGCTGCCTGTTGTGGAACAACTGCGGAATGTTTCAGAAAGCAATACAAAAACAACTGGAAACCCTCTTGTGTTACTAATTTGTTTTAGAAATTTTACTGGTTGGTAAAGTTCCAGTCTCGGAACCATTTTCTGATTATGTGGTAAACTCATATACGCTCTATAGACACACAAGAGAAAGCGGGCTCTATATGTGGTATACAGAACTCTGTGGCTCTAATTAATAATCGACCTTACACTATTATCAAAGTCTTGGATGTCTTCACTGACCTTACTTACGGGGGTAAGTGACATTTTTAACGGACTTAAAATTCTCTGCAAAAGGACCGGCAATGATTAATAGGACTCTGGCCTCCCCATGGGTGTGTAGAGCTCTGCCTGGCCTGAGGAGCCATGTTCCCTTCAATGCCAACAGAGCCTCCTGCAGCATCTGTCTCCTCCCAGTCTGGATGTATTTTTGAGTGTCATCTAAAGGATCCAGCTTCTAGGTATTTCAATTCATGCACAGGAGACCTGGCATAACCTCAAAAGTCAATAGCTAATGGCACCACCATCTTCCCCCTTCCCAAAGTCTGAAACTTACAACCCTTCCTCTACATTGCTGCCAGATCTATCTTTGGCATACCTTGACTGCAAGTTATTTCCCAACCTCTGGCTCTAAAAAAACCATCAATAATTCTCTGGCACGAAGTGAATAAAATTTATACTGTCAGACTATCCTGACTTTAAAAAAAGAAAAAGAAGGCATTGTCTAAAGTCAGAATGTTCAAAGCAGCTGTCCCTCAGTGGTGCGAAGAGGGAAGATTTTTACTGCCCACAGCTGAGTGATCTCAGAACACTTACAGCATGGCGATGCCCCAGTGCTTCCCCGCCCTCTCTCCTGCCGCCTGGAAACCGGAGAGGCCAATGAGGGCCACAGTGGGTGTAATGGTCAGGGGCCCGATGTATTTTAGCAAAGCGCCGGGTAGGCCTAGGAAGCCGATGACCACTTCTATCAGTGAGGACATGATGATGGCCCCCTGGATCTGGAACGAGAGACAGTACAGACATGAGAGTAAGATGCTCAAACATCACGTATTCCAATGTCACCTACAACCACAGGCAGTAATTCTGCAATGCATCAAGTTATTATAGGCGTGACATGACTAAAAAATTCCCAGGTGTGACTAGGGCCCAGCAAACAAACATAACCTGATAGATGTAAGAATATTATAGAAATGGGCACCTGATGCAAAGCCAATTTGCCTTTTCCACTGATAAATGAGACAGGCATAATTTATAATTCCTATTTAAGACACACAACATTCAAAACCAGCCCCAAAGGAACACTGTAGTTCTTGACTTTACAAAGTGAGCCCCTGCAAGACATTTAAAAGACAGTATTATTGACAAAAATTCTAAAGGAATGTTTCCATTGTACAGAATAATGGGGCTGATTCTGAACTAATATTGAATATCTTACAGATTTTAAAAGATCTAGATAAATTGTCAGCCATTGTTTATGTCTTAAGGATTCCCACAATCTATTCTGCTCAAGTGCCCTATATAGACAATTATCTTTTAATTCCTTTCACAAATACAGGCAAACAGGCTGCAATGAATAGTTCTGCTGCCTATTGACAAGCCTCTGTAGCTGCTTCCAAAGGAGCCATGCCCCTTGGCTGGGTACACTGCAGGGTGCAAGTGGGCAGGTCTGGGGGTGCACCAGGAGAGGAGGAGGGAAATGAAGAGTGAGAAACAATGGAGAGGGGGCTGGGTGGAGGGGGGCAAAGATGGGGAAGAGGAAGGTATCTGTAACAGTGTCAACAATAAAAATAGAGTTTAAAAAAAAGAGTGAGAATCAATATTGTCTGGCCGCACAATGCATTTCTGCATGCTTTATTTTCCAGTGATGTCATCTAAATTTAATGACATGTTTAATGACAGAAATAAACATGTCAGGAGCTGAAAAGAAAAGGAGGGCCTGGTGCAAGCAACTGCAATTTTCTGGGCACAACCACCGACACTGAAGCACAAAAGAAACACAAAGGAGCCCTGAGCAGACGGTGCTCGCCTTTACCTCGCGTATCCGGGGATACCAGATGTGCTCCGTGTGCAACAGTTCTGTGGTTCCGTTGGCAACTGAAACATCTTGAAAACAAAAACAAAGACAAAATTTTTCTTGGAGTGACACTGATGTTTCACAGGACACATTCATTTCACTCTTTTTAAAAAGAATTTCCTCCCTGTTGTAAGTGTATTTGTATAAATAATACCCATCCCTGAATTTCAACAGTACGGCTTACCATACTGAAAGGTAGATTCCCCAACACTAATTTAACCAAATTTATTCCTTGACTGAGAGCACCCAGCTGGTCAAAAGCTGACTGAACTGGTGATGCACATAGCTAGTGCCAGCCTCACACAAAGACCAACCCCTGCGAGCAGCTGGCTGAAATGCCCAATAGCAAGGTTGCCTACGGTTTTGGAAACCTAGATAAAACCGAAGGCCTTCTCCAGCTCCTAAAAGAAACCAGTAGTCACAAAGTAACTCCTTAGGAGCAAGGAAGGAAAGGAAAGCTGGAAAACTTTGCTCCTATAACCTAAAAACGGAACAGTATTTTGAGAGTACTACAGGTCTGGTTTTCTCCAATCCCTTATTTTATCTTTTCCTGACCTTATGGGGTTAATTAAGGATCTTTGCAATCACTAAGGGGGGGATGGAGATGAAAGTCATTTGCAGAAAACCAAAGCAGCCAGATCCTTAAAAAGCAGATGTTTCAGAGAAGGGATGCTGACGCAGCAAAGAGAGTGATTATACTGGTGGTTCATAAAATCCACTGAAAGAAAGAGGCAGAAAAATAGCACAAATATTTTTCTCTTCATTCCCATACTTATCAATTTCATTAGCATGGAGAAATGCAGTCCCTTCTTCTGGTCCTTACTTGCTCTGGAGTTAGGGATGAACAGGTGAACAGAGAGAGAGACAGAAACACGATCCACAGATTGGAGTGTTCTAAGCTGCTTGTTGGTCTGTGTGTCGTGTGCCTGATTCCATGTGCCCAGGGCAGCATGTCCAGGCCTCCCTTTTATCACCTGTGTTAAAGGACCCCAATGACATATGTGGAAATAACTGCAATTACCTGTGGTGTTACATTTCCATTTATCTAAAGACAGGATGGCTCGAGCAGGGGCCAGAAATGCAAAAGCACTGGCCTGAAACAGGGGTAACCTAAAAGAAACGAGACCAAAACCATGATCACAGCATCAGGAACTACCGAGGTAGTTCACTATTTGACAGCTTAACAGTCTTTCCATAGACAAACAGCATATGAGTAAATGCAGGCACACCTGGAAGAACCAACCCCGGTCTGCAAAGACCTCCTCTGCCACGCAGCCAGGCCTCTGGCTTCTCCATCCTCCCCTCCTGCTGCTCTCCCCCTGGCCAGCCTCAGGATGGGCCCTGGGGGAGCCCTGTAATTACCACCAGCACCCCAACATGGGTCCCTGCCACCGCCACCGCCACCTTTCCCCTTGGGGCTGGAGATTTGGGGAACTCCCTTTCCTGCTGAGCTTGTAAGTTTCTCCTTAAACATCAGTGTAAGTCTTCCACTTCACCACCCACCTCCTCCTCCTCCTCCCTTTCAAATTCTTATCAGTTATAGAAAAAACTTATCCTCCTCTGTTGTTCCATTTTATAAGTCAAAACTGCCCTAAATCACAGAGGATAAGCATTAAAATCATGTTAGTGATCTAGATCTATTGAGGAAACAGAAAGCTGTAAGTTACAAATCAATAGGAGATATAATATTCTCTTTAATCATAAAGACTCAAGTATTCTAAATCTTATTTTTAAAGGACCCAGAAAACTTGCAGATCCTCCATAAAATTTCCTGCCCACATCCTCCAACAAAATGCAAGATACTCAGATGCCATCATTCACTTACATTTTAGATACTTCATATTAACTGCATGAACACTTGAGCTACTCAAATCCAAAGATTTTTGCCATGTTTTATGGAAATGTAAAACATTTCAGCTATAATTGTATTAAGATAGTTTTATGGACTAACATGACTTGATCACTATTTTTAACATACTTCCAGGGTAAAATATAAAATCGGCTCCTGTTTGCAGGGCTGGGAACTCCCAGATGTCCAGATCCTTCTTAAATACCATGAAGCAGCCTTGCATGAGCATTCTGGCCAATGGGACAGGAACCCAGCATGCCCTCCCCAAGCAGATGGCATGTCCTGCCCTGACTGAAACAGGAGCTGGGCTGAGAAACAGAGTGGCTCTGGCTGAAGGACACGCAGCTGCTTCACGAGTGCAGAGTCCGCACACACCATCCTGAGCCAGATAAGGGGCAAGATTCTTGTTTTCTTGGCCATTTTAATCCTGCAATGGAATCAGATGAGAGTAGGCAGGCTGGTGGCTTTAAGACACAGTGGTAGGCTGCACAGTACAGACCAGATGCCCTGCTGGCGGCTGGTCACATGGGCAAGGCCTCCACCAACCATCCATTTGTAATTACCTGTCAGAGGGGCCCAGAGCATAGTACCGTCAAAAGTGGAAGTGAGGGTCACCTGACATGGAAATGTAGTATACCAAAGGGGAAAACACTGTTCGATTCAGACAAATTCCTTAAGCACAACTTTTCAGAAACATAAAGTATAAAAGGGGATCAGCATCTAGTCAGAAACGGATGCCGTGTCAAATGGCCCAAACAGCATCTGTTTTGCTTGTTTCAGACTGCAAGCGGTGCATCCTAGAACAAGGCAACATGGATTGCACTTAGCTCATCCTTGGGAACACTGCCGACGACACTGCCTGGGTGACATAATGGATGTGGGGCAGTGAAGACTGGCTCTGGGCTCCACTCCCAGGGGCATGCACTAGACTCAGCCTCGGCCTGCACTTGACCACTGCCTGGGCACCTTTCAGGGCAAGCACTGTACAGCTTCATCCCCAGCAGAGGCCCCGAAAGCACTGATACAAAGCAGCTCACTTACTTCTAAACAACCGGGGCCCAGCATCCTCTGAAAATGAGTGACAATAGAACATTCCCGCCTGTGCTGCCCCACATGGTCTCCCAAGGTGATCTGGAAAAGACTGCACAAGCCAGCTAGTGTGCTCACCGTTCAGCCGCGCACTGCCTGCCACCAGCCGTACTGTGTGAAAGGCAAGCGGCTGCTTTACAGGAAGCTGTGGTCAGAACCTCAGCAGTTAAGTGTGGTCTCCATTACTGGCGGCATAACTCAGCAGCTTGACTGAATTATCCTTTGGGAAAGTTGCAACAAGAACACGAGCTTCCCTAAATCACAAGCAACAAAGCCAGTGTTCCAAAGAAAGACTGAGCATGCTAAAGCACTTGATGTTCTCATCTGATAAACTGGCTTTTCGCTCTTCCCCAGTATAACGCTGGTCAATCCTACGGCTCTTCCCTGCACCTCACTCACACGAGCATCTGAACCTCAGGTCCCAGGCTCCCCAGGCAGACCAGACTGCCAGCTCTTTTATTTTGTACTGACAACTGGAAAGGAAACAACTTAAACTGTGCCCTTCTTTATACCAGGGGTTGGCAAACGGGCCCATGAGCCAAGTCTAGCAAATTACCTGTTTTTATGAATAACGATTTACTGGGACAGCTACCCTCATCTACTTATGAGGTGCTGACAGCTGCTTTTGAGCTGTAGTGGGGGAGCCAGCCAGTCACAACAGAGACCACAGAGCCTAAAATATTTACCGCTTGTATCTTTATAGAAAAAGTTGGCTGGCTTTGTCGACAAGAAAGTGTATCTTACATATGTGAAGAGGTGGTGAATTTTTGCAAATGAAAGTTTTTTAAGTTAATAGTGTCATTAGATGTTAGTTAAGAAAAATTCTGAGCAGAAAGGCACCTTTGTCATGATACATTCCCATGGGGGCCTCTAACCCCAGGATAGCGTAAGAACCTAACCAGCCAGTTTGTCATTTTTGTGTTTGTTTATTGAGTATTTTTACATTGCAAAAGTTTAAAGAAATATTTTTATATTTAATGTTATTAAATTTACTATCCTTTAATTGTTCCTGGAGTTTGAGTCCCAGTTTAAAACCCACCCTGACTGGTGCAGCTCAGTGGGTTGGACACCATCCCACAGACCAAAAGGTTGCCAGTTCGATTCCCAGTAAGGGTACATGCCTGAGTTGCAGGTTCTGTTCCCAGTTGGGGGCATACAAGAGGCAGCCCAATCAATGTTCCTCTCCCTTTCTTTCTCCCACCATTACCCCCTCTCTAAAAATAAATAAATAAAATATTTTCTTTCTTTTTTTTTTAAGTTTAAAACCCCATTCTAGATTTTTTAAAAACTCGCTCTTATTTCATTCTAGTATTTACATAGTTTTCACGATTCTTGCATTTGGACCTCTATTTCATTTTGAGTTGATTCAAAGAAAACTCAACTACAAGCAATTATAACCATTATCTCCGAGTTCATTTTATTCTGGTTCTAAAAACTATATGACTATATATGCAACTCAGGCATGTACCCTTACTGGGAATCGAACCGGCAACCTTTTGGTCTGTGGGATGATGTCCAACCCACTGAGCTGCACCAGTCAGGGTGGGTTTTAAACTGGGACTCAAACTCCAGGAAAAATTAAAGGATAGTAAACTTAATAATAAACTATATATGACTATATAGTTTTGGTCAGCACTATTCTGGTCAGCACTTTCAATTAAGAGACTCCTGAAGAACCTCAGTGGGAAGGAAGCAGCTGACTGGCACCTGTCCCCTCCGGAGCCGTCGCTCACAGAAGCAGGCTTTATCCAGACAGCACACAGGAACTCCGTAAGGCTAGTTGTGTACGGTTCTGATAACCTCCTTTTCAAGCATGAAAGTATCAACTATTTCAGGTCAAGGGCTGGTAGCTTAAAATACTTTCATTACTTAAAGACCTGACCAGTCACAGAGAGGCAATGTTCCATGGTGTGTGACAATGTTCTGCTGGCTGTGGTTAGATGATTGAACACGTGGGCAAACACTCATATATCTGTACATGTAAAAGGGGGTAAACTTCACTGTATGCCAATTACCTCTCAATAAATACAATTTAAATTATGTCTATAAAGTAAGGGTCTTTCCGGGAATGCAAATGGGAGGAGGGTGATAACACCTTCCTTAAACACTCGAGTCTGTTAAATAGTTAACAAAAAACCAGAACTCAGAAAAGAGCTTTCCCCCATAATATTTTGTGAGAAGCTCTGTCCTTTCGCCCTGTCCCTGCACAGCTTTGGCCACGACAGTCACCTGGCTGACACGGAAGGCTAAGAGGGGAGAGGCAGCGGGCCACGAGGAGGAGCCATTCAGAGCTGTACTATTTAAAAACTTGAGTTAAATGCACAGTAACTTTTTTAATTTGGTGGGAAAAATCCACAACTTGCTACTATGTGCTGGCCTGACATGACAGAATGTCAAGTCTCCACTATAGTAATTTTTGTAAAATTTTCACAGTGAATCAACCATGCCTCTCGCTCCACTTCCCAGCTTAGGACACATAAGGGGGGACTGTAAAACAAATCAAATACCACTATGAAGACACAATCAGACCAATTCAGATCACAGAATACTCAACAGACAACCAGACTCTCTAAAATGGGGTGATATGGAGGGAAAAGGTGGGGACTATTTATTATTGAAACCAGAGAGACACAGCAAACAAATGCACCATATGAACTTTATTGGACCCTGGTTTAGGGAGATGGAGAGAGTAGCCATAAAAGATATTTTAAGTACAACTTAGGAAATTAAACATAGGCTGAATATTGGATAATATGGTAGAATGGCTATTGTAAATGGTTACACAGGAGACCCCCATTCCTAGGAGATATTTAGGGTGAACCAGCATGCTGTCTGCAACTTTACTTTCAAGTAGTTAAAAAAAATGCACATATACCCCACACAAATTACACATACAGAAAGAGTATGTGGGGGAAACCCCGGTCTCCCCACCTTAGTCTAAGCACTGCACCCTCAATCCTTCTAAGTTCCATAAATAGTTAAGAGCTCAAAGCCTGGACTTGAGACGTGGAAGTATCCTGCAGCCGCCCCTATACTCAGTGAGCACACAATATATACAGGTCCCCAGAGCCCAAGGACACAAAACACAGGGAAGCTGTACCCCCAGGGCAGACAACAGCACCAGCTACAAGGACACTTGTGACCAAAATCCTATCTTTGCTCAGCAATGGAAAGTTCTATGTGTCTACAGGGCCTGTGATGGCCAGGATAGGCTCCTCTGGGAGGGGCCACCCCACTTACAGCCTTTTCTTTTGCTGGGAGGCTCAGAGTGATGCCTCCAAGAGGTGCCCCAAACAAAAGGCTAGAGGTGATCCCAAACACAGAGTGGCAGGCGAGGGGCAGGGTACCTGACAGCCCTCTTTCACCCCCAGCTCCTGCACTGCCACCCAGGGTTAGTGGGGTGGGGGTGGGGGACACTGGGAAATTGCTGGGAAAGGCAAAGGCAGCCAAGGCGACACAGCAGCTGAGTTCCCCCCACAGCCAGGGAGGCAAGAGTGCTGCAGGCTGGCTAACCCCCTGCCCTGATCTCTCGGGATTTTCAAGGCTTTGTGCTAATTCCTGGAACAAGGCCAAGGGGTGGCTGGGACTGACATCACAAATCAAACAGAATCAGGAATGTTCAAACCTCATTCAGGGAAACTTAATGAAGACATAGTTGAGAACAAAGTGCAAGAGATCAAGGTCAAAGGGAAGGAAGGAGGAGGAAAGGAAGTGGAGGGAGCAGCAGGGGCAAGAAGCACGCATGGCACAGATCGCCCACCCTCTGCAGACAGAACCTCCAGGAAGCGCTAAAGCCACAGAAGTCACACAACTGGGGCTGGGACCCACAAACTCAGTTTCAAAACAGCCACGGCCCACAGAGGAAAGGACCCACTCCTGTGCCAGGGAAGAGGAGCAGTAAAGGAAGGAGGGTCCGCAGCCCGCGCTGCACCACACAGGTGCAGCCTCAGCCCAGCCCAGCCCAGCCGTGGGAAACGTGCCTGCAAGGGAGCGGTTGTCACCTGGTGACGTCTCACAGCTGGCAGGGTGCGCTCATGCTCAGGTCTGCAGAGGCATACGACCCTGTCACTGTTTCCCTATCAATTTTGATTATTTTTATGGAACTGAACAGGTGTCCAGGACCAGGGTGCCCCTTTTCAGCAGGGTGCCGTGTGAAATGAGCAGGGGGGACGGCCTGGCCACTGCCCACAGGTCAGGATGCTTAGACTTTTTTCCTTTGAGCTAGACCTGCAGTCACCTTAGCTTCCTCAAAATAAAGGGCACCCTCCTCACAGCAAAGACCAAGGTTGGTCTTTAGGTCCCAAGAATTAGCTGCATCCAGTGCAATGGAGTATAATCAACAGGTGGCAAAGAATACATAAAAACCCTTCCAGAACTCTGACACAATACTGTAAACCTCCCTGAGTCAGAAAAGTCTGAAAACCCAGCTTAGAAATCATGAAAGCTGAACATGAAAATCTTTTTCTTCTGCAGCTCTAAGCCTAAGGGCTTAACTGCCCCCTCCCTCAAATCCATAAAACAAACAAATGCACAGGCCATCTGCAATGCTGCGGCTGTGATACTGGGAATAAACCTCACTCTTGGCTATCACAGCACTTCCTTCCTTCCTGCACTGTCCCACCCTAACAATCCTTTGCCCCTGTTGCTTTATCTATTAATTTGATCCTGTTTTGACTAGGAAGTAAATATACAAGTCTGTTAAAAAGATCATTCACAGCCTAAGATAAGGGTCTGTGTCAGCATTGAGCACACACACACAAAAAAAAGCTTTCATATTATTCATGCACTATAACTTTCTAAATGTATTTTAGGAAATTTATAATAATCCACAAAAACACAAGAGGTCCATTAAAATAATGGCAAAATCTCTTCCACAGGATACCTCAGGAAGAGCCTCCTCTTGTTTTTACAAGAAGAAACAGAGCTGAAGAAGTCACCTGCCCAAGGTCCCTCTAACTTATGCTTGGTTGTTCCACTTCCCCATGTGCAAAGGAGAAGAAACCATCATTTGCCACATTCTGTAAGCTATTGCTACATACTGGGAAATGTAGGTTCTGACTGCTCCGTGGGGTTACACTTTATCATTAAAATATCCAACAGCGTGGTTTAGCCAGCACTGGCAATGGGGCTGACTACAGCTGACCTTGGCATGAGCCCAGGGCACAGCTGCACTTTCTACCACAATAAAGATATCTTCATATCAACCAACAATTCTCAACTATAGGCACTGCCCAAATTTACAGATACTTTGTGCTACAAGTTCCTGGATGAGTCAGCTATTGGGAGGAGGGAGCCTTCCCCAGAGAACCAGTGCCCTACGTACAAGGTAAGGCTCACAAGTCAGCCAACAAAAGCTTTTTAGTCCACTCTGGACTTGAAATACAGAAACTCGAATGCTAAATCAAAGAATGAGAGATGCTGGCAGCCAAATTTAACTACCTGGAGCTAAGAAAATGAATCAAGTGCTCCCTGGCATGCCCAGAACACATCTCCTTCCCCTGGCAGGTCTGTGGCATCCCGGCGCTCCCTTCGGCCTTCAGTCCACATGGCTTCCGTCCATAAGCAGATCTGCAAGGGAGCTGCCGCCCTAACACTGCTCATGGTTCGCCCCATACAGCATTCCCTCACTTACTGCGGGTATTACATTCTAGACACCCCCGCAATAGGTGAAAATCCACTAAGTAGGAACCTTACGTTTATTTTAGTATTTATATATATTTTAAGGCTTTATAAACCCTTCCCACACACTTATAAACCGTTCCCAGTCCCTTATTAACCTTTTCCACACTTTTATAAACACTTATGTTCTTAAACATATTCTACACTATTAAACCTACGTAAATTTAACAACATACGTATACAGTAACGCAAAATCCCACGATATAGCAAAAAATCCGCGATAAATAATTAAATATAATATTTCTAAAAATCCCGTGATACAGTGAGGCCGCGATAAATGAACCGCGATATAGAGAGGGACTACTGTATTCTGCCCCCCCCCCTCCAAAGGCAGTCCTCTCCAGGTCCCCAAGGGTTCCGAAAATCGGAATGCAGTCCATGATTTCCATCTGCCTCTGTACTAACTCCCTCTCATTCCCCAAGCTGGCAGGGCAAAGCCCTTCCACAGATTATCTCCCCTGAAGCAGGAGACAGAACTAGAACTGGTAGCTTACTCAGCTGCCCCTCCCCTGAGGACAGTCCTGTGAGCAGAGCCCTGGGGTAGAGGAAGAGGCTGCAGTACAAAGAGGGCAGAAGAAGAAACAGGAGAAAACAAAGCAAGCCTGCAGGAGGCGGCAGGGAAGACAGGCTCTCTTCCCTCCTCTGCCAGCTCCTCACCCACATAAGCTGGAGGCAGGGAGGCAAAGGTGAGCACGTGAGAGCCCTGGCATCAAGGAGAGGAGCACATCCAGTGGGGAAGGACACAAAAACAAAAAGGACACCGTGGAATAAGAGCCACATAAGAAGAACGAACACAAGATGCATGTGTGGGAATTCAGAGAGAACAAGGGGGGCTTTGAGGAGTCAGGGATGCTTCACAGAGGCGGAGGGACAAGGCAGACTGGAAGGATGACAGGGCGTGCGGGGCTGCTGGGGAGCACAAGCACAGGAGGGGGAACAGCGGGGCTGCTCGGGGAGGAGCTCGCCCCAGGGCGAGTGCAGGGAAGGGGAAACAGGGCTCAGAGGCACGGTGGAAGGGCAGAGGGACAGAGAGCAAGGGAGAAGCTTAAAAAGTGGGCACAGCTGGTTTTAAACAGAGAGCGGGGCTGCTGCCTGGCAGCTCCAAGGAGGATGCCAATATTGGAAAGACAGCACTGGGGGCAGGTGCAGAGTGGGGCAAGGAAACCAACTAGGAACAAGTGGGACAGACCAGGAACACGTGGGCAGGAGCGGGTACTAGAGAGCGCCTGCCCTGAGGCTGGTGGGATGGGAGGAGGTAAGAGTGAGTCAGACTTTCCAGCTTGCATAATTGGGTGCAAGGTGGTGCCACCCAGCAAGAGAAGAAACATGGGGGGAGGGGGTTGGGGGCGGTCAAGGCTCACTAGAACAACCCCTACTCCCACCCCCGCCCGGGCCGTCCTTCCAAGCAGCCCTAGGTAAATGGCATTGATCAGTGACTTCCTCACGGGGGCTTCAGCATCCAAATTTATTACCCCAGTCTCACCTGCATCCAAACGTAGTCTGCAACAAAGTTGTGATTCCCACACAGAAGAAAATGGTCCCAATGAGCTGGCTGGTGGCCCACTGGTCATACCCCACACACATGGCATCGGCCAGCAGGAAGGGCACCGCGATAGTACCGCTGAAGCAAGTCAGGTAGTGCTGTGGGTGACAGGGAGACAGAAGGGGAAAGAGTTAACTTTCCTCCCTTTATTTTTTCCTGATTTCATCCTAACTCACCCCTCCCTTGTTTTTAAAACACAGCCAACATAAAAACACTCTTTGTTATTTTTAAGTACACACTTATACACCAAATCATATTTCTTTTTCAGTTCTCTTTTCCATTACATCTCCTTGTCTTATTACTTATTTGTATTATTACTTATTACTCACATGAATCCAGGCTAGCATAAAGGAAGTTCTTAATACAAGCCCTAGTGGTATTTTACTTATATAATTCTTACTGGAATTATCTGTTTTTCTTTAAAAAAATGTTTTTAAAGTTTACTTTATTGATTATGCTATTAGTTATTCAGATTTTCCCCCTTTGCCCTCCTCCACCCAGTACCCCCCACTCCCTCCAGCAATCCCCTTCTTAGTTCATGTCCATGAGTCACATGCACTAAGTTCTTTGGCTACCCAGTTTCTTATACTGTTCCTTTTCAGCATCAATTGCTAAAATCATAGGTCTTTCTCCCTCTGATCTGTTAACATGAATTATTTTGAGCTAAACCATTCTTAAAACAAACTCTAGTCTTTCTGTATCTTTTTCTTCTGCAACTTGATGCCAATATTTTATGTAAAATTTTACACCTGTATTCTTCCTTTATAACTGATTTTGAGAATGAGAGAGATTCACCTGTTGTTCCCCTTGTTTATGCATTCACTGGTTGATTCTTGTATGTGCCCTGAATTGGGGGGGTGGGGTCAAACCCACAACCTTGGAGTATGGGGACAATGCTCTAACCAACTGAACCACCCAGCCAGGGCTAGTCTACTTTTTAACAAAATTCTCAGCATTCTCAGCATTCCCAGCAGTCACTGCTACTTCCCTTTCTCCCAGAGGCCTGCTTGTTCAGTGCCTACTTTTCTGTGCTGTAACCCCTAATTTTCTTCCCAATAGTTCCCCATCTTTACCCTTATTTGCCAACATGTATTACTTGCAGCCCAAAAAGCCCAACTTTCACAACACATATACGTGTTTTGTGCAGGAAACAGAACATTGCCATCCAGGACTTCTCAGAGCTGCTCACAAGCTTAAGAACACTGCACTGTCAAGAAAGGCATAATGCATACAGGGTTTTCCAATCCCATTTGATCCGGGAAGACTTCTCGAAACATCTGTAATATAAACATTTCAAAAAGCAGGTCTCCTGAATCTGTTAAGGAAATGTTCAACCCAAGGAAAATTATCCTCCAGCTCCTTTTGTCATGACTCCTCCTTTATTAGATACCTTTCAGTCCAGGTTACCAAGTACTGTGATACCTAAAGGGGGTCAGTGGGGCAAAGGAGAGGAGGAGCACTGGAAACATGGACCAAAGCATCAGCTATCAGGGCAGGTACAGTCTAACCTCATAGTGAATAACTTGTCTAGGCAATGAGAGTAACTTTCTCAGCACCTGAAATACCCCAGGATTGAACTGATCATTCAAATTTAAAAAAGGAAGAATAGAAAGTAGGACCTGAGAACAGAGTCCAGGCTAAATCCACCAAGAAAAACACAGGTCAGCAATGTGGGTCCTGGAAAAGAGCTTTCTGTCTCATCCCCTTTCTCCTAAAGTCCCACTTCAATAGTTAAGTGGGAAAAGGGTACTGAGAGATGGAGGGAAGTACCAAAGGTGTAGGAGCCCTGCTGAGACTCGTCACCTTGTGTGATTTCCTGCCCAGTCCCCCACCCCAGCCCCACTCCCCTGCCCTGGCAGCTTTCCTGCTCTGCTCCTACTGGAAGCTGCAGCAAAAAAAGCTGCTCTTACTATGGCAAAGTTTGCCTTTCTTTAAAAATAAGACTGAAACCTGCCATTTATGTCTTGGCCACTGTGGCATTTCTCAGTGTCACCCATATTTCATGACAGAGTTTACCATGATTATAGATTGATCAGGAATGAGAGATGAAAACTAGTTCTTCTTTACTCTTCTACTGTTCTCCTCCCTCTATTTTTCCTTCTTTCTATAGTTCTATCATCTTCTGTTCTTCCTTCCATGTCACTTCTTTTGCTTATTCCCTGAACACTTTCCTTCTTTCATTCCCTGGTTAACCTACTCATTCTGTTCTTTTCTTTCTTTCACTATTATGAAACTGATGTTGATCATTTCCATTCATCATTTTTAAAAGAGTAATTTATAATCAAGTCATCAATAAATAAAAATCAAAATTGAATTTATAAAACATCCAGAGAATTTGGCAGCTGCCGGTGGTTACATCCTAAAGGAATCATCTTACCTGCAGCCCCAGAAATATGCACAGGTACCAGGGAGGAACATCTTCGATGGTGTAAATCATGTCCGATCTCTGGGGGTCTAGACTGCCAGTGCTATCCAGCGTCTCGGCCAGAGAGCTCTGGGAGTGAGAGGGACAAAGCAGTTGTTTAATAAAACAAGAACTGAAGTTAGCTCTGCTCAGTACAGGCCCATTACTAAAAAACAGCTTTATAAAGTGGCTGCCACTCTCCCGTCAAATTAAGCCTTGGCTACCTTTGACACAATGCTCAAGCACGCTGGCTTAGTGGAGCACTCAAGTCTTCAGAGATTGGGGGTCCAGTATCTGCTGCCATCAACTCATCCCCAAGAGCACCCAGACTGCGCAGAGATTCTCCCCAAGCCTGGGGGGCCTCCTGTGTTGAGATCACCAACTAACACCTTGGTGCCAGAATGAAGAAATAATATAAAATGCTAACCACTTTCAAACAGAAAGAACGAATCTGCCACTCCTACTCCACCTCATCTCTGCAAGGAGAAAGAACTTTTTACCTAAAAATAAAGTCCTACAGTCCTCTACCGAAACACTGCCGCTCAGACACAATGGTGAATGTAAAGAGCAAAATTCAAAAGTATACAGATATGTGACTTACATTTTACTTAAAACAAGACTAAAAATGTATTTATACTTTAGGGGGCGATTTTCTTTCTTTTTTCCTACAACTACTACTAAAGATTTTTTTTTGAATGTTAGGTGTTGCATGCTTTTTGAGCCTACATCTTCACAAAGACAAGACACTTTAGGTTATATAGTCTAGACAATCCCAGATAATGACATTCTGACCCGTGACCATATCTAGCCCAATGTGTGCCCTCTTATTAGATGGATCTGCTCCACAGAAAGGTTTTGACTCCATGTGTTGATGACTCGATTTTCCAAGCACAGGGCAACAGGGATTTCGGGGCCAAATACCCTGGAGCAAAAGAATTGATGCAATTCAGGCTTACCTCTGAAGCCTAAAGGTAAATGTCTGATGTAAGTTTGATCTACTCCAAATGTGACCTGAATATGACCTTTCCAAGAGACCTTTTTCTTCCATTCAAACAATGGATAAAGGGAGATTTACACTGCTGAATGGGTTAAATGGATTATGTATGCCTTTTAATTTAAGAGTGTGTTGGCAGAGGAAGTACACATGTGTGAGGAATTTGATATGTGGTGATATGCAGTAAAGAATTAACTCAGCAAGTCTGGCATGTCCAAACTCTGTCCATTTCAGAGCAAGGTTTGGCTCTTGCCTGGCACCTGGGAGGTAATCTCTGATCTCCTGGAACATCCTGCCTCTTACAAGTGTGTTTGTTTACCTGCAGCCTTGGAACTAACAATGTGATCTATGGTAGGGACCTTGGGCACCGGACACTAAGGTTAGCTATGCAGTGGTCAGATATACCTACAAGACTGTTTTGCCAATAAAACCCTGTACCCCAGGGCTTCGGTGAGCTTTCCTGGTTGGCCACACTCCTTTAGTGCTGTCGCACATTGTTTTGGGGGAAATTGGAACTGCTCACACAACTCCACTGGAGGAAGACAACTGAAAGCTCGTGCCAATGTCTTCTGGGCCCTTCACTACGTGCCTTTTTCCAGTGATTTTAATCTGTATCCTTTCTCTGAAATATGTTGTAATCATGAGTGTAACAGCTTTTAGGAATGGAGTCCTGGCAAATCACTGAGCCTGACTTGGGAATCCCTAAACTCAGTTGACCATTTTGCTAACATGATACAACTATGAATATTAGACTTGCTATACAAAGGATAATTCAACACCATCACACTATCTACAGTCTCCAAGTGGGGAGTGTTACTGCTCACAAAGTAACAAAGAAATATCTGAAAGTACAGTAATACTACAATTAGAATTAATACAACCGGTGATAATATTATAAGCAATATTATTCTAATGATTCCTGAACAACTGGTTTTAACTACTGCTTTGATGAACAGAAATGAAAAGACTATATTTGTCCTTTCAGGCCTGGCAGGCTAAGATTAAGAGGTGTACATGTATGTACATATACAAATTTTCTCTCTCTCTCATTTTCTTAGTAATGAGGGTAGTCCTACAACACAGAAATAGGGCTAACGTAGATGTCCACAAATAGTATGATGACACTAAGGAGGGAACTGTGTGGTCAAGGGGACCAATTAACCCTGTCAGACAAGGGCTCTCCCCCCTCGCTGAGACAGGAGTGTGTTTGGTCATTAGAAGTTTTAAAATCACAGTCAGTTATCACTGCATCAACAATATAAACCATTTAAAGAACTGCAATAATAATAACCTCCAAGAGCAAGGTTTCTTTAAAAGATGACTACATATATAGTTTAATAATGTCATTTGGAAGACCTTTCCATCTTTTTCCATAGTCTGAAGTAATCTAAAGAACAAAAAATTACCTATCCTTCAAAGATTAGTGAACTCATAACTCAGCTCTCTGGTTGGAGCCTTCTTAAGACCACCAATAACCTTTCCAATCTCTTACATGGTTATCTATCTCCTACAGCACTTTGGGGGTCAACTGCAGTCTCTTCTTCTCTAAGAAATAATTTCTTCTAGAGCAGAAATAAGAAAACTTTCTGTAAGAGCCTAAATATTTTAGGCTTTGTGGACCATAATGATTCTGTGACAACTACTCAACCCTGCCACTGTAGAGCAGAAGAGCCTTAGACCACATTTAAACCACTGAGCATGGCTGTGTTCCAATAAAATTTTCTTTATCAAAACAGGTATTGGGCCATATTTAGCTTGCAGGATGTAGCTTGTCAACTCCTGCTATAGTTTCAAATTGATTATCATAAAGTCACAGTTAATATTCTCTTATTTGTATTTGTTTATTGATTTTAGAGAGAGGGGAAGGGAGAGGGAGGGAGGGGGAAAGAGAAAGAAAGAAACATTGATTTGTTGTTCCACTTATTTATGCATTCCCTGGTTGATTTTTGTATGTACCCTGACTGGGGATCAAACACTCAACCTTGGCATGGGGCTAATATTCTCTTGTATATTTTTCTTATATCTCCTTTTACTTTGCCAATGTGTACTTGCACTTTCTCATTTTTTCCTTAATCAGGTCCATCAAAGATCAACTTCATCAATCTTTTCAAAGAACCAGCTTTTGAGTTCCAGTTAAACATGGTAAATTGGCCACATGTATCATTTCCTTTAACTCCTAAAAACACAGAGAGGGAATAAATATGACACAAATCTGCAAGGAGAAAAGAGAACACAAAAAAGAAATGAGATTAACACAGTTTGAAATATTTAAGCATTTGCGTGAGTTGTAACCCATAAGGGAGAGGAAAGGAACAGACAATTGGGGTGCTCATAGAAGGAGAGTGTGAAGAAGTGAGTTGACTGACCAACAGAAGCTCACAAGATTCTATGCTTGGAGGCACAAGACAGAATGGGGATGGGAAGAGGATGGGTTTTAACTCCACAAACCAATCAGACATCCTGTTGCCTACTGCTAGCCTCATCCTTCAAGATACAATAATGTATTGTTTGAATAATATAAACCAGAAAAACCTCAGACTCAGGAATACTATGTGGGGTTAAATGTAAACATGATCGGCTGTTCTCCTCATCTGCTTGCAGAATGCCCGGATCCAGGACACAGAAGCCAGGCCTGTCCACACAGGAGGAGACCAGAAGATTCTTTTCCACAGGAACTGTGATCTGCCCCAGAGACAATATGCTGATACCTGGATCCCACAGTGACAAGACAGCTTTCCACGTGGTTACTCAATGGCAACTCCCACCAGCAGACAAACTTCACTCCCATATGACAGCCCCACAATCCGTGTTTTTCTGTTGCTTCACAAACCTGGGACACAGAAAGCCTCCAAAAATATGAGCCACAGAAACAGAGGAAATAGGGCCAATGTGTGTGAAGAAAGCATGTTAAAAATAAAAAAGAAACCGGTATCTTCACAAAAATAAAAATAATTTGAGCCTTGGAAAAAAGAAATGCCATCTTTAAAAGCTCTGATCAGTAAATAAAAGCAAAAACAAACAGTAAAAGAGGTCTTAGAAACTAAATATGACAGAAAAAAATCAAAAGAAGGGTTGAAAGTAAAAAATACCTCCCCAAAATAACAAGACAAATACGGATAAGAAATAATAAGTTTTTAAAAGTCAGACTAGAATGAACAAACAACAACAACAAAAAACAATATAGGAATTAATCAAAGAAACAAGAATATTTCCAGAGATCTACAACCACGGAGGAGTAAGCAGAAGCTACACTAACCTCCTCCCAGGACCAGTCTGGATTTACAACTAAATTGTGGAGAAATCATCCAGAATAACCAACTGAATACTAGCTGGAGAGAAGCCTTATAACCATGGACAGACAGAAAACACTGCTTCATCACAACGTGACTGATAGAAAATGCAGAGACACAAGAGGGTTGGCTGGGCTCCCACGGGTGGCAGCTGACGGGACGAAGTAACATCTCAGCAGCCGGGGGTTCCCCTGAGAAGGGTGGGGGTCTAAACTCCCAGCTGGGCTTCTCAGCCTACAGCAACAGAGCCAAGAGTAAAAGAGCACGCAGCTGTGAAAAGTGAAAAGCTGCTGGGGGGTGGGGGTGGGGGACGGGCGGTTCTTGCCAGCCTAAGAGAGACAGATGGAGACACAGAGAGATTCTTAAAGGGACCATGCACAAGAAAACATTGGCACCCACTTACCCTGGGCTCCAGCAGAGGGAGATCAGAGAGGATTAGAGACCCTTGAGGAGAGTTTGGGGCAGTGGTTTTGAAGAGAGAACTGAGGGTGCAGCCAACAGGGTCCCTTAGGCATATGAAAGGATGCTCAAGTCACTAGCCATCAGAGAGATGCAAGTTAAAACCACAATGAGATACCACCTCACACCTGTCAGAATGGCCATCATCAACAAATCAACAAACAACAAGTGCTGGCGAGGATGAGGAGAAACGGGAACCCTAGTGCACTGTTGGTGGGAATGCAGACTGGTGCACCACTGTGGGGAAACAGTATGGAATTTCCTCAAACAACTAAAAATGGAACTGCCTTTTGATCCAGCAATTCCACTGCTGGGACTATACCCAAAGAATCCTGAAACGCCAATTCAGAAGAATCTATGCTCCCCTTTGTTCATAGCAGCACTATTTACAATAGCCAAGTGTTGGAAACAGCCTAAGTGCCACCAGAGGATGAGAGGATCAAAAAACTGTAGTATATTTACATAGTAGAATACTATGCAGCAGAAAGAAAGAAATCCTACCTTTTGTGACAGCATGGATGGAACTGGAGAGTTTTATGCTTAGTGAAATTAACCAGGCAGCAAAAGACAAATACCACATGATCTCACCTAATATAGAAACCTAATGAACAAAACAAACAAATGAGCAAAATAGACCCAGAGGAATGGAAACTAGGGACAGACTGACAGTAACCAGAGGGGAGGGGGGAGGGGTTGAAAAGGGTAAGAAGAGGAAGGGTCTAGTCAAGGAACTATCATAAATGACCCATGGACATGGACAACAGGGTGAGAACTGACTGTGGTGGCAGGGCGGGACAGGGGAGAGCAACGGGGGAAAAAATGGGACAACTGTAATAGAACAACAATTTTTTAAAAATTATAAAAAATAAATAAATAAAATTTCCAAGCAATAAAGGATATGTTTACAAATTAGAAAGACCCACCAAGTACTCAGTGAGTTAATAAGAAAAAAAAGGTTCAGATATCTTAAAACCTCAGTAAAACAATCAAGTGTATTAAAGGAAGATTTTAAATCAGCAATTTAAAGACAAAGGGAAATAAAACATGAGTTGACAGAATTTGGACAGAAGTGAAAGGAAAAAAAGAAAAAGCAAAATCAAAGTCATAAGAGCACAAGAGAAAATAAAACAAAACACATTAGAGAAAGTGATAGCTAGAGAAAGAAGGCAAAGGAGAGCCAAAATATACATAATTGGAGCCCTCAAATTTCAGAAAACTGAAAGAACAGGCTGGAACAAAAAATTAAGATATAATTCAAGATAGCTTTCCTAAAGTAATAGGAGCTTTTACACCAAATATTAAAAATGTCAGAAAAACCTGACACAGAAAGGTCAGCATCAAAACATATCTAAGTAAAGTTACTGAATATCAAAGATAAATAAAGAATCTATAAAACAGGCAAAAAGGTAAAGATGCTGATAAAAAGAAAAAAAAAGGCCTGGCCTGATTTCTTCACAGCCACATTCACTATCAGAAAATGGGAGAGCAGCAACTACAGCCTTCACGCTTACATGCTACAGTAAGTTTGGGATAGGAATTTATTCCCATGAGCCAGCTCTTCTCTTAAAAACTACTTCAGAGTTACTTCTCTAATTCAGTGAACATGTGAATCACATAGGAAATGTATGAAAGTGCAGAACCAGCAGGTCTAGATTGGGGCAGGGAGTCTGCATCTCTAATAAGCTTAAACATTCACAAAAAATTCAACCATAAATACACTTCAATACATCCCCCCAAATAATACAGGTAACATTTTCTGACCAAAATGCAATAAAGCTAGAAATTACTAAAATAAACAATCAGCACCCCACAACCAGGAAATTTTTAAGTCCACCCCCTAAAGGCCAAAAGAAAAAAGAAGAACTACAACCCAAAGTAGGATTTAAAAAATAGGATTAAAAAATAAATTACATATGAAAACCCATTAGATATAAAGAAGTACTTAGTGCAAAGTGCAAAGCCTTTGCACTTAAAACAAAAAGACAAAACAAAGCATACATCTCAAAATATTAGAAAATAAAAGGAAACAAAAAGGAATACAGAAAAAAAGAATTAGATACATTAGAAAACAGGAAAGCCGTTACTCAGAAAACTAAGTAAATCTAAATTTTGTTTCTTTTAGATTAAAAAAAAAAAACTAGCTAATCCAGGGAAATAAAAATAGGACAATGTGGGAGGGAAAAGGATAAACAAACAAAAAGTCGTAATAATCACAGAAATAAAAGGATTAAAATAAGAATTAAAAGACCTATTCTGCTTGGGTCTATGTAGATTAACTTGAAAATTAGAATGAATCCATTTTTTAGGAAAAACTACTTCACCGAAACTGACTTCGGAATGACATAAGCCTCAGGCAGCTCCCACTGGGAAGCACACCGGCACCTTTCCCCAGCCCCTTTCTTTGCCTCTGGATCTCCTAAGCGCCAAGGACAGTTCTTTTGCTGTAACTTGTTTCCTGAGCCCATTTCTTCTATGGCTCACTTCTTCCACCTCTATCAATTTCTAAATATACTTTCTCTTATAGTTTGAATCTTGGCTCTGAATTCTTTCTTAGCCAGAACTCAAGTACCCAGTAGTCCGGTCTGACTCTACCATCTAACACCTGATGCCATTTTACCGCCAACACTTGAATGTCTTGTTTTTTCTTCTTACTGCTTCTTACCCTTATCTCTTTTGTTTGGTATTTATTCTTAGTAGTTTCAACTGAAAATAACATTATTGCCATTATTTGGACATGTACTTTGTTTTTGTACTTTGCGTATATTATGTGTGATCTTGACTATAACAGTTCAAAGTAGGTGGTACCATTTCATAGGAGGATTATGAAAGGCATACTATTGCTCTGAATCTCACACCAGAATTACCTGTGTAATAAAGAACCCAGAAGTCCTTCAATAGGAAAAAATGAAAACTGAACCAGTGAATGCCAGACCCATGGACATATCCAACAGCAGTTCTTACTGGAATATGTGACATAAATGGAGCAGTTTTGCTCCTATGGCAACACAAAAGACATGTACGAGGATGTCTGCTGCAGCCTTTTTGTAAGAGCAAAAAAGTGTCCTACTGTTGGTGTCCAATAATTAGGGGTTATTTAAATAAGTGGAACACTCTGCTACAGCTGAAAAGAATGAGCTACATAGATATGTATATACTGACCGGGGAAAACGTTGACAATACATCTGTACATTTTAAAAAGTAAGTTACAGCCCTGACTGGTCGAGCTCAGTAGACTGAGTACTGGCCTGGGAACCAAAAGGTCGCTGGCTCAATTCCAGGGCACACGCCTGGGTTGCGGGCCAGGTCCCCAGCTGGGGATGTAGAGGAGACAACCGATCAATGTTTCCCTTGCACATCTATGTTCCTCTCCCTCTTTCTTCCTCCCTTCCCCTCTCTATAAAATAGATAAAATCTTTTAAAAGTTGCAGAATGATATTTAGAATATTGTTAGGTTTCGGGGGATGGGGGTGGGGGTCAGCGGAGGTAGAGAAGGCCAGCAGCCAAACGTTGAAGAGGACAGTTTACTGAGTATGCGACACACAGGCTGTGGTCTTGGAGTCAGGTGCCAACAGCCAGGGACAGGGACAGGGCAGGGTGAGTTTTAAGGAGTTCTGAGGCTTGGAATGCAGCAACCACACAGCATGGGCTAAACTGCCTCCTTATACGACCAGCAGGTAGGCGACTGGCCCAGGTGCAATCTCTTGATAGCCACCTGAGTCTAGGGCAGCCAGGGACCGGGGGAGGAAGGTGAGCTGCCTGATGGCGGGCTTCAAAATAGCAGACTTCTACCTCACATTCCAGACTCTTTTTTAAAAATTTGTTTCTAAGGGTCGCAGGACAGTTCTAAGGCGGATCTTAATGGGTTCGTGGTGGGTGGCGATGACAGGGGTGTCTGTGTCCCAGACAACAGGGGAAACAGTGGGGAGAGTGGAAGAGGGTATTAAGACATGAGCATCGGTCGATTATGAGAGAGAGAGAGAAGGAAGATGGCCTGCAGTTGCTGAGGGGAGGGTATACAAATCTGAGCCCGTAACCTGGCTGAAATATCCCTACAAAGAATGGGGTGTAGGGCAGTTAGGAAGGACTAAGAAGGAATGCAAAAAAGTGAATTCTTCCAGGGAACAGGCCCAGAAGGGAGTTACAGCAGGCCTTGAAACTATCAACCCCACCAATCGAGAGAGGAACTGGTGAGCTTCCTGGAATATATTCGAAAAGAGATTGGTTTACCTGCCACTGAAAGAGTTACCCGAGGTTCCACTGTCAGGATGGGTGTGGGGGCTGAAACAGTCCCCCGGGCAACCTCAGTCTTCCACAGCCAGACCCAGGAGGTTGGGGAGTTTGAAGCCCAGGATGCTACCAGCATGGGCAACTGGTGCCCTTTGCCTTGAGAGGCCAGGGGCAGTCAGACTTCCAGTGTCCTTTCTGTTTGCACAGAGGACAGGGCTTAGTTGGTGGCTGTGGGCTTGGGCAGTTGGCGGTCCAGTGGCCTGCTCTGCCACACTTGAAGCAATCTCTGCAGGCTGCCCCGGAGTCCTCCCCCTCCCTCAATGAACTGTTCTTATGGGGCTCAGTCAGGGCTGAAGCCAACATCTGAAGGGCCGTAACCTGAGATTGGGCCTTTTCCTCATCTCGATTGTAAAGGCCAGATTTACTAGGTCAGCCTGTGTAGTCTGTGGACCCGCTTCCAGCTTCTTTAGCTTACGCGAATGTCTGGAGCGGATTGGAAGATAAAATACATATGGAGAAGAGGAGAGCCGTCTGGCGTATTAGGGTCTAAATTAGTGAATCGCTGGAGGGCCTGCCTTAACCGACTCAAGAAGCAGCAGGGTTTTCGTTAGGTCCCTGTGTAATTTCTTTGATTTATCGTAACTTACAGCTTTCCACGCAGCAGCCTGCATTCTGGCAGTGAGACAAGTTATCATGCAGTTGCAAGCGCGAAGCCCTAGGCCCCTTCCTGATAGTTCCTCTCAGGAATCCGCCATGGCCCCAGTCGGACTATTGTTGGGGTCCTGGTGATTAAGTACGTCAGCGAGAGCCTGAGTGGCAGTCCAAACTCTTCCTCTCCTCAGCAGTCATGCAGGTAAGAGAGGATAATATAAAGGTCTCTCCAGGTGAGTTTATAGGAGCTTGTAATATACTGAAATTCCTTAATGAACCAAGTGGATGGAAGGAAAAGGAGCCACGGCATTGCTCAGTCGGAGACAGATAGGATAGAGAAAAGGGCAAGTGGACTCAGATGGGATCGCCTCCAGAAGGGAATGATGGGGTGCAGGGGGAGTGGCTGATGGACCCGCGTTCCACGAGGGCTTGGCTGAAGGGGTGGAGTGTCAGGAGTAGAGTCTGGGTCTGTGTCAGACTCTGAGGGTGCTGCCACTGCGGGTGCAGATTGAGGCGGAGGATGTTGGTAGGGAGGAGGAGCGCAGGGTGGGGCAGAAAGAAGATGGAGCAGAGGGCGAAGAAGCAGAAACCTGGGGTAAGGGGGAATGGAGGAGAAGGATTTGATGGGCGGAGCAGAATTCACAAAGGGAAGGACGCCACAACTCAAAGAAGGCTTGCAGGTACGGGACTTCACTTGCCGAGGCAGAGACAAGAATTGTCTAAGTCAGTTAAGATTGAAGGGTTCAGGGTCCCATTAAGGGGCCATGTGGACTGATTATCAAGTTTGTACTGAGGCCAGGCAGTGTTCCAGAAAAAGACAAGCCACTGCAGTCTCAGTTTGAGATCAATATTCTAAAGGTGTTTTAGGAGACACCCAACAAGGGAGTCTCGGGGAGGCCTGGATTGGTCAGTACCTGTGGTTGAAGGGAGGAGGGTAAGGAGAATTCCCAAGAGCCCAGTGGCTCTTGACTCTAAGAGCAGCCCAGCAGCTTAACTCCAAGAGTATGGGCCCTGGAGACCAGATGCTGGCATCCTCACCACCCAATCAATGGGCACTAAGAAGTGTTCTGAATGCTCTCTAAACTGAGAAGAGAGGAGAGAAGGGAGTTCCCTTGTCTCGCTCCCTTCAAACAGAGGGTAGTCTCCACCTAGCGCTAGGACTTTGGAGGGGCCTCCTGAATGCCCGAGAACAGCAGGGAGACACCCAGGAAAAGGGAAGACTCCTTACCCGAATTTAGCCGGTGTGGATGGAAAAGCCAGACAAAGGAAGGTCAGTGCTCAGTGGTTTCTCTTCTACGACTGGGTCCCCGAAAGTTCGGGTCCGAGTGGAAGGCAGCCGTGGCCCCAAGAGGCAGGATCAGGGCGGTAGCCCGGCCATGCTGCCGCAGCCCACTGCTTCCCTGGCTACAAGCCTCCAGGTGCCGAGACCAGCCCTCCTCCCGGGTTTCGGCATGAAAATGTTAGGTTTCAGGGAGCTCGGTGGAGGTAGAGACGGCCAGCAGCAAATGTTGAAGAAGGCGGTTTACTGAGTATGCGACACACAGGCTGGGGTCTTGGAGTCAGACGCCAATGGCCAGGGACAGGGCAGGGTGAGTTTTAAGGAGTTCTGAGGCTTAGAATGCAGAAACAGCACAGCATAGGCTAACCTGCCTCCTTATATGGCCAGCAGGTTGGTGACTGGCCCAGTTGCAACCTCCTGATATAGCCACCTGAGTCTAGGGCAGCTAGAGGTATGGGGAGGAAGGTAAGCTGCCTTGTGGCGGGCTTTTGTTTGGAATGGTGGGCTTCAAAATGGCAGGCTTCTACCTCACAAATATAATCTCATTTATGTTTTTAAAAACCAGATATAAAGAAAGTATCTGTATGATGGAAATGCCTAGAAGGTTATAGTTTGGAGTTGGGTCACAGACAACTTTGGATTTTCACTTTAACATTTCTATTTAAGGGCCCTGGCTGGTGTTGCTCAGTGGATAGAGCGCTGGCCTATGAACCTAAAGGTGACCGGTTCGATTCCCGATCAGGACACGTGCCTGGGTTGCAGGCCAGGTCCCCAGTTGGGGGCATGCGAGAGGCGAATTGATCAATGTATCTCTCACATCGATGTTTCTCTCCTTCTCTTTTTCCTTCCCTCCCCCCTCTCTAAAAATAAGTAAGATCTTTAAAAATAATAATAACATTTCTATTTAATTGTGAGGCTTTTGGCTACTGATATTTTTTAAAATAATTTGTTTATTTATTTTATTTTTAGAGAGAGGGAAAAGGAGAAAGAGAGGGAGAGAAACGTCACTGTGTGGTTGCCTCTTACTTGCTCCCCCGACTGGGGACCTGACATGCAACCTAGTCATGTGCCCTGACTGGGAATCAAACCAGCGACACTTGGGTCACAGGCCGATGCTCAATCCACTGAGTGATTTTTTTTTTTTAATGATTAAAAAACGGAGTAGCATAAGCCCCAAATGGTCACTAAAATAGAAAGATATTCTATGTCACTAGTATTTAAGGAAATGTGAATGTACCGGTGTTTAGACAAGTGAAAATAGTTTTCACCCAAACAGGTAAATAAATGTTCAGCATAAATGTGCTAGACATTTTTCTTGCCCACAGATCACCATCATCACAGCAGCAGATGTTGAAAAGCCCCGAACTGTTCATTTCAAAAGATAGCCATCATTTCCTGGATAGTGGAGGAGGAAGTCCCAAAATCATGAGCGCCTACAGCCTAGAAATTTTGGTGATCCTGTGATTAAGGACCCAGGACTTGAGCACTGGACGCAACCCAACAAGTCTACAAAATCAGAAGCACTTTGCTACAAGAGGCTGAGAGCCCAACAAGCCAGGCGGTGGCCCCCACACGGACCCCGCCCTGTTGCAGGCTCGGTCTCAGCTGTAGCCGCAGGCATCAGACTCCGAGCTGACTGTGGCTGCTCTCATCTCTGTACTCTGAGGAGCAGTCTGGAATCCAACACCCCAGGAATTTCAACATCTCAGCATGACTCTAATTAGTCTAATTTATAATAGCTTAACCAAATAATAGCAATATTGGTCAAGACAAGCAAAAATAAAGTTTTCATCTCCCATACTAGAAATTTTAAAAACAAGCACAGGTAGACATATAAATTTGATTATTAAAAAACTCCAGTATAACTTCCTTGTTCTTTATCATTTTAGCTATCATACTGTAAACTTGTTGCATTAATACCCAAGCTGGGTACTGTATCTGCATGTGTCAGCTTTCTAGTGGTCTGTGACTAGAATATACAGTACCCACTGTCTATCGTAAAACACAGTGGTTCTAGAGTACAATGCCTCATTATATAAGTTGATCAAATTAGTAATTTTCACCATAAAAATAATTTATTTTTAAAGTCTATCAAATAAAACTCTAATGAAATTGAGAAGTCTTAGGGCTGCAGTGCAATCTGAAGGTGCCACATTACCAAGCTTTTCACATGTGGTAGATACAAAGAAAAAAGAAACCCAGGCATCCAGACCCTCTTCTGGGGGCAGCCTCTCTGGGCCTCCAGGAATATGGTCACACAGACTGACCTATCAAGGAGAAGGGATGGGGCAAGAGAGGATTCTGCCACTTTAGTGAGTGATTTCCATTGCTTTCCTCTAAGCTTCATTGTCGTGGTCTCCGTAAACTATCTACCGTACTGGCTTCCCTCATTCTCAGTCCCTGCACACATAGCATGTACCAGACACAATGCTAATAACTTTACATATTTTATTTCATTTAATCCTCACAACAGCCATAAGACAAATGCTGGTATGTTTACTTCCATTTTAGAGATGAGGCAACTGATGCCAAGTTTAATTCCCTCAGGGTCTGAGTCCCAGGAGCACCCAGACCCAAACTCTTAGCCACTTCCCTCTGGTATGCTGGCTGAGCCTTGTAAAAATATATAGTTAAGGGCCTCAATATGGGACTCAGCTTAACTGCCATTAAGACGATTAAAAATTAGTAACTTCTATTCCCCATCAGCTCTATTTCTATTATAAAGAGAACATTCACATCCACTCTGGCAGGTAGAGACAAACCCCCAGATGAAGGGCACACTTCCTGTACAGAACCTGGGACAGCAGCAGCTGAGGGGGGAGGGGCGTTTGGGGAGTGACGGAAGTAGGTACCTTTTCTGCGATGCCATTTTCTGTTGTATAGATTGCCATGAGCTCCGTGTCTTCATTGTCCTGTTCACCGCTGGACGTGGCACCTCCATTCATCACCACCTGAAGAGAAACACTCCACTTAGAGGCTGTTTCACAGTATGTCTCTCTGCTATATGGAAACACCACCCCCCACCCCACCTAAGTCTTTTGTAATTCTCATAAGAGACAAAAACTACATTTTTTACCTATCAAATTAGCCAAGTTTGGGGTGATCTTAAATGAAACTCCCAACAAGTGTGTGCTGCATCAGTGACCATGCATGTGTTTTTGACAGAGTAGAAACATACCACATGTCCCATGGATGAGGGTCAGCTGAGGGAGAGTAGGAATGGAAAATCCAAAGAAGCTACAAGGAGCGGGACCCCAGCACCCTCCATGGGCAAGGGAAGCTTGGCTGAAGGGCCAAAACTGCCACGTCTGAGCCTGTGAAAGGCATCATAACTGCCTTGGTTAAGATCCCTTTCCAAGTAAAGACAATGACTTCTACTGTGTCACCCCTACAGGAGGAAATGTGCTAATCACAGCACTCATGCACACTGTTTTCCTAATGTAGTAAAGACCCCCATTCATGCCTGCTCTGGTGAGGCACAACACAGTGGCCTTAGGTCCTGGCTGCCTGTCTTGAAAAATAATACTGAAAATAATTGTACATATGAATAACAGCACAACTACATTTTTAAAAGAGAAAAAAAGACAAGGTATAAAGATGTTCAATGTTGTATTGTAAACTACCATAAAGAGAAGTGAAAGATGAGTGATAGCTAAGAGAAAATACAGTGCAACACATAATCAGTATCAGAATTTCATAAAGAATACCTGCAAAATGTATCCTTTAAAAAAATCTGTCTTGCTACAGTTTGCAGATGAGAAAATGAAAAAGAATTATATGAAAAGTAAGAACATCTGCAAATCCATAATACAAACAATCCAAAGGAAATGGGCACAGGGTAGGAGTATACAAAATTATAGAAAAAATACTAAGTTATCCAACAAAACACACAAAACTCCGTTCAACCTCATTTAAAATTACAGAAATGACAATTAAAATAAATTTTCATTTTAAAAAATAAATTGGGGGGAAATTTTAAAGGGAAACCTGGTATTGACCAGGGTGAGAGAGAAACGCTACTCTACATTATTAGCGAGATTATGTTCTTGGTGGAATGGCCTTTGTGCTGGGATTTAAAACAGTCATTTTCTAGGCCCAGCAATTATACTCATATAAACCTATTTTTCACAAATATCCATTAAAGTGGTATGCATTGTCAAGGTTGATGGTGGCAGTACAGTAGTCCCTCTCTATCCCGGTTCACTTATTGCGGCCTCACTGTATTGCAGGATTTTAAAAAATATTATATTTAATTATTTATCACAGATTTTTCGCTATATCGCAGGATTGTGCGGTACTATATATGTATGTTGTTAAAGTTACATAGGTTTAAGGGTGTAGAATATGTTTAAGAATGTAAGTAGTGTTTATACAAGTGTGGAAAAGGTTAAGGGAGTGGGCAAGGTTAATAAGGGACTGGGAACAGTTTATAAGTGTGTGGGAAGGGTTTATAAAGCCTTAAAATATATATAAATACTAAAATAAATGTAAGGTTCCTATTCCGTAGACTTTCACCTATCGCGGGGGGGGAGGGGGGTGTCTAGAACATAATACCCGTGATAAGTGAGGGAATACTGTATTACTTAAAATGCTGAAAACTTGGAAACAGCCCAAATGTTCATCAAAAAGACAGACATTGTTAAATTATGCTATATCCATTTTGGGAATAATATTCAACCATTAAAAATTAATAAAACTGATGTACTGACAAGGAAAGAACTCCAAGAAATACTGTAAAAAAAAAAAGGTCACAAAACAGTAAGCCTAGAATTACCCCAATTGTGCTAAAAAAATTAAGTAAAATAAAATTTTAATAACCTCCCTGTCTAGATGCTTGGTAAAGGGACCAGAGAAGTCACAAACCAATATGAAGGTTGCCCAAGGGACAATGAGTAAGAACAGGCACCTTTCATTTTTCACTCCCAACTATTCTTTTTAGCATTTGGACCTTTTATAATGTTTCATATGTTATTTGTATATTGTTTTTTTAAACAGATAATAAAAAAGATATACACCAACATATTAACAGTGGTTGGGCCATTTTTACCTTCTTTTTCCCTTTACATATGGTGGTAATTTTCTATAATGAGGACAATTAATTTTTACAACAGGAAGAAATTAAAAAAAGACTGACGATCCAAGCAATATAGCTTAGATTGAGGTGGTCAGAGAGATTTAATCCACTTATTCTTGTAGTTGAAGAAACTGAGCCAGAGAAAATTTTAATCTTTCATTCAAGGTCACATATTTTACAACCCCAGTCTGAAGCTAGTTTTAAAGTATACCAAATATCTTGATTAACTGGTATATTAGTTCTTGCATGGCAAATTTTCTTATATCAAACAAAGAGCTTCCTTTACAACTAACTCTAAGATAGGCTATAGTTTTTTACAGAAGGCAATTGGGTTTGTGGAGTTTGTTTGCCTGTAAAACTAGCTGCCAGCAGGATACATGTTCCCAGCCAAGTTCAAGTCCACAACACAAAACTCTAACTTACAATTAGAACCATGCTCCAAGTCATATCATAGCAGCACTCAACCCACTCGAGAAGCCAAGAGGTACATACACTCAGGATGAACTGCCTTAAAACAACAATGTTTAGTTACTAAATATCAGAGAAACCCAGAACTGATTCAATGCCCTATCCTAGCTAAAACTAACCTTTACCCACATTCATGTCCAGGTGCCGCAGGGAGACTCATGAGAATAGGGTTTCCTTTTGGGATGATGAAAATGTTCTGGAACTAGATAGAGCTGATGGTTGCACAACAATGTGAATGTTTTCCAAGTCACTGAATTGTTCATTTTTAAATTGTCAATTTTGTGTAAATTCCAACTCAAAAAGAATTTTTAAATCTGTATATGTGGCTCCAACGAGGAGACTTTGGCCACTCTCTCTCCTCCTCTGACTTTTTCCACTTGCACACACAATTATATAAGTACTACAAAATGCAGATGTTCCCCAGGCTTGGAAAGGTTCATATATTCATTTAACAAATGCTGTTTGAGCACCTGCTGTGCCCCGGCAATGAGGATGCAGTCTTGCACAAAACCCCTCCCTGTGCCACCTCAGGTAGCTGCCATTGATTGAGCACAGGATGCAACAGGGCACCAGAAAATAAGACAATAGTTTTACCACTAGTTTCCCTTTGGTTTATTAAGTTAGCTATCTGATGGCCTATTTTTAAGAAACATAAAATTTAATTTTAAAAATTGTATGTTAAAATCAGTTCTTCAAAAAAATGTGTCGACATGGAAACAAGGAACAGACTGACAATGACCAGAGGGGACGGGGGAGGGGGAGAAGGAGGAAAAAAGGGGAAGGGTCTAGTCAAGAAACTAGTATAAATGACCCATGGACATGAACAACAGGGTGAGAACTGACTGTGGGAGAGGGGGGAGGTGGGCAGGGCAGGGGAGAGCAATGGGGGAAAAATGCGACACCTGTAATAGAACAATTTAAAAAATGAAAGAAAAAAAAAGGTGTTGAGCCTTTTATTTAAAAGAGAAAAAAAAGGATAAAATATGTTCCTGACACTATTGAAGCTTCATATTTTGGAACCTCTAAATATTATTTCAACTGGGAAATAAAACATGTCTTAGAAAGCTTTCTAAATTTAATAAAAATGGATTTTCATTTGTGTTATTAATAGCATTGCAGATAACAGAGTGGAATCTTGGCATCTTTCATTTCAGGAAACTGATCAAGTTTTTATTAAAAACATCAGCAACTTACCTAAAAATCCATTGGGAACAAACAACATGTCCTTTCTACCTTTCAAAATTATTTGAAATAGAATCTGTGGCTTGAAATTTTCCTCCCTAAACTACTACTGTACAATCATTCAATAAGTTATAAAAGTAGGTCTTCTCTGCCTAAATTTGTCCAGTTGATTTTGTTTGTCTCCAAAATGCAGGGCTGTGTTGCCTTTGGATATGGGAATGTGTCTATTGCTCAACAGTTATAATGCAAAGGCATTATATTTATTGCTTTATCTCTACTAAGCTAAGACAATAATGCTTCAGGTATGTGTTTCTAAACAGTAATCCTAAAATGGTCAAATGTACAGGAAACAGACTGACAGGACAATAGTGAAGGAATGTCAAGATGAATGTAAGTATCACAGCAGTGCCAATTTAACTGAATGAAATAAGCCTGTGTTACTCACACAGAAGTTCAAGTGAATCGTGGCTGTGATCCTGTAAGGTGAAGGGTACGAGTACCTGGAAATCCCGTGCCTCTGATCAGAGGGTTCAGTACTCAATTATCATCTCTTTGGGATCTGGTATACTTCACCCGCCATTGTCGTCTGGTAGCTAAGTGAACCATTTTAGACTAAAACAATCATTTTCAGAGAGTAATAAAGTTTCTCAAATTTACTGCTTTCAATTCTTTAATAAAGAAGTAACACACTATTATTCTTACCCTCCCTCCTTAGAGACACATGTGATTTCCTCCATTTCTACAATTAAAATGTGTTTTAAAGACTAAAGATATCAAGATTAATGTTTCCTCACCTTTAATTCAAGTCCTTTTAACGAACATAAAAATCTTCCCCCTGCCTTCCCTATTGCCTGAAATTTCAAAATTAACTATTATTAAAAAAAAAAAATCAAAGAGTACAATACAACATATACTAAACTACAGTTTGTCGGTCTTAGATACACTACAAAAGATGTAGCTGACAGATCTAACATAACACTAGCAACCCTAAAGTTAGTGGAGACAGCAAACCCCTTCATCTTGTTTTCATTGCCTCTTCAAATAGCCCCACACCCCGTGGCCACATGAAGGCAAAACCTCTGGGCCAACCAATACTGCACCCAAAAGCTCGGCCAATCCTACAAAGCACAACAGTCTGCTTCACCTGTACTCCCCAGCCAGCCTCTTCAGCCTGGAGGGCTCCTGGGCTGTAACAGCCAGAGCACTTTCCAGGTTCCAGGTGTGTACCACATGTTCCCCAGCACAGCTTGCCCTTCGGAAAGAGCCAGAAGATGTGCTGCCTCTCCCCCTTCCTGGCCCCTAACTGGAACAGTGGGGTGAGTTGATGTGCCTGTCACAGGCCCCCAGTGTAAATCCCGTTTTGTGCTCCTCCTCCCACACATCCCAGGATGACATGACCGTGACAGCTAATGTTTGCTGAGCACAATTCATGTCGGGCTCTGGCCATTTCACCAAATGTCTTCCCTTCAAGGTGATGTCTGCAAGACTTTAACTAGATGTCCCTATGGAGCCTTATCCACAAACAGATTCCAAAACAGATCCCAAGGGTACCCAGCTTGTTCTGGCACTCCACCCAAAAGAGTCTTCAGCTTCCATTTCTTCCAGGTGGTAACACATTATAGGTGACAGGTAAATTTCTGATAGGTAAAGAAAATATAAGGGAGATAAACCAACAAGAAACACTCAACACTCTAACAGGAAAATAAGAAAATATAATTGGCTCCTGAACATCTGCAAAGAGGCCCAACCTCACTCACATAAGGTCACAAGTTAAAACTACAACAGAACACATTTCCATTTACGAAATTGGCCAAGACCCCAGTCCAACCTGCATTCCACTGGCAAGCCTGTAGGAAAACAGGCACTCACACGCCGCTGATGCGAACAAAATGATCTCAACAGAGGGCTCTTGATGGTGCCCTTCAACTTAACAAGGCACATCCTCTGCCCCAACAGTTCCATTCCTGGAAACTTACCCTTTTCTGATGACTGAGTGAAAAGGCCCATGTGAAAGGTTATTCACTGCTACTTGTAACAGAAAATATTAGAAACAATCTAGATATCTATCAAATGGAAATATTTAAATCAATTAGGGTATATCTGTAACACAGATGCTCTGTGGTATACCAGGCCTGTCCAGAAAGTATCCAGCCATGTCTTATAACAAATAAGACCAATTTATTTAAGAAAATACAATATACAAGAAACATTGTACATAGGACAATGATGCCTCAGTCCTCTGCAAAGCAGGCACCTTACGACCTTACACAGTTCTCCAGCATCTCTTCCACTGTTCAAAACACTGCAAAATCCTTCGTTCGAATTGCCATCTGCTTTCCCATCATATTTTCCTGAATTTCATCCACGGTCTGAAATCTCTTCACTTTCAAAGGTGATTTTAGTTTTGATAAAAGCCAGAAGTCACCGGGCGCCAAAATCTGGGCTATAGGGGGGCTGAGTCACCTGGCTGATCTGATGTTTCGCCAAAACACTCTGCACATGATGCATGAGTGGGCGCGTTGTAGTGATGAAGCTGCCAATCACCAGGTGCCCGTAGCTGTGGCAATTTTCGTCGTATTGTATCTCTCAGCTGAAGAAGAACATGGAGGTAGTACTCCTTACTAATTGTTTGGCCTGGAGAGGCGTACTCACGATGGACAACACCTTCCCAATCAAAAAACACAGTTAACATGGTCTCCATCATGCTGCAACTTTGCTCGCCTTCTTCAGGCATGGAGAACCAGGCAACTTCCATTGGGACGACCGGGCCTTCGTTTCTGGATCATGGCCATAGACCCACAATTCATCTCTGGTTATGACCTTCTTGAGGAAATCTGGTTCACTGGTAGGGGTTTGAATCAAGTCATTAGCAACTGCAGCACAATGTTCCTTCTGCTTGGGTAGCAGAAGCCGCAGAATGAATTTTGTCATGACACGTTTCATGCCAAGATCCTGAGTCAAAATCTCGGGTACAGTAGTTTTTGGAATCCCCAGATCAGCTTCTAGTTCCCACACTGTCAGTTGCCGATCTCTGTTGATTGCAGCCTATACACGTTCAACGTTCTCAGGTGTTCTGTTTGTTGCAGGCCTTCCGGAATGTGAATAACTTTCAACAGCTTCTTGATAATCTTTGAAGCACTTGTGCCACACTCTTATTTGCACTACACTCACGGCACCATCCCCAAAAGCCTTCTGAATCATCTGAATAGTTTCCACAGAGGAATGTTCAAGCTTAACGCAAAATCTGATGCAGATTTGTTGCTCTACTTGCTCATTTTGAATGTGAGGGCCACAAAGTACACATGCTCACTCAATGGTGTCTACCGCCCCCGCTACTAACACAGTGAAGCCCTCATTGTGTCCGAATTCGCATTCCAGCCCACTCTCCTTGGCTGCCAGGTTACATTGATATCGCACAAGCCATTCTCGTTATATTAACAATGGGACAGACCTCATACAGGTGTGGGGTCAATACGTGGCCCTTCCCCCTCCCCTGACTGAGGGCCCCTGGCCAGAAGGAAGGTGTATTGTTTTGAAAATGGATTGTAACTTCCTTCCTGTCATCTTTTGGTAGTGGCTTCCTGTACTGTGACTGCTTCTTGACCTTTTCTTTACAATGAGGTCATGTAGTTTAGAGTCCCACATTGGACACGTGCCTCCTTTGTATGGGACACCTTAAAACAAGCCCCGGACACAGGAGGGTGCAGGCTCTCTCACACCGACCCACTGCCATCGGTGCACTCCCCTGTAATAAACAGCACGTTCACACCTGCTAGTCCCTGGGTGCTTTTTTTTCCCAGAATATCACAAACACTTAAGCAGCTCCCCAGTTTGGAGCTCTTATATTACAATAGGGTACTCTGTATTTTGACAGGGAACGTACAGAACATCATCTACTATACAGAGGTGGGCAAAAGTAGGTGTACAGTTGTTCATATGGAAAATAATACAATATATAAGAATAAACTGTTTCGCATACTCACAACTGTAAACCTTTTACCCCACCCTGTGTATTAGTAAATGAAGCAGAACTACAGACAGAGACATTTAGAAACACATACATGTGTGTATAAAAAGAAATGAGAATGTATTGTATTTTCTCACAGTCACAAGCCATTTCTGAAAAGTAGTGTGTGAGGAGAATTGGCGTGTACAAGGGACTTTTCACTCTATACCTTTTGTATTCTAAAATTTTGAATCATATTAATATATTACTAGTGTTTAAAAAAGAAAAATGTAAAGCTAGAACTCCCTTCAATGAACAATTAACAAAACTATGGTACATCTTCAAGTTAAATGCCAAGCTGCTGCTAAGGAGGATGAGGAAAATATATTCTAACTTTCTGGGAAAGAGGTCCAGGCTGTCTTGTTAAGTGTGGTGAAGCATGTTACAGAACAGTTTGCTCAAGTACCAGCCTGTTTAAGCAAAGACACGTAATGACCAGGGAAGTATGCTTTCTGCCTTACAAGCATGTATGTAGACCCTCTCACCACATATCAAGTGTAAAAGCAGGACCCCTTTCATCTGGATCTTTCTTTTCTGGTTTCTATGAATACAGCCACAAGGAAGTTCCTTCAAGGAGAGGAAATGAAGCAAACACAAAAACAAAACAAAAAACCCAGTATTCTCTCCCACCTCAATGTGACTTTCAATGTTTTGGTCAAAAAGTTTTGTCGACCTCAGGCCAAGATGGAGGCTTAGACAGACACGCTCTGTCTCCCTCCACAACTAAGTAGGAATACAGCTACCTCAAAACCAAAGATAACCAGAAATTCCAGAAAATAAAACTACATGGAAGCCCAACGTGTGAAGTTATAAACCAGCGGTGCTCGTCTGGACGGGTAGGAGGGGCAAAATCGGAATCAGGACGGAAAGGTCGGGCTGTGCTGTCCGCGTAGCAGCGGGGATGGCAGCGGGACTGCGAGAAACGCCAGGGGAGCAGTCCCGGCTGCCAACCCGGCAGCTCGCGATTCCAACGCTGGGGAAGGCTGACCCTCATTGCCTCCGACTGTGAGGCCCAGAGGGCGTGGGGACAGAGGAGGAGACTCCTGGTCTCTCAGCGGAGAGTAATGGCAGGAATCCATCATGGACCCCCGCCCCCGCACAAAGCGCCACAGAGCGGTGACAAAGGTCGCTGGTCGCCGGGTAGTGATGAGTGCATGGGGCTCCGCCCCCCACAGCCCTCCCAGGAAGCAAAGGTAAACAGAAAACTGTCAGGATGAAGCAGACCATGATTGAAATCCCGGTGACGAGGCTCACCAGGCAGCAGATGAGGGACCTAACCGATGAGCAAATAAATCTTTCTGAGGCTCAGTTCAGAGCTATAATCATAAGGTGGCTTACAGAATTAACAAGAGATTGGAACAAGACAGGGAAGGAATGAAAACTAGTCATACTGAAACGAACGAAAACACATACGAGACAAGTGGTGAGGAAATGAAAACCAGAGATCAAATCAACAAATCGGAACATAGGGAAGGAACAAGCAGTCAACCAGTGCAGAAAGAGAAAACAAAAAAGGAGGAACACAAAGAGAGGCTCAGAAACTTCTGGGACAGCTATAAGTGAACAAACATTCAAATTACAGGATTGCCAGAAGGCAAAGAATAACTAGAAATTGAAAAGTTATGTGAAAAAATAATGAAGCAGAACTTCCCAAACTTGGGGAAGGAAATAGACTCACAGGTCCAGGAAGCACAGAGAGTTCCAGAAAAACTGGACCCAGGGAGAACCACTCCAAGACACATTATAATCAAATTGTCAAAAATTAAAGATAAAGAGAGAATATTAAAAGCAGCAAGAGAGAGAAAAGAATTATGCACAAAGGGGTCCCAATTAGACTATCAGGTGATTTCTCAAAGGAGACCCTGCAGGCAAGAAGGGACTGGCAAGAAATATTCAAAGTAATGAGAAGCAAAAACCTACAGCCACAAATACTCTATCCAGCGAAATTGGCATTCAGAATAGAAGGGCAGAGAAAGTGCTTCCAGGACAAAGTAAAACTGAAGAAGTTCATTAGATCCAAACCATTATTATATGAGATGTTAAAGGGGCTGGTTTAGAAGAAGGAGGATCAAAATTATGAACCTTAAAATGAAAACTCCATCACAACAACCAACAACAGAAGCTAGAGAATCGAAACAAAGGCAAACTAAGTAGGCAACGAGAGTGGAAAAAGAACTATAGGTATGGGGAACATATTGGGGGGAGGTCAGAAGGGAGGGGGAAGGGGAAAAGGGAGGGAGATGGTACAGGAGTTAAGAAGCATAGTAGGAGGGTGTGGAGTAGACAGGAAGAGGTTGAGAAGGACTATATGCACAACCAATGGACATGGACTAAGGGGAGGGGACAACTGGAGGAAGGGGGGGTCACTGGGTGGAGGGGAGCAGAGGGAAAAGAAATTGGGACAACTATAACAGTATAATCAATAAAATATATTGAAAAAAAGTTTTGTCGAAGCATTTCCACACTTAGCTATCCTAACCACTAGTTTCTACTTATTCTCTTATTTATTGCACATTTCATATGTGCCAGGTACCATGTTCATAAATTTACATATATTTCTTCATTTAATCCTTCAAACAAGCCTAAGACAGATGCTCTGTTTAGTCCACTTTTACAGATGTGGAAAACTAACAGCCAAAAAGCTTAAGTAATTCCCTCGGGGTCTGGGTCACACTCACATTGATGTTACAGAACCCAGCCTATGCCGTTCTGGAACAGTTGTGGGTTCCAACTGCCCACCACCAAGAAGCATGACTCCCAATACAAAAGTCCGATGGAAAAGGAAAGGGGCTTTAATTTAAAAGTTTTACAGATTCAGCCCCGGCTGGTGTGGCTCAGTGGACTGAGTGCTAGCCTGTGAACCAAAAGGTCACCGGTTCAATCCTGGGTCAGGGCGCATGCCTTGGTTTTAGGCCAGGTCCCCAGTTGGGGGCATGCAAGAGGCAACCAATCAATGTTTCTCTCTCATATCAGTTTCCCTCCCTCTCTTTCTCCCTTCCTTCCCCCTCTCTAAAAATAAATAAATAAAATTTTTTTAAAAAAGAGTAAGTTTTACAGATTCAGAATAATGGCAAGTGTCTACTGTTATGTCCCACTCCCTTTAAAACACCCCAAAACACTTAGTACTGCCTCCCCCTGCCAAACCAGGCCAGTTTCAGAAGACACCTGTCAGAGGTACCGTCTTTCAGAAAAGCAGAAGTACACGGCTCAGTATTCCTAGTCACAGTTCTGCATTTCAGGCATCTCCCACTAATCCACACTTGGTTAGATAGGTCCCTGCAATTCCAGCCTCATCAGCCGTGCCACCATGTTCTCCATGCAGGTTTCCCAGTGAGTTTCCTCTTTCTTACTCCAGACCTTATCAGAGAAGGAAAACTCTGACTCCAAAAAACCTCCGCTGCCTTGCGGCATACCTCTTCAGGGGAAAGGCTAAGGGAGTAAACCCCGACAGAAAATCCGGAGCCGGAGTCCCTAAGGCGGTTTGACGTTGTAGTCAACACCGGCAACTCCTGCGGCGCACCTGAAGCCAAGCTGTATTGACTCCGTCTTTCCCTTGGACCCTTCAGCTGCGAAGAGAGGGGGGGTCTGCTGCATGGGCAACAGCAGACCCTCCATATCACCCTGCCCAGGCTCTGTAGCTTTAGCGTCATCGCAAGATGTCGATTGAATACGGGAGGAGACAGATACGATGTCACTCCCGAGTCGGACTGCACAGCCATTCTCGGCGGTGCAGATAGACTCTTAAGAAGCTACACCATCGTCTCTCCAGACGGACGGCTGCCGATGACGATGATGATGACTCCAGACCTCATCATGGACTCTCTCCAAACGACGTGGCTTCCCCGTTACACGCCAGGCCTCCTAGCCAACTCTAGTATACCCTCTTTCAGACCCTTCAGACTGTGTAGCTTCTCTCCACATCATCATGGCTCTCCCTCATTTAAATGCTGACCCTCCACCCCCACCCAAAGAACTATCCATCATTCTTATGAAAAGTATCTTAAGCCTATCATCTATCCTCTTGCCCTGGGCTGCAGCACTGCTATTATCTAGCTATCAGCCTTGCCACAGATTGTCAAAGTACCTTAGAAGCTGTATGTATTATCTCCTTTCCACATCTCCAAAACCATGAGCTGTGGGGACTTTGGGGACCCCTCTCCCACTGTTGACTCCAGACTTTAAGCTCTTTCCTCCAGGATCCTGACTGAGGCTTTAAAAAATATCTAACCCTGGCTGGTGTGGCTCAATGGATTGAGTGCTGGCCTGTGAACCAAAAGGGTCACTGGTTTGATTCCTGCTCAGGGCACATGCCTGGACTGCAGGCCAGGTCCCAGTTGGGGGTGCACGAGAGGCAACCACCATTTATGTTTCTCTCCCTTTCTCCTTCCCTTCCCCTCTCCCTAAAAATAAACAAAATCTTTTTTTTAAATCTAGATATTCACTCCCCATATGGTCCCCACCCTCCATGGCCCACAAACGTGTTAGCCCTGGAAGAAGCCTATCAGAGGAGTCGGGCAGGACTATTTCCCAAAGTCCATCACATCTGCACAACAGTCACGGCATTAGTTCCTTTTCAAATCCTTACCTGCCCTTCTGTATCACTGTTCTCTGGTTCAATGGGTATGGTGAAGATGCAGGAGGGAAGTGGAACAAACACTGATTAGTTGCTACTGTGTACACGATCTGTTGTTGATATTGTTAGAAATAGTAAAAACCGAAACCAAGGAAGCTGAGATGCAAGATTTATTAAGAGGAATCTGCGGGCTGTCTCAAAGGAGAGAACAGCAGCTGGCATACAGAGTGACAAGGTTTTAAAGGGAGGGATAGAGAATGACTGGAACAGGGTATCGGGGCACCTAGTGATTGGTTGGGCCTGAGGGTAACGGCGAGAACAATGGGTTGAGCCTGGGGGTAACAGCGGGCACAATGGTGGGAACAACGAGGTACTTGGTGTTTTGTTGGGTATGTTGCTCGGGAGAAGGTACTTGGTGATTTATTGGGCATGTTGCTGGGGAGAAGAATAGAATAAGGGAGTAAAATATTTTCTACCCCCTACTGGTGTTTTGCAAGATTTGAGGAACTTTTCACTGGACTCCTCAATAGTCATTGTTTGTGGTTTTTACTTCCTGCTAATCAACTTATTGGGTGGGGGTTTTTGAGGCTCTTACTGAACCTAAGAGATATGTATGATCTCATTTACTTCTCAAACATACTGCAATTCCAAGCATGAATAAGTGCACAGGTTCTCACAGGTATGGAGGGGCTGTAAACTGAGACTTACACTTAAGGCCCCAAAACTAAGCCCACAACATGAAGCTGCTCTCCACAGATGAGCCAGACGAGATATTCCTCTTCCCTGAGGCTGTGGGTCATGACAGCCACACTCTATCAACGCTGGCACTGCTACAGGCTTTTCCTCAAACTGCAATGTGATCCAGGGATTTTCTCTGCAATGGTAACTTCTAATAGTTCTGTGGCACTTCTGATTATCAGTACAGCTCAAAAGAATAAAGGGGGACAGGAGCAGGGAAGGTAAAACTCACAAAAGAGAATATAAATGACCAAGGAACACAGGGATAAAGTGTTCTGCCCCATTAAAATGCAAAACTAAAGCAATTATATACCAGTCTTTCACTTACTAATTTGCTGCTTTTTCAATCTAATATCTAGTACTGGTGGGGGAGTGTCCTCTCTCACAGAGCTACCAGGAAATATAAACTATTGCAAGAAGTTTACATACACTAGGTTATCGTTTATTATATTAATGAATTAGAAACAACCCAAGGCCCCAATGAAAGTTGGGGGGGGGGGTCTGTAGAAAGTAATCTCACAGGGTGATGGGATCATAAATTTCTAACTAGGCAGGATATGGCGGGTGGTCACGCCCTGGGCACCTAACTTCTTTAGTACAAGGTTTATCTTTGCCTTTCAGAGAAGGAAAACTCTGATTCCAAAAAACCTCCTCTGCCTTGCGGCATACCTCTTCAGGGGAAAGGCTAAGGGAGTAAACCCCGACAGAAAATCCGGAGCCGGAGTCCCTAAGGCGGTTTGACGTTGTAGTCAACACCGGCAACTCCTGCAGTGCACCTGAAGCCAAGCTGTATTGACTCTGTCTTTCCCTTGGATCCTTCAGCTGCGAAGAGAGGGGGGGTCTGCTGCATGGGCAACAGCAGACCCTCCACATCACCCTGCCCAGGCTCTGTAGCTTCAGCTTCACTGGAGAGGACACTCCAGCGTCATCGCAAGATGTCGATTCAACAGGGGAGGAGACAGATACCGTGTCACTCCCGAGTCGGACTGCACAACCATTCTCGGCGGTGCAGATAGACTCTTAAGAAGCTACACCATCGTCACTCGAGACGGACGGCTGCCGACGATATCTTTGCCTTTAGCAAGCCCTCTCCACTGTTTCTGTGCAGCTAGGTTAACACACCTAGAAATGCCTCTTTGCAGAGCCTTCCAAAGCTCACCCATCCTCACAATCTTGTTTAGCTGTCATATAATCTGATCCCCACAGTGCTTTCCCTTATCTTCATTTCTTGGAAGCATCTTGCTTCCCAGGAACTGTCATCAGTTTGGCTCAAACAAATTCTGATAAAATTTTTCTACAGGTTTGGACCTTTATGTCAACAAAGTAGAAAAATTAAATCCATGACTCGCTAGAATGTCAACGACAAGATATGTTTTCGGCGGCACTGACATACCATGTTATAATATGAAGTTAAAGGGCTCTATAAAGCAGACTATGTGTCAGAATTTTTAAAAAGAACACCAAATATTTGTTTCATATATTGAAAGAAATACACCAAAATATAAGAATGCTGTTTTTCTGGCTGACAGGATTTTAAATAATTTGGACTTTTTCCTCATTCCAGCATTAAATTGTCTGCAGTGAATGTATTTCTTTTGTAAATGAAGTTATACCAATAAGACGATAGGAAGGATATATATTCTAACTGTTAAAAAGATAGTGAAAGAACACATCAATTTTCTACTAGTTCCATTTCACTCTGACAACACACATGTACCATGAAGCCTGGGGGAAAATATGGATGCTTTAAAACATGTAAAATTAAAGGAGGCAGGATAAACCATAGCTATCTCCCTCCTAGACTACTTTAGCAAATCCCAACAGGAAATTAGCTGTTTCTCCAACAGATTATGTTCCAATTATAACAAATCAATCTGCAGTATCTTTCCTCTAATCATTAAAGGTCAGGAGCCTACCTGCCTAGCTTAGGGGACCACAGGTTAGGAGTGAATGGATAATTTAGTGGTAAGAGGTTCAGCAGGTATCTACACTGAGAAGAGGGAGTTTTAACCAGTCTAGGAATGCAAAAGACCCAGGCAGAAATGGCAATCGGGGGTCGTAAAAGAATAAGACTGGAAGCCAGGGAGCCCATACAGAGGCTGTCATAATGACCTAGACAAGAAATGACCCAAAGAAAGCAGTGGCAGCAGGGAAGGTGCTGAGGGTGGGCCTTCCAGGGTGGCGAAGGCAGGAAGCTTGGGCAACCACTTCTGTTGCGTTCCTGTCGGGTCTGGTGCAGTTTGGAGCAGAAAGCAGGCATTGAGTACGAGCAGAATGAACAAGATGTCCTTAAAGGCCCTTTCTAGGACCAAGAGTCTGTGACTCTAGCCAAGAGATTATCAGCTGAAACGTGGACCAACATTGTAAACCTGCTCTAGGAAGTGACTGCAGCAGCTCTGCCATTTATGATCATTCAATACCAAGTTATTCTTGTCCCATTAGATGCGTATTTTGTATTACTACTATCCACATTTTAGTTGAAACTATCAAAATTCTATTCAAATTCAAAGTAAGCTGCAATATAAGCAACTATGTGCAACTTCAAAACCAGTGCGAAAAATTTAATTTTTAAGGTTGAAAAATTCTAGGAAGAAAGAAGAGGTGAGGAAAGAAACCTATTACCATGCATAAAAATCTTCATTTGCAGCCCACCTTTTCACATCATGACCATTATGCAGTAGATTCAAGCTCTCATCTCAAAGAAAAGAAAGAGAGGAATTAAATCAATTCTCTGGGTGGGGTCCAGGAAACACACTCATCCTGAGACTCTTCTCAGGATCACATACTGTCAATCTGAAGATCTAATTATTCTTAGAGAGAAAGAGAATATTTTCCAAGAGAACTATTATCATCCAACTGAGACTTCCGATTTTAAGATCTAACAACACCAAACCCTCAATTTATGAATGTACAAGAAGGAACTCCGCAGAACAGGGTATTAAATTAATTATAAGAACAAGGATGTGTTTTAGAGTTCCTTGCCTGATTTTTAAAATAGGGCCTATTTGCACCCCCAAAAATCTTATGCCTTTTTTTCACTGCTGAGAATGAGCATGTTCAAACCTGAGATCACTGAGTCGGTGGCCAAAAGAATAAAGGTTACCATTACATCGTTTCTTTACCCACCCCTCCCTTTGTCTGCAACGGTCACTTCACTTAGAAGAAGAGAAGGGAAGGGAAAGAAGAAAAGGAAAGGAAAGGGGTAGAAAGGAGAAGAGGGGGGAGGGGACAAGAAAGAGAAGGGGAGAGGGGGCAGGTGTCTCCCTGGCGGCACTCTTACAAGGGCACAGCTCCAAGCTGCTTGCTTGCCTCCCATCTAACAGCAGACTCACCAGGCCACTGTCCCTGGGGTCTCAGGTCTCTTCCAGGAGGGCAGCTCACCCTTCTTTTTAAAGCTCTTGGCCACCCTTTCTCTGTCCTAGCTACTCCCCAAACTCTCTCTCCTGGGTTAGTGTTTTCTTCATATATTTTCTTATGTCTGGACCAGGCCTCTTTTTCTGACTATTACTTTCTTTTCTTTATACTTTCTCGCAATCCAACCCTGCCTTTTATTAACTGCTTAACATTTGAACTTTCCTTCCCTTACTTATAATTCGAGAGACAGGGGCAACATCTTCACTGATGACAATACAATCCCCCAAACATTAATAGCAACCAGGGAAAGCCCTCAATTTCTCTGGCTTGTTGGATTATAGAAGTAGTCTGTTCTGGCACTGAATTTAATGTGTAAATTTACAGGAAGAGGAAAATTCATTTGCAGTAACTACAGAAGGTGAAAGGGGACCCAACTGTGTCTTCTGATCAATTCTATAACCATTCAATTCAAATATATTCTTCAGCTTTTAAATGCTTTATTTTCCAAATATCCTGAGTATGCATTGCTTTTATAATCAGGGTTGTTGTTGTTTTTCTGTAAATCTAATCATATTAAGATTTTTCAAAAAGTTCCTCCGCAAGAACAAAAAAAAAAAAAAATGTTTTCAGCTATTTCATATGCTTAAATTTGGCTGTGATTACAGTGACCATATAATTTATCATCCAAACCAGGACTCTTGTGAGCATAAAGGGCAATTGTACAAATAAACAAGCAGGAACAACAGTCATAAATCAGGACTGCCTCAGAAACTCAAATGTTATCATACCTGTGCATACCAGCTTTACCCCTCTTTCTAATGGGTAAATCAGAAAAGTATTTCCTGTGCTAGAAGGTGCCAATTTAAATAGCGCTCACATTTGATTTCAGCTGGTCCTTCTCAGCAATAAAGTAGGAGATCTGCTCCCTGACTGAGAGAAGACAACATGGAAGACACTTCAGGGGCAAAAGAATCAGTGCTTTTCTAACTAAATGGACACAGTATCACGAAAGAGCAGAACCTTAATTCTATATTCTATCAATTCATTACTTCCCCACACCAATTTAAAAACAAACCATAAAAGCACCCCGTGTCTTGTTTGTGCATTTCTTATTTCCATCACGGGGTGCCACCATACACCCAGGTACGTGATCCCAAGCCCTTCCTGACTTCCATTGTACTTCACCACCCACATCCAACCCAACACCAAATTGGGTCCATCTACCCCTTTACCACCTCTCAAAGCTACCTGTTCTTCATTGCCTGTCTTTCCTCCTAGATAACCCCAAAGACCCCACTTTCTTGGCCCCAGCAGGTCTACCAAACCCTTAACCCGGAAGCCTTTTCACTGTCCAGAGCCCCCGTTCCCATGTGTCAGCTTCAGTTCCCTCCCTTCCCCACCCAGGGCCCATGCAGCACCACTACAATCACTCTTGCACAAACCTCAACCATGGTCCTCTGGCAGTCACCTGGCAAAAAGACCCAGCCCTGGCTAATTCCAACAGCCCATCCTTATTCCTCACCCAGCTCCCTCTCACAATGCCTTCGTCACCGGCTGCCTGGATAGAACTTCCTTGGTTCCCATTCTATGTCAGCAACCACTCCCGACCCATCCCCTCTGCTGGCCCACCCCAGCCTCTACACCTTATTTGTACGGTACAGCCAAGCCAATACCCAGGCACGAAACATGACTGTTCACTTTTCAAAGATGATCTAACTTAAACTTGAACCACTGACTTGCCTCTTCCTCTAGAAAACCTGTGTTAAACCTGTGTTAACCTTAAGCCTTCAATATGACAGAAAATCCCGTTTCAAAATTCACTTTTACATGAAGTTGCAAAGTCAGTAGAACACCTGTCTGTGAATTAATAGGGTAAAAATCAAAAGGTGAATGCCAGTCAGGTCAACCAATGCACTAAAAGATGCCATGTTCACATCTTTCTTTTCTTACAGAGTAATGGCACAGTGAGGCAAATTCCAGGACCATGTTTTAAGGGATCCTAGAAGGGTATTCTTGCCATTAACCTCATTTCCACCATTAAGAGAAAAACACCTTGAGGTGAGTTCTCTCTAAAGGGAGGTTTTATTTTGTAAACTAACACTTTAGGTAACTTTATACACACCAAATCATAATCCTATTATCTGGAAAAATATTAGCACTGAATATAATGAATGTGTGTCATCAGCCTTATCTGACTAATATCACTTGTCCAGGTAAAACCACCTCTGTCTCAGACACTGCTGCCATAATGCAAAACACAGACATTTGGGTTCCAAACAATAAGTCATTCATTCAATCTTCCACCTTGGAATACAAGTCTGAAGTCGGGTTAAAGGCTATTTCAAACGAACACAATTTTGGAGATAAAACTAAGCTTTCAACATCCTCCAGTATAGAGTAAGCACTGGGCCAGCTGTACAACAGGCACAGCAATGCATGCTTCCTTCCTGAAGTTAAACCCACCAGGTAACTCCAGGCAGAGAGCAGGGCCAAAACCAGACAGCCACCAGGGCTCCTGAAGGCGGGCTCCCATGAAAAGCATTTCGTTTTCAAGTGCCTGAACCTTCACTGAAAACATGAGTATTAAATCTAATCCTATGCTGATTCAATACAGAAAATAACTTTAAAGTGATTCAAGAAGAAAGGAAGACAGGGAATGCTGTTACCGGAAGGGTGAAGAATGCGGGGTGCTTCGCTTCGTCTTCATATTTGCCTTCGGTTGAACTCCCAGCCTCCATGGATTTGGACGTAGTGTTCTTACCTATACCCATCATTAAGAGAAAACGGGTTGTTTGGTCGTTGGACTGGCGTGGCTGGAAGTGAAGGCTTATTCAAGCCGGGAGCCCAGGATCAGAGTTGGCTTTTCCAGTGCCTGGAGCACCTGATTCTCAGGCAGAGATGAGCCCCACAAGCACCATCTCTTAGCACCTAGAAAAAGAGAAAACAGCCAAATCACCTCAAGCACACAAATGACACAGGACACATGGTCATCATGTATTCTGCACGAAAAAGTGAGAGTACAAGTTATACTCAAACACCCAAAAACATATTACTTAACTACTTTTCAAGTCCCCACCCCTCTGCACTTACAGTCACTCCATGACTCAGAATATGGAGAGGAGGATCATATCTCACCAAAAATATCAGAATACTAAGGATTAAAAAATGTTTCTTTAACGTGTATTATGATCTATATCTTATAGCCCAGTACAATCCAATAAAACTTTCAGCAATGATGGAAATGTTCTCCCTCTGCCTTGGCCAGCCTAATTGTCACTTGCCACAGGCTACTAAGCACTTGAGATGTGGCTAGTGTAAGAAAGAAAATGAATTTTTAATTGTGTCTAATTTTACTGTCAATTTCAATAGTCACTTGTGACTAATGGCAACCATCCTACACAGTGAAGTTATAGTTAATTTACCATGAGTGGCTGGATATTAAGATTCTAAATTCCTTAAAGGTGCCCAATTAAAGGCAGGAGAAGGCACTCAAATCATTAAAGAGATACAACCAATTTAGGATTGAGTGGCCACACAGAATTCCAGGTAGGTAGCAAGACGAACTTTAAAAAGACTAGAATGCCACCAAAAAAAAAAAAAGAGCCACAACATTCAATATTGATTAGATAACAATATAAACATAAAAAAGAAATCCAACTGCCACCCCCTGAAGGAGGGAAGGTAAAATACTGAGAGATTAGGGGGTAAAGAAGGAGGGGGAAGGAGAGCAACACCACTAGATCCAAGATGGACCTGGTATGCTCAGAGAACCTCAGAGAATCCGATATTATTTAACAAGGAAGAATGCAATGCTCCAAGCTAAGAGAAAACCTAAACAAAAGTCAAAAGCAGGAAATTACTGGGAGATGTCTATGCTGCCAAGTTTTGGTGAAGAAAATTAAAACCTCAATTTCAAACAAAGAAGTATGACTGGGATAATAAAAGAGATCCACCCAATGATTAACAAGCATTGGAGAATTTGGCTTCAAGAATAAAAGGCACAAAGGATGCCTACAAGGGTTGGCACACATACAGAAGAACGTGCCTAGGTGTGCCTAAATTTTTATGGAGGGAAAAATACAGCACAGCAGGTAGGGGTGAGAAAGGACAGAGAACATTCATTGGCACTCTGATTAGAATGATGTCAAATCTTATCACCAATTATTTCTCACTGAGAATGAATAAACCTGGCCAAGCTGTCCAGCAAATGTAAAGACACGCCTAAAAGAAGGTTAGAAATATATAAGTAGGAAGCCTCCTCCTGTTCAAGACATTCTGCTAAGGACATTTTTCATTTGACAAATAGTTTGGATGAACCAGGAGAATTTGAAATACAAACAAATAAGAGAAAGAATTATACAAAATTCAAGAGTTCAATAGTTAGAGGGTAAAAAGAAAAAATAAAATAGTTACCAGAACATAAGATCTGCCTCAATGCAACAGAGCAGCTGGGTGCACACATCTATTTTTTCTGAGCTGGCTCTTTTGGTGTAAAATGTTCATGCACACTTTGCATTCTTGATCATATCATATCCATGTCAGTTTAAAGTAGTGGCTCTCAACCAGGAGTGATTTCTCCCTCTAGGAGACATTTGGCAATGTCTGGAGACACTCTCTTCATCACAACGGGGGGTGAATGAATGACATCTAACAGGTAGCACCCAGGGGTGCGGCTAAACATCCTACACTGCACAGGACAGATTCCACAATAAAGAATTATCTGCCCAAAATATTAACAGTTCTAAGACTGAAAAAGACCGGTTTAAAGATATTTCCATCCCGGTGATTTCTGTAATGGCTGCTTCACGGAAGACGCTGTCACAGAGAACCTTTTGGTTTCAGATTCAGAGCTCCAGGAAGGAGGTATTTCAAGTCAGATAAAATTACACATGTATTATTTCTCTGAAACCTTGAGTGCTCAAGATCCAGCCACCTCAAGGTCCCATCATCACGACCTCAGTTTCAACACAATTGTTCTTACTCCTCATTTCATTGCTTTTGGTGTTATCTACTGAAGCAGTAGAAGCCAGAGATTCAGTCGCTCTCCTTAGGTCTGGTTCTCTGCATTACAGGCATTCGTGCTTGTTTGGGGGTATATGCACAAAAGAGAAATGGGCAGGTGTGACTTTGAAGGGCCTCCTGAATCAAACATAGCCCTGAAAATATTTGTGCTATTGAAGTTAAAAACTGAGCTTTGATGTCTGAAAGTTTCCAAGAAACATAAATAGGATAATTTTATATTCTTAGTTGTTTCCCTATAATTGGGAATAAAGTGATGTATGAGGTCTGTCCAGAAAAAGTTCAGCCATTGTTAATGAGAATGGTTTGTGCAACGTCGATGTAACCTGGCAGCCAAGGGAGAGTGGACTGGACTGTGAATGTGTGAACAATGGTGACTTCACTGTACTAGTCGGTAGGGGCGGCAGACACCGTTGAGTGAGCATGTGTACTGTGTGGCCTTTGCATTCAAAACCACTGAGCCAGTAGAGCAAAAAGTCTGCATCAAATTTTGCGTTAAGCTTGAACATTCCTCCACAGAAACTATTCAGATGATTCAGAAGGTTTTGGGGGACAATGCAATGAGTATAGTGCAAATAAAAGTGTGGCACAAATGCTTCAAAGACGGTCAAGAAGCCATTGAAAGTTATCCATGTTCTGGAAGGTCTGCAACAAACAGAACACCTGAGAATGGTGAATGTGTACAGGTTGTAATCAACAAAGATCAGCAACTGACAGTGTGAGAAGTAGAAGCTGATCTGGGGATTCCAAAAACTACTGTGTCTGAGATTTTTGAGTCAGGATCTTGGCATGAAATGTGTTGTGGCAAAATTTGTTCCACAGCTTCTGCCACTAGAGCAGAAGGCACATTGTGATGCAGTTGTTAATGACTTGATTCAAACCCTTACCAGTGAACCAGATTTCCTCAAGGCATAACTGGAGTTGAATTGTGGATCTATGGCTACGATCCGGAAATGAAGGCCCAGTCATCCCAAAGGAAGTCGCCTGGTTCTCCATGCCCGAAGAAGGTACAGCAAAGTCGCAGCAAGATGGAGACCATGTTACCTGTGTTTTTTGATTGGGAAGGTGTTGTCCATCATGAATACGCCCCTCCAGGCCAAACAATTAATAAGGAGTACTACCTCCATGTTCTTCGTCAGCTGAGATATGTAATATGATGGAAACGGCCGCAGCTATGGGCACCTGGTGCAGCTTCATCACTATAACGCGCCCACTCATGCATCGTGGGCAGAGTTTTTAGGCGAAACATCAGATCAGCCAGGTGACTCAGCCCCCCTATAGCCCAGATTTGGCCCCCTATGGCTTCTAGTTTTTCCCAATACTAAAATCACCTTTGAAAGTGAAGAGCTTTCAGACCATGGATGAGATTCAGAAAAATACAACAGGGCAAACTGATGGCAACTGGGAGAACTGTTTGAGGTCCCAAGGTGCCTACTTTGAAGGGGACTGAGGTATCATTGTCCTGTGTACAGTGTTTCTTGTATCTTCTTCAATAAGTTCTCTATTTACCATAGTGCATGGCTGGATACTTTCTGGACAGACCTTTCGTATATGTTAAATGGAAAAATGTGGGGTTATTTTTCATAACAGGTAACATACTGAAAATGCATTCTATAATTTGTATTTACTACTTAGAAAGAGGGTCGAAGAAGTGAGTTGGCTAAAACTTGCATGAGTAACATTTCATACTATAAAAACTGGCAAAGCACATGAAATTGGAAGAAGATAACTTGTCCAGAATTCTTGGAGGTCACCACTATTCACTCATAATCACTATCTTCTGCATCACTGAAGAGTCCTTCCTCCATATTTTTATTAGATTTTTGTTTTGTTATTGCTCAAGTTAATACTGTACACTTAGATATCAAATACAGCCAGTCAAAACATAAAACTTTTCTCTCTTTGGTGGGACAAGATGTTAAAAAATGTATTTAATGTACCTAATACTGAAAAGGAGAAGACAATGTAAAGAAAACAAACTTTATATTGACATTGGAATGGAGGAGAGATTTAATGTTTAACACATTAACTGCCATGTGAGTTATATTTAACTCACCCTAGTTTTCAGCCCGGAGCCATGTGACATGAACACAACTCACACATCACTTTACCTTGGGCGTCTCCTGGTGCACAGGCAACTCACATTACCATGCTATAAACTACATATTAGGTGAAAAGTGGCCTCATGGATAAAACCCTGCAGATGGTTCATGAAAATCTTACTGATGGTGTTATTATTAAATTAATACTGGCAATTAAAAAACGTGGATCATATGAATAGAAGTTACTTATTTTCTATTTATTTTAACCTTTGAATTACACTAAATCTGACATGTAAACAAAAATATTTCCTTTATGAACTGTTTCCAAGTTTTCCCACTACTTTTTTTATCAAATCACAAAGAAATATTTTGTTTTCAATGTTTTTATTCTATCTTTGTAATAAAACATCATGGCTCCGAGGAAAACTTTTTTTTTCTAGTGTGGCAGTCAATGTATTAAAAAAAGCCTTTATATTAACTGAGTAACACCACCGTGGAGAGAAATAACTATTAAATAAAAACCCCTTATGTTATTAAAAAAAAAAAAGATATTTCCCTCCTCCCCAAAAATAGCATCCCAAATGTGGGTCCTTAGCACAAGACCATGTCCCCCAAGGGAAACACACGCCAGTTTGAAAAGCGGAGACCTGCATATCACCAAATAGAGCAAAGCCCATAAAGGAACAAGTCTATGGGACTTACTGTAGTTTAGTGATTTTTTAAATAATTTTCCTTTTTCAAGAACAGAGATAAGTGGATCATTATATTTTTCCTTATCTTTTCTGCTGTTCGTAGGGTGATATGAAGACCCACTTTACTGTGCAGTTTTCAATACATAATGAATAAAAGAGGGATTTTCTATATTCAAAGGGGAAGTTATAAACATCACTTAGAAAACCATAAAGGCTCTATTTGTAGCCCTGACAGAGATGGTGTATGTTTACTTAGAATTAACCTTTTTCCTATATTTTTAATTAAAGTGTTTCACAACAATTTTAAAAAACAATCTACATCTTGATCTAGCCACTGTCACCCAAAACCTCACCAGATCTGGAGGAGGAAAAAAAATACAGCATGACAATGAGCATACCTAAAAGATCGACCAGAAGCAGCCCCGACAGAACTTTACCTTGATAGCCAGGAGCTCGTTTTCCAAAAGTTATGACAGGCAGAAAAGATGGTGCAATACTGCTGGATTTTCACAAGACCACATGCCATGCAAGTCACAGTCAGAGACAGCAACAAGCTCTTTGAGCCACGCAGCCCTATCGCCTCTCACATGCCAGCAGAGTCTCCCAACCCACACCTACTCATGCTAACTTGAGTGGAATGAGGACTTTTTAATGTAGAATACACTCACTCTCCCTGGTTCCTTTTATCCTCATATTTGTTTCAGACATGGACATCCCTCCCCATTGTCCCGATCACCAGGTACAAAGGGCGACAAGTTCCAGCGTGACAAGACCACTTTTCACCAAGCAGTCTTGCACATTTTTCTCTACCAGGTGTTTAACTAACAAACCTCACAAGCCCTACTGGAGGGACCCCCCCCCCGCTCCCTTTGTCCATCTCTTACACAGCAGCACCCAAAGAGTGTCCTGAAAACCCAAATGTGCACAAGAGGGACGGGAACCCAAGAAAGTGCAGGGCAGGACTCTCCGAGAAGGGCTCACGGACGAGGGCTGCGAAGCCTGGGAAGGATGGACACACTCGGGGACAACAAATAGAGGGAAGAAGGGGAGAAGACAGTGAACAGTGAACAAATTTGGAAGTCCCAAAATGATAAGAGCATTCCACAGCCAAGAACTCAGAAGTGATGAAGACAGCCTCAAGGGCAGAAACCACCCACTCACTAGAGATCAGAGTGTTTTGTTCAGGCTGAACTTTTGTGTGGGAAATGCCAAGGCTCAGAGGCAAGCACAGCAAAGATAAGGAAGGAGGGGAGGGGAATTTAGGGTATGTGTTAAATTTGTGTTAAAACAAAAGGCAAGGTCCCCCAGGGAGTCTGACACAGGAGGCAAATCACTCACAGTACCCCATCACTCACTTCTTACTCTCTGGGAAAGAAAAATAAGCAAGGCCACTGCTATCTGGGCCTTAACCTCAAGGCAAAGAGGAAGGGAAGGGCTAAGGGATGAAAGGTCAGGTTCACCACCAATAAAAATGATAAGGACAAGAGAGTAACAACAGTTTTCCAGCTAGGCACCTATGTGTGCCAAGCTCATCTCTTCCGTCTCGTTATGCAAATAGATTATTTCTCCCTAGTAAGCACAGTATTGCTTTATTTGCACACTAACTCTACAAAAGTGGAAGCTGAGTTCAGAGAAATTAAGTAACTTGCCAAAGGATGCAGAGCTGTAAGCAGTGGAAAATTTTCACTTTAATCAGTATTCCCGTCCTAACAATTTATACAAACAGTATATAAAATTATGCTCAATTTCCAGTCAACCTTCTCAGAGGAGTACAACCCAGGCCAGCTGGCCTGTAAGCACTGTCTCTGCCTGACCTGCTGTGCGGCTGGTTCCTGCCCTCCTTGTGATTCTTAAGGGAGCGCTGACGGGCAAGGACTGCTAAAGCCCACCCTCCTCAGACCAAGAGCTACCAAATCTGTGCAGTCTGGTCATTCCACAGCACCAGCCATCATCTCATCAGCAGAACAATAGTCTCTTGTCATTTTCTTGTTCCATCTTGATGAATCTACCACTTGCCCATAATACAGCACAACCATGCTATAGAAACTATCATGCCCTTTGATGGTATCCCAGTTCACCTGAGAATAGACACCCAAATTCCTAAGCAGGGCTACAGGGTCACTGTGTGAAGCTTGGCCGTACTATGCTGTCATTTCTCTTTCAGGCCCTGAAGGTACTGGGTCCTCTTCTAGCCCTCAGGCTCTTGCACATGCAGTCCCTCCAAAATAAGTAGCCTTTCCCTTGGGGTAACTCCCAACAGTGCTCCCTCTGATTACACCTCATTGCGGTTTCTGGGAACCATGAAGATGGTTATAATAGGGCAAGAAAATGTCTGCCGGCCCAGCCAGACAGCTACAGAACAAGAGGCAGTACTCACAGACTATATCCCCAGATCCCAATGCCAAACTTGACGCCTATGTTAACGGCTCCCCAAAATTTGTGGGATGAATAAATGATGCTTAAAAAATAAAGGTATCTGTATAATGTAACAGTCATTCTTGCTTAATATGCTTACTAGCTTGGGAAAGAAAATTAACAGCCAACATCAACCATATCTGTGATACAAGAGGTGCATTAATGTCAGGAACAAGGCAGGGTGCCGACGTTGCTGCTATCATTCAACTCACAGGTGAGGGAAGTGTTTGAAAGGAAAAGACCAAATTATAACCACATCAAGAGACAGGAAAATCTGAGAGAATCTATACATAAATGGCTAGGTAGAAAACAGATGAACAAACCTTCTTTGGTATTGATAGAAACATTTCCTAGATGCCAGAAATAAGCATCCAGGTCAGATGGCAAACTACTGCCTAGCCTGGTCTTGTATGGCCCCCAGATAGGAACAGCTTTTACATTTTAAAGGGCTTATAAACAACAAGGAAGAACAAAGTGAGAGAGGCCAACTGGCCCACAAAACCTAAGATATTTACAGAAAAAGTAAAAGGATGAAGGAATTCTGTTTAAAATGGCAATAATAGCTAAATACATAATACATTTAACAAAAAAATGCACACAACCTTTATGAATAAAACTACAAACTATTACTAAGAGTCATAAAAAAGGTTTTTATATCAGAGAAACTGACTATATTCTTGAATAAGAAATCTGTAACTGTATACATTTTCCCATAAACACAATGTATATAAGTTTAATGAAAGTCAATTCATGTCCCTGAAGAGGAGGAAAAGGACTTGCTGAATTCCTGTGGGAGAATAAGCAAGAGTAGCCACAACTATATGAAAAAAGAAAAGGAATAGAGCTATCAGGTAGGGACGCTAACATAAAGTTATAATAAACAGGAGAGTTCAAAATAGGCACAACAATAAAAAAATCAGAAAATCCACAAACCAACGAATATATGATATGGAAGATACTTCATTCAAATTGTAAGACAAAGCAATGACTTTTCAATACAACATGCCAAGACAACCAGCTCACTATTAAGTAATAAAATCCATAAAAAGTAATACTAAGGTTAAAAAAATAATACTAATACAGCCACTAAATGATTATATAATGTTAGGGTGGAAGACTCCTTTCTTAGCATATCATTAAAAATGAAAAAGACCAGAGGCTAATATTTTGTAATATAAAACTTTTTTTTAGATTTTGGTATGAAAAAAAACAGCCACACAAAGTCAAGAGACAAAATATATTATACATACATAAGACAATGCTTGATATCTTTACTATTTCAAGAGTTCTTACAAATCAATAAACAGAAAACAAAAATTCTTAATATAAAAATGGGTAAAACAAAAGCTTCTAATCATCAATCCCCCCCCAAACCAAGTACAAATGACAATATAAATGTTTGTTCCTTGTTTTAAATCAAATAAAAGTATATTGAAGTGAGGTATCTTTTTGTTTTAACCTGTGTCGATTATTTTTAATACCCTGATTTATAAGGTGGTAGAGAAACAGACACATTCCTAATGAAAAATAAATTTGCTAATGGGAAGGCAAATTGGTTATATGTATCAAAAATATTATAAACAGTCATATTCACTCCTAATATTTGTCCTGAAGAAATGCTACTTCTAGGTATTCCAAGGTAACAATTAGGACACATAAAAATTTAGCTATAAAATTATACATGTTGCCCTACTGAGTGTGGCTCAGTAGGCTGGAGCACTATCCCATAGACAGAAATGTCATGGATTCAATTCCTGGTCAGAACACATACCTAGGTTGCGGGTTTGAGCCCCAGTTGGGGCACATACAAGAAATCAACCAATCAATGTTTCTCTCTCTCTCTCTCTCTCTCTCTCTCTCTCTCTCTCTCTCTCTCTCTCTCTCTCTCTCTCTCTCTCTCTCTCTCTCTTTCTCTCTCTCTCTCTCAAGCAATGGGAAAAAATGTCCTCAGGTGAAGATTTAAAAATTATGCATGTCAACATTATTAATAAGACCAAAAATCAGGGAAAAAAATCTAATGTCCAGTGCTAGGAAACTGAATAGTAAAATTGTGGTGTTTTTACAAAGGAGTACCATTAAAAAGATGGCACAGAAATAACTACTGACATAGAAAGATGTTCACCTTATATTATATAAGAAAATAGGTTAAAAATAGTATGTACAAAATTATATTAAGTGAAATAAGCCAGTCATAGGAGGACAAATGTTACACAAAGTATCTAAAATAATCCAACTCATAGAAGCAGAGAATAGAATGGTGGTTGCCAAGGGCTGGGGATGGAGGGGGAAATGGGGAGTTGCTACTCAATGGGTATAAAGTTTATTACGCAAGATGAGTTCTAGAGATCTGCTGTACAGCATTGTGCTTACAGCTAACTTTACTGTATTGTACATTTAAAAATTTGTTAAGAGGGTAGATCTCAGATTAAATGTTCTTACCGTAATAATAAAAGATATCAATTTTTAAAGGCAATGAAAAGAATTAAAGGCAATTTTTTTCAATATTTTATTTATTTATTTATTTTTAGACAGAAGGGAAAGGAAAGAGAAAAGAAAGGGAGAGAAACATCAATGTGAGAAACATTGATCAGTTGCTTCTCCTACGAAACCACAACCCAGGCACGTGCCCCGACTGGGAATCAAACGAGCGAAGCTTCACTTTGCAGAATGACATCCAACCAACTGAGCCACACCACTCAGGGCCGAATTAAAGGCGATTTATACAATGAAAAAAATAGTATGTGCAGCAGTAACCCCCTCTGTATGTGAAAACTGGGTGCGTGCACACATGCACACACACCCCAAAATATTAACTAAAAAAGGTGAACGGTGGGATGGCAAAGGACTTTTCTTCATTTTACTCCTCTGTATTTTCTAAAATTATTACTGAACAATGAAAGATATGCCCACTTTCTTCCCCAAGAACCTAATGATGCCCATATCAACACTCCGGTTCCTCCCCACCATTCAGAATAAAAAAATAGAGGAGTGGTTGGCTCCCTTTAACAAGATAAGAAACACAAAGCAGCTCAGTTTCTGTTGTGAGGTCAGGACACAGCTGTACAGTTACAAGGCAGTGTAGAATAAAGTTCTCATGGCTAAAGTTGTAAAATAACTTCCACTGTTGAAAACAAATGGAGAAAAGTCAAGGTTTTGTAAGTTAAACTTAGCAGGTAAAGAAGGGAACTGACAATAAAGGAGGTGTACCAATAACCAAGGCTGCCCTGCCCTGAGGAACTGGCCCTCAACTTTGCTTCCATGTTGAAAGCACCTATGAACTTTTTAAGAAGACCACTGCTTGGGTCCCCACCCATATCATCTGACAGAATAGGTCTCTGTTGCCTGAGCATCTAAATGTTTCAAAACTCTCCTGCAGCCATGGTTAAAATAGCACTACCTTAGAGGGCTGGCTGGTGTGGCTCAGTGGATTGAGTGCTGGCCTGCAAATCAAAGGGTCACTGGTTCGAGTCCCAGTCAAGGCACATGCCTGGGTTGCAGGCCAGGTCCCCAGTTGGGGGCACACAAGAGGCAATCACACATTGATCTTTTTCTCTCTCCCTTTCCCTCTCTCTAAAAATAAATAAAATCTTTTAAAAGAAATCACTACCTTAGAGCAAGCAGGAAATCACTACAGTCTTAAAAAAAAAAAAAAAGAAAAGGAAGTGAACCTCACAATAAATGTAAGCCTGGCCGTGTAAAAAACAGCAATTTGGGAAATTTTGCTATAAGTAGAAAAGTAAAATATTCCAGACCTTTAACAAACTTTCAATTCCCTAAACTAAACCACCAGCTCTCCAGTCACCAATAGTCATACACGAATTCAGAATTACAGCTTTTAATTAATACTTATTACATCAGCTATTCAGCCAGTGATCGTTTCTCTTGCACCTAATTTTTTCAATCTGACCATTTGTTCTCTGTCCAGAAATGTGTCATCTCCCTCATGACGGCTGACCATAGCTACCTGATTTGGAAGTATGATGGGCCTATTTAAAGAGGAATTATGGGCTGAGCAGCTCCTGAAGTCAAATACCAAGACCTCCTGTATTTCTTGGAAGCATAATCCAATCCTAAGAAAACATGCCCTCCCGTCATGAGCACCAAGTAGTTCCTAGTCCAAAGCACTCAGCAGCTGAATGCATCACTAAGAGTCCCCCCAAAGGGTAGAGTCCCCCTGTGTACAGTTCATCTTTATATTCTTAGCACAGAATAAATATTAATAAGATACATTTACCCCAAATAGGTGGCATTAAGTGAATGATTATTACATAGAAAACATTAATGCAAATTTTGCAAGAGTAAGAAAGAAGACTAGAGACCATAAAAATCAGTGGTTCATATGCCTAAGACTCACTTAGGAAGCTTATTCAAAATGTAGATGTCTCCCACAATATTTGCAGCTGTATGTTCAAAGTGATCTTTATTATGACAGCCCAACACTCAAAATATCCAAAGGTTCATCAACAAGTGAATGGATACACAAACCATGATGGGTCCACATGAAAAACACGTAACAGTTAAAAAGAAGGAACTACTGATATACGTAACAACATGGAGGAATCACACAGATCTTATGTTGAAAAAAGCCAGTCACAAGGCCTGATTCCTTCAGCTACAGACAGGAAGCAGAGCAGTGGTGACCTAGGGCAAGAATGGAGGGAGGGAGGGTCTCCAAAGGCAGAGAAAGAATCTTTAGAGTGACAGAAATGTTCTGTATCATGGCTGTAATTCTGATGGCTCCATTTGTGTATATATACCCATGTACTGTATGTAAAATATATTTTAATAAAGTCAATTTTTGAAGGAAAAAAAAATTTTAAACATGTCTTCCCCCCACCCCCCAGTCTACATTGAAACCCAGGAACCTACATGCACAAATGTTCTGGTGCTAGTGGTCCTCAGATCAACCACACCTTTGGATGGGTATCCTGGGGTAGGATACAGATACTGTATTTTCTCCCCTTGCATAAACCTACTAAGACAGATGAGAGTATGACTAAGAAGGAAGACTTTAGAATAAAGAAACTCAAAACATCTACTTGCCTGGAGTGGCCAGGTTCAATGATTAAGCACATTTTAAAAGCCAATTTGTGGCTCTCTGCTTACATCCATCATTAGGGGATTATAGCTGAACTGTGGTTGCTCCATTAAATTCTGTTCAATGCTAACATTTGACCTAACCACTTTCAACCCATGCCAAAAAAGACTATTAGAACAAATATCCCTTATTTGTATAGGATGTACTTCCTTTAAATGTACTTACTTAAATGGTTGCCTAATATTGGGTTGGCCAAAAAGTTCATTTAGTTTTTTTTCTGTGTGATGTCTCTAGAAGTGCTTAGTTGTCTTTAACTTCATTCAAAACAATTTGTTAGACTGTATTTTGTGACAGCTGTCATTATCAAAGTGCATTTAAAAATAACATCAATATTGGTAAATTTTCGTGCAGCCATTTTAATATTGAAGATGGAAGAAGATAAGCAACATTTTTAGCGTACTATGCTTTATTATCTCAAGAAAGGTAGAAATGCAACTGAAATGCAAGAAGATTTGTGCAGTGTATAGAGAAGGTGCCGTGACTGATCAAACATGTCAAAAGTGGTTTGAGAAGTGTCTTGGTACTATTGACATTTTGGCCAAATAATTCTTTGCTGTGGGGCTGTCTTATGCATTGGAAGATGTTTAGCAGCACCCCTGGCCTCTACCTACTAGAAGCCAATAGCAGGAGATAGTGGACATACTCAAAATATCTAAATCAATCAAGTTACTGGTGAAAATGCAAAATGTCTTTTATTTTACAGAAAAAAACATTTGGACTTTTTGGCTAACCCAATACAGTGGGTCCTGTTTTAGGAAGTTTACACTTCTGACCCTGATCCTAGCTTCTATCATTATTCCATTTAAGCAGCAATGAATGAACTTGTAAAGCTTGGTTATTGTTTGATCTTGTGATGGTGGTTATGCTCATGGGTATAACTGGAAAAAAAAAATCCTCCTACAGCCTTTTTCAAAACACTCCCAAGAACTTGTCCTTGTTTCCAAACTGCAGGCCACTAGCACTAGTGGGCCATAAAATCAACTTAGTGGATCTCAACCAGTTTTAAAAATGATGAAATTTAACAAAACAAAAACCTTCAGAACACATCTCACATGGGTAACCCAGTTTCAAGGTAAAATGCTTTGCACTATGGTTCAGTCAAATAAAGCATAAAAGTCACCTGGAACTAATGTTCTGCCCAATGTTCTGAGCTTAAACTAACATACCCATAAAAATAATTTTCCAAATTTGTCCTGGCCAGTGTAGCTCAGTTAATTGAATTCCTGTTTAGGGCACATAGCCAGGTTGCAGTTGCAACCAATGTTTCTCTATCTTTCCCTTCCTCTCTCTCTAAAAGCAATGAAAAAATATTATCAGGTGAGGAATTTATTATCATTGCAGTAGTCCCTCTCTATATCGTGGTTCACTTATCGTGGTCTCACTGTATCGCGTGATTTTTTAAAATATTATATTTAATTATTGCAGATTTTTCACTATATTGCTGGATTTTGCGGTACTGTATACGTATGTTGTTAAAGTTACGTAGGTTTAAGAGTGTAGAATATGTTTAAGAACATAAGTAGTGTTTATAAAGTGTGGAAAAGGTTAATAAGGGACTGGGAACAGTTTATAAGTGTATGAGGAGGGTTTATAAAGCCTTATATAAGTACTAAAATAAGTGTAAGGTTCCTACTTTGCGGATTTTCACCTATTGCGGGGGGGTGGGTCTAGAACGTAATACCCACGATAAGTGAGGGAACACTGTATTATTTGCCCAAGCAGTAAAGGGTAACTGACACTAACAACAAAATAAATATACTATCCCCTCTCCACAACAATGGAATGAGTACCCAAAATCATGGTCTCAAAGCGGCTTCTTTAAAATCTATGGAGTCCTGCCCTGGTCAGGTGGGTCAGCTGGTTGCAGTGTCATCCCCATACAGCAAAAAGGTTAAGGGTTCGATCCCCACTCAGGCCACCTACTGGAGGCAACTGACTGCTGTTTCTCTCCCACATAGATGTTTCTCTCTCTCTCACCCTTCTTCTCTCTCTAAAATCAATAAAGCATATCCTCAGGTAAGGATTAAGAAATAAAATAAAATTTTCCGAGCCCCATCTCAAAGACTGCAATCAATAAAAGCTCCTTTGTACGCCATACACTTTGTCAGCCTTCTGTCCCCATCTTGGTTTGTGGACTTATTCTCTTAAGGGGAAGAAAATTAAAAAATAAAAGCCAGATAAACCTGGATTTCGGAAGCGGAACCTAGGATTGGGAACAAGGTTCCATCTCAGAAAGCACACTCCCTGAGAACCCGGGAGGAACAGTCACACCCCCAGGGACCACCCGACTTGGAAGTATGATGCACCTATTTAAAGAGGAATTAAGAGCTGAGCTGCTCCTGAAGTTGAATGCCAAGACCTTTTGTGTTTCTTGGAAGCACAACAGCTGAATGAATTAATCACTATGAGTCCTACACCAAAGGGTAAAGACCCCTGTGTACAATTCATCTTTATATCCCCAGCTCTTAGCACAGAATAAACGCTCGGTGAATGTTAATGATACATATTTATCCCAAATGAATATATCACAGAAGACATTAATGCAAATAATACAAGAAGAATTGGTGGTTCATGTGCCTAAGACTCTTCCCATAGCACCAACCCTGCTCTGATGGTGGAAGAAAACGGTCCCTGGGCAAATAAAATAGTACTGATTTACTTAAGAATCACCTAAAAATGGAGTCAGGGACCTCAACCATGGGCTGGAGAGGACACGAAGTTGCCGAACAGTCGCGGCAAATATTCCTAGACCATCGGTGGGGTGAAGTTAAGTGAGGAGGATGATTCCTAATTAAAAACAAATATTTATGGTGCATAAAATAAAATGCACAAGTGATAAAACAAATGTTAAAGAATACACCCTGCGTACAGAAGACTCCTTCAGTCTCTTCTAGAGACTTGATCCTAAAAGCCCTTGGTACAGAATAAGCTCTACTCCCAAACTAAACTCTAAATTCTTGGGGCGGGGGGGGGGGGGGGGAGCACTTAAATCCAACCCAAAAGGCCTTTTACTGGTATCGGTTTACACACAGGCTGAGTAATGAAAAGCAATGGCCAATCTATGTAAACAAGAAGCCTCTTCAACTGCTCGGTTAGGAAAAAGATAGTCAAGTGGACAGTAAAATGTCAAAGCAGATGACATCTTATTGGTTTGGCAGTTTTAAAATACAAAGTTACCCGTGATCTTTTGTTTTTCTGACCTAGTGCTGTAGGTATGAGATGCTGAGGTTGGTATCATCCAGCAAAAATCTCTTCACCAAACTTTACTTAAATAAAATTATGACAATACCTAAGACTCATCACCCTCACTGTGCCTCTCTTGCCCTAGGTACCATCCACTGGGACCACACTGATCTGCCATTCCTGGGTCTTAGCTCAAGAAGGCTCCTCCTCCAAGAAGCATTCCTGGGTTAGGTGCCATTCTTCCATGTTTCCATGGCACACGGCTTCTTCGTCCAGCTCCCCAATCAGGCCAGGAGAGAATAGGAAAGGAGCAGTGTCCATCACGGTAAAGGCATTCAAATATTTGGAGAAAAGCTGAACACTTTTCCGTGAACCAATTAGTCATATAATATCTGAAACAAAACCTAACCCCTAGTAGTCCTCCAGGTTTATTAAAGGAAATCGTGTGACTGAGACAAGAGAGGGGAGAGGGAGAAGTAGTGAAGAAAGGGTATAGCCAGCAGGTCAGAATTAAAATATAAATGTATATTTGAGAAAACTCAAGCAGAATCAAGCTGGGTTTTACTGAATGTATTTCTACTGTGTGTAACTTAACATACCACTTTTTGTGCAAATGATGTTTTTTCATTTAAACACTATTTTTAATGTATTGATCAGCCATTACAGGGGCTAGTGCAAAGCTCACTTTATGTGGAATTCTAATGACAACATAAAAACGTGCAGAATTGACTGCCTATCATATTCAAGCTAGAAACATGATCTCACGTAACGCTTATGAAAATTCTGGGAAGGGCAGTTATTATCTCCACAGTTTAGAAAGCTGAGGCACAGAAAGGCTGATTTACCCTTGGACAACGCCAAGGACAAGTGACAAACACAGCAATCATTTGGAGAGCATGAAAACTGCTCCTGTTCCTTTATAAACCGGCAGAACAAGGCTCTGAAGATGAGCAACCAAAAGAGGCCTGAGAGGTCATGTCTAAAGGTAATTCTGGAGGAAGCCAAAGAAAATCCCCATTTACTGTCAGGGAATGGAAAGAAATAAGATTTCTCCTCTTCCACATCTCCAAATGACCCTTGATACTTGATGCTTCCCCCACTTCCCAGTTCAAGGACAGCTTGTATGCTAAGGTGACTTCCAGGGAGTGGCTCTGCCCTGCTAACCCTCTGCTCCCCCTCTCTGCATTGCCTCGGCTCCATCCTCCCAACAGCACAGATGATGGCTCCTTGGTCACCTCCAGCTACTGTTGCCACTGCTGCCCATGTGCTGGGAGAATCATTTCAAATAATTGTTCATTGCACACCTCAAGTTCAATGTACTATCAGCCCTCTCCTTGAATTATTCTTCAGACCATATTGCTCCTCTTCAGCATGCTCTCATCCTTTCCTCTGCCCCAAGTGCCAGAGCCAAATTTCCTTGTCACCTGCAGAGAGAGGTCTAGCTCCACATTTCCCTTATTTCCCTAACTACCCAATACACCTGCTCAGTTTTGCTGGACTTTGGCACATTTACGTAGTTCTTCAACCACCTGCCATCTTCCTCTCATCTGGAAGAAATACCATTTGCAAATCTGTGCTATTTCATTTTCCTCCCCACCCCAACCCCACTGCCCCCTAGTTCCATCTCCTCCTTGCAGACTCTCCCAAGATAAGGAAAAGGGCATACTGAAATTTCACCTACCCTGCTGGATTACCTGATGGTTGAAGAGTGTGTTTGCCTAAAATGCACTGCAATTCCTGGGGCTGCAACACTGTAAACATTCTCCAGATAACACCAAATACACAGTGATCAAAATAAATTTTCCCTGACCTTCAATAAACTTCCCACACCTGTATATTATACATATTTTCTGCAAAGAAACACGTTCCTCTTGATTAATACATATATTACATATATAAACTTATATATCCATTCAATACAGAAACTGCAATCACTTAAGAGTCCTGTGTCACAGATGTACTGCTTTCTTTGTTGGCTGACATTGACATTTTTATAACCCCAAAACCTGAAAAGGATTAAAAATAGATGTGTTCAGCTATAAAAGACTCCAGACTCTCCATCAAGTTGGTTTAATCTATGTTGCTTTTTCTCCAACCTGTAAAATCCTGCACAGAACAAAACTTAAACAAGCACACAGAACACTGGAAGTCCCAGGAGTGAACCTCGCTCAGAGAACAAGGTAAATGAGCACATGAAAACCACTGAATTTCACATTTTTAATTGTTGTAAATCAGGCATTTATTATCACTCTTTCTCCAATAGTTAATGAAGGACACTGCTTTCTAAGAGGTGCATAAATGTTAATGTTCTATTATTAATATTTAAATAATGACTGATGGCACCAAGAAAGGCTTTGGAGATTTTCTGGTAACCCAGCTGGGCAAACTTAAGCCACAGGCTCCTTACCCACCTTGCAGACACACACACATACAGTCATATATTTGCAGAAAACCAGACACATGGTCTCAGAGAAGAGCACACATTGTCACAGATGCATACACAGAAAGAGACACAAAAACACCAATTCCCCAGAGCAGAGCTTATGTACCAAGAAATGGTCTTACCTGCAGATTGAACACATACCCTATCCACAAAAATATTCTTTCATCAGCACCTCACCCACTAATCTTGTGCTGGCGTCTGTGCGAGGCTGGGATCTCTCTAATGTTCAGCAAGAGACACTTCAGGTGCCGAAGGAATTTCAGCTTTTATAACCCACAGGCTTGCCAAAATTGTATAACCACACCACCTAGTCAGAAACGCTGTTTGTATTACACAACAGCCACCACCCGGTTACAAACGGTTACTGCATGCATCTGGCACGGCTGCTCACTGTGTGTACATCTCCACGGGGCAGACTGGATATTCTACTGTGGAAACCAAACAGCTGCTGGGATTACATTTCTCAAACCCACACAAATAAGGGAAATTAAAACTTATCTTTCCAAATCCTTCTGTTCAGACAAATAAATCCACCCACACAGTGAAAAGGGGGATTAATTTTACTCACTGGTAATTTTTCATTTCCCCAATTGGGAGCCCAAAGACAAGTGTTTTCAAAATTCAAAGCTCAAAGACTTCCAGAGATTAAAAATAGATCTTAAGGTATGAGATCTATTAAATGACAGGAAAAGCCAGCCAATCACTGTGATCCCAATTGGACATGGCACCTGGTGGCAGGTACCAGCAAGAGAGGCCCCAAAGAAAAGTGCAAGTGCCCATGAGCACACACAAAAAGGCACACACACACTGACAATCTAGTATCAGTGAGAGGGAAGAAGCCACACCTGTAGTCAGACTTTTGTCCTTTCTAGTCCTGCCTCTAAGCCAGAGCCTGTCAGAAACCTGGGCGTGGGCACTTCTGCCCCTTGAGATGTGCTGTGAGGACAAATCCCTGCCTCCAACTCCCCAACACCAGACTGCACTTCCACATCCAGACAGGGACCACAAGGCTCAATGAGGAACAGCCAGGCAGAAGAGGCACATAACAGCAACAAAATGTATCTTGGAAGATGAGGTCTCGGGGATAAAGGCAGAAGTAGAACCAGGACAACTCCTAGAGAAAAGGAGCTCTAAGTGTTACTTATTTATGAATAAACTTAAGGAAACCAGCAGTGAGCATAACAGGAAGATGCAACTTGACTGGAGAAGCTGGGGGAGGGTTGAGAGCCAAGTGCTTTAACTGTGCAGGAGCAGGAGATTCAGCACCACAAGTGCCCAAAACACAGGTCACACAAGACACACCGAACCCATTGGGTCAACATGCCCAGGCAGACCAGAACAGCCCTTGCTCCTAAGTGAGCCAAGAAGAAAAACCCAGCACAAAGCCTATGAAAAAAATACCTGAGTTTCTGTATTCAGAACACAAGACCTGTACTGAAGATGTTCTGCAAAGTCACTAACCTCAGAAAGGTTCAACAGCAGAAACCAAAAACAATTTCAATTTAAAACAAAAGAGAAAAGAATTTTAAAAAAATTTTTTTAAGAAAAAAAGGTAGTAAGTACCCTGGCTGGTGTGGCTCAGTGGACTGAGCACTGGCCTACGAACCAAAGGGTTGCAGGTTGATTCCCAGTCAGGGCACGGGCCTGGGTTTCAGGCCAGGTTCCCAGTTGCATGCGCACAAGAGGCAACACATCAGTGTTTCTCTCACACATTAATGTTTCTCTCCCTCTCTTTCTCCCTCCCTTCCTCTCTCTCTAAAAATAAACAAATAAAATCTTTAAAAAAATAAGCAGCAGCAGCAGCAATATCAGAGAAACAGATAAAGAAAATGGGACCGAAACCAAGAGACAATAGCTGGGGTGGGCAAGAATTATTTGTAAGAAAACTAAATTAACTCAGAAGCAATAAGAGAAGTGAAACTACAGAAAACAGCAGAGAACTGAAAGGTGGAAGACAAGCTTGAGAAATTCTGGTACCCTGGAGGGGAAAAAAGGAAAAAGCAAAGCCAAGACATGAATAATTGGTGTTTCTTAACTAGACTTAAACAGAAAAACAACAAAGAAGCCCATCATGTTGTATGATTCTATTTATATAAAACAACCAGAAGAGACAAATCTATAGAGACAGGAAGCAGGTAAGTGGTGGCCTGGGGTTGGGGTGGAGATGGGGAGTGACCTGAATGGGGAGTGACCATTAATGGGTTTATGCTTTCTTTATGAGATGAAGAAAATGTTCTAAAATTTCAGTGTGGTGATGTTTGCACAAGTCTGATTTACTAGAAGCCACTGTACATACACCTTACATGGGAGAACTTTATAGTATGTGAATTATATCTCAATAAAGCTCTGTTATAAAGAACATATGGAACAGATTTAAAAATACAAAAGTATAGAACAAAAAAACAACTGAGATTAAGAAAAATCTGAGTCTAGAGACTACAGGGGCACACCAGATTCGCACAAAATCAGAGAATAAACCTATAATTGGACATATCCTGGCAAAATAATTTAACACAGGATGAAAAAGTCATAGAAATATGCAGGGATAAGGAGATAATATCTGGTTTACTCAAATAACAGCAATAATTAAGATGAGCCCCAGGATTTTCCAAGGCAGGATTAAATAGAAGTCAATAGAAAATGCTGATCTACAAAGAACTGAGGAAAAGGTTTTCCCAAATAATTTTATACTCAGACAAGTTGGCCTTCATGTGGGAAAGCCAAAAACTGCAATCATCAGTGGGAAGCCATGAGGAAGGCAGCCATGAAGTCTGAAAGGGTATAGAAGCCCCCCACCCCCACCCCGCCCTCCGCCATGAGGTCTGGTGTGTAAGGAGGTGCCACGTGGGTTTGGAGTAAGGAGACACCACGCGGTTCTGGATTAAGAGGTGAAGTAAGAAGGAGGACCTGCTGGGAAAACTGCCTGGAGAACAGGGTGGCAGAGCTGATGGCAATTGCGGGGACCTGCCTAACCAAGCATGGATTAGTGGGAGACGCCTGGAATGCTGAACTATGACCAGGAATGCTGAGCCATGGACTTCTGCTTTTTCTGAAAGACGGTACCTCTGACTGGTGTATTCTCAGATGCCTGGGTTTGGCAAAGGGAGGCAGGATTACATGTTTGGGGGGTGTTTTAAAGAGAGTGGGACTTGACAGCAGAAATGTGCCATTACGTATTCTAAATCTGTATAACCTTTAAATAAACCCCTTTCCTTTTTCACCAAACTCTTGCACTAGGAGTCACGCTTCTTGACAGCAGGCAACTGAACCCCACAGCTGTTCCAGAACAGCATACACAGGGTTCTGTAACAATATGATAAAACTCAGTATCAATTTTTTAATAGAGCCCTTAGTACATTCCAACAGAGAAGAAAAATGTCCTCAAAAGGAATCCCTATCTCATGCCAATAGCCAAGTAGATACTTATACAGTGAAAAACCTGGAGGGGACCCATTAAAGCCAGAAACATAAGGGAATCTGAGGGCCTCCATTATAGAAGACTGTTCTGGAAGTTCTAACTAATACAATAAGCAAAGATTTTAAAGTTCAAATAATGGAAAAGGGAAGACAAGAGAATTATTCATAGGTAATGGGGCTGTCTACTTAGAAAATGAGTTGTTTTTTTAATAAAAAGCACTAGAATAAGATATTTCAGAAAAACAGACAATTACAAAGTGAATATAGAAAAAACATCCTGTACAGTAGCATTAACTCACATGGTGCCCCCCTTTCTAAAGCACTGTATACACACATGTGCAAGTGTGCTCAGAAGACAGTATTGTACCAAGCAGTTTACAGTGGTTTTCTCTATAAAATGGGATTATACTTTGTGCTCATCTGATTTTCCAAGTTTTAGCGATTCCCCTCTTATTGTATGAGGAAGCAAGACTAGCAGCAACTCAGTTCTTAGTACCTATACAACGTTATAAATATAGGACACACACACACACAAACAAAAAGGTAAAAAAAGCTAAAATACTGAACTTGGCCAAATACGAAAAAATGTTTAATTCTCAGAAATAATTAGGCATTTGAAAATATCAAATTTGATTAATGTAACCTCTGGTTTATATTTTCCTTTTAAGGACAAAATCTAAAGTGTTCTTTTTTTTTAACTTACACATTTGGTGATTATTGCTGCCTTTCCAAATAAATGTTTCATAATAGTAAGGGCACTGAGTAAATCAACAAGGAGATTTAGGATTATCAGATGAATAAAAACTACTCTGTAATAAACCAAACTGGGGGAATAAAATTCTATAAACACTAAAAGCAAATGTATTGACTCACAGCACCATCTAGTGTTATATTTAAATAGTAGTTGGTAAATTATAAAACATAAAATTGGTTTTACAAACTATTTTGGAAAACTTCAAAAATACAGAAAAGTAGAATACATTTTCATCTCATATCCAACTTCTGACTATGCACAGTTCTGATTCACATGGCAACTTCTCTATTTCATTAACAGAACTATCTGAGACCACCAGATGTCTCCAAGAGTCTTCTCTCATTCAATTAAGAATTAACATAATAGCCCTCACTGGTGTGGCTCAGTGGGCTGAGCATCCTCCTGCAGCAAACCAAAAGGTTGCTGGTTTCAATTACTGGTCAGGGCACATGCCTAGATGGTGGGCTAGGTACCCGGTAGAGGGCTTGCAAGGGGCAACCCATGGATGTTTCTCTCTCACATTGATGTTTCTCTCTTCCCCTCTCTCCCCTTCCCTTAACCACTCTTTAAAAACAAATAGAATCTTTTTTTAAAAAAAGAATTAAGATAATAATAACCCTTGATTTTAATTTGGTGCATAACCAACTAACTGCAGGCAACATTTCCCAGCCTCCCTTGCAGGTAGATATGTCCATGTGACTAAGTTTTGGCCAATGACATGTAAATAAAAATTAGCATGCCCTCTCCTTTCCCTCTTCCCACTGGAATGTTGAAACAATAAGAAAAAGGGGGAGAGAAAATCTGGTAATACAACATATGTGGAATAACCCCAGTTACTACATTTTTCAAAAGGAAATGGACCAGTACATATTTCAAACCTAGTTGAATGTTATTTTCCTTTGATTGGAAGAATCGTAATAAAGGGTAAACATCTGGATAAGATGAATAAATTCACTGTTTCCCTTGACTATCAAACACTCATTAAATTTGGCTTCTCTGGCAGAAACTTAGAAGGATGGCCACTTATTCATAATCTCAAAGCACAATGCAGCAATGAAAGTACAAACAAGCTTATCCGACTCTAAAAGTAAATCCATTGGGAACAGCATCCCTTAAACTTAAGATACACGTTACAGGGTGCCCTGGTCAGCACCATGCAAGAGACCACGAGGGACAGTAGAAAAACAGCCCTGCACTGGGAATCTGGAAGCCTGCACTGTGGACTATGTATGGTGATTTAACTGCAGGAAAGTCACTGCCCAGTGTACTGTGCAGTACAGTGCACTGTAAAGTAACAGTGTTGGCCTACATCTTTGGTTTTTGCACTTGTTTTTAGTAATGGAACAAGCATCCTCAAATTAAATCCTATTGAAAGCCTGGAGGGGGGGAATAATTACACAAATAGGTGGATGATGTCATTAAAATGTGGGCTCAATACTCTTTTGCTGTAAAATTTTAATACATGTTTTCCAGAAATAAAAGAAACAAAAAAATCCAACCAGGAAATCAAAGATTCCATCCACCCTGGTTGGTGTGGCTCGGTGGATTGAGCACCGGCTTCTGGACCAAAAGGTTGCCAGTTCAATTCCCAATCAGGGTACAAGCCTGGATTTCAGGCCAGGACTACAGCTGGAGCATCCAAGAGGCAACCAACTGATGTTTCTCTCTCACATTGATGTTTCTCTCCTTCTCTTTCTCCCTCCCTTACCTCTCTCTAAGAATAAATAAAGTCTTTTTAAAAAAAGAGAGATTCCATAGCTTAATGGACTTTGATGATAGCAAGAATAATACATTTACCAAATTTGGTTACCCTACCACAGTGCTCTGATTTTGAATTGAAGGGGGTGAAAAAAATCATTCTAGACCAAGGAAGGTAAAAATCAATTACTTCAGATCATTTTAAAATAGAACCAATTTTTAATTTGGGGGGTTAAAATAATGTGACATACCTAGTAAAATGAGTAAAAAAGAAAAACTGCTAAGAAAATACCAAGTGGAACTGTCATACACTCCTGGTGGGTAGGTAAAATAGCATGACCACTTTGAAAAAAACAGTTGGCCATTTCTTATAATGTCAAAATATGCATTTACATAAGACCTAGCAATATTACTCCAGGGTATCTACCCAGAGCAATGAAAAATTATGTTCAAACAAAAATCTGTACATAAATATTTACAGTAGCTGTAGTTACAATAGCCAAAGCCTGGAAACAACACTTTAACACCCTTTAGTGAATAAATAAACTAGAGCATAGCCCTTTTAAAACAAGGTATTCATTCCACACCCATTAGATAAGGCCAGAATAAAAGAGTGCTGGCAAGGCCGTGGATAAACAAGAATTGTCCCTTTCTGTTGTCAGAAAGGTAAACAGGCTCAAATACTTGGGAAAACAATTTGGTAACTCCGAGCAGGTTGAAGATGTGTATGCACTATGGTCCAGCATTGCCATTTCTTAGCCTATTCCACCCCATTGTTAACAGTACACACCTAACACATCAACAGAATGTATAAATAAGTTCTGGTATGTTTAAACAGTGAAGTAAAAAAGCAATTAAAACAAGTGAACTCTAGCCACTTGGGTCAATGTGGCTTGAAAATATATTCCTGACTGAGCAAGTAGGCAGCAGAACACACATCACATGAGCTCTTTCATTTAAGGTTTTAAATCATGCCATCAATATTGTATGTGAGTTTCTGGATATAAAAATATGTAATAATACGAAAGTAAAAATATGGACTAAAAAGTTACCTCTGGAAGAGAGAGGGAGGGAAATGAGATTAGCAAAAAGGATATCAAAGATGTTTTGTTTTTTTAAATCCTAAAGCAGACAACATGTTTAGATTTACTAGACCTGGTTATCTGGCATATGAGTGTTCATCCTTTCATTTTCTTATATTGGAATTTTCACAATTAAAAACAAACTTAAAGACAATCTCTAGAAGGATACACAAAACACATTCACAAAAACCGGTAAAAGTGGTTGCCTCCAGAGATGAGACTAGGATGAGATAGAGGGAGGAGACTTAACTCTCCGTGTCTGTCCTCATGTAGACCTTTCAGATTCTGTTCCATGTACGTCCATTATTGATTTTTGTAACTACCAAAAGAAAAATCTACCTAAAGTATTTTTACTTTAATACTTAAGACAAGGCCACGATGGAGGCTCCAGCCCTGACTGTGCCAAGAATGAGCGATGACTTCTTGGGAGGTGATTTAACTGCCCTCTGCGAAGGTTGTACCAGTCCTAACACACAAACCTATCTTCATTAAGCAGAGATGAGAAGTTCTAACTATGCCACCCGGAGCAATCAGCAGTCCTTCTATAACCCTGGTCTATTACAACAGTTCCACATGACCATCTGTGAAGACTGTGTCATATCCTCTGTGGATTCAAGTGGGTAGACATGTGTATAAATAGTTCCTATTTCTCAATACTCGATGAGGTAAGAGGGCAGGAAGTTGAGGGAGCAGCTATCTGATGACTTATTTTCTTAATGAACTAAGAAGTGGAAATAATGGTGGAGAGGAAAGACTCAGGCTGAGGATGAGACTGGGGAAGAATGAGTAAAAATAATGACATAGCAAAAAAAAAAGTCAAGGGTCCAGCTGAGCCCAGAACTTGTAAATGTGTAGCACAGAAAGTCACGTGATGTCTGGTTTCTCTCCAGCAGAGTGCAACTGAAGGTGGGGGAAAAAAGAAAGGAAGAAAGGAAAATTAAATAGGACTGTGTCACTGAGGAAGGTTGTCAAGTTACAGGGCCAGAGTGAGGAAATCAAGATGCTGATTAAGATGAGAGTCACATGACTCCCTGTAAAGTTTACAACAATTAAACAGGGTCGGGGAGGCAAAAGGAAGCCAGAGACACCAGTGCTTAAGGAATAAGGACCACTGGAGAAGAAATGAGAGCTAGGAAGGATAGAATGTGTGCAAAGGAGATTCTCCAGGCTCAAGATCTCAAAAAGGTCACCTGGAAGATGACAACGCCCAGGAGAGCTGACGTAAACTGGAAGTAAAACTCCCTGGAAAAGATTGTGTGAAGGGCTGGCGAGGTTTGGAGGCTGGAAGAGCCAACAACTTAGAGATGATGTGTGGCACTTTAATCTTTAAACCCTAAGTCATTGTCTAAAAACATACTGAAAGAAATATGCAGGAAAGACAAACTAAAAGAGTACAGGGCACTCAAAACCAGTGCTGAAGAAACACACCACGTTGGGGCAGTCGGTGCGCTCCCCCAAACAGCAGCAGGGAGGGTCAGTGTTTCCCTGTAACTGGATACTTAAGTCCTTTATTTCTGAGGACTTGCTGCTGACACCTGAGTAACTAAGGAAACCAACTAAAGATGTGGTCAGAAGGTAGGCACGCAGAATGTTCTGCAAACCAGCTGTGTTGAAGGATTCTTGATTTACCTCATATCCTTTCATTTCCAATTCTTCCAAAGGCCGTTTTTATCTTACAATAGCTATACTTCTTCAAATTTCCCTAGGCCATCCATTCTTTATTTTTAAAAATATGAGAAATATTAATTGGACCCTAAACATTAACATGTCTATAATTACAAGCTACAAAATATATGTGGTTCTTGGGTAAAATAGAAAATTATTTTTAAAAAATTATAGATATGTATATATTTTAAATGTTAATTTTTTTTTTCTTCTCAAGCCAGAGAATAAATGGAAAAACATCTAGAAAGACTGCCTATCCATCCATTTACTTGCTGAACTGGTTCAGAAACATTTCCAGGCAATGGGAAACCTCTTAATTTGGCAGGAAAAAAATGAGAAACGGGAAGCTGAAAGAAGCATCATTTGACTATGAGTATATATTATTAGCAGTCCGTGAATGGAAGTGGCTTACAGTACAACATACCCAAAAATCAAACGCTTACGAACTGAGAACATATTACTTAGCAGTAGATAAAGCCATGGGGGCCCCGGGCTGTGCCACCTGTCCCATGTGACCACTGAGTACTTGAAATGAGTCAGTTCAATTGACATGTGCTGGAAGTATAAAACACACACCAGACTTCAAAGAGTTACTATTGGGGGAAAAAGGTAAAATCTCATTAATGACTTTATACTGATTACTTGAAGTTATAATTTTTTTTTATATATTAGGTTATAAAATATATTACTAAAAATTATTTTAAATGCTTCTTTTTACCTTATTTAATACAGCTACTAGAAAACTACATATGTGACTCCCGCTATAATTGTATTGGACAGCGCCAGTCCAATAACAGTGGCTACCAGGAAACGAGAAAAGGAGATGCTATTTCAGAGTATACAACCATGGTAATCGAGATCAACTCCATCCAAAGAATATGTTCTGATACTTTGACTTCAGAAACACACATACAACACCGGTAAGACCATATCTCTTAGTCCAACATCAAAACATACCCTATATTATTATCCACACAAGCAGCTGTGCAGCCAGCACTCTGATGAGGGGAGCCGGTGCCATAAATTTCTCACATCACAGCACTGGGAGGAAGAAGGAGGGGGCCGGATGTGAAAAAGGCCAAAGTAAAAATCCACGTGCTAACAATAAGCACAAACTGAAAGACCATAAGGGGAGTCAGAGCTCTTTGCCGGAAGCTCAAAACGAGCACTTAGAAATCTAAATAAAACACGGGGTCCACCCAAGGGTAAACACTACTCAAACCCAGAGGGCCTTTGTAACTACCAAACTGCAGGTCCTGGCTCCGTAGGCAAACCTAAAATACAGTAAAACCTGCACATAGAAAGGATTATCATGGAAGAAATAGGACAGAGTTATTGAAGAGATTTTTCCCATACCAAGTAGAAAGCTAGAAAATTCAGACAATTTATAAACATCTGATCTTAATCCAGCATATCCAACTATAAAGGGTGGAGTTGTTCTAAAATGCTTGGCATCCCTTTCATAGTAACCATTACACAACCTTTCCTTCCTTACCTTCTTATATAAGCTCTGTAATCATCAGTGTTTACATAGGGTTCTGAAACTACCCAAGAAATTTTAATTCTTTTGTTGTTACTGATCCAACTATAAACACAGCATTTTATAACATGTTTAGTAATAAAACAGACACTGATGTCAACAGCACACAACCTATAAAACAAAAACACCAGAATTACCAGACAGCCTCTCAGAAATCAGCTACCAAGAAAATAGAAATTTCCCCTCCTTCCTCAGTTTTTGATCAGGTTTATGCAAGTCCCTCCGCATCTGTGGATCAACTTGTAAAATAAGCCTGAATCAGAACGAGGCATCTGGTCTGCAGGCTCCAGACACTGGGCAGAGCTGGTATTCTCAGCTATGAACACCCAGGCAGTGAACTATCATCTGTATGCTCTTGATACCAAATATGAGAGGTGCTAACTAGGAAGCCTTCACTTTTCTGGTAAGAGCTTAATCTGTTGGGACCTGTACTGATAGTGTTAAAGAAAATTGAATAAGCCAATCATTCAACCCGCTTCCTGCACTGCCACAAAGAGTCGGAACACTGAGGTGGAAATGGTATACACATGAAGCAAATTACTATCTAAGGGGACAGACTGGGACAACGAGTGAATTACATAAACATGATAATTATCGACCTGTGCTGGAGAGCTTAGAGAAAAAGGACCTCAATTGGGCTTGAAATGTTCAGAAATGACTTTGAAGACGTGAAACCTAAGGTCATGCTTGAAGAACAGAAAGAATCCTGACTGAAAGGCCACCATGGAGTACAGAGGTAGGCAGGAGTATGGTGAGTCTTTAGGACATGCAAAAGCCTACCTACAGCCCACCATGGGCGGGGGGAACCCCTTCCAGGATTCAAAGGACTCTCAAAAGTCCAATGTCCATGCAGCATGACTTTAGGAACCCTGAGTTTCTGGGCAGGTGATAAGAGCAGAAAGAGCCCACTGCTGGATAATCTTAAAATTGAAGATCGAGAAGCTACTGTGTTAATCCAAGTACAAGGATCTCGGCCACTGGGATGATGGAAGTGACAAAGGGAAAAAGGGATGGACAGAGGAAGTGATATCAAAGGGAAAAAAAACAAATCAAAAGACTTGGTGTCAAAGATGACGTCTAGGAAAAGAACAAGAGTGTCCCTCTGCATCTGCGGATCAACTTTAGAAATAAGTAAAGAAAGGGGCTTGATGAGACAAGTAAAGACCAACGTCTAGACACGTTGAATTTGAGCTGGTCATGGCACGTACGTTTGATAAGTGACCACCAAAGACCACCAGAGATGTGAGGAAGAGGTTCTGTGAAACAACAGAGCAAAGTTTGTAAATTGAAATATAAGAGTGATAAGTGAAACCGAGAGTTGGGAGACTTTATTTTGAGGGTATCCCCAGGTAGAATTGTCTTCCCTTCATTTTGCTCATCATTAATAAATATTACTTTAAGAATATAACACACTTTGACGATGATGATGGCTTTTAAAAAAGGCTACACATAAAAAAATAAAAAAACTAAAAGAAATATGCGAAAATGTTCACAGTGGTGTCATTAGGGGTTGAAATCAAGGATATTTTCTTCTTCCTAGTTTTTAGAATTTCCCAAGTTCTAGTTATTTTTTTAAATAGCAAGCAGACTTTGCCCTGACTGATGTGGCTACTTGGTTGGGCCACAAAGCTAAATGTCACAGGTTCAATTCCCAGTCAGGGCACATAGTGGGTTGAGGGTTCAGTCCCTGATAGGGGTGTGTACAAGAAGAAATTGATCAATGTTTCTCTACCTCTCTCCCTACCTCCCCTTCACTCTCTCTAAAAGTAAATGAAATCTTTAGAATGAATAAATAAATAGCAAGCAGACTTCACTGCAAAATAAAAAGTAAATATTTTTTAAAAGGAATGGTCCCTTCTAAGCATTTGTGAAAGCTCTTATAGCTGTACAACTAAACAGTGAATTATATTGTATGTAAATTAAATAAATAAAAATACCATTAACAATGTTTTACACCCACTATACTGAATAAACTTAGTTTTGACAAGACAAAATGAGTAAATGTTTATCAGTAAGAGTGCAAGTTATTGCAGTTTCTCTGCAAAACAGTTTGCTGATATCTATGCACTATACCCAACGATTTTACTGCCGGGAATTCACTATGGACAAAATATGTGCAAGAAATTTCATTGTAGTATTGTTTCAAATAGAGAAAAATTTTAAATAACCAAAATGTCCATTAAGCTTTGGGATGCAGAAGAGGACAGAAGGGAAGAATTTTTGAAAATTCTTGGTAATGTATATATGCTTAGTCTCACTAAATTACAGAATGCTTGAAAAAAAGTAAGGGAATGGATCTTAAGTGTCTTTACACCCAGGGTTCACACCTGTGGCCCTGACTGGGAGCACCAACAGCAGTAGGTACACAAATGTTTGCTGATTAAAAAAAAAAAAGAAAAAAAAAAGGTAAAAAACCTGCAAAATGAAAATATTTACTTTTTACCTTGTAATTAGTGTAAGTGGTAAGACTGTGCCTATTTATTTTCTAGCTTAATCTATGTGGAATGTAACCTAAAGAAGTCCATTACCTTATCATTAGCATTAACCTAACAATTATCCCCAGAATTGCACTTAGACTGTTGCTGGTGTGCAAAGGGTGAAGTCAAGCACAAATGAATTCTAACACTACAAGGCTACAGGCTGTTGGCACAACTCTATTACGAAATACAGTAAGAGAAAGATTGTATTTCAGACGCACCTAACAGCCAGGACGTGGGCCTGTCCATATGCTTTCCGTTACACGCTGCTGGGCTCCATTTCCTTGCACTGTCGAGGTCCAAGCTCAAAACCACATGGGGAGTCTCGGTTAGCGGAGTCAAGACCTAGCGAGAGAAAAACAAATGATAAATAAAGAGTAATAGTAAATCTAGCAGGAGGCACGCTGCATGAATGGCATCCAATTCTCACACCTAGAACTTGCTGTGTTACTTCTTCACTTATTATGAACAACTCTGAGGCCCAGCCCAGCCCTGAGCAGGACCACATACTGTACCTTTGGTCCCTTTAAAAATCAACTCTCCATTTGCATTATATTTTGAAGGTACCTGAGAAAAGCAATTTTTCACTCAGTTGGTCTTCTACTTTGACAATTTTTAAATTCCATATTCTCTACATAGGGCCTTGATTTTTAAAAAAGAAAAACATGTTAAGGGCTTCTTTTGTTCTTTGTGCCAGGCATTGTGCTATGCTCCACACATGCACATCTTCACCACAACACCTGGAAACCACTGGGCCCACACTTCACAGAATGAGGCCTCCTGGTCAAGGTCCAGGAGCTTATGAGATGTATGTGACAGTGCAGGGGTCTGAGTTCATCAGCACAATGACAGCAGAGGGCTCACCTCTAATTATAACTCTACATTGCCTCCAATGCCGCCGCTAGAATGAACGGAAGGTACTGCATTTGCAGGGAAAGCAAAGATTTAATTATTCAAAATCTCCTTGTTTTAAAACCTCTTAAAAATGTATTAATATATTGGAGGGTGCCTCCAAAAACACTGGGTCACATTCTATTTAAGCTGGGTTATCACTAGGTACTCATGTTCATTTTATTGTTTATTAAATGAATGTGTTTATATGCACTTGCACCTATGCATATATTTCACAATTTTAAAAAAAAGAGAGAGCGCCTGACTCCAGCAGCTGCCTTTGGAACAGCCAGTCAAGCACCAGGAGCCTTGCCTTCCCATTCATTATAAAGTAAGTAGCACGGGTAATGACAGTTTCTCATTAGAAATGTTTATGTGTGACTCTTTCACTTCCACTGTTTGTTTGGGGTAAGTCAGCATCACCATTCAGCGGTGGCCCCAAGGTAGGTAAGCACTAAATGCCATCAGACTTTCCTTCAATGAACCTCCAGGGATCCTGCATATTTTTTAAGTTCAGAAACTAAACATCAGTCTTTGCTGTTTGAGACAAAAAATACTACTACTCATTTTGAGTGATTAGAATATGAAGGGAGAAAGTCTGGTTTTCTCTTTCTAAAACAGAGTTTTACATGCAAGGCACACACACACAAAAAGGGCAATTTATTTCCCAAAATAAAATTTTCCTAGCCATCGATCTATTTTAAGCTATGTTTATTAAAAATTTACAGAGTCAGAAGGAAGGCACAAAGGCAACATCCATCAGTGAGGATTAGGAATAATGGAAGAATATGAGAAAAAGAGCTCTGAAAGAACACCTTATTTTGTTAAATAAACTCTAATCATATATATTGTTCTTTCAAAAACACAAGTTGCACAATATGTATAGTATAATCCCACTTTTATTAAAAGTGTAGTTATCTAGTACATATTTATGGACAAAGAAAAGGATTAGAAAGGATAAACATCAAACCACCTTGAAGTCTAGGGGGTGCAAGAGCTGGTGTGACTTTGAAATTTGCTTTATATAATTCTGAGACGTTACAATTATTTCTCAACATGTGTACACTTCCTTTGTAAATCCTTTAAAGAACTAAAAATGTTAATTTTTCGTAAATTTCCATGAAGGCAAAGCTGCAAATTAACCTAATGTCATTTTAGTTACAAATCATAGAAAAATTCTGACAGGATAAGTAAAAATGTCATTGACCCCAGGAAGATGTATTTTTAGAAAGTATTTTCTAAAGCTGATTGGTAAGACGAGTTTTGGGTAGGACTGGCTCTGCTTTCTAACTGCACTGAACAACTATAACAGTCCAAAACACAGAACTGAGTCAGAAGTTCTAATCCTGGAAAAACACAAATGCATTTTGAGAAAAGAATTTAGCGGGAAGGGTCACTCAACGAAAACAAGCCTGGGTTATCAGTAAGCATCCTTGAAGCTGCGCCACACTGCCACAGAAACACCACTCCCCTTCAAAAACATTCCACCACGCTCTGGAAACCTGAAAGCCTGCCCTTCGCACACAAGGCTGTGTAGGGGCTAAGATCAAAGCCCAGGCCCCATTAGCAAGTCAGAGGAAAGTTCCCTTGGAGGACAAGGACGCACCACCTGACTTTCCCCCAGAAAGACCACTACGAATTTAGAAGAAACTGTTTGCAGTGCTTCTGCTGTTTATTAATTGAGGTTTTCAAAAGTACTATATTCAGTGGTTCCCAAATTTTGATTTCATAGAGAAAAAACATTCACTAGAAAATCTGGGGGGAAATAATATTATTTGTCATCTTTGTATTTTACCATTTCCTTAGAAAGGGATGTTAACACTTCAGAAACAAGAAGGACATATCATTATATAAATTCAGTAGATGCCAAAAAAGGCTGACAAAACACCTAATCCTGATTTAAAAACAAAAACCTTTTCAGAGAAAATTAAAACGATACTGCAGGATATCACAAAGAACATCTTCTGAAAACAAGGGCAAACACAAATGCTATGTATTTGTCATGGTTTTACATTTAGTTTGTACTTTTTAAAGGACTTGCAAAAGTTGGTGAAATGGGCAGTTTTTTAAGAAAACTATTTTTTGAAAGCCTGAACAAATAACATTTGAATTTTTAAAAATTATACAAGCAAAGGACTATGCTCAAGAAAGGTTCCAGGCTCAGACAAATTCACAGGCCAGATAGTCCCTAACCTTACTGGTAAGAAACCGGAAGAGGGAAACCTTCCCTATTCCTTCTGGTAAAACTGGCAAATTAACAAAGACAGCCCAAGAGAAGAAAACTGTATGTTAACCTCACTTGCCATCCTTAGATTTTTTTTTTTAACTTTTGCTAATTTGACACGCAAAAATGACATCTTGATTTCTTTGATCCACATGTCTAAAGTTCTCTTATGAACTGTAAGTGCCTATTGTCCATTTTTTAAATAGATTTGTTTTTTTTCTTATGTATCTCTAAGAGCTTCTTGTAAATTAAAGACATTTACCCTTTGTCATGTTGCAAAAATTTTCCCCAGAAAAAAGCAAATGACTGCTTTTGCCATTCTGTTCATACTGCTTGAAATAAAGGATACTTTTAAAATCTTTCTTATATCAAATTAATTTCTTTTCTGCAATTTCTTCTGTCACTTTTGTGCTTTGAAAGGTCCTCTGTGTTCCAAGACCAGAGAAATATTCAGTATCATTTTCAGCTAGATGCTTCTGGTCAAAATCATTTTAAAATGTTTATCAGCCATCCTCTTAAAAAATGCATATCCAATAAAATCATTGCTCTAAGAAAATAAGTAAGTATAATTATGTTCCACTTTAGTTGTAGAACAAGAAAATGTCCACTACTTGAGGACTGGCTACAATATAATAGTAAAATACTTTATGATAAAATACTATAAAGCCATTCTGATGACGTGGAGAAAGCCATAATCTGCTACTAAGTAGGGAAAAAAAGAACATCTCCATTTTCATATAAAAGCTGCACTTATTTGGTGAGTCAGGCAAACTAGACACCTAAACGTTAAGAGTAATCCTCCCTGGATGTGGGTTACAGATGTCGTCTTATTTCTTTATACTTTTCTGTTTTACACATTACTAATGAACATGTATCATATCTGTGATTAGAAAAAAAGTTTTAAATTCATAAATACATACAAATAATAAGTCACTAAAAGAGTATTTTGCCCACGTACGTAACTTGCAACTGTCTTTCAAGAAAATGTAAATTGCCTTTCCTTCACTTAACATATTTAACCCCATATTACAAATGGGATAATAAACATTGAATTCAAGAAATGAGGGTGCTTCACCAATCTTCCCAATTACCTGGAGATCTACGGAATGATACCTGATTTATATTCTTGGCAAATGACCAAGTTAAACACACAGCCCACTGACAGCTGTCAGAGGTAGTTAAGTCAAACCCTGTCGACATAAACGGTTCCATTTTCCCCTTAGTAAACTGTGCCTTAGCATGTGAACAAGCACTGTTTGAGGACAACTAAGCTGAGAGGGCCTCTTTTAAGTATGCTCACCCTAAGACTTCCAAAACCTTTCCAAAATGTCATATAATTAGACAATAATCAAATTAAAGTGACTAGATGTCAGAACCAGGGAGCTGGACATGCCAGAGCGCCAAGCAGGCCACTTCCCGCAGACTGTGCCCAGGGGTCTGACCCAGCACCCTGCCTGAGGACCACATGGGTGGCAGAAAGAATACAAAGGGTTTAGAAATCCTGAAGTACTAAAGGCTCTTCTGAGTTTGATGTAAAATTTTTTTTTAATTCTACTGGAACAAAAGTAAGAAATTAACATACAAAAGCTCTATCAACCCAAAAGAGACATTATGTTCACCCAAAGGGAAAAGCACTAAACACCAAAAGTATCCAAGCCTAAAATTTGAGAGGAAAGCTTGTAAATGACACCTAGCCTCCCATTCTTACTATTTAGAAGAAGAACACCCAACTTCCTGGCCATCCCACTTAAAGTTCCGGTTTATTGGAATCAGAACGTAAACATCTTCAAGTTCAAATGCTACTTTTTCTTAATTCAAAGACAGCAGCTGATTATTCCAGGCATATTTTAGTAGAAAGATTTGAAATCTTTAAAAAATATCTTATATAATCACGTTCCAATAAGACTTTTATTCATTTATTAAAAAAATGTTTCCTTTGAAACTTTAAAGTTTCAAAAATGAGATTTTTAATTTGAAAACTAAACTCAAAGAAAAGTGACCTACATATAAATCTTAGTTCTCCAATACATCATAAAATTAAATGACAAAATGGAGAAAATATTTTTATAATATTTATTAAAGTATCAATATCCCTAATATAAAAAGAACTACTATAAATCACCAGGAAAAAGATAAACACAAAACTAGAAAACCTGGTAAAGAACATGAGTAAGACAAACAAGACACTATAAATGGCCAAAACCTCATTAATAAGTATTACTAGTTACCGAGGGTAGGGAGCTCTGACTGGGTGGCTCAGTTGGTTGGGCACCATCCAGGCAAAGCAAAACATCAGTGGTTCTATTCCCAGTCAGGGCACAGGCCTGGGTTGCAAGTTTGGTCCCCAGTTGGGGTTGTGGACAAGAAGCAACTGATCGGTGTTTCTCTCTCACATTAATGTTTCTCTCCCTCTCCTCCCTTCTCTCTAAAAATAAATAAATAAAACCTTTTTTAAAAAAGCAAAATAAACACAATAATTCTATTCTTCACTCAAATGGTTTTTGACAAGGGTGAAACAACAGTCTTTTCAACAAATGATGCTGAGACACTTGGAAATCCACATTATAGAAATAAAGCTAGACACCGGCCCTGCCCCCTCCCCCGCCTAGTTACACCACATACAAAATTAACTCACCTAAATCTAAGAGATAAAACTATAAAACTCTTAGAAGAAAACATAGGAGTAAGTCTTTGTGACCTTGGCTTAAGCAATGGTTACAACATTAAAAGCACAAGCAACGAAAAATATATAGATAAATGGAACTGTATCAAAATTTAAAGCTTTTGTTTCAAAGGACATCAAAAAGTGAAAGACAACCCATCAAATGGGGAAAATTACTTGCAAAATATATATCAGATAAGAGACTGGTACGTAAAATATATTAAGAAATCCTACAACTCAACAATAAAAAGATAACCCAATTAAAAAATGGGCAAAAGGCTTTGTATAGACATTTCTTCAAAAACATACAAATGGCCAACAGTACATGAAAAGATGCTCTGCCTCATCAGTCATCAGGGAAATGCAAATAAATACTACAGGAAGATCCCACTTCACATCCACTGGGGTGGCTATACTCAAAAAGACACACAATAGCACCTGTTGGTGAGGATGTAGAGAAATTGGAACCATCATATACTACTGATGAACCACTTTGGAAAAGTTTAACCATTCCTCAAAATAATAAACACAATTTCTATATAACCCAGTAATTACACTCCTTGATTATTTACCCAAGTGAAAACATGATCACACAAAAACATGTACATGAATGTTCATAGCAGCAATATTCATAATTGCTAAGATGTAAAAAAAACCCAAATGTCTATCAACTGACTAGTGGATAAACAAAATGTGGTATTGTTACATACTACAACATGGGTAAATCATAAACACATGCTAGGTAAAAAAAGCCAATCAATAAAGATAACATACACCAATTCTGTTTATAGGAAATGACCAGATAATGCAAATCCATAGAAATAGTATAGAGTCGTGGTTGCCAGAGGCTGAGGGGAGGCAAGAATGAGGAAGAACTGCTCACAGGTATGGGGTTTCTTTTGGGGGTGATAAAGAAACATTCTGAAATTAGTATGATGATTATAGAACTCAGCGAATATACTAAAAACAACTGAAGCATATTCTTTTAAAGAGTGGATTTTATGGTATATGAATTATATCTCAATAAAGCTTGTATCTTTTTAAGGTTACCAGGGATAGATGAATAAATAACCTTTCCATCTCAAATGCTTTACCTCAGAACTATGTATTTCATGACCAGATCACAAAGTCAATTTAAGGCATCACAACTACTGTAACTTTCTCATGAAACAGGAATAGAAAATACCAGAATATGCAACTTATAAGGTTATGTGTGAATTTTGTAGAACTCTGTGTGTGTGTGTGTGTGTGTGTGTGTGTGTGTGAATGAAAAGTGAGTCCATCAAAACAAACGTGCTGGGAAATATATTTTAGGGGATGACCAACACCTATTCAATAAACAAAAATACAAGACCTCAGAACTGAAAATAGAAATTGAAAAAAAAAGGTTGAACTAAACACTAGAAAAAGTGAATTGGACCCAAAGTCCATTTTTACTGGTCAAGTGAAGTAATGAGATTCCTTACCCCATGGACCTCACAGGGAGTCTGAGAGAAAGAGCTTCCTGCTTCCACCACATTCAGGGCCCCTGCTGGTAGCATCTACAGCAGATCCAACTGGGAACCAAAGAGGTGAGGGTGCAAACACCACACTCTGCAGAGATCATCCAAAACAGGGGGAAATGCAAGCTGCAGGATGGGCAGCTCAGAAATGCAGGGCCCGCACTCATACTGGGTGTCAAGAAGCAGGTGTAAAAAAGAGAACATTAACAGAAAGGGTAAAATCGGTATTGCTTGTGTAGTCAGCTTATTTTCATAGGGATAAAAGAAAAAAAAGAGAAAAAATAACCCACAAAACTCCCGAAGGAGAGAACACTTTCGAAGACCTCATGAGGGTAAGAATCCCTGACACAAAAGATGCCAGCGGCTACATAACATGACAATATGGCTAGAAAACAGAAGCCCTTGGGGTAAACCTGAAGCAAAGATAGATAGATAGATAGATAGATAGAGAGATAGATAGAGAGATAGATGAGATTTTTTTCTATAATTACTCCTGGCAAGAAATCTAAAATCATCCTACAATCAGCAGGGAAATTGGACTTATTTGGAAAATCACCACTATTACAGGGACAAATGCTACCAAGAATTTGTGTGGTATACAAAATGCCAGGATCAATGTCAAGGTGACCAAGTTTCTTCATTCAAAAACACCATGTGTAATACTGTAATTTAGTAAAAAAGATATTGAAAATAGGGCACTTCTTTAATATCACTGATTATATAGAATATTATATTCCAATAAAAATTGAGAATAAGAGAACCACTGTCACATTTAAAACTGTTCTGTAAATACCCTACAACTTAAGAAAGAAATGTATAACTATATATTTGCAGCTATTATGATTACTAAGAAATTCAGGAGAATCAACTGAAAAAGAAGAATAAGAGTTTAGTTAGTTGGCATAGCAGACAGTGCTATTTCATTTTCCTCATGAACACACAAAATGACTCCGTTTCCCATCCCCCTTGCACATAGGATAGGGCAAGCAGACTGAGGAAAATGTGACTACTTCCAAGTTCGGCCCATAAAAGCATCTTCCATGCACCAAGTGCCATGGCAAACTGAGAGGCCACCGTCATTGTGTTATAAGATGGAAGGAGTCTAGTTCCCCAACTCTCCACTTAGGAGAGGAACCACCTAGAAAAATATGAGCAAGAAATAATTTTTTATTTTGTTTAGACACATATTTTGCTAGCATAACTACCCTAAATAACACAAGTGGTCAACTATAAATAGACTGCCAGCAGTATACCCTCTTTATACTTGCTCTCTACCAGTTAGGAAACAGTGTATGTAGCAGGAAGGAGCAAGGAGAAATAATCTCATCCTAAATAGCAAATATTTTTAAACAAACAGCAATAAATAAGTAACCTGTAGACCATATATTAGAAAAAATCTAGAAAAACGAGAGACAGAAAAGACCTGCATAAATACATTGTTTTGTGACTGAACAATTATAAAGATGACAAGTCTCCCCAAAGTAACTTAAACATTTAATGAAATTACCCATTGAAAATCATTATGAAACCTTAAACTGAAAAATACTGGGGGGGGGGGGGGGGGATTGAGTGTAGGCAGTATCAAATAGATAGTAAAGCCTACTATAAAGTGATTATAATGATGAAATAGCAAGGTCATGGCAAAGGAATAAAGGAGTAGACAGATGAGTGAAATAAAATAAGTCCCATGCGAGATATAAAGATTCAGCACATTATTAAGGTGCTATTTTAAGTTAGTAAGAAAAAGATGACAATGAATAAACAGTGCTAGAATAAACAAAGAGGATAAACTAATCCTTACTTCATATACAAATAGATTGATTATAGACAAATATTTTTTTAAAAACCAAGAGAAAATATAAGAGAACATTTATAAACTCTTGGGGTAGAGAAGGTATGAGAAACAAAGACTGACAGATTTGAATTCAAAGCATCGAACAAGTATTTGTAACTTACTACCAAAAACGCAAATACTTTTTAAAAATATTTTATTTTATTTTTAGAGAGAGGGGAAGGGAGGGAGAAAGAGAGGGAGAGAAACACCGATGTGTGGTCACCTCTCAAACGCCCCCAACCAGGGAACTGGCCTGCAACACAGGCTTGTGCCCTGACTGAGAACTGAACCAGTAGCCTTTTAATTCGCAGGCTGGCACCCAATCCACTAAGCCACACCAGCCAGGGCCAAAAAATGCAAATCTTAATAGCATATTTCTCAAACACAGGGAAAGAAGGATCAACTACAACATAACTCATAGCACCAACTTTATGCAAAAAGTAAGGAGGAAAAATGTTTCACATTAAACCAAGCACTGATGTTTCTGGAACAGAATTTTTAAATTTACATTATTTATAGACAAAACAGAAGACAAAGAAGTGGCATGCTTATTACACTCCCTAACCCTTCAAACTATGCATATATTCCCCCATATCATACTTTTGTGGGATAATTTGTGAAGCAATGTCTTAATATAAAGAGCTCTTGATAATAAAATAGCATTGATCACATATACTAGCGTGAAACAGCACTAAGCAAACATTTTTTTTTAAAGCAGACTTTTTCTGTAAAGGGCCAGATAACAAATATTTTAGGCTGGCAGGTCAAATGATCTCTTGAATGAGCATGGCTGTGTTCCAATAAAACTTGATTTACAATAACAGGTGCTGGGAGCTCTTTCTCAACAGCAGCATCCTTATCACCTGGGAACTAGTTAGAAATGCAAATTACCAGGCCCCACCCCAGACCTGAATAAGAAACACTCTTTTGAGATCTATCCTGTTAGGCAAGGAAGAGGCTGTACCCCCTGCTGGGTGATTTGCCTTTGGAGACAGAAAAGGATTTGAGCCAGCAATGCAAAGGAGACAAGGAAGCCAAACCACATTTGAGGCTGAAATCCCAACTACAGAGAGATGTGTGAGAAACTGAGTTTCCAGCAGTGCTTTCCATCAGAAATGGGGAATAGACCAGCCAAAGAGTCCTAACGGCAAGACCTCTGTGAAGTGATAGTCCAGAATGAACAAGTGAAGGTAGGCTGAATTAAAGCTGGTGATGTGTGTGTTTGCCTGAACAAGGAAAGCCACCTCAAAGAAAGATGATGTTTTCACATGAAAGGTGAATGAGTTGGGGAGGAAGACTGTGGAAGGCTCCTACAGGCACAAATGGGCGAACTAAATAAAGGAACAAAGCACTCCAGCTAGGGTGCAGAGAGGCAAACACTGTAACCAGGAATGAACAACACATGGGATAAGAGGAGGGCAGGAGAAAGAAGGGTCCTGCTCTCCTTCAGCCCTCAGCCTCCTAGCTGCCCTGGAGAATTTTCTACAACCCACATCTTAACAAGTCACAACTCCCCTCAAGAAACCTTTCTGTGGCCTTCCAGACAAAATGCAAGCCCCACAATAGAGTGTCAAAGGACCTTCACGCTCTGTATACCCTGCCCGCTCACCACATCCTCAGCCTCCCTCCTCCAAGCATCCTGATACAATCATCTCTCACGTGCCTCGCCACTTGTGCTCAGGCCGTTCCTTCCGCCTGGAATTCCATTCCCACTTTCCCCAGCCCAACTTCGCCCTCCAATCCCAAGTCTTTGAAAAGCATCCTAGAACACAAAGGCACAGAGAGCACCATTGAAGTCTAACTTGGAGCTTGACAAGGAGACCAGCCTGGGGTCAAATTCTGACTCTGCCACTTGGTGGCACTATGACCTAGGGCAAGGGGCCGCCCTCTCACCAAACCTCAGCATCCCCAGCTGTAAAATGGGCATACATAGTAATAATCACAGAGCTGCTGTGAGTAAAGGACTAAAGTGAACACAAGAAGTGCCAACAGAGCACTTGGCAGCCACCTAATAATGCTAGCTTCTCTGCCCTCTTCTATGCCAACAAGAGCTTAAAAACCCAGACTAGACCTGGGAATGGCATTCTATCATTGAGGGTCCCATGGATTACTGGAGCATTAAAAGCATAATTCAAGACCCAGGAGTTAACTTAGAGAAGTTAACAAAGTTCTCTTCCTTCACTAATAAAATACAGACCAGAATCACACTGCCTGCCAGTTGTTAGGACAAATGATCATGACCTCAACTGCCCAGCACATAACTGATGCCCATTGGGGCCATCATTATTGCATTGGCCCTATTTGTCTAGTCTTTTTAGGTCCCCTGTATTGCCTGGAAAGGCTCCTAGGGAGAAAAACTGCATCTTTTAAACTGATCTCACATTCAACTTAGAAGGCTTAGGGATTCAACTCTGTAAGGTCCACATACATATGAAATAGAGGTGGCCTTCCAGTTGGATGAGCCTTTACCAGGCGCTCACTGAGATGCCCCAGGACAACTGAAACAAGAAAGCCTGAGAGATCAGCTGCTTTGGGAGAGACCTATGGAAAGAGCCCATGAATGAAGAACGCTTTCCTGACCACTGACCAGAGAAAGCCATGGTTTGGGGTGGCCAGGCAAGCAGAGCTCCCTCCGCACTGAAGAACTCATTGAGGCTGCAGAGAGAAAACAACGAATAAGGAAAAATTTGAGTCAAAATGATGGCAGATAGAAAGAGGCTATGAGCTACAATCTAAAGTTGATGAAAAGTTCATGGCAGTGAGAACACTAAATAGGATCCTCTATGAAATTATACAGTGTTCACTATTGCATTCATTACACTTAAATATTTAGATATTTCTTTATAGAGTATATATGCAAATCATGTCTACCACACTTCTGGGATTTAGGAACTTGTCAAGGATCATTTTTGATAAATCCAGATTTTTGCTTTTTGTGTTATCGTTAGATTCTAGGCCTGCAAAACATGTAACATCACTAAATAGTACAAGACATGGTTAACGAACAAATGAGTAGGTAGAACTCTCCATGGAGTAAATTTTTACAGAGGACCTTCGAAGACACACTTAGACTTGCCTGAGCTCAGAGGCAAAAATTAAGACAAAGGACAATGAGGCATTCCCAAGAAGAGTTATATTTCCATGGAAAAGGACCTCCCCAACACATCAGCCCCCTCTTTTACCACTGCATTTGGGTGTGTCGGTTTGGTGTGACAACTTAACAAGCCCTAAAACTGCTCCACAGACATCTGAGCTAATGGCTGCTTTTGTTCTGGATGCTCGGGTCAGAAACCTTGGCATTGTCCTCACACACTTTCTCATCCCTTGGATCTGGTCCATCAGCAATCTCCTCAGACCCACCTCAGAAGATCACTTATTACTACCTCTCCATCCTCGATCCTCAATCTCCCCAGTTTGACTCACCACTCCCAGCCCTACACTAGCTGGTAGTCTGCCTGCTCTAGCCTGCCCTCCCAGTCCTCAGTCTGTTCTCCCACAGCAACAATCGTCACGTCCCTGTTAAAAGCTAAGTCAGTGCATGTCACTCTAACTCCAAAACCCTCCAATGGCTCCCAGCCCCCTAAGTAAAATCTACAGGCCTTTACCATGTGTCACATGGCATTATATAATCCAACTCCGTCTCTCTGACCTCAAAAATAAATGCTGTCTTCCTCCTGCCTCAGGGCCTTTGCATTTGCTGTTTCCTCACAGGAAATGCTCTTCCCCTAGCAATAACTCACTTCCTCCATGTCTTCACTCAAGAATGACTCAGGCCTTCCCAGCCTACCCTTCCTAAAAGTTCATCTCCCATCCCAACACTTAATACCACCAATCCTGCCAGATTCTGCTTCAGAACACAAAGTGTCATTGTCTGCCTCTCCACCAGCGTGTGAGCTCTATGTGGGCAAGGAATCTCCATGCAGCATCTGGAGCACCAAAAACATTGCCAGTCACACAGGAGCCTCTGAATAAATGCATTAAATGTGTAAAAGGCCTGTGAAAAGTACTGGAGAGCCAACAATCTAGAACCTGTGACAAAGTTATAGGCTAGAAATAGCAAAACCAGGGAGAAAATGAAGAGCGTGCCATAAAGCACACAAAGGGCTAGTTTAAAACCCATGTAGTAATGCACAGCTTAACCTGGAGCAGGAATGTTTTCTAGCATTTCTAGCAAAAGAATAAAAGAAAGCCAAGACATGTGGTCCTTGGAGGAGAGAGAATGACTGGAAGAACAGCAGGGAGTGAAAATGAATTAATGAGGTTATCCGGCTTTGGGATTAGCCTGTCGGGCGTTTTATAGGCAAGGCCTGGAAACAGGTCACGAAGAACTGTAAAATGTTTCAATTTTAAAAGCCTAAAAGGATGAAATAAAAATACTTGTTCTTAAAAAGCTTTCACTTACAAAGTACAAAGCACTATATAATTGCAAATTATAACTGTTGACTTTTAATTCCCTTAACCAAAATGGGAAAACTCCTTGAGCCACCAGTGGCACCAGAAATTAGTCCCTAAATAGATCCCAGGTTTGTCTAAAGAAGATGGCAACAGCCAACTCAGGATTTCTAAAATCCAACAAACTAGACCATAAGCTCCTTGAGGGCATAAGACTTGGTTTTATCAACAATGATTTGATCAACAGCACCTGGCACCAAATTAGTGTACAGACTGATGGAAGGCTACATGAGCTTACTCCTGGGCCATCTAACTCATTTCTGCAATACTAAGAGCCCACTAGACTTTGCTACACAAACAGGGTAAGGTACATAGTCTGAAACCTGGCAAAACACTCTCCAGTATTCCAGCCAGGTACTTTCATGAAAATTTTTGAAACATCTTAACAGACATTAAACCTCAGCTTAGCCCTGGCTGGTGTGGCTCAGTGGCCAGGTCTCCAGCTGGGGGCACAGGAGAGGCAACCACACATCGATGTTTCTCTCCCTCTCTTTCTCCCTCCCTTCCCCTCTCTCTAAAAATAAATAAAATCTTAAAGAAAAAAAAAAACCAAATTACCTGTGTCACAGTCAGAAAACACAATGCCACTGAACCATCTAAAATAAAAAGAAACTGTCACTATGAAAAGTTCTTAAAAAAAAAAAAAAAATCACTCCCCACTCCAAGCAAAGAAACCAAAAGAAAACTGCCCTAGGATTCAGAGAAAAGAAGCCATCTTGGCAGAGGAAACAGTCTACAAAGCAGATAGCGCCTGCTCAGGCTGTCAGGTGAAAGAGGTAGCTGGCTGGACACACCCACTTGCCTCCTTTAACTAGCAGGTGTGCCTTGAGGGCTTACACTGTGCATGTCCTCTGATGGCCTTTTAACAGGTCAGTGCCCCAAAGCTATTAAATTCTGGATGACTGGAAAGACACCAGTAGTGATAGGTTCACAAGTGACCCTGGTAGTCTACCATAACCCAGTACAGGAATTCTGAGCTGAAAGGCCCTTTCATAAAATCTCACCAGAATCAAACACCTTCAGGGGCCAGGCAGGCAAAGTCAAGTGAGAAGGTGAAGGGCAGGTGCAGACAACTGGAAATGGTGAGGCCACCTGCCTAACAGCATTCAAAAGCAAAAACAAAATAAAAATGCTCCAGACACTCCAGGTTCTAGCCTGCGGCTTTAAAGAGGAAGAAACCGGCGGAAGGAGGTCACATGGCCAACTAATGACAGCTCAAAGCAGACTGTCTCGGGACTCCCGGTCCCCACTCCTCGCACATCCCCTGCCTTCTCGGCACTGGATGACCCACATGTCAGCAGAAACAGCCTCTACCCTCCCGGTCTCCCGGCACTGCCACAGTAAAAGTAGCAGCTAATTGCTCACAACACAGAACCCAGAAATCCCTTACGAGTGACTTTCTTCCACCTGCAGTTGCCCTCATTTACCCTTTGCCCTGATAATCAAGAATTCCCCATCAGTCATGCTTAAAACCCCCCGCTGGCCCAGTTCCTGTCAGCTATCCATCCAAGGGGACATATAAAGTCAAAGGAAGGAGAAAATCCTGCGCCCTAAAGTAGTCACACTCGAAAATGTCAGTTTCTCTTCCCAGCACGGTGGCAGCAAGGGGAACCCGTGACCCACCGGGGACAGGCCAAAGGGAAAGGACCTGGGGTCGGGGCAGCTGCTTCTAAAATTACTTGGCGCAGCCTTTGTAAAGGAGAAGAAAGCAAAAATGAAAAAGGCGGCACCCTGTAACCCCCGCCGTTCGCCGCCCCTGTGGATGGCCTTGAATTCCGGGGGCGGGAGGAGGGCCGGCGGGACCTCACACACATCCTGCGGAGGAGCGAGGGGAAAGCGACCCCAGGACGCGCGGGCCGCGGGCCGGGGAAAAGGAGGAGGAGGCGGCGGCGGCGGCCAGCCCAGTCCCGGGGGGACCCCACTTGCTTCCCCGCGACGCGGCCTGAGGGCCCGAGAGCGCTGCGGCTCCCGCGGCGGGCAGCAATGAGCGTCCAGGGGCCCGGGCGGGCCCGGCGGGGGCTAGAGGTCGCCAGACATCCACGGGCCCCACAGCGACGAGCCCGGGTTGGGGCGCGCAGGCCGCGCCGCGGGGCCGGTGACAGCGCGCGGGGGCCGTGCCAGGCCGGCCTCGTGGACTCAGCTGGCACCTCGCGGCCCGGCCCGGCAAGCGCAACCCTGCGGGCTGCGCGAGGGGTGCGGCGGCCGTGCTCTCACCTGGCTGCGGCTCGCTGCGTTCGCGTCCTGCCACTGCGCCTCCGCGACGCAGTGCCCGCCGCAGACGCCGCCGCTTCTGCCTCTGGTCCCCGCGACAGCCGCCTGCAAAATGGCGCCGCGGAGGGGCGGGCCGGGGGCGGGGAGCCGCGAAGCCGCCCGCCCCCGCGCCGGCCTGGGGCCCACCTCCTCCCCGCCCCGGACCCCAGCCCTCCGGCCTCCCCACGAAGGAAGAGGCTTCCCCCTCAGCCTGGAACGCGCCGCCAGGCGTCCCAGATCTATCGTCCCCACTCCCCCCTGCCGGGTTCTCTGCGCGCCCCCCACGTTTCCTTTATTTCCCTCCCTTGCATGGAAGTTGCCCCCCTCTTCTCGTCCCTTACCATCACACCTGCTTAGGGGACCCACCTGGGATGCAGAGCGCTTTCCCCGAAGTCTGCCCCTCCTGGAGTCCCCTTTTTGCCCTGCCTGACACTGAGCTCTGTCAGCGCTCGGTGAAGATAATCAAGCAGTTTGCGGGGCACTGGGCTTAGTGGGTTGGGTATTTTAAGGCAATTTCACCTTTTCTCCAGTTAGGCCACCAAGTTTTTTAGCTTACTGGCGAAGAGATCCTTGTTACATTATGCAGACACGGTCATGTTGAACGAGGGGCCTCAGACTCGAACGCCCTGGGGACCTTGTTCAAATGCGGGTTCTCCTTCAGTGCGGGTTCTGGGGTGCAGCCGGAGATGCTGCGTTTCTAAAATACCCAGGTGATGCCGGTGGGAGAGGGCCGCTGAGAGGAAAGGCTGCAGGGTTATTAGGAGCCCAGACCTGTAGCGCGTCGCAGCCTCACCAAGAGCGTTTCCTTAAGATGCAAACGACTCGGCCCATCCCCAGATCTGCAGAGGCGGAGGTCTGGAACAAGGCTCCAAAATTTGCATTCCCCGGTGATGCAAATACTGCGGCTCTCTGGGGATCACACTTAGCGAGACACTATGGAACACTATTTGAAGACAGAGCGCCCATTCCCCAAAAAAACACTAATAATTAGCACTCTCAGCACCTTCCATCTTGAAACTACTGTGTGGTTGCTATTGCAACCCAATGATAACTGACGAGTTCCCAGGCAACTCTTGAGAGAGCTGAAGAATTATGGACGGTGTCTGACCTCACATGGGGAGGAGCAGATTTTATCATCGGAGTTTTCTGTCAGTTATACAGTATGAGAATTCCATGTTACAGATGTCACACATCTCAGTGTTTGCGTGTGACCAGTAATTGTGGGAATTGTATAAAATAGGGAAGTGTAGGTCTGTGTCTTTGAGAATCAATACCATGTCATCCCATTTACCTCTTAATGACATGTATTAATTAGTAAAATTTGAGAGTTGGCTTGCCCTCACTGTTGTGGCTCAGTGGGCTAGGCATCCTCCTGCTAAATGAAAGGTTGCTGGTGGGAATCCAGGTCAGGGCATGTGCCTGGGTTGCAAGCCAGGTTCCCATTTGGGGGCATGCAAGTGGTGACCAATTGATGTTTCTCTCACATTAAATGTTTCCCTCTCTTTCTCCCTCCCTTCCCCTCTCTCTAAAAGCAAATAAAAAATTTTTTTTAAACATATGAGAGTTAGCTAGTAAAATTCAATCAACCCTGGAAGGCCAGGTGTTTTGATCCCCATTGAAAATAGACACTTTAAGAGATGCAGATTCCATGACCAGCACCTAGAGAAAAATTCACAGTGCCATGTAGAACATCTAACATGTGTCCTGCTCAGCCAGCGGAGGGACAGAAGATGGGAGGTAACAGTTGCATATTCAGTGTCTCCTTCTCCCTGCATAGGTGTTAGAGACTTTTTAAGAAAAAGAAAGAAAGAAAGAAAAGAAAGGGAGAAAGAGAGAAAGAGAAAAAGAAAGAAGAAAGGAAAAGAGCAAGAGGAAAAAAGAAAGAAAAGAAGGAAGAGAAAGAAAGAAGAAAGGAAGGAAGGAGGAAAGAGGGAAGAAGGAAGGAAGGAAGGAAGGAAGGAAGGAAGGAAGGAAGGAAGGAAGGAAGGAAGGAAGGAAAAGAAAGAAAAGAAAATGCCATTGTCCCAGCTCCCAGCCTCTGGCCTTCATGCCTCTCTTCCTTCTCCCTCCTCTCCATTACTATCTGCTTTCTCAGACGTCAATAGTGACCTTCTAACTGCCAAATCCAATTGCCTTTTTAAGGTCCTTTTCTTCTCTGATGGCTCTGTAACATTCCATTGACTTCTGCCTCCTTTATTTTATTTTTTTTAAGAATTTTTAAAATTTATTTTTAGAGAGAGAGGAAGGAGAAAGAGAGGGCAAGAAACATCGATGTGAGAAACATTGACCAGATGCACCCTGACCAGGGACCAAAGCTGCAACCCAGGCATTTGCCCTGACTGGGAATTGAACCTGAAACTTTTCACTTTTCAAGAAGATGCTCAACCAACTGAGCCACACTAGTCAGGGCAACTCCTCCCTCCTTCTTGAAACTCTTTCCTAGTGACATCACTGGGTCTTGTTTACTGTCCTGTACTTCCCCCACTTTCCTCTCAGAGATGTTTGAGCTGCCTGTGCTCACCTCCAGAAATGTTAGTTTTCCTTATCTCCTTTCTTCCCATCTTTTCCCCTCCTCTCTCCTTCTCAGACTCCCACTGAAAGTCAGCCATCTCCTCATGGTTCCCCAGTCTCTCTCTCTCTCTCAACTCCTAGACACACATTTCCAATTGTCCCCTAGACAAACTCCTCTGGATAGTACTCAAGAATTTTCAATACGTCATCTCCACTACTCAACTCATTATTCTCCTCCCACTGACTTGTTTCTTACCTGGAGTCTCTCATTTTGCCACCAGAAACTTTGAGGTCATCTTTGACTGCTTGTCCCTTAGCCCCCAAGTCCAGTCTGTCACCTATGATCAATTAGAGCAAGGAAGTTTGTCTGAAATTCTCTTCTCTACATTCACTATCCCAGACTCTTACTTGCTCTTCATTGGACTGTTGAAAAAGCTTCTCTCTGGCCTCTTGGCCTCAAGAATTATCTCCCAAAGCCATTCTTGTTATCTTCCCAAAACATAGAACTGACCACCTCATACCCCTTCTGAAAAGCCTTCAGGACCTCCCAGTCTACCCAATAATGCGATAAAAGGAAACAGAACATGGGTTATTTCTCAGGACTGCTATTCCCTTCACCATCTAGTCTCCAGCTGCTTCTTTTTGTTTCTGGACAAAATATTACTTTTTATGGTGTCAGGGACTGACCCTGGCTTCAACCTTGCCTGCAAGGTTGTAATACTTAAATGAGAGATCATTTATATAAAATGCCTGGTCAGTGCTTGAATATGTAAGTGTTTGCCCTGGCTGGGTTGCTCAGTTGGTGGGAGTGTTGTCCCATACACCAAAAGGTGGTAGTTTGCTTCCCTCCACCACCACCAGTCAGGGCACACACCTAGGTTAAGTGTTCCATCCCCCGTCAGAGTGAGTGCAGGAGGTGACCAATCAATGGTTCTCTCTCACATCAATGTTTTTCTTCTCTCTTTTCATTCCTCTCTTTCTAAAAATCAATAAATATATCCTCGGGTGAGGATTAAAAAATAAAGAAGAATATGTAATTGTTCAATCAATAGTCTTACTTTTATGTACTTACTTTATCACCATCAATTCAAAAAGTACAAGAAGATTTTCCTATCTGTTTTCTTTTCCTTTTATATCCTATTCATGTTTCTTCTCTATTGCAGCTGATATAAATAGGGTTTTTTTCCTCCTCTCCTTCACTGCTCTAACCTACGTCAGCAGGATATATTAAGATCATTTCATGACCTGGATAACTTGATTGAAATTTCTGTCATTTCCAGGCCATGTTATTTTTGAGAAGTAATTGTAGCTTGCGGCTACTCCATCTTCACACAGTGCTGTTCTTTACAATATGTATTTCCAGTATCTCTCTGGAGTCTAGAACTGAGGTCTGCAAACTTTTTTTGTGAAGAGCCCAGATTGTGAATATTTTAGGCTTTTGGGGCCAAGAGACAAAATCAAGGACAATATATAGGTACTTAAATAATTAGATTAAACAAATTTCCACAAATTTATATCAATGAAATTCAAAATATTATAACAATTGAGTGTAATATTTTTGTAATACAGGGCCACTAATTTTTAAAAAATGGAATTGGGTGGGGATAAGATTTTGCTTAATTGGAGTTCAAAGTTAGTGTCTCTTATCATCAAATTGATTGCAAATGTTCACCTGTTAAAACCATCCTTAGCCTTTACCAGAACAGACTGTGGGCCAGAGTTTGCCGACCCTGGATCTAAACCATAATAACTCCTCTCACTTTGGGTTGTCTCTTCAGCGTAATAGAGGACCAACATAATTTTTAATAGATCCTTAATGACAGAAGAAAGCAAAATGATGCTATCTTAAGGTCATTCTTTGGAGAAAGTGCTTGGAACGAAGTTAAAGAGCTTCATCCACATACCATCTCTTGGTATTAAGGAAGGTGCCACTTTCTAATAGAATGATATAATATCTGGTCATTTGTGACAGGCTTCTTTCACTTAGCATTATGTTTTTAAGACTCAATCATGTTGTAGCATGTATCAGTATTACATTCCTTTTTTTATTGTGGTAAAATATACCTACATAAAATTTACCATTTTAACCATTTTAAAAACTACGTTTTATTTATTTATTTTTAGAAAGAGGGGAAGGGAGAGAGAACTGCAGGGAGAGAAACATGAATGTGTGGTTGCCTTTTGCACACCCCCAATGGGGAGCCTGGCCTGCAACCCAGGCATGTGCCCTGACTGGAAATCAAACCAGTGACACTTTGATTCACAGGCCGGTATTCAATCCACTGAGCTACACCAGCCAAGGCTCTATTTTAACCATTTTTAAGTGTACAATTTAGTGACTTTGCCTACCCCCTTACCCCCCAAATAACTTCAAATTCCCTATATATTCATTTCTGCCTACTTGCTTCCTGCTTGCTGGAGACCATCCATGAGAGGCGCATTCCCTCCGCACCATCTGCCTTTTCCACAGTCTTTTGGACTGAAGATCCCTCTGTGACCTCCTTCCCTTGACTTCTCTTCCTCCATTTTCTTCCTCTCACCACACCTTTCTGAAAAATGTATCCCCCTCCTGCCTCAGCTCTTGCACCTGTCTTCCGTTCTCAGCTCTGCTTCTCTCTCTGTCTCTTCCTAACCCTCCTCTCTACCCCGTGGCCATCTGGCTTCTGTCCCTGTCTGCCTCTGAAACTGCCTAGGTATATTAGCATTATGCACAACCCAGGGGATTTTTTCTGTAGCATCTTACTGGAACTTCCTGGAGGCATTTGGCACAGCTGATGCTGTATTTTCTTGGGAAAGGCTCTCCTCCCTTGGCTTTGTGGCTGCGTTTCCCACTAGTTCCTCTACTTCTCTGACGCTGTTTTTTCTGTCTCCTTCTCAGTCCTCTTCCTCGTGCCCCCTTCAAACCCAGGTGTTGGGGGCGGAGAGAGTATGGCTGTGTCCATTCCCCTCAAAGCCCTTCAGGGTCTTCACTGTTCCTTCCTCCCGATCACGCTAACCTTTTCTCTGGATCATTCTTACCCATCCTTGACATCTCCCCTTGGCCTCTCCTGGAAACCTCTGCTAAAGTCCTAGGCTGGTGTGGGTGTATCCTGGGTACTTTCTAGCATTTAGAATGAAACAACAGTGGTACCTCAGTACTCATTGTTAATTCCTTCTGGAACTCTTGACGAGTGCTGAAACTGAGAGTACCGAGTCCTGGGTACAGAGTACCGAACAAGTGACGAGTGAAGCATTTTCTCCTGTGGGGCGGCATCATGACTCATACAAGTTCTAACAAGTGCAGCAAGTCCCCAGCAAGCACCAAGTGCTGAGACATTTTTTTCTCTTATCAAAATGTAACAACTACAGGGTTTGACGCGTTCTGAAGCTGAGGAGTACTGAGATATGACTGTATATTGAGACTGTTTGTTTCTCTGTCTCAATTTCCTGCCTCACTAATTGTCAACTCCTCCAGGGCAGAGATCTTGACTGATGCGCTCTTCACATACTGCCTGCCACATAGTAAATGCTTAATAAAAATTCAATTTAATAATTTTAGCTGTTGGACTAAACCAACATGGCCTGACCACGAATGGAGGGTGAGATGAGAAGGAAAAGAAAGACGCAGAATTAACGCCCAAGTTCCTGGAAAATTGGAAGCATAGTTTAGAGGCAAAACACAAAAGGCCTCAAATGCCAGAGTACAGAAATTGGGCTTTATTCAATAAAGGAGCCATTTCAACCTAAAACGTCATGGACACACTTAGTCTTTGGATAAAAAAAGAAAAAATGCATCAGTAACTATACAAACTAGAAAAGAGGCAAAACTAATCCCAGCTATTGGAATTCAAGATGCAGTGACCATGTGGGGGGATATGACTAAGGAGAGGCCCTTGGAATCTTCTGAGGAGCTGGTCATATTCTATGCCTTGATCTGGGTGCTAAGCACCTGGGCATATTTACTTTGTGAGATTTCATTAATATGCACACTTATGATACGTGCATGTTTCTATATGTACAGCAGTCTGTCTCTATATCGCGGTTCACTTATCGTGGCCTCACTGTATCGCGGGATTTTTAAATATATTATATTTAATTATTTATCACGGATTTTTCACTATCTCACGGGATTTTGCGGTACTGTATACGTATGTTGTTAAAGTTACGTAGGTTTAAGAGTGTAGAATATCTTTAAGAACATAAGTAGTGTTTATAAAAGTGTGGAAAAGGTTAATAAGGGACTGGGAACGGTTTATAAGTGGGTGGGGAGGGTTTATAAAGCCTTAAAATATATATAAATACTAAAATAAATGTAAGGTTCCTACTTCACGGATTTTACCTGTCACGGGGTGGGGGCGTCTAGAACGTAATACCTGCGATAAGTGAGGGAATACTGTATACTACAAAATAATTTTATTAAGTAAATGCAAATAGACTTAGAAAAAATCCAATGAACAAATTTATATTTATTAAACTGGGTGCTCCCTGTTTTATTTATTTATTTTTTTATTGAGAGGGAAAGGTTGGGAAAGGGGGAGAGAGCAAGAGAGAGAGAGAGAGACATTGATTTGTTGTTCCACTTGTGGATTCGTTGGTTGATTATTGTATATACACTGACAGGGAATCAAACCCACAACCTTGGCATATCTGAACAATGCTTTTAATCAACTGAGCAATCTAGTCAAGGTGGGTGCTCCTTGTTTTTGTTTTTTAAGATTTTATTTATTTATTTTTAGAGAAGGGGGACAGAAGGAAGAAAGAGAGGGAGAGAAACAACAATGTGTGGTTTTCTCTTGCACACTCCCAACTGGGGACCTGGCCCACAACCCAGGCATGTGCCCGAACTGGGAATCGAACCAGAGACCCTTTGGTTCACAGGTCAGCGCTCATTCTACCGAGCCACACCAGCCAGGGTTTTAAATGATATGGCATATCTCCAGAAGTGGGGTAAAGGCCCTGGGACAGAAGATCAGGCCCAGGAAGGTGAACTGGTCCAAGTAATTGTCTCCAGGAAAGTGCACTTTAGGAAACAGAGATGTATATGTATAAACCGCAGAATGTGCATGTTTAATTTTGAATATTCTTTTGGTCCTAGAACAATGTGTCATACAGCTCATGCAGCCTTGGAGGCAAAGCATAGGGTACCCTGCCCCATCTCTGTCTTGCTGGGTGACCTTGGAGAAATCATTTTCATTTAACCAACCTTCAGGTAGGTCTCCTAACATGCAAACTCAGGATAATTCTGTCTGCCGCATCTACCACTTAGGTGGGTCTGAGGATCAAATGATACAATTACTGTGAACGTGCTTTCTGCAAATGTTTTCATAGTGCTTTACAAATACAAGGTATCAGTATAGAGGCCCAGTCTAGTTGTAGGACTAAGCCCGCAATTTGTTTTAAGCTATAATATCACGTACTCCGTCTTCCCCTAGACTATGTTTGTACTCTGTCTGTATTAACTTTCATTTTCTTTGTTTTTGATAAGATCTCCAGTTATGTAAGGTCACTTGGAATTCAGGTCTTTGGGCCCAGATTGTTGGTTGCACCACTCACTCCTCCAATGTCAACATAGCCACTCTTCACCGGCCATGTGCTACCTGGTCGGCAAAGGTGTAGACACCAATGACAAAATGATGGATAAAAAACTCACCTCACCTGCCCCCATTGAGCTTGCATACCGGTTGGTATGCGGAAACAGAAGAGAAGTCATCACATACCCAGTATCTAACTAGGTTCCGGGTGCTCAGTGGAACTGTGTCCTAAGACATGAAATTGCATCCAGAAAATAAAAAAGAACGATTATTTTTCGGGTGTGGAGGAGGAACAAACTTTTCTCTACCCTCAAGGTTCTTCTGACTGATCTAATAATCAATAGACATGAAACATATTAGCAAGAGAAAATAACCAATTTTAATACACACATATGTATGGGAACCCTGCATACATGAGAAACTCAGAGACCCCATATGCAGGACAGGTTCAGAGACAGTAAGGGAACATGGATATGTAAGACATCCTGAACCAGGGGTAAGGTGAGGTGTCTTGGGGTCTTCAAAAGATCAATGCAGGATAATAAGAGCAGATGCTTTAGTTAATAAAAGTTTGTTCTGGCCCTGGCCAGGTAATTCAGTGGATTAGAGCATCGTTTGGATACACTGAGCTTGCTGGTTCGATCTCCCGTCAGGGCAACAGATCAATAGATCAATGTTTCTCTCTCACATTGATGTTTCTCTCCCTCTCTTCCTCCCTCCCTCCTCATCTCTCTAAAATCAATAAGCATTTCCTTGTGTGAGAATAAAAAATGGTGAAGGGATTGAGAAGTACAGATTGGTAGTTACAAAATCTTTATATTATAGGATATAAAGTATGGCATAGGAACTATAGTCAATGTTATTATAGTAACTATGTGTGGTGCCAGGCAGGTACTGGAAATATCAGGGGGAAACACTTTGTAAAGTATATGATTGTCTAACACCTATCCTGTTCACCTAAATTTAATACAAAATAATATTGAATGTAAAGTATAATTGAAAAAAAAGTTCATACTAGGGAAATCATTATAGATGCGTGCAAAGATTTATGGACATGAATGTCTATCACAATGTAGTTTGTAATAATAAAATATTGGAAATCTCCTATATGTTGAGTTTACAAAGAAATCATTAAATACATTTCAGCACAAATGCTATGTAGCTGTTTTATCTGATAATGTAGAAAAATATTAGCCCTGGCTGGTGTGGCTCAGTGGATTGAGCGCAAGCCTGTGAACTGAAAGGCTGCCTGTTTGATTCGTAGTCAGGGCACATGCCTGGGTATGGCCAGGTCACTGGTTGGGGGCATGCCAGAGGCAACCGATCAATGTTTCTCTCCCTCTCTTTGTCCCCTCCCTTCCCCTCTCTCAGAAAATAAATAAATAAAATCTAAAAAAAAAGAAAAAAGAAAAATATTAAATAACAGGAAAAAGTGCTCATGAAATCTAAGTCAAAAACAGATTGAAATGTACATAAGTTAGATTATTTTTGGCTGAAAATAAAGAATATCGGATTCTATTTATGTATAAGGAACAAAGTATATAAGGAGGTAAGAAAAATGTATTCTCTCTGCTAACAAGAAGCCCAGAGGTAAAGATGGCTTTAAGGTTTGATGACATATTTAATATCTCAAGATCTTTTCATCTTTCCATCCTATCTCTTCAACATATCAGCCTAAATACCCTCATGATTGCAAGATGGCTCCACAGGTCCAGTGTAGCATGCATTCAAGGGGATGCCGCAACGAAGAAGAGGGACTATGTGCTCCATGAATCTTTCTATGAGCAAGAAACTCTTTCCTAATGTCCATCATCAGAACTTCTCATCTCAGCTTGGCTGAAGCAAATGGGGTCCATGAGTCCATCTTGAACCAATCACTGATAAGGTGTGCCTGTGCTCTGAGTGGTTTACAGGTAGGTCAATATATTGGTCCCCAAAGCCCTCGAATAGGCTAAGTGGACCTGACGCCTGTTTCCTCCCCAAGCAGCAGCATCTATTTATCTAGATGAGCAGGGTGTGAAAAGATTGGGAAATAGCAGCTCAGACCCGTGGTTCTCAAAGGGTGATCCTTCTGCCATCAACATCACTTTGGGAATTTTTTTAAAAGAAAAATCTTTGGGCCCCACCCCAATTTTCTAACTTAGAAATTCTGGGGGTGGGGCCCAGGAATCTCTGTTTTAACTAACCCTCCAGGTGAATATACTGCTTGAAAACCATTAACTTAGACTACTGGGATTTACCCTTGAACTGGGAATACCTGAACTTTGGCACATGACTGGGGGAAGGCTGATGGACTGTCATAGTTAATATTGGGATTAGTTTTCTAGCATATCTTCCTAGTCTGAGAAGACTGAAAGCTAAAACTACATTTCCACCCATTAAAATGCTCATGTGAGCTTATAAATGAAACCTGAATCAGAAAGGAGAGGATAAGACTCCAAGAACACCAACTTATAGTATAAACATGGCACAGGGGCTGGGGTTCTGGAGGTGGCAGCTGTGGCAGCAGCTTCCTGGCTTGCAACATTATGACTGTGAGCATGGCAATAGAGCTCTTGGCATCAGAGTTTTCAGTGGGGTGTGATTCTGTGACTACTTCTTTTTTTTTATTGTGGTTTAAAAAAAAAAAAACCCACATAGCGTTACATTTATGACCTCAACCACTTTTTTTTATAGCTTTTAGATAGAGGGGAATGGAGGGAGAAAGAGAAGAGAAACATTGATGTGAGAGAGAAACATCAACCAGTTGATGTTAGTGATCAGCCAACTAAGCCACACCAGTCAGGGCAACCTCAACCACTTTTAAGTGTACAGTTTGTAGTGTTAAATATATTCACATTGTTGTACAACATATCTCTAGAACTTTCTCATGATGCAAAACTGCAACTCTATCCATTAAACACGAATTCCTCCTCCCCCAACCCTTGGCAAGTAACTTTCTATGTTCCTATGATTTCCACTACTTTAGAGGCTTCATATTAATGGAATCATACAGTAGTTTTCCTTTTGTGGCTGCCTTATTTCACTTAGCATAATGCCCTCAAGGTTCATCAATGTTGTAGCATGTGGCAAGATTTCCTTCTTTTTAAAGGCTGCATAATGTTTCATTGTTATGTATACATCACATTTTCTTATCTATTTACCTATCTATGAACATTGAGTTTTCCTCCACCCCTTAGCTATTGTGAATAATGCTGCAATGTACATGGTTGTGCAAACATTTCTTCAAGATCCTGCTCTGAATTCTTTTGGATGTATACCCAGAAGTGAGATTGCTGGATCATATAGTAATTCTATTTTTAATTTTTTGAGGAAACTCCATACTATTTTCCATAATGGCTGCACATTCTGACTTTTTTTTTAAAGGGTCAGGTAGTAAACATTTTAAGCTTAGTGGGATGTATGGTCTCTGTCACAACTATTTAGATCTGTGTTATAGTGTGAAAGCAGTCACAGGCAACATGTGAACAAATGGGTGTGGCTGTGGTCCATTAAAACTTTATTTATGTAAAAATTGATAGCAAGCCTGCTGGCAATAATTTACTCACCCCTAGGATAGACTGTGTTTCTTCAGGTGTGCCAATAATTCTGTGATTAAATAGCTTTCTTCTAGATTAGATTAGGTTGCCCACCACTAAGAATACTGAATAATAAAACCTGAATTAACTGGTGCTCTGTTAACGAGAAAGAGAGGAAATGACAGTTGAGTGGACAACCAGTGTAATTTCCTACAAAAGATAGTGTATACAGGAAAAGAAATAGTAGATGAGAGAGAAGATTGGAAGGGGATTGTCATAGCCAGCCTCCAAAATGGCCCCCAATGATCCTTACTGCCTTTTATTCACACCCTTGTGAATGGTTAATAGATAGGTCAATGCCTTACAGGATAGTTCCCTTCCACAATGAATAGAGCAGACCTGTGTAATCAACGAATATTGCAGAAATGCCAGTGTGTGACTTCCAAGGCTAGGTTATAAAAACTGTTGTATCTTGCATCTTGCTCTCTCTTGAATCACTTGCTTTGGGGCAAGCTAGCAGCCAGCCAAGTCTCAAGGAAGTCCTATGGAGAGGTTCATGTGGCAAGAAACTGAGGGCTCCTGCCAACAGATGATGTGAACACATCGTCTTGGAAGAGGATGCTTCAGTCTCAGTCAGACCTTCAGCTGACTGAAGGCTCCTGAGCCTGAACCACCCAGCTAAGCTGCTCTGGAATTCCTGACCTACCAGATTGAGTACATAAATGTTTATTGTTGTTTTAGGCCTCTACTTTTTGAGATTATTTGTTGTATGGCAATATGTAACTAACAGAATACAATAAAATACCAGTATAAATAGTAATTATTTATGAATGATAGGATTACAAGTGAGTCTTAGTATCTTTGTTGGATTTGAAGTTTTGACATTTTGGCAAAAAACATGTGCTTAAATCGTCACATTCCCCTTTTCTCTTTGGTCGATTCTTCCCACCTGCTTTTCCACAGCACTCAGGTTAGTGCCACACACCATGCTATGAGTTTTTTGTCTGATCTACACTGTGATGTCTCACTTGGTGTCAATCTTTTTCTTCTCCAGGCAATCCACAAGACTAATATATGCCTAGTTCATTCTCAAGCACCACAAAACTAAAGAAAGAGGTCAGACCTGAAAGCCTTGTATATCATTCTCTAAGACCCAATGTCTTTGAACAGACTTCCCAGAAACAGGTCTCAGGTAGGAAGGAAAGGCTCCCAGGAGAAACTAGTAAGAAAGAAGCAGCTCAGCAGCCGCCGCATTCGCCGTTGTTGGGGCTTTTGTCTGCACCGCCACTATGCCGCCCTACACCGTCGTCTACTTTCCTGTTCGAGGGCGCTGCGAGGCCATGCGCATGCTGCTGGCTGACCAGGGCCAGAGCTGGAAGGAGGAGGTGGTGACCAAGGACACCTGGCTGCAGGGCTCGCTCAAGGCCTCCTGTCTGTATGGGCAGCTCCCCAAGTTCCAGGACGGAGACCTGACTCTGTACCAGTCCAATGCCATCCTGCGCCATCTGGGCCGCTCCCTCGGGCTGTACGGGAAGGACCAGCGCGAGGCGGCCCTGGTGGACGTGGTGAACGACGGCGTGGAGGACCTCCGCTGCAAATACGGCTCCCTCATCTACACCAACTATGAGGCGGGCAAGGAGGATTACGTGAAGGAGCTGCCGGGGCGCCTGAAGCCTTTTGAGACTCTGCTCTCCCAGAACCAGGGGGGCCAGGCCTTCATCGTGGGCAGCCAGATCTCCTTCGCCGACTACAACCTGCTGGACTTGCTGCTGGTCCACCAGGTCCTGGCCCCCGGCTGCCTGGACTCCCTGCCCCTGCTCTCTGCCTACGTGGCTCGCCTCAGCGCCCGGCCCAAGCTCAAGGCCTTCCTGGATTCCCCCGAGCACGTGAACCGCCCCATCAATGGCAATGGGAAGCAGTGAGGGCTGGTGGCGCCCTCAGGGGGAGGCGTGGCCTGCCTGCCTTCCCTTCCAATAAAATTTCCAGAGAAAAAAAAAAAAAAAAAAAAAAAAAGAAAGAAGCAGGACCTGAGAGAGGGGTGATTTTAGACCTCAGCCTAATCTCATAGGGGCGTTTTGGAACATAAATTTTATCTCCAAGTTGGTTCCTACTCAAGGCACAGGAGCTTGTTGCTCATAGTCCAGCACTTGTCAGTCAAGAAATAAGCTCCAGCCCTGAGTGGTGTGGCTCAGTTGGTTGGGCATCCTTCTGCAAAGCAAAAGGTCACTGGTTCAATTCCTGGCCAGGGCACATGCCTGGGTGGCGGGTTCAGTCCCCTGTCTGGGCGCATACGAAATCAATGTTTCTCGTTCTTTGTTTCTCCCTCCCCTCCCCGCTCCCTAAAAATAAATAGATAAAATCTTAAAAAAATAAAAAAAGAGTTTAAGAAGAAAAAAGAAAAACTCCTGTCCTCTCTGCTTCTAGGCAGAGCAGTTCCAGTGGCCTGAAGAGACATAGGACAGTCCTCTAAAGAGAATACAGATGTATGTCACTGGAAGCAAAAGCAGAGAGAAGCCAGGCAAGTGACGTGCAGAAATAATCAATGGTAATGACGTCCTTTGGGTGAAATAAAGTCATGTAAAAACAAAACAAAACTATATGTATTATCAGTTTTTTGTTTTTTGCCTTATTGCTTTTTCCAAGAAAACTACTAAATTCAAGTTTTCAAAAATTGTCAATGGGACCCCGGGGTGTCTAGTGTCGGGGGAGGGGTGTACTGAGAGTGTCCGTAACACCCTATGGAGGCATTATGATATTTCCTTCTTTCTTTTTCTTTTTTAAGACTTTGTTTATTTATTTTATTTCTTTTTTAGAGAGAGGAAGGGAAGGAGAAAGATAGGGAGAGAAACATCAATGTATGTTTGCCTCTCACACGTCTCCAACTGGGGACCTGGCCTGCAACCCAGACGTGTGCCCTGACTGGGAATCGACCCAACTACCCTTTGGTTCACAGGCTGGTGCTCAATTCACTGAACCACACCAGCCAGGGCAAGATATTTCTTATGAGGCTCACTGTCACTAAGTGTGGAGGATAAAGAGGTGGGAAATGAGATGCTTGGTAAGAAGACTACTTAGAAGGCAATGAAAAAGTCTGGATGAGAGTGATAGATTTATGCTATGGCAGCAGAGACAAATAAGAAAAAAATAGCATTCTACCATCCCACCAGACTGGAAGAACCCAGCTTTGTGAGCTTGGAAGAGGTGGAATATCCATGGCAGTTCGTTTTTACTATTTAATTTTTTCAACCACAAAATCTTCCTCTGTGGGCATCAGATACCTCACTTGCAAAAAGGGTCAGTTATAATACTCATGAAAAATAATAGTAGTAGCAACATTTATTGATCACTTTACTGTGATGAAGGTACTGACTGTTCCAGAGCCTCTACAATTGTTACTCTTAACCCTCACAACAAACCTATGAGGTAGGCACAATTACTGTCCCTATGTGACAGATGAAGACACTGAAGCTCAGAAAGGGTAACTTGCCTAAAGTCCCATAGCTAGTACCTGTCTCAAGATTGTTGAAAAGGTTAAATGTCTGCATCCCTTAGACTTTATCTTTGCTGTGCCCGAGGGCTTGACAGATGGGGAAGAGTGCTGGAAGCACTAGCCACAAGCCCTGCAGCGACAATCACTGCCACCCAGGAACTGGCCCCATCCAAGACTCTCAGAAGGGGATATCTTTAAAAATATTGTTTTAACTTATTTTTAGAGAGAAGGGAAGGGAGTGAAAAAAGGAAAGAAACATCAGTTAGTTGCCTCTCGTGCTTCCCCAACTGAGATCTGGCCCACAACTCAGGCACGTGCCCTGACTGGGAATCAAACTGGTGACCTTCGGTTCGCAGGCCACCGCTCAATCCACTGAGCCACACCAGCCAGGGCCCAAACCATAAGCGTTTAAAACTCTACAGAACTCAACTGAAAATCAAAGGCCACATTCTGGTATTCCAAGACTTTGAGAATTAAGTAATTTGCCAGAGGTCACACAGCTGCCAAGTCCTGGATTTCCCAAACCCCCTGAGTATTCCCATGCAATACCACATTCACACCCTTTCCTCCCAACAACCAAGGCAAAGCCTCCACCTACCTGCAGGCTTTCCGTGGACTGGTCATACTTGAGCCTCAGCTCCTCTGGGACACTGTTCCTAGTGCCTCTCCTTGTCCTTACCTCTCCTCTTCCCCCAAGCAATCTTTTAAAACAGGGCTTTAATGTAACAAGAATCGCTTCTCAGCCTTTTGGCTAAGACCAGTTATAATATCTATTCTAATCAGTTTAATATCTGGTATATTTTTTATCCAAAGACAACATATTAAGTAGATTTTTGGAGCAGGGAGATGGATTAGGAGCTTGCTGGGTCTCCCCCACACATCAACCCAGTAAGCGGTACTTCTGGGAAGGGTGCACCAAAAAAAAAAAAAAAGAAAGAAAGAAAGAAAATGTCTGTGTCTCTTCCTCCTCCCCTGCCCTGTAATTCTCTCCATAATGGTGAACGTGTCCAAGGGTGGAAGAGCAGGTACCTCCAGGATAAAATTCTACCTCCTTGACTTGGCCTCCAGGTCTCCATCACATGGCCTTGGCCTCTGTGCCAGGTGAGCGTCCTGCCTTATCTCCAAACCCAGCCAGGAAAACCTCCCCTCCACTCACTTGGTGTTACCTTTGCCTGAAATCACCCTTGGTGCTCCTGTCTGGCCTGAGGACCTTTGTTCACTTGTTCAGAACATCTGTGTTATTTAATGAGCTTTTTAAAAGTTACAGTAAAAAGTCTTTAATGAGTGTGTAACTAGGAGTATTTGAGAAATGACCAGCTCCTCGCCCATGTCTTTTTGAGGTTGGGGATTATCAGAGACAAATAAAAGCATATTTTTTCTTTGCACTTTTCCATGTCTGCTCAACACTGACAAGGGATGACAGATGAGCATCTCTCTTTCTAAAGCTTTGAACTCTGTATATTAAGCTATATGTTTGGAAAATGACATAAAGTAGACAGTTACCTGGAAAAATAACAACTACCAAAAATTGTCCATAAAATAGAAAACTTGAATGGACTTATTATACACTAAAGAAATTGAATTTCATACCCTGGCTGGTGTGGCTCAGTGGATTGAGCACAGGCCTGCAGACCAAAGGGCACGTGCCTGGGTTGTAGGCCAGGTCCCCAGTTAGGGGCTTGCAAGAGGCAACTGATCAATGTTTCTCTCACACATCTATGTCTCTCTCCCTCTCCTTCTCTCTCCTTCTCCATTGCTCTAAAACATAAGTAAATATAATCTTTAAAAAAAAGAACTTGACTTAGAATAAGAAATTTTAGCCACAGATAACTTTACCAAATCCAAATGTCCTCACAGGTACTTTTATCACCTTCAAGGAACAGAAAATGTCTCTGTTACCCAAACTAAGAAACAAGATTCAACCCTGGCAGGAGTGGCTCAGTGGATTGAGTGTCGGCCTGTGAACAAAAGAGTTGTAGGTTCAATTCTCAGTTGTGCACATGCCTGGGTTGCAGGCTGGGTTTCTGGTTGGGGGCATGAGAGAGGCAACCACATGCTGACGTTTCTCTCCCCCTCTTTCTCCCTCCCTTCCTGTCTCTCTAAAAGTAAATAAATAAAATCTTTAAAAATAAAAGAAACAAGATTCAATCATTTGTAAGAGGCTAGACATTAGGTACTGCTAGTGTAACCCTGACCCCAAACAAGAAAGGACAGTGAGAGAAGAAAAGTGATAGCTCAGTTTCACTAATATGGGTGTAATGATTATGAATAAACCATTAGCTAAACAATTGCAGCAATGTTATTGAAATAACATTGAAAACAAATACTACCAGCAGTGTTTATCTCAGGAAAACAAGGATGTCATTCATTTGACCACTAGAAAATAGCAATATAATATACTCAGCTTCAGATTAAAGAAGAAAAAAAAAAAAAAACCAATGGTCATCTCAATAGATTCAGAAACAAACAAGTGATAAGTTCAAATTCAGGAACCATTCTATAAAAACAGACTTCTTGTCTGGGTTCCCTTAGAAGCAGACCCTCACAATTATCCCACCAGAAGGGTGAAGGAGCTGGGGGATCTGTACTCCACTTGCCTAGAGAAAGTCATAGCTTGAGAACTGACCCTGGAGCTATGATTCCCTAGCATACCCAGCCTTTCCTTTTCTGGGGCAAAGCAGCCTTCCTAGGTTTTGAAAGGGTCTGGGGAGGCACAGGCCTGGAGACACAGAGCAGGCATTCGAATGTGGGCTCAGTCACTCAAAATGGTCCAAGATATGGGTAGGGCCTACTCAACACACTAGAAAGAGGAGAGAATTACTTTAACCTTTTTTTTTGTTGTTAAGAGTTTTACCAAAAACAAAACAAACCCTCATTCTTAGTGGTGAATTGTTAGACGTATCCCCTTTAAAGATGGAAACAAGGATAGCCTGTGTCAGTACTTTTGCTCACAACAAAGACATGTTTAAAGAAAAAGAAGAAAAGTGAAAGGCTTGGAAAGAAAAGAAGACAAAAAAAATGAACAAACCACCTATCATTATCTGCAGATATTATAACCGTCTTCAGAGAAAACCCTGGAGAATTTTACAATATGGAATTACTAGTTAAGAAATGCTGTATAACAAGTTATCCCAAATGCTAGCAGATGAAAGCAACAAACATGTAATATCTCGCACACTTTCTGAAGATGTGGGGTTGAGTTGCGGTAGAGTGGTTCTGGCTCAGGGCCTCTCATGAGGTCGGAGGCAAGTTGTTGGCTAGAGCTGCAGTAATATGGAGGGAGGAAAATCCACTTTCAAAGTCAGTCTCCTGGTCATTGGCAAGAGCCTTCAGTTTTTCACTATATGGGACTGTCCAGAGATTGGGCTGGTCACACAACATGGCAGCTGGTTTCCCCCAAGTGAGTGATGTGGAAAGTGAGAGAGAGCAAAAACCCAAAATGGAAGTCACAAGCTTTTTATAATAGTCTAATCTCAAAAGTGACATAAGCCCACTACTACCAGATTCCATTCATTCAAAGTGAGTCACTATGTCTAGTCCATACCCAAGGGGAGAGAGCTATACAATAACCTGAATACCAAAAGGCAAGATTACTGGGGCTCCGCTTATTTTATTTTTCTGAGTTGGAACATCTATTTACTGATTAATCATTTTTTTCTTCATTGATTTGAATTTTTATTTTATCATATACTAAATTCCTATATATTTTGGGAGTCTACTTTTGGACTCTATTATTACCATTACTTATTATTATTATCATCCTCACCCAAGGACATGCTTATTGATTTTTACAGAGAAGAGAAGGGAGGGAGAGAAAACATCGATGTTGACAGAGCAACATCGATTGGTTGCTTCTCATATGTGCCCTGACTGGAGACCAAACCCACAACTTAGGCATGTGCTCTGACCAGGAATCAAACCTGTGACCTTTGGTTTACAACAACGTTCCAACCAACTGAGCCATACTAGCCAGGGCTGGGGTTCCATTTAGAGGCTACCTACCACAGTACATAAAAGAGCAAAATTTAAAATATATAGAAAAAGGAGTGGACTCTTCAATAAACATGAGTGGGACAATTAGTCAGATAGAAAAAAAGCACCAATCAGATCCCTACCTCATACCACACTCAAAACAAATTCCAAGTGGTTCAAAGGCTTAAATGTTAAAATTCATTGAAAATAAATATTAAAAGTAAAACTTTCAGAAGAAAATATTGAACGATTATCTCTTTTTTTTAATATATATTTTATTTTGAGATATGTTTGTTAAAGCTCCGGAGAGTGAAACAAGAAAGGGCTTAGGACAGAAGAAGCAACAGTCTCACTTGAAAGTCAGAGAAAAGGGGCCTTGGAGACAGGTTCAGTTGGTTAGCCTAGGACAACCTGCTACTGCCTATTGCTCCCCTGGTTGCAAGTCTCATGGGGACACTTATGATTTAGAAGATGCATGCCTGAGAGGGAAGAAAGATGTGGCCCTGTTCCCAGGACGGAGAGCAAGCTTGGAGGATTATTGGTATGTTAACTGAACATCTGAATCATCTTTATGATTAGCTTTATCTTATTTCAGTAATCATTTTACAATATCAGTAAATCAAATCATGCTGTATGCTTTCAAGTTATACAGTGATGTATGTTAATTATTTCTCGATAAAACCAGAAAAAGAGAAGTTTCACATTGGGAGATACACTTTGTAATGTATTTAATTGAGTAACAATTGGTATCCAAAATATTTTTTTAAGATTTTGCTTATTTATTTTTAGAGAGAGGGGAAGGGAGGGAGAAAGAGGGGAAGAGAAACGTTGATGTGTGTGATACATTGATTGGTTGCCTCTCACACACTGCCAACTGGCATGTGCCCTGACCGGGAATTGAACCAGCAAATCTTTGGTTCACAGGCTGGTGCCCAATCCACTGAGCCACACCAACCAGGGCCAAAATATTTTTTAAACCTATAAGTAATGAGGAAAGGACACACAACCCAAAAAAGAAAATAGGCAAAGGAATGATTTCTATTACCAATAAACTTGTGAAACAAACATATAAAATGAAGCTCCTCTTCTTTAGTAAGCAGGGGAATGCATATTAAAATGAGGAGATAACAGTTTACACCCTTCGGAATGACAAAAATTAGCAAGCCTGGCTATTTTGAGCATTAGGCTACAAGTAACAGAAGATCTAAGTAACAATGACTCACAGACACCAGATTATTTTTCTCACATAACAAGAAGTCTGCAGAAGTCTGGAGGTAAGTGACCGTGGGCTCAACCACATGATTGCAAAGAGCTGATAAGCTTTCTGCCATCTCACCCAGTTTTAAAGCCAGAATCGGGGCAGAAAGATCAAAGCGAATGCACTGATTCTCTTCATCAGAAAAGCAAAAGTTTTAAAATCCTTCCAGCCAACTTTTGCTGCACAAAGTATTTCAAACATCAGAAAATGATATAACTCAACATTTATATACCAGTATGTATAATCAATTCATAAAAAACATTGATATTTGGCCAATTTTGCTTCTAATTTTTTCTTTAATAAAACATGAGAGAGGCAGTATCCAGACTATTATATGGCCACCCCAGATTAAAGGGAAAAAAAGTGAATTTAAAAAAGGGATGTTGTAATAAATCAAAGTGAAAGTAACCTCACAGGGTGATCTGATCATAAATTCCTAACTTGGCAGGTCTGATGGCTAGTCACATCCCAGGCCTATAACCTCTTTAGTGAAAGGTTTTTAAGCAATCCCTGTCCATTGTTCTTGTACATCTAGGTTAACACACTTTTGAAATTGCCAGAGTAATCCTTTTGTGGACCCCTAGAAGGTGGAGGCATAACCAAGGAGCACCTAATCTTGTTAATCATCCTGTAATCCAATCCCCACCTCGCTTTCTCCTATCTTCTTGTAATCTTCCCTACATTCTTAATTCCAAATGCATAAAAGAAAGTGCACAATGTCATTTTTTGGAAGCATTTGAGATCCTCCTTCCTGGCAACTGTAGTCAGTGTGGCTCAAATAAACCCATTAAAAATTCTCTACCAGTTTGAATGTTCTTACATCAACATTAGTTTTCCAATAACTACAATAGAAGAAAGCTACACAGAAAGGGTTAGGATGGATATTTGATTAGCCAGCACACAGTGTTTAAAACATTGACACAGTCAAGTGTTCATGAAGATTTGAAAAGAGAAGAAAGCTTGCACATAGTTGGCAGGAGTATGTTGGCTCCACCGTTTTGGAAAGCAATTGACAAATCCAATACAAATTTAAACATGGGGTAACCGAAAACCCTCTTCTGGATACTTGCAGTTGTGAAACTCTCACATGTGTGCACAGAGACCTGAAATGTCCATTTCAGTCCTTTTTTTGTCGTTGTAATAGCAGAAAAATTGGGAACAGCCCAAATGTTACTCACTAAGACTGATAAATACATTTCGCAAAATGCAACCAAAAGAATTCTACACAGCTATTAAAATGAGGGAACTCAGCCTATATACATCAATATGAATAAACCTTTAACACTCAATGCTGAGTTAAAGAGGCAAGTTGCAAACAATCCATAGGGTATGATTCTATTTATGTTAGATGAAATGACATGAAACAATTCTGCATTTATGGATTCTATCATTTGTAATAAAGATACAAATACAGGGAAGGAAACATACCAACTTCATAGCAGCAGCTCACTCCAGGGAAAGAAAAAGAACTGAGGGGGCAGCGGGAGTTGGTGGGGGAAGAAGCTACACCTCTAATGTTTTAAGGAAAAAATGTAGATCTGCAGTGAATTTGTCAAAATGCTAACAGTTGTAACATCTAAGTTGTAGGTTCCTAAGCATTTGCTGCATTATTCTTATATTCCTTTGAATATTTAAAATGTCATAAATTAAAAATCAAAGAAAGAAATGTGCTATTTCTCGGAAAGCAGAACTTTGCCAACGTTAGTGTACACCCACATCCCCTGGGATCCTGTTAAAATGCAGATGCTGAATCAGTCAGTTGGCCCAAGGTGAGGCCTGAGACTCTGCATTCCAACAAGCTTCACTGAGGAGAGGTTTCTGGTTCAAGGACCCCTCTGTGAGAAGCAGGCTTCTAGAGAACTCTGTCCCAGGCCTCCTGAGGTGGAAGTCAGAGGCCAGCCACGGGGACTGGTGCCACAGAGAATGGGGACAGTAGATGTGGGTTCCTGAAGCTTTCTTATCTATTTTAGAACAGGCTAGGAGCTTGAAGTGTCCTAAGGACTGTCAACGTAAGAGACATTTGAACCTGGAGAGAATTTTTGTGAGTTTATTTGAGCCAAACTGAGGGCAGCTGCTGGGAAGCAAGACCTCAATGGATTGAGGAAATGCTCCAGAAAGTGGCTGTTTTGCGCCGTACTTTATACATTACAACCAAAAGAGGAGATGTAAGCAGGTTACAGGAAATCCACTGGTGATATAATCTATGGTTAGGGAGGCAAGAGAAAGCAAAGCAGGAAAACCTCTGGAACTGGACAAAAAGTAAAATGATAGACACGTGCTGCTGTTACACAGGTGGGCACGGGATAGTTGACAGTCAACAATTAACTCGATTACAACCATGAGGGGATGTGCGGCCTGTGGTCTGGTGATGTGGTTGTGCCCCAGAGTTTCGGAAAGTGACCTTGACATTCCAAAGGTGTGTCATCATTGATGCAAAAAGACAATAGACAGGGTCAAGTAAGGTAAGGATTGACTCTGTCAGGGAAGGTTCTAGCCTAGGACATGACTGCTCATCCTGACCTGCTTTCAGTAAAAAAGATTTTAATTTCAGACCATCCTATGTAGTCACTTTAGGTCTCTGAGTTTGGAAGGCCATCACACAGGCCTCCCCTGACTTCGCCAGGTTGGCTATGTGGCCTCCTTTCATCTGCAAAGCTCTTTCAGTCCCTCCTCAGCTGCCTCCAACAAGACCATCTACCCTCTATCCATCCTTGCTGACCTCCTCACTGATTATCTTTTAGGCCCGGGTTTGGCTTCTGTTTTTCTCTACCTTTGTAAACCTTCTGTCAATGTGCTGTGGCTTAGTATTTCCTCCTTCATTTTTAACTGATTGTTCTTTTTAAAACTTTTAATCTTACTTTGCAGAATTTTAAGCTATAATCTTATTCTACTTTTTCTTCTTGCCTTCTAATTGCTTCCACTTTAAAGCATCGCCATTTATCGGTCTCCTTTATTCCTTTATTTTCACTGACTTTGTCTCTTCCATGCCCTGCTTTGCTTTTCTTTTTCCTGCTCTAAAAGTTTTTCCTTTCACAAAATAAACTAACAAAATGGAAACAGACTCATAGACACAGAGAACAGACTGACAGCTGTCAGAGAGGAGGGGGTAGGGGGCTGGGTGAAAAAGGTGAAGGGATTAAGCAAAAAACAAAACAAAACAAAAAAACACCCCTCATAGACAGATAAGAGTATGGTGGCTACCAGGAGGAAAGGGGAGTAAGGGGGAGAAGAGTATGGGGGGATAAATGGTGATGGAAGGAGACTTGACATGGTCTGGTGAACACACAATACAATATACAGACGGTGTGTTCCTGCTGCCTGCCATCTACCAGACCCAACAAGCAGAGACAGGAGTTGAATCCTTATGGACGCTTTATTCAGATGGTTGGCGATCTGAGAAGACAGTGGGTTAGTACCCTAACAGACCTTCTTAAATTCCATTATAAATGAACCCTTTTTATAAGGAGAAGAAAAATGTAAGTAAGGGGTTTGAAATTCAGGGTAAAGGTTAATCAGATAAAGGCTGCAGCGTCCTTTCATCTGTGTCCTGGGTGGTGGTCCCTGTGTCCTGGGGGTGGTCTTTGTGTCTTGGTCATGGTCTTTATCTGTGCCCTGGGTGGTGGTCTTCTCACCCTGGAGTACAGTGGCTCAGATACCACCCTGAATTGCTTGCAGTCTTCCTGAGGCACAAAGGTGGAACTGCTATGGTCTCCTGGAGTCAAGGTGGGTCATACTTCCAGTTCCTAAAACAACAGCTTTTTACATACATTAATTATTAAGCTTATTAGCTATTACCTGAAACTAAATATTTTTCAACATCTGAGTCCCCCATAATTCTAACTCTTGATTTAATCCTCCTTGTTTCAATGCCCCATGGAGGCAGTGGTATATTCTGATTTACAGCTGGACTTTGGTGCCAGGCGTGAGAAACACTCACAATAAAATACCGGGACACAGGACTTCAGCGGCAAAGCGAGGCGTGTATTCACGAGTCTGCAGAGTCAGGTGCACAGCCAGCCAGGGGCTTGTGCGTGCAAAGTAGACAAAGAAAACTGGTTTTATACTGATGCAATTAGCTCCCCCTCCTTAAAGCGATTAACTCTCCATCCCCTTTCCTCCTCCCTCGTTTCTCCTTTACTGGTTAATCTTGGTTCACAATCTAACGTGATTAACTACTTATCTCAGGGTGTGATTAAATAAGGGTAATCTAGGTATAGGTCTCTCTCTGACTTATTTGCAAAGTTACCTACCTACATCTTCCCATTTCTCTATGTTTGGTAATAACAATCTTCCTCCTTTTGATCAAGAGATATCTGTGAGGAGCTGCAGAATGTCATTTCCTCACTCCTTTTCCATGATTCATCTGTTAATTATCTCCTACTGGTTTGAGAGTCACTGGCTTCTTTATTCCTAACAGGTCACCTAAATTCAACTTCTGCCTCCATCCCTACTAGCTGTGGAGCCTTGGCCAGTAGCTGAACTTCTTTGTGCTTCTATTTCCTCATGTGTGAATAGCAATAAGAATGTCGGCGGCGGCGGCAGCCGTCCATCTCGAGAGACGATAGTGTAGCTTCTTAAGAGTCTATCTGCACCGCCGAGAATGGCTGTGCAGTCCAACTCGGGAGTGACACGGTATCTGTCTCCTCCCGTGTTGAATCGACATCTTGCGATGATGCTGGAGTGTCCTCTCCAGTGAAGCTGAAGCTACAGAGCCTGGGCAGGGTGATATGGAGGGTCTGCTGTTGCCCATGCAGCAGACCCCCCCTCTCTTCGCAGCTGAAGGGTCCAAGGGAAAGACGGAGTCAATACAGCTTGGCTTCAGGTGCGCCGCAGGAGTTGCCGGTGTTGACTACAACGTCAAACCGCCTTAGGGACTCCGGCTCCGGATTTTCTGTCGGGGTTTACTCCCTTAGCCTTTCCCCTGAAGAGGTATGCCGCAAGGCAGCGGAGGTTTTTTGAAGTCAGAGTTTTCCTTCTCTGATGTGCCCTGACTGGAAGATCGAACCAGCGACACTTAGCTCGCAGGCCGACGCTCAATCCACTGAGCCAAACCAGCCAGGGGCAAACAATAAGAACAATATTTACCTTATAGACCTAGAGGGAGAATGAAATGGATGAATACATTAGGACAGTGCCTTACTCAAAATAAGCACTACAGACATGTTAGCTCATATTTTTGTTCATGTGGTATGGTATTTATTCAGTCTCCAAGATGGTCCACAGTGATCCCTGACTCCTGATATTCTCACCGCAGTGCAGTCCCCTCCCACATTGAATGGGGTGGCAGGGAGTGACCTGCGTAACGTATAACAGAAATGATGATGAATGGCCTTTGCAGCTTGGCTTGTTATTGTAACAGAACCCCTGGGCTGCTCCGATTGAAACAGAACACATGGGCTGTTTAGTTAGGGGCCCGATTGCTCGCCGCCAGAATTATAACTCTCAATACCAGAGTTTAGTGAAAAGAAAAAGAATTGTTTATTTGCACATAGTTCTGCCTCCCCCTCCCAGACCTGGCCAGTCTTACGGAAGTCAGAAACACCGTTTCCCTACTTCCTAGGCACAGTTCAGCTTTACCAGTAGCTGCCAATCACTCAGTTCTGATTGGGGCGGTCCTTTCTGTGCTGTGGTGCCCTCCAGCTCTCAACGCAGAACCTCCTGGATATTCAGCCTCCTTGTAAACTGCCTTTTTCCTGCAAACCGCATGGCGAGAGCTTCTTCTTTAACCAGCCTGGAGACCCCTTCTCCAAGCCACATGGAGAGAGCACACCAGAGCCAGGGCCAGAGCGAGAGCGAGCCCCAGAGAGCCCACCAGCCAAAATGTCCGCAGCTGCTTATCTATCCCTGACTGCATCCTCTGACCCAGTGGGTGTTGCAACCAGTTCTGACCATTCACAGAACCCTACGCAGGTTCTGTCTGTTCCATCGTACCAGCCCACAGTCCAAGATCCCTCCCATCTTCCTGAGCCTTGGAAGTAAAGCGGATCTTTGCAACAATGTTTCCAGCCACTAGCTCAAGGCATGAAAGGGCATCCTGAAAGCTGCTTTCTTTTCCCTATCTCCCAGCAGCAAACTCTGGGGTTTGTTTTTGGACTCCCTTGTTTCTGTAACATTATCTTTGTTTTTGTTTTTCCAAATTACAAGAGAAAATTTCCTAAGAAAGTTACAGAGATAGTAGATTGTTTCTTGGAGTTTAGGAGAGAGAAAGGCAGAGGTAATGCACCTGGGGTAAGAAGAGGGGGTGGAACTGAGGCCTTGTGCCAATAGCCATGTGATTCTAGAAAGTGGATCCTCCAGCACTGTCAAGGCTTCAGATGACTGCAGCCCCACCCACGTCTTCATCTTGACTGCAGGGTCTGGAGAGACGGGTTGATTGGGGAACTCAAGAGTTAAAGATTTTAGCCTTAATTGATAGGCTTAAGTGATGAATGCATGTGGAAAGCTATTTTTCTAGGAGCTGGAATGCACGACCACAAGCAATTCAACCTCTGTACCCCAGGGGGTCTGCAAGTGATGGAGAGGGTATCTGAGCCATTGTGTTCCAGGGAGAGAACTGTAAGGCAGATAAAGAATTGTTAAGGACAGATAGATAAAGAAATACTAGGAAAATCTCTGCAGTTCTGCAACTCTTATCCAATTAACCTTTTCCCCAAACCCCTTACCTACCCTCTCTTCTCCTTATAAAAAGGTCGGCTTGAAATGAGATGTTAAGAAGGTTTATAGCCTGCTGTCTTCTCAGATTCCAGGTATCTGAATAAAAGGCCCATAAAGATTCAATCCTTGTCTCTACCTATTTGTTCTGGTGGTGACAGGCAGCAAGAACACCGACTTTTCCCATTTCAGAGTGGATTTATTACCGAGCAAAAGGGGGTTCTTTCATGTGGCACCCTGGTGTAAAACCCAACAACTAGTGTTGAGGAAAACAGGTCTTTATTTACAATATTCCAACCTGGGGAGGGCAATGAGCACTCCTGCTCAGAGTCCTGTTCTGCAAGGGGACCCAGCACTTCCCTTGCTCCCCAAAAGGCTATAAACCAAAACCAAGCCCAATGGTTCCCCATTCCTTATCTGTCAGCTGTCTCCTTCAGGATCTGGGGTATGATGTCATCAGTCTCCGTATAACAGTCCAGCAAAACATGTGCCTTCTTGCACTGGATCACACATGGTTCTTTCTCTGCCCTTTCAAAGATGCATAGATCTCTCTTTCTTTCTAAAACCACATGATGCTTTCCCTGCAAATGGCTGCTACATTATTTGTAAATCTCTGACCATGGCTTGTGACACAGTGGGCAGGGTAAATGGTTCTGACCTTTTGCAGAACCTTGAGCAGGCCCCCTAAGCTCTTTACTCACCATTCTATGGCCAAAACCCCTTTCATCTCCTTGGGCCCTTGGAAGAACCAAAGCCATTTGCATAACTTAAGACACTAGCTACCAGCCATAGATATGCAAAGGCATCTTGAAAACTGTCCCCTTCCCCATCCCGAAACTGCAGGCTATGAGGAATTTTGGGGACCCGACTCTGTAACAGATTCACCCAGCTAAGCTGCTCCCAGATTCCCAGTCTACCCACAAAAACCGTAAGATAATGAGTATTTATTGTAGTGTTAAGCTGCTGAATTTTGAGGTAATATATTAGGCATTAATGGATAACCAATACATATAGCTTTAAATTTTTTCTCATTAGATTTTTTATTTTATTTTTAAATTATTTATTTATTTGAGAAAGAGAGGGAAACATTGACTTGTTGTTCCACTTATTTATGTATTCTTTAGTTGATTCTTGTATGTGCTCTGATCAGAGATAAAACCTACAACCTCGGCGTATGGAGACGACACTCTTAACTAACTGAGCTGCTGTTACAGAAACAGGGGAGTCCAAAAATCCCCAGAGTTTGCGGCTGGGGGATGGGGAGAAGGAAGCAGCTTTCAGAATGCCTCCACATGCCTGAGGCTGGTGGCTAGTGTCTTTCCTATGCAAAATTGCTTGGATGCTTTCAAGGCCTCAGGTAGATGGAACAGATCTTGAACCAGGGGATGATATGGAAAAAGCACACAGAGCCTATGTAAGGTTCTGTGAATGGTCAGAACTGTTTGCAACACCCAGTCAGGGATATATAAGCAGCTGCGGACATTTTAGCTCGCTCTCGCTCTCTGTGCTCCCTCCATGTGGCTTGGAGAAGGGGTCTCCAGGCGGCTTTAAGAGGCTCTTGCCATGCAGTTTTGAGGAGAGGAGATTCATGCGGTTTGCAGGAAGAAGGCAGTTTACAAGGAGGCTGAATATCCAGGCAGTTCTGCATTGAGAGCTGGAGGGCACCACAGCACAGAAGGGACCTCCCCAATCAGAACTGAGTGATTGGCAGCTGCTGGTAAAGCTGAACTGTGTTTGGGAAGTAGGGAAACGGTGTTTCTGACCTTCCTAAGACTGGCCAGGTTTGGTAGGGGGGGAGGCAAGGATATGTGTTTATGGGTGTTTTAAAGAATATAAGACTTAACAATAGAAATCCGCAAATAATCTAAATCTATATAACTGTTAAACAATTTTTTTTCTTTTCACTAAACTCTGGTATTGATAGTTATAATTCTGGCGGCGGGCAATCAGGCCCCTAACTAAAGAGCCCGTTGGTATGTTTTCAATTGGAGCAGCCCAGGGGTTCTGTAACACTACCACCCAGCCAGGGCTGGACTTATGTTTTAAATAAAGAATATTTTCTAAACTCACGTTTTATTTACTTAGGCCTTTTTACAAACTTAAACTTCCTTTATTTTTATCATAATTTTTTTTTTCTAAGATCTTATTTATTTATTTTTAGAGAAAGGGAAAGGGAGGGAGAAAGAGAGAGAAACATCAATGTGTGGTTGCCTCTTGCGCACCCCAAACTGGGGAACTGGCTTGCAGCCCAGGCATGTGCCCTGACTGGGAATTGAACCAGCAACCCTTTGGTTCACAGGCCAGCGCTCAATGCACTGAGCCACACCAGCCAGGGTTCATCATGATTTTTTACCCCCTTTTTCTTGTAGTAAATATGCTGAGTTTTGTTTTTATTTCTGTAGCCTAATTGATGGGGGACTCAAACGCTAGAAAAAGTTTACTTTCAAATAATATCTAATAAGCTTAGTAATCAACATATGTAAAAAGCTACTGTTTCAGGAACTGAAGGTATGACCCACCTTGACTCCAAGAGACCATAGCAGTTCCACCTTTGTGCCTCTGGAGGACTGCAAGCAATTAAGATGGTATCTGAGCCACTGTACTCCAGGGTGAGAAGACAACCACCCAGGGCACAGATAAAGACCATGCCCAAGACACAAAGACCACCCCCAGGACACAAAGAGGAAGCATGAACACTGGCTTTTCTGGTTTCATAATAAAAAGTACATATTTCCAGTGTCCCTTGGATCCTGAATATAATGACATATTCTATGCTTTCAGGGGATATTTTTGATTTATAATTAATAAATAAATTTTCTTGTTATTCAGATCCCCTATAGTGTTATTTCTTGTCCTTAATAGGGTAAAACTGAAGTTGGAGTAAATATTTATAATAATTATGTTTTGTTTACTCTCTTTTTAGATTTCAAACAATTTCTATTTGAAGTATTTCTTTTCATCCTCACCTGAGGACATTTTTTCATTGCTTTTAGGGAGAGAGGAAGGGGGAGAGAGAAACATCGGTTCAAGAGAGAAGCATCTATTGGTTATGTGCCTGGATCAGGGATTGTACACACCCTGACTGAGTCAAACCCACAACCTTTCGTTTATGGGACAACGCTCCAACCAATTGAGCCACACCAGGCAGGGCTCAAGTATTTTAATGAAATTAAGTAAAATTGTGAATTTTATCACTGTAACAAGACTACTTTGAATTCTACCTGATTGATGTGAATTTTTTTTAAAGATCTTATTTATTTATTTTTAGAGAGAGGGAAAGGAAGGGAGAAAGAGAGGGAGAGAAACATCAATGTGTGGTTGCCTCTCACACACCCCCATCTGGGGACTTGGCCACAACCCAGGCATATGCCCTGACTGGAAATCGAGCCTGCACCCTTTGGTTATGGTACAACACTCCAACCAACTGAGCCACGCAGGCGAACGCTAAACTGTCTTAAATGTATTTGACTCAAATACTCTAGACTAAGTGCAGGTTTGACTACAACACCAAGGTGTATTGTTTATGTCATGTTGATGTTAATCTATGATTATTTTTTTAACTTAGCATTTAAATAACGGTTTTTATTTATTATGTCCTCTTTACTTCAACTAAAGTACAGGGGTGTATGGAATGGCAGTGTAGAATGAGGTAAGTCATTTTTTAATATGCTTTTTACAGTTATGTTTAGTGATGGCCAATTTTAGTCAAAAATTATTTACAAATTACATCATCAAAATTTATGGTCATTTCTTTTAGAAGGCAGCTCTCAGTGAATGATTAGAGTCATTTCAATAGATAACAGTTAAATGAAGAAAATAACTTAATAAGCCCCCATTATCCATCTCTAACAATTATTAATTCATGGCCGATTCTGTTTCACGTATACTCTTCCCCACTAAATTATTGTAAAACGAATACCAGATATCATGTCATTTCACCCACAAATTAAGAAATTATTTTAAAAATTTATTCCTTGTCTTTGTTTTATGTGGTTTGCATTTAACATTAGTATAATATACTTAAGCTTCTTCTATTGAAAACTGCTGGAGGGCCTCACTAGGCATGAATAAATTAAGCCAGATGTCCAGAAAAGATCCCTTTTCTTTTTCAAGCTGCTCAAGTTTACAACCAGGAGAATGATGTGTAACGCAAATAGAGTTGCTGGTGCATCATACATCTATTTCCAGTTAGGTTCTTTCTGAATTTCCTCAAAGTCATTCCCCCTTTCCAGTTTTATTTTTCTTTACTGCTTTCTGACACCTAGGTTTAAACTAGTTCCATACTTACCTGGCAGAGGAGATCCCGTGATTACGAGGGTAGTTTTCCCAGGACGAGGCTTATACCCTGCACTCTGGATGTGCTGACCCCTGCAATTTCCCCCAATGTGAGAAGCTTGACCGCATAATTTGTGGTAGCAGGGGACTGCATTTGTGCTCTCCCCTGCACCAAAACAACAGCAACAAAAATAAAAACAACAAAAAAACAAAGTAGGTCCCAGGAATCTGTATGTTTTTAAAATATTTTATTTATTTATTTTTAGAAAGAGGGAAGGGAGGGAGAATGAGAGGGAGAGAAACATCAGTGTGTGGTTGCCTCTTGAGTGCCCCCAACTGGGGACCTGGCCCACAACTCAAGCATGTGCCCTAACTGGGAATCAAACCAGTGAGCCTTTGGTTTGTAGGACAGCGCTCAATCCGCTTAGCCACACCAGCCAGGGTGAATCTGTATTTTTTATAATCATCTGGTAAGTTTGAAAAATACTGAGGTGGGAGATTTTTAAGACTGAGCCACACGGAGAGACCTCACCCACACTAGCCTTCTGTGTTATGGAAAAAGAGATGCGGGTCAACTAGGCAAAATAAAAATCTCTTCCTGACTAAGCAGGTCTCATTAGCTTACTTTGTCCCTCTTCTAACCTCCACTCTCTTCCTCCACACAAGATGACATACTACTCACCCGAAAGCTCACCTATGGGGAAATGTGTAAGACAGTCCTTTCTTTAGAACACCATTCATTTGGGTTTTCTTTACACTTCAGAGGAATCTGACTTTCATCTTTTGGATACCTGAAAATCCACCATGATTACTTATGGCCATTTATCTTGCCCTAGAGAAAACAGGTTAAAAGGTAGATATGTGAGTATGGTCATGAAAGGGAAAATGACCTCAAAACTCAAGCCCTCATGAAACTGTGCTTGGAAAAACAAGGGCTCTGTTTTAGTCAGTATAGGTTAGGTATTGCTACAATAACAAAGTCAGAATTGAAGTGGCTCAAAACTATACAAGTTTATCTTTTACTCTCATTACATGTACATTGCAGTTAAGAAACCAAGTTAACAGGAGCTTCCCCATCTGTCACACCATTGGTCACCACCACAGAGGGAAAGGAAGACAGAGGATACACACTGATTGTTAACTGCTTTTCCCCAGATGTGAGACATGTCACCTCCATTCATAATTCATTAACAAGATCAAGTCACATGGTTATGCCTAACTTCAATGCGAAGTGGAATCCTCCCATACACCAAGACATGAGGGGAATTAGATGAAATAATGTCTGTTAAATGTTCTATGTATAAGTAGAATGATGCTAATTTGTGAAGCTGGGGGACAGGCAGGAAATGAGAGATACTAGTTCAATTAACTGTTTTTAATAGAGCTGATAAAGACATTCAAATTGAACTAAAGAAATAAAATGTAAAAGTAAACCTCTCATCTGGACACTTCAATCCCTAGTTCTCCTTTATAAGGTAATCATGATTACCAGTTTCCTGTGTCTCCTTCCAAAAATTCTTCATGGCAATCACACATATTTATACACATGAGGTTGTTGTATATAGCATGTATTACATTAGCATACAGAAAAAAATTTTAAGCCTTGAATGTGGAGTTTAGTAAAAAACTAACCAACACCTAGCTGAAGAAATAGAAATGAGAAGCTGCCTCCCCATAGTTCCCTGTGTGCTCCTACCTGGTCATAACAATCTCATCCTTTTAGGTACCCTAACTCTTACTCTTCTTATAGTTATTTCCTTTCCTTAAGGGAGAGGAGAAAAAAAGCGTTAGCACTTATATTTCTATCCCTAAGTGATATGATTGATCTTTTCCTGGTTTTAAAATATATGAAGTGGAATCATACCTATATTCTTTTTGTGTGTTTCTTGATTCTTTCAATCAACATATTGTTTGTGATATTCAACCACATATAGCCATAGTTTCATCATTTCTATTATTGTGTAGTATTTCATTAGGAATTTACCACAATTTATCTATTTTCCTCTTGAGGGACATATGAGTCATTTTCAATTTGGGACTATTACATAAAAATGCTGCTGTGAATATTCTTGTCCATGAGTCTTGGTGGAGAAATGCAAGAGTTTCTTTCATGTGTATACCCAGAGGAGAATCACTGGGTTATAGAGTACACTGTCTTCAACTATAATAATAATGCCAGTGTTCTGAAGAAATTATACCCGTTTACATTCTCACCAGCAGTGTAAGAATGCCCTCATTTTCTACGGCTTTATCAACTCTTGGTATTGTTAGAGTATATGATTATTGATTATTTCACACAAATGGGAGATGTGTATAGTTTATTCTCTAATCTTGCCTTTTAAATAATATAACATTATATATTGGAATTTAAGCCATCTAGAATATATAAGTCCATTTTCATGCTTGCATAGCATTCTATGATGTGAATAACTTTTTTTTTTCTTTCTTTACTGCCTTGAATCATTTTCAGCATAGAGACTTGCAGGGCAAAGATGGCATGTATTCACAGCTTGCTCCTCTGCCCATGGAAGACATTACTAATGGATCAGGACACACTTTCCCACTCAGCAGAAATGTTGCTTCAGATTCTTTCTCAACACAGTGCTCTAATGCCTTGTATTCAAAACATAATCCTAAGACTGGCAGCATCAGGAAATTTATCGCAAATACAGAATCTCAGACCCAACTCCAAACTCACTGAATCGGATTCTGTATTATAGCAATATTCCCAGGTGATTCTCCTGTACAATGAAGTCTGACAAGTGCTGGCTTAGTCAGCTTCTACTACCAAAGTCATTCCATGGATGGAATGTGTGTCTTCCCTATTCCAGAGGCACACTGCAAAGCTCTGTCCTTGGTCCTGTTTTTTCCAAGTGCTTATCTGCATTAGAGAACACAGGTGGAAGGCTGATGTGATCTGCAGCAGAAAGAATACCAGAGGAACTCCGGATTGTAGATTCATGATACAAGCACACTGAGAGGGTGGAATGAAGGAATGACTCTAACTATTGGGCTAAATAAAATTTGACTAAGACAAACAAAAAACTGCACAGGAGTATATTTGAAAATAGGGCTTGGGCAGCATGACACACAATATCTGTTTTTGGAACATTAACCTCGTGTCCCACGGAAGGGTTGCATTCCATGTTAGTTTGAGAAACACAACTGTGCTTTTCCCTCTTCTTATAAAGTCAATCAATGCACCAAAAAGTACAGAGGCTCTGAGGTGCTCATGGTAGTCAGTTCTGTTTAATTCAGCAGTCCCCAAACACAACCCTTCCTGTATATCACCTGTTAACATCTACAGAACTGATGCGCCATAGAACACAGTACGGGAAACATGGATTGGGACTTCAATTTATGGTCTGGGTTATAAGAAAGACAAAACTATCTTTGAAACATGTAAAGAAAAGTACAATCTCTAGGGCAAAAGAGAGGAGGTGCCCAGCTCCCTGCAGTTTAATGAGTATCGTGTTGACTTCATAGGTTTGCTGAGGAGGAACAGTGAAAGGTTCAAACATCTGCAGAAATAAACCCCAGGACAGTGCAGCTGCATCTTCCTTACTGTAATATCCAACTTAGAGCAGATTTTCCTTTCCTGTCTCAACGGAAAAATGAAAAGTCATACAAGTTGTATTCTTTGAATACCAGGAAATAGAATTTAAAATTAATAATGAAAATTTAACCAAAAACTTGTTAATCTGGAAAATTTTTTGAAGTTTTATTTATTTATTTTTAGAGAGAGAGGGGAAGGGAGGGAGAAAGAAAGAGAGAGAAACATGGATTGGTTGCCCCTCCTATGGGCCTGCAACCCAGGCAGGTGCCCTGACCGGAAATCGAACCATCGACCTTTTGATTTGAGGGATGATGCCCAACCAATTGAGCCACATGGATCAAGGCTAACTTGAAAATTTTAACAAAAGTTTTCTTAATGATATTTGGTTCAAAAGGAAATAAAAAACAAATTACAATATATTCAGAAATAAACATTAATTAGAGAGCTACACATCAAAACCTGGGAAATGTGGTCAAAGCAGTACCCAGGAAAACCCGTATCTACAGATGCACTGATAACAAAACAAGAAAGACTAACACAGGTGAATTTGTTTCAACCTAAGGAACTAGCAAGTGAATAGCAAAGGAAATCCATAGGAACTCTAAGCAGAAATTACTAAAGACAAAAGCAGAAATAAATAAAACAAAAACAAATAAAATCCAATAATAAATTTGACTCGTCAAACCAAATGCTAATTCATTGAAAGAGAAACAATAAAATGGACATTTTAAAAATTATTATTTTTAAACTTCACCTGAAGATACGTTTTTTATTGATTTTAGAGACAGAGGAAGGGAGAGAAAGAGGAAGAGAAACATTGATGTGAGAGAGAAATATCGACCGACTGCCTTCCATATGTGTCCTGACTGGGAATTGAACCTGCAGACTTCTGGGGTACGGGGCAACACTCCAACCAACTGAGCCACCCGGCCAGGACTAAAGTGGACATTTTTAAAAAATGTTATCAAATAATAAAAAGAAGACAATAAAAATATTGGGTTGGCCAAAAAGTTCATTTAGTTTTTTTCTGTTTGATGGCTCTAGCGGTGCTTAGTTGTTTTTAACTTCACTTGAAACAATTTTGTCAGATTATATTGTGACAGCTGTCATATCAGCGTACGTTTAAAAAAACTTAATAAAACTGGTGAATTTTTGTGCAGCCATTTTAATATTAAAGACAGAAAAAATATGCAACATTTTTGGTGTATTGTGCTAAATTATTTCAAGAAAGGTAAAAACTCAACTGAAATGCAAAAAATGATTTGTGCAGTATATGGAGAAGGTGCTGTGACTAATCGAACATGTCAAAAGTATTTGTGAATTTTCTTGGTACTATTGACATTTTGGCCAAACAGTTCTTTGCTGTAGGGCTGTCTTATGCATTGGAAGATGTTTAGCAACACCTCTGGCCTCTACCCACTAGAAGCCAATAGCAGGAGATAGCTGACATACTCAAACTATCCAAATCAATAAAGTTATTGGTGAAAATGAAAAATGTGTCTTTTATTTCATGGAAAAAACTAAACAGACATTTTGGACAACCCAATAACATTTGCAATAAAAAGAACAATGTAGAGATGTTAACAGAAAAAAATACTAGGCACAGCTTTATATCAATAAATTATTTAAAAATTTAGACAAAAAGGCATAATATTTGTGAATGAAATACAAATGCCCAATAAACATATGAAAAGGTGGAAAATATTATAGGAAAGCAAGTCTGGTTTCCATATAAGGAATAATTTCCTAACAAACTGGGATGACTCAAGAATGAGGCAGATGCCCTGTGTTAGGAAGGGAGCATCACAGGCTCAGATACTGGCTGAGATGTGAACCAGCTGCCAGAAGCAATGAGGCTGGTGCTTTTGGGGGACTGGAACAAAGAATTCTCTATTTCTTATATTTTCATGATCCACTTCTCTTAGCTGTTCGTTGATTTTTACCAATGGCCCTTGTTGCTATGGGCAGCAAAGCTGCTCTGATGCTCTCTTAGAGATGAGGGGGCAGAGGAAGGTCATTGGAATGGCCTGTTTGCCTGGGCCTAGAGAAGGCCAGGAGGCCAGAGCAGAAGCCCCTTAACACCAGCAGCTTACCAGTTTCCCTGGACACATGTGGGGATGCTTCTGGAATAACTGGGTTCAAGTTAGAACCCAGGGCCTGTTTAATGACTGGAATCTGGGACAAAACTCTGGCACAGAGAGGAAGCGACCAGCCCACAGACTGGACCACATGGCTGTGACTCACAGGTACGCCCCTGCCACGCCCAATACCACAACCGTAGGTCAGCTTGAAACTGCACTGGCAATGGGCAGCGCTGTGATGGTAGGTGGGCTGCCCTGGAAATCCCTGTCTCTTGAGGCCCAGAGAAGCAGGGGCCGACCTGAGCAAGGGTGGAGAGGTACCACCATCTAGTGGAAAGAGCCCACAAAGTTTCCCAGCGCTGGCATTCTGCTCAGGCTCTGTCCTTACTCCCTGCTCTATTCTGCCGGTACACCCACATGAGCCCAGACTGGGAAGTCTCACAACCCTGCCCAGGAATAGCCAGGCCAGTCATGGGCAGAAAACCAAGTAGGTGACACATCATTGCCACACTGGCAGTCCTTCTGACTGCACTGGCACTGGCCTTGGGCCATTCCACCGGCCAGTCTGGGTGGAGTCACTCCCCTTGGAGGACACTGCCTTCCCTGATGAAGGATGTGAAATGCTTCTTTGTCCTCCTCGCCTTCCAGAGAATCCCAAAAAAGGCGAGACCAGGAAGCACATAAAAGAGCATTTCTTTAAAAACAAAAATGTCAAAACCCCAACGTCCTTCCTGTTTACTCACACCTGGGATTCACTGGTTTACACCTTGAATGTTTCTGGGCTCAGACAGAACATCCCTGACCTGTGGCAGCACTCGCCACCCCTTTCCGACATGAACTTATACATTTACCCACTGACCTCTTTGTTTCCAAGCTCCTGCTCCCACCTCTAGGGACCACAGCTGCAAACAGTACAAATCTGGGCCCCTGTTGAAAGTTTCCAGGTGCTTCCACTGAAAGAAGGGAAGTGATACAGGGGAGGAAGGAAATCTCCAGATCTTGATCACCTGAAATCTCACTGTGAGAGCAGAGGCCAGCTCTCCTACTCTGCCCTATTCCTGTTCCAGGTGCACTGAGGGCTATGGCAGGTGACAGGTGGCACTCTTCCACTACAGTCGTTCTACTCATCCAGGTGGAAAGCCGTATTTAATTTGTGAGTGGGAGAAGACTCAACAAATACCTGCATGAGAGGATTTTTGTCCACCCAGGACAAAAATTCTGGCAGGTTTTGTTTGTCGTTCTTGTTGTTGGTTGCCTGGAGCAAGTGTGGCAGAGGAAGAGAAAAAGCCTTTTCAGAAGATGTATGGGATTTTTTAATTGTTTTTCCTTTTTTGCTAGGAGCTGACAACGCTCCATTTTCAGGAGACTGGAACAAACTGGTTGTCAGGGAGGTACTCAAAAGTCAGATAATCGTATCCTTAGATGCCTCAGAAATGACGGCAAAACTTGAAATTCAGTGGGAATATATTTGACTCCAGCCATTAGCGACCGTCTCAGCTCAGGAAGTGTGCATCACTGGGCTATGTGCGGCTCACTGTAGAGCAGGAGCAAGTTAAGGACACGCAAATACACAGATAGATGCAGACACAGAAACAGATATGTGGAGATAGGGAGATGAAGAAAGGGACATAAATATATACATAAGGATATATAGACTTATATAGTGATACATATAGAGAGATGAATATAAGCACCAATCTGTTCACTTAGAAAAGGAGATATACAGAAAAATATAAAGAAGGTGTTTTTTAATATATGAGAGTTTATTTACATATGTTTGGTACGGTTGCAGGTAGATGTTCTTCCTTTTTCTTGTTTAATATATTCTACTTTTCCTGAAATGAAGTTATATCATTTGTCCAAAAGAAAAGTTATGTTCTCAAAAAAAAGTAAAGATATAGAGAGAGAAAGTATAAAACAGTTTTTGGGAAAGGCTTTAGACTAGCAAATAGATTGAGTTATCACCCATCTTGTTAAGGTGTTAAGGCAAATGGAGGGCTTCTAGCACCAGAAAAAAAGGGGGCATTGAGTACCCTGGGAAAATTTCAAAGCTAATAATGTACCTATTTGTGTTTTAGTTCTGTGTGATACTTAACTAATGATACATGACAGTCCATGGTGAATATCCAGTTTTCAACCAAGCTGTTTCAGGAATACAGTAGTGATTCTTGGTGGGTGTTCCTGATCCAAAAAAGATTTTTATTTTATTTTTTTAAAGACTTCATTTATTTATTATTTTTAGAGAGAGAGGACGAGAGAGAAAGACATCAATGTGAGGTTGCTTTTTGCAAGCCTCCAACTGGGGACCTGGCCCACATCCCAGGCATGTGCCCTGACTGGGAGTCAAACCCATGACCCTCTGGTTCGAAGGCTGGCACTCAGTCCACTGAGCCACTTCAGCCAGGGCTGAAAAAGCTTTTTATATGCACATTGTTTTCATAACCTGTGGCACATCCTTTAAACAATTGATAACACCTGAATAGGTCCATAATTAGATGGACTCATCTCATTGTAAACAACTTTCATCCTTTGAGGGGTATTTGAAATACCCACTCAAATCATCAAAAGTTATTGCTAACTGCCTGACCCAGTGTGGCTCAGATGGTTGGACATGATCTCACAGAGCAAAGGTTGGTTGCAGGTTCGTCCAGGCTGCACATGAGGGAGGTGACTGGTCCATGTTTCTCTCTTGCATTGATGTTTCTCTCCCTCCCTTTCTCCCTTGCCTTCCCCTCTCTCTAAAAATAAATAAATAGAAATATTTTTAAAAAGTTATTGCTAACCACATGTGAGGTCTAAGGTAAGTTTAGAAGAGGCCTTTATTAGTTGTCTGTTGCTGTGTAAAAATTACCATAAACTTAGCAGCTTAAAAGCCTCTCTTTGTCATCTGTAATCAGACATCTGGGCAGCCTGGGCTGGGCCTTCTGCTCAGGATCTCACAAGGTTGAAATTAAGGTGTAGGCAGGGCTGCAGTCCTCTCTGGAGGTTCTGTTGGCCTCTCCCAAGCTGCTTCAGCTGTCGGCAGAATTCAGTTCCTAGCTGGTATAGGCCTGCGGGCTTGTTCCTCAGTGGCTGTCAACCAGGGGCCACCCTCTCAGTTCCTTACTGACACCCACATTCCTTCTCACATGGCCCCCACAGCCTTCATGCCAGGAATGGCCTGTCAAGTCATTCTCATGCTATGAATCTCTTTTTCTTCTGCCGCTCTGTAAAGGGTTCCTGTGATTAGATCAGGCCTATCCGGGTAATCTCCATATTTTAATGACTGTGGATTGGGAATTTAATAATTGCAGGATCCTTTCACAGCAGTCCCTGGGTTAGTGTCTGATTGACTAACCTGGGGATGAGAATCTGGGGTGGAGGGAGGCCATCTCTAGAATTTCGGCTACCACAGGCATGAAATATGCAGCTCGGGATGGACCAAATGCCCCACATGAAAAAATAACTGGGTTCTTTTTAGCACACAGAGAAATTATTAAAATAATGTTAAGTAATATTAAACTAGTATGTAAGTACAATAATTTTAAATAATGGACTTGTCTGCTTTTAGTTTCAATTATACCCCAGCGTTATCCTGCCTCCAGACAAGAAAACCAGATTTTGCTTCTCCCATACTGTCACTCATCGTTAAGAGCTGCCTGTGGAATTGAAAGTCCAGTGTTTACCTGGCAGCTCCAGGAGCTCCAGGGCAGTCCTCCCAGGAAGCTCACCAGCGGGGAAAGAACGGGAGGTGCCCAGGGTTGGGCACGCAAACCCAGTGAGAGGATCTGGACACAGCGCTGACAGCAGCTACTGTGTAGACAGGGGCAGAGCCCCAGATGGAGCCAGCTTAGAGGGCCTTCTGCTTCCTTCCTTGGGCCTTGGCTTGGTGGCTCCGACAGTAGGCTCCAGGGTGCTGCCAAGGGTGCTGCTGGAGAGACAGAGCTGGAGCCAAGTTCAGGCTGAGGCCTGGCACCAGTGACTGCCCTGAGGCCTGGGTGAAGAGCAGCCCTCAGAACTTGGAGGAGCAGGCTGCCAGCTCAGAGACAGGCAGCCCAAGGCCAGTCTGAGGCTTGGACTGTTGGGAGCCGACACACCAAGGTGGGGTAGGCGGGGCTTCCTTCTCCCCCTTAACACCACATTTTGCTCTTCTCATTTCCACAAGTACATTCTCCTTGGCCCGTGGTGCGGTGCTCCTTGTGCCACACCTGCAGCCTCCTCCTTTGTGTGGCTCTTCTGGCAGCAGCTCCCCTCCAGGTACAACACTTGCCCCCTGCCCGGCTCTTGGGCCTCCTGGGCCTGCCCATCTGGCACCAGTTTCCACAGCAGATCCTGGTCATGCCTGCCCTGCAATGGACTCTGTTGAAGGCCCATCTTTAACCAGCCCTGCGCGCCCATCTCCCGCCAGCTTTGCTGTGGACGGCTGGCACCAGCAACCTTCAGCAGACTGCCCTTGGGCACAGGAGCCTACAGGCCTGCTTGGAGAGCTGGAAGTATTTGGGAGTTCTGAAGTTCCCCTTCCCCCTGGTCAGTGGTCAAAGACTGGAATGGCAGTACAAGAGCCTACCTCCTCTGCCTGGATCTTACAGTTTCTTCTCAGATGTGACCCATCACTCAAACTCACTTCACTGGCCAATGCAAGTCACACGGTGACAACGGCTGGAAGGGATGAGAAAGTACAATACAAACAGAAGCCCAGGAGAACTGAGCGTGTTTGTTAATACATTGTTCTAATACCACTTTCTCTAGTGATTTTAATTGTCTGTGTATCATATACTAAATTTTTATTGATATTTAGGCCTCTTTTGGGGTAGTTTTAAGCCTCTTTTGGGTAGTTTTCTGTTCTACTGAGTTCCCTTTGAACGCCTATATAGAATTGCCTTGTTTTAATTTTCATAGCTTTATAATGTCATTTAATATCAAAGAGGGCAAGTACTCCTTCAAGAGTCTTCCTCAAAATGTTTTCTGATTATTATCCTTTTATTTTCTAGATAGATTTGAGAGAATCAGTTTATCAAGTCCTCCTTACCCCTCCTTTGAGATTTTAATTAGAATGGGCTTGTATTTGTAGACAAATTTACATCGCTTTACAATATGAGACTTACTAGTTTGATAACATCTTTTAAGTCTAGTGTCTCAGTAAGGTTTTGTGATTTTCTTCAAATTTATTCAGTAACTTCCTATTAATTTGATCTCCAAGTCTTTTTGTTTCATAGTTATTATGAATGAGACCTTATTTTATTATGTTTTCTAATCATTATTCTAGTAGAGTAGAAGGGCTTTTGACTTTGTTACTGTTCATCCGACTGATCTCTCTTATTAGAAATCTCTTGGTTTTTGTAGGTTACATTCTATTTATTTACAAATTATAATTAGTCTCTCACTCTCTTCCTTTTCTTAAAAACTAATTTTATACTTCTCTTTTTTTTCTTTTTTATTAATCTTTTTTTATTGTTTTTCTATTACAGTTGTCCCATTTTTTCCCCCATTGCTCCCCCCTACCCCACCCCCACATTCAATCCCCACCCTGTTGTCCATGTCCTTGGGTCATTAATACTAGTTCCTTGACTATACTTCTCATTTCTGCAGCAAAAGTGAAACCTGCTGTGTTAACAGTTACAATTTTCATTTCCACTATTTTCTTTGACCACAAGACCACTTCTCCCCGATCTGGCAGCAGCTAGAGTATTCTGTGCCTACTGGCTTAAGGAAGGGATGACACAGAAGAATGCACAGGAAAAGAAAGTCAAGTTCTTGGAATTTTTAGTTTCGAATGTCTTTATAAGATTTAGAAGAGCAGATGAAGAGGCCACTGAGCCTGTATATCAGGGTATTCAGTGTGACCTCTGGACTACTGCTGGGCCATGAGCTCTTTGTCACTGGCCCATGAGTTAAGTACAGATATTGAGAGCAAGAATTTAGAAACTTTGACAGCAAATTGATGTTGCCACAATATCCAAATGCACAATTGGCAGACTCACCTCACTGAACAGTATATAGACCAAAAATATTAATCCACGACAATTGAAAGTAAAACAAAAAGCTCTTCACCACAGATTGTTTGATCATTAGGTTAACTTTTTAAGTTAATATGCTTTGGTTTGGGGCTTCTTTAGACAGATGAGATAGGGCACGTTTAGGGTGGTATGGCCGGAGACGGGGCTTCTTTAGATGAACTAAAAGGCTCTGGATTCAGAGAAAGGAGGAGAGTTAGGTGGAAGCATGCTGGTTGAAAATTTCAGTGTGTCCCTCTATCCTGTGCCCCTCCCCCGCAAGCCCTAGCATTGCCATAAGTGGAGGGTGGGGGATGGGAGGGGTAAGCTGCCAGCAGGAGAGCAAGCAATATCCTTGACAGACTGGGAAACTGCAATCAGAAGGGACCCATGCCCTTTTTCTAAGTAGAGCCTGGGAAGCAGCAAGATCCTATCATTTCTTTGAGAAATGAAAAGGCTTTGATAGGCAGAGTTGGACAGCTGGATGGGAGACAGCCCACACAGTTCCCACGCACCCCATCATGGGGCCAGGAGCAGCAGAATAATTTGGTAAGTGTCCAGAAGGAGCAGTAAAGAACTTTGGACACTCCCACCAGGCAGGGACAAGGGCCACCTCATGCTCTCATGTGCCCAAATGGGGTGCAGAAGGAGCTGAGACCGACCTTAATAAAATGTGCTACAGAAAATAAAGGACAACACCACAGCTACCTGTATGGACCAACCCCTGAGGTCTAGACGAAACAAAGTACATCTCAGAAAATGCCAGTGAGAACACACAATAGCCTCATGCTTCCCCTCCTGGGAGGCCTTGAAACTATTGGACTCCCTTCTCCAACAGAGATGACAAACTGGTAGGAGAGGAACACTCATAATGACACAGAGTCCATTTTAATCAACTAATAGAATGATGACTCATGATTGAAATTCAATGGAATTATTTTAAAGAGCAGAAAAAAATTGGAACACCTTATTTTTTCCAAACTTGAATGTATGAGCTGAGAGTAATGTCTCCTTTTGCTTTAACTAGAATAATGAGTTAGTGAGCCCCTTTACCTTTCTGCTGATTTCAGTGGAATACATCTGGTATTTTACTGTATGGTATTTGCTGTTGATTTGTTGTTTGTTTTATTTATTTTTTAATGTTAAGATCTATCTGTATGAAGTGGGCTAGAGAGATTTAATTTGCTTTGTGATTAAATCAGGAATAGATGTTGAATTTTATCTAATTCCTTGTTGGCATCTATCAAGAGGATCATATAATTTTTCTCCTTTAACTTATAAAGATAATGAGATACAAAACAGATTTTTAAAAAATGTACCTTTGATTTGCCTATGTTTAATCCACAGCTGTATTTGATCTTACAATTTATTTATAATTTAAAGATCAATATTCGTAAGTGAAATTGGTGTATGCTTTCTAAAAACATTCATTTGGAGTCCTGGCTAGTGTGGCTCAATTGGTTGGAACATTGTCCCATAAACCAAAAGGTCTCGTTTCCACCCCAGGTCAGGGCACGTGCATAGGTTGCAGGTTCAGTCCCTGGTACAGGAGGCAACCAACCAATGTTTCTCTCCCTCTCTCTCCCTCCCTGCCCCTCTCTCTAAAATCAATGAGCATGTCCTTGGGTGAGGGTTAAAAAGCAACAACAACATTCATTTGGACAGGCTTTTATATGGGGGTTATACTAGGGCTATAAAATGGATAGTGATGCTTCTAAACTTTTCTCATGCTTTAGATTCTTACATAACATTGTGCCTAATACTCTCTTCTGAGTGTCTACCCCTGAATCTTAAGTTTCATCTGAAAGCAGCATTCTCAGACTCTGGGTGGCCCCCTCCAATGTCCTCTCCAATCTCATCTCGAATACGAATCTGTTTTTTGTACAAGTTTCGCTTGTTACTGGAAGCAACTCTCCTCCAAGTCTCCTGTTCCATCTTCTTTTGTGTTCCTGAGTCCATTTATGAACCAAGTGCTTCTTCTCATCTTTACCCAGAGGAGGCTGTTTTTGTCCAGTTTTAGGCATTTCATGGGCTCATTCAAAGACTGGGGTTTTCTGTTTTAATCTTTGAGTCTCAGAGAAGAAAAGTCATACTTTCTCTGGACTTATTTACAAGACTTAAAGAATGAATGGAAAGTGAAGAGAAGGGCTGGAGCTCCGGTAGGCTAGACTCTTTTCCATGGCACAGAGGGCTCTCCAAGGTCTTATCTGCCTGCATTCTCTCCTTAGGCTCTCCTGTCACAACCTACCAGCCATAAAGAAGTCAGCCAGTTCTCAGGCCACACATGCCTTATCACCTCTTAACATGCTTGCTCATGCTGCCCCATCTCTCCAGGATGCCCATGTCATGCTTCGTGACTTGGGATGTGCTTCCTTGATTTTTCACTTTTATGATAATTATTTAAGCCATACACTTATGTTTTACATACTTTTCTGTATAGATACTATATTTTACAACGAAAAGGTTTTAAAAAGTATCTGTATATTTTTATTTATGCATTTTTTTCTTGGAAGAATTCAATGGCAAACTATTAGTGGGTGGTGTCTTTAATCTTAATACAATTCCATATTTAAATAAATTAAATTATTAATATTCAAAGCCTGGAAAATGAGCAGATAGCAGAAAAACCCTGGACTGACCCCAGATGACCAGACACACTCTGACAGTCTTGGCTATGTCCAGAGAGATATCAAGATGCAGCTTTCTCCTTCATGGACCACGGAAAACCATGCCTTGACCTATTGTCTTCTACCCTCATTGCAGACTGTCAATCACTCATAGGGTTTTGAACCTCAGGACCTATTATTTTCCAGGTCTGGCTCTGCACATTCCAGGGGCTTTCTAAGAACCTCAAGACCAACTGGACATAATATATTTCTTAAGCACTTTTGGTACATAAGTCAATTAGTGAAGTACTGCTTGGGTCTCCTAACTTGGCTAGGTCAGCAGGAATGAGAGCAAAGGCTCAAGAACCAGATCTAATAACTGAGAGAGGGCACTGGTCATTGAAGGTTACAAAGCAAGTAAAATGATACTATTGATGATACAAGCTCATCTAAATATGGGTGATGGGAACTCAGCAGAATCTAGGCCCTGGAAGGGTTTGGGGGGGAAGGGAACATGGGTACCAGTGAAGAGCCAGTGGTGGGGATCTATGTGGGAGAGCAGAAAGGAGATATATGAAAACAGGGCCAAACACAAGGACTGGGTGAGGCAAGAGGACAAGATAAGGGCTCAGATACTAAAATCATACCTCATCTTTTCATTCTATTTGTGGCACAAATACAAAGAGAAAAAAAGTTTGTGTATTGCTTTGCTGCGACATTGACAGCTAGGATCCTTTTACCCAGGACTGATAACAGATTGTAGGACACCAGGCAGTCCTAGGAGAGCCATTCATCTGCTCAGTGACAAGTAGGCCAGGCAGACCCACCCCACTCTGACCTTACTCCCAAATACTAGAGAATGATGAATCCTGGTTGCAGAAGGAGAAGCACAGAAGCAACATGATTTTATAATATAGAACCTCCCCCTCAAAAAAACCCTCAGGAAATTGGTATGACAAGTACCTCTACGAGTGGGAGTAGAGGTGGAATATGCATGAGTGGATTGGCTAAAAGTCAATTTAAGAGTAAGATTTTATGTATTTACTTTATAGAAAGACATCAAGCTTTTGATTTGTGTGTTTTTCTGTATGCACACTACACTTCAATAATAAGTAAAATGAGTTAAACCCTACCTCTCCTCCCCAACACTGAGCAACAGGGTAAAGATCACTCCCATACTCTGGCAGAAATCTCAAAGTGTGTTCTTTGGACAGGGTTTTGAAATCAGGATTTTAACTGAGAGCTTGGGAGACACCACTTACGGTTGAGGTGGGAGCACCATACCGAGAATGGGGATTAAGTAAAAGTCTACAACTGAGAGTTGAGACTCCCAGCCTTCTTTACCAGTTTGGTTCCCAGATGTTGGTGGCAGCCCTGTCTGGGAAAGACCAGCCTCAGGGAAAGATCTAAAGTTACTGACCACGATATTACCCAATGAATAGCCTGGGTAGAGTGTCCCAAAGATAATCCCACAGACAATAAGGCTGTTCCATAGGCACAGAGCTCCACTCTGTTTTTGTATTTTCACTCTTTAACATGAGCTGACAGTCAAGGATCACCTGAAAGGTAAAGACTAGGTTAAAGAAATAGAAAAAGCAACATAGAATAAAGAAAGGCAATAAGGGAGAAGGAAACTTTAAAAGCAAATCATAAATATCCTCAGAGATTAATTTATTCACCCTTTCACTCAACAAAAATGATTGGTGCCCCAGGTGCCAAGCATGGTTCTAAGGTGCTGGAAACATCAGTATACAAAACAGAGATGTCTGCGCTTATAAACTGATTACTTTTTTAATTGAAATCATTGGGGTTACATTGCTTAATAAAATTATATAAGTTTCAGGGGTATAATTCTTTTTTAAAAAAGATTTTATTTTATTTTTAGAGAGAGGGAAAGGTAAGGAGAAAGAGAGGAAAACATCAATGTGTGGTTGCCTCTCACAGTCCCCCAAATGGGGACCTGGATCGCAACCCAGGCATGTGCCCTGACTGGGAATCGAACCAGCGACCTTTTCATTCACAGGCTGGCGCTCAATCCACTGAGCCACACCAGCCAGGGCAGGGGTACAATTCTTAATACCTCATCTGTATATTATATTGTGTGTTCACCACCCCAATTTAAGTCTCTTTCCATCACCATTTATCCCATTTCCCTCTCCTACCTCTCCCCACCGCCCTTTTCCTCTGGTAGTCACAATACTATTGTCTGCATATAAGTTTTGGTTTTTTTAAAAATATTTTGAGAATATGCTTACTAAAGCTGGAGGCAGTGAAACAGGAAGAGCTTAGGACAGAAGAAGCAACAGGAGTGTAGACAGAGCTGCTTTGGCTCACTGGGAAATCAGAGAAAAGGGGGCCTTAGAGGCAGGTTCAGGGGGTTAGCCAGGGGACAGTCTGCCGCTGCCCGCTGCTCCCCTGGTTGCAAGTCTCATGGGGACCCTTAAGAGTTTAGAAGATGCACGTCTGAAAGGCAGAAAGGTGTAAGAATGCTCCTAGGAAGGAGAGAGCGCCTAAGCTGACATTCCTCCTGGGGTGGGGTGGGGTGAGGGAGTGGATGGTACAGAAAACAATGGATACACATAATAAATCAAATCAAATCATGAGTTAGAAAGTGACAAGTGCTACATGAAGAGTTGAGCAGGAGAAGGGAGACCAGGAGTGTGGACTCTAGGGATGAATGTGTGGGCAGGTTGTAGTATTAAATACAGAGGCCGGGGTAGGCTTTACTGAGATGCGAATTGAGCAAAGGCTTGAAGGGAGGAGGGATTCTAGGCAGGAGGAAGAGCTAAAGCCAAGGCCCTAAGGTGGGAGTGGGCCGGAGAAGTCAGGGCACGCTGAGGAGGCTCGTGTAGCTGGAGCAGAGCAAACAGAGGCAGGGCAGCCAACGACACAGAGGCAAGAGAAAAAGAAGCATGTTCAGCCCTGTTGACCGCTGCATGAATGCAGGCTTTTTGAGTCAGATGTGAAGCCACTGTGGAATTTGAGAGAAATGACATGATATATTTTTAAAGGATCACTATAACTACTCTGCTGATATGCAAATATTTTACGTAGATAAGGGTATATATTAAGATGTATGGTCACAGAATAAAAATTTACTGGTATAAAAAGCAGCCAGAACAATCCTTGGACATTGAAACAATGATAACAAAACAAAACAAAACAACAACAACAACAAAAAATAAACAGAAGAGTTGGAAGATAAAGCTGATCTTCCATAAAGATCAAAAGACAAAAATGTGGAAGATAGGAGAGAAAAGATAGGACCAATATCTAAGAAAAACAATGTCAGGTTATAGAAAACAGATATTTGAGTGAAGGAAGTTATCACAGACATTAATTTGAGAAAATCCCCTAACACTAAAAGACATGAGTTTCCAGATTGAAAGGGCCCAGAGGACCTGGCAAAATGGTAACGAGTGCTAAGTAAAAACAGGGCAACAATAAGACATGTCATTGTGAAATTTTAGAACACTAAAGAAACTCCTGCAAGCATCTAGAGAAAAATAATAGCAAAATGAAAACCCTACAATCAGCGTGGCTCCCGACACCTCCACAGACATCACACAGGAAGCCTGAAGGCATTGCAGTCACATCCTTGCTTCTCAGGGACAATGAGCAGAGAGAGACCAGGGAAGCAGGCCCTGGAGAGTTCAAGATGAAATGGGTGGAATACAGGGAGATAGACAAATGGCTGCAGTTTGAATTAGTGATGGGTACACAGAAAATTGTGCAAACAAACAAAACAAGATTGTTCATTCCAGGGAAAACTAAAATTTGTGCCGTAAGTGAGAAGTAAGCTATAGTATATGTTCTGGCTTAGCTGCAAATAGGGTTTTATAAATTCTTAGTAATGCTGACATTTAATAGACCCAATGAGAATAACACAATTCTATGAAGAAAATGGAGGGGCTGCCAGTATGTGAGTATGATGGGGGATGTGAGGGAACAGAGACAAATCTGCATCTTCTGCTGGATAAAGTCATGATTGCCTAGACCGAATACTGAAAAATTGTGAAGTGTTAATATAAATATGGCATGTGGAGATATGGAAGTCAATACAAAAAGATTCAGCTGGAAGAACTGGTGGTTGTATTTTGAAGAGGAAGGGAGGAGGGATTGCAGAGAACAATTGGTTTTTGTAACAAGTCTGGTGGAACTGACTTATTAAAAGTATATGCAGCCCCGGCTGGTGTGGCTCAGTGGATTGAGCAGCCGGCCTGCGAACCAAAGGGTCCCTGGTTTGATTCCCAGTCAGGGCACATGCCTGGGTCCCCAGTTGGGAGTTTGTGAGAGGCAACCACACACAGATGTTTCTCTCCCTCTCCTCTCTCTCTCTAAAAATAAATTTAAGAAAATCTTTAAAAAGTATCAGGGTCTACTGAGTATGAAAAGTAAAAGACTGTATTTAAAAAATAAAAATAAGTATAGGCATCGATAATTTTGAGAAAAAGAACAAAATTTAAAAAGAAAACTACCATAATTCTTCATTCCTTAGCTGGTCACAACCTAGTCCTGTGTCACCTAGGCAACCTTAATCCCCCATTCTCAATGCCCAGCCTTGAGGCGGAGGCCCAGGCCACAGCACCCCATTACCAGTTTGGGTCCAGCCCAAGTTCCCCTCCCACCAGTTCTTGATCTAGCTGAAGCTCTCTCTCAGCCAGGCCTTTCCAGAGCCTGCTAAGCCTCCTCTCCTCTCCAATCCAATCAGGAATGCAACAATTTTCTAAATTACTCATTTATTAATATTACTTATTACATTTGTTTTAGTTAGTTCAAGCATGGATCTTTCTTCTTAAGTGACAGACTTCTGGAGCAAGTGGATGGTTCCTTTTTGATACCTAGCAAAGCGCTATGTCTATAGCAGGTGCCCCAAAATGTTTCTTGGATAAACTTAAAAGTAGAATTCAAGGTGAATTAACAGATTAAAATCAAAGTCTAGACCTATAACCAAGGTTAGATTAAAGCTGTGACCGATAATAGTTAGGACATCTGGAGGACCTAACTGTATCAAGACAGAACTGCTTTCAAAGCTCTGTGGTCTATTTTTCTGGTTAATGTTTAAGTTGACTTGTTTTAATAAAGAGATAGCTTGCCCCTAAAGTGCTCTTGAGTATCAAGTTTCGGTGACCCTGGCCTTTGTAGGTAAATGTGGGTCCACACTGCCAACACCCTTTGTGACTTTATAGACTGTGCCTGTTTTGTTTTTCTAGATTGCAAAATTCTAATCTCTGTCGTTTGACAAATTAACTCCTTTTATTGCCAATGGATGAGATTAGACCAAAGGAGAGAGAAAACACCCTGGTCCCTCGCTGAAGGTGGGATGCAAACACCTGGGAGTGAAACACAACAGATTTATTTCCAGCCAATGTTCAGAAAAAGCGGGAGTCCTTGATCTTGGGCCAGCATCATTCCACGGCTCTTCTGGTCTCACTGTGGTTTCATTCACCATTGTAAGGGGAAAACACCCGGCATTTTCAGACATGGTCAAGGAGGGGAAACTTGAACTCTCAGCAAGTCCTTTGTCAGTAAGTTTAAAATGTTCAGATCACAGCTACAGGGACAGGAGTCTGTGGCTACATCCAGAGATCTGACTCACTCCTGCTCGTCATGATCACTCCGCTCACCTGGTGCAGGTCATTTTCTCAACTCTGCCAGGCCCCCCACCCTGCTAAGCTATGTTGGTGATTCTGTTGCTGCCATCTTTTCAGTTGTAGGGGGATATTGGTCATGTGGGTGGTGGTCTCAGTGCAAACTCTGCAGATACTAATCCTACAGAAAACCCTCTTGAAGGATTAACATCTTGGCCAAGAAACAATCTTTCAGACTGGAGCATCTTCTAGCTGGCTCTTCTCAAGTTAGTGAGAGGAATGAACGAAGGGAGGCATCAGAGAATCAGAGACAGGGCGGGAAGCCAGCACCTCCAGTGTTCAGGCTAAGCTCCTGAGCTGCCAGGCCTGCCTCCCACAGAAAGCAAGAGAAGATATCCTCTCTTTCACTGGGTCATAAATGACACACTGTTCCCTTCTCCTGGCCTTCAGAGCACCAAAGTGTGCTTCCACTCCTGCCATGGACCTTCCCCACCTGTGGGGCTTCTGTTTTGACTTCTCGATGCTCACAAAAAAGATCTTCACAAAGCTCCCTGCATTATTTCCATGCCATTTCTGTGACACTTCCTCAAGATCCCAAGTTACTGTTTTGTTTTAGCTGGAGAATAATGGTGGATGGAGGAGGGCCTATTCCTTCTAGGTGCCTCCCACCCCCGGCCACTGGCACTGCCAGGAGGTCCAGTATTAAAGTGAGGAAATGGAACTAGGAGGTGCAGGGTACACCAGACCAGTGCTTCTCAGACACTGACACACAATGGACACCCCCACCCTCCAGAGGTCTTGTTCAAGCGCAGGTTCCGATTTAGCAGAGTTGCGGCAGGCCCAAGATTCTGCGTTTCTAAGGAGCTCCCAGGTGATGTTGATGCTGCTGATACACAGACCATGCTTTGAAAAGCAACGGGGCAAGACTGAGGAGGTGAAGTGCAGAAAGAGATAAAAACAGGAACCATGGGGAGAACAGACAGGGAAGAACAAGGTCCAGGGAGAACTGGTCTGATGGAGCTCCAGCTGCATCACCTTGTCTTCATGGCCTTCCCTGCAGGGTCTCCTGGGGTAGGGGCCTGGGTGGCCCACGAGTTGGCTACAATGAAGTGCTTTGGTCTTCCCTGATCCTCTCTTGTTCCAGAGAAGGGCTGGAGCACACAGCCTCTCAGGCCCAGTCACACAGCAGAGGAGGAAGTTCAGGGGCTGGTGACGTCCTCACACCTTCCGGCAGACAGTTCTGTCAAGGACGGGAGCCCTGCCTTGGCTGGGCTGAGTGCCATGCTGGCTCAGGCCCCTAGCTGTGGGGTCAACTCACCATGAAACAGCAGGTTCTTCAGGCTGCCTTCAGGATGGGCTCTCCCTTCCTCCTAAGCTTCACTCCAGGCTTCTTAAGGTCAACGTATGACCTTCACCTTCTCAAAGAGCAGTCAGGGTACATCAGAGAAGGAAAACTCTGACTCCAAAAAACCTCCGCTGCCTTGCGGCATACCTCTTCAGGGGAAAGGCTAAGGGAGTAAACCCCGACAGAAAATCCGGAGCCGGAGTCCCTAAGGCGGTTTGATGTTGTGGTCAACACCGGCAACTCCTGCAGCGCACCTGAACCCAAGCTGTATCGACTCCGTCTTTCCCTTGGACCCTTCAGCTGCGAAGAGAGGGGGGGTCTGCTGCATGGGCAACAGCAGACCCTCCATATCACCCTGCCCAGGCTCTGTAGCTTCAGCGTCATCGCAAGATGTCGATTCAACATGGGAGGAGACAGATACCATGTCACTCCCAAGTCGGACTGCACAGCCATTCTCGGCGGTGCAGATAGACTCTTAAGAAGCTACACCATTGTCTCTCGAGACGGACGGCTGCCAACAAACTACGTGCACTTCATAAGTGAGGCTCAAGAGGTAATTTGCCTAATACCTCAGAGCTAATACAAAGGCATCTGGGAGTCTGTGCCTTCCCACGACGGCACTAAACCATGATTGAACTACACACCTGTGAGGTCAGGAGTCTGTGGGACTAAAACTAGGAGAGAAGCCTCAGGACAGGAATTTAGATGACAGAGCAAGGTAACCATGGTAGCCTGATTTCGCTTATGAGCCTTTGAAGGCCAGTAGAAAGTCAAGGCTATTATTATCCCTCTACTAGCTTCCCTCACCAGAGCAGTAACAGGTCCCTCTGTGCCAGCTAGCAGGGACATCGCATGACCTCAGAGGAGGGGACCCACAGGTGGTTGTGAACTGGGCTCACTGGACTTGACTCATTGGGTAGCACCAACTCCAGAGAGTAGCTGGACTGCCAGGTAGGTGATAGAGGATCATTTAGGCAAGTCTGAATCAAATGGTACCAGCTCTTCGGTTCACACCCAAGAGGCAGTGTCCCAGGATGGAAATGCACTCTTGGCTCTGGTTCTTCATTCAATTAACCTAAGTGACCACAACAAGCACTGTGCTTGGCTCTGTGGGCCCATCAGGAAATTGGCAGGTTGGGTATAAAAGTAACTAAGTAGTGGTGGGAACTGCAGTGAACTGGAGAATTCTGCTGAGCTAACGCTGCTTTATTACCTTGCTCCAGTTGGTTATAGCCCCTCAGTCATGAAGAAAAGCCATAAATCAAGATCATGTGAACCTTTCTATTTTTTAAAAACAAAATGCAGGCCGATGTCTGTGGCCACTAATTTGCAAACTTTGCTCCTCACTAACCAAACCCTATGTTTTCCTGTTGTACCTTTAGCACCTGATGATTCCTGGTAGGAAGCAGTCAATATGCTTCTGGTGCAATGACCTGGTGAAGCTCATCCAGAGGCAATGGGTCTGGACTTGCCATCATATGTAGAACAGCTGATGTAACCGGGTAGGACTTTCAGACTGGAGTGGCGTAATAGTTGTTGCAAATAAGAAAACCCTTACAAGGCTAGGGAACACGGTTTGGCCAACACTATAAAGGCTGGGGGTAGAGGGGAGGGGGAGGAAGCCACTTTTAGGTAAAATATACATTCATCCCTACTACAATCCACATCCCCCTCCCACTTCTTTACCTGCCCAGCCCCTAAAGGCATTTGGCTCTCATACCTGATAAGAGTAAATTCAGGCATTTCCTAAATTCCTGTTGCAAATATCCAAACTATTACCTAAGAATCTTACCCAACTCAGGGTTTTCCCAAGGACTAAATGAAACAGAATACATAATGAAAGTTCCTGGCACAAAATTGGGCAAAGGGTTAAAGAAACATTCACTATTACTATGATGGTCTAGATATTTTCTATAAAGCATTGGAATATACAACTGCTGTTAATGCACAGGTACAGGGATTCTGATTTTGATTTGATAAACAATACTCCTGTAACAGTCCCAAATGCAATGAGATTATGAGCCTGAATGTTCAAACAGAACAGCAAGGGCCATTGCTCAGGGGACGTCCAAGAGGGAATTCCTGCTCTAGGCACCTGACTTTTATGGTCTCTGCTCTTAGGACCCAATGACTACATGCACAGCATGAAAAACTGTACTTAAAATTTACATTTAGATAATGTGGCAAATCTCTGTGAATACAGAAAAATATACAAAATAGATTTTAAAAAATTATAAAACTGTACAATAGGAGCTTAAGGATTTTTTGTTTTTGTTTTTTCTAAGAACACACACACACACACACACACACACAGAACATTTCCGGAGGGGTGGAAGGGTACACAAGAAACTTAATTAGAGAACCTTGGGGAATGGGCTGGGGGAGCAAATGTTTACTCACACCCAACCACATGCTTTTCACTTTATACCCTTTTGTTCCATCCTCCGCCCTCTTATCAGGAACAAGATCACCCTTACAAAAAGGACCAAATAATTTGGTTTGGCCAAAACCTTCTAGCCTGAGCTTTGGTTTGCAAACACTGCCTAGAATAAAGCTTTATATATTTCTTCACGTCTTCACTGCCAAGGCCCAAGAACTTTTAATTTGACTAATGGAGTCCCTAGCTTATCTTCCCATTAACTAATGTACCTAACCTTGGAGGCTGTTTCAGGTCACCCTCTTTGTCCCTCATTTCCTGAGTCCTCGTGGGTTTTTTCCCCCCATGTGCACTCACTCTGTGGGAGAAGTCATCCAGCCCCATGATTCTTAGATATTGTCCCTATACTGACTCCCAAATTTCTACCTCCAGCCTAGACTCCCTTCCTGAACTCCAAACAGGCACATTGCAATTGCCTAGTCAACAGCTCCATGTCAAGCAGACATCTAAAACTTAACAAATCCAAAGCTACACCCATCTTCCCCAGTAAACATGTTCCACCCGCAGCCCTCTAAATCACAGCTAATAGCACTTCCGGCTTATAGCCGACCAATCCACCACCTCGGAGTAAAAGCTGACTGAGAGCAGTCTGACTTACAATGCCAGCTATCTAAAAATGAGAGGAGTCCTGGGTTTGGGGATCTATGATATCATAAGATCATTAAAATCTTTTCTGAAATATGTTTAAGTTAACTCATTTAAGTGTAGGATTTAGATTTTGACATTTTAATTTCTTTTGAACATAGGTCACTTTTTGCAAGCTAGGAAACAGAATCAAACTAAAGCAATTTAGTCCCCTAAGGCCAAATCATGCGATCTTCAGCTGAATGACATCATAATACAAGGTGCTAACAATGGGGTTATAAACTCTAAATAACAACCACTTATCTACATTTTTCCTTAAGAAACAGCCAGAAGTCCATGATATACAGAAGAACTTAATCTATAAAGGACAGAACTGCCCAACTTATTGGTGAACCAGACCAGAGGTGGCCAAGGAGTGGTGAACAGAGAAAGTGTTTACATTCTGAAAACTTGCTCTAAGGTTCAAAAAAATTCCTGATTGCTCTTAATGTTAGAGATGCATCCACACTAACTGCTTTTGCCAGGGTCTTCCACTAGAACATGAAGTTAGAGTATAGGGGATAAGATACTTAGATATTTCCAAAATAAACTACTTAGTAGTAGGAAATCTGACATACTGCATCTTTCCATTTGCCACAAGAACAAATGGACAATAAAGACTATTTAAAAGAAATATTCAACTCCAAAAAGGGTGGAGGCAGCAACACTTTCTTTTCCAGAATAACCTCCCGTTTTTCCATACAACTAAACATTGCTATTCTTCCATGATACAGACAGGTTCACTGGAAAAACTTGTCAGCTTTTTGTCAGGGCCAGGACAATTAGCTAACTGTAAGCTCAGTCAACGTCTGTGGGATGAGTCTATAAAACCCAGCTATTGTTTTGTTAAACAGCTGCAAACTGCAGAATTCCTTAGCCTTTAGCCATAGTTTCTGCTCAGTATCTTAAAGCTGAGCTCAGTTCCATCTGACTCTGCTCCTCAGGGCTGAGGTGGGTGCTAGTCATCAAAATCTGGAATGTCATCATAGGAGTAACCCCGGTAGCCTTTGGATGCATAGTAGGCGATGCGCAGGTGGTAAAATCCTGGCAGGAACACTAGGATGCCAATGATCAGGACAGGAACGGCCCGGTCTGCCCCCTGGTGGAAGAAAGAGGCAAACGCATTAGTACCACACAAGTTAAACATTTTAAAATAAAAACCCACCAGGGGTCCAATCCATAGATCAGTATCTTACACTTTTCAGACCATTTTCTTTGAGTAGTACACTGCCTATGGTAAAGGTTTACATCTCTTTTACTCCTGATTATCAGCTGTAGAAAAACTGCAAAGTACTGTCCTGGCAAGGTAGCTCAGTTGGTTATTAGGGTGTCGTCCTGATACACCAAGGTTGTGGATTTGATACCCAGTCAGGGCACATACAAGAAGCAACAATAAATGTATAAATAAGTGGAACAACAAATCGACATTTCTCTCTCTCTTTCTCTCTCTCTCTAATCAATAAACCAAAAAATTTAAAAACCTGCAAAGTACCAAACTTTATAAATAAATTATCCATGTTCATCCACAGGTATTTTGCCTTATTTGCTTCTACTCCTTAAAGTTTTTAGTTGTTAACGCACTCTGTGCCTTGTTTTTTTGTCTCTTATAACAAGATATTGTCAAAATATTACTAAAAGCTTTTCACTGGGGGAAGAAATGGGTTAAGTGGTCAAAGGTACAAGATTCCAGTTATAAAAAAAGTAAGTCTTGGAGATGTAATGTAGGGCATAGTGACTGCAGTTAAGAATGTTTGCCCTGGTTGGTGTGGCTCAGTGGATTGAGCACCAGCCTGTGAACCAAAGGGTCACTGGTTTGATTCCCAGTCAGGGCACATGCCTGGGTTGCAAGCCAGTTCCCCAGCTGGGGCAGAGGAGAGGCAACCACACAATCAACGCATGCGTATAAGTGGGGCAACAAATTGATGTTTCTCCCTCTCTCTCTCTAAAAATAAATACATAAATAATCTTTAAAAAAAAAGGAAAAAAAGAATGCTATACTGTAAAAATTGATGACACAGTAGATCTTAAAAATTCTCATCACACAAAAAATGTTTAATTATGTATGGTGATGGATGTTAACTAGACTTATTGTGGTGATATTTTGCAATACGTACAAATATTGAATCATTATGTTGTACACCTGAAACTTATATAATGGGTTTTTAAATTTTTTTATTTATTGATTTTAGAGAGGAAGGGAGAGAGAAACATCGATTTGTTGCCCCACTTATTATATGCATGCCTTGATTGAGTTTTGTATGTGCCCTGACCAGGGCTCGAACCCATAACCTTGGTGTATAAGGACACTGCTCCAACTAGATCAGCCACCCGGCCAGGGCTACAATGTTTTTGTTTTTGTTTTCTTTTTAAATATTAGATTTAACAGAAAATATCACATTGTAAACAAGCCCACTGATCTGTTAGCTTAACACAGATTGACAGTACAACCATGTATAAAAGCTGAAGGCAAAATGCTGTACCAAACACAGTACCCTCCACACACAATACTTAAAGAGGCCTAAGCCAGGTTCTGAAAGATCTTGACCAGAAACAGTGGCAGCAGACACTTGAAATAGGGAGGAGGAGGCTTAAGAAAGTAAAAGAAGGCAGAGCAACAGACTCATTTTGTGAGCAGGGATGAAGGATAAAGGGACTAAAGCGCTGTATTTCCTGATGTTCTGGAAACATCAGAGCATGCCACATGAACCTGAAAGGGTTAGAATTAGAAGCAGGATGTTTTATGTGGGAAAGGCAACTTTAAAAGCATCTGTATGTTGTCTTGACAGTCAGCTCCGAGGGAAGCAGAACATGTCACTCATGTGTTGTGACCAAATTCATAACTGAGCTGCTTGTCCCGGCCCCGATGGCCTTGGCTGAACACAATGAAATGGTGCCAGTGCCTGTTGCCCCATGGATCTCCTACTTTTAATGAGTGTGTAAAAGGGGAGACACAGTGAGACCTTGGAGCAAAAGCACAGGGCTCTGGTGGGAAGAGGGTGTCCACCTTCTTCCCAGTGATGGAGGGTCCCTGAGGGAGAGGGGTTTGACATTGCAGGGCCCTTTGAGGTTCTGAGTTTATCAGCAATGCCTTCTCTCTGGCCCTCCCCTCCCCAATCCTCTCCCAAGGGGTCCTCAGAGTTCATGGAAAGGCCAACTGAGAAGAAAAAGGAATGGGGCAGTTTTCTATCCACGGCACTTGGTGCTGACCAGAGGGACTGCCTCCATATGCTCATTGTTAGACATTCGGTCTATTCCTTAATCTGGAGCAGTGACTCTCAAATAAGGGGCAAGCCTGCTCAGGAGGAGCTCTCAAGCCTCTCCAAAGACATTTTGTCAAATGCAACAAGCCCCTACACCCCCCAGCTGAGAATCTGCACATGACAGAAATTCCCGACAGGAGTGCGTTGTACATGTGAGCCGTGTCAGAGGCAGAACAAAAACCGAGGAACCCCTAATGTAATGCTATGGCAATGTTATCAAATGTGGTCCTTAGACCACCAGCGTTTCCTAGGAATTTGTTAGAAGTGAAAATTCTCACGCCCCACTGTAGACCTACAAAACTGGAATTTCTGAGAGTGAGCAAGAAATCTGCGTGTTAACAAATCCACAAGGTAATTCTGATGGACACTGAAATTTGAGAATCAATGTGCTACAGTAAATACATAACATTTTTTATAAAAGACTCTTTCTAAAACAAAATTAAACTATATTAAATCCAAATCTAAGGAAGTCCCTAAATCTAACAGTTTGCAAGAAATATGAGGAACAGAACAGGGTAAGTAATATTAAGACATTAGAGATGCATAGTGAAGATGTGCACTTAATTTATCAGCAAGCCCTGGCTGGTGTGGCTCAACAAGTTGTGAGCGTGGTCCCTAAACCGAAAGGTCGTGGGTTCAATTCACGGCTGGGGCACATGCCTGGATTGTGGGTTCGTTCAATCCCAGTCAGGGCACGTATGAGAGGCAACCATTGATGTTTCTCTCCTTCTCTTTCTCCTTCCCTTCCCTCTCTCTAAAACCAACAAGCACGTCCTTGGGTGAAGATAAAAAAAGAAAAAGAATTACCAGTGAAATGTAAATCTGGTATTTGCTTTAATATACAGGAAAATAGTTGGGAAGGATAGATTAAATAAATGTTTATAACTGTTGATGCTGTGTGGTGAACACATGGGGGTTGGTTACATTATTCCATCTACTTCTTTTTCGTTTATTTTTTTAAATTAAAAAAAAAGATTTTATTTATTTATTTTTGAGGGGAAGGGAGAGAGAAAGAGAGGGAGAGAAACATGAATGTGCAGTTGCCTCTCACACACCCCCAACTGGGGACCTGGCCTGCAACCCAGGCATGTGCCCTGACTGGGAATCGAACCGGCAACCCTTTGGTTTGCAGGCTGGTGCTCAATCCACTATGCCACCACAGCCAGGGCATGTTTTGTTTAAAATGTAATAAAAAATGGAGGGGAAAAAACCCAAAATATCAACAACAACAAAAAAAGCAAAACAAAAGCTATTACTGATTTTCCCCCCCTTTTTTGTTAATCCTCACCCAAGGATATGACTATTGATTTTAGAGAGAGGGAGGGGTGGAGAGAGAAAAAAATCGATGAGAGAGAGAAATATCGATTGATTGCCTCCTGTACGCACCCGGACTGGGGATCGAAGTTGCAACCTAGGTAAGTGCCCTGACCAGAAATTGAACCTGTGACCTTTCAGTGTACAGAACAATGCCCCAACCAACTGAGCCACCTGGCTAGGGCTTACTGATTTTTTAAAATTTAACATCTTATCCTTAATTATAGTCTTTATAAAATATACATGGTAAAAAGGTACTGTTGCATGCGGAGCTCACTTCCACTTTCAATATTTATAATAGCATCTTTTTTTTGGGGGGGGGGTTGTTGAATGATCTTTAATTGAAATATTTCCCTTTGCAGTTCTTAACTAGCCGGACATTCCGCTGCCCCACTGCTGATGTCATCTATGGTGTCATGGGCGTGCCAGCCAGCAACATGGCAACCCATAGGCTGGGCGGTCCCCAGGATCTCTCTAACAGTTCTAGAGAGTTCTCTAGCTAAAGATCAGCGCCGCATCTGTCAGGCAACGTTGACAATCTCATCAAAAGTGATATTTCCACTGTGCTTACTATTTTTTTTTTGTTTCTTTCTGTGTCATGGTGGTTCTTTGAGGGTTTTGTTGATCAGGCCAGAGGCAGAAGGAACCACCTCAATCTGGGCCTGTCTGTTCTGAATGGTCAGTTTCACTGTCATCTTTAGACTCTTCCCATCACCGATTGCTTTGGTGATATCAACTCCAACCTTTGTGGGACACAGACCCAGGGGGCTGATCTTAGGGGCCAGGACAGATATGGCACCGACTTCCCCACCCGTGCACCTGAGGTATATGACTTTGATCTTGTTGGGGTCAAACTTCGGTGGCATGGTGAAGGAGGCTGGTGTCAGATGAACCCAGATTTGGGATGACCAAAAAAGTTGCACTTTCGCCTCCTCTGGGCCGAAAGCCGAAAGCTGTATCATTAATAGACTCTTTACTCTACCTTTGGGATTTACACTGCATAACGAATGAAAGTTAACTGAAGCCACAGTCCTGCAATTAGATGTTCAAACTTAGACTGCACACCAAGTAAGCATCTGGTTGCCAAGTAACTGTTTTAAATAGCTAAGGACCTAAGGCAAATTAGATATATTTTTAAAAACCCATATACAGCCATTCTATTGTGACATTGCTACTCTTGCCAAGTCCAAAAATAATGCCTATACATCCCCTCACCCGGTGTGTGTTCAAGAACAAATATGAATTAGGATCAATACTAGTTCAAAACAATTTAGATGTTGTTTAAGTGTCTAGATGCAGCCCAAGAACCACCAAACACCACTTCAGGTTTTTAAAGTATCACACTGAAGCTCAACAGGAACTCCAACTAAACCCAATATAAAAAGGTTCTGATTCATGAGCCAAAAGTCCTGGCTTGGCCAGTGGCCCCAGACTTTCACAAGCCTCACTGCTTCTCCCCAAACAGACGTGTATGTCCACAGCCCTGCAAAGCCACAACAACAGCATACTACTCCATTTGGAGCCCTTATCATTCAGGAGTCCTCAATGCCAGGACGAGTTTGTTCCAAACTGTGAGTGAAAGGAATATGCCAAACATCTCAAGAGGGGAGATTTGCTGACCTGCCACCACCTACCTCAGGAACTGCGGGAGAAGTTTGTTGTTCAAAGGAAGAAACACATGTTTTGTTATCAGAGAACAAAGTCTTTAAAAAAAACCCAAAACCTTTTTCTTCCTTCTGCTGGAACCTGTTGTACTAAATACGGATATAAAACATAGAGACCTGGTTCACATTTTAAAGCTCTCATGGCAAATTCCCACAAACCCTTCAGCTTACCCCTTTGCTGATATAGCCCGCCAGCAGGAGGGAGCCTATGATAATGAGAAAGGTGCCAATCAAGAACAGCACTGTAGCAAGCGCAATGGCCTTATATGGGATCTTAGGAGGACTTTTCTTAAACTGGAAGAGAAACAAAAAAAGACAAAGAAGAGCATTATGACAATAACAGGGCTCAAACAGGGAAGAAAAGAAGAACTAATCTGAATGCTTCATGTGTCTTGAAGTTAAGTCCTACCACCCAGTGCAGCTCTGGGGCAGAAAGGAAAGGGACAGGCAGGAGACAAGGCCTAGTAATTGCTCTACCAAGGAGTCCCTACAGAGTATTATTCTTCCTAGCTCTAGTTTCTTTCCACAGACCATAAAAAACTATTTTCCTACAAATAAAAAGATACTTTATGCTCATTCATTGATTAGACATGTATTTATTAAGTGCCTGGCCCATGGAAGGCTGTACTAATCTATTGGGATTCAAGATTGATCATCATGCTCTGGAGAAGTAAAGAAAATAAGTAATTTCTGGCTTTCAAAGTTAAGTCAGCACACAGTCAAGTTTTAGAAACAGCTTTAAAAAAAAACCAAAATGGAACACTTCACAAATTTGCGTGTCATCCTTGCACAGGGGCCATGCTAATCTTCTCTGTATTGTTCCAATTTTAGTATATGTGCTGCTGAAGCGAGCACTAGAAACAGCTTTTTTTTAAGCATTAGTTGCCAGCCCCATGGAGCAAGTAACCTGCCTTATTAACAAGTTCAATTCAAGGTTAAGATTCAAAAACAAACTTTCTAAGGTTTGGCTCATGGCTGTATCTGACCTAACTGCCTAGAAGCTTTCCAGACGTACTTGAAAAAAAAATTTTTTTTTCCTCTCCTTCAAGTGCAGGTCCAAAGAGTACAAAGAATAATCGATTTGTGTATATTTAAAAGGATTGCTTCCTTCTACTTCCTCCTTGGCCCTGTTTCCACCTAAAATATTTTGCTCTAAGGAGAAATGGGTGAAAAGAGATGCTACACCATTAAATATTTTATAAAAAATGATTAAGGTAGAATACAAACTTAAAATATACTTTGTTTTACTTACTGTTTATCACAAAGAATACCTTTAATAAATTGGATCTCATGATACCAGGAAAGAAGGAAGATTTCCACAATGTGCTGGCTTTAGCAGTTAGTTTCTCCCTTAAAAGATGAACTGGCTTTGACTTAATTGTAAACAAACCAATGACACAGTCCTTGAAAAAACTACTTAACACAACACAGTCTGATTACTTTTTAGATAAACTAAATAAAATTTGCAGTAACTGAGCTCTGGTATTACAACTACAAATTTTTAGCAGGAACAGTATTTATCCTGGTTTGAAACAGCTCCACCAAGGTCCTTCCTTCTGCAGGTTATGGCTGAAAGCAGCTTGGTTTCTTTCTTGCTGCTCCCTCTAATCCCCAGGGACAGTTAGCAAAAACTCCACCTGGAAGGTCTTCCTGCTAATTCATCAGAAACAGAGCCAAACACTCTCATCAGCTCCCTTCTGCGCTTACCTGAAGGTCAATGTAGCCATCATCAGTGCTGGAGAGCCTTGAGTATTTCACTTTACTACTGGGGATCCCAGTAGCCAGGTTAGTACGAGATGGCATCATAACACGCTGACACAGCTACAGGCTGAAAACAAAGAAAACTGTTACTGTCTGCAAGCAATAATGATGTTTCACAGCCAACGAATTCAGGCCTCTCAGACGCAAAGTTCTGGGCTGTGATGACATACTAGCAACTGGCAGTTTAGGCTCCTCTGCTCTTAGAACTTGATATTCTTTAGACAAAGTGAAAATATTCAAATTATATATCCATTCTCGTTTGTCCTGGTAGAATTAGAGTCAGGACATCGGCCAAGAACCAGAACTCATGTTTATCTTGCCACCAATGTTCCCCTGCCTCCTAATTTTTCCAAAGTCACACTGGGTGGAAAGTACAGATTTAAAGCTAAACCTATCTGACATCGAAGTCCATAGTATTGTTTGTCTCTTGTGCCTGATTCAGAAAAAAAGCAAGAGGATTCTCTTATTCGCCAGGGAGGAAAGAGAGAGAGGGTGGGGAATAACATTCACATCAACATTTTGCCTATTTCCCCCTGATGGATTCATAGGCCTTGGTTTACAGCTTGGCCTTGCCTGGACACCTCCACGCCCAGCACAAGTAGCAACCATCTGCAGACTGCTTTATAGCTCATGCTGGGTGGCCTCTGGCAGAACACAGGCAGTGGTGGGTGATGTTGGTCTGCACCTCCCAGGAGGTCCCAGAGCCAATGGACAGCTTCAGACCATGTTGAAGCACCATAATCCAACCACCACCACAAGTGACACATTCAGGGGACAGACTCAGTGCGCACAAGAGACCTGCCGAATGAAGTAAGCCCTGCTCTGTGGGGTGGGCCTCTGCATAGCTAATCTTCCGTGGTGATTGGTGGGCACAGCCAGTCCTTGCAACTGATAGGCCTGGGAGTAAATCCCTCACATTGATGTGCCAACAGCAATCAAGTCTCAACTATAAGAGGAGGGTATACATAGCCCATGTGAGGGTCACACTTTGAGTGCCCAGCTTGGGTGGCTGGGGAGGCTGTACCATTGGACCCTACAGGACACTTACTACATTAGGCTGTACTACCAAGCCTAGGATACATAGCAGCTCTACCAAATACACAGAAAGAAACACAAGGAGGCTGCCAAAATGAGGAGACAAAGAAACAGGGCCCAAATGAAAGAACAGAACAATCTAAAACAAAACAGAGATAAGCAATCTACTAGATGCAGAGTTCAAAACATCGGTTATAAGAATGCTCAGTGAACTTAATGGGCATTTCAATAGCATAAAAAAAAAAAAAAAAAAAATCCAGTCAGAAATGAAGGCTACAATAACTGAAATGAAGAATAATTTACAGGAAATCAACAGTAGAGTAGGTAAAGCCAAAAATCAAATCAGCAACTTGTAATATAAGGCAGCAAAAACAACAACAACAAAAAACCCCACCCAATCAGAGCAACAAAAGGAAAAAAGAATACAAAACAATGAAGATAGTCTAAGGAGCCTCTGGAACAACTTCAAGTGCACCAACATTCACATCATGAGGGTGTTGGAAGGAGTAGAGAGAAAGCAAGACATTGAAAACCTATTTGGAAAAAATAACAGAAAACTTCCCTAACTTGATGAAGGAAATAGACATACAAGTACAGGTAGCACAGAGTCCCAAACAAGATGAACCCAAAGATGCCCACACCAAGACACATCGTAATTAAAATGCAAAAGGTTTAAAGATAAAGAGTGAATCTTAAAAGCAGCAAGAGAAAAAGTTAGTTACCCACAAGGAAGCGCCCATTAAAACTGTCAGCTGACAAGAAATATTCAAAGTGATGAAAAGCAAGGACCTACCACCGACATTACTCTACCTAGCAGAGCTATCATTTAGAATCGAAGGACAGATAAAGAGCTTCCCAGACAAGAAAAAGCTAAAGGAGTTCACCACCGAACCGATATTATAGGAAATGTTAAAGGGTCTTCTTTAAGAAGGAAAAATAGATTAAAAATATGAATAAAATGGCAATAAATACATTTAACAATTGAATCTTAAAAACAAAATAAACAAGCAGAACAGAGAGAGAGAGTCATAGGTACAGAGAACATTTTGACAGATGGGAGGGAGTTTGGGGGATGGGTGAAAAGGTGAAGGGATCAAGTAGCATTAATACAAATTGTTGTTACAGAACAATCATGGGGATGTAAAGAGTACAGCACAAGGAATACAGTCAATAATATTTCAATAACTATGTTTAATGTCAAATGGTGCAAGATTTATTGGGATGATTACTTAGTAAGTTATGCAATGTCTAATCACTGTACACCTGGAACTAATATAATGTATGTTAACTGTAATTGAAAAATTAAAAAATGATTTAAAATTAAAAGTATTTTGTGCACTTTTCCTCCATAAAACCAGTTATATAAATAAAAATATAAATCTATTTTGATCATGAAACTATTTGATTTCTAAAAATAAAACATCTTTTATATGAGAAAATTAAGTATTTCAATAAGGGCAACATAAACCAAAAACAAAGACTGGCTTTCCTTCGGCATAACATTTTACAAACAATCATCATTATAATAACTGCAGTTAGTTCTGGCTAGGTGTACTTAATTCCACATATTAATGAGGCGTTTTTGAATGGCTTGCACTCATTCAACCTAAAATAACTAACATTATAAAAGAATTGGTTCTAAATACTCATGTTCCTTTTTAGTAATTAGTGGTGCGGATATCAAATACTGAAAAAAAGTGTGCTAACTTTAATGCCATCCTAAAGGTGTTAAAAGAACAAAATTCAAATAAGTAAATTTGAAAATCTAATTGGCTTTATTACTCGATTGATGAATCAGGCAGCATCCCACCTAGCCACTGAAAGGAAGCGCAGATGCATTGTAGAGATCGGAAGGTTTTTATGGGCAGAAACAGGGTACTGAAACTGCAATTAGATTAGTTAAGTTTCCGTTTGGTGACATGGTTCAGCAAAAGTCGCCCCATTTGGCCTATTTTTTTAAAACAAAGGGTTAAACTGAGTCAAATACTAATTTTGTTTTCTTTTTCAATTTTTTAAATGTATTTTTAGAAAGGGGAAAATAAAGAGGGAGAGAGGGAGAGAAACATCCATCGGTTGCCTCTCTCACGCCCCCAATCGAGGCCCTGGCCCCTAACCCAGGCAAATGCCCTGACCAGGAATCAAACCCAGCGACCTTTCGGTTTGCCAGAAGACGCCCAACCCACCTAGCCGCACCAGTCAGTGCAAATATTACGTTTTTAAATGTTGCGATCCGATTACATGGTAATATAAATTTAATTCTGTAAAACTTAAAAGTCCAAACTACCTACATGAGGGAGTTGATGAGGGCATTTAATCACCTCTGATTTCTATTAGTATTTTTTTTAAGTTTGTGGACTTCTATTAACTATTCATACACATGCATCCAAACAAAAAAGCGCAGACCATGAGAGAGGGGAGAAGGCTTATCGGTGGCAAGGAATAAAAACTCTAAAACAGGGGAAAGAATGTACGGAAATCGATGTTTTTACAGTTCTAACAGGCTTTTTTCACAGCTCCACCCCAACCTTCAAATTCCCTCTGCACCTGAATGTACCAAGAATTTTAGAGGAGTCAGCATCACTGAGCACAGTGCCTGGCACCACGCGCCCGCCCAGACACTACTTTCCAGCCTGTCTCCAGTTCTCGCCAGGAAAAGTAAGAAACGACGCGGATTTAGACCGAAAACACACAAAACCGGTTTCTTGAAAAGGCCAGCCTTGCCGAGGCGGGCGAACACTCCATACCGAGGACTCGGGGCTAGACTGTGGCGGGCACCGCAGTCCCCGCCACGCCGTGAGTCTCAAGGACCACGTCTGCGCCCGCCCCGCCGTGTGCACCCCTTACCGGAGCGCCGCGCCAAGTTGCCCCGCGCCGCCGACAGCTCGTTTAGCGTTGGAAACAGACACGCTCATGACAAGCTTCACCTAACTGCCACCCTCCCTACCCCGCCCAGACCAGCTCAGCGCCGGAAATTGCGTAACAGAAGGCGACATAACGAAAATGGCGTCACCGGGAGCGACGCCTTCCATTCCGCTTTCCGGAAACGGTCGCTTTCATCCCTTTGCTAGTGCGGGTGGCCCGCGTGAGATCGGGGCTCTCAGGGGGCGGGGCGGCCTCGGCTTGCTGCCAGCCACGTCTGCAGAGGTCGGGTCTCTAGGGTGCCCACTCGCCTGAGTCACAGTCAGGCTCTGGACAAGCCGTCTACGTGTTTCTTTCCCTGACCCCTAGGGCAGTGTAGGGAGCTCCGCAGCGAACCCCAGAAGCGGTTGCCGAGCGCGTCGGAGCTGCCGGGTCATTTACTCGCGGCAGCCAGCCTCCCACGGGGCTGCGCCGCGGTCTTTGCATCATTACCCGATTACCCTTTTGAGTGGCCACTCCCGTCCTTAGGCCTTACCCAGTTAGGAGGCCCGTCCACGTGGGGACGCTTTGCTACATGAGAATTTTAAAAATCCCTTTAAAGGGCAACGGCCACCCGTTACTCCTCTCACCTATGCATTCATCGGTTCGGTTGTCTCCCGAACGGCGCCCCATTTGAACCCACAACCTTAGTATGCATGTCCCAACCCAGCTATCAGGCAGGGCACGTTAAGTTTTTAAATTTAAGCTTTATTAAGGTATAATTTACATAAAGTACAACTGGATGAAGTTTAACAAATGCAGTCTTGGAACAATCACGAGTCTAGATAAAATCTTTCTCATTATCCCAAAAAGTTCCTTCAGGCCCCTTTGCTGCCAATCTCCTTTCTCCCAGACACACGGAAGGTGGATATTGAGTTCTAAAGTACAGTAGCTAACTCAGTCCAGGTATAAAGAAACTAGTCATTTACTCCACAAACACAAAATACAACAGGAGAATGAACTGTAACAAAGCAATTCTCTGCACGTAAAATGCCAAATATGTGAACTTGTATCATGACTGGAAACATTTAAACAGCCTTCATTTCACATAAGCCGGGCCTTTTCATTTTCTTGGTTGAATCCACCATCCATAGGATTTAATCCATCTTCATTCTTATAGGGAGGAAGTCCCAAGAAAGGCTTATGCTGAAGAAATTTGTTTTTGCACAAACATATCCCCTGGGCTCCATCACAGATCTAGCAAAACTTTTAAGATTCTCTTGTAAAAGGTTCCCTAGGCCAAAGAAACACTGTCCTGTAACAATGCTAGTATTACAAAGCCCATAAAACTGAGGTGTAGTTTTTGCTTACAGAGCGACAAAGTAATAAAATACTTAGAATTTGTTCTCGCATTCACTTCTTGAGCTCAAGAATACAAAAATAAGTTTGGTAAATGAATCCCCCCAAATATCCTGTCACCTACTGCATTTGAAGTTTTTTGTTTTTGTTTTTGTTTTTTTTTTATGGCTTTAATGTATTTATACCTGGCTGCTCTAGAATGAAAAAGATAAAACCCATTTACACAAAAAGCATCAGCTATGAATTCGCTAGGATACTTGCAAGTCGTGGTTCAAATGAAGGCACTGTCCGGTGATGTTTGAAATTCAAATAACTTTTATTTAAATTGAAAACACAATTCTTAAAATTGCACGAATAGTTAAAACCCTTTGTTATAAAAATCCTAGAGTATTTCTAGATAAGGCATAAGTAGTTCTAGGTTAATAAGAGCAGATTTGACTTGAGACTATCCTTTAAACTGTAGAGAATAGAAAAAACATAGGTTATTTACAGAAAACATTATCTACATATGTACTCAGGTACAAATTTGACGATAGAAGACTTTTAAGGGCATGTTGGAATCTCAGAAGTAGTTCTCAAAGAGCTTAGTTTTCTCGGACTTTAGAAATGCCTAAGATCCTTCTTCATCCTCAATCTTGGGAGCCAGGTAGTACTTTAAATGTCCCATATCAGCAATTTTATACTCTACAACTGAAAGACAGGAACATAGTTAATTACTGAGACGTACCACATATACTACTTATCAAAAAAGATTCAACAAATTTATTATCTTACCAAGGGGCACATCTGCAGACATACTGAGTGTTACTGTAGGAGAGAGAGGAGTAGCTTTTGTAAAGAAGTTCAGATACCTCAGTGCAAAAGTTAGCTGAACTGGCTCATTCATCTCTATGGTAACCTAAGGAAGAAAACAAGATTCATCACATTGAAAAACATCAAGTTACAACCCATTAGTTCATAGTACACATAAAAAAACAAACAAACAAAACCTTTATTGATTACTCTGGAGGGTGCTATGAAATTCTGAAAACAGGTTAATAAAGCAAAAGAATCAAGTATTCAGCCTGTCTTTCCATATATGAACCAAATCTCAGGTAGCCAAATTATGTGATAAGAGCTTCTCTTTATGAAAATATTTCTAATAAGTAAACCAACTAATAGATGAAGGAATAAAATATACACATTAATATATTACAACTATATAAAACCTAATGACTTAATGAATCTAGACATGACTATTATGTGTGCTAAAATCACAAAGAGGTATTCAGATACCTCATGACTCCTAGAGGTACACACTACCATGTATTATGTATTCTTGCTCTCACCCCCAAAACAAAAAACCTGAATATCATCAAGGCTCAAGAGCTGTACCTACTAGTTTATAGGAAATACAGGGTAGAGGAACAAATTGACCTAAGGAATGCAACTGGCAAAATCCAGACTCTGGGAAACTCAATGACAAATGACTTAGTTTCTTCAACAAATAAAACTGTAATGGAGAGGCAAAAACAAACTGAAGAGAGAACCAATTGATTGACATTAGTTTAAGGATTGTATCAACCAACTGCAATGCAATGTATGAACCTTCTTAAAATTTTGATTCAAACAGTTCTGATATGATCAGGAAGCAGGAACACTAGAAAATTCCTTAATGTTGAATAATTTCTTGGATGTGGTAAACTTTAATGTTTATACTTTGAGTAATATTAAAATATTTATGGATGTCCCTGGCCAAGTAGTTCAACCGGTTAGTGTTGCCCTGATATGCCAATGTTGCAGGTTTGATCCCAGGTCAGGGCACATACAAGAATCAACCAATGAATAAATAAGGGGAACAACAAATCACTCTCTCTCCCTGGCTTTCCTTCTCTCTAAAATCAATTCTCTACATATATAACTAATGTTAGAGATTTTTAAACATTTGAAGTTGGAAGGGGAGTGGAATGTAATTTAGGAGACAGATAAAAGCTGAAATTAGCCCCTTGGCCTTTGTTATTAATATCATTAAAAAAAAGCCTTTATTTGGACTCACGTCAGGATCGGTGGTGTGAGATCCCCTTGAAGTTTCAAAAATTTGAATAGCTATAACTCAACAAAGGATTCCCTGCTCAACACAGAAATATGCCTGAAAGATCTGTGCACTGAAACATCTAAAGAATCTTCTTGCTAATATTAAAGAATCCATCAAAGATATTAACTTCATGTTGCAGAGAATATGTGAAGGTATCTTACTTACCACGCAGTGCATTAGAATTATGGTCATGAGTCTATCTGGGTTGTGTACATAGTATGTTCAGTTAGTGTGAGAGTATTTTACATAGGAGAATAAATGTGAAATAAATTAGTAGTAAAAACTAAACCTTTTATTTCTTATGTATTGTCAGTTTTACTGTTGGATTCAATATAAAGAAAAATTGAGTTTACTTTCATTTAAATTGTGGGTGGACTACTCAAGCAAGGGATAAGAAAACGATATCTAATTATTATAAACTTACAATATGCCAGGCCCTGGCTGGTTTAGCTCAGTGGATTGAGCGTCGGCCTGCGAGCTAAGTGTCGCTGGTTCGATCTTCCAGTCAGGGTACATCAGAGAAGGAAAACTCTGACTCCAAAAAACCTCCGCTGCCTTGCGGCATACCTCTTCAGGGGAAAGGCTAAGGGAGTAAACCCCGACAGAAAATCCGGAGCCGGAGTCCCTAAGGCGGTTTGACGTTGTAGTCAACACCGGCAACTCCTGCGGCGCACCTGAGGCCAAGCTGTATTGACTCCGTCTTTCCCTTGGATCCTTCAGCTGCGAAGAGAGGAGGGGTCTGCTGCATGGGCAACAGCAGACCCTCCATATTACCCTGCCCAGGCTCTGTAGCTTCAGCGTCATCGCAAGATGTCGATTCAACACGGGAGGAGACAGATACTACCATGTCACTCCCGAGTTGGACTGCACAGCCATTCTCGGCGGTGCAGATAGACTCTTAAGAAGCTACACCATCGTCTCTCGAGACGGACGGCTGCCGACGACGACGACGACGACGACGACAATATGCCAGATACTGTGTTAAGCACTTTGAATGCTACCATATTTAATCCTAATAATCCTGTGAGGTTACACCCTTTAATTGTTCTTTTACAGTTAACTGAGATTCACAGGTGAGGAAGTGAAGTTTATTTCAGTACAATTATATATATTAGTTTTAAAATATTCTAAAAATCTAAAACAAAAACAAAAAACCTGCTGGATTACAGGAAAACCCTGATTTAAGGACATTTAGGAATTAGTGTTATTTTTTGGTTAAATGTAGATTATACCAGAGCTCGTAACAGCTAGATTTTTATCCCTAACTAGATCTTTCTGTTAAAGTGTCCTATGCATAGTTATTTGGTAAAACCAAGGTAGTAAATATCCCCAGAAAGCTAAAGGTTAGACACCTAGCTTCCCAATCCAATCCTTAGAGTATGTGGGGGGGTCTGATACACAAACACACTATTCTATGATTTATAAAGGAAGCACCAAACTTGCATTCCCTGCTCACAAATTATAGCAAGGTAATTGTCTAGTTTTCCTTAGAGTTTTCTGTAATTTTTAGCAATTATCTTGCAATAGACTGAATGTTTTGTGTTATCCTTCCCATTCATGTTAAAACTGAATCCCCAATGTGATGGTATTTGGAGATGGGGCCTTCATGAATAGGATTATGCTCTTATAAAAGAAATAAATTTCCATTGCTCTTATAAGATACCAATTTATGGTAGTTTGTTATAGCAGCCCAAACAGACTAACACATAAACTAATATTAAGCAGTTATATTTCTCTTCAAAGTACTTTGTTGTTTTCTTTAAAAAACTACTCACAGCTTCCTCTTCTTTATCAACATTGCTTGTTTGTGACAACTTAATATTTCCATTTCCAAGTTCCCCACTTGCAGAAAATTTCACTCCGTCTTTTGCACAGGAAATTACAACAGCATCTCCAATATGGCTGAGATCTCGGCATATACGTGCAAATTCACCAGAAGGCATCTTTACGACACAGCTATACTCTTGTTCCTATAAGACAAAACAAAACAAAAAACTTAAAAGGTCAGTTGCTGAAAATTAAAGATTCGATAAGTACCTCACTTCCTGAAGAATCAGCATCTAAACGAGAACTCAAAATTTAAGATTTTTGATTATGTTGAAATATCACTATTGTGTGACTGAACACACTCCAACCATTAAAAAGAAATCTAAAACAACTATAAGAATAATCACAATAAGAAAACAAGTTTAAACCCTGAACAGTAAAATCCATGGAACTACAGTCTCCCCAAATCACCCTTCAGGGCTCTATCAAAAGGACATAGAGTATGGTACAGGAACTCTGATAGGCAAGCAGGCCTACCTGCTTTCCAAAACAAGAGAATATGATATTAGGCATTTTGAACATTCCAACATTACTTCTCTTCTTTAATGCTGATAAAACTTAAATCTAATCAATTTTTGCCACCAGAGCTCTAAAATCTACTCCTAATTAAAAAAACAAGCATTGTAGAAATAAGCAAAATTGCATGGAGGTGTATGGAAATGTAATGCACTTGACAATAAAGTCAACCAATGATCCATTTTTTAGACTACTGCAGTTTAAAATATCTTAGGTAACAATCATGTATAGTACACTCTATCAGAAACAGATACTCACTGGAATTCCAAGTTGTTCAACATCTAAATCCATTAGCTTCATTTCATAGTCTGAAACCTTTTCTTGATCTACCAAAAGAAAGCACATGTTGTAGAATGAAAGCATGTACACTTATAACTATGAAGCAAGTTTTATAAGCATCACAAACATTACTGATGCTGCATTTTAGTTTTCTTCAGCACAACTCAGTAGAAGAGTATAACCTACTTGGAGCTTCAAATACTAGTGCCAGTGTGTCCGCATTGTCTTCAGCCCTTAGGGTAATGATGTCTTCGTTGCCAGCACATTTTAGTATTTTGGACATGCTAGAATAGAGGACACAGGGTTTAAAATCGACACTATGTTCTCAAGATCGTTAGATTTCTAAGCAATTAAAACAAGGAGTTATCATTTTTAGCCACTAGGCTGTCTGATGAATTGGCACGTTAGGTAAACCTACTACCAGGGGATGTGTAAAGCAGTCTAGCCATTTTGTAATGCGACCCGGCATTATGTCCTTAAACTAAAAAGCTCACACCCTACGCACCAGCAATTCCACTTCGGAATATATATAAAAGAGCAGTATTTTCTTTTAAATTTTAAAAATTGATTTGAGAGATCAATTTGTTGTACTACTTAATTTATGCACTCATTGGTTGTTTCTCTTATGTGCCCTGACTGGAGATCGAACCTGCAACCTTGTGTATCCGGCCAACAAAAAAGCAGTATTCTCTGAATTGCAAATCCCTTTAGTGGTTGAGTAATTAGGCGGCCAGACCATTAAGAACGATCTATTATATCTATTAAAAGATAATGCATGGAGTATGGGTAAAAATATTTCCCGTAAATTTTTTAAAATTTAAACACGTGTATGTATTAGATAGTGGTCGAAAAGTTTAAAGCCACTGCCCTTTAGAAATATTCCCTCAAGTCCAAAAACGTGCTCACAGCAACTCTGTAATAATAAAAGACCGGAAACAGCCTACTGTCCCTAAGAAAGGAAACTGAAGTAGGAACATTATAAAGCCGTTAAAGTCATCCACGACTACGGTTTCTCATTCAAGGCTGCCGGCACCTAATGACCAAGAGTTGTGTTAAGTGTTTTCCTAGGAGCCTGGCGAAGCCCGTCATTTTCCCGCCACCACCCGCTTTGTGACTTTGGCGCGGAGAGAGCCGGTTCGCGCCGCAGCTAGCGCGGGCTTTTGGAAGCGCGCGCTCCGTTGCGGCTCACCCCCCAGCACAGCAGGCCAATGAGAAGGCGCGGTGGCCCACACCAGCCAATGAGGGCCCGGCTCGGAGCAGCTCCCGCCAAGAGCCGGGAGTAGGAGTGAGGGGACTAGGGTCTGGCTTCCCACCGCCCCTGAGGCTCACCTGGTGAGGTTCACACCCATGGCCAGGTTGCGGTCGCAGCGGTACGTGTCGAAGCCCTCAGAGCGCAGGGTGAGCTGCACCAAAGACACGTGGGACGAGTCCATGCTCTGCAGGTTCACGCCGCTCGAGCTGATGTCCCAGCAGGCTTCATTGATGAGATCCTTAAGAGCCTCCAGCACCTTCTTCAGGATGGAGCCCTGGACCAGGCGCGCTTCGAACATGGTGGCGGAATAGCAACGATGCGGCTAGAGACGGAAGAAAGGAGGCGGTGTAGCCGGCTTGGGCTTCACAGAAGAGAGCGTGCAGGTTAACGCAGCAGTCAGCGCCTGAGATCAGGGAAGATCACAACAGCTTTCTGCCAGCAACCGTGTAGCACCGCCGCGTCTGCGAGCCCGCGCTCTCCGCCTCTGAGCCCCGTGATGAGACGTCACCACGCTGTCCCGCCTATATCTCGGCGGAACGCTAGGGCCAATCCTGTGCTTTATCTGCGCTAAGCCCGCCCCCCGTGAACAGCCATTGGGTTATGACGGAACCGGACCGAGGTAGGAACGCTGCGTTTTCGGGGGCGGGCGGAACGGCGTCGGCCAGGACTCCCACCCCTTCCGTCACGCTGTGGAGTCTGAACGCTGGACATGCCCGGGCATTAGTGAGGCCCAGGTTTGGGGCCAACGAGCTTCAGCATTGTGGTACTGTACCTCCTCAACTTCCCCCTTCGGGGATAGACAATTGCCAGACCTGAGAGTGAAAGGGAAACAAATCAAGAATATCGGGAGGGAAAGCGTTCTTGTAGCCCGAAGAGAACTGCTTTAAGTCTGCGCTTCATTTTTGCTCTTGTGGAAGTGACACGTTCGTAAAAGTCGAAAGATAAAGAGGTGTACAGTTGTAAAACATAACTAGCTCCCACCACCATCTCTTAACGCGCACCCCCCCGACACCAATCTTCTATCACTCAATAGTTTCCGTATACAGCTTTCTAAGCATTTTTTCTACGCAAATACACGCTTTAAAAAGCAAAAAATGGGTTCATATCGCTAACACTTTTGCAATGTACTTAATAAAGTGTATTTAATTTTATGCCATGTACACGTTTTCTATACGACTACCCTTTTTTAAAACTTTTATTTTAAAAAGATGGCGTAACACAGGCATACCTCGAAGATAATGCGATTCCTTCCAGGCCACCGCAATAAAGGCAGAAAGGCAATAAAGAAAGTCGTGATCGTTTTGCTGGTGGAGGGTCTTGCCTTTAATTTGTAAAAACAGTCGCACCTTTGGAACCCAATAAAATGAAGCGCCATAAACGAGGTATGCCTGTATCCTGCATTTGTAACCTGATTTACCAATTTTTTGTAATTACAAACATCTTTGGGCACTTAGGTGATTTTTGTGAGATCAACTCCTAGAACTAGCATTGCTGGGTGGAAGAGCATACACATTAAATATTTGATTAATGTTACTAAACTGACCTAAAAAATTGCAATTTACATTCCAGTTAAGACTATATGAGCACGCTCATTTCCTCTGATTTTTCTAATATAGGTATTTTCAATCTCAATTTTAAATCAGTGCTCATTTGTGTGGTTCAATTTGCATATTAAAAAAGTTATAGGTTGGACATTTTTCATATATTTCTTGACCATTGCATGTTTATATTTTTCCATCAAACTGTCTTTTTCTTATTGATTAAAAGGAACACTATATATATTAATCATTTTCCCATTATATATTCTTCCCCCTGGCTTTGCTATTTCTCTTTCATTTTCATTACAGAATTTCCCTTTAGTTCCGTTTGATATATCTTGGACTGTAGAATTCTTTAGTTTTTCTATGTATCCAGGTGTGGATTTAGCTTTATTTATTATGTTCAGGGAATTTTGAGTTCCTGAATCAGAAGATTCATGCATTTCACCAAGTCTGGATGGAATATGCTCAACCATTATGACTTCAAATATTGCCTTTTCCCTATTCTGTTCTCTCCGTCTGGCATTTATATTAGATACATCTATTTCACTGAATTTAAGAACACCTTAAATTATAAAATGTGCTTTTATTTTATGTAGCACATGAAAGAAAAAATGTCAAACTTTTAAAAATATTTGTATTATATATTACTCCTGTGCATACATTAAAATACATAAACAGATAATAAATATGTATGTACCTAAATATAAAAATAAGAATGAAGTCCTAGTCGGTGTGGTTTAGTTGGTTGAAGTGTCCCATAAACTGAAAGGTCGTCGGTTTGATTTCCCAGTCGGAGCACCTGCCTGGGTTACAGGTTTGGTCTCTGGTCAGGGTGCATATGAGAGGCAACCATGTTTCTCTCTCACATCAATGTTTCTCCCTCTCTTTCTCCCTCCCCCTCTCTAAAATCAATTAGCATGTCCTCAGGTAAGGATAAAAAAAAAATTAAAAATATAAGAATAAAGATAGTCTATGTTTTAAAAATACATATAAACAAAATTAACTGGTGAAGGCATTCCTAATATTTCTCTGCATTTAATTGTCCACTCAGTTGCTGATACTGCTCTTTTTCTGTATAATTTCATTATCTCTTGTCAAGGATGCTGATAATGCAGCATTCTCAAGAGTGCTAGTCTATTGTCTGGAATTTCTTCCATGTCTCTGTCACCCATTTGTAATGTTTTTTTATTTAAAAAATTTTAATTCAATTTATTTAAATTAAAAACAGAAAAACAGTACACACCCATTTCCACCCTCAGCTCCCTTTGCCACTACCTCTGGCAGCCATCGATCTGTTCGCTTGTATCTATGATCTTGCTTTTTTGTGTGTGTGTTTGGTTGCACATATAAGAGAGATCATACAGTGTTTATCTTTCTGTGTCTGACTTATTTCACTTAGCATAATACCTCTCAGGTCCATCCATATTGTTGCACATTTGTATGGCTGAATAATATTCCATTGTACATATATATGCATCCATTAATGGACACTTAGGTTGTTTCTATATCTTGGCTATTGTAAATAATGCTGCAGTGAAAATAGGGGTGTGTATATCATTTCAAGTTAACATTTTTGTTTTCTTTGGGCAAATACCCAGAAGTAGAATTGTTGAATCATTTGGTAGTTCCATTTTTAATTTTTTTCAGGAACTTCCATTCAGTTTCTCACAGTGGCTACACCAATTTACATTCTCACCAACAGTGCACATGGTTCTCTTTTCTCCACATCCTCACCAACACTTATTTCTTGCCTTTTTTATAATAGCCATTCTAACGGGTGTGAGTTGATACTGCATTGTGGCTTTGATTTGTATTTCTCTGCTGAATAATGACGTTGAGCACTATTGGCCTGTTGGCCAATGGTATGTCTTTTTTGGAAAAATGTCTATTCAGATCTTATGCCCATTTTTTAATTGGATTTTGTTTTTGCTATTGAGTTGTATGAATTATTTCCCATTTTTTTTTTTTTTTTTTTTTTTTTTTTTTACCCTTTATTTCTTTATTCCCAGTTTGGATACCTTTTATATCTTTCTCTTCTCTTTTTTTTTTTTTTTTTTTTTTTTATTATTCTTTTTTTTTTTTAAGTATATTTTATTGATTATGCTGTTACAGTAGTTCCAATTTTTTCCCCTTTACTCCCCTCACCCAGTATCTCCCTCCCCCAGCATCCCCCCCCAAGTCCATACCCATGGTTCGTAAAAAATAACTATCCCTCCCTCTCAGATATTAAGACCCTTTGTAATCTTGTAAAGGACAATGGGCGAAGGTCTCAAGCTCCTCTAGCTGCTTCAAGCTGGACCCATTTTTTTATTTATTGTTTTTCTATTACAGTTGTCCCACTTTTTCCCCCATTGCTCCTCCCTACCTCACCCATCCTCCTTCTCCCATAGTCAATCCCCACCTTGTTGTTCATGTCCATTGGTCATTTGTACTAGTTCCTTGAGTATGAATTCTTTATACAATATATGTTGGATATCCCCCTGGCTGGTTTGGCTCAGTGGATTGAGCGTCGGCCTGCGAGCTAAGTGTCGCTGGTTCGATCTTCCAGTCAGGGCACATCAGAGAAGGAAAACTCTGACTCCAAAAAACCTCCGCTGCCTTGCGGCATACCTCTTCAGGGGAAAGGCTAAGGGAGTAAACCCCGACAGTAAATCCGGAGCCGGAGTCCCTAAGGCGGTTTGACGTTGTAGTCAACACCGGCAACTCCTGCGGCGCACCTGAAGCCAAGCTGTATTGACTCCGTCTTTCCCTTGGACCCTTCAGCTGCGAAGAGAGGGGGGGGGTCTGCTGCATGGGCCACAGCAGACCCTCCATATCACCCTGCCCAGGCTCTGTAGCTTCAGCTTCAGTGGAGAGGACACTCCAGCGTCATCGCAAGATGTCGATTCAACACTGGAAGAGACACTGTCACTCCCGAGTCGGACTGCACAGCCATTCTCGGCGGTGCAGATAGACTCTTAAGAAGCTACACCATCGTCTCTCGAGACGGACGGCTGCCGACGACGACGACGACGATATGTTGAATACTAGCCCTTTATCAATATATGATTTACAATTATTTTCTCCCATTCATTATGTTATCTTTTCATTTTGATGGTTTCCCATTTGTAAGTTTTGATACTAGCACTTTCTAGCTTTATGTGTGATCAGTTATCCTTTTGCATACATCTTAGTGTCAAACATAAATGCTTCACCTATCTGTATTTTCCTTTCTTAGGACTTCTAGAGTCTCCGTTCCTTTGCGAAATGTGTTCATTCCTCCAGTAAGGAACATTTGCTTCACTAATAACAAATGTATACTCTGCTGCTGTTTCTGTGCTTTTTGCTTACATAATAACATTTTGGTTTAATGACAAATCAAAGTGTAATGGATTTGAAGGCATTTTGAAGTGGCAGTTAAACTCCACCCACAATGCTCTTGATCAGTTGAAAGGAGACATATGAATGGCTATGACCTGTGGTCAGAGAAGGTCTCTCCAAGGAGGTAGCATTTTACTGGAGAAGCCAGTTTGGAGACTTAAAGAAAGAGTACTCTGGCTGAAAGAATAGCATGTTTAAGGACAGGGTGCTTAAAAGGTGTTGAGATAGTAGTTAAGCTTTAGAATTCAAAGCTTTTTAAGGGGGAGGGGCTTCCCAGTTTTATTGTAAAAGACTGATGTATCTGGAACACACTGAACAACGAACAATGAGGAAAGCAGTGCAAAGTGAGGCTGCAAATAGAAGCAGGGGTGAGATCTTATAGGACTTTGCAAGACCTCTGTAAATGCAAGGGAAAGTCATCATAAGAAGGTCTTTGCCCTGGCCCTGGTAGGATTGCTTGGTTGGTTAAGAGTGTCATCCCGTATGCCAAGGTTGTGGGTTCGATCCCTCATCAGGGCACATAACAAGAATCAACAAACCAATGCATAAATAGCAATCATACTGTGTCTTCTGGAATTCAGATATACATGAACTGGTTCTCCAACCTCCTTTATATTAGGTTGGGTTCGAAAGGACTGATGTAATGCTTACTCACTCAGATGTGACCTTGCAAAATTAGATGCCCTAAAAGTGAGGATCTGGATACCAACACCTCCACCTGTCTCAGAGTGACTTTGTGGTGATTTCTGTGTTTATGTCCCTCTAGGTTCTTTTTAATCCTCACCCAAGGATTTTTTTTTTAAAAATTGGTTTTAGAGAGGAAGGGAATGAAGGAGGGAGGGAGAGAGGGGGAGAAAGGGAGGGGGGAGGGGGAGGGGAGAGAGAGAGTCGGGGCGGGAAATACTGATTGGTGCCTCCATAATGCACCTCAACCGACCAGGGATCAAACCTGCAACCTAGGTATGTGCCCTGACTGGGCATCATACCTGCAAACTTTTGGTATATGGGAGGATGCTCCAATCAGCTGAGCTAACTGGCCAGAGCTAGGTTCTTTAAACAATAAACCTTGTTTAATTTACCTAAGGGGTGTCTGGTCTTTAGATCAAGAAGTGACAACTTAACAGTCAAAATGGTGATCACAGTCTTCAGCAGACTAAAAGTTTTAAAATTAGCATCAGCATGGTATTTACTTTTACCAATAACATTAAACCAAAAGACAAGATAAAACACAAAAGCAAAGCTTTCTGTAAATAAATTTTGGCCTGAAGGGAGTGGTATGTTTCTCTAAAAAACCCAAACAAGGATATGCGCAATTTTGTTAATACAAAAAAACAACAACTAAGTTTAGTGTTCCTCTACACCTATTTTTACTGTCACTGTGAAACACTGTTACAGGAACTTGGAAATATACTCTTAGAGAAATCAAGAAGATATAATGCCCTTTTCAGAATTCTATCTCCCCCAAACCCACAGTTCAGGTCAAAATTGCTTATACAAAACTGCAACTCGTCTGTATGCAAGTTCCTTTCCTTGTTAAATTACAATACGCTTAAGGGAAGGGACCTCATTTTATACTTGTTTTACATCCTTACAAGACAGCGAATAAGAACCACTGAAAGCGATGTTTGAGCAACATAGGTTAGAGTGGGCTTCGGTAAGAAACAGTTGTATTCTAATTCTTAGTGGGCACGTTTTAGCTGTGAGACCTTGGTGAAATAATTTCCTTTAGGAGAAAATTTAAATCCATTCAGCAAGTACTTAGGGTGTGTCAGGTACATAGGGGATCCGGCTATGAACAAAAGTAGGAAGCATTCCTATCCAAAAAAGGTCCGCGGAAGATCTTATCTGGCAGGTGTTTGCAGAGTAAATGAGATAAATGTAAGCGATTACTTGGTTCACTGCCTAGCACATAATTAATGTTCAGTAAGTACTAGTGACAACTTTGCGAAGCAACGCAGATTAAAGTTTGGGTTTCACTTCCTTAACACGTGACGACCTCCTCTTACACAGTTTGGCTCCCCAGTTTTCCCATCAGGGCCTAACGAGTGCCTATTTACAAGCGGGAGTGAAAAGCCCTGATTAAGAAGGGCACAAAGCCCGGAGCACCAAGCAAGGCACAGGTCGAGATAGGGTCCCCAAGTTGCCTTTCGCCTTCAGCAACCCGTTACCTCCAGGTGTCACCGCGAGCCATCTGCGGTATGGTCGGAGCTCTCATTGGCTAGTCTTCCTCGGAAACGCACGCCTTTTCCCGCCCCCTCACGTTGCTGTCCAATGCGTGCCTACTTTCTCCGCCCCACCCCGCCCTCACTGCCCTGCCTCCCTGGCGGATTTGCACCATTGGTGGATCTCCCTTGGAGGTGCGCGTGCGTGCTTGCTGCCGAGAGAGTGGGGGCGAGAGGGCCGGGGCTGGAGGGGGCCCACCGTGCTCCGCCCCGGTGAACGGGCGGTGGTGGTGCTGGGCGGGGCCAAGGTCCAGGGCTGACTGCTAGGCTGCGGTGGGCCTGCGAGCTGCTGCGGAGCCGTGCGCTGCCTAGGCGGGGCGGGGCCGGCCGAGAGGAGTCCGCGCGTGCCCGCGCAGAGCTGCCTCCTCCGCCGGCTCCGCTGCTCCCCCGCGGCATCGTTGCCCGGTAGTCTCCAGCATGAACGAGCTGAGGTTTAGGGCGGTCCGCGAGCCGGACGCACCGCCGGAGGACAAGGTAGCGACGGTCTGCGGGTGGGCGCGGCCGGGGCAGCGGCGCTTCTCGGAGGTCCGCGGGGGCGTGCGCAAAGGGGTCGTCTAGGTCTTTGACTCTTTGTGGTAGCCGACGTCGGCACCGAGCCTGGGCAGCGCGAGGGTCATTGGTTGCGGGAACCCTGCGGAGTGCGTGTCTGGTCAACAAGTCGGGATTCCCGGGGTCGCGGCTTTTGGGTCCGATTGTGGGTGGTATCTCTGCGGCGCAAAAAGGAGAGCGCTGAGGGTGCGCACCGCCGCCTGCCTCCTAGGGCTGATTGGGGTCACACTCCAGTCCCCCACCTCTCGAGGCCTTCCTGGGTGTTAAGAGGTCGAGACCCCGCAGAGCCTTCTCGGGTAGGCGACTCGACTCCTCTGTGCCCGACTTAGGCTCTCCGCACCCCTCCAAAAATTTTTGGCGGGGTGTTTCAAGACAAGGCCTTGGGATTTGCCTCGTAGGAGATTAAAACCCTTCTTGAAAGTGAAATCCGTTGGCATTTAGCAGAGAGGTCTCTTGACTCACGCAGTCAGCAGGTGTTGGAAGGTATACTCCCAGTAGACGGGCTTTTTTCCTGCTTTAAGTGTAGGCAGTGATGGGGTAAAGGAGGAGAGTAAAAAAGAGGCCATCTTGGCGGGGATGCGGCTGGTTAAGGGGGTCAGCGATAAAGGGAGTAGACTTCTTGTTGAAGTGAAAGGTTTGTGTAGGCGAGTTGAGAAAGGTGAAGGGAGAGTGGTTGGGATACTGTGGATGTTAAATAACAGCATAAGGGTTGGGACTTCATGGTAGTGTTTCGAGCCTCGAGTCAGCAGTGTTTAGGAGCATCATAGTTGGTAAATTGATCTGGAGTGGTGTGTAGAATGCACTGAGGGACCCTGTACCAGAATGAAAGAGATGGTTACCTGGGGTGTTGCTAATGAGTGACCTGCAGATGTTTTCTTTGGTTTACGTGTTGCTTTAAAAACAAGATTACTCCTAACAGTCTGAATTTCTTGGTTATATTGGGTAATTGGAAGATCTGCCATCATGTTCCCACCTGATTAGCATTTATTTGGCTGGAGCCTAGGAACAGCTGTTCCCATCAAGCCCTGTGGCTGCATACCACGCCAACAGCACCCACCTATGTAGCTTGCAGGTTTTGATAACTGGAGGAAAGGGATATTAGGGAAACAGCAGGAAGGAAGTGTAAGATGTGGTGAGGGGTATGAACAGCAGTTATATCAGGAGGTTTTAGGTGAAAGAATGTTTTGGATTTTTTAAAAAGATTTTATTTTTATTTTTAGAGACAGGGGAAGGGAGGGAGAAGGAGAGGGAGAGAAACATCAATGAGTGGTTGCCTCACACTCCCCCAACTGAGGACCTGGCCCACAACCCAGGCATGTGCCCTGACTGGGAATCGAACCGGCAGTCATTTTGGTTCTCAGACCTGTACTCAATCCACTGAACCACACCAGTCAATACTGTTTTGGGTTTTAAACAACTCTGTTCTTGTTGCCTTTTTTTTTTTTTTTTTAAAGATTTTATCAATTTATTTTCAGAGACAGAAGGGAGGGAGAAAGAGAAGGAGAGAAACATGGATTGGTTGCCTCTCACACGCCCCAACCCGAAGGCCCCTGCCTACAATTCAGGCATGGTCCCTGACTGGGAATCCAACCCTGGACCTTTTGGTTTGCAGATGGGCACTCAATTCACTGAACCACACCAGCCAGGGCTGTTGTTGCTTTTGACAGTGGGTCATCCAAGGAGAACATTCTATATTAATTTTTAGGATATATTTTGGAGAAAACTTAGGGCTTCTGTGCAAGTTTAGGAGTCGTTTGCAGAGACAAGGTACTTAGCAATCTCTGATCTTCCTATTAACTACCCTGTTTGGGCCTGGAAGAACTCTTTCTCCACCCTGTATAGTAGTTGGTGAGTATTCAGATGTTTGAAGGCTAAGTAGCCCTCTTTAAGGGTGACAGGTCAGACTTGTTGATGGGGCTTTGTGTGAGAAGAGGGGGAAAAAAGAAGGCATGGGAGCTAGTGTGCTATATTTTTAAAAAGCTAACTATTTGTAATAAGTAGACATATTACTAGTAAAAACCAAACCAAACCATACACACAGGAAACCCCCACTGGATTACAAAGTGAAACAAAATTTTTATCCTCTCCACCCAAGACATCTTGGACCCATCTCCAAAAAAGAACTTCTGGCCAATGTCACCCCAATAAAGTCATAAAGTAAAAAACAAAACACCCTCCCAAAAAAAACCCACAAAGACCTCTTTGAAAAAAGAGAAGGGAAGAGAAAAGGAAAGGAAAGGAAAAAAGTGCCCAATGATTTCTAAATATTTTCTCATCCCTTGTTTTAGGTAGGGAGGACATGAGGAGCTGTCCAGCTAAAGATGCCTTAATTTTTTACAACTGCACTACCACTTATACAATGACATAATGACTGGAGGTTGTGAGGTCCATTAAGTGCATGTTGCTTCCTGAAACATAGCAGCTACTGTATTCTGTTAGAAGCCTGATGTACTCTATTAGTTCTGAACAAGGCAATCAGCCCCATCACCCCATCACTGTATTTCTGAATTATCATGCATGGGGTTTTTAAATATAGATCCATTTTAAGAACTGTGAAATACTTTATTTGCCTTTGGTGAATGTACATTTTAGAGTTTTAAAAAATACTGATTTATTTTATAGGTTGAAAAACCTACTGCTATGATTTTGCTTTTGCCAATATTCTTGTCAGAACCTAAGAAAATTAGAAATAACTAAAAAAGGGTATTAAAAAAAAAGATTTTATTTGTTTTTAGAGAGAGGGGAGGGAGAGATAAAGAGATGGAAAGAAACATCAATGTGTGGTTGCCTCTCACGCACCCCCAACTGGGGACCTGGCCTGCAACCCAGGCGTATGCCCTGACTGGGAATTGAACCAGCGACCCTTTGGTTCTCAGGCCAGCACTCAATCCACTGAACCACACCAGCCAGGGCAAAAGGGTATCTTTTTAGGGAAATAAATTGTGAAATGGGAATTTGCTTATTTCATGGAAGAATTCAGAAAACAATATCAGGTCAATTCATTAAAAGAACTGAAACAAATTTGAAAATTCTTTAAAATGTTACAGTTGCTTAACTGCTGTGGCAAAATTGTTTTGTAAATAAGCAGACAGTTTCAAAATAACCTGGCTAATATGTTTATTATAAAAGTCAGAAGGTATTTTGTTATATTTAGCATCATAGAATGGAATTTTCATAGCCAGTTGCTAATAAAGGAAATGTTTTCCTCTGAGAATCATGCTTATAATTTTAAAGTCCCAAAGCACAGTATTGTTGCCAAAGTAAGAAAATTGGAATTTAAACTTTGGGAATGATCCTCTTCCTTCCCAACCATGTTTTTACAATATAGCTTAGGAATGAAGATGAATCATGGGCCAAAAGATTGGCTTCTTAAAATTTGTGATGGCATTGGCATTTCAAGAGACTTTGTTTTAGAAGTTATAGTGAAGGTTCTGGGTTTTCGGCTGTACTTAGATGCTGGAGAGCTATTTAAATTAGAGCTTTACTCCTTTCAAGGCTTCCCTGCTTGATTGATGAAACCAGTATCAGGAGGGAATAGTGACATTTAGAAAGGGGAGTTTAAGTTTTATCTAAAAACAGTGGTTTAAAGTAGGGGCTTAAGAGTTAGTTAGGTCCATCTTGAGCCTGGGTTCTGCATCCTAAGAGCTGTATAACTTTGAGCAAATCACTATACAGTACTTGTATAAAAGCCTCAGTTTGTCCATTTCTGAAATGGGGCGATAAAATAGTATGTGCATCAGAGGATATTTGTGTGGATCGTGTTATACAGATGGGGCAGGAATAGTCACATTGTAATAATGTTAGTTGTTTTTGGTTGAAACAGTTCTATGGGAAAAAACTTAATATTCACCTGCTTTTGGAAGATGAATAAATCTTTGTTATAAATGTTTGGACTAGTCTTTTCCTATTCATTACCTTTTAAGGAAAGTGTTGCGGACAGAGCTTGGCCTTCTCTGACCTATCTTTTCAGTTTATTTTCTTACTGTTTTTCAGTGCTCAGAATCACAGTCAAGCTTAAACTGTAGAAGGAACGTCGCTCTATTCAATTATCTTCCCTTCATAGTACTACTATGATACATATATTGTTAGGACAGTGGTGAATCATTAGAAATGGTTTTCTGATATACTTTTTAAGAGTGAACTACTAAAATAATAAAATCTTATTTTAAGAGCTCAGAGAAGGAAAACTCTGACTCCAAAAAACCTCCGCTGCCTTGCGGCATACCTCTTCAGGGGAAAGGCTAAGGGAGTAAACCCCGACAGAAAATTCAGAGCCGGAGTCCCTAAGGCGGTTTGACGTTGTAGTCAACACCGGCAACTCCTGCGGCGCACCTGAAGCCAAGCTGTATTGACTCCGTCTTTCCCTTGGACCCTTCAGCTGCGAAGAGAGGGGGGGTCTGCTGCATGGGCCACAGCAGACCCTCCATATCACCCTGCCCAGGCTCTGTAGCTTCAGCTTCAGTGGAGAGGACACTCCAGCGTCATCGCAAGATGTCGATTCAACACGGGAGGAGACAGATACCGTGTCACTCCCGAGTCGGACTGCACAGCCATTCTCGGCGGTGCAGATAGACTCTTAAGAAGCTACACCATCGTCTCTCGAGACGGACGGGCATGGGCAGCAGACCCTCCATATCACCCTGCCCAGGCTCTGTAGCTTCAGCTTCACTGGAGAGGACACTCCAGCGTCATCACAAGATGTCGATTCAACACGGGAGGAGACAGATACCGTGTCACTCCCGAGTCGGACTGCACAGCCATTCTCGGCGGTGCAGATAGACTCTTAAGAAGCTACACCATTGTCTCTCGAGACGGACGGCTGCCGACTACGACGACGGATTTTAAGAGCTATAGCTACTTCAGGTGTAGGGGAAATGCTTTTTCTCAGAACTATTTTTCTTTGTTGACAGATTCTTTGGTATTGAAGAAATCAGTGAATCAAAGCTAGGGTTCTCAGACTTAATCATAAGGAGAAATGGTGAAAGATTGATTTGTCATATAACCCACCATTTTAAGTTTCTTTGGGATGGTGAGAGAAAGAGAGGGAGAGAGAGAGAAAGAGAGAAACATAAATTTGTTGTTCCACTTATTATGCATTCATTGGTTGATTCTTATATGTGCCCTGACCAGGGATCGAACCTGTAACCTTGGCAAATCAGGTCAGTTCTTTAACCTACTGAGCTATTCAGCCAGGGCTTAAGTTTCTTAATTTATGTTGCTCAGTCTAATTGTATTTTAAGAACTCAATTACTCCCCAATTTATGAGTACTTAAAATCAGTTTTTTTTAAAAAAGCTAATTTTGTTTTAAATGTTCTGTTTGCACAAATTTGTGATTTTTTTCTTTAGAAAAATTTATGTCTCTTAAAAATGTTAAATTGCTCTCACCAGATGTTAGAATTAGAAGGGATCCTAAAGGTCATTATTTTATAGAAGTGGATACCATAGCCCAATGTCACACAGGTGGTTAGATGCAGAAGGGTTAATAGTATGAAGCTTAAAAAAATTTTTTTTTCCCCTCATTATGTTGCATAATGCTGCTTTCAAGAGTACAGAATTAGTTTACAGACTTTTAAAGCTTCTGCATTGATTGATAGAAAAGAAAAGCCCAAATAGTACCTGTTTTTCCTATGTGGAAAAAATAGCAAAATAAATCTTTCAAAATATCAAATATATAAAAAATAAATTCTCATATGCTAAATGTGGAGCTTCTGAGAAACATTTTTGTTTTTGTAAAAACAGTTGATTAGGTTGTTTTCCTGGTTAATAGATGCCTGGTGATTATACATTTTGAAAGCCATCCCTGAGAGCAGCCACTTGGATATTATGAGGAAAATGTCCAGAATTTTATACCAATTTTGGCTTCAAATAATCATTCTTTCTCCATTAATTTGAAGAAATTCTTTAACTTGAATGCATCTGGGAAATCTTTGAAATGAATCTTGTAACTAATTTTATAGTGCAAATAATCATCCTTTAAACCATTCAAACAAGTGTGAGCATCAATACACCTGACTTGCACACTCTTCCATCCTTTCTAGGATGCACATAGGTGGAGTGCATTGGACTCATTAGTGTCCCAGTTGGTGTGCAGAGTGGCTGTCCGGCACACAGCTTCTTAACCTGTCCCTGTGCTGTGACAGCCCTGGCCTTTCTGATTGGCGCTGGAGGCTGCTGGGGGTGAGGAAGCACAGCCTTTCCTGTTATCATACTGCATCTCGTTTGGAAAGGACACAGATCCTGACACTTGATTGTTAATTTTGCCAGAGTCTTGTTGGAAGAATACTAATCTGTTCTTGGCATTGGGCAGAGTCCTAGCCTTGCAAGCCTTGCCATGTGACAGTTGCCTGGTTGGGGTGGTGGTACAGTGCCAGCGAGGGCAGACCTGCTCACCCTGCCAGTCCCTGATCTTTGTTCTCCTGCTGTTTGCCCCAACAGTGGAGATGGCATAGGGCCCACTAAGTTGAGTGACCTTTTAAGGAAAGTTAAATGTTGTTATGTTGTTTTGACTAGGCAGTACATGGTTCAGAATTTGATAGACACAAAGGGTGCCCTGTGAGCACCTCCTTCCTCCTACCTAGTTCTCCCCAGAGGCAGCCTCTTGTTCCAGGTTGTGGTGCTTATGAGTGGCTGCTGTTTGTGCGGAAGGACTTGGCCTGTCCTTCCAAAATTAGATGTCCTTTTGATTTGTTGACCTTTGTGCTGGATTTCTCTGTGAAGACTTTGCTGTTTTTGAAAGAGCCCTTGAGACGTGGGATTTACTGGTAACACTCTCTGTTCGTGGGTTTCTGATGTGAGAATATCTGTCATTGACTCTGGATCCCTCAGTGGCTGATTCTGAGAGCCTCGTCTCCACATCTGTGCCTTTAAACATTTTTTTAAATTTAATTTTTATTTATTGATGAGAGAGAGAGAGAGAATCTGTTGTTCCACCTGTCTGTCTATGCATTCAATGGTTGATTCTTGTTCATGCCCTGACTGACGATTGATCCCACAATCTTCACTCATCTGGACAGTGCTCCCAACCAAATGAGCTATCTGGCCAGGGCCCCACATCTGTATCTTGCTAGTCCTGTGGTGTTGGTGGTTTGCAGGACATTTTTTCTTTCTTTTTTTTTTGCTTAAAAAAAAAATATATATATATATATATATATATTACTAAATATATATGCATGTATATTTATATAATCTTATTTGATTGTTGTACAATTACAGTTGTCCCAATTTTTCCTCTGGTGTGCAGGACATTCTTAGGTGCATGCCCTCAGTCAGTGTAAACTTAACTTTGTCTCAAGTCTGCCTTTTCTCATTCTACACGTTGACCCTCCTCTTTCTGTCTCCTCTGCAAGTACAATCAGATCTCAGAGTTGCTGCAACTTGAAATCCATTAGTCTCTGTGTCTGCTCTGTCACCCAGTCCAGGTCATAGGTTTTAATGAGGTGTTACCTGAATTCCTTATCTGTTGCTCTTACGTATTTCCCATAGTTCAGGAATTGATGCTTGTACTTTTGTAAACCTTTCTAATTGAACTCCCTCCCTTTAGGATTTGTTCTTAGCCCCTTCTTGTCCATCTGTCCTTTGTATTTTCTAGCAGCTCTGAAACCACCCTATGAATTATAGGAAAAAAAAAATTAAGAGTTCTGGCCCCCTTTTTAGATCTCTTAAACTTGGTCCTTTAGAGCCTTCTCTCTTAACCAGCCCATTCCTCTTGCTTTGGTGCCTTTGTGACATGGATCTTGGCCCTTGCTATTTCCAGCCCTCAAAATGTGTTCTTTCTTTGTCATCCCTCTACCTACCTCTACCTATTTAAATCTTATTTTCTCAAAATTCATTTTAGAATTTCCCTATCTCAACACTTATTCAGGTTAGTATTTATTTTAGAAATCACAGAAATGTGTATATATGAGTATGAAATCCATTTATAGTCTCATCATTCAGAGAAACAACCATTGTTCAAATGAGTATGTCTCCTATGCCTATTGCTGCATATGGCTGTAACAGTGGCCACCATGCATGATCTGATAGCTTGCCTTTTTATGCTGTCAGAAACATTTTTCCAAATTGTTAATGTTCATTAAGCTCTTTGTAAACACTATTTCAAACTTTTTTTAAATTATAAAAGATACTCATTGTAGAAGCACGAAAAAAAAATCACCTTAATCCTGCCACTCAGAGATAACTACTGTTAATGTTTTGGTGTGTATGCTTTCTTTTTATACACACTGCACATTCCTGTACTACGTGTAGTACTGTTTTATGACTCAATTGTTTTTTTCTTTTTCTATAACTTGATTTTTTAAAACTAGGATATGCCTTAAACATTATTAAGGTCTTTAAAAATTCTAACCCAGCATAATTTTTAATGGCTGTAGGTCATTTTGCTGTTTGACTGTCCCATAACTTATTGAAACAGCCGGGTATTTAAGTTTTTTGCTGTTGTAGGCAGGCTGCAGAAAATACCCTTGTTAAAAAAAAAAACAAACTGAAAAACTTCTGCATGCATGATATTCTTAGATAAGTTCTTTGTTTACAACTATGGACTCAAGAAGGTGTATACATTGTTTCAGCTTTTGATACAAATGATGTATTTCCTTTCCTCAGTAAATTTGTAGCCACCATAACTGCCAGAGGGTCTTTGCATGTGTGTGGTTTCTCCTTCCTCACAAACGATTACTGAGTATTGACTTGTTTCTTGATCTTAGGCATTGTGATCTCGTAGTTACCAGGATAGACTTGGAGTTGAATTGCTTGATTTATAACCTGGCTCTACCCCTTACTTACCTCAGTTTTCTCATTTGAACAATTGGATTTAGAATTGGGTTGTTCTGAGGCATTATCATGCCTTTCCTATAGAAATTTCACCTTAAAATAGCAATTTTCAACCAATGTACCACAATAATTTTTAAAACATGCAATTCCTGACTATTTAGTCAGGGGAACTGACCTCTTTTCTCTTAGATTGTCAAATAAAAAAATGACAACAGCCGACACAATAATAGCTGCCCAGTGTGAATGAATCAAAATTAAATTTTTTGGGGGGGTCAGATCTGCAAAAATATGTATTTTTTTGGTGTGCCACAGAATTTTAGTAGTTTATGTGTGTCATGAGATGAAAAAGTTTGAAAATTCCTGCCTTAGAATAACCAAATAGTTTATTAGGAGAAGTTTCTCTTATTTAATTTTAAGATTACCCTTTATTTAAATAACTTACCGAAGGGTTTAGGACTAATGTTCCCAGCAGTATAGTGGACTGAATACCCTAATTAACTCTCCCACTAAAAATAACTAAAAAATATTTTATTTGCTAAAATAAAACTAAAATACGTTTTTCAGTATATTGATAAGCTGGCAAAAAAATAAAAAAGAATTTATAAAAGTCGAAACCTATATGAAAGCAGAACGACAGAAATAAATATTAAAGTCAGCTTCCACTTAGAGGATGTTGGCCAAACCACGTTAACTAAAGCTTTGGGAAAAGTTTCTCTTCATAGGGTAAATAGAAAAGGAGTGATAGAACATAAATATTTTCAATTATCACTGAATTACTAGAATGAGGTAGTAACCATTAGTGATATCTCCATCACAGACACAAGTAGATACTGTGTATCTCTTGATGGACAATACTACTAATGGATGAATCTTGTACAAAAAGCATATCGGAGCCCAATCAAGACTCTAGTTCTAAGTACTAGTTTACAGAAAATGCAAGGAGCGGAAGAATCCATTGAAAAACACCACTGGACAAATGATCCGGTACCTTTAGGAAATAAATGACAAGGAGACACCCCTCTCCCCAACTTAAAAAAAAATAAGAGAGAAGAGAGATCTACATGGAAAATAAATCCTACAGATTAAAAGACTTAAGGGATATTAATGATTTCTGACCTTACTTGGATCCATTCAATCAAACTGCTGTAAAGAGAAAAGAATTTAAATTATTGGGTAAATTTAAATACTTAATATAAAGGAATTTTTTTTTTTTTTTAGGTATGATAATGGTATAGAGATGTTTGAAAGTCCCTATTTAAAAAAAAGCATGAACTATAAAGGAAACAATTGATAAATTGAGCTACATTAAAATTAAGAGCTTCTGTTTCTTGAATTATTAAGAGAATCAAGAGAAAGGTCACAGACAATGAGAAGATATTTATAAAAAATATATCGGACACAGGACTCATAGTCAGAATCTATAAAGAATTCCTACAAAATAAATATATAAAAAAGACAACTCAGTAGAAAAATGAGTACTTCAAGATGGTCAATAAACAAATGAAAATATTCCCTACATCATTTGCCATCAGGGAAATGTGAGTTAAAACCAGTGAATAAAATGCTACTACACACCCACCTGAATAGCTGAGATTAAGACGACTGAAAATACTAAGGATTGGCAAGTGTGCGGAGCAAATGGAACTTTTACATACTGCTTGTGGGAGTATAAATTGGTACAAGCATTTTAGAAAACTGTTTGGCAATATTTACTAAAACTAAATGTATACAAACCTCATGATCTAATGGTTCCATTTCTGGGTGATTACCGAGCATAAATATGTACATATGTTCAGACAACTACTAGAATATTGAAAGTGGTATTCTTTGTAGTAGCTCTAAACTACAAACAACCCAAATTGTGAATAATTCTGCTATGAACATGGGTGTACAAATATCTGTTGGAGTATTCGCTTTCAATTATTTTGGGTTTATATCCGGGAATGGAATTGTTGGATCATACGGTAATTCTGTGTTTAATTTTTCGAGGAACTACCATAGTTGCATATTCTTGTATTTTAGAAATTTCCCAAGTTTTAGTCTAATAATGACAAATATCAGTAGATAGAACTTAAATAAATAACTATTGAGGTCCTCAGTAATAAGAAGTTCTGAGATCCAAAAATTCAAGAACTGTTGCTTTAAAGAACAGTATCACTCACCAAGGAAGAGAAGGGTTGAAGAAGTCAGTGATAATGGGTTTGGCCTAGGGGGGTGATTAGTAAGGTGACACTTTTGCTATTTAGTGTCCCAGTTTGGAGAATACATTATGTGGTCATCCTAATGATGTTTCATCAAAATCTAATACCCGGTGGATTGTCAGACTCAGGGAATCACCTTTATTTTGTGGTGGTACAGAGCTTCCTGAACTGGTAAGCTTTCATAGTTTGATGTCCAGTAGACTCCTCCTTGGGTTTGGTGACCATGCCTAAAAGGGTTACCCGTCAATTCGTCTCCCCTCCAAGTACAGTTGTGGAAGAGGGAGAGCATGAGGGGCGGGGCAGGATAACACAAATAAACTCCCATTGAGACAAGGAAGGATGGGGAGACACAGCAGGGTCTTGCCTCGTCTCTCTCCTGACTGCTGTCGACTGTAAACAAAATGTCTGCTAGATATTCATCAGCAAAAAGGATTTTTTCAGACAAATTAAAGGATTGCAAGCTGGTACCTGCAGCCATGTGAGTCATGTGGCAAGTGCCCCAGACCAAGAAGGAAGTTCTTTAAGGAGGGGGAGAGGAAATTAGTGGGGGGGGGTGGGGGCGCTGTTAAAACCGTAGAGTTTTTCCTGTAGGGCTTTCTTGTCTGACTAGGGTATGGGAGCTTCTCTGACAGGTCCTCCTGACTCTTGTCTTGGTTAAGGTCTTTGTCACAAATTTTGACACTGGGAATTTGACAGACCTCTGTGTGCTTAAATGTGGCCTGGTGTCTGATGGACTTCATTAAGGTTGAGTAGGTGGGAGGCAGAACCTCCTAAACCTCATCCACTGTCCTATAATGTCAGATCTCAGTGCAGATCTCCCAGGGTGTCAGAGAGTGGAGGGCTTTCCCTGGAGCCTTCCTCAAATATCCTTTTGGCTGTATTTTGTTTTAGTTCATTCATCTTAGCTCTTCATTCTACTTTGTCATCCAGAAATTTGTTGAAATCTCATGTCCATGGATGTTCCCTACCATTTCTGTCTAAGGCTGTGGTTTTAATCCTTACTGTACTTACTGATATTCGTTTCAGTAGGATATTGAGATCAAAAGGCATGGGCTCTGGTCTGCCCTCTTCAACAGGAAGTTTTGAGTTTTGAGAGACTGAGTTGATCTTACAACATTAGAAGCCGGAGGTTGCTACATTTTTGTTGTTTTGTGTGGGGGGAACAGATAAAATGGGTCCTCTTGATTGATGATACATGTGAATTCTGGGCTTCTGCTCTTGCCATTAAGAAGGACAAGAGTTGAGACTAACCCTGGAAAGTGACTGTGTTTTATTTGAGCTGACTGGTGGAGGAGAGGAGACAGGGTAGGAGAGCAGTGAAAGAGTCAGGAGGAGGGGTGGGGCGTGCTACCAAAGCCTGAAAGAAAGAAGAAGTTTTTGAGAAGAAAGAAAAGGTCGTTGTCAAGTATCAGAGAGATGTTGAGTAGAATGAGGGGGTAGATATGGTTTTATCTTGCCCACATTATTTCCCACAGTGGCCCAAAAATCATTTCATGGAAGGTCATGGGACCTAAAGTTTTTTTTGTTTTTTTGTTTTTTTTGAACAGTAAACCTTTATACATACATTTGCCATTCTGTGGATTTTGCTAAGCTCTTATTTTTTAGCCTCTATTATTTTACAAAATAACTAGCACTGTGTATTTTATTACCTGTTCCTTCAAACATTACAGCAAAATCTAAAATACCAAAATGTAGTGCTGCCCTATTTAACTGCAAGTGACTGAAAGCCAAAAAATGATAGTGATTTAAACAAAATAAAAGTATATCTCCCTTAATGTAAAAGAAGGCTGGAGGTCAGCCTTCCAACAGCTTCATGGTGTCAAGGGTTTGGGTTTCTTCTATGTTGCTGTTCTACCATCCTGAGTGTGTGACTTCTATCCCTAGTACAGGATGGCTGCTGGACTTCCAACCATCACATTCATAGTTCAGAAGCAGGAAGAAAGGGAAGAGAAAAAAGAGGCCTGCTCCTTTCCTGTAAGGATAATTCCTAGAAAATGCAGTCACTATTTCCCCTTACATCCCATTGGCCAGAATGCTGTCACATGGCCTCGCCTGGCTGCAAGGGAAGCTAGGAAATGTTCCTTCTAGGTGGCCACGTGCTTGGCGAAGCACTGGGGCTCCTATTACAATGGAAGAAAAGGAGGATGGATGTTGGGACAACCAGCTGTCTCTAAGCACTTCCACAGGCCTGAAGCTTCCTGTTAAAAATTGACAGATCTACAAAGCAATGAAGAAAAGCTGGAGGAAGATGAGGGCGGGGAGTAGAGGAGACCAGTTGTGGTGGTTGAGGGTCTCTGTCTCCTCCAGTGCTGGCAGGTGGCCGATTCACTGACAGTGAGGGGAAAAGTAAAGGGGGACAGTTTTGCATGTTTGAAGATGGGAAGGAAGGGGTTGGGCGTTGAGCACAGGCAGCTCCTGCTCCCCAGTTGAAGAACCCTCAAGACACAGGCCTTGAGGATCTTTTGGTGTGAGGATCTTTCGGCAAACAGAAATTATGTGTAGGGAACACCTTGCATTACATAGCTCAAAAATATGTCCAGCACTACTTTTATAAAAGTTGAGGAAAAACCAGGCCCTCAGTACCATATCTCTTATCATCAGATTTACGGTATATTTTTTGATCTCTATAGGACAGAGCAGTAATTGTTACCTAAAATAATGATCTTGAGTTCCTACAAAATCGAGTGGAAATGATCTGTTGAAGATAGCCAGAGATGGTGCTGCTTTAACAAGATGATTTTGGATAAAGGTTATCATTGCTTGTGCATCTTCTTCCCACCATGGCAACAGAAATTCATGTCACCCGGCTCTTGGAGCAGTAACTTGCTGGAGCTGGCGCAGCTCCTGGTAGGGCTGGCACTGAAACCCAGCTGTCCTGCGGCCTGAGGGGCCTAAGGGGGTTAGGCTCTTAGTGCAAAAGGGCAGTTCTCTTTGGAGAAACAAATCAGTTATTCATAAAAGCAGTCTTCAAAATAAGAGGTCCTTGGGGGGAAAATTACTGAAAGATAATTTTGAGAAGTAGTTCCATTATTTGCAGGGAGACTTGCTGGCCAGCCAGAGTTCTGATTGTCTTTGGCCAGTTTTTTTCCACAGGCTTAATTAACTCTAATGGCATAAATCATAAATTTTCTATATTCCTTTTCACTGTAGGTTTGTAGTGTGCCATCCTGCTTTGAGTGTGAGGGTGCTCGTAGACACCCAAGGACCCCCTTCATTGCTGATCTTTGGTTACTTTTAATAGAATCTCACACTAAAAATCCAGTCTGTGCTGTGTTTGGACCCTCCCATAATTTTTGGAGAGCAAGGCCCACATGAGCTTTGTTTTTTTCGCAAGGATATCAGCCAAACACCCAGTTTTCTCTTGAACAGTTGGCATTTTTGTCTCCTATCTGTTCCACAGAATTCTCTGTACAGAGACTTTCAATTTGCACAGAGTGATCTGTTGAAAAGGTGCTACTGTGGAATAGCTATTTTGAGAACTTTGACAAAGAACTATTTCTTCCAAGAGATATCGTTCTCCTAGGGACTTTTCACTAGACAAGTGGCACCTCATTGTTCCAGAGGGTTCCACTTGAGTCCCAGTAGCTGTGGCGGATATCCTATTTCCTAGATCTTAGGAAGAATTATCTCAGTTATTTGGTTTAGTGTTTTAACACATGACTCTTAAATTTTCCATTGGTCATAAAATATCCAAAACACTAAAATGAGTCCTCATTTGAAGTTGAGGAAACAAAAACTTTTAGTGTCAAGGGTGGTCAAAAGGGGATAGAAAACTAGGATGGTATGAGTTTTTTCAGGGCTCTTTCTTTTCAGGAAATTGGCACAGAATTTCCAGCCTTCATTGACTGCTGATCTCTTAGCTTTGTTGAGTTCAGTATAGGCATACTTGGGAGTTACTGTGGGTTGTTCCAGATGACTGCAATAAAGTGAGTATTGCAGTAAAGCGAGTCTGATCTTTTTGTTGGTGGAAAGTCTTGCCTTCAATTTGTAAAAAATGCCACATCTGTGAAGTGCAGTTAAATGAAGTGCAGTAAAACAAGATATGCCAGTATAAGGAATGTGGTGGTAGAAACTGATCATGGGGCTGGTTCTTCTGGCTGCTTTGAAGAATGTCATGTTGCCCTATGTATTCATCCGTGTGACGTGATCCAGGACTCCCTTATTATATAGCACTGCCTGAGCAGCGGCGGAGGAAGGGGCTTGTTGGGGGTGGACATTTGAATTGGAGGAGCAGAAATGTGCCTGGAAGGAGAGAGAGAGAATGAGTCGGGGATCTCCAAGTTTAATTAAGGGCCATGCCAGACAGTTTCGGGAGAAGCCAGTAAAAATGTCTGTTTTGTTCTATTTTTATATATTTTGGGAGGCAGCAAAAGTTATGCTCAGAGACTGAGTTGTCTTTGCCAGCAATTTATTTAGCACAGGTTTGCTGTGAAATTATAATTTCACAAGCCAGTAGTATATAGTATAACATCTCTTAATAAGTAAAATAAGTAACATACTTCAAACAAATGAAAGATTAATCACACTATTGTTCCAGGTAAAGAACAATAAAGTCCACATTTAATGTGAGGTGTACCTTTTTATACGAGTTAAAATACGTAGGAGAGCCGGGATCCAGCCTAGAGCTGATTTGGAGCGCATTGCTAGGGAACGGAAATACGTGTCAGTGTTGCTAGGCAGGCCGATCTCTTTTCACAGGGCCAGCTTTGAGGTTTATCACCACTGTCTTCCTGGAGTGCTTCACCTAGAAAGCCTCAAATGCCCCAAGGCTCTTCAGAGAGATTTAGGTTAGGAAGAGTCACCTTGCCCAAACCAAAACTCAAGTGATGCTCACGAACTCTCAGTATTTATTTTTTAAATATCCCCCTGCCATAGTTGCTTCTCCATGTGCTCTTATAGATAAGCCCCCAGAGGGGCTGCTGACTGCTTATCAGTGACACCAAATGTAGAATGATGACTTCTGTGCATTCTTATAGCAAAACAATTTTACTTCTAAAAAAACAACCATTCCTTTTGTCTTTGTCATTGTCATAAACAAGTGTATTAAAACAACTTCACTGAAGTCATAACCACATGGATTTGAAATCATATTTAACCTATATACAACAGTGTCGGCACAGAGGAGTGAGGAGCTTTAGGTATATTCATTTTACACTTTTTTAAATTATGGAAGTACCTGTTTTGTGAAAAATGGTGGAGGTGACATGAATGTATCCTAATTTCACTACCAGAATATAATTGCTATTAACATTTTTATCATGTCCCACTAATCTTATTCCTAAGGTTTTAAAATGACTGCTTGGTATTCTTCCCTAATGTTAGATAGGTCATGGCAGAATCTTCTATTGTTGGACTTATAGGCTGTGTCTTTTTATAAATAATGCTGTAATGAACATCCTCATGTAAATTATATGTTTCTCTAGATATTCACTTAGGGTATTTCCTAGACATGGGATAACTAGATCAAAGGAAATGTAAATCATTTAAAGGCTCTTCATACAAATTTCCAAATGACCTTTCAGAAAGGTGGTACTAATTGATCTTTCCCTGTGTACTATGTGAATATACTAGTTTCTGTAACCCTGGTCCACAGTGAATATTCTTTTCATCCACTTACTGAGTCTGATGGGAGAAAAATGGTTTCTCATGGCCATTTTATTTTTTATATCATTGAATATTGTGAAATTAAAATACAGGTTATTTGTATTTGGCAAATTGTCTTTCTCTTTTGCTCATATTTCTATTGGTATGTTCACATCTTTATTATTGATTTTTAAGAGTTTTTTTTTAATGGTTAAAGAAGTTGAGAGATCTAAACTTTGGTATTGTTCTTAAAGGATTTTTAAAAACTTAGCCATTTTTCACAGACATGCTGCTGTGATAGCCTAGAGGATAGCCTTGGGGCAGAATTGTGATGTTTTTATGAGGCCTGACCATGCAGTGACCAGCTGGCCACTTGTATACATTTCTAGGAGAGGGATTGCTGGATTGTGAGAAGTACTGGATCCTATTTACAGGTATGAACAACAAGGCCTGAAATTCAAGTTAGAATTGGAACCTAAGTGAGCTGAGCCTGAGATCTGTGCTTTTTGCCTGAGCCATTCCTTCTCCCTGGCTTCCTGGTCTCCCAGTCATACTGCTTCTACTGTTTTGGCCAAAGAGCCGCTAACACAGGAGGACCTGTGAGCGGCTCAGGGTTAGCCAGCAGGGCTATGTGTGTGTGTGTGTGTGGGGGGGGGGTAGGGAGGGCAGCCCTTACCTCTTTCTACATCAGTTTTGGAGAGAGGAGGTGGTGACAGTGGCCACTGAGTTCTTTCGGGCCTGGAAACTGGAGGCAAGGGTGTCTCTAGGCAGGCCCTGCAGGCTGCAGCAGTGTGAGGCCTGCGTTGCAGGGGCCCTTACACCGTGAGGTTCAGCTTAGCCCCCAGCTCGTGTGTGGAACCCTCTCAATTCCTGCCCCCCATTTCTTCATCTTCTTTCCTTCTTCAGGCTTCTGTAGAAGTTGGCTGTCCAAATCATAAGTGCTGTCTCTCTCTTTTTTAAAGATTTTATTTATTTGTGTTTAGAGAGAGGGGAAGGGAGGAAGAGAGGAAGAGAAACATTAATGTGTGATTGACGCTCCCACACTCACAACTGGGGACCTGGCCCACAACCCAGGCATGTGCCGTGACTGGGAATCCAGCCAGAGACCCTTTGGTTCCCAGGCCGGCACTCAATCCACTGAGCCACACCAGCCAGGGCTAAGTGTTGTCTTGCTCTCTTAGCATGTGCATTCCCTGGAGTTGGGCTCCTTGTCCTGGATTTCAGTAGCTTCCACGCAATTCAGTAAAGGCATGTTGATCTGTCATGGGGAATCCTGGCAGGGTAGCAAACCTGACTGTTCCAGTGGGAACAGAGGAGGCAAAGCTGGAAGGCACAGCTGTCCTGCTGAAGTGATCATAAACCTGTCAGTCTTGGCTGTTCCCAGCACATGAGGTTGTCAGAAGGTTGAGTGGTGCTAAGGCATCTGTGAAGATTAACAACCGGCTGGGCAGTGAGAAAAAGGTCTCTGGTTTCAGGAGGAATTTGTTGAGCTTAGCAACTAGAGTTGAGGAACAAAAAGAAAATTATTGGCATGTCAGTATTTATTTTTAGTATTGAAGTATTATACCATGCTCTATTAATATGATATGCTTAGTATCAATCCCATTATTTGTTAAAAGGTGTTTATGTTAACAAGACTATGAAATTAAAAAGACAGTAAGTAAAACTAAGTGGTTCAGGTGCACAGAGTTTGGACACTACAGAATGCCAAGTAAAAACTTAATTCATATGCCCTGGCCAGGTGGTTCATTTGGTTGGAGAATCGTCCCTAATACCAAAAAGGTGGGTTTGATCTCTGGTTGGGGGCTGTGTATGGGAGGCAGCCAGTCAATGTTTCTCTCTCTCTAAAGTCAGTAAACATAGCTTCGGGTGAGGATTAAAAAAAAAGAAAAATTCATAAAAATTTAAATACTAAACATAAAACATAAAAATGACTATTCCTATGTAGGTTAGTAGATAAAATAAGTAAAATTAAAAGTTTTACTCAGAACACTGAAATTATTATATTTACTAAATTGAAAATTAAACATACTGAATTTAAAATGCAATGAATGCTCTTTTAAAACAGACGTCAACAGAGACCATTGATTTCAGCACATTTCTGTTTAACTTCTTTCTCTGGGCTGAAATATAACAGACCATTGAACTGCAGCTCTTTCCTCTTCATCTTTCATCTCCAAATCCCACCTACTGTTTGATAACTTTGAGGAACTTTTTTTTTTTTTTTGACTACTAATGACTGTGGTTTTTGGTTCAAAGACAGTATTTCCTGTTTGTCTTTAGTTTCATCATAGTTTGGAAATTAGTTTCATTATTAGTTTCTTTGAACTGGAGTAAGAGTGTTCAGGCAGAAGTTTTGCCTTATTGGTTGATTTTCTTCCTGAGGGTTGTGAAGAGAAAGAAAAAGGCTTCTAAATGAGGAAACCCAGGTATGGGATAAATCTCAGATGGAAATAGGGTAAGGGAGAAGCATGTCACTTCGAATGCTTTTGTACCACACAGGTGCTATGTTTTTGTTTTAGTTTTTCACCCATAAAAGGTTAACAATGCTATGTCTCCCCCTTATTCCTGCCCCCATCCTCACAACAACCAACATTTGTATGGTGACTTCATTTACAACGTATTTCTCTGCATTGTTTCAGGCCTTTCAGGCTTTTTTTGGACCTTGATCCACAGGAATAAATATATTTTGCATTGTGTCCTGATGCAAAGTGGCATATATAAATCACTTTGAAGCAAAAGTTTCATGAAGCAATACTTTTACTATCGGTGATACATTCAAACGTTTTCTGTTCTGCTTGATTCTTATTCTGCTTTTTATGTATAATTTTACTAAACTGTAATATACACACGGAAATGTGTCCATATCATAACTATATAGTGGAGTGATTGTTCATAAAATAAGCACATCTCTGAAGCCTGGTCCCCGTGCCCCCCAATCAGATAAAACATTACCAGCACCTGGAAGGCTCCCTAGTGATTTCTTCTAATGAGTTACTTTCTCAGGGGTAGCAGCTGCTAGCCTGACTTACGGCATCATATTTTATTCTATTTCTTGCCAGTTGTGATCTACTGAATTGATTTCAAGAACCAAGAGGTCTTGACCCACATCTCGAAAAACACACACTTATTTTTTCTCTCCAACACTCTTGTTTCTGTTTTATAGATGAAAAACCAAGGCCCAGTTGTAACATGATTTCTTTTAAGATCACACAGCTAGTACTGGTTCCCCCTTTCCTCATGCCTGAGACATTCTTTTCCCTGAGATAAAGAGCATCTTGCTTCTTAGGAAAGTCAATTGCAGCCTTTTTTGTTTTTTGTCTAGTTTTTCACTCCATCTTGTGTTTACAGGATTGATATTCATTATTATTATTATTTTTGTTTTGTTTTAATGTATTTCTTACTGTTCTCCAGGTTTCTTTTTTATTTTTATTTTTTCCAAAGATTTTATTTATTTACTTTTAGAGAGTGGGGAAGGAAGGGTCAAAGAGAGGGAGAGAAACATCAACATGCGAGAAATACAATACATTGATCGGCTGCCCCCCGCGTGCCACAAAGTGAGGACCTGGCAGGCAACCCAGGCATGTGCCCTGACTGGGAATTGAACCAGTGACCCCTCAGTTCACAGGCTGGTGCTCAGTCCACTGAGCCACACTAACCAGGGCTGATATTCATTATTAATGTAACTTTAGTGAATTCTAATATTATTCTTAAGTACTGAGAATGTTTTTGTTTGTTTGTGAATATGAGTTGTGTACACTTGTTCAGTGGTCTGGAGGTTGTATGGTTTGGATGCTTTGAATGGCATTCATCTTTTGTCCCCCCTTCCTAGAATGAAACTCTGCATGGGCATAGATGGCATGCAGGCACGACAAAAGGCTTGGACTGGGTGTGCCCAGCCCCTCCCCCTCCACTGTGCAGTACTGTAAAGCACTTTGCTGACGTCCCTGCCTATAGAAACATGTGGATAGATTTCTTCCCGTACATGTCTTCCTCAGGCCCCAGAATACCTACCTGCAGGGCATGTGTGCTGAGTTGTCCTGTCATTCTCCAGCCTTTCTGGTTGTGAGGCCACTGCTTTAGAAGCAAATGCTCAGAGAACTTTTGGGGCTGTTGTGCCAGTCTACCCCAAGAAGTCCTTGACTGGGCACTGGGCCTGAGGACCCTCTCAGCTGTGAACTTGTTAACTGTTCTGGCACTGTCTGTTTTTAGCATAGGCCATATTCTAAGAGCTTTGGTCCTCTGAGTTCTTCTCCTTTGCTAGTTCTCTGAGTGAGAGACAGCTTGGAAAGGCAGGTATGCTGATGGCCAGTGGCCTGAATATAAGGGAGGTAAACTCTAGGATTCAAATCTGAGCACTAAGGCACAGGGTCTGTATTATTGGGGCAGACAGCCTCTTCATTAATTAGCTCATAAGGCCTGTGCAGGTGGAAGAGCCATGGAGATTCAAGATGTCAGAAATAAGACAATAGGCCCCAAATGCATCACTTATGCTAAGCCCCATGTCGCCAAACTGAGACTCGACCTAACAGTTTTTGCTCTCGCAGAGACAGAATATTAAACTAGTCAGCCAGGAATCGCTTGATCAGCACTAGTTAGGTAATTTGCCTGATAGATCCTGCCACCCCCTCAAGGAAGGTGACCTTAAGATAATTTGCCCGGCTGGGGTGACTCAGTGAATTGAGGTCCGGCCTACGAACCAAAGGGTTGCTGGTTCAATTCCCAGTCAGGGCACATGCCTGGGCTGCGGGCCAGGTCCCCAGATAGGGGCACACAAGAGGCAACCACACATTGCTGTTTCTCTCCCTCATTCTCCTTCCCTTCCCCTCTTTCTACAAATAAAATGAATTTTAAAATCTTTTTAAAAAAATCTGTCTGCCTGCTTTTTCTTTTTGTCCAGCATAACTTTCTTGCTCCCCTCCCTTCTATCTGTAGATGTTTCGTTTTGTACAGTTCCTTTCTGTCTGCTGGATTAGATATTGCCTAATTCATGGATCATTGAATAAAACCAGCAAGACCTTTAAAATTTACTTGAGTTTTGTTTTTTAACAGAGGAAATGTAGGACAATGTCCTGTTAAAGTGTCCTTGTTGCAGAGCTATACAATCTTTGGGTTGAAGATTTGCTACCCCAAACATTTAAAAGAAAGCCATTTAAAAAAAATTGATGAAGCAGCTGACTTTTGTTTTTTTAGAAATTTCGCTATGGATTAGCAGATTAAAAAAAAATCAGATAACTGAGGTGTTAAAGTTTATTCTGTTCATTGACTTCAACCCTCAGCTGAGACAGAGCTAGGCAGAGACAATAGCCAGCCTGGTTCACAGTGTGAAGATTGAGTGGTTCTTACTGTTGCATTTGTTGTTAAGATGGTGGGTTACTTCTTTTTTAGTTAATGTGCCTGACTGTCTGTGCTTGGAGCAGAAACCACCTTGGCAGGGAACTCAGCTTACGGAAGCCCAAGCTGCAGGAGGCAGGTACAGGTATACCTTACTTCATTGAGAGATTCATTTTAATGTGGTAGTCTGGAACCAAACCCATGTTATCTCTGAGTTATGCCAGTATATCCTTTTGGCAGGAGTGCTGGAGGAGAAAGCAGTCAGCGGCTCTTGAGATTTTTGACATTTTCTTATTCTGCTACTCACCTTTATTCTGCACGTTTGATGGCTCATTCTTGACTTTCTTAAGATTTTCACATTCCTTCCACTTAATGGAACCTGCAAATCTATGTAAACATGGTAAGATGGGGATGTTTTGTGCAAAGTGGCTGTTGTGGTGTGGTATTTATGCCTCTCATTAAAAAAAAAAAAATTTAGAAGGAGAGGAAGGGAGGTAGAGAAACATCTGGTGAGGGAGAGGAACTTCAATTGGTTGCCTCTACCATGCCCCCAACCCAGGCATGTGCCCTGATTAAGAATCAAACTGGTGACCTTTTTTGGTTTGCAGGATGATACCCAGCCCACTGAGCCACACCAGTCAGGGCTGTGTCTGCCATTTTAATCTACAGACTCAGAAGAGGAGAATTCCTTAGTTATTCCTTAATCTATTGTCTTCTCTCCCTTCCTCCCTCTGCAAAGAAACATTTATTGAGGACCTTCTATACGCCGGGCAGCATTGCAGGCCATGGGAATATAGGAGTGAAAAACAGAAGTACCTTTTACATGAAGTTTATGTTTCAGTAGGGGAAGCAGACAAATGTGTAATGATTTCAGGTTACAGTGATGTTAGGAAGAAGAATAGCAGAGGCGTGTCTTAGTATGAGAGTAGCATCTTCAAATGTTAGCTTTGGAAGGGGCTTTCCAATATGCAGTCTGATTGGCTCAAAGGACAGATGTGTGACTCTGCTTGGAGCATTTCCCATTATTTAGGGGAAAAGAGTGAAAATGTGCACAGATATAAACATTTTGTAGGGCAGGGTTGAACCATTTAGGGCTCTAAAAGGTTTCACTACGTCTCCTTAGTCATTACTCCTGGCAACACATTCATTGCTGTCTGGAAATACAGTTCATAACCACCCTGGATTTTATGGGTGCCCCCTGGGGGCTCCCCTCCCTCCAATCATTTTAACCTTTTGGATGGGCTGAAATCATAGCCCTTTTAGTTATTAGTTACATTTGTGTAACTGTAGCTCTGTGGTTGTCTTCCCACACTAATAGTCGTGGCATCCATTATTCTAGGCCTTGTATGTAAATACTGATGAATTGAATTAAAATTCAGTGAGTTTAAAAAATCACTCCAAGCTTTTACCAGATTCAAGGCAAGGACTCAAGGTAAACAGATATGAATAGGGGAGTTCTTACATTTGATGAATTTGAAACTCAAGTTATATTATGGGAAGTGACCTTTTACTGTCTGGAAGTGAATGGTGCGTAGCCAGAGTTAAGTTTTAGAAAGCTGGGTCACCCAGGAGCTCGTTTTGTCCTTTCGCGTCCTGTCTCTGGAGCTCTCTGATGTGGAGTGCAGTTTCCTGTGGAGGTACCTGGAGTGCAGCAGTCGGTCTGGAGTAGCTGAATGCATTTTCTGTAAATCTCATTATAGGAGGCTTTTGGAGTACAGGATATGGCTATATTGGGGATGCTTCCAAATTTTCAGAGTAGTACTCCTTCTGTTTGATCCTTTGTTCAAACAGTTGAACTTGTCAAATGGAGTCAGTATCAGAAAAAGCTAGAGCCCTGGCTGCTGTGGCTCCGTGGATTGAGCGTCGACCTGCGAGCCAAGTGTCGCTGCTTCGATTCCCAGTCAGGGCACATGACTAGGTTGCACATCAGGTCCCCAGTTGGGGGCGCGAGTGAGAGGCAACCATACAGTGAAAAGAAAAAAAAAAAGCTAGAAATATTTTCTTGGCTATTCCTAACACTGCACACGCACCTCTACTTGACTTTTTCAGTGAGAGTGATACGTAGGTCCCTGACCCTCTTATTAAGAAAAAAACTGATTTCTATCCTGGGAATTTGCCTGTAAGTGGAGGAATCAGTTTCCTGTCAGCTGTCACAGGGTTTGATTAAGAAGATGCAAGTAGATATTTAGCAGAGAGGTTAGGCTCAGCCTGAAGCCTTTCCTCCAGGACAAGGGTTGTAATTTGGATGTAAAGCAGTGCAAAACACAGTTTGTGTGTTAGGGAGTCGCTCAGTAAATAACACTGGTGAATTTGAATGCAGTGCAGTAGAAAGGACAGAGCTGTTGGGGTGTGACCAGCCAGGACACTGAGTATAGCAGGTCCTCGAATAACATTGTTTTGTTCAACGTGGTTATGGTTATGACATTGACAAGGTACTGTAGGAACTTAACTCTTGTTTATAATTAGCCTATGGAAAATTGGTGTCTTTATATGTCCTTTCACTGCAGTTCCAAGAACCTATTGACAACGTAAGTGAGGACTAATTGCACTACCACTTATTTATTTATTTATTTATTTACGTATGTATGTATTTATTTATTATTCTTTGAGGTCATCTTTTTATTTTCTTAAGTATATTTTATTGATTATGTTGTTACAGTAGATCCAATTTTCCCTCCTTTGCTCCCCTCTGCCCAGTGCCCCCCTTCCTCCAGCAATCCCACCCCCTTTAGTTCATGTCCATGGGTTGTGCATACAAGTTCTTTGGCTTCACCCTTTCCTATATTATTCTTAACTTCTCCCGTCTATTTTGTACCAAACAATTATGCTTCTTAGTCCCTGCACCATTTCCCCATTTCTCCCCCCTCACCGTCCCAGCCGATAACCCTCCAGATGATCTCCATACCTATGATTCTGTTCCTGTTCTGTTTGTTTGCTTAGTTTGTTTTTTAGATTCAGTTGTTGGTAGTTGTGAGTTTGTTGTCATTTTAATGTTCATAGTTTTGATCTTCTTTTTTTTAAATAAGTCCCTTTAACATTTCATGTAAGAATGGCTTGGTGATGATGAATTCCTTTAGCATTACCTTATTGGGAAGCACTTTATCTGCCCTTCCATTCTAAATGATAGCTTTGCTGGATAGAGTAATCTTATTTGGAGGTCCTTGCTTTTTATCACATTGAATACTTCTTGCCAGTCCCTTCTTGCCTGCAGTTTCTTTTAAGAAATCGGCTCATAGTCTTATGGGTACTCCCTTGTAGGTAACTCTTCTTTTCTCTTGCTGCTTTTAAGATTCTCTCTTTATCTTTACCCTTTGTCATTTTAATTATGATGTGTCTTGGTGTGGTCCTCTTTGGGTCCTTATTTGGGACTCTCTGTGCTTCCTGGACTTGTATGTCTTATTTCTTTTGCCAAGTTAGGGAAGTTTTCTGTCATTTTTTCAAATAAGTTTTCAATTTCTTGCTCTTCTTTTTCTTTTTCTGGCACCCCTATGATTCAGATATCGCTACATTTAACGTTGTCCCAGAGGTTCCTAAGCCTGTCCTCATTTTTGTTTTTTCGCATTCTTGTTTTTTCGCATTCTTGTTTTTTCTTTCTGTTCTGGTTGAATGTTTATTTCTTCCTTTTGTTCCAAATCATTGATTTGAATCTCAACTTCCTTCCCTTCACTGTTGGTTCCCTGTATATATATATATATATACACACACACACACACACACACGTGTGTGTGTGTGTGTGTTTGTGTGTATAAAATTTCATTTTGTGCAACCTTCATTTCTTCTTTTATTTTTTTGCCATACTCTTGAGTTCTCTGAGCATCCTTATCACCAGTGTTTTGAACTCTGTGTATGATAGATTGGCTATCTCTGTTTCGTTTTTTCTTTTTCTGGGGTTTTGTTCTGTTCTTTCATTTGGGCCATATTTCTTTGCCTCCTCAACTTGGCAGCCGCCCTGCGTTTGTTTCTGTGTATTAGATAGAGTGGCTTTTACTCCTTGTCTTAGTAGTCTGGCCTGTGTAGCAAAGGCATCTGTAAATGGTTTGGGGTGGATTCTTAAGTAGTTGTGAGGGCGGGGCTACCTGCTTCACCATTATGTGGCTCTATTTGTTGTGGAGGGCTCAGAGAGGGGACAGTGCCACTGCCTATTGATTTGCCCGACACTTGCCCCATTTCCAGTCACCTTACCCCCTTCCCATATACAATTGGCTGCCTTGAACTTTGCTATGTTCTAAGACCATGCGGGCCCTTTAAGCAGCGAAAATCCAGCAGTTTCTTCCACCACCCCAACCCCCGCTGGTTTTTATAGCAAGAGGTAATGGGGGTTTATTTTCTGGGTGCTGGAACCCTGGGCTGTATTATCTGGCCTGGGGCTGGGATCGCGTTCTGCCAGAGTATCCCTCCCATTTTTATTCACCACAGGTGAGAGTGAGATGGTCTGTGCTGCCACCACCCTGCTTGTGCGAGCCACACTGCCTCTGTCCTGCCTCCAGGGCTCCACCCCTCCTACCCATCTGGATGAATGTGGCTTCTTTAAATCCTTGGTTGTTGGACTTCATATAGCTCGATTTTCTGACAGTTCTGGTTGTTACTTGTTTTTGAGATCTGGTTGTAATTCTTTCTATGGTTGCAGGAGAAGGTGAAGCTTGTCCACCTACGCCTCCATCTTGATCGGTAGTCTGTACTACCTTTTAATGAAATTGCCTTGAAAATGAAAGAGAAAAAAAGCGTAGTGGATGGTATCACTAATTTTCTTTTCCTTGTTTTTCTAGGCAAAGCGAACAGAACATTAATATATTTTCTTTAGCAAGGTACACAGTTGATTTGGCATCAGATGAAGAAATCAGGTGTGGGGTGGGGTGAGTCCCATCTGCGTGGAGCCCAGTTGACACAATGCCCAGGGCTCCTGTCCAGCCACAACCACACTTTTTGGTCAAGCTCTGCCCATCACCACTTGTGAGTTTTGAGAAATATTGAGGTTGGAGGGTGGGTCCCTGATACCAACAAGTGGTCCAAAGGGAGCCTCAAAGGGAGGCTGCTCAGTAAGTTTTTGCAAGCCCAAGGCAGGCCTTCAGGAAAGCCTGAGAATTGAGAGGGAATGGGAAGAGGGAGGATTTATCACCTTGAGAATACAATGTAAACGAGTCCTACAAATGCCATTTCAGACTGAGCCAGGTGTCTCCCCAGGCTGTCAGAGAAAGCTAGGACTTGACCACAAGAAACCTCCCCTCCTGTCCCGCTGCTCCTCTGGTTGCCCCTCATTGCCTCTTCTTGCTTCTGTTGACGGAAGGCCTCTGTGCTGTTCTGAGCCCCAGGTTGGTGCTGGTATTGGCTGCTGGGCAGCTGTGGCTGGGAGAGAGGCCCTGGAAGGCTGGCAAGGGAAGCCTTCCTTTGGAGGATGAGTTTCTCCAAAAATGATGACAGGTCCTACCTGAGCTCTTGGTAACAAGGAGACTCCACGTGTCCATCACCCTCAGTGCTTCTGTCTATCCCTGTAAGATCTAAGTGAACCAGAAGGAAGGAGGCCTTGGAGGAAACTTCTTTCTCTTCCTTTTAAAGCACCACTTTTGTTTCCTGTTTATACCAGCACCACAACGCCCTTGGGAAACAGCTAAAGGAATGGGGGAGGGTGGGTGGTAATTGAGATAGAATCTGAGAGAGAAGGTCTGTGCCACTTAACCTGTTATCTGGGCCCTTGGGTTCAAATGGAGGGAAGGAGGGAGGGAGGGAGGGAGGGAGGAAGGAAGGAAGGAAGGAAGGAAGGAAGGAAGGAAGGAAGGAAGGGAGAGAGATGCTTGGAGGCTGGGCTGAGACAGCTTGAAGCAGCAAGGCAGCCTTTCCCTGCTGTCCTTTGCTGGTCCCAGAACTACTGAGCTGGGCCCTCAGACCCACCACTTAGCAGGGAAGAGGGCAGAATGGGCGCTGGTCTGGTCCTCTGAGGGTCATCATGGAGGCCATGGTGTGGGTCTTGTCACATGAGCTAGAAATCAGAGTGCAGTCTGGACACTGGTCCAAGGTGGGTCAAGTAGAATTAAATTATCTTATTAGTTCAACAAATCTTTGGATGCCTGCTATGTTCCAGACACTGCTTGATGCAATGGAAACAAGACACCCATGCTGCTGACATGTATTTGATGTTTTTGCCATGTGTGCCAGCTTGCACAGACATTACTAAGTTCTATACATGTACTGATAGGTCCATTATAAAGCACGCACAGGAAAGAAAATACAGACGAGATAAATAGAAATAAGTTTTCCTACTTCTTCCTGTACTTCAGTGGATTGCGCTGCACACATCCCACTTGAGAGAATACTACTGCATTTGTGTTTCAGACCTGCACCTCCGTGGTAGCTTTGGGAAGTGGATCAGTTTTGAGTTGGGGCTGCCTATTGGATGAATTGAAGCTATGAAAGAGGAAGCGAGGCAGGTAGATGCTGAGCTCATGTAATTGGTCAGCGCATGGGTCTCAGCAAGGCCCGAGGGCCGCCATTCTTTCCCTACTCCACACTTCTTGTGAAAGGTACCCAGGTTGCCCAGGGTGGGTGTTTAAGGTTCTTGTGCTCCTGTCCTGAGCACTGTGGTAAGGGGACTGAGGGATGGGGGTGTTGTTATTCAGTCCCTTTTTAGTTTTTATAGGCATTCATTGATGTGGCATTTGATCATCCCAACAACCATTCGAGGTGAGGGATCCTCTCCCCACTGGGAAGACCAGAGAACGGAGGCCTGTGCTGAGCGTAATGAGCAAGAGAGCCGCGTGCTGGGCCCTGCTCTCCCTGAGTGCCTGCTGCCGCCTTCTGCAGGAAGTCTTCCTTCCCAGGGCCTTGCTTCCTTCCGGGCCCACTGTGGCAGCAGCACCAGCACTTGGCCTCTTTTACGTAGGCATTAACAGCGCTAGGGCAAGGCCTTTGCCCATCGGATGGGGAGGAGCTGGAACACTGTAGGCCTTACCAGGTCCTCTGAAGTTTCTGTTCCTTTGGCTTGCTCTCTTGTGACACTGGGCTGGGGCAGGGCAGTGGCCGAGGGTCAGGAGCCTTGAGAGCTGGCTGACTTCCCCCTTCCCATCCATGTCTTCGAGGCTGTGCCCTTTCCTTCCCTTGCACAGGAATTTGCCTTTCTGTTGGTGGAGAATAGTTGTGTAGGTGTTGGTCTCCTGCTCAGAGGGAGCCTCCAGAAAAGGGCTCTGTTTCAGCGGCCTGGGACCCTGGAGTTACTTGCTTACAGGCAGGTAAAACTTAGGAAGTAAATCTCCCTCTCCTTCAGACTTGTTGCTTCAGGGCATTTACTTAAATTCCTAATTGTTCATCCCCGGCCCCCTGACCTCTTGGTAATAACAACAGTCAAGTGTCTTGGTTACAGTTCTTGATCTCCTACCACTTTCTGCTTCAAGATACCTCTCTTCACCTCACCCTATCCTAGCAAGGAAGGAGAGGAGTCACATTTGGTGATAGTGCAGGAAATAGTGCTGGGCTAACATTTATATAAAAGGGCCTGGAAGGTTGGGAGGGGAGTGAGTACAGAGCCTGAGCTCCTGCCCCTCCCCTGGCTCTGCCTGGCTCCTTCCTGCCCTTCCTCGGGGTAGGAACCAGCAGCCTTTGTGAGTCTCCTTGACAACAGGATGGATGAGCTAAAAATAACCTTGTGCTGGGCTCCAGTGTGTATGTTTGTGTGTGATATGCCTTTCTCGGCTGCTGCGCTCAAGCTTGGCCCTTACAGCTTCTAGAAGCTCAGAGAGCATCTGTTGGGAGGCCTCTGCAGGGCCCCAGTGCTCTTGTGTTGAAGATCTCTGTTTAGGGGTCAGATCTAGATAATCACTCAGCATCCTTACCTCATATTACTGATTGTTACAGATGGGGTGTGGGTGATAATGTTAAGATAAAGAATGGAAAGCTGTTCTGAATGCCTTGTTCTTGGTTCAGTCTAACTGGAAAGTGATAATTTTGGAGGTGCTGCTGTGTTTCAGAACTTCTCAAAGTGGTAGAGTGGGACACAGCCCTGGGTGGGTGTTTGGTTGTATGTCTTCAGTGAACCCTCACAGGTAAGGAGGGCCCTTTCTGGACCCGTTTTATAAGATGAGGGCACTTGTGTGACTTCTCCAGAGCCACCAGGCACAGCTGTGGCAGAATGAGGAGCAGAGACCCCATTGTCAGAAGCTATAGCTCTTTCCCCAAGATCCGATTGACGAGACTACCTCTATAGGTCCTTTACCAAAGCAAGCTGTATCTTGTATGAGCAATCTTGTACTAAAGACCTTTTATCTCGTGCTGTTATCACAGTTGTGATGTAATTTAGAAATAGCTGTTTCCGTGAGGGCAGGGGCTGGATATCTCTTTACCATACCTGGATTTAACTCCTTGCTTCCTCCTTCACCCTTCCATCCATTAGTAAGTATTTCTCTGTGTGCCTGGCACAAGGATGTCATGAGAACCAGGTGTCTTAGTTCCTATCTTTAGGGAGCAACAGACAATTACAAAGATCTCCTAAGTCCCCACTGTGGCCAGTGCTGAGAGGGAGAAGGAGAAGTCTGAGTGTTAGAGGGAGTGACTGGGGTGGGGATGAGGTTAGAGAAGGCTGCGAGAACATAAGTATTAGTGACACAAAGTATGTAAGTCTGGGATGTATAAAAAGTTCCTACAAATCAATAAAAAGGAAATGCACCCTGACTGGTGTGGCTCAGTTTGTTGGAGTGTTGTTCTGTAACTGAAAGGCTGTGGGTTCGATTCCCAGCCAGGGCACATACCTAGGTTGTGGGCTCAATCCCTGGTCTGGATGCATACAATTCTTGGTCCAAGTGCATACAGGAGGCAACGATCAATGTTTCTCTGTCTCCCTTCTTCTCTCTAAAAGCACTGAAAAAATAAAAAAAGGGCAGAAAAACTCAGTAGAAAATTGGTGAATGACTTGACAGATACTTTGCAAAAGAAGATATTCATATGGCCAGTAAACATATGAAATGGTGCTCAATTTTTTATATTTGTTAGGAAAATTCAAATTGTTAGTTCAAATTAAATGTTTGCCCATGTATATAACAAAATCTTTGAAGGTGTGGCAAAACATCCTTTTGCCATTTCTAGTTTACTTCATTTTGAATTTCTTACTGAAAAAATAAAATGGATTCCAGGATGCTTACATAAAAGGAAATCTAGTGGGATGAACAAATGCAAGTTACAAGTCCTGGGTTAATAGATGATTTGGGGCCACCCATGGAGCTTCTCAGAACCCATGTCTTCATTTGTGCCTAGGGGTCTTCCTGGGTTTCCTTCCTCCCGGAACTGTTCTGAGGTTCACAGGTATGGGGGAATGCTCTAAAAACTGGGAAGGTCTATGTAAATACCAGTCATGTTATTACTGACTAGTTCTACATGATGTGATTTCTCCTCCACATCTCATAGCAATTATTCTAATTCGCTTCAGAAATAAAAGCTCTGAGTAGCAGGATCAGGAATGAGGCCCAGAAGAAACCTAGTCACAGCCCCCTTTTCATTCTCTCCCTCTTCTGGGCTCTTTCTTCCCCTGCTCCCCTGTCAGGCAATGGGGATGGAGTAGATTGCGGCTGTTGCTCATCCTCCCAAGGTGCAGAGGAAGGCCCGCTCGCTGCGAGCGGGCCACCTTGTCACATGTCAGAATAGTGTCAGGATTGCTGTGAGTCCCATCTGTTATGTCACCTGACTATGCCAGTTCTTCAGGCTCAGTTTGGGTCTTTTCCCACAGATCTCCTGTAGCAGGTATGTACTTCTCAATATCCCACTCAACATTTTTGACCTTTTTCTCTTCCGCTTTTCTGCTGCTGTGTAGGAGTCGGAGCCAGAAGCAAAGGTAGATGGAGAGACTGCATCGGACAGTGAGAGCCGAGTGGAAGCTACTCCCCTAGTAACCTCTGCAGACGATACCCCAGAGGTCCTCAACAGGGCCCTTTCCAACTTGTCTTCAAGGTAACCTGGCTTAACGATGCAGATGCTTGTTGGGGGCCTTGTTGGCATGTCCAAGTGCCGTGGAAGACCCAGGCCCCTCAGAGAGCCTACAGCCTTGTGGTGGGAGTCCACTTCTGTCAAAGCATGCAGGGCAGGCCTACCCACTGGCATTGACCATTGACCATTGACCACAACCGTCCTGCCTCTGCCCAGGGCTTCCTTAAGCATCATCTTTCTTTCTTTTTTTTATTTTTTTTTTATTTTTTTAATATTATTTATTTATTTTAAGAGAGGTAGGGAGGGAGAAGGAGAGGAAGAGAAACATCAATGTGGGAGAGCTGTATCTATTGGTTGCCTCTCACACATTCCCAACTGAGAACCTGGCCTGCAACCAGGCACATGCCCTGACTGGGAATCGAATCGGCGACCTTTTGGTTTGCAGGCCAGCCTCAATCCACTGAGCTGCACCAGCCAGGGCCTTGGGCGTCATCTTAACAGCAACTGTGAGCACAGCCTGGAGGGGTCTGACAATTGAAGGGTGCTCTATGCTGGACCGGAAAGGGCAGTTCAAGGAGGAGGAAAGGGTGGACAAAGGGGTGATGGTGGGCAAGGTCGCTGACACAGCGTGTTTCCAGTTCACAAAGTTCAGTGTTCCCTCTTCCACGCACATCCATTGTGGAAATTTAAAAGTTCTCCTGGAAGAATTCACTCAACTTGGGTGAATCCAGGGTTGAAATTCTGGTCCCTTGAGACTCTGGTCTCTCCAACCCCAGCTATGTGGGTAGATTAACAACACAACCTATAAGACCCCAAAACATCTAAAAGTGTTTTTTTGTGTGCTTCCCACACCTGTGTCCCTTTGAAAGGTTGTACTGTGCAGTGGTTAAGGGCATGGGTTCTGGAGCCGGGCTCCCAGTGTTCAAATCCCAGCTTAACCACTTCACAACTGTATGACCAGTGCATCCAGTTCCTCATCTGTGAAAACTGGGAGTGTTGAGGACTGAATGAATTAAGATATATAAAGTCCTTATAAAGGTGCCAGGTGTGTATTTGTGGTAGCTGGTATTATCATTGTTCAATAACAATGTAGGAGTAGAGCAATGTAGGAGTCTACTGAAGGAAATAGGTTTGTAGGGTACCCCCCCACCCTGCACCATAGAGACAGCCATAGAAGCCATTCAAGTAGAGGGCACTACATTTCTCTTGGGATTTTTGCCTGATTCCTTTATTAAGACATAAGCTGGGTATATTTTTCTGCAGGCCTTGGAGCACCGATGGTGTTGGGTGTGGATGTGGCATTGGCTGCAGTGGCCCTGCTCCCGTCAGCATGTGGCTAGTTCATCTGTCCCTGTGAAGGAGGTGCCCGGGAAAGGGTTGCCCTCAGGTCCTCTCCTCCCAGGAAGAGCCATCCCCCTTGAGTTTGTGCTTCAGTTCTTCCTTCTGGGCTCCTAACACGTTTTCTTCTTCCCTTCTCTCTAACTTAGATGGAAGAACTGGTGGGTGAGAGGCATCCTGACTTTGGCCATGATTGCGTTTTTCTTCATCATCATTTACCTGGGACCAATGGTTTTAATGATAATTGTAAGTGCCATTGTGTGTTATTTTCGTTAGGCCTTCAGTTTTTCATGCAGGGTTGGTCACCTGAAGGGCCCGGTGCTGGGTTAGTTCTGGGAATCATTTGGGGTCCAGGCTCCACAGAGCATTTCTTTCTTAGAGTACCTGTGACTTCCTCACTTTTTAGCAGCCAGGTGGAGGGACGTTGGCGTAGGTCAGTAGTATGTGGTTAAAGATGCCTCTTCATTTTAAAATTTGATTTTATTATTTCAGCTATTGGATTATACTGTGACCCTGCTGTGATGTTGCGTGTTGGTTTATTGTTTTCCTCGAGCCCTTGCTCATAGGCCTTTCAGGAAGAAATCCCCATGCATGTACTTCCCTCTCAGTCTTCCCACTGTCATGGACAGGCTCAGATGACTGACAGCTGATGTTGAGCACAGCAGTTGGGGCTTTTCAAGTATTTGTATCCATTGTCAAAAGGGGAAAAAGTTGATTGAGTCCTGGGAGGTTCTAGATTAAGACGTTAATTGAAACTTTAGGAGCACGTATTTATTGTTGCTTTTTAAAAAAATGTATTTGTTTATGCTATTACAGTTGTCCCAATTTTTTCCCTCTTTGCCGCCCTCCACCCAGCCACCACCCCACTCCCTCCGGGAGCATGTATTTATTGTGAGAAAGTGCATCTATTCTGTGTGACATGAAAGGCTTCATTGCCACGTGGCTGGTGTGAGAGAGAAAAGAGCTGAATCACTGTAGGGCTGACATTTTTCTTAAAGACAGTTAGTTTTCCTGAAGGACCATGACTTGTTGGTTTCTGTTTCCAAAGGTTATAAGACTTGGAGAGCTACCAAGAGTTCTAATTCTTGTGTGTCCTGCAGGTGATGTGTGTTCAGATAAAGTGTTTCCACGAGATTATTACTATTGGCTACAACGTCTACCACTCCTATGACCTGCCCTGGTTCAGGACCCTCAGCTGGTAAGCTCTCCCGCCCCACAGGGCCCCTTAACAAATTTGGATAATAAGTGTTGTGTGGTAGATATTTACAGTGGTAATGGCATGAGAGGGGAGTGATGGCCATGAACTCGAATAACACTTTCGAAGCCCAAGTACCTCATAGGCCAGACTACATGCTGGCCTTGGAGGAGTCTGGAATCTTCCTCTGAACCACATAGATTGGCTGATGTGCTCAGAAGTAAATGCTGGGGAGGCAGATATTGTGTTATGCCAGGCAAGGTTTTATGAAGAAAATGCTATTTGCACAATGAGTGAAGAAAGATTAGTGAAGAGGATGCCCCAGGCAGGGAAGAGACGGGAGCAAAGCAGACAGGCGGCAAAGCTGGAGTGAACCATCCTGCTAGGCATGAAGGGTTCCTGTTGGGAATAGTGGAAATAAGACTGGGAGGCAGGATGAGATGTGTTTTGGAGCATTATCTTATGGTCTGAGTGTTCTTAGGTTAGGTATAGAAATTTTACTAAAGGGGCAAGAATGAAATCCTGAGTTTGTGATAAATGGAAGGTGAGTGAAAGCTGCCACAAGTTTCTAGATAAACTTCTCACCTACTGTGTCACTAGAGAACAGGGGCCATGAGGGCCTTGAGGGTGGGGGGCGGGCACTGCTGTTCTGGTCCTTCCCTTGGGTTTTCTGACAGCCTCGCTGTAAAGGACAGGCTGCATGTGCTCCCCGCAGCAATGACTTGTCTTCATTTACAGGTACTTTTTACTGTGTGTAAATTATTTCTTCTACGGTGAAACAGTGACGGATTATTTCTTCACTTTGGTCCAGAGAGAGGAGCCTTTGCGGATTCTCAGCAAATACCATCGATTCATTTCCTTTACTCTCTACTTAATAGGTATGCGTTGAATGGCTCACCAGTTCTTGTGTCTGTCTCGTTTTGTATGTCTGCTGAGGAGGAGTTGGGGAATTTTCTTGGTTAATGGAAAGTTTTCATATTAACTCTGATGGTGCAGGGAGCAGAGCTGAGGGCTCTGCCTTACTTGAGTGGTGGCAACTCCTTACTAAGAGACTTGAGACTGAGGAGCTTTGTGGGGATGGGGACTACTGTCTGGTCCACCTGTCCCTGTGTTCCAGCCTCTGTTAGAGGACAGCACAGCATGGTCCTGTCTTGACTCTCCTGTTGGCAGAGATCCTGCGCTGTGACTGAAACAAAAACCACCTGTTTTTATAACTTAGGTATAAAAACAGGCAGCCATCTTTAGGATTGTCTTCTTAAGAGACCGCCTTGTGGGACAGACATTGCAGAGTGGTGGAAATTTTACTGATTTGGATTTTAGAAGACTGTAACCTCACAGGGGCTGGGAACTTAATCTTTCTGAGTCTCAGTGAGCTCTTTTGTAATCTAGAGCTAAAACTGTGGACTTACTGTGAAGATTAAATCATATACATTAAAACTTGATAAACAGTAAAGTGCTGGTCAATCTAAACTCAGTTCAGACTGTAGTTCTGAGATGCTAGTGCATTTCAGAGATGCCTTTGAAGCTAGATTGAGGCACATGAGAAAGTTGTTCTGACCTACATTTGTCTGACCTATTTTTGATCAGCTCTGTGAGTGACACCTGGGTATTAAAACACAAAATGCACTGCTAAGGGGTTTGCAGACGTTGAGGATATTCAGAGGGCATGCCTCAGACCCTGAAAGCAGCCCCCCGGCGGGAGGTGAGGGGTGTCTGGGACAGCGACATGCTCTCTTCTGGGCAGCACTGCTTTTGAGGGGCCTACCACACTTGGGGATAAAAGTCCGTATCCTTCCTGGAGAAGGGGGCAGGGCTGCAAATACTGTTTTGCTATCATATGTGCCTGTGAGAGAGGCAAGGGAGTCTCTACCCCATACCTGGCAGAATGCCCTTCACCAGACCTCTTCACTGGAACAGGGGTTGGCAGACTTTTTCTTAAAAAGTCCAGATAATAGCCCTGGCTGGTGTGGCTCAGTGGCCTGTGAACCAAAGGGCTGCCGGTTCGATTCCCAGTCAGGGCACATGCCTGTGTTATAGGCCAGGTCTCCAGTTGGGGGCGTGCGAGAGGCAATCACACATTGATGTTTCTCTCTCTTTCTCCCTCCCTTCCCCCCTCTTTAAAAATAAATAAATAAGATCTTTTAAAAAAAAATCCAGATAATAAATATTTTAGGCTCTGGGGGCCCAGGGTCTCTGTTGCAACTTCACACTCTGTCCTTGCAACACAAAAACAACCACAGACAATATGTAAACAAATGAGCATAGCTGTGTTACAATAAAATCTTAGTTATAAAATCAGGCAGCAGCCTGACCTTTGTTTGCTGGCTCCTGCTCTGGGGTCAGATTATTCTTATCTGGTGAATAGCGGCCTAACTTGAGTGTAGTCTGGAAGATTTAAAGATTGAGCCTTCCTTTCATTGTCTTGATGGAGTCATTTTTTTCCATTCTGATTACTATCTGAAGAGCTACTTCATGTCTTCCTCCCTGCTCTACTGCCTGGGGTTTGGGATTGTGCACTGGTTAATTGCTTCTAGGAAACTAGCCAAGGGATGCAATCACAATCACGTACACAGCCAGAGGAAATGACTAGGATGAAGATAAATGCAAAATGTGATTTATTTTGCCCTTTCTTCTCCCTCAAACCAGGATTCTGTATGTTTGTATTGAGTCTGGTCAAGAAGCATTACCGCCTGCAGTTCTACATGGTAAGGGAAATTGTGTGTGTGTGTGTGTGTGTGTGTGTGTGTGTGTGTGTATGTGTGTGTATTCTTGGCTTAAATGAAGTTCTGCAGAAACTCCACAGATCTCTCATCCTTTCTGTGAGAAGTCATAACTCTGGAGTGCCGTCTGTTATGTATGTTTCTGGAGCCCAGAGCATGAAGGAAGAAAGCCTGTTGAAGTTTGGCAGCTGTACCTCCACTTAGATCCAATCACTGTTAGTTAATTTACACCCTAAGCAATCTCTCCACTAGGTCCTGAAGAAAGTGGGCTTCAGGTAAGGCTCATGGTGGTGCTGTCACCAGAAAGGGAACTGGACTGAGGAGGGTCTGCCCCAGCATGGTCTAGAATGTGTAGGTTCTTGACTTCATGCAGGAAAGATTTCACAACGTGTGTGCGGGTGATTTTGAGAATATGTTTCTTAAAGCTGGGGACAGTGAGACGAAGGAAGGGCTTAATAAGATAAAAGAGGCAAGATCACAGCAATAGGAGTGAGCCTAGGCTGGGTTGCCTAGATTTAAGAAAGGAAATCACAGCAACAGAAGTGGCAGAAGTGAGCCGCTCTGGACGCGTGGACTCAGGCAAGAAAGTCAGTAATAGAAATGAGTCACGCTGAGCTGCAGGGACTCGGGAAGCAAGTTACAGAGACAAAAGGAAGGAGGGCCCTTGGAACCAGGTCCAGGGGGTTAGGTTAGCCTAGGACAAGCTGCTGCTGCCTGCCGCTTCCTCGTTGCAAGTCTCCTGGGGACCTTTAGAGCTTAGAAGAAAGAAAGCAAAAATACATGACTGAGAAAAGAAGGGGGGTGCAGGCATGCTCAAGGGAGAGCACACACTGGGTCCTTTGTCTTAAGTTTGTTTTTTTTTTAAGTATATTTTATTGATTATGTTGTTACAGTGTCCCAATTTTTTTCCCCTTTGCTCCCCTCTGCCCAGTAACCCCCTTCCCCCAGCAATCCCACCCCACTTAGTTCATGTCCATGGGTCATGCATATAAGTTTTTTGGCTTCACCCTTTCCTATATTATTCTTAATTCCCCCTGTCTATTTTGTACCTACCAATTATGCTTCTTAATCCCTGCACCATTTCCCCATTTCTCCCCTTCCCCCTCTCAGCTGATAACCCTCCAAATGATCCCCATACCGATGATTGTTCCTATTCTGGTTTGCTTAGTTGGATTTTGTTTTTATTTTTTAGATTCAGTTGTTGATCGTTGTGAGTTTGTTGTCATTGTCTAGGAGTTTTTATCTGTTTTCTGTAGGTGGGAGTTTTAGGGAGGTCTCGGGGGTCTCTCAACAGAATATTCAACAGCTTTCCATGTGTTTTTTTTTTAACATGCTGATGAATCAAAATGAGTGTATAAGGAAGTTTGGGATCATTCTCTGGTCAGCTTCACTGTTTTACTTTTAACTTGGATTTGTCTGGCTCTGATTGGGCTTTTTAAGTTATTTGTTCCTCTGACTTCATTCATTCTTGGCTTTGGCTGGCACTAATAGCACCATCTGGGCCTGGGTCTCTGTTACCTGTCTCCTTGACTAGGGTGATTTAAGCTACTCGCTCTTTTCTTGGGGAGGAGAGGTATGAACCATTTGCTCCTAAGTGTTCTTGGTTAGTGAAGACAAGATCGTGTGATTTATCAGTACTTTCTTTATTTGTCTCAGTTTCCCTCATTCACTTGCTGAAGAATGTCATAGTTTCTTACTATCCTGCCTCAAGGCCTCAGGCATTGTTCACAGATATCCTACATCACTTTCCCAAATGGAACATATTTCCTTTATCAGCACCTCAAGCACTCAACAAATACTTAGAAGTACCCAGGCTTTCAGAGCACAGAGGGACTTACCAGTGAGCCATGTGGTGCTGACTTTTTATGGGCACTGTAATGGGGGACAGAGTTTTTCCCGGAGGCCTGATCTGTACCTTTTCACTTTTAATAATATCTGCGGAAGCAGATATCTTTCCTACCTGTTTCTCAGCAATTTTCTATTTAGTATCGGCTGTTACCTTTCAAGGCAAACCAATAAAGTTCATTCTTTTTCTTCTTTTGCAGTTTGGCTGGACCCATGTGACATTACTGATTGTTGTCACCCAGTCACATCTCGTTATCCACAACCTGTTCGAAGGAATGATCTGGTGAGTGATGACAGTGAGGGAATTTTCCCTTTTACTTTGTGGGTGTTTCTCATGTACAGGTGCCTTACCTTCTGAGCCAATGGTTCTCACCTTGTGCTACATCAGAATCCCTGTGGGGCTGGTTACAACACAGATTGCTGGGCCCTGGCCCCGAGTTTCTGTTTTAGTACCTCTGGGGTGGGGCTTGGGAATTTGAATTATTGGTATATTCCCAGGTGATTCTGGTGTTGCTGGTCAGGGCCTACACTTTGAGAACCACGATTCTAGACTAACAGGTACAGGGATATTTAAAGAGTCAAAGACAGTTCTGTATGGCAACAAATTTGAAATCCTAGAGGAAATTTTTGTGATGTCCTGGCAAAATGTAAACTTAATAAATGTTATGAAGAAGAAAACTTAATAGATCAATTACTGTAGGGGAATTAAATATTGCATGAGAATCCACACCTGGAAAAAGAAAGGACCAATGATAATACCTGTGTTTTATCTAACCCTTAATGCTAAAGGTGATAAGCATAGGGAGAGAGAAACAAGAATGATAACCTGATTTCTTTTATGGTTATAAACAAATCATTCTAAGTAAACTGTTAGCAAGTGGAATCTGACAATGTGTCAAACGAATGTATACAGTCAGGTGCCACATAAGAAAAGTTTTGATCGCTGGCTGTTGTGGCTCAGTGGATTGAGCATCAGCCTGCGAACCAAGTGTCGCTGGTTCGATTCCCAGTCAGGGCACCTGATTAGTTTGCATGTCAGGTCCCCAGTTGGGGGCGCGAGTGAGAGGCAACCACACAGTGATGTTTCTCTTCCTCTCTTTCTCCTTTCCCCCTCTCTAAAAATAAATAAACAAACAAACAAACAAATAATTAAAAAATATATATTTATGTTTTCCTTGCTTTAAGAAAAAAGGAAAGTTTTGATCAATGACAGACCACATATACTATGATGGTTCCAATGGAGCTGACAAATCCCGTCACCTAGTTAAATCGTAGTGTGATGCTTTACACAAGTACTTACCATTGTGTTATAATTGCCTGTAGTATTTAGTACAGTAGTACACTGTACAGATTTGTAGCCTAGGAGCTGTAGGGAATTTTGTCACCCCAAAATATCTCTTCTTGGCATAAAGATTATTTTAGGCTGATTAATTTAAAGAAATAAGACTTGAGAGAAGCTCTGAAAACCAAGTAGAGGTTACATTTGTATGTGTATGTGAAATCTTTGTATGTAAGGATCTCCTTGCTGTACCTGAAAGAGGGGGATGACCTTATTTCTACAAACTATGATCAATGCAGAAGAGAATAGACTTAAGTCTGCATAACAACCTTACCCTTGTTTACTTTGCTCTCCCTGATAACCTCCTTTAACCAACTCCCTCCACCGTTAGTATTTTCTTTTGTTTTCAGCTGAAGATGATATTCAATTTGGTAGCTTCAGCCATTTTGGCCAGTTACTCAGTTTTCCTGGTATACATGTTTTTTACACTTTTATTAGTTTTTCTCCTATTAATCTGTCTTTTATTATTGGGATGCGTCAGCCAAGAGCCCAGAAGGGTAGAGGCGAAATTATTTTTCCACCTCTACAGAGGAATACCCTAGGTGTATAGCAGGCTATACTACTTAGGTTTGTGTGAGTGTACTCTGTGGTATTCATACAAGGACTTGATCACCTAACAATGCTTTTCTCAGAATGATATCCCCATAGTTAAGCTGTGCATAACTGTACTGCTGCTTAGTAGATTTTATTCCAGAAATGCAGGGGTTTTAACAGGAAATCTATCAGCATTGATAGAAATCATCAGGCTGATTGAAGAAGAGATGAGGCCTATCCTACTGTATATAAGAGAGGTACTGAAGTATTCTGGGTAAAACCCCAGACTGTGCTTTTGTTTCCAGACCTCAAAATGAGAGTATAGTACTCCCTACCTCCTGAGGAATAAATTAGTAAATACATGTAAAATGCTTAGAATGGAGACTAGCTCATATAAATGTTATAGCTATTATTATGGTTAAAACAGTTATAATGGACTGGGGAGCATACAGCTCCTTCTTTCTTTCAGAGTTTCTATTAGGTGTTACTTAACAGTGAGATATGCTAAGTCTTCAACTTGAGGGCCAGATATACCACTTGCTTCTACAGTGAGTAATATTCAAATCTCTAGTTACTGGTTTTCAGACTCAACCTACGAGACTTAATTATAGCTGTAGAGCAGAGAGTATGTGCTAGAAGCCTCCACAGAGTAAATATTGTGGGGAGTTGGGAGGATAAAGATGCTCTAAATCCCTCCCTTAAAAAACAGCAAGTCAGAAAATTTCGCCTATAGTTGATGGGCCATGAAATTGAGATTTATACATAAATTTGTAATAGAGGAGTATTTAAAAAATATTTTATTTATTTATTTTTAGAGAGAGGGGAAGGGAAGGAGAGAGGGAGAGAAACATTGATGTGCAAGAGAAACATGTATCAGTTGCCTCTCACACGCCCCAACGGGGGACCTGACCCACAACCCAGGCATGTGCCCTGACTGGGCGTTGAACCGGTTGCCTTGCACTTTGCGGGATGACGCCCAGCCCACTGAGCCACACCAGTCAGAGTTTTAATAGAGGAAATTTTTTAAATGTGACTGTCAGAGAGTGGAGAGTGAGGAGAATAGGGTGATGGTACAAGTGTGGAAACTGCCCCCATTTTTATGAGGGGGCTGACCAGACCAGCAGGAGGAAGCAGAGAAGAAATCTAGCTTTGTATCCATGGTGGTTTTGCCCACAGGGTAGTCCTAGGGAATGGTAAGGCTTACTTGTAGAGCTCATAGTAATACACAGTTTTAAAAAATAGATAAATTATGAAATAGACAAAATACATTACTTATTAGAATCAGGGAGGCAACTACTAGAAGGAGAAACAACATGAATGATTAAAAACAGCTATTTTGGGGAATGGAGATAGGGATGGGAGAAACAAGGACAACTTTTATTTTTCTTCTTTCCTTTTAGTTTAAATTTGTATTGTTGTGTAGATAATTACTTTATAATGACAAAAGAACAAATGACATTTTATACAATGCCACCTTCATTTAGTCAGTAGTCATTCAGCGAACATTTGAATGCCTGCTATGTGCCAGGTACTAGGAACGGCTTGTTTGGTTTTTGGTGTTTTTTTTTTTTTATAACTTATTTCTTAATGGGTAACAAATACTTTTATGAGTTATTTTGATTCTGGAATTTATGAGTGGTATTGTTTTGTGGACTTTTAAGGTATTTTCATCTTGGTGGAGTTGATCCTTTGGTTTATTTTGTAGGTTCATTGTCCCCATTTCTTGCGTGATCTGTAATGACATCATGGCCTATATGTTTGGCTTCTTTTTTGGTCGGACCCCCCTCATCAAGGTAAATGGATAACCCTAACGTGAAATATTACCATGAGGGAAGGGTGATGCTTTCTATGAGTAGATGAGCTGGGGAGACAGAGGCTATCTAGCTGGTTTGTGTGTTTTATGTCATCCTGGAGAAAGGCTAGTACTAAATTTATTTTAAGAGAAAAAAAAAATCAAAGGAAAACATTGACAGTTACCCACAGGAAAAAAGAGAGCTAATAAAATATTTTTATAAACTATATAAGCACATTTTGGGGGGCTTTGAGCTGAATTTGAATATTGCTATTTAATCGGTATACTGTTTTATAATATAATTAAGTGATTTAAATGACCAGTTGAAAGAGAAGAGAAACTGAGGGGAATCAGGCCAGGAACAAGAAAACTGAGCATGGGGTATTTTAAAAGGTGAGGTGGTTAACAGAGTGAGGTTTCTAACAAATATCCATTGTTTCCAAAACCAGAGATATCAAAATACCCTTTGCTAAGAACTTATTCTCTGTCCACAGCTATCACCGAAGAAGACGTGGGAAGGCTTCATCGGGGGCTTCTTTGCTACTGTGCTGTTCGGCCTTCTGGTAGGTGGTGGTTCCTGGCTGGGTGGGGGAGTGACAGAGGCTTATCCAGCGCTAGAGAGCATGTCTCCAAGGCCAAGGCCTCTGTTCTACTGAATGGGACCTTGCCCTGAAGAAGGGCACCAGCATGGCACGCTGCATAACTGGCACAGGCAGCACCAGCTGTTCTTCATGCGCCAGCAGTCTCTTGGCAGTTGAGGGGCAGAGGCCACGTGCACCTTGTACTGAACACCAAGGCATGCAACACTCAGCAGATGGCGTTCTTGTCTAGGCATTTGATGTTTCAAGGTCAGCGTGATTGGCATCGGAGAGCAAAGGGGTGGGGTGAGATATGCCACTCCAGCCCAGATTTTCTCCTTTGTGTGCTCTGACCAGAGAGGATGATCCCCCAATCCTTTCAAGGGCACCATTCCCTGCTCTGACCCTGGGCCAGTCTCCCCTTTGCAGTGTTGTCCATCTGTCCTTCAGTGGCGCAGCTTCCTTACCTTACTGCTCTTCAGCCTTCTTCCTCCTGGCTGCCTCTTTCCTGGTAACCATTTCCCTCCTTCCTGCCTTCTGTTAGCACCAAGTTAAGAGGTCCTGAGAAAATGGACTATAGCTCCCCCAAATGGACAGAAACTTCTTGGCCACATTCCTCAGGTCTTTACTGCATTCATTCAGGACCTGAGTGTTTGGGCAAGTGTGTGTGCAACCCCAGTGGCCTGTGAACTGCCCTCCATCCCTGGCCCCAGCTCAGGCAAAATACACAAGTGGTGAAGCCTCTGATTCAGTGCGTACTTGCAGTTGGGGGGCGTAGGCACTGTAAGGACGTGGCCAGCCCAGGAGTCTGCTGCCCAGGTGGGATGGCGAAACTTGTCTCCTTTGCCTGTTTCTCTCTTCATCCTCAGCTGTCCTATGTGATGTCTGGGTACAGATGCTTTGTCTGCCCTGTGGAGTACAACAATGACACCAACAGCTTCACTGTGGACTGTGAGCCCTCGGACCTGTTCCGCCTACATGAGTATAGCATTCCTGAGGTGATCCAGTCGGCCATTGGCTGGGTATGTGCCACTCCCATGGAGCGAACTAACCTCAGGGGGATAGTGACTACAAGGGAGAACCCCCTCTCCACACTGCCTTCTCCCATAAAGCCACCTTCCTGTCCCCAGAGCCGTAGGCCCCAGGATGAAGGAGATTGTTCAGGTCAGTTCATGGTGAGGAAAGGAGGAGACTTTTCTTTCCACTTCACATCATTAGGACCAGTGATTCTCAGAGTGTGCTTTGGGGATCCCTGGACGACCCTGATATCCTTTCAGGGCATCTGTGAGGTCACGACTATTTTCCTAATAATACAGTGACATTATTTGCCTTGTTCACTTTGTTGACAAAGCAGTGGTGAGTGAACCTGTTGGTGACTTAGCATGAGAGAAGGTGGTGGCACCAGAGTGGGCTAAGTCATTGGAATCTTCGTGCCACACCCTTGCAGTAAAAACAAGCCAGTTCCTGTTAAGAGCGTCTTTGGTGAAATAGTAAAATTATTAATTGTATTAAGTCTTGGCCCTTGAATATACACCTTTCTAATACTTTTGTACCAAAATGAAAAGTATGCATAAAGCACTTCTGCTGAATACTGTAGTACTTGATTGTTTATAGGAAAAGCATGTGGGCCCTTGCTTGACTTATGAACTGACCTAGCTGCTTTTTTATAGAAACATGCTTTTACTTGAAAAGATCTGACAAACTATAGCATTTTAAGTTTGCATAATTGACAGACATTTTTCTTGAAAATGAATGAAGTGAGCCTGTCATTTCAAAGAAAACAGCTGACAGTAATTGTTAACAATAATAAAATACGGCTTTTTGTGAAAGTAGAATTTTAGAAAGTTGTGTGCCTTCTGAGAGCTTGGTAGCTTCCTAATATTTAAAAAATTTTCTGCTGAGATCTGTAATAATTTTAGTATATAATGTTTTGACATTATATAGCTAAATGTGTCTCCATTTGGAAGGTTGGCATAACTCAGCAGACCAGTATTTTTGAATGGCTAGTACATGGGGTTATATAGTCACGCATGGGTAAAACGTCCATTCAAAGTGCCAGATAGACCAGTGGATTTTAATTTAAGAGTACAGAAAGTTCATCAATAGGATTTCAGATTTTACATTACACGAAATTTTTAAGAAACTACCACTTAGCAAGTTCTGGTGTAGCATCAAAAAATATCCATAATTATCTGAAAAGACAGTACTAAAATACTGTTCCTTTTTTCAACTGCATATCTGTGTAAGGCTGGATTTTCTTCACATACTTCAACCAAAACAGAGGTTTAAAAAAAAAAAATCAGTCTTCTTACTAATTATGTTCTTTTTTGGAAGGGTGGGGGGCATATAGATAGTTGAATAAAGAGTTACTTATGTTAATGTGTAATAAAGCTGTGTCTGTAGGTGTCTTGACTTTTACTTCATTTATTCTTCTCAGAAAATCATCCGGATGTACCCTTTCCAGATCCACAGCATTGCCCTCTCCACCTTTGCCTCGCTCATCGGCCCTTTTGGAGGGTTCTTTGCAAGTGGATTCAAACGAGCCTTTAAAATCAAAGTAGGAAAACCCTCTTCTCTGTTCCTGTCATTGTCTCCTAGCCAGGCCCCTCTTCACCTGTCTTCTGCCTTCCCCTCCTGCCCCAACCCACCAACCACCACCCCCTTCAAAATACCAGGTTCTTACTGTGTACTCTTCACCCATACACAGGATTTAGATAGCTTAAATAAAAAGATGTTTCCAAGGAAATTTAGTAATTGGATTTTCTGTTTATTTGTTAATATTTTACATCTTTATTTAAAAAACATTTCATTTAATAAGATCGTGTTGTATTATAGCCTCAGCATTTGAAGCAATGCTTGCTTCTCACTTTATTTCCCTCAGCTACTCAGGACAGTGGCTGGACACTGAGGTGGGACCGCAGGCCAGGGTTTGATCCTGGCTGGGCAGCCCCGGCTCACCAGTCCTTCTCCTGCTTTCTGCCTCTAACAGGATTTTGCCAACACTATTCCTGGCCACGGAGGCATCATGGATCGCTTTGACTGCCAGTATCTGATGGCCACCTTTGTCAACGTGTACATCGCCAGTTTTATCAGGTATGGTGCCCTTCCATCCAAACCAAATTGGAAGATTTTTAAATAGGGTGAAATTCTAGAATTGTAGCTACCTCCCAGTTTCAGTGAAAAGCATCCCAAATATAAATGCATTTTTCTGTTGCTACTGTTTCTCTATGGATTTCCCGAGGCTCCTCTGCACTCTGTTCATAGAGAATCCAGAAGTGGGAGCAGCCACTTGGATAATCAGACCCTAGAAGTTGCCGGGCCCCCATCAGTGCCATTTTGTCACATTGTCTTCCAGGGGCCCGAACCCAAGCAAGCTTATTCAGCAGTTCATGACCTTGCGGCCAGATCAGCAGCTCCACATCTTCAACACACTCAAGTCTCACCTGATCGAGAAGGGGATGCTGACAGATGCCACGGAGAACTAACAGGGGCCACGCAGGGCCGGGAGAGCTGAAGCAGGACTGAGCGAGGGGACAGGGCTTCAAGGCAAGCCCAGCTGGTGTGACTTAGACAATGACAAGGCTTCAACTCACTGTCTTTCTTTTTTAATTTTTTGGTAGTGTTTTTTATCTGTGGGCTTAAAAAAAAATTCTATACATACAGTCTATGTGCTTATGATTTGGGTTGTGAGTAAACCACAGCTTTGAGTTGGAAAGAAGTCATGGGGGGAAAACCATTTGGGTTTTTTAAACAGAAGTTGGAAAACATGGAGGACGGTGCTGCCCAGCTCAATAGCTGTTGCCTGGCGCTTCTAGGTCTCAGTTGAACTGGGCTCGATCAGAGAGAGGCCGTTCAACTGTGTCCGACTAGTCCAGGGTCCCCCACGCCTGTCTCTGTACTGCCCCTTTCCACAGCAGGGAAGAGGTGCACGGCTTGCATGTCTTTGCTCCTGGAGAGCTGTGACCTGAGCTGCTCTGGAATTCCTGCCTGGGAGCCCAGGGGGTTGCCGTCTGTAGGTCGGAGGGACAAAGGCTTATTTATCAGATAAGCATTCTGCCCACATAAAATCCTGTGGAACACAAGCTCTGCATTATGATATGGGTTCACCTTACTTCATCACAGACTGAAAAGTTTTCTTGAGAAAGCTCAAAAAATTATAATAGTCTGGTAAAAATAAAAAACACCACACTGTAATATTTTAAGTGTATACAGTAGAATGTACTGTCACTGAGCCCCTGCCCACATGTTTAGGCTCTCGTGGCCCCGAGAGGGCAGTCCAGCTAACTGTGTCTTTTCAGGGACAATGGTGTTCATGTTTGCGCAATAGACTGGTTGCTGCTGAATCCTGTCTGGGGGCTTTCCCGCGGGGCAGGGGACAGAGGGCTTTTTGCTTGTGCCCCCTGGCCTGGCCAACTACCCGCATAGCTGCTGTGTTGTATTTATATTACTCCTAAGGCAAATGTGTGTTGTTTATGTGTTTTAAAAATCACTTATCTCTTATAGTGATTTCAATTGTACCATGACTTCTTCACTGAAACCATAGAGTCCTGCTTAAAACTCTGGGAAACCCAACCCAATGAGATGTTTGACTATTCTGAAGATTAAATGCACACTTTTTATATAATGTGACCAGTTAAATGTAGTTTGTATTTTACTGGGGGACCTTTTTTAAAAAAAACAACTGTGACTTATTTTGTTCCCTTCTTAATTATAGGAGTGAGGTTGACTTTGGAAGGGGGTACAGAAGAGAGAACTTGATGCCCAAATGTGTTCAATTATTCCATGCCATGGCTGTTCTCATTGCCAAATGAGCGTGTAATGGCTTCCTTTAGCACCTGGCCTGGTGCTAGTTTGTTCTGTTTCTGTTTAAATCATCCTTCCTGCCTCCCTGAAAGCTCGTACTCAGCCCAAGTGACCAGAGAGTCCAGCACAGAGCAGACCCCTCTCGGCATTTCAGCTCACAGACACCGCACGACCTTCGCATGCATGCAGCATTACAGCAGCTTCTTTCCTCTGAACTTTTACTCCATTTTAGCACACAGCTCTTCTTTTTCAGGTTCAAGTCCCCCCGCAAAACAAAGTGTGTTTTTACATGGGGGTTCAGTCCTAGCTGCAGACCCTGGGCGGGACAGGCAGATCACTCTCTGGGTCCTTGTTTTCTGAACTGTCTTCTAATCCCAGTGTTCCATGATTCTGGCTGAGCAAGTCCATGTCCCCAGAGGCAGCTGTGGGTGATGAGTCATATCCTGGACACCCAAAAAGCAAGTGTTGTCAGGCTTTTTCTTAGCGTTTGTCCTTAAGATGAGGCAGTATCTCAGCAGTGAACTAAACAGTGGAGGTGATTAGTAATGAATCTAGTTTTCTTATTGAAGAATGAACTTGTTCTCCCGAACCAGAGACAGAAAGGTACCTCGTTTGTCTTATGTTGTCTCATTGTGGCCGTATGGTGGGGTCCTTGGAAGCAGGAAGTGCCAGCTGGACCCCAGCAATGGAGGCCACTCTTGAGTAGGGCTGCATTTGGGATCAGGGTGCTTGGAACATTCCCTTGTGGAAGTGGTCACTGATAGGGGGCGTTTGAGGAGCCAGGGGGTCCTGGGAAGCTGAGGGTGATTGCTCACCAGAGCTACCAGCAAGAAGGCCAAAGGGTCATTTTGGATTTTATTTTTTGGGGGGTTTCTCCACATTCTTTCTGGTGCAATAAGAGGGGTTTCCTGGTGGGGGAGTCTAGAGAGCAGTGCTACCTTGTGTCTTTGTAGCACAATGTTTTTCTTTCTCCCATTTATTGATGTTATTTCACCATTCAGATAAGATTCAAGAGACTTATTTTAACATATACCTGGTCAGATCCTAATGGCGTAGCTTACTTCAGATCCATTCTGTGTGTGAGAGAGAAATAAAATGTGACTGGAACTGCGTGCCCTCTCCTGTCGTGAATTCAGTCTCTCACTCCCATGCATGGCTTTCTGCTTCCCGTTTGTTTGGTATTCATAGTATTGTGCAGTCCTGATTGAGTGATTTTTGTTTTGTTTTTCAGTTTGAATCCCATACATTCTCACAACAACCTGCCGAAGTGTCTCGGGTGAGAGTATGAGCACTTTGCTGGGGAGGAAGTTGAGGGCCAGAGACAGGGGAGAACTTCTGCAGGGTCACGTCTGCCCACCAGGACAAGGACTATATTGTCCCCGGCCTCACCTGCCTTTGCAGAAGTGGTGTAAGCGCATCTGAAGTTTTACACCATTTCTTCCCTCAAGCTTAGGAGGCCTGACCTGTCTACCAGGTGGGAGCTTAAGTTGCTGTTAGCACCTAAGGAGTGAGATGACGGAGCTGGGGGACAAGGGTGTTATAGCACCCAGGGCACTTCTGCCGAGCTGAGCCTGGCACCTCCCTGCTGAGTCCCACTGGTCGTCTCTCGCAGGACACCCACGTCTTTCACCTCTGTTCGCGCATGCTCCCTCAGCATGATAGCTGTACACGTTTTACTCCTGAGTGTGGAACCCTTTAAGGCAGTCCGGACCTTATTTATGTTTATTATTTGTGGCCTGTTTCTATTCTGAACTTTTTAGCAGCGATAACTATATTTAAAATATATTTACTCTTAAGTGTTGTACAATTTTATAATATATATTTGAAATTAGTGTCTCTTTCAGAAGGGGCAAAATGTAACTTTTAACTTTATACAAGGGGACTTTGAAACCCCTTTTATGGTATTTGAAACCCCTTTTATGGTATTTGTCTTTTCCCACTGGGCTTTTTAGCTTGTAAGTTGACCTATGTTATGCAAGAAGATTCCAAAAATACGCTTTAAGGGAGACTAAGCAAAGCCTGTGATTTGAGTCTTAAGCTCGTTGCTGAGTTGGCTGGAAGCTGGTTTAAGTGGATCCTTGAATTTAGCTCTTCAGAGTATCAGTGAATCCCGGGAAGGTCCAGTTGCACCCCTGATGTGACGGGGTGTGTGGGGACAAGACATGAATGACTCCATGCAAAGAGCGTCGCTGCTAGGAAAGCTGTGCAGTGGCCTTGTTCCCTAAGCAGCCTGCCCAGGGTCAGTTTTGTAAGGAGGCCGATTTCCATTGCTCTACCAAATGTGATATGTCATCGCTGAAACTTGTTCCTGTGTCCCCCCTGCCTTTGTTTTGGAGTAACCCACGTCTGTGCCCACCTTGTGATTAGTTGCTGAGAAAAGGATGGAGGGGCGATGCCACTTGTATCCAGGGTTCCTGTTCTTCCAAAGTCAGGATGGGGAAGAAGGACTAAGAGGAGGATGTCCAGGTGACTGTGGTGGGCACAAGTGCTCGGTAAATGGTAGTTATTTTTGTTGCCCCGAGCTGGTGACTTGATCCTAAGTTGCTGTGCTGCCAGAGACCGTGTTCTCAGCCACGACGCAGTCAGGAAAGGGGCTGGTTCTTGCCAGAGCCTCATTATTCTCTCCTTGTCTCAGAACAAACTTCCTTTTCCCTGTCCCTCTCTACACAGTTGCCCAGCTTCTAGTTTTTACAGAGATGAACAGCTCACGCTTCCTGACTTGGTTTCCCTTACTGGGTGGGGGCCTTGTGGCATGCCCCGCAGAGGGTGCTGGCGTTTGGACAAAGTGGTGATGAAAGAGCCCAGTTTAAAGGCCTCTTCTACGCTCACCATTGGTCCTAGATTGCTCACCCACAGAAAGTGGGCCCCACTCCCAGGAATAGCATCTCAGCTGCCACCGCCTGTATCATTTGAAAGTGACCCCATCTTTCTGTTGCTCCAACAGTGCTCCACCGCACCCCCCCCCCTTCAGGCTGACCAGCAGTGACCTTACTTACCTGTGCTCTCAAATGGGCAGAGGCTATTGCTCTTACCTAGGGCTGCCTCTTGATTAAGTTTTTCACCTGTTTGCAGGTGGACCATGTTTTCATGGGCAGTTGGGGAGGTATACTTTGGATGCTAAAGTGTTGGGACTTTAGAACGTGTAGATGATTTCTGTGAATAGAGGGCAGAACACGTGACATCTGGGAATTTATGGCCAGTGGGTTTTAAGTCTGCTTGGCTGTTTGAAAACCCTGTCTTCTCTTCTTCCGTCTCCACCAGATGCCTAACTGCTGAGGCTCATTTTCTTTTTCTCCAGCCAATAAGTTACCAGCAGTGTGTTTATTAATAAGAATTGCACAATAGTAACAATGCTTCATATGTGCCAGGCATGTTAAGTTGCCGTACTGCCACCTGCCCTGCATGCAGCCTGGGGGGTGGGGGGGGTATACAAGGTCTAGAAAGCGGACCGCACTGACCTTCTGAGAGAAGCAATCCAACCTTAACACCCACCTACGATGTCTGCGTGCTTTGCACTTTATTTAGAAGGCCAGCCTGACAGAAGGAATGAAGACGTGAGGATGTTTTGAAATTCTCCACACTTAGTGGCAGTGGTTTGCCTGAGGCCTTCCTCACTTCCTGCCGCCCCTGGTGTAGATTTTCCACGGGAAAGGGGCTTGTTCCTCTTGTCCTCTTGCTGGGGGTGGTTCCACTCCGTGGGTGAGGGTCTCTGTGACTTGCTTAGGACCCCATCCCCACCCCCGGCCAAGGGCACACACAGCTCAGGAACCTACAGCAGTGCCCTGTGCAGTCGGCCATCACAGGTCAAGAAGAGGGAAGAAAAGAGAAAGTACCTCTGCAGCTGATTATAATGCAGATGGCAGCTGAGAAGCCCTGCCCACGCCTTTACAGTGTGACAAGTCACAGCCTGTGCTTCATGCTTTCATCAAGGTATTAACAGGATAGAAACAGGTGACCACTGAGGATAGAAGATGGGGGGTGTTTCTGTTGGATTGTTGGTTAGCAAAGGAGCACGTGGGTGAGTCACGAATGAAGGGAGAACAGGCACTCGGTTGAGTGAAAAATATTTAATTTAGTTTTCTGAAAGGAGACAGGGAGCTGGAGAGGGTGTGTGTGTGAGGTGGGGGATTCTTCACTTTGAAGGAATGGTGTGGACAAGGACAACCTGTGAAATTCAAGAGATACTGGCTTGGCTGTGAGCTGATCCTGGGTGTTTGCAGGGAATGAAGAGCAGATCAGAGGCCCATTGTGTTTGCTGGTCTGTCCTCTTCACTAACTAATGAAGTCATGATTACGGCGGGAATCGGGACAACATGGCTGTAGAGGTGTTTAGTAAGCAGCTGCTGTGACAGGCTGGTCCTGGGCTTGTCCTCTCGTCCTTCTGGACTTGCATTTGTCAGGCCTGGCACTTCCTCCCTCCTCAGTGCATCTAATGGACCCAGGAAGCTTTTTGTCTCTACAGACAAGGCTCTCAGCTGGGGGCAAGGGCCCCCAGACAGTGCCCCTGCTGGGGTCTCCCAGGCATTGGGCAGGGCTGCGCCCTTTGCAGCCTCTTGAGGGCTTCCCTGTGTGTGGTGCTCGGGGATCAGCTGGGTCGGGCCACTTGGTGATTCTGTGAAATTGTGTTTGCTGACAGGCTGGAACACTTATGTCTCGCTTCCATTAGGTTCACGTCCTGGGTTTGCTGGCTTTGTGCCAAGGAACACCAGCCCAAAAGGGGAGTTCAGAGTATTTTCTAGTTGCTGTGCCCTTTACCTGGCTTGGCGTTCCCTAGATCCCTGTGTTTGTGCCACAGCAGGCTTCTCTGTGCACCGTCTGATCAGTGTTGGCCAGTACATGTAGATTCTTTCCCACTGCAGTGTCAGAACATGATGGACTATGCATTGCAAAGTATTTACCTTATTTATATACCTGAATGTCCTATTACACAAATAAACATCTATTAAATTCTAGCTCCCGTGTGCTTCTTGATGGGGGGAGTGCTGACTTGGGGGGAGATGGGGGCTTGGCTCTGTGGAACCAGTGTCACTTCCCAGGATGCTGTCCGGCCTTCACCACCTGCTCTCCTGGCTTTCCTCCTGCCTCGGCTGTCCTCCTGAGCCACTTTTCTGAGCATCTTCTCCAGCCTGGCCCTTGGCTGGTGGCATTCTGCCCGAGGCGCTCTTCCTCCACTGAACCCTCTGCCGGGTGTTCTCATCCACTCTTAGGGCTTCGATTACCACCCTCACCACCACAATTCCAGGTCCATGTCTCCAACCCACACGTACCCACAAGGCCTCTTCATGTGGACTTGGCCTGGGCAAACCCAAATCTGGCTCTTTACCCACACCTGCCCCAATCAGTGTTCTGTACCCCCCACCCCGCACCTGTTCTGTTACCTAAGCCCACCTCTAGGAGTGAACCCCTTCCACCTTCATTCTGGCCACTCTGCTAAACCACTCACTACGCTGTAGCTGGGGTGAGCTTTCTCTGCTAGATGCCTTCCTGTGGCCTTAGGTCAAAGTTCAGCCTTGTTAACGAGGTTCCCCAGGCTGTCCCCTCTGACCCCCACGCTCGGGGTCTGCCCTCTCACAGCCACACTGGGTGCACATTCCTTCTGTGTTCCTGGTGCTCTGGTCTCATGGCCTTCACGCGTGCTGCTGCTTCTGCCTGATTTTCTTCCCTCCCTTCCGGTCCCCCTCAGCCTGCCTAAGTCCTCCTCCCTTTATGGTCCCACCATCAGCAGCACCTGCTCTGGGATGTACTCCCCACCTCAGGACTGGTGAGACTGGGGCCTCTGGTGGGTGGCTGGAGTAGCCCTGAGTCTGAAGTCCTGGGAGCAATTGGACCAGCCCCACCTAGGCCAGTGCTTGGGCCAGGAGGACCTCCGAATTGTCTGCCTTTTGGACGGGGGCATCTGCCTTTCTGGCCCACAGGAACCCTAAAGTAGTGGGACCTGGGAAATGAAGTGCTTCCTAACACTCAAAGTGCAAAGAAACACTGTTTACTTCCTTTCCAAAATCCTACGAAATCTGACTCCAAGCCACAGGCTTCAAGGACAATGAGGAGCCCAACACTAGTCATTTTCCCCGGCTGCCTTGTTCTCTTCTGTTGTACCTGAAGCCAGGGGTCCGTCTGCTGGAGGTTCTGCTCCAGGTCTGCTCACTGCAGGGAGGCCCCGTCGGTGGTATCAGGACCCACCTTCCCTAGGCACCCGCACAGGCGTCTGCAGCTGGCGACCTTCCACCTCAGATCCTTGACCGTCCTCATGCATAGTCAGATGCTGTGGGGTCCTTGCTCTGTGCTTGTTCCGTCTGGACACTGGAAATGCAGCAACAAATGAAGCCAACACAGCCCCTGTCCTCATGGAGCTCATTTTAGGAGAGGGTGGCAAACATGGGAAAAGCGTGTTAGATGGGGAGAATGTAACCAGGAGGGGGTACAGGGAGTGCTGCAGGGGAGGTTGCAGTTTTGAAGAGGGTGGTCAGGAGTGGCCTTGCTGCCAAGGGGATGTTTGGGCAAGTGGACACACTTGAAGGATGTGGGGGCGGGAGTTCCAAGCAGGTGCACGGCAAGTGGGGAGACGCCTGTATTTTCAAACAACTGCGATGGTGGATGAAGCAGGTGAGTGGGCGGGGCAGTGGCGGGAAATGAGGTGCAGGAGAGAGTGGGTCGTTCCGCAGGGTCAGGGCCACTGGCTTTTACTCTTCGCAAGATGAGAAGCTGTTGGAGTTGAGAGCCAAGGAATGACTTGATCTAATGTTTGTTTTCAAAGAGTCACTTGGTTGCTGTGCTAAGAATAGATTTCAGAGGGGCAAGGGCGGAACAGGGAGATGAGGGTGGGGGCAGACAGCAAAAATCCAGGCAAGGGAAGTTATGGGGGCTCCATTCGGGTGGTGCAGTGAGAAACAGTGAAATTATCAGAATTTGCTGAAGGATTCTATACAGCAGGGGGGAGATAAAAAGGAGTCAAGGGTGGCTGTGACATGGCTCACCTGGGCGGTGGAAGAGTGGCAGTGCCGTTTTTCTGAGCTGACGAAGGCTGTGGCGGTGGGAGGTGGGACAGAGAGGGGAGGTCAGGAGTTTGGTTCTGGACCCAGCAGGTCCGACATGCCTGTGTAATATCCATGCACGGATGTCCAGTCTAGGGACGTGGCGCAGTCAGGGCATGGATGCTAGTCTGCACCGAGAGCCAGGAGACTGGATAAGGTCATGGCTGGAGAAGAGTTAGGTCCACAGCCAAGCCCTTCATCCTTCTGGACTTCAGGTTCCACTTTTTTCCAGCTGTGGCCACCCACCCCCTTCTTCCCTTCTGTGAGACCATCTTTTCTTCCTCAGGGAGCCTCAGACAATCCAAATCTTGGGCCAGGACACCGGCTTGGATGGAGTTTGTCTCCAGGTGGCCCCTCTCCCACCTGACAGTGGCTAACTTCTTCCTGGGAGGGTGGGGCAGAATCCCAGAGGCCTGGGTGTTATTTTCTGGAGGAGGAAGTGTACCATCACCTTTTTGGTCTCTTGGGGGAAGGTCGGGGAGGGAAACAAAGCAAGACACGTGGAAAGCCCCAGAGAATGGACCAATGGCCTGGCCATGACATACTAAATAAAAAGACACCACCTTCCCATATTTACTAAAGGGTAAGGCTGGTTCCAAAATCAATGAAAATCCAGGGAGCTCTCAAATGGAGTGAGTAAAACTCTGGAGCCACTTCTCTTAATGTCTTTTCTCAATTTCAATAAAAAACCTCAGCATGTTTTTATGGTCAAAAGACACCCATCAGATGGAGACTACATTTAGGGTAAATCCACTTGACCAAGGTAATTGAAGTTCTCGCAGCCAAGATGGGCCCTTTGACCTTGTCCACATGGTCCAAGTTTCTCTGGGATTCAAAGATCCTTAAAGGGGATGCAGTCCATGTCACTGATTCTCAAACTTGGCTGTACATTAGAATCACCTGAGGAGCTTAAAAAACTCTCAGTGCCCAGGCAGCAGCCCAGACCTGTCATATCAGAATCTGTGGGGGTGGGACTCCCTGCAGTGAGAGTCATGTCCTCTCAGACCCCTCCACCCCCACAGGTGGGCAGCAGGGGAGAGCCTCAGGTTGTCCTTAGTGAGCCTTCAGGTGTAATCATTGGGATGATGTTCCACACCAGGAACCACAGGGTGGGATGACGTGTGCTTCCCAGCACCTCCACCCAGTGCTCCGTCTTCTTGCGTCTGCTCCTCTCTCCCTGACAAATGTACTGTTTTTCACGTGCCCCCAGCCAGCTCCTCCCTACACCACCCAGCCTTCTCTCAAACTCCCCATCTTACCCGCTTCATACTTCCTCACAAGAAATGCTTGCCAGCCCCTTCACAATGCTGACCAGTGTCAGGACACACACAAGCTTATCCTGTTGGGATCCCCTATCTGCTTGTAGTTGTGAATAGGTGTGTGCATTGGAGGGGGTGCCCACAGGGCCCTTCATGGAACTGAACACCCCTAATAGTTACTGCTCAAGAGGTAGCTTCTTCCTCCCATTGTCTCAAGGGTCCCTATACTCCCTACCTACTGTGGCTGTCATGATTTTTGCCATGAGGAAGAGCTGAGGAGAGGTGCAAATAATAAGTTTTCAGTCTCCTATGAACTCCATCGGTTTCCAGGGAAAATCCCAGGAAAGCCATGGTGGGTGGCTTCCTGGAGGTGCAATTATTTGCCTTTTTATTTGAAATAATTTCAGACTTACAGATAAGTTATAAGATAGTATAAAGAATTCCCTACATACTTCACTCAAATTCCCCAAATGTTAACAGTTTCTATATTTGTTTAATTATTATCTCTCTTTCTACACACACACACACACACACCCCTTTTTTCTGAATTGCTTAAAAGTTGTAAGCCTGAAGTCCCTTTACTGTTAAGGAACTTTATTCAAATTTCACCAATTATACCAATAGTGTTCTTCACAGAAAAAAAAATATTGTTTTTACTGGTGCAATTTGAGGGGCTCTGCAGTGGCTTTGAGACCAGAACTCCCTCTACCTAGCCTCCCCCGCTGCCCCCTTATAGATGCTATTGCATGAGCTGGAGGCCTAGGTGATAAAACGTGGTGCCCAGCACAACGTGGCAGTGCTGCCACATGCCCAGCAGAGGGCAGCAGTGGATCACAAGTGCAGGGCTTTGGATTGGGACATACCTGGGTGGAACACTGACCCCAACACTCACTAGCTTTGTGACTTTGAACAAATTAGCCACTCAGCCTCCTCTTCTATAAAATGGAGATAATTGAGAAAGCATGCAAAGCACTTGCCCAGCACCTAGCACCTACCAACCACTCACTAGAGACTTATTTGTAATATTATCACCTTGGTCAGAGAGGTGAATTTCCGCGGAATGCAGGAAACGGCGCTGCCATCAATACCCTAGTGAGGGCATGACCAGGGCTGGACCCGGAAGCTGGGGAAGAAAGGAGGAAGCACTCTTACGGGGGTGGAGTGGGGGGTGGAGGGAAGTTATAGTTTACCTAGGGCACCCCAAGGCCAGCCGGGACTAAAATTCACACTGAAATGTCGCTGAGCACGACATGGCGTTGTCCAGACTTCCACACGGTTCTGGAACCCCCTCCAAAGTCCCCCTTAACCAATCCAGGAAGGAGGAGTGTTTGCATTCCTTTCTGTTTTGATTGGCAGAGCACCTGAGTTCAACTTCCGACTCCATCATTTACTGGCTGTGGGACCTTGTGGCTCTGGGCAAGCACTGTAACCTCTCTGCGTTTCAGTTTCCTTATCTGTAAAGGGAGGTTGATAACAGTGCCCACCCCACGCTATTGTTGTAAGGACTGATGCTTACACTAGCTCCCGGCACAAAGTAAAATTTCATAAATACTTTCTGTCATTATTTCATGTGCCCCCATCCCCTTTTCTTCCTGATCTGCATGCTTTGCCTTTTCCTCACCGTGGAGGTGGTCCCATTGGGGGTGGGGAGTCACTCTTGGCTTTGGCCCTCCCTGCCCTGGACGTATCTGTTATACATAAGCCGCTGCCTGCACTGAATTCTCGTGATTACCAGTCAACCTCATGGGATTTTCATCTGACCAAGGGCTTTCTACCTGTTTGTCATCTAATGTTGCAAACACACCAGAGAGCAAGAAATTTATAAAAAACAGTAGGGTCATATGAAAATGCCTCAGAGCCAAAAAGAGGCTCCGCACATCAATAAAGATAACAACTGTAGTTGATTGCAACATATTAATTACATTTAAATACACAAATTCATAATGATAGTTAAAAAACTCAATTGATCACCATTGGACTTTGCTAGTAAACTAAATCTATTTCTAAAACTAGTAAACAAAGAGAAAGAATCAAGCATTTATCCTGCCTTTTCTAAATTAATTGTGCCATTGACACTAAATACCAGTTGCATAAAGATGAACCAACTAGGAACGTAGGAAGTAATTATAAAACTTGTAAATAAAGGGAAAGAATTGAGAGTGGGAAAACATATCTAATCATTTGATTTGTGACAAAGGTGTTGTTGCAGTGGGGAAAGGATGTTCTTTTCAATAAATGTGCTGTATTAAATCCTCAACAAAATATTGGCAAACCGGATTCAGCAATACATTAAAAAGATCATACATCATGATCAGGTAGAATTCATTTCAGGGATGCAAGGATGGTTTAATATTCGCAAATCAATAAATGTAATACACCACATAAACAAAATGAAAGACAAAAATCACATGATCATATCAATAGATGCTGAAAAGACATTTGATAAAGTACAACACCATTTATGATGAAAACACTTAGCAAACTGGGAAAAGAGGGAGCATATCTCAACATCGTCGTCGTCGTCGTCGTCGGCAGCCGTCCGTCTCGAGAGACGATGGCGTAGCTTCTTGAGAGTCTATCTGCACCGCCGAGAATGGCTGTGCAGTCCGATTCGGGAGTGACAATCCCTGCCGCACTTGGTACAGGTGAAGGCAGATGGCTGTTGTTGCTGCTGCTGACGCTGCTTCCGCCTCGATCTTTTCTGGACCGCCTCCTCGTTGCGCGCAGCCTCTGCGCATAACGTACCTTGCCTGACCGCGAGCCTCCAGGCTAGGCGGTCGTCTGCTTGAACTTCCCATGTGTTGAGATTGATGGAGCATTGTGTCATGTCCTTTTTGCAGATGTCTTTGAACCGCAGTTTTGGGCGCCCTGTCATCCTCTTGCCTTCTGCTAGCTCGCCGTAGAGGAGGTCTTTGGGGACACGGCCTGCATCCATTCTTTTGACATGTCCGAGCCACCTGAGGCGTCTCTCGCTAAGAACTGCATGCAAACTGCTCATATTGACTCACTTCAGCACCTCGGTGTTGGGGACCTTATCCTGCCAGGCGACATGCAGGACGCGTCGCAGGCACCTCATGTGGAAGCTGTTGAGTTTCCTTTCGTGCCTTGCGTAGGTGGTCCACGTCTCGCTGCCATAGAGGAGAGTGCTGAGTACGCAGGCTTGGTAGATGCGCAGTCTGGTTTTCTCAGTGAGGCTGGAATTGTTCCACGCTCGCCGGTTCAGTCTGGCCATAACTGTGGCTGCCCTGGCGATTCTCCGGTTGACCTCCAAGTCGACTGACAGAGAGCTCGAGATGGTGGACCCGAGGTAAGTGAAGTCGTTGACAACCTCCAGGGTGTATCCGTCGATGGTGATGCATGGGGGAGTCCCCGTGCCTTGAGCCATAACATTCGTCTTCGTCAGGCTGATGGCTAGTCCGAACTCCTTGCATGCGTGGGAAAGGCAAGTGACTAGCTGCTGGAGTCCCTCTTCGGAGTGTGATGTCAAAGCTGCGTCGTCGGCGAAGAGCATCTCACGGATGAGCACCTCTTTGACTTTGGTCTTGGCTCGTAGACGGGCCAGGTTGTAGAGCTTGCCATCGGATCTGGTGTGAATGAAGACACCCTCGCTGCAGTCCTTAAAGGCGTATTGGAGGAGCATGGAGAAGAAGATTCCGAACAGCGTAGGCGCGAGGACGCAGCCCTGCTTTACTCCGCTGCTGACTGGGAAGGCCTCAGAGGTTGCGCCGTTGTAGGACACCGTGCTGTGCATGTTGTCGTGAAAGGACATGACCACAGCAAGCAGATGTGGTGGACAGCCAATCTTCCGTAGCAAGCTGAAGAGTCCGCTTTGACTGACCAGATCAAACGCCTTCGTGAGGTCAATAAAGGCGAGGTAGAGTGGTTTATGCTGCTCGTGACACTTCTCCTGCAGCTGGCGTAGGGAGAAGATCATGTCCACTGTTGAACGGCCAGCTCTGAAGCCACACTGGGACTCTGGGTAGACGCGGGAAGCAAGGGTCTGCAGGCGGGCAAGAGCGACCCGGGCGAATACTTTGCCGACGACGCTGAGGAGAGAGATGCCCCGGTAGTTGTTGCAGTCGCTGCGGTCTCCTTTGTTCTTGTACATGGTGATAATGTCGGCGTCTCTCATATCCTGGGGGATGTAACCCTCCTTCCAGCAGAGACAGAGTAGATGGTGGAGCGGCTGTAGCAGGACTGGTTTCCCGCTCTTTAGGATTTCTGGAGGGATTCCGTCGCTTCCTGGTGCTTTCCCGCAAGCGAGGCGGTCGATGGCTTTGCCGAGCTCTGCCGCAGTAGGTGGGGTGTCTAGCTCCTCCATGACTGGTAGGTCTGGGATGGCGTTAAGAGCAGTGTCTGTTACGGTGTTCTTCGTTGCGTACAGCTCGAGGTAGTGCTCGGTCCACCGCCGCATTTGCTGTTCCTGGTCAGTGATGACCTCACCTGTCTTGGACTTAAGGGGGGCGATCTTGGAGGGGATTGGGCCTGTTGCCTTCTTGATACCCTCATACATTCCTCGTGCGTTGCCTATATCGGCGGCTTCCTGAATGCTTCTGCACAGGTTTAGCCAATAGGTGTTGGCACAGTGGCGGGCGGTCTTCTGGACTTTGTTCCTGGCAGCCCGTAGAGCTTGAAGTGTACTGGGAGTGGGCGTGACCTTGTAAGCCAGTAGGGCCTTCCTCTTAGCCTCGATCACGGGTTCCATTTCTTCCCAGTGAGCCTCGTACCAGTCAGCGTTCTTCCGCTCTTTCTTCCCGTAAGCAATAATGGCGGAGTTGTATATGGCGTCGCGGAGACGTGGCCAATTGGATTCGATAATGTCATCTGCCGCCACTCCCTCGCCGAGTGCATCTTCCATCTTGTTGATGAATTGCTGGGTCTTAACTGGGTTGCTGGCACAACTGGTGTTGATGCGTGGGCGACCCTTCATCTTGGAGTGGTGCAACCTCTTCGGCATTATGCGCACCTTGCTTACCACGAGGGCATGGTCCGTGTCGCAGTCTGCACTGTGGTAGCTGCGGGTGAGGAGGGTGCTGCCAATATCCGTTCTTCTGGTAATGACGAGGTCAAGCTGGTGCCAATGACGGGAGCGGGGGTGCCTCCATGACACCTGGTGGATCTCTTTGCACTTGAAGAATGTGTTTGTCACGCACAGGCCGTGGTGACACAAAAGCTCAAGCAGTCGCTGACCATTCTCATTGATCTTTCCTCTCCCAAAGTTTCCGAGGCAGGTGGGCCAGGCCATGTGGTCAGCTCCTACTCTTGCGTTGAAGTCTCCAAGGAGATAGAGAGCGTTACTTCTGGGGATCTTGGATAACGCTTCGTCCAGTGCATGGTAGAACTGTTCTTTCTCTTCGGTGGTGGCGCAGAGGGTTGGGGCATACGCGCTAAGAATGCTGACTGGGCCGAAAGTTGTTGACAATCGGAGGGTAAGTAATCTCTCTGTGCCTCCTGTGGGTGGCTCTATGGAGTTAACAAGCGTGTTCTTCACAGTGAACCCAACTCCGTGCTGTCTTGGTTGGTCCGAAGACTTCCCTTGCCAGTAGAAGGTGTAGTTGGTTTCTCTGATAGTTCCGTTGTCGGCCAACCGGGTCTCCTGTAGAGCCGCAATGTCGATGTTTAGTCGTGCCAGTTCCCTATCGATGACAGCGGTTTTCCTGGCACCCTTGATCCACGGAAGGTCTGCAGTAAGTCCGGGGCACATGGTCCTGATGTTCCAGCTAGCGAGGCGAAGAGCCGGAGGCTTCTTTCTTGTTGTTTGCTTGGAATTAACTGGTGCGGGTGTTTTGTGGCCCACTTTTCGAGAGGCGCCTCTCTGATCCCCACGCACCCAGTGGGGCAGGCGAGCCATGGCGAGACGGTAGCTGTCCAGTGAGGTGCGATGACCTCTCCCACCGTCAGAGGAGACCCCTGGCGCTCGTTTCCTTCGCCAATCGGATGAGCTTATAACCGGTATCTGTCTCCTCCCGTGTTGAGTCGACATCTTGCGATGACGCTGGAGTGTCCTCTCAAGTGAAACTGAAGCTACAGAGCCTGGGCAGGGTGATATGGAGGGTCTGCTGTTGCCCATGCAGCAGACCCCCCCTCTCTTCGCAGCTGAAGGGTCCAAGGGAAAGACAAAGTCAATACAGCTTGGCTTCAGGTGCGCCGCAGGAGTTGCCGGTGTTGACTACAATGTCAAACCGCCTTAGGGACTCCGGCTCCGGATTTTCTGACCATATATGAGGAACCCAAAGCCACATACTCCATGGACAAAAACTGAAAGCATTCCCCCTGAGATCAGGAACAAGACAAGGATGTCCACTCTCTCCACTTCTATTCAACATAGTATTGGAAGTTCTAGCCACAGCAATTAGACAAGAAAAAAGAAAAAAAGTCATCCAAATTGGAAAAGAAGTAAAACTGTCATTATTTGCAGATGACATGATAGTGTACGCAGAAAACCCTATAGACTCCACTAAAAAACTACTCGACATAATAAGTGAATTTGGCAAAATAGCAGGGTAAAAAGTCAATATTCAGAAATTGAAGGCATTTCTGTACACCAACAATAAAATGCCATAGATTGAAACTAGAAAAAAAAATTCCATTTACTACAGCAACAAGAAAAATAAAGTACCTAGGAATAAATTTAACCAAAGAGATAAAAGACCTGTTCTCAGAAAACTACATAACACTGAAAAAAAAAAAAAAAAGTGCTGTATTAATAGAATATCAATGTGAAAAACCTACCTCACATCATACCAAAAAAATAAATTCCAGATGGATGAATGAAATGGACATATTTCTAGAAGACACAAACTACCCAGACTGCTCCTAGAAGCAGACATGGCCAGGTAAGAGGCTACTGCAGTAATCCAGGTGGGGGTGCTGATGGCAGCTTGAACCAGGGTGGGAGGACTGGAAAAGGAGAGACATGGGACCCATGGGATGTATTCCAGAGGTAGGAGCGATGGAGTTTACTGATGAACTGGGTATGAGGTGAGTGAGGGAAAGAGGAACCAAGAACAAGACTTAGGTGTGAGCCTTGCCCAACAAGTGGATAGGATGCCAGTGTTCTCTTTAAGAATCTCAGTACTCAGCATAGGACAGAGGTTGTTATGGAGATGTGGAGACAAGATTCCAGGGAGTGGGAACATAACTGGGTGCTTCAGAGAGGAAACGTCTGAAACACCTCTCCCTTTTCGGCTCCCCATTTTGGAAATCAGAACTTCTCATAGTAAAGCCTTACTCATCTGGGAGCTGATAACGCGGTCCAGGGCTGCTTGCTTTGCTGCGTTTGTTTGTTATCTTTGTTTTGACAGTCTTTCTTTTTCTGGCATGTGGTAGGTGTCAGCATAATTAGGTTTGCAGAAATAACACTCTTAGTCTACTCACCGAGTGGGATTGATTTGAATGTCATTTGCATATGTTAAATGCCTCGGTGAAATTACTTCCTGTCCACCCTGGAGTCTGAAGAACTGGACTTGAAGGCTTAAAGGAAGAAGTAATTTAACTAATCCCTTAAGCAGCTGCTTTAGGTTGGGATTCTCTAGGAGTAGACCCAGAGAAGAAGTTTATCTGGAAGTGAGTCAGCACAAACCTGCAATGCTGTGCAGAGGTGAGACAGAGAAGTGTATATTAATGACCAGGTTGCTTCTGGGGGTCACTTGGGCTTTATCCCCCTGCAGAAACTCAGGAGACTATGAAGAGCTCATTCCTCAGAGTTGTCCTCACCCAGATGTGACAAAGTTCCTCCAACCTGCTTTGACACTGGTTGAGGAGAGCTTCTGGGGGCATCAAAGACTCCAGCACACCCTACGCACTGCACCAGGGGGCTGAGAACGTTTCTGCAGCTGGAGGCAGCTCTCAAGCAACAAGTCACAGGCTATAGGAGGACAATTCATGCCGGGAATGGTGAGGGCCAAAGGGCTATGGGCGTGGGGCACTGACATCATCTGCTGCAACTGCTCTTAGGGAAGACAGGGGCTGCTGGACCTGAGGCAGTGACTGGGAAGGCATGCAGATGTTTTTTCCAAGCATGACGTAAAGGATGCCATTGTCGCCTGTGGCAGTTTCGTGGTTTCAGTCTCACATCTTCCAAATAACAGCCAAAGAATTTTCATGATAGTCCCATCTCCAAAATATTTTACTAATGCCCGAAATTCCATTCAAGTATTCTGTTCTTTTAAAATATTTTATTTTATTTTATATATTTTTAAAATATTATTATATTTTATTTTATTTATTTATTTATTTATTTTAGAGAGAGAGACATTGACATGAGAGACAAACATCAATCGATTACCTCTTTCATATGCGCCTGGGCTGGGGACCGAATCGCAACCCAGACCTATGCCCTGACCAGGAATCAAACTGGCGATCTTTTGGTTTGCAGAAGGGCACCCAACCAACTAAGCCACACCAGTCGGGGTGTATTATGTTCTTTTTAATGGCCAGCTTGTACTAGCCCATGCAGCTCCCACAGAAAATATGTGCTGGGGGTGGCAGATCTTTTCCAGGATTTTATGACTACGGCATGGAGATAATTGGCTGGTTTTTATTTATTGATACCTGGCCACATGGCTCAACCTGCTGGATACTATGGCATAGACTGCATGTTACAGAAGGATACTGTGTGATGGGGGCCAATATGCAAAACAGCTCCACTCTCCATTCAGACACGAAGGGTCTACATCAGTCTAGAGGAGGCATCTTTTCCTAATTCGCACAAAGTTGCCATATGAGTTAATGGAAGCACTAAGTAGGAAAAGTGAGTTGAGAAAGAAATGATTTACATCTGCTGTGTACTGATATGACCCCTTCCTTCCCCCACATTGCTAGGACCCCTCTTGTCTCTCTTCCTCTTCCACAATCTCCACTGTTTTTTTTCCAGGCTCCAGCAGGCAACTTTCAAATTATTATGCAGAGTAATTTAATTAGTCTTTGTCCTCACCACTATCACCTAAGCTATGCCCACTGTAATCTTTATCTTCTTTACCAACCCCACCTATCAAGAAGCTTGGCTACACAAAACAATAGGTCTCACCCCGCACCTTGTGCTTACTTCTCTGAGTTTGAGCCATTGCTCAAAGTCCAAGCAGTTAAAAAATGTGTTTTCCTCTTTAAATCTGATACTATGAGATAAAGTGAATTCAAGGTATATGAAGAAGGCTCAAAGCCACAGCTGAAAGTGATGTTTATTCAGAGGTTCGGGGTAAGATAGACTCTCTGTGGGCCACATGAATAATGACAAGCAGAGATACAGACAAATTATATAAGAAAATAATGTTTCTTCTTCCTGGAATTTCTCTAAAAGAGAAAGGATGAGGACTCTAGATCTTATTATTTAAGAAATTAGCATATAGATGCAAATTGCCAATCAGCCTCAAGCATACACTTGAAGTTATAATTTTTCTTGACTAGCATACAAATGTGAGTCTCCATGTCCCTAACTAGATGAGTAGCATGGACAGACTGTGGAAACGCTGCATCGCCTGCCAAAGGCAAGGTAGATTTGAAAATAAATAATGCATTCCACGATCCCACACGCATCATGCTCCAGGGCTCCTTGAGAGATGTAATGTGTGGCCATTCCTCTGTGCCCCCCTCAGGCATTTCTAATTAACTCAAGGACTGTGGGACCCTGCGGCAGGTGAGGGAGAAGAAGGTGTAGGGAGGAGGCAGAAACCTGAGGTTTTGCCTTCCTTCTCAATCCTCATCTCCATTTGGCCACTCCAGACTGACTTTTTGCCTCAAAGATAAGGGGACCCCCTCTCCTCTGTGAAAAGATTCTCAATTCAAGTCTGTCCACCTAAACATCCAACTAACCCTGAGATCCGGGCAGATGATCAAGGTGTGACAATATGATGGATTATATCACAGCCCTTACAGTCTCATTCTAGAATATTGATGTACAGGGAGGAGTAAATGCTGACAAACATCGCAGACTGCAAAGCAGAAAGGAAGTCCTCATTTTGATAAATTACAAAGGCAGATATAAGTTCATTTGTAAATTACTCCCATACACATGGCAAATGCTTTTATTATACATACACAAATTACACACATAAATCACATGTACAAAGACACGGGGTAGACATGACCATGTTCATAATGGGGACATTGGAAGTAGGGGTGATTTGGACTTTTTGGAAAGATACTATTGCTGTGTTTTCACAGTGTTTTACACTGATCATATTCTTTTTATAAATAGAAAACTGCATTAAGAAGAAATATTCTCTTTTCTCCTGTTTCTATGAGTATTGACATGGATATTTTGAGCAAAACAACTCCTTCTCCCAGTTGCTTCTTTAAAAATTTGTTTTTGTTTTTTAAAAAAGATTTTATTTATTTTTTAGAGAGTGGGGAAGGGAGGGAGAAAGAGAAGGAGAGAAGCATCGATCTGGGGACCTGGTCTGCAACCTAAGCATGTGCCCTGACCTGGAATTGAACTGGCAACCTTTTGGTTCACAGGTGGTGTTCAGTCCACTGAACCACACCATCCACGGCCCAGCTTCTTCTCCTTCAACCTCAGGCATGGCTCAATCATTTATACTAACACACTTTACCTAAGCTCGGGTACTGGTCAAAGGCTGGGTTGGTGTTAAAAGGTCAGCAGACCTAGGCTCCTCACCCTGAGCCTCCATCCCCATGAAGAAATAGCAGTGGGCCCTGTGAGTCCTGTCAGACCACATCACTAGCCGTGGTTGTAATGGATGTTACTTCCCATTGTCCTGTGTATCAGCTTAGATGGTGAGGAAAGTCGCTTTCAGTTCAGAGATGGCCTCAGCTAAGTGCAGTATTCCCTCACTTACCACGGGTATTATGTTCTAGACCACGCCCCCCCCCCATAGGTGAAAATCTGCGAAGTAGGAACCTTACATTTATTTTAGTATTTATATATATTTTAAGGCTTTATAAACCCTTCCCACACACTTATAAACCATTCCCAGTCCCTTATTAACCTTTCCCACTCCCTTATTAACCTTTTCCACACTTTTATAAATACTACTTATGTTCTTAAACATATTCTACACTCCTAAACCTACACAACTTTAACAACATACATATACAGTACCACATAATCCTGTGATATAGTGAAAAATCCGTGATAAATATAATATTTTAAAAGATCCCGCGATACAGTGAGGCCGCGATAAGTGAACGTGATATAGAGAGGGACTACTGTACAGCATTGTCCTGCTGTATCACAAAGATGGGGCCACCTCATGCTCCAAGGAGAGCTCAGCCAGATTTCACAACAATCCTGTCACACTGAGAAATCGAGAAAAATTTGGATTTAAGTCCTAGGTCATGCTCAGCCCTATGTGCTGTGTAACTTTGAGCAAGTTACTTAACCCCTCTGAGCTTTATTTTACCTATTTGTAAAATAGTATTCATGAGAGGTTTGTTTTGAGAATTAAGAAAGTCCATAACCCAGTACCTGACATCTAGTTGTCACACAACAAATGATGATCATTATTAAGGACTACTGTCACTTACTAGCATTTGACCTTGAGCTAGAACTCTGTCTTGCTGAGCCTCAAGTTTTACATTTTTAAAGTAAAGCAACAACAAAATACCAAACTTGCCTGGTTGACCCACATGGGACTGGGGTGAGGTTTAAGTAAGGTGAAAGTGAGAAATGGTTTTTAACCAAACCAATGGAAGAACCCAGTATTTGCCCTTGGAGAGGAGCCAGAAAGAAGATCAGTGAGTCACTCTCAGCGGACTGGTTGCAAAAATAGCTCCTTGTATCCTCTTGCCTTGGCAATGGGACTCTGTACCTCTTTGCATCAAGAGGTGGAGTTTATTTCTCACTTCTTGTTTTAAAATGAACTTTTTAAATTTTTATTTTCTCTTTGGTTTTCTTTTGATTTAATATTTTTAAAAAAGACATTATTTATTTATAGAGAGAGGGGAAAGGTGGGAGAAAGAGGGAGAGAAACATCGATGTGTGAGAGATACATTGATTGGTTGCCTCTTGCATGCCTCGAACTGGGGACCTGGCCTGAAACCCAGGCATATGCGCCCTGACTGGGAATTGAACTGGTGACCTTTTGGTTCACAGGCCGGCACTCAATCCATGGAGCCACTTCAGTCAGGGCTGATTTAATCTTTACTGTATTGTTTTCCCATTACCATTTAGTCCCCTTATACCCCACTCCTCTCTATTTCTCACCTCTTGAAACTGGGTTTGGCCATGTGACTTGCCTTGCATTGCAAACTGAACCTTGAAAAGTGCTTGCACAATGAAGCTTTCCCTTTCATGGTGCTCCTGGGAACCCTACAACCACCACTATATGAATGAGCTTACTGAAGGGTGAGCAACACATGCTCTGAAAACAGGACCTTTATTGTCCCAGGCAAGAGCCAGTTATCTGGCAGACATGCGAGTGAGGTTGTGGGTCAGGAACTGACTGCAGTACACGGGGGAGCCCAGCCAGCATCATGCTGAGCAGCATCCCACTAGCACACAACATGCTATCTACATGTAGAATCTACTCTCTGAATTAGTGCTTTTACTAGTTACCAATCTGCAGTTTGAAACTTTGATCTTATTCCATGTGTGTCTGAAAGCAAATGGAACAGTTTCAAGCCCAGATAAAGTACTTGGTGGGTATTTATAGACTGGATGGGTAGAGGCATAAATGGATATTGTAGGTCAAGGCAGGATGAAATGTGGAGCAGGGGTTTCTCATGAAAAATAGTTGGAACAGGCTTCTCAACCTCAGCTTTATCGACATGTTGGTTCACATAATTCTGTTTTGTGCATGGAAGGATATTTAGCAGCACCCCTGTCCTCTGTACACTGGACACTAGTAGGGAGGGAACACAGTACACCACAGTAGTGACAACCAATAATGTCTCCATACACTATCACATGTCATCTGGGGAGCAAATGGTCCCCCAAATCCCTGCTGAGTTAAGGGAGAAGGTTCTGAGCAGTTGCAGGGGTTACATCTGGATAACGGTGAACAGAGCCTCAGAGAGCTTCTTATAAAAACCCATGAACAGGATGGAATGATCAGAAAAACTCCTTTTGATGATGCTTCTGAGGGCTGAATACCTGTCATTGGGTCACTGGTCCTAATCAAGCTGTGAAGCTCAGACTTAGGGTGAGATGAGAATGGGAGGATCTAGTCTGTGATACGCAGCTTCCTTGTCCACTGTGGAGCCTCCCACCTCACCTCTTCATCAATATTTCCACCAGTCAACAAACAGAGGATATAAAAACTGAAGAAACTCTGGGGAGGTAACATTGCTATTTGATTTAAGGGTCTGGGGAAGGGAGAGGAAAAAATTGAAGTGATACTTGTGGAAACTCCAGTCTTCTCAGTCCTTTGTTCCCATTATGGAAACGGTAATTAACAATTAGCTTTATTTCCATGAACAATAACATGTTCCCAAACTTATAGCAGTTCCTTACCGAACAGCAACTCATTGCCAATTGTTTGGAAGATGGTAAAATCAGACTGATGTATGTTTTTCCTCACACAACATACTAGAAATCAATAGCTATTTGAGTACTTCTTCATCATAATCCAACCACCAATCAATCTCTGAGTTGTTATATAGTCTTTCTTTATCAATGACATTTTAATGTTCCTCAACACCATTACAGAGTGAAGATGTTCTATAAACAAATGATAATAAGCACGCCTCTTCTAATAGCTTTTCTCTCCAGACACTGTTATTCTGACCACCTTAATGCAGGAGCTTTCACATTTGTAATTCTTAGCAAACAAAGTCCACTTCCTGATTGTATTAACCACCCTCATATGGTATGTGAAATACTCTCATGAGATGCCTGGATGTAAGCATGTGTCCATAGATGTAGAGCATTACTTGAATTTGTTTTTATTGGTGGCCGCTGGACACTCGGGATAATGAAATACCAAAGTCAAGGTTTTCTAGCAGGATTGGAAGATGTGATTTTCAGGCTAACCAAACATCCTGGCCTTTGGAGAGCTAATGAATACAGGTGGTTGTGTTAGTTTGCCACAAGAAAGTACGACAGGCTGGGTGGTTGAAACAACAGAATTTTATTTTCTCACCGTTCTGGAGGTGAGAAGTCCAAGATCAAAGTGTCAGCAGCGTTGGTTTATTTTGAAGCCTCTCTTGGCTTGTAGGTCACCATCTTCTCTCTGTGCTTCACATGGCCTTCCCTCTGTATGGCTGGATCCTAATCTTCTCTTTTAAGGGTACCATTTGCATTGGATTAAACCCCAACCAAAGTCCTCATTTAACCTTAATTACTTCTTTAAAGTCTCTGTGCCAAATCTGGTCACATTCTGAGGTACTTGGGTTTAAGACTTCAGCACAGGAATTTGGTGATGGTGGGGGAGACACAATTCAGCCCATAACAGTGCCTAGAGCCAGGCACACATCCTATCTCTTCTACATGTTTCACCAGCTGGGCAGAAGGCCAGGTCCCCTCCATCAGCCTGTGTACGCGTCTCTAAACTTCTGTGAGTATTGGTGGCTAATGGCTCTCAGTTGCCCCCTCCTGTGCAGAATTTTCCTTGTCCAGGAGTTTTTTACTAGAGAAGTTACGTTCCCTTTCCTCTGGCAATCCCCAGCTAGTGATTGTCTGATACGGGGGTACAAAGGGCCAGCCCTTTGCGTTAAGGTAGGACCAACTCTGTGGTGCAGTTCATGCTTCAGAGCTCCCTGCTAACCAGGCTGAGGCTCTGCGCCTCTTGCTTCTCTCACTCCCCTTCACCTGACAGTCACCCACAAAACACTGTGTGTACTCAAACCCTGTTTCAGCCTCTGCTTTTAAGGGGCTTACCCTGAGATTGTGAATTTCAAAGAAATCATTCAAATGCATTTAATAGGAATACTTTTCAGAAGGTAATCTAGTTCTTCGATGATTCAGAAGATACCCCCTGACTTCTCAGCATCACTGGGTTCTTATTATAAACACCAATTATTTCTACAGGTGGGAATAAATACCTTCAAACAGAGCACTCCTATGAATAGAGGATGCAATTACACATTTTGATTTTTTAAATTTGTTTAAATTTATTTACTATTTAGAGAGAAAGGAAGGAGAAAGAGAGCAAGAGAAACATGAATGTGTGAGTTACATGGAGAGATACATGGATCTGTTGCCTCTCGCACAGCTCCAACTGGGGACCTGGCCCAAAACCCAGGCATGTGCCCTGATTGGGAATTGAACTGGCAACCTTTCAGTTTGCAGGCTGGTGCTTAATCCACTGAGCTACACCAGCCAAGGCTACACATTTTGATTCAACAGTAGCCAGAACCCAGTCTCTTTGGGTTCAAATGAAGGCAAATCTGAAGGCAGAGCCAGGGATCAGAACGATATCTCCAGTCAACATTGTCCACACTGACGGTCACAGGGGTTAATCACTGTGCTCTTATGTGTGTAGCTTCTTGCTTTGATAGCATTTCACACTGTTCATGTCATGTATAGACACATAGGATGTTGGTGCTGCGTCTGTAGTCACTCCTCCAGCAAATATTTAGAGCTCTGTGATAGGTTGAACTATGTGCCCCAAAAGATATGTTGAAGTTCTAACCCCTGGGACCTAGGAGATGACATTACTTAAAAATAGGGCTGTTGTAGATGTAATCATGATGAAGTCATACTGAAGTAGGTGGGCCCTAATCCAAAATTCTGTACTTTTCATTGTTTTGTTTTTGAAGTCATGGGAAACCTGATCTAATACTTGACAAAAATTCATTAAATTTAATGACAAGTACTTAGAAAGTCTCTTTTTGTATTTCTTATTTAAAGGTAAAAGATAAAACATTACATGCCATTGTGTAAAACATTGTCTCATCTGCGCTGGCTGGGTGGCTCAGTTGGTTGGAGTGTTATTCTGTGCACCAAAAAGCTGCAGGTTTGATCCCCAGTCATGGCGCCTATGGGAGCAAGGCAACTTATTGATGCTTCTTTCTCACATTGATGTTTCTGTCTCTCTCACTACCTCTCTCTCTAAAGTCAATAAACATATCCTTGGATGAGAATTTTTTTAAATTGTATTATCCTATTGGAATAAGTTTGATTGAAACAATATATGGAAAAATGTGGTAGAAAAATTAAAATGTGGTCCTTGGTCAGCAAATATGTGGGATATACTTAGAAAATATTTCTAAAGATTTGGAAAATACTAAAGCACATTAAACATGTGGGAAATTTGCAGCAGTTTGATAAAAGTACAGACAGATGTTCCTGATGTATTCTGGCTTACAGTGCTTGTTAGACTCTGTCAGATATAAAATCCAAGAGCTATTTAAAATGAGCTATGAAAGGAAAGATGAACTTCATAAGATAATAATTTCAATATTAATGACTTTTTGAATAAAACCAGCGTTTGATGAAAAGCAAAAATTAAAAACCCTGTAGCCTCCAAGAGTGATCACTTTGATTTGAGAGGAGGACAGAGAGGATTCTGGGGGGAGGATACTGAGCATCCCATGAAAGAATGTGTCCACCATTGTTTCAGAGGCGTGGTGTGCAGCAGAGAGGTGAAAGCCAGAAACGCTTCACTCATGTGGCTCACTGTATAAGAACATTTTAAAAAGGATGAGCATGAAAATTATTTGACTGCACAAGAGTTCACTGGTTGTCTGGTGGCAACGTTTGTAAAAGAGCTTCTAACTTAAAGATAAATTACAGTTTTTTTTTGTTTTTTTTTTTAAAGCAAGACAAATGTTTCAAATTTGGGAGCTTCTTCTCGAAAGACAAGTGATAATCAATAGAATTGACAAATGACATTAGCAGACTCAGACTGGCAGAAAGCCAAGAAGCAAACACAGATGGGTAAATCAACAAGGTTCACTTGTCTCATGGATGGGGAGGGCAGTTGGCATGGTCAGAATTCACTGCAAAGAGATTCTGAGCCACAAAGAGGTATAAACTTGTACATTAAATCTTCTCCCAGAGCTACACAGTGTCTGATGACAACATCTGATTGAGTGAAGATTCCCAGACCTTCCGGAAGCCTGTCTTTCTGGCTCCAGACATATAGACATAGTTCTGCACTAGAGCCAGGAACACATCAGTCTCAGAGTTTATGACATGCAGTATCGTTATAGGTCCCTGTCCTCTCAGACATGAACACAGCTTTCTGTGTCCCTCCACTCTGCCTCCCCAGACTAACACAGGCTTGTCCATATACATTCCTGACCTTAGAGTTGCCCAGCTGCCTTTGGATTAAGATGGAGTTGAGAGTCCTAATAACCAAATGCAACCAATGTGTGGTCCTTGTATAGATCTTGGCTCAGATGGACTAACTGCAAAAGACATTTCGGTGACAGTTGGGGAAATCTGGATATGAATTGGATATTAGGTGATATAAAGAAATTTTGTTAATTTTGTTAGGTATAATCATTGTATAATCATTGTATAATGGTAACAGAGGAAAAGTTCTTATTCTTAAAGATGCATATGAAAGTATATGAGGTAAAATGTCATTTTCTGCAATGTATTATAAATACTTTGGCAAGAAGTTACATGAAACAAGTCTGGCAAAATGTTAAGAATGATTAAGTCTAGATAATGAGTAGATGACAGATCACTGCACCCTCCTCCCCAATTTTCTGTATGTTTTAAAATATTCATAATAGAAATTTTTATACTAAATAAAAAATTAATAAACATACACAATCTATACTATCAAAGTGAAAATGATGTTTCAGCATTGAAAAAAAGGCAAAAAGTTTTGGAATAAAATAAACAAAACATTTTGAAAGTTTTCATTGTTATATTATTTTATTGAAAAAAGAAATGTAATTGGATCATCTAACAACTTTCCTCTGCCTTACTTGAAATAAGAATTTGGGAAAACAGCTCTGGATTGAGCAGTGGTCAGCAGACAAAAAGGTCACTGATTAGGTTACTGGTCAGAACATATGCCTGGGTTGTGGGCCAGGTCCCCAGGTGGGTGTCTATGGGAAGCAATTGATTGATGTTTCTCTCCCTCTTTCCCTCCTCTCTCTAAAAATAAATTTAAAAAATCTTTTTAAAAATTGGGAAAACAACATACCATAAAAATACTATAGGACTTCCGACCAAGATGGAGGCCTAGACAGACACACTGCATCTCTCTACACAACTAAGAAAGAATACAACTACCTCAAAACTAGAGACAGCCAGAATTTCCAGAAAATTGAGTTGCATGGAAAACCAACAAAGATATAAAGAAGAAATACTCAACCAGACAGGTAGGAGGGGCGGAGCCAGGGCCTAGAGGACACAGAGTGGTGGTGGCAGCAGTGGCAGGCTGGTGGAAAGCACAGTCACATGTTTTAAAAAGTAGGGATGAATGCCTGGGGAGCGGTCCCAGCACCAGACCAGACCACCCAGCTCATGGTTCCAGCACGGAGGAAAATAAAGCCTCATTGCTTTTGACTGTGCAAACCAGTGGGGGTTGGGACAGAGGAAGAAATTGCTGGTCTCTCAGCAGAGACCCCTTGCTTAAAGTGTCCCACAGTCCTAGAACATCAGCAGACCCACCCACTCTGGGGATGACAGCCAGGGAAACCACTAGAGAGGCATCAGTCCCGTACAGAAGTGGGATAAGTGCCTGGAAAAGGGGCTAGTGCTGAGCAAGCAGCATTGTTCCCTCTCAGATCCCTCCCCCACATACAGCACCACAACATGGTGAAATGGGTCACTCGTACTGATGAATACCTAAGGCCCCACCCCTTATAACATAACAGGAGCAACAGCTCTACATAAGACACAGAGGCAAACAAACACAGGAGCCTGTCAAGATGAGGAGACAGAGAAGTATGCCCCAAAAGACAGAATGGATTAAGGTTCCAGGGGGATAACTAAGCAATGAGGAGATAGCCAATCTAACAGATGTAGAGTTTAAAACGCTGGTGATAAAGATGCTCACAGGCTTTACAGATATGCTTAAATACAGGAAACCCATAAGGGAAGAGTGAAGGCTATGCTAAATGAAATGAAGGAAAATCCACACAAAACCAATGGTGAAGAGAATAAAATTGGGGTTCAAATCAATGATTTGGAAAGTAAGAAAGAAAAAAACAGTCAAGCAGTACAGAATGAGGGAACAAGAACTGAAAAAATGAGGAGAGGCTTAGGAACCTCTGGGACAAGTTTAAAGATGCCAACATCTGAATCATAGGAGTGCCAGAAGGAGAAGAGGAAGAGCAAGAAACTGAAAGCTTATGTGAAAAAAATAATGAAGGAAAACTTCCCTAATTTGGCAAAGGATATAGACATACAAGTCCAAGAAACACAGAGAGTCCCAATCAAGCTAGACCCAAAGAGCACCACACCAAGACACATCATAATTAAAACGTCAAAGGTTCAAGATAAAGAGAGAATCTTAAAAGCAGCAAGAGAAAAGCAGGGACTTATGTAAGGGGTGCCTATAAGATTATCAGCTGATATCTCAAAATAAACTTTGCAGGCAAGAAGGGACTGGCAAGAAGGATTAGAAGTGATGAAAAGCAAGGTTACTCTCTCCAGCAAAGCTATCATTTGGAATGGAAGGGCAGCTCGAGTGCTTCCCAGACAAGGTAAAACTAAAGGACTTCATCATCACTGAGTCATTATTATACAAAATGTTAAAGGGACTTAGTTAAGAAAAAGAAGTTCAAAACTATGAACATTAAAATGACAACAAATTCGACTTCCGGCCAAGATGGAGGCTTAGACGGACGCGCTAGGTCTCCCTCTACAACTAGAGAGGAATACAACTACTTCAAAACAAAGGATAACTGGAAATTCCAGAAAATAAAACTACACGGAAGCCCAACATATGAAGTTATAAACCAGCGGCGTCCTTTGGGCAGGTAGGATGAGAGAAAGGGGGCGGAGCTGTTTGCGGTCGCACCTGGGACAGCGGCGGGGAGAACAACTCCGGCTGCAGTCGAACCCCCGGCAGCTCGCGACCCCAACGCTGGGGAAAGCAGCCACCACATCGCCTTGAACAGTGAGGCCCAGGGGGGCGGGAAGACGGATCCTGGTCTCCTAGCGGAATAACTGTGTGAATCCATCTTGGACCCCCGCCCCCAAAGAAAGCACCACAGGGCTGCGAAATAGGTCGCGGACAGGCGCCGGTCGCTGGCTTGTGACGCGTACACAGGCACTGCCCCCTACAGCCAGCCCAAGAAAACAAAACGCATCTGTCAAAATGTGGCAGACAACTATAGAAATCCCGGTGGCACAGCTCACCAGGCAACAGATGGAGAACCTGACAGATGAACAGATAAGAAACCTGTCAGATGATCAGTTCTGGGCCATTGTTATCAGGTGACTTACAGAATTCACAAAAGATTTGGAAAAAGATGAGAAAGAAGCGAAAAACACTCATAACGAAAGGAACAAAACCACATACGAGACAGATGGTGAGGAAATAAAATCCAGAGTTCATTTCAACAAACCGGAATATGGAGAAGGAACAAGCAGTCAAACAATGCAGCGAGAGGAAATGGGAAGCAACGATGAGAGGATCAGAAACCTCTGGGACAGCTATAAAAGGCTCAACACAAGAATCATTGGTTTGCCAGAGAGCGAGGAAGATGAACTAGAACTTGAAAAATTGAGTGAAAATATAATAAAGGAGAACTTCCCAGACTTGGGGAAGGAAGTGGACTTACAGGTCCAGGAAGCACAGAGAGTTCCAAAAAAACTGGATCCAGGGAGAACCACTCCAAGACACATTATAATCAAAATGTCAAAAATTAAAGATAAAGAGAGAATCTTAAAAGCAGCAAGAGAGAAGAAAAGAATTATGTACAAAGGGGTCCCAATTAGACTATCAGCTGACTTCTCAAGGGAGACCCTGCAGGCAAGAAGGGACTGGCAAGAAATATTCAAAGTAATGAAAATCCAAAACGTACAACCATGAATACTCTATCCAGCGAAATTGTCATTCAGAATAGAAGGACAGAGAAAGTGTTTCCAGGACAAAATAAAACTGAAAGAGTTCATTAGATCCAAACCACTGTTATATGAGATGTTAAAGGGACTGGTTTAGAAAAAGGAGGATCAAGACAATGAAATCTAAAATGAAAACTGCATCACAAGAAACAACAGAAGCTAGGGAATTGAAACAAAGGCAAACTAAACAGGCAACGAGACTGGAAAAAGAACTATAGATACGGGGAACATATTGGGGGGAGGTCAACAGGGAGGGGGAATGGGGAGAGGGAGGGAGATGATATAGGCATTAAGGATCATGGTAGGAGGGAATGGAATAGACAGAGAGAGGTTGAGAAGAACTGTATGCACAACTAATGGACATGATCTAAAAGGGGGGGACAACTGGAGGGAGGGGGGCCACCGGGTGGAGGGGAGCAGAGGGAAGGGAAATTGGCACAAATGTAATATTATAATCAATAAAACACATTAAAAAAATGACAACAAATTCACAACTATCAACAACTGAATCTAAAAAATAAAAACAAAATCCAACTAAGCAAACCAAAATAAGAACAAAATAATAGGTATGGGGATTATTTGGCGGGGTATTAGCTGGGAGTGGGAAGGGGGAGAAACGAGGAAATGGTGCAGAAATTAAGAAGCATAATTGGTTGGTACAAAATAGACAGGGGTAAGTTAAGAATAATATAGGAAAGGTTGAAGCCAAAGAACTTATATGCATGACCCATGGACATGAACTAAGGGGGATGGGATTTCTGGAGGGAAGGGGTTGCTGGGAAGAGGGGAACAAAGGGAAAAAAATTGGAACTACTGTAACAACATAATCAATAAAATACTCTTAAAAAAAGAAAGAAAGAAAGATTTACTATTTAGCTCTGAAAAATAAATACTATAAAATTTGGAAAAAACAATGAACAATTCAAAAAGAAAATAAATAAAACAATTCCATTTATGACAGCATTAAAAACAATAAACTACTTAGGCATGAATCTAACCAAGGAGTAAAATACTTCTATGCTGAAAACTGCAAAACGTAATTGAAAGATGTTAAAGAAGAAGAAATAAATGGAAAGAGATTTCTTGTGTTCATGGATTGCAAAACTAAATATTGCTAAGATGTCAATAGTATCCAAAGCAATCCCTATAAAAATTGCAATGGTATTTTTCGTAGCAATAAAAAAAATTTATCCTAATTGGTATAGACTCTCGAGGGACCTGAGTAGTCAAAACAATTTTTAAAGAGAACAAAGTTGGAGTACTAACACTTCTTGATTTCAAAATATTACAAAGTTCCAGTAATCAAAACAGTGTGCTCTCTGGCATAAAGACAGATAGACAATGGAATAAAGTAGAGTGCCTAGAAATAAACCCTTCTGTGTATGGTCAAGTGATGTTTGGCAAGGATGTCAAGTCCACTCAATGGGGAGAGGGTAGTCTCCTCAACAAATGGTGTTGGGATAACTGGATATCCATATGCAAAAGGATAAAGTTGGATTCTTATCTTATACCAAAAAAAGTGAACTCAAAATTGATCAAAGATCTAAACTTAAGACCTTAAACTATGATATTTTTAGAAGAAATTATAAAGGAAAAGCTCATGTCATGGGACCTGGCAATGATTTTTTGGATATGACACCAAAAGCACAGACAGCAAAAGCAAAGATATGTGACTGAGACTACACCAAACTTAAAAATGTTTGTGCATCAAAGAACAATCAACAGAGTGAAAAGGCAATCTATGGAACAGGAGAAAATACCTGCAAATCCTATATTTATAATGGGTTTAATATCTGGAACACGCAAAGAGCTCTTATACCTCAATAACAAAATTTCAAGTAACTTAATTAAAAATTGGGCAAAGGACTTGAGTGGATATTTCTCTGAAGATGATAAATGAGGTCTGTCCATAAAAAGTCCAGCCGCTGTTAATATAATGAGAATGGTTTGCATGACGTCGATGTAACCTGGCAGCCAGGGAGAGTGGACTGGAATGCACATGTATGAACACTGACCACTTCACTGTACTAGTCTGTGGGGGTGGTAGATGCCATTGAATGAGCATGTGTACTCTGTGGCCCTCGCACTTAAAACAACTGAAAGAGTAGAGCAATAAATCTGCATCAAATTTTGTGTTAAGCTTGAGCATTTCTCTGCGGAAAGTATCCAGATAGTTTAGAAGGCTGTAGCTATGGGCCACTGGTGATTGGCAGCTTCATCATGACAACATGCCTGCTCATGCATCACAGCTTGTGCAGAGGTTTTCTGCAAAACATCAAACCGCCCAGGTGACTCATCTCCTCTATATCCCAGATTTGGCACTCTGTGACTTCTGGCTTTTCCCCAAACTAGAATCACCTTTGAAAAGAAAGAGATTTCAGATTGTTGATGAGATTCAGGAAAATATAAAGGGGCAGCTGATGATGGTTGGGAGAACTGTGTGAGGTCCCAAAGTGCCTACTCTGAAGGGGACTGAGGTTCATTGTTCTATGTACAATATTTCTCGTATCTTGTATCTCTATTTTTCATACTACATGGCTGGATACCTTATGGACAGACCTTGGAGAAATGGCCAACAAGCATATTAAAAGATTCTTAATATCACAAATCATCAGAAAAATGTAAATCAAAACCATGAGTGTTGGTAAGGATGTGAAGAAATGAGAACCTTAGTGCATTGTTGGTGGGACTGCAAACAGGTGCAACTGATATGGACAACAATATGAAGGTAACTGAAAAAATTAAAAATATAACTATTATATGATCCAGCGATTCCACTTTTGAATATATATCCAAAAGAATTATAATAAACGTTCAAAGAGATATTTGCACACCCATGTCCACAGCAGCACTATTCACAATAGCTGAGACAGAAGCAACTCAAACATTCATCAACAGTTGAGTTGAATGGGTAAATAAACAGTGGTATACATGTACATACAATGGAATATTATTCAGCCTTAAAAAGGAAGGAAATCCTGTCACATGCCACAACATGGACAAAACTTGGGCATCTTATGCTAAATGAAATAAGCAAGTAACAAAAAACCAAATACTGTATGAGTCCACTTACATGAGGCAGCTAAAGTATAGTCATCCCTCTTTACCTTCAGGTTTCACATTCACAAATTCAATTGTGTTTTCGATCCGTGGTTGGGAATCTGTGAATGTGGAGCCCCAACTATATGCATTGTTTTATGCCATTTTATATAAGGTACTTAAGCATCTGCAGATTTTTGTATCTGTGGGGGTCCCAAAACTATTCCCCTATGGATATTGAGGGATGACTGTAGTCAAGTTCACAGAGACAGAAAGTAGAATGGTGGTTTAATGCTCATTTGCAAGTTGAAAAAGTACTGGAGATCTGTTTACAAAAAAGTGAATATACTTAACCCTACCAAATTGTACACTTAAAAATGGTTAAGATGTTGAATTTTATGTTGTACCATTTTTACCACAATAAAAAAATGGAAGAAAACAACCTTAGGAACAGAATTATTGAGCTGTTTAAAAACTTCCAGATAGATTAACAAGGACTTCCGACCAAGATGAAGGCTTAGACAGACATGCTGCATCTCCCTCCACAACTAAGAAGGAATACAAGTACGTACCACAAAACTAGAGACAACCAGAAGTTCCAGAAAATTGATCTGCATGGAAGTCCAACAAACAAAGATATAAAGAAGAAATACTCATCCAAACAGGTAGGAGGGGCGGAGCTGGGGCAGAGAAGACACAATGTGGCAGAAGTGTGACACAGCAGCAGCAGTGGCAGCAGCGGTGGGCTGGTGGAAAGTGCAGTCACACATTTTAAAGATTGTAGAGGGACACCTGGGGAGTGCTCCCAGCACCAGCTCAGGGTTCCAGCGTCAGGAAAAATGAAGCCTCATTGCTTTTGACTGTGCAAACCAGTGGGGGTTGGGGCAGAGGAAGAAACTGCCGGTCTCTCAGCAGAGTCAGCTTGTGTAAAGGGCCCCACGGTCATAGAAGGTCCGCAGACCCACCCACCCTGGGAACGATGGCGAGGGCAACAACTAAGGGGCACCAGTCCCATATGAAAGTGAGAGAAGTGCCTGGAAAAGGGGTGAGTGCTGAGCAAGCGGCATTGTTCCCTCTCAGACCCCTCCCACACCCTACAACGTGGTGAAACAGGTCGCCCTGTACTGATGAAAATCTAAGGCTTTGCCCCTTATAACATAACAGGCGTGAGAGCTCTACCTAAGACACAGAGGCAAACAAACACAGGAGCCTGTCAGAATGAGGAGAAAGAGAAGTGTGGCCCAAAAGAGGGAACGGATCAACGTTCCATTGGGAGAACTAAGCGATGAGGAGATAGCCAACCTAACAGACACAGAGTTCAAAACACTGGTGATAAAGATGCTCACAGGCTTGATAGATATGCTTGAGTATGGCAGACACATAAAGGAAGAAGTGAAGGCTATGCAAAATGAAGTGAAGGAAAATCCACACAAAACCAATGGTGAAGAGAATGAAACTGGGGTTCAAATCAATTATTTGGAAAGTAAGAAAGAAAAAAAACAGTCAAGCAGAACAGAATGAGGAAACAAGAATTGAAAAAAAATGAGAGGCTTAGGAACCTCTGGGATAACTTTAAACATACCAACATCCGGAACATAGGAGTGCCAGGAGGAGAAGAGAAAGAGCAAGAAATTGAAAGCTTAAGCAAAAAAATTATGAAGAAAAACTCCCTTAATTAGGCGAAGGAAATAGACATACAAGTCCAGGAAGCACAGAGAGTCCCAAACAAGCTAGACCCAAAGAGGACCACACCAAGACACATCATAATTAAAATGCCAAAGGGTAAAGATAAAGAGAGAATCTTAAAAGCAGCAAGAGAAAAGCAGAGAGCTACCTACAAAGCGGTGCCTATAAAACTGTCAGCTGATTTCTCAAAATAAACTTTGCAGGCAAGAGGGGACTGGCAAGAAGTATTCAGTATGATGAAAAGCAAGGGCCTACAGTCAAGATTACTCTATCCAGCAAAGTTACCATTTAGAATGGAAGGGCAGATAAAGTGCTTCCCAGACGAGGTAAAGCTAAAAGAGTTCATCATCACCAAGCCATTATTATATGAAGTGTTAAAGGGACTTATTTAAGAAAAAGAAGTTCAAAACTATGAACATTAAAATGACAACAAACTCACAACTATCAACAACTGAATCTAAAAAATAAAAACAAAATCCAACTAAATAAAACAGAATAAGAACAGAATGGGGATCATTTGGATGGTTATCAGCTGGGAGGGGGAAGGGGGGGAAATGGTGCAGGGATTAAGAAGCATAATTGGTTGATACAAAATAGACAGGGGGAAGTTAAGAATAATATAGGAAAGGTTGAAGCCAAAGAACTTATATGCATGACCCATAGACATGAACTAAGGGGGGTGGAATTGCTGGGCAGAGAGGAGCAAAGGGAAAAAAATTGGGACTACTGTAACAACAGAATCAATAAAATATACTACTTAAAAAAATCTTATAAATAAAGTGTTTCAGTAGGTTTTTTTTTTTAAAAGATTTTTAAAACTTATTCTAGAGAGACAGGAAGGGAGGGAGAAAGAGAAGGAGAGAAACATCTATGTGTGAGATACATCAATCAATCATCTCTCACATACCCCCACCTGGGGAAGGGGCCCACAACCCAGGCATGTGCCTTGACTAGGAATCAAACTGGTGACCCTTTGTTTTGCAGGCTGACACTCAGTCTACTGAGCCACACCAGCTAGGGCAAGTAGGTTTTGAATTGAAATACTTTGTTAAATATGTAAGAATGTTACAGAAACAGGGGAGTCCAAAAATCCCCGGAGTTTGTGGCTGGGGGATGGGGAGAAGGAAGCAGCTTTCAGAATGCCTCCACCCATCTGAGGCTGGTGGCTGGTGTCTTTCATTATGCAAAATTGCTTGGATGCTTCCAAGGCCTCAGGTGGGTGGGAGGAGTCTTGAACCAGGGGACGGTATGGAAAGCACAGAGAGCCTACCTGGGGTTCTGTGAATGGTCAGAACTGTTGGCAACACTCACTGGGATATATAGGCAGCTGCGAACACTTTAGTGGGGACGGTGAGCTCTGGGGCTGTCTCCCTTGCTGGTGGGTGTTCGCAGGGGTGCTCTGGAGAAGGAGAGGAGATCCACGTGGTTTACAGAAAGAAGACAGTTTTCAAGGAGGCTGAGAATCCCGGCGGTTTAGTATTGAGAGCTGAAGGGCACCACAGCACAGAAAGGACCTCCCCAATCAGATTGAATGATTGGCAGCTGCTGGTAAAGCTGAACTGTGTTTGGGAAGTAGGGAAACGGTGTTTCTGACTTTCCTAAAACTGGCTAGGTTTGGTAGAGGGGAGGCAAGGATATGTGTAACTGTTAAATAATTTTCTTTTCACTCAACTAAAATATTAAGAGTTGTAATTCTGGTGGCGGGTAATCAGACCTCTAACTAAAGAGCCCGTGGGTTTGTTTTCAATTGGAGCAGCCCAGGGGTTCTGTAACAATTTGGCGACTCTGGTGGGGTTCTGTAACAAGAATACAGCACTCTCTGCTTATTCTGCAAGAACATCAGGGAGGTGGAGGGTACTAAAAGGTAAAGGGGGTCAAATATATGGTGACAGAAGAAGATTTGACTTTAGGTGGTGGGCACACAATGCAATATACAGATGATATATTATAGAATTGTGCACTTAAAACTTACATAATCTTATTTACCTATGTCACCCCATAAATTTAATTTAAAAAGAAGTCAATAAAATAAAATAAAAATTCTTTAAAAAGCATGTTTAAAGAAAAAGAGCTTTAAATTATATTATCGCCAAGTGTTAATTCAACTAAAAAATTGATTGAATTATGTTTAATTCAAAATACTACTATTAATAAATATCTTTTAATGAGAACTATTCATTATATTTATTATTGTCCTATTAATAAATTTATTAAAATTTTTCTTGAATATTTCTTATTTAGTTCATTCTCTTAAAATTTCTTTTGATTGTAGTCAAGTCTTTTTACCAAAGGGGTGCTTGTATAACAACTTTGGGGTCATTGCTATGATGCTCAGGGGTTTCTTTACACTCACAGACCCTGGAGAATGCTGGGTCTAATCTCTTCCAGGAATTCTCATCCAGATGTTAGAAGAAGCTCTGATGAAAAGGGAAGGAAGGAGGAAGATGGGAGGAGGAGAACAGTCAGGGAGGAAAAAAGAAAGGCTTTTTTTCACATTTGATTTTTGTATTTTTCCAATTATCAAGAACAACACTGTACGGTAGAGTCTTCTGTGCTGAAGGGAATGTTTTCTCTGGGCTGACAGATAAAGTAGCCACTAGTCACATGTAGCCACTGAGCACATGAAATGTGGCTAGTGTGGCTGAAGAACTGAATTTTAAATTTTGTTTCATTTATATTATCTAAGTTAATGTGGCTAATGGCTACTGTATTGGACAGCTACTGTAAAGAAACCACAGCCAAACATGCCTAAAACGCCTAGTGACTGAAGGGAAATATGAAATGTGTGAACCTAGCTGCGGGGAACTGCACAAGTGTCGACACGAGGAAGTAAGTCAGTGCAGGGATGTAGAGGTGGGATAATCTGAATGATGCAGGCAGCCTCATTATGCCTAAGTGGTCTCACATTTTCTTTCCTACCTTGATGGAAGATGTATAATTTCTGTTTTGTTGCAGAATGGAAATTTAACTTATGGTTCACAATCTACCTGCTGACAAAAAATATATCCAATGTAGTTTTCATCAGTTTAATCATATTTTATCGTCGGCCGCCGTCAGTCTCGAGAGACGATGGTGTAGCTTCTTAAGAGTCTATCTGCGCCGCCAAGAATGGTTGTGCAGTCCAACTTGGGAGTGACACGGTATCTGTCTCCTCCCGTGTTGAATCGACATCTTGCGATGACGCTGGAGTGTCCTCTCCAGTGAAGCTGAAGCTACAGAGCCTGGGCAGGGTGATATGGAGGGTCTGCTGTTGCCCATGCAGCAGACCCCCCCTCTCTTCGCAGCTGAAGGATCCAAGGGAAAGACGGAGTCAATACAGCTTGGCCTCAGGTGCGCCGCAGGAGTTGCCGGTGTTGACTACAACGTCAAACCGCCTTAGGGACTCCAGCTCCGGATTTTCTGTTGGGGTTTACTCCCTTAGCCTTTCCCCTGAAGAGGTATGCCGCAAGGCAGCGGAGGTTTTTTGAAGTCAGAGTTTTCCTTCTCTGATGTGCCCTGACTGGAAGATCGAACCAGCGACACTTAGCTCGCAGGCCGACGCTCTATCCACTGAGCCAAACCAGCCAGGGTTAATCATATTTTATAGTTTTAAATTATTTTCCCTTTGGGAGGTTTCAGGTAGGGGATATGCATCCTTCCTCTTCTTTCATCCAATAGTCTAGGCTTATTATTTTATTAGTGCAGGTGGGACAACTTCAGTCTTTTCTCTTCAGGGTTGTACCTGGTTACTAGATTTCAAGTTCTCTGTTCTCCTTGGTTAAACCCTTTCCTCCAGAAACTATCTTCTCAAATACTGGCACAAAATTCCTTAGTAGCAAGCAAAGTCTTTTGTTTCCCAACTAGAAATAAAGGCTTAGGATAGAAATACTACCTAACATAATACAAGAAACTCACCCATGTTAAGAAAAATAAATAAATCGGTGAATTGAATTGAGGGAGCCCTCAGCTTTTTTCCTGTGAAGGAGAGGATGATTAAGAAGGGGAACCATTAGTTCCACAAAAAAGGGGTACAGATGGCAACACTTTTTGAAAGTATATTGTGGGGATAAAGAGAAACCATATTTTCAGGCATTGTCATCATGTTGCCTTGGCCAAATGGGAAGAACAAACTGAAATCAGTGTAACTGGAATGCTTGAAGCTATGGGCTATGGAATTAAGAATGACTATGGAATTTAGAATGACTCACTAATGACTTGTCTCTATGGGAACATTGTAAATTCTAGGAGAACAGGGACCAACTGCTCCCTGGTAGCCTCCAGCGTCATGCCAAGCACATGGAGTTTAAGTGTCTGTTGGACAAGTGAAAGACTATAACTTTTGAAAAGCTATTTAATTCCTGGAGCACTTCCTAAGCAGTGAGCATTTTCTTTTCCCCCTGAAGAAGTGAATGAGAAAATTAACTAATTAAAAACCTCCTGGGGATGATGTTTCTCTCTGCCTTTGCTCCTCACTGATGAGAACTTAGACTGAAGAGCTCTTCTTGAAGTCCTGAAGCAATAGCCAATTACTAATGAAAATCAGTGTTAACTATATAAGCACTTTGGAAATTAACATAAGTAGGCTTTCCAAGTAAACTCAGAATTTTCACATGTCAAAGCAAGACATTATTGAAAAAAATGATAACATTTTATTGAAAGATATTAATGAATATTGACATAAATGCCATGTTTATGACTAGAAAAATGCAATGTCATCAAGTTATTTCCCCCAGAATTGAGTTATAAATACAAAGTAATTCTGAAAAGAATTCCAATAAAGTTACCCTGGAATCCAACAAGCTGATTTGAAAATACATGTGGAAGAGCCCTGGCTGGTGTGGCTCAGTGGATTGAGCACTGGCCTGCAAATCAAAGGGTCACCAGTTCAATCCCCAGTGAGGGTGCATGCCTGGGTTGTGGGCCAGTTCCCCAGATGGAGGAGCACAAGAGGCAACCACACACTAATGTTTCTCTCCCTCTCTTTCTCCCTCCCTTCCCCTCTCTCTAAAAATAAATAAATAAATCTTTTAAAAAATTGTATATGGGCAGATGTTTCTTGGCTCGTGGCTGTGTAGTTGCCATCTTCGCCTCCACCTTCTATTTCTGCCTCTTCTTCTCCAGCGTCTCTCCTCTGGGTGTCTCTTATAAAGGGATGTAGGGCCCACTGGGATAATCCAGGATGATCTCATTTCAAGATCTTTAACTTAATTACATCTGCAGAGATCTTTTTTCCAAATAAGGTTACATTCACAGATTCTGGAAACTGAACATGCACTCAACTCACTACAAGTGCTGGAGACTGAATGTATGCCCCCCAAATTCATGTGCTGAAGCTGAATCCTCAGTTTGATGGTATCTATCTTTTTTTCTTTCAGTTCTCTCTTCATAGTTATTTCATTTATTCATCAACTTAATCATGCAACAAATATTTGTTTTTTTGTTTTTTTAAGTATATTTTATTGATTATATTGTTACAATAGTTCCAATTTTTACCCCTTTACTCCCCTCCACCCAGCATGCCCCTCCCCCAGCAATCCCCCCCCAAGTCTGTGCCCATGGTTCATACATACAAGCTCTCCTGCTTCACCCTTTCATATATTCTTCTTCTTTTTTTTAATAAATAAGTGATTATTTTAAGAATAAAAATAACAATCCCTCCCTCTCAGATATTAAGACCCTTTATAATCTTATAAAGGACAATGGGCAAAGGTCTCAAGTTCCTCTAGCTGCTTCAAGCTCGACATGGTCATCGTCCTACCAACCCTTGGGTCCAGAAATCCCTAATAAGAGTGGGGGTGTGGAGGGGAGGGTGGCCTTCCCACATGGGGAAGGATCGTGCAGACTCCAGGTCAGTTGGCTGTCCCTGGACAACGGCGTGCTTGGTTTAACAGGCTGGCATCCTTGTTGCATTCTGGGAGTAACAGATTTGGCAAAAGGGTTAAAAGACATCATTCAATCCATAACTACTAGATGACAAAAGGCAGGGATTAATTTTTCAATGTTCTACATTAGGGGAAAAAAAGGGCTACTTTGGAGGAAGGTGTGCTAGGCACATCTCACCTGTCCAAAACCCTTTTGCCCATTATACTTAGTTTGGGCTGAGGGAAATAGTTTAGGTTTCGCCCCTCTCAGACTTCTGGGCCCTTTTGGTCCAAGCCACTAGGATTGAAAAGAGAAATCAGTTTTAAAGTGAAGCCCACAGACCACCCCATTCTTCACCAACCCAGCCACTTAGTTCAGCCAAACCGTTGAGTCTCAGGAGGCAGCACTGCAGACAGGATTAACTGAGGCCTATACATACAGATAATCACTCACATAATGAAATCATAGGCTTATGCCCTTTGAAAACAGAAAACAAATGTTAATTTATGTAGCATAACCCACAAACAAGTCTCTAAATCTGTAAGACTGTCTTATTGGGAAGACATCCAGTTGCAAGGCATTTGACATTCTTCTTGCCTGTAACTTAAATATCTTTGATGATACCACAGACATAGTTTAACTTTCAAGTGAAAACATATTTTAAATGAAAAGAAACTTTAAAGACTGTTAGCTGCACTACTTTATAGTCTACCACTGATCACTGTGATTTTCCTTGAATAATGATTTTTCTCCCTAGATTACCCTCTTTGTCATTAAAGGGACTGCATTAAGTCCATTTTTAATTTATCCTGTTCATTTGCATAAACACAACAAGAGCAGAAAATGATCACTTATGATCTTTAGTTCTGCTTTGCTGGAGCTTACCCAAGGAACATTTAGGGTGAAAAAAAAAATTGTATATGGAAGAGTAAAGAGCCAAGAAGAGCCAAGACATCCTGAAAGAAGAATAAGGTGGTGGTGAGGTGCTCCTCTGTTAGATATCAAGACTTATTAAAAGGTTGAAGTCATTAAGGCACAAGAGAGAAAACTGGACTGCTGGAACATATTATTGTAGAAGGGCCAGAAACAGAAGCACAGGTCCGTGAAACCTAATGTGTGTTTGGGGCTCATTGCATGAGAAGGAAGGGATGGATTAGTTGATAAATGGCTCCATGGCCCCATATTGGACATCATGCTCTATGCTTTCACATCCGCTCACCTGTCACTCTGAATGATTACTGATCTGTTCTCTTTCTGTCTCTTCCATAAACTTGTCAGCACCGAGGTTGTCTTATTCCCCCTCTTCACATCACCTGACACTATCACACAGTAGAGATGCTACAAGATTCAGTTCTGTTTTAAACAAAAATTTGGCATTTATGCCATGGGTATTCTGTGAGAATTAAAGACATAATTACAGTAAATCTGTTAGAGCTGTGCATTGCATAGATTGAGCACCCCAAAATGGTCATCATAATAGTTTATTGAATCCTACTATGTGCCAGGCACTGTGCTAAATTCTTCATAAGAACTATCACAGTTTAATCCTTGCAACAATCCCATGAGCTGTGGGGAAACTGAGGCACTGAGAAGCTAGGTACTTTTTCCAAGGCCATAAGCTAGGAAGTGAGCATTGAAGCTTTAAACCTAAGCAGTATGGCTTCCATTGGCATTCCAATGTAATCATAACCATCATATTACACCATGCTTCATAGAAGAGGCTCAGTTTTGTATAAAAGGTCACAACAAACATTTGTAGCATGGATAAGCACATAAGTGATCCTGAGTCCTCAATGAAATGTTGAGAAGCAGGGACATATGTAACACGTCTTTGAGATTTTCATTTCATTTAAGCTTGAAGGAGCTATGGTACTGGAAGGGTAACAAGTATGATCAGCCTCATCTCCAAATTGTAGGAGAAAGAAGGTGTTAAGGAAGGACAGCAACTGCCCGTCCCCAGGAGAGACAAGACAGGCACCTGCAATTCTTGGTCACTGTGCTGTATGGATCAGAGTGTGTCCCTGGCCTGGCTAGGGGCCTGTGTGAGTGCTGAGCTGAGTGGGCAGGCTGGATGGGGCACAAGCTGCATGAGCCCATGACAGATTGGGATTTCCACTATTGGATCATGCCTAAGCCATAATGTGATGTCACTATACACCTATCAAAATTCTTAAAATAAATTGTGATAACACCAAATACTGGTGAGGATTCAGAAAAATTGGACCACTCATACAATATTGTCAGGAATATAAGCTGTCACAACCATGGAAAAGAGTTTGGTAGTTTCTTAAAATGTAAATAGGCAACTAAAATATGACCCATCAATGGCACTCCCAGGCATTTATCTCAGAGAAATGAAAACAGGCTCACACAAGGACCTGTGCCCAGATGTTCACAGAAGCTTTATTTGTAATAGTCCCAAACTGGAAACAACCCAGATAGTCTTCAGTGGGTGAAAGGTTAAACAAGTCATGGTGCCTCCGTATCATGGAATACTAACTCTTCAGAACAGAAAGGGATGATCCTACATACAAGAACTCAATATGGATTCTCTAACAATGCATTGAATAAATAAATAGATAAGTGAATGAATGGACTTTAACAGAGCTTAAAGGGGCTTTTCCTGATGTCATAGGATTTTGGTGAAGCTCTAAAGATGAGGCTAGTATGGTAAAGTTACCCTCAATTCCAAAAGGGAGGTGTTTGAATGAACCATGCAAGATGTGTTTACCCCCATTCCAAAGAGAAGTGCTATACATACCTATGCCTTAATTATTGGAAAATATTAGGACAACTACCCCTGGCTGGTTTGGCTCAGTGGATTGAGCGTCGGCCTGTGAGCTAAGTGTCGCTGGTTCGATCTTCCAGTCAGGGCACATCAGAGAAGGAAAACTCTGACTCCAAAAAACCTCCGCTGCCTTGCGGCATACCTCTTCAGGGGAAAGGCTAAGGGAGTAAACCCCAACAGAAAATCCGGAGCCGGAGTCCCTAAGGCGGTTTGACGTTGTAGTCAACACCGGCAACTCCTGCGGCGCACCTGAAGCCAAGCTGTATTGACTCCGTCTTTCCCTTGGATCCTTCAGCTGCGAAGAGAGGGGGGGTCTGCTGCATGGGCAACAGCAGACCCTCCATATCACCCTGCCCAGGCTCTGTAGCTTCAGCTTCACTGGAGAGGACACTCCAGCGTCATCACAAGATGTCAATTCAACACGGGAGGAGACAGATACCGTGTCACTCCCGAGTTGGACTGCACAGCCATTCTCGGCGGTGCAGATAGACTCTTAAGAAGCTACACCATCGTCTCTCGAGACAGACGGCTGCCGACGATTAGGACAACTTCAATGGCCATCAATCCCTTCTCCTTTATCCAGTCTCTATGGGAAAACTATTTGAAGTGATTATTGGAGTATCATTGGAAAAGGAGAGCTCAGTCTAGTGGGAGCTGCTGCAGTGTTCCCTCTCCTCATGACTCTTCCACACTCCTCCCACTTGGCCTCTTACTTCCTGGCTGGTCACCTGTTGAGATGCAGAACCCTGTAGTCCCATCTTGGTGTAGCCACAGGAAAGGAGGGAGGCAAGAATTCTTGGGAGAACATGGACTTGGGAGACTTAAGTGAAACAGGGACTGAAACCCACATCTTACTAGGTCATGCTAACGGTAGAATGTTGATTGGCACTGACTATGATGGCAGGTTAAAGAACATGGGCATCAACAGGCAGATGGCACTCCCAGTATTTGGGGAAGCAAGGCTAGGAGAGTGGATACAAAGTTAGAGCAATTTTGATGGGAGCTTGCCGAAGAGGTGAGGACTCATGCAGAGAGAGCAGGTCTGAGATGAACTGATAGGGCAAGAATCAGAAAGGAGGAAGCATGTGGGTTATGCAGAGAGTACCTTAATTTAGAGAACTAAACAGTATGGAGGCTCTTGTAGAGACACCTCCAAAACACCTGCCAATGCACCCCACAGGGAGCAAGGTTGAGAGCCTGTGATGCACAGAAGAGACATGCAGAGACTACCAAGGGAGAACCACAAACAACGCTAGCTAAGTACATTGTTGCTTCCCTATTTTTTCCTAATCCCTCCTTCTCCTGCTTTGTCCCATAGGAAGGAATAACAGCTCACAGCCCCTTTCTTCACTGTTACAGTAGTTCCAATTTTTTCCCTCTTTGGTCCCCTCTGCCCAGTACCCCCATTCCCTCAGCAATCCCACCCCCCTTAGTTCATGTCTATGGGTTGTGCATATAAGTTCTTTGGCTTCAGCCATTCCTATATTATTCTTAACTTCCCCCTGTCTATTTTGTATCAACCAATTATGCTTCTTAATCCCTGTAACATTTCCCCATTTCTCCCCCTTCCCCCTCCCAGATGATAACCATCCAAATGATCCCCATTCTGTTCTTATTCTGTTTTATTTAGTTGGATTTTGTTTTTATTTTTTAGATTCAGTTGTTGATAGTTGTGAGTTTGTTGTCATTTTAATGTTCATAGTTTTGAACTTCTTTTTCTTAAATAAGTCCCTTTAACACTTCATATAATTACGGCTTGGTGATGATGAACTCTTTTAGCTTTACCTTGTCTGGGAAGCACTTTATCTGCCCTTCCATTCTAAATGATAACTTTGCTGGATAGAGTAATCTTCATTGTAGGCCCTTGCTTTTCATCATATTGAATACTTCTTGCCAGTCCCTTCTTGCCTGCAAAGTTTATTTTGAGAAATCAGCTGACAGTTTTATAGGCACTGCTTTGTAGGTAGCTCTCTACTTTTCTCTTGCTGCTTTTAAGATTCTCTCTTTATCTTTACCCTTTGGCATTTTAATTATGATGTGTCTTGGTGTGGTCCTCTTTGGGTCTAGCTTGTTTGGGACTCTCTGTGCTTCCTGGACTTGTATGTCTATTTCCTTCGCCTAATTAGGGGAATTTTTCTTCATTATTTTTTTGCTTAAGCTTTCAATTTCCTGCTCTTTCTCTTCTCCTCCTGGCACTCCTATGTTCTGAATGTTGACAAGTTTAAAGTTGTCCCAGAGGTTCCTAAGCCTCTCCTCATTTTCTTCAATTCTTGTTTCCTCATTCTGTATTGGTTGACTGTTTTTTTTTCTTCCTTATGTTTCAAATAATTGATTTGAACCTCGGTTTCCTTTCCTTCACCACTGGTTTTGTGTGGATTTTCCTTCATTTCACTTAGCATAGCCTTCACTTCTTCTCTTATGTGTTTGCCATACTCAAGCATATCTGTCAAGCCTGTGAGCATCTTTATCACCAGTGTTTTGAATTCTGCATCTGTTAGGTTGGCTTTCTCCTCGTCACTTAGTTCTCCCACTGGAACCCTGATCCATTCCGTCTTTTGGGCTATACTTCTCTGTCTCTTCATCTTGACAGTCTCCTGTGTTTGTTTCCCTCTGTGTCTTAGGTAGAGCTGTCGTACCTGTTATGTTGTAAAGGGTGGAGCCTTAGGTATTTGTCAGTACAGGGTGACCCGTTTCACCACATTGTAGTGCTGTATGTGGGGGAGGGGTCTGAGAGGGAACAATGCCGCTTGCTCAGCACTTTCCCCCTTTCCAGGCACTTCTCCCACTTTTGTACGGAACTGGTGCCTCTCTAGAGGTTTCCCTGGCTGTCATTCCCAGAGTGGGTGGATCTCTGTACGTTCTAGGACCATGGGGGCCCTTTAAACAAGTGGACTCTGCTGAGAGACTGGGAGTTTCTTCCTCTGCCCTAGCCCCCACTGGTTTGCACAGTCAGAAGCAATGAGGCTTGATTTTCCCTGGCGCTGGGACGGTGAGCTGTGCGGTCTGGTCAGGAGCTGGGAACACTCCCCAGGTGTCCCTCCCCACTTTTTAAAATGCGTGACTGCGCTCTCTGCTGGCCTGATGCTGCTGCCACCACCACCACTGCCACCGCCACCACACCACGTCCTTTCTGCTCTGGCTCTGCTCCTCCTACCTGTCTGGATGAGTATTTCTTCTTTATATCTTTGTTTGTTGGACTTTCATGCAGCTTGGTTTTCTGGAACTTCTGGTTGTTTCTAGTTTTGAGGTAGTTGCATTCCTTCTTAGTTGTGGAGGGAGACCCAGCGTGTCTGTCTAGGCCTCCATCTTGGCCGGAAGTCATCCACTCAACTTTTAATTGGCTTCTCACTTTGTGCCTAGCATTTAGGTAGGCTCTGGGGGTCCTAAATGAGTAAATAAGATCCCTGACATGCAAGAGCTTTGTTCTTGGAGCAGGAAAGGGTTCCACTGAGCCCTGAATGATGGGAGAGCAGAAGGAGTATCGGTTCAAGATGGGAACATTATCTCTTAGAGGCCAGGTTTCCTGACACCCCACTCTGGTCCTGGCTTGCTCATTCATTCATTCAGGAAATATGTGTGGAGCATCTACCTGCTCTTAGGGTAATCTTGGCATCTTTCTTAGAAGGGTATCCCTGATGGGTAGATCTTTCAGCATGACAAGTCGTATTTCTCACTCTGAGGAATTCAGACAGCAAAAAGATGAAGTGTGTGTTCAATGATTTGGAATCTGTCTTTTCTGACTGATAACTCTGACTTTCCCAGTTGCTCTCTAATTACCTGTTGACTTTATACCAAAATGAATCTAGATCCAATTTTTCAGAGTAGAACACTGAGGGCCTGGACACCCTCAGGGAAGTGAGGAAGGTTCCTTGGGAGTATGATGTTTCTGCTCCCTGTCCAAACCTTGGGAATGAGTTTGCCAGATAGAGTTGCTATGTCATTCTGAAACATTGTTCATTGTTTATCTTAAGTTTCACTGGGCATCCTGTTTTTAATTTGTAAATCTGGCAGCCCTACCTGGGAAGGGCTCTGGCTCAAGAAAGACCAGAAGACTCATCTGTCGAGTTTTCAAAGCTTCTTCTCCTACAAATCTTCTCCTTACCCTGCAGGGTCCTGCTGTTGACTCTTCACAACAGTCCTCATGGAAGGGTGGAGTGTTGGTGGCCCATTGTGAGGAACTTAGACTGGGGACCAGGAGATCTTGGTTCTAAACCAAGGTCTTTCGCTAACAGGTTCAGTGACTTTGTATAGGACAGTTTGCTTCTCTAGGACTAATTTCTTTACTTAGAAAATGAGAGCTGAGTGTTCCATGGGCCATTCAAATATCACATATGGATTTAGCCTCAGAGTGCAACCGAGTCATGAACATTTGGTCACTTGTTCGCTCTATATCTAGTCAGGGATGTGTGTGTGTGTGTTGAGGGATGGATGAGAGACCCCAAATTGCCCTAGATACAGCAGGAAATGACTTGGTAAGTGCTAACTGCCATATTTTGTTGCTTTTGTAGTGTAGAAATGACTCCTGTACTGACAGTGATAGGGGGTGGATGAAGAGCATTTGGAGGCTCTCAGTTTACCTCTCTTGGAATGACCCCATCCCCATGCCACCTCACTCCGTGGAGAAAATAGGGATTTTTCTCTGTTCCTGGAATACAACAGGCTGGCAAAAAGGAACAAAAGAAACAATGGCAGACTGTTGAGTTTAGCTTCAAAAGAACCTGCCCGAACTGCCTGGGGCTTAGGTCACCCCATCTGGGAGGCCACTTCTGACAGTGCGGACTATTCACTCATTCAGTCTTGTTCTGAAACATAAAGCAAAGAGAAGGGAAGATCTATACAGAATCTATAGGGAAGCCAGAAAAGTGACTGAAATAGGAGAGAAAAGTGCATCCCTTAGATGCTGCTTTTGTCCCTAACTTTCAAATCATGGACATTTGGCAGGACAAAGAGACAACTAACTGAGGGGGGATGGACAAAGCTTGTGCCTGGGCATGAAAGCAAAATAGTGCATCCTCCTAGCTGCCTGGAACATAGAGGCAGCATTAGGAACGTTGAGCTATCTGTCACCCTGAAGTAGAACACTACTGGCTCTTGGTTCCAGGAGAGGAGCAGGTAATGTGTTGTGGACACTGTGTGCTGCCCACATCCCTGGAGGTCCCTCTGCCCAGCTCTCCATGTTCATGCCCAGCTACTGCAAATGTTGGCACCTGTACCTTTGGAAAGATTGTCTTGGGCAGTGGAGCCACCTTGCCCTCCAAGGAGCTGGAGAGGTCTGGGAGTTCTACACCCTTTCCTCAAGTTCCTCCTTTCCTAGCCAAGGACAGGTATGGGAGTACCGAGGCTCAACTTCCCAGGATGGGCATAGTATTGTCAGGATGCCCTTGCTGTGAGAAATCACCCAAAGAATAGTCTAGGATTTTGTATCATGTTTATTGAGGAAAGGGAAATAAGCGTTAGACGTAAGAGGGAAGCTCCCTGCCCATCTTGAGATGGCCATTGGAGCAAGAAGTGAGGAACAAGGAGGAAGAGGAAAAGAGAGAAAGAGGGAGACTCCCAACCTGCCTCGAGGGCCCGCAAATGTACCTTGCTTTATGCTTACAGGCAGTCTCCACATCTTTTCGAACATACATTTTGGTTAGGGTGAGTTTTACCCATCAACACACTCAATAAGCTATTTACATTTCCCAGCTTTTCCCTAGTCTATATGTTATGCTAGGTCATCAACATTTCTTCTGGGAACAAGTAACATCCATTCCCATTTCCCATGGGGAAAGCTAGGACCTAGGTTAATTTGCATATATCTTATTTGCATATGTCAAAAGTGCTGCGGGCTGTCCAGCTGCCCCCATGTTTTGACAATGGACGGGCAGTGTAGGCCACACAGATGCCCTGCAGGAACTGGGCTGGAGCGAGGAACCTATGTACGCGGCGCTTGCACAGCCGGGGTAGAAGTTGCACTCTCTCCCATGATTGCGCTGACAGGACCTCCATGTTCTGACAAGTATGAGGTGCAATATATGTCTCAGAGCCCCTCATGGGATCAGGCTAAGCCTAGGGCCTCACGTGAGATGCCCCCTATTCAGCTTCTTCCCCTTTCATATCCTGCTTCCCCCACTCTTACTGGTTTCCCCTTAACTAATTAATTATCTAATTCATTAAGGAACTTATTATTTCTTAACCAACCACTTACATCTGAACCTGGTCTGATTGAGAAGGTGGACAACCCAATGTTTGAACCCAGGGAGGACGCTCTCATTGACACTCCAGGTTCTTCGAAAGGAAGATAATCAGGGGAGCATCAGCTTCACCGAGCCATGGCCCAGAAGCAGAGTTATCATTTAGAGAGGACCCCAGACCTCTTGTGGAGAAAGAAGGGTGGGTGCCAAGAGCATCCTGGAGGTTGGCATCACAAGCTCCCATGGTTGTGTCTTCACTTGGGGATCTTTGAAGTGATTTACATAGCAGACTATTGTGTTTTAGACCCAGACAGTAATTGGTTCTTGTCTCACTTCTGACCCTCAACAGCAGCATGAACTGGGGCAAATTATGCAAGCTCTCTGAGCCTTAGTTTCTTCATCTATAAAATGGGACTAGCCATGGTTCATTCCTCAGAGGGTGGCCAAAGGGTTAAGTGAGCTCCTGTATGTGCCTGCCTGCTGGTAGTGAATGTATTGGTTCTGGTTCCTAAATCTCAGTGTTACCATAAAATAGAAGCCCACACACTCTATTTTACTAGCATGTTGTTCCAAGGCGGGCCATGCCAACTGCTAAATAAATGCAGCCAGCCTGTGATTTTTTATAAGAGTTGTCATGGCAACCATATTAAAAGTCACTAGAAGTTGGCAAAGAACATGACATTGGGACTAAGTGACAACAAAAACTGATGGGATGATATAAATAAACCTAGAAATAAAGAAGAAAATGGAACTAAAAATACAAGAAGCAGGTAGGGAAATACATACTAAGTCAGGGCAAGATAATTCTGTTTGTCCATGTAAGGGTAAGAATGTGTCCCAGTTCTGAACAGAATGAAGGCTGTGAACTTGGAATGGGCACTGTTGCATGGTCTTGGCTGTAACCCTTATCAGGGTTGTTCCTCGTTGGTCCCCCCATGGAAGTATACAGGAACCATCTCCCTCTATGGGGTCCTGACTCGAGCTTTCTAGCCCTGCGGCTTTTCTCTCTTTTGCCTCTGTCCCACCTACCCGCACCTCCACCAGAGCTCCCAGGTGGGAGACATGCCCTCCCCATCTTTTCCCCATAAGCTCACTGTAATTCCTGACTTCAGAGATGTACCACAGCTTCACCACCCCCAGTGGTGGAAGAAAGTCAGAGTTGTGGTCTTACTGGTAGCTGGGTGGTTGGAATAGTATTGTGGAAGCCATGATGTCATGGCCACTGCCAGGTGGTCACCTTGTGAAGGACTTAAGAGAAAACCAATCCCTCCTGTCTGAAAGTCAGGAGAGTCCAAGTCTGGGTGTGATAGAGCTGAAGCTATTGTAGTTGCAGGATAGATGAAGGATGTGACATGAACAGTATAGGCTGTTTGTCTGGTTTGCCCACCCCAGATTTATTTTCTGCCCTGCTCTGTGCCCTGTGATGGACCCTATGGGTAGTATTTTTTTTTTTTTTTTGGTTCACATGCTCGTTGGATTCTGGTTGAGTTTGACCAATGGAAGCCACCTGAGACTGAAGGGCAGCAGGACAGAGAGGCCAGGGTATCTCTCCTTGCTCCTGCTTTGACAGCGGCTCCATCTGTCCAGGAGCGTCCCCTCCACAGTGGCCCTGGTTCTCTCCTGTATCACCCTTTCCTTCTCTTGCTCTGCAGTCCTAAGGAAGGTAAAGCTGCCTGCCCTCTGCTGCTGGTGTCTGGGAGCCTGATTACCTTTTGTTGGTTTCCTTCATCCCACCCACCCCTCCATAAACAGCCCCTTCATTAATGTCTTTTCTTTTAAACCAGCGGAGCTGAACTCATTCCTACTAACACCTTGATTACCATTATGGAGAAAGAGTGAAGGCATCAAGGATACTAACTTAGGTGGGATTGTTCTTATGAGGCAGCAGGGATGCAGGTTGGAGGGGGAAGGAGATGTGGGGGACAGGACCAAGGGATTAAGGCCAGCAGAGCTGCATCTCATGGGTCTAAATTACAGGTTATTTTTACTGATGTGTGCTGGTGCTGAAGCCTGGGAGAAATTCTTCTGGCGAGGGGAAGAGGCAGGGGTCTCTGGGCAATGGAGACGCTCAAACTGGGGGCAAAACTGCATCTTCTCTCTGGGGAATTCTGTCTTCAGCAGGGTCAGTCCCAATGGGGTAGGAAGCCCAGAGCTAGGTATAATACCAGAGTCAGACAACAGACTAAGAGCCATGAGAGAGCAAGTTCTCCCAAACTGGAGAAGGTAACACAGATGAAGGCAGGGAGGGTCAAGGCTCCTCCTCTCATGGTCTTAGAGGAGTCTGAGTAGGAATGAGACCAGGTGCCAGCAGGAATGACACAAATCAGCTGGTGATAAACATGTGATGACAGAATGATAGCTAATGAATAATGCAGCTTTGGCTTGCTCTTTAGTGCTTGTAGGGGAAGGGAAGGATTGTTAAGATAAAGACACTTGAAAGCAGTGTCTGTGGCACAGGAAGGACCATTGAACAATGTGCTTAGGAAGTGAGTTGTAGTGTGTTACCTGTAGTAGAGGAATTCTGTATTATACTACATGGGTAGCAAAACATATTGTATTACTTGGGTAGAGTCATTCATGAGTCAGCCTCCCAAACTCCTGGCCTAGTGTCAAGGGAGTTTCTCGTCAGTCCTTCCTGAGGTTTCTACCTCTGCTCCCTTTTCTGCTGGTGATTCAGCAACACCCGGACACCATTTTATCCCCATGACCCTGATATTGCTGCCTCTCTCCAGGCATTAACACAAGGCTGAAGGGGTGGGAACAGACCATATTTCCCTTTTTTGTTCCTGTCTCCTTATTCCTTTCAATACCTCCACATTAGAACATAAGGGGAGGAAGGAAGTGTAAATTTTGAGTAAAAAGGAAAGAAAAAAAAAAAGGAAAGAAAGAAAGTTAAATGTGAGAGTCTCATTTTATTTCTCTATAACTAAGATCAAAGTAGCTCTTGAGCCTTGATTTTCACACTTTGGAGGAAACTTGATTGTGCCAATTTCCATAAGTTATGCATCTCTATCTGGGGCTTTATATTCTGTTTCATTGGCCTTTTTATTTATCCCATCTCAGAATATCCTCCTCTTTTAATAACTATAGCCTTATAATAATTATTGTTCTCTGGTAGAAGTCATTTCTTCAAAAGGGTGCCTTGGCTTGAATTTTGAGATAAACTTGTCCTGCTTGCCTTTTTATAAGGATCCTAGTGATGGCATTTGGCTCACTCCAGATAATGTAAGATTATCTCTTCATCTCAAGATACTTAACTTAATCACACAAGCAAACTTCCTTTTGCCATAAGATGACATACTGACTGGTTCTGGAGATTAGGTTCAGTCAAGTAATGGATTTGGGGGGGTGGGGTCATTATTCAGCCTACAACACTGGGGAATAGAAGACTCACTCAGAGCCACTTTAGTCTTTTTGTAACTCAACATTAAGTGATTTTTTGGATAAAATACTGCTTAAAGCAAAAAAGTCAGGCTCAGATGGAATAATCTGAGAAACATTAGCATAATGTGATTTCATGATGCTATAATAAGACTCATATAAAGAATTATATTAAAAAATAAGAATTTTAAGATGTTATAATAAAAGCTGAAGCTGGGGTTGCCCCTTCATGAAGTGATGCTCAGAGACCTGAAAAGCAGTGGCCTCATTATAAAACAGCAATATTGTGAAAACAGTGCTTTATTGGATCAGCTGTGGATCTCCCAATTTTCCACTTCTACTCCTTGACATTCCCACAACTCTCTGCAGATGGTTAAATGCTGATGATAATGAGGAGGAGGAGGAGGACAACTGATTCCCAGAGTTACCTACAGTGGCCTCTAAATGCAACAATGACCGTTTGCTAAAACAAAATACAAATGCGTGATGTCAGGCTCACTGTGTGGGTGAATAAGGTAAACCACACTTGAAGTGTTTTGTGAATGTTCCTGTTAGTTGATGTAGCTCAAGCAACTCAAATGACAAGAAACACATCCACAGCTTTGCTCTCCACTCCATATCCCCTTCAGGGATCCAGGACTTTAATAGTCTTGCCTTCTGTAGGTTTAGTCAAGTATGGTTAAAAATCTTTAAGTTGACACATATTTTAATGACTATTCTTTCAATCATGAATCAATATACCTAATCAAAATGTTACTGGTCTATATTTCTCCATCTTTACACAAGGTGCCCTTGAATGGAAGTCTCAGAAGTTTCACTAAAATGTAGAAAAGATAAGCCCTTGACATTCATGAAAGACCCAGTCTAGACCTTGTGCCTATACGGCCTTCTGTTCCAGCGGCTGACCTTCTGCTTCCTGGAGGCAAACCCCCTGCCTGATCCCCTGTTCAGTCATTACTTATTTTTTCTAAGTTACAATGAATCCCTCGCCTCTCATCGATTTGTTATATATGAAGAAAAGGTTACTTTTTTTCATACTAGTTTATATCTTGGAAAAACTGTACTGTATTTGGATCTCTTTGAACATTTTTAAAGGAAAAAGTGGTTCAAACAACCCTAGAAGGTGATGTAGGCCTGGTTGGTTGGCCTCAGGAGAGAGGCTGACCTGGTGACCAGAAGGCATTTGCTTTTGCAAAGAATGAAGAACAACTTCTACTGGGGGTCAACAGTAGTAACATGTGTAACTGCTCTCTATGTTTTCTGTGACCCCAGTTTTGTTTTGTTTTTTAGTGTGATCAGGCCCCTCTCCCACTACCTGCTTTTCCTGGGGTCAGGGTCACCTCTTATCACAATATGCCATCCTATATAGCTCCAACAAAACTTTCAAGTAGTTCTCTGTACATTCAAATCAAATGTGTTTAGACCTCCACCAATGGGGGCATTTCTCTCATTAGGGAAAAAGAAAGGCAGGAACATTGCATTGGTCCTGGTGCAATTCTCTCTGGTTTCTCTGGAATTCTAGAGTCTGGGCTATGAAGTCTCTTGGATGGGATACACTCTTTGTTTGCCAGAGGAAGGGAATATATATTTTGTGCAGTTTAAAATTCTCCCACAAACTTTTTGAGGTGGTGGCATAGGTAATCACAGCTCACCTCCTTGCACAACCACATCAAAATTACAACTAAATTATAGAACAACTGTAACTCAGAACCATCATAAGTTGAGTTGAATGAAAGTCTGACAACTATGGAATTAAAGAAACCACATCCATCCAGACTGGTAGGAGGGGTGGAGACACGGAATGGACTGTTTCCACATCCATGTATGGTGGATAAAAAACTCAGGAGGGATATCCTGGGAGTGAGGAGTTTCAGCCCCACACCAGACCCCGCTGAGCCCAGGTCCCAGTGCCAAGAATGTAAGTCCCCATAACTTCTGGTTGCAAAAACCAGCAGGGATTGAGTGGGTAGAAGAAACCTCTGGTGTCCCAAGCAGTTCCTCTTAAAAAACCCACACATGAACTTACTCAGACTCACTCCCTCTGAGCTCCAGCACTGGGGTAGCAGTTTGAAAGGCACCAGTGGCATACAGGGAGCAACTGAAGGGTCTGGCATCAAGGCAAGAGCTGGGGGACAGCTTTTACCCAGAGAGAAAGGTGGGCAGAGGCTATCATCCCTTTTCTGAATGACCCCAACAGTGCCACAGAGCCAGCAGGTGGATGCCATATCTGAGACTCGTATCAACCTGCCTAACACTGCTTGCCCCACTCTGGAGATCTCCTGAGGCTCTGCCGCACGGAATTTATAACTGTTAACAGTGGCTTTTCTATATGAATGGCTGGTCTTAGCTCATGCTTCACAACTTCCTAATTCCTTTCAAACAGGCAGCAGCTGGCCTTAGTGAACCACCAACTCCCATACCTCTTGCTAAGTGGCCCCAGGCACAACACTAGCAGCAGCCAGCTTAGATTCACAGTTTGGCTTTGCTTGGGAATCTCCAAGCCCAGTACAAGTAGCAGCAATCTCAGATTAGTTTATAGCTCAGGCATGGTGTCCCTGGGAAAACCACAGGTGGGAGCTGACCTTGGCCTGCACCACACGGGAAACACCAGGGCCTGCACACCCAGTGGATAGATGCAGACACATCAGAGCACCATCACCCTGCCCCTGCACAGCTGATCCTCCACAGAGGACAGAGATTTGTGGTAAGTGGTCACAGTCAATCCTTATAGCTGACTGGCCTGGGTAGATCCCTCCCATTGACCTGCCAATAGTAATCAAGGCTCAAATACAAAAGGAGGGTGTACTCAGCCCACACAAAGGGTGCACCTCAAGTACCCAGCTTGGATGATAAGGAAAGCTGTGCCACTGGACCCTACAGGACACCTACTACATTAGGCCACACTATCAAGACACAGACTCAAAGTAGCTCTACCTAATACATAGAAACAAACATAGGGAGGTTGCCAAATTGAAGAGACGAAGAAATATGACCCCAATGAAAGAACAGATCAAAACTCTGGAAAAAGAACTAAACATAATGAGATAAGCAATCTATCAGATGCAGAGTTCAAAACACTAGTTATAAGGGTGCTCAAGGAACTTAGTGAAAACTTCAACAGCATAAATAAGATCCAGTCAGAAATGAAGGATACACTAATTGAAATAAATAACAGTTTACAGGGAAACAACAACAGAGTGAATGAAGCTGAGAATCAAATTAATGATTTGGAACACAGGGAAGCAAAAAACAACCAGTCAGGAACAACAAGAAAAAAAAAGAATCCAAAAAAGTAAGGAGAGTATAAGCAACCTCTGGGACAACTTCAAGTGTTTCAACATTTATATCATAGGGGTGCCAGAAGGGGAAGAGAAAGAGAAATAAATTAGAAATCTATTTGGAAATATGAGAGAAAACTTCCCTAATTTGGCAAAGGAAAGAGACATATAAGTCCAGGAAGCACAGAGAGTCACAAACAAGATGGATGCAGAGGCCCACTCCAAGATACATCATAATTAAAATGCCAAAGGTTAAAGATAAAGAGAAAATCTTAAAAGCAGCAAGAGAAAAGAAGTTAGTTACCTGCAGGGGAATTCCCATAAGACTGTCAGCTGACTTCGCAAAAGAAACTTTGCAGGCTAGGAGGGGTTGGCAAGAAATATTCAAAGTCACAAAAAGCAGGGACCTACAGCCAGGATTGCTTTATCCAGCAAAGTTATCATTTAGGATTGAAGAGCAGATGAAGAGCTTCCCAAATAAGAAAAAATACTAAAGGAGTTCATCATCACCAAATCATTATTATATGAAATGTTAAAGGGACTTATTTAAGAAAAAGAAGATCAAAAGTATAAACGTTAAAATGGCAATAAATAAATAAATAAATATATTTATTTATTTACTTATAAATAATTGAATCTAAAAAGCAAACTAAGCAAAAAAGAAGAACAGAGATAGAATCATGGATACAGAGAGTGTTGATGGTTGCCAGATGGGTGGGGTTGTGGGGGAATGGGTGAAGAGGTGAGGAGATTAAGAAGTACAAATAGGTAGTTACAGAATAGCCATGGGGTTGTAAAGTATAGTATAGGAGATGGAGCAGCCAAAGAATTTATATGTATAACCCCTGGACATGGACAGTGGTGTGGGGATTGCCTGAGGGAGTGAGGGGGTACGGGGCATAGGGGAGCAAAGGGGAAGAAATTGGGACAACTGTAATAGCATAATTGATAAAATATAATTTTAAAAAATTCTCCCATGAGGTCAGAAACCAGCTTAAATGAGCCATTTCAGTATTCTTTAAAATTTTTTAAAATTAAATAATTATTTTTCAGAGAGAGGGGAAGGCAGGGAAAAAGAGAGAGAAAAACATCTATGTGACAAAGAACCAAATCCACAGCTTAGGCATGTGCCCTGACTGGGAATTGAACCAGAAATCTTTTGCTTTGCAGAATGATTCCCAACCAACTGAACCCACAGGTCAGGCCCCTTTAAACATTCTCAGAGAGGGACACCTCCTTTGGACACAAAGCAGTTACTGAGTTCAGTTTCTGGAACCAGAGTTAGACCTTGGAGCAATGTTTTGGCTCCAGCAAGTAATTAGCTATGCATCATTAAGTAAGCCATTCCCTCATTTGGAATTCAGATCTTCTCAACCTAAGAAAGGAGTGAGTTGAGTAATATGTCCTTAAATGCTTTTTTTTTTGTTTGTTTTTTTTTTTGTTCTGGTGTTCCTGTGGTGTGTTCTTGAGCCCAAGGGAAAGATAATGGTTAAATTGAAGAGATAAATTTCAAAGCCATCATTTCCCCCTAGAAGTAGAACTCACTTTAAGTTTTCTAATCACCTCCCACATGTCACATTCTCCTTCCATAAGTCTGCAATTGGTTTTTATGCCTGAGGGCTTAAAGTTATCTTTTGATTTTGTCAGTTTGAGAATCAACTTATTTTAGATGTTGGATACTGAAAGAAAAATCTCTAATAGCTTCATCCCAAAGACTTCTGTTATTTTATTTTATATATTTTTAAGATTTTATTTATATCTTTTTAGAGATAGGGGAAGGGAGGGAGAAAGAGAGTGAGAGAGAAACATCCATGTGTGAGAGATACATCAATCTGTTGCCTCTCACACACCCCCAGCTGAGGACCTGGCCTGCAATCCAGGTCTGTGCCCTGACTGGGAATCCACACGGTGACCTTTCAATTTGCAGGCTGGTGCTCAGTCCACTGAGCCACACCCATCAGGGCTTTCTCTTTTATTCTTGCTGAGAAAATGGATCCATTTTGCCAAATGAGATTAAATTTTCAACATATAATAGTATGTGTAAATGTTTATATATCTTAGCATATTAAAAGTATCTTAAGCTTACCATTAATTAGTCTTGAGAAGAAAAGGTTAAACACAAATGCAATTAGTTTATTACCTTAATACTAGTTAGATGAATGAACAGTTTCCATGCAAAAGGCAGTTTTCATTAAACAAACAAGATAATTTTGAAATGAAGGATAACATGTGCACGGAGTAGTGTTTCTCTGCTTATCTGCATTCATGAATACACTCCTGGGCTATAAACTTGAAGGCTGTAACCAAGACAAGGCTGGTGCTGCTTTGAGTTGCCACTGTTCTAAAAATGGCCTCAATAAATTCCTTTTCTGTTTCAGCGTTGAACTGTTTAGATGGCTATTACTTCATTTATATCTAAGTATACTGACGTATATTAAAGATTAGTGGACAAAATGCTCAAACATTGTTTGAGTATAAGATTCCATATATTAATTATTTTATTTGATAATAGCATAGCACTATTATTCATTGGAAAACCCACAAATACACACTGATATTTACAAAAATTGTTTCAGTCACATTTGAATGAAGAGAGGATGGTACATTTTAAGATCAAAAGGAAAAAGGGGATGAATTCTGTTGACAGACACAATTGGTACACAGAATTAAAGAAGCTTCTTACTAGAAGAGTTAGGAAGGGGGTAATAAATAAAATATCACTATTGTCATATTTTTTAATGCAGATAACCCCAAATAATTATTGGCTTGGCTTTAAAATGCAATGTGTAACTCATGAAATCAGAATTTACAAAGCAATTGGCTTTGGCTAAAATCAAAATGAGTTTTCATTTTCTTAGGGTACAGTGATTGCACTTGAAGGTATCTGGTGGGTGGTAATGGAAGAAAATGGTGATTGAAACTGCACTGTTTAGTAGGCAAACAAAATAATTTTAAAACCACATATTCAAACAACTATATAACCCTTTCTCGATAGAAAAATAAAAGTTTTCCAAATGTGAATAGGCCAATCCCGAACAGGTACCATTTGTAGTCAGTCTTTGCTTCAAGATGAATCAGGAAGAAATTAGGAAAAACACACACAATCACCACATATATATATACAAATAAAACAGATTATCCAGGCTTGGTGTGCACACATGCAGGGAAGGTTTTCAATACTTCTAGGACCACAGGGATGCTGAAAGCTTGGGGACCACTGAGACTCTGAGGTTGAATCTTCCAGATTATAACCCAGAACAGTAATTCCTTTATTGCCCCAGTGTTCTGCATTGATAAGAGTTCAGGGTATTCTGGTCCAAACAAGGAATGAAAAAGTGGGAGTGTTTCTCCATAATAAGCCACAGTGGATGGGGTTTCCCTTGTCCAGACAAACCACTCAATGTCAATTACCCATTTTTATTACTCATAGAGTTGAAAAGCACTTTCCAAGTAGAGCTCATTTTGTAAAACAGGATTTGATCTAGCAAAGTGGTTCGGGCCTTAGCAAAAAAGACACACAGATTATGTTTATTGCCAGTGGCAAATTCCACCCTTTTCTCTGTCCCCTTCCTCCCTGACACTAGAGTCCTGAAATACTTTACACTAAGGGTATCAGGAACTGGATGTGGTCCTTGTTTCAGTATTACCTGTCTTTACACAAAAGGATGGTGAGCTTTCAAGCATCAGTGGTAAAGGTTTTTGGTTCTTTCCTTTGAAATTACACCACTGTAGATAACCAATGGCTGGAATATGAGAAACATTCTTTTCTGGCAGCCAGAATCCTAGAGAATGTACTAGGGAGGTAGTATGAGCTGAGTGGGAAAGCTCAATGTGATGGTATGAACTCTCTTCCCATGAGGCCATACACCTCATACACTGACAAACTTATTTTTACATTTTCATCATGTCTAAGTGCCTTATTTTATTGCCTTTTAACATTCCTGCACCTAGGAGATACAGAATGAGGGAACTTGGAGAGTGAATCCAGATAACCATTTGTGGTCTCTATCTGACCATTTATATATCTGGACATAGCTTGTTGATCCCAATAGCTTCTGCTATTTTGTTTTATTTAATTTTTTTGTACATAGTAGGCGATCAATAGATGTCAGCTCTTGCTGTGCTTGTCTAATCTCATTGGTGGGTTTGCACACAGATGTTCAATGTCAGTTGCTGTTACTTCTGTCTAGTCTTATTGGCGTGGTTGTGCATACAGCAGGTGCTCAGCAGATACCAGTAAAGGTCAGCTGCTGTGGTTTGTGTATGGTCTCCTGTTATGACTGAGAATCATCCAGGAATCCGAGGGCAGTGAGGCATGAACACAGTTGCCCTTCCTTCATGCAGCCAGTGAACTTGGCTATCAGTAAAATTTGCTCTATGTACTGGCTTTTGGATTTTCAATTGTGAAATACCAGAGGGTCACTTCAGCCTGATACAGTCCACCTCTTCTGTGGCCGGCATATCGCTGTTTTTGAGGTCGAGTTCCACGCTGGACTTGCTTCCAGGGTGGGAGGGACGCCAGTGGAGCCGCACCATCTTCTTGAAGTACTTCATGGTATTGTTCTTGACCGTCACAAAGCACACGGTGTTGATCATGCTGTTGCTCATGGCGATGCACTCGACGACGTAGAATGCCGTGAGGTAGTGCTTCTCTTTGACGAACACAGTGGGGAAAAAGTCGCGCACGATGGTGAAGCCGTAGAAGGGTGCCCAGCACAGCACGTATGCGGTGAGGATGCACATGAGCACCAGGACCGTCTTCCGGCGACAGCGCAGCCGCTTCCGGATCTGCTCCGTCTGGAAACCAGGGACTTCCTTGAACCAGAGTTCTCGTGAGATCCTGGTGTAGCACAGGGTCATGGTGACCACCGGGCCCACGAACTCGATGCCGAAGATGAAGAGGAAGTAGGACTTGTAGTAGAGCTGCTGGTCCACTGGCCAGATCTGGCCGCAGAACATCTTTTCCTGTTTTTTGACGATAAAGAGGACCGTTTCTGTTGCAAAGTAGGCAGATGGGATGGCGATCAGAATGGACACCATCCAGACCAAAGCGATCAGGAAGGAGGCCTTTTGATAATTCATCCGTGGTTTCAAGGGGTGAACAATAGCAAGATATCTGGTGGAAGAGCGAAGCCATCAATATAATATGTGCTTGAAGACATTATTAGTTTCTAACTCACCCCAATCACAAAAGCAGACAAAGTGTCACAATGAGTCCTCATGTACCTATTCATCTAGTTTCAACAAGCTTCATTTTATTTTAGCAACATCATTTGGCATTAGGAGGAGTGGAGTGGTATAGAGGGAAATAGCATAGGACTTGGTCAAACAAGTGGAATGAATCCCAGCTTTTCTCCTGTCTGGCTTTGGGGTCTGGAATGAATCACTGCATGTCTCTGAGACAGAGATGAATTTCCTCAACTGCAACACGGGATAAAATGACACCTACTTTGCAGAACTGCTGTGAACATGAACTATGATAATGTTTGTAAAATGCTTGGCATGTGGTAGGTGTTCAGTAAGTACTTGTGGCCTATTATTTTTGTAAGTCCAACTGATACCACTTTGGTTTTCAATCTTGCCATTTTACCCAAGAACATAATTCTTTGAAAAAAATTCATTACAAATATCTCATGGGTTAGAGGTGAAAGAAGAGCAGTGGACCTCAGAGAGAGGTGGAGGCCTTTCTCAAAGTAGTGGACTAGAACTTTCTCTCCCTCCCCCCATCCGTGGTATCATCCCTGGTAGCAGGAGAGTAGGGTGGGCCTGGGGTGGAATCTAAGGAATCTAATGACAAGTAAGTGACTTGCCTAAGTTCACTTTGTGCAGGCACCAGAATCCAGGCTCCTGAGAAGGTGGGTGAAGTCACCTTGACACCATAAAGCAAGGTCTTGCAAGGTCTTTGTTATCATCTGTCAGCTTAGATGTGTTTGTTGAGGTTAACATTCTCCTTCTGGGATCTCTATGACTTGAAATAATATCTCTTCCAGGCCCTCTACATATGAACCTTGCTCTTTTTCTGGATGTGGCATCCAGAAATGTCAGTAGGTAGCCCTTCTGATATTTCTACATAGTATGATAGGCATATTTACCAAGGGGTAAACTGAAATGCATAGGGAGATCTATGCCTCTTCCACCCTGCAGTGGTCCCCATGTCCTCATTATCCAACATCAGTGTCACCACAACAAAAATGAGTTTGGCCATCCATCTTATTCTTTTGACTTATTTTTAGTTGCTTTACAACCCAAGTGAAAAAGAGGGGTGCTATTTATTAGACTCCTGTATTGTAAGGCCTGAAATTCCATATGCTGCCTTGAAATCTTTGAGCCTCACAGGGCTCTAAAATTCTGGCCATGAGTTCATTGTTCTCCCCAGATATACCATTCCACCCAGCAGAAAAGGCTTCCTGTTCTGCTAGTTCTTCTGTCAACTGAACCACCTGCACCCCTAGTCCCAACCTAATGGGTTTCATCTCTCTGCCAGTTGACAAAATTGTTCAAATAAGCCAATCACGTCCTCCTATGGAAACCAAGGGTCACCCCATCATCTTGTCACTAGAAAGCCTGCTGCCCACAGCCTCTCTGGTTCATTTTATTCCTGAGTGCATGGAGGGCAGTGTCCTCCTTCCCTGTGCTGTGTATATATGAGGCAAATTAACTGCTGTTGCTCTCACCTGTCCAGGGTCAGGTATTGTGTGTTTAACCATTTTGTATTATTTAGAGTGGCAGAATCCTGCCTTCATTAATGGAGTAAGTAGGAGGTGGTCAGGATAGCACACCTGAATATCAATATCTTCATGAAGCATTCTTAGACTGTATCACTAAAATAATGATCATATCTTCCTTCAAGTTACTCTTACTTATTACTTGATTATTCTAGTTTTTGTGGGAAGAAAACCTCCTTGAGGTCAAAGACTATATATTCTACTACTTTATGTTTCCATTACATAGGTTGGGCACATACAACAGGACAAGCAATCTGTTGTGGATTTACCAGGTTATAGCAGATGCTGTTGATGTCCCTCTCATATCCCTTTGCTCTTATCACTTCCACACACACTTGTCTACTTTCATCTGCAAACAACTGCATTTCTTTGTCTAAAGGCTTTCTCTGGCTTTCAGTCTTCTTGGCTACTTCCATGGAATTTTCAGAGCAGCCCTCACCAATGACTTATGAGAGTTGGTGTGTAAATACCCAAGCTCCCCTCCACCTGCCAATCCTGGGATAATTCTGAGGTGATTTACACTGACTCCAAGAGTTGCTTTGCTGAAATAAGCATCAGGTGCCCACAGTGAAACCTTGTTCAATAACACAGCCTATATTGATTTCCTTTCCTTGCCTGCCTCATTTTCTGTCTTCCTATAGATGCTTTCTGGGTGCTACCTGTGCATGAATCTATGTCTCAGAGTTTATTTTTGGAGTACACAGGTATAAGGTTCTATGCTGAGCACTGTAGATAATGAAAGATAGAAGGCATGGTTATTCACTTAAAATACAATGTTCTTTGGAAAAGACATACAGAGATGTGTCTCCACACACAGTATGAGATTGCAAAGACAAGCTGGCAACAGATTATAAAGGCTCTGGAATGCTAGACTCAGGATTTAGTTTGTAAGCAATGAAATATTTTAAGAATCATTATCAATAATGATATTCTGATGCTTAATATGGATGAGTATGAATTTCAGGGTACAGTCAGGAGGGGGTTAAAGGGACATGTTAGAGGTGCATTATGATGGTCCAGCTGTGGCTTGCTGAGAGATGAGGTTCAAGGGAGAGTTGCCAAGACTTGGTGTAAGGCTGAATACGAAGAGTGTGTAGTTGGGTGGGTGTGGGACATGAAGAAAGGCAAAAATGATGGTAACTTTTTCCTGCTTGGGTGACTGGAAGAATGGTGGAGCTGCTGATGAGGGTGGAGCTGGGAAGTTGACTAGGATAGAGCTGGTCTGAGGTGAAAAAAAAAAAAAAAACTCTTTGTGTTGTAACAGGATGGTTGCTTCTTAAGAAAATCCTGTTACATAAAAACCTGTATTATAAAGACAAAAAATATTTCAGTGGGACAAAGAGGATGAGGACAGTAATAACTGTCATTTCAATGAACATCAGAGTCACTCAGAAAATTGAATAAAAATACAGATTCATGAGACCTAACCCAGAAATTCCCATTTATCAGGGCTGGGTGGGGTCCAGGAATCTGACTTTGTATCACTGTATTAAATGAAAGCTTGGGGAAGTTTGAAGTTTGTTGATGGGTACATTTCATAAACATTGATCTTGGGGCTGGAGAACCTCAGAGTCGCAATAGGAAAACTGTTTTTCCTGCAGAAATTTTGTTAAAAAAGGAAGATGTCTCTTATGTATATGTTATAAAAAATAAACAATAATCAACTGTTTTGATTAAAAAGACAACACACCTAAATAGCACTGAGAGTTAGGGAAAAAACAAAAAGGATGAAAGGAGACAAAAAGGAAAAAAGATGATTAAAAAACACATTATCAAAATGAGTCTCAGCACAGCTCACTATGGTGGACCAAGAAGATGTGACACCAATTGCTCCCCTTGAACAGAGGCATTGCTGGCCTACAACTGTGCACATAACTAAGACATGTGTCAGATTTATCATAAGATGCTATTAGAAATTTTACTTTATAAATCTATAGTAGATCAAGGACTTCCAGAACATCATATTCAAATGTATGCAAATAAGCATATGGATGCATACAAAAAAGCAAAGGAAGCTTGTCCTTCCTTCTTTTCTGCAAATAAGCCCTGCTGTCTGATTTTAAACTCAGTTTGTGACAAAGTCACCAGAAACAAGAGTACATCTTGTATGATTCCATTTTTATGAAGTTCAAGAACAGGCAAAACTAAACTATGATGATAGAATTGGATCAGGGTTGCATGTACTAGGAAGATTGCCAGGTAAAGGACCTCGGGAAGTTTTCTGGGTGATGAAAATGTTCTGTATCTTGGTCTGGGTAGTGGCTATAGAAAAACTATGTATATGCTTCCTTGACTGGAAGCTGCCTTGGTTCACTCTCATGTGATTTCTAAGTAGTAAGCTGCCTAAACTTTCTGCTTTTGCTTTTGTGTTCGCCGCCACTCATGGTCATGTGACATGCCTATATCAGAAGCAGATGTTGTATCTGGGGGCATGGCCCAGAGATGGAGGGCTCAGGAGCCTCACTTGTTCACATCTGGGAGAACATGAGCCACAACTGGAGAAACCACGTCTCCTCATGCTCCGTGAGAGAGCACCCACATCTGAAGCAATGCTAACTGTCAGAGCTGAAGTGAGGAAAGGGGCAGCCTGACCCAGCTTCCATCTTTACCCCTGCCCAACAGCCTCACCTGTCAATAGCAATGGCCAGCAGAGCGTTGGTGGAGACGTAGAGTGACACAGTACGCAGGTAGTTGACAGAGGCACAAAGCACATGGCCGTGCTCCCAGGAGAGCTGGCGTACCACATAGTAGTCCATCTCGAAGGGGCAGCAGACAATGGCCACCAAGAAGTCAGAGATGGCCAGGTTAGCAATGAGCAGATTGGTGAGGTTGCGCAGCTTCTTATAGCGGACAAGAGCAGCAATGAAGACAAAGTTGCCAATGCCGCACACCAGCATGATGCCTGCCAGCGCCACACCAACGATGGTCTTGGCTGCGAAGAAGGTCCGAGTCTTGGTCATGTCCTCATCCTCATCCAGAGGGAGGTCGTAATCACCATAGCTGAAGTTGAAGAGGAGGGAGGAGGCATGGTCTTGGGGTGGATTGAGGTTGGGTGCAAAACTAGTGTTTCCATTCTGGGTGGCCATGGTGAGGCTTACAGGTGGAGTGGTGTGTGGGAGTCTCAGGGGTCTGAGTACTCTGAGCTCAGGGTCCAGACTGTCTGCTCTCAAAAGGTCAGTGAGCCTAACACTCTGCCCACATCCTTGGGAAGAGTCACCATGCCATCCTGGACCCTGGAAGGAGACAAAACCAGTAGGCAACATGCAAGAGAATGCCTGGTCGCATTCCCACAGAGTCCTGCAGGTATAGGCCACCTAGACCTGGTGTCTATCCAGGCAGAACTAACCAGGGTATAGGGGAGAGGAGACATGAAATCTAGAAATCAGGAAATCCTGCACTGGCTGTTGGGCTATCAGGAGGGACTGGGCATAGAATGGACTGGGCTCTTCAAAGACACTCAAGAAGAACATGCATCCTTGCCTTTTTACCAGGGGCAAGGGCCCCTTTGACTGCCTAGTCACCACTCCCCTCCTCCCTTCTTCCCCAGCAGCCTTCACAGGGGTCTTCTGGAAGTTTTTCAAGGCTTTTCCAGGCAGTTAGCCAGGCATTTTTGGCAGTCACAATGTTGCACCCTCTGTTAGCCAGTGACAATAAAGACGAAGGACTGGGATACAGAAGGATCTTTTCTCCAAAGCAGGACACTGCTCCTTCTGTCCTGGTCAAACCACGTTCTTGGAAATCACCAAATCCATCTTCACACTGACAGGCTGAGCCATCTTGGGATAGCGAATTATGTTCCCTGCATCCCAATCTTCCTGTAAACCAAACTCCTGCTGCCCAGCCCATGGCCTGGCACATAGTGGGCACTACATAGGAATTTGTTTATTGAACCAGGATTCCACAGGTGGAGGGGGCTGTGGGCAGAAAGGCATTCTTCAGCTGCTACCCTGCATTCTGAGAACCCACTTTAGAAAGAAATCCTTTGTCTGCTTCCCCTCCCTCCTTCCCTTGTCCCTTTTAGTGGGCCCCCAGTTCCCTTTCCAGAGTCAGCCCTGACTGGGCGGTACCATGGCCTGTCACCAAGGTCTGTGTCCTCTGAAAGTGATAGCTGGTCCAATACTGGGCCTAACTGAAAACAGCCCCCCAAGGAGCAAGGACCCAGGAGGGCCTGTAGACTGAACTGTTCCTCATTGCCTAAGTCCTTTCTATCCTCAAGATGCCCACAGGAGAGCAAATAAAGTCTGTGAAGTACTGAGCCCTCAGGAGATAGGGTACCATTGGATTCTAGGCTTGGAGGGGTGGGGGGTTGGAAAATAACCCGGACTCCCAACACCAGGAATGGAGGGCCAAGCCATCCAGTTGTGGATCCCTTGCACCCTCCCCCTTAGCACACCTGGAAATGATTCCAAATGTAGGGGCCACAGGATGCTGGTAGAAAGAAGTGGACCAAACTGGACAGGAGGTATGGCCCAGCCCTGTGAAAGGAGGGGGACAGCCAGGGACATAAACTGCCCAGGAGGTTGGGACAGAGGATGACAGGGACACTCCAACCTGCAGCGCGCCTGCCTGCTGTATGCCAGAGGTAAAACCTTGCAAGAGGCGAGGTTCAAGTCTCAGCTGCGATCGCAGCCCGGGTGTCCTCCCTCTGGGTCACCTCTCAGACTCACGGGAGACCCAATGCCCGCAGACAATGCTCGACCCAAGACTGAGAAGCAGGAGTCCCGCCCTCTAGGCTACTACTATCCGTGGCTCTCCAGTCCCAGGACCCCAGAGGAGGGGGCATGCTTACGGGCTCGGCAGATCCCGGCCGCATTTCCAAGGGATACACTTCCTGCTCTTGATCAACTCACTCCAGGAGTCCTCTCCTATCCTCTCCCTGATTAACCACCCCGAGGTGGCGCGGTCCCCAGAGGCGCCACCCTGGCTGAGGCGAGAATCAAGTCAGAAATTCAGGCTCGAAAAGCAAAGCGTGGGGGGCCTCAGGGCGGGAAGTAATATGGGTGTGGGGATAGATACTGTGAGTATGAATTTTCCCAGAAACGCTTCAGCTCCTCTGCTCCTTTCAAGAAGGTGCATCCCTGCCCACGCCCTTTCCTGCAGTTTGGCGCTCTCCTGCCAGCCCAATACCCGCTGGCATCCTTCACCTGCGCTCACACTCCCCAGTCTCAGTTTACCACCCTCTGCTCGGTTTCAGCAGGTTCATGAGCTGGGGTGCTCTGCCCACACCAACTCCTTTACTTCGAGCCATCACGCGCGCATCCGGAGAGAGGTGGGAGAAAAGCAGCCAGAATCTCCCCTGAGGAGAAGCGGGCGTCGACGCCCCTCACTCCATCAATGGAGACTGGGACCGCTCAGACCTCAGCACTTACCTGCCTCGGTGCCTCCTCCCCGTTCGCTCCGTGACCTGGTCCGCTCGATTCCCGCCCTGGGGACCCAGACTTGCACTTGCAAAGACGCTGCGTTGGGAATGTCCCTCTTTCTACCTTGTCCTAGTGCGCTTCCCCGGAGCGTTCAGGTCTCTGTCTCCACCAGGATTTGGCGCTCTGCCTTCAAAGCTCTGTGAGCCTGGTACCCAGAAGGATGCGCCCCGCCCCGCGCTCAACTCCGCCCCGGGCTCCGCTGCCCTCTCCTAGCCGTGGCGGAAGAAAGGCGCTGGGCTCCCGCACCTAGTGCGCTCAGGAAGCCCGGAACCGCGAGCTCTGGCCCCGATGGAGGGGATTTCCAGTCGGCGGGGTCGGCCCCTCATAGAGGTTTCTGAGCTTTCGAGCCCTAATGCCAGCGGGAACGCAATAGGTTTAGCTGATGCGATTTGGAGCAACCTGTAAGGCTCTCTACGCCCCACGGTGTGTGTGGCCCGTGCAGGAGCTCAGCGTCCAGTCTTAAGCAGGAGCCCAGGGCCAGAGTATGCTCCCGCTACAAGGCGAATCCTTCAGGAGGAGCCGGGGGACTTCCCATCGTGCCGGAGAGCTGGTGCTGCGGAGACTCCGAGGAGCACAGAGTGAGCTTTGTAGGGTGGTGGTGGAGGAGGAAGCTCTGTGGGAGGAAGCTGGGGGTCGGGGCTAGAGAGCCCTGCTCAAAGCGTTGGCCCTGAAGTCCTCACCAAAACCCTGCGATGCCCACCACTGCCGCATTCCTTGGCCATTCAGACTTCCCAGCTGGCTTCTGCCTGTCTTTTGGGAGACTCCGGAGCCCTTCACTTTGCTTCCAACAGGCTTTGGTTTTCGGCTATTTCCCTGACCTCCTCGGCCCTTGATTTCCTTACACATTCAGTGTGGGAATTACGATGCATAAAGAGCTGCTAATTCGAATGACTGGTAGCTGGAAAGAGCAGAGGGAAGCTCTGGATTTTCAGAATTGGAACTGGGAGCTGTGGCAGGAAACTGAGGTCTCCACTGTTAAATCCCAGCCAATTATTGCCAGCTTGGAATATGGGCTCTGCTTTGTCAGATCTTTTCATTTTTCCGGAGAGTCTGGAATCTCAGAACTTAGTACTCTGTTGGCTTAGTTAAAACAAAGCAACAAAACCTGTGCTGGCCGAAGACAGCATACCTCAGATTGAATACAGTCTACTGGGACACCAACTGAAAATTTCTGAAATCCTTTGGGTGGTGATAGTCTGTGATTTTTGCCTTCCCCACCTTATGTGGAATGAGTCCCACCATTCTTCTCCTTTTAAATTTTTTTCCAGTTTTATTGAGGTGTAATTGACATATAGCGTGTAAGTCTCAGGTATACAACTTGATGATTTGATACACACATATATTGTGAAGTGATTACTACAATAAAGTTAGTCAACACATCCGTCACCAAGCATAATTATAATTTTTTGTGTGATGAGAACTTTTAAGATCCTATCACTTAGCAGCTTTCAAGTATACAATACCATACTGTTAAATATATAGTCATGATGCTGTACATTAACTAGATCCCCAGAACTTATTCATCTTGTGAATAAGGGGAGTTTGTGCCCTTTGACCTATATTCTACCTATATTCTACATTTCCTTCACACCACAACCCCCATCCCCACCTCCTGGCAACCACCATTCTACTTTGTGATTCAATGAGTTTGGCTTTTTTTTTTTTTAAAGATTTTATTTATTTATTTTTAGAGAGTGGAGAAGGAAGAGAGAAAGACAGGGAGAGAAACATCAATGTGTGGTTGCCTCTCCCTCGTCCCCAACTGGCCCCCTGGCCTGCAATCCAGGCATGTGCCCTGACTGGGAATTGAACAGATGATCTTAGTTCAAAGGCCAGTGCTCAATCCGCTGAACCACACCAGCCAGGGCAAGTTCGACTTTTTTAAAGATCCCACCTGTAAGTGAGATCATACAGTATTTGTTTTTCTGTTTGACTTTCACTCACCAGAATGCCCTCAAGTTCTGTCCATGTTGTCCCAAATGGCAGGATATCATTTCATTCTTTTATGGTTCAAAACATTCCATTATGTATATGTATGACATTTTATGGCTGAAATATATATATATGTCATTGCATACTAGCCACACTTAGTTTGTTTCCATGTCTTGGCTATTGTGAATAATGCTACAGTAAACAAGGAATGCAGATATCTCTTCAAGATAATGATTTCATTTCTTTTAGATACATACACAGAAGTAGGATGGCTGCTTCATATGATATTTCTATTTTTAATTTTTTGAGGAATCTCTGCACTGCTTCCATAGTGGATGCACCAATTTACAGTCCCATGAAAGAGTTCTCTTTTCTCGAACTCCTTACCAACACTTATTTTTGCTTGTCTTTTTGATAATAGACATTCTGACAGGTGTGAGGTGATATTTCATTGTGGTTTTGATTTGCATTTCCCTGGTGGTTAGTGACATTTAGCATCTGTCATGTACATTTTGGCCATTTCTATGCCTTCTTTGTAAAAAGATCTATCCAGATACTCTTTCTAAGTAAAAGAAGGCAATCTGAAAAGGCTACATACTGTATGATTTCAACTGTATGACATTCTAGAAAAGACAAAACCATGGAGACAGAAAGATCAGTAGTTGCCAGAGATTAGCGGGGAGAATAAATAGGTGGAGGACAGCGGATTTTTAAGGATGTGAAAATACTCTATGTGATGTTATAATGGTGGATACATGTCACTCGTTATACATTTGTTCAAACCTGTAGAATATACAATATCAAGAGTGAACCCTAGTGTAAACTATGCACTTAGAGTGATAATGATGTATTAGTGTGTGTTCATTAATTGTAATAAATGTACTACTCTCATGAGGGATGTTGAAAATGAGGGAAGCTATGTGTGTGTGGGGGGTTAGGGGACATTAGAAATCTCTATACCTTCCACTCAATTTTGCTGTGAACCTAAAAATGCTCTAAAAAATAAAGTCTATAAAAAATGGGTAAAGATTTATCAACACATGAAAAGCCTTGAACATTTACATCCTTTAATGCAGAATTTATATTTTTATGAGCTCATCCAATAAAAATTGAAGCAGGAAAATATTTTATTCCACTGATGTTGATTGCAGCATTGTTTAGTATAACAAGGAATTGGAAAAACCTAAATTTCTCACAACTTGATTAAAATATGATAAAAATGTCTTTTATGAAATACCATGTAACTATTAAAATTTTTAGACTGAATAATATGTTCACATGGTTCAAAAATAAAATACATATTACTCTCACCTCATCCCTATCTATTTTGTTCCCTTTGCCCTTTTGTATTTGTCTCCTATATATCCTTCTAGAATTTCTTTTGCAAGTCTAATGATATATCTTATTTATTCCCTTTTAAGAAGTTTCCATGTCAAAATATGGAGTACTTCCTTGTTCCTTCTTTTACAATTGTAGAATGGCCTGTTATGTGGATATCCTATAAGTTTGTAAAAAATGTCTTTATTGCTAGACACATTGGTTTAATATTTTCAAAACATGTCTGTTAAATTAGAAATTGGATTATTTCCCAAAGCTTAGCAAATATAGTCTTATACATAGTGTTATAATATAAAATTAATAGTTCTTCAATGAATAACTGTACATAACATCTTTTTGTATATGTGCAAATATATTTAAATGACAAGTTCCTAGAAATGGTATTGCTCAACTCATAAAAGCATTTGTAATTTTTGTAGATATTGTCACATTGGACTTCCTAGTGGTCTAACCATTTTTCACTTTCACAATAAGCAGTCTTTGGTAGAGATGACATGCTGAGATTGCATTTGAATCAATAGTCAAATGTCTGTTGAGACCAGAGAAAACAATATTCAAAAGCATGATTTCTCAGGAATGCCGTTCTCTCACACCTCAGTCTTGAATGCTGGGTGCCCTCTCAGTCATTCAAAGCATGGTAGGGAGAGGCACTGTTTCTGAGAAAATTACAAGTTATTTTTCTGTGGTCTGTGTGTCTTTCCTGGAGCAATTAATAATCAAATTAAAAATGTATCCTTGTTATTGACTGTAGACACTGTTAGGGTAAGCTCTTTAATTACTTTTAAAGTAAATGTAATTAAACTCTATAAATTTTAGTTGAAAAAGGTGGAGCATAATTAATGCTTCAGGGTGCACTGGCACTGGTTCCTCTCTTTTATTCGGTCCCGCTGGCTTCCAGTCTGTAAGTTGGCTCACCTGACACAGGCAGAGATTTTTTCCTTCTCAGGTTTCCATGTGCCTCCAGGGCAGGGTCAGGAAGATGACAGTCCAGAGGGAGATGAGACATCAGGATAGGTGCCTGCCACCCACGCTCCCTGTCTAGGGGGAAGACACAAGAATATGGTAACTTACATGAAAGCTAGATTTTTGGTCAGAAATCTGTGATCGTTTTTTAAGATTTTATTTATTTATTTTCAAGTGAAGAGAAGGGAGGGAGAAAGAGAGGGAGAGAAAAATCAAGGTGAGAGAGAAATATCAATTGGTTGCCTCTCATACTGCCCCAACTGAAGACTGAACTTGCAACCCAGGCATGTGCCTGACAGGGGATCAGGATTGAAGTGGCGACGTTTTGCTTTGTGGGGTGATGCCTAACCAATTGGGCCACATTGGTTAGGGCTGTGATTGTTTTTAGTACTGTTTCAGAAAGTTTTCAGAGTCCTCAGGAGGAGGCAGTGGTAGGGAGAGGGTGTGCTGAGTGAGCAAAGTCCATGTAAGAAGCAGGTCATCGATGGGTTCAAAGCTGGACTTGGTAAATGGAGAATTCAGTTAATGAAATTCAGTTGGTGGTAATGACATTGTTCTCAGAAGGACAGATGAAAGGCTTTCAAGTCCAGAAGCACATTTGGCTGGGTTTGGATAGAGTTTAGTTTTATAGGGAGGTATGTGGATACAGATTTATGTTGACTCTCAGCTTTTCTAGTGCTTCCTGCTCTAGGTAAAGGCCCTCTATCCAGGTACCCACATGCTGTCTCTACTTGAGCTCAGGAAAGGATGCAAAACCCCTCCCTCCGGTGTGTTGCCTGAGGCAACATTTGGAAACAGTTGGAACAAATTCACTTAATGTAGAAAGTCAAAGGTTAAATTCTTCCTCTGCCCTCTCTCCACAATCCAGTCTATTAGAGGTGACTCCTGTTTCCTGGACTTAATTATATACATCCAAATGCAAACAATACTAGCTTTGGGGATGCTTGGGCTCTTCCATGGGAGAAGGCAGGGGAGGGAGGAAAGCCATTTTACTATGGGTGACATGGAACTCTGAGTTATATAACTAGAATATTAAAAGGAATGTGACCTTGGTTTTTGCACTAAGGTGAAGTAGACTTAGTTTGGGTTCCCCTAAAAGCAAATCTTGAGACAAAGATTGAGTGCTCCTAGTTTACTGGAAAGGTGATCCCCAAAAATAATGTAAGGGGAGTAAAAAGAAAAAAAGAGACTGGAAAGGGAAGGAGTCCAATAGAGAATGTGAAACTATGCAAGTGGCAATTCACCACTGGTAGCAGGTGGAATGTCATTGCACTGGGGAACTGTGGGCCAGAGTGTGGAACAAGCACCCCAGAGCTCTACAGCAGAGGGCGTGAGGGAGCTCACAGTCATCTGAGAGTTGAAGGGTGTTAATCCTCCATCTGCCCATAGGCAGAGCAGAATATTGTGATCAGAGAATCTGATCTTGTCCTCAGGCAAAGAGGTGCCCATTCTGTCTGTTGGAAGACATGCAGTAAAATAGTGACAGAGTGGTGTGTGTGTGTGTGTGTGTGTGTGTGTGTGTGTGTGTGTGTGAGGGAGAGCACCAAGAACATTTGCCACATGGGCATTAATTTGCATGATTGTACTTCAATTCTCAGCTGACCCTGTTCTTCATGTATCTCATCCTCCAGTATGTTCAAATGAGCGTGTCTTTCTCATGGTGATGGTGGAGGTGCAAGAGCAAGCAAGACTGAATGCGCAAAACCACTCCAAGCCTCTTTTTGCATCACATCTGCTAACATCCCATTGGCAAGTCACATGGCTGAGTATGGAGTCACAGGTTGGAGCAAGTTACCATACCCACTAGGGGAGGGCATTGCAAAGTTACATGGCAAAAAGGCACAGTTACAGAGAGGAGCATATAATTGGGCCAAACAATGCAACCTACCACAATTAGTAACCATGTCTTTGATCCCAGAGCTTCCTGTCCTGTCCCTTCAGCTGCTGATCAGATTCTGTGAACCATCTCATTACCTCAATAATTTCCCTTGTTGGCTAAATTTACCCAGAGTTGGATTCTTTTCCTAACAGATCCAGGTATTGTTATGAAGGAGAGAATAGGATCAGAGAAGTTAAGTTCCAAAGGTTTCATGGCTTGTGGGTGGCAGAGCTGAGATTCAGATCAGGCTCCTAGTTCCAGACTTTCCCCCGTGCACTAACCTGAGAATTGTGGTTTCCTAGAGCAAGGGAGAGACAGGCTGGAGTCAGGATTCATCATGCATGCTCTTGCTCTCATGTACTCTGCCAGCCTTGTGGGGAGTGTGGTATTGAAGCAAGAACTGGACAAAACAGGAGAAGAATGAACAAGATGGCCAGGACCCAAGCTTGCCAGTGGGAGCCAGGAGTGTTTCTTCCCAGCCTGCCCGGTATCATTCTAGCTGTTATGGCGGTTCTCAATCTGGAATGTGTATCAAAACCTCTCTCAAAATATGCATGCCAGGGACCCATGCTAGTAGATTCTTATTCCATATATCAATACAATTTTCCTGTCTTCTTCAAGTATTCATTTTTAAAATTAGTGTTCACACAAACACACACACACACAAAAGCACAAACAGCACAGAAACTAAAAACGAAAAGTCACTGACTGTAAGATGTGGACCTTCATGTATCTGCTGCAGCATAGCACAGCATCTTCCCAGCAGAATGGCATTTTATTTTCTTACTTGTAATCTCTTGTATCAGCCAAGACTGTGTGGATACTTTTCTTTCCCTTTTTTAAAAATAAAAACTTTACTTAGGGCCTTTCCCTCATTATATTTAGTTCAGTTCAAAGTGCCACTTAAAAAATACACAGGAACCAGGGAGACAAAAATCAGTGACAAATTCAGCATGATTTTTTGAGTACCAGCACCATGTAACACACTTTTCTAGTTGGTATAAGGCTTTGAAAGGTGCAACTTGGAGTGTAGCTAAGCTGGGGCAAAGATGGGGAAGGTGAGTGATATCAGCTTATCTGAAAGCACAACTTATTCGGGGAACTGAAAGTAGGTTTTGGGAAACTATGTACAGTAAGTCCTCACTTAGCTTCATTGATAGGGTGTGTGACTTTAAGCAAAATGATGTAAAGCAAAACCAAATTTACCATAGGCTAAGTGATATAAACCAGAGGTCAATTTCTATGGCATCTTGTCAATGTTACAACAAAATGACATTGAAAGATGTTGAATGAAACATTATTCAAGGATCTGCTTACCCAGTAAATGGCCTGATCATGCACACGTGTCTCTTTTAAACAGAAGGGATCTAATCTTTAAGTCCGAAAGTGCTTTCATAAAGATGTCAGCTGTGAGTGCTGGAGTGGATCTCAGGCTCAGAAGTTCATGTGATCCAACTGGTGGCATATTTTTGGCATTTGTATAACTTTATCATGAGCTGGGAATAAAGAAATCTGAAACTCCCAAATCTTACAACTTGCACCACAAACATTCTCAGTAGGAGAGAATAAAGATGTCCCTAAACAAAGGCATCTGAGGGCCATTGGCCTTGATGTGAAATAATGGTGGCTGTGCATTCAGGAGGGCTGTGATAGTCACAATCTCACACTTGCTTCGAGCCCCATTTTAGGATATTGGCACATTCTTCACCATATAACACTGTCCCTGCCCCACTAGGATCTTTTTGTAGGGAATGATGAGGATCAGGGTGTGGGCAGGGCCAGCAGGGGCGATGGGCTTCCCCTTGGCAAAAGGAGTAGAGGTTGAAGGAGGCTCCACAGAGACATGCAGCCTGTATTTGCTGAGACCCAGCCTCTCAACTGAGAGACCCCAGATGGAGAACAGGTTAGAGTGAAAGAAAGAGGAAGAGGCAGACAAGAGACAGCTGAGATGTGATATTACAAATGGTCATGCTGATACTTTCCTTGAAAGGTAAGATGTGAAGGATTAAAGAGCCCACCACTGACATTGTTCATGTATGAAGGCCCAGCAGGGCCATGTACTTTCTCCTAGTTGTATCCACCGTACCCCCTCAACAGCCCTTGCTTGGTTAATGACAAAGGCCTTCCTATATTCTCATTGCTTGATTCGCATATTGTGTCCATTCCCATAGAATGCCCTTTTTGCTTTGTAACCTGCAAAGCTGGGGTTCAGACTGCAACTTTCCTGTTATTTAAGGCAAGCTAATTCAATCTGTGTTGCTGGATATTTAATTGCAGAGAGTTCTGAAGTCAACATCTCCCTGTTTATTTCTGTGGACCTTCCAAAGCTGGTTAACACCATGACCCTTCTGAGGCCCATCTGGTGGGCTTGAGTTTCGCAGAGCTGGAGGTGGGCTTTTACCTTATGGCTTGAATTAGTGATTGTCGTTTTTCTTGAGGCAGAAAATGTTCTTGATGGACCAACTATTTTCTACTTTTTGTTTTTCAGGCAGCACTTAACACTCTAAGGGAGGCCAGTTTGCAATTGTACTGGTTTAGATAAAAGGAGTCGAGCAACTTCCAGAATTAGTAAATGAAAGTCTATCATATACAGACACACACACACACACACACACACATACTAATATATATATATATGTAACTTATATATATGTAACTTATATACATGAAACGTGTAACATTAAATTTACCATCTTAACCATTTTTAGTGTATGGTTCAGTCATATTAGATATATTTGCATTGCTGTACAACAGATCTCTAGAACATTTCCATCTTGCAAAACTAAACTCTATACCCATTAAACACTAATCCTCCACCTCCAGCCCTTGGCAACCACCTTTTCTCTACTTTCTAGTTTTATGAGTTTAACTCAAGTTTATCATCTTTACATCTACCTCAAGTGCCAAAGCAACGTCTTCATTGTGCCTGATGGTGGCTCAATAAGTTACTACAGGTATGATTTTTTTCCTTAAGCTCTTTCAGTCTCATTTTACAAACTTTTATGAATAAAAATGGCACAACAAGGCAGGATGGCCCTCTAAGAAATCAATGTTTTGTAACAGAAAGCTGTTTATACCATAGATTACTTTATACATGTGAAAAAAATATTGGAAAAAGATACTGCAAGCAATTATCTGCAGGTGGTAAAATTATGAATAAACTTTTAATTTTTTTTAACTGATGTGCAAAAACCTGGATCACTTGTCTAACAAAGAATAGATACATACAAAACAAAAACAATAAATTGTCTAGATATTTGGTACCATGTAAGCAAAAATACTTCTTTCTGATACTTGCAATGTTTTTGAAAAGCTAATTGGGGAATGAATAAACCAATCAGATAGTTTTGCACAAGTATTTTCTATGAGCCAAAAAATTGGTTAGGAACCATATGCTCTAATGGTTAAGTAGTGAAAGGCTTTCCATTTGAGCAGATGGCTCTTAACCAGTTGTTTGGCTGTTAGAAAGCTAAACATGTTGGTGAAACTTTCTTAGTCAGGGGGCCCTATCTGCAGAGAAATATTAGGGGAAGTTATTCTGACTGGGTACAGGACTCAGATGATTCAACTCAAAGTCACCTGGGGAGCAACTTTTCACAAGGCCTTTGCTTCAGTCAAGTGTCACTCATTGCAACTTGAACCAGCCCATGCTGAGAAGGTAACCTGGAGCAGAGAGCCAGGCATGTGTCATGGAACCCACGTCATAGCTTTTGGGGTCCAGAACCTCAGCGGCAGGGTCATCACAGAGGCTCGTGTCTGCATATTCTGGGAGCTCTGCCTGGTTTGCTGCATCCTCTTCTCTCTCTGTGTTTCTTCTTTTTTCTCCTTGTCTCAGACTCAGCACCATCTGACCTCTCAGTTGTAAAGCCCAGGAATCCTACATGCCTAAGAGAGAAAGAGAATTTAACTGAGTCAGCTTGGGTTAGGCATCTGCCCGCGTGGCCATTAGCCTGCAGGGTGCACTTGTGTAATTTGGAAAAAACGTCCTTTCTCCAGGCCGATGCAGCCCTGAACCAGGGCACACAGGCTTCACGTGTGCCACCCACTCCTGCCCTTGTGCAGGATGCAACCCACACAAGGGTACATGGTAACCCCCGTCCACTGCTGGTCCATTCAGCTGGGATGGGGGCAGGCAGAATTGCATGGTCTCCCCCAAGCATGTGGGTGGGGAGACTCGCCACCCAAGGAACAAAAACAGCTCTAGAACTTTCCACTCCACCTCCTTCAGGCAGATCATGTTGCAGTGGGGCTGGAGGTGCCTTGTGCTGGCAAATTCCATGAAGAAACTGTAACTCTTGTTTGCAAGCATAGAGAACATGATTAAATCAAAGTTAATAAATGTATTACTATGGCTAGGAAAGGGAAAAAAATAATAGAGATCACCTGGCCTCATTTTGTATCATTCAATAACAGTGAAATAGGAGATAAGTTTTTGAGACTTACCACCGAAACATAAACGGTTTATTAAAGAAAAGAATAGAAGTTCTTTAGGTTTTTATTCTAGAAATGTAGAAGCACCTGGAATGGTTCAGGATTGTCTGCTGACAGAGGGAGCCGGCGTGAGGCAAGGTCTGGTGCATCTTTCAGCTCTTATCAAACCAGGACACCTGGCTCAGAAAAAGCAATCCAATTTTTCCTTTTTCAACTCTCTTTCAACCCGCTCCCATAAACTAGCTCATGGTTTTCTGAAATCTGTTTGTAATTGTCAACAGTATTCCCATATTAGACGTAAAAACCCATCTGTATTTGGAGAAAGCCTCTGGTCTCTTCTGTATCTGTTTTTCCTCCCCACTCCCCACCCTCTCCTGTGTTTGACAAGACTCCAGGCTGAGTCAGGAACCCCTGGCCCCCTTTCCTCCCTGCAGAGCAGACTCCTGTGGGGTCATCACTCACAGGCTTCACCTCTCCGCCCTTCTGGTGACATAGAATTTTCAAATTTCCTTTGACCTCAGCTGCCACTGATGGCCCTTCCCTAGCTCCTTCCCATCCCCATAGACCCAATATAGCTGGGCACACATTTCCAAATGTCAGCCCATTGGCCTTTGTGAAATGAATGACAAGGCATTTTCTTCTCTTGTAGTTGGAGGTCAACATATTTATAATTGGTCTTTGACTATTCTTGAGACACTGTTCCTAGGTTTTCTGTTTCAGATTTTGCTGCCTACTTCCCACCCCCCAAATAACCCCAACTTGATTCAATTCAAGGTGGTCAATACCAACTTGGGGCTGGGTGGGGCAGTCAGAAAGATGGTCACCCATACAACTTGGGTATGAAAGGTTTAATCAGCCCTTTCTGGGGCAGGAGGTTGGTGAAATTTCTGTACCTCTCCCAACCCCATCATCCTGGTGTTATCTTGTTGTTCAGAGAATACTGAGTTACACAACATGTCTTGTGCTGTCGGTTGGACATAGCTTAGGCAACTAACTGTTCAGCGGTGCTTGGAAGGTTTTGAAAGTCTAGGGAGGAAAACAATTTGGCTTGTTCTAGAGGTCTTTGGCTTAAAGAGCTGGAGAGGATTTGTAGGAGCCAGGTTGTAAAATGTAGACAAATCCCTGAGCAACAAAAGACCCTATAGGAAACTTACATGTAGATGCAATGACTTTTCATGCACATGGATTAGGAGTCCCATGGTTAAACCATAAAATTGTTAGGATGTAGGGGTCAAGGAACTCAGAAGAGCAAGCCAAGAATAGTCTCCTGAAGAGATTTAGAAGTGTTTTCTGCCAGGCAGGTGGAGACAGAAAGAGGATCCTCAGAGGAAAGAAGGATATTGAGAAAATCATTACAGATTTAATCCTCTAATTAAACAGCTGGACACCTTCTGGGGCATTTGGGTAACTCTCCAGGGTTCAAGATATGCCCAAGAAGAGAAAAATTTAATTAAGACTTACTGGGTAATTGTGAAATTTGGATGTAAGAGCACTCATTTTACATTACGCTCCCTAGATTATGAAATTGTTAGGAGTTGAAATTGGAGACGAATGAACATGCCCTCTGACGTTTTTGGAAAGGGTGTCATAGAACATGTATTAGTGAATATATCCTTCTCGATTGCCCAGACTAAAGAATGACTTACATCTGTTGCTACACTTAGAAACAAGTACATTCAGTGGGTCCACTTCTCAGGCTTGGCTGTACACTGAAATCACCCAAAGGAGTTATAAAAAAAATATTGATACTAGGGTCTATTCCCAGGGATTCTGACTTAATTGGTCTGGAGTGTGGCCTGGGTATTGGGATTTTTAAAAGCTTCTTTAGATAATTCTAATATGCAGCAGAGTCTGAGCACTCTGTGGGATGTTCTTATTACTTTAAACATTTTTAACAAATTTACTCCTTGATATTGAATTGGTTGGCCTTTACTGAGGCTTAGTATTTCCACTTAACAGTGTGTTTATGTTAACAATACATTCAGAGTGTTCCAATGTATTCTTCAACTGCACATGCCTATCTTCTACTAAAGTATGTCTGTAGAAATGTACCAGATATTGATCTTGAGTTCAACCGAATTTAGAATTTTCTAAAACCATTTTAAGGGTTTTATTTGAGAGTTTTGATAAAGATTAAAGTCTAATTTTTGTTTTGAAAAGGTCATAATTTATGACAGGGGGGTCTCATTTTTTTTAAAACAAGGTATAGTCCATATTATGAACCCGTCTGTGAATTAGAGTGGTTCCTAAATGTATCAGTTAGCTTTTGCTGCATAACAATTATCCCAAAATTTAGTGACTTAAAATAAGAATTATTCATTATTTCTCATGAATCTATGAGTCAGTGGTCAGTTCTGCTGATCTTGGCCAGGCTTGACTCATTTCCACCGGGCCCATTTAAGTGTCTGAGGTCACCTCGTCAGCTGGATGTAGGCTAGTTGGTCTTGGATGGTTTCCTTAATATGTCTGCTGGTGTTCTAGCTATAGATGGGGTGACTGCGCCATGTGGTCTCTCACCCTTCACTAGGCTGGCCTGGCCTCACTCACATAGTAGTCTCAAGGTTCCAAGAGCAGCAGGAGAGTAAGTACCAATGTGGAAACAAGCACTTTTATAGTCTGTGCTGTGTTGTTTGCTACTGTCTTATTGGCCAAGGCAAGTCATATAGCCAAGTTCAGAGCCACGTGAGTGAACACTACCAATGGGCATAGCTATATGGAACCATAGAACAAACTGGCTTCATTCCTGCAAGCAATGCACCAGGATGCCTGTCATATCAATGCCACCAATTCTTCCAGCATTCTGGGTTATCTTTTCCTTTAAGCTGCAAATAGAATGGCTCAAACCCTTATCCCATAAACCTTGGGTATTCCATTATTCCTCTTCCCAACAACTCCAAGGATCCTTGGAGAGTATGAGTGAGTGAGTGTGTGTATGTGTGTGTGTGTAAGGAAAATGATATAGAAGGGGTGCACTTACTTTCCTTCCCAACATTCTTGCATTAATTTTCTTTTTTTCACAGAATTGTCAATGGATTATAGTTTTCACTCCACCTCCAGGATTTGCTTTCCTCCTTCCAGACTTCAGCCTTTAAGTATCAGTCTTCAGACTATTTGTTAATTTTAAAGGAGAAAAGGTAGCTTTACAACAGAGTTATCTAGAGGGCAAGGGGTCAATCTTAACATTCTCAACCATGGGACAAAGTGACACCAGGGGCCTTTGATTTGATGCACTGAGATGGGCAGAACTTCATTTCTGTGGTTGTGCCAAAACTGCATGAGCTGAATCTTGTTAGGAGGGAAAAAGCCATACAAATTCTGTTCAGGTACATTGTACAAAATAAATGATTTGGACACTTCAAAATGCCAATATCATATAAGACAAAAAGTGGCAAAAGAAATATTTTAGATGAAAGAAGATAAAAGAACATGAAAATCAAATGCAGTATGTGATCATAGAATTAACTGTGGATTGAAAAAGAAGCTATAAGGATATTGGTGGAATGATCATGGAAAATTTAAATATGGACTGTATATTAAATGTTATTAAATTGATATTAACTTTCTAAGTGTGTTAATGATACTGTTGCTCTGTAGGAGAACAATCTGAGAGGAGACAGAACTAATATTTCATAGTTAGCTGTCATGATATCTGCAACATACTTTCAATTTGTTTCAGTAAAAAACAAGCAAATATGACATGATATTAATGATTGGTGATTTTGGGTAAATGGTATATAGATGTTCATTGTTCTAGTCTTTCAAATTCTAATAGGTTTGAACTTTCAAGATGAAAAGAAAATGGAGAACATGTTTTGGGCATTTGCACTAACACTGAAAAGACAAACTTCCATTCTCTATCATGGTCTGAATTTCTCAAGTTTGCTTTTAGGCCAAAAAGCAAGAGCAAGAGCAAAGACCTCAGAGGTTTTCTTGTACTGCATGCCAGGAAATCACTGGGCACCAGTCCCTCAGGAGGCTGGGGCAGGGAGAGCCCAGGGAGACTTGCCCATCCTGCCCAGGGCATCTTTCTGCTTCAAGTCAGGACTCGTCTGCCATGTGCACCAGCAACAGGTCTCAGGGCTCACTCTGGCTTATGAAATCATTTCTGCCACCGGAAGTGCTCTGCTCTTCCTGCGGCGGCCCTTTCTGGGAGTGCTCTGGTTTCACACTGCTTTGGTGCTTTGTGTGCTCCCCTGGGAAGCCATGGGGAACACGGGAACTGTCACTATCACTCACCAACCCCTGTGCTTCTGAAATTACTCATCCTAGATTCAGTCAGGAAACAGGAAGTGGATACTGTCCTGTGAAATTTTGGCTGGCTCCTCTTGGACTCACGTATTCCCTGTTGGCCAGGCGTGCATCACTTTTCAACATTATTACTAAAGAAAGACCTGAAATTGAGAATTTAAAAATTTCCTGTCTCCTATGGTTCCTTCCAAGGGAAGACCCAGCTGGGCCTCTGAGCCCCAGATGATGAATTTTTCCTCCCCCCACACATTGTAGGGTCTCAGGGTGACTTTCCAAAACTGGGCAACTACCATCCATCTGTGCTCACTGCCCAACCAGTAGCTCCTGGTATGAACAGCAGTTGCCCTGAACTGACAGAATCTAGTTCTAAATTCAGTTCCAGAATATTTTCCACATTTTATTATAACATTTGGCTGTGGTTTTAAAATACAGATAACAGTATGCTATTGCCTTCTTTCTCTGACAAGAAAAGAAAGTCGTTAGGTTTTGCATGTTAGCAAAACTAGGTGTGGGTGGGGGGACGGTGACTCTGAACTGGTTTTGGATGATGATTTGGTAGCCCAGGGGAGGGGAGGAAATGGGTAGGGAGGAGAAGACAGTTCTGGTTGGAGACTATTGGAATGGAGGTGTGAGGCAGCATGGAGCATTCTGGAAACTGGAGGCCATTTGGTGAGACTGGAGAGTAGGGTGAGGCAGAGGGTACAGTGAAAGGTGACCCTGCCGAGATGGACAAGAAATAGACCACAGGCAGTGTCACCGCCTGGTACATTAAGGAGTTTAGACTTCATTCTCTAGGCCTGTCATTTCCCATTTTTGTCATTGTGAGTCATTTGTTGGATGCTGTTACTGAAAAGGATAATTGATTATAGGTAAATTAAGAAGAAACAATTCAAAACAACCTTAACATAATACACTAAAGCATACCTTTTTAAAAAAAAGATGAAATAATTGTTTCATATCAGCGAGGTGGTATTTTCTGCCCTTTTATCAAAACTCAAGGGTAGAAAAGTTGTGCCATTATTTGCATCAATTTGTTTCCCTAGTCTTTCTAAATTTATTTATTTTAAAAAATCCTCACCCAAGGATATTTTTATTTACATTTGGAGAAAGAGGAAGGTGGGAAGGGGGTGGAGAGAGAGAGAGAAAAACATCCATCAGTTTTCTCCTGTGCATGCCCCGGCTGGGGATTGAACCCACAACCGAGGTATGTGCCCTGACTGGGTTGAACCCAAAACCTTTTTGTTGTACAGGACGGCGCTCTAACCAACTGAGCCACCCCGCCAAGGTACAGTACATAGTGGCAATGGCAGTCAACATTCAGCTGCTCTTTCAGGTGGCGCTACGTACTTGTATTAAACGGAGACAGGCATTATGGAGGATTCTCCTGGAAGACCACATTTAGCGCTCTGTTGGATGTGAAGTTAACAAGAACATGGTCTTCAAAGGCTGGATAGTCAAGTGTTTCAGCCTGGGAGGGAGCCAAGAATGGACTTATATTCATTCTTTTGTTGAATTTAGTTTCAAAGTATTCTTCATAGTATACTGTAACATTTGGATGTAGTTTTAAAATACAAATGATAGTATACTACTGATTTTTTCTCTGAAAAGAATGGAAAATCATCAAGAATTGGAAAAGAATCAGATGCTCAAGGATTGAGCCATTTGTACAATTTGTTTTAAAATTGTTTTTCTTCAGCCCTCTGAAGATATGTTCTGTATTACTTATGTGACTTCTGCAGCCAAGTTGCTAAAGATGAACTTATGTCCTTTGTAGCAAACCTGCTACAAACTTTGATTTTGGGTTTTGTCTTTATCTTAAAATTTTTTTTATTTTTAATAAGTCTTGGGAGGAGCCCAGAGCCACAAATTTCTTTTAAGTGTTGATAATTAATTGCAGTGCACATTGTCATAGCTAGCCCACTCTTTGTCTTTCACTGACACACAAGCCAAGTGATCCATCAGTAAAGTAAACTTTTGACACATGTAAATTAAAAAGAAAAATACTAGTCCTGACTGGTGTGGCTTAATGGGTTGAGAATCATCCCACAAACCAAAAGGTTGCAGGTTTGATTCCTGATCAAGGCACATGCCTGGGTTGCGGGCCAGGTCCCTGGTTGGGGGTGTGCAAAGGCAGCCAATCGATATTTCTCTCATACATTGATGTTTCTCTCCTTCTCTTTCTCCCTTCCCCTCTGTCCAAAAATAAATAAAATCTTTAAAAAAATACGAGACTTATTTTACTGAGCTCTTATCACAGTATTTTAATCTATGAACTCCTGTCTTTATTCAATGCTGAGAAATTCTCAGTCATTCACTCTTCAGCAGTATTTTTGCACCATTTTTTCTGTTTTTGTTTTTTAAGTTTTCCTTCTACTTTTTTGGGGTTTGTTTCTGCTTTCTGAAATGTACGCCTTTGCTTATGCTGTTTCCTCTGCCTGAAATGCACTTGCGGCCAAACCCTCTGCCTTCAATGTGCAGCTTAAATAACTCCTCTTCCATGAAACCTCTTTTGATCCCTAACTGGGCATACCCAATTTTCTGGTCATACAAAATTATAAACCCCTTGAAGTCAGGGTGGTGTCTTCTGTTTCTTTGTACTGCTCAGGATCCCAGCAAATTTATAGCATGTTGCTTGGTTGATTCTGATACATGAAAAAATGTTGGAAACTCACCATAGAGAGGAAACTAGAACTCGGGTTCAGGGGGAAAGGATGGGAAACACGGGTGTTCTTGGATAATACACTGATATATGCTGACATAAGTGAGCAAATGGTGACCGTTATTTCAGAAATGATAGCCATTAATAGCTAATATTTATTGCACATCTATTGTGTGATAGCCTCTGTGCTAAGCACTTTAATGTGTTGTTTTGGTTTATGCTCAAAACGATATAACGAGGGAGGGGGTATGATTCTTATTTTCCAGTTAGGACACTGGGGCTGCACACAGCGGTAAGCGCGGCTGGGGTGGAGCTGGGACTGGCTGACTGCAGGGTGTGCGTGGATAGCAACTGTGTTCCAAGGTCTCTCGAAGGGCGATGGCGAGTACACAGGACTAGGTTGCTTAGTGACCTTTAAACATTTTGAGTGTGTTATTTGGCCAATGCCACAGCTAGAACTTCCTTTTGTCCTGAAAATGTGATTTCTGTGGCAACTGGGAAGTCTTGTGGCCTTGGCAACTGTAAGCCAAAATCACTGTTAGGCTTTAAAATCAGCTCTGGGCCACTATTACATAACTGATGAGTAGTTAGCTTGGGAGGTAGTGATTGTATTTACATTTAAACTATTATTCATGTAGTTCTCAGCAATTGTTGGAATAGTCTCACACTTCTCAGATAATTTGCAAATGTCTTAAATGTCAATAAACAAAACAGACGGTCTCCACATTTATATCTTTATATTAATAAAGAAAGCCCATAATTCCTGCAAAATTTAAAACCCATCATTTATGGAACTAGCCTTACGAAACTGCCAGGTTTTGCTCATCACAAAAATTTTGTTTCAGCTTGATCTGCTTTGGTATTTTGAAGAGTTGTGATTTTCTTACAAGGTATGTTATGCTAATTACATGATAGCAAAATGCTCTCTCTTTGCAATTTTGTAAATAAGTCTGAGGATAAATTAGGGCAGTGGGGGTATTCACCTTCCAAATGCAGACACCAAAGGTATGGGTTTGTTTTCCTGAGTGTTGAGGTCGGGGTGGGCTCTCTCAAAATTGGGTGGGAAAATTAAAACTAGCAATTTCCAAGCTGCCTTTGTTTTGGGTGCGTGGGACGGAATGTGGGAAGGACAGGTCATGTAAGGTGACAGTCACCTGTACTACCCCCTTCAGAACATGCTTAGCATGTCTGCCCAAGCTGCAACTCCCTTCTGAAAGGTTCCTATACAGAGGCCAGCATTATGGGTTGATTGTGTGCTAATTTCTGATACTTGTAAATATTTGGGAATAGAATCTTTACAGATATAATCAAGTTGAGATTAAGTGATTAGAGTGGTTCCTCATCCAATGTAACTGTTCCTTTTTCTTTTTTTTAGATTTTATTTATTTATTTTTAGAGAGAAGGAAAGGAAGGGAGAAAGAGGGAGAGAAACATCAATGTGCAGGAGATACATTAATCGGTTGCCTCTTGTATGCCCCCAACTGGGGACCTGGCTCACAACCCAGGCATGTGCTCTGACTGGGAACCAAACCAGCAGCCTTTGGGTTCACAGGTCAGCACTCAATCCACTGAGCCACACCAGCCAGGGTGTAACTGGTGTTTGTATAAGAAGAGGGAAATGTGGACGTAGACACACACAGAGGGTAGACAGTCATGTGACGATGGACGCAGAGATTGGAGTTATGCTGCCATAAGCCAAAGAGCGCCTAGAGCTACCAGAGCTGGAAGAGGCAAGGAAGCTTCCTCCCCTAGAGGGAGCCAGGCCTTGTCAAGACCTTGCTTTTGAATTTCTAGCCTCCAGAACTGTGAAAGAATAAATGTCTGCTCTTTTAAGCCAGTTTGTGGGAACTTCATTACAGCAGCCTTAGGAACATAATGTAGTCAGTGACTCAACACTGGCTGGTATTTTAAAATACCTGGGGAGCACATAGACAATACTAAAGCTTGCCCCTCCCCCCCACCTTATCCCACCAGACCAATGGACTTTCTATGGTGTTAGCTTTAGGCTGGGTATTTTTTGAATGCCTCTTCTTTTCCGGTAGGTAAATCTAATGTGCTGCCAAGGCTGGGACCCACTGAGGAGGCGGTCATTCTTTGTAATCCATGCCCACATTTTTCAGGCTACTGCTAATGAGGCCAATGACTGGCGTCTTTGAGTCCCAGGTAGGTGTGCTCTGGCCTTTGAAGTGGAAGAACTCTGCCAGATGGGAGCATCCTATACAGGAAAGACGATGTTCTGACCCAGTCAGATCTTCTCTCTTGGGGAATATGAATGCAACATATAGAAACAATTATCAGCACATAGTTGAGAGGCACAGAATTGGAGAGAAGGCAGTGAGCACAAGCTCAGGCAGGAGAAACCACTGGCGTGGACAAGTTGGTGCTGGGGGAGAAGCTACAGAGAAAAGCAGAAACGGAGGGGCTGAGTCTGAGTCGGCAATCTCCTTGGGTTGTTCTGGGGTCCTCAGAGCTGCCCGTGAATAACTAGCATGGCTGCAGTGTCTGCACCCGGGATGAAAGTTGCTCCCTTCTCTACAATGGCATCCTCTGGGAGCTCATTAGAAACGCAGGATGTTGGGCCTTATCCTTAACCTCCTTATTTAAGGTCTGCACTTTCATAAGATCTCCAGGTAAGTCATTTGCTCAGTAAGTTTGTAAAGCACAGCTGCACAAGACCTCGCAGACTGGCTCCTGGCTTTACTTCCCGGACTTCTTTACTCCCTGTTTTTCTTTATAAAAACCAAATCCTCTGAGGGAAGCTGAGTGGGTCTCTGTTTTCTGCAACCTGAAAGATCTGCTTCTACCCATGAAAGGAGGAAATAATTTTCTGTGTAAGAGCGTATAAAGCTGGAGTGATTTTGAAAATAAATTGGGCATTCGGGGTTGCTGCCAACTGCCTTCCAACCAGCACTGGTCCTGCAGAGGCAAAGCTTTACAAATATCTCTAGTTCAATGGTTCTCAAAGTGTGGTCCCTGGACTAGCTTCAGCATCACCCAGGAATATGTTAGAAACGCAACTTCCCAGGCTCCACCACAGACCTACTCAATCAGGCTCCTGGGGGGTGAGATCCAGCGATCCGTACTTTAAGAAGCCATCCAGGGGCTGCTGGTGCCTCGCCAGTCTTGAGAACCATTGTGTTGGTTCATTCGTTTTATTCCACTGACTCTCCTCTTCACAACTACTGGACGAATGACCTGGAAGTGTCACATTTAAGCCATTGATAAAAATACCAGTCGGGCAGCTCTGTTTGTGATAATCTCAAACTGAAAAGGACCCAAATGCCCACAGTAGCATAATGGATAAGCAAATTGAGGTATATTCACACACTGGACTACAGTAATGAGAATGAATGATTTATAGCTACAGACAAAATGTTGAATGAAAGAAGCCAGGCACAAAAGAGCGCATGTTGTATGATTCCGTTGATACAGAGTACAAACAGAGGCAAATGTAATCTATGTTGTGAGAAGTCAGGCTTTGCACATGGTGCTCCACCTTCCTGGGACACTGTCCCCACTCCACCCTGCCTCCTCTCTCTTTCCGGTCCCAAGCTTAGATGTACCTTTTCCAGTGCCTTACTCTCTCTCCTCATTCAGCAATCACCTTGGGGGGAGCAATGGAGAGAGGCATGAGGGGCTTTTAGGGAGCTGGTAATGTTCTGCTTCTTGCTCTGAGTGCTCAGGACACACATATGTTCATTTTGTCAATAATGTGTCTAGTTGTACACTTACCATTTGTGCACTTTTAAGACTACTTATTTCATTTTTAGAGAAGGGGAAGGGAGGGAGAAAAAGAGGTAGAGAAACATCGATGTGCAAGAGATACATAGATCAGCTATCCCTCACATGCCCTCAGCTGGAGACCTGGCCACAACCATGCTGTGTGCCCTGACTAGGAATCAAAGCAGCAACCCTTTGGTTCACAGGCTGGTACTCAGTCCACTGAGCCACACCAGCCAGGGCCCATTTGTGTGCTTTTAACTCCACGTGTCACATTTTCCTGTAGTCAGCTTTAGCAGTAAACAAGAGTTATTGGAGGCTTAGATAGTTTGAGACACTTCACTTATCTCCCAGTACTTGACTTCAGGAGCCAAACATTTAAAATATATTTTTCTCTTGTAAAAATGTTTATCCATTTAAAATACAATGTCATTTTAACAAAAGCACCCTAGTGACAAGCGCCCTGGTGACAAAATACAGCATAGTTAATAAACTGTCAGGTCCGGTACACATGTCCTTGAAAAGACCAGCACAGTTACCCAAGAATTGGCATTATAAATCACTGTTAACAAATCATAATTTGCTTACTAGACTAATGAATGATATTCAATATTTTTGTAGTAAGTAGCTTGACTAACAGTCATGTTAAAGGAGCCTGCCTTATACTACACTTTTAATTTCTGCTCTGAAATCTTTGCAGTCTGATTTGCAAGGTGAAAACAAAACAAAATGAAAAAAAAGATGACAAGAACTATCAGTCTCTATTAATAACTTCCTCGTAATAAATCCAGATTGTGGCCATTCTCAAGCAGAAGCATAGGTGATGCCTGCCTATTAGGGCTTGTGAACTGTAATGCTCTAGCAGATTTGCAATGGAGTGCTAAAGCTAGGTAATTGCAGTGTTTCCTGTCTAAATGTGCTGCTGTGTATAGTGGCCTCTGATTTTAAGGAGCCATTAAAAACACAGGAAGTCATAACAGCTGTGGTTCCTAGTGTACTCCTAATACTTCATATGTTCATCACATCTCATAAAATCTTGTCCAGATCAACAAATGATTATATGTGCAGTGGGACTGCCCAAAAAGGAAATTGGGAAGACTCTCAATCATACAGGTAGGATTACAGAGACCCACTGAGAACTCATCCAAATACACACTGTGTGCCATGTGTCTGTAATTATTCCCAAGAGTCCTCTATTTCCATTTTAGTCCCTAAAGAGAGCATTCACATTTTATATTTTCCAAGAGGATCTGATCAGTAACCCACTTTTTCCTACCTTTGTTGGGAATAAGCCTGACTTTGCCAAGGGAAGGTAGGGTTGTATTCTGTCCAGAGAAAATTATGGGAAGTTAGCATCTCGACCTTAAATTCAAAGGACACAAGAAAACTGGTTCCTTCAGAATAAAATGTATTTCTAAAATAACTTTGTAGCAGAACTAGCTCTGTGGTATGAAAACCTGATTTCCCTGAATGAGACGAGCATAAATACTAGAATATTCTGAGAATCATAATTAACTAGGGAATCCAACATATCCTTTTAATCAGATATTAAACAGCTGAGCATATGACCAAAGTGAAAGCCTTAAGCTACATTTTTTACAGAGGCATAAGTTATTTTTATCCATGTGTTGCTAAATTGACAGCTTTCAATTTGCTGATTAAAATAGATCTATTATTTTGGCTTTACATAGGCTTAAATTACAGAACCTCTGGGTAAGATGGGACTTCAGATATCACCTTGTGACATCATACTTTATTTGCTTTCTCTGACATATGTTGATTAACATAATGCTTTCAAGTTCTAACCATGTTGTTGCAAATGGCAGGACTTCTTCTTATCATTGCTATTAATATTTAATTTTATATATTTAAATATATATAAAAGATATATATAAGATATATATATATAATATATAATGCCCTGGCTGGTTTAGCTCAGTGGATTGAGCGTCGGCCTGCGAGCTAAGTGTCGCTGGTTCGATCTCCCAGTCAGGGCACATCAGAGAAGGAAAACTCTGATTCCAAAAAACCTCCACTGCCTTGCGGCATACCTCTTCAGGGGAAAGGCTAAGGGAGTAGACCCCGACAGAAAATCCGGAGCCGGAGTCCCTAAGGCGGTTTGACGTTGTAGTCAACACCGGCAACTCCTGCGGCGCACCTGAACCCAAGCTGTATCGACTCCGTCTTTCCCTTGGACCCTTCAGCTGCGAAGAGAGGGGGGGTCTGCTGCATGGGCAACAGCAGACCCTCCATATTACCCTGCCCAGGCTCTGTAGCTTCAGCTCCACTGGAGAGGACACTCCAGCGTCATCGCAAGATGTCGATTCAACACGGGAGGAGACAGATACCATGTCACTCCCGAGTCGGACTGCACAGCCGTTCTCGGCGGTGCAGATAGACTCTTAAGAAGCTACACCATCGTCTCTCGAGACGGACGGCTGCCGACGACGATTATTATACTGCCATAAAAATGTTTAAAAATACTCGTGGGTGTTGTAAAATGTTGAGCCATGATGTGATTTTCCTACTGCATTTTTTTTTTTATAGCCTGTAATTTGGGGTTTTGGTCCAACCTCTTGTTTTCAATGCATGGGATCAGGAATGTTAATGACCACATGGTTGTCTGAATTAATCTCCAAAACCTCACTGGAGACAGACTATTGACACTGGAAAATGATTAGAACTTTATAGTGTTCTAAAATATATCTTGCTAATGTTTCTGAGTAAAGTTTTGCAGTAAAACTTATTTTCTTGATCCACGAACAATTTCACCAGATTATTTTTCTGAAATAGTGGTCTTATCAAGTTTTTGCTAGTGGGACCCCTTAAATCACCTCTGTAATTCTGTGTGATTACTTGTTCTCCATAGGTCTACGCAGTAAACACATAGGCAGAGCTTCCTGAGGAAGCAATTGTACTGAGTCAGATGAACATCTAAGGGATGTTATACACTCGGCATGAAGACATTTACCAGTCATAACAGTCTCTTTCCAAGAAGCACAAATACTCATTACATATACATGGCCTAACCTGCATTTTAGATAGGTAATCAGAAAAGAAGTTGAAATAGGAAAACATGCCAACATAATCAGCATTTATTCAAACCCAAAACGGCATGGTGCAGCCCTCTGCTGTTATAATTTACAAGGTATTTGAAGGAAGAATACTGTCTCCTTTTGAATGTTGCAAGGCTTGGTTTTATTTCTATTAACCAGACTGAGGTTTAATGGAAGATCCTGCCACCACTCTGTCCAAATTAGATTCCTGGGGTCTGAGATTGAAGGAACACATGAAGTCCTTTTGTGTGATCTGCTTTGACAGATAGGTAAAGTGAAGCCCCCAGAGGCTGAGAGGCCTTCTCAAGGCTGTACACCTGGGTAATGAAAGAGCTTGTCTGGACTCCGTCTGTGAACTGGTCTGCCTGGGCTTTCCCCATGGTCAAGCTGAAAGCCCAGCAGGGAGCTGGTCCTAGAGGAGAGGGAAAATGCACGTGATGGGAGCCCCAAGTGCCTAAAGCAGAAGGAAGCCACTCTGAGAACTGGGATGGGCTCACAATAGAAGACTGGAACATTCCAATCCTGCCTCCATAACTGTTGTGTGTGTGTGTGTGTGTGTGTGTGTGTGTATTTCTTTTTCCAGAGCATATTCAGACTGGATCCCTTCTGTTTATTGTGGATTTTCTTGCTCTTTCCATTTTTCTTTACTTACGCAATTCAGTGCATTACATTTTGAGAGCTATGTTCTTGCCAGGCACTTAGCTAGATGTTGGGGATTTGCCAGTACACAAGGCTGTCACCACCCTCATGGTGTTGAAGAACAGGTAGTAAATAAATCATGAGGGGAAGATGTGGGGTGATGAGAGGTATAAAACAAGGATTTAAAGCTAGTCCAGGGTGACAGAGAAAAGTTCCTGAAAAGTTTCCTCTAAGCAAGGAATGGCAGGATGAGTTGGCTTAAGACAGAGAAGACCAGAAAATAGCTGGGTTGGTGACAATGTCCCAGTCAGATGGAACTTCATGTGCAAAGCCTGGATTCAAGAAACAGTGTCACCTCCAAGGAAAACTCTGAGTCTTTGTCCATCAAGGCCTGAATAGTTCGACATCCAGCCTTAGGCGAAGCAGTTTCTCTACTAAGAGATTTGGTGTCATGATAATAGAGGCCTGGAGTTGCCAGGGACCCCGATGTGGAATGTGAGAATGAAGCTGGTGTAGAAGAAGGCAGGACCAGGGGAAAGAGGAAGTGTGTGCTGGAAGCCAAATCTACCCTGAATCCTTCCTTACAGCATGAGCCAGCAGTTTTCCTTGGATTGGGTTTTCTGTTAATGACAGTAAAATGAGTGCCAAAGGTTACAAGGGCTGACTCTGAACAATTGCTAGTGACCCCCCCATAACACTGGGTTGTGGGAGGATCCTGGGGCCAACGTCTGATACGGTGGAAAGAGTGAGGCTGGAGAGTGCTGCCATGTGTCTGCCACCCATTTCTCAGGATATCTTAAGGCAGATTCCTGTCATAAAAGGTGGGCCAGTTGGTCCACAATAGTGTTGTTCAGAGAAAATTTAAGGTGGGGCAAGCATGTAATTTAAAGTTTCCTAGTAGCCATATAAAAAAAAATAAGGAAAGAAACTGAAGATGATTTTAATAATATCTCTCATTTAACCTAACATATCCAAAATATTATCATTTCAACACATAGCACTAGTCATATTTCAAGTGTTCATTAGCTGCATGTGGCTAGTGGTTACTGTCGTGACAGCAAAGTTCTAGAACCACAGGGTGTTGGAACTAGAAGAGACTTAGAAACAACTTCTACCACCACCTCGCCGCACAGCTGGGCATGTAAGAACTGAGAGAGAAGTGAGGAACTTTCCAAAGCACATGAGTAGTTTTAATGACTTTCTGTAGCATATTTTCTTCTCTAAACATTAAGTCTATGTAGTGAGTGTGGTAGACAGACTAATCCATCCCTACCTCCTCAAAGATGTTCATGTCCTAAATCCTTGGAACCCATAAATATGTTAGCTTACATGGCAAAAAGGACTTTGGTGGTGTGATTAAGTTAAAGATCTTGAGATGGAGAGATTATCCTGGCTAATCCAGGTGGGTCCAATGTAACCACAAGGACCCCTATAAGAGAGAAGAGGTCAAGAATTAGAAGAAGATGGGATGATGGAAGCAAAGGTTGGAGTGATGCACTTTGAAGATGGAGGGAGAGACCACAAGTCAAGGGATTCAGGAGGCCTCTAGAAGCCAGAAAACACGGGAAAACATTCTTCCCTGGAGAATCCAGAAGGAACATAACCCTACCAACACCTTGATTTTAGCCTTATAAGACTTACTTCAGACTCCTGACCCCCAGAACTATAGAAAAATAAATGTGCATTGTTTCAAGCCACTTCATTTGTAGTAATTTGTTATGGAAGAACAGGAAACCAATACAGTGGCTCTGCTCCCTTGATTGTTTTCAATGGAGCTCAATGCCCCTGCAATAAGACCACTCTACTTCATTCTTGGAAGTTCAGAAGCATATGTGGCCAATTTCTGCACATGCTTGCTATTTCCCTGGGGTACAGCTGAAGGAAAATGCTCTTGCATAGCTCTCAGCACCCCACCAAAGCTTTCACCAGGAAAAGGTGATGAGATGAGTCTTTCCACGCGGTTTGCCTTTGGGGAAGTGGTCTGCACCCCTTTGGCAGTTCCAGGTTTGGCTGGGGAAAGGGTCTATTTTTCTTGCCTTTGTCTAGGAGCTGCTATGGAGGACACAAAGCAAATACTCTCTGTCATTCCCTGAATAGTGTGGATACCAAAATTAAAAAAAAAGAGAGAGAAAGAAAAACACTATAGTTCACAGCTTTCTTTCCTTTTACTAAATGCCAAAGCACAGCTAGAGAACTTTAAATGTGACATTTCATTATCCAATTTACTCATTTCAAAAATGCAGTTTCATAAAGCCAGCTGGCTAAGTTCTAAGAGCAAGTGACAGAGGGTCAAAGGACTTTGAATCAACCAAGAATTAGCTCATGACGACTCTGGCTCTGTGTTTCTTCATCATCAAAAAGATAAATTGGGAGTTCCTTTGTGGCTTGCAGATTTTATTATTTTAATTGTATATAGGAAGTTACTGCTGGCTTGAGGAACAGTCATCATCAAAACACACAACACTTGGGGGCGGAGTCCCCAAAAGCCTAATTTCTACTTTAGAAATATTTGTCCTCATGCTTGATTTCCATGCTGCTTTGAATTTCACAATATTGAAGGGGCCTTTGAAACTGCCCATCCCAACCCCTCATTTCACAGTTAAGAAAACCAAAGCTCAGAGAGGTTAAGTGACTTGTCCAGGCCTCGGAACTAGTAATGAGGTCTCCTGATTCACAAGCCAGAGCTCCTCCTGCTCCTTCACCAACTCCCTAGTATTGTCCTATATATATATATATAAGTCTATGGTTTCTCTTAAGAATAGCCAACGGGCGCACCCCTCCTGTCTATGCCAGTGCTGTAGTGAGGAAGGAGGGAGAATGCTCTTGGGTGCATTGTTGAGCTGCAAAGATCTGTGAGGCTTGGCTGTCTGCATATAAGTAACTTAGGGTAGAGGTTTGGCCACCTTTGTTGCACTGGTCACAAATGGTCACAAAATTGCCTCCTGAAGGGGACTGCTCTTACTGATTTCAAAGCACAGAGTAGGGGCAACCAGTTGGGGAGAGGCTGAGTTCTGCTATAAAGGGTTTTTCTTTTCTGGCTCTTATGTTCACATAACATTCAGTTTTTCTTCTAAGAAACTGGCAAATAAAGACAAATAAGTCAGTTCCAAAATGTCAGTTCTCCTCCAAGAAATTGGCAAATAAAGAAAAACTCATAGAGTTCACCTATGCTTGTTCTGAAGCACCCAATGTACACCTGATGACTCAAGGGAGGGCCAAAATGTCATATCCATCCCAGTTCTACTGCTGGCAGTCACATGTAACAGTAGGCATTGACTTACAACGACCACATACACATACCAGGAAATTATATTTTACCTTCCCTACCTTACAAAAAAATCAATTTTAGGTGAATGGTAGATTTAAATGTGAAAGGCAAAGCAATATAATTTTTAGAAAAAACATAGAATATCTTTATATCCTTGATATTAGAAAAGCTTTCCTTAAGCAGGTTATATATTGAAAAATTGGATTACATCGAAATCCAGAATATCTGTTCACCAAAAGACTATTCAAAGAGTAAAAAGGCAAGCCACAGAATGGGAAAAGACATGTGCCATACTTATGTCTGTCAAAGGACTAATATTCAGAATACATAAAGAACTTCTACAAATTGGTAAGAAAAAATTGGACACCGAAACAGAAAAGTGGGCAGGAAATTGAATGGACACTTCATACAAGCATATACTCAAGATGATCAGTGCCAGGTCTTGTGTTGGGGTTTAATTTATGTAATAGTTTTGGGCTAGCATCAGTGAGACTTCATTATCCATTATACAATACATTGTGGGGCTTTTTACTGAACGTGAGTCAAGACCAGTGGATCAGTTAGAAGCACAGTTTGGTAACAGATAAAGAAACGATACACAAATGTTTACACATGTGTTTAGTTATTTCTTGTAAGGTATCTTGGTAGAGCTAAGTGAGCTCTTTTCTTAGGGTGGCAAGAGGTGTTTTAATCAAAGGACAGGCTGGGAACAGGGAGCAGAAAAGGTAAGTGTGCTCTGGATAGATTATGGTTATTGGTTATAAAGGGAGGTAATGTTTTTATTTAACTATCCATTTTGTCCAATATGCCAGAAATTACCTTGGTTTTTTTTTTTTTGACCATTTATAGTTATGATGAAAATATTTAGAGGTCAATTTGATAATGCTTGGGTGGGAGAGACAGAGTTTTTCAAAATTGTTTAATTAGTTTTCGATTAAAAAAATTGAAGACCGGTCACCTCAAATTGGTCTGGAATGCAGGGATGGTACTTGGTAGGGACCACACTGAGCTCCATTTGACTTTCAGGACCTCAGAGTCTAGAAAAGGGCACGTAGGGTCTGGCATGTGCATGGTAAGTGCAACCCAGATGTTTTTGACTGGTGGACAAGTTCATCTTCCTGTCTCACCACACATTTTGTTGTAACTTCCAGAGTTCATCAAACTGGATGATGACTCAGTTGTTCTCATTTTCTGACTCATCACCCTCTAGAGGGAAATTGTCCTTGTCAACTTACCTTTAAAGAAAATTAAAGGAGTGCTTGCTTTGGCAGCATGTATACTAAAATTGGAATGGTACAGAAATTAACATGGCCCCTGCACAAGGATGACATGCAGATTTTTGAAGCATTCCATATTTTAAACACACAATGCAATATACAGATGATGTATTTCTAAGACCCCACCCACCTTTTCACCTAATCACAGTTCAGGCTTCAGGGTTGTTCCTGCATGGTGGTAGAGTCAATGAGACTAGGGTTCAAATCTCAGGCTTTGCCACACATCAAATGTGTGTCTTTGAGAGAATTTGACTTAACCTTTCTGTGCCTGGATTTTCTCTACTGTGAAATGGGGATAATCATACTCTCCTGAGCTTCTCAGATTCTAGGATGTTCCCCAATGATCCACAATCTTAGTATTCATGCTTTTGTATAGTTTCCTTCTATACAGAACAGGGCTGACCTGTGTAATCGATAGGATATTGTGGAAAAAACAGAATGTGACTTCTGAGACAAGGTCAGAAGACATGGCAGCTTGCTTTTCTTGAATCCCTTGCTCTGGGGGAAGTTAGGTACCATGTTGTGAGCACAGTCAGGCAGCTCCAAACTCAAGCAGTCCATGTGGCAAGGAATTGAGACCTCTTGCCAAAAGCCAGCATTACCTTGCCAGGCATGTGAGTGAGGATCCTCCAACCCTAGGCAAACCTTCAGATGACTATCGTCTCATAAGTGACCCTGAACCAGAGCCACTAGCCCAGCCATTCTCAGATTGTTGACTCACAGAAATTTCATGAGGTGTTTATTGTTTTAAGTTGCTAAATATTGGAGTAATTTTTTATGCAAATAGGTACCCAATATATCATCTCTTGGGTTAGATAATGTAAGGAATGCAGAGAACTTTGTCTAGTCTGGGCAGGGAAAGCACAATAAATGTTGTCTGTTAATATTACCTATTCTTATGCTTTGATGCCTGGTGCACTGATAACTTCCATTATGAGAAATAAAACAATCATCCTATTGGTCATCAGTCATGAGCAGAGACTGCTGAGGATGTCAGGAGACATTTCTTCTTCCCACTGGGTTCCTCTTTGATCTTACAGATTTGTGATCCTCCTCCTTTCTTTTCTACCCTTCTGCCTTCCTTCCAGGGTCATGCTCCATCAGATGACATCCAGGTGTCAAGGAGATGGAGATGGTCAAGTGGTTTGATTCCAGCCTAGCAGATCTTTGATCCTTTACACAAGGGTCTATAACTTTGGTGCTTTATTAGGCTAAAGACCTATTCCTATCCAGGATAGGGTTGGGCTGTCACAGTATTATAATATTAGTATTCTAATGTTCACCTTTCCATGGCTATTCAAGGTAGCATTTCCATTATGTTCAATGAATAATCCTCCTACTTCTGTACTTTTTTATTTTTCCTTTGGGCAAAGGGTGAAGGAAAAGTTGGTTTCCTGATACTATTGGCAATTCTTTGTCAGGACTGCCCTCAGTAACCCTGAGCTCACTGATGGGTTATTTCATTTGCTCCTGTGCAATTCTGGTGTTCCCGTGAAGTATTGACTGCAGTCCACTCTGAAGGCACTTGAGATACCAAGAGAAACAAAAATCAAACACAAAATTATTATTTATAATTTGTGTTTACATAGGCATATTGAATTAAAGCTGATTAGCAATTATAGTAAATTCTGTTATATGGCTTAAAGGATGAATTCAAGAGAATAGAGTTCTTGAGAGTGCTTATTAATCCAAACAAATGTTAGGCAGAGAATTTCACATGAGAATAAAACTCAATATGGAAGTAGTAAAAATACAATTAGGAACATATTATCAGAGAGTGCCAAGGTGACTGAAATAATAACCAATATTTACCTATATATCTCAGCACTTTACCTATTCAACCCTCAGTTATATTCCTGTGAGGGACATTCTTTGATCTCCATTTTACAGGTGAAGAAATCAAAGAGAGTGGTTAAAAAACTCACCAAAGGACAAAAAACTGTCAAGAAGCAGAACCAACCCCTGGTATCTTTTCCAAAACCTTGTGACTGTTACCTTTAATTACAAGTTTTGTTCTATAAAAATGTCAATAACAAAAGAATGAATTATTAACAGATTTTTTTAAAAAAATGCCTGACATTTTTACTGTTATTAAACACATGTGATTTACTCTCTTAACAAATTTAAGTATCTGTCCCTTGATGTTATATTACTCGATCTTCCCACAGTTCTCTAGACCAGCATTGTCCAAGGGAAATGTAATAGGGGTCACACGTGATTCTAAATTTTCTAGTAATCAGTTAAAGAACAAGTGAAATTAGTTCTGGGTGGTGTGGCTCAGTCGATTGGGTGCCAGCCTGAGAACTGAAAGGTCGCAAGTTCAATTCCCAGTCAGGGCACATGCCTGGGCTGTGGGCCAGGACCCCAGTTGGGGGTGTGCAAGAGGCAACTGGTTGATGATGTATCTTTCACACACTGATGTTTCTCCCCCTCTCTTTTTCCCTCCCTTCCCTGCTCTAAAAAGTAAATAAAAAAATTTTTTTAGGTGAAATTAATTTTAATAATATATTTTATTTCATCCAATATATCCAAAATATCATTTCAACATGCAGTCAATAGAAAATATAATACTGAAATATTTTAAATTCTTTGGTTCTGTAATAAAAGTTTGAGAGCAGTGTGTATTTTACATTACTGCACATTTGAATTTATTTTTACTATTTTTAAAAATGTATTTTAATTGAAATACCATATTATGTTAGTTTCAGGTGTACAACATAGTGATTCAACACATATACACCTTACAAAGTGATCACTGCAGTAAGTCTGGTAACTGCACAGTTTGATTTAGATGCTCGATTTCATCAGAACTGTTTAATCTGTGTTTAGATTTCATAAAACTTACAGTTGAAAAAGTTGTGCTAAAGTTACATAAAGACTTTTAATAACTGAATATAGTATTGGTTTTTAAACTGAACATAATAAATAAAATTAATTGTCAGTTCCTTGCTCTTGCCAACTGCCCCAGAAGAGATTCTAGCTCCAGTGGTAGGTAGTCAACATATATTTGTGGATTGAGTGTGCAGAGTGGATGGAAATCAGGTGGTTAGGTTATAAACTGCTGGGAATAAGCATCAGATTCAACAAACAGGAGAATTCACACCCTAGGAATTTGAGATTAAAAGAGAAATCAATAGATAATAAAACAAATTACATCAGTTAGTATATAAAGTTTAGGAAATACTGATAAAATGAAAAGAGGAAAATTAAAATATGTTCACCATGTGCTAACACTGTTAATGTATGTATTTGTGCTTATACTTTCAAAGTCTTTTCTTCTGCATATATATTTGTGGATGTAAGTTTTAAATGCTAGTTCCATTTTTTCTATAATAGTGGCCATTCCTATGGTTACATTTCTCATATAACTCCTATAATCTCATAATTATTTTCTTACAGTAAATTCTTTAAAAACTTGTTTAGCCAAAGGATTTGTGCCTTTCCAAGGCTTCTGAAACATGTCATGTCACCAAATTGCCTTTCAGAAAGGTTGTGCCAGTTTGCTCTGTAGGAATTCAATGTCACAAATGCAGTTAAATGGGAGGTGCTCATTCCCTACCAATAATTTAATCACTTAAGAAATGGTGGTGGGTAGTGGCGAAGAAAGTAAAACTTTTGTTTTTCTTCCTATCTCCTCTATGCTGGACACGCAACCCACAAGGAGGAAAGGAAATGATGTGGAAAAATGCTAAAGAAAGAGATGAACTAATCTGTCCTTGGTAATTTTAGTCTAACTAGGAAATGAAGACATAACAAAAAAAAAAAAAAAAAAAAAAAAAGGGAAGAAGGGGCTGCCTTTACAGGTGTGAATGTACTTACACATCTGGGAGGCATGCTTTTCAATTAGGTACCAAAAAGCAGCAGAGGCTCAGAGTTGGCCTCCTGACATTTCCGTTTCCTTCAGAGCAAGTGGAGGGTGGAAGATCAGTCAAAGGGGAGTGGGCGGGGTGGGATCTGCATTGATGAGAAGTGGGTAGAGCCTGAGAGGCTGGGGTGCTGCATTCCAACCCAGGCCCTGGCTCCAGCCGGTTGTCCTACAGGAAGGACAACCAAGACTCTGAACATAGCTCTTATGATCGTTCACAAAGATGACTGGAGTTGGATAGAGAACATTAATTTTTAGGAAGTACCCTGACATTCATTACCTGGCCTAAGCCTGGCTTTCTAGACTGTTTGCTAATTAATATCTGTTGGACACTCTAGGCCTCACTCAGCTACCGGGCCCAGTTTTTTCGCTGGGTACCCAGTGCCCACACCACGTGAATGTTCCACACCCATATAGTAGACTGGCCACCTCCTTGGGTGGCCTTTCCCCCACTGCTGAGGAGCTCCACTGACCTCAGGAAGCCTGGCTTTGTGGTAGGACTCTGATAGAAGGGGGAGAATTGACTCTTCTTCCTCAAGCTGGCATTTGGCCAGCTTTTTCATTTTGCTTTTTTAATTTTTCAGTTGCTCAGCTTTTCGTGAATATCATGGGTAAAGCATCTTCCTAAGACACAAGAATCTGAGTTCTCAACCATGGCCTCCACTGATAAGAAGCGTGACACACAGTTGGTGGGAACAGGGCAGAGTCAGAACAGGGAAAGGCAGGGCTCATTAAAGGGAAAGAAAAATGTGGCATGTAATCCACCTGGGGTTTGTAGGTGGTCTTCTGCTTCTGCCTTACCCCTTCCCTCCCATCTGTGCAGCCCATCCTGTTGGGAGCCCACTCTCCCAGAAAGCCACCTGAGACTCCATGCACATCTGGGTTTCCTCCCAGCTCACATGAGCTGCACTTGCATCCATGGGAGCCAAATGGCCAATCAGATGCCAGCCTAATCTTCCCAGGATGGTAATTGCTCAACCCCAAAGGCTTTCCAAGGTAAGTGCCTTTCCTTCTTCATAGAGCTGTGATTTTCTTCCAGACTTTCTGAGTCTTTTATCAGTTGGGTGAAACCTGCAGAGAAAAAATAGAGAATGGACCAGTGGGCACACTGATGATGTGCTGTGGTCTTGGCTACTGACCGGGTGGGGATGTGTGTGTATTGGGGTTGGAAGTGTAATTCAGGCTTTGGTTCAAATTCTGGGCTCAGTCTTTGTTTGGCAAGTAAATTCAGTTCTTGAACCCAGGATCCTCCAGCATAGAAGGGAGGAAATGGGATAAAGACTTAATTAGTGAGAGCCACTGTGACTGAGGTATTTATCCTCTTTTTAGACAAATGTTACCAAGAACACACCATGTTGGAGAGATTCACCAGCTGGTTGAGAGTCTTTTAAGATACCTGGGAAGAGATGGGTTTCTGGGCATGAGGACAACGTGAAACAACAGCAGCTTACTCCACCCTTCAGAGCCTCTGCTCCATCCTGAACGGACTGAAAGGAGATGGACAGACTGAGCCCTGCTCTTCAGGTTCAAATGTATCTAGCAGGAGACTTGGGAAACTGGAGCTGAGACTAAGAAGAAGGTCCTGAGAGAATAGGAAGGCCCTTTAGGGTCCCCCCACATGGTTTTGAGAGAACACTGGCCTCCCCTGCAGGAGGAATGTCCCATGAGGCTTCCAGATATCAGGCTGTGAGCAGATGTCCCCACTGAAGTGAGCCTCCTTTTGTGTCCCTCTGCCCAAGGGGAGCAGTGCTCTTGGGATAAGGTGGTCTTTACCAGTCAGCTCTGCCTGAGCAAAATCAAGCAAAGCTTGTCAGGGATCCTGAGGAGGCAGGAGATTTTGCTTAGCATGATTCTCCGAAAGCTTAAGGGGTTAACAGCCACTCAGAACCCATTACTTTGCCATTATTTTGTCATAGTGGGCAGCATTTTCTGTAGATTTCAAATTCAAAAGCAGGCTCCCTGGATTTAACTCTAAAAGTCATAAAAGGCTATACAATCAGACCTTACTATTAAAATGTATTTCCCATTAAAAAATATTAAGGTAGCCCTTGTTGGCTCAGTTGGTTGGAACATTGTTCCATACACTGAAAGGTTGTAGGTTCGATTCTCGGTCAGGGCACATACCTAGGTTGAAGGTTCGATCCCCAGTTGGGGAGCCTATGAGAGGAAATTAATGGATATTTCTCTCTCAAATCAATGTTTCTTTCTTTCTTTATCACTCCTCCCTTCTTCTCTCTCTAAAAACAATGAAAAATATGTTCTCAGGTGAGGATAAAAAAATTAAGATATAGTTTATATACAGTAAAACTCATCCTTTTTTCATATGACTGTAAGCACAGTCAAGATATAAGATGATTCCATCACATCCCCAGGCTCCCCGGTGCTGCTGTGTAGTCAGGGCCAGATCCACAATTTTGGGGTCCCCAAGAAACTGCAGAAAACAAGGGTCAGTAAGAATACTAACATATAAAGCTTTATTTTTTTTTCTTTTTGTTTTGACTCATCATGGTGTTTTCATATTTGCTATTTAATATTCTAAGTAAAGAAAAATTAAAAATTTACATTACTGGCATAAATTTATTTTTATACTGTGTAATGGCAGTTTTATAGGTAACTATCAGAGCATTTAATGGAAGGTGAATCACTGAAATTATTCAATACATATTTCATAGCTCGTGCATATATGTCTTTCATTCTTACTAGAATGATGGAAAGTTGCATGAAACTAACTCAGTTGTTTTATTTCACTTCTTGAGACACATGCCTTCTGCCAACACCTTCTGGAGCCAGCCAGTTCTATAACATGCTTTCCTTGTACTCTCTTTGATTCTCACTGTTCTCTCATGACATCATGGACCCTAGCATTTGTGCTCATGGGGCATTGTGAACATTCTACTGGATGGGGCAGTGAGGGCTGGTGGTGGGTAAGATATTGTATGTTATCTTCTCTGCTCATGGGCATACCCCATGGATCCACCAGACTTCACTTACAAAACCCATGTTCAAAGACAAAATGGTGAAAAGTTTCAAGACAGTGACAGCAGAGCATTCAAGGAAGCAGGGGGCCCTTCTGAGTACGCGGCCTTTGGGCCACTCCCCCCGAAGCTGGCCCTGGTGTGGTCACCGGTTCCCTCCATCTCCAGCCTCTGGCAACCACTGACCTGTTTTCTGTCCCCGTAGTTTTGCCTTTGCAGAAATGCAATATACATGGATCACACAGTGCAGTGTCTGGAGTCTGGGTCCTCTCATGGAGCATGCGCATCTGAGACTCTCTGCTGCAGTGTGTCAGCACAGCGTGTGTCAGCCTGTACGTCTCCTCCCTAGGTGAGGGACAACCTTAATCTTAGTAATGAGCAGTGTTCTGGTTCTTTGAATTTGCAGGTTAATCAGAATTTTTTTCTGAGGCAGATCTTGGTTGCACCCCCCTGACCTATACCCTACTCTCAAATGCTTTGCCCATAAGCCCCCTCTCTCTGCCTTTTTGGTGTTGGGGAGAAGGAATTCCCCCTTCTATGCTTCTTGAGTTCTTGTGGCTGGGCTACAATAAAACTGGCAGAATAGCACAGGAGAATAATAACAAGTTTTATTATGTATACATGGGAGAATTAAAAGAGTGACACTTCAAGAGAGAAGTGGAGCAGGCCAATATTAATATATTGTTTTCATAAAGAAACAATACATGTATGGGGATTCAGCAAGACAAAGGAGCATAGGTTTTGGGGGGCACACAGTTCGTAAGGAATTTAAGTAGAATGCAGGCTTAGGGCAGTAAACTAGTAAAATTAACACAGGTTTGTTTACATAGGTGTCTCAGCTCTGGATTCTCTCTGGCAATAAGACTGCATCTTCATTAACTGGGCGCTTGTTAGCCCTTCTATGGCAGGAGGGCACCTTTCATACGGAGATTTACTTCCTAAAGTTAGAGAGACAGGGGAGAGTGAGAGAGAAACCCTCCTGCTGCTTCTCAAGTGATTTTAATTAGAAATAATCAATATGTCATTGTGGGATATTTTGGGGCCACTGCCTGAGGCCCAACAATAGCAATGGTATAGTGAGGAGGAAAATAACATGCAAATGAGGTGAACAGTGACTGCCAGCCTGTGGAAGGTCTGGGGAGGGCTTGGAAGGGGTGACTTCAGGAAAGGACATAGAATGAACAGGAAGAATATGCTATGTATTAAAGGGTTATCTAGATTGAGTCATCACGCTCAAGTGAAAGCTGACCTTAATTTTTCCAGTTGAATTTAGGCTTAGAAAATATCGCTATAGATCCGGATCTGCTTTGTAGAGATGGGTCTACTCCACCCCTGTGCTTTAAAGGAAATTCTGGGAATTGGACATGCAGATCTGTCACTGACCCAGTGTTCTGAGGCAGGGTTCAGAGCACTCTGGTCAGCTCCTGTCAGGCTGGCTTTTGGGCCTCACCCTACCTGAAGGGTTAGACCCACCCAGAACAAGAAGTAGAAGGAGTCAGAACACCATGTCTAGATCATTGACCAAGACTCAGGTGGCCGTCATGTCCAGGTGGCCTTTAGGGTTTAGAGATGCAGCTGAGGCTGTCAGTGGCTGTCCACAGACCATCAGTACTCGCCATTGCTTTGCTCCGTGGGTTTTCTCCTGCCAGCCTGTGTCTCTCTACCTGCTAGAGCATGCTTGGCACATGGGCATGGTTGGCCATAGTCACAGCTGTTAGTTCTCAGGGGAATGATGGACAACTCCAGCGTTGTGTGCAGTCTCCCAGGGGCCCCGGCAGGACTGAGTTCCAGGTGCCCACAGTGGATACCTTCACACTGTGCTGGCTCCCTTTCCTTCTCTGTCTCATGTCCTCACATCCTGGGACCACTTCCCAGATGAACTATTTGCACTTGATTCTTCATCTCAGCATCAGCAGAAGAGGTTAAGCTCCTGCCTGGGGGTCCAGTGTATGTGGCTTCAGAGACTTCTTTGTCTGACAGGCACATTTCTGCTCAGGTGGACTCTAGATAAGAACTTATTTTGAGATTTCACTCATATGTGGAATCTAACAAGGAAAATGGGGACAGGCTCAAAGATGGAGAGCAGGATGACAGCTGGGGAAGAGATTAGGAGTGGAAGGATTGAGCAAAAAGGAAAAAGGACTCATGGACGTGGACAACAGTGTGGTGACTGCTGGGGATGGGGGGGAGGGTATAAGGGGACTAAATGGTAATGGAAAAAACACAATAAAGATTAACTTTTTTAAAAAAGAACTTACTTTTTGGTGCTGTGACTGCTGTTTGCTTGGGGTTTTTTAGCTCCTAAGTGCACACTGAAGGAGATACTCAGCTATGTCTTTCTTTCTTTCTTTCTTTCTTCCTTCCTTCCTTCCTTCCTTCCTTCCTTCCTTCCTTCCTTCCTTCCTTCCTTCCTTCCTTCCTTCCTTCCTTCCTTCCTTCCTTTCTTTCTTTCAACACAAGTCAAATTTCTGGCACATGGCAAGGCTTCAATGTCATTGCTGTTATTGTTGATGATGATGAAATGGGGATATAGAAAATGATCCATATCTGAAGATAAACCAGAGAGAGTAGAAGAAGCCACCCTGAACTCTTAGTAATCTGAGGATATGCCTTGGAAGTTTTGTTTATTAGTATTTTTTCCTCCTTGGGTGAGTTGTGGGTCTTTTTCTGAGCGGGGTGGAAATGGATAGAGTTTGGAGTGTGGGTATCTGCCTAAAATACTCTCTAGGTCACTTAATCTAGTTGTCTTTTGTCTCATTTCACCAAAAGTCAATTTGGAGAACAGAGAGGAAAGGATCTGGTAAGTCAAAGGCTCCAGTGTGGAGGTTCCAGTTACCTGACATCTACTGCTCTCCTGGGGGCCACTTCTGACCAATTTATTACCTGTTTCATGATGATCTATCACATCTGTACCTCTGAGTCCCCTCCTGCCCTTTGGAGGGCTCTCTGCACTGCCTGCATTCCTGCATTCCTCGAACCATACAGAGGGCCGGTAAGAGCCTGTAGTCCAGCTGGAGACTGTTTGGCTTCCAATTCCAGGTGAACTATTTTTAGCTTATGTGAGAAAAGAAGCCTGTAGGTCTCGGTCTTCCCACCTGTAAAAAGAGTAAAAATAATAGCATCTACTACAGTGTACTTTTTTTTTTTTTTTTTTTTTTTTTTTTTTCTTTTTTTTTTTTTTTTTTATTTTGGTTTTTCAATTACAGTTGTCCCCTTTTCCCCCAATTTCTCTCCCCCACCCAGCCCACCCCCTCTCCCGCAATCATATCCCTCCCCGCTGTCCATGTCCATGAGTCCTTCATACAGGCTCTTTAATTAAACCCTTCCCTTACTTATCCCCCTTCTCTCCCTCTCCCCTCCCCCCTATTGACTGCTACTCTGCTTTTTGTTCTATTTAGTTCCTTTGTCTGTGTTGTTCTTTAGTTTCCTGTATTAGGTGATATCATATGGTATTTTTCTTTCTTTGCCTGGCTTATTTCACTAAGCATAATTCTCTCTAGTTCCATCCATGTTGTTGCAAATGGTAGGAGTTCCTTCTTTCTTTCTGCTACATAGTATTCCATTGTGTAAATGTACCACAGTTTTTTGATCCACTCATCTACAGATGGGCACTTAGGTTGTTTCCAGCACTTAGCTATTGTAAACAGTGCTGCTATGAACATAGGGGTGCATAAGTTCTTTTGAATTGGTGTTTCAAGATTCTTCGGGTATAATCCTAGTAGTGGAGTCGCTGGTTCAAAAGGCAGTTCCATTTTTAATCTTTTGAGGTAATTCCATACTGTTCTCCATAGTGGTTGCACCAGTCTGCATTCCCACCAACAGTGCAGTAGGGTTCCCGTTTCTCCACATCCTCGCCAGCACTTGTTGCTTGTTGATTTGTTGATGATGGCCATTCTGACTGGTGTAAGGTGGTATCTCATTGTGGTTTTTATTTGCATCTCCCTGATGGCTAATGATGTTGAGCATTTTTTCATGTGTCTATGGACCTTCTGTATGTCCTCTTCGGAGAAGTGTTTGTTCAGGTCCCTTGCCCATTTTTTAATTGGGTTGTTTGTTTTCTTGATGTTGAGTCGTATCAGCTCTTTATATATTTTGGAAATCAGTCCCCTGTCTGTGATGTCATTGGCAAATATGTTTTCCCATATGGTTGGTTTCCTTTTCAATTTGCTGTTGTTTTCTTTTGCTGAGCAGAAACTCTTCAGTTTGATGTAATCCCATTTATTTATTTTTTCCTTTATTTCTCTTGCTTTAGGAGATGTGTCCGTGAAGAGATTGTTACGTGAGATATCTGATATTTTCTTGCCTATGTTTTCCTCTAGGACTTTTATGGTGTCACGGCTTACATTTAAGTCTTTGATCCATCTTGAGTTTATTCTCGTGTGTGGTGTAAGTTGGTGGTCTAGTTTCATTTTTTTGCAGGTCCCTATCCAGTTCTCCCAGCACCATTTGTTAAAGAGGCTCTTCTCACTCCATTTTATGTTCCTTCCTCCTTTATCAAAGATTAGTTGACCATAGAGGCCTGGGTTTATTTCTGGACTCTCTATTCTGTTCCACTGATCTATATGTCTGTTCTTATGCCAGTACCATACTGTTTTGATTACAGTGGCTTTGTAGTATTGTTTGATATCTGGTGTTGTGATTCCTCCTGCTGTGTTCTTCTGTCTCAAGATTGCTTTTGCTATTCGGGGTCTTTTTTGGTTCCATATGAATTTATGGAGTATTTGTTCTAGGTCTGTGAAATATGTCATTGGTATTTTAATAGGGATTGCATTGAATTTGTAAATTGCTTTGGGTAGTATGGCCATTTTGATGATGTTGATTCTTCCCATCCAAGAACATGGTATTTGCTTCCATTTATTTGTTTCTTCCTTAATTTCTTTCTTCAATGTTATGTAATTTTCAGAGTACAGGTCTTTTATCTCTTTGGTTAAGTTTACTCCTAGGTACTTTATTTTTCTTGTTGCTATAGTAAATGGTATTTTCTTTTTTGTCTCTGTCTCTGCTATTTTATTGTTGGTGTACAGAAATGCCTTGGATTTCTGTATATTTATTTTGTACCCTGCGATTTTGCCAAATTCACTTATTATATTGAGTAGTCTTTTAGTGGAGTTTATAGGATTTTCTAGGTATACTATCATATCATCTGCATATAATGAAAGTTTCACTTCCTCTTTCCCAATTTGGATTCCTTTTATTTCTTTTTCTTGTCTGATTGCTGTGGCTAGGACTTCCAACACTATGTTGAAAAGGAGTGGAGAGAGTGGACAACCTTGTCTCGTTCCTGAGTTCAGGGGGAATGCTTTCAGTTTTTGTCCATTGAGTATGATGTTGGCCTCAGGCTTCTCATATATAGCCTTAATTATGTTAAGATATGCTCCCTTTATTCCCATTTTGCTGAGTGTTTTCATCATAAATGGGTGTTGAACTTTATCAAATGCTTTTTCTGCATCTATTGATATGATCATGTGATTTTTGTCTTTCATTCTGTTTAGGTGATGTATTATATTTATTGATTTGCGAATATTAAACCATCCTTGCATCCCTGGAATGAAGCCCACTTGATCATGATGTATGATCTTTTTGATGTGTTGCTGGATCCTGTTTGCCAATATTTTATTGAGGATTTTAGCATCGATGTTCATCAGTGATATTGGCCTGTAGTTTTCTTTCTTTGTTGTGTCTTGACCTGGTTTGGGGATTAGGATAATACTGGCTTCATAGAAAGAGTTTGGGATTTTCCCTTCTTCTTGGATTTTTTGGAACAGTTTGAGGAGGATAGGAGTTAGTTCTTCCCTGAATGTTTTGTAGAATTCGCCTGTGAAGCCATCCGGTCCAGGGCTTTTGTGTGCAGGGAGATTTTGGATTACTGTTTCAATTTCCTTCTTTGTTATTGGTCTGTTGAGACTTTCCACTTCTTCTTGATTCAGTTTTGGAAGGTTGTATGTTTCTAGAAATTTGTCCATTTCTTCTAGATTGTCAAATTTCTTGTCATACAGTTGTTTGAAGTAATTTCTAACTATCATTTGTATTTCTGAGGTATCAGTCGTGATTTCTCCTCTTTCATTTCTGATTTTGTTTATTTGTGTCTTCTCTCTTTTTTTCTTGATTAGACTGGCTAGAGGCTTGTCGATTTTGTTGATTTTTTCGAAGAACCAGCTCCTAGTTTCGTTGATCTTTTGGATAGTTTGTTTAGTCTCTATGTCATTTAGTTCTGCTCTGATCTTGATGATTTCATTCCTTCTTCTTGCCCTAGGCTTTGTTTGTTGTTGTTGTTCTAGTTCTTGTAGCATTGTGGTTAGGTTTTTTATTTGAGATTCTTCTAGCCTTTTCAGATATGCCTGTATTGCTATAAACTTCCCTCTCAGGACTGCTTTTGCTGTGTCCCACAGGTTTTGGGTTGTTGTGTGCTCATTATCATTAGTTTCTAGAAATTTCTTGATTGCTTCTTTGATGTCATTGTTAACCCATTCATTATTTAATAGCATGTTATTCAATCTCCATGAGTTTGGGTGTCTTTGATTTTTTCCTCTGAGGTTGATTTCTAGTTTCAAGGCATTGTGATCTGAAAAGATGCTTGATATGATTTCAATTTTCTTGAATTTGTTGAGGCTTGTTTTGTGACCTATCATGTGGTCTATCTTTGAAAATGTCCCATGTGCACTTGAAAAGAATGTATATTTTGCTTCTTTGGGGTGAAAAGTTCTATATATATCAGTTAGATCCATGTGGTTTAGTGTGTTGTTCAATGCCTGTATATCCTTGGTGTTTCTTTGCTTTGATGATCTGTCTATTGTTGATAATGGAGTGTTGAAGTCCCCTACTATGAGTGTGTTGTTGTTGATATCCTTTTTGTGGTCTTCTAGTATTTGCTTTATGTATTTGGGTGCTCCTATGTTGGGTGCATATATGTTTATCAAAGTCATATCTTCTTGATGGATTGTTCCTTTAAGTATTATGAAATGTCCTTCTTTGTCTCTTTTTATTGTCCTTGCTTTGAAATCCATTTTGTCTGATATGAGAACTGCTACCCCGGCTTTTTTTTCCGGTCCGTTTGCTTGGAATATTTTTTTATATCCCTTTACTTTCAGTCTGTGTAAATCTTTTGTTTTGAGGTGTGTTTCTTGTAGACAGCAAATATGTGGGTCCTGTTTTCTTATCCATTCCGTTACCCTATGTCTTTTAATTGGAGCATTTAATCCATTTACATTTAAGGTTATTATTGACGTGTATTTATTCATTTCCCTTTGTACCTCTGTTCCTCTCCTCTCTTGTTTTTTCCTAGAACAGTCCCTTTAGCATCTCTTGCAATGCTGGTTTGGTGGAGATGTATTCTTTCAGTCTTCCTTTGTCTGAGAAACTCCTTATTTCACCTTCTATTTTGAATGAGAGCCTTGCTGGGTAGAGTATTCTTGGTTGTAGGCCTTTGTTTTTCATTGCTTGAAATATTTTTGACCATTCCCTTCTGGCTTGTAATGTTTCTGTTGAGAAATCAGTTGATAGCCTTATCGGAGCTCCCTTGTATGTTATTTGCTGCTTTTCTCTTGCTGCTTTTAGGATTCTCTCTTTGTCTTGGAATGTTGCCATTTTAACTATGATGTGCCTTGGAGTGGGTTTTTGGGGGTTCCTCTTGATTGGAACTCTCAGTGCTTCTTGGACTTGCATAGCTTTTCCTCTCATCAGGTTCGGAAAATTTTCTGTCACTATTTCTCCTATCAGATTTTCAATTCCATGTTCCTTTTCTTCTTCCTCTCGTATTCCGATGATCCTTAAATTATTTTTCCTAATGCTATCCTGTAATTCCCTTACATCTTGTTCATATTTTTTCAATCGTTTTTCATTTTGCTGTATTGTCTGGGAGTTTTTCTCTACATTATCTTCTAACTCACTAATCCGATCTTCTGCTTCGTTTAGTCTGCTTTTGACTGATTCTACTGTGTTTTTCAGTTCAGAGATTGTATTCTTAAGTTCTTCCTGGTTCTTGTTAACGATTTCTATGTCTTTTTTTATGCTGGTGTAGTTCTCTGCCAGTTCCCTGTAATTTTCTTGGAGCTGCTGGTAACTTCCTTGAAGGTTGTCATAGTTGATTTTAAGGATGTCGAGTATATTGAGCTTCTTTACCACCATTGTTTTGAATTCCATGTCTGACATTTGGGCTATGTCTATTTCGTCTATCTCTCTTTCTGAGGATTCCTCTTTTCTTTTCATTGAGGGGTTATTTTTGCGTCTTACCATGTTGGATTCTTTTTGTTTTTATTTATTTATTTATTTATTTATCTATTTATTTATTGGGGGGGTAGTCTGCTTTGACTTCCCTCCTTTGTGGTGTAATATTCTTTATCGAAGGTCTGGGAGTTTCAGTGGTGCAGTCTCTTTGATATCCTGAGCCTGATGGTCTTAAGTTACCCTTTATGTCGTTTGTTTATGCTGTTCGGTTATATTTCAGATGTTCTTTGATAGGATCTTCCTTCTGGCTACTTGGCTGAGAGTCACTCTATCTGCTTTGTCTTGAGTTCTTTTGTGGATATGCTGTTAAAGACATAAACACACAGCCCAGGCAGGAGACCCACACCCTCAGAAAGTATCCCCCACTCTATCCTGCTATCGTTAGCCAACTAGCCCGTATTAATATAAATGTAAAGAGATTTGAGCTTTTATACTATAAGAAGAATAGATACGAGTTGTTTTTGGGGAGGAAAAATATAATTTTTGATAGAGGGGTTGATAGATTAATAATAGTTGAGACTGTGCAAGCCAGTTAGTAATATTTACATTGTATGTTAAGAAAAATAGAAGAAAAGGATAGAAAAATACTTAGTATAGTAAGAAAGTGGGATTGTATTGTATTTGGGTTTATATAGTAATTATATTGTATTATTTAAAGTAATAGGGAGGCTAAGCTAGACACACAAACGAATAAACCACTATTAAAGAGAAAGGCTGAGAAGGAGAGGTTATATGCAACACGTTAGAGATAAAGTTTGTTATTATTGGAAGAGGTGGAGGAAAAACACTCCCCCAAAAAATCCCCAAGAAAATAGGAGAAAGAAAAGAAGAAAGAGAGAAAGAGAAGAAAATAAAAAATTTACCACAACCCCCCCCAAAAAACCCCAAAAGGTTAGCAAGAAAGGAACAAAGAAAGATAGAAAAGAAAGAATACAGAAGAAAGAAAAAAGAGAGAGAAAAAAAAATTGAACCAAAAAAAAAAAAATATATATATATATATATATATATATATACCCCCCAAAAACCCCCCCAAAAAAACCCCAGGAAAAGAATAAAGAAAGAAGGAAAGAAAAGAAATTATTAAGAAGAAAGAAAGAACAAGGGAGAAAAAATTTGGGAGAAAAAATTTGGAGAAAAAAAAAACGATGTTTTTACTCCGTTTTAGCCTTGGTGTGTTGCCTTCTTTTTCTGGGTCCGCAGCTGGTCTAGTGTGGCAGGTCAGAGGTTCTTGTTCTTTTGCCGGACTGGTGTGCGCACCCGGTTGCCGCTATGGTGCGCGCCCGCGATTGCCGGCGCGGCGCGCTACCTTGCTGCCCGCTGTAGCCAGTTGAGGTGCCCTTGCGCGTAAGCCCCTGCGCGCTCTGACGGCCCGAGAGTTTGCCCCGCGGTTGGAGCCCACTGCTGCCGGGCCGCGGTGGTTCCCCGTTCGTGCCAAGGTGTCTCTGTCCGCGCGGGCGGCCCGAGCGCTTTCCCCGGGATTGGCTCCTTCTTTCGCTGGGGCGCGGCAGTTCCCCGTTCGCGCCGAGGTGACCCTGCCCGCGCGGACGGCCCGAGCGCTTTCCCCGGGATTGGCTCCTTCTTTCGCTGGGGCGCGGCAGTTCCCCGTTCGCGCCGAGGTGACCCTGCCCGCGCGGACGGCCCGAGCGCTTTCCCCGGGATTGGCTCCTTCTTTCGCTGGGCCGCGGCAGTTCCCCGTTCGCGCCGAGGTGACCCTGCCCGCGCGGACGGCCCGAGCGCTTTCCCCGGGATTGGCTCCTTCTTTCGCTGGGCCGCGGCGGTTCCCCGTTTGCGCCAAGGTGACCCTGCCCCCACAGGCGGCCAGAGAGCTCCCACTGACCCCGGGCTGAGGTGCTTTCACGCTCGCACGCTGCCCCGTGCCCTCAGTCCCGCTGAGCCGAGCTCCGGGAGTTGGTCTCTCGCCTCTTAGGGCAGGGCCAGGGACACTTGCGCTCAGTGGAATCGAGCGTCCGTGGGTCGCCGCCTCTCGCTGTTCCCGTGCTGCAGCCGCCCGCCTTCCCTCACCCGTCTGGGCGGGCACAAACAGAGCCTGCGCTAGTGGTCTGCTTTCCGGCCTGGGGCCCTGCGCCCACGGGAGCTGTCTAGGGGTGTCTGTGCACAGTCCTCTGCGTGTTCAGTGGGCCCTCCCTGTGCCCGTTGGGGCACTGATCTTATGTCCGTTGGGGAATGTCCGAGGGACGCCTGGACTCACGGCCCCGCGCACCTGGGCCAGTAAATGAGAGCACTTCCCTATGTGCGCCCCCGCGACCCAATGGTAGGGTTGAGGAGTGGATTAGCGCGCCCCTGCGCCTGTGCTCCTCCAGAACGGCCTACCACACCCAAACTTTCCTCCCGTCTCCACCATCCACTAGAGAAAAATATAAAGGAGAATTATGTTCTCACTTGCCCGGTAGCACGCTGTCTCCTGTCCTTCAGCGCCAATGCCACTTGGTCGAGTCCCGTCTCTGCCAGCGGGCAGAGATCCGCTCTCCGCCTGACTCCTCTCTGGGGTAGCCTGTGGTCGCCAAAAATCCTTTGTGTGCTTCCCGCCACAGCTCGGGCAGCCGCCCCAGTCAGGAATCCCGTTTCGTCCCCTTTTTCTCCGCTATCCTCACTAAACAGGTTGTTCCCAGGTGGATTTTCTCTAATCCAGCAGTGCCTTGGCTCAACTCCCGCCAATGTCCAGCTGCTCACTGAGATGTTCTGTCTGCAATTAGACCAAACTGTAGACGGGTCTCCGGAGCCTAAAACCGCAACCTCTCCTCACTCCTCCGCCATCTTACCTCCTCCAAGAGAATTTTTGAGACTGATTGGCCACCTGCCTCCTTCCGCAGCCATGGAAGAAAACATGTACGGGTTACTGAAGAGCTAGCAAACGTATGTCAGTTTACAAATAACAAGTAGCCTGCTTCTGGGCCTTAACTCCAGCCGCTTTTTACAGTGTACTTTTTGTTTTAGTTCTTTTGAAAAATAACATACACAAGTGTATGCACTATAAATGTATAGTCGACATATTTTCATCAACTGAGCACACTCAGGTAATCAGCACCCAGCTCAATAATCAGAGCTTTCCCAAGACTCTCATTCCCTTCTCCCCTGCAGTAGAGCGCTGTGCTGAGTATAAATGAGCTCATATTTGTAAAGTCCTTAGAACAGTGCCTGGCATACAGTAATCAATTTATCAGTGTTTGTTAAAAAGTAAATTAATTACAAGGGGAATTTGACTTCCTGAAGCTGCCCCCACTTACTTCATTTTAGCAAAAGTAGGGCTATCGTGGAAATTTAGATCTCTCTCTCTTCATTCAGTACCACAGGCATGATGAGTTAAGAGTCTTCAAAATAATCAATTACTTCCTTATCACAGAGGACCAGATGGTACATCATACAGCAAATAGCCCCTTCAGAATGCCAACAATTGTACTTCAATGAGAAAAGAAACATGTAATTAGGTTGTTGTCATCCAAACAAAGGGCCATATGCATGGCAGCCAGGGCCTCCTCCAAGGAGCCTATGCAACCTGGGCCCACGTTAGGGGGCCGGAAGTCAGGGGTCTATGGTTGAGGTGGGAAGGGGGTCCTGAATGCAGCTTCTTTTGTCACCTGCACGTCCCATGAGACGCACAAGGAAAACTGGCCTGAGGAAAGTTTCTGTAGAAATGGCCAAAGTGAATTGAAGCAGGGTTGGAAGAGTTAACATGTGCACAGTCAACTTCAGACACAATGTTTTAAAACTTACAAACAGAAGAAATGGTTATATCACTTATGGTGAGTTTATTGTACTTCTTTTTAAGTTCAGATATGAGGGGGAACCCCCCAAACCTGGAATTTATTTATAAAAAATTGTGTATTTATTCTTACATGTTTAAACTTCAGTCACCTTCAAAGTACTTTTCATTTGATGCAATACACCTATTGAGACTTATTTTTTCCAGTGAGCAAAACAGCTTTTGAGCTCATCAATTGTGATGCCTTTTAGTGTTCCTGCGATTTTTCGTTTCACCTCTTCCGTCCACATTGGCAAAACATTTCCCTTTGAGGACTTTTTTCATCTGGAGAAACAAAAAGTCCCTTGAGGTGAGATCTAGTGAATAGAGGGTGGGGCACAGGGATCATGTCTTTTTTTTTTTTTTTTTTTGTCAAAAACTGCTGAACACTCAGCTCAGTGCAGGCAGGTGCACTTATAAATCACCCATTATGAAATGGACAAACACATTGAAAGAGTCTTCAAAAAGAATTCACTGAAGCCAAAAATTCACTCACCACAATGCCAGCTGCTACTGTACACTGATACAGATGGGTTCACAGAAAACTCGCCTAGCAAGGGAAGCCGGTATTACAAGGGGCCCACCCTCCAGAAGATAATTCTAGGTCTTTGGGGGTCCCCCCTCATACACCTGTGGTCCTTCTCTTGTCTTTATGACAAATAGAAAAAAAATCAAACAAACTATTTAGAAGGGGTAAAATGATACCTATTAACCTAGTCCCTGAAACACATTACATTCAGGAAAAATAGTAGTTATTCCATTCTACCATTGCTTAGAGCCACCTATAGAAATATAGAGACACAGTGAAGAAAGTAGAAGATGACCTGAAGACATTTCACGATGGGGTGGACTAGGGGGCAGGAGGCAGTAGTGGCATTAAGGGAAAGAGCCAAGCAATGGTTTCAGAAAATTTGTATCATTCTTTGGGTTGCAAAGAGATTCTTTTTTTCATTTCTAAAACCTACTGATTTCTCTAGACAAGGGTATAAACAATTTTTAGAAATTAATAATAATTCTGCAATTGTAGGTCCATGGTTTATCCTCTGGAAATCAAGAGAGTTTTTTTTTTTTAGACTTAGAATCCTTTTTGGGTATGTCTCAGAGGCCAGAGCTGCTCCCATGTTGACAGCGCCGCCACCACCCTGGGCAGGGCCTGTATATATCTCTGTTAGAGGAAATCAGTGCAGAGAAAGGAGAAAATGGGAAACCAATGGGGAATGTCATAGCTGCTCCAGCTCTTTCTTCTGTCCACCCACAAAGGACTTGAATGAAGTCCCCTTTACCTCATCCTAAGTTTTTTTTTTCATCAGAAAGAAATATATTATGCCTTTAGGGTATATGTGTGTGTGATTAAGGGAGAGGAACTAGTGAGGGTGCTTCACTAAATCCTTGTGCTATCTAAACCTTAATAACTTGAACTTTCAGGTTCCAGAAAAATAATTCATACATAATGTCCAAAAATAATTTCATTAAAATTAGTGCCTTACACTGCACCTGAGACATCCTAATCCCAGATCCTGTGCAGATGAACAGTGGCTGCTGTGAGTAGAAAGGAAGTTTATGTCATATAATTAGTGGAACTGAAGTCCTTACAGGATGGATAAAGATAATTCCCAGACTGTTTTTATTATAGCTCTATTCTATGTTAGTGAAAATATTAAACCATTAGGTTATTAAATTTGTAAAATCCCATAAGGATTTTGTGAACTCCTTGCATGAGGAAGCCTCAGGTGCATTTAAGCTGTGTCATTGTGCTTCATCAGTAGAAAGCTATGGTCAATCAGGAGAGAACACTGGGTAATCATACGAATGTAGACAGACTTTGAAACCCATGTTTACCAATATATCATTTGAGCTGTGTCTATCTGCTGTCCCCACACCCTTATGAATCCTTATAAACACTATTTTCACCTACCTACCCTTTAAGGGCCTAATGCCTAAGAGGTAAGAGAAACATTCTAATCTAAACTGAATACATTATATCAGCCACATTCATCCAGATGGGTAGTAGAAGAGGTGGAAATGTGGATGACTACCTAAGGCCCTGCCCCACACAATTTATAGGTGTCTTTTCTATAACAGGCCATGCTACTAAGATGGAGTCAAAGCAGCTCTACCTAATACACAGAAGCAAACATATGGAGGCTGTCAAATTGAGGAGGCAAAGAAATATGGCCCAAATGAAAGAACAGAACAAAACCCCAGAAAAATAATTAAACAAAATGGAGATAACCAACATATCTGATGCAGAGTTCAAAACAGTGGTGATCAGGATGCTCAAAGAACTCACTGAGTACAAAAACAACATAAAAAAGACCCAGAAAGAAATGAAGATTACACTAAGTGAAATAATAAAAAAATATATGGGGAACCATCAGTGGAAGGGATGAATCTGGGATTCAAATCAGTGATTTGGAACATAAAGAAGAAATAAACATTCAACCAGAACAGCATGAAGCAAAAAGAATTTTTAAAAAGTGAGGATAGTATAAGGTGCCTCTGGGACATCTGTAACATATCAACATCCAAATCATAAGAATGCCAGAAGGAGAAAAGGAAGAGCAAGAAGTTGAAAACTTACTTGAAAAAATAATGAAAGAAAACTTCCCTAATTTAGTAAAGGAAATAGACATATGAGTCCAGAAAGCACAGAGTCCCAAACAAGAAGGACCAAAGAGGACCACACAAAGATACATGATAATTAAAATACCAGAGTTTAAAGATAAAGACAGAATCTTAAAAGCAGAATGAGAAAAGCAGAGTTACCTACAAAGAAGTTCCCAGAAGACTATCAGTTTATTTCTCAAAAGAAACTTTGCAGGCAAGAAGGGGCTGGCAAGACATATTCAAAGTGATGAAAAGCAGGGACCTACAGCTTAGATTACTCTATCCAGCAAAGCTATAATTTAGAATGGAAGGGCAGATAAAGTGCTTCCCAGACAAGGCAAAGCTACAGGAGTTCATCATCACCAAGCCATTATTTTATGAAATGTTAAAAGAACTTATTTAAGAAAAAGAAGATCAAAACTATGAACAATAAAATGACAACAAACTCACAGCTATCAACAACTGAGTCTAAAAAACAAAAACAAAAACCAACTAAGCAAATAAGTAGAACAGGAACAGAATCATAGGTATGGAGATCATTTGGAGGGTTATCAGCTGGGAGGGGGAAGGAGGAGAATGGAGGAAATGGTGTAGGGATTAAGAAGCATAATTGATAGGAACAAAATAGGCAGGGGGGTGTTAATAATAGTATAGGAAATGGAGAAGCCAAAGAACTTATATGCAAAACTCATGGACATGAACTAAGAGGGGAGGATTGCTGGAGGGAATGGGGGTACTGGGTGGAGGGGGGCAAAGGGGGTTAAATTGGGACAACTGTAATAACATAATGAATAAAATGTTTAAAAAAAAGAATTCTGTGAAGTGATATTCTGGAACTCTGGAGCTGAGGTAACAGGAAAGCTTTTAGCTTCTTGAAACACTCACTCTGAGACCCATATGCCATGTGAGGGAGCTCAACGAGACCTCTAGAGAAGCCAACATGGAAAGGAACTGATCCCAGGATGCCAGCCTTGGCTAAGCTCCCAGCTGACGGCTAGTGCCATCTTGTCAGCCTATTGCATGAGCCATCTTGAAAGTGGATACTCTGTCCTTGTCTAGTTGCTGATATCCCATTAAGAAGAGATGAACTGCACCCACCAAGCCATGTCCAAATTGCAGATTCACAAGCAAAATGATGGTTGCTGTTTTAAACAACTTAAGTTTTTAATTTTAAATATAGTAAGAGATAACAGGAACATCACCCAACAAGTCTGGTCCACAATGTGTTAGAATTCGATTGCCATGACTGGTCCTTGGGGCATAGGGGTGCTTGGGATTTAGGTTTCATCGCCATAGGGCTCACTAGCTTCTTAATTCTGCTTAACTCTATGGGAAGTAGGTCCGCTTTGTCAAGCAGCTTGGGGCATCTTTGGATCAGAAGGTAGATGTTAGAATTTCTGTCTGGGGCAGCCAATCTCCTATCGCAGTTGTGCTTCTGTGGCTCCCTCAGCCTTCTTAGGGAGTACATAGCTGTTGAGCAGTCCCTCTTGGGGTGGGGAGTTCTCTCTGCTCTTGTGTGATCAGAGGCTTCTCATAGGAGCCATAATTGAAGGGCTCCTCCTCTACTCTCACCAGTTTGTTCTCCATTCTCTGGCTAGAATGAACTACTTATCCAGACCTTCATGCCTGCTATGTGTCCTTCTGATCCAGACATGTTTCTGCACTGGGTAGAGTGTCTGACTAGTCAGCATTGTTAAAGCTTTTGTTTTCTGGAGTCCTGGAGAAAACTGAATGCATTGTTTAGAATGTGCATCCTGGAAGCTCTGGACATTAGCAAATTGTTCAGGGCAGAATCTGTGGCCTATATATTTATCTTCACTGGATTATTTTTTAGGATTCATCTTCACCACTGAATTGAGTTGTGACTTATTCTGTCCCACTTGGTCCTGAGTTCTATATTCTGCAGAGTGAGACCTTACTGAATTTGGTCTGTGTATGAGGAGATGCAGGGCTGGGAATGAGATTCTTTTGTGTAGGGTCCTGGCTGGGGTGGCCCTGGGAGTTACTGGGGCTGGAAGACACCACATTTTTCCATCTGTGTGTCCACTCACTGTAATTTTGCATGGTATGATGGGACTCTGGGATTCATGTCTGCAGAAGGTCACACGAACCGCTGACATAATGGGGCAAGACCACTCTCTTACCCCTTTAGTGAATAGGGTAAGCCAATATAGTTAAAATTCAAAGTACACATGCCTTTCACACTAGAAACTCTACCACTGGGATATTTTTACTGGTTGTATACTGGAACTTAAAAAACAATTTTTAAAAAAATTTATTTATTTGTAGGGAGAGGGCAAAGGAGGGAGAAAGAGCAGGAGAAAAACATCAATGTGGGAGAAATACATAAACTGGTTGCCTCTCACATGCCCCTAACTGGGGACCTGGCTTGCAACTTATGCATGTGCCCTGATTGAGAATCAAATTGGTGACTTTTCAGTTCACAGGCCAGCACTCAGTACACTGAGCCACACCAGCCAGGGATATACTGTAACTTTTTTAGTGGAAAAATGTTTGAAACACCATGAATGCACATTAATAGGTGATTTATTCAATAAGTGGTAATTCATTCTTCCCAGGAGTGGTCTATCACCTTTAAACATATTATATTAGAACTATATTAGTTGATATAACAAAATGTAAATGCTTTAAAAATGCCTGGTATATAAATGTATCTGCAGAGACTTCTGGCCAAGGTGGAGGCCTAGACTGGCACGCTCCATCTCCCTCCACAACTAAGAAGGAATAAAACTACTGCAAAACCAGAAATAACCAGAAGTTACAGAAAATAAAGCTACATGGAAGTCCAATGTATGAAGTTATAAACAAGTAGTGCTTGTCCAGACGGGTAGGAGGGGTTAAGCCAGGGTGGAGAGGTCAAGCTGTGCTGGCGGCAGCAGCTGCAGTGATGGCAGTAAGCGCAGACACCCGTATTTAAAGGGAGGCAAGAAGCGCCTGGGGAGCTCCCCTGGCTGCAGACCAAACCCATCAGCTCAGCTCACAATTCCAACTCCAGGGAAGGCAGACCCCCATTGCCTCAAACTGTGAGGGCCAGAGGGGGTGGGAACAGAGGAGGAGACTCCTGGTTTCTCAGCGGAGAGTGAGCAGCAGGAATCCATCTTGGACCCCCGCCCCCACAGAAAATGCCACAGCGTGGTGAGAAGGGTCACCCAGTTGTGACAAGTGCATGGGGCTCCACCTCCTATAGCATGGGAGGTGTGACAGCCCCACTCAGGAAGCAGAGGTAAACACAAATCTGTAGGGAGGGAACCAATCATTATAGAGATCCCAGTGATGCAGCTGACCAGACAGCAAATATCTAATCTAACAAAGAGAAGAGAATTACATACAAAGGAGTCCCAATAAGACTGTCAGCTGATTTCTCAAAACAAACTCTGCAGGCAAGATGGGACTGGCAAGAAATATTCAAAGTAATGAAAAGCAAAAACCTACAACCACTATTATTCTATCCAGCATAGCTGTCATTCAGAATAGAAGCGCAGAGCAAGTGCTTCCAGGACAAAGTAAAACTGAAGGAGTTTGTTAGATCCAAACCACTGTTATATGAGATGTTAAAGGGACTGGTTTAGGAGAAAGAGGATCAAAACTATGAACATTAAAATGAAAACTGTATCACAACAACCAACAACAAAAGCTAAGGAATCAAAACAAAGGCAAACTAAGTAGGCAACGAGAGTGGGAAAAGAATTACAGGTATGGGGAACATTTTTTGGGGGGGGAAGCAGGGAAAGGGAGGGAGATGGTACAGGAATAAGAAGCAAAGTAGAAGGGAGTGGAGTAGAAAGGAAGATGTTGAGAACTATATGCACAACCGATGGGCATGGACCAAGGGGTGGGGGGCAAATGGAGGGAGGGAGGTTACTGGGTGGAGGGGAGAAGAGGGAAAAGAAATTGGGACAAGTGTAATAGCATAATCACTAAAGCATATTTTTAAAATGCCTGTTATATATTATATATACAATAGCTAATGGCTTGTTTTTATAAAGTGTGACAAATAAAGATGCAGGTAATAAACTATACGATACATGTATTATATATGTAAGTAGTATGGAGCGTACACTCAGGAGGGAGTCTAATTTGTTACCGTAAAATTGTTCCATTATATGTTTGTTTGTTTGTTTTTCTGCCAAGCATCCCAATAATCTGAAACCATTTTGCTTCATCTTGGACAGTTGGTAAGTAGATGTACTTTCCTTAACCAAGTCCTCCTGCCCCCAAAGAAGTGGTAATTTTCAGGTAAAAACACATCAACAAAGGGCATTGGAATGGTGCCTAGATGCTGGGAGGAAACAAAAGAAGCAGAAAATACAGCTCTGTTGAGTAATGCACATTGGAAAGAAATACAAAACCGTTTAAGTCATATTATATATAATCAGAGCCTAGAGTGAGTGGCCAGATTAATACATAGCAATTTCTTTGGCTTTGGGGGTGGGGGTTCAGTACTCTGAACAAGTATCAGGGCATCCAGACTGCATCACCTGGGAAGCCTCTAATATATTAAAATATTAATATTATTAATAACTTCCTTCTTATGGTGACCTAGGCCCTCAGTGCCTAGGCTCTTGGAGCCATTTCATACCATCACTTAACTTGTTTTAGAGCAGCCCCAGGACATGACTTCTTATTTTGAAAGCATTGTTAGCCCAGGATATGACTTCTTATTTTGAAAGCATTGTTAGCCTTCTAAGAGCAGCCTGTTGACTTTTCAATTTGGCACCTGTTCCTGGTGTTAATCCTCCCCTGCTTATATGGAATTGGAGTCATTTTCTCCCCATGGCATCAATCTTCAAATTTTTTTATTTTGGGGAGTTATTTTCACTGTCAATCTATACTAAGTGGCAGTAAGATAATAAAAGCAGCTAGGTTGTGGGAAAATCTGATAGTAAAAAATCAGTCAGACTTTTCCCACTGAACTGTGAGCTTTTTGTGTGTGGGTATAGCTTTATTTTTTTCTTTTCAAACTTATTATAGCAGCAAAGAATAAGCATTAGAACACAGCTCTCCATAGTGGCTGTTCCTTGCCCTGTGTAATGAAGGGGAGGAAGACTTTTAGCCATTTTCTGTTCAAAGTTGGGGAGAGGGAAAGCAATGGAACAATAACCTCAGGCTGGTCATTTAATTTGGGCTTTGTCAATACCACTTCCAAAAATACCCACCATACCCTGGCCCCATTTTCAGGGTATTTTGTAATTTACTAGTTTTAGCCCAGCTGGTCTAGGTGGTTAACTAAGGATGCTAATGAGGTAAAGATCATGTGGTTATTATCCAATATTATCCGATGTTGACCAGCAGAGAAGCAAACTGGTGTAACAGCAAAATGATAGATTTTAGAATCAGACAGATCCCTGTTTAAAATTCAGGCTCTGCTACCTACTATGGTCTTGGATTGGTTAATTAACTTCTCTGAACCAGTTACAAATGACAAAGTATGAATAATATTATCTAATATTCAGGGTTGTTGAGGGAGATTATTAAAAGAGATGATGTATATATATATATATATATGCCTGTCATATATTTGTTTCTCACTAAATAGATATGCTTTTATTAGCCTTCTAAAAAAATAATTGTTTCAAAAACTGCAAAAGCATTTTACCTTCTTCTAGTCAATTGTCTTACCAAAAGTTGAATCTCTAGCACCTAGGCAGTGCTTGGCACACAGTATAATTTCAATACACATTTAAATAAGTAAAACATACACCACTGTCTTTAAGGACATTTACATTTGTGGCACGTTCTGTGTTCAGAAGAGTGCCTTCACCCACCTTCTTTTCTTTGAGCAGAAGTATATCTGAATAAGTATAGAATGGGGTTCTGGATGGAAAGAGGGAGAATTGTGCTCTGAGGGAGGAGGAGGTGGAGACTAGGCCCACCAGATGATCCCAGCCACCCAAAACATGTAGGGATATTCTGTCCTGTCTGCCATGGGCCTCTGGCCTCCCCGTCCTTCCTGTCCCCAGACATGGGATGTGGGTCTTCCCTCTTCTTTTTCCAGATGTACTGTAGGGCGCTTTCCAGCTTGATGCCTGCATTGCCCAGTTTTCCACCATCTTGGCCCCAATTTTCACTTCTCTGCAAGACTGGTCCCTAGGATCAGATGCTTTCTTCAGACTCTCTGTCAGGGAAAGTTTGTGCTGAGTAGAAACACTGTATATAGAATCCAAATTGAGCGGGACGGGGATGAGAGAAGCAAAAGAAAAAGAAGGGCTAGATAAAAGTGGGAGAGGGTAGAGGCAGCCACATCTTTCTGAGAGTGAGACCACATTTATGACTGTTTCCCAAAGACAACAGAAAAGCTACCTTCAGTGTTGTGAAGTGATAAAAGCTTCCCTGGCCTACCTTTTCCTCTTAACAGACAACTTAATCACTCTTGAAAATGAACCACAGAAAAGAACTGAGTTTGACTCCTATGCAAATTACCATAAAGAAAGAAGAGAATGTGGAGCAGAATAACCCTTTTATAAGCAACAAAGGTGTGCAAGAAATGCATGCACAAAAGAAGATATAGACTGTAACTTCATATTTTAAAATAAGCTAAAAGAAATTAATGAATGATAAAAACAATAAAAGTATAAATAAAAGTTGGAAAAACTCAGAAAATAAATGACATTAACAAAATAAAATTTTGAAAAGGGATAAAACAGTCCAAGTTAGAAACAGAAAAATTATTTTTGAAGCTTAAAGTCTAAACTACAAGGAACTCAAGAGTAAAAAATTATCATAGATAACAGTTTAAGAGAAAGTTTGCAAAGGAAGAAAATCTTTAACAGAAATAAATACAAGAAGAGATAAAAAGGATTCAGGAGAAAGTGATAGATATCGAAGACAAGCAAAAATGATTCAACATATCTACAATAGGAAGCCCCAATGTAGAAATCCAATACAATGGAATAGACAAATACTAAAACTATAACTCAAGAAAATTTTTACGAAACTACTTATTGAGTGGACATATCGCGAACATAGAAAAATCAATCTAGAACAGCCAAAACTAAACAGACAAACAAAAAACCTGGGCATCCAGACAAAAAGATCAAGTCACTTATAAAGAAAGAACTAAAATTATGCCATTCTTTATGCCTGAAAACAATGAAATAATATAGCTACGATAGTCAAGGAAAGACAGTGTGGGCCCAAATTTTACATTCAGTCAAACTTACCTTTAAGTTCCAAAGGCCACAAACAAACTTACAAACATGTGAGAACTTAGAAAGTATAGTTCCCTACAGTCTTTTTTGAGAACTTGACTATAGAATGGGCTTACACAACCAAAATGATTAAAGAGATCACAGACATAAGGGTTAGTGATGAATATTAAACATATATTCATTCACTTGTGGAACTAAGACTAAATTTTGATGGTTATAAGGGAGATAGAATAGACTGTAATGGCTAGATTCTGCAACAGTATAACACAGTTCAACTATAAAAAATAAGGAGCTAGGGAGAATATATACATACTGAGTATAAAATAAACGTACTAATTGCCTTATAGGTATTAACTGGAAGTAAAAAAATTAAAAGTACCTGAAATCAAATACTGGGAAAGAGAAAGGGGATGGGGAAAATGATTTTATTAAATAATTTCAGTATTGCTCATAGTAGAAAACCAATAGACAATAGTCAAAAAACAGGGGGGTTAATGATATTGCATAAAAATAATAATATAAAGGTAAACCTTAGAACAATAATTCAAACCTTTCTAAATGGCAAAATTTATACTCTCCCAAAGAGAGAGCAAATAAAATAAATTATATAAAGACTGTATATAAAGAAACAAATATTTAAACATATATACTAAAACAATATGTAAGACTTGAGTTCAAATATATTAATCATGTTGATAAATGTGTTCAAAAAGGTTTTCAGATTGAATAACAAAGTAAATTAACAATATGTTGTATATAAGACAAAACAAAAAGCTTCAAATGGGTAAAAATGAAATGGACAAAGACATATCAGGCATATGCAAATTAAAGGAAGATAGAGAGAAGTCTTAATTTTGATATCTGACAAGGAAGAATTAAGACCCAAAAGTATTATTTGTTGCAGAAAAGACATTTAATACCGAGCTATCCCAAATGGTCATGTTCAAGGGCCTCTGCTCTCTTTCTGTCCTCCTGGGCTAGTGTTCTGAGTCCCTCCTCAGGGCCTTCTTCACTCTGACTGCCTTTCACCACAGTAGTAGGAGCTGCCTACAGATTTATCATTCACTTTAAATAGGTGTTTGTAGTTCTGCAGAGGAGGGGAGGCAGTAAGAAGTGTGCAGTCTCTGGGTTTCAGAGGCAGGGAAAGCTTTGGGATTTCTTGGGGTTCAGTTTGGAGATGTTGAAAATCTGCTGTGCCTTATGGAGGCTGAGACCAGAGAGGTTAAGGTGGCTGTGGACTGGTGTCCAGCTGGCTGCAAATCCCTGCTGCAGAGCCCAGGTGAAGGCCCTGCCCACCACCTGTGCCCCGATCTTAATGATCCAGGCCAGGCACTTGGCCACAGTGGCTGCTCTGCACCAGGGGTGTGGTCTCTGGCTTCCTGGCTCTGTGGCCCTGGCTCAAGGAACCCAAAAGCATTGGAAAAAAAAAAAAAACACCCGACAATGAAAGATACTTTATAAGGCTAAAGTCTTTATAAATATATAATTGGTATTAATATTTAAGTACCAAATACCTCTTTAACAATTTTCCTAAGGCAAAAATCAGAAGAAATATAAGGAGAGTGAGCATATCTTAGGCCACAAAAAAAAGTCAAGAAATTCCAAAGAACTGCATTCTGATCAAAATGCTATAAATTAATTATCAAATTTCCTACTTGGAAATTTTAAAACCCACTGTTAAATGATTGAGTCAAAAAAGAAATACTAAATAAAATAGTAGAATTTCTTGAAAAAATACATCTATATAACTATACCAATAAAAATTTAAAAATAAATGAATTAAGTAGCCAAGTTTAAACAGAAAATGAACATAAAATAAGCCAGAAAAAACAGAAGAAAGAAATTAATAGGATGAAAGCAGAAATAAGAAAAACTGGTTCTTTAAAAAAAATTAGTAAAACAGACAAACTGCAAACCTAATTAGAGAAAAAAAAAAAGGAGCAAACAAACACATAACATTAATGTCAGAGGGAAAAATAATCAAAACAGGAAATTAAAAAAAATCATTAAGAGGCTCCTCTGCACAACTCTATGCAGATGCATTTGAAAATCTTGATGAGATTAATACATTTCTAGAAAAATACAATTTACCAAAGTGATTCCAGTGGGGAGGTATAAAAAGCCTATCATAAATCTTCTATGATAGACAGTTGCATAGAGAAAGTGATCCAAATAAATTGCAGTGATGTCCTGGACACCTTGAGAAGGCCCTTCTCCTACAACATGATTTATCAGGACCATCATAACAAATAATATAAGAAAGGCTGATGATAGTGCATTTGTACTCCAAGAAACAATTTTATTTTGATGAATGAACTGGAATGAACATGAGCCAGGACAAGAATTATTCACACTCTGATAAGCAGCAAAGTCCATAATGGCCTCAGAAGGTGAAAAGCAGCCCACTTGTGAACTGGCCCTGCTTTCTTAAGCCCTTCTTATAAACTCCAAGCACAAGCTCCTCCCAGCTCCCTCCTACCAGTGTGCCCCATAACTCCTCTATGATTCATTGAGTGTGTGTCTGTTTTGCTGTACAAGCTCAGTAAACCTAATTTTATCTTTGACTACAGAATGTACCTGGTTGTCTGACCGACGGGCACACACAGTTGTCATTGTCTGAATCAAATCATGGGACTCTTGTAGTCATGTCTCTGAGTAATGTTCCATTCCAGAACTTAGAGTCTAGTAAAACCGCCACCAACAAAATCAAATCTGCATGAAAGAGATCTAAATATACCACATCTTCAGAAAAGTCTTGCTTCTCCTACTCACTTTCTTTACTTGTTCATTGTTTGGAAGCATCTCCTTGTTACGCCAGTCTCAACACCATTTGACCTTCCCCTCTTAACTCTTCTCTCTTGTCACTTCTTTATATAGATCAAGTTAGTCTTCTTCCATCACGAAAGACTCTTCCCTAAGAGAAGGTGACGGAATGAAGCTTTGGTTTTAAGGTTCTTTTGGTGGGCTACGAAAGGGGGAAAGTGACGAGACTGCCATATTAGGTACTCTTTGTGCTCTCATTATGATGAAGTTTGACAGTTGATGAGAAAATTTCTTTTCATTGACTCATCCCAACAGCCACTCAAAAGTTGAGAAGAGCTGTTGGCAGTTGTAATTCTTCTCTTTGCAGAGTTGAGGGGGAAAAACTCAGAAATGTTAAGACCCTAGAGCCAGGAAATTGTCAGCCTTCAGTGAGAACCTCTTACTCCAAGCAGACCCTCCATCTAGTGCATTATGAACTCATGTCCTGCATTTACATTAGTAATAGTTACAATGCCACCACCTCCCCTGTGCCAGACTAAAGCTAAGTGCTTTATGCCAGCACTTCTCAGACTGGGATATGCACACCAATCACCTGGGAATCTTGTTAAAATATACCAATCACTGTATTCATCAGGTCTGGATGGGGCCTGAGAGTCTGTATTTCTAACAAATAAGTTCTTTGTTAATACTGATGCTGGAGGTCCACAGACCACATTTTGAGTAGCAATGTTTTATATGTATCACCTTGATCCAGCCCACAATAAAACCACATGACAGTGCTTCTCAATCTTGACTGTACCTGGTGGTGGTGGTGGAAAGGTGTTGAGCCTTATAATCCTCCAATGCAGCCCATACTGATCATGTTAGTATCCCTGGGAGTGAGACCCAAGTGGCTATAATACAGGCTGAAGTTCAGAACTACTGCTATACATGCTAAGTAAGAGTACCCTCAATTTACAGCTGTAGAATCAAAAACTTAGAGAGAGTAATTAGTTTATCTTAAGTCCTACACAGTAGGCAATGAAGATAGGATTTGAACCCAGGGCTGCCTGGCTTTGGAGTCCATTCTCTTAACCACTGTTCTCTATGGCCTCCCACAGAGAAGACACCAGCTTGCAACCTATTATTGTTGTTAACTGAGGGACGTAGACCCACATACATTAAACCATCAGAAAAGAGACAGAGCCCACAGATGCCTCAGCACTAAAACTCTCAGGATGATTTATGAGCCTTTAGCACTAGGAGGGTAGAAACTCTCTCTGGGGCTGAAGGGGACTACTGCTCCCTCTGACCTAGTGTATGCCAGGAAACTGACTACGCACCATTGGTTCCCTGGCTCTCCAGTAAACACGGATCAGTCAGTCTTTTCTCTCTCACTGAGGTTTTAAGTGTAAGAGAAAGCCGGGTGCGTTAAATCAGTGTAATTAGCCCTGAGCTGCTTGTGATTGAGGAAGTAGATTCCCAGAGAGAGAGAGAGAAACTCTCCAAGGCTTTAACAAACTGGAATTATAAAGCCCTAGGCTGGACAGCAGCCAAACGTCTGCCCCTTTCTGATGGGAAGCAAAGGATTCCCCAAGGGACGGATTATGTTGGCAATGGCTAGGCTTATTCTCCCATCTGGGAACTCATTGATGAGGTCTTAGCTTCAAAAGCAGATAAAAAGCTAATCAAGGTGTTACAGAACCCCTGGGCTGCTCCAATTGAAAACAAACCCACGGGCTCTTTAGTTAGGGGCCCGATTGCCCGCCGCCAAAATTATAACTCTCAATACCAGAGTTTGGTGAAAAGAAAAAGAATTGTTTATTTAACAGTTATATAGATTTAGTTATTCGTGGATTTCTGTTGTTAAGTCTTATGCTCTTTAAAATACCCACAAACACATATCCTTGCCTCCCCCCCTTCCAAACCAGGCTAGTTTTAGGGAAGTCAGAGAAACCGTTTCCCTATTTTCCCAACACAGTTCAGCTTTACCAGCAGCTGCCAATCATTCAATCTGATTGGGGAGGTCCTTTCTGTGCTGTGGTGCCCTCCAGCTCTCAATGCAGGACCGCCTGGATTCTCAGCCTCCTTGCAAACTGTCTTCTTCCTGCAAACTGCGCGGATCTCCTTTCCTTCTCAAAACCACATGGCGAGAGCCTCTTAAAGCAGCCTGGAGACCCCTTCTCCAAGCCACATGGAGAAGGCCCCTTCACCAAGCCACGTGGAGGGAGCACACGAGAGAGCGAGAGAGCGAGAGCGAGCGCGAGCGCGCGAGTGAGAGAGAGTCAGAGCGCCAGAGCCAGAGCGCGAGTGAGAGCCCGAGTCAGAGAGCGAGAGTCTCAGAGAGCACGAGTGAGAGCCAGAGAGAGTCCCAGAGTGCCAGAGCGAGAGCCAGAGCGCCAGAGCCCGACCGAGAGCTTGAGAGAGAGTCCCAGCTAAAATGTCTGCAGCTGCTTATATATCCCTGACTGCGTCATCTGACGCAGTGGGCGTTGCAAACAGTTCTGACCATTCACAGGTCCTTACGTAGGCTCTGTGTGCTTTCTCCATACTGTCCCCTGGTTCAAGACTCCTCCCATCTGCCTGAGGCTTTGGATGCATTAAAGCCATTTGCATAAGAAAGACACTAGCCACCAGCCTCAGGCATGTGGAAGCATTTGAAAAGCTGCTTACTTCTCCCCATCCCCCAGCAGCAAACTCTGGGGATTTTTGGACTCCCCTGTTTCTGTAACAAAGGGGGAAAGGGAAGCCCTGAAAATCATGCTGCCTAATGAGTAATGCTGGGGAGAGCAGGGGAGAAGATAGAACAGTTGGAGTGATAGGTGTCCTTGATGCCATGGTGCTAGCTAACCACCAGCTTTGAACCCAAGTCAATAAAGAAATCCAGGATAAGGGTATTATTTAAAGTGAGTGATGGCACAACTCTCTCATCTCATCATAATGCCAGTCACTTCTCTCAATCTTTGCCCCATCACCATCTCATCATTCCAGAGATGGAGGCCCTGGCAACCGAGAAGGCCACCTGGACCCAAGGCCAAACCAGTTGGCTGAGCAGGGTGGGGAGAAAAAGGGGCTTGTATGAGAAGCCTCCTCTGGCCCATATGCTATCTCAGAGAGAACATAAAAATGCATTTTTACACTCCAGAACATACTTTCACTTTATGCTTGAAAACAGGTACTTGGGGTATTATAAAATGAAATTTTGTTCTCTTTTGCCTCGTAAGCTATGCAGGTTGAGACGAAAAAATGAATATAATCATGCCAAATTTTCTTCCCCCACTATGTGAAATCCTACTGCTTTCTGATGTCCAAGTACTGGCTCAAACATTTTCCTTTGCTCAACACATCTGCAGGCCTTTGCTTCTGTTCAAAGAGGAAGGAGGGCCCTAGCCAGGTAGTTCAGTTGGTTACAGCAGTATCCTGATACGCCAAGGTTTCAGAGGTTGATTTCTAGTTAGGGCACATACAAGAAGCAACCAATGAATGCATCAATAAGTGGAACAAAGAGGGAAAATGTTTGAAAGCCTTGCCCCAAGTATCACCTTGTGGCTCTTTGTTTATGACTTTCCTGCGAGTAACAGAGTTTAGAACCGATTTGAATATTGATATACCACCAAGTTGATCACTCGCCTGGCCACTTTATTCCCAGATGTCCAACTGTGATGGACACCCTTTTTTTTCTGGCAGTTTCTCTCTCTTCCACCCTTCCCTAACTTTTCATGCTTTCCAAAGAGCCAAACTTTTCTCTCCCTTCCATCATGAAGAACAATTATGATCCCACCCCAACTTGGTTCTTACAAATTCTGCAGCTTCTGGTGGCATCTGATGTGAATTGGAGGTACCCGGTCTCTGCCAGGTATAGGAACTCAAAGTCCCTACATGGGAAGGAGAGGTGTGATACCTCTGCTCCAGGTAATAACCTTTCCCTTTTCCCAAGAGCCTAAAACTCAGATACAGCCTACATTACTAGAGGTAGTTTCTTGTTGGAAACCCTCAGTAGGTGTACATAGTAAACTACCCACCTCCCAATTATGTTACAGAATTCTCTCTCAATAGCTTGATAAGGAAAAGCTCTATGCAAAATTATTCTTCCCAATGTATATATATTTTTCTCCTAGCTGGGAGAAAAAGTGGTGAATAAGATGGATAAGAAGGTGGTCTCACTACATATAAAATGTCTTTTATTTTATACAGCCACTGTTTTGCTCTCATCTCTAAACCAATGGTTCTCAGCCTAGCTGTCCCATTGAAATCACCTGGAATCCTGGTGCCCAGGCTGTACCACAGATCATTTTCATCTGAATGTTTGTAACGGGACTTGGGAATCAGTAGGTTTTTGGTGACAGCAATTTTCAAATTCAGATAATCATTTAGAATCTCTTGGGAGGCTTTAAAAAAATACTAATGCCTGATCCCACCCCCAGAGATTCTGATTAATGGGTCTGGGAAGCAGACTGGGCAAATGGAATTTTAAATTTTCTCCAAGTGAGGTAGACACACTTCACCTCCCTGCACAACCATAGAAAGAATTACAACCAGGTCTCAAAAATAAATAACAACCAGAACCATCAGAAAATAAAGCTGTATGGAAATTGGACAATCAAGAATTTAAGGAAGCCACATTCATCCAGATGGGTAGAAGAGGTGGAGTCTCAGAGACTGGGCAGAGAGGCGGTGTGGCTCAGACAAGTGGTGATAGCAGAATAGATGGTCCCACATTCATATGTGGTAAATAAAAATCAGGAGGGATACCCTGGGAGCAAGAAATCCAAGCCCCAGGCTATACCACACAGCCCGGGGTTCCAGCACTGGGAAGATAAGCCCACATTACCTCTGGCTGTAAAAAGCCAATGGGGGGTACTTCTGGCCAAGGTGGAGGTGTAGACAGACACTCGGCATCTCCCTCCACAACTAAGAAGGAATACAACTACCTCAAAACTCAAAACAACCAGAAGTTCCAGAAAACCAAACCACATGGAAGTCCAGCAAACAAAGATATAAAGAAGAAATACTCATCCAAACACGTAGGAGAGGCGGAGCTGGGGCAGAGAGGACGCAGTGTGGTGGTGGCAGCAGTGGCGGCAGCGGCAGGCCGGCGGAAAGCACAGTTACATGTTTTAAAAAGTCAGGAAGGACACCTTGTGGGGAACTAAAATGTTCCTCGGCTAAAGTCTTGCTGACCGGCATCCTAAAGTTCTGCTTGGCATGGCCTCATTATCCCATAACAGTTGTCTGCTCCTAATTAAGGGCAACTTCCCTCTTTCTCTTCTTGGGAGTTGCTGTCCTTCATCTTAACTCTTATCTGTTAGATAACGCCCCAGCTGCAGCTGCGCTCCTCCCTAGTGAAAAATTCCTCCTCTCCTGAGCTATAAGAATGCTGTTTTTACTAAGAATAAACGAGACTTGATCAGAGCACTGTCTTGTCTCCATTCTTTGTGCCTCTTGTCCCTTTCTCATCCTCACTCCCCCTCTAGGGTCCTCGTTGCTCGACCTGCGGGACGGGTCAAGTGGCGCCCAACGTGGGGCCCGAGAACGGGGGACTCAGTGAAGGACGCCGTTCGAGGAGCCGGCCAAGTAGAGAAGAGGAAAAGGCTACGCGGGAACCTGCCGCGCTGACCTCACCTCGGTAAGTGAACGGCGATCATGGGTCAAGAAATGAGCCGACATGAGCTTTTTGTTGAACAGCTCGGACAGGCATTAAAGGCACGAGGAGTAAAGGTTAAAGTAAAACAGTTGCTGAAATATTTTGATTATATCAAACACTTATGTCCCTGGTTTCCCACTGAAGGGAACATTGATCCACGATGGTGGAAAAGAGTAGGAGATGCTTTAAAAGACTTTTATGATACATTTGGTCCAGAGAAGGTTCCTGTAACTGCCTTCTGTTATTGGAATCTAATAGATGAACTCCTATCTCAAAGGCATAGTGATCCTGTAGTAGCTAATGTAGTAGAAAAAGGTCAAAATATCTTAAAGACAGATCATAAGGAGGAGAGTAGAAAAAATAAAGGAAATGACAGCCGAGAGGAGGATAATTTAATATCTCTTGAAAATGACGGTGAGGACGAAGTAGTTAAACCGAAAGAAAAATAGGACAGTCCGAAGTGTAAGCCGTCAGAGTTTCAGATTACAGAAGGGGGAGCTGCAGCACCTAAAGAAGTGTCGGTGAAATCAAAAAAGAAGTCATATCCAGACCTATCAGAATATACTGCAAATCATTCTGACAAGGGAGAGGTTAATTGGGATCGCTTGGCAGAAGAGGCAGCCAAATACCATAACCCTGAACGGCCGCCTCTGAAAACAAGGCCACCGCCCTATATCTCACCCTCCGCTCCCCCTTCTGCATACCCTGTTATTAATCCTCGAGAAGAACTGAGGAATAAAATTGAATATTTAAAAGAACAAATACAATTAGAAAAGGAGCATCAGGAATTAATAAGACAATTAGAGGGGCTAAAAATAGGAAAGCAAAGAAAAGAACTTGAACCCTCTGTAGAGGGCCCCCAAAGCCAGAGGCCCCCAGTCAGAGGAGCAGCCCCCAAAATACCCCAAAATACCCCAATACCAGGCTTGGAGGAAATAGAGGCATTTCCAGTGTCAGAAACAGTAGATGCCCAGGGACAGGCCTGGCGACACCACACTGGATTTGATTTCAAAGTCATAAAAGAATTGAAAACAGCAGTAGCTCAATACGGAGCCACGGCTCCTTACACTATGGCCATTTTAGAATCGGTCACAGATCAGTGGCTCACTCCAAGTGATTGGCAAACTTTGGCTCGAGCGAGACTATCTCCTATGGAAATCAGAATATGTAGAAATCTGTAAGGATACTGCTAGGCGCAATATACAAGCAAATAATGGGTGGAATTTTGATATGTTAATTGGAGAAGGCAACTATGCAATTAGTGACAATCAAATGCAATATGATCCAGGACTTTTTGCTCAAATTCAATCAGCAGGTACAAGAGCATGGAGGAGGCTCCCCACTAAGGGTGATATGAGCTCCTCTCTCACTAACATTAAACAAGGACCAGATGAGCCTTTTGCAGATTTTGTCCATAGACTCATTACTGCAGCTGGTAGAATTTTTGGCAGCGCCGATGCAGGCACAGATTTTGTCAAGCAATTGGCCTTCGAAAATGCAAATGCTGCCTGCCAGGCAGCTATTAGGCCATACAAAAAGAAAACTGATTTAAGCGGCTATATACGCTTGTGCTCTGACATCGGAGCGGCCTACCAACAAGGCCTACCTCGCATATGATGTAACTGATACAGGGGTTTCTAAACCGAGGTGGTATTGTGTAAATAAGCCTCCTGTCATACCCGCTACCAATGACAAACCAGGAGCATGTCCCAAGGAATGCACCACCATCTATAATCAGATGCATTCTACCTGTTATGAGTCAGTACAGGAATGTACCTCCTCTAATGTCATTTATTTTACTGCCATACTGCAAAAAGTGCAAAATGCTATTGACCAAGGAGATTGGGGGTCCAACCCTTCACCAATTGGGTCTACTAAGTATCTACAGGCCTCTTGCCAAGGCACTGTTGGAAAGCCAGTATGCTGGCATAAGAAGGCCCCTGTACATGTTTCTGATGGTGGTGGTCCTCAAGATAGAATAAGAGAAATCTCAGTACAAAAACAAATAGAACACCTCATAACAAACCTGCATCCAAAAATCAATTACCACCCTCTGGCGTTACCTAAACCACGGGGTATAGATCTAGATACCCAGACCACTGACATCTTGACGGCCACCCACAGAGCCCTTATCATCTCCAACCCCCAACTAGCTGCAGAATGCTGGCTATGTATGACTTTAGGCACACCTATGCCCTTAGCCATTCCTGCTAATATCGCCTCCTTTAATGAGTCTCATCAAAATTGTAGCCCCAGCTTGCCCTTTAGAGTACAGCCCATGTATTTTCCTGCTTCCCTCTGCCTCCAAGGTAAGTCTCAAAATAATAGCTTTGATATTCATGTTGGATTTGTTGAATTTGCTAACTGTAGTAGCACAGTGAACCATAGCAACTCCCTCTGCCCAGGCAAAGGGCAGGTGTTTGTTTGTTTGTTTGTGAAAATTTAGCATTTTCATCCTTGCCCAACAATTGGACAGGAATATGTGTCCTAGCTACCTTATTGCCAGACATAGATATAGTTTCCGGAGATGACCCTGTTCCCATTCCCAGTTTAGACTACATCGCAGGACACCACAAAAGAGCAGTATCATTCATCCCCCTACTAGTAGGGTTAGGCGTTTCAGGAGTGTTAGCTACAGGGACAACAGGGTTAGGAATTGCAGTTCACTCCTACACAAAGCTCTCTAATCAGCTAATTGACGATGTTCAAGCTTTGTCCAGCACCATTAATGACATCCAAGATCAATTAGACTCCCTAGCTGAAGTAGTTCTCCAAAATAGGCGAGGACTAGACCTACTTACAGCAGAACAGGGAGGAATATGCTTGGCTTTGCAGGAACGTTGCTGCTTCTACGCCAACAAATCAGGCATCGTCCGAGACAAAATAAAGAAGCTACAGGAAGACCTAGTGAGAAGAAGAAAAGAACTCTTCGAAAATCCCCTGTGGAGCGGACTTAATGGAGTCCTTCCCTATCTCCTCCCACTTTTAGGACCTCTCTTAGGGCTACTCCTGCTGCTATCCTTAGGACCTTTCATTTTCAATAAGGTGATGGCCTTTATCAAGCAACAAATAGATGCCATAAAAATGCAGCCAATACAGGTCCATTATCATAAATTAGAACAAGCTGAGACTGCAACTTACCATGATGCTCATACACGTAACTAATGCCTTGGTGAGCTGGACTGGACAGTCAATGACGGGTAACCGGAGACCACACGCATTGCCAGCCGCCACCTAAGACAGGTATCTGGCCAAAAAATGAAGCTGCCCTAGATAACCAATGACGGGTAAGGCAAGGTTAGCTCCGTGTGGCGATCTCCCGACCTAAGACAGGCGCAGTCCCCGCAAGGCTCTCAGCTTAAATAAAATAAAAAAGGGGGACCTGTGGGGAACTAAAATGTTCCTCGGCTAGAGTCTTGCTGACCGGCATCCTAAAGTTCTGCTTGGCATGGCCTCATTATCCCATAACAGTTGTCTGCTCCTAATTAAGGGCAACTTCCCTCTTTCTCTTCTTGGGAGTTGCTGTCCTTCATCTTAACTCTTATCTGTTAGATAACGCCCCAGCTGCAGCTGCGCTCCTCCCTAGTGAAAAATTCCTCCTCTCCTGAGCTATAAGAATGCTGTTTTTACTAAGAATAAACGAGACTTGATCAGAGCACTGTCTTGTCTCCATTCTTTGTGCCTCTTGTCCCTTTCTCATCCTCACTCCCCCTCTAGGGTCCTCGTTGCTCGACCTGCGGGACGGGTCAACACCTGAGAAGCACTCCCAGCTCTTCAACAGACTGCACAGCTCATGGTCCCAGCACCGGGAAAATCAAGCCTCATTGCTTTTGACTGTGCAAACTAGTGGGTGTTGGGATGGAGGCAGAAACTGCGGGTCTCTCAGCAGAGTCCACTTGTTTAAAGGGCCCCCACAGTCCAAGAACATCTGCAGACTCATCCACTCTGAGAACGACAGCCAGGGAAACAGCTAGAGAGGTACCAGTCCCATACAGAAATGGGTGAAGTGCCTGGAAAAGGAGTGAGTGCTGGGCAAGCAGCATTGTTTCTTCTCAGACCCCTCCCCCACATATAGCACCACAACATGGTGAAACAGGTCACCCTGTACTGACGAATCCCTAAGGCTCTGCCCCTTACAACATAACAGGAATGACAGCTCTACCTAAGACACAGAGGCAAACACACACGGGAGACTTCCAGCCAAGATGGAGACCTAGACTGACATGCTCCATCTCCCTCCACAACTAAGAAGGAATACAACTACCGCAAAACCAGAAATAACCAGAAGTTCCATAAAATAAATGGAAGTCCAACGTATGAAGTTATAAAGAAGTGGTGCTCATCCGGACAGGTAGGAGGGGCAAAGACAGGGTGGAGAGGTCAAGCTGTGCTGGTGGCAGCAGCTGTGGCGGTGGTGGCGGGACAGAGGTAAGCACAGACACCCATATTTAAGGGGAAGCGAGAGGCGCCTGGGGAGCACCCTCATCTATAGACCAGACCTGTCAGCTTGCGATTCCAACGCCAGGGAAGGCAGACCCCCATTGCCTTGGACTGTGAGGCCCGGAGGCGGTGGGCATGGAGGAGGAGGCTCCCAGTCTCTCAGCAGAGAGTGAGCAGCGAGAATCCATCTTGGACCCCCACCCCCACAGAAAATGCCACAGCGTGGCGAGATGGGTCGCCGGGTTGTAACAAGTGCATGGGGCTCTGCCCCTATAGCCTATAGGTGTGGCTGCCCCGCCCAGGAAGCAAAGGTAAACACAAAACTGTCAGGACGGAACCAATCATTATAGAGATCCTGGTGATGCAGCTGACCAGACAGTAAATATCTAATCTAACAAAAAGAAGAGAATTACATACAAAGGAGTCCCAATAATACTATCAGCTGATTTCTCAAAAGAAACTCTGCAGGCAAGAAGGGACTGGCAAGAAATATTCAAAGTAATGAAAAGCAAAAACCTACAACCACTATTTCTCTATCCAGAGAAGTTGTCATTCAGAATAGAAGGGCAGATCAAGTGCTTCCAGGACAAAGCAAAACTGAAGGAGTTCATCAGATCCAAACCACTGTTATATGAAATGTTAAAGGGACTTGTTTAGAAGAAGGAGGGTCATAACTATGAACATTAAAATGAAAACTGTATCACAACAACCAACAACAGAAGCTAGGGAACCAAAACAAAGGCAGACTAAGTAGGCAACAAGAGTGGGAAAAGAATTATAGGTATGAGGAACATTTTGGGGGGAGGTCAGCAGGGAAGGGGAAGGGAGAAAGGGAGGGAGATGGTACAAGAATTAAGAAGCATAGTAGGAGGGAGTGGAGTAGACAGGAAGGTGTTGAGAAGAACTATATGCACCACCAATGGGCATGGACTAAGGGGGGACAACTGGAGGGTGTGGGGTCACTGGGTGGAGGGGAACAAAAGGAAAAGAAGTTGGGACAACTGTAACAGCATAATCAGTAAAGCATATAAAAAAAACAAAAACAAAAAATATTTATTTACTAATAAGTTACTGGTTATGGTGTAAGCAAGAAAAATAAGACATGGTTTATACTTTAATATCCTCCTCTACTAAAAATAATTTCAAGAAATCATGTGGCTAACAGGTCTGCTTATGCATTGTGATCCAAAGGATTTGTTGGCAGCACTGCCAAAGACCGTGCTGAAACGGATCCTATGGCTTCCTTGCCTTTACTGTCCTTGACTACTCTTGAGTGATTGTGCTAATTAAATGGCTAAAAAAGGAAGCAGTGGAAAATAGGTCTGAGTTACAAAAGCATGGAGAATCCTGAGGGATCAATTACATCTCCTGCACAATCACCAATTGACTCTAGACCTAAGAGAAGGGAATCCCATATGCCCAACCTTCTTTAAACATGGCATCAATTCACCTGGGGAACAGATCTCATTAGATGTCTGCATGGTTGATCGAGCCAATTAGAATGTAGGGTTTGAGATGACCTCTGAGGAGATCCCTCCAAATTGACTGATTGCAAAGAGCCAAGCGGGAAAGAGGTAGGCATAAGCTTCTGTGACTGTCCCTCACCCCTGATTGGAGCTGTCCTCATCTGTGGTGCTGAAAGGTTCACTTTGAACTTGCACTAACCAGAGACTGGGGTGGGGTGGGGACGGGGAGTGGTGGGAGTGGGGTGAGCACAGGACACTGGAGAACCTAAACAATGAATAAGAACAGCTTTTGAGAAGGTTCTTTTGGGGCTGTCCTTCAAGCCTCTCAAACTTCATCCTCCAAAAAAAAAAAATTTCATTTCTTCTAGACATCCTGTTCTCACTTTCATATTCCTAAGTCTTGGCAGCCCTGCTTCTTAAATAGTTTTTAAAGCCACCTTTTTTTTCCATTTCCATTGCCACTGCAATAATTTCCTAACTGGTTTATCTGAAATACCTTACTACCCAATGGCTTCCATTAACAACTGCCCTCCCCAATGCCTATAGAATTTAATCCAAACTCATTTGAGTTGTAGGAGGTGCAGTGAGACATTCCAGAACTCTCTGACAGTTAAACTATAAATATCAACCCATAATAGAGGAGAATGGTATATCTAAAAACGTCATCTAAGACAAAGTATTTCTAGGACCAGAAACAGCAAGAGTAAACAAAACCCATCTATATGAGCTAGACCAAACCCAGGCAGAATGAAGGTTATGGACATGTTTAAAGAAGCTCTATGAAGAAAATACGTTATTCACAAGGGGTGGGGAGGTACAATACCATCTGCAGATGATAGAAAGTTGAGTTTGTGACAGAGAACTGGCAATTTTGGTTTGAGTGTTGTTCGGAATACCTGTTTACTTCTTGTCACAAATGCATCTCTGTTGGGTAAATAGGATATTCTGGTTATTCTCAGTTGGCTTCTCTACCCAGCTGTGGCTTTGGGAGGCTGGCCTCAATAGATTGAATCCATGAGTTCCCATGTCCTCTGACTATGTACTGGGGTTAGTTAACAGAGAACATAATCAGGAGATCAGAGGGAGAGGGGAGAATGAGGTTGGATTATTGATTCCTCCAGCTCCACCCCATGCTCATTGTCCTGACTTAAGGCACAGCTTTTGCACTGTGGCTTCTCCTACAACTCTTTCCCTCTGACCTCCAATTGACACTCCCTTTCCTTATTCCTTCTGGCCTACAGGTAGCAATGGTGGTCCTGCACTGTTCCCCAAGTTACCCAGTTTGAGTGTGCCATCTGTTTCCTGCTAGGTCCCTGATAAGGGCTTGATATCATTAACCATTCAAATCCCAATCTCACCCTCACCAAAATTATTATGTTTACAAATTAGCTTCATATGTGAATTCTTCTAATATAAGGAGAGAATGTACTGGTCATGTTGACACAAGCATGCTGTTTTGTCTGGCATTATACTTCTTGTAAATTAAGAAATTGGCATCCTGGTTTTATACCTTTTTATTAAACTAGCTTTGTTAGTGCAATTCAGCCTGCCTGAAATTAATGAATCTGAGGTGTTGCCAAAACCAAAGGTCTGGGCTCCATCCATCCAGATGATATTACCCTTGGAAGCATCTGGCTACCATCCATTTCCACTCCCACCCCCAAGCTACTTAGTACTTATGGTTCCTCACTCATGTCATGTTTCATACCTCTGGGCTTTTGTCCAGGCTGTACTCTCTTTCTCTGAAATTCACCCTTTCATCTCCTGGGTCACTCCTACACATCCTCCAAAGCACTGTTCTGACATCACTTCCTCTGTGGAGTCTTCTTAATCTTTTCTAGAAACAATCTGTTTAGCAGCTATTTACTGAGTACCTTTGTACCAGGAACTCTGAGATATCTTGGGGACATAGGAGTAATTCATACAGTTCATACTTTGCAGTTTCATAGATGAGATGAAATGATGTTAAAACAAACAAACAAACAAACAAACAAAAAAAACCCTTTCCAGCCCTAACCAGCATGGCTCAGTTGGTTCACATTGTCCCACAAATCATCCATACTTAAGCAGCCTGGATGTGGCATCTACAGTTAAGCAGTAACTCAGAAAGCAGTTACAAGTCTGACAGACCCCAGACACTCTGCTCTGAAATCCCAGAAGGCTGTGTATTGCTTATGAGCTTTGCCTGTTCCAGTCATTCGTGAACAAAGTCAAATACCATCTCTTACATGTTGCCTTTTTCCCTGACACCTGCCCACCATTGTCCCCACCCTCAAGTCTCCATAGTATTCTATGCATGCCACCATCAGAAGTCTTACCTTGTCATTTAGATCGGGTTTTAAATATATATATATGTATATATATACATATATATATATATATTTTATTTACTTATTGAGAGAAGGAAGGGAGAGGAAAAGAAAGGGAGAGAAACATCAATGTGTGAGAGAAACATCAATCAGTTGTCTCTTGCATGTGCCCCAACCAGGGACCAGGCCAGCAACCCAAGCATGTGCCTTGACTGGGAATCAAACTGGTGATATTTTGCTTTGTGGGACAATGTGAACTCTGATCTCAGCTGATTAGAGCAGTACTGGGTTTCAGATCAAAAGGCAACTGTTATCGGTAGACCATCTGTCCAGAGCATTACAGAGTCTCCCCAGTTAGCCAAGATGGTGGCAGGGAAAGGTTCTTACATTGAGTGCATGGAAAGCTAGAAATCTCAATGGCTATGTCCCAAGAGCAAAAAGCTAATAGGGAGCAGAAGTAGAAAATGAGGCAGGAAGCAGAAGCCACGAGGCAGCAGGAGCCATGAGGCTGCAGGAGCCATGAAGCAGAGGGAAGGGGCAGAGCACTTAGTATCAGCAAAGGACAAAGCATATATAAATTGGCCTGGAGTGACCATAATGGTGAAACATCCAGGTTGAAAGCTATGGGTATGTAGCCAGCTAGGGAGAAACAAAATAGTGCAGGAGTACCCAGATGGCATTTCAGTTCCTGAAACACATTTTAGTCTCCACAAGGCCAGACAGTGTCCTGCTTCCAGTTCTGTCCTGAAGACATGCCACTCTATGTAAATTCCATTCTGACAGACACCTTTCCCAAGGCAACACTATTATGTTTTTATTTTTCACATCCAAAAGAGCCAGCTCCCACATAGACCACCAGAAGAACATGGACAAGGTCTGGAGTGGGAAACTGTGGTATTTTGGGTCATCCCAAGGAATTTGATATTTCTAGATAAGACAGTGCAAGATAGAGAATTATTGGAAATGAGGTTGGAGAGGTGAAAGAGTTCAGGTCATGTAGTCTTTGTGTGTGCTCTGCTGAGAGTCCTTGGCATCTTTTTGCAAGAAGTCAATGGACTTTTAAAGGCAGTAGACTGTTTTCATCAGATCACTCTGGCAACAGTGTAGGAGGAGCTTGAGATAGGCAGCTTGCAATTTGGACAGGAAATGATGAGAGAATGCATAGCAGAAACAGAGAGAAGGGGGTATAGTCAATAAATACTCAAAAGGTTAAAGCAACAAGAGTTGGTGACCTAATAGGATGAAAGAAAGATAAATCTGTGATGTATGATTCCCATTTTTCATATTTTGGTACTGGATGAATGGGATGCAATTGACTGATATGGAAGAACAAATTGGGGTGGGGAATGAAGGAGGAAGAGGAAAAAGATGTGTTTGAGGAATGCATAGGACATCCAGATGAAGAACGCATCTGGGCTTCAGAGTGAGTCTTAAGTCACATCTCAGCAGCAGCCACCATCACTTAAAGTCATCCTTGTATTGTTGAGTCTATTCCCTGATATGGACCAATCTTCCAAATCTCATTTCTATCCCAAAGCCTTCCTCTGTGTCCTGTCATCAAAGTTTCCTGTCACCAAGACCTCAGAGATGGACATCTAACTGTCCTGCAAGGATCAGAACAGCAGCAACACTGATACCTGTGTAAACCTGATTTGGTCAATAGGATCAACAATGAAAACACAGAAGTGGCAGTACCAGCAGTCCCCATTGCAGTCCCCACCTCCTTTTCTTCCTCTGGGTGCCAAATGATGTGAAGATGAGTTTCACCTGACCATTTCCTCTTCCTGTTTCCTGTTCTCCTTCTCAGTTAGATTAGATTGAAGGCCAATAGCATATTTCTGTAGAACTAAGCATCCCACAAAGGAAAACAGTTGAATTCTGGTTTCCCTAAGTCATTTTTGTATTGAGAAACACTGCCCTGCACTCCCCTGCCCCCACATACACACATTTTTTTAAAAATCCCAGATTGAATATCAACCTACCAACAAATGCCAACTGGGAAGTCTGAGGAAGTGTTGGTGGGTTCAGCATTGTTTGTGTTCTTACCCTGTGTCCCTCCTCCCTGTCTCCAGCCCATGGTTCAGTTCTACAGGAATCTCGCTTTGGGGGAATAAACAAGAGGGAAATAAACAAGAAGAGGGATACTTTCTCTTAAAAAAATAAAAGACCTTCTCAAACCATTTCTTCTTTCTGGACTTAAATAGGCTCTCCCTCAAGGACTCTTTTTCCTATAGCTTTCTCAAGTGGAGGTTGGATTTTATTTCTTTATTTTTTCCCTCACACTGCACAAGTTTTTTAGGACCAGAAAGTGGAACTGAGGATCTTCTCAATGCCCATCTCCACATACCAACCATTTCTTCTGGAAAGCCTTTGTTCCTCTGAGATCATCTGACTTTCTCTCACCGCTTCCTCATTGTTATAATTCAATACCATCTTCATCACTTTATCTCATTTGCCAAAGAAGCTGAGTTTTGTCTTCATGGTCTTCTCCCTTCAACACTTGCTTTATTAGGGGTGATTTTCACTCCCATATGAATGAATCATCTACCACCCCAGATCCTCAGTTTCTTGATTTAATCATTCACAAAGACTTCTCCATCTCAACTTGGATGTCCATTCCTAGGGTCAAACCCTATATCATGACTTTTGAAATGGCAGCTTCAAACATTCTATTCTGTAACCACCACCTCCTATCAAAGACTCCACTAAGATAATCTTTTGACCTTATTGAAACCTTTCAACTTTTGGCCTTCACCTTTTATTACTATCTAGGGTTTTTGCATAGTTACAAAGAATGCCAGAAAAATTTGTGGGAAAGGCTAAAAATATGGGGACATATTAATTTTAAAAAATGAATCCATATTTTAGAGTTCATCTTGGTTGTTGAGAAAGGGAAGTACAGGCACTGCAGGGAGACAAGATCACAAATGGGTCGTTTCCACAACAGCCATGGCAGGGAGGCAGGACAAATGCTGAAATCCATCCCTCATATAACTCTCTCACCACTTATTGTCTACCTGTCTGTAATGTTTTTTGGCTCAATCACTTTTGGCACTTAACTATGCGCTCTTTAAGTTTTTATATCTGGTTGTCTGGAGCCTGGTTGTGGAAAGTCCTCGGGACCTATATTCAAAACAATGGTTTCCATATACAATCTCTTCCTGCAAGGTCTTAAGAAAATTATTTAACTGCACCTGAAAATGTAAATAATAGTCCTGACCTCATTAAATTGTTATAAAGATTAATGAGATAATGCATATAAAACATTCAGTAAACTTTAAAATGTTTTAAGAATGTATGGTCTACTAATTCCCAATTATGTTTGAGAATAAGAAGTGTCTTTTCCTTGTGTGATTTATCAAGCATGGTGCTCAGATAATATTTGTTGAATGAATGAGTGGCTGAATTAATGAATGGATGAGTGAGTGAATTAATAAATGCCTAAGAGAAAGCTGAGTCTCAAGCCTTTTGATTCCAGTCCCACAAGGAGAACTGGCTGTCTTAACTGGTCAACAATATTAATACTGTTAATTGATTCACTTATTTGACAAACACATGTACTGCCTACCACATGTCTGGTATTATGTGTTCCTTGTTGCTATCTCATTCAAAACAACGTCTGTCTGAGGAAGTTCTTTTGAACTCTATCCTAAAGATGAGAAATCTGAAGCAGGGAGAAGTTAATATCTTGGCCCAAGTTCACGTAAGTAGGGAGTTATAGCACTTGAAATACAGATAGGGTTTTAGACATATGCAGGAGCCGGCATTGAGGTGTGCCCCCCGAAGAGTATGAGATGAAACAAGTTTCTAAATGCACACATGCTGACCAAGAGAGGACATAGAAAAGTCAGCTTATAGTCCATTAGACTTGGTTTCAGAATGACATTTGTCTTAGGTCATAATTTAAAGGAAGCAAACTCTAAGACAAGAATTTGTGTGCTGGAAGATTGACACATATGAAGGACTGAAGAGGACAGGGTGGAGAAGTTGGGTAGTGACACAGCTGTAATAAAGGCCTCAGCCAATCTCACGGGTGGCTCTGGAGCCAACAGGCCCTTCACTGTGAGTGTAGATGAAGGATTGGGCTTTTATACTTCTTCCTGGACCAGTCATTGGATGCTTGTTGTCCCTAGGGAGGAAGTATGGCCTTGGACAAAGCAGCTTCTCAGGGTAGGACTGACTGTGAGCCCTCAGTAGGTAACACTTCAGCAGCTGGGGAATTGGGTACCTTGATTCTGCGGTGGTCGGCTCTGGGCAGTGAATTCCAGCATCCACCACAATGTTATTAACACTTCTAAAGAATAAGTGTATTAACCAGCCTGGATTGATAAAGTTGGTTAGAGATGGGTGCACAGAAGAAGCAGAGCTCCAGAGAAGGGCTGGCACTATCCATAGAAGACAGGTACCACTCATAACTAGGACCCCTTTCCAAAAATGGCTGTAGGGCCTTCCCAGCTCAGTGCCAGGCAGCCTTCCCATTATCCAGATCAAGCGTCTTGCTCTAGGCCCAAGGTCCCCAGGAGGCATTTGGGCTTCACATGTCGCTAGGCCCATGTGGATTTCCACTGTCATTGCTGGGCTGCACCTCTCTTTGTCTGGACCCTTCTTTTCCATGAATTTCCTGTAATTCTTGTTATCTGCTGGATTGGCCTCACCAGAGCTTCTCCTGGCTCTGCAGGATTGAGTCACTAAGAGTGACCATGTCTGTGGTAAAGGCCTGGGAAAACTGTGCTGGCCTCTCACACAGCTCCCCACAAGGGGTCATTTCCTTAGTCTGGCCCTCAGGCTGCCAGCTCAGAAACTTGATCTGCTCATTGTGACTCAGGCTCATTGAGGGAGGGGCTGACCTCTCAGGACAGAACCTCACCACATTTCTTTGTTCTTTGCAGCCTAGCAACATGTGAAGTCCAAATGCCTCTGGGCATTCTGTCATGGGACAGTTTGGTGCAAAAACCCCAAACCCAAGCTAATTTAAGTCAAGGGATGTCATTGCAAGGGACGGGGCATCTCACAAAGTTCACAAAAAGTAGACAGTCCATGGAGACAGATAAAAGGCATATGAAAATGGGAAGAGGAAGGAGGCTCCATAAACACACCGAAGCCACTTCTTAATAAGTGATTTGAGCTTGGTGCTTTTTGCTAATACTTGTGAGAACATGATGAAGCAGAAATAACTTGTTGATAGTCATTGACTCTTTACTAAAGCTGAATTTTATACACATTTTTGAAAGAATCACAAACATTTTTCACAGACCTCTAGAGAGCAGATTAAGATATTAGGAAATGTAACAAAAAGTAGAAAAAAAATTTACTGAAAGAAGCAAACTTTAGATGCTTTGGTGCTATGGCAACCAGACAGATCATTCCAATTGTGTCCCTAATTGGGTCCATAAATAATTTATAACCCACCATTTGTGTATGAGGTAAAGGATTTCTAACAGCAAATGCTTTAGCTGTTAAAGCCCTAATGATTTCTGATTCTGAGTTCATCAGAACTCCTGGAAGCTGTGATTCCACGGCCCTTCCTGAAGTAATTTGGTGGGGATTACTCAAGTATAGAGAAGAACCGTTTTGGGTGTCTCACTGGAACAGGCTGTCAGAGAAGCAGCCAGCTCCTCTCTCTTTACTGTTAATTTTGTCTTTGGCTTCTAATTAAGGTCAAAAGCCAAATCCATGAAAATCATAAATAAAACCAAAAGCAAAGTTCCAGAGTCCCTATGATGAGCACTCAAATTTCTGAAGCCCCTCTCTGAGTCTGCACTTGCTGTTTCAGGTGTTTCCATGCTGCCTGGTGATTTTCACAGCTTTTCTTTCTTTGTTTCTTTTTAATTTATGTTTTCTTAATTGTTGTTCTATTATAGTTGTCCCATTTTTCCCCCGTTGCCCCCCCCCCGTACTGCCCACCCCACTTCTCCCATAGTCAATCATCGCCCCGTTGTCCATGTCCATGGGTCATTCATATTAGTTCCTTGACTAGCCCTTCCCCTTCTCTCCCCCCTTCTCCCCCACCCCTTCCACTCTGGTCACTGTCAGCCTGTTCCTTGTTTCCATCCCTCTGGTTCTATTTTGCTCATTTGTTTTGTTCATTAGTTTCCTGTATTAGGTGAGATCATATAGTATTTGTCTTTTGCTACCTGGCTTATTTCACTAAGCATAAAACTCTCCAGTTCCATCCATGTTCATAACTTTTCTAGGTTTCCTTATTTGTCTTTAAATTTTTTTGTTTGAGTATATTAACATGTATAGTCGTCGGCCGTCGGCAGCCGTCCGTCTCGAGAGACGATGGTGTAGCTTCTTAAGAGTCTATCTGCACCGCCAAGAATGGCTGTGCAGTCCAACTCAGGAGTGACACGGTATCTGTCTCCTCCCGTGTTGAATCGACATCTTGCGATGACGCTGGAGTGTCCTCTCCAGTGAAGCTGAAGCTACAGAGCCTGGGCAGGGTGATATGGAGGGTCTGCTGTTGCCCATGCAGCAGACCCCCCCCCTCTCTTCGCAGCTGAAGGGTCCAAGGGAAAGACGGAGTCAATACAGCTTGGCTTCAGGTGCGCCGCAGGAGTTGCCGGTGTTGACTACAACGTCAAACCGCCTTAGGGACTCCAGCTCCGGATTTTCTGTTGGGGTTTACTCCCTTAGCCTTTCCCCTGAAGAGGTATGCCGCAAGGCAGCGGAGGTTTTTTGGAGTCAGAGTTTTCCTTCTCTGATGTGCCCTGACTGGAAGATCGAACCAACGACACTTAGCTCGCAGGCCGACGCTCAATCCACTGAGCCAAACTAGCCAGGGGCAATCATGTATAGTATAGCTGATGAAATGCACACTTCTTAAATACAGAGCTCAATAAATGTTTTTGCAAGTGGATTCACTTGCCCAGATTGAGAGACAGAACATTCCAGCTCCTCAAAGGCTCCCTTACTGCTTCTCAGGATGCTTTGCATCTCAGTGCAGACAGCTGGAGAATGAAGTCCAGATGCTTGGTTACCTTAGAATTCATGTGGGGTCCACTGCAAGGAGGCACTGAGGATACTTCCTCAGGGAGATCAACAGCTCAGCAACTGTGGGCAGACCCTTTTAGAATTCAGATGCCCCAGGGGGCGTTTCACAGTGAGATGTTGGTCCAGCCATAGGGAAAAGATCTCGTTTGCTTCCTGCCAAAAACCATGGAGTCTCTTCTCCTGGGACCCCATCCAGGGAAGCTACAGCTCCTCCATCCAGAAGCGCATCAAATGTTCTATAATCCCCAGAAGGCACTTGCATGCCAACACAGAACAGGTGGCAGCCTGAATGTTTGGTTTTGCCAAAGGACACCTGAGGCCATCTGCCACTGGTCACTTCTGGAAAAGAACAAGGTAGGGGTCCTACTTTGTCAAGACCTGTGATGCAAGATTTCAGTTCTATGAATGAGTATTCATACAAGATTGTGCCTGGCAGTGGGGAAAACTGTTTTCTCTTTTACACATGGCTTTTGACCCTCCAGGGAATAGTGGCTAATACTTACTGTATATTTTTTAAGTGCCAGGCACTGTGATGAACACTTCACATCAATAATCTCATTGCTCTGTAACTGCATTGACCACTACCTTCATTTAAGAAATAATAAAATATGGGAAGACACAGCTGTTAAAAAGTTACTGGGGTGATCACTTAGTAAGTTATATAATGTCTAATCACTGGGTTGTACACCTGAAATTAATATATTATATGTCAACTATAATTGAAAAATAAAATTATTTAAAGTTAAAAAGAAAGGTGGCCTCAGACTCCAGAACCTACAATCCTGCTACAGGGCCTTGGCTCTTCCCCAAACGGCCCACTGCTTCCTCCACAGAGTTCCTTCAGGGCACTGTTCACTCTCACTGCTTGGTGCTCACAGGGGCCTGGCTCTGGGCTAGGAGAAGAAATACAATTCACCTGACTTATGAGTTAATTAAATTCCTGAACCACGGCTGCAAATCAACACCTCATAAATCAAACCTTTATTGCCTAAAGGCACAAACTTTTATAAACTAAAGTTCTGTTTCTGGAAATCCATTGATTTCACAAAATTATAAAAGTTGACGATAAAAATAAAACAAGAAACACACATAATATATGACAAATGTATTAATTTACAAAGAAGCAAATAATACAAAACTAATGTTATAAATGTGAAATTGGGTGGCTTTTTCTGCAAGGGTTAGATAAACCAGGGTAACTTAAAACATGACTTAAGTGAGATTTAGAAAAGAGGTGTTATTTATTTATTTATTTATTTATTTATAGTAAAATCTCCCTGGAGCAAAAATAGGCATTCTATACTGTTTCAAGGACTTTGGAACTGAGCTCAAATCAGGGGCACCTTTCTTAAAATTTTCCATGGCATGAAAGCATCTGAATCTTTAGATAGTATTGCTGCTGCTTTGGTCATCTCTTCTGCTTTGTTAGTTGTTGGATGACAGCAATGTGAGATTTCCTCATTTCAGTAAGGGTCTTCCGATCAGAAAGAATGTCATGATGGGGGGTGGGGCGACATTCCTGTAGTGGGCAGTCAGGGATCAGCCTGACTTATCAGCTGACACAAAGCCTTCAGGGCAGACCCTCTGCCCAGCTCTCTAGAACACCTCCGCCTGGCTGCCAGGGGCCCAGGATTCTAGGCAGTGGGGTTAGAGGTACAATAAAGACATTTACAGGGTTAAGGACAAAATAGTGAGGGAAAGTGGAAGGCGTGGTTTCCAGCCAAAGGCTATGTTATTTTTATAGTCTACTCAAAGCAGTCAGAGCTGAAGAACAAGAATCTCAAAGGATTGAGGGCAGCCTGATCATAATTTAATGTGCATGGGAATCACTGTGGATCTTGTTAGAGGGCAGATTCTGATCTGGCAGGTCTGAGGTGGGCTTGAGACTAGGCATTTCTAATATTTCTCAGTTGATGCTGCTGATGCTGGAGGTCTGAGGCCCACACCTTGAGTAGCAAAAGTTCACAGGTAGATGGTCATGGAGTTGTTAATGTCTTGCCTTTACTTTGTGCGAAGTGTGTGTCTGCCCTAAATAATACTTCCCCTAACCTTGGGTCGTCTCAGTACTTTTACTCTTGGTAGTTTTATATTTGGTCATATTAATTAGTCAATTCAATATTTAAACCTTCTATGAGTCAAAATAGAATAAGGCTTTTTAAAGGGGCACTATTGAAATTCTTAGGCTTCTCCTGCAGTACACCCTTCTCAAGACTGGCCCCCTCCTCCCCTGATCCTCAGAAATCTCACTCTGATCATTTTCATTTTTTGTTCTTTGACTAAGGCTTCTGGTGTCTGATAAATTCTTGCTTCAATTGGCCTTATCTCCCATTGTTAATAAAAAAGCGATCCATGCCGGTGATTTTGTGTCATTTTGAATGTACAGGACATTTTAAATCAATGAATGAGGTACTCAGTATGGTTCAGATGAAATTCTAGGGTTGTAAAACTATGCTTATAAAAATAAATGAGTAAATATAATTTGGGTTGGATAAAGCATTGGAAGATTAATTGCAAGCTGGCAGCTGGCTAAAATTCAACACAGAGTTGATAAGCCAGATCTAAAATGCCCACTGCTTTGGCAGATGCCCCTGTGATTTCATATTACAGACACCTGAGGGGACATCCAAATGGGCCATGACCTGCTACTTCCATGTCCCTAGTATAGTTACAGGCCCACCTTGGACATCTGTGAGGCTTAGAGAAAGAATACAAATAGTGGCCCTTAAACCATTATTCTAAATATTCGAAGTTAAAAGTCAAGCTAACACACTGTAAATAAAATGTCTTATCTTTTATATATCTCTAGAGTCACTTGGAAGGCCAGGTTCAATGTCAGAATTCTTCTGTTCCTTGGATTTCTGAGCCAAAACATGGTGGTGCCTAGGTAGCTGACCTCTTGCTTGTGGCCCACACCTATTCTCCTTCTCTTCTGCTCTCAGCTGCACTACACACCAAGATGGACCTTGCTCCTATGGATCTGGACATTCCAGCCCTTGGTCCAAGCTCCTTCCAGACCCCTCCTAGCAGCAGCCCTTGGCTATTCCTCAAGCTTGGGGAGTACACACCTAGCGTGTGGTCTGTCCCTGGAAGGAGGCCCCCAGGATCTACTCAGCTTCCTGGGAGGGTCATGTCGTGCTACAAGGTGAAGGAGGGAGGAATTGTCTAGTCTTCAGGGTCACTATAAAGGGAGATATCTCCAAGGATTGGGGGGCTGTGACATGCTTCTCTGGAGACATCTCACAGGCTCTGCACAGTGGGTTCTGCTCTGTGAACCTGGTCAGGCCCCCTCTCTTGGGAAAAATCCATACATAAATCTTCAAATTTGCTCTCTTAAAATTGGCAGTTAGCTCTTTAGAGAAGTCACTGCTGCATTTCTGGCATGGATAACAGTGCAGGGCTGAGGGGCAGGAACGTTCTCTGTAATTTCATTCATTTTCTGTTGGAGAGCAGAACAGCCAGAGTGCAAGCTTCTACAGTTGCTGATGGCTTAATTGCCACATGTATTTCGTGGGGAACACTTACTTGGCACCCAGAGCCTTGATTCCCTGGCCCTGAGAAGAAGCTGACACCTGGAAGGGGTTGAAAGTGTTGGTGGCTGCCACCCAGCAGTGGAGAAAGAATTGGAAACATTTCTCCCTTGCTCCCATTTTAATAGCCTCTTTGTTTTTAAGGACCATAAGATTCAGTGACATTTTAGCCACCAGGGACTGCACCTTAATTGTTCATATATTGTTTCCCCAGTACCAAGTGCAATGCCTGGCACAGGCCAGAGGCTTAGCAATGTCTTTTTGGTAAGAATACACAGGCTATTAGCTGGCTCTTTGTGAGTGGCTTCATAACAGTCCTAGTCTCCACACTCCACACTTTCCCCTCTGGGGAGACGGTATTATTGGTCAACAAATATTCCTCTTCCCCTCTCCTGTCAGAGGTGGAATGCACTTCCCTACTCACTGATGTTGGATTTGGCCTTGTGACTTACTTTGGCTAATGGCCTGTGGACTGACATGATGCAACCAGAGGCTTTAGAAGTGATTATATGGTCTCACTTATTTCAGTTTAAATGCAATGATAAAAAAATAAAAATAAAAAAGACAGAGTTGTGGTGTGTTAGTTTCCTTTTTTCATAGCCAAATAATTTTTAAAGAGATAATGGAAATGGTGTCTGTTTATCCATCTTATGTGCCAAAGTGGAAAATGCTATAAGGGCAATGCTTTAGAAGTTGCCAGGTGAGCCACTTGGCCCTGCTACTCTTGAGACAGGACAGTGTGCGGTGATGTTTATGGGTGGGGGGAGGGGTGGGGTTGAAACATCATGATTGACCTCATGAGCACTTTGAGGATGGGAACAGATCATTTATCCCTACCAAGTGCTCTGTTTCAATCTACCCAAGTATGGAAGAAGAAACTTATTTCTCCTAACCTGGCCCATTTTTTCATGACCCAGTTGGGTTCCCACTAAATTCCTGCAGCCATCTGTCCCATCTCTGGCTCATTGGTCATAGGTTCCTCAAGCTGGAAGGATCTGAGAAAACACTATCCTTGCTTCTGAAGAAACACATTAAACATTTCTCACCTACATGATTCAGTATAAAAGAACAAAGTCAAAGTAACCAAAAGCAATGTATAAATATTCAAGTTATTCCTTGGTATTTCTTAAATGCCATAAAAGAGATCTAAGTCTTTGGCAGTAGTTCTTCCAACCCCCTTTCCTTCAGCTGTCAGCTGCCCTCAGTACCCCATGGGTGCTGACTCCCCTTTTTTTCCACAGCTCCCCCCACCAAACAGTTCCTCCTCCCACTACCCTCATTAGTTGTCCTGTTTCTTTCTCTCCTTGCCTATTCCTTCCCAAGATCAGCCTGGCAAAGCCTTGAAGGATGGGGGACATACCTAGCGGACCACGTCAGAATTCATTGAGTAGACAAAAGCAAGGAGAAGCTGGGACACTCACATCATCAGCTTAATCTGCCTAAATTAGAACAGCTAAAAGAGAGTAGAAAGCTTACCCTGGCTGGGTGGCTCAGTTGGTTGGAGCATCCTTGAGTACACAAAGTGTTGCGGGTTCGATTCCGTCAGGGCACATACCTAGGTTGCAGGTTTCATTCACAGTAGGCGGGCAGCTGATCGATGTTTCGCTCTCACATTGATGTTTCTCTATCTCTTCCTCTCCCTCACTAAAATTGATAAATGTATTCTCGGGTGAAGTTTAAAAAAATGCTTAAGAATAACACAGTAGGGGCGCTGCGCGCTGTCCGTTTCTGCGGCTCTGAGCCAGCGTGGTTGCGGGCCTCATCCGGTCAGCCAGGGCGGCTCCGCGGTCCGGAGGGCACCATGGACCACAGCGCGTTAATTGAATACCTTAAGTCTCAGATGAAAGGAGATCCTGACATGGCCTCAGCAGTGGTGGCCACACAGACGCAGCTGGAGCTGTTGAAGCAGGGTAGAGGCGAGACAATCCACGGCCTTAGAGCGAATCCCACTAGAACCATAGAAACCCTGTGTGACGTGGACTCCTACGTGGCCGCGTCCTCGGGTGGGGAGCTCTTCCTGCGCTTCACAGCCTCACCTCCCCGGAACACTCTGATTTCTCCAAACGTAGAAAGGTCGTGATTAAGTGACAAGGGCGTTTTCTCAGGAGGATATCATTGTCAAGACGTAAAGTTGCAGATCTGTGTCATATTTGCATCAAAGACGGGGCAAGAATGTTAACTCAGGCCTGCTCCGGAGTGGTCCCAAGGGTCCTGGAAGCAGCTGTGGCGGCCGAGTAGCGGTTCTGTGTGTACGTTACAGAGTCACGGCCTGACTTATCCGGTAAGAAAACGGCCAAAGCCCTCTGCCAGCTCAATGGCCATGTCACTGTGGTCCTGGTTGCTGCTGCGGGCTATAACATAGAGAAAGTGGATCTTGTCATAGTTGGTGCTGAAGGAGTTGTTGAAAATGGCGGAATTATTAACAAGATTGGAACCAACCAGACGACTGTGTGCGCAAAAGCACGGAGCAAGCCGTTTTATGTGGTTGTGGGCAGTTTCAAGTTGTATTGCTCTTCCCACTAAACCAGCAAGACGTCCCAGATAAGTTAAAGTACAAGGCAGCTACTCTGCAGTCTGTGCAGACTAGACAATATCTCAAAGAGGAGCACCCGTGGGTCAACTACACCTCCCCTTCCTTAGTAACACCGCTGTTACAGACCTGGGGGTGCTGATGCTATCGGCAGTCCTTGATGAGCTCATCAAGCTGTATCTACACCACGGGGCCCTCTCCTGCCTGGCTCAACTTATGTAGCTAGGGCCAGGTGAGGACCCTCTGACCCCTCCATGAGTCAGGCCAAGATGGAATTGTATTTTTTTTTTAATGAAGATTTATAGGCTGAGGACTTATAATCACAAGTTTCGGTGAATTTTTTATTCATATCAGTTCCACTTAAACATGTACATGGTTACCCTAAATCTCAACCTAAATTGTATTGACAGTTTCTAGATGCTTTCATTCATTTCCTGTTTCCAGAAATACATGTTAGATTATTGGCTACTTAACTGATGGGAGAAGATGAGTCCAGTCCCCTCGCTGCACCTTCCTCTGCACCATAGGCTAATTTACCAAAAACATCCATTGTAGAAACGCTGGCCTGACAAGGCAGGAGTTCTCACTGCAGCTGGGGTGCTCCCTCTGTAACTGGCTAATGGCTGCCCAGGTCATGTGGTACATATGGTGCCTTATAAGAAGGGCAGGAAACACCTGCTCAGGTGGCATCAGGCTCCCAGTGGTGAACACAAGCCAGGGGCTACCATCCCGTGGACAGGATCAAGCCCAACGGAGTGGAGACTACCCAGAGAGCCCAAGGGAGGCAGAAACAGCAGTTTCCAGGGGTCTCCAGTATGGCCCACAACTCATGAACATGCCTTCCAAAACATTTGTAAACTTAAATTCTGTGTCTGTAAAAGATGTGAATCTTAACAGGTTTGGGACCTGAACAACTTGTAAAAATTGTACTTGGGAACAAGCTCAGCTTCTTTTCAAATAAGTGGCATAAAAGATTTTGAAAAAAACAAAAGCAAACAAATGAAAATAGTAGGAAGCCTAATAACTATTTGTCAAATGAATGAATGATCCAATGAATCAATGAAGACTTTAGTTCTAACCTCTCATTTTCAAATGAGTCCCAGAGAATTGAAGAGACTTGTCCAAAACTTCCCCAAGTTAGTGGTTGAGTTAGAATAAGAACTCAGTCTTCTAATATAGACTCTTTTTACCATGGCCACTCTGGGTGGTTATTAACTCTGAGCTGTTGTTAATGTTTCTTATAGATGGAAGATGAATGTACAATTAACCATCTGTACCTGGGTGCTTTTAGAGGGAAGAGGAGTGTTATTAATAAGTATACAAGAACAATAGGTGAAAACTAGGATGGTCCTGGGCAGACTGGGATATGTGGTCTCCCCATCTGTAGGTCTTGGCTCATTGGAGGCAATGACTTTGAAGACAGAATCCTGTCCTGCACTTTTTGTGCTCCCCACAGCATGGGGGGCTGGTTGCTGGGCTCCACATTACATTTCACTGGTAAGAGTCCTTCCTGCACACAGAAAGGTTGGGATTCCGCTGTAGCTCTTGAGGGGATGTTATGGAGCCACATGTTTGCAATCAGAACACATGTATTTACTGAGTTTTACTCATATTTACACACTGCAACATGAGGTCACAAGAGTAACAGGTTTTTGAAACTCTTCAACCCTTTGGCCTTAACAGCACAGGATCTGGGGAAAAGAAAATGAGAAGCAGAGAAGGGAGTAAGGGTGGGAGAAGGAGCTGAAGGGGAAGGCAGAAGGAGAGGGGTTGGAACAGAGAAAATGTAACCGGAAAACAAAGAGGGAAGAGAGCAGAAGGAAAGGAAGCAAAGGAGGAAATATGAGTAGGGAGAGGGAGTAGGAAGTCTTGAGTAAGAGAGAAAAAGGGGAGGGTAAGGAACAGGAGGGTGGCAGGACAGAGAAGCTGAGACAGTCCTCCTACAATGCTATTGAGGGTTTGAGCCTGTTTGTCCGCAGTCCCTACACTGACTGAAACCTAATATCAGGTAAATCTGGTAAATAAAAATATGGCCTTATTTATCACCTGAATCTACAAAAAAATGAGAGTAGTTGGCATCCCTTGTTTTTTTCTGTCCCTCGCCCATATCCCTCCTCTGGTAGCAGACCTTGATTTTCCTTGGGGAATGCTGGTTCCTCAGGCTCAGCTCTGTGGTTCAGATGGATTATGGAGCAGAGCACATCTCCCAGGTCCCAGGTGGCCACATGCCCCAGGCCCTGCCAGTTGGAACACGCTGGTCCCTGATCTTTGTGAAAGGATAAGGGCAGGACAGTTTCTGTTTCTGTCCTTTATTCTTCTCTTCCCCTCCCTCCGTCTCTTTCTTCCTTCCCTCTCTTGTTTCTTTCATCATTCCTCCCTCCCTCCTACCCTCCCTTCCTTTCTTTCTTTCCTTCCTTCCCAGTGTCCCACTATGTACCTTTGTCTAAATCTCTGTCCCTTGGTTTATTAGTAGCACCTTTAAAACATGAATCTTGTGAAGCATCATCAAGAGACACAGGGGCATCTTCATCAGTGAGCAAGGAAGGAGACCAACTCCAGTAGTTGTAAAGGCTTTAGACAGATATTGGAGATAATTCCATCTTTCCCAAACTGCAAAACAATTCCTCAAGCCTTCCCAAGAGGAGGGACCAGGGCCCTTCCCTGTCCACTGCTCTTCATTTTCCCCCCAAGGAGGCCACAATCCCCAACAGCTTTTATAGTCTTTTCATGGCCCTGTCTGGCCTCTCCTCACTTTCTGCTTGTTCCTGGGCCAAGCAGACCCAGATCCCTCGTCCTTCTCCATTTGTATCTTCTTTTGGCCAGGCCAATCTGGATGGTCCATAGGGGTCTGGGATGAAACGTCAGACTGCTTGTAGCTTTCTTCATTTGAAACAATATGTTTGGGGCAAATGAGTCATATTAGTTTCCGTCTGCTGCACCTGCAGGAGTCTAAGGTCATACACTCATGCTGGGTGTGGGATAGTGGTCCCTGAGGAGGTACAGTGGTGGTCCCTGTGCAATGGTGATGGGGCCCTGAAACTGACCTAAGAGACCATTGCAAGTTTGGGAACTATGGCACTCCTGCATTTTACAAATGAAATAATGCAGAGAATGAGAAACTTAGAGCTGCAATGGCCTTGAGGGATCCAGTGATCTGGTTCTTTCCTTTGACCCTTGTGGTTAAAGGAGTTTCTAGATCACATAAAGCCTCTTAGTGGTGGAGCTGAGAGTTGTAATCTGATCCATGGTTTCTGTCTAAGGCCTCATTTCTACCACCAGCAGAGTCCATAGGTCAGCTGATTTCTTTTTATTCCCCCTTACTGCCCTGACCATTTGGCTAGTTCATTGAAGAGAGTGTACCAGCCCTAGAAACATTCCATGAGCTCTTTCTCCCAACATGGACAAGATCCATGGGGGATCTGGATTGTGTCATTTTGGCATAGCTGGAACTAGGTTTCCCAGAATTCCCTTTGATCCATGGGTCCAGGTGAGCCTGCACTACAGGAGACATCCTGAGTAACGTTGGGCAGATGGAGATAAAGCAGCAGCCACATTCCCTGTGCTCTTGGAAGGTTGGTGCAGGGCACAGGGTATTGCTGGTGCTCATGCATGGTGTCACTCATCTGCTGGTGACAGGTGCTACAGCCCAGTCATAACTCCAGCAACTCCTGTCAGTCCTCCTTCAGCTTCTGTGACTCCTGGGCTAGGGGTATGTGCAGTTCTATTGTCGTGGCTGCATAGGCGAGATTGAACACTCTGAAGCAGTGTCTAAAGTAAGCAAAGTTTATTGCCGGCAGTCGGCAGTCGGGCTGAGACCTGAGCAGGTCTCTAACAAAGCTCTGACCTTGAGTGGGTTTCAGGGCAGGGCTTAGATGGGTGGTTTGCTTCTTTGCTTCTCCTTTGGCAGGAAGCAACCTTGGGAAGCGGGAGCTGGGCAGGGCTGCAGGAATGTCTTGGCAGTAACAGGAACAGAAGTTCGCAGCCCCAAAAGTTCGCAGGGCCATAAAGTTATCTCCGGTTGCAGCAGTGCAGCTCCTCAGTCAGGGTGGAATTCTCTGTAAAGCAGTTATCTTTGCAAAGAGGCTGGACATTTTGTAAGACATAACTTTACAAGAGTTATAAACAAGTCACGGGCAAATGGAAGGAGATAGGGGCTATGGGAAGGAGCTGAGCTGGGGTCTCTTAGCTTGTAAATCAATGAACGGCTGTAACACCCCCCCCCCCCCCGCTTCTCGTCCCCTGACAAGACCTTTTAGCAGACCCTTGCAACTTCTTAGCAGACCTTTGCAGCTTTTTACAGAGAATAGCTGATGCCCCTATACTATGACACTGGGCACCAACTTCTCAGGCAGGTCACCCATCACTGAAGGTGGAGGCTTGTGGCAGTGAGAGAGCAATGCAGGCTCCACTTCATCCTGGAAGGGCCCTGTTTGTCCTTGCTTTCCCCACTTCACATCCATCTGTCTGTCATGACTGCCTGTGGTGGCAGGTGCAGAAGCAATGGCCTCTCAAAGACTGTTTCATCAGCTCCCACAGTTGCATATGGTCTTATATTGAATCTCCTATTAGCTGTCTTTCCTAGTGGTTCTACTTCTCTGATCAAATCCTGACTAATAGAGGATTAGACACAGTAGATTCCATAAATATAATTTTTTATATTATTTGCTCATGGCAGGTGTTTATTTATAAAGTTGCTCTTGTGAAAAAAAATCTATAGGCAGAAGAATCAAATATTTCACCTGCAATAGCACTTTCTAACTTGAAGGCAAGCACAGTAAATGTAACTGGCCTTTTCATATCCCATATCACAGATAACTGTGTTCTGTGCCTGAGCATGTCTTACAAATCCCATTTTGAACCTGTACTCTATCCCTGATAGCTCTTTGACACAGAAACTTCCTGACATGAGAGCTGGATTAGTCTGTCCTTCCCTGCTCCCCTCTCTGATTGCAGAAGTCACCTTGTCTATTCTGCCAGTCTCTGATGTGCCTGGGTAATGTATCCGAAACTTTTTTTTTTTTTTAAATAACTTGTTGCCCTGGCTGGTGTGGCTCAGTGGACTGAGCACTGGCTTGCAAACCAAAAGGTTGCCAGTTTGGTTCCTAGTCAGGGCACATACCTGGGTTGTAGGCCAGGCCCCCAATTGGGGGCATGCAAGAAGTAATGAATTGATGCTTCTCTCACATGTTGATATTCCTCTCCCCCTCTTTCTCCCTCCCTTCCCCTCTCTCTAAAAGTAAATAGATAAAATATTAAAAAAGGAATAACTTGTATTATTATTATTATTATTATTATTCCACACCTGAGGACATGTTCCCATTGATTTTATAGAGAGAGGAAGGGAGAGGGAGAAACATTGGTTGCCCCCCGTACGTGCCCCAATCAGGGATCAAACCTTCACCCTAGGTTTGTGCCCTGACTGGGGATCAAACCGGCAGGCAACCTTTCCATACAAGGATGATGCTCTAACCAGCTGAGCCACATGACCAGGTCTCTGAAGCTATTTTGATGGGTTCTTTCAATAACTTGACAAGGCTCATGATGGCTGTCATGGTTGCTCCCTGGAGATGTGTGTCGTCTGAACACCATAAGCACCATGGGCCTCTCCAGCTTAGGTTTACGCCAGATGCCCAAGTCATTCTTCCACTGCTGTGTAGATACCTGTATCTTCTAGGACAGGACAAGGAGTAGCAGCCTGGACACTTTTTACCATTTTCATTCTAAAGGGAGGCAGAGTGGCATCGAGGTTAAGCCCTGACTTACTTTGCTTGATAGTTTCTTCATCTGTGAAATGAGGATTTGGGAAAGATTAAGTGGAATAAACATCTGTAAAAAGCAGGGCAGAGTGCCTGGCACTCAGGAGGACCTGGGAGCTCGGACAGCCATCAGCCGCCACTGAAATGACTCCATGTCAGGTGAACTGGAGCTGGTCATTCACATCACAGTCACCTTCGGTTCTCCCTTCTCCTTTGTGTCATATCAGTGTAATCACCCATCGGAAAAAGTCTTCAATATATTATTCTCCTCTTCCAATCTTTGTTTTATTTCATTGCCTCCCACCTGAATTCAAACCCGGATCAGAACCATAACTGTCCTCCACCCCCACTGCAGTGGTCTCAGAGCCTCCTAGCTGACCCCATACTGCCCCACAAGGCAGCAGAAATCAGCTCCCCACCCTCAGTCTCATGCCGGGGATTTATAGCCAATGGGTAGGGTGAGAGAATCTGTAGGTTGGTAATTATTAAGAACAACCTGATTACGTATGAAGGGAGATTCTCACTAAACTCCCTTAGTAGTATTCTTGCTAAAACTAGGTTCAACCAGATTCTTTACTAAAATTGGGATCAACAGGCCAAGGACTGGGTTTAGTTAAAAAGAAGGCTCAGAGTTTGGTCAAGGAGTGAGTGAGTCCTTGTTGTCCCCATTTCACAGAAGCTCAGAGAAGAGAGGTGAGTTGGTCCCCCACGGCCACACAGGGCACAAGCAGCAGAACCTTGATTTCATTAGTTTCCTGTTGCTACAAAGTACCACAAACCTAAGCTTAAAATAACACAAACTTATTACCTTACAGTTTGGGAAGTCAGAAGTCCTAAAACTAAGGTGTTGGCAGGGCTGTGTTCTTTTTGGAGGCTCTACGAGAGAATTTATTTTCTTGTCTTTTGTACCTTGTAGATGCCATCTGTGTTTCTTGACTTGTAGCTTCATTTTCAAAGTGTTATCACTCCAATCTCTGACTTCATCATCACATCTCTTTCTCTGACTCTCCTGCCCCTCTTTCCTTCTAAGGACCCTGAAGATCATATTGGGCCCACCCAGATAATTCAGGATGATCTCCCATATCCAGATCCTTAACTTAAATCACATCTGCAAAGTCCTTTTAGCCCTGTAAGGTAACCTACTTACAGATTCCAGAGATCAGGGCATGGGCATTGGGACATATTAGTCAGGATTCTTCAAAGAAAAAGAATCAGTAGGATTTGTTCATAGTAGGAATTGGCTCACACAATTATAGAAACTGAGAAGTCCCATGATCTGCTGCTGTCTGCAAGCTGGAGAACCAGGAAAGCCAGCGGTGTAATTCAGTCCAAGTCTGAAGTCCTGAAAACCAAAGGCATCAATAACATAAGTCTTAGTTCAACTCCAGAGGCTTAAGAATCAAGGGTCCAGTGGTGTAAGTCCTGGTCCAAGTCTGAAGGCCAGAGAACCAGGAGCACTGTTGTCTGAGGACAGAAGAAGCCCAGATCAAGCAACAAAAGCAAATTTGCCTTTCCTCCTCCTTTTTGTTTTACTTAGCCCTCAACGGATTGGGTGATGTCTACCCACATTAGTGAGAGTGATATTTACTCAGTCTACAGATCCAAACACTAATCTCTTTGGGAAACATCCTCACAGATATACCCAGAATTAATGTTTTACCAGCTACCTGGACGTTCCTTAGGCCAGTCAAGTTGCCACATAAAATTAACTATCACAGAGGTTTTATTCTGTCTGCTACAATGATGTAAATCCTGGTCTTTATGACTCCAAAAGCCATGCCCATCTAAGGGGATGTGCCCTGCTCCTATGGTCCACTGCTGAAGCAAGGGCAATGCACACAGAGAAAGTGTTTCTCTGGGTATCTACTGAGATGCCAAGAGTTTTCTGAGCTCCACCATGCACACTGGTGATCATAGCAATAGCAATGAGCTCAGCCCTTGGTATGGTGTCCAGACCCCTCTGTGTATCCTTCACAGTTAAGAGTTTTTCTCTTTGAAGAAGGTGTCTGCATCAGCTAAGTTTCTGACATCCCACCCAAAAAATGATTACAACCACTTTACTAAAGAAAGGAATGTTTTCACAACCCACTAAGGCCTTTGCCACAGCAATATTTAAAAACTCATAATAAGCCCTGGCTGCTGTGGCTCAGTGGATTGAGCGTCGGCCTGCAAACCAAGTGTCACTGTTTCGATTCCCAGTCAGGGCACATGACTAGGTTGCACGTCAGGTCCCAAGTTGCGGGCGCGAGTGAGAGGCAACCACACAGTGATGTTTCTCTCTCTCTCTTTCTCCTTTCCCCTCTCTCTAAAAATAAAAATAAATAAATAATAACCAAACAAATAAGTAAATTATAAAAAAATAAAAATAAAAGTCATGATAATGTAAATGGTGACTAGTAATTTAAAATAAAATATGACTATAACCACCCTGAGAAGAAGGAATTTGGAATTTATAAAGCTAACTCCTCATCTAACATAGCAGGGAACTGAGATTGTTTAATACAGATAAATAATAAAATTATGGCCTAAGTATATTACTTATAAAATTGTAGAAAGCAACTAGAAGAAAAGATGAAAGTAATTAAATGTTCAGAAATTTCTAGGGAGCAGAACTTGGGGCAGGAGACTCTGATTTTTTATTATAAGCCTTTGGGATATATTCATTTAAAGCTAGACCAAAAATAAATAAAACCCAGATCTATTCTTAGTATATAATTGGGTAAATGTAATGACTGGAAATTGGACAGATCATTTAAGAGCTTCCTCAGTATACAATTTCAGTCTGTTTGCAAATAGAAGGGAAGAAAAAGAAGAGTGGGGGGAAAAAACCTTTTGCTGTAATACATAGAGACTAAATTCATATGTGGATGAGTAGCCAAGTCTATTTCCTTGCAATCCAAACTCAGCACAAATAATCAATTAAGTTCAATTTTAAAGTCAGACAAAATCTTATTGCTCTGTTATGCTTCCACCAGCATTTGAAGCACATTTATATATTATATATAATCTTTCTATTATTCAGTATGTATATATACTCATATTTTGCAAATACCAAGCAGACTCACCTTCACCTACTAAGAAAGAGAACCAAACAATAACTAATCCTGTGAAATGCCTGGTCTCATCTCCCTGCAGGGCTGAGACCAGCATGCTGCCCTTGGTGAGGACTCATCCTAAGTCACATGAGGTTATTGCCTTATGCAAGGAGGCAGCCTCTCTGTGGTGATGTAGAATAAGAGAAAACAGATGCCTGAAATATCCTCTTGCAGAAAAAATGGTCCTCCCACCACTACTGCCCAGGTTGCCGATTCCTGGCCTGGAATTTCCAGTTCCACTCATTTCTCTGGGTTCAAGTTCAGCCTGCCCGCACCCGCAAGACTGAAGTGAAACTTCAGTAAATGAATTGGGAAGAGTAAGGGGAAAAAAGCTCATCTCTGTTCTCTCTACTCACAGACTATTTCTTTACTCCAAATGTGTGGATTTTACCACCCTAAGCAGTTCTTCAATTCTTTGCAGACACCAGCTGGTGCCCTACAATTCAATTCCATTTTGACACTATCTGCTACCTGGAGTCAGTGTCAGTCCCACAGGTGAAGGGCTCAGCCCCACAAGGCTGCTCCCACTTCAGACAATCACAAGTGCCAGATTGTCACCTGTACTTCTGACCCACCCAGTTGTAAATCGGAGGTTCCCACAACCCTCCTTGAGTTCAATAAGTTGCTAGAGCAGCTCCCAGAACTCAGAAAAACAGTTTGTTTACTAGATCACCAGCCTATTACACAAGGATATAATTCAGGACCAGCCAGATGGAGGAGACACACAGGGCAATGTGGGAAGGGGTCTGGAGCTTCCAGGTGCTCCACTCTCCTAGCACATCCATGTGCTCACCAACCTGGAAGCTCTCCAACGTTCCTACTTTAGGTATTTTATGGAGGCTTCATTATGTAGCCATGAGTGATTGAAGCATTGGCCACTGGTGATTAATCCAACCACTGCCCTTCTCCCTTCCTGGAGGTCACTTGAGTTTGAAAGTTCCAACCCTTTAGTCACAGGTTGGTTCCCCTGACAACCAGCCCCCATCCTTAGGGGCTTTCTTAAAGTCATCTCCCATAAACTCAGGTAAGGTTAAAAGGCACTTTTTATGAATAACAAAAGACACTTTAATTGCTCTTATTACTTAGTAAATCTCAAGGGTTTTAGTAGCTCTGTGCCAGGAACAGAGGGAAGATCAAACAGATATTTCTTATTATAAATCACAATATCACAAAGGGCTAACCTGTAATAAATAACTCACTAACCCATTGTCATGCATTTATTCATCTCTTACAGAGCACTGTATCCTAAGGAATGGGACAGCAGATAAGTTTTCCTAGAACAGATATGCAGTATAGGGAGCTGGTGAGGGTGTCGGGTTAGGGGTTAAGGGGACATCCTGCATGAGGACAGAAGGACAGCGTGGGGGCGCTTGGAAAGGGGGTTGAGTAGCAGAAAGGGAGCAAAGAGGAAAGGAATTATGCCCCTGGAATTGTGCAAAGTGGCACCCCTGCGTTGCAAATGGATGAGTGAGCTCTGCCAGTATCACTGGGGACATGGGAGATTCTAATGAGCTAAAGGGTGGGAAGCACTTTGTTAGGTTCAGTGCATGCAAAAGGGAAGTTACACTGACCTGTTGTGATTTTCTAAAATGTTCCCTTTTCATTCAAATGAAATGAGAATACGAGTTAGCATATGAGTCAACCATCAAGTGGGGAGTGTTAATAATATATTCCAAACTGGCTATCATAAGATGAACCAAGTAAAATATGGAGCTTCAAATTAAGTCAAAAGTGATATTAATGAGCACCTTCCTCCACAACTTCCAGTGAAATATAGTTCTGGAGAGATGTTGGTGTGTATTCATACCACTATCCATTCAGAGATATAGAAAGCTCTCACAGGCAAAGGCCTTCTCACCCTCAGTTCCCTTGCAAAATCTTTTCAGGTTAGTAGAGTATTCTTCCATAGCTATTTAGTCATATTTCACAACAGTATCTATCATTTGGCCTTGTGATAATGAGTTTATGTTTGTTTATTCCATCCAACTATGAACTCCTTGGGTTGAAGGATTATGTCCCCAGTGTGAGCACTGAACAGAACACACAGGCATTTCTCTTGAGAACTTTTAAAAATAAATGAATGAAAGAGCTCCTGCAAAGAACTGAAGCCCTGGCAACCTTTTTATTTCCTCAGAAGTGTGAATTAACATACATGCAAAATTCATCAACTTGATTGCACAATCAATTCTTGGTCTTCCTCCTTCAAATGCCAAGGAGATAAGAAGACAGAAAGTGTCATATTTCAGAAAGAACTCCATTCATGCATTCTACCATCATCCACCTATCCATCCGTCTATCCATCCACACAGGGGATGTTGAGTAACTTCTGTGACCATTAAGTGCTGGAAGATTGATCTGAACATGCTCTGCTTGGCTTTCTCCCTTGCTTTTGGGAGTTTTTCTTTTGGATTTCAGCTCACTCCAGAGCCCCTGAAATCATAAAGTTCATGGTTCTCCCAGTCTATAATCATAACCCCAATTATTCATAAGCACAGGAAACATCTAAACAGTGGTAGGCCAGTAAATATTTAACAATTTTCTCTCTGAAAAAAAAATTAAAGCCCTGATATATGCCTTCTACTATGATCTGTTTCTACCCACAGAATACTTCTGATAACAAATATGTAGATTTTCCACACCAAGCAATCCTCCAGTCTTCTGTGGACACCAGCTGGGTGTTCTACAATTTGATTCAATTCTGACACTAACACCTGAAGTTAGCACAAACCCCAAAAGTTAACAAATCAGTTTTGGAGCCTGCCTTCCCCCTGATTCAGATGCCAGTCATAAGCGGTGCATCCCCGGGTCACCCACGCTCTGTCCAACTAGGTTACAAATGGTTGGTTCACGTGACCCCCCTCTTCAGGTTTGGTAATTTGCTATAATGACTCACAGAACTCAGAGGTAAACTTTACTTATTATTGCTGGTTTATTATATAAGATACTATAAAGGATAAAAATGAACAGCTAGATGAAGAGATCTGGAAGGGTCCTGTGTACAGGAGATTCTGTGAAATTTGAGGTGCACCACCTCTTGGCATGTGCATGTGTTCACCAACCCAGAAGCTCCCAAACCCTATCATTTAGGGCTTGTATAGAAGTTCCATTATGTATGCATGGTTGATTAACTCATTGGCCATTGGTGATTAAGTCAGTCCCCAGTCCCTCTTTTCTCTTTAAAGATCAGAGGTTGGGCTGAAAGTTCCAACACTCTACTCATCTGGGTTCATCTGGCAATCAGCACCCATCCTGAAGTTGTCTAGGGGCCCTCTAAGAGTCACCTCATTAGCATTATAAACTCAAGTATAATTAAAAGATGAATAACAAAATATGCTCCTCTCACCTCTATCACTCAGCAAGATTCCAAACGTTTTAGAAGTTCTGTGCTGGGAACTAGGAATAAAGACCAAACTGTATTTTTCATTATATCACAATATCACAATAGCATTTGCCCATTTTCATGGTGTAAATATGTCCGGCATGGCCAGACCAATTTTAAGCTACCAACTCCAATGGCTTTGAACATGAAGCTGGGGGGAGATACACAGCTGGTTGGAGTGATCTGTAGCATACCACTGAGTTTAAGCAATGCTATCAAGTTTTGAGGAAGGAGATGAGAGCTGAGTCTCTTCCCATTAATCTGAACCAGTTATTAAGTCTTATACTTAATAACTTTCTGGTTTCCTATATTGTAAGCCTTTATTGCATTCGGTTCGTGTCTTCAAAGAGCTTAAGTACAGTTCCATGAAAGCTGTGAGGGGAGAATGCAAAAATCATAGAAGAAATGAGTCCCTGCCTTATACATACTCAGTGCCACTGAATTAACTGAGCCTCACAGCAACTCCATAAGAGGAGGGGGAGGCAGAATAGTCAGCATTTTAGCAATGAGGAAACCAAAGCTTCATACCACCTGCCTAAGGTAACAAAGGGGTATGGGACAGCAGTGTCTGGAACACATGTCCCTCTGTCAGTCCAGGCTCTGTCATCTGCAACCCATTACTTCTCACTGGAAGTAATCTAGAGCAATGTCAATGCTGGTCCCTAAACCTGGGCATCTTGGGGCTCTATCCAAGTGCTGTTCATCTTCTTCTACACAAACTGCTTATCCTAGTGTCTGTCACCAAAATAGAAGTGTGAAGCCATTAGAATTGCTTGGCTGTCCTAACCATACTTTGTCCTAAATACCTGCGTTTCTTATAGGTCCAGTTCTATCCCCTTTCAATAGTATATTTCAGTAGAAAACAATGCAGTGATTTCAGGCTGCTGCTCCACTGTGAAGGCTCAACAATAACTGGATTGAGAATTACAAAAGTTGATTCTCTGGCTGATTGAAATGAGGTTCTTTCACGGGATCACAAGGAAAGCATTCCAAGGAACCCATGTACGGGAGGCTGTGGCATGGTAAGATTTATTTGGGTGGAAATAGAAGATTGCCCCCAGTTTCCCAATGTCTCATCTCTATCTGTCCTGCCATGGAAAAAGCCCAGCCTTATTTTCATCAGGTCCAGAAATAGGGTCCATGTCCAGATATCTTGCACCATTGGTTCAGTCTGTATCTCTGTCCCGATCAACTAGCTTAGTCTGTCTGCTGAGGGCCCCAGGCAGCTGCTAGAGCCACATGACTATGGAGAGTGAACATACAAACACATGAGGTGAGCATATGTTACCGAGGGAGAGAGAGAAAGGGTCTTTATTTTTGTTAGGCTCAAATTATAGTATTTCAGGCATAAGAATGACCAAACACTTTCAAACTAACCAATCAACTTCCCAAGTTTTCTTAGGCTTGTGCTGGGTCCTGCCCCTAAGCAATTCATTTCCTAGATCTTCCATTATTGTGTCCCTTATCCAATCCAATGGTTTGCCGGGTCTACACAGACAGGCCTCTATGGGCACCACCTTGGCTTCTACTGCTCATGTGCTTACCTTTCCCTTTATTGTTCTATCCTTCCCACCAGTAATCTGTGGGAAACAGACATGGTTCCCTGGGAAGTATTTGAAGCTCTAACTTCTTAGTGAAGCAAGCAGGCTCAGTGTCTGATTCAGCCCCAGCCCATTAGGCTCAACAATGTCTGATTCCCTTTGCCTCCCTCCTTTAGTAATATCTAGCCACCTATGCTAAGAATTCTTTTCAACTGTGATGTACTTGAAATTCAGGTAAATCATCTCATGTGGCCAGTAGGGACATATGCAAAAATATCTGAGTTTTTATCAAACAAATTTCATGGCACCAAAAATATATTATACATTTTATTGCACTTAAAAAATAGGCACTGTGAATATTAAAAATATCACATTTAATAATCAGAGTTTGAGATTTAATAATAAATTACTATATCTACATATATCATATATGTGTAAAAATAACTATTAGAGTAAAATTTAAGGAAATATAAATGCTGAAGTATAATTAGCTAGTTTTATCTGCAACAGCTACCTGTTTTTAACTACCTCTTAATCAACTTGACTTTGTCTGAGTTCCCAGAGGAACAGGATATTCATATTTATCTTAAACTAATTTAAATAAAAATGACTCAGGACATATACCCAATACAAATGCTTTGGGGCTACTAAATATCAAGTCATTTCAGCTGAATTCTTCTCCTTACTAAAAACAAATTTTAAGAACCTGTTTCTAACATAATCAGAAAGTATTCCATTGCTTTCTAAGATTCCTAGTTAGTTCTCAAAATACCCCCTTTTGACTTCCTTGATTCTTCTAGACAAATGAGAGAAAGCGTCATATTGTGGTATGATCCCTCTGTTATGAGTTCAGATCATTTCCTCATTGATAAAAAAGTGGTCTCCTTGGCTGGACAACTGCCTTGCTCAGGAAACTCCCTCCAGTTGCATCTCTGGGAACCAGCCTACAATTAACCTACAGCCTCCCATTTATTTCTGTCTTCATGTGACCTTTGACACAACCTTCTTTTAGAGATATCTGGAGTAAATCATTCTAATCCTATTCTACAATGGACTTTACATTTCTTTCCTTTACCAAGAGGAAAAGGAAAAAATCCTAGGCTATTTGCAGGCCCAAAACAAAACAAAACAAAACAAAACAATAGAGCTGTTAAAAGAAAGATGCTGTGAAAATTAGTGATGCAGTGAGAAGGTGGTGTGGAAGAGGTAAACGCACCCCAGCTGCTCCTGCAGCACAGAGCTTTGCTGACAAAAATCTCCTGGAAGCACTTACTGGAACAAAACCATGGTTGGAATCCCAATTCCATCCATAGGCAAGACAGACACAAAGTCAGTTCCACCTCCGGGGTTTTTCCTGAGTACTTCTCTGCTCTTCTGTAACTGAGTTGTATTCTAAATGTGGAAGTATTCTCTGTCTCAGCTTCCACACAGGCAATTGACTCAAACACAAAAGAAAAGCAATTCCTAGTTTGTGGGCCTTTTGGTTTTGCAGAATCTGAAAAGGAAAGGATAATTTGGTGGTAAATGCGTAATCCACCTTCTCACCTCCTAAAGAGGAACCCCCAAGAACAGACACTCAGCCCCTCAGAGAGCACAGTCTCTCCACACAGGGCCACTGTCTCCATTTTCTTATGGAAATATCCCAGATTCCTCATCTCAACTCTGTCCCACGCCATAGGACACCCTGTTTTTTTTCCCTAGGGAGAGTCATCTTCTTATTATTTATGAATATTTTTCCAGGAAGATATGTGTACCCTTGGCTACTTAACCATTCCATTGTCAATGTAATACTTTAATATATGCAGTTTTATTAAAACATAGCCACCTTGCCCGAGGATTGGTATTATTATTCTCATCTAATAGAGGCTCGGGGTCTCCAGGACAACCCAGATCACACCAGTCACTGGCCAGGACAGTCACCAAAGCAGTCTCCTGTCAACTTCTTTATAGCCCATAACATTTCTGACTGATTATTTCATGACTGCCCTCAAGACTGTAAAGGAGGAAAGAGGAAGGACATCTCTAAAATCAGAGAAGGAAAACTCTGACTCCAAAAAACCTCCGCTGCCTTGCGGCATACCTCTTCAGGGGAAAGGCTAAGGGAGTAAACCCCGACAGAAAATCCGGAGCCGGAGTCCCTAAGGCGGTTTGACATTGTAGTCAACACCGGCAACTCCTGCGGCGCACCTGAAGCCAAGCTGTATTGACTTTGTCTTTCCCTTGGACCCTTCAGCTGCGAAGAGAGGGGGGGTCTGCTGCATGGGCAACAGCAGACCCTCCATATCACCCTGCCCAGGCTCTGTAGCTTCAGTTTCACTTGAGAGGACACTCCAGCGTCATCGCAAGATGTCGACTCAACACGGGAGGAGACAGATACCGGTTATAAGCTCATCCGATTGGCGAAGGAAACGAGCGCCAGGGGTCTCCTCTGACGGTGGGAGAGGTCATCACACCTCACTGGACAGCTACCGTCTCGCCATGACTCGCCTGCCCCACTGGGTGTGTGGGGATCAGAGAGGCGCCTCTCGAAAAGTGGGCCACAAAACACCCGCACCAGTTAATTCCAAGCAAACAACAAGAAAGAAGCCTCCGGCTCTTCGCCTCGCTAGCTGGAACATCAGGACCATGTGCCCCGGACTTACTGCAGACCTTCCGTGGATCAAGGGTGCCAGGAAAACTGCTGTCATCGATAGGGAACTGGCACGACTAAACATCGACATTGCGGCTCTACAGGAGACCCGGTTGGCCGACAACGGAACTATCAGAGAAACCAACTATACCTTCTACTGGCAAGGGAAGTCTCCGGACCAACCAAGACAGCACGGTGTTGGGTTCGCTGTGAAGAACACGCTTGTTAACTCCATAGAGCCACACAAAGGAGGCACAGAGAGATTACTTACCCTCCGATTGTCAACAACTTTCGGCCCAGTCAGCATTTTTAGCGCGTATGCCCCAACCCTCTGCGCCACCACCGAAGAGAAAGAACAGTTCTACCATGCACTGGACGAAGCGTTATCCAAGATTCCCAGAAGTAACGCTCTCTATCTCCTTGGAGACTTCAACGCAAGAGTAGGAGCCGACCACATGGCCTGGCCCACCTGCCTTGGAAACTTTGGGAGAGGAAAGATCAATGAGAATGGTCAGCGACTGCTTGAGCTTTTGTGTCACCACGGCCTGTGCGTGACAAACACATTCTTCAAGTGCAAAGAGATCCACCAGGTGTCATGGAGGCACCCCCGCTCCCGTCATTGGCACCAGCTTGACCTCGTCATCACCAGAAGAACGGATATTGGCAGCACCCTCCTCACCCGCAGCTACCACAGTGCAGACTGCGACACGGACCATGCCCTCGTGGTAAGCAAGGTGTGCATAATGCCGAAGAGGTTGCACCACTCCAAGATGAAGGGTCGCCCACGCATCAACACCAGTTGTGCCAGCAACCCAGTTAAGACCCAGCAATTCATCGACAAGATGGAAGATGCACTCGGCGAGGGAGTGGCGGCAGATGACATTATCGAATCCAATTGGCCACGTCTCCGCGACGCCATATACAACTCCGCCATTATTGCTTACGGGAAGAAAGAGCGGAAGAACGCTGACTGGTACGAGGCTCACTGGGAAGAAATGGAACCCGTGATCGAGGCTAAGAGGAAGGCCCTACTGGCTTACAAGGTCACGCCCACTCTCAGTACACTTCAAGCTCTACGGGCTGCCAGGAACAAAGTCCAGAAGACCGCCCGCCACTGTGCCAACACCTATTGGCTAAACCTGTGCAGAAGCATTCAGGAAGCCGCCGATATAGGCAACGCACGAGGAATGTATGAGGGTATCAAGAAGGCAACAGGCCCAATCCCCTCCAAGATCGCCCCCCTTAAGTCCAAGACAGGTGAGGTCATCACTGACCAGGAACAGCAAACGCGGCGGTGGACCGAGCACTACCTCGAGCTGTACGCGACGAGGAACACCGTAACAGACACTGCTCTTAACGCCATCCCAGACCTACCAGTCATGGAGGAGCTAGACACCCCACCTACTGTGGCAGAGCTCAGCAAAGCCATCGACCGCCTCGCTTGCGGGAAAGCACCAGGAAGCGACGGAATCCCTCCAGAAATCCTAAAGAGCGGGAAACCAGTCCTGCTACAGCCGCTCCACCATCTACTCTGTCTCTGCTGGAAGGAGGGTTACATCCCCCAGGATATGAGAGACGCCAACATTATCACCATGTACAAGAACAAAGGAGACCGCAGCGACTGCAACAACTACCGGGGCATCTCTCTCCTCAGCGTCGTCGGCAAAGTATTCGCCCGGGTCGCTCTTGCCCGCCTGCAGACCCTTGCTTCCCGCGTCTACCCAGAGTCCCAGTGTGGCTTCAGAGCTGGCCGATCAACAGTGGACATGATCTTCTCCCTACGTCAGCTGCAGGAGAAGTGTCACGAGCAGCATAAACCACTCTACCTCGCCTTTATTGACCTCACGAAGGCGTTTGATCTGGTCAGTCGAAGCGGACTCTTCAGCTTGCTACGGAAGATTGGCTGTCCACCACATCTGCTTGCTGTTGTCATGTCCTTTCACGACAACATGCACAGCACGGTGTCCTACAACGGCGCAACCTCTGAGGCCTTCCCAGTCAGCAGCGGAGTAAAGCAGGGCTGCGTCCTCGCGCCTACGCTGTTCGGAATCTTCTTCTCCATGCTCCTCCAATACGCCTTTAAGGACTGCAGCGAGGGTGTCTTCATTCACACCAGATCCGATGGCAAGCTCTACAACCTGGCCCGTCTACGAGCCAAGACCAAAGTCAAAGAGGTGCTCATCCGTGAGATGTTCTTCGCCGACGACGCAGCTTTGACATCACACTCCGAAGAGGGACTCCAGCAGCTAGTCACTTGCCTTTCCCACGCATGCAAGGAGTTCGGACTAGCCATCAGCCTGACGAAGATGAATGTTATGGCTCAAGGCACGGGGACTCCCCCATGCATCACCATCGACGGATACACCCTGGAGGTTGTCAACGACTTCACTTACCTCGGGTCCACCATCTCGAGCTCTCTGTCAGTCGACTTGGAGGTCAATCGGAGAATCGCCAGGGCAGCCACAGTTATGGCCAGACTGAACCGGCGAGCGTGGAACAATTCCAGCCTCACTGAGAAAACCAGACTGCGCATCTACCAAGCCTGCGTACTCAGCACTCTCCTCTATGGCAGCGAGACGTGGACCACCTACGCAAGGCACGAAAGGAAACTCAACAGCTTCCACATGAGGTGCCTGCGACGCGTCCTGCATGTCGCCTGGCAGGATAAGGTCCCCAACACCGAGGTGCTGAAGCGAGCCAATATGAGCAGTTTGCATGCAGTTCTTAGCGAGAGACGCCTCAGGTGGCTCGGCCATGTCAAAAGAATGGATGCAGGCCGTATCCCCAAAGACCTCCTCTACGGCGAGCTAGCAGAAGGCAAGAGGATGACAGGGCGCCCAAAACTGCGGTTCAAAGACATCTGCAAAAAGGACATGACACAATGCTCCATCAATCTCAACACATGGGAAGTTCAAGCAGACGACCGCCTAGCCTGGAGGCTCGCGGTCAGGCAAGGTACGTCACGCGCGGAGGCTGCGCGCAATGAGGAGGCGGTCCAGAAAAGATCGAGGCGGAAGCAGCGTCAGCAGCAGCAACAACAGCCATCTGCCTTCACCTGTACCAAGTGCGGCAGGGATTGTCACTCCCGAATCGGACTGCACAGCCATTCTCGGCGGTGCAGATAGACTCTCAAGAAGCTACGCCATCGTCTCTCGAGACGGACGGCTGCCGACGACGACGACGACGACGACGATTTCATGACTTAGAAAAGCTCAGTTTTGAGACTGAGGCGGAAGAGTTAACATCAGAAAATGCTCATTCCATTGTGGGGGGAGCTGGGTGTTAGTGCTAGTCTATTCCAAAGTGTTCATCTTACAGTGTGAGGTATTATGGACTGAATGCTTGTCCCCTCCCCCCCCAAAAAGTTCCTATGTTGAAATCTAATCCCTCATGTGCTAGTAATTTGGAAGTGGAGCCTTTGGGAAGTAAATGGGTCGTGAGGATGGGATTCTCATGAATGGGATCAGTACCCTTATAAGAGAAACCATAGGACTAGCTCACTCCCTTTCTGCCATGTGAGGATACATGTAAGCCATCTGCAAACCAAAAGAGGGCCCTTACCAACTTGACTATGCTGGCACCCTGGCCCCAGACTACTAACCTCCGGAACTGTGAGAAATACATTTTTGTTTTTTATAAGTTACCCAGTTAAAGGTATTTTGTTATAGCAGCCTAAATGGATTAAGACAGGGGTAAGGCTAAAGTACTGAAATACTGAGAACTTAGGCTCCAAGTACCATGCAGGGCAGACCCTGCCTTCAAGGCAACCCTGTGAGCTGGACATTATGCCCACTTTACAGACGAGAATTGATGGCTCAGGGAACTTATGTAAACAGCCTAGGTTCAGAACTTTGAGGGGTTGGCAGAGAAGGCTGTGGATGTCTCAAGTTTCTTTTGGTGGAACTGTACCATGGATTCCCACCTTCGCACAATTACCTTGTATTTATGACTCTGACTTAAGACACCAACAGGGATGGGGTGGGATTGCTGGCAAGGGGGGCTGCTGGGCAGAGGGGAGCAAAGAGGGAAAAATTGGAACTATTGTAACAATATAATCAATAAAATATACTTAAAAAAAAAAAGACACCAACAGATGCTACTATATGCCACATTGGCCCTTGGCTGGTACACACAGAATTGAATCATCTGCTGGTCAGTTTTCCCGAGCTGTGTCTTGCTGTTGGCAGCCCATATGTAACTACAGTGGGCCTCTCTAATATAAGAGGAGGTTTCGCTGAAGGCCAGCAAAACACAGAAGAGGAATTAGGCTTGTGCCTCCTTTCCTGATTTTTCTAGTATGCCTTTACAGAATCTTCAACCTCCTAACACTTGCAGACTGTCTAAGCACTTACCTTCCCCTACAACTGTATTTAAAAAAACATAAGATAGAAGTAGGGCAGGTTGGGGGACTTGGGGACTGACAGCCACATGAGGAAGAGGCCAGGCCAGCCTGTGATTCTTACCACAGTCTCATGAGCAATGCAGGGCAGGGCTGTTATTTCCACTTGCTGGAACCTGGAGATGACATGTCTTGCTGAAGGTAAAAAGAGCAAAGGCTTAGAATGAACATCCATGAGACTTCTGCTCTCCTCTCTTGGCACTTGTCTTACTAAAGATATGTACAATGATACACTGGCTTGAAATGAAAATAGACTTGATACTGAGAGAATTACTGCTCCCACCTGGATTTTCATGTTAAGCATTGAAATGTTTGGTGCAGAGACTTCAGACACAGTCCTCTCTCTGGGCCTTGCCAGGTACCCCTCCCCACTGCTGCTTTCATAAGACCTTTCATCCTTGCCACACACACACACACACACGGAACTATCCAGGAAAGTGTGAGAAAAGCACTTGGCACTCCTGGTGTGGGAAGAAGTCTTGGTGGCCTCATAATCCATGGATGTACCTAACTTCTTTACCAGTGGCTTAGTGACCCACTGCCAACTCTGACTCATTCCATATGACTTCTCATCTTCAACATAGCTGTCAACTGTCTGCCAAGAGGAATCTAAATACAAGCAGAGTGAACTTTACATCCTATATTTTTCAGCATTCTCCCTCTGAACAAAATGGAAAAAGAGCAACAGCCAAAGCAGGACTCAAAGAGGAGAAAGTGAAAGATAATGACCAGATCTGACGACAAGGTGACGTTAGACCCAAGGAAATCCAGCACCAACCACATAAAGCCCCCTCCTGCAGCCAATGCTGAGGCATCAACACATGGATCCCAGAGCTAGAGCCCAGGTTCCTTTCCAAACACACTAGTACAGCCACAGGACTAGGGTGCAAATTCCTTTTATAATTATAGACTTTCAGGCACAATTTCTTGGATGCTTTCATCTTCCTCAGGTCTTGCCATGCTCCATAAAGTTTAGAAATTGTTGATGGCTTTACCTTAAAAAGGTACATTAAATTTTTAAAAAATTAAGTTCTTAAGTTACTTAAGCTAACCTGTTGATCAGACCTTCTTTTTTTTTTTTTTTTTAATTTTTTTATTTTGGTTTTTCAATTACAGTTGTCCCCTTTTCCCCCAATTTCTCTCCCCCACCCAACCCACCCCCTCTCCCACAATCATATCCCTCCCCGTTGTCCATGTCCATGAGTCTTTCATACAGGCTCTTTAATTAAACCCTTCCCTTACTTATCCCCCTTCTCTCCCTCTCCCCTCCCCCCTATTGACTGCTATTCTGCTCTTTGTTCTATTTAGTTCCTTTGTTTGTGTTGTTCTTTAGTTTCCTGTATTAGGTGATATCATATGGTATTTTTCTTTCTTTGCCTGGCTTATTTCACTAAGCATAATTCTCTCTAGTTCCATCCATGTTGTCGCAACTGGCAGGAGTTCCTTCTTTCTTTCTGCTGCATAGTATTCCATTGTGTAAATGTACCACAGTTTTTTGATCCACTCATCTACAGATGGGCACTTAGGTTGTTTCCAGCACTTAGCTATTGTAAACAGTGCTGCAATGAACATAGGGGTGCATAAGTTCTTTTGAATTGGGGTTTCAAGATTCTTTGGGTATAATCCTAGTAGTGGAGTCATTGGTTCAAAAGGCAGTTCCATTTTTAATCTTTTGAGGTAATTCCATACTGTTCTCCATAGTGGCTGCACCAGTCTGCATTCCCACCAACAGTGCAGTAGGGTTCCCGTTTCTCCACATCCTCGCCAGCACTTGTTGCTTGTTGATTTGTTGATGATGGCCATTCTGACTGGTGTAAAATGGTATCTCATTGTGGTTTTTATTTGCATCTCTCTGATGGCTAATGATGTTGAGCATTTTTTCATGTGTCTATGGACCTTCTGTATGTCCTCTTCGGAGAAGTGTTTGTTCAGGTCCCTTGCCCATTTTTTAATTGGGTTGTTTGTTTTCTTGATGTTGAGTCGTATCAGCTCTTTATATATTTTGGAAATCAGTCCCCTGTCTGTGATGTCATTGGCAAATATGTTTTCCCATATGGTTGGTTTCCTTTTCATCTTGCTGATGTTTTCTTTTGCTGAGCAGAAACTCTTCAGTTTGATGTAATCCCATTTATTTATTTTTTCCTTTATTTCTCTTGCTTTAGGAGATGTATCCGTGAAGAGATTGTTACGTGAGATATCTGATATTTTCTTGCCTATGTTTTCCTCTAGGACTTTTATGGTGTCACGGCTTACATTTAAGTCTTTGATCCATCTTGAGTTTATTCTCGTGTGTGGTGTAAGTTGGTGGTCTAGTTTCATTTTTTTGCAGGTCCCTATCCAGTTCTCCCAGCACCATTTGTTAAAGAGGCTCTTCTCACTCCATTTTATGTTCCTTCCTCCTTTATCAAAGATTAGTTGACCATAGAGGCCTGGGTTTATTTCTGGACTCTCTATTCTGTTCCACTGATCTATATGTCTGTTCTTATGCCAGTACCATACTGTTTTGATTACAGTGGCTTTGTAGTATTGTTTGATATCTGGTGTTGTGATTCCTCCTGCTGTGTTCTTCTGTCTCAAGATTGCTTTTGCTATTCGGGGTCTTTTTTGGTTCCATATGAATTTATGGAGTATTTGTTCTAGGTCTGTGAAATATGTCATTGGTATTTTAATAGGGATTGCATTGAATTTGTAAATTGCTTTGGGTAGTATGGCCATTTTGATGATGTTGATTCTTCCCATCCAAGAACATGGTATTTGCTTCCATTTATTTGTTTCTTCCTTAATTTCTTTCTTCAATGTTATGTAATTTTCAGAGTACAGGTCTTTTATCTCTTTGGTTAAGTTTATTCCTAGGTACTTTATTTTTCTTGTTGCTATAGTAAATGGTATTTTCTTTTTTGTCTCTGTCTCTGCTATTTTATTGTTGGTGTACAGAAATGCCTTAGATTTCTGTATGTTTATTTTGTACCCTGCGATTTTGCCAAATTCACTTATTATATTGAGTAGTCTTTTAGTGGAGTTTATAGGATTTTCTAGGTATACTATCATGTCATCTGCATATAATGAAAGTTTCACTTCCTCTTTCCCAATTTGGATGCCTTTTATTTCTTTTTCTTGTCTGATTGCTGTGGCTAGGACTTCCAACACTATGTTGAAAAGGAGTGGAGAGAGTGGACAACCTTGTCTAGTTCCTGAGTTCAGGGGGAATGCTTTCAGTTTTTGTCCATTGAGTATGATGTTGGCCTCAGGCTTCTCATATATAGCCTTAATTATGTTAAGGTATGCTCCCTTTATTCCCATTTTGCTGAGTGTTTTCATCATAAATGGGTGTTGTACTTTATCAAATGCTTTTTCTGCATCTATTGATATGATCATGTGATTTTTGTCTTTCATTCTGTTTAGGTGATGTATTATATTTATTGATTTGCGAATATTAAACCATCCTTGCATCCCTGGAATGAAGCCCACTTGATCATGATGTATGATCTTTTTGATGTATTGCTGGATCCTGTTTGCCAATATTTTATTGAGGATTTTAGCATCGATGTTCATCAGTGATATTGGCCTGTAGTTTTCTTTCTTTGTTGTGTCTTGACCTGGTTTGGGGATTAGGATAATACTGGCTTCATAGAAAGAGTTTGGGATTTTCCCCTCTTCTTGGATTTTTCGGAACAGTTTGAGGAGGATAGGAGTTAGTTCTTCCCTGAATGTTTTGTAGAATTCGCCTGTGAAGCCATCCGGTCCAGGGCTTTTGTGTGCCGGGAGATTTTGGATTACTGTTTCAATTTCCTTTTTTGTTATTGGTTTGTTGAGACTTTCCACTTCTTCTTGATTTAGTTTTGGGAGGTTGTATGTTTCTAGAAATTTGTCCATTTCTTCTAGATTGTCAAATTTCTTGTCATACAGTTGTCTGAAGTAATTTCTAACTATCATTTGTATTTCTGAGGTATCAGTCGTGATTTCTCCTCTTTCATTTCTGATTTTGTTTATTTGTGTCTTCTCTCTTTTTTTCTTGATTAGACTGGCTAGAGCCTTGTCGATTTTGTTGATTTTTTCGAAGAACCAGCTCCTAGTTTTGTTGATCTTTTGGATTGTTTGTTTAGTCTCTATGTCATTTAGTTCTGCTCTGATCTTGATGATTTCATTCCTTCTTCTTGCCCTAGGCTTTGTTTGTTGTTGTTGTTCTAGTTCTTGTAGCATTGTGGTTAGGTTTTTTATTTGAGATTCTACTAGCCTTTTCAGATATGCCTGTATTGCTATAAACTTCCCTCTCAGGACTGCTTTTGCTGTGTCCCACAGGTTTTGGGTTGTTGTGTGCTCATTATCATTAGTTTCTAGAAATTTCTTGATTTCTTCTTTGATGTCATTGTTAACCCATTCATTATTTAATAGCATGTTATTCAATTTCCATGAGTTTGGGTGTCTTTGATTTTTTTCTCTGAGGTTGATTTCTAGTTTCAGGGCATTGTGATCTGAAAAGATGCTTGATATGATTTCAATTTTCTTGAATTTGTTGAGGCTTGTTTTGTGACCTATCATGTGGTCTATCTTTGAAAATGTCCCATGTGCACTTGAAAAGAATGTATATTTTGCTTCTTTGGGGTGAAAAGTTCTATATATATCAGTTAGATCCATGTGGTTTAGTGTGTTGTTCAATGCCTGTATATCCTTGGTGTTTCTTTGCTTTGATGATCTGTCTATTGTTGATAATGGAGTGTTGAAGTCCCCTACAATGAGTGTGTTGTTGTTGATATCCTTTTTGTGGTCTTCTAGTATTTGCTTTATGTATTTGGGTGCTCCTATGTTGGGTGCATATATGTTTATCAAAGTCATGTCTTCTTGATGGATTGTTCCTTTAAGTATTATGAAATGTCCTTCTTTGTCTCTTTTTATTGTCCTTGCTTTGAAATCCGTTTTGTCTGATATCAGAACTGCTACCCCGGCTTTTTTTTCCGGTCCGTTTGCTTGGAATATTTTTTTATATCCCTTTACTTTCAGTCTGTGTAAATCTTTTGTTTTGAGGTGTGTTTCTTGTAGACAGCAAATATGTGGATCCTGTTTTCTTATCCATTCCGTTACCCTATGTCTTTTAATTGGAGCATTCAATCCATTTACATTTAAGGTTATTATTGACGTGTATTTATTCATTTCCCTTTGTACCTCTGTTCCTCTCCTCTCTTGTTCTTTTCTTCTTTTTTCTTAGAACACTCCCTTTAGCATCTCTTGCAATGCTGGTTTTGTGGAGATGTATTCTTTCAGTCTTCCTTTGTCTGAGAAACTCCTTATTTCACCTTCTATTTTGAATGAGAGCCTTGCTGGGTAGAGTATTCTTGGTTGTAGGCCTTTGTTTTTCATTGCTTGAAATATTTTTGACCATTCCCTTCTGGCTTGTAATGTTTCTGTTGAGAAATCAGTTGATAGCCTTATCGGAGCTCCCTTGTATGTTATTTGCTGCTTTTCTCTTGCTGCTTTTAGGATTCTCTCTTTGTCTTGGAATGTTGCCATTTTAACTATGATGTGCCTTGGAGTGGGTTTTTGGGGGTTCCTCTTGATTGGAACTCTCAGTGCTTCTTGGACTTGCATAGCTTTTCCTCTCATCAGGTTCGGAAAATTTTCTGTCACTATTTCTCCTATCAGATTTTCAATTCCATGTTCCTTTTCTTCTCCCTCTCGTATTCCGATGATCCTTAAATTATTGTTCCTAATGCTATCCTGTAATTCCCTTACATCTTGTTCATATTTTTTCAATCGTTTTTCATTTTGCTGTATTGTCTGGGAGTTTTTCTCTACATTATCTTCTAACTCACTAATCCGATCCTCTGCTTCGTTAAGTCTGCTTTTGACTGATTCTACTGTGTTTTTCAGTTCAGAGATTGTATTCTTAAGTTCTTCCTGGTTCCTGTTAACAATTTCTATGTCTTTTTTTATGCTGGTGTAGTTCTCTGCCAGTTCCCTGTAATTTTCTTGGAGCTGCTGGTAACTTCCTTGAAGGTTGTCATAGTTGATTTTAAGGATGTCGAGTATATTGAGCTTCTTTACCACCATTGTTTTGAATTCCATGTCTGACATTTGGGCTATGTCTATTTCGTCTATCTCTCTTTCTGAGGATTCCTCTTTTCTTTTCATTGAGGGGTTATTTTTGCGTCTTACCATGTTGGATTCTTTTTGTTTTTATTTATTTATTTATTTATTTATTTATTTATTTATTTATTTTGGAGGGGGGTAGTCTGCTTTGACTTCCCTCCTTTGTGGCGTAATATTCTTTATCGAAGGTCTGGGAGTTTCAGTGGTGCAGTCTCTTTGATATCCTGAGCCTGATGGTCTTGAGTTACCCTTTATGTCGTTTGTTTATGCTGTTCGGTTATATTTCAGATGTTCTTTGATAGGATCTTCCTTCTGGCTACTTGGTTGAGAGTCACTCTATCTGCTTTGTCTTGAGTTCTTTTAAAGGAGAATTATGTTCTCACTTGCCCGGCAGCACGCTGTCTCCTGTCCTTCAGCGCCAATGCCACTTGGTCGAGTCCCGTCTCTGCCAGCGGGCAGAGATCCGCTCTCCGCCTGACTCCTCTCTGGGGTAGCCTGTGGGCGCCAAAAATCCTTTGTGTGCTTCCCGCCACAGCTCGGGCAGCCGCCCCAGTCAGGAATCCCGTTTCGTCCCCTTTTTCTCCGCTATCCTCACTAAACAGGTTGTTACCAGATGGATTTTCTCTAATCCAGCAGTGCCTTGGCTCAACTCCCGCCAATGTCCAGCTGCTCACTGAGATGTTCTGTCTGCAATTAGACCAAACTGCAGACGGGTCTCCGGAGCCTAAAACCGCAACCTCTCCTCACTCCTCCGCCATCTTACCTCTGATCAGACCTTCTTGATGTGAAAGTCACATTCACATTGTGGAAAAGACCGTTTGCTAGACCGAGTCTTTTTTGGTTGAAGATAGTAGCAATTCCTTTGAAATGTTATCATATCTTAATCTGAATTTCTCCCGTACCAGACTAAGGGTAAATGGTGAGAAATCCATGTCCTTATGGGAGAAAAAAAAACATTTTTCTTCAAATTCTTTTTATGAGAAGTCAGTGCCTTGGACATAAGTTTCACTTGCATTGAAGAACATCTTTTGCTAAGTAGAAATCATTTTTCAGGCAAGACCCTGATGTTTTAAGTTCAATAACCTGTTCCAACAATATGCCAAATTCTAGTTTGGAGAGAATTTTTACTGACATGTGTTTTTTGCAAGTTTTATGAGTTTTAAACCACAACTCACAGATTATCCAATAGTAAATAACTTCTGATCTTACCTTTCTGCATTAAAAATAGTCTACAAATCAACTTATCTAAAACAAAGATGATTTTTAGCTATTAATGTTGGTGGGTGCAGCCTAGGGTTGAGACTGCGTGCTAGATTCATACTTCCCAAGTTCAAATTCTTGTTCATGACTGACTAACTCTCCAAACTTGGGCAAGTCATTAAACTTCACTAAACCATAATTTCCTCATCTTTGAAGTGGGTATATTAATAGCACATTAATATCAATAGAATTCCTGTAAGGATTACACAAGTTTGTAGACATAAGGTGCTTATTGAAATGCTAAAAATGTTATTATTTTTACAATTTTTAAAAATTGAGTAGATTATACTTGGAAAATGAAAAGTTTTAAAGTAAGTCAATTGAAATTTTTTTCAGACAATTAAATACATTTGCTATCAATAAGGCAAACCAATGTTAATGATATTCTTTCTGTGAACTTCAATAGACTTGGATTTGCATCTAGCCTATAACCCATATCACTTTTGTTTGATTTTTTTGAAAAATAGACTTTTTTCCCCAGGAAAGATTTAGACATTAAAAAATTGAGAAGATAATACCCTGTACCCAGTTTCACCCTATGGCTAAATCTTCCATTACTATGTTATGTTTGCCACAGTTAATGAACCATTATTGATTCGTTGTTATTTTTTGTTTTATTGATTATGCTGTTACAGTTGTCCTAATTTCTTTTCCCTTTGCTCCCCTCTGCCCAACAACCCCTTTCTCTCCAGCAGTCCCCCCTCCCTTAGTTAATGTCCATGGGTCATGCATGTAAGTTTTTTGACTTTACCCTTTCCTGTACTATTTTTAGCATCCTCCTGTCTATTCTGCAGCCTCCTACTATGCTCTTTAATTCCTGCACCATTTCCCCCATTCACCTCTTTCTCTCTCCCAGCTGACACTCCTCCACATGCTCCCCATAACTATGATTCTGTTCCCACTCTGGTTGTCTGCTTAGTTTGTTTTTGTTTTTATTTTTTAGATTCTGTTGTTGATAGCTGTGATTTTGTTGTCATTTTAATGTTCATAGTTTTGATCTTCTTTTTCTTAAATAAGCCCCTTTAACATTTCATATAATAGTGGTTTGGTGATGATGTATTCCTTTGGCTTTACCTTGCTTGGGAAGCACTTTATCTGCCCTTCCATTCTAAATTATAGCTTTGTTGGATAGAGTAGTCTTGGTTGTAGGTCCTTGCCTCTTATCACTTTGAATGTTTCCTGCCAGTCCCTTCTTGCCTGCAAAGTTTCTTTTGAGAAATCAGCTGATAATCTTATAGGTACCCCTTTGTAGGTAACTCTTTTTCTTTCCTCTTGCTGCTTTTAAGATTCTGTCTTTATCTTTAACCTTTGGCGTTTTAATTGTTATGTGTCTTGGTGTGGTCCTCTCTGGGTCTAGTTTGTTTGGGACTCTCTGTGCTTCCTGGACCTGTATGTCTATTTCCTTCCCCAAATGTGGGAAGTTTTTCTTCATTATTTTTTCACATAATTTTTCAATTTATTGCTCTTCTCTTATCCTTATGGCACCCTTATGATTTATATATTGGCATGTTTAAAGCTATCCAGAAGTGTCTAAGCCTCTCCTCATTTTTTTCAATTCTTGTTTCCTCATTCTGTACTGGTTGACTGTTTATTTCTTCCTTATGTTCCAATCTGCTTATTTAAACCCTGTATCCTTTCCTTCACCACTAGTTTTGTGTGGATTTCCTTCATTTCACTTAGTATAGCCTTCATTTCTTCTGTCATGCTTAACCTTTTCTGTCAAGTCTGTGAGCATTTTTATCACCAGTGCTTTAAACTGTGCATCTGTTAGGTTGGCTATTTCTTCATCACTCAGGTCTCCCATTGTAACCTTGACCTGCCCCCCTCCCCTTTGGGCAGTACTTCTCTGTCTCCTCATCTTGACAGCTTCTTGTGTTTGCCTCTGTGACTTAGGTAGAGCTGTCGCACCTGTTACATTGTAAGGGGCAGAACCTTAGGTATTTGTTAGTGCTGGTGACCTGTTTCACCACATTGTGGCGCTATATGTGGGGGAGGGGCCTGAGAGGAAATAGTGCTGCTTGCCCCATACTCACTCCTTTTCCACGCATTTCTCCCCTTTCCCATACTAAACAAGCTGCCTCCACTGAGACACCAGCAGTTTCTTCTTCTGCCCCAATTCCCCACTGGTTTTTACAGTCAGAAGCAATGTGGCTCTACTTTCCCTGGAGCTGGAACCATGGGCTGCACAGTCTGATCTGGGGCTGGGATTGGTCTGGTTTGGGGCTGGGATCACTTCCCAGGTTTAAAACGTATGACTGCGCTTTTTGCCATGGCTACAGTCCCTGTGCTGCTGCTGCTGCTGCTAGCTGCTCTGCCAGCTGGTGCAGCCCAGCACCTAGTCCTCTCCATCCCAGCTCCGCCCCTCCTACCTTTCTGACTGAATATTTCTTCTTTATTTCTTTGTTTGTTGAACTTTTATGTAGTTTGATTTTTCTGAATTTTCTGGGTTTTTTAGTTTTGAAGTGGTTGTAAACTCCTTCTCAGTTGTGAGGGAGTCACAGAGTGTCATCCTAAGACTCCGTCTTGTCCCTGTCCCTATTGATACATTATTATTAGCTAAAGTCCATGCTTTATGCGGATTTTCTTAGTTTTTACCTAATGTCCTTTTTCTGTTCTTGAATCCCATCCAGGATAGCAGATTATCTTTGGTCATCATATAGTCTTCTTAGGCTCCTCTTGGCTGTTCCAGTTTCTCAGACTTTCCTATTGTTTTTGATACCCTGACAGTTTTCAAGTACTGGCCAGGTATTTTGTAGGCTGCCTTTTTATTGGAATTTGTTTCTGTTTGGGGGGAGGAAAACATGGAGGTAAAGTGCCATTTTCATCGCATCATAAAGGGGAACTTCCTATCAACATGAATTTCACTATTGATGTTGACCTTGATCACATGCCTGATGTAGTACTTGTCAGATTTATCTACTGTAAAGCCACTCCCAGACCCCTGCCCCCTTTTCATACTGTGCTCTTTGGAAGGAGGTCACTATGTACAGCCCACACTTAAGGAATGGGAATTTATGCTCCCCTCCTTGTCGGCAAAGCATCTACAAAAGTTTTTTGTAATTCTTCTGCATTGCCTCTTCTCCCCCATTCACTTATTTATTCAATAATTTGTTTATATCATTAGGGACCCATGGATATTCATTTTACACTATGGGTTATAATACAATATTACATTTTTTATTTTGTTGTTCACATTGTTCCATCTTTGTATTGGGAGATCTTTGTATTGGTTCCCCTGTCTCTTTGACATACACCCATCAATGTTTTGTTTTGTTTTGCTTGTTTTGTAGCACTTCCTTACTTTCTGGCATTATTAGATGCTCCAGGCTCATCTTATATATTTCCTACCTTAGTCTTGGAATCAGCCATTTCTACAAGAAGCCTTAGTTTCTTTACTGGAGAATAGCATTAGAAACCAAGTGCTGGAGGCTATGTGTGTGAGTTGCTACTGCAGGCCATTTTCTTTTTTAGATAATTTCACTTTACCTAACAAAGAAATATATGGGTTTATACTAATCCATATATATATACACAAATAATTCTAGATATAACCATTTGTATCTGTATTAAGCTAAACATGAGTTTGTCCCGATATCTCCAATTCTATTACCACTTGGATCATTCTAGCCTCCTAATCCCCTTGCTTACCTATAAGTTTCACTCCAAAAGTGAGCAATCTGGCTCCCACCATTTGCCATCTATTATTCTACTTCAATATACATATGTAGCAGTATGAGTATCATTAACCTGTACTCCCCCGAAAAATAACATTCTCAACTAGGACCCAGAGCTTATGTGCTGTTCCTTTCACCTCCAGTGTTTCAGATGCCATTCATTTCCCAAGTTTCTTAGGTCAGCATTTCCCCCCACCCACTTCAGTGAGGTTGGCATTGTAATTTTGTCACCAATAAACAAATATCTGCATACTATATCAATAATAAAGGAACTTCATATGATTAAGTATATGTATACATATGTACATACATATGTAGATATATATACACACTTCACTTGCTTATAATAAAACAAGTTCTAGAAAAAGATAAAACATGAAAGTTTTATATAAATAGATCTGATATAAATTTTCTGAAATAAACTTTCTATATTCTACATATTTTGATTTATTTTTATCAAGTTTGTCCAATACTGTTCATGCAATCTATCAACTGTAATTCACCTTGGCTCCTGCCATCTAGGATAAATTTCTCCTTTCTACCTCTGTTTTTAATGTATGCATTATTTTCTGAGACATAAAATTTAGGAGCTTGAAGTACACTAAGCCTTGATCCCACCTGGAACAAACCACACTAATATGTTGAACCGCAGGCCAAATCCCATTTCTGTGGTTGTATACTGCTTTCCTCTGACTCACCATTTCTATCTGTCTCTATCTCTACAGCAAATCCTATTGAACCTTAATTGGTAAGAGACTGTTGTCTAAACTAAAACCAAATTATGTTAAGGATTTAAGGTATATATCATGACAAGGAAAACGTCAAACTTCAGGAATTTTTAATTTTTAACAGTTTAAACAAAAAGATACATCAAACGTAAGTTTAAATCCCTCTAGACCTAATTAGTGTGGCTCAATGGGTTTGGCAGCCTCCTGCAAAGTGAAAAGTCATTGGCTGGATTCCTGGTTGCGAGCCAGGTCCCCAGTGGAGGGCTGTGTGAGAGGGAACCGATCAATGTTTCTCTCACATTGGTGTTTCCCTCCCTCTCTTCCTCCCTCCTTTCCCCTCTCTAAAAATAAATAGATAAAATCTTTTAAAAAAATCAAACAAAAAGAAAAAGAAATGTCATCCCTCTGGTTTCTTTGATTAACCTTTTTTTTTCTGAAAATACAGGAAATTCGAGATTAAATAAAGGTTTTCTTCATTTCTACATTTCTAAAATGCAAACCAGGCAGGAGAGATGCGATTGACAACTACCTGCATTATTTAAGAATAAATTTCTGAGGCAGTTCCGTGAAGTGGCAATTTTGCAGACAATGTAGAATTCAGAACTGCTCAGGCAGTATTAGGCACCAACACACAGCGCACACAAAGCAGCACCTGGCAGTTTCTCTTCGGAGGCCTCCGGTGCCAGCATTTCACTTAGGTAAGAAAAGTCCTCTTCAGCAACCTTCTGAAATGCTTTAATTTGACACTCTCTGAAAGTGATACTTAAGTTGTGGAAAATCACATCTAATTGCAGCAGTCTACTTGCCATTATTTTACTATTGCTTCTATTTCTCTCTCAGCTCTTAAAGACCCCATGGGAAAGAAAATACCCCTTAATTGATGTGCTCTCATATTTAATGACTTTTTATCCATCCAGGTCAATCATTTTGGCACATTCTAAGACAACAGTAGTCATAAGGTCAAGGAAAGCTGAACATGACCACTCAGCTCGAAGAACTCAGTGTTTGTTGTCTGTGTGTTTTCTTTTAAAGGTTTATTTATTTTTAGAGAGAGGAGAAGGGAGAGAAAGAGAAGGAGAGAAATATCAATGTGTGGTTGCCTCTCGCATGCCCCCGACTGGGGACTGGCCCACAACCCAGGCAAGTGCCCTAACTGGGAATAGTACCAGTGACCCTTTGGTTTGCAGGCTAATGTCCAATCCACCAAGCCCCACCAGCCAAGGCTGTCTGTGTTTTTAATTCACTCACTAGGACGTAACTTCTTTAAGAATCTAAACCTTCTGTGAGCCACTCTATATGCACAGCACCTGCTTTTCTACCTCAGTGATGTTTGAGTAATGAATTTGTAACAGAACCCCTGGGCTTTCCAATTGAAACAGAACCCACAGGCTGTTTTGTTAAGGGCCCGATTGCCTGCCGCCAGAATTATAACTCTCAATACCAGAGTTTAATGAGAAGAAAAAGAATTGTTTATTTAATAGTTATATAGATTTAGATTATTTAAGGATTTCTGCTGTTAAGTGTTACTTTCTATAAAATGCCCACAAACACATATTTCTGCCTCCCCCTACCAAACCAGGCTAGTTTTAGAAAAGTTTGCGATACCGTTTCCCTACTTTCTAGACACAGTTCAGCTTTACCGGTAGTTGCCAATCATTCGATTCTGACTGGGGAGGCCTTTCTGTGTTGTGGTGCCCGCCGGCTTTTAATCCAGAACCACGTGGATTCCCAGCCTTTCCTTTCCAGAACCACAAAGGTATTCTCCCTTCTCCAAGCCGCAAAGTGTTCTCAAAGCTGCATGGCATTCCTTCCTTCTCAAAGCTGCATGGTGTGTGTTGTTAAAATGTCTGCCACTTATTTTTAAATCCCTGACCACGTCCTGTTGTGAGAAACGCTCACAATAAAAACTGGGACACAGGACTTGAGCAGTAAAACGAGGCCTTTATTCACGAGTCTGCAGAGCCGGGCGCACCCTCACAGCCAGGAGAATGTGCGCGCCAACTAGACAAAGGAACCTGGTTTTATAGTCTTAGCTTCCCCACCCTGAAATTGCCACCCTAAAGTGATTATTTTCTCCACCCTGAAATTGCCACCCTAAAGTGATTATTTTCTCCACCCTGAAATTGCCACCCTAAAGTGATTATTTTCTCCACCCTGAAATTGCCACCCTAAAGTGAGAGCGATTAGCTTCCCCACCCTAACGCAACTAGTTTCCCCTCCCCTCTCCTCCTTCCCCGTTTCTCCATGACTGGATACTCCGGAGGTACAATCTAACGCGTTCATCTAAATGCCCCTATTGTGATTTGTGAATATGCTAATGTTATCCACTCCCTTCTCAGAGATCCTTTAATTACATTTGCCCTTAAGACCCTTCAATTACATTTGCCTTTTGTTACCAATGACTTTGCTACTGGTTTGGGAGTCACTATGACCTTGTTTCTAACAATTTCCCCCTGTCTCTTTTGGAAAATTGACTACTCAAACCATTCTATTTATTCCTCCAAATTTAAGGAGGATTTCTTGACTTTCTTCCTCATGGTTAGGATTCCCTTTGGTCTCTCGGAGGAGGAGATTATGAAAAGTTGCTGCATCTGTTTAGTTAGTGCAGTCTCAATTAGTCTTTGAACTAAACCTCTGATGCATGGAATACAGCAGCCTAAAGCTGTGAGGACGCCTGTTACCACTATGAGGGATACCAGAGCTGATGAGATTATTCCTTTCCAGTTGCCAAACCAATTTTCTAACCATTCTGTTATGGGATTGTCAATACCTGGGTTTTCTGCTAGCTTATTTGCTAAGGTAGTTAGTCCCTGCAGAGCCTTAGTGATAGATTCATCAGGGGCTGTATTATTAGGGATAAAGGTGCAACACTGCCCCCCAAGCATTACACATACACCTCCCTTTTCTGCCAGCATCATATCCAGTACCATCCTGTTCTCCCAAGCCACTCAACTGGTGGCATTTAATAAATAAATCAACAGAAGAGCACTGACCCAAACACTGCTGCTATTTGATTTCTAGCTTTAAACTCATTTGGAACTCCTCTGGGCACCCCAATTGCGTCAATATAGATATGAGGATCAAAGGATCCACCAGGCACCACTGACCTCTTTTCCCTAACAGGGGCAGTCTAGTCTGGACCAGTTCTGGAAATGCTAGGGTAAATGGGATAGCCAATTGAACCAGGGCACAGGTTCCACTCCACCTGTCAGGTAGGATTTTCCAGAGACTCCTTTGCCCACAATACCACCAGACATCTGCTCTGGGGACTTGGAGGGGAATATAGTCGCCGGCCCCACTGTGAAGGTGGCTCGCATTTCTGGTATGAGTGCATGTTCGGAGTTCTTCTGCAGGGGTACCTGAATTTGCTTCCCACCTAGAGAGGCAAGAAGAGTAATTCATGGGCCCCACTGAGTATGAAGGGAGTGACTGAGTCCCATTACTCCTTATAGAGGGAAAGAGGAGAGACAAGCTTCTGCAAGTCTCATTTCCCCATGCATTCTCATCCTGGTAGAGAGCGAGCATACAGGCCATTCCCAAGGGGTCAGAGTCCCAGCCTAGTGGAAATGGTACAACCTGTGCCTGGGGTCTCCCTGTGGTACAAGCATAACAGTTGCTTTTATTCAGAGATTTAACGGTAAATTTGACCCATTCTACCCAAGCATTTGCATCCCCGTATCCAGTCTCTATCTCTAAGGTCTGTCTGAGGTTTAATACCTTAAAAACTTTTACCTTGGCTGGATTATTCTGGGGTCTTTTCTGAGGTGTTTCTGAGATCTAGCTGAGAGAAGTTAGATTTTCTAGGGAAGGAGGAGTTGTCACTAAGTGAAGACCTAGCCACCCTACTGGATTTATGTCAGATACATTAGCTTTTAGGCCATAAACTCTGGCAGCCACATGGGGTTCCTGACTTAAGGTCTGTGGCTGGTTCAGTGTCAGAAGAAGAGGGTTGCACTGGAGAGGCTGGCAGTTTCGGGAAGGAGCTCCTTGGTGAAAGTTATTTTAAGCAAAAGAGAGACCAGTTTTAAAATGAAGCCCATTGACCAACCCATACTTCGCCAACCCAACCACTTAGTTCAGCCAAACTGTTGAGTCTCAGGAGGCAGCAATGCAGATGGGCTTCTTAAGTGCGGCTTGTATGTACAGACAAGCACTCAGGAAATGAGATCATAGGCTTATGCCCTATGAAAACAGAAAGACACACACATGTTAATTCACACAACACAATTCACAAACCAGTCTTTAAATTTGAAAGACTGTCTTATTGGGAAGATATCCAGTTGCAAGGCATTTGATATTCTTCTTGCCTGTAAATTAAGCATTATTGATAATGTCACAGACCTGGTTTAACTTTTGAATGAAAACAAACTTTTAATTAAAATAAACTTTATAGACACAGCTGCACTAGTTTATAGTCTACCACTGATCATTGTGATTTTCCTCAAATCACGATTTTTCTCCCTAAGATTCGTCGTCGGCAGCCGTCCGTCTCGAGAGACGATGGTGTAGCTTCTTAAGTGTCTATCTGCACCGCCGAGAATGGCTGTGCAGTCCGACTCGGGAGTGACACGGCATCTGTCTCCTCCCGTGTTGAATTGACATCTTGCGATGACGCTGGAGTGTCCTCTCCAGTGGAGCTGAAGCTACAGAGCCTGGGCAGGGTGATATGGAGGGTCTGCTGTTGCCCATGCAGCAGACCCCCCCTCTCTTCGCAGCTGAAGGATCCAAGGGAAAGACGGAGTCGATACAGCTTGGCTTCAGGTGCGCCGCAGGAGTTGCCGGTGTTGACTACAACGTCAAACCGCCTTAGGGACTCCGGCTCCGGATTTTCTGTCGGGGTTTACTCCCTTAGCCTTTCCCCAGAAGAGGTATGCCGCAAGGCAGCAGAGGTTTTTTGGAGTCAGAGTTTTCCTTCTCTGATGTACCCTGACTGGAAGATCGAACCAGCGACACTTAGCTCGCAGGCCGACGCTCAATCCACTGAGCTAAACCAGCCAGGGCATCCCTAAGATTACCCTCCTCGTTATTAAAGGGACTGCATTAAGTCCAGTTTTAATTTAGCCTGTTCATTTGCATAAACACAACAAGAGCAGCCATTGATAGCATAAATCTTTTAAGTCTGCTTTGCTGGAACTTACACAAGGAACCTTCAGGATTACCTTTAGTCTGCCCTCTGGGCACAGAAGCTGAGCCACATACCTGCCATCTGGCCTTGCCTGTAAAACCCATGCTTTTTACAAATTCTTCAAGCTTTCCATTGTGCCTAAAGTTTCCTCCTAGCCATTTATCAGGGAAGCAACCTTTGTTTCTTCCCTAGAAAGATTGCCATGGACCGCACAACCACCCAAGGTGTTAGGCCTTTCCCTCATGGGCTTGCATTAGCCTAGGCATGCCTCCTTCAGGCATGACATTCCAGTCAAAGCCTCGGCTGACATTACCACCATTAGCAACTGGTCTTATTAGTTTTATGCAAAGGAACCTTATGTCACTTCTTACTTCTTTACAATGCCTAATACTGGAGGGTTCCCGTAAGGAGAAAAATATAAAGGCGTGAAGGAAAATCCTTGTCCTTCAAAACTGCATTTCCATGCATTATACCTTCTATTACTAAAACCATACAATTTCTTCTCAAAACCTTTATAAATTTCTAACCAACCTTTTTATTTACATGCCTTACACCTTTCCTGGTTCCCCTTCTTTCATGTAAAATTTCCCTGGGAAACCTCAATTCTTCCTTTCAGAACACAAGCAGCTGAGGTTTTCTTTTCCCAGGTTTAAAGCTTCCATAACTCTTTTTTTAAATTTTTTTTTTTTTATAATTACAACTTTCCTCAGACCTTCTGCAACATTCACAAACTTTCTAAATACCCTTTACTGCTTTAGATTTAACCATAACATGCTTCCAATCCTTGTTCTTTTCCACACGGTGAAGGACAGTACTCAAACTCAGTATCTGGCAGCTAAAAGTTCCTAGATTTGTAGATATTCTGCAGTTTTCTGAAGCTTAGACCTTGCAAACACCTGTCATGCAGCAATGACTTGAATGTTTAGACATATACCATTTTGCAAACAAAGCACATCACCTTAAGAGCATATCTAACCCACCATTTTGCCCACTTCAAAGATGGCGGCAGCATTACATGCAGCATCTTTGAAGATGGTGGCACCCATAAGTACCACCCACAAGATGGTGGCAAACCCACGTGACTTATCCACCATGGTGGAGCACTCACGTGGCTTACCCTAAATGGCAGTATACCTATGAGGCTTAGTGTCCAAATCACAACCTTCATGCAGGCTCTGGAGGGAGAGACCCATTTCTCCTCCTGCAGAGGTGGAGTCATTGGCTTTGCAGTCACTTCAGAGGCCGTAACCAAAAGGCGTGCTGAGAGGGAAGTCCCTTGAATCTGCAGACGGGTGGGCACTGCAGAAGCCACGCTCACCTGCAGAGGGGGCTGCGCCCCAGGAGCCTCCGATGCTGCCGCGGGAGCGGCCCCCACCTGGGGAGAGGGCTGTGCCGCGGGAGCCGCCCCTACCTGCGGAAGGGGTGGTGCCATGGGAGGCGCCTTTACCTGGGCGCAGTTTGGTGCCAAAACAGTTCCTTTGTCTGCCGGATTTAGAGAGTTAAAGAGGGCTACTTCCTTATTCTCCTCCTCTCTTCTAACATACACTTTCTGAGCTTCCCTGAAGAGTTTTTCAGTTGCTTTAATTGGCCCATTCACTTACTTTTTGCAATTTCTTACAAATATTTGGCCAGTTTCTGTTACAATGGTGACTTTTAAGAGTCCCTGTCCCACAGCATTCTCTGAATTTAGACCAGAATACTTCCTCATTTTGTCCCTGAGCTTCTGCAGGGATCTGATTGAGCTGTATTTCGAATGCCTTGGAGACATTCTGTGCATGGGGAACGGACTCCTTGATTTCCCTGATGATGAGGCTCCTAAGGTCTTTCATTTGAGCCCTAGCCTCCGGCCTGTTATCCCAATCAGGGTCTATACTGGGAAACTTTTGTTAGGCCGGGACAATTTCCTGACCGGGGGATGTTCCCTTTCCCATATCCTCATAGCAGCCCGTCTGATCATTCCCTTCTCTTCCCCACTGAAGATATCTAGTATAGACATTAATTCTGTCCACATGTATATGCTGGGTCCGGGGAACTGATCTAATTATTCTGCCAGTCCAAGGGGGTCCTTTACCAAGCGCTTCATATTGCGCTTGAAGTTTCTAACTTCAGTGCTTGTTGAAGGAGCATTTGACATATCTAATATGTCCTGGACCCATGGAGACCTCCCTAAGGGGAAACCGGCTGCTCTGAGGGAATGGGGAAGTTCTTTAGGTCTTGATTACATTGTTTCAATTCCTTTCTTAATTTAGATAAGTTGCCACCAGCGCCGTAGGTGTCATGGGGGCGGATACTGGTGGGATATCTGCTAGGTGTTCCTGGCCTCTTCCGTCTGTACTGTCCGTCCACGGTGCCTCTGCCCAATTGGCCGCCGGCTGGCCAGGGCTGTAAGGCAGTGGGAGACAGGACAGAGGGTCCCAGGCCTTCTCTTTTTCTTTTTTACAGGGAAGAGACCTGCGGATCTGCTGGTAGGTGGTGATCAGCAGAGAGCATATTCCCTCTCTTCCTTAAAGGCTAATGCCTGGCCCTGGCTGTTGTGACCCAGTGGACCCAGCACCAGCCCGTGAACCAAGTGTCGCCGGTTCAACTCCCAGTCAGGGCACACGACCAGGCCACACGCCAGGTCCCCAACTGGGGGCACGAGCGAGAGGCAACCACACAGCGATGCCCCTCTCTTCTTTCTCCAAAAACAAATAAACAAACAATCCAAAAAAGCTGAACACACATATAAGACCAGGGCTTTACAAACCCAACATTCATCAGACCCAAATCGGGGCTAGGAGACAGATTTCCCCTAAATGGGTTCCTTTGGCCAAAGGAAACAATAATTTACCATTGTCTGTTCTTCCTTACTTTTGGTCCCCACCCCTAGGCCTAAAATTTCCATTTCCCATCCTCAGCTGATTCCCGTGGCTGAATCCGGCTGTGTTCTCAACCTAACGGACCCAGCAGAGGGGCACTCCACACTCGCTTACTTGCACACAGACCGAGATGCTTCGTTCATCTCCGGCCGCTTCCCTCACAGGACAATGGACCCAGCGGAGGTGCACTCCGGCCGTTCCCTCACGGGAGAACGGACCCAGCGGAGGTGCACTCCGGCCATTTCCTCACAGGACAACGGACCCAGCGGAGGAGCACTCCGGCCGTTCCCTCACAGGAGAACGGACCCAGCGGAGGTGCACTCCGGCCGTTTCCTTCACGGGACAACGGACCCAGCGGAGGTGCCTTCCGGCCGTTCCCTCACGGGAGAACGGACCCAGCGGAAGAGCACTCCGGCCGTTTCCCTCACGGGAGGACGGACCCAGCGGAGATGCACTCCGGCCGTTTCCCTTACGGGACAACGGACCCAGCGGAGGTGCACTCCGGCCGTCTCCCTCACGGGACAGCGGACCCAGCGGAGAGGCACTCCACACTCGTACCAGCCACACACACAACTCGTACCAGCCACACGCACAACTCGTACCAGCCACACGCACAATCAGCTTCCCGAGGATGCCCAACCACCAAGGCAGTACTTAAGTCCAATTTTCCTACCTTGGCCCGTGCACGAGGTTGCCTGGTTGCCGCGGTGTTTGCTTTTGTTTCCCCCTGCGTCGATCCACTGCTGTCCCAACAAGAAGTCTCGGGTCGTTTCCGGACACTGAGGCGGGTGGGCCCTGGGTCAAGTGGGCCACCCAAAAGCGGGTAGGACGCGTCTCCCCACCTTGGCTCAGAGCCCTTCCCGCACACAGGCGGAGGATCCCGGACGAGCCCCCAAATTGTGAGAAACGCTCACAATAAAAACTGGGACACAGGACTTGAGCAGTAAAACGAGGCCTTTATTCACGAGTCTGCAGAGCCGGGCGCACCCTCACAGCCAGGAGAATGTGCGCGCCAACTAGACAAAGGAACCTGGTTTTATAGTCTTAGCTTCCCCACCCTGAAATTGCCACCCTAAAGTGATTATTTTCTCCACCCTGAAATTGCCACCCTAAAGTGATTATTTTCTCCACCCTGAAATTGCCACCCTAAAGTGATTATTTTCTCCACCCTGAAATTGCCACCCTAAAGTGAGAGCGATTAGCTTCCCCACCCTAACGCAACTAGTTTCCCCTCCCCTCTCCTCCTTCCCCGTTTCTCCATGACTGGATACTCCGGAGGTACAATCTAACGCGTTCATCTAAATGCCCCTATTGTGATTTGTGAATATGCTAATGTTATCCACTCCCTTCTCAGAGATCCTTTAATTACATTTGCCCTTAAGACCCTTCAATTACATTTGCCTTTTGTTACCAATGACTTTGCTACTGGTTTGGGAGTCACTATGACCTTGTTTCTAACACTGTGATGCATGGCACCCAGTTCTGCCCATTCACAAGACCTCACACAGGCTCTCTGTGCTCTTCCCATGCCACTCCCTGTGCCCCCTCCCCCGCCCCCATCCAAGACCCCTCCCATCTTCTTGAGGCCTTGGAAGCATCAAACCATTTGCATAACAAAGACACTAGCCACTAGCCCCAGGTATGCAAAAGCATCCTGAAAGCTGCTTCCTTTTCCCCATCCCCCAGCCTCAAACTCTGGGGGTTTTTGGACACCCCCGTTCTGTAACAAATTGATGGAGTGCCTACTGGCCATGCGGCTCTGACCTGGGAGTGGAGGGGACACAGATAGAGAAGATGTGAACCTTATGTGAACCCTGCCCTCCAGGAGGTTGAAGTAGGACATGTGAATCAGTGATCATAAGACAGGGTGACCAGGCTACAGAGGTTCCTGTTTTCTGAGGAACTTTGTGTTGGGTGCTGGGCTGGTCCTCAGTAGTCATGACCACTCTCCCCCACAGCAGCTCCATGATACAGGGAGAAAGGAAGAGACTACAGTTCAGAGGAGTTAGTGAATTTGCTCAGGTTTTCATAGTTGGTAGTCAAGTTGAAATTGAAAGCTAGGTCTCTGCAAATACCATATGATTTCATTTATATGTGGAATCTAAAGAACAATATAAATGAATAAACAAAATAGAAACAGACTCGTAGATATGGAGAACAGACTAATGATTTAGAGGAAAGGGGGGTTGAGGGACTGGATTGAAAAGGTGAAGAGATTGAGAAGTATGGATTGGTGGTTACCAAATAGTCATGGGGATGTAATGTACAGCGCAGGGTTACAGTCAATAATATTCTAATAACTATGTATGGTGCCAGGTGGGTACTAGAAACATAAAGGGGACCACTTTGCACAGATTGGTGCAAAAGTAATGTCCGACTTTTTTAAAAGAAAGTTTTAGATAGTATTTATTAAATGTGTGCCTCTTCTTATAATTTTTTGATGTCACAGTGACTAATTTGTACCTTTTTTTCAGATTATTAAAGTATTGTTCATAATTATCTGCAATATTTGCACCCATGTTTGTCCCATCTAAAGACCACATTAGAAATGTTTTACTCTAGAGCCCTGGCTGCTGTGGCTCAGTGGATTGAGCATTGGCCTGCGAGCCAAGTGTCGCTGGTTCAATTCCCAGTCAGGACACATGACTAGGTTACACGTCAGGTCCCCAGTTGGGGGCGTGAGTGAGAAGCAACCACACAGTGATGTTTCTCTCCTTCTCTTTCTCCTTTCCCCTCTCTATAAAAATAAATAAACAAATAAGTAAATTATTTTAAAAGAAGAAAGAAATGTTTTACTCTATGAGTTTCTTAAAGGTGCCAATGTAAGTACAGCAGCAAAGTCTATTCAGAGTGCTTATGGGGACAATGCAGTGACTGAAAGAAGTTGCAGGAGGTGGTTTTCCCATTTCCGAAGTGGGGAATTTCAGTTTGAAAAATGAGCTAAAAGAGGGTCGTTCAAAAAACCTTGATTCCGAAGCGTTGGAGCTGTTGTCACAGAAAACCCCACCATTCCTCTCGGGAACTTGCAGAACAATGTAACGTAGCCCATACAACCGTGCTATGCCAACCGAAAAGGATCGGAAAGGTTTCAGTAGTTGGAAAATGGGTCCCACACGAACTGTCTCCAGAGAATCTGCAACAGTCTGTTGCTTGTTATAAATCATTGCTTACGCAATACCTTCAGTCACCTTTTTAGGTAGGCTTGTTACAGGTGCTGACAAGTGGATCCTTTACCATAACATTAAATGCCGCCAATTGTGGATCAGTCGAGGAGGAAGGAGAGCTCAACAACCAAGAGCAGGACTTCACCCAAAGAAGATCATGTTGAGTGTATGGTGGGATATGGAAGGAATTGTCCATTACAAACTGTTAGACAACGAACAATTACTGCTAATCTTTACTGTGAACAACTTCATCATTTGAAAGCAGCTTTGAACCAAAAGTGATCCTCCTTGGTCAACAGAAAGGGTGTCATCTTCCATCATGATAATGCTCGTCCTCACACAGCTCGACTCACCAAAAATTTCTTGAAAAAGCTTGGTTGGAAAATATTTCTTCATCCTCGATATTCTCCTGACCTTGCTCCTTCTGATTATCACTTGTTTCGGGGACTACAGAACCATTCTGATGGTCTTAGGTTGACATCAAGAGAAGAGGTTGAAATGAGTTGGATTCATATTTTGCTTCAAAACCTAAAGAATTTTACAAGCGTGGCATTTTAAGCTAGTTGACAGATGGAATAAGATTCTAGAAATCAAAGGAGGTTATATTAATAAATAATTTTCCTAATCCTGGGCTTTTTCATTTTTTAAATAGAGCTTGAAATCGAACATTATTTTTGCACCAACCTTATATATGCTCAACTAACCACTATGCTATGCACCTGAAACTAATACAAAATAACACTGAATGTAAACTGAAATTACAAAAAAAAATGTAATTGCTTCTGAAAAATAAAAATGAATAAATTTTTTAAAATTTTTAGCATTTTAATACAGATCAGCGTGTCTGGTTCATTTCAGCTCCTTCACGGCCAAACCTGGGGGCAGGGACTGCTTCAGCTTCTCTGCCTTCTCTTTGGCCGTGATGACCAGGGTGTACAGGTACCGGCTGCACTGCACTTTAAACTTCACGTTGTCCTTGTTTTTCTTGATCTTGACGGATTTGCCGTCCTTCCGCCTGGCTGTGAGCAGGAAGTCCTTGATCTCCTCAATTTTGCAAGGCATGGCTACGAGGCGCGGCCGGCACAGCAACCGGTGTCCTGAAAAATTTTTTTTAAAGCTAGGTCTCTCCAGACCATGACAGAGGCTGCCATTCCAGGGAGGTCAGAGAAGAAGGGAACAAGAATCATTGTGAATGGAGACAAAGGGGCAGCTTCTAAGGCAGAGGAGGCACCGCAGGAATGTTGAGAAATCGAAAGGTTTTATTAGCCCTAGCCAGGTTGCTTAGTTGGTTGATTGTGGGTTCGATTCCCAGTCAGTGTGTGTACAAGGAGATACCAATCTGTTTCTCTCACACAGCTACATCTCTCTCTCTCTTTCTCCCCCAACTTTCTTTCTAAAAATTAATAAACATATCCTTGGAGGAGGATTTTTAAAAATGGTTTTATTTATAATGATTAGGCTTAAAGGAACCTTCAAAGTTATTTGGACCACCCTACTTGACTTGCAAGACTGGCAAGAGGTTCACTAAGGCCCTGCTCAAACATCTCCAGGGACAGACAGCTGATCCCATCGGGGGCAGCGAGCCCTTGGAAAATTCTGACCCCATCATCTGCTCCACTTGGAATCACTAATCAAAATCACTTTGTAAAGAGGAAGATGGAAGCTCCTACTTGTCAGTGTTTGTAAGTATACATAGCTTTTAACAAAGACACAGAGAAACAAGATATTCTAGATGGTACTACTCAGAACAGGATGCCATAATGAGATGGCTGAGTCAGAAGAAAGACCTTTTGTGGATTTCTGCCTAGGAAAAGCAGTGGGTGTTGGAATTCTGGTTGAGAAAGAAAATAAGGGAACACTAGAATGATGTCATATTGAGGTTTTCACTTTGGGTGGGTCAATATTGGCTTGTTGAGAAAGAAGTGCCAGATGGCCTGTAAAATTTAAGGCACTGATATCCTGAGAGTAAGGTAGAAATAGTATTTGACAACTTCCATTAGGGCAGAGGCGCATAGGGAAAGACTACACACAGTGTGGGTAGCACACTAGGGCTCACTTTCTATTCCCCTGGTTCTTAATGTCCTCATGTGTAACATGAGGGACTTGTCACAGATCTTGCTAATATCCTATAGAGGGTTTTAATTTTATTTTACATTATGCGATGCAAAAAATTACCATTACTTTTTCTCTAAAACTGATATGGCTTTTCCAAGTCTTCACCCTCCTGGATGGAGAATTTTTCTTTCCTCATGTTTCTAGGAGTCTCTGGGTTTCACGCAGTCCAGAACATTCTGATAAGGATGCCTTGGCCTTCTAAACACTTTGGTTTCTTTCACGGGTCCATGGTTTGGACTGCCTTGAAGAAGCAACTTTGCCATTCTTCAGCCAAGCTTGGGGATGTCATTTTTGAGGTATATGAGAATCTGAGCTCCCTGGCTGCCCCATGTAAAGTCCAGCTACCCTCTGAAAAACAGCAAGGAGAGAGGTTTGCTCTCTGCCATTCCCAGAGCTCATCCCCACCTTGGGAAGAAATGAAAGCCTCTTTCCTCTCATTAGATTCACTTCCACCCCTCCCAACTTTGGCTTCTCTCTCCCCACTACACACTGAATCCATTATGATCATATGCTTCACTTTTTCAACACATAGGCCATGGGTGAAGAATGTATTCTGGGTGCCTAAGAAATTCTTCTCTTTGGTTGTGTACTGGACATAGTACTTGTAAAATATTTGATGAAATAATTTGAAGCCAAGGCTTTTCTCTGAAGATGATTTGATTTGCCTCTGCAAAGGACCTTGGGGAATGAGCAATCCAAGGTCACATTAATTCAACTACAGGACTCTTTACAAAGTTAAATAGTTTAACAATTGATGTAGCTGTACGGGTGCCTCCCAACTGAATATCAGTCTGATACTTTAGAAAGGTTAAATTCTTACTAATATAGCTATGTATCATATTGCCCCCAAAGTTAGGATTTAAAACAGCCATCATTTATTATCTCTCATGGTTCCAGTGAGTCAGGAATTCAGAAGCAGCTTATGTGGGAGGCTCAAATTTAAGGTCTCTAATGATGTCGCAGTCAAACGTCAGCTGAAGCTGGAGGCTCCACTTCCAAGAAGGTTCACTTATTAGGCTGGCAAGTTGATGCTGGTTATTTGCAGGAGGCCTTGGTTCTTCTCCATGTGGGTCTCTCTACAGAGTGGCTTGAACGTCCTCACAGAGCAGTGGTTGGCTTCCTCAGAGATAGGGATGTAAGAGGTCAAGACAGGAGCAGCAAAGCCTTTTGTGACATAGCCTCGGAATTCATACATTGTTGCTCTCACTTCCACCATATTCTATAGGTCACTCAGGGCCAGACATGACCCTGAGTATCCAAGGGAACTAGCCAGAGCATGTATACCAGGAGGTGGGACAAACTGTGAGCTGTCATGGAGAATGATGACCACATGTAGAAATTAGGGCTCAAGTCCGGGGCCATGTCATGGAAAACCCCTTGTACCTCACCGTGCTGCCCTTCGCAAGCAACCTCTTTGAATTTTGGGGTCCCTCTGAAGGAGTCATCGTTTTATGCCTCCAACAGCATGGTGCACATAAATTGAGTATATTCATAACATTGTGAGAGAAGCAGAGAAGCCTGATCCTTGACCATGGTATGAGGTGAGAGAAACGGGGACACTGAGCAGAGAAGAGTTGAGAGGGGCTAGTTAACTGCCACTCACTGTACATTTTGCTTTTTGCTGTCCCTGGTGTCAGCTATCAGAAGGCCTCTGTGTACTTTTGTACCATTAACAATTCTCCTACAGAGCTTCTTTTGATAGGTTTGGATTTTCTTAGGTAGTATGAGGATTTTAGAATAGAAGTGAACTTATTCCTGCCACAGAAAGTCTGCAGCTACTGGATTTAACTGGTTCTCAAGAAACTGTCTGAGTCATGTTGATCCTCCAAGGTCTGCAGGACACTGCAGTGAGCAGCTCAGTGCTTTCCTCTTTCTCTTCCTGTTTATTTCTACTGATAATTAATAAGCATTTCCTATGCTCATTTTTTTAACATCAAGCACTGAAGCCCTGGGGCTTTCATAGAAAATACTGTTGACTCACTGTGGTGAGATATATACTATTCTTAATTCTAATTACAGTGATGCCTGGGATCATTTTTCACACAACAAATTTTATTGTTTGAAAGGTAGGCTTCTGAGTCAGGATTTAGGAAAAGCAACTATTTCCTTGGAGGTCTCAGCTCTCATCAGAAGTGTTTCTTTCCCTTTATACTGTTTTGTTCATGCTCCCTGCATTTCTTCTTCTGTTCTTGTTGATGCTAATATTATGAATATACAAGACCTTGAGACTCCCAGCTTGGCAAGTAAATAATGATTATTTACCTGCTTGTATTGTTATTTACAAGCTGTTTTCACAAATATCTCATTTAATGTGTGTTCCAACTCAGTAAAGTAGATGAGACAAGCCTCCTCCCTATTTTACAAATGTGAAAGACAAAGCCCCAAATATCTGAGGTGCAGTAGGACTGGTTAGATCCAGAGCAGAGTCCCCTCCTGGCTCTGGGAAACCTAAGGTATGTTATGAACACATGCCTTCACCTATGGAGAGTTCTGCTAGAGAAAAAAATAAATTTAAAAAACACTACCCTAGATTAAGATAGGTTCTGATGGGCTCGCTGTTATTTTAAAAGTTACTTTAAATCATATTTTTCTTTTCAATTAAAAAATGGGTCAGATACAGCAAACAATTTAAGAACTCAGACTTATTGGAGTTGATATTTTGCCATAAGCACTCGAAGTCCATCCGTCTCTCTTATGAAATAAAATGTGACAGAAACAGCCCATTCTCTTACCCAATCCTCCCTTCTTTCCCTGCCAAGGCTGCCCGGCCCTGAATGGTGCTGCATTCAGTTGTGCGTTGCTTTGCTCTTATACGTAAGAATGAGTTCTATGTCCTAGAACTGGCACGGAGTAGTTTCCTTCTGCATATACTGGTTTAGGCTCCCTTCTGAATGATACTACCGGCTGCTTTGGCTTTTCCGAATGTCTCACTCTTCTGGTTGTTCATGGCTCATTTTAGGAAGAATCTGGGGAACGTCCATGACATTGGTGGCTCCTACTGCAATAAGTGCTGGTTTCCATGACTGCAGTTCCCTAATTGAGGCAGAAGGCAGAGGATTAAGCTTCCATGTGGATTAAATTGCATGGACATTAGCCATGAGGGTTAGAAGAGCAGATGGCATCCCAGGACAGGCCGGAACTTGAACCCAGCCAGTTAAGAGAGGGAAACCAGGCCCAGAGCAGAGAGTGATTTTCTTAACGTCACACTTCCAGAAACTGGTAAAGCAGGGACCAGCTCTAACCGCATTGTCTTGATCCAGTCTTACTCTTCATCCAGCAAACCACGGGCCATCGATTTGATGATTTTCTTGGTTTCTGCTCGCCCAGAGGAAATGCCAGCAAACTGTAAACGCCCATGCCTTGAGACTCTGGCAGGCCGTTTGGGACTTTAGTGCCGCTATCTACCCGAGAGCACTGACTGCGGAATTTGGCGGAAGATTAAGTCAAAAGGCTAAAGAGCGGCTTGAAGACCCTTTTGCCGGGAGCGCCCTCTGGTGGCCGATTATGTAGCAACCATTCTAATTCACCCTCTGAAACGAAAAGCGTTCTTTTCACTGCTCCTCGCTCCTCACTCATTCATGTCCACTATGTACAAGACACGTTTACTTCTTACTGAATCCCTGGAATAACTGATTCCAGGCCAGTATTGTTTTTGGCACCGTGAACGGAGCTGTAGGAACCCAGAAGAAGGCCTTGTTCGGGCACTTAAGGGACGGAACGTTTACTGGGTGACCAGTAAGCGGACCAGGCTCAGAGCCAGAGTGCTCAGGACTGGACGAAAGTGAGCAAAGGGCTGGGGAATACGGAGGAAAAAAAGGAACGAGTGTCAGTCACAGATCCGGGAGGTCTTTCCGGGGAAGCCAGAGTCTGGCGTCTCAAAGAGAAACAGGATTTCTGACAGGGGGAGGGGCGTGGCCAATTCCTCCTGTCCTCCCGTCTCTTGCGGCCTTGCTATCTTCCCTCCCTCTTTAGTCACCAGAGTCCTAGTTGCTCTCCAAATCGGAATTACCCGTTAATGCCCACTTTCCAGGAGAGAATTGGGCCGGTCCCTGGGCCTCTTCCAACCAGAAGAGGCCAAAGCAGAGCACATTTGGGCATCTAGTTTCCATGCGGAGGAGAGGCGGAATACAGCCCAGTGGTCTCTGAAGCCAGCAGTCCTGAATCTCCTCTTGGCTCCAGATCTCTGCAGCGGGTCAACTTGGGCAAATCACCTCACCTCTCTGGGGCTCTATTTCCTCATCTGCTAAATGGGTGTACTACAGAACCTCTTCACAGAATGATTGTAAAGATCTAGCAGGGTAATCCGTACTAAACCTTTAAACCAGGGCCTCAGCAAATGAGAGCTATTATTTAAAAATGAGTGTTCCCAAATTATTTGAAACACCTTAACTCTGTATGGATTAATTACTGAAACCCACAATGCCTGACTAAAACTAATTGGTTGCTCAATGTAAGAATTAGAGTGCATTCGTGGGGAAAAAGTATAATTCCCTAGTTTTCACCACAAATAATAAGAAAAGGTGTTTTTTTTTTAAAGTCTGCTTTAAAAATTACCAAAGACTAGATGGCTCAAACAACAGAAGTTTATTTTCACAGCTCAGGAGGCTGAAAAGTTCAAGATCAAGGTCTGGTAGGTCTCAGTCTATAGTGAAAAGTCTCTTCCTGGTTTGTGGACAACCGTCTTTCCAGTGTATCCTCATATGAGGAAGAAGAGAGGAAGCTGATATCTCTTCTTATAAGGGACCAAGCCAATCATGAAGGCTCCAGCCTCATGAACTCATCTAAACTAATCACCTCCCAAGGGCCCCAGCTCCAAATACCATCACATTGAGGGGTAGAGGTTCAAAATATAACTTTAGAAGGACACAATTCATGCTAATCAATGGCATTCCCTAAGGTGGTGTTCCTCCTATACACGCTGGGCTATTCGGAGTAGTAACAGATTTGTCTAGTTTTATTCTGGCACCTTCTGACCTTCCCGATGGGTCACCTTGGAGAGATAGCTCCTGTGTCCCGTCTTCAGGGGTGAATATATTTGCAGCATTAAAGCTGCTGGGGCCTGGAGTCCAGATAATGGCTGAGCCTGTGGACATTGCCCCCCTGCACTCCCCACCCAGCCTCTGCTCTCCTGTCTGACAGCCGTCTGTCTACCAGGCCATCCAAAACTATGGACTCTAAAATGACAACAAACTCACAACTAACAACAACTAAATCTAAAAAATAAAAACAAAATCCAATTAAGCAAACCAGAATAGGAACAGAATCATAGGTATGGGGATCATTTGGAGGGTTATCAGCTGGGAGGGGGAAGGGGGAGGAACGAGGAAATAGTGCAGGGATTAAGAAGCATAATTGATTGGTACAAAATAGATGAGGGAGTTAAGAATAATACAGGAAAAGGCGAAGCCAAAGAACTTATATGCACAACCCATGAACATGAACTAAGGGAGGTGGGATTGTTGGAGGGAAGGGGATACTGGGCAGAGAGGAGCAAAGGGAAGAATGTTCGGACAACTGTAACAACATAATCAATGAAATATACTTTAAAAAATAGGTGATATGTATGGTATGTGAATTATAACTCAGTAAAACCCTTTGTGAAAAACAAGAAGGTAGAAATGATGCTAAGAGCCTGTGGTTGAGCCCCCTGCACTCCCCACCCAGCCTCTGCTCTCCTGTCTGACAGCCGTCTGTCTACCAGGCCATCCTGGCTCTGAGGCCCCCTCTGTCCCGCAGGTACCTGCTGACCATCTAGTTGATCATCAGTTGGTCAGGTGGGGCCTGCCTCTCAGCCAATCAGGCTCATCGGGCAGTTGGCTCCTTGGAGACGGAATCGGTTAAACCGACAAAGCCTCTCTCTGTCAGACAGTTTGGTGTCTCAGTGAGTCAGGACTGTGTGTTGACCCAGGCTCAGTCAGTCAGAGGGCAGCTGCTAAAATGTTCCCAGTCAGGTAAGCGGCAGCTGATCAGATCAGGCCACACAGGGGCAAAGCGTGAGCTGCATGAGGGAGCTAGAGAAGCACAGCACCTGGTGGCTCTCTGGCAGGCAGGGGAGCTCGTGAGGCTAGAGAAGGTCACTATCTGCTGGGAAGAGGTGACAGTACACAGCAGGGCTCCCCTCCTGGCTCAGGTGTTCTCCCAGGGGCTGGACTGCCTTTTGTGACCTGAGGGCAGGCCTCCTTGGTTGGGGGGTGGGGCAGACTGGGGACAGGCTGGGGACCTGGGAGGAGGGAGGAGGAGGAGCTCTGGGCACAGGGGTTAGGAGAGGATCCCAGGATCTGAGAGTTGGGTGGAGAGGGCTGTCTGTGCCCTGGGGAGCGAGAAGAGCACCCACCATGGTTGATGCTGGAGAACAAGGTCTGGGCCAGGATTGGGTTTTACCCAATTCCTGCTGTGGCACAGATGAAGGTGCCACAAAAGCTGCAGTCTAGTCGGGGGGATCCCCCCCATGCCGAGGTCTTTAGGACTTAAGAGCACTCACCTGCTGACCTCCAACACCCGTCCTTGGAGGGTGTGCTACAGGGCTCTTAATACACCTGGGCCATATCCCAGTTCTGACAGGACAACAGAGTCACCTTCTACAGGTGATGCCACCTCCTTGTGCTTCTGTTTCCCTGCATTTTAATGCCAGGAACAGCCCCTCCATGGGGTGATTATGTGCACTCCTCCTACTCTAGAAGCTGCCCCAGGGGAATGGACACCATCCTGCTGATCCATCCAGGGCCCCAGGGAAGCTGTGTGGCCCCAGGAGGACATTGCCTCTTCCCTAACAGCTGAAGTTTCATCACTTCTGGGCTTGTGGTAAAGTCACTGGTGTTCAGACAGGCTCCCAAGGCTTCTCCTGTTTCTCCCCTAGGGGTCACCAGTCCCCCTGTTGTATTGTGTTTTGAAGTGACCAGAGAAAGACAAGAGTCATAGAAAATGTTACCATTTGTAAAATATTCAGTTGAAAGAAAAACCAATACAGTTAGCATTTTTGGTGGGGAAATGCCTCTCTGCAGCTCCAGGAACCGTGATGAACAGAGAGGCCGTGATTGAGAGCCTCTGGGATAAGAACTGAGTCTGGGAGGGGATGAGGCATTGTGGATGCAGGAAGGAGATAAAGAGGAAGACTCAGGCCCACGTCCAGTTCTAGAAGCCCCTCTGTCCAACCCTCACATCAGCCCCGGCTTGATTGTGATAAAGGTGCTCACCCTGCTCTTGAAAGGGCTCCAAGGTCCACACAGAGGGGACAGGACCCTGGAGTTGGAAAGTAAGCTCTGAGCCAGATGATTGGGTTCCAGCACCAGCTCCCTCATTACGAACCTGTGGCCTTGGGCACTTGCGACACCTCTCTGGGTTCCCACTTCCTCATCTGTACGCGGGGGTGAGGGTAGCCATGAGCTGAGAGCACTGCCTGGCCCTGAGGAACAACACACACATGTCAGAGGGTGTTAAGAATGTAAGAGCAGGAGAGTCCCATTAGCAGGGCAGACACGTGCCCATCAGTGGTGACCTGGCAGCCCTCCCGGGACATGGAGCTGTTGGATTCTGTCCTCTGTGCACAGAGACCCCATGTGAAAGGTTTTTGGGCAAATTGGGAGGATGAAGGGACCACAGACACAACCAGGACAGCCAGGGGTCCCTTAGCTACTGGGCATGGGGGGCGCAGTGCCCAGGGCCACAATCTTATAGGGCCCAGAAAAGTCTCCTGAGCTCATCAGAAGAATCACCTGGGGCTTCAGGTGAAGGAGAGGTGTTGCTGAGCAAGTTCCCACAAACACGGAAGGACACGCACAGACAGGGGATACACTGAGACAGGCCCACATTCAGTCACAACCATACTCTCCTCCCTGCAGCGCAGAAGTGGCATAAGTCCCACTGGAGTGGCTGACCGCTGACATGCTCCCCGAGTGCAGGGGACCAGTATCCTCCCCGAAGACCTCTCACCTCAGCACAGACAAGGGCAGAGGCTGCAGAGACCACGGTCACATGGAGACACTGACACACACATCGCTGGCCCTGGCTCAGAGGAGGGGGCAGGAATGAAGGATGGGGTCAGTAGGCTCACCTGCATAGCTCGCTCCTGAGTGGAAGGTAAGGCCTGAAGCACTCATCTGGCCTCCCCAGTGGTGCAGAGGGGCAGTTACTTCTGCTCTAGGGACCAATTTTCCCTATAAAATGCCTGACACTGCCATCCCAGGCTGCCATAGGATGCATAGTCTTCCCCAGCCCACCGGGCCTGGCCCTGCAGTTTAGATAACAGGAATATGGTCTCTTACTTTACTGTCCCGTAGTGGGCCACAGGCATGGAAACAAGATGAAGCTTCTATTAACCTGTTGGCTGTGGTATTATTTTTTATAATCCTCATATGTTTGACAAACCCAGTTCTAAGAAAAGAGTGAAGAAATAGCAAACGTAGCCATCAGCAGGTAGGCCTCATAGCTGAGCATGTTCTCCTTGCTGATCCTGCTGCAGCTGATGTGGGCTGTGCTGTGGGCATCAGGTGGTTAGACTCCCAGAGGGACTGTCAGGACCACTGGACCCATGCAACTCTGCCCAAACCGGTGGCATTGGCCACTCTTTCCAGGGAGGGGAGGAAGCAAAGGGCTGGCCCTGACGTCTGTTTTCTCATTGACCTGCCCTGTCCTTTGTAGCCTCCCGTTTTGAACAAGAAATGAGCAATGCAGAGAAATCCCACAGAATCAGCAGAGTCTGTAGGGATCACGGAAGTCCTCGAGCTTTTTACTCTCTCCTTTTGCCTTTAACAGGTGCCGACTGGTTTGGGTGCTGATGGAGCTAAAGGAGGTGGGCACATGGCAGGCTCCCTCCTCCCAGACTGGGACCCACATCCCTCTGTGGCCTCAGGTCCAGGCTCCAGCGCTGAGGAAGACCTGGGTGCCCACACCACCTCCCACCTGGAACAGGACAGGACTTGGAGACTCTGGGGAGGTTCTGCACCTTCCGGCGTCCCTGGAAACGTCTGCCCTGCAGGGTTCTCTGTGTTGCCATCTTGGTCTTAGCCTTCATGTCTGCCAGGAAGGGGCCTGGACTCGGAAAGAGACCCAGAACCTGCATGCAGCCCCTGCTGGCTGGGCTGGGTTCATTCTGAGCTCCAGGCCTCACCTGCCCTTCCCCCTGCTGAGCAGCGAGGCCCAGGCAGAGTGTCAGAGCAGCACAGAGCAGGGGACAGAAAGTGCAAGGAACCGCAATTTCTCAGAGCGCGCCCTCAGTTGCTGAGGTCAAAGGCTCGCTGAGCCCCTGTGAGCTGTGTGCTCTGGGCACGTTCAACCTCTTTGTGCCTTTGTCGTCCTCAACGTGGGGACGCTAAGAGAGCCAACTGCACTGACAAGCTGGGGGTCTCTGCTGACCTGTGTGCACAGACGCAGGGCAGCACTTGGGGCTCTCCGTGAGGGTTACTCCTCCTCATATTTGCTACCTGGGGAGACTGAACCAGGGTGACCTCTCAGAGGCTGCCCTCTTCGTGTCCCTGCTGCCTCATCTCTGGGGCCCATGAGGTAAAGGTCCTGGGTGCTCTGCAGTCGCTACCCTGCAGGGCCTGTGTAATTCCCTCCAGACCCTCCAAGTCAGAGTCCTTTCCTCATGGCCAGTGGGTCCGGTTCCCAAGGGAGCCTCACTGGAGAGGTCCTTGGTGTGCCTGTTTGGTTTCAATGACAGGAAACGGAAGTCTGTGAGTGTATTTCATTTGTTTTCATCAAGGTCTGATCAATCACCTGGAGAGAACGTTTAGGCGCATCTTTACACCCAAGTTCCGCTTAAGCCAGGTTCTCTGGTTAAAAGGGGAGAAGGTTTTCGCAGTTGGAACATGACTGGGCCGGCGGGGACACGGCCCGTGTCAGTCTCGGCCCGAACAGTGCGTCTGGGTGGGAAGACCACACTCTGGAAGGGTTTCATGACCAGGTCATCCTGGAGGTGTGTCATAGGTTTTGGTCACTGATGTATTCCTGTTGTGGGGCCATGACTTACTTTCCTTCCTCTGACTCGGCTCTTGTCCATTTTCCTTTTGGGCTCCTTTGCTGATGGTTCCCAGATTCTCCCAGGATAACCATGTTCCAGTGGCTCAGTTCCCCTGCGAGCTGAAGCTCACCTCCTGCCACTCTTTCTTTTTTCTGTATTTCTGGAATGCATTTCATTTGTTTTGATCAAAGTATCATCAATCATACATCTTTGCATGAGCTGATGTTCCTTATTGGGTTGTCCTTTCTTCACAATCTGGTAATATCTCTCTTTTTGTTTTCCGGTGACAGTTTTGAGATTCTGCTAAATCCATTGTTGATCCTCTGATACTGGTTTTTTTTTTTTTTTACAGTATTTGCCAGAAGAAAAATAAATGATGGTTATAGGCTCCCCAAGGCCTCAGACCAGACTGTCCAGGTCTGAGAACCTCTGCTGGTAGAGCCAATACCAATACAATCTCGTCCTGTCTGTAGCTTTAAGACACAGAAGTCTCCTACATTCCTAGCGAAGAGTGATGTTCCTCAGCTCCAATGGGTTCAAGTCTACAATTGCTTAAGCACTTCCATTTCTCATGTTCTCTCATATTTCTCCAAGAGTAAGGGACTTCATCCATTTCTCTTAGTGTTTCTTCAACTCTTCTCAGCATCTTGCTGATTAGGGGGTGTCACTGATTCGCGGTTGTCATCCAAGGTTGAAGGAGGGACCAGTGGGACATGACTGTCCCCTAAAGAGAGCTTATACCCGATTTGTTGAGCTTTACACTAAGACTCTGCCCGCCACCTCCTCATCCCCATTGGTGTCTTGTCCTCTTGAAGCAGCCATACCACCTTGGCTATCCAGGTCTCCCAGTGCCCAGGTGACTCCAGAGGGACTGACCAGTGGACTTGCATTTGCAGGGTGTTGGGGAAAAAAGTGTCAGAAAAAATGCAGGGGCTGCAGAGTGTCCCCCTAGGCCAGGACTTCTTTCTGCCTTGCCCCAGGGCTTGGCACAAGGCTTTGATCTCCTCTCAGTGACTACCTGGTCAATGGCCAGCTCCTACTCTGATTGGACCTCAGTGAGAGCTTGTTCCCCTTCCCCTTCCCTCCCTCTGTGATGTCCACAGACATCTCCCAGGATCTGCTTCCTCTCCACGTCCATGCTGCTGATGGAAACATGCCCACCCACAGCCTTGTCTTCCAGCAGGGCGTGTCTCTCACTCCGTTTCACCTGCCCGCTGTTTTCTGGGATCAGGAAATGTCCCAGACTTGAGAAGTGAAGAAAAAAAGTGGGTCCAGAGAGGGTTGTCTTCTCAAGACTGCATGGAGTTGGCAATGCAGTAAGCTCCAGAATCCTCGGCTCAGTAGCATGGGGCTGTCTTCTCTTACGGATTCCTAACATCCTGGAGTCCAATGTGGGACTCTGCCACCTCCTAGGCCTGAGCTGGTGCAGATGAGCTGAGGTTTCCATGGGGATGTTAAAGAAACCTCTTCCATTACTGCCAGGTCCCCTGTCACCCCATTCCATGCTGAATGTGCAGATGTGATCCACAGAACCAGAAGCAACGGAGCGTGGAGGTGAGGGGCCGGACCCTGGCAGTAGCAGCATTGGAGTCACAGTGGGCTGGGGGCTCTGAGGTTCTGAGGCTCCGAGTTCAGGGGAGCAGAGCAGCAGTGCCCAGGGGAGTGGGGGATTCTGGATCAACGTTATGCTGAGCAATGAGTACAGGCATAGTTTAGAGAATCCTGATGTTCAGGGGGCCCAACTCACAGAGCTAGGACTGATGGAGGGGGGCGGGGGCAGGGAACTGGGGTCTAGAAAGTTGTGGAGAACAGGGCAGGCACCTGGATCAGCAAGGGGAATGGTCTCCCAGGCCCTGGAGGCTCAATGATCTCTGCAGGGACAGGGCCAAGGGGAGCCAAACCTGGGCCAGGGGTTGGAAAAGATCCTTTAAAAAAAAAATTTATTGTTTTATTCTATTACAGTTGTCCTACTTTTTCCATCATAGCATTCAAGATTTTTTTTTTAAGATCTTATTTCTTAGGGGGAAAGGAGGGAGAAAGAGAGGGAGAGAAACACTGATGTGTGAGAGAAACACCAATCAGTTGTCTCTCACATGCCCCCAACTGGGGTCCTGGCCCACAACCCAGGCATGTGCCCTGACAGGGAATTGAACCAGCGACTTTTTGGTTCACAGGCCAGGCTCAATCCACTGAGCCCCACCTGTCAGGGCAGAAAAGATGTTTTTTATCTTTTTTTAAAATAAGACAATTGTATAATCACCTGGCTTTGAGCATCAAATAGCTCTTAATGAGCTCTCTATTTCCACTCTGCCTGCTCCCAGGAGTAATTATTTACAACAATTTGAGCTGTTTTTTTTTCTCTGAGTTTTACCAGTTTTTTAAATTGTATTTTATGCAGCCACCCTCATAGCTTTTTTCTGAGCTCTTGTTTATAGTCATGATTGATTTGTCAGCTTTTTAACTGGATTGAAATTTTCAATTTTTTAACTTGCTTTGTGGACTCAATTATCTAGTGAGCTTTCTTCCTCAGACATTTTTTTTTCTTTTCCCTTCTTAGTAATTTTGATCAATTCTTGTGCTCATTCTTCTTTGATAGCTCGTATTTTCTACCTGTCTTTTTAAGAACTTATATTGGGGAGAGCCCAGGGCTGTGTCAAAGGCTCTTATATATCTTATTATTTAAGGTTTTTGCATTTAGTTATTTCTTAGTTTAAGTAAAATGAAATAATTCTTATAAATGAGTGAATATACCAAGTTCATATGTCATGTATAGAGAATACTAATACCAATACACCGATCTCTCAGCTTAAGAAATGGAACACTACCATTATCTTCGAGGTCTTCTGTGTGCTCCCCTCATTCACCCTGAGGGTAACCACTATCCTGAATTTTGTTGATCACCTCCTTTTTTTATAGATTTTTTTTACAATGTTTTTATGCTTTAAAAAATTAAGTAGTTTTACATGTTCTTGAACGTATAAATAGTTATACAATGTGTCTATTCTAATTAACTATTGCCCAATGATGATGTATAACAATCCCCAAATTCAGTAGCATACAACAATAACAGCCATTCCTCATTTGTGCATCTAAGGGTTGGTTGCATTTGACTGAGCTACGTTCAGCTGCTTTGTGGTTTGTGTCCAGACCTGCCCCATGTGTCTTCCTACCTCCTAAAACCTGTGTCTATCTGAGGTATTCTCTTCTCATGGCAAAGGGCAGGAGAACAGGAAAGCAAGCCCACCGTGCAAGCATATTGTCAGCATTAGCGTATGTCATGCTCACCAACATCCTAACGGCTAAAGCAAGTCTGATGGCTCAGCTTGGAGTCCAGAGGTGGGGAATTTCACTCTGGCCTCATGAGGCCTCAGGGAGGGTGTGGATCCATAATACAACAAATGGAGGCTATAACTCAGTCTACCCCAGTGATGCAACCCTATTTGTTATATGAGTCCATCTAGGAGCATGTGGCTGTACCGTGTTCATTTTAACTGGTGGGTAGTACTCCATTATAATGAATGCAGTTACTTTTCTGTGATTCTTTTCATAGACATTTTAGTTTTGCTGATGCAAAGAATGCTGTTTTGAATACGCTTGTATGTGTCTCCTGGGGCAGGTGTGTGAGAAATTACTGTAATATTAAATGACTGCACAGAAAAATGACCAAAACTCTGCAATAAAGCAAAGAGATGATGACACAACCTTTAAATGACATTCTAAGAGCATTGTCAGTAAGCTCCTTGGAGATCACCCAACTCTGTCAGGGATGTAACTTTATTGGCTTATTACTGATTGATTTTATGTTTTATAGTTTTATAACTCAGTACAGGTAGAAGTAAACTTGTCGTCGTCGGCAGCCATCCGTCTCGAGAGACGATGGTGTAGCTTCTTAAGAGTCTATCTGCACCACCGAGAATGGCTGTGCAGTCCAACTCGGGAGTGACACGGTATCTGTCTCCTCCCGTGTTGAATCGACATCTTATGATGACGCTGGAGTGTCCTCTCCAGTGAAGCTGAAGCTACAGAGCCTGGGCAGGGTGATATGGAGGGTCTGCTGTTGCCCATGCAGCAGACCGCCCCTCTCTTCGCAGCTGAAGGGTCCAAGGGAAAGACAGAGTCAATACAGCTTGGCTTCAGGTGCGCCGCAGGAGTTGCCAGTGTTGACTGCAACGTCAAACCGCCTTAGGGACTCCGGCTCCGGATTTTCTGTCGGGGTTTACTCCCTTAGCCTTTCCCCTGAAGAGGTATGCCACAAGGCAGCGGAGGTTTTTTGGAGTCAGAGTTTTCCTTCTCTGATGTAAACTTGTAGAAAACTGTTAAGTTGTGATGATTTTTGATTTTGGTAAAGACAATAACCCCAAAAGTTTCAGCTTTATTGCCCTGTGGTACAATAATGTATTAGATTTAGCAATTTTTCCTCTGATTATATAAATCCAGTTTCATATAATTAAATTCATTGTCATCCGTTTGCTTCCTTCATTAAGGAATTAAATAACACTTTGACATATGCTTACTACCTATTTCCATGAGAACCATTTTTAAACAATTTGAGAATGCCATATTTCAGTACCTGTACCTGACACTTGCCACCAAGTATACTCCATTTGAGAGACAATCATTGCTTGTAATTGGGTTCTGATGGATGCTGAAAAGCTGCAGAAGTAACAGCAGGTGTTGTTAGATCCTGGCATCCCTATCCTGGGGTGGGTTAGAAATAAGAACCCCCAACAAAGTCTCTGTTGCCCAAGAAGCATCCATTACTGATGGAAGTGGCCTATGCAGGAAAGTAAACCATGCATCAGTGACATCTCACAGCTACATGAAAAAGTGCCCACTCATCCTTCAAACATGACTGTCTCAGATGCAGCCTCTACCAGCCTTTGACCTGTTAGGGGCTTCAGTCCACTGACTTTCCTGAAGATTCCTGGGCCTGGGTCACAGATCGATTGGCTAAGTTAAAGGTCAATAGGGTATACACACAAAAACCCAAAGAAAAGTGCTTAAAACTGCTCATGGAAAAGGGAACTCTGCTCAGTGTGGGGAGTGACAGACTGTGATACTTGCTTCAGAAACCCTGTTACATTTTCACAGACTCCTGGACAATCTCCACCTTGTGGGACAACTGAACATAAAAGTTTCATCATCTATGGGGACAGGCATGGCAGCATATTGCACAAGACACAAACCCCATTTGTGTTCCATGTGGATGCCAAAGAGAAAGGCCTCCAAGGCTAAACATCACTGGAATCTACAAGCTGATCAGACCTGTACTGCTAGGTAGTAGGTGGCATTGAAGGATGGAATGGGTCCCTTTGAAAGGAGAATCTTAACCAAGAAAACTGACAATGGGGGTGCAGCTCCCTGTGGACATAGTCTTCATAAAGGCACGTTGGGTTCTCAATGAAGCAATCCTCTGAAATGGAACATGTTGTGGGACAGAAGAGTCCCAGACTGGTTGTAAGATGCCCAAACCACATAATTAACCCTTCTTCCTCTGCCTCCCATGTCTGCCTCTGGGAAACTGGGCTACTGGCATTTCAGAGAGGCAAGAGAGAGCCTGGCTGACTAATCTGATGCTTCTTTTGCTTTCTGACTCTGCTTGCTGAATTTAGGCAATTATGGACACGATAGCGATCACGAGTATGCGGTGATAACCCCTAAGGTGGTCCTGGTGTGACCCACATATCAGGGGGTTAAAGATGAATCTGGGTGCATGGTTCAGGTGGGACCCAAGAAGGATCACAAACATGATGGAGTGATTGCTGCAAGGACCATTCATACCCATGACCTGGCTGTGGAAGGAGACGGGCAAGCCCAGTAGACAAGGAGAAGACACCTTAGACCCTGAAATGCTCTTATCCATAAAGCAGCTGGCCAATCTGACCCCAGACTTCCACTGCTACCATCAACTGCTGGTCAACACAGACTCTTCATCAGAAACCTCCCAACAGGCCCTGACTCTAGAAAGGAATAGCCTCCACTTGAAAGAACAAGATAAACTTTGTAGACAGTGCTCTTGTTAGACAATTTGGTATGTTTTTTTTTTTACCAATTACTCATTGTTCTAAAAACCATACAGCATAAGCGGTAATGACAATCACATTGCCCTAGACTTCCTGCTGGCCAATCAACGTAGGGTGTGTGCAGTCGCCAACCCCTTAAGGCTGAGCCTGGCTTAATGACATATTTAACTGACTTGGCCCTGACAGGGAGCCTGGCTGTGCACTATCAGGCAGGAAGCTGGCCATAGTAATCAGAATCAGGGTGTGGACTCTCTTGCCCAGTGTTGCCCAAGACAAACAATGGATTTGGTCTAAGCCCCAACCAGTAATGGGATGACCTAAGTTACCAAGAACTCTTAGCTGGATATAGGAAAGGTCGAGGGCTGGGTGGGCATTCTGGAAAATGGCCCCATCTTCACATCCTGGCACCCTTGCACATACACACACAGTCTCACTGGCAAAGGCTTGAGTCATAGGTAGTTTGATTCTTGGCAGATAGTTTGTTGTCCTCCTGGAACACAAGAGGATGGGAGCTGCTCTGAGGGCCATTTCCCACTCAACTCCCTATGTTCTCGAGAGGCTGCCATTGCCTCCTGGGTTCTGACGAGGTGTGGGGTTTTCCCCCATAGAATAGAGTTGCAGTCTAGCACCACTCACTGGCTTGTCAGCAGTGTCAATGTCTCCTGCTTGTGTGCAACAAGGATACAGAGAATTAGCACCATTGGCTATTCACTGTTCCTTTCACTGTTTATGTAGGTAATAAACCAACTGAATCTAAATGTGACTTTTGTATCTTTACTGGCCAAATCAGCTATGCCCCCCTCCTTTTTTTTCGTATGCTTGGCAGGCAGATGGAAGACCCTACAATTTTACCTCCCCACTGAGAGCAAACCAGATGCAAACAGCATCAATCTGGAAATTATATACATGAATGTCACAGTCTAAGACTTGGAAGAAGCAAGATGCTGATACCCACTATATTTAACTCACCAGTTTGGTCTGTACAGAATTCAGATGAATTTTGAACAGTGACTGTGGGCTATCATTAATCAAATAGGGGCTCTGATCACAATTGTAAGCTCACAATAAAAAATGAAGCAAATTTAAATGGCCCCTGGGACTTCCGGCCAAGATGGAGCTGTAACAGACAGACAAACTGCATCTCCCTCCACAACTAAGAAGGAATACAAATACCACCTCAAAACTACAGACAACCAGAAGTTCCAGAAAATTGAGCTGCATGGAAGTCCAACAAGCAAAGATATAAAGAGGAAATACTCATCCAGACAGGTAGAAGGGGTGGAACCGGGGAGGAGAAGACATGGTGTGGTGGTGGCAGCAGCGGCAGCAGTGACAGGTTAGTGGAAAGCACAGTTACAGGTTTTAAAAAGTCAGGAGGGACACCTGGGGAGGGCTGCCAGTCCCAGACCAGACTGTGCAGTTCACAGTTCCAGTGCTGGGGAAAATAAATCCTCATTGCTTCTGACTATGAAAACCATTGGGGATTGGGGCAAAGGAAGAAACTGCCGGTCTCTCAGCAGAGTCCACTTGTTTAAAGGGTCCCCACGGTCCTGGAATATCCGCAGACTCATCCACTGTGGGAACGATGGCCAGGGCAACAGCTAGAGGGGTACCAGTCCCCCATAGGAAGCAGGAGAAGTGCCTGGAAAAGAAGTGAGTGCTGAGCAAGGAGCATTGTTTCCTCTCAGACCCCTCCCCCACATACAGCGCCACAACAGGGTGAAACGGGTTGCCCTTACTGACAAATACCCAAGGCTATGCCCCTTACAACGTAACAGGAGCGACAGCTCTACCTAAGATACAGAGGCAAACAAACACAGGAGCCTGTCATGATGAGGAGACAGAGAAGTATGGCCCAAAAGAGAGAATAGTTCAAGGAGAAGTAAGTGATGAGAAGATAGCCAACCTAACAGATACAGAGTTCAAAACACTGGTGATAAAGATGCTCACAGACTTGACAGATACACTTAAGTACAGCAAATACATAAAGGAAGAAGTGAAGGCTATGCTAACTGAAACAAAGAAAAATCCACACAAAACCAATGGTGAAGGGAAGGAAACCAGGGTTCAAATAAATGATTTGGAACAAGAGGAAGAAAAAAACAGTCAACCAGTACAGAATGAGGAAACAAGAATTGGAAAAAATGAGGAGAGGCTTAGGAACCTCTGGGACAACTTTAAACGTACCAACATCTGAATCATAGAGGGGCCAGAAGAAGAGGAAGAGCAAGAAATTGAAAGCTTATGTGAGAAAATAATGAAGAAAAACTCCCCTAATTTGGCAAAGGAAATAGACATACAAGTCCAGGAAGCACAGAGAGTCTGAAAAGCCAGAAGAACACACTAAGACACGTCATAATTAAAATGCCAAAGGTGAAAGACAAAGAGAGACTTTTAAAGGTAGCAAGAGAAAAGCAGAGAGTTATGTACAAAGGGGTGCCTATAAGACTAACAGCTAATTTCTCAAAAGACACTTTGCAGGCAAGAAGGGACTGGCAAGAAGTATTCAAGTATTCAATGTGATGAAAGGCAATGACCTACAGCCAAGATTACTCTATCCAGCAAAGCTATCAGTTAGAGTGGAAGAGCACATAAAGTGCTTCCCAGACAAGGTGAAGCTAAAAGAGTTCATCATCACCAAGCCCTTATTTTATGAAATGTTAAAGGAACTTATTTAAGAAAAAGAAGACCAAAACTATGAACATTAAAGTGACAACAAACTCACAACTATCAACAACATAATCTAAAAAATAAAATCAAACTAAGCAAACCAGAATAGGAACAGAATCATAGGTAGGATCATTTGGAGAGTTATTATCTGCGAGGGGGGAGGGGGTGAAATGGGGAAATGGTGCAGGGATTAAGAAGCACAATTGGTTGGTATAAAATATACAGGGGAAAGTTAAGAATAATATAGGAAAAGGTGAAGCCAAAGAACTTATATGCATGACCCATGGACATGAACTAAGTGGGGTGGGATTGCTGGAGGGAAGGGGGGTACTGGGCATAGGGGAGCAAAGGGAAAAGAAATTGGGACTACTGCAACAACATAATCAATAAAATATACTTAAAACAAACAAAAAAAAAATGGCCCCTGGAATTTGGTATGGAGCTTCTGGTCAGGCTGATGCCTTTCTCTTCATATTAACTTGCAGAAACCACAAAATATTTGCTTTTACCACCAGCATTGCCACAGGGCTAGATCTATTCTGTTCTCTGCCATAATATAGTCCACAGAGATACTGACTTCTTGACATTCCACAAACCATGCCTCTGGTCCACTATATTGAAGACAATATAATTATTGAAATTGATGAGCAGAAAGTAGCAAGTTCTTTAGTTACCTTTGCTAAGGCATACATGAACCACTTGTGGGAGACACAGCCCATGAAAATCCAGGAGTTTGTCCCCTGAGTGTAGTTTCTGGGGATTCAGTAGTCATAGCATATAGAGAAACCCTCCAGGGCAAGTGACAAATTTCTGTACCTTGTTCCATCTGCTATGAACAAATGGACATAGCTCTTGGTAGGCCTTTTTGGATTTGGGAGGCGACATATATCACAGTTGGGTGTACTATGTCGACTCATCTACAGAGACACAAGGATGCCAGCTTCAGGTGGGGCTGGAGAAAGAGGAGGTTGTGTAGTCAGTTCAGGCTGTAGGACAAGCTCCTCTATGACTTGGTCCAGTGACACTTGAAGAGTGTGTGGCAAATAGAGTTGATATATGGCGCTTCTCACAAGCACAAATGGGAGAATGACGGCTTGATTTCTAGGATTTTTGAGAAAATCCATATCCTCTTCTGACTTGCCACAGGGCCTTTGGAGACACTGAAAACCTAACATTTGGACATTAAGTAATCTTGTGTCTTGAACTTTTCATCATGAGCACACCTCGCCACAATGTTGAGCATGTGCAGAAGTATTTATTATCAAATGGAAATGGTATTTAAGAGTTCAAGTTTGAGTAGGTCGGGAAGATATAAGTAGATTGCATGAGCCGGTGGTCAGACTCCTTTGACCTGAACTCCTGTTGCATTGTCTCCTCTCCTTCAACCCACGCACATGGCCTCAGGAAGTGTTCCTCACAACCAGATGACTGAAGGAAACATTTGAACCTGGATCTGCACAATACACTGGTAGCACACAAAACCAGCCAGCTGCAGCACTACAGGAGTGGTCCTGAAGTAGAAAAAGTTAGCCTTCCCTGCCTCGGATGCTTCTGCCAGCAACACCATCTGTGACCTCACAGGATGCCTTATCCACTGTCAGCAATCCACCCATTGTGTCTGATCAAGGAATTCATTTCACGGGAAAGGATGTTCAGCAATGGTCTCACCCACATGGAATTTCCTGTTCTTACCTCCCACCCCATCACCCAGAAGTGACTGGCCTACTTGAGAGGTGGAATGGCTTAGATTCAATTGGGGCCTAAGTTGGAAGAGAACACTAATAAGAAGTTTCTGCTCTACCTGATGTAGTATATGTTTTGAATCATAGACGATTAGGTAGTGTGGTCTCTCCAACAGCCAGAATAAATTGGGCTGTGAATCGGGGGTAGAATTGGGTGTGGCTCCTTTGACAATTACAACTATAACCTAGTTGAAGGATTTTTGTATCTTGTCCTAGCAACTTAGTTTTGTTAATTTATAGAGTTAGTCCCCAAAGGGATAATATCAAAGGAAATAATGATGATTCTATTGAACTGAAAATGAGACTTTACCTTAATATAAGGTTGGTGCGAAAATAATGTCCAATTTTGAGGTCTGTTTTAAAAATGAAAAAGCCCGTGATTATGAAAATATTTGTTAACATAACTTCCTTTGCTTTCTAGAACCTCATTCCATCTGTCAACTAGCTTATAAATGCCACGCTTGTAAAATTCTTTAGGTTTTGAAGCAAAATATGAATCCAACTCATTTTTAACCTCTTTTCTTGATGTCAACCTAAGACTATCAAAATGGTTCTGTAGTCCCCGAAACAAGTGATAATCAGAAGGAGCAAGGTCAGGAGAATATGGAGGATGGAGCGATATTTTCCAACCAAGCATTTTCCAAGAAATTTTTGGTGAGTCGAGCTGTGTGAGGACGAGCATTATCGTGATGGAAGATGACACCCTTTCTGTTGACTAAGGAGGGTCGCTTTTGGTTCAAAGCTGCTTTCAAATGATGAAGTTGTTCACAGTAAAGATTAGCAGTAATTGTTCGTTGTCTAACAGTTTGTAATGGACAATTCCTTCCATATCCCACCATACACTCAACATGATCTTCTTTGGGTGAAGTCCTGCTCTTGGTTGTTGAGCTCTTCTTCCTCCTTGACTGATCCATGATTGGCAGCATTTAACATTATGGTAAAGGATTCACTTCTCAGCACCTGTTACAAACCTACCTAAAAATGGTGCCTGAAGGTGTCTTGAAAGCAATGATTCACAACAAGCAACATGCTGTTGCCGATTCTCTGGAGACAGTTCGTGTGGGACCCATTTTCCAACTACTGAAACCTTTCCGATCCTTTTCAGCTGGTGTAGCACGGTTGTATGGGCTACGTTAAATTGTTCTGCAAGTTTTCTAGAGGTAATGGTGGGGTTTTCCATGACAACAGCTTCCAGCACTTTGGAATCAAGTTTTTTTGGACGACCTTACTTTGGCTCACTTTTAAAATTGAAATCCCCACTTCAGAAACAGGAAAACCACCTCCTGCAGCTTCTTTCAGTCCCTGCATCGTCCCCACAGGCGCTCTGAATAGACTTTGCTGCTGTACTTGCATTGGCGCCTTTATGAAACTCAGAGAGTAAAACATTTCTAGTGTGGTCTTTAGATGGGATGAACATGGGTGCAAATATTGTCAACAATTATGAACAATACTTTGATAATCTGAAAAAATAAGGTATAAATTAGTCACTGTGACATCAAAAAATTATAAGAGGCACAAATTTAATAAGTACTATCTAAAACTTTTTTTAAAAAAGTCGAACATTACTTTTGCACCAACCTGATATTTTAGATTTCTTATTCCATTAAACCAACAGGTAAAAAGGAATTGCCTTACTGTCTAGTGTGATTGATCCTGATTTCTAAAGGATCCCGGGGTTGCTGCTACCCAGTGGGGGCAAGGAGGGCTATGTTAGGAGCCCAGGAAATTTGGTGGGAGCCTCTTTGTGCTTCCAAGCTGACTGTAAAGTTTAACAAAAACTACTGCAACTAAAACGCGACAGGATGTTTGAGGACTCATCCTTTGGAAGTAGAGATTTGGGTAACTCCAGTAGATACAGAGCTAAGACTAATTGATGTGCTGCCACAGATTTCAATTATGACCTCATAACAAATTTCAGAGACAAATATGATAGTAGGTCTGCATATTTTTTTCTTTGCTTGTAGTATGTATGTATTTTGATAAATACCATTTTAATCTTTTTCTCTCCTTTCACTATTTTATATGCAAATCAGTGAAGCTGAATTTTATAATTTAGTCTTCAGGTAAGAGAATATTCAGTGAAACTATGATGAATTTTGAGGAATAATAAAATAGTCAGCAATGAATACAATGTCTGTTGGAACTGTGCACCTTGTTTTGGAGAGAACATGAAAACATCTTCAGATGTACAAAGAAAGCTATGTTTTGTTTGGCGGAAATGCAGAGTTACGTTGTTCTGTGTAAATTCTAATATGTATGGAGGGTGCATATGGCAACTCAGGAGTCAATAGGCGGGGTGATTGTCCCCCTTCTTCCTTCTTGAGGGTGAATTTAAGGGACAGAGCCTGTTTTCGAGTTTTCTTAATCTCTCATAGCAAATTTCAAGAAGTATTTTCACCATGTTGACCCACAAAAATTTCAAAACAAATAAGAGATTTGGAAATGCAATATCTCATCTGCAGTCTTGGGAATGTGGGTTTTGGGCATGTAGGTAACATATGAGAAATAAGAGAGTCAGAAGAAGCAGAGGCATGAACTATCATGTTCTTTTTAGAAGTGAGCATTTTGAGTCGTGATTTGGAGAAGCACTGTAGCTGTGCTGAGCAGAAAGGTGAGCAGGGAGGAAGAGGAGCAAGGAAGAGGGCCATTGCCACACAATACCCCTGGTTCACTCTTCTCCTTACCCGCTTTAAAAGTCCCATTTATCTTCCAAAGCTCAGCTCTGATATCCCTCCCCAGGAATGCTACCCTGATTTCAGTGGTCTTGATGTTTCTCTTCTCTGAAATCCCGCCTGTGTGCTCACCAGCTGTGAATAGTCAATTGCTTCCTTTGCTGATTCATCCAATGAATGGTGACCTTCTAAAGAAAAGGAATAGTCTCACCTTTGTTTTTCATCGTCAATATCTGGCACATGGGAAGTCACAGAAAGAAGATGGATAATTTATATATATGTCTGGGTAGTGAATGATTTCAGAGGTACAGTAGGGGACAAAATGTCCTTGCCAAGTGGTCATCAAATTGCACCTTTGCAGCCCTGGCCAGGTGCCTCAGTTGGTTGGAGTGTCATCCTGTATGCCAAAAAGTTGCAGGTTCAATTCCTAGTCAGGGCATATACCTAGGTTGCAGGTTCAATTCGCGGTGGAGATGCATACAGGAGGCAACTGATGTTTCTCTTTCTGTCTCCCTCCCTCCCTTCCTTTTCCTCTAAAATCAATGAACATAACCTCGGATGAGGACTAAAAAAAACAATTGCATCTTTGCAGAGCAGTTCTTGGGGATTCCCCAGGTGGGCGCCAGTGAAGGAGGCCATGAAACTGCCCTTCAGCCCTCTGAGAGTGGTGTTGCAATCCGTGGAGGCTGTGTGTACATAAGCGGGGTCCCGGAAGCATTGCTGGTGCCAGCAGATGGGGTCCTGCTTTTCAGGCCTCTCCCCCAAATCACTGCAGCCTCTCTGCTGGAATTTTTAAAGTATAGTCTTTGTGGGTCCCTCATTAACTGGATTTAACGGACGTGTGTCCTCTGAGCTCATCTTCAAAATGACGCTGCGATGACCTTATTCCTTTGGGCCTTGAGAGGGCGCGTTGCTCACCGGCACTGTGGACAGGAAACTCAAGGTGCCGCCCCAGTGTGTTCATCTGGACTCGGAAGCAGCCCTGATACCCGCAGGCAGATGCGGACATTCAGAGGCTGAAGAGCAGTAAGTGAAAGGGGAGCCTGGAGGCAGGGGGATTTTTAAAGAAATCCAAGAGCAGAACCAAAACGAGGAGAAAAACTGGAGGCCGGTGGGCAACAACTGGAGACCTAGCGTAGGACAGAGGTGAGGGGCGCCTGTGCGTCCTCAGCGGAGCCGGAGTAGTGAAGCCCCATCGCCGCCCTGTCCCTGCGTCGGGGTCCCCTCTGGCAGCTCTCATTCCCACGGTGCAGCCAGCGCCCCCCACCCCCATTCTCACCCCGGTCCACTGCCTTGTCTGCGGGGCCTGCGGGGGACCTCGGGTGTCCACCTGGAGCCAGACCCAGGAGACCGAGAGGGGAGGAAGTGAAGACCTTGTTAGAGGAGGGGGTGACGGTGGCCCCCGAGGACGAGCAGGAGCCGCAGCGCCTTCTCTCCGCGCCCACCGTCTCCCTTTGGGCTCAGGCCCTGGCAACCAAACCCTCCCGCTCTGCTCCCTCTGCCAATCCCCGCTCCGCTAGCAGAAGGGATCACAATGGGGCCCTGTGACGTCCTGCAGCCCAGCCCCTACCATTCCTTCCTGTGAAATGTCCCTAGAGTTGTCCCTGCCCCACTCCTTGTCCCAGAGGGACCCATCCAGCCTCAGTCCTTTCTTTCAGTTCTTATCTCCCTCTCACTCCATCCAACCTCCATCTGTCTGGTGTCACTCAGGATGTGTCCCAAATGTGCAGGAGGAAAAAAATTGGGGCTCAGGAAGGGTGACATTCTCTCTCACTTCACATCATCAGGTCGAAGCCCACAAGTTCATGACTCCTGAGCTGTCAGAGAATCACGTTGCCCCCTGGGCTTGCTGCTACGGGGCAGCAAGAGACGACGAGTCCTGCAGGGGGAGGGTGCCCAGAAGTACTGGGAAGGGGGTGGTGCGGAGAGTTACCCCGCCTCCTCTCATCTGACCCGCCCCTTGAGCAACTGATCTGCCATTTTAAAACCCTCCCCAGTGCCGGATGCTTGGGGTTTCCATGGTGATGGAGAACCGAGCTCTACTGCCGGTCCACCTCTGCCGCCAATTTCACTTTGTCAGCGAGAGCGATGGTCCAGACATGCAGGTGTGATGAGCAGGGACTCCGAGAAGTAGAGTTCTAAGGTGGGAACCTGGCTTCAGGAAGGGGAGAGGTGTGGCCCTCTGGCAGGGGACTCTTGGGGCTTGGGACAGCGGCTCCTGGAAGGACAGGGGCGTGGGGAGTCTATTATCCAGCTCCTCTGAGAAACAAATGCCAAGAACAGACTAAACTTGCAAGGATTTTATTAGGGAACATGTCTGTTTGAAAAGACCATGAGGGAGCTATGAAAGGCTGGGAGAGCTGTCAGACCTCCAGGTGAGTCTCACCCCCAAGGTGGGGTGCAGAGGGGAGAGTGGGTAGGAGCACCCTAGACTGTGATTCAATCTAAGGAGAGTTTGCAAGACTCCCTGCAGGTTTCAGCTCCCCCAGCAAGCAGTCTGACTGGGATTTCGCCACAGTCACTGAAGGGGAGCTGTGGGCTTGGCACGTGGGCATGAAACGCAGCAGCCAGCCTGAGACATCTCACAGGAGGAGATGGGCCATAGGAACTCGGGGGGAGAAACTGGGGGCCGCAGAAGAAAGCGGGGCTGAGAGGGCCCAGAGGTTCCTATGCCCTCAAGTGTCTAAAGCTAGGGAACACCTACTAGTGTTGTGGGACATTCTAGTTCTAGGGAGCATGAGAATACTTTCTGGTGAGATTGTTCTAGAGGCAGGTGGGGTCTGAGCCTCCTGGACCTAGTCATTAAGTAATAGTCAGGAAAGAGGCTCTTCTCATTTTTTTTAAAAACCCAAGCTACATATTCATGTGGAACCAATTAATCAACCATCAAATAACACCTACAAGGTTCTAGTTCAGAAAACAACAGCTCCATCTGTCCCTCTTTTCTTACTGCCTGCCTTGCCCAAAACCATTTTCGTCCCTTTAAGCTGAGGCACAGAGATCCTCTCATGCTCCCATCACAGGCGGACGGCCCCTTCTGTTCTGTGAGCACTTAGGTCTCAGCACGAGTACTGCACTGGCAATCGTTTTTCCAACAATTTAGTGACTATATTTTGACACAACCCAGTTTTCTTTGCAGAACATCTCATAGTAGATTAAATAATAATTTTGATTTATATACCAGCAATATTTTAGGAATTGGTATTTCTTTTGTTAAAATACCCTGATAAAATACATCTCAACCTTTTGGAAAGTTGGAATGGCTGACTGGGTTTACTCTATTAAAATTTGTGAAACTCTCCTTTAGAATAAAGAAAAACTAGGGGAGTCAGATTGTTTGTGGTTCTCATTTTTCCACACTCTGCAAGATCTGTCACTTGCATTTTTCACTCCCCGTGAGTGCTCTCCTGTAGCCACATCTCTGCTCTAAGCCACTGCCTCTTTAGGTCAATCCTGGAAGACTTCGTACAATTTCCTCACTCCCCACTATGAGAAGGACCTATCCTATTTCTGAATGTTTTTTTTTTTTTTGTAACTCAATATTTATTTTGGATATTAAATGCATTATTGCATAGAAAAGCTTTTACAAACCTGCTTGGTCAACTACTGATATATTTCTGAATAAGTTGTATTTCATGACACTTCATTTGTTTAAAATTGAGAAAATACAGACTTCAGATACAAAAAAATCCAATTCAATAGAAACACACATAAGTGAGGTTTACTTTAGCTTTACTTTGTAATAGAATGAAATTTAATCAAAGGTATTGTTTCATCCTGAAGCCACTATGTTTTGACTCAAGAACTGAAAGAAGCTTGTGATATGGTTGCCTCCCCTGTGAATAATTCAGGAACTTTGATCTCAAGGACAAGATGGTAAAGAAGTGTTAAGAGGAGTCATAAGAGGTTTTCTCTTTGCTTTCCCTTTGGATAGTGCCTGATTTGGGTTGACATCTCAGTACAGTGTAGAACACATACCAGATACTTAGCGTGTATTTGAGGAATTATTTCAGAAATAGATTAATTCAGATTGTAATCATGTTTTGGAAAAAATGTTATATTTCATTCCTTTGTGACATCTTTTTTTTTTTAAATTACATGTGACTGCTGAGAAAGTTTCTTTTCTTTCTGTCTCTCCTGCCTTTTCAGAATGATTGTGAATCATTAAAGAACAAAATAACATTATCTCTATTCTTTTTCCTGCAGCAGAGTGTTACACAAGTTCTCAGTGAATATTTGCTGATGGATAGATAATTATTCTCTATGTGTGCATCTAGGCTTTTTTTTAGGTGGAAGAAGCCAACTCTATTTAAGAAAGGAAAATCTCTTTGTTCACCAGGAATCAAGGACAAGTTCATTGTCTACCTAAATTTATTATTATAGTTAGAACTCTCAGCATGGTGCTGAAAGGGTGAGAGGTAATCAAAAACTTTCTGAATAAATCATAAGTGAATGAAAGATGATATTTCAAATAAATAGCTGTAAAAAGAATAGATAATTGCATATATAAATCCTAAATGAAGGGTTGTCATCAGTGCTAATAAAATATTTTGAATGTCATTTGCTCTATAAACTAATAGGGAAACTCTGGGCTGGGCAAAAGACCTGTCCATCCACTTAAGGACCCCTAGCAGGAAGAGGAGGAGGTGGTTTGTGAGCCACAACTGGAACATGCTGGAAGCTCTGGGTTTGTGGACCCCTGTTTGCCCTTTGACTCCTCCTCCTGACTTGTCAGTCCTCGGTTGTGTCTGAGGGGCTTCTGGCTCTCCCTGTGCATTCTTACTCTCAGGTGTGATGGAGTTGGGCTCTGTCTTTTTTTTAAATATATATTTTATTGATTATGCTATTATAGTTGTCCCAATTTTTCCCTTTGCACCCCTCCAGCTGGTACCCCCTTCCCCCAGCAATCTCTCCCACCTTAGTTCATGTCCATGGGCTGTGCATATAAGTTCTTTGGCTTCACCCTTTCCTATATTATTCTTAACTTCCCTCTGTCTATTTTGTAACTACCAATTATGTTTTTTTTTTAGATTTTTATTTTTATTTTTTAATATGCTTTATTGATTATGCTGTTACAGTTGTCCCAATTTATTTTCCCTTTGTTCCCCTCCACCCAGTGACCCTCCTCCTTCCAGTTGTTCCCCACCCTGAGTCCATGCCCATTGGTTGTGCATATAGCTCTTCTCAACCTCTTCCTCTCTACTCCACTCCCTCCTACTATGCTTCTTAATTCCTGTACCATCTCCCTCCCTTTCCCCCCTTCCCTCTCCCCACTGATCACCCCCTCAAAAATGTTCCCCATACCTATAATTCTTTTCCTACTCTCGTTGCCTACTTAGTTTGCCTTTGTTTTGATTCTCTAGCTTCTGTTATTGGTTGTTGTGACACAGTTTTCATTTTAATGTTCATAGTTTTGATCCTCTTTCTCCTAAACAAGTCCCTTTAACATTTCATGTAACAGTGGTTTGGATCTGATGAACTCCTTCAGTTTTACCTTGTCCTGGAAGCACTTTCTCTGTCCTTCTATCCTGAATGACAGCTTCGCTGGATAGAGTAATTGTGGTTGTAGGTTTTTGCTTTTCATTACTTTGAATATTTCTTGCCAGTCCCTTCTTGCCTGCAGTTTCTTTTGAGAAATCAGCTGAGAGTCTTATTGGGACCCCTTTGTATGTAATTCTCTTCTTCTCTCTTGCTGCTTTTAAGATTCTCTCTTTATCCTTAATTTTTGACATTTTGATTATAATGTGCCTTGGTGTGGTTCTCCCTGGGTCCAGTTTTTTTGAGACTCTCTGCTTCCTGGACCTGTAAGTCTGTTTCCTTCCCCAAGTTAGGGAAGTTCGGCTTCATTATTTTTTCACATAATTTTTCAATTTCTAGTTCTTCTTCTTTACCTCTGGCAATCCTATAATTCGGATGTTCGCTCTCTTATAGTTGTCCCATAGGTTTCTGAGCCTCTCCTCATTTTCCTCACTTTTCGTTTCCTCTTTCTGCACTGGTTGACTGTTTGTTCCTTCCCTGTGTTCCGATTTGTTGATTTGATCCCTGGTTTTCTTTCCCTCACCACTAGTTTTGTATGTGTTTTCATTCATTGCAGCAGGACTAGCCTTCATTCCTTCCTTGTCTTGTTTAAGATCTGCTGTTAGATCTGTAAGAATTATAACCAAAGCTCTGAACTGTGCCTCAGAAAGGTTTCCTATCTGCTGAGCCATTAGATTAGATATTTGCTGTCTAGTCAGCTGTGTGATTGGGATCTTTATCATGATCTGTGCCACCCTGACAGTTTTGTGTTTACCTGTGCTTCCTGGGCGGGGCTGCCACACCTCCTATGCTATAGGGGGTGGAGCCTCGTGCACTCATCAGTACCAGGCAACCCTTCTCACCACGCTGTGGCATTTTGTGTGGGGTCGGGGGCCCAAAATGGATTCCTGCCATTCACTCTCCGCTGAGAGATCAGGAGCCTCCTCCTCCATCCCCACCCCCTCCAGCCCTCATAGTCTGAGGTGATGGGAGTCTGCCTTCCCCAGCATTGGAATCGTGAGCTGACAGGTTTGGTCTGCAGCCAGGGGTGCTCCTTACGTGCTTCTCACCTCCCCTTAAATATGGGTGTCTGTATTTACTGCCGTCCTGCCACTGTTGCCAAAGCTGCTGCCGCCGCCAGCACAGCTTGACCTCTCTGCCATGGCTTCCCCTCTCCTACCCATCTGGATGAGCACCACTTGTTTATAACTTCATACGTTGGACTTCCATGTAGCTTTATTTTCTGGGACTTCTGGTTATTGCTGGTTTTGCGGTAGTTGTATTCCTTCTTAGCTGTTGAGGGAGATGGAGCATGTCAGTCTAGGCCTCCATCTTGGCTGGAAGTCCTCTGGGCTCTGTCTTGTTGATGCTCAATAGCAGATTCTTGGGTTCGTGGGTGCTTGGAGCCTGTGCTGACTTGTGTGCCCAGAGGAGTGGTAATATGAAGGCAGTCAGAAGTTGTCAGAGATACAGAATAAGATATTGGCCTTTCCCCTAAAATTAAAAAACCACATCACAAGGTGATTACTATTTATTGAGCCTTGTGCCAGTTATCAATTTATAGGCTCCCAGTTCCTCATTCATACTTCCACATCTGCTGTGTGATAAATGAGATTCTTTTCAGCAGTTGTCCTTGACAATGAGCACAATGTCAAGTTTATTAGTAGAGGGTGCTGGAAGAGCATTGCTGGTTCTGGAAGCCCCTAAATGGACATTGGCACGGCTATGTTTTTTGGGGAGCCTCTCTTATCTCTACCCTATAGAGTTCACTTTACATCTTATAATTTTATCATAGCTTAATTAATCTTTATATTAAACTTTCTCTATTTAAATTACTGTATGGTTTCTGACTCCTGATTGAACCCAGACTGATAGAAGCATTTACTATATGCTTAGCTCCTTTATAAGCATGTTACAGGTATATTCTTATTTCTCCCTACAACCCAGTTTATACTCTAAAGGCCGGGGAGCCATAGATAGTGTTCAAGTGGGTGAGGGGCCAGGTAGAATTGAGCCTGAGGGAAAGCTGGATATCAGGGTGGACTGGAGGATTGGAGGATGAGGGGAAGGCTGTCCCACCTCTGAGGAGTGGGAGGGCGCTGAGGGCATGACTCAGGGTTCACTGACTTCTAGAGTTTGGATGATCCCTCTAAATATTCACTGATGTGTCTTGGGTAGAACAGAATGGAAAAAAATAGGACGAGACAAGATAGGATAGACATAAACTAAAAATCTAGGGAAGAGGGTGACATGGGGCAGGTGGGTAGATACAGGAATGGAGAGGAGAGGCCTGAGGGATTCCAGAGGCAGAAAGGGCACAGGTGAGTCAAAAGCTTCTTTCATTTTCCCCCTTCCCCTCAAACAACAACCAGGCCACAGGTGTGACTCTGCCTTTGTCACTGAAGATACCAGCAGAGGGATCTGTCCCACCAACTCACCCATTTTCAAATAGTCTACAATTAAAACAGAAATATCGAACCAAAGAATAAGAGGAAGAGGGGACCAAACTGTAGAGAGTGAGCACAGAAGAGGCTCAAGGATGCAGAATTGCAGGAGGAGCTTGCAAAACTCACCACTCCAAGAAGAGGGAGTTGCCCAACCAAGCCATACCCCTTCCCTGCAAGATGGTGCATGGGTTGGGGGTGAGGGAGCAGGTCTGCTGGGAATGTCCCTGCGCCTGGTTTCCTCCTGAGGGAGAGAAGAGGAGCCCAGGCAAGCAATACTGGCAGAAAGCAGTCTGTCCGATGGAGGACAGGAGAGGGCGGCCTACTCTTGTGCCTGTCACTGTTGGCGAGGTCTGTCACACTGGATTTGCGGTGTCTGTTGGTGCAGTAAGTTTGGAAAAACAGTTTGACCTTATCCTGCAAGGTTAAATGTGGCTCTCTCTTGTGAGCCAACAGTTCTACTCCTATATATACAGGCATGTTATTCTCAAGTTGCTAAAAACAATTTTCATATAAATAAATGGTGAGTTATATTAGGATTTTATTTGACTCCCTAATGAAAAAAGAAGCATTTGGCAAAATTAATTCAAGGAGGAAAGGAGTTTTTTATATTATGTCTGGAAAAAAACACTGAAATAAAATTGCTAAATTCGATGCAAAACTGATTATTTTCCCGCAGGACAATAATACTGTAGCACTTGGTGTTATCTCCTTTACTGACTACTTAAAAAATCAACACACCTAATCAGTTTTCTGTCAGAACATGGCAGCAGCTGGACTGCCTGCCCAGACTTTTTGATGTATGCAAATGGACCATATGCAAAATAACTTGCTGAATGTATTGATGGATAAACTCACCCTAACTGAAATGTATGTTTGGCAAGGTGTGGAGACGGCACCCGCAGCCTCACAGGCAGGTGATTCCTATCAGCCCGCGTGAGTGACTGGGAGTCTCCACTCCCTTTTTCTCCCCCCTTCCACCTTACTCCTATGGGCCCTTGAGTCGGTCTGGGACTTTCCTCTTCCATCCACCCCCTTTTCCCTCAATAAACCTGGTGTTTAATCCTAGAAGGGTCTCCAGGTGATTTCTCAGAGCAAGGCTACCTGACATTTTCTACAAGTTAACCTTTAACATCAGAGAGTTCTAAAACATTAGAGCCCCAATAAATGACAAAAGTCAACAAAGTTTTATTCTATGATAGTCAGATGACCTTTAAGTAGACTTAACGAAATGTTACACACACACACAAAAAAATACAATCATCTTTCTGCTTTACTTCAAAATTTTGAATAATTATGCTAAACAGTTACATAATCTATAGCAATTCTTGCACACCTGCCCGCAGACACATTTGCAAGATTTTTCAAAACAGTATTATCTTCATTTAGTAAAATCTAGAAGCCACTCAAATATTAAGAGAGCCAGAGAAAAACAGTCTTGACCATGAAATACTGTATGAAAGTGAATAAGCTATGGCTACATATGCCAACACAGAATAATTTCACAATGTAATTTTTACATTATTTGACTTTTGGCTAGGCAATACATATTGTTTTAGCCAGTGTGATTGGTGGACATGTTAAAATGAACTTGCTCATGTGCTCTTGTTCTCTTGTGCTTCTTTTGCAATCTGAAGAGCACGCCTTAGGGAGCCGTGGGTTAGACACAGAACAGAGACATGTGGACCAGATCTGGTCAGAACCTGGATCCTGATTCCAATCCCAGCTAAACTCCACTGATCTTGAGTCACATGGCCATGCAATAAATGCTTATTGTGACATCTCACTGAGATTTGGTATGGTTATTTTGCATTATTGAGCAATAGCTACATAAAACAGACTAAAATCATTTATATAAAAGTTCTAGAATATGCAGATGCAATTAGTGAATCCTGTGAATATACCAAAAAAGGTCTGGTAAAACTATAAAGAAAAGCAAGAGACTGATAAGCATAAACTTCAGGATTGCAGTTACCCTGAGTGTGAGGCAGAAATGATGTTTGAAGGCACACAGAGAACCTCAAGGATAATGGTTGTTTTTGTCTTAAGCTGAGAGGTGGGTACACAGTTCATTTATTAGTACTCATTATAGGTTACTATACATATAAAATCTCTCATATACACTATATATTTCAGTTTCCTTCGAATGGGTAAAAGTAACTCCATACAAAACCTTGAAATACAATAAAGCATGTTAGAGTCTGGAACACACCCCAAACAAAAACTTGTACAAAAATTTAGTTCTGGTAAACTCAAACTCATTCAGATGTGAGCTCTCAAAAAAGGATGATCCTATCATGCATTCAAAGTTGTGGAGGCAAGAAAAAGGAGTACGGGAAGCTCATCCTCAAAAATGAAAAGTGCAGGCCTGGCTGGTATGGCTCAGTGGACTGAGCTCCTGCCTGTGACCCAAAAGGTTGCTGGTTCCATTCCCAGTTAGGACACATGCCTGGGTTGCCAGCCAGATCCCCAGTAGGGGTGTGTAAGAGGCAACCAATTAATGTATGTATCTCTTGCAAATCAATGTTTCTCTCCCTCTCTTTCTCCCTCCCTTCCCCTCTCTCTAAATAAAAAAAAAAAACCTTTTTAACAAATGAAAAATGATGCCACAAGGCCAATGAAAGTAGGACAAACATATCAAATTACAGATTAATGAAGTCACTACCTCAAGAAGCAGGAGGCAAATGCAGAGGTACAAGAGACTACAGGGGAATATTAGGGTTAAAGGATGAGATGAAAAGAGAGCTAAAGGAGAGGAAAATTGGGAAAAGGTCAAAGTACTAACAATGCTTTGTTCTGAAAGCAGACAGTGGGAAGAGGAAGAGGAAGTTCTTTGGGTGCCATGTAGAGCTACTTGTCTCTTAAGAATATGTGCATTTGTCACTTGGATTTAGAAAAAAAAAGATTAAAAGCACTTTTTCCGAATCCTGGCCCAGGTTTGGCTCCCCTTGGCCCTGTCCCTGCAGAGATCATTGAGCCTCCAGGGCCTGGGAGACCATTCCCCTTGCTGATCCAGGTGCCTGCCCTGTTCTCCACAACTTTCTAGCACCCAGTCCCCCCCCACCCCACCCCAGTCAGTCCTAGCTCTGTGATTTGGGCCCCCTGAACATCAGGATTCTCTAAACTATGCCTGTACTCGTTGCTCAGCATAACGTTGATTCAGAATCCCCCACTCCCCTGGACACTGCTGCTCTGCTCCCAAGGTTTGAAGCCCCTGAACTCGGAGCCTCAGTGCCTCAGAGCCCCCAGCCCACTGTGACTCCGATGCTGCCACTGCCAGGGTCCGGCCCCTCACCTCCACGCTCCGTTGCTTCTGGTTCTGTGGATCACATCTGCACATTTAGCATGGAATGGGGTGACAGGGGACCTGGCAGTAATGGAAGAGGTTTCTTTAACATCCCCATGGAAACCTCAGCTCATCTGCACCAGCTTAGGCTTAGGAGGTGGCAGAGTCCCACATTGGACTCCAGGATGTTAGGAATCTGTAAGAGAAGACAGCCCCATGCTACTGAGCCGAGGATTCTGGAGCTTACCGCATTGCCAACTCCATGTGGTCTTGAGAAGACAACCCTCTCTGGACCCACTTTTTTTCTTCACCTCTCAAGTCTGGGACATTTCCTGATCCCAGAAAACAGCGGGCAGGTGAAACGGAGTGAGAGACACTCCCTGCTGGAAGACAAGGCTGTGGGTGGGCATGTTTCCATCAGCAGCATGGACGTGGAGAGGAAGCAGATCCTGGGAGATGTCTGTGGACATCACAGAGGGAGGGAAGGGGAAGGGGAACAAGCTCTCACTGAGGTCCAATCAGAGTAGGAGCTGGCCATTGACCAGGTAGTCACTGAGAGGAGATCAAAGCCTTGTGCCAAGCCCTGGGGCAAGGCAGAAAGAAGTCCTGGCATAGGGGGACACTCTGCAGCCCCTGCACTTTTTCTGACACTTTTTTCCCCAACACCCTGCAAATGCAAGTCCACTGGTCAGTCCCTCTGCAGTCACCTGGGCACTGGGAGACCTGGATAGCCAAGGTGGTATGGCTGCTTCAAGAGGACAAGACACCAATGGGGATGAGGAGGTGGCGGGCAGAGTCTTAGTGTAAAGCTCAACAAATCGGGTATAAGCTCTCTTTAGGGGACAGTTATGTCCCACTGGTCCCTCCTTCAACCTTGGATGACAACTGTGAATCAGTGACACCCCCTAATCAGCAAGATGCTGAAAAGAGTTGAAGAAACACTAAGAGAAATGGATGAGGTCCCTTACTCTTGGAGAAATATGAGAGAACATGAGAAATGGAAGTGCTTAAGCAATTGTAGACTTGAACCCATTGGAGCTGAGGAACATCACTCTTCACTAGGAATGTAGGAGACTTCTGTGTCTTAAAGCTACAGACAGGACGAGATTGTATTGGTATTGGCTCTACCAGCAGAGGTTCTCAGACCTGGACAGTCTGGTCTGAGGCCTTGGGGAGCCTATAACCATCATTTTTTTCTTCTGGCAAATACTGTAAAAAAAAAAAAAAACCAGTATCAGAGGATCAACAATGGATTTAGCAGAATCTCAAAACTGTCACCGGAAAACAAAAAGAGAGATATTACCAGATTGTGAAGAAAGGACAACCCAATAAGGAACATCAGCTCATGCAAAGATGTATGATTGATGATACTTTGATCAAAACAAATGAAATGCATTCCAGAAATACAGAAAAAAGAAAGAGTGGCAGGAGGTGAGCTTCAGCTCGCAGGGGAACTGAGCCACTGGAACATGGTTATCCTGGGAGAATCTGGGAACCATCAGCAAAGGAGCCCAAAAGGAAAATGGACAAGAGCCGAGTCAGAGGAAGGAAAGTAAGTCATGGCCCCACAACAGGAATACATCAGTGACCAAAACCTATGACACACCTCCAGGATGACCTGGTCATGAGACACTTCCAGAGTGCGGTCTTCCCACCCAGACGCACTGTTCGGGCCGAGACTGACACGGGCCGTGTCCCCGCCGGCCCAGTCGTGTTCCAACTGCGAAGACCTTCTCCCCTTTTAACCAGAGAGCCTGGCTTAAGCGGAACTTGGGTGTAAAGATGCGCCTAAACGTTCTCTCCAGGTGATTGATCAGACCTTGATGAAAACAAATGAAATGCACTCACAGACTTCCGTTTCCTGTCATTGAAACCAAACAGGCACACCAAGGACCTCACCAGTGAGGCTCCCTTGGGAACCGGACCCACTGGCCATGAGGAAAGGACTCTGACTTGGAGGGTCTGGAGGGAATTACACAGGCCCTGCACGGTGGCGACTGCAGAGCACCCAGGACATTTACCTCATGGGCCCCAGAGATGAGGCAGCAGGGACTCGAAGAGGGCAGCCTCTGAGAGGTCACCCTGGTTCAGCCTCCCCAGGTAGCAAATATGAGGAGGAGTAACCCTCACGGAGAGCCCCAAGTGCTGCCCCGCGTCTGTGCGCACAGGTCAGCAGAGACCCCAGCTTGTCAGTGCAGTTGGCTCTCTTAGCGTCCCCACGTTGAGGACGACAAAGGCACAAAGAGGTTGAACGTGCCCAGAGCACACAGCTCACAGGGGCTCAGCGAGCCTTTGACCTCAGCAACTGAGGGCGCGCTCTGAGAAACTGCGGTTCCTTGCACTTTCTGTCCCCTGCTCTGTGCTGCTCTGACACTCTGCCTGGGCCTCGCTGCTCAGCAGGGGGAAGGGCAGGTGAGGCCTGGAGCTCAGAATGAACCCAGCCCAGCCAGCAGGGGCTGCATGCAGGTTCTGGGTCTCTTTCCGAGTCCAGGCCCCTTCCTGGCAGACATGAAGGCTAAGACCAAGATGGCAACACAGAGAACCCTGCAGGGCAGAGGTTTCCAGGGACGCCGGAAGGTGCAGAACCTCCCCAGAGTCTCCAAGTCCGGTCCTGTTCCAGGTGGGAGGTGGTGTGGGCACCCAGGTCTTCCTCAGCGCTGGAGCCTGGACCTGAGGCCACAGAGGGATGTGGGTCCCAGTCTGGGAGGAGGGAGCCAGTCATGCACCCTCATACTGTAGCTCATTAAGCATCCAAACCAATCAGCACCTGTTAATGGCATAAGAAGAGAGTTAAAGTCCCGAGGGCTTCTGTGATTCCAACAGACTGTGCTGGTTCTCTGGGTCTGTCTCTACATTGCTCATTTCCTGTTCAAAATGACAGGCAGGTCATGAGAAAGCAGACCTTGTTCTCCAGCATCAACCATGGTGGGTGCTCTTCTTGCTCCCCAGGGCACAGTCAGCCCCTCTCCACCCAACACCTCAGATCCCGGGATCCTCTCCTAACCCCTGTGCCCAGAGCTCCTCCTCTTCCCTCCTCCCAGGTCCCCAGCCTGTCCCCAGTCTGCTCTCCTGAAGAAGGCCTGCCCTCAGGCCACAAGAGGCAGTCCAGTTCCTGGAAGAACACCTGAACCAGGAGGGGAGCCCTGCTGTGTACTGTCACCTCTTCCCAGGCAGATGGTGACCATCCTCACGAGCTCCCCTGCCTGCCAGAGAGCCACCAGGTGCTGTGCTTCTCTAGCTCCCTCATGCAGCTCACGCTTTGCCCCTGTGTGGCCTGATCTGATCAGCTGCCGCTTACCTGACTGGGAACATTTTAGCAGCTGCCCTCTGACTGACTGAGCCTGGGTCAACACACAGTCCTGACTCACTGAGACACCAAACTGTCTGACAGAGAGAGGCTTTGTCGGTTTAACCGATTCCGTCTCCAAGGAGCCAACTGCCCGATGAGCCTGATTGGCTGAGAGGCAGGCCCCACCTGACCAACTGATGATCAACTAGATGGTCAGCAGGTACCTGCGGGACAGAGGGGGCCTCAGAGCCAGGATGGCCTGGTAGACAGACGGCTGTCAGACAGGAGAGCAGAGGCTGGGTGGGGAGTGCAGGGGGCTCAACCACAGGCTCTTAGCATCATTTCTACCTTCTTGTTTTTCACAAAGGGTTTTACTGAGTTATAATTCACATACCATACATATCACCTATTTTTTAAAGTATATTTCATTGATTATGTTGTTACAGTTGTCCGAACTTTTTTCCCTTTGCTCCTCTCTGCCCAGTACCCTCTTCCCTCCAACAATCCCACCTCCCTTAGTTCATGTTCATGGGTTGTGCATATAAGTTCTTTGGCTTCACCTTTTCCTATATTATTCTTAACTCCCTCCTCTATTTTGTACCAACCAATTATGCTTCTTAATCCCTGCACTATTTCCCCATTTCTCCCCCTTCCCCCTCCCAGCTGATAACCCTCCAAATGATCCCCATACCTATGATTCTGTTCCTATTCTGGTTTGCTTAATTGGATTTTGTTTTTATTTTTTAGATTTAGTTGTTGTTAGTTGTGAGTTTGTTGTCATTTTAGAGTCCATAGTTTTGATTTTTTTTCCCTTAAATAAGTCCCTTTAACATTTCATATAATAAGGGGTTGGTGATGATGAACTCTTTTAGCTTTACCTTGTCTGGGAGGCACTTTATCTACCCTTCCATTCTAAATGATAGCTTTGCTGGATAGAGTAATGTTGGTTGTAGGTCCTTGCTTTTCATCACATTGAATACTTCTTGCCAGTCCCTTCTTGCCTGCAAAATTTATTTTGAGAAATCAGCTGATAGTCTTATAAGCACCCCTTTGTAGGCAATTCTCTGCTTCTCTCTTGCTGCTTTTAGGATTCTTTCTTTATCTTTCACCTTTAGCATTTTAATTATGATGTGTCTTGGTGTGCTTGGTCCTCTTTGGATCTAGCTTGTTTGGGACTCTCTGTGTTTCCTGGACTTGTATGTCCATTTTTTTCACCAAATTTGGGAAGTTTTCCTTTATTATTTTCTCACATAAGCTTTCAATTTCTTGCTCTTCATCTTCTCCTTCTGGCACCCCTATGTTCCAGATGTTGGCACGTTTAAAGTTGTCCCAGAGGTTCCTAAACCTCTCCCCATTTTTTTCAATTCTTGTTTCCTCATTCTGTACTGGTTGACTGTTTCTTTTCTTCTTTATGTTCCAAATCATTGATTTGAGCCCTGGTTTCCTTCCCTTCACCATTGGTTTTGTGTGAATTTTCCTTCGTCTCATTTAGCATAGCCTTCACTTCTTCCCTTATGCGTTTGCCATACTCAAGCATATCTGTCAAGTTTGTGAGCACCTTTATCATCAGTGTTTTGAACTCTGCATCAGTTAGGTTGGATATCTCCTCATCTGTTAGGTTGGCTATCTCCTCATTGCTTAGTTCTCCTACTGGAACCTTGATCCATTCCCTCTTTTGGGCCATACTTTTATGTCTCCTCATCTTGACAGGCTCTTGTGTTTGTTTGCCTCTGTGTCTTTGGTAGAGCTGTCGCTCCTGTTACGTTGTAAGGGGCGGGGCCTTAGGGATTCGTCAGTACAGGGCGACCCGTTTCACCACATTGTGGTGCTGTATGTGAGGGAGGGGTCCAAGAGGGAACAATGCCGCTTGTTCAGCACTCACCCCTTTTTCAGGCACTTCTCCCACTTATGTATTGGACTGGAGCCTCCCTAGCTGCTGCCTTGGCCGTCGTTCCCAGAGTATGTGGGTCTGAAAATGTTCTAGGACTATGGGGGCCTATTAAACAAGTGGACTCTGCTGAGAGACCTGTGGTTTCTTCCTCTGCCCCGACCTGCGCTGGTTTGCACAGTCAGAGCAATGAGGCTTTATTTCCCCCGGCATTGGGACTGTGAGCTGTGTGGTCTTGTCTGGGGCTAGGAATGCTCCCCAGGTGCCCTTCCTGTCTTTTTAAAACATGTAACTGTGCTTTCTGCCGGCGTGCCACTGCCGCCACCACCACCACCACCACACCGCATCCTCTCTGCCTCAGCTCCACCCCTCCTACCTGTTTGGATGAATATTTTTTCTGTATATCTTTGCTTATTGGACTTCCATGCAGCTTGATTTTCTGGAACTTCTGCTTATCTCTAGTTTTGAGGTAGTTGTATTCACTCTTAGTTGTGGAGGGAGACACAGCATGTCTGTCTAGGCCTCCATCTTGACCAGAAGTACATATCACACATTTAAAATGCATACTGGCTTTTAGTATTGCACAGAGTTGTGCATCCATCATGACACCCTAATTTTAGAACATGTTATGACCCCCAAAGGAAAATTCTATGCCCACCAACAGTATTTTCCATTCTTCACAACCCCTGTACTATTTAACGTTGTCTTTATAGATTTTCCAGTTTGGACATTTAAAATAAATATAACTTATACACTATGTGGTTCTGTGACTATATTCTTTCTTATAGTATGTGTTCAAAGTTCATAATTGTTGAATCATGTTTCAGAACTTTATTTCTTTGTTGCTAAGAGATATCCCATTGTATGCATAAACCACATTTTGTTTACCCATTTATCAGTTGATGGACCTCTGGATTGTTTCCAATATATGTCCCTATGAATAAATCTGCTCTGAACATGTGTGTAAAGTTTGGGGGTTGATATATGTTTTCATTTCTCTTGAGTATATATATACCTAGTACTGGAATTCCTGGGTCAGGTGGAACTCTATGGTCAACCTTTGGAGGAACTACAAACCTGCTTTTAAAAAAAAAAGATTTTATTAAAAAAAAAAAAGATTTTATTTATTTATTTAGAGGGAGGAGAAGGGAGGGAGAAAGGGAGAGAAACATCAATGTGTGAGAGAAACATTGATTGGTTGCCTCTTGCACGCCCCAACTGAGGACCTAGCCTGCAATCTAGGCATATGCCCTGACTGAGAATTGAACTGGTGACCTTTTGGTTTATGGGATGATGCTCCAACCAACTCAGCCACATATCCAGGGTCTGTAGGTTCCTGTTTGATGCTTGCCCTCTTCACAAGCATTTGTGTAATTTTAAGATTCTATGTATTTTAGTGTTTTCACCTTAATTCTGATTTATTTCACATTTTTTATTCGTTGAATGATTTTAAAAGTATGTGTTGAATACCTGTATGCCTTACATGGTTCTAGACACAAAGGAACAGCTTTGAAAAGGCAGATGAAACCCCTGCTTCCTGGAACTTACATTGTAAGAGGGAGGAAAAAACAGCCATAAAGAAACCGAGTGACAGTGGGTGGTGAAAACTGTTGTAACTAAAAATATTTTGAAGGAGAGAAGGGAGGCTTATTCTTGTGAATAGCCTTACATCACCTGTCACTATCAGCTGGGTAAAAAGCAAAGGATTAATGTTAGTGCAACATCTAATGTATTTGCAAAGAAGCAGGGTAGAAGGGACTCATTTACACTGTGATTGGTGCAACCACTTTTTTTTTTTAAGTTTTTATTTATTTATTTTTAGAGAGAGGGGAAGGGAGAGAGAAAGAGAGGAAGAGAAACATCAATGTATGGTTGCCTCTCATGCTCCCTCAACTGGGGACCTGGCCCACAACCCAGGCATGTGCCCTGGCTGGGAATCAAACCTGTGACCCTTTGGTTCACAGGCCAGTGCTCAATCCACGAAGCCACACCAGCCAGGGTGGTGAAACCACTTTTGAAAAGAGTTTGTTTGGCCTTATTCACTGTGGCCCTGCAATTTCACTGCTAGAGAAAACTTTGCATGGATCCAAAAAGACCAGTATATCTAGTTCAAGAAAGCAAAACTAACACAACCCAACTGTACATCGACAGAAGAATGAGTAAATGAATTGTGGGAGAGCCAGCACACTGGAATACTTCACAGCAGTGAAAATATGCAGACCACTACACTCTGCTCCCATCAGCAAGGAAGTACAAACAAAGTCAGGGAGCAACAGAGGGAATCCTGAAAAACAATATGGTGTAAAAAGACATGCAAAACTCTTTGATGTATCTTAGCAAATACAAACAATTGTAACTAAACTGCAAAGAAAAGCAATTAATTGAGAACCATAAAATTCCAGAGAGTGGCTTTCTAGGCTGTGACTGGGGACAGCATCACAGGGGTATCTGTGGAGTGAGAAATAGCTGCAGGGAGAGAGTCTGAGGTTAGTTCTCTTTCTGCTCCACATGTGCAATTTATATGGTCTTTCATGCTGGTGACTGCATTTTGTTTTTTAAGATGAAGAAAAACACCCAAGCACAAAAACCTTAGCTCCAACGATAACTTACGAGAACCACAGTGCTCCATCCTCCTCCAGAACTGCCTGCTAAAAAATCATTTGGGAAAACTTAACGCACTCAAAATTAAGTAAGAAAGAGCTGGAGAGAAGCACAAAACACTACCAAGAGAAGAATGGGAAAGCAAAGCAAAGCAAGGCTTTACTGAGAACACTCACCAGAAAACCACTGCCTTAGTGCAAAGGCCCAAATCATTGCAACAAATTACAACTGCAGCCAGGATGGGATCTAAGGACTCACAGAACAGCAGGGCGCCTTAAATGGGAGCTGGCATTGTGGGGACACAGGGACGGGGGAATTAGGAGAGATGTTTACAGCTCAGCTCAAAGGGGAGAAAATGGTTTTCTGAGGGGCAGACAATGGGGACAAGCTAGGGGAGAAAGTTGCTGTTCCCTGAAATAAAACCTCTTAGAGGTTATTTGTTCAATCCATGTGAATAAATAAATTTACTTAAAAAATAGATTATAAAAGAAGGGAGCCTCTTTCCTGAACATCACCCAGTGCTGACCCACTAATGGTGCTCTTGCAAGTCTCAGACTCTGCTCACAGAGCACCAGGCTGAGAGAGCTACCTCCCCACCAGCCTGGTCTCTTTCAACATCTTCCATAGACAGAGCCCTTCCTACCTGCCTCAGTGTGTCTTCCTCAGGCTGTCCTAGTGCTGGCCACCGAGAAAGACCCAGGAACAACCCTCAGCCACACCTCCTTTCATGTTCCCCAATTTAAGCTTCTAAGATCCCGGTTTCCTGTAATTCAGGTCGCTGCTACCCTGACTCTTCAGGTCCAGACACCCAGGCTTCAGTGCCTCACCTTTCATTTTCTGACTTCTCAAGGTCTGGCCACTGACCTGGCACTGGGTTTCTCTGTGCTTATTGCTTCTGCCCACCTGGGCTATCAACGTTTGGCAGTGCTACTCTTTGAACATCGTTTATTTCTTTCTGGTGAGAACTTGGGATCTGTAATTGACCTCACTCTGGACAGATAGGGGAGAGACAGGGATATAGGGAAGCAGGAGCTGGAAGGAGGGAAGGAAAGTCACTGGATGAGTCTCTCTGAACCTGGGAGTTGGGCTGGGGCAGGTTGACAGGCAATTCCCAGAATCAAGTAACCAAGGGAGGGGCAGTGATGTCATAAGGGTCCCATTGTGACACCCACCCACATACCATGAGGGGAGCTAGGATTATCCAGGAGGATTCAGGAAGGAATACAAGGCCAGTTGCCCAGCAACCAAACTACAAACCCTGCTCAGAAAGGGTAAAATTTACCTGCTCAGCTAGCAGCTCCAGGACACATTAGAGACATATTTCCCAAATTACCACTAGATGGCAGCACACGCACAGAGTGTTTAAGGGTCCTTTTCCAGGAAAAACCTTGCCGTTGAATTGTCTTCCAGTAATGCTCCCAACAGCATTGAAAATCCTACACTTGAAGGTTCATGATGAAACATGTTTTTATGATAATGTGTTGCAAGCACATGAAGAATTTCTTGAGGTAGATTCAAAGCATGACAACAGATCCTGTGGTTAGAATTCTTCACTTTCGGGTGTAGAATATGTATCTCGAACCTGAAGCCAGAAATCAGGGATGCTTAAAAGGATTTGTTCAGCACAAGTTTCCTGTTTGGGTTCATGGCTTGAGACTGGCTATGCTGAACACTGTCTTCTAACTGCTGCTGTTCATTTATTGAGAATTTAATTCGGCGCTGGGCACATTAGCAATGCCTTACATGTATTATGCATTAAACCTTATTGCAATTACTGGAGAAGCAATTATTATTCTCACTTTAAAGGCAGAAAAAGTAACATTTAGGGCCGTTAGGAGCCTTGGTAATGGTGTGTAGCTAGTCAACTCAAGAGCGCGCCTGCCTGTCTTCCAACTCTCCCCAGGACACAATGAGTCCTCTAGGTGGCGCTCCTGTGTAGGCTTTGTGATAGCGGAAGAAAAAGGACCAATACCCTCACTCAGTGATTTTCAACCGGTGCGCTGCAAGAATTTTTAAAGCATGCAATCATTAGTCAAGGGCACTGACCTCTTTTCCTTTAGTTTGTCAAATAAAGTAATAACACCAGCCATCACAACAATAGCCAGCAGATGTGAATGCACTGTCCTGAACAATAAATATATAGGTTGTAGAATACAGTTGCATCTTATTGGTCACAGACGCATAACAATACTGCATCTGATTCATTAATCCTTGGTATGAGAATTCCCTATATACAAGTGTGGGCACTGGATTTTTTCTTTAATTTTTTATTTATTGATTTGAGAGAGAGAGCGAGAGAGAAGGGAGGAGAGACACAGAGAGAAAAGCATTAATTTGTTGTTCCACTTATTTAGACATTCATTGCTTGATTCTTGTGTGTGTCCTCGCTGTGGGTGGAACCAGCAACCCAGGTGTATCCTGAGGATGCTCTAACCAATTGAACTACCCCGCCAGGGCTAGGCACCTGGTTTTTAAAACGTCACTTTGGAGCAAAAACAGTAGGTAATAAGTTTTTTGTTTTTCTTGGTAAATCAATCAAAATTATATCTATTTTTGTCAGATCAGCAAAAAGTATATATTTTTGGTTATGCCACAAGAGTTTTAGTAATTAATTTATGTGTGCCATGAGATGAAAAATGTTGTAAATTGCTGCTCTAACTGAAGGCGGTCTTCTTTCTCTTCCCTCGGGGATACTCTGTAACTTGGTGGTCTTGTTAACAAGAGGATACCAGAGGGAGCAATGGGACACTGGGATGCATGAGAGTGTTGATATGGGACAGGACAGGATTGAGGGCTGAGGAGACAAGACCATTGGTGAGGAACCGAGAGACCAATATGTTGAAAAAAATTATTTACAAAGATATTGATATTACCAAGGATCATGACGGGAGAGTGTCAGGGGAAGTAACAGGGAGCCAGAAAGTGAAATCTTCAAGGAACAAAGTCACTTACCCAGGCTTTGGTAGATGACCATCACAACAGGGTGACAGGAGAAATAGTCATGGGGAAGAGACTATTCCAGGAAAGGAGCAATGGATGGCAAGGAAGACACCCAGGCGCCTAGATCCACAAACACATACAGAGGCTGAAAATACCTACACACTGAGAGAGCAGCAGGCAAGGTGAGGTTTCACTCAGCTCTGCACAGTGCAATACGGCAGCCCCCAACCACATGTGGCTACTAAGCACTTGAAATGCGGCTGGTGCAGCTGAGGAACAGAATTTTTAAATTGAATTTAATACCAGTGAATTTAAAAACTGAAGCAGTATAAAATGTTTTTCTGTTACACACAACTTTATAGTTTTGGTAGGATTACATTTCACTATAACCACTGAAAATCTAAACTTAGGTAAGGTCTAAGTGTTAAACACACTCCAGATTTCAAAGATAGTATAAGAAAAGATGTAAAATATCCCATGAATATTTTTTACTTCTTGCATGTTGAAATATGTTGGGTTGCATATACATGTTTTTGCATGTTAGCTCTATTGTGCTAGATAAAGTATTTTATTAAAATTAATTTTACCTGCTTCTTTCTACTTATTTTAATGTGACTACTAGAAAATTTAGAATTGCATCAGTGGCTCACATTATGTGTCTTTTGGGCTGTGCTGGGTTAGAGAAAGATGATGAAGGGGACACCTAGAGAAGAGGTGGAGGACACAGAGCATTTAGCTGACAACTGACTGTGTGTTCCAGAAGGCTAGGTGGGTGGAAAGCCTTCGGAGCTTGGCAGGGTAAGAGAGGCAGATGCACAGCCATATGGGGACAAGTGTCTCAGGCTGAGGGATCTCCAGGGAGTCCTGGGATTCTTGTGGTGCCTGGAAGAAGCAGAGACAAAAGTCATTAGAGTCCTGTTTTTCTCAAGGTAGAACTGGTGACATGGCTGTGACTTTTTGGAGGTAAGGAGATGACCCAGTTCTAATCAGGGACCCCAATTCATAGTCTGCCAAAGGAAGAGGCAAGGAAAACAGGAGTATTTTGAAGGAAGCATCTAACAGGATTTGCTGATGGATTGGATGGGGGACACGGGAGTAAAGAGAGAGTCATAGGTAACTCCAAGATTTGGCCTGAGTGACTGGAAGCATGGAGTTGCCTTCTATTGAAAAGGAAAGACTGCAAATAGCATGCTGGACGGCGGAAGGAGGGGACATCCTGAGTTCACATGGGGATGGATATATAGGTTTGAGGATCCAGCTAAATCTCCAAGTAGAGACCTTGACGAGGAAATTGGCTATAGGGATCTGCACTTCACAGGAGAGATGAGGGTAGAGATACAAACCTGAGGGTCTTTAGCATCTGGGTTGTATTTACAGCTATGGGATGTGAATTCTAACATCAAAGAATTCTAGCTCAATCCAGTCATTTCCCTATAGGGTGCACTTTTCTTCTTTTTTTTTCCCCCATAGATACCATCCCATTGACATTTAGCTCAGTCTAATATTATCCTGAACACATACTGGCTGAAAGAGAGTACAGGGATTCAGAAGCCAGATTGGTGTTTCTCCAAAACATATATCTACTCATTAAGAACTTTACTTTGCTCAACCTGCTCACAGGTTGCTCCTTCCTCATTGCAAACATTTTCTTAAATATCTGGAATTTTGTTGCAAAAAGTAAAATGTTGAGTAACAGCCTTTTGAGCTGAACCAGCCACATCACCCCAACTGGAGAAAGCCATTCCCTCTGCACTAAGCCAGCTGGTGAATAAGCAGTTCTGTCCAGATCCTCAGCAAAGAGATTTCTGCACAGAAATGAACCAACAGCACACACTGAAAAAAAAAGGGGGGGGGGGCGAGAGCCCCGCCCCGGGCCAGTTAACAGGCAGCCGCGGGCTCGCACTTCACGGTGGAGCAGTCTGAGGTGTTGGTGTCTAGGCAGCTCAGGCCATGGCCACCGTGCGGGAGAAGGCAGCGACGCTAAACCTCTCCGCTCTCCACAACCCGGCGCAGAGGCCTCCTGGTTTCAGTGTGGCCCAGAAACCATTTGGAGCTACATACGTATGGAGCAGCATTATAAACACTCTTCGGACACAGGTGGAGGTGAAAAAACGAAGGCACCATTTAAAAAGACACAATGACTGCTTTGTTGGTTCGGAAGCTGTAGATGTCATTTTTTCTCACCTAATTCAGAATAAATATTTTGGTGATGTAGACATTCCTCAGGCCAAAGTGGTAAGAGTGTGTCAGGCACTTATGGACTACAAAGTATTTGAAGCAGTTCCAACCAAAGTCTTTAGAAAAGACAAAAAACCTACATTTGAAGATAGTAGTTGCAGTCTTTATAGATTCACAGCAATACCTAACCAAGACAGCCAATTTGGCAAAGAGAATGAACTACATTCACCATCCAGGTATACAGACACATTATTTAAGTCATCTGTTATCAAATCATCAAGTTTAGAGGATCTGTGGGAAGATCTGAGTTTAAAGCCTGCTAACTCCCCTCATGTAAATCTCTTTGCAACTTTGTCTCCACACGTTATTAATGAAGTATGGCAAGAAGAAACCATTGGGCGTTTACTACAACTTGTAGACCTTCCACTGCTTGACTCCTTACTCAAACAGCAAGAGGTTGTACCTAAAGTTCCCTGACCTAAGAGACAGCCTGACTTGGTCAACAACAGTAACTATCTGGATCGAGGGATTCTCAAGGCTTATGGTGACTCTCAGGAAGATGAGTGGCTCTCTGCAGCAACTGACTGCTTGGAATACCTTCCAGACCAGCTGGTGGTGGTCACAAGCAGAAACTTTCCTGAACAACCAGATAGAATAGACTTAGTGAAAGAACTACTGTTTAATGCCATTGGCCAATATTATAGTAGTAGGGAACCTCTGTTAAATCACTTATGTGATGTTCATAATGGAATTGCAGAACTCTTAGTGAATGGGAAGACTGAAATAGCATTAGAAGCTACTCAACTCTTTATAAAGCTTCTGGATTCCCAAAATAGAGAAGAATTTAGAAGGCTACTGTATTTCATGGCTGTTGCAGCACATCATTCTGAATTTAAATTACAGAAAGAAAGTGACAACCGAATGGTTGTGAAAGGATATTCTCAAAAGCTATTGTTGACAATAAAAATTTATCTAAAGGCAAAACTGATCTTCTGGTACTCTTTTTAATGGATCATCAAAAAGATGTTTTTAAGATTCCTGGAACTCTACATAAAATTGTCAGTGTTAAGCTCATGGCCATTCAGAATGGAAGAGATCCAAACAGAGACACAGGATATATTTTTTGCCAGAGAATCGATCAAAGTGATTATTCTGACCATACACAGAAGACAACCAAGGATGAGCTATTGAATTTATTAAAAACTATTGATAAGGATCCAAAACTGTCTGCCAAAGAGAAGAAAAAATTATTAGGTCAATTCTATAAGTGTCACCCGGACATCTTTATTGAGTATTTTGGAGGCTGAGTTTCTAATGTCTGTATATAACTTGTGTATTTTAAGAGTAATGTATCCTAAAGATCCAATTACATTTATAATTTTGAATGTTCTAAATATGAAACTGTACTTAATAAAACGTTTTTTGTATAAAAAATAAAAAATAAAAAAAGGAAATTACATCAGATGATTCTGTCTGCCTTTTATTACTTTTAAAGATTTTATTTATTTATTTTTAGAGAGAGGGGAAGGGAGGGAGAAAGAGAGGGAGAGAAACATCAATGTATGGTTGCCTCTTGTGCACCCCCAAATGAGGACCTGGCCTGCAACCCAGGCATGTGCCCTGACTGGGGATCAAACAGGCGACCCTTTGATCCACCAGCTGGTGCTCAATCCACTGAGTCATATCAGCCAGGGCCTCTGTGTGCCTTTTTGTAGTTCCTTGATGAGCTGAAACAAAACACAAACAAAGTCTGATTATCACGTGTAACCCTGGGCTGGCTCTGCATTCCACTCCCCCTGGAACCCCCTCTTTTCCCAAACAGCCTGGACTTGGGGTGCATCCCCTCATGGATGTAAGTGGAAAGTCATGTAAAAATGGCTTCCAACTTGAAGAGCGGTTAAAGAACCACAGCCTTTAGGAGCTGGAAGCTCATCATTTCAATGAACTGGTTTGCTGATAAGGAAACTGATGCCCAGGAGGGAAACTGACTTACTCAAGCTTAAAACTGATAGTGACAGAATTGAAACGAGAGCCCAGAACCCTTTTTCTGCTGTCTTATTTAGCTTTTTGTTACAGAAAATTTCAAACATATACAAAATTGGGCAAAACAGTATAATGAACCCATATATACTCATCACTCAGTGACAACAATGATCGCAAGTATCAACATTTTGCTGGTGCTGATTTACCTACTCTCCCTTCTATTTGTACTGGATTGTTTTCAAGCAATCCAAGACCCTATGCCATGTCTCTTGTAACCACTTTAGCATGCTTCTCTTACTGATAAGAATAATTTTAAAAGAAAAAAAAGCACATGACATTGAACATCTCATAAAGTTAACAACAATTTATTTATTATTATCTAGTGCCTGTCTATAGTCATTACCCTGATTATCTAAAAGTTGTCATTATAGTTGTGTTCTTTGATTCAGGTTTGAAAATGTCCACACTTCACACTTGGTTGTGTGTCTCTTAAGGTCTCTTTTAGTCTGAAGCAATCTTACCTCTTTTTAGCTTAAGGTCATTGATTTCTTAGAGTAGATCAATTATCTTCTAGAATGTTCCATGCTCTGGGGTTGACTTTTTGCTTCCTAAGATGTCATCTATATCCCATGGTGCTCTTCTGTGCCCTGTGTTTCCTGTACATGGGAAGTCAGGTCCAGAGGCTTGCTCACATTCAGCTTTTTAGGCACGAAGAATTGAGAGGCGGTATTGTGGATTTGCTGTGGCTATCCACCTGGGGGCATACCATAGCTCCTAGACACGTCTGGTGATGCCAACACTGCCTGCAGGTTCAGGTGGTATTGACCTGGTCCCTCCATTATAAAGCTTCCCATCAACTTTCACTCGTGGTTCTAGCAGCTTATGATGACCTTTGCCTGAGTTTACTGTTTCATTAATGCTTGCAAGATGGAAATTTTTTTTTAATCCTCACCTGAGGACATGCTCACTGATTTTAGAGAGAGGGGAAGGGAGGGAGACAGAGAAAGAGAAACGTCGATGTGAGAGAGAAACATCCATCCGTTGCCTCTCAATTGTGCCCAAACCGGGGACTGAACCCACAACTTAGGGATGTGCCCTGACTGGGAATCAGACCCACGACCTTTTGGTTTACAGGACAATGCTCCAACTGATTGAGCCACACCAGCTATGGTGCAAACTGGTAAATTTTTATATTCTAGCATTCCTTTTGCTTCTATTAGCTGGAATTCTTCTACAAAGAAAAGTGTTCCTTTATAAAAGAGAAGTGTATGATAAATGCCTGATTCTGTCCCTTTATTTATCAATTGCTAAGAGAACCTGTTGTGCCCTGGCTACTTTTAGTGGTGACAAATGCAAGGGGTTATTGTTTCATTTTGTTCTTGTATCATTATGATATGTTTCAGTCCACTATCTGTTTTGGCACTAAAACTGTACAACCTTAGGTGAATGAAAGACCCTTCAGCTTGGCGCATGTGTTCTTTGATGTCATCCCATTAGTCTCTGACACCTGCCTGGCTTTTGGCATAGTACAATGGCCCATGCATGTCTCCTCCATGCCCTGCCCTCCACCTGTTGAAACCTATCTTCTGCCAGTGCAGAGGGACTTGTGTGACATTCTGTTGCTTCTCCCAATACTGCCTGTTCCTTGGGGATTACCTGGCCTTTCCTGTGGCTAACAGTTGTGGTCATTAGAAGCTGATTTTAGTCACCTCTTTGCTTAACAAGACACTGCGAAGTTTTGCTCTGAGTTTATAGAGCCCCTTTCTTTTAAGGCTTTGGAAGCCTTCTGCATGCCTGGGTCTCATGCTTTGTTTTTGTTTTTCTTCCCTTTGAACATGACTGCTGCATAACCTCATAGGCAGAAACAGAGGGAAAGAAGATCATTCTGGAGAAGAGGAGACAGATCTGAAATGTTATACACATAGGTCACTTTTATTTATTCATTTGAGTATCGATTGGGGCCTAGTGAGTGCCTGGCTCTGAAGTGAGCATTGGGGTTAAGCTCTTTCCTGTCGAGGAAAAGGGTGGTAGGGAATGAATTGTGTTCACCTGCCCCATCCACATGTTGAAACCCTAACCCCCAATGTGATATATTAGGAGACGGGACCTTTGGGCACATTAGGTTTAGATGAGGTCATGAGAGTAGGACCCTCACAATGGTATTAATGCCCTTATAAGAAGAGGAAGAGAAAGATCGCTCTCCTTCCATGTGCAAATACTGAGGAAGGGCCATGTGAGGACAAGCAAGAAGGAGACCATCTACAAGCCAGGAGGTGAGCCTTCATCAGGAACCAATCATGTGGCTCCCTGATCTCAGGCTTCCCAGCTTCCAGAACTGTGAGAAATCTATTTCTGTTGTTTAACCATCAGATTGCTGGTGTTTGGTTATAGCGGCCCAAGCAGAATAAGACAAAAGGCACATAAATCAAAAACACAAAGCAGCCCTGGCTGGTGTGGCTCAGTGGACTGAACGCCAGCCTGCAGACTAAAAGGTTGCTGGTTCGATTCCCAGTCAGGGCACATGCCTGGGTTGTGGGCCGGGTCCCCAGTTGGGGGCATGAGAGAGGCAACCAATTGCTGTTTCTTTCTTGCACATCATGTTTCTTTCCCTCTCTTTCTCCCTCCTTTCCCCTCTCTCTAAAAATAAATAAATAAAGTCTTTTTTTTTTTAAAGCACAAAAAAATGTGCTAAGTTCTATAAGTGTGGTGATGATACCAGAAACTTCTAGAAAAATCTCTACTCTTGTGAAGGCTGTTTGGTGCCCTGGGGAAGGGACAAAAGAGGGTTAAAAAGGCTGGCCACATGCTTCATGAAAGGCTGCCCAGGAACTGGGCAGGGCTGCAGGTGAAGGGAGAGGGAGCTCTGCATGTGGGGCTTTGATCATTCTTGCCGCCAGATATTTTCATCAGCACAGGTGTGATCTGGCTTGATAAATAGGTTGGTTTGGCTTAAGGAGACTTTTCTGCGTAATATAAGGGTGAGACTTACTGGAGGCTGTTATTCAGGGAGCCCCCTGGTTTTCCCAGGGTGTGTTGGCCCCAGGTATGACCCAGCACCAGCAGAGACAGTGGCTAGAGTCTGAGCAGCGCTGTGGCCGTGTGCTCCCCTTGGGATTCTCTATGGCAGGGCATCATGAGGGATCCATGGGAGCTTCAGAGTCTCAGCCTTAAACACATCCCACCAGCAAGTAATGATGCAACAATGATGTCTAATGACTGAACACCCGTCTAGCACTAGACCACATGCTACACGCATATCTACAACCCACACCATACTCTGCCAGTTTGGGACTCTTACCTATTTCCCAGACAAGGAGACGGAGGCTCAGACAGAGAGATTCACACAGGTGGAGCCAGGATTCCAATGCATTTGGTGATGTTGATGTTAAGCCTCAGGAGGGGGCAACCATGTCCTCACTGCTGAGGCTCCAAAGACCAACCCAGCACCGTTAATGCCTCAAACTCAGGGTATCCTGTGGACGTCTCTGGAGTATGTCAACCCATGAGCAGTCCCTGCACCCCGAAGAGTACCCCAGGGAAACTGAGGATTCAGCAACAGAAGCTGCAGTGTTGAGTCGTGCCCGTACCTGACCCACTCCATCACAGGACACAGCCCAAGGACCACAGCAGAGGGGTCACTGCTTCTACATTTTCAACATCACCAGCCACCAGCTTCCTTATTTTCTAAGGCTTCCCAAATTTAAAATAATTCCAAGAGGTGCAAACATTTTTGAGACTTCTTCTGAGCCAAAGGTGTCACCACTCAAACTTGATTAAGGTGCCAATAAAATTGCTGGATCCAGCTCCAGACACTTCTGTGACCTATGAAATGCCTTTGGAGAGGAAGACGGTGTTTGTGGACCCTGGAGTTCACCCTGCTCAACTGGCTCCTCCTTGCAATTGGTAAGTGGGTCCTTGAAGACTCCCCCAGTGGGGAGAGGGAGGAGTCATGATGCCCGATTCCTGCACTTTCGACAGAGCCCTTAAAATGTACTTGGGGCCTGGACTCCTCTCCCTCCCCACTCCCACGAACTCCATTCCTCCCAACACCGAGCCTGGAATACTTCCATCACACCCACCCCTGAGACCTTTGCCCTTCCCGCTTGGGACAGCCTTCCTAAAAGCCAGTGGAGTCAGACCCTCGTCTCTGGTGGAGACACTCATCGACACATAAACTGTGATGGTGAAGGTCGCTTATAAGTTGATTCCTAGAACCTGTATACCATTTACCCTTTGGGCATGTTCTAAAAGGCATGGAGAGCTCCAGGCTCACCCCCCACACTTGAACACTGAGGAATTGCAGGGTACATACTATCAGAGGGGAGAGGAAGACAAGAGACTGGCTTCTGTCCTGGTTCAGGGCCATGCTAGGCTGTTTTAATTTCTCTTCGGCACCCTCTCCATCCTCCTTTACACCCTTCATCCGTTCCCACCCCCATCCCTGGCTTTTGTCCCCCGGGTTGTCTTGCGCCACTATATTCCGGAGGTCAGGACAAGGCTCTAATATCCTGTGCTCCAAAATGATCTGCCTGCCTTTCTTGCCATTCAGAACACCCACTCCAACACCTGCACATGGAAATTAATCCTCACTGACATAATGGGATTGAAATCATCCTACTGCAGTATTTCCTAGAAAAAGAGGATGTAGTCAAATGATTTTTAAAGTTAAATATATTTCTTTGCTACTGATTTCCCAGAGATTCTGTATGTTGTCAGTCAAATTTTCTGAAGGTGTCGGTGGGAGAGTATCCCTCCCTACCCTTTCACCTACAGAGTTTACACTGTACCTTTGACTCCAGAGTTCCACGGCAGTGGGGCTTTTGCATTTTAAAAGTAGGCCAGTGACTCTAATAAACAGCTGTCAGAATTTCTGTGTAACCAAGTTCCCTGGTTTGTGTGTGTGTGAACATGTGTGCGTCAGGGAAAGTGACAGGCAGATCTACATGCTGATGACTTCGAATTCTCTATCCGGACATTCTGCTCAGTTCCAGACAAGTATATCCAGCTGCCAATGGGACTTTCCCTTTGGGTGTCCCCAGACACTTAAAGCCAGGCAGGCCCCAGAGGGAAAATCGCTGTATCCTTCTGGTCAGCTCATGGCAATGCCAACCACCCAGTGCCCAAGCAGAGACCTAGCAGTCACAGTCCACATGTCCCTTTCCCTCACCCCAGATACACACCTCGACCCTGCAGGTCTCCTGCTTGGTACCTCAGATCTGAACCTCCTCCCAACCCTATCCCTCCTGCCGTGCTGGTGCTGAGGATGTCATTGCCCCTCTCCTGAGTGACCAGCCGTCTCTTCTCGGGCCAGTGGGAGTGACACCTGCCTCGCTGGGTGGCTGAGAGGAATAAAATGCTTAATAAACACAAAGCAACAATTCCCTCTATTAAATATCCACCCATTCAATACATACTCTGTGTGTGCGTTATTTCCAGATCAGTGTTCGGTGCTAATGTCACAGAGTAGCTATTTTGTGAGCACGCAAAGGGTGTGTGTTCTAACAGAGGGAGCACGTGAGAGCTGAGACAAAGGCCCCAGCTGCTGAGGTGCACGTCTATGTGGGAACCAGGGGAGGGAGACACGGAGGAGAAGCAGGTGTTCCGTTCAATCCAAGAGAATTGGGAGAGTTTGTGGAGGAGAGGTGGGGTCCTAACGGGTCATAGCCATGAAGCGGTCAACAGACTGGCCCTGCACGGGAAAGCCCATTCGATGGGGCCCACACCTCCTCCAGCAAAGGAGTTGGGAGCTGCCATGTCAGCCGCAGGTCAGTTTGCAGCGTCTGCCATCACCGCCTCCTGGGTTTCACCCCCTCCAGGTCCAGCTAAGAGAGTAAACCCACTGTCTGGAGTCCTGGGGTTCCGGATCTGCTGTTTGACATTTCTGCTGACTCACTCATGGTGGCTTGCTTGTTTGGCAACTTTTTGGTGTGTACTAATATTTGGTTTACGTCCAAGGACTTCTCAGGGGCCTGGGTGAGAGTGACTCCTTCCCAGTGGAATCTGCATTTGCTGCTGCTAGGTGCCCCAGGCTGCAGGCCAACCAGGAAGTGCTCAAAGATCAGTTCTCAGTCTGGGTTATTTTTGATCGTGTAGTAGCGTAAATCCAAACCTGGAACCTGAGGTTAGACCTATGATTTGAAATTTTAGGAGAGACTTTCCTACCCCTGAACCTTGAGCAGAGGCCCAAGACATAGTGAATTGCTGGTAGCTATTTTTTTTTCCCCTCAATCACTCTTTCCCCCAAACTGCAACCTTTTGGCTGTTTGTAAGGTCTCAGTCCCATTCTCCCACTTTGTATGGGTCAAAGACATTATCTCCTGTCCCTCCACATGGCCTTTGAAATCCAGTCTCTAGTTTTCTGGAACAGCAGACTTTTCAGGGTAGCTGTGGCCTCAATTTTGGTTTTGTTTTTTGTGGATTTTTCTTGCTTTCTCAAGAGTTTGTCTATTATTTTAAGTAAGTGTTTGTTTGTGATGGGAAGCTATGTTGAGTGCATCTTACCTGTCATATTGCTAAAAGTGGGTTTCCCTTTGGGACATAAACCAAACCAAACCTTGGTTTTGGACTTTCAAGGCCCTAGAACTGTGAGTAAATAAATTGCTGTCATTTATGCCACCTAGTATTTTGTTATGATAGCCCTAACAAACAAACACAGTACCCATCAGTCAGCTTCAACAATTACTAACTTTCTGTCATTCTTGATTCATATTACCCCCTCCCTAACATTCACGTCTTAATTTTTGGCTGAATTATTTTAAAGCAAACCCATAACATAATTTAATTGGTACTTACATCACTATCTATTTCTAGTAGGCAAGAACTTTTTAAACACAACCACAGTACAGTATCCATGTGACCTTTGACTAAGAATTCCATTGCCAGGGATTGATTGTGGACACACCTGCACAAGAGCTCCCCCTGATCTTCGGAGAGGGGATGACATCTGAGGTGAGGCTTGTTGACAAGGTACCCGCCATCACTGGTCACCTTTTTCTTTTTAAAAGTATATTGTATAATCATGCTGTGACAGTTGTCACAATTTCTTTTCCCTTTGCCCCTTCCTCTCAGTATCCTCCTTCCCTCCAGCAGTCCCCCCACTCTTGGTTCATGTCCATGGGGCATGCATGTAAGTTCTTTGGCTTCTCCCTTTTCTATACTGTTCTTAACATCCTCCTGTCTATTTTGTACCTTCCATTCACACTTCTTAATCCCTGCACCATTTCCCCCTTCTCCCTTTTTCCCCTCCAGCTGATAACCCTCCAAATGATCTCCATACCTATGATTCTGTTCCTGTTACAGTTGTTTGCTTAGTTCATTTTTGTTTTTATTTTTTAGATTCAATTGTTTCAGTTTGTCATTTTAATGTTCATAGTTTTGGTATTCTTTTTATTAAATAAGTCCCTTTAACATTTCATATAATAAGGGCTTGGTGCTGATGAACGCCTATAGCTTTACCTTGTCTGGGAAGCACTTTATCTGCCCTCTGTTCTGAAATGATAGCTCTGCTGGATAGAGTAATCATGGGTATAGGCCCTTGCTTTTCATCACTTTGAATACTTCTTGCCAGTCCCTTCTTGCCTGCAAAGTTTCTTTTGAGAAATCAGCTGATAATCTTATTGGGAACTCCTTTGAAGGTAACTCTCTGCTTTTCTCTTGCTGCTTTTAAGATTCTCTCTTTATTTTGAAATTTTGGCATTTTAATTATTATGTGTCTTGGTGTGGTCCTTTTTGGGTCCAGCTTGTTTGGGATTCTGTGTTTCCTGGACTTGTATATATATTTTCTTTGCCAAATTAGGGGAGTTTTCTTTTATTATTTTTCAAATCAGATTTTCAATTTCTTGCTCTTCCTCTGCTCCTTCTGGCACCCCTATGATTCAGATGTTGGTATGTTTAAAGTTGTCCCAAAGGTTGCTAAGCCTCTCCTCATTTTTTATAATTCTTGTTTTTTTCTTGTTCTGGGTGCTTATTTCTTCATTTAGTTCTAAATCCTTTATTTGAATCTCAGCTTCCTTCCCATCACTGTTAGTTCCCTGTATATTTTTATTTACTTCACTCTGTATAATCTTCCCTTCTCCATTTATTTTGTAGCCGTATTCAGTCATGTCTGTGAACATCATTATCACCAATGTTTTGAATGCTTCATCTAATAGGTTGGCTATCTCTGTTTTGTTTAGGTTTTTTTTTTTTTTTTTTTCTGGCGTTTTGTTCTGTTTTTTCATCTGGGCTTTATCTCTTTGCCTCCTCAACTTGGCAACCTCCCTGTGTTTGTCTGTGTGTATTGTGTAGAGCTGCTTTTACTCCATGTCTTGATAGTATAGCCTAATGTAGTAGTGTTCTGTATGGTCCAGTGGCACAGCCACTCCTATCACCGGTCACTTTTTAATAGGCCAAGCTGCTGCTGCTCCCAGGACCTTGCTATCCCCTCACCAGTCAGCACCTATTTATTGAATCCCCTACTTTCACCAGATCCCCTGCACTGGAAATGTGCAATCTACTCACCCTTGTTTCCCTAATATATTCTATAACTGGAAGTCTGTATCTCTTAATTCCCTTCACCTACTTCCCTGCTGAAAGTCAGTTAATGGGTTTGAAGACTCAACTCAAGTAGTCTATATGTGCTATGTATACTATAAACAAGGAATTCCTAGGGACTACCCAGAGGGCCAGATTGGTGACCATAGATCCAGGCTCCATTGGTTGAGGATGTACAGGACCTTTGTCTCTTCAATATTCAACTCCCAAGAAAGTTTCTGACATTTTAAGAACTAGAACCAACCATAGGGGGGAAAAAAGGCCATTGGTTGTCACCCATTGCCTAATCCAAGACAGATGATGCTGTCCCCTCTCCAATCATCAGCCACTGGAGGGGCAGCTGAGTCCCAGTGCCAGGGAAAGGTGGGAAGACAAGAAAGACAGGCATAGACAATGTGAGTCATTTCATGCCATGAGGGAGGAAGAGCTGAGAGATGCTGGAAAGACAGTCACATGCTACAAGTTCCAGGAAGCAGGCTTCTGAGGTGGAAGTGGAGTCAAATTCCTTTTTTGCGAAGCTGGTTTCTTCACTGTCTTTGATTCTGGGTTGTGAAATAAATTTCCTGTGTGAGTGTAGGATCTGCTCACTTACTGGATAAAACAGCATGAATATAATGGCATCATAGGCACTCAAAAGACATAAGGCAAGTGTATGTATATCAAGCACTAAAACAAGCCTAACATGTCATCAAAGTAATTTCTCATTGCTCTTCCTGTCCTGGACTCAAGACACATAAGTAACCAGGCAAGCAACTGTCAGTAAGTCAGCTACTCTGGGAATTTGAGGGGAAAGGAAGGGCACTGCCCTATAGGTTGAGGTATTCACAGAAGACTTCAGGTCATTGAGCTTTTCTTGCAGGAGAGCTAAAAATAATAGAAAAAAATGAAGAAAACAAAATATCAAGACTGGGCTTCTACCAACTTGCATTACTTAATAAATGCTTCTCGTTTGATACTAAATACATGTGTGAAGAAAATGTAAGCTACTGAATTGTAAGCATGGCATATAAGAATTGTATTTGGAAGTTTACATGCTTGTAGATGCATTTACATATGTAAGGATACATACTCTTATCAGTCAAGTTTTCCTGGGTGTTAAGCAACAGAACTGCCTCTAATAGTAGAAGAAATTATTGTACCAGAAGGGCATAAGAAATCTCACATGATTGAAGGGAAGGCCAAAGAGTCAGGTCAGAAAGAACAAGGATCAGGAAAATCCAATGGGCTTCCCTACAGAACCCACTAAAGTTGCCCTGTAATGTAAACAGTACAAACACCTGTTCTATCCTCTGGTTGCTCTGATTAATATGCAACAATCCAGAAGCGAATCCATAGAGGCTAGTTGGTTTGGCTTTGCTCATTTGCCCAGCTCTTGGCTGGGGAAAAGGAGTGTACTTTATTTTACATTCCCCAAAGACTGTACCCAACAGAGGAGAGAGAATTCTCAAAAAGGAAATGCTACTCCCCACAGTAGGAGGTGGGGTGCTGGGCAGCTAAAGAACTTCCACCACATACACCACATTAATTCTGTGCCCCTCTGGGGAGGAGGAACCTACAACACTTCTCTGGGATGGTGGGATTTTTAACAGTATGTCATGATTTGGTGAGTTTATGCTCAACACAATAACAAAAACAAGCAAATCTTTGCTCCAAACACAGAGGAAAAATGAGCAGACTACAGAAAGAGTAAACTACATATATTCAATATATGTTGATATACAGTAGTCCCTCTATATCACAGTTCACTTATTGCAGCCTCACTGTATCACGGAATTTTTAAAAATATTATATTTAATTATTCATCGCAGATTTTTCACTATATCACGGGATTTTGCAGTACTGTATATGTAGTTAAAGTTACGTAGGTTTAAGAGTGTAGAATAAATGTAAGGTTCCTACTTCGTGGGGGGGGGTCTAGAACATAATACCTGCAATAAGTGAGGGAATGCTGTATATATATATGCACAGATGTAGGGAGCAGCTCCTCGTGGTTTAGGAAATTGTAACCCCAGCCTGAGTGTGACTGCCGCCTGCATTCTGGCTGTGCTTGTCTTTAAGTCTCAACATAAGGCTGTGTGTGGAACATAACTGAAGACCACCCAGAGGGTTTCCATGGGAACTGGATTTAAAGAATGCTTATTATGCTTTAGAACTTGCTCTGCTTTCTTTATCATTAATGTAACATAAGCAATCTCTAGCAAGGAATGTATGAAACATTGCTCCTAATACCAGTGTGGCATCAAGGTGTTTGATAGACCCTGACACAGACTGGTCACTGTACCCTCTGTACTAGTACATGTAATCTGTTACTGTCAACTGTAATCCTAACGCCTCCAAGCTATTGATGATTCATGAATCTTGACCTTGTATCTCTCGTGTGTATCCTCCTCAATAAAAGGCATGAGGGACGAAGGTTTAGCTGCTGTTCTCCACTAGAGAGGCAGCCACCTTCCTCCGCCCAGACATAATAAAGTGTCCTGGGTAAAAGTTTGTTCACGAGGCATAATAAAGTGTCCTGGGTAAAAGTTTGTTACGCTGTGGTCACAAAGACTCTGCTGAACAGAGCAGCTTCCAACCGAGCCTAGGGTGTGTGAGGCACATCCGCCTCATCTGGCACCCGGACGAGGGACAGGCACTCAAAAGAAGTGACACCTGGAAAGGCTGCGGAGCCAAGAGCCAGGTCATGGACAATCACACTGCATGGATTGGAATTTTGGCCACTCGCCCAGGGTGAGGATTGCAGCCCACAGCCTCTTTCTGGAAAAGGCTACCTGTGTGTTTCAGTTCAGGAGGGGAGGAGTTCTTTCTGCCACTCTCTTTGGCAGGGGTTTTTGGTTTTGCCTTTCTCTCCTCTCATTCAAAGGACCATTTTGGCTTCTCTCGTTCAATAAATCGCCACAAAATTTTGGGCACGAGTCAAGCAGTTAAAAGCTGATAGGGCGCTCGCCGGTTGAAGTCTCCCATGACAGGATAAGCTGGCACACGGACAGGGTTAGAGCACTAGGCACCTGCCAGTGCAAGTCAAAGTCCGTGCAACATCAGGAACACAGTCACAAGCACTCACTGTCCAACCCCATGGCATCTCCCACCAATTAGGATTTTATCAGAATGAGAAAAACTTTAGGCCAGAAATAGGATTCATATGAGGGCTCTGGTGATGACCGACTTCTAATGATAAGAGGCACTTCCTCCCTCTGGCCCGAATTCTCAGGTGTCCCTATGTGAGTTGGGACCTAGCAGAGGTGTCTGGTGTCATCCCCTGGGACATGTAGGGGTCTCATAGAAAATTCCCTTCACAGTAATATAATTCTTGGCTCGTCCAGGGACGTGCAAAATAAGAACTGTTCATTCAGCACTCCAAGCCCTTCCAGTTGTTTTAGATGACTGGGAGAGAAACCGAGACACGTAAGAGAGGTTGGGATGACCAAGGCGTGACACCCTTGGGAGCCCTCCTCACAAGCAGCACACTTCGACCCACTACACTAATTAATCCCTAGTTTAGAATTAGAAAAAATTTGAACGAGAGGCAGAAAAAGGAGAAAAATCAAAACCAACAAAAAAGGACCCACTTCCCATGAAAGAATGGGGTCAGGGTTATCTGAAGAACAAGAACTTTATCAGTTACAGCAACTGATAAAAGGAACTGGATGTCAAATTAAGGAAAGATATCTAATTGATTTAGTATATTACTCAAATACTTAACTAATATTCAAAAATTCATGTTTCTCAATGCTAAGAACTGAATTTTTATCAGTCTATATTAATATTATATACCTTTTATTATCACTTTAAATAAACAGTCAAATACCATTTCATAATATATATTCCTTATTTGACAAAATTTCCAAGATTTATAAGTTAAAAAACTTCCTTATAACTATGGGGAATTTCAAAGGGCCCTTAAAATATCTCAAGAATTTATTATTTTCTTCTTACCTAAAAGAAGAAAACTCTAGACCAATCAGGCTTGATACATTTTAAAATACTTGGAAAGCTTTGTCAAATAAGAAAATTTTACAAAAAAGCTCAAAAACAATTGGCTTTTGAGAACTCTAATGAAAGACTGTAAAACAGTTCTTCATTCTCTTGAACAACTTTCAAAATATTAGTCAGTTTATTCAGGCTTGTCAAAATATTGGCATGGAGAGTTATAAGGCGTCTCTGCTTGCTGCAGCCATCTCTATGGCAACTGCCAAAAGTCAAAAGAGATTAAATGCTTTACTTGTAAAAAACAGGCCACCTTAGGAAGGACTGCCGCAGTAATCAGAAAGGAAATTGTAAGTCTCCAAAAAAGGACTGTCCTCCTTGCGGCAAGGGTAAACATTGGGCCAAGGACTGTAAATCTAAATTTAATAAGAATAGCAAGTAGATAGCACCTTCTGCTAATCAGGGAAACTGACAGGTGGGCACGGGCTCCGGCTCCCCGAACCAAAACAGAAGCCCCAAGGCCCCAACAATCAAATGTTTTGGACTCAGGGCAGTGTTGAGTCACAGACCTTCATGCAGCCACAAGCCAGAGCGCAGGGCTGGATTTGGTCACCACGCAGCAATTAACTCTTAAAAAACAAGATTGCATTTATGTTGCTCCTACTAGAGTATGGGGACAGTTCCCTAAAGGATATGTAGGTTTAACCATTGGCCTATCTAGCCTTACTGTTAAGGGTGTTATTACTCAACCAGGAGTTATTAACTCTGATTTTGATGAAGAAATCAAAGTTATAATGCAAACCACAGGCTATCATATCATACCTGCTAACACTCGCATAGCACAGCTTATACTTCTTCCTTATGCTGTGCCTGCAACTCAAAATGTTAAAAGAGGAAATAAAAACTTTGGCAGCACTGATAATCAATCTGTTTTTTAAGCTGCCTCTATTAAACTACAAAAACAACTTCTAAAAATAAAAATTAAAGACAAAACATTTCAAGGACTATTAGATACTGGAACCAACTCTGTCATATCAAGCCAATTTTGGCCACCCAACTGGCCCCTAATAAAATAGGAGGTGTCTCACAGCCTAAAAGAAGTGTGTGGACTCTCCATTGTTATGGTCCTGATGGCCAAGCAGGACGAATTCAACCTTATGTCCTGTAGGCCCCCCTTAACATCTAGGGAAGAAATTTACTCACTCAATGGGGCATGACTATTAACTTGCCTCCTTTTCCCCAGTGGCCACTGTTCGTATATCTCCTCTCTCCCTCATGTGGCTCTCTAATACGCCTTTGTGGGTTGACCATTGGCCACTCAAAAAGGAAAAATTATTACAAGCTCAAAAATTAATACAAGCACAATTAAAAGTGGGACATATAAAGTCATCATATAGCCCCTAAAACACACCCATCTTTGTAGTTCCAAAAACGTTAGGAAAATGGAGATTCATTCATAATCTTAGGAAAATAAATGAAATTATACAGCCAATGAGAGCACTTCAACCTGGTGTTCCTAACTCAGCTTGCGTTCCTAACTCAGCTTGCGTTCCTAAAGACTGGCCTTTGCTAGTTATTGATTTAAAAGACTTCTTTTTCACTATTCCCTTAGCTGAAAAGGATAAAGAATGCTTTGCCTTCTCCGTTCCAGTCATCAATAATTCTCAGCCCTTACAAAAATATTAGTGGAAAGTTCTTCCTCAAGGAATGCTAAATAGTCCTACTATTTGTCAATACTTTGTTCACCAAACTTTATTACCTGTCAGGCAAGCTTTTCCTGACTCTATCATTTATCATTATATGGATGACATCTTAATAGCTGCCTCTTCACAGGTGCAATTAGCTAAAAGCTTTGAACTTTTACAAAAAAGAGTTCCTCAATCAGGTTTACAAATAGCACTCCCCCAAAATCCAGCAGTATCAGCCTTAGCAATATTTAGGTTTCACCTTATTTAATAGGACAATACGACCTCAAGCAGTAGAAATTGTTCCTTTTACCCCATTAACCCTTAACAATCTTCAACAATTATTAGAAGTTATTAATTGGATATGGCCCAGTTTAGGTATAGCTACTCAAAAGCTTACCCACCTTTTTAATACTGTTAAAGGAGACCCGGATTTAAACTCATCTCATACTTTGTCTCCTCAGGCTTTAAAAAAACTTGGTATTGTAAATCAGCATATTAGAACAAGACAAATGGAAAGATTTAACCCTTCCTACCCACTTAGGCTTTTTTGCTTTCCTACATTACACTTCCCTACAGAACTTCTAGGACAGCTACAGCCTCAGCTCACTAGGATTGAATGGTTGTTTCTTTCTCACCAACCTCAGAAAAGTCGTCGGCAGCCGTCCGTCTTGAGAGACGATGGTGTAGCTTCCTAAGTGTCTATCTGCACCGCCAAGAATGGCTGTGCAGTCCGACTCGGGAGTGACACGGCATCTGTCTCCTCCCGTGTTGAATCGACATCTTGCGATGACGCTGGAGTGTCCTCTCCAGTGGAGCTGAAGCTACAGAGCCTGGGCAGGGTGATATGGAGGGTCTGCTGTTGCCCATGCAGCAGACCCCCCCCTCTCTTCGCAGCTGAAGGGTCCAAGGGAAAGACGGAGTCGATACAGCTTGGGTTCAGGTGCGCCGCAGGAGTTGCCGGTGTTGACTACAACGTCAAACCGCCTTAGGGACTCCGGCTCCGGATTTTCTGTCGGGGTTTACTCCCTTAGCCTTTCCCCTGAAGAGGTATGCCGCAAGGCAGCGGAGGTTTTTTGGAATCAGAGTTTTCCTTCTCTGATGTGCCCTGACTGGAAGATCGAACCAGCGACACTTAGCTCGCAGGCCGACGCTCAATCCACTGAGCTAAACCACTTATATCTCTGCCCTTTGTCAACTAATAATCAAGGGACAAGAAAGAGCTCAGCAATTCTTTGGCTATTACCCAGAGGTTATTCACTTACCTCTAACTCAAATGTATTTACAACAGCTTTTTAGTCAATCTCTAGATTTCCAATATGCTATAGCTGATTATGTTAGAAAGCTTAAAATCAATCTTCCTTCAAATAAACTTTTACAAAATATACCTCAATTGAATCTGCATATTAAAAGTAAAATTAGTCGTACACCAATATCTGAGACAAAAACTATTTTTATAGATGGATCAGGAAAAACTGGAAAAGCAGCCATTATATGGAGGGAAGGACAGAATTGGAAAGACTGTGTAACTCACAGCCACTCATCCACCCAGAGAGCTGAACTCTCTGGAGCCATTATGGCCCTCCAACAATGGCCAAATGAACCTCTAAATTTAGTTTGTGATTCTGGCTATACGGTGTATACTATACTCCACATAGATCAAGCTTTACTTAAAGAGTCTATAAATCCCCAGTTACTTAGTTTATTCCTAACTTTACAAAGTCTAATTGATAGGAGAGTGCATCCTATATTTGTCACCCATATTCGCTCTCACTCAGGCCTTCCAGGCCCTATGACAGAAGGCAACGAACGTGCTGATGCTTTAGTCAGTGTATTAACTACCTTTCAAAAAGCAGTTGCCTCTCATCAGTTTTACCACCAAAATTCTCAAGCACTCCACAATGAATTTGGCATTCCTCACTCTCAAGCTAAGCAAATTATTCGGGAATGCACAGATTGTCAGGCACTTGGTGCAGCGCCTCCCAGTAGTGGGACCAACCCTCAAGGGTTGGCCCCAGATTAATTTGGCAAACAGATGTTACTCATTCCACCTTTTAAAAAGCTTAAATATCTCCATATACCTAAAAATACTTATTCTGAAGGATTACATACCTCCGCTCTTACAGGAAAATCTGCTAAGCATATTCGAACACATTGGTTTGAAGCATTTAGTTTCTTGGGTCAACCACAGCAAATAAAAACTGACAATCGCCCAGGCTATATAGCCCGCTCTACCCAAAAATTCTTACAAATATAGGGCATTAAACATAAAATAGGAATTCCATATAATCCAACAGGCCAAGCAATAGTTGAACGAACCCACCATACTTTTAAAAATCTCAATGAAAACAAAAGAGGGGGAGTATGGAGTCCTCCCAGAAGAATCGAATTAATCTAGCAATCTATACTTATAATTTTTTAAATTGTGATGACTCCTTTACTACTCTTATTGAAAAACACTTCTGTTGTCATGGACCAGAAGATAAAGAACCTCGTCCCCTACTGTTGTATCGAGACCCTCAAGGAGCACAGAACTGGGAAGGCCCGGTTGATTTGCTAACCTGGGGAAGGGGATAGGCCTGTGTTTCCACCTCTACAGGACCTTGGTGGCTACCAGCAAAAAGAGTGAAACCATACCATGGAGGACGACCAGCACCAGGAGAACGACCATGCAGAATGGATAAGGCGACTTGAGGACTTGACTGACCAGCTATCTTAGCTGGCGATAAACAAGCTCTGAAACTGAAACAGGGCTCGGAACCTGGCCTGGAATCAAGCGCGGAACCAAGCACGTCACCAGTGTCAGAGGAGACTGGCAAGAGAAGTCAGGGGAATGCAGACCCTCCTGAGTCTAGGAATATAACTTGGGTAGATTTAAGAAACCTTACTAATAGAGCTGAGGAAGTAATGGAAATTGTTGGAGCACAGGACACCCCTAAAAACCGTTTTCTAGCTTTTTAAACTATAGTGTCCTCTAGTTCTATGAGAACTCTAAATTATAGCTATACTGATTTGTCTCAGAGGTCTAGGCCTCTCTGCTGAGACAGAACATGTATATTGAAGCCATGTACTTGATCCACCAGTTTTTAAGCTCCTTACTTGGTGGAACTCTGAGTCTCCCCTGTCTAAGTGGACAGGAGGCACCTGACTCCCACGTGACAGACCTTTAGAAGTAAACAAACATTGGTTGCCCATTCCTACCAATACTATGTATATATCAAAGCATTTACCTGCTTGCTTCTCCATGCTATCTGGCACCTTGTGTTTACCTTTAATGAATAAGTTTTATGCCCATACTGTTTATAAGGGAAAGCAACAAACTAATATATCCATGATAGGAACAGTTAGAATCCGAAAAGAATATCAAATCTCAGCCAGTACTCCCCCGGAGTTGCCTCTTTGTGAGCCAATTAACAAGCCAGCAAAGACTATTACATGGTCATTCTGCAGATGCACAGAAGCCTCCACTATAAGAATTCCTGGCACTCCCTTACAATCTAAGAATTGGGGAACCTATTGGGAAATTAAAGGCAATAACAGCAATGGTCTAGTTAAGGCACTTCCCCATGTTACCTATGCAAAGCTAGCATGGACAGGGCTAGGTACTGGGGCACTCATTATTCACATTACATCTCAAAATCATAGTAGCCCATGGCATATAGATATATGAAAAATGGGATTGCCATTTATAAAAAGAATTATAGGACTTTTCTCTTATAATAAGGATCCTAAGACAGAAAAAAAGTTACTTTGATATCAAAACCTTAAATAAGGCATGGGTTACTGTGTGCACCTCTCACCCTTACTTGTTTCTTGCTATTCCTGGGGTGCCACAGCTTAATTATAATCATTCTTTTAATGTATATTATCTTCATGGTACTTCTGGCTCTATTTACGCTAGCTGCATGACTCAGACCAATGTCACTCAGCTTAATTTAACAACCATCTTCACGGTGTGAAAGCAATCAGAAATTTGGTTGCCAGTTAATGTCACCAGGAAATGGTGAGACCCTAGAGGTCTCACTACAATCAAGCTCTTGCTGAAGTTAGAGTCCGACACTTTATAGGCACTCTTGTTGCTTGTATTATCTCTGCTGTTGTTGTTCTTGCTACAGCTGCCACCGCTGGGACTGCCCTCGCAGAGTCTGCCCAGACTGCCCATACAGTGGAAGCCTTGCTCGCCAACACCACTCAAAAGATGATCCAGCAGTCTCGCATTGATCAGGAAATCCTGGTCCAACACTCACCCATAGAAGCTGCCAAACTGTGGCTGGAGGAACGTCAGAATGCCCTGGTTACCAGGCAACAGCTCACTTGTGACCCAGGGTTTTCAAAACTCTGCATTACTCCCCTAAAATAGAATTCCAACCAGCATTCCTAGGCAGATATCGATCATCTTTGAGGGGACTTTTCTACTAATCTTAAAGGCCAGATTAATCAATTGCAGTTTGAACTCCATCAGCAGCTTATGGACATTAAGCAGCTTGCTGAACAAAAAGTGTTTCACACCCTCAATGATAACCTTCAATGAATTAACCCTAAAAATTGGTTTCAAAGACTAAATTTACGTATTTGGATAATGGGAGCAACTGAATGTTCATTAATTATTGCTATACTCTGTGTCCTTCAATGTATCTGTAAGTTATTTACCCATGATCATATTAGAAAAAAGCAAGTAGCAAGTTTCATAGGCCTTACTATAGGCATCACAAAAAACAAAAACGGGGGAGATGTAGGGAACCGCTCCTTGTGGTTTAGGAAATTATAACCCCACCCTGAGTGTGACTGCTGCCGGCATTCCGGCTGTACTTGTCTCTAAGTCTCAACATAAGGCTGTATGTGGAACATAACTAAAGACCACTCACAGGATTTCCATGGGAATTGGATTTAAAAAATGCTTATTATGCTTTAGAACTTGCTCTGCTTTCTTTATCATTAATGTAACATAAGCAATCTCTAGCAAGGAATGTATGAAACATTGCACCCAATACCAGTGTGGCATCAAGATGTTTGATAGACCCTGACATGGACTGGTCACTGTACCCTCTGTACTAGTACATGTAATCTGTTACTGTCAACTGTAATCCTAACGCCTCCAAGCTATTGATGAGTCATGAATCTTGACCTTGTACCTCTCATGTGTATCCTCAATAAAAGGCATGAGGGACGAAGGTTTAGCTGCTGTTCTCCACTGGAGAGGCAGCCACCTTCCTTCCCCCAGACATAATAAAGTGTCCTGGGTAAAAGTTTGTTCACCAGACATAATAAAGTGCCCTGGATAAAGTTTGTTACGCCGTGGTCATGAAGACTCTGCTTAGACAGAGCAGCTTCCAACCGAGCCTAGGGTGTGTGAGGCACATCCGCCTCACACAGATACAACTACATATACAATATATGTAGGTGTATGTGTACATATATACTACACATATATACATATACACATATATACACCTATGCATGAGTGTATATATGTGTGTGTACATGTACACAATTCCCTGGCTGGTTTGGCTCAGTGGATTGAGCGTCGGCCTGCGAGCTAAGTGTCGCTGGTTCGATCTTCCAGTCAGGGCACATCAGAGAAGGAAAACTCTGACTCCAAAAAAAAAAAAACCTCCGCTGCCTTGCGGCATACCTCTTTAGGGGAAAGGCTAAGGGAGTAAACCCCGACAGAAAATCCGGAGCCGGAGTCCCTAAGACGGTTTGACGTTGTAGTCAACACCGGCAACTCCTGCGGCGCACCTGAAACCAAGCTGTATTGACTCCGTCTTTCCCTTGGACCCTTCAGCTGCGAAGAGAGGGGGGGTCTGCTGCATGGGCAACAGCAGACCCTCCATATCACCCTGCCCAGGCTCTGTAGCTTCAGCTTCACTGGAGAGGACACTCCAGCATCATCGCAAGATGTCGATTCAACACGGGAGGAGACAGATACCGTGTCACTCCCGAGTCGGACTGCACAGCCATTTTTGGCGGTGCAGATAGACTCTTAAGAAGCTACACCATCGTCTCTCGAGACGGACGGCTGCCGACGGACGACATGTACACACAAACACACATAATATCCTTGAACTAGAAATTAAAATAATTCCACCTGGTGACTCTGGAATGAGATACAATATCCCCAGTGTCCTTATGGGCACTAATTACCAGGTATAATGATATACCTTGAATTAGACTGAGGTGAGGAAGCTTGTAAGGGAAGCAACCACAAGAGCATCAGAGAGGTTGGAAGAGGGAAGGAAAGAAACGAAAATAATCTTCTATAGCAAAACTCCAAAATACACAAGGAAACTCAATGTCAAGATAGCTAATTAAATCAATAAAATCGGAACAGGAATGTATTCCAGAACAGCCTAAAAAGGATAAAGTAAATTATGTTGAGAATGTTTAAAGAGATAAATGAAAGTTACACTCCTGTTAAAACTAAATTATTTAATAAAAAGGAATAAAATAAAATCAGATGGACACAATCAATTAGAAATCATGGAAATGAAAAAGTTTAATATTTAAAATGCAATAAACAGAATAAGTTAATCTAGTAAAGAGTGAATAAGTGAATTGGAAGACAACACTGAGAAGAATCACCCAAAATGCAACACACACCCCTTCATTTACATGTCTAATAGGCATTTCAAATATTTTTAGCTAAGGAACCCCATCTTCAAATCACTCCTCTATTGGGATAAATAAAAGAGGTCAAAACATAGCCATTTTGGTTAAAGTTGAGATGGTAGGACTGATCTGTGTTGCTAAATGAGCATTGGGGTATAACATGGTAATTCTTCTATTGCTCTCTTAGAGATAATTACTACAATCTTGCATTTTTAAAAACATATATTACCCCAACCAAACAATGAGCATGTTGAAGAGAGAAGCTGCTGTATTCTTCAATCCAAGCCCTCATCAAGTATTTGATTTTGGTTATGCTTTAATGAATTTCAATATAAGGAAATTCAGTTTAAGCAGACTAGCTAGAAACGAAACATTTAAACAGTGCACTCCAAGGTCAACTCTACTATTTCATTGTTACAGAACCAAAATTGTATTTAACAGAGGTAGATTCAACTCAATAAGCAAGAAATGGCAGAAAATAATACAAATTAGGTAAATTCTAAAAACTAAAGAGCAGTAATTAATGAAATAGTAAACACATTGCTCAATACTACTAGAGCCTAGTTAAAAAAATAGTATCTTTGGCAATTTAATCAAGAATACAGCTCCTTACCAAAAGAAAATATTAAAAAGGTGGTCACACTTAGGGAAGACTTTGTGCACTCTCTCGCTAAATATATCATATAGCTTTATATACATATTTTCTTAATCTTGAAAAACTGGAATGATTTTCCCAAGGAAATATAAATTTAATGAAAAGGTAGGGAACATGAACTATAACTAACTGTAAGGGCAGTAAAAAATACTTGAACATGTGCAAATAGTTTCATAGAACAGTTAGTTTATCAAACCTTCAATGCACAGATGATTCTCACATTCTATAAACTGGACTAGATAGAAAAAAAAAACTGAAAAGCTTATTATTGTATAAAATTATCCTAATTAGACTAGAAAACTATGTCATCTATGAGTATAGATAATGAATCCTAAACAAATTAGCAAATCAGTGTTCATAAAGTAGGTTTTCTACCAGTTGTTGAAGGGCACTTCAACATTAGGAAATATATTAGCCTCATTCACTCCATTAAAATTGATAAATGAAAAACTATAGTTTTCTAAATCTTCAAAAATTCATTGAATCTGAGATGCTTTGCTATTACTGGTGAAGTAGCTGAGTTTGGGATTCAGACTGTCAAGGCTGGCTAGGTTTGAATCATCATTCTCCTTTGTTCAATGGGGAGTTAAAAAAACTATTGAACATCTGGTTTGGGAGTTCATATAGGTCTGCTTGTCTTTGGATATGTAAATAATCTATTGCTATATTTGGCCAGATTTCTCCTGTTTCTAAATTCTTAGGTTATGTCCTGATGAATTATACTTTGTGAATTGTTATGTAACTGTTGTATTTTGGATGTACTTAATTTGATAATTAAAAAAATCTTTTTCCGCTTAAGGTTATCTGTTTGCAGGTCAGAAATGAGAAAATGTAATTGTGTCATGCTCCGATGTAAAAACACAAGCTGTAAATAAAATCAACTTAAAAAAAAACAAACACCTCTTTGGATAAATTCAAAACCTATCCCTTGGGTTAGGGGGAGGAGAAAAGGACATTTCCTTAATTTAATAAAAGCTATCTACTAGAAACTTCACCAGCCATCACACTTATTCCCCATGACACTCAGGAAAGAAACAAGGATGCCTACGTGAAATAAGACAAGATCTGTTATTAAAAATTATTGGTGAAGAATGTATTTAAGGAAATGTAATAGAAATTTTAAAAAAATTCCTAACAATAACTTTTTAAAACTAAAGGAATAAATATTTTTTAATCCTCACCTGAGGATATATTTATTGATTTTAGAGAGGGGAAGGGAGGAAGGTAGGGAGGGAGAGGGAGAAACATTCATCTGTTGCCTCTCACATGCATCCCAACCAGGGACCAAACCTGCAACGCAGGCATGTGCCCTGACAAGGTATCAAACCAGCAACCTTTTGGTTTACGGGATGACGCTCCAACAGAGCCACACCAGCCAGGGCTAAAGGAATAAACCTTAAAAAGCACACCCCCACCTAAACTGAAAAATCTCATTTTCCTGAAGGACATAAAAATTCTGAATAAATGGAGACACTGTGTTCTGGATAAAAAGACCTCCTATTTTTAAAATAGTAATCCTTGCCACACAGTAATCTAGAAAATCAATTTAACAATCATAATCCCAAGGGAACTTTCTGGTACTTTGTGAGTCTCATATTACTAAGCAAAAAAATTTTAATTGAAACAACAAATGAGTGATTGACCTATTACATAATACAAAGTTACACTAATCCCAAGTTTTCAATAAAAGAAAAATCATGGATGACTCCTAGGTACCATTACTGAGATGCAGAACACTGGAGGAAGTGGGGTGGGAGCAGTGGAGGAAGAGCTTAGTTGAGGTACATTAAGTGTGAGACACCCTTTATGCCTGTATGTGGAGATTGACAGACAGCTGGATGTGTGAATCTGGAGCTTGGGGAGGGGTCTGGGCTAGAGATACATTTAAAATCATGGGATTCCATGCCACTTTTACTAGGTTTTTAGTTTTCTTCCTGTGAAGTTATACAGTTCGTATTTGCAAATAAGTTTCAGAAGTTCATCCATTCCATCCACATTTCTGTTTTCTAAGGAAACAGGTAGAGATATGTTTGGGTCACTTTAGCAGATTAGCTAATTTAACTCTGTACTTCTTTTATTATCCCTGTACTAATATTTTCTTCACTATTTTAAAATAACTTTTACTTTAATACCATTTTGCTTTAAAAATATTAATAAACTTTTACCTCCTACAAGGATGCAAGACCTCTGACGTTCAAATATCTTCTCATTGTTGGGGTGGCTTCACTTTCCCCAAACACACCATGAACACTACCCTGGTCTCTACAATGACGAAGACTATGCTCCAAACTGGCTTCACAACAACTCTGATCTCTGCCCAGTTCTGTGAGAGTTTGAGAGGTTCATGAAGTGTTCCAGCCCAGGATCTCTCCTCACCTCCCACACACTCATATGGTCTTAATCATATGCATTTTAAACATTCAAATCTACTTCTCAAACTACAGACACCGTCTAAGAGATTATACTTGAACTTCCACTCATGAACCCCAATAATGCATTTCTAATATACTTTGTTTTCTACACCAAAAGTGCATGATCCAAACCTAAAATGCAAAAGTAGATCAGTTCTATTAAAATGAACAGGACTCACTCCACTGTCAACCCTGAAGACCAAACCAGTAATAATGTGAAAGATAAAATGCAGGGAAGCTGTGAAGAGAAAGTACCAAGGCAAAAGGGCAATGAGGGTCCATCAGAACTAATGAGAGAGCTGCCCCACAGGTCACAGAAGTCCTACCCAGAGCAGCACTTTCTTCACCATCAGGCCACCAGCTGTAGGGTTTAGGTGTACTGCCCCTAGAAGGGGCAACCAGGCCTGGGGGAAATCCATACCTTATTCCTGTAATTATCCTCTTATTCTCATACTTGCCTTCATTCAACATAAAGTAGAAAATTGGTTTATAGTCACCCATCAAATATGTGACCTCAACCAACGAGGGCAGAGAACTCCACACATAAACATGCAAACACATATAAACACACATGCACGTTTGTACATACTCCAGACAATATGGCCTAGCATGCCACAGTGTGAAACAATCTGAATTAAGAAACTAGGATTGTTACCACCACCATTTATTTATCTAGTTCATAACTAAGTAGAGAACACTACAGTAGTGCCAGAAATGCAAAGAAGTCCCTGCCCTGAAGGGGCTTACAATCTTATTAGGAAATATAACAGGCACGTCAAAAGCTGGTCTATAAGAAAGCATATGCCACAGGAATTCAGAAGGCAGCATAGTTGAAGAACACAGAGTAGTCACAAAACCCAGTTCTCGTCCCTACATGGTCAGTTAACACCTCTGGGTTTATTACCTCAGCTGCAAAATGAAGTAGTGAGATTTAGAGGTTGTCTGCATTTGTTTGCATCATGATTCTGATTAAAAGCTAAGGAAGGTTTTGTGGAGCAGATGACACCTGAGCTGGACACCAAAAGAAGACAGAAGGCATTTCAGACGAGGACAGAGGGGCTGAGGTAGGCTAAGCATGGGGTTTGGAGGGGAGAAGACAAGCATCACAGGGCTCGGGAGTGAGGTACAGGGCGGCTGTGGTGGCCCTCAGGCACCACCGACATGGAAATGAGCTATGTTCCTCCCACTCACACCCAGTACAGTACATAATTCCAGAGTAGAAAATACAAAGAATGGCGGCATTGTATTAAACATTTCACTCAATTTCCAGAAAATATAACATTATACCTCTATGACATCAAAACAACTGTTCCAATTGTCAAAGTGTAAACCAATCCAAAGCTTACATTCTTAGAAACATAATTAAATCGCTTCATTCAAAAGGACATTTGATATAAATTACTTAGCCCAGTAATTCCAATATTTATTTTCTGCTATGTGCCATTTACTGTGGAAATAAAAGTATGACGAGGTCTTCACCCTTGAAGAATCCATGTATGTCCTGGTAGGTGAGCCAAAATCAGCTTTGACACCTAGAATGCACTGTGATGCCCGCCGGCATGATCAAGGTGTGACCATGCGGCTATGGAGTCATCCCTTCTGAAGTTTTGCAAAGGCTCCGGAGAGGCTGATGGCTCAAAGAGAAATGAATTTGGAGTATGCAGAGGGCATGTGGCTACAGACAGGGAGCATGACATGGCCACAGCCTAGCACAGCTACAGTGTGGCTGGAGCAGAGCGAAGAGCAAAACAAGTGATATGGAAGCCAGTCCTATAAAACAGGGAGATACTGCTTGCTTTAATCCTCTACTAAACCTGGTTTATAAGGTCAGGAAGAGACAGGAAAGTGGGCATGAGGCTGTAAGCTCTTCTCAGCAAATGACACTGTTCAGGAAACCGCCCCCCCCCCACCCCACCCCCACCTCCTCTCCACCTCTTCCTCCCTTCTTTCTCTTTATGATCTGCAAGTTTTCAAAATGGAGCTGGAACTTGAAAGGCATGGGGGTGGGGGAGCACCAACGAACAAGACTAGAAATACATGCATTTGGCTAATCAAGTTATAGGGTAATGGTAATTGTATTGCACAGGTCTGCAGATGAAGAAAACATTTTTTCTTGAAGTACTTAATGCACACCAAAGTTCTGGAAAATCTCATTACATGGAAAACAAAATAGAACCCTGGCAGAAGAGTCTGTTTCCGAAACTTTTTCCCATTAAATATCAGTGTTACAAACACAATACCATAGGATTTCAAAGGCTATCTTTACGTAATCAAGATCTCACCAAAATTGCATTGCTTGGCTTAAAAAATAAAAAGATACAATGTATAATTCCAAGTCCTAGGAATAGCTGTCTAATGCAGAACATGCAGTAAAAGGTAGATAGAAATAAGCCATCCCTTTAGGGTAGGCTCTAAATTCCAATTTCTCATAATAATATTATAGAACCAATTCTACAAAAGTAACTTTCTTGAAATGTCATTTTATAATGAAGAAACTAAAGCTGTGTATTTTATTTAACATTCATTCTTAAATTACAGTTATGCCAAAACAATCTGCTTCTAAAGAAAGAAACCTTAGCATAACCCTCAGAACACGCATATATATTTAGTCAGATCTTCTACATTTCTAAATAAATTACATGCATGATATACCTTAACCAATAAAGAATACCAATATGAGAATTCATGACATTTATTTTTCTGCATGGAGATTTAACTACTGTACAAACACACACACATACACACACACAAACCCATAAAGCAATGGTGTGTAATGGGTAGTGAGAGAGACTTAAAATAAGCACATTTAAAATGCCTACAAACAGGCTTTTTTTTGTTAGGCAACAAAATATTTTCAGTCCTTGACACCCTTCACACTCACCTAGCACCACAGATGCAAGGACTTAAGAGTAAATGTGTACAATCTCATGCCTGAAACCTTACGCATGCATTGAACAGAATTTATACACAATGATCTACTCTACTAAGTATGCAATACATACTTCTAATATTTTATACATTAAATTACCCTGCATTTTGAAATTTTAACATTTATGCAAAAAAACTTCTGAAACAAGTTTTCAAGGATCAACTCCAGGCTTTTTACACAGGCATTGGATTGGTTAAATGGGAAAATGGCAGCAGCCACAAGGTTCATACTGAAGGAAAACGGTACATGTGCATGTCAATCCATGTAAAAAATGCATATATACATAGATGGCACAAAGATTTGTGCAGTTGGAATCACCAGTGCAAATGCATGCATTTGAGGTACTTATTTCTTCTATGGTCAGGTATAATTATGCACAGTCATGTTCCTCAAGTGCTAAATATTTCAGACCTGATTGAATGAAAACCTGTAAGAATATTTATACAGTTAATTTCAAAGAGCTATGCTTTTAATGGACATTTAACATTATACATATTTAGTTTTAAAATATTTTCCAACCAATAAATTTTCTCATTGTTAAGAGGCTGACTGGTAATTATACCTGGCCAAATGATTTAAATAGCATACTTGAAATTCTAGCAAGAACTGTAGTGAAACAGTAGAATACTTCATTATTGCTTCATTGGACTGAGAAACCTAAAAGGCATAGATAAACAATGCTCAATGAAAAGTGAACCCACAGACCGGCGGTGCATGCCCCAGATGGCCTCTGCCCGATAAAAACTAAGCACTGTCCACATTATCAATGCCATTGGCATCCATGTGGATGCCAGGCTCCGCACACAAAGATGTGGGAACAAAGCGGGTAACAGTGGGACACAAACAGCTCTTAAGCTCTGGTAATTCTTGCTTTAGGCGTTCCAACTGCTCCACCTGGAATATATTTGGCTGTTCAGGCATCCAATCATATATCCTATGATGAAACAAACACAAAACACATAAAATAGGGTGATTTTATGATTTACTTAAGACCAGGGTGACTTAACCTTTTTAGAAGAATTTGTTTACTGAATGCCTAGAACATCCATATTTTAAGTTTCTTTTTGTTTTTTTTTTAAGATGTAAGCACTGGTTCTATTTAAACATTCCTCTTCTCCCCAATCTTTCTGATAATCCAGAATAGCAGCATTTCCTTTTGTTCCCTGGGGTGAAAGAGCTGATTAGAAACAAACTAAAACAGAAAATGAAATCTTTAGTTTACTAGTGATTTTTCAAGTATCTTCTCTCTCAAAGTCAATCAACTGGCAATGTCTTATTTTGCGAACAGGAAGCTATGTAGAGGCAGAGCTGAAATTAATACCCAGTTCTGGCTTCAAAGCACAAAGACCAAGATGAGACCTTCTCACCTGTGTGAGAACTATGCTAACGCTGTGCAGTCCTGGCAGGGGTACCCAGAGTCAAAAGCACAGAAAAAGCCCCATGTGATGATAGCAGCACTATCACTGCAGACCAGAAGAGAAGGTGACCTTTCGCGCCTAAATGTGGAAAAGCCAAGCATCTTACGAGAAGCACTACAAGAGAAGCTTTATGACATCATGGTGGGGAAGAATTTGATAAACAAGATTAAAATATGTACTGACTCTATTAAATATTTGAATATTATAAAACAAAGATGTTAGTTAATTAAAGACATGTTTTTAAGAGAATTAAAACTGACCTGTGGGTCAATGTATCAGACTGAACAGAAGCCATCTAACTATACTTTCCCCCTTATCCTGTTAAAAATAAAGCAAAGGGTACTTCTGGCCAAGATGGAGGCGTAGGTAGACATGCTATGTCTTCCTCACAACTAAGAAGGGATTTACAACCACTTCAAAAATAAAATAACCCAGAATCTAGAAAACCAAAACTTCATGGAAGTTCAACAAACAAAGAAATAAAGAAGAAATATTCAGCCAGAAAGGTAGGAGGAGCTGAGCCGGGGCAGGGACAAGGAGCAGTACTACGGCTGCAGCTGTGGGGGTGGTGTTTGGCGGCGTGGCTAGCAGCAGCGGGCTGGCTGCAACAGCAGCAGAACAGGAACTGTAGCTGCAGGGAAAAGCACAGTCATACATTTCAACCTTGGGAAGTGATCCCAGCCCCAGATCAGACCGCACAGCTTGTGGTTCCAGCACTTGGGAAAATGGAGCCACATTCCTTCTGACTGTGAAAACCAGTGGGGGATTGGGATGGTAGAAGAAACTGCTGGTCTCTCAACAGAGGCAGCTGGTTTAGTACTAGAAGGGAGAGAAGTGCCTGGAAAGGAGGCAAGTGCAGGTCAAGTGGCACTGTTCCCTCTCAGGCCCCTACCCTACATACAGCGCCACAACGTGGTGGAACGAGTCACCAGTACTGATGAATACGTAAGGCTCCACCCCTTACAACATAACAGGTGTGACAGCTCTAAAGACACAGAGACAAACACAGGAAGCTGTCAAGATGAGGAGACAAGAGAAATATGGCCCAAAAGCAGGGGCAGATCAATGTTCCAGTGGGAGAAGTAAGGGGATCACCAACCTAACAGATGAAGAAGTAGACAATCTAACAGATGCAGAGTTCAAAACACTGGTGATAAAGATGCTCACAGGCTTGACAGATATGCTTGAGTACAGCAAACGCATAAGGGAAGAAGTGAAGGCTATGCTAAGTGAAATGAAGAAAAATCCACACAAAACCAATGGTGAAGGGAAGGAAATGGGTTCAAATCAATGATTTGGAACATAAAGAAGAAATGAACAGTCAACCAGTTCAGAATGAAAAAACAAGAACTGAAAATAATGAGGAGAGGCCTAGGAACCTCTGGGACAACTTTAAATGTACCAACATCTGAATCATAGGGGTGCCAGAAAGAGAAGAGGAAGAGCAAGAAACTGGAAAATTATGTGAGAAAATAATAAAGGGGAACTTCCCAAATTTGGGGAAGGAAATAGACATACAGGTCCAGGAAAGGAACAAACTAGACCCAGGGAGGACCACACCAAGACACATCATAATTAAAATGCCAAAAGTTGAAGATAAAGAGAGAATCTTAAAAGCAGCAAGAGAAAAGAATTGAATTACCTACAAAGGGGTGCCTATAAGACTATCAGCTGATTTCTCAAAAGAAACTTTGCAGGCAAGAAGGTACTGGCAGGAAATATTCAAAGTGATGAGAGGCAAGGACCTACAACCATGATTACTCTATCCAGCAAAGCTATCATTTAGAATGGAAGGGCAGATAAAGTGCTTCCCAGACAAGGTAAAGCTTAAGGAGTATATCATCACCAACCCCTTATTATATGAAATGTTAAAGGGACTTATTTAAGAAAAAGAAGATCAAAACTATGAACATTGAAATGACAACAAAATCACAACTATCAACAAGAGAATTTAAAAAGTAAAAACAAAAGCAAACTGAGCAGACAACCAGAGTGGGAACAGAACCATAGGTATGGGAGTATGGGGAGGGGTTGTCAGCTGGGAGGGGGAAGGAAGGAGAAGGAGGAAAATGTTGCATGGAATAAGAAGCATAGTAGGAGGGTGCAGAATAGACAGGGAGATGTTAGGAATTGTATAGGAAAGGGTAAAGTCAAAGTGCTTATCTGCACGACCCATGGACATGAACTAAGGTGGGTGGGACTGCTGAAGGGAGGGATGGTACTGGGTGGAGGGGAGAAAAGAGAAAAGAAATTGGGACAACTGTAACAGCATAATCAATAAAACATACAAAAATAAATAAAGCAAAGATATTTAAAAAAACAAATAACTGCCCTGACTGGCATGACTCAGTGGGTTGGGCCTTGTCCCACAAACCAAAAGTTTGCCAGTTGGATTTCTGGCCAGGTCCCCAGTTGAGGATATGCGAGGGACAAGCAATCGATGTTTTCTCTTACACATCAATATTTCTCTTCTTTTCTTCCTCCCTCCTGTCCCTTCTCTCTAAAAAAATCAATAAATCTTTTAAAAAAAATCCATGGGTACAGAAAAAAACAGACACCCTGCAACAAACTTTTGGAAGCTGGAATAGAAAAGGCCAAATCACAAGCCAGCAGTGGAAAAAAAATGAAAAGACTGAGTTAAAAGCAGCATCAAATTCCTCCACAACTGGGAGTGAAAGGAAAAGGGGCTGAAACAGGGAGGGTGGGGTGAAGGCTGTGAGCTCCCTGCCCTGGAGGCTGGTCCCCCTCCCGTACTAAGGTTATTTCAAAAGTTAAATAGGAAATCTCTTGGAATGGAGGACAAGACCAGGTGAGGGTTTGGACATTTTATAAAACCTCCACCAGCACCAGGGGAATGAGAGACAGTGCAAACATAACCAATGCTAACACAGACATATGTCCTCCCTTTCCCAGCTCTCTTCCCTCACTTGCCTCCAAGAACCCTGGCAGCCTGACCTGGATCCTCTAGGTAGTTTGTACAGACTCTTCTATGAGCAATCTAATCAGCCAAAAAGTAAAGTTCTAAATCTAGTGACATAAGGGGTATGACCAAGTAGGCACCTGGATCACCCATAGTGAAATTCAAGTTAACAAAGTCCAGGCTGCCAACAAGCTTTTTAATTTCCAAACATCTGAAAACCTCTAACATGTAAGATAGTGAACAAAAGGGAAGAAAAATTCCCAAAGAACAAAGTCCTTTATGCTTTCAGACAAATGAGTCAAATGAAAACAGGATGTTACAGATACAGAAAAAAAGAGCATTAGGGAAATAAAGACAGTTCTTGGAAATTAAAAACTTAATAGCAGATGTGAAAACCTCAATAGAATGGGTGGAAGATAAGGTTGAAGAAATCTTTCAAAGTGTAGCAAAAAGACAAAGATAAAAGTAGAAAAAAAGATAAGAATTAGAAGTTTGGTCCAAGAGTGTATAATATGCAAACAAAAGGATTTCTATAAAGAAAAAAAAAAAAACCTTAGAAAAATGGAAGGGACAAAAATTGAAGAAATAATTCACATAAATTTTTGCATTTTCAAGGACATGTATCAGTAGACTAAAGGGCTACCAAATCCCCAGCACAATGGGTAAAACCAGACCAATAAGACCCATCTCTATGAAATTTTAGAAAATTTGTGACAAAATGAAAACTCTCCAAGCTTCCCAACAGGAAAACAAACACACACACAATACACATGAGGGAATAAGAATCAACTTGGTTTATGCTCCTCAACAGGAACACTGGAATTGTGAAGATAATGGAGAAATACTTTTAAATTTTAAAGGAAACGATTTCTAACATGGAATTTTATGCCTAGCCATGATGCTTTTAGATACATTTATCTATGTGTATACTGGGTTGCAATGTAAATTCATTTCTTAATTGGGCTGGGATTAAAAAGGTTTGAAAGTCATTGCCCAAGAGAAAGTTTACACGTGTATTCTAGGAGATCTGGTCGACAATGTTTACAGCAAATGTTGTAATAGGAAAAACTCTGCAACCACCAAAATGTTCTCCAATAGTAGGATAAATTATGGTAGACATGTACAACCACAAATGGTATACAGCCACAAAGATGAACAGATTATAGCTACATGCAAGTTATAGCTACATGCAACAAAAGTACAAATATAGGTTAAAGCCATGCAAAACTAAAAGGTATATTGTTTAGTGACAACAATAAGAATTCAAAGAAATTTTGAAGAGAATAATAATTTGATAGGCAGTTATATCTGAGGAAGGAGAGAAGAGAATAGAGTTAGAAAGAGGGACACAAGGGACTTCAAAACCTAATGAGAATGTTCTTTAAAAGTGGGTGTCTGTACTGCATTTTAAAAAAATTATTTGAGCAGGCATGGTAATTTTTATAAAAAGAGGGGACACTGACCAATTTACTCCATGAGGCAAGTATTATTTTCACAGCAAAATCAAACCATTCGGAGAAAGGGAAATTAAAGGCCGTTTTAGTCATTATCATTAATGCAAATCCAAATATCAGCAAATCAAACGTACCGGTTTATATGATAATATATCACAAAACCATGATGAAATGGAAATTACTGTGTTAAAGCCTTTGTAAAAGAAGAGAACAAATTAGTTTCTGATAAACTAAAAGACCCATCTTCACCACAATTCTCCCTGATGTAAAATGAATGAAAGGCTCTGTATCACTAATCATTCAAAATCTTATATGTAATGTCTAAATTTGATAATGACAAATTATAGCATAAACACATTGAGTAGCAGAATGAGTAGCTAAAATTAGGGCACAAAAACTCAGCTAGACAGTGAAAGGGATATGTGTAGGGAATGCTGCTTTTTATTCTTAACTGTTAAGTCTTACAGAAGTATTTAAAATTTTAAACTATATACATAATGTAACTTTAAAGCTATGTATGTATATACACATACACACACATGTAGTTATGTGTACATATATATGCACTTATTTGATGAAAATTAAAAAAAAAAAACTTTCAAGGGCAAAAACCAACTCTGACACAGTCCACCTCACCTGTCATCAGATCCTAGCAGGACCCCAGAGCTGGGTGTCTCCTCAAAATCCTCCACACCTTTAGCACAGACATGCCGATTCGTGCTCTAGCCTCTGCCTAAAATGCATATCCTGTCAAAGCACACTTAACTACACCCCCAAATCCATCGCAATGCTTCCTCTTTGAAATTATTCTTATTGTCCCCAGGTCAGGAAGAACTAGTCTCCTTCAGGGCCCTTTGTATGGCAGAGCATCTGCCTTTTCTCTCTTACATGTCGGTCAGCATTTGGCTCCAACCAAGTAAGGCCCTTGAGATGAAGGAGCTGCCTAAAATTTGCATATCCTACAAAGTCGTACAGGGTATAACCTCACATTTTCTTGCCTGAAAAATATCTGCAACCATTCTTTCCTCTTCCTCAACAAAACGAAGAAATATTCTTCAAAATTTTGCTTAAGTAAACACTTCTTTCAAATTGTTGATTTAAATTTTTAATTTTCCTTTAATTAGTTGGAAATGTCTCTAAGAAAAGCTATAAAACATGTTGCTTAAAGCAAAATTAATAGTTAAGAAGAAAGGCAGATATTATCTGGACTGCAATTTTAAAACCAGACTTGTTCAGACAAAACAGTGAAAAAAACAAAAGCTTTATTAAGAAAGTGATATAATTTTATAGGACAAGTAGTAATATGAACTAAATCCAAGGAAAGTATTTTTTAAAGGAGGCCTGGTAAGATTCCACTACTTACTCTTTGCATGATGCTGCTCAAGTATTAGCAAGAAGAGTAAATGGCATGCTCTCTACCCCACATTTCTTTATACTAAGCAACCTTTTCATTTCTCAGATTGGTGACTCTCAAACTTACATCATGAACACCCAGGGAGCTTATTAAAAAGAAAAGACTTGCTCTAACAACTATTTTAACTCCTATTCTGTAAAGGCAGAGTCTTGCCCTCATGGAGCTTATGTTTGTGTTGGGTGTATGGGGGTGAGGGAGACCAGGGGAAAAAATAAACAAGTAAAATATTGTATGTCAGATGGTGGTTAAGTGCTATGGAGAAGTCAGAAGTGCACTGTGAGTGCAGGCTGTTATCTGAATTAGGATATTCAGGAAAGGCTTTCCTGGATGCTGACATGGGGAGCGGTGATAAGGACCTGGAGTTTAACTCTAGACAACAGAAAACTGCGGTAGAGTTTTAAGCAGTAACTTTATCTGAATTCGGTTTCAACAGGCTCCCTCTGGCGGTAGTGCTGAGAACTGAGCAGGGAGGCAGGGGTAGAGGCAGTGGTCAGTGAGCAGGCTCCTTCAATAACTCACATGAAAAACGAGGTAGCTTAAGGGAGAATGACAATTGTAAACGTGGTGAGTACACAAATTCAGGATATATTTAAAGACAGAATCAACTAGATTTTGTTTGACTGGAATTGGGATATGAAATCAAGAACAGAGTCATCATGAAAGACTCCAAGGATGGCCTGAGAAACTGGAAAGACAGAGTTGTCATTTATACTGACATCAGGAAATCTACAGGAAGAGCATGTATTGATAGCTGGATATAAAAGTTTAGCAGTCAGGGGCAAGGTCTGAGTTGGCACTACAAAAACTTAGGAATATATAAAAGGTATGAAAAACCACAGAATTGAGTAAGATTAGCAAAAAAGCTGGTGCGGACAGAGAAGACGTCTGAGGCAGCCGGCCACACCCACGCCCAATGTGACTCAGGGTCCAGTCACCTGAACAAGCTTCAATTCCCAAGTTTGAAAAATTCCACTGACAAATGTTAAAAAACCACAGGATGAACTACAAAACTTTTACTAAGTTATTATTTATAATTTTATAAAATAAAAACTACTTTTTCCCTAACAGTTCATGAAAATTTTTCATGAAAAACAAATACCTATCATAAATTAGGCCATTAACTCCCAATTCCTTCAATTTCTTCCTGTTTTCAGGATCATTGGTATCATCACCCCAGCAGAATATGACTAGTCCCTTAGATTTTGCTTCCTGAATGTAGGATGGGTTTCTGAGCAGGTCTTCAGTGTGTGCATTTATCCCCTAATGGAAGAAAAATAAGTTACTGGTTAAAAAGTAACTTTTTAACTGCAAATCCTAAATGGTCATACTCTAGATCAGTGCTCTCCAAAGTAGAGTAGGCAGGGAGAGAAAATGCTACAATTTTTTCTTACTCAACTTATTTTATCAAAGCAAGTTTTTACAGTCTAGCCATTTTAGACATCCACTCAACTATAAAACTTACTTAATCTAGGCCTGCAAGAAAATATGTATTTTTTTGTTCCTATAAGGACTTTTGATTCTAAGATCCAATACCCTCATTTATAAGTAGAACTATCTGTTCGTTATACATAGGTGAAAACTAATAAATTAGATATGTAGCATAACTTAAAACTTTACTACTGCTCTAAAACACATTTTTAAAAAAATTGAAATTAAGAAATTCAAACATAACTTACCAGTAGATTTTCAAACTGTGCAAAGCTCATTGCAATAGCAGTTGTTCGAGATCTGAGGTCCATGAGTTCAGGGTAAATATCAGACTTTCCTTGAGTCAAAAATAATATGGGGTATTTGTTCTGCTTGTGCCGAACCCTAAAAAAAGACAATTTAAAAAATACTTTTCATTGGGGAGACAATTATAATATATTGTGTTGAAACTTTAGAAAATACTAAATATATAAAGAAAACAAACCCTGCAAAAGCATAATACCATTACTGAGATACAACCACCATTAACATGCACATATTGTCTTTCAGTCAAAAAATACAAAAAATTTAAATATTCTATACGAGACCTACAATATTCTCAGATATGGGTAACAAGAACGCCCTAGAGGGCTTACAATTTGGTACGGAAGATGTCACATATGACACAGGGCATGAGGCGTTAGGACCCAGCGGGTGTGGAGTTCACAGGAGTGGAGGGCTTCCCAGCAGGCAGTCCTCAAGGGAAGTGAGAATATACATAACTTGACTAAGAGGACATATCAAGGGTGAGGTCTGGGCACTTCCCCACATCCAAGCATAATCTTTGTACCCTAAGTCCTAGCTACATACAGTCTAAGAGTATAGGAGGAAAAAATAAAAATAGTACTCACATTGTGCAAATATCTGCATCGAATGAAGAAAACACTATTCTCCTCTTCCCAGAATTTTCTAAGACAGTTTTTAAAATTATATCCAAAAACAGATTCATGTCAAAATATGTTGATAAGTTACCATCCCACATTCCATCCTATGTAGAAAAAAATAAACAAAAGCTATTAAAAACCCCAGAATCACAGTGCTAGAAAAAATCTTGAGAACATCCAATCCAACTCTTATTTCATAGATGAGAAAAAGCAAAGGCCTGAAACAATGAAGTGACTTGACCATGACCACATGGCTACTTAGTGACAGTGCAGCTATCACAACTCAGTTATAGACACAATTTTACACAAAGCAATTAAACTACCAATAGACTTTTGTTTTAATAAATTAACAAAATAAAAACTAAAACTCTGGAAATCTGCAACATACTATAACTTTTAAAATATTTTTATATTTTTTTCATAAACTTTAGGACTAAAGGACTCCATTTGCTAACTCATTACAAAAAAGGCCATGGTGATTATAAATTACTAGCTCATTCTTTGGCTCTTAGGCATATCAAGTACCTTGAAAAAATAATAAAAATAATTCTCTAAATATAGCTGAGATGCCAAGAGTCCTGCTGATATTCAAATAGTATTTTAATAAAAATACCCATTAAAAATAAATTTATTAAAATAAATCTAAAAGCTCCCAAAACTAAAAATTACCTTATAATAAATAGTTTACTTAGAAGGCATGATTTGAGGGCAGTTATAATTATTCCGATCAAAACAAATTCCAGACTATTTTTCTGCTTGCCCAATCATGATACCTGAATTAACTTCCTCTAATGTCCCCCATCCCAACTAGTCCTCTTACCGTGCATCCCCCATCCTTTTACACATATCCCTATCTAATACATTCAATAGTTGTTCTCCTTGACTAGAATATAAGTTCCAGGAAGGCAAAGATTTATTCTGTTTTGTCCAGTACCCAGAATATGCCTGGCCCACAGCAGCTTTTCAATATATCATTGTTGAACAAAAGAATGACTGAATCTGGGAGTGACTTAAAACATATTTGCAGAAATTTCTTTTCCTGGTTAATTATTACTATCTACTAGCACTTAACAGAAAACTGCTTAGGAAATTATTTAAAATGTTTTTAGATGGAAGGATAAAACAAAAACTAATCGGAGCTATAAGTTCTCACTGTCCAGAGTGTTCTCATTGTTCACCTTATAAGTATGCCCAGAAACTACCCATATAAATGTGCATGAGACACATGTAAATGGAAATTTCTACTGTAATACATTCATCACTGCTCTTAAGTACAGTATCCCCTCACTTACCGTGGGTATTACATTCTAGACACCTCCGCGATAGGTGAAAACCCGTGAAGTAGGAACTTTACATTTATTTTAGTATTTATATATATTTTAAGGCTTTATAAACCCTTCCCACACTTAAAAACTGTTCCCAGTCCCTTATTAACCTTTCCCACACTTTTATAAACACTATTTATGTTCCTAAACATATTCTACACTTTTAAACCTATGCAACTTTAAACAACATACGTATACAGTACCGCAAAATAGCAAAAAATCCACAATAAATAATACAATATTTTTAAAAATCCTGCAATACAGTGAGGCCATGATAAGTGAACCGCGATATAGAGAGGGACTACTGTACTCACATAATAGTATAAAAGATGCTTTATTAAACAGGTCTAAAAACACTGTGTTTAGTGTAAGAAGCCGTAGTAAGTTTTCAATTTCATTGACTCCATTAAAACAAAGAATGAATGCATTTAAAGAAATAGGGGAGCGAGGGGAAGAAGAACATACTAGAGAATTACTCACCCTTTGTTGGCAGATCCATTTTATTTCTATGTTAAACCCCACATCTTCCGGCAAAGACTCTAAAACCTAGAGTTTAGTTTGTTGGTGGTGAATTTTGTTTTATTTTTGGAGAGATGAATGGTAGAATAAGAGGGAGAAAAAGGAAAACAGTATTAATACAAAAAGCCATCTGTAACGAAATGTATCACTAGTGAGAGTAAAATGTGCCCTCAGTATAAACCAGTATCTTTTCTCATACTCAAACTGATACCTTGTTAAGTTAATTAAGAGAGTCAAAATAAATTGAACAGCAAAAGTAATCATCTTAGGCAATATCTGTGGTAACTGATTACTTGTTCCTACTACAAAGATGGATCCCTAACCTAAAATTCTTTTCACCACTACTACTGGACATTCAAAGTGAGCTGTAATAATTTAGGCAACCTCAAGGATTTAAGAAGACGTTTATCATGTTTTCCGGATTTCATTCAAATATGTCAATCAACTATACTAAGATATGGTTGAAAAACCATGGTTCTGTTAGGTAAGACAGATAGTAAACCAAGGAAGGGAGGAGGAGGAAGATCTGTCTCACCCACTAACTCAGCAGTCTTCAGCCTGGTCCGATAATATTGCCAAGTGTTCTGAACATCACAAGAAACACCATGATAGCACTGGAGGAGGGGAGCCCTTGAAATTCTGTATGTATTGTTTCTACTATCTGGGAAAGAAGGCCTTTGAAACTGTGCATTCATCCAAAGGCCTAGAAGGGGATGGGGGGTGTGGGGTGGGGGTGGAGGGTCCACAGTGCCCAAAGAAGAAGCCCATAAAACAACTTTAGTTAACTGCCTACCTCTAGTTACTATCTGTTTTACGAGGTGGTCCCTAGTGCTTACAGAAAGAGCCCATAAATAACTCTGGGTAACTGCCTCAACTTCAATTAACTACCTCTCATCATGTATCTGTTTTATAACAAGATGACCAAATGTGGTCTGCAGCAAGATAACAATTCAGGCTAACAGACCCCCACACATACCTACATTTGGGTGGTCACGTCCCCCCAGGGGGAAGCTGGCACCGCCTTTACCCACCAATCAATACGTTAACTCCCTTACCCCTATCCACAAATTAGGTAAGTCCTCAAGACAAAGGACCTGATGCTCTTGACACCCTTACCTTGCCCTGCCCTGAACCTATGCCTTTCCCCACCACCCCACCTCAGCAAGGCCCATTCTCTTCCATTAGAACGTGTCACTAATAAACCCTGCTTGCACGCTAATACTAGCTGATCCGTAACTCTTTATTGCACCAGCAAAAACAACTGACTTTCTCCTGTAATAGTTCCAGCTTGTTTTGAAGGTGATGATGCTTAACAATACTGTGCTGTTAACTTCCTGAAAAGATGTCACTCCAAATGAAAGATTATGCCACGGCTCGTAAATAAGGATATGACTATATAAATGAACGAGTAATATGATGTCAATTTATTTAAACTAAGTTATCTAGACACTTTGCAATAAAACCCTTTTGGTAGCGTTAACTAGAAAAGCAAATTGAAAATAGGAAGCCTAGTTATTAATCTACAGAGAGCTTACTTGTTTAGTCTTCAAACATGAAGACCAGGCAAACAATAAACATGCTCAGGGAAAATGAATTTGAAACAGATTGTTTTTAACTTCCATTTATTTGAAAATTTTAGAAATCATTTAACATGTATAGTACACATGATATTTGATTTTATAACAGCAAATAAACACACTAACAATAATGAATCGTAAGAACATACCTGGGATTCTGGTGATCTGGGATCTAGCCCTGGTTCTATACTAATCAGCTGCATGAAAATTGCAGAACTAAGAGTTTGTGCTCAATTTCATGTGGGGCTTTTTGACATTTTTTCTCTGATATCTTTAACCATATTTATTTAACATACATGGCACATTTTTATTGGACTAACACTAAATTAGAAAAATAAGGACAAAAGTATATATTAGTGTTGAGATTGCTAAACATCAAATTTGCAGAAAGATCCTCCTTTATACTGAGATCGTATTTGGCCTTTTTTAGTTTTAAAATTTCTCTGTGATTCAATTATAGTGATGGCAAAGTGAGTGAATAAATGAGTGTGTGTGTGCTTAACTTATGTGGTTAAACAAATATTGTCAAACCTTTCTCAATTTTTTAAAAACCTGTTTTTCCATTCTTTTAAATCACGACTCTAGAAATCATGAGATTTCTAAGAACCAAATGATTTCAGAATTTTGGACTAGAAAAAAAATGACTTTACATAGCTGGGCTTCACAAATATCTGACAAATTATTCAAATCATGTTTTAAATGCACTAGGACAAGGCCCATTTAATTTTTTTTCATAGTTATTTATTTCTTATAAAACTGTACTAATACTGTTATTGTTCCTTAGCCCGCTCACTTAACACAATAGTCTACAGACTTTCCTTTAGCATAAATTTATGCTAAATACATGTTTTATTTATTTTATTTTTACTTTTTAACTTTATCTTTATTGTTGACACTAGACAATGTCCATATTAGGAGGTCTCTTGTAACATCCTTTTTGTAGGGTAAGTATTTGCAATAAATTGAAATGACCTATTTTTTCCTAAGAAATCTATCAGTGATGTCACCAAGAAAAGACTATGGAGAAGAGCAGAAATTAGGAAATGAAGCCAGCAGAATAAAAAGCAGGCCTAGCATGGCTAAGGAGAGTGTCTGGTGTCCATGTAGGCTTGCCTGATGTGTCAAATGGACTCCTGTATGAACTCTGTCTAGTTTTTAAATCTTCATGCTTGCTTCTGTTACACTTTTTTCAGAGTAAATTCTTTATATCTGTGACTCATATTAAGTAACCAGGGTTCTTATTATCTTTGGAAAAATCTCAATTCTCTCCAAAATCTAAGGAATAGTTAAAAATACTGTAAAAATGCCTCTCTTACCATCACATCTCCCTCCCACCCTTTGTCCCATGCCTTCTCCTTCCTGTTTATATATAGACATATGGGAATTTCCTAGTCTTATCAAACTGACCAACTGAGGTGAGAATTTTTATTCATTTGAGCACATAAATTACTTAAATTTAAAAAAAAAAAAGGTAGCATTAGTATACCACATAAGAATGTATGTATCTTTTGTAAAAAGCATAAGTGATCGCAAGTTTATATTAATATTGCCTTTGACACAATCTTTTTGGTGCTCATTTAAGACATAACAAAATTAATGAGATAGCCTTGCTTTAGTTTTCCTAAAGAACTTACCATCTTAAGAGAAGGAAAAGGCTGATTTTCAGAAAAAGCATTTTCTTCCTCAACCGCAGATTCTGAAATTTTAAATTGCAAAAGCTCAGTAGATAAAATACTATTTTATTACTAAGATCTTTTCCTAAATTCTTAAGGCAAAAAAAAAAAACATGCTAAAGTAATTATGAAATCTTTTCATATGTAGGTTTCAAGGCTCTTGTATTTATTATTTGTAACCATTAAACCCCCAATTTTTGATATAAGCATCCTTTCTGAAGGCTAGCTTTCAACATTTAATAGAAATACCATACCCTGTAGCCTGAGCAGTGATTATTTTCTTATAAAAACTGTACAATTATTTTTAAATAAGTAGTCACAGGCAGTGATTTATTTCTCAATGTAATTAAGAGCTATTTTATCTTGCTAAGACCATTTGAAATATCAAAATCAGCTCAAAAGATAGAAATTAAGGGAAGCTCCAGCTACTAATGTGCTTTGGTTATCATCACATTTATTCAAAAACAGATTCTAACTCGAGACACACAAGAATTTTTTCCAAAAGAGAATAAAAATTAATACAAGCTTTTCTCTTCTTAAACAAAAAAAAAGCCCATGAACTACAAATTCAAAGAAAATCATATTAAATTTTCCAGCTGAATAAATTAAAGGTAAAATTCATTTTACTAGGAAAAGTTATGAAATATTTATAAGCTTATTAAGTCATATTTGTGCTCTGGGCATAATCTTTGGAATCTTTAAGCCCTTCACATTTTTTTAAAAAGTAAAAGCATCTTAAGTATTCTGTTATCACAGCCGCAGATAAATATGTCATGACTACCTACTGTACGCAGAATACTACAAATGGCTTAGAGAATATATAAAAACATTTTCCCTTGGGACAACTGTAATAGAACACAATAAAAAATAAAAACATTTTCCCTATCCTTGAGAGGTTTCATTCTAGTTGAAGAGATAGGACATATATAAAAATACAGGGTTAAAAAAGGGATACATTAAGCCTCTGATGTACAGCATAGGCTATTAATTTCCATGGAAGCAGAAAGTAAAGTAGAATTACAAAGAGATTTTCTAAGCAGGACAAGCTTTAAGGAACCTGAGGCACAGAGTAGTTAATTAAATTGCCCAAGGTCACAGTTGGTAAATATTAGATAAGGCTGGATTCAAACTCTGGACTCTGGAGCCAGATTCTATGCTTGATATATTCTCTACTTTGTAATGTGAAGAATGTGGGAAAGATGAAGGGTACAACAAAATTATAAAGAATTTTGATCATCAAGCTAAGAAAATTCATAAAAGTAAAACATCATGATTACTACACATGACATATATGTATTTGAAGATTAATATACGTAAAGCTTTCATGTTTATAAAATTAATTTGGATAGCCCAGTATTATGTGCATTAAAGTGACCAAGAGCGGGTAACTTCTGGTCAAGATGGTGGCATAGGCAGACATGGCTCCCTTCTTTGCACAACCACATCAAAATTACAACTAAAATATAGAACAACCATCACTCAAAACAACCAGAAATCGAGTTTAATGGAAGTCTGACAACTACAGAATTAACATCTGTCCAGATTGAGCCAGCAAGCTGGAGCCATATCTAAGACTCCATCAATCTGGCTAACACTGTTTGAACCACCATGGAGATCCCCAGAGACTCTGCCCCACTCAACTTATGGGCCCACCCAAGCTGCTTGTCCATATGAATGGCTGGTCTTCGCTCATGCTGCACAACATCCTAAATCCTATCAAACAAGCAACAACTGGCCTCAGTGAGCCCCAGGCCCAGCACTAGCAGCAGCCAGCCTAGATTCACAGCTTGGCTTCACCTAGGAATCTCCAAGCCCAGCACAAGTAGAAGCCATCTCAGATTGCTTTATAGTTCATACAGGGTGGCCCTGGCAAAACACAGGTGGGGTCTGACCTTGGCCTGTACTACCCGGGAAACCCCAGGGCCAGCACACCCAGTGGACAGCAACAGACCACTTCAGAACACCACCACCCTGCACCTACACAGTTGATCCTCCATGGAGGGCAGAGGCTGGTGGTCAATGGTTACATCCAATCCTTGCAGCTGACTGACCTGGGTAAATCCCTCCCATTGATCTGCCAACAGCAATGAAGGCTCAACTACAAGAGAAGGGTGTACTCAGCCCACAAAAAGGGCGCACTTCGAGTACTCAGCTTCGGTAATTGGGGAGGCTGCGCCACTGGACCCTACAAGACACCTACTACATTAGGCCACACTGCCCAGACATGGAGTCAAAGCAGCTCTAACTAAACATAAAAACAAACAAAGGGAGGCTGCCAAAATGATGAAACAAAGAAACATAGTCCAAATGAAAGAACGAAACAAAACTCCAGAAAAAGAGCTACATGAAATGAAGATGAGCAATCTATCGGATGCAGAGTTCAAAACACTTGTTATAAGGCTTCTCACGGAACTTAGTGAGAACCTCAGCAGCATAAAAAAGATCCAGTCAGAAACAAAGGCTACAGTAATTGAAATAAAGAACAATTTACAGGGAAACAACAATAGACTGGATGACGCTGAGAATCAAATCAATGACTTAGAACATAAGGAAGTAAAAAACAACCAAGCAGGACAACAACAAGAAAAAAGAATCAAAAAAAAAAAAAAAAAAAAAAGGAGGATAGTATAAGCAGCCTCTGGGACAACTTCCAGAGGTCCAAAATTCGCATCATAGGGGTACCAGAAGGAGAAGAGAAAGAGCAAGAAATTGGAAATCTATTTGAAAACATAATGAAAGAAAACTTCCCTAATTTAGTGAAGGAAATAGACATGCAAGTCCAGGAAGCACAGAGAGTCCCAAACAAGATGGATGCAAAGAGGCCCACTCCAAGACACATCATAATTAAAATGCCAAAAGTTAAAGGTGAATCTTAAAAGCAGCAAGAGACAAAAAGTTAGTTACCTACAGGGGAGTTCCCATAAGACTGTCAGCTGATTTCTCAAAAGAAATGTTGCAGGCTAGAAATATTGGCAAGAAATATTCAAAGTCATGAAATGCAGGAACCTACAGCCAAGGTTGCTCTACCCAGCAAAGCTATCCTTTAAAATCAAAGGGCAAATAAAGAGATTCCCAGACAAAAAAAAAAAAAAAAAACTAAAGGACTTCATCATCACCAAACCATCACTATATGAAATATTAAAGGGACTTATTTTAATAAAGATCAAAACTATGAACAATAAAATGGCAAAAAATAAATATCAACAATTGAATCTAAAAAACAAACTAAGAAAACAAGAACAGAGACAGAATCATGGAGAGAGTGTTCTGATGGTTGCCAGATGGTAGGAGGTTATGGGGACTGGGTGAAAAGGTGAGAGTATTAAGAAGTACAAATACATAGTTACAGAATAGCCATGGGGATGTAAAGTACAGTATAGGAAATGGAGTAGCCAAAGAACTTATATGCATGACCCATGGACATGAACAATGGTGGGGGAATTGTCTGAGGGACTGGGGAGTGCTGGGTAGAGGGGGGCAAAGGGAGGAAAATCAGGACAACTGTAATAGCATAATGAATAAAATATAATTTAAAATAAAATAAAATGACCAAGAGTGCACTAAAATGTATAAGGAAATACGGTTTGTATGTTAACTATGAAATGAAAACAGTGTTTCCATATATGTACATACCTTTTAGATCTTTAGATTTTAGTGCAGTCACATGAGTGAGCTAAAAAAACATACACAAAATGCAACCGTTAAAAAAGCCTTAGTTTACAAAGACATGTAGTTTATGAAGAGCTAGCAAGCTAGAGAAAACTATCAAAGATAGAATTATAAGTTTAATAAAATAAGCACTAACCACTGAGTATATTTTATATGTTCATACATACACATAAGATCATAATCAAATACCCAAATAAGAAAGAAGAATATAACAATTTTTAAGTTAGGAAACTGTTTATGCTCAATCAACCACTTATTTAGGTATCTGATGAGAATAGAAAGAGGGAACATATAAAATTACATGGTATAACAAAATACACAAAGATCTTAGGTAGCAACATGAGTATAAAATCAGGACAACTGTAATAGCATAAAAAGGCCAACTGTAAAATAGTGAGTTATATAAAGAATGAACCTAAGATTATGGAAGAGAAGGGCTAGCCCTCTATGGCCTCCAAAGATCCATAGCCTAGCCCCTTCAGGTATGCAAAAACCAATGAGGTCCATGAAAACAGAGAAGGCAGATGGATTAGCACAAACCCACTCTTCCTAATAGAACAGAAAACCAAAGCATACGCTCTCTTCATGCTAAATATATCATCTCATGTGCAAAAGGAATATTATCATATACTGACAGGTACAAACAGATAATTTACATTTTATGCTATTATCATTACCTTTAACAACTGGAGTTGGTCAAATGTTAATTCCTTTACTGGGATTTCAAATAATTCCACTGGACCAGCATCAAATTTCTAAATAAAAATAAAGAGAAAAATGGGCTCCAAATTATTAATGAATTTACCCAAGACAGGCCTAATAGCTTAATTTACTGAATGATGAGAACTGTGTGGTAACTAGTGAGCTCTTCTTATTTACCACCACCCCACAGCTCTTAATTCTAGTTTTTGTTTTTAATGTCAGTGGTAGTGCCTGGAAGAAGAAAAAAGAGTTGGGAGCAAGCTATGGCACTGAAGACACACTGAAAACAAAGCCAGAGGTACAGTGATTTCCTCTATGTCCTGTCATCCTGTATATATTTTATCTTCCATATACTATGCCACACGACTAGGTAATCACCAGGCAACTACTATGTAAGAATTACTTTCTGTCAATAAATTTCTAACCTTTTCTAAACCTTTTAAACTTAAGTTTGGTTAAAAATAGCCACAAAAATCAATTGCTATTAAAAATGTCTGTTTAACTATAAGCAGTAATATATATGTACCTGAAACTCCACCATAAATGTTTTCCCCATGAGGAAATCTGTTTTATTAGACTTTTAATACAATATCAAATATCACACTGGTTAGGCACATCTATCTTAATAAAAATGAGTTAACATACTACCAATAAATCATCAATCCAACAAATACTGGGGTGGGCAAAAGTAACTTTACAGTTGTAATCAAATAAATAATACAATAATAAATAATAATAAAATAAACTGTTGTGTGTACTCACAACTGTAAACCTACTTTTTCACACCTCTGTATACTAAAATCCATTACTTTAAAAAAAAAATCCTTACCCCAAGGATATGTTTTTATTGATTTTAGAAAGAGAATGGATGGAGGGTTGGGGAGAAAGAGAGAGAAACATCGATCAGTTGCTTCCTAAATGTGCACCAACCAGGGATGGAACCCACAACCTAGGTATGTGCCCTGACTGGAAATCGAACCTGTAACTTTTTAATGTATGGAACAATGTTCCAACCAACTGAGCTACCCAGCCAGGGCTGAAATCCATTACTTTTATACTCATTCATATACATATGATATGAACACAAAATTTTCCTCGGAGAATACATAAGAAACTATTAAAAGTAAGGGAGTGCAGCCAAGGGGAAAGGAAACTTTATTTCATAATCTTATGAACTATTGATTTTTTTGAAAACACCAGCTTAAAAATTAAAACTAAAAATACATACAACTCATTACTTTCATTCCCCAAATATCCAGATTCAACTGAAGAGCAAGACAAAGAAGAAAATATATTTTTTAAAAAAGGAAAAAAGTCTGGTGAAAAACATAAAGTCTGGTGAACAAAGGGAATCAATACTACTCTTCAATTAACTCATAGATTTTTAGAAATTAGAACTAGATTCATTAACCTCCACCTTGGTAGTAAGACCCTTTATGTCCCCTCCATCTTTCTCATTTCACTTTGCATTCATGTTTCCTCACAGCAAAAACAACCTGCTCCATTTCTATTAAGTTATTCTACATCTGCTTCTGTCATCTAAAAGTGCATCTCCTTCCCTCCCTCTCCTGCACATCACAGTAATCCAAACCCATATGACTGATTAGGATCCACTAGCAGGCAGACCAAAAGCCTTGTCATCTACTAACACGACATGCAGTGTCCGGTGCTGTGTCACACGTTAGCAAACTAGCCTTAATTTAAATCAACTCCGTAGAAAATAATACCAAATACCGAATAATACTTGGTTTATCTGTATATTGAAGTTTAAGCACTATATAATTATCACAATTACGTTTGTACAATTACATTTTTTTTATCTTCACACAATAACACTTTTTCATTGCTTTTAGAGGGAGGAAGGGAGACACAAGCATCAATGCGAGAGAAACACTGATCAGTTGCCTCCCATAAGCACCTGGAACAGAGATCGCACACGCCTGAGGGATCAAACCCACAATCCAGGTACATGTTCTGACTAGGAATCAAGCCTGCAACCCTTCAGCTACAGAGAAATACTCCAACCAACTGAGCCACACCAGCCAGGGCACAATAATTATAACCTTTAAGAAATTATATGCATTTTCAAATCTCCTCTGGACTTTGTCCTCTATCAAGTCCTCCTCCCAACTCACGTAGTCTCCACTCCAGTTCAGGCTCATCTTACCTTTGGCCTGCATGACTGTTCCCTCTCTGTCCTCTTAAATTCCTCTTACATCAGGTATCAAATTATTAACCTGAAAGTTTAGTTCTGAACATTTCCCTTCTTGGCTCAAGTCTTTTATATCTCCCTAGCTACTAATTCTAAACCCCTTCATGGACACTCTCCACTACCTAGCTCCAAAGCTCTTTCCCAATTTTATTTTTCACTGTGGCTCTTCCCACTTTAGCCAAATCATACTAGCCTATTAATTTGAGAAAAAGCTTGAAGCAGAAATAGAAGAGCCCCTAGAAAACGAACACTCTGATAGCTTCCTCTCCTGCCTCAATATAGAGACAGTGCCAGACTGTAAAGAAACCACCTAGAATGTCATTTTGTTAGGTAATATCAAAAAGCCAATTCAGCAACACAGAGACCCTACTACTCTAGGACATTAATATTCTGTCTCAATGTTGCAGGAACTTGAAAGAAACAGGGATTAGTAGTAACTCACCAAGAAAATGAATTGGTCAGCTCTATTTAATAACTATCTACTATATATCTATTTTAAATGAAAGAATTTCAACATACCTTTTTCATAGTCAAACAACAGGTGAGGTCATGATATACCACAGGAACAAAATCTTTTGAAAGATGTACATCAAATTCTACAAAGGCTGCACCCTGACGGAAATAAAGGAAACAAGTGCTTGAAAAATGTTATCTGGATCACAATACATTTGAAACTACAAGGACATAAGAAATCTATTGTTTACTATAAAATCACAGACCTGTACACAAAAACATAAAACTTCTTAGTGATTTAATGCTACACTTCAAGCTTTATCCTAGAAAGTAATTTCTTCTCTTAAAGCCATTATAAGTATTTTCCTTTCTGCAATAGCAGAGCAATTTTTTCCTGGCAAAAACAGGCACCGATACACTTGAACATGCCCTGGGCCCCTCTGTGGTAGGGGACAGCCTTCAGAGGTGTGTCACCTTTGCTACTGCTCTTAGCAGAAACGGAGCTGAGCAGGAGCCTGGAGCACAGAGCTACCTCACTCATACCTTATTGTCCCCTGCAGACCTTAGCTCGACAGCTGTATCTTAAAGATGAGGTGGGAAAAAGAATATGCTTCAGTCTCTTAGCTCTGCTCCTTGGTACATTTGAGCAGAACACCACAGCCTTTTATAGCAAAACCTCTGTAACCATATTAAAGAGGAAACTACAATTGCTGCTGAAAAGACAAAGAAAGCAGAAATGGACAAGAATGATGCACATGGCAAATTTCCTGATAGAAGCCTAAACCAAAGAAAGGAGGACAAAAATTAGAGTTAGGAATATATTTTTAAAAGTCAGACCCATTCCGATAGACGAGTTATTCCAAATAAAGGTCGAGAATATAACCTGACATGTGAATTTGTGTGTTCACTGCAAGTAAGCCAGCTAGGATCAAAGGAAACAAGGTCTGAGCTTCTAGAGGAATACTGAGTATGAATGGGTGGATATATTGCTGAACCTTGCTCAGCTTTTGAGTAAACATGGATAACAGACTTAAACTGCAGGAGTCGAGTTCTTTGATAATTTCTAAAGCAGGAAATAAGCTTAGCTCCTTCTATTATATAAGCAAGATGATAACACAAACCATTTCTACAGGAAAAAACAAACTATACCACCTCCAAATAGTTGTAATGCTTAAACATATTAAATTATGGCTTTCCAGTTTAAATGTTTAATTTGACATGACCATCATCCTTTACAAAGTTAATCTTACTAAGAGATAAAATCTGATCCCAAAATTCATGTGTGAATTTAGGAAATAAGGCAAAACCTCTCTAAGGATATGTTTTTAACATTAAAACAAACCAATCATTAATAATTAACATAAGATATTCTAAAATGTGATCCATATGAGTTACAAAGAAACTTAACACAATACAAAAGGAAAAGGCTTAATGGAAACCTCTCTAAAAAGCAGAGACTCTGCAAGTTCTTAATAGGGATCTTCACTTGCTGACCGCTAATAAACAGTGTTTAGATTAGCTAGCTACAATGAAGGAAAACTGGTTCCAAATAATGAACTACAGGCCAACACAGATTTAATATCATCCTTTTAACACAAAGTCAAAACTATCCACTATTAATATTTTTAAACATTAAAATAAATAACTACAATAAAATGCATCATTATTTTATGTTATCCCTAAGAGGGAAAAAATACCACTGCCAACCAAGCCATTACAAAAGGCTAAGGAAGTTTTAAAACCCATCACAATTTCAAAGATGCTAAAATATGAAAAAGTATGTCTTAGAATGACGTTTGCTTATTTATAAGTGATAAAGTTAAATATCTAATGAATCAAGTTTACATTCTGAACTATTTTTAAAAAGGCAAAGTTTTAAAAGGTATGTGGAGGACACTGTGGTAAAAGTGGAAATAAAAGAATGAGATGTTCCTTCATGTTCTCCTTAGTTTCACTCTAGGATATGAGACTTTTTAATCAGGTACAGATGAATGGGGGGAGAAGGTGGATCTCAGGCTCTTAATTTAAAAAGTCAGGTTGCAGTTGCTGAAAAAAACTAAAAGCTAAAAAAAGACTCTTAACCCTTTGTAATTGAATAAAAGGAGTTAAAAATTTAATATAAGAATTATTCCCAAAGTGAGTATCTGAATGAGCACATTATTCAGTTGATGAAAACCAGTGCTTAATGGGGAACATTTTTCTTGCCCAACCACTCAAAATTTCTTTCCAATAAAAAGCTAATAATTCCATTATTTTCATCTCAACTATACCATGAATCTAAATACAAGTGTCTAGAGATACTTCATCTTCACTTAGAAACATGTTCAGAAGCAGCATAAATTCCCCCTTTTTAACCTACTAATGCAGACTGGAGGAGACTCCCAGACTCGGATTTCTCCACTTTTCTACCTTTGGACCAACAGGCCAAAGTTATGTAAAGAAAGAGAGGCTCACTCACATGACTAGCAGCATTTCTTAAAGAAGCAATAGTATTTTCTTGAACTTTAGCAAGTCTGAAAGAGAAATATATAGGACTAAAGTTATCATATACTATAGGGAAGATAAACAAATGTAATAAAGAAGCCAGCTATTACTTCCAACAATGATAATAGCACTTATTCTCTACCTTGAGACTAATTTTGCCATTCCCAAAATAAGACTATCACCATCACTTGGTTGGTGTGTATTTATTCAAAAATGGAAGTATTTACAAGCTGAATATAGGCATATCCTATGCTAACACAACCTCCTCCTCAGATGAGGTGACCAAGAAAGAAAAATAAACATTTGCAATAGCAGGTAATAGAGACACTGAAACTTGTTCCTTGTGATGAAGCCTCAGATGACTTAATACGAGCAGACGGGGGGAACGGGAAAAGGCTGACCCTCTTAGCAGGCTGGAAGTATGGAAACTATATTGAGAATGGGTGAGGAAACTGAGGCCCAGAGAGGGCAACATGCCAAGTCAGGACTATAATACCAACACACTGATGTCATCAGGCTGACTCTGTTGGCATTAAGCTTTCCTCCTGGCTTTCTAGTTTGTTTGTTTAGAAAAATATATTTAATGAAGTATACAGTTGGTATACATTATATTAGTTTCCGGTGTACAACACAGTATATACATATACATATACATATATATATATACCTTGTGATATAATCATGACAATTAGTCTAGTAACCGTCTGTCACCGTGCAAAGTTATTACAATATTATTGACTATATTATATCCCCAAGACTTATTGATTTTATAACTGGAAGTTTGTACCTCTTATTCCCCTTCACCTTTTTCACCCACTCCCTACTCTCCTCTCCTTTGGGGCCTGGCTTTCTAGTTTTAATGTCTCTCTTATCATCAGTTCAGTAGAATACAGTAGTCCCTGGCTATATTGTGGTTCACTTATCACAGCCTCATTGTATCGCGGGATTTTTAAAAATATATTTATTTATCGCAGATTTTTCGCTATATTGCGGGATTTTGCGGTAGTGTATATGTATGTTGTTAAAGTTATATAGATTTAAAAGTGTAGAATAAATGTAAGGGTCCTACTTCGTGGGGGTTCTGGAATGTAATACCCATGATAAGTTAGGGAATACTATATTAAAAACACTATCGAGAATCTTAGAAAAGTCAGTTTCTAATCTGACTTGGAAAACCCAATTACCAAATTATATTTAAATTGCAGGGTAAAAATAAAAGAATCATTTGACCTTTTGTCAGTCAAACATTATCAAGTTTGAGCTACCAAAATGCTAATACTGCTCAAATATTCAACTTACTGAGCCGTTGTTGTAGAATTCCCTGCACCTCGATGTCCAACATCCAGTGGTGTTCTTGGCTTCCAGTACTTGGAAAATGAAGATTTCATGTCACAGCTGTATCCTGGTAATGGCTTAATAATTATATAGTCAACTTTTGTAGGGAAAAAGGGGGAGGGGGGACAAAAATAAAGACAATTAAAAAGGCCATGATGAGCTCAATTACATTTAAATACCACCCAACCTAGCTTTATCAATCTCTATCAAATAGAGAAAAAAAAGTTAAAACTGATTCCAGAAAATTCAACATATATATCCTTATGTTAGTTAATATTCTAAAACAAGTCACTAATTTAATCTTTATCATTCTCAAAAACTCAATTTGAATCTAATAAAAAACTTTAACTTAACTTTGCTCATTTGTAAAGGGCCACCCTGCTTCTCCAGGCTTACCTCTCACTTTGCCTATTGTTTTCCTGGAATTTCTGCTCATGATAGGAAGAGTAAGGATTCCAGCACTCCTCCCACTCTCAGCAATGGTGGATGATAAGAGGCAGGCTGTACCCACATGTCCAGGAAGGGCATCACCCTGAACTACATGTTCACTGAGATCTTCCTGAAAAAATGAGGTTTAGCATAATCTAAATTCTTATACTTCAATATTTTCCATTTAAAGATCAAAACATTGTATGGAGGAAGATCAAGAAGAAATACAATCAAACTTGTATCCATACAATTTAGAGAGTGTTTTAATAAATAATACTTATTTGTATATGGTATTTTAAGACTATGTGTTACTTCATGAATCATGATTCTGATTTGCACTTCTGATCCTTTAATACATATTAAGTGAATTTAAAGCATTGACTGAAAGTTACTAAGTACTTTTATATTCAAAGACCAAGCTATACTTGTAGTGAGCTTTTTAATGTATATTATATTCTCTAAAAGTGCATCCACACAGATGATATAGAGGGATGAATGGTAACTCTCCAAGATATCGAATACTTTGAGATTACACTGGATATTTTATCCACCTAGTTTATAAATAAAATAGTATTTCCAAATTAAAGGGAAGTTAACTGTTCAAGAGATTAAAAGGTAGGTCCTTAAAGAACAAGGAAACATTCAACCAAAACTTCATATTTTTATAAAATCCCACAGATCTTGTTACTTAGGTAAGATCTAATTTTAGTTTTCTTGAAGTGTTTTTAGTTTTATGAATGAAAAAAAACTTTGAATTCCATCTAATGCAAGGTAGCTAAAAAGCCACTCACAAAGGCTATGCCAAGGAATTCATCAAATTAAACAATTAAAAGATTATCATTTTAATTATATGCAACAAATGTTATTCAGTGGGTTTAAAACCATCCTGAATTGTCAATTGTAGGAAACTGTAGCTAGCTGCTACTGCTAGCCAACGCATTCTCTCTACCCTCAAGGATTTAAACTTTAATCCAGTGGAAATGGGAGTGGAAGTGTCAAAAAACAAACAGTGTAAGGAAGCGGTACACATAGCTACTTAACTAGGTGCAACAGAGCAAGGACCCCAAGGGATGGCCTAGCATTATTTGTGAGGAGCATGTGAACAGCCAATAAGCTAGAGAGCTTTAGTATATAAGTGTTACAAGTATCTTTGGAAAGTTGGCAGCACAGATTCGGAACAACCTGGCACAGTTTTTATAGCAACTTTTCTTAATTACATACTTAAATCAAGTAAAGTTGCAAAAACAAGCCCACTGTTACAATGAATTCTTATAAAAAAATGCCTCAATAAACCACAGACTTCAGTCACGAAGAGGACTCAATCATGCTAGTTACATCAGGTTGCCTACCAAGAGTTACACAGCATGCCCATCCCTCTATCTTTGGACGTTTCTTTTGATATAATTCATCTATATTTAGAACAGACACAGACATCAACACATCCAGTCTTGATTTGAAATGAATGCTGCTGAAGTTCTCAATTATATTCTTAATAGTACTTGAGTCTCTCAAAGTTGTTTAAGCTTGGTGAAATGTATAGAGGATTAAACATCTAAAATGTTGTACAAATCATGGGTTTACACAAATTGGATACAAGAAAAATCAAAATATATGCAAAAAAAGGCTTAGGCCTGCATTCTTTCTCAATCCCCTTAAGTTAAATAACTACTCACCTCAAAAAAATCAAATATTAATTCCAGGTTATCTGGTTCCATTGTCTGTATGCTATACTCTGTCCAACGATCAGGCTGTAAGCCATACCCACACTCAGGCTGTGAATGCCTGCACTTGAACTCATTGTCACTTATTAAGGATATCTCCAGGCTATTGGACATTTTGTGAAGGACAGTGGGAGACGCCCTATCATCATCATCTTCCTCCAGACCCTCTAGTGTCAGCTTTACCCTAAATAGAGGAAAAATTAATGAAATGCAAAAAAGTGGAGAAGGAAAACTCATAAAATGTTACCTAAATGCTAAAATTTAGAAGTGCCCCCTGATTATGCAAGATCTTCAAATAACAAATATAATACAGGGCAGGGCAAAAGTCATTTTACAATTGTCAGCATGCAAAAGTTTATTCTTGTATCATTATTATAGTATTATTATCCATAAAAATAACTGTAAACAACTTTTGCCCCAACCTGAGTATTAAACAAAGACTACAAATACTAATGTTTTAATCTACATATATTTCTTTAAAGCATTAAATGAAACAAATGTACATTAATTTTTTAAAGTGAATCTAAAAGGTATTCACTATTATCTCATTTACAACTGGCTATCTCAATTTATTTTGAGAAGTTTAACAAATGCATATACATAAAACAAGCGCAAAATTGAACCATATTCTGTTAGTGTGAATTAAAAGTCTGTTAAGAGTTGGAGGTTGTAAACTGAAAATTTTCCCCTTTCTTCTACCTTACCACAATGAGTTGAGGTACTTTGTGAAAAGTATATTACTAAAGAAAAACACTGAATTAAGCATATTTGTGTGTATGCATCTTTTAATGTGTTTGCATGTATTTACATGCATGTACTTTTTAAAAATGAAACAATGAACCCAGAAATAAACCAAGAGTCTAAAACTCTTACAGGCTTCACAGCAATGAAAACAAAGACCAATTACCCAAGCCATAGTGCCACAGAGACTAGCCTATTCCCTATAAACGGCAATCACTTAAACAGAGTACTTGTAATGCCAAAAAGAATTCATTCTAAAGTATTTCTTGCACCAATTGAAATGTACTTAAACAATTTTAGTACTATTAATGTAGAAAGCAATGTTAGTGCATAAGGCAGCAATTTTTGACCTTTTCCATCTCACGTTACACGTTTATAAACTACTAAAATTCTGTGGCACACCAAAAAATATATTTATTCCAACCTGACCAAAACAAAAAAAATAAGTATAAGTTTGATTTCTTTCACACAGGACAGCTATTGTGTTGGCTGTTTCATTTTTTATTTGACAATTTAAGGGAGAAGAGGTCAGTGCCCCTGACTAGTCAGGTATTGCATGTTTTAAAAATTCTTGCAGCACACCAGATGAAAATCTCTGGTATAGAGTAACAGCTGGGCTACAAAAACTTTTCATTTTAGATTTAAATGGGATCTGAATGATAATACAAATAATGGAATTGTGAGGTATGCTCTCTCTGCATGGCCTCCTGCCTCCAACCACTGCTGAACCTTGTCCCATAGCCACATAATTCTGAGGTCTCCCAGAGGGGAAATCTATATAGATTATTCAATTAGTAATACTGTTGTGTAATCATACTATAAAATCAGAAGTAGCACTTCAATAATTCAAACAAAAACCATCATCTCTTCTCATAAACCAAGCTCTTAGGAATAGTTTTAGATAACTGACTCTGTTGGTGAACCTGAAGGAAGAAACATTCTCTACCAGGATATAAGAAAGGATACCACATATGGACAGTAACGAACAGGCAAGAAAGGTATGGAAGATAAAAAGGCTATTCTGCCAAAAACAATGTGCATCTACAAAAAAAGATTTTTTTTCACATGTAAAGGGATCTATGAAAGAATTTATTTGTTAAATGTTTTCTTCAAGTAGCTACATAAATGTTACAGTCTATCATAAAAAGACATTGCTTTCCACTTACTGGAGTCAACTGAAAGAGAAACTTGTGTTTAAAATTTGACGGTAATAAGATAAAACAGCATGTCTAGTGTTTTACTTAAAATGCGTAAGCTGCCCTGGATAAGTAGCTCAGCTGGTTAGTGTTTTTTCAATACACCAAGGTTGCGGGTTCAATTCCTGGTCAGGGCACATACAAGAAACAACAAATGAATGCATAGTAAGTGGAATAACAAACTGATGTTTCTCTCTCTCTCAAATCAATAAATAAAAATAAAATAAACTGTGTAAGATGTTACTCAATTTTTAAAGTCCTTATATCCTTGTAGATAAGTTTATTTCCTACTCCATGAAAATTTGGTCTATCACTAACACAAATTGGGGGTGGGGGGAGATGGTCAGAACAAACACCAGTTGTTATTGATTATCATGATTATTTCAATAACAATCTGTTACTAATTTGTAGAGACGAAGTAAGGATGGTTATTTGAAAATACTCCAATTTAAGCCTAAACAACACTATATTATTATATATACTAACACTCAAAATAATTTCTGTAAACAAAATCAGTATAGAATTCAGCATATATTTGCAATATATGAACTGTTGCAATCAGAACCGCAACCATTAATATCTATTAATTTCTTAATTACAGTCAAGGAAAAAAATCCTAATAAGCCCAACCAACCAAGGTTTCATCTTCCTTCTACTGCTCTTTACTTCAAGGTCTTATGCTAATGAGACACTTTATAGCTGTTACACAATTTACTTGCTTCTTTTAACATGTAGATAAAATATTCAATTATATGACTAACTGGTTAGAGAATCTTTGCAGTCAAATGGATCTTGCAGATCAACCATGTGGTCCAATAGCCTCGGTTTTTCTGAAGCAAAGCAGAGGCCTAGAAATGCACAGAGACAAGGCACACCCAAAACCCTTTACTCACTCTCAGAGCAGCCAATGCAAACAACTATGAAGTGTTACACACCCTTTCCCTTATGTATTTTATGATTGGGGGTTAAGTATTACAATATTAAGCAGTTATGGTAAAACATTTAAGGATTTTCACACTGCAGTATTGTTATGAATTATATCCAAATGACAGAGCTGCCTGGGTTACTGAGAAGCCAGCTCAAAGATATATATAATGACATTACAGAAAAGTAAAGTTACTATTTATTCAGCTATTCACACAAAGCTTGATATCTATTTCTTAAATTAATATAGGGTTGAAAAGAAATTAATATGGAACTGCTATGATAACTGCTATCTTTCTTCATGGAACAGTTTTCATTTTTAAGCTACAGGAAAGTTTAGAACACTGAAGGATATTTCCAACAATGATGTTTCTGTTTAAGCCATTCTGCCCTCATTTAGCACAAAATCATTGCTCTTCTATCAATTTTAAACAAGAGATTTATGCTACACTAAGAAATTGTAAATGGTATAAACTATACAGATGTATAAGCTTGGGAATCATTTATCTACATAAAAAAAAACTGTTCTAGTTTCAAATTTAGAGATTAAGACTAAATTAATACATAAATGCATGTATCTGCAGCAATCTGAGGCAGGGAAGCAGTTCACTATCACAAAAACCTATAGTGATTAGAAAATGAGACATTGTAAGTCTGCTCTTTTCTTAGTTTATACACTTTAATCCTAAAACCAGAAATCTAAAGCATTAGTGGAAATAAATGGCCTAAGTAACAAATACACATGGTCATACCTAAATCTAGATTTTTTTAATTTCTTCTTGGTTATTGAGACAGGAGGCTTTTCAGAATAATGCAAACGTAATCTTATTTCAGTCTGACATGTCAGCCACCCCGAATCCAAAGTCTCAACACCATCTGGCAAATAATAGAAAAATAATTATTATACATATTTTAAAAACAATCCAATAAGTACAATACATGCTGACAATTTCAGTTCACACTTAGATTTTAATACACTCAAGTTATATGTCACTGGTACTTCCCTCCAAAGCGAATTAATATATAGGCAGTCTTAAATTTGTCATTGAACAAGAACTTTTATATGACAAAAGGGAAAGAAGTGAAACGAATGTTAACAATAGCCAGTTAACAACAAGTAAATAAAAATATTCTTACTAAATCCATTACTGAAGTAATACAAATCAATTTCAGAGAAAATATATGTTCCAAGATGGCTTCTAACTTATAGTTGTTCCTATTAATTCTGTATTCTCACATTCATATATTCTACCATAAACTGCACAACTATGATAATACTAAATTAGCACTGTTTAACTTCAAGTTTCCTACTAAAATAGGTAATAAATTTTTCATAATGCTACAGAGTTGTCAACTGTTTTGGAACTAAGTTTTCCCAGAGGACTTAAAAAAAACAAACAAAAAAGACAAGAAACATTTCTCCGTAAATATAACTTTAAAATGTTTAATAATTAGCAAATTTTTAAAAACAAAGAGAAACCACTAACATCTCTTAATTTTAAATTGTTTTCAGAAATGGAAGAAGTAGGAGATATGGCTTTCCATCTTAAAAGCTAACTAAAGCTCAATTTAGAACAACAAAAACTTTCATGCATTTGTAACAATGCATAGTAATTAACATATAATAGAGGTAGCTAGGTGGAGGTGCTCAAAGAGGGGGAAAATGGGGACAGAAAGAGACTGCTTGGGGCAAACAATGCAGTGTGCAGATGATGTTTTATTGAGCTGTACACTAGAAACTGCTATGGTTTTGCAAACCAGCGTCATCCCAATAAATTAAATTAATTAAAAAAAACCCCATATAGTAGCCCTGGCTGGTATGGCTCAGTGTGCTGAGCGCCGGACTGCAAACCAAAAGGTTGCCAGTTTGATTCCTGGTCAGGGCACATGTCTGGGTTGCGGGCCAGGTCCTCAGTTGGTGGCGTGCGACAGGCAACCAATCTATTTCTCTCATATATTAATGTTTCTCTCCCTCTCTTTCTCCCTCCCTTCCTCTGTTCCTAAAAATAAATAAATAAAATCTTAAGAAAAAAAACATATGAGATATAAGTCGTGCATTACCAGTTGAAGAAATGAGAAAACTATTCCTCCATAAAGAAAGCTCTCCAAAACATGTAGCATAAATATAATCTTTTGTAAATAAAGAGGACAAGACTATAAAACACTAAACATTAAAGCTACTGAAGCATTTTAGATGACCTCATGATGTAGTACAAATAACCCTAAATAAAATCCAAATTCCTATCCAAACACTGCCAAAGCATGCACATTTCTAAAGCGTATAAACATATGTCCCTAGTAAAACCACAACCAAAACATTCAGACCTGTTCCTTCCTGTTCTGGACAGGAAAGCAAACTGGTTATCAGCAATTTATCTCTGGTTCACTCAGCACAAACACACATTTTGCCCACCCATTTACACTGTTTGACTCCTACAGTAAAGTATTTAAAATGAAAATGCAGTTTAGCCTAATGCTGACACACTGTGAGAATTCAAGTCATTGAAAAGTTGAATTCTCAAGATAAAGTTTTACTGAAGCAAAAGTATATAAATGTATAACATTTTTAACATATTCAGAGGTAAAAAGATTTTCTAATATACTGTAAATTAAATGTTAAAGACTAAGCCAGAATTACTAGAACATTCTACTTAATCTGGATTTTACTGTAAATGCACACATAAACATACAAAATGTATAAATTTAGCTTAAGAATAACACTTCAAACCTTAAATTTTAGGGTTGTTAGTATCATTTTCAAACATAATATTGTTAAAAAGTGATATCAACATTAACTCAAATATCTGAAATCAACAATCAAATAAAACTCAAAAGGATAAAAATAATTTTTAAATATTTTATTTATTTATTATTAGAGAGGGGAAGGGAGGGAGAAAGAGAGGGAGAGAAACAGCCATGTGTGGTTGCTTCTTGCGCGCCCCCAACTGGGGACCCCGCCCGCAACCCAGGCATGTGCCCTGACTGGGAATCAAACCAGTGACTCTTTGAAGGCTGGCAGCAAACCCACTGAGCCACACCAGCCAGGGCAGGATAAAATTTTAAAGCATAAGAGTTATACATATTGGAAACTATTATTTAAGAGAATGTTATTTGTTTCTTAGATTTAACCTCCATTTTAAATACCACCTCTGCCATACTTCCCTATGCTGTTTCTAACCAACGTTGCACAACATCTCAACCACATCAGTAAAAATTTTAAAACTCAGCCTCACTTACTGTGGATTCCAAATTGTCCATCGTCAATAATAATCTCATTTTCTAGAATTGAAGAAAATAGAAAAACTAGTTAAAATTCACAATGTATATCAAATAAAGAATTGAGAAATTACCCACCTTAAACATTTTTTAAAATCTAAAATCTAAAATTTTAAAGCAGCCCAAAGTGAATAAGCATGTTTATTGTAGCCCTCAATAAAGAACTCCCTTTTAAGAAGGCTATCAAACAATAACAGTTCTTACATACTTGAATTCCTCAGACAGGTGCTCTAGAGGCACTGAGACAAACTTCTACACCCACCACTGTGTGAGACTGACAGGCTGCTGGACAACAATATCTCCCGGTTCATTTTTCAAACCAAAGGTCTTGGCACAATTAAAATGCTTATTCTTATGTGATGCATATTTTGAACTTATCTAAAATGCAATTCTCTTCAAATCTCAACTATCCTTTATAACTATCTAAAAGCTTTACAAACAGCATCAACTTACCTGTATACTCAGAGCTGTGAGGAACTACCAAAAAAGTAAGTTCTAGCACATACATGACCTCCTAAGAGAAATTTCAATTAAATGAGATAAACCATTTAAGCCCCACCCTCTGAGTAACATACTGATTCTCTTTTTCCTTTCCTACTTTACTTTAAACATTAAGTCTAAAATATTTGTCAAAATAAGGGTGACAGTTCTCAATGAAGATTTCTGACAGATTTCACACAACTTTTAAGTTTAGAACTTCTATATTACCAAAAGTATAAATTTCTTTTTAAAACATCAGAACAAAAGTCATCCCACTCACTTCTCACAATAATAAAATATATTTAACAGCAAGATGCTTCAAACCACAAATTACTTTTAAATATGCAGTACCTAATAATATCCAACCTCAGTATAGAACTATTACAATGCTGAAGTATACTATCAGAAAAATTCTAAATATACTATATTAAAAAAGGATTAAAACTTAGAAAAAGAAAATCCAATAAAGAGGATGAGATATCTGTTTAAACAAGATGTGTCTACTACAGGGTGAAGCAGAATCTCTCACTGCTTTCTAAGCTGGTAACTAAAAAGCCGTTTATTATCTTTACATTCTAATTTTCTCTAGAAATTGAAAGATACATTTCTAAGCATTGAGTCAATTTACAGATGAATCCAAGTGGATAATTTAATATACGTGAAATGAACTTCAAATTTTAATCTTAGTATGAAAAAGGAAATTAAAAAATACTTGTATAAAAGAGAAATGCCATTTCTAGGCATAAGAAAACTGAATAATTTTTATTTAAAAACTACCTGAATATCAATTTTAACATAGCCAACAAGTTATTTAAGTAAATTAGGAGGAAAATATGTCTGCTACAACCAAGAAATTTGAATTTATTCACACAAGTTTATTCAGGTATTTACTAGTTCAAAACAATACACACAAAAAGTAGAATAACTTGTTCTATTCTTACTATTTAAAGTTAAATATTTAAATATTTTTGATTTTGCCCTGGCCAGGTAGCTCAGTTTGTTAGAGCATCATCCCAATACACAAAGGTTGCAGGTTCGCTCCCTGGTCAGGGCACATAGAAGAATCCACCAATGAATACATAAATAAATGGAACAACAAATTCATGTCTCTCTCTCTCTCTTCTCCCTTTCCTCTCAAAAATCAATCAATAAATAAAAATTTTAAATAAAAATTTTTTAAAATGAATCTTTGTTTTGAATTCTTTCCTCAAAAGTTCTCTAAGCAAGTAATCAAATAAAGCCATGGATGCTCAGCAATTGTTATTTTACAAACTTTGTAACTATCCAAATGAAAATAAATATTCTACAATGAGTTAACCAAACCCAAAAATAAAAATAACTAGGCAAGCATTTCTAATAGTTTATAAAAAAGCAATTAAGAACTATTTAGTTTTGAAAGTAAGATTCACGATATGCTAAGTGAAAAGTGACCTTAAAATTTAGAATAAAAATTTATTAAATCCCACTAAGCCACTGTGCAGCATATTAGTAACTTTATGCATATGCCTCAAACAGATGCAGTTAATGCCCATACCTAAAGGGGTTATTGATCGTGGTTGTAGATGAGTCTCCCACTTGTGAACTATGACTTGACAGGGACCACCGATAGTCTGCAATTTAAAAGTTAAATGTCTGCAATAATTTCTTATATCTTATTTTCTACCCATGACTCCATTAGATGTTTGTGGCCTAAGTTTATACTAAATATGAAACCAAGAAATTCATTTTGTTAATTAGCAATATTATATGCCCCCAATTAGGAATGTACCAGGTCACAAAACTTGATGAGTGCTGGAAGAAAATGAGGATGAGACAGTAAACAGAAAAATGAGACGAACTGGCACATAAACCGTTTTCAACCCATTCTTCGAAGTGCCTATGATGCTCAATTTTTTTTTTCAATGAAATTTAAATCTTTAACTGATACTCTGTCCTAAATTAAAGTTAGCTGCAAATATACTTTATGTTTGGTAGGTCAGAATCAATGGGGTGTTACGGGATGAAGTATCTCATCTTAAGTAACTCTGGCAGTGTTAGGAAAAAGCCTAAACTCTATGATCATAGGAAGAGTAGGAGCAAGCACTTCAAGATCAATTATCATAAGGTACTCAAGAAACTTGAGGGCATAATAAAGTTCTTTGCTATGTCATTTAAGAATAGTAAGTAGATAACAGGAAGAACATCAGATTTCTCATATCACAGAAACCAGAGTTTCTAAAGGGCACAGGAAACCCTAAAAAAAAAACACGCATGGGCAAATTTGAAGAACAAACCTGATAAAAGGGGAACTAACATCCAGTTTTACTCTTTATGCCTTTGAGTTTATAAATCATACAGTGTGATAACTCCTAATGTTGTCCCCTGTTATCAAGTTCTCTTACTAAAAGAGAAAACAAAGTTTTATATGTTGTTGATAACATCTAATTTAAAAACAGAATAAACCTACCAAATGATTCCCGGCATACACCTAAGAGACTGAAGTATTCAGTCATTTTTTAAAAATAATTAAAAAATGACTAAACTTATGTGCCAAAATAAAACCCTTAAATACATATTTTAAAAGCAAATTTTCTACTGTAACCTTATGAGTTACTTCAATTTTCTGTTCTTTACATGTCTTCTGAACAAATGTAGTAAAGTACAGGGAAGCAAAACAAAAAAACAAGTCACCCATTATCACACCACTTCAGGTTAATCACTATCAACATTTTCATACATAATCCTCAAGCCCTTTTCAAAGCATATACTAAATATACTCTTAAAAAGCCTAAAACATAAACTTCTCTCTAATGTTGTACACCTTTAGATGGTATTAATATTCTCCTATAACATGTTATAGGACCTGAATATTGATTATATTTAGTAAGTATGCCAAATAACAAATAAGTACATTAGGCACATTAGGTTACTGAACATGAGATAATTGTGCCACTTAACACAACCAGAGGTTAAAATCTTTTTTAACACTTGCAAAGTTTTTAAATTTGAAAACTAAAATATCACTACATACTCATTCAAATCACTTATCCTGGAATAATACAGGAAATGCTCCTTTTCTCTAGACAAATACCTCTTTGTTAAGAAGGTTTATTTATGAATCAGTAGACTGGGTAAGATGTTTTTAAAAATGTAAAAGTGAAACTGTTCATATTAAAATATGGTGAATTTAATTTCCATTATAACTAAAAGAAAGATGCATACAATCCTACATCTCCTAAATGATTTTTTTTTTTACTACTTTTTCCTGTAACATTTTTTCTGAATTTGTGTTTTTTAAATATCAAACTTTCCAATCCTTAAGAGACGTAAACATATACATTAAAAATAAAATGATGTTTCTTAGCAATAATAAGCAGCCAGAAAAAAAACGAACCTATTCCCTTCTTCCACTCCTCCCATGTCCTTCATATCCCCTACCAAAAAAATCCTCTTCACTTCAAAGAGGAAATGAATCTATATTCTTATATAAGTTATTAATCAAAGGTAATTTGAAAGGGTACCATGAATACAATGTTAAATATCAGCAATGATAAAAAGTGGGCAGAGAAAAAAAAGAGAGCTTGCTTTTGTTTGTGTTTTAATTCAGGCATCAGGAGAACTTTACCATGTGTTTCACTGTAGTATCTACAGTTAGTCATTTAAGAATAGCCCTGTGGATTAAATATTTGATAGGGAATATATTTTAACAGTAATTTTAATTAACTCTACCCTCATATATTTTAGTTGCAAAGCCACTACTCACAGCATAAAACAATTTGGGCTTGAGCAGAATGGAGTGTATGAGGAGCAGAATGGAGTATATGAGGAGCAGTCCAAAGGGCTGCTTCAACAGATGACTTACAATTGCATCAGCTAGTGTTCACACTACAAATCCATGTTGTTCGGTACACAAAGTGTTATAATATTGGGGGGGAAATGAACCAAGTTTTAAAATACAGTCAATTTCCTAAATTGTTTTGATTACTTATTAAAACTTTAGAAGATAATCTTAAATTTTAGCTCACTGAAATTCTTTTAAAAAAATTTAAAACCTAAGCAGTGATATATTAAAAATCTCAGTAATGGTTCCAAAACATGAAATCTTTTTTAAAGCCCTATCCAATGAAAAAACAATCTTCAAGATCTTAAAAAAAAAGAACAGTTCCATTCTGTAAAAGGCTGCCACAGTTTTAAGCATTTTGAAGTCAGGTGGAAAGTGATCTTTGGAGGGGGTTAAAAAATCGGTCCAAGACAGTATTCCATTTGCAGTATTAGTAGAATTATAATATTTCACAATTTAGCCTATTTTAAATCAAAGGACTGCTGGAATGTTTTCAAACATGCATACTAACAAAAATGGAAATATATCTGCTTTCACACACAACAAAAAATCTTAACGATTACTTTCTTCAACAGTATGGACATCACTCAGCTACATCAAGCATTGAGAGAAATAAACAAGATAATCCAACATATAAATTGAAGTTTTGGTTTTGTTTTAACAAACCACCAAGCAAATACTCATGTAATATCACTGCCTTTAAATATCACAAAAAAAAAATAAATGTGAACTTTTAAAATTTTACTGATTGTTTTCTTCCACAATTTTAGAAAAGCGTTCATGGAAAAGATTCTGAGGAAACTTTATCTATGGTGTCAGAGGCCAGACCACAGTTATTTTTAAAAATCACTATTTTTAATAAGACCATTAAGAAAAGTGGTTGCCTAAGCAAAGAAAGCTAGGTGGACAGATTTATGAGATGGTTCATATTTGAAGCTGAGGGTATTTAGCATTTAGGAGATTTTTATTATATTAAGAAACCATTCTACAAAATAACACCCTGAGCTCTGTATTCCCTCACTTATCGCGGGTATTACATTTTAGACCCCTCACAAAGTAGGAACCTTACATTTATTCTACACTCTTAAACCTACGTACTTTAACAACATACGTATAGAGTACTGCAAAATCTTGCAATATAGTGAAAAATCCGCGATAATCAAATATAATATTTTTAAAAATCCCATAATACAGTGAGGCTGTGATAAGGGAACCGCAATATAGAGAGAGACTACTGTATTCTAAAAATAAACCATCATCTGCCTATTGCAGATGACTGACTCTTTTGTTAAATCAAGGAGATTAAGAATAAAATAAGAGTTTGTAATGAATCTAACTATGAGTAAATGTTAACACCTATTAAAAACTGGAAACATGTTACTGAAAAATAAAGAGCTATTTATACAGAGACGAAGGAAATATTTCACAGACAATATAATTAAAAATTAACTAACATTTCTGTAAAGGTAACTACCCTAATTCTAGCTACAAGAGGGGTGGACATAGATTTTTAAAATGTTTGAATTGCATGTTAACTCAAAAATCACTTTAGTGAAGATGTGAAATTAATGGACTCTCTGCAGGCTCACTCCAATGTTTTCATTCCAGGAATAACTATTACCTTTGTTTCCTACGTTTAAGTAAGTTAATATTTTGGTTTGTCACCTGTAAAATTATCTTAAAATTCAACATATTAACACTTATTCTAATTCTACAAAGTATAAGAGAACATGTAGCTATGAAAAATTAAAGAGAAAAAGGACTGCAAGACTCAACTTCTAAAGTAAAAGGAATATGCCATAAGGAGCAAAATATAAAAGAGGATATGAATGATAAATTTTAATTATTTACAATAAAATATTAGCAATGGAAGGGACCTAAGAAATTAATAGTTCAAAACCTTCATTTTGAAGATGAGGAAGCTGAAGCCAAAGGTCAAGTGAGGAGATCACAAGATTTTTAGCGTAGGCTCTACAACTCCTTGGGTAGACTGCCTCCTAAAACTTGACTCAATAAGATTAATATTACCCATTTCAGCTTTTCAATGCTTTCATAATTACTTTGCTTTCCAATTATTCTTTATATTTATAAAATATATATTCCAATAATTTACACCATTTCATGATTTAAGATTCCTTGCACATTTGTTCTATTATTTGCAAAATTGAGACAAAGTTTTATAATTATTTCTGTTAAAAATTAAGTTTCATTTAAAAAGCGCCACCAACTTACAAAAAAAAGTGTCACTTTAAGCTGACATGTGGGGGGAAAACGCCTCTAGCCATATGCATGGGATTTTATGAAGCTATTTACTCTATTCCATGAAAAACATACTTACCATGGCAGCCCCTGCATCACACGGTACATGTGTACACGATACAGAGCACCTACTTAAAGAAACACACTCACCAACACATACTGTAAACTTTTGCAAGTATTACAAGGGAAAAACTTGTTTCTTACTGTAAGTAGATTCTTGCCAATTTTTTTAAAAAGGCATTTTAGACTGATTTGCTGCTTTTGGTTACATTTTCAATGAGGAGGAGAAATAATGTAGGCTGACTTAATTTAACCTGTGTTGACAATAGTCTTACTTTAAAAAACTATGCCCAAAGGACTCATTATGATTTTCCTTGTCCAAATGCCCCTTTAAGTAAGATTTAGTTGATTTCACATGCTAAAAATTTCACATACCAGGATCCATAAAGTAAGCTTTCAATGTATCTATGCACAATTATTCAATTTATACTGAAGAACAATGTCATGATGCATAACCCCTACATTAAATAAATGACGTTTTCCTAAGTCATAAAGTGAGACTATTGTCAAGATAAGCCAACACAATGATCAACCGTAATGTAATTTAAGTTTAATTACTGAGTATTTACAATATATTTTCGGAATAAGAAACGTAATAGGTGCAAAAGACAGCTGACGTGGGTTTGTCAGTTTTTTTCTTTTTTATAATGGTGGCTAAGAGAATGAGCTAACAGTGGCTGCTTGCATTTTTCACATGTAACAAGTATTCAATGACCACAAAGGGAAATAAAATGTTTTAAAAGTTCTAATACATGTTTTGTTCCTAGACTCCTGCCTAAACCCTTGTTCACATGGAGCCCAAGTGTGCTCAAAGGTAAAACGCTTAAGGAAAAGAATCCTTTCAGCAAATAAGTATCTTCACAATAAAGAGGAAAACAATTAACTTTATTTTTCTAAAGATGAAAACAATCCCAAAATAATAAATCATTGTGAGCAAGCAGATTTAGATTTAATAGCTACTCCAAAGGCCTTCAGGAAAGATCCTGATCTATCAACACCATTGTTGAAAAAAATCTAAGAGAAATGACATCTGTTTTGATAGAAGATAAACAATGCAGCCACTAAGAGATGGCTGCTGTGAAATTTTAGAATTACTCACTTAAAGCTGGCTATATACTCCTCTAAATGTATTATGCCACACAAGGATCAAAAACAAAAAGAAAAACCCTTGCAAATTGTTACTAATTAATTTTAAAAAGTTACAGAAAATGCATACCTACCTATCAAGAACATTTATTTATCATTAAAACCTATTCCATGATGACAATATTGAAACATACTTACTATTAATCTTTTAAAAATTCCATTACAGACATCATCTGCATCTGAAGTGGTTACTTCCTTGCTTTTTGGTACTAAAATGTTATTAACCTAGAGTTCTGTTGTCCTTATTTATCAAAACACACTCATTTTACTTTTAATGTTTCCAAATATAAATCAGTTGCTTTTGAAAGAAGTTAAGTCTGCTAAAGAAACTGGAAACTAGATGAAGAAAACATACCTTTGGTTCTAAAAAGCATCCTTTGAAGTAGCGATACTGAATTGATACTCCTCTACTGAGTACAATGATTGCTTTCCATAACATGCTGTGTGGGGAAAAAACAAACAAACAAAAATTAAAGCAGCAGCATCAATATCAAGTAAAATGCATAAAGACTTTATAATTCATAAAACCCCTCAAGTAGGGTCTGTGACCCATACCACTTATATATTTCTACACATAATTTTACTTTAGGCTTAATCTGTACCAGGTGCTGGGAACACATTGATGAGTGAGGCACAAAGAGCCCCATCTTCAAGGAGATTGCTTTCTTGTGTGGGTAGACAAATAAATAACCAAGCAACATACATAATAAGGGCTATTTGACCTTTCTGATGCGACAGGAAGTTTTGGAGGTTTCTATATAGGAGGCCTCAATGAGGAAGAATTGTCTGAGCTGAGACCTAAATGATGGGAAGGAACCAGTCAGAAGTATTCCAAACAGAAAAAGTAAGTAGTGCAGAGGCGGAAGCCAGAGTCGAACATTCCACTTAGCTAGTGATGTTACATGGCTGCTAAGAGGCTTTGGGGCCAAAGCTGGCCAAGTTATACCCATTTTCCCAACTGTCCCTTGTTCTAACTTTCCTGCCCACCCCTTGGCTATTCCCCTAGCAAGGCAATCAGTATCTGTATTTCTTACCTGTTTCAATCCAATGTCTCCTTCTGAACTATGCTATTCCAAAACTTTAACTCAACAGTGAAAAAATTCACTACAATTCATGATAAGAACTGATTTTTAGCTTCAAATCATAGACCCAAAAGCATGGTCCCAGGACCATCAGTGTCACCTAGGAGCTTGTTATTAGACATGCAAATTCTCAGGCCACACCCAGACCTAGATCTATTTAATTAGAAACTCTGAGGGTAGAGCCCAACAATCTGTAATTTAACAGGTAACTCCGATGACAAAGACAAGTTTGAGAGCCTCTGTCATAGACTATTACCCAAACATTATTTCCACATGAACAGTTCAGTGAATACACGACAGCTCCAAATGTCCTTCCATGACACCAGATGGCTAGCACTGCTCCCCACCTGGCTCTGCCAAGACATGCTTTAGGGCATTATCCTAACTCTGACTCAACTGTGGTTCCTAACAAATATCCACAACCAGCTGCCATCCACAGTCCTACCGTCAGCAATCCGATTAATCTGGTAGTAACAACATACACATACCCTGGCTCCACCCTGGGAGACTCTGATTTCATAGGTCTGGGGTGGAGCCTGGTCATACGGAGTTGGATAAAACTTCCTAGGCATGGATGCATACACTTGGTTGCTGTAAAGCAAGGACAGCAAATGCGTGGTATATGTGCTCTACTTTTCCCTGACAGGCCTCCGAATCATTTTCAACACAGGAGTCCAGGCAAACTCTACCAACTTCAAGGTGAAATTTATTTCCCCTCTCTGCTACAGTACACTAAAATGCCAAAGAAACTCAAGTCTGAAACACAAAGCTGGTGTCCAAAGGCAAAGTGATGCTTGCCTTTTGTATCATCTTGTATCATCTACTTCCTTTCTGCTTATGAAGCACTCTTTATCTGCCATATATGAATCAATTATATTTCAGTGTACATCAGCAATGTGAAAATGGCTGGTTCCATAAGTTAAGTGTTACCTCATTCTGTCCATATCACTCTAATGAGGCTGGATGAAATGGACTTAAGACAGATGACAGAGCAGCTCAAAAGTTCAGAGCAGAAGGGTATTTTAGGTACAAGTTCAGAAAGATATGAGGTTTACTTCATAGGAGTGGCTGAGATAAAAATCAAGAAAAAAATACCCACTTGAAAGAAATAAACATATCATTCCTGTGACTGCAGTATCATTTATCAATAGAACTTGACTTGTGGCTGAGAAAATGTGCCACATTAATGACAATTAGCGAAAAGGGTGTTCTATATATTTTTTTGTTTGTTTTCTTTTCCTTAGCATATTTCCTTGTTATCTTTTGCTTTGCCATTAGTGCTCCTCAAACTATCTGCTGCAAAGGCCCAGTTTTTGTTATTTTCCTTTGCTTTGCCATTAAGTGTTTCTCAAACTATCTGCTGCAAAGGCCCAGTTTTTGTTATTTTCCTTTGCTTTGCCATTAAGTGTTTCTCAAACTATCTGCTGCAAAGGCCCTGTTTTTGTTTGCTCACTTGTTTTACCCAACCGATCCTGCAACCAATATGCCTGGTCTCCATACTCAGTTCAATAGGATAAGTCCATGGTTACATGCAAGAATGCCTAGCATGTCAAACTGCTATAAACATTTATAAATGCTTGCTCTCAATGTCTGTGTTTCTCATATCGTGCACTAATTAAAAAAGAAAAAAAAAGTTTTGTCCAGCACGGTCAACAGGCCACATTTTTAGTAGCACTGCTCCACAGGAAAACAGAATTAGAGTTTCCTGATCACCAAATCTGTATTTCTCCCTAGGGTATAGCATGTATTCATGTACTGTTTAGAATCTCCTCATCTCTCTTCACCGTTGCCCCTATTCATAGAGCCTGATAACCCATCACACTTTCAAGTATCCCCAAGTGGAAAAGCACCTGTTTTTTTTGGCATTCACTAATTCTATCCTAACCCCATAACTGTGTAGACCAGGTAACCAAGGCCTAGAGATATTAGACCCAACCAAGATCACAGTTAACAGCAGAACTGAAACTGGCACCCAGATCCATCTTTCCCTAGCCTAATGCACCAATAACCCATGCTAGGTTTAGTGCAGTATTTAATCTCCATAATGAACTCATTTCATTACATTAGCTCAGATATCTAATTGTGTGTTCCACTCTCAGTTCTTTTAGTTAATACTATGCATGTTTGAAAAAAAATTTTTATAGGCTAAAGCAAAAATTAAATCTTTTATCAAGAATATGTATTGAGAAACCAAAAGATACTGCATAAAAGTTTTTTTTATTAAAAAGAAGAAATAGTTGTATAAGCCTATTATTTAGAAATGTATACTAGAAGAACCCACTAACAGTTGTAAATGGTTGTCTGAGAGGCAGAAATTGAGGCACAGATCAACTTTTTCCTCACCACAAACTTTCTAAAATGGTATCACTCTTCATCTATGCACATGTGATAACTTGATAAATAAAATTAAAAAATAGAATACACCAAGCTATTTTAGAAGTCCCCAAGTTTATAATCTGAATGTCACAATTATTCTGTAACCTAACATCTCCATGCTTACCTTTCACCCGTCTCATTCTCTGGAAGAAGAGCCACAGCATTTTGAGGATTCCAGTTTCCCAAAGCATCACAGCTTCCACATATTGCAAAAACTTCTCCTAAAGGAACAGAACACTAGTTATAGTGGCATAAATAGGAGAGTTTCAAATTTTAGTTTCAGAGAGCAAGAAAAAAGCTGTCAGTTGCATCCACTCTACTGGATGCAGAGGCCCCTTTAGCAGAGATAGAGGACCCTCACTGGAAATGTGGGTTTGGACCCAGGGACCATACTAGCACCTGTGTTATTAACTTGACCCACGTCTACAGAATCAAAGCCAGAGACAAAGAGGGATGTGGAGGGATGAACTTTTCTTCATTTGTTCAACTACTTATTGAACCGATAACAAGCACCAAGAAGACAAAGTGATCAAACCGCAGCTTCCAATATAAAGGGGCAATCGCTAAATGCATGTAAATATTCTAAAGAAATAGTAATTGATAATTTCCAGGACAGGAGCAATGTGACAACAACAACCATCCTCAAAAAATACATAAAAAAATTTAGTGCACCTTATAAAAATAATGACTATTGTTTCATCAGAACATTTCTCATCAACAAAATAACAGAGCTATAATCTAAATTTGCTAAACTTACATGTATTTAGCAGAAGTCCAGACCTTCCTGGATATAAATATGCAGAAGTCTTTGACTTATATAAACACATTTTGAATCAATATAATTAAAATTCATAAAGAAAAAGATAATGAACTGAGCCCAAATGATAAACCTTAAGACAAATTCCTCCACTTGCTGAGACAGGCATGGTTTCCCGCTTTAGGCACTACTCTGGAAAGACCTGATTATAGTTGGTTTAGCCATCTCCGTGAGCATTTTATAAACCTGGACTGTAAAACTTAACTAAAATTCTAGGTATGAGAGTCATTCAGGAGTTTTCAGAGTTCTAAATACAGGTGCATAAAGCACAAGGTGATTGTGTATGAAGATGTCAAAATATTTCTAATATATAAATCCTTTAAAGTAATCGGTTACAATTAACTTAGGTTATCATACCTTCTGGTTTTTATTTTGGAGGATAAACACTGTTGTTAAATACAAGGCACAAATAAATATCCATTGCCCAAACTGTATATGTTGCTATGCATATTATAGCACATGCTGTCGCTCTTACCTCAAAATATAGATTACCATAAAGTCACTGATTCGGGCCCATTATATTTCCTTTAGAAAGGACAGTGTCAAACACTTCCATGGAGTTAGTTATTTCTTAGCCCCACACAAAACAGCAGCTACTCTTTGCTCTTGAAAGAACACGTACTCCAAAGGGAAAAAGTAAAACTTAGGCCATCAGTAGGTGGTTCACTCTTTCCTCCTGTAAGTGCTCTTGCATTTTACCAGCTCCTCCTGCAATGTTACTGTACTGTCTTTCTGCTGTCTGCCTTTGGATATGGCTTCTCTGAGGGAAAGGGGGAAACTTTACTAAAACAGACAAATCTCATTATTTAGTTTTCATTTATAAAAAGATTATAGAGGCTAAAGGAATTTGCAAACAGCAAGCCCACATATTCTTTTCACTTGTTCCCTCTAACCTCACTCCTCTCTGCACTCCCTACTTGCTCAACATTCAGTAGAGAACACTTACTTCCTCCTTCTTATTAGAGGAAATTGAGATGATGGGAGAGAACTGGGAGTGGCGGGGGTCTTCCCAACATCCCCTCCCTGTCCCTCTATGTCCTCTCCCTCCCCCCTATATATTCATCTTCATTCATATCCACCATTATCTTCCCTCTAGTTCTTAAGAATGAGAGTCCCCTCTTCCCAAGCTGATCCTTCTATGGCTAATTGTGTGGTCAGTCTATGTGCCTGACATACCCAGCTCCTTCTAGCTAAACTGCCTTTGTACAACTCCCTAAATGTGTATGATACAGTTCTGTAGTCTTCTCCCCAAGAGAAGGCTGCACGGAGGACTGGAGGTGAGCACTCGACCCAAGGGCGCCAACCCATCAGCTAACTAGCAATCTTCAATCTGTAGAAGCTTACCTAGAGATGGAGCTATACCAGATCATTTTAACTAAGAATTTACACTCACACACAACTCTCTCAACTGCTATGTAGCTCCTAAAACAAAGATGTTATATATGTAGAATGAATCAATTATTCATTTATTCATTCACTGAACACACATTTATCCCTGCTCTGAGCCAAGCATTGTGAGAGGTGCAGGAATTCAGCATGAACAAGACAAAGTAACATGTTTTCATAGAGTTTATAATGTATCCACACAAAAAATTACTCAGATAATTCTATAATATCTGAATTTCACAGGGACCTTAGCTGAAAGTAGGAGATTGCAGTAAAGACAGTTAAGGAGGGCGCGCAGATCTGGGCAGAAGAAATAATTTGAGAAACTCCCAATGGTTCTAGAGAAGGAATGCAACAGAGTTAAGGACTGGCGAGTACAGCCAGAGTATTATACATTAAAGAAGGAGGCATATAACTCAGGTATGATACTATTTTGACATGCTATCTCACATTAAAATTATTTCACACTAAAAACAAAAAAATAAAAAATAACTATTTCACACTGCTTACGTAGGGAACAAAAAATACTATAAAGCTAAATATAAAAATGTACAAATAGGGAACAATCTTAGCCAAAATATTTTGCCAACTTCACACACTAGCAAAATTTCCCTTATTTTCATACTACTTAAAAATCACAGCTCAATTATCTTTGTCATATGCAGTGTTAAATAAAATCATAGCTTTCTTAGGAAATGAGTGGGTTTTCTTGTTTGTTTGTTTTGTTATAGTTTTTTTCCTTGCATTTACTAGGCTCCAAGCACTTTTCTGGTATCAGGCAAGCCATAAAGATATCTTCACCTAAAAATCAGGCCCTCTCTAATAACAACTCCATATTTAAGATAAGCCAGATTTTTTTAAATGCTCATTTACAATACCTGGTAACGGAGTTCCTCTTATTTCAAAGGTAACCTGAGAAGGTGTCATTCTGATGGATTTATTTCAGGACGTTGTGCTAGGAAGAAAAAGAGAAGATGTCATTTATAATATATGAAAATATTAGCTCTAGATAGCTACATACACACACACACAAAACAATTTTTTTTAAGAGAGAGTAAGGGGAAAGGAGAGAGAGAGAAACAGCAACTTGTTGTTCCACTTATGTATGTATTCATTGGTTGAATGAGCCCTGCCTGGGGATTGAAACCCGCAACCTTGGCACATCAGGACAATGCTCTAAGCAACTGAGCTACCTGGCCAGGGCCCCAAAATGAATCTTAACTGTAAACAAAAGATTTCAGAGACCTTATATAGAGAAACATAATTACTTATGAAGTACCTAGCAAGTTTTAGGGCCTGTAAGGTTATAAAACTATTCCATAAGAGTGTATGGATCATAAAAACTGCAAAACAAATGTGCCCCCCACCCCTGCCAAATTTTTTTAAGGATGCAAGATTCTTTTGTCACATATTTTCTCTTCTGATAAGCAGCTGTTCTGAACTCAACCTCTTTCCCGACCAGGCCCATGTTATGGTGGGAGTAAAAAAAGCTATAGATGGAAAAAGGCTTGGCTCAAGAAATGATTTCTCCTTCAATAAAAAAATTTCAACTTTAATAACAAAGAAAGAACCAAGGAACAAAGTATCATCCACTAACCCAAACTAGTCATGGTCTGCAACAAGTTTGAGAATGTGCTTATTAGTAACTACTAATCACAAAAACCTTTCCCCACAAGTCACTCTTTTCAGATTTTCTCTTTATTATCCTTAAAACGATCGAGTCCAGTTCTGCAAACTTGAATTTAGGGTCTCAAATTTCCAACCTATTACCAAACCCTGTTGATTCTATTTGATCTCACATATATGCTTTCCTTTCTCAAGTTTGAACTTCATTCAAAACTTTAATTCTCCTATTCGTATTTTGACTTCTAAATCTCTTCCCAGTAATATAATTTATGTCATTTAGAATATTTTTCCTCAATATTCTTGAAATCACTTCAGTTATTTACAGAAATCTAAACCTCTAAGCCTTGCTGTCTTTTATCACTTATCCACTTCTTTGTCTCTGAATTTTCACTTCTTCATTGTTTTCCCCAGCCAAACCAATCTGCTTACCACTCCCTAACTTAAATACCTAAGGGAAGTTAGGAATAGATAACTTTTTAAAAATACACAATGTCAATTCTTAAGAAGGCTTATATAATTTAAATATAGAAGGAACGCATATGCCACACAAGGACACATTATGGCTACGTAACTTCTTCAGTGCTCTCTCAAAACTTTTGCACCCCATCCCACCAATGTTCCTTAAAAAATTCCAATCACGTTGTTATTCTAAGTCATTTCTATTAATTTACTAGACTGTTTATTTGCACTTATTTTATATTAAAAAGTCCTAAAGAAGCTTTCAAAGTTATTCATTCTTCTATTTCCCCTTTGTTCTCCCTTGGCTCTCTGTGAACACATACACTACTCCGCAATGGTCTCTCTCTTTTTTTTAAAATATGCTTTATTAATTATGCTGTTAAAGTTGTCCCAATTTCTTTTCCCTTTGTTCCCCTCCAACTAGTGACCTCCCTCTCCCTTCAGTGGTCCCCCAACCTTAGTCCATGCCCATTGGTTGTGCATATAGTTCTCAACATCATTCCCTCCTACTATGCTTAATTCCTGTACCATATCTCTCCCTTTCCCGTCTTCCCCCTCCCCATACCTATAATTCTTTTCTCACTCTCGTTGCCTACTTAGTTTGTGCAGTGGTTAATGAACACTGCTACCCTCAGTTAACTACACTTCTAAGTCAAGATAGACCTACAGTAGTGGTTCTCACTGGAAGCACTTTTTTTTAATGAAGTGAACATACAATTTATTTTCTAATTAAAAAAAAAAATTCTGTTACGACTAACATTTAGCATTATATTCATTTCAGGTGTACAGCCCAGTGGTTAGACATCTGCATAATTTATAAATAAGTCTAGTACCTACCTGGCACCATTTATAGTTATTACAATATTATTTACTATATTCCCTATGCTGTGCTTTACATCCCTGTGGGTATTTTGTGACTACCAATCTGTACTTCTTAATCCCTTTACCTTTTATCACCCAACTTCACAATCCCCTTCCCATATGGCAAACCATCAGTCTGATCTCCCTAGAGGCAATTTTGCCCTCCAAGAGTATTTGGCAATATCAGGAGACATTTTTGGTTGCCATAATCAGGGGTGATGCCCATGGCATCTAATGTATAGAGGCCAGGAGTGCTGCTAAACACCATAGAATGCAGAGAACAGTTCTCCACACGCAATTGTCCAGCTCCAAATATCAACAGGGTTGACACTGAGAAACCTGATCTCTAATATCTATCCATAGGAGGCTGCTATGGGGATCAAGAGTTCAGACGCAATGTTAGCTATAAAGTGTGTACCATCACATTACATCAATTATAAATGTGAATGTTGAATATATATAAACAAGATCGTGAGTCAATGTGGTTTCATGTCACTTGGACAGAGACTTCCCAGTTTGGCAACTCTACCAGTTAGAAAACCCAAGACTCTACATTGGAGAAAAATCTGTCCTTGATCAAAATCATTTCTAAGATACCTTAATCTACTTTCTAAGAGTAAACATGACCTACTTAAAGCACATACATCCAGTTCAAGCAATGCCAAAGAATGTCCTAAATCTAAAAACTACCTAGATTGTTAACCTCCCCCCAAATAACCTACTATTATCCTAATATCTTAATAATTCTTTTTTAACATATCTGATAAGAACCTGAGTACAAATATTTCCTTTTCTAATAAATAAGATGTCTCACTGAAGCACTGCAACCGTCCATTTAAATTTATATCCTATTAAGACGAAACCTTAAGGCTAGCAAAAAAGCTCAACTTCGAAGTTACTGAATTAATTTTGAGACACACCAAAAAGCCCCACCATCCAGTAAAACTGCTGAATAACCAACCTTAACCTCAACCTGTAACTTGTACTTTCACCCAGTGTTTGCTACTACAGTTCTCAACTAAGGACAATCTTGTCTACATAATTACATAGTACTCAACTATTAGATGATCAATTTTAAATAACTATTTTAACCAATTTTAGAGAAATAAGATGTAATTATTCTTATGTACTGAATTCAACAAATGATACAAAATTATCTCTAAATGTCTACGGCATTAAATGAGGAAATTATCTAAATTCAATTTAATAAAAGGGCAATCAATTAATTATTAAAATTGAGGCTTTTATTCTTAAAGTTGCTTGTAAGAGTATCTACAGTAACTTGGCAGGACACAACTAGAGTAAATGTATTATACGAAGCTTAAAGCACAAGGATACCCCCACAAAACCTCCCCAAATGTCAACAAAGCATCATTCTCTACTTGGACTGCCAAAAGTCATATAATTTTGTTTAATTTTCACCCTACTCCCTTTACTTAATGCCATACCAAATAAAAGTCAGGAGGGAGCTGCTGCTTCAGCGGTTTACTTGATTGTGGACAGAGGCCAAAATTCTGGTGCAGAACTGAAGCACCTAGCTCTCACCAAAACAGCAATGACAAAGTAAAATACTGTACTGCGGTAAAATGCAAAATTTACAGACCCAGCAACACTTCCTCTTCATCCAAACAAGCAAAAACAAACAAACAAACAACAACAAAATGCCGAAAGGGAGTGGTCTTCCAAATATACATTAAACAAGATGAAAAATGCATACGTGAGCTGATTATATATGTAACTTAACCAACTCACCTATTACATGTACGGGCTATGCTTCCTGAGACAGGTTTTTGGTTTGCTTATGTTTTTAAATATAACCTCCATTTTGTGCTTTTTGAAGATAAATATTAAACAGCATTCTCATGTGAGATTTTAAATAACATTTAACAGTATTTTAACATTTTTGAAGACTCATGCAATTAGCAAAATATGACATGTTAATTTTTAAATATTTCTGATTTTACACTACCTGGCAAAATAAATTTTACTCTCTTCCATTTGTCAAAGAAACTGTCACAACACATGACCTTACCAGTGTACCGGCAGCTTAGGGGACAAAACGGAGATTTAATCCAACTATGGTACAGGAACATTTAGTTTAGAGCTAAATTTAAGTCATAGATATTTTTAGCTAAAACGTGTTCCTCTGACTTAAAAGAATCTCTCTCATTGTTTCCCTTCAATTTTTTTTTAAAGAAAAAGCTGTTTCCAATCCTGGCTGTAAGAAGGGAATATATGTACATTTTCCTGAGTTAACTTCTGTTCATTCTGGTGGAGGATCACTATCACTTTACAGCTCTGACCCCAGTGTATTTTGAGCCAATATTTTAATCAATGTATTTTTATTAAGAAAGTATTTCTGGATTTCATTAAGCCAAGTTAATTAATCACTTTCCAAACAATGCAGTAAAGTTTTTCCAAAGAGTTTCCATTTCATGTTATCGCGATACTGTTTTCATATAGACTTCACGTATTTTTCCTGGTCAAGTCATACACAAAGATTTGATTCGTTCATCTACTTTTTGTACAAATTTGACTCACTTTGCCACTTAGAATTTCTTTTGTGGTCCTCATTTCTCTGAGTCCAACTTTCCTAAGTCTTATTTTGTCTACAATATTGGTTCTCCCTAGTTCTGAAACCATGAACGGATGGGTCCATGTGCAGTTTTACCTAATGTTTATTTTGTGTTATTTGTAGCCAAAACATTAGGAGTTGGAAAATATACTGATAGCTTGTATTTACTTTTTAGCAAAGTCACAACTATCAGAAATGTAGCAAGACAGAGAAACATGAAGGGGAAGAGCAGTGGTTAGGGCGGGGGAGAAATGGGGAAGGCGACAGGCGTATAAATGAGACGGCCTCAGGTCCGAACATCCTGCTTGGTTCCATCAGTTCCCTGGGTTTGTACCACATCAGACTCAACAGCTGCTTCAAGGTGAAAGGATTCTCTCCAATTCAAGGCTGAACTCACGGCAGATTTCCTTTATAAAAGAGCAGTGGGGTAAGAGGAGGGGCTGATGAAGCACCCAACTGACTGACGCTGTCTCATCGAGGCAAACAGAAGTCGGAAAAAGTAGAGCTTTGGAGAAAAGAGAGCTGCTGTCTTAAAACTGGATCGAGGGCACTGATGTCTATTCCTGGAACCCTTTCCTAGGAGAGTAAGGCACTTCGGTTTCTTGGAATAACTGAATTATCCAAGCATGCCCCACACTACGCGATTAGGCAATTTCAGAAAATAAGCAGTTGTCAAAACAGTCCGACTCGGGGAAAGACGGAGGGAGTCGCGGCGGGCACGGGGCACGGTGTGGGTTAGGGCGCACAGCCGGCTACAGCTGCGTTTCTGCTTCTCCGTCCCTGAACTTGGTCCTTCGTGTACTCTGGGTGGTCCTACGCTCTTTGCGTTACTTCACAAATTTTTCAGAAGGGAACTAAGCACCAGACAACCCAGCGGAAACGTGGCAGCAAACAATAAAAGTCGAATACATAGATGCTGCCTACCGACTTACCTGACGGAATGTCCAGGCCGCTGTTTCCCCGTCAGGCAGTGCCCGGCCCGGGGTCGGGGACGCTGCCCACCCCTCGGCCATGCCGCGGGTCCCCGCGCCCCCAGCCCCACCGGGTCCCCCCGGCCGGGCCACCATGACAGCTCGGCTGCCACGTGAGCGGCCGCCCAGGTCCCCGCACCGAGCCCCCGCCCGCCCGGTTGTCCATCTCACCTGCCGGGTCCGCGGATCCGCGGATTCCCGGATCCTCCCCGCCGGCGCTGCGCTCAGGAGTGAGTGCCTCCGGCCGAGCTGCAGGGTTCCGGCCGCTGCGCCTCGCCAGCGCTCCACAAGGCGGCCAGCGGCAGCGCCCAGCGGCAGGATGCGGCTGCGCTCAAACCGGTTTCAGCTGCTCCGGACCAAACCGCCAGGCCACCCCCGCGGGGCGGGGCCGGCGGAACGGTGGGGCGGGGCTTGACGTCAAGCCCGGCGCCCTCCCGACCAATAGGGGGCCGCGCACGTGGGGGCGGGCCCTGCGTTCCTGGAAAGGGGCCGAGTCCGCGGCCGAGGGTTACCGGGTATCCATCTAGGCTTCTGCGATCGGTGTTTTCTGGTGATCCCAGCTGCTGCGGGCGGCGACACAGGGGAGACCCGGCTCTTGATTATAGATGCGTACCTGGGTCTCCAAAGCCTATTTAGTACAGCCAAGTATCTGGAGGTTGGAGCTGCGATTCTGAATTGCATTTTTTCCCTTTAGAAAATGAGGAAAATTAGCCGACCAGATGTTTTCTGGAAACTTTCTTTCGTTACGAAACAAGCACACTTGGATCGCGTCTTTAAAGTTGAAAGCGAGAATTAGGTGACTTTGGCTACGCAAAGTAAGATGTACAACCCAGCTGCTTCACTTTGGGGGCTGTCTGAACTGCAGTCTCAGGACCCTCACAGACCTGCCTAATCAAATCTGCATAACAGGAGTCCCAGATTATTTGTATGCCAATTAAAATTGGAAGGAACTTTTTTGAAAATTGAAAAGATCCTCTGCCAAAGTTGTCGTTTATTTTCTGGAAAAAAAATCGACCCCACCAAACAAACAAAAACAAAAAAACAGATTTTTTTCTCTTTTATGATAGTTCCAGAAAAATGGATCAGCATTTGCTAAATACCTAACTTAAACTGTTGTCTTTCCAGCCTCAAGATTAACCCCCAACTAAACACTAACATAAAAACTGTTACCAGATTCATTAAAATCAGTGAGATATTGAAAATAAAAAAGAACCATTTTGTAGCGAATGTTGAAGGACGCATAATAGAAATAGCTTGAGTTGTAAATTGGTTGGAATAAGCCTACCGAAGAGGCTTTTGAATTAAATGAGCTCTAGCTTTAGACAGAACTTCCAGTTTCATAAATCGGATTGTTCATGACATTTGATATCTGAACTTAGATTAGCTCCCAGGGCATTTCAGTCAACGTCATCCACTGAGTTAATAATTATTAAGTACCTACTTTGCGATAGGCACAGGATGAAATGGTTGTTTTGATGGCGCTCGTATCAATCCCACTTTTCTTAAAGAATTAAACTTTCCTCAATTATGTACGATTATCTGCTAAAGTCAGCTGTTGTACATTTCCTAATAACTTGGAGTTTATTTCGTTCCTGCGCTGTTCGTCATACTACAGTGATTAATTTCTTTCATACAAGTTTGTTTCCTTTAAATGTTTATTCTAGATCTTTATTTTTCTGTAATCACCCTTTAGTGAAGCAATTACTTGCCTAATGTTCATAGGACAAGCTGATGGACCTAATCCATGCTCCTTCCCTAAATCCTATCAAAGATTGTCACCAGTTCGTTTTGGACTGATTCTTCTCCCAGAAATATTCCTTATGACTTGAATAAAAGGCTGACCATTTGTACTTATCTCTTGATCATTCCACTAAAATATTGTAAATATTCTCCTGAGATATTTTACAATTGCTCAGCCGTCAGACTCAAAACACTATCAATTTCGTGTATTTTATTTACCTCACTAGTGGTGCTGCTCCTCAAAGGTATTATCCATACTTCTCTTTTCCTCTATATTAGTCCATGAACAATTTCCTAAATTACAGTACGCACTACTTATGTAGGTGACATAATTGTTGTAGTTCAATTTTCACAACTGTTTTTTCTTTCATAAAAAGGTCAGTCCTATAATGGAGGAAACCAAGGAAATTGCTGATTTCCAGAGGATTTGAGATCCTGCTCCCTGGCATATGTCATCAGTTTGGCTCAAATAAACTCTTCTAAAAATTCACACACACAATAAATAAATTGCTGATTTCCGCCCTGGCTGCTGTGGCTCAGTGGATTGAGCGTCGGCCTGCGAACCAAGTGTCGTTGATTTGATTTCCAGTCAGGACACATGACTAGGTTGCACGTCAGGTCCCCAGTTGGGGGCGCAAGTGAGAGGCAACCACACAGTGATGTTTCTTTCCCTCTCTTTCTCCTTTCCCCTCTCTCTAAAAAAAAAAAACAAAAACAAAAACACAGATAAACAAAATAAAAATAAAATAAAGTAAAAAGTAACCTTGTAAAAAAATTTTAATAAATAAATAAATATAAAACTTTCTCACCTTAAAAAAATAAATAAATAAATTGCTGATTTCCAAAATTATTTAGGTGCCTCAAACATGAAACTTTTAACTAATTTCAAATTGGCTGCAGTTTTTCTGGTGTATTTTTTTCCAAGCTCTCAAATGCATCATAGGATCAAAATATCTGGGGCAGAAAATATTCAAATGCGAGGGTCAAAATGTCTTCCTTGACCTTTTTCTTCATCAGCGCAGTGGGAATTTAAACAACACAGGTTATTTGAGATGAAGTTTGAGAAGGTACCCAGCATCTAACATAGTATCTGCTGCTTCCAGTGCTTACATCCCTCCTAGGCCTTCACTGAATCTCAGCTCTATGGAGGAAATACGAGTTTCATCAAATCTAAGAAGGCTGTTGTAAGACAATACTAAAATCAAAAAAGTGCTGGCCTTTAAACTATGCCATCATACTTTCTTATAACTTAGAATGTTTTACTGTACTTACTGAAAGTATTCTTTTACACTTACTTAGACATAAATTTATTATATAACATTCTTTTTTCAAAATTTCAATGATTTTAGAGAAAGGAGAGAGAGAGAGAGAGAGAGAGAGAGAGAGAGAAAGAGTTGTTCCACTTATGTTCTCATTGGTTGGTTCTTGTATGCGCTCTGATCAGAGATCAAATGCAAAACCTTGGTGTGTTAGAACAATGCTCTAACCAACTGAGCTACCTAGCCAGGGCTTATACAGCATTCTTGTGCATGCACAGAAAAGAAAATTCTGCTTGTTATTATTTTTTGTCTTTCCAAATGCCTCTCAGTCTTGTGCATTCTGCATTAATGTGAATTCCCCATGGGAATTCCCTTCAATGCTCAAGTAAAATAAATTAAGTATTCTTCAGACTTCTTTACACTTATAGCTCAATCCTGAGTAACATTGCAATGTTCTTTTTTTCTAAACACATTATCCAATAACATTAGTGATGCAGCATTTTTTAAGTGCTCAAATAATATCCCTGGGATTTTCTCTAATCCATTGATCCCAAGAGAAGATATCAATGAAGGTCTACAGACAACAGCCAAGACTCCTCCTCCATCTTCAAATGATTCTTGTAGGCATTAGTCATGCCACCAGGAAAAACAACCACATTCAAGAGAGCCCAGAGGATGACAAGTGTGTCGGAACTGCTGCCTGGCCACCAGTAATTTCAGATGTTAAAGTTATAAAAAGGAGACCTTAAAATGGATGAAATATGATAATACCCACCTTAACTCACTGAAGTGTGGCAATCAAACTAGTTGCATAAACAGATAGATAATCAATCTACAGTTAGTTACCCATTAGATTTCCTTACCCATGTTTTATTTTATTTTTTAAAATATTTTATTTATTTATTTTTAAAAAGGCAGGGAAGGGAGGGAGAAAGAGAGGGAGAGGAACATTGATGTGAGATAGAAACATAAATTTGTTGCCTCTCATATGACTGGGAATTGAACCTGAAACCCAGGTATGTACCCTGAACAGGAATCCAACCATGACCAACTGAGCCACACCAGTCAGGGCTCCTTACCCATGTTTTAAATCAATAAAATTTAAAAGGGAGAGTTTCAAAAATGTTTTTATTTAATGGATGAATAATCTAGAAAGATTTGTCAGTTTTTATATAGAGACCCCTCCACAAAAAAGGTCAGTAGAATAATCATTTTTCATAACCGGGAAAATCAAAAGTAACTTTTCATCTCTAAAGAAGTTATTTGTGGACCACCAGCCTTCTGATAGTGTTAGTTCAAATTTTCATGTTCAGTTAGTGCAGCATTCTACAGAAACACCTGACTGGTGAGATACTGTTTGTAAAGTTCTAGTATATTGGTAAAACTGGGTATTACAAAGCAGTCTCTAAAGAAAAATCACCACCCGTAATATAATTTAACATAATTGCAACTCTGAAAAGTGTCTCTCCTATGGACTCTTTAGAAGTAAATACCTTGTAAAACTAAAACAAAAATCGTATCAGAAAACACTGAACTGAGCCCTTTTTTCAGCCTTTTCTGATTGTATTATTTTTTGCCTCTCAGCCCTGTGCATTCTGCATTAATGTGAATCCCCAAGGAAATTTCCTTAGCTGATCAAATTATTCAATAATTGGCTACCATTCTATCATTTTAGTGAAAATATTGATGACTGTCTGCAGAATGAGCCGCTGTTTTCAGAACATATCCTTACTCTGGACAAAAGATTTCTGACAGCACTGCTATTATACACCCGGCTCAAAAACCCAGCTGCTCACACCAGGCTGGCAGTGGGTCAGAGAGAGCTGGGACTGGAGTCAGGAAGGCAGAGGTTCTTGGCAATGGTGCAATTATTATGTAAATGATTTAGCGATTTAGATGAAGAGATGAAAGGCAATGGGTCTGCTCTCTCTTCTACTGTCCACATTTCTTTATTATTTTACCTATAAAATGACAACGAGAGTGAGAACTAACACTCTGTTGCTTTTATCTGTTATATTTATTTTTTCCTCCTATAATCAGGCCCTAAGGGCAAAGACTATATATTATTATTAATCTTTGCATCCCAGGATAATACCTGGCACACAGCAGGTATAAACATGCTTCTAGAAACCACTGAAAATTTTATTGAAAAGTATTAAGTAACTGCCAGTCGTGGATGTCAGTATTTGATGATAAACAATAATGCATGTACCCAATAGAGAAGCACCGATTCAGTTGTCATGGGTTCCACTGCATGGCCTCCTCTTGCACCCATATTACCTTGTCCTATAGGAGTACTGCTCTGGTTATCAACAATGACATTTAGTCAGATGACATATCTGTCCCACAACTGTGGAAGTATGGCTCACACAGTGATTTTTTCTTAATTTAATTTTGAATATATACCCTAACCCAATCCTTATTACTCATCTACTGTACCAAACATACATTTCATATTCCTACCTGGGCCAGATAGGCTTCTAAGTTTGGATTCCAGAACAACAAAACAAACTTCTGATTATTTTGTCCTGCTGAGTTAAAGGGACCTTTGTCTTCCTTTCATGAAAATAAATATATATCATGGCTATGTTTCTTACTGCAATTTCCTTCTAAAAGAGCAAATGTAAGCCCCAACCCAAGGGGCATGGAGAGAGGGTCAGAATTACCCACACCATTTGGGATTCATCAGTGTTACAATGAAATTAATTAACGTAGACTATTACATAAAGATGTTAAGACATCAAAAATAAAAGTAATCAAAATATTTTCCTACAGGAGAAAAAGAAAAGCCTAAGAACCCTAAGTGATAGCAGTCAGAATTCTGAAGCTATCTTTTTTCTCCAGATTTAACTAATTACTCATCATTTTTGAAATCTGAATAAATGATTTTCCCTTATTTAATACAAATATTGTATTTTTGATTCATGGTTGGAGGACCAAGTTGTAGTATATGTAGTCAATTAAACCCCACCAGAAATAGAAATTGTCTCCCAAGTTGTTTATCCTCAACCAAATATACAAATGAACGTTGATAAAAATCAATTTATTAGTTTGTTTTAGAGATGGTTACTCCACCAGATTTGGGAACAGAAGTTGCAGATAAGGAGTTTATTACAGAAAAGTTCTATAGGAAAATTATATCACAGTCTGATAAAACATGTTAATAAAATCAGTGATTATGCCATGATTGATGTGGCTCAGTTGGTTGGGCATTGTTCCACAGCGGAAAGTTTGCCAGTTTGATTTCTGGTCAGGGCACACTCAGGGGTTGCGGGTTCTGTCCCTGATTGGGGCATGTGCAAGAGGTTGCCAATTGATGTTTCTCTCTCACATTGATGTTTCTCACCCTTTCTTTCTTTCTCCTTTTCCCACTCTCTAAAAATAAATAAAATCTTTAAAATCAGTGATGAATTTCTTTAGGTTCCAGGTCACAGTCCAGAGAAAGCACTGTCAAAACACCAATTTATGATTCAAAAAATAGAATTATGGCCAAAGTGGGGACCCAGTATATAAGACAAATAGCCAAAACAATTTTTCTTTTAAAATTTTAAGTGAGAGTTTATTAGTGAAGCAGTGAGGTCGAGGTGGCTACTGCACAAACAAAGCAGCCCAAAATTGTTTTAGAAGGAGATTAAAGCTCATTTTGGAAATTTTAAGGAATTCGGAGATCTAAGAATCTTATTATAGTCAGAAATCGTTTTGTCTTCAAAATAGTGCTAATTCCACAGTATGCCAAACTCAACCAAACCAAGATTCCCCCAAGTATCTCCCTTTTTACCTCTCTTTAGAAATACTATTGTTTTATGTTGTCTGTGTTCTACATGTCAAGTTTGCGTCATAAACTATATTCTTGAAACTGAAGAAGTCAACATTCATACTACCTGTCACTACCAGAACCAATAAGCAGAGACAACGATTGAATCTTTATGGGTGCTTTATTCAGATGGCTGGTAATCCAAGAAGGCAGGTTATATACCCTCAAAAACCATTTTAACATTTCATTTCAAGCTCACCTTTTTATAAGGAGAAGAAAGGGTATGTAAGGAGATTGGAAAAAAGTTAATTGGATAAGAGTTGCAGCCCAAGAGCAGTGGCTCAGATACCATCTCCATGGCTTGCAGACTCCTGGGGTACAAAGGATCCTGGAATAACAGCTTTCCACATGCATTAGTCTTAGTTGAATCTATCAACTAAGCCTAAAATCTTTAACTCTTGAGTTCCCCTATAATTATGAATCTATAGTTAAAGAGCTTTTTTCTTGTGCTTGCTTTAAGAAATTCTCGACTTTTAACATCTAAATGCAAGATAATGATGATGAGAAGGAGAGGGAGATGGGAAAGGAAGTGGGTAGGAGATTTATTCTCCATAGTCTGCATCTCTGGGTTAGATTCCACCCCACCCCCCTAATAAATCACTCCTCTCTTTTAGTATCTCATTGACTCTCCATAATTACACAATTATTCTTCAGTTGGCTCCCATCTACCTCTCGAGCTTTATCTCTGACCCAAGACACCCCTTTCTTCCCAACCATACTCAGGGATTTAGGGCTCCATGGTCTAAAACTTTACCAAAGTGTGGTCCTTTAATAAGCAGCACCGGCATTCCCTAGGAGCTTGTTGGAAGAGCTGAATTTCAGGCCTGATCCCAGTCCTACTGAATCAGAACCTGGATTTTAACAGAATCTCTAGGGGATTCATGTAAACACAAAGTTTGAGAAGATCTGCTCTAGAAGATCCTTCTCCACTGGTTACCCACCCACCTACCACTGTAAAATTAGCTCAAAGGGGAAATCAGGTGATCTGAAATTCATTTTGGCAGCATTTTCTTACAAACACCCTCTTCCCTTCTCCTTAGTTCTTCCTTTGTGGGTGGGACAACAATTTGCATGAGTAAACTTGCACAGACAAATGTTCATCACATCTACATTAAACTCTGTAGAAGGTACTGGTTTCTGATTCTCAATCTCCCCCACTTTCCGCAAATATATTGTAAACTCCTAGAAATCCTGAAACATTTCTATTTAATTTCTAGAATAATGCCTGTAAAATAGATTTGATAAATTGTGTTGGCTGAAGAAATAAAGGATTAACTTCTAAATCCCAACCTCTCTGTAATTGGACTCATCCACTTGAAGGATCCTCTAATTTTTAGTAGAGCTTACTATGCCACTCTACCACGTACACTGTGTGTAGTCTTTGTACCACAGGTCTAAGGGCAAGCATGAAGCTCTTTCCTGCCCAGACCCCAGAATGGTCCCCTTTGACTCCAGGTCCAAAGACCTCTTTTAACAGCCAATGGAACAAACAGTTTCACCATCTAGGCTTTAGTCTCCTGAGTTCCCAAGAATTCTTACCAAGGACAAAACCGCAGAAACTTATCAATAATAAAAGGAAGGACTTCTAACACGCAGTTTTGGAAGGCTATGAAGAAATGAATTATTTGGTGCATTAAAGGTAAGGATATTCTTCGATAACACTTTTTTGGAGAATGTTGTGGTCATAGCTATGAAAAATTTAAGTGTGCATGGCTTTTAACTCCAGAAATTGTATGTCTAGAAATGTATATTTATAGAATTACTACTACAGGCACATAGATATACCAAGAATATTCATGTAGCTTATCTTAAAATTGCCAGAAAAAAATGTTAAGTAAAAACAATGTAAACACCCTTCAATGTAATATTTGATAATAGTTACATAAATGATGCTCATTTATTTACACAGAAATACATATCCACTAAAAGAATGTGATTACTCCTTGTATAGCCACTTGGAAAGATGTCCACATTCTATTGTTAAGTTAAAAAAACAAATGGTAGTGTATCATATGATCCCACTTTTTTTTTAAAGTCTAGATGATATATGTATATACTTATAGAGGTATATGTTGGTATAGCATTTTTTTTAAAAGGCTAACTGAATGCATAAAAAGGTAGTGGAGACATATGAAGTTGTTGCTGTTTTACATCTTTCTAAATTTTTCAAATATCCTATGTGAATGTATGTTAATTTTTTTAAAAATGTTTAATCCTCACCTGAAAGTATGTTTTATTGATTTTAGAGAGAGAGGAAGGGAAAGAGAAAGAGAGAGACATCAATATGAGAGAGAAACATCAATCAGTTGCCTCCTGTACATACCCAGACTGGGAATCAAACCCACAACTTTTTTGGTGCACAAGACGATGATCCAACCAAATGAGCTACCCACCCAGAGCAATATATGTTAATTTTTAAATTGTGCCTGAGAATAATAGAAAAGACATTTTGTACACAAGCAAACTAAACTACAAGCCCCTTTTAGAAATACTAAATTATGGTAACAAAAGGAAACACAAATAAAACAAGAGTATGTAAAATTTTTAAGACAAAAGTATCACTTTTTGTTTCTACTGAAAATTTTAAGTCAAATCAGGCAGAGATCTATCACCTACCAAAAATAGCATATACTTGGCATTCAAATCACTGCTCCCCCTCCTCTGCCCAGTGTGGGCACAATGCACACACAGTCCTTCCACAACTGTCCCTCCATTCCTCTCCATTTCTCCCTACCACCTCCCCGCCACTCACCCCAGAGAATAGGCTCCATTGCCCCTCTCAACACAGTATTCCAGGGAGCACTTAACAAGAGACTGGGCTTGCAAGAAACACATTAGCACTCCCTGTCTAACTGTGAATTTTTCCAGCTCAGTTCTCCCTCCATCTCTCTTGCAGCATTCATGAGAAGTGTAAATTACAGATACCACGTGTCCCTGCTGGTGTCCCATTATGGTTTTTAAATGCCCTGGGTCTTGACTGCATTTCCTTTCTTTGGACTCCCACTCTAGAAAGAATATTATTCCCGCTTAAATTTATTTTAAAAAGTAATTTAAATACATTGATATGCAACCTAAGCTTCTACCATAATTCAAGCAGAATTGCATTTAACAATTGCTCAAATACTTCATTACTGAAAAAAGTATTTCATATGCTTGGACTGCCTGCTGTTCATAAATCATATTAAGCCAGAAAAGAATTCTGCACCAAGATTGTTAGCAGTCATAAGTGTTTTAAATGTTCTCCTTTTTTGCATAGCAGTGCTTTCTAATGTTCTACAATGAATATTTATTGCACTTGAAATGGAGAAAACTGCATACCCGGCAATGTGCTAAAAATTTTACATGCATTATCTAATTAAATCCTCCCAACCATCTTTGAGATACCATTATAACCCACTTTGCAGAAAAGGAAACCAAGACTATTCAGGTTAAATAACTTGCCTAGTTCAGCTTGACTTCCTGGCTTTATACAAACTGCTTATTTTCCTAGGCTCTCATTTTTATGCCCTATAAAATGTAGATAGTATTTACCTCATCAAGTGTAAGGATTACAAAAAGAATGTTGACTATCAAGGAGATCTTATGGGAAACACTTGGTATAAAGAAAACAATTTTTGAAAGTTTCCTACAGATATTAAGCATGACCATTAGGACAGACGCCTAAGCAATAGTGTGCAAAAGCTAGCTTGAGTGTCTAGTTGTGCACATCTCCTTCCGACTTCAAGTTCACTCTCCTGAGGCTGGTGACTTGAAATTAGCCGCGGAGTCAAAATCCAGCAGACACTGCAATTCGGGGCCTTTCCCCCTGGAGAGTCGGTTGTTGGCTACATACCAGCACACCACAGCTCTCAAACTGAAAGTTAATGAATTTACAGGCCTGGCTCAAATTCAGGGTTTATTATTGATTTGGGGGGAATGATTCATAACTTGGTTCTGTGAGTCCCAAGGTCTACTTCCCCAGCTGGAACATAAAGGAATTACAAGAATGGCAAAACAAACCAACAAACAAAATCAAACAAACAAAAACACATCCAGAAAAAGACTTTTCCCGTTTTAGCTCTTTCGATCTGATTAGAGAAACACAATATACCCCACAAAACATCCTCAGGTGCTGATGTGTGCTTTAAAAAAAACAAAACTCTATCCTGCCCTTTGTTGCCATAAAGAGCCCAGATTAATAATTTTTAAAAGATTTTATTTATTTATTTTTAGAGAGAGGGAATGGGAGGGAGAAACAGAGGGAGAGAAACATCCACGTGTGAGAGACACATCAATTGGCTGCCTCTCACAGGCCCCCACCTGCGGCCCTGGCCTGGAACCCAGGCGCGTGCTGCATGGGGAATCGAGCAGGCAACTTCTCCATTTGTGGGCCAGCAAGCACTCAGTCCCCTGAGCCACACCATCCAGGGCTAATTTTTTTTAAATATAAGAGGAAGTTTATATAGAAAGTTACAGAGGTAATAGAAGTGGCCAGCTGGACTGTGTGGGCTTAAGCAACAAGTTACAGAAGGAAAAGTATAGCCCTTGGAGCTTAGAAAAGAGAAAGGCAAAGGTAACGTGCCTGGGTGGAAGGAGAGGGGGAAGGGGAAAGAGAGGGATGTGCTCCCAAGAGGGAAAGCAGGACTAGATTAATCATTTTCTGAATAGCCCATTTTGTTTAACATACTTGTGCCTTGAAGTAGCTAGTTCATTAACCAGATAGTGCTTCTTCTCCTCTGGAACCACATCTTGCAAGAATTCCCGACATGGAGAAATTAAGATATTTTATCAAAATAAGGCAGTATTGGTCAATGTCATTTTAGTGGTTGGTGTTCAATCATGAAAAGTTTTCCTTTTCTCCATGATAAAATATGAAGATTTTGGTTCAGGAAATGGGAAACTTTAAAAAAAATCCTCACCCAAGGACATTTCTTTTTTTCCCATCACTTTTAGACAGAGAGAAAGAAACATAGATGTGAGAACGAAACATCAATAGGTTGTGTTTTCATACACTCCTCAACTGGATATCCAACCCTCAACCTGGGTATGTGCCCTGATCGGAATCAAACCCACAAGCTTTCAGTCCGTAAGATGATGCTCTAACCACCTGAGCCACACTGACCAGGGCAGAAATGGGAAACTTTCTATCGGAGTTCATTGTGCGAGCTCAACCCAATGGGGGCGTGAAGGTGAACGTTCTCCTCCGTGTTTTCGATCCACTAGCCACGTTCACTGGCCTTTCTCTTGTGGGTCTTAGCCTGCCCGGTTTCCTATATTAGACATGTAGATCAAACTGTCTCACACCTAGTTGCCCAGGCTGGCTTCTGATTGGACCAGAGTTCTACACATGATCAGAGGGAAGCTAATCAGCTTCTCCCAGCAACTTCAGCCAGGATACTGTATTAGTTTCCTAGGACTCCTGCAACATATTACCACAAATTTAGTGGCTGAAAACAACAGAAATTTATTGTCATAGTTCTGGAGACAAAAAGTGCAAAATCAAGGTGTTGGCAGAGCCATGCTCTTTCTGAAAGCACAAGGAGAGAATCTACTCCATGCTTTTCTCTTAGCTTCTGGTGTTGCCAACAGTCTCTGGCATTCCTTGATATGGAGATGCAATTCCCACCTCTGCCTCCATCCTCACATTGTCTGTCTTCACATTGGCTTCCTTCTGTGCATGTCTGTCTCTTTGTCTTCTCTTCTAAGGACACCAGTCATATTGGATTGATGACCACCCTGATGACCTCATCTTGCTTACAAATGCAAAGAACCCAATTTCCAAATAAGATCACATTCATAGATACGGGGATTAGAATTTGAACATATCTTTTTGAGGGACACAGTTCATCCCATAACAGACAGAAGGAAGTCCTCAATAAATGCTATATATTTAGGCCTGAAGGTTGTAAATTATAAAGCCAAGTCCAAGATGAGTCAACAGAGGAAGGCAGAGAAAACAATCCTGAAAGATGGAGAATGTGATTTCCACTGCATCCCTTCCATTAATTCACTCATTTTCTCCTTTTTATTCACCTGAGTTTCTCTTTCTATACTGTAAAACCATTAGGAAGAATTCTGACAAGAAGAGTGATGTCCCTCAAAGTCCATGTGGAACGGGTGATGATTCCTCAAGACATGTTTACCAGACACAAGAAAAGTGAGAAATAGAAAGAAACTGTCATAAGTTTTCCATGAAGCCAAATTTATTTCCTTAAAAAGATATCCTATGATACATGCCATTCCTTTTTATGTTTTAAAGGCCAAAATATATATTAAAATTGAAATGACAGGAATTTGTTTTATTTTATAATGTTATATTTGGCAAAATTAAAACCTGGCAATCCCATGTCTAGACCCAGATTTTTGAAAACTTACTTTGTTGGATAAAAATTTCTTAGTCTAATATCAACTGACCTAAGCACAGTGAAGCTCATGAGTTTCAGACACATCCCACCCACAAACTTTGCTGAGGAGCAGATTTAATTCCTTTTGATTCCACTTTAGCTTCTTCCCTCTCAAATGTCTCCTTTCATATAAATTTTCACAGGCTGAGAGTCCCTTCGGGCCTTCTTTGCAGTGCCTATGAAGCTCACAACATTCTTCATGGCTCAGAAACTGTGCTCATCTATAAGGGTGGCTAAGAGCTGGCCGGCTCTGTGCTAAGAGACCCAGCCTCCAGGGCTGTAGCTATTTGATCTAAAGGTGAGAAACAGTGTCAGCTTGGAATGATCAGATTTCTCTCTTCTATTATTTTAGTTTACATTTCTCCAACGCAAACTCTGAGACACAGATGAGTGTTTCCCACCCTCCGCCTGCTCCCCGCAGTCTGGCCAGTCTATCAATATCACAAGTAGTATATTTCAATATTCCCTTTCTTACAAGCTAAGGAGAGTCACCTTTTTGTTACCTGTAACCCAAAGAACATTAATACTAGACCTATCCTTTTTGACGAATACTCATATTCACTTCCCTAAGGGTCTGAAGAGTCCACTGCCCAGCATGGCCTTGTTGAGCCCTGTTGAGAGTCCAGCCTCACAAGTTTTCTACATTTCCCAAGTCCATGAGGATACCCAAAGGGCAAACTACTTTGACTGTTGCAGAGAGCTTCTTGGCTATTCCAACCTGGGTGTAAACACAGTTTACTCCATAGTTTATTGGGGTTGAGAATTTGAAATTTGTATATTGAATCCTTAGCATCAATACTATCAAAACATTTCTTGCATGAGTCTTCTAAAATTCACCAGCTGTAGTTTAGAAAAAACAAAGGCAAAGAGCACAATAACACATGGAGTATTCAAGTCAAAAATACATAATCTAGCTCCCCATCCTCCATGCCTTGGGCTCTCTCTCTCTCTCTCTTTCTGTCTCTCTGTCTCTGTCTCTCTTTCTCTCATTCCCAAGCCTTTCTTCCCCCTTTCTTCCCTCAAGGCACATACCTTTGCTTTCTCTCTCCTAAACTGCAAGGGCCCTGCTTTTGCCTTTGTAACTTGTTTCCTGATCACACACAGCCCAACTAGCTCACTTCTTCCACAGCTCACTTCTCCTACCTCTGTGATTTTCTAAATGAACTTTTGGTAGTATTTGAGTCTTGACTCTGAATTCTTTTTAGCTAAAACTCAAGGACCGAGGTCTAACTCTGCAGTCGTTTCAATGTTAACATATTTGTTTGTTGAAAATCATTCTTGGAAGCCTGGTCTAGAGCCTATTTCTCCAATCTTCCCAAGACTTTTGAATGTACATAATTCACTATATTACACCTATTGCTTCTTAAGGAATATGGCATGTTATTGACAAAGAACTTCTGATATACACAATTTTGTAAATGTGACATATGTAGTTAGATTCTTCTTTCATGATACACTAAATAAATTCCACAGAGACAAAGAACTTAAATGTGAAGGACAAAATTTTATAAGCATTAGAAGAAAATACAGGATAGAAAGTTTATGTCCTCAGGATGCAGTTTTATTTAATGAACAAAATAAACTAACAAACAAAACAGTAACAGAGGCATGGATACATAGAACAGACTGACAGCTGTCAGAGGGCAGAGTCTGGGGAACTGAGTGAAAGGAGGTGAAGAGGTTAGTCAAAAAAACGTATTTCCAGAACACAGAGACACAGAGAACAGTGTGGTGATAGCCAGAGGGAAAGGGTGGTGGGGGACAGGTGAAGGTAGGCAGTGGGGAAAAATGGGGTTGGAAAGAGGATTTGCTTGGGGTGATGGATGTGCAATTTAGTGTGCAGATGACTTTTCATTGAGTTGTACACTTGAGACCTGTATGGTTTTGCAAACCAATTTCACCCCAATAAAGTCAATTAAAAATTTTTAAAATAAATAAAATGCGCCCTAGCCTAGTAGCTTAGTTAATTGGAGCATCATCTTGTACATCAAAACATTGTGGGTTTGATCCCTGGTCAGGGTCCATACCTAGGTTGCAGGTTCCATCCCCGGACAGGGCCCGGACCGCAGGTAACCGATGCATGTTTCCCTCTCACAGCAATGTCTCCCTCTCTCCCTCTCTCTTTCCCCCTTACTCCCTCTCTCAAATCAATAAACATACCTTTGGGTGAGGATTTTATAAACAAACAACTAAAAGGCATAGTGCTGCATAAGTAAATAAATAAATAGAAAATAAAAGTACTCAGCATACAAGAAACTATTAATGAATTTGACTACATTAAAATTAGAACTTAGGTCCATTAAAAAACCCTGTAGAGTAAAACATGATATAAACTAGGAGAATATATATAAATATATATAATCTAATCTAAGAATGAAAAAATAATAATTGGCCTATACTCTTCAAAAATGTCACGCCATCTTTTTATTGTTTTTGTTAGCAGACAAAGAAAAACTGAGAAAGTGTTCCAATTAAAGGAGACTAAAGAGACATGATAGTTAAGTATAACATGCTCCTGAACTGGATCTATATCAGAATAAAGTTTCTAGAAAGGACATCTTGAGACAAATTCTGGAAGTTGAATATGGACTGTAGTTTAGATAACATTATGTAATAACATTAAGTTTCTGAATTCGATAACTGTACCGTGATTACATAAGAGAAGATCTCTGTTCTTAGGAAATATACAGAGATTAGAGTGGTGGCTATGGGCACTTGGAGGGTGGCGGAAATGGAGAGATATTGGTCAAAGGGCACAGTTATAAGGTCTAATGTTCATGGGGCTCTAATATACAGCATAGTGATTATAGCTAATAATATTATGTACAGTGGTACCTCAGTACTTGTTAATTCATTCCTGAACTAATGACGAGTCTGAAACAGATGAGTACCGAACAAACTTTTCCCGTAAGAAATAATGTAATTAGAAATAATTTGTGATAGTTCCTTAGAATTTTCACATTTTACTGGGCTAATATTAAGTAATGAGGTTGTTTTGTAATACAGAACCTTAAAACTAAACAGACATGGATGAAAAAGCAATTAATTACATAAAAATAAAATAAAATTTAACTTCACTTTACATGTCTGAGAGGGGTTCCTGGCATAATGGAATAGTGGCGAGGTAGAGAAGGAGGAGGAGGAGTGGGAGGGAGGAGGGGAGAGGTTAATTTCTGGAAGAGGACTCCTCTTCCAAGACAATTTTAGGCAATTTCTCAGGGGTTTCTTCTGTTTTATTTCTTGACTTCACTGGACACTGTTGGAGACTCAGATTTAGGGAGTTTCACTAAAAACCTATCAAGAGACTCTGGTTTCTGTCTATGTTTCAAAATGTTTCTAAAGTGTGACACTGTCTGTTCATTAAACAGATCCACATTTCAGCTTACTAGAGCTTTGCCTGCGTGATATAGATTGGTGCAAAGTAATGTCTGACTTTTTTAAAAGAAAGTTTTAGATGGTATTTATTAAATTTGTGCCTCTTCTTATAATTTTTTGATGTCACAATGACTCATTTATACCTTATTTTTTCAGATTATCAAAGTGTTGTTCATAATCGTCCGCAATATTTGCACCCATGTTCGACCCATCTAAAAACCACATTAGAAATGTTTTACTCTATGAGTTTCGTAAAGGTGCCAATGCAAGTACAGCAGCAAAGTCTATTCAGGGTGCTTATGGGGACGATGCAGGGACTGAAAGAAGTTGCAGGAGGTGGTTTTCCCACTTCCGAAGTGGGGATTTCAGTTTGAAAAACGAGCCAAAAGACGGTTGTCCAAAAAAACTTGATTCCGAAGTGTTGGAAGCTGTTGTCACAGAAAACCCCACCATTACCTCTAGGAAACTTGCAGAACAATTTAACGTAACCCATACAACCGCGCTACACCAGCTGAAAAGGATCGGAAAGGTTTCAGTAGTTGGAAAATGGGTCCCACATGAACTGTCTCCAGAGAATCGGCAACAGCATGTTGCTTGTTGTGAATCATTGCTTTCATGACACATTCAGGCACCGTTTTTAGGTAGGCTTGTTACAGGTGCTGAGAAGTGGATCCTTTACCATAACGTTAAATGCTGCCAATCATGGATCAGTCGACGAGGAAGAAGAGCTCAACAACCAAGAGGAGGACTTCACCCAAAGAAGATCATGCTGAGTGTATGGTGGGATATGGAAGGAATTGTCCATTACGAACTGTTAGACAACAATCAAAGAATTACTGCTAATCTTTACTGTGAACAACTTTGTCGTTTGAAAGCAGCTTTGAACCAAAAGCGACCCTCCTTAGTCAACAGAAAGGGTGTCATCTTCCATCACGATAATGCTTGTCCTCACACACCTCAACTCACCAAAAATTTCTTGAAAAAGCTTGGTTGGGAAATATTGCTTCATCCTCCATATTCTCCTGACCTTGCTCCTTCTGATTATCACTTGTTTCGGGGACTACAGAACCATTTTGATGGTCTTAGGTTGACATCAAGAGAAGAGGTTGAAAATGAGTAGGACTCATATTTTGCTTCAAAACCTAAAGAATTTTACAAGCGTGGCATTTATAAGCTAGTTGACAGATGGAATGAGGTTCTAGAAAGCAAAGGAGGTTGTGTTAGTAAATAAATATTTTCATTATCATGGGCTTTTTCATTTTTAAAATAGACCTCAAAATCGAACATTATTTTTGCATCAATCTTATATTTTCCGACAAAGTTTTGAACTTCAACCCATTTACCACACATTTCTTTTATCAGTGCAGTAGATGCTTTCTCTCTTCCTCCTCTCACCTGAAGATGAAGCACTTTCTTTTTCGGGGCGGAGTCATGACTCATACATAAGTTCTAACAAGGGCAATGACTAGTCCTGAGCAAGTGCCTAGTGCTTAAACATGTTTTCTCTCTCAGAATTCAACAAGTACAGGTTTTGATGAGTTCTGAAGCTGATGAGTACTGAAGTATGACTGTACTTGAAAGTCGCTAAGATACCCTTCCTTGTGCCCTTTTAAGGTTGACACAGTGCCTTAAGAGGCTAACTAACACAGAATGGTAGTCTCCATAAAACCCAGAAAAGAGATTATGTAAAACTCCTCTTTGGATTATTTCTGGAGTCACTGTTGAACCAGAAGAAAATTTCCTTTGTTTGAGTACCTTCTTGATATTTTTACACTGTATATAGCACATACATAAATTTAATCTCAGTTTTGATGATACCTTCGGCCATGCTTTTAAAACTTCTCTGAGGATACCATCTAGTATTTTCAAATAGATAAGAGAATTTGGATGCTTTGGTTATCTTTGAAAGTGGAAAAAATCCAGATAATGAAACACATGTACACAAGGTTTTTTCTGGACATCCTTTGAAACAAACCGAAAAGAATGTACCTCAAGGTTCTTTTCCTATGTGTTTAAAAGGTCATTAAAAAACATTTCTTAAAAAGAAAGAAAGAAAGAAAGAAAGTTGCTAAGAGAGTAAATCTTTAATGTTCTCACCACAGGAAAGAAATGGTAATTATGTGATGGGGTGGAGGTGTTAGCTAATGCTTTGGTGGTAATCATTTTGCAATGTATAAATGTATCAAATCGACACATTGAACACCTTAAACTTACACAGTGTTATATGTCAATTATATTCCAATAAATCTGGGAGGAAAAAAATACCATATTCAAACTCAAATGGTGGTTAGTTCTCATCAGCTTCTCCTTCAGATGTCAAAAAAATTACACACAAGAAACGACTAGAATGGTCGTTAAAATGTGGCCATTTATTCCCAAAGATTATGATGTATTTATTTAAGCAACCATAAAATAAAAAAAAACAAAACAAATCCCTAATTAGCTATAAGTGAAATTTATGAACAAAGCAAGCTCCTTAATATTATGAACTTTGAATTTCTTATTAAATAAACAGTATAAATAATACCCCAAATCATAAAACTCAAATCACAAATTTGAGAAAATATTGTGTGATCTTCTGCTACCCCACATAAAAAGGGTGTGTGTGTGTGTTTGGGTGTGTGTGTGTAAGGGGCATGATGAATACAGCCTTGTCGCAAATGATTTGGATAAATAATAATGTGTGTGTGTGTGTAGAGAGAGAAGGAGAGAGAGAGAAAGAGAGAGAGGAAGAAGAAGAGGAAAAATAGAGGGAAGAGGAGAAGGAGAAAGAGTGGAGGGGGAGGAGACAGAGAGAACAAGAGAAAAGTGGGTAGAAGAGAGAAAGAGGTGTCATGGGTCATTGGACAACTTACAGAAATCAAATAAAATTATGGGATGCCCTAGAATCTAGGACTAGATCAGTGCCTTTCAAACTTTAAGTTATCCTTGAATCACTTGGGGGTGTGGTGGGGGTTCTTATTAAAGTATAGATTCTGATTCAGCAGGTCTGGGACCTGAGATTCTGTATTGCTTTGTTTTCAACCAGAAAAAGGTTTTATTATAAGAAACAATGCCATCACATAGAAATGAAATTAAAAAAAAGTAAAATTATGGCAAAATATTTAAAAATATCTATACATTTGCCCATCAAAAATCTACAGTGCTTAACTACATACCTGAACACTGAATGTTGAATGACATCTTATTTTATTTTTTTGAAGATTTTATTTATTTATTTATTTTTAGAGAAAGGGGAAAGGAGGGAGAAAGAGAGGGATACGTCAATGTGGGTTGCCTCTCATGCTCCCCCAGCTGGGGACCTGGCCTGCAACCCAGGCATGTGCCCTGACTGGGAATCGAACTGGTGACCCTTTGATTTCAGGCTGGCACTCTATCCACTGAACCACAACAGCCAGAGCTGAATGACATTTTAAATTGCTTCACACAGAGAATCTAATTACTTGTGGATCACTTCTACAGATTCTGTATTTCTAACGAGCTCCCATGGGGTGCCAATGCTACCAGCCTCTTAAGTAGCAAATACTCTTTGAGTAGCAAGGTGCACCACAGTCCAGCCACAGGGGAGCAAGGCTCAAGGAATATGTTATTTTGTAGGCCTTTAGCATCTCTCTCTCACCTGATGTTTTGCAGGTTAGATAATACATTTTTAGGAGCTCTACATGGTGAATCACTAACCAAACTTCAAGGCACCTAAAATCATAGCCTTAGTCATTGCACTTGACCTGGTGCTGCAATCTTGGGTTTAAATCAGCTCCGTTGCAGGCACAAGCCAGTTGATAACCCATACCCTGCAGCTGTACAGTTGCTTTTACATAATGACTCATGAAAGCAAACCAAAAGCTGAGAAATATTTGCATAGAAGGTAAATATCAAACATCAAGATGATATGCAACAACTTTGGTTCCAATTTCATTTACCTTTTCTCACATCACACTTGTGAAGACCTTAGATAAATCATCTAACCACAGGTGCTATTTCTACAGCTAGTAAGCAGAGAAAATCATGCCCTGGCTGGTGTGGCTCAGTGGATTGAGTGTCAGACTGAAAATCAAAAGGTTGCCTGTTCGATTCCCAGTTGGGGGACATACCTGGGTTGAGGGCCAGGTCCCCAGTTGGGGGCATGCTAGAGGCAATTGATCAATGCATCTGTCACACATCAATGCGTCTCTCCCTCTCTTTCTCCACCCTTCCCCTCTTTCTAAAAATAAATAAGTAAAATCTTTTTTAAAAAAAAAAAGAAAGAAAAGAAAGAAAGAAAATCATATTTACAACCCACCAAAGATATTGGGGAAAAGCAGGTTGGGTCATCTGTCTCCAAAAAAAATTTTTCTGTAAAAGCTGGGTGTGGCAGTCACAAATACAGAGATAAAGTCTAAAAATTGCCCAAGGCAAGTAGAAGTTAGAATGCAATAAATTATACTATGTCATTTTCACCTACACAAATGTTCCTTTTGAGTTTGCAGATCCCATACAACTTGATTATTTGTGAAAAATGTCCTCTCATTTCCAGTCTCAATTGCTAAAAGGATAGTTATTTATATTAAATATGTAGAATTATAGCTTAGAATTTAAACAATTGCGATGTGATGTATGTATTTTAAAATGTTATTGATCAAACAAATGAAAAGACAATTAGGTGAAAGTTTATTTAAACAGTTCATAACTTCAAAAAATTTATTTTACTAAATAAGGATTTTACCTTTCAAAGATATTTATCTGCGTTTTACTTATTGGCATAAATATCTACACATTTAATTTCAAGATGCCACTCTTTTAATAACAAAAGGATTAAAAGCTACTAACAAAATTCATGTAACAGAGACATACTGGTGCCTCTTTAAAGTCTTCTTTAAATGACCCAAAAAAAGTTTACCAAGTTGAATGATAGACTCACAAAATATCCTACCCATTTATTTGATACAACGAGTTTAGACAATTACAGCTCCTTCATTTCAAATATTTACTCATCTAAAAATCTTTTTCAAGCAATGTAGAAAATAACTTTTGTCTACTTTCTTTAGGGAAATGAAAGCCAGTGTTTTCTACCCCTAAATTCTTAGACTTTGGTGGATGTAATCAGGTACTTAGATTTGATTGTCTCTGCTCTAAATCTTTGGAAAGTTTCTGTATATTTAGTGGAATCAAAAACCCAGCCTTGTAAACATCTGCATATTCTACATTTACACCCAGTCAACACAGTCAAGGGATGAAATCTTGGTCTCTATCTACTTTTACTTTTCTCACTTTTGTTTTGTGAAATTGCAGCTACCTCCCAATCAAGACTGGGTTCAGGCCTGTTGTATTGTTTTGGGAGGGGTCGTTGTGGAGTTTGTAACTTATCAAGAAACATTGAGCCGCTTCTATAGATACACCAGGCAATAAGTCACACTTTGTTCTCCAAGTCGAACAGCCTCAAAATAGTCAAGCCAAGGAAATAAACTTGGGTTCTATTGACTCTACATTTCCCCCCCGAATTATAAGAGGAAGTTTAGTTAGAAAGTTACAGAGGTAGTTTGAAGAAGTAAGCCAGCTGGGCTGCTAGGCTCAGGAAACAAGTTACAGAGGTAGAAGAAGGGTCGTTGGAGTCTAAGAGAGAGAAAAGGAAAGGTAATGCGTCTGTGGGGAACAAGAGGTGGAAAAGGGGAAAGGTGCAGGCATGCTCTCGAGAGGGAGAGGATGCCATCTATTGACTCTTGATAGCATGTCCCTACTTTCTGAAAATAAATCCCCTTATTCTTTTTCTTTTGAAAGATTTTACTTATTTTTAGAAAGACGGGCTTGAGGGGAAAAGAGTTGAGAAACACCTGTGTGTGAGTGAAATATGGACTGGCTGCCTCTTGCATGCCCGCAACTGGGGACCTGGCCAGTAACCCAGGCATATAACTTCTCTAAGGCTTATCTTTGCCTCAAGCAATCCCTGCCAGGGTTTTCGTGGCTAGGTTAACACACCTTTGAAATACCCCCTTTCAGATTTCTCTTTCTAAAGGTGACCACACTTAAGAGAGCGCATAATCTTAATTATCCTGTAATCTGATCCCTGCCTTGCTTTTCTCCCACATTCATGTAATCTTCCTTACAGTTCTCTCCTTAATTTCAAATGTATAAAAGAAACTGCAACCGCTCTCTAAAGCATTTTTTCTCAGTATGTGATCTTCCTTCCAGGCATCCTCTGTTTGGCTCAGATAAGTTATTATAAAAATCCCCTACAGGTTTGGACACTCTTACACTGCTACTTCTTAAAAATGAAATACCTAGCAGCACTACAAATGTTTCTTGAAGGCCTCTTTGAAGCATAGGGCAGAAGGGCTACAGTACTATTCAAAAGAATAAGATGGGCCTCACCCTATTGGATGTCACCATCTCATAGCAAGGATTGACTTAAGCGCCTACCCACGTAATTACAATAGAATGTACAAAATTATGGGTGAAACAAGGTGGCCAAAAGTTCAGAAGAGAAAACTGCTAATTGTCAACCATTAGCTTTAAAAACATTTAAAAAAAAATTTAATTCTCTGGACAATACTGGCCTAGACAACAAGTCTTTGGGAACCATACCTTTGTTTTCTTGATTTTTTTTTCTCCTTTTAAAATCAAACACAGTCTCATTAAATGCCCATTTATCACTCCTTGGGTGTTTGATGTCTCTTTATGCCACCTAGCAAAATAATAAGCTTACATAAGCCCTACTGTTTATCCCCTCTGATCCTGAACCTGAGAAACTGAGCTGGAGAAAGTGACACAGCCAGACAAATGGTTCTATTACAAATCAATGATTACCAGCCTTGACAAGAAGTCCTACTGTTCTCTGATAAATTTCCTCTTCTTCTTCTTCTTCAGCAGCCTTTGTTGTTTATGTTTTATGAAAAAGGTAATTTCCAATCTCCATTAAACTTAGCTGAATACAAAGTCTTAGTGAAAGAGGCCTTGTGATCTCATTTACAGAAACATGGTTACTCTCCTCTGGCCTTAAAATTTCAGGAAGGGCACTTCAAATGGCTTTGTGGTCAAGGAACTAGTACAAGTGACCCATGGACATAGACAGTGCAGTGGGGATTGACTATGGGAGAAGGTGTGGGTGTAATGGGGTGGGGGAACAATGGCGGAAAAAGTGGGACAACTGTAACAGAAGAACAATAAATAAATAAATAAAAATTACACACACACACACACACACACAAAAAGGCTTTGTGTTTGCATGTTTCAGTGCCAGAGCACAGACATTGACCCTAGTATCCACTGTCAGATGTTCTTCAGCCCAGAGCTTCAAGTCTCTTTATCAGGTAAAGAAATTACTCCCACAAATTCTCCATCTCCTAGCTTTGGCTTAGGTCTTACATTTTCAGCCCCAACTCCATTAATAGTTACTGTCACAACGTGTGTGGTGCAGTTCAACAAGCCTGGATCCATACAGATAGTTGGAGAACATTCGACAACATCACCTCTATCGCCAGTTTCTTCCTCTAGCTCTCGCGGACCAGCTGTTTCCGGATTTCCCTTATCATCTATAAGACTTAGGGCGATTCTAGGCAGTAGCCTCCCATGGGTGGATGGAACTGTTTCACCAGAAAGAAAAAATTAGAATGAAGTTCTTTGCAGTACTGGGATAATCATCACACCATCAGCTAACTGTCCTCTCCCGGCTGCACGTTTCACAGTTTCTCAAGTTCTTGTTTTATCAGTAGGATCCATGGTAATTTTTTTTCAATCTTGACCCATTTTCCTTTTGCAATTAACTCCTCTGAAATAATAAACTGGTTTTTCAAGAAGAATCTGCTGGTTCTTGGTTTTCCATTTCAAAACTTGTTAGCCTTTCCAGTCCTTAGGCAAGAAGTTTACATCCAAGGTGTGGGGCGATGGAAGGATAGCTGCTGTGGGAAGGCAGACGAAAGAAGAAAGCGTGAGACAGGAGCTGCTATCTCTAGTGATGCCAGTGCTACTCCCTTTTGCATTATTCTGATTATTTTTACTGCAGAACAAACCATTCCAAAACTTAGTGGCTTAAAAGAACCATTTTATTATCTCAGTTTCTGTTGACTGACTGGGCTCAGCAGGGAGGTTCTTGCTCAAGGTCTTGCACAGTTGCAGTTAGATGGTGGGTGGAGCTGGAGTTGGCTGAAAGGCAGATGGGACCAGATGTCCAAGATGACGTCTCCGCTTGAGTGTCTAGCACCTCAGTTGGGATGGCTGAAGTAGATGGAGACTGGCCAAGCATCTCTCCTTTCAAGTACCTCTCCAGATGGTTATCTTGGGCTTCCTCCCAGCATGGTGGTCCAAAGATAGCCAGAAATTTTACGTGGTGGCTGGCTTCTTCCAGAGTGGCTATTTTAAATCTACCACCATCTACTTCAATGAAATTTTTTTTCTTAAAGGGAAAGAATAAAAGAAGCTCTGACAAGAAGCACAGGTTTAGGAGGGATTGGATTTGAAGACAGGCTATCAGGACCTACTTAACCATATATTAGCATCTTCTAGCCTCTCCTGCTTTCAAAAACACACAGGAGCACAAAAAAAATTACATCTTCATCTTATCCCCTGCCTTGAGTTTTTTATGCCTCTTTTTCTGTTTTCTAAAATTTATCAGCTACAGATTTGCGTTTAAAACAATTCTCTTTAGAAGGTTGTGGAGCTGCTCCCAGTAATTTAATCTCAGTGCTATATTAGTTTCTATAAAGCCCTGGCTGGTTTGGCTCAGTGGATTGAGCGTCGGCCTGCGAGCTAAGTGTCGCTGGTTCGATCTTCCAGTCAGGGCACATCAGAGAAGGAAAACTCTGATTCCAAAAAACCTCCGTTGCCTTGCGGCATACCTCTTCAGGGGAAAGGCTAAGGGAGTAAACCCCGACAGAAAATCCGGAGCCGGAGTCCCTAAGGCGGTTTGACGTTGTAGTCAACACCGGCAACTCCTGCGGCACACCTGAAGCCAAGCTGTATTGACTCCATCTTTCCCTTGGATCCCTCAGCTGCGAAGAGAGGGGGGTCTGCTGCATGGGCAACAGCACACCCTCCATATCACCCTGCCCAGGCTCTGTAGCTTCAGCTTCACTGGAGAGGACACTCCAGCGTCATCGCAAGATGTTGATTCAACACGGGAGGAGACAGATACCGTGTCACTCCCGAGTCGGACTGCACAACCATTCTCGGCGGTGCAGATAGACACTTAAGAAGCTACACCATCGTCTCTCGAGACGGACGGCTGCCGACGATTAGTTTCTATTGCTTAGTGTCATAAAAACAATAATCATTTTATATCATAGTTTCCATGAGTCAGGAATTTAGAAGCTGCTTAGATGAGTGGTTCTGGCTTTAGGTCTCATAAGAAGCCTCAGTAAGGTGTCCGTTGAGGCTGTGGTCATCTGAAAGCTTTACTGGGACTGGAAGATCCATTTCCAAGATGGTGAACTCACACAGTTCTGGTTATAGGCAGGAACCTTCCGATCTTTCACATGAGGACCTTTCTATGCATTACTTTACCTTTCTCATGACAAAGCGGCTGACTTTTCCCAGAATAATCAATCCAAGAGAGAGCAATAAAGAGGCTACAATGCTTTTTGTGACCTAGCCTTGGAAGTCATTCTCTGTCATCTCTATAAATCTTATTGGTCATAGTGATCAACCCTATTTAATGAAAAAGGGGAGGACACAAAGGCATGAATACTAGCAGGTAGGCCTCACTGGGGGCCATCTTGGCAACTGAATTTAGTTAAGGCATGGAAAAGATGATGTTTAGAAGAGAAGAGACAATATTACAGCCAGGAACATTGAGTTAAAATAAAGCACTGATTTAAGTTCTGGAGCTGGGAATGGGGTAAAAAGCCTTGAGAGCAGATAGTCCCTCACGCATCTTGTCAAAGATAGGAGGTGCAATAGAAGGAGAAGAATGAGAGACCAATTTCTTTTCTTTCAGAGTTATTCTTATATTAACGATAGGAAACAAGCCGCTTGTTCCCTTAAAAGGTCATTTTCAATTTCTTGGCTGAACTAGAAAGGGGATACTTCTCCTGAATAATTAATTGGTTTTATGAACATGAAAAGATATTTTCAGCTTCTAAGAAGAAACCAGGGTCGCCTAAATGAAATCTTTATTCATCAAGGACACAGGCTTTCAGGAAGTTTACTTTTGCCAACGTAATTAGTAGTTGCTTTACAGGACAATAATGTCCAGGTTTCATGCTGGGATGAAAGGAGGTGATTTTCCAGTTAGTGCTAATTGGAAATTGAAGCAAAGAGACCTTTGCAATCAAAACAGGAAGAGAAACCAGACTGTAATATGACAAGAAACTGAGAGCTTTGTTCTTTTACAATGCATAGGAAAACAAAGTTTTTAGACTACTTTCGTCTGAGCTACATTTCTTGGAAGAATGCCCTCTCCATCCTGTCCCTGCTTCTTCACTGCCCCTTTCTCTCTGGTCTGGCTTTGTCCCCACCATTTCATCAAACCTGCTTTCATCATGGTTAACAAGGACCTCCTTGTTGCCCAACTGGATGGACATTTTTGTTGTTGTTGTTTGTATTTACTGATTTCTAAGCAGCACTGACCCTATTGTTTCTGGAAATATTCCTCCTGATTTCTGGGATACCATTTTTTTGTTTGCCACCTCTTTGCCATCTATGTAAGTTCTTTCTCCACTATTCAACCTCTAAATGTTGGGAATCCTAAGCATTTTGTGTCCTGTCTTTCTATGCTCTTGCTGCATGATCTTAACCAGTCCCATGGCTTCAATACCATTTAGATGCCAACAATGTCAACATTAGTATCTCTATCCTTGATCTCTTTCTGGAATTCAAGATTTCAACTGCCTTCTGGATATTCTCACTAGGGAATTTCACAGATATTACAGTGTGTCTCCTGGTACTCTTGGCTCCTTACCTTCTAAACCTGTTGCCCTACCCTAAGCCTTAACTGTCTTATAAATGGTACCACCTCTCATTTAGTTGCCCTAGTGAGAAGTTTCATTGTATCTTGAAGATTCATCCTTTCTCTCACTTACTATATCCAATTTATCATAAGTGCTGGTGATTTTATCTTGAAAGCCCATTTGAAACCTAACCTGTCCACATAACTTATCACCCAATCTCCTTGTCCCATCCAACCCATTATCTACACAGAAAATAGGTGAATCTTAGAATACAAACCAGATTATGCCACAGTCTACTTAATATCCTTTAATGGATTTCTACCACAATTAGGATTAAATATAAACTTGTGGTCTCTCTAAGCTACTATAGGAACTACATGCATTCCTAAGCTCATTTTATACCACTCTCTTTTTGGCTCTCTACACCAGTCCTGCCCAGCCTCAGGGCCTTTGCATATGCTGTTTCTTTTTCACAGAAGCTCTTCCCATTCTCTTCTTATGCTGGTTCTTTCTCTATTTATGGATCTTAGCTTAATTATTATTTACTCAGAGAGGTCTCTTCTGACCATTCTAGCTGAAGTAATCCTCTTTGTTCCCTTTATTCTCTTCTTAGATCTTTTTTTCTGTCCATCATCATGGTTATTCTCATAGTTATATTGCCAGCCCATTTTTTCCACAAATGAGAATAATGGGAGATATTAAAGAACTTGTTAAATTGGAAAGAAATTGAAGATAACAAAAACAATGAATTACTTGTCTCCTAACTGGGGATCTTTCTGGATGTGACCAATCACACCTAGTAGCACCCATATCTAAAAATTAAGGTAAATCAACATCTTAAACCACTTGAGACCTCCCTTAGTGGTAAGTGGTTAGCTAAACAGTTCCTGTTTGCTTGCTGTCTTGGCCCTCAATGACACAGCTTCACTCAAGTTAACATGCAGAGACTGGAAGGATTTTCTCATGACGTCTCATTTCCTGTGTTTCTCATTGGAGTTTATTGTTGCTCTCTTTTTTTCTCTTTTAAGACCAAACTCCTGTGATAGGGACATTGGTTCGATAGAATAAGAGAAAAAAGATTTGACCTGAACTTAAATTCTTTTCTGTGAGTGCATGAATGAAACTCCAGATTAGATTCTGGCACGTTAAAATTCTTCCAGTGGTAGAAAATAACATTAAAAAAAATACACCCTTTAAAGTGTCATATACACTGAGTGGACCACTTGATAATTATGTACTTGAAGTTGTCATTTACTTGGTTAAAACATACTCAGGAATTTGAATTCTGTTTTAATACCTTAAACAGCTTCTCTTATGTTTTGTAAATAAATCACTAAATGGCCCTGAATGGTGTGGCTCAGCTGATTGGGCGTAATCTCACAAAGCAAAAGCTCTTGATTTGATTCCTGATCAGGGCACAAGCCTGAGTTGTGGGTTTGGTCTCAGGTCGGGGTGTGTGAGAGAGACAGCCAATCGATGTTTTTCACATCAATGTTTCTCGCCCTCTCTTTCCCTCTCTCTAAAAATAAATAAATAAAATCTTTTTAAAAGTCACTAAATGTTGGGTACAAATTGCCAGCAAGTTTTCAGTGGATTCTAACCCATTGAAGCTCCTACTTTCCAACATTCATAAAAGTAATAAATCTCCCTTTGTTGAGTTACAGATCCTGAAATTCTAACTCACAAAGCAGACTAGATTCCGTCAGATTCAAATCATCCCCCAAGGGATGTTTCAAATCCTTCTAAATAAATCATGAAACAGTGAGTGGATAGATAGAATTCTCTGGGAAAAGTCTATTTTGTAGGGAATAGATCTGTTTAGTAAATCTTCTTCAGACAGCTAAAATGATTTTTGCATATAAAAAGTGAGTCACCAGATACCACAAAGTCAAAGATCACAGGCTCATCAGTCCCTGAGGAAACTTGGAAGAGGAAATGTGCCCAGTTGTTCATATTTATCTCTGTGAGGAAATTATTTCAGAGCTAAAATGTCTTTTTTATTTTCTCCTGCCACTTTAAGACAATTCTTAATCAAGACCCAATTAAAAATTTAAAGCGATATGAAGAGAAGCATTTTTGTTTTGTTTTTGAACTCTAAGGATCAGATAATTGGGCTAAGAGATTGTTCTAAACCACCTAAGCATGCTGTTTCTGTTAAGACCATTTTCTTGGCTGCTTCTAAAGGGAGTTGTTTATACTGAGTGCTTCACTGAGTTGCCCAGCTTAACTTCTATATAGAAAGTTACATTAGTTTGATGTCTAATTCACAGTGTCTGCTGAACTTCTGGAAGAAATTATAAGATGCCACGAGCTACAAAACACAGCTCTCCTTTTATTTCTCAACAAATGCAGATAGGATGCATTTCTAATTTCAATGAGTAAGCAAAATTGACCTGCCCTGAGCACAGTGCCTTCTCTTTTAATTGGTCCCCATGGGCCTGGGCCTCCTTCATACACCTCCACTTTCAGGCATTAAGGCATGACACACAGCCAAAATATTTTATTTTATTTATTTTTCTTTTTTGTTTATTTTTTGAGCCAAAATATTTTAAAGCCGGAAGGGGGACATTGGGGTTATCTTCTCCAAAGCTCAAAAAAAATTTTAAAATCATTGATAAATCTTTGATTTTAGAGTTGATAAAATAAAGTAGAACTTTCTTACATTCTCAATATATAAATGACTTAATTACAAAATAATCATAAGAAATACAATTTAGAGGGAAGATATGAAAGAAAAGAATTAGTTTTCCCACTAAGAGGATACCTGGTAATCATACCACCACCCTGGGAGAAACCCAGGATGATGCTTTTATACTTTGGGGTTTTAATCAGCAATGCCAGCAATTCTTTATCCATGGAACAAATATAGGAAACTCAATTTTTACCGTGGTGACATGTATACAGATTTTACCATCCCCTTCTCTTGACAAGGTGACTCTGCCAAAACGCTTCATTTTTCTTATCTATTTTATTATATTTTACTGGTTATGCTATTACGGTTGTCGTGATTTTTCCCCCTTTAGCCCCCTCCACCCAGCAACCCCCACTCCCTAAGACAAACCCCCTACCATTGCTCATGTCCATGAGTCACGTGCATAAGTTCTTTGGCTACTCCATTTTCTATACTGTACTTTACATCTCCATGGCTATTCTGTAACTGCCTATTTGCACTTCTTACTACCCTCACCTCTTCACCCAGTCCCCCACACCTCCTCCCGTCTGGCAACCATCAAAACATTCTCTGTATCCATGATTCTGTTTTTGCTGTTTTTCTTGTTTGCTTAGTTTGTTTTTAGATTCAATTGTTGATAGATATGTTTTGTGTGTTTTTTTTGCCATTTTATTGTTCATAGTTTTGATCTTCTTTTTCTTAAATACTGGTAAGTCCCTTTAACATTTCACATAATAATGGTTTGGTGATAAGGAACTCAATTAGCTTTTTCTTGTCTGGGAAGCTCTTTATCTGCCCTTCAATTCTAAATGATAGCTTTGCTGGGTAGAGCAATCTTGGCTGTAGGTCCCTGCTTTTCATGACTTTGAATATTTTTTACCAATCTCTTCTAGCCTGCAACATTTCTTTTGAGAAATCAGCTGACAGTCTTATGGGAACTCCCCTGTAGGTAACTAACTTCTTTACTCTTGATGCTTTAAGATTCTCTCTTTAACTTTTACCTTTAACATTTTAATTATGATGTATCTTGGAGTGGGTCTCTTTGCATCCATCTTGTTTGAGACTCTCTGTGTTTCCTGGACTTGCATGTCTACTTCCTTCATTAAATTAGGGAATTTTTCTTTCATTATGTTTTCAAATAGATTTCCAATTTCTTGCTCTTTCTCTTCTCCTTCTGGCACCCCTATGATGCAAATGTTGGACCTCTTGAAGTTGTCCCAGAGGCTGCTTATACTATCCTCATTTTTAAAAAATTCTTTTTACTTCTTGTTATTCTGATTGTTTGGTTTTTGCTTCCTTATGTTTCAAAGCATTGATTTAATTCTTGGCTTCATCCACTCTACTGTTGTTTCCCTGTAAATTGTTCTTTATTTCAATTATGAATCCTTTGTTTCTGACTGGATTTTTTTATATTGCTGAGGTCCTCACTAAGTTCCTTGAGCATCCTTATAACCAGTGTTTTGAACTCTGCATCTGATAGATTGCTTATCTCTACTTTGCTTAGTTCTTTTTGTGAAGTTTTGATCTTTTCTTTCATTTGAACCATGTTTCTTTGTCTCCTCATTTTGGCAGCCTTCTTGTTTTTGTTTCTATATATTAGGTAGAGCTGCTTTGACTCTGTGTCTTGGTAGTGTGGCCTAATGCTGTAGGTGTCCTTTAGAGTCCAGTGGCACAGCCTCCCCTATCACCCAAGCTGGGTACTCAAGGTGCACCCTTCATGTGGGCTGAGTATACCCTCCTCTTGTTGAGTCTGCTATTGGCAGATCAATGGGAGGAATTTATCCAGGCCGGGATTGGCTGTGGCTACTTACCCCCAACCTCCACCCTCTGTGGAGGATCAGCTGCGCAGGTGCAGGGTGGTGGTGTTCCAATGTGATATGTAGCTGTCCACTGAGTGTGCTAGCCCTGGGGCTTCCCAGCTGGTGCAGGCCAAGGTCAGACCCAACCTGTGTTTGAAGTTATGAAGTGTGAGCCAGGAGCAGCCATTCATATGGAAAAGCAGCTGGGTGGGCCTATAAGTTGGGTACAACAGAGTTTCTGGCTCTGTGAGGGGAGGGTTTAGGAAAAGGACAATGGCCTCTGCTTACCTTGATGCTAGTCACTTCAGTTTCTCCCTGTAAACGACTGGTGCCTTTTAAGCTGCTACCCCTGTGTTAGAGCTCAGAGGGAGTGAATCTGAGTAGGTGAGTCAATGTGTGGGTTCTTTAAGAGGAACTGCTTGGGGATCCAGCAATACTTACATCAACTCAATCCCTGCTGGTTTTTGCAGCCAGAAGTTGTGGGAACTTATCTTCCCGGCACTGGAACGCTGGGTTGGGGGGTCTGGTGTGGGGCTAGGACCCCTCACTTCTGAGATATTTCTCCCAAATTTTTATCCACCACATGTGAGTGAGGGACCAGTCCATCCATGTCTGCACCCCTCCTACCAATCTGGATGGATGTGGTTTCTTTAATTCCATAGTTGTCAGACTTTCAATCATTTCAATTTCTGATGCTTCTGAGTGATGGTTGTTCTATATTTTAGTTGTAATTTTTATGTGGTTGTGTGAAGAGACAAGCTATGTCTGCCTACGCCACCATTTTGACCGTAAGTCCTCTTCTCTTATCTTATTAGCTGCAATTATAAATGTATGCTGGGCTGTCCGACCTCCCCCTTCTGTGCTCTTTATCCACTTTAGTGGCCCCTTCCAGTTCTCCCATCAAAACCTGCTCTTGAATAAATTCACTTGAGCATAAATGCCTGATTATATTGTCTGACAACAGTTAGATGAATGCATATTTTATCAGGAAGAAACATTGTAGGCAAAAAGAATGAATCTCTAATTATAGAATTTTCAAATCTCTCATTTTAATGAAGAGAAATCTGAGGCTCCAAGAAGCCAAGGAGAAATGCCTGAGGTTACTTGACTGGCTGCTGTTGTGTTGAAACTGGAGCTCTTGGCTTCTCATTCCATACCACTCTCTTCTCTTGCTACCCAGATATCTTGCCATCAGACTTGGACTTGGGTCCTCATCAGGTCCCTCCCTGAGTGGTACATAGCCCTGAAGCTCATTTATTTGGTCTGGATCAACACCTTGCGGGTGTGGGTATCAGGACCCACAGTTCTTGAAGTTTTTAGCATTCCAAGCCCCGTCAAAGAGTGCAGTGTGGACAAGGATCCCCAAGTCCTAACCCTGAACTCCAAATATCCCTACCAGTGTAATCACCACATTGTTGTCCATGTCCATGAGTCCTTTCCCTTTTTTTTCCCTCTCAATCCCTACCAGTGTAGTTGCAGATATAACTCAATTTCCTAGTTGCCCATCAGGGAATTGAAGGCTCCTACATGCACAAACACATGCAGCCTCCCAAGGACAGACATTAATTCTCAGACTGTGCCGGGTAAACTTTAAAGGAGGAAGTATAACATTTTTCTAACACACCCTATAATTTGCATAGTTATTTTTTCCAAAGGCATATAAAAGTTTACATTTCTATATAAGGTGGTATTATTCATTTATTTCTTTAATCTGCTTTGCTCTCCCCTTCCCCCTTTCAAATTGTGTTCTCAGGCCTGTTTGGAATAGGAAAAAGGTCTGTGATTGAGCTGCAGCATTTCTCAACAACTGTTCTCAGCTACACAAAGACCATCTGTAGCTCTGAGATAAATATATTTGTGTGTGTGTGTGTGTGATTACTTTAGGCTATTTGGGCTAACTATATTCTATTTCCTGATTAAAAAAAAAAATCTGGTGAATCAAAGCTGTATTCAAAGTATCTGTTATCCAGAGTAAATATAGAGTCAATGTCCTGACCAGTGTGGTTCAGTTGGTTGGAGCATTGTCTTGTAACTAAAAGGTTGGAGGTTCAATTTTCAGGCACATACCTAGGTTGTGGGCTCGATCTCTAGTTTAGGTGCATGCAAGAGGCAACCGATTGATGCTTCTCTCTCACATTCTTTCTCTTCCTCTCTCTCTAAAAGAAATTAAAAATAAAAGTCCTCAGGTGAGCATAAAAACAAATAAATAAAAGAATCAAAGTTATCAAATTCCACATGGGATTCTCTGTACTCTCATGAATGCATTGGAGAGGTTTCTTGAAAACTGCAATAGAGATAATACTAGAGCTTACCTTATGTGGTTGTTGGGAGGTTTCAGTGAATTCATATATAACACAAACATGCACATATAACCTATAAGTAAAGTGCTTAAAATAAATGCATAGCATTTTATTATATAAGTCAGCCATGGGGTTTGAAAATCACATGGATTGCTAACATCTGTAAGGCACTTCTGATGTGCTGGAAGAATTGATCATTTATTCTCCAAAACGTCCCCATGAAGTAGGTTCCAGTACAATCAATGCCATTTTATAGTCGGAGAACTTGAAGTTGACTTAGAAAATTAAGTGGACTTATTGGTTTACAGGTTGAGAAATCCAGAGGTAGGTTGGCTTCAGATGTGATTGTTGCAGGTGTAGCTGAGCCAGTAGCTCTGATCTTGTGATTATTTCTCACCTCCACTTTCCCGTGTTGGCTATAATCTCGGCAAGCTTCTCTCATCACCTTAAGGTGTCTGTCAGCAACTCAAAGGCCATATGCTTCCTTTCACATCCAATGACAAAGAGCACCTCTCTGGTAAATCTTTTGGAAAACTAGGAAAGCTTCTCTTTCAGAGCCTTCAGGCCCCTTCTCATTGTTTCATTGCCCCAATTCAGAAACCAATGCAGCCTGTGGGTAAGGAAATGATTCCATACAAGCCTGAGGCTGAGTATGAATAAATCACCCCCAAATGGCATTCCAAAAATAGGGTAGTGGACTTCCCAAAGCAAGTTCAGGGTTGTTGCAGATTTTTATCCTGGGGAGCAGATTCTGAGATGAACATTAATGTACAGATTTATTAGGGAGCTCTCATGTTAGTAGCACCCATGGAAAGGAAAGAAAGGCAGCAGGGCTGAGCAGAGGGAGAAGCCAGTCTGCAAAGGATTTCTATAAGCATTTGGCAACTCTATAGGGACCTCGAGCTGCGATGACCCTTCAGAGGTATCTTAGTTGGAGTAAGATGGGTGGGAGTGAGCCTTTATATCCACCAACTCCATGAATTTATATTGTTTGTGGGGTTCCCAGGAGGAGGCATAGCCCTAAGGGAGCCACCTTCTTTTAGAAGGCCATTCTTAGAAAGGCACTTGGCTGTTAGCTAACAAAACTTTCAAGCAGCTGGGAGAATAAGACCTGGCTGGAAGAGGAATCTGGGCAGTGCATCCCAGAAATCGGGAAGCAGTTGTGGGAAAGAAAACAAGTCACCCAGCTTCTAAGAGGCAAAGCCCAGGTCTACGCGCAGGCCTCTTAGACAACGCTGCCCAACCTGTTGCTTTCTGCTTAATGTGTGCCGATTTCTACACACTGACCACTGCAGGGTATTTTTGGAAAGAATCCCAGATACACAGTATCTCAGCGTCAGCGGCCCACCCACGTGTGTCGGGTGAGTAACTAGAGGGCTGAACGTGAGGAGGAAGCCAGAGACACTGCACTTCATCATGTGGTTAGGGAGGCAAAATGTCTGGCCAGACCGTCACCAGAGAATTATCCAGTTTGAACAAATGGGGAATAGTGAAGAACTTAGAAAGATTACAAAGAAGTCACTACTTTGGGGAATGTTTTTCTGAATCAGCACAGTCAGGAAAGAGAAAAGACTGCAAATCAGGCCTTGGTGATCTCACAACGTGAGATGATCTCTTCTACTTTGTGATGCAAAACTCGGCATGCACACACAGAAAAATTATGGTCACAGCCTCCTTCTGGTAAGGATGCCAAATTATTTCATTCCTGACTGAAAAGACCATCAAAATCCTACAACTATTAGATTCATGTGATCAGCCGTTTTATCACAGATGTTTGGAGTTTTCATAGACAGTGAAATTAAAAACACACCTGTGTGAAGAAGACCTCCTGGTAGCTTTAGAACACCTGGAGTGAGGGTGAAGCCCTGACCCAGCTTTAGAAGGGCGGCCCATGAAAGCTGCATTCAATGAACTACTTACTCATGTCTGGTTCCCATGGTAACAGCCACTAAAGCAGCTTCACTGAATAAGACTGAATGTGATCAACTGCCAACATGGAAATACAAATGCTCCCCTATTCTGTTTTCAGCACTTCTCTCTGGCATGTTACGAAGCAGGACTTAGAATGCTGCCTGTATCTCCCTCTTCCTACACTCCCCAAATTAATGGTGAAGCCCCCTGCTCACTGTGTTTGCAGTGTAGAACACTGCAATGGGGAGAGGGAAGATTGCATGCTTTCTAAAAGACAAGGAGGAGTAGCCAAAGAACTGATGCACATGATCCATGGACATGAACAAGGGTGTGGGGATTGCCTGAGGGAGTGGGGGGTGCTTGGTGGAGGGGGACAAAGTGGAAAAAATTGGGACAACTGTAATAGTATAATCAATAAAATATAATTTAAAATAAATAAGTAAAAATGCAAAATAATTAATAAGTGGAACTAACAAGAAAAAAAAAGACAAGGAAAGTAATTTTAGGTAGTTCCTTATCCATTCATGTCTCTTACTAAGAACCTGTTTTTTGTTTGTTTGTTTGTTTTTAATTTTATTTCTCAATTTGAGAGAGAGAGGAGAGAGAAACATTGATTTATTATTCCACTCAGTTATGCATTCATTGGTTGATTCATTTTTTAAAGTATTTCTTTATTTTTATTTTATTTATTTTCCTCATCTGAGGACATTTTTCCCCTGTTGCTTTGAAAGAGAGAGGAAGGAAGAGAGAGAGACACTGATGTAGGAGAGAAGCATCGACCAGCTGCCTCCCACACATGCCCAGACCAGGGATCCATGTTCAGACTGGGGGTAGGGGGGCAGTCATCACATGCACCCACATCCAGACCAGGGACAGAACATGCAATCAAGGCATGTGCTCCCACCAGGAATCAAACCTGCAACCCTTTAGATACTTGGCAACACTCCAACCAACTGAGCCACACTGGCCAGGGCAATCGGGACTTAAACCTATAATCTTGGTGTACCAGGAGGACGCTTTAACCAACTGAGGTACCATGCCAAGGTGCCCTGTTTTTCCTTTCAGATGGTAGTATTTTTTCTTTTTTCTATTGGAGTTGGATTAAAGCATATTCCTGTTCAGGAGCAAGACAGATTTCCTAAGTAATACAGAAGCTATTTTTAGAGGATCTGGAGGGGGAAGATCTTGGAATTTACCTAAACTTAGACCTAGCTTGTGGACAGTGTGTCTCACTGGGTGCACATGCACACTTTGTCCAACAGCTTATAAACTTCCTGAGATGACCTCAAAGGTGGTGCCATGTTGTTCCCTCTACTCAGAAGACATATCTGCCCAATGCCTCACATTTCATTCTCTCCCCTTGTCTTGTGTCTGCTAGCTCCTCTCATCTTTGTGGTCTCAGTTGAGAGGACACTTCCTCCAGAAAACCTCAGACTGCCCCAGCCAGGGCTGGTTATATGCCTTTCATGTTCACTATAGGCCATTATGGAGAGACCAGTATCATGAACCCCCATGCACTCATCACTCAACTTTATTGATGATGGAATATCATCGAATATTCTACCAGTATTTAAATCTCCCTAATCATCTTATAAATAATTTTAATAGCTTATGTGTTTGAATCAAGATCTGGAGTTCACGCTTTGTAAAATAACACTTAAATTTTCCTTTGAATTATAGTATTTACTCACTGCACATCGCTTAACAATGTGAGGTTGGACCACAAAGCATTTGTCTGCCCATTTTACCCCAGACCACAAACTTGGAGTGCAAACTTAAAGTCCACACTCATATTTACAAAGCTAATTTCTTTATTTTTTAATTTATTTTTTATTTTTATTTATTTATTTATTTGAGGGGGGACTCCTGCTCTGTAACAATTCCCCCCTCTCAGACTTAAGACTCTTTATAATCTTATAAAGGACAATGGTCGAAGGTCTCGTGCTCCTCTAACTGTTTCAAGCTACAAAGCTAATTTCTAACCTCAAACTGCTACTGACATTGTCTCCTCAAAGTGAACTCACCCAAATTTATTACTATGCAGCCCAGGTAAACGACCAATATGGTTCATTTTTAGCACAATCTGACCTCACCATAGTTCTCCAAGAGCTAGAAAATTGACAATGTGCTTTAAAGGAAGAGAAGGGGAAGGACATGTGATGCTCTGGTTGGAAACTCCCCCCTTCTTTTCTTACTAAAATCAATAAATATATCTTCTGGTGAGGATTTTCTTTTTTAAAGAGTCTGTATTTTTTTTAAGAGCAACAGGAAGCCAATGAGCATGGGAACATGTGGCTGGATTCAGGGTTTAGAAAATCTGCACTCAGGCTCGATGGTCCCACAGGAACCCCAACTTTGCAAAATCTTCTTTAACTCTTACCAGTTATTATTGCTTTGTGACTTGCAAGTTCTATGGTGGCTAAGTTGAAATTTCCAAGGGAGGGGCTGTTTACTTTTTACTATGATCTGGATTGTGTTCCCCCCATAAATTCATATGTTGGAGCCCTAACTCCTAATGTGACTGTATTTCAAATGGGTATCTTAGGAGATAATCAAAGTTAAATGAAGTCATAAGGATGGAGTCCTGATGTCATAGACTTTGTGACTTTATAAGAAGGGAAAGAGACAGAGATTTCTCTCTCCACACACAAAGGAAAGTCATGTGAGCATGCAGTGACAAAACAGGCATCTCCAAGCCAGGAAGAGGGATCTCACCAGAACCCAACCATGCAGGTACCCTGATCAGTCCAAATGTTTTGCCACTTTATCAGTTGGAAGAAGTGGAGTTTACAACTCCCTTTCATTGTCTCCTCCCCTCAAGTTCAGGTAGGAGCTCTTTATGGAGGTCTCTGAGTAGGATCCGGGGTCTCAAACCCTATTCATACTTGCAGCCAGCCTATTCAGAGGCCCTGTTTCTGCAGATTTGTAAGCATTCCTAGTTTTCAAGAAGAATAACACCCTCCAACCACACTGTATCCTCCATCCTTGTACAATGGAGCTCTACCTTTTAACAAAGATTTTCACTGTCAACACAATCAGGATATAAAACATTTTTACCACCTCAAAATGTTCTGACATGTCCTCTTCCCCAACCCCAAGCCTTAGTCAGTCACTGATTGGTTTTACCTATTCAGTTTTGCCTTTTCTAGAATCTCTAATAAATGGATTCATGCTGTGTATATTCTTTTATGCCTGAGTTTATTCTTACAAGGCAAAATGCATTTCTCTGTCCTTTGATTAGTTTCAGCCATGTAAATTGGTAAGGACCGCCCTCACCAAGGCTTGACCCTATGACTTGCTTTGGCTTCAGGAGCCTTGCATGCTTCCACTTGCCACCTTGCATCTCTGCCACCATCCTGAGAACGTGCCCAGGTGATCTCACTGGCGGCTGAGAAACACATGGAGCACAGCTGACCCGCCACTGTCAACTAACCAGCTGGCCCCCAGGCATGGATAGGAGCCACTTAGCTGATCCCCAGTTAACCCCAGATGCATCATTGATGAATGCCACCGAGGTTTTGTGGTTGTTTCTTAGGCATTCTCATAATGATGGACAACTGACATCAGGGGCAAGCTGGAAGGAGGGAGATGCGGTAAGAGGATATTACAGTAATTCAGGCAAGACATGAGGAGATCAGGGAAGGTGGTGAGAAGTGGTGGGATTCTGGATTCATCTTGAAGGTAGAAATGGGTTTGCTCTCAGATTGGATATAAAGTAGGGAAAAAGAGAGGAGCGAAGAAGGGTTTTGGCCCAAGCAGCTGGAAGGATAGAATTGCCTACCATTAGCTAAGATGGGAAGAGCCCATAGAACAGCAGTCCCCAACCTTTTTGGCACCAAGGACCAGTTTCGTGGAAGACAATTTTTCCACCGATGCGGGGAGGGGGAGAGGAGAAAGGAGGCAGAGCTCAGGTGGTAATGCTGTGCGGCCTGGTGCCTAACAGGCCTGGGACTGGTACCGGTCCGTAGCCCCAGGGTTGGGGACCCCTGCCCTAGAAGAACAGGTTTGGGGAGGATATCAGAGGATCAGTTTGGGGTATTTGTGATTCTTGGGTGAATTGACATGTGTCCCCTGGAATTTGGGGGTGCTCCTGAACTTAGAGATTAGCAGTGTTTTTAAAATAAAGAAGTCTGAAATGGGGGCCCAGTGAAGCAGTGACCACACTGCAGCCCCAAAAGGACAGAGTGGGGAGAGCTTTTTCCTCACCCAGTCTCCCTTAGGCCGAGGGCACGCAGAGAACCTCAGAAGATTTCCCCAGGCTCCTTACGAAGGGGCACAGAGCAAGGGGCGGACAGCAAGGGGCTGCACAAGTTATTGTCCAGCAAGGAGATACCTCATCCAGAGAGAGCCCTAGGCTTGGAGGCTGGCACGGGCTGAGTGAGCACAGATATCACTGCCCCTGCCTGACGGGGGTCTTCACCAATGTACTATTTCAGCAGAACCCACCAACGCCCTGGGGGCCACCATCGGCAGGGCCAGCCTGAGGGAGCCCTCCCATGAGACCAGCCACAGGAGGAGGTCAGACTGCAGAGCTTCCTCTCCTCCTGAGTCTTAGCAGAGAACTAGGCTGGGAAGAGAATGCAGGTAGGGAGGGGGAGAGTCCTGGAACACAGATTTCCAGGATGAGTTTAACATTGGGATGATATTCTGGGTTAACCCTTTGTTTGGTAGTATGTAACAAGTTATTTAAGTTGCTTTTAGAGAAAAGGTAAAATTTATTATACCCATATTGGCATAATTCACAGACCAGGAAGCAGATGTTGGAGGACTTCGGGAAGGGAGGGAACCTACAGCAGGAAGCCATCTCTCATCTCTGATTCTCTTGCCCATTCTCCTCCCACCCCTCAGAATGGCTCTCTTTTCTTCTCCTACACACATGATACATTATGACCTTGCAAAACTCCCAAGGTCACATGTCAGAGCCCTAGTCTCCGGCAGAAACTGACCAACATCATGTCTGTTCCAATAGGAGAATCCTGGAGAGAGAATCCAGTTGGCACAGCCAGGTGCCCACCCAGCTTGTGTAATGCTGGGATGCTGAGACTGCATTGTATGAACATTGCTGCAGGCTTCCCAAGGAAAGGATCCGAAGACAAGGATGTGCATGTACATGGTTTATTTGGGAGGTGATCAAGGAAGCACTTCCAGGGTAGCAGAGAAGCAACATAGCAAAAGGAAGGAAGCCATGGATGTGTTAGTAAAGAATGGGCAATTGGGCCTCAATCACTGAGAACTCTGGGAGAATATGAAGGGCATACCACAGATTAGTCCTACCTGAGGATTCAGGTGGCTCAGGTATTTATCACCAATTCCCATCAGTGACTGATTGAGGGCTGCTCCCAGAGCTGTTATTTCCCCAGCTGCCCTAGAATTAGCTCCGGTGAAATTCTAAACGTTTGCATTGAGAAGTACTTGGTGTGAGTGGTGAGAACCAGATAGTCCAGACACCATCCATTCTGTTGACACCCTACATGGAGTGACATGACAAGGTCTTAAAGACGAGGGTAATACGGCACAAGGGTAACCAACAAGGACTTTAACACCAGCTTGTCTAGAGTCCAATTCTGGTGCTGGCACTTCCTGGCTGTCTATGCTCAGATAAGCTTTTTATGCTTCTGCTTTCCCAGTTGTAAAATTGGGGAAAATAATAAGTTTTTTAAAATGAGCATTAACTATATTTGTCTCATAGAAATGTATCAAACATTATTAGAGCACATGTTATTAGGTAAGGACAGCAAGTTGTAGAAGAGTATCAAAGCTTTAATAGTAAAGATAATATTTCTATACACACATGCCCACACATGCATAGAAAATGGTCCAGGAGAACACCCCTCATTAATAAAGCATTTATTTCTGAGGAAGGGAGGGTGTTAGCTGGGGCTGGAAGAGCCAAAGGGACTTGTTCTGTCAACTCTACACTTGGTTTTGATTACTTTGCTGCTGAAATAAATGTAACTAGTGTAACTGCCACAGAAAGCAATAAAATATTTAAGAATCTTAAAATCACAAACTTGTGTGCACAGGCACGCACACACATACAGGGAAGGCAGTGCAGGCTTTGACTCTAAGCTCCAAGATTTAGAGTAACAAATGTTTTTCTCAAGGAAGTTGAATGATTGTGCAATTTTCAATCCTGTTTTGTGTCTAGTCTGGAGATGCAAGCAACTTCCTCAGCAACACGGAAACAAATGAGTTGAAGCCTTGGTAACAATAATTTACAGGAAAAAAAGATGCAAACGATCTATTCTGTTAATACACTGCCTGTCACCGACTACAATGCCTTCCAGAGTTGACTGGGGGCCAATTTTACCTTGCTTTCCTCAGGTGTCATAGTTCTACTTGCACTTCCCTGCAACTTTCAAGCAAAGAGAGTGGAACACCTCACCCAATTGTGCAGAATTATCTTGGGTCATTGGAGGAAGTGCCGGTGAAGAAACAATCAGGGCAAAGGAGAAGCACTTTCCATAAGATACAATGTGTCTAGGGCCTCATGTGAGACTCTTGTGCCATCCTGAAAGAGGAAGAATTTCACTTTCTCAAGCTTGTTATAAGAAAATATTCCTGGAAATATTTTAATCAAAACATTGTGCAACACCTGTATATTAACCACCAAATTTAACTGATTTAAACATTTTTACATATTAACTTCTGTGATTTTAAAATTTATTTAAAAAAAAAACCTTTGCAGCCCTGGCTGGGGTGGCTCAGTGGATTGAGTGATGGCCTGCAAACCAAAGGGTTGTCAGTTCTATTCCCAGTCAGGGCACATGCCTGGGTTGAGGACCTGGCCCCCATTTGGGGGTGTATAAGAGGCAACCACACATTGATGTTCTCTCTCTCTCTCTTTTTCCTTCCCTTCCCCTCTCTAAAAATAAATAAATAAAATCTTAAAAAAAAACATTGCAAATATAGCTATAACCTTCTTCTCCTCCTTCCTTTCATCCTCAATTCTGCTTCCTTTCACAGAGGTAAACAGTCTCCTGAACTATGTATAACATTAGCAGACATAGTTTTAAATCTCCCCACGTAATTATGTGCGTCATTCAGGACCTTGGCAGGTAATCAAGAACATCTATTAAAGGTTCTACTTGCAAATGTGTAGGCTGTGATAATGGAGCTCCACAAAGGATGGTGAAGCACCTGGGAGGGAGCAACTAAATCCAGTCCTTATTTTGCCTAAGCTGGGAGGGACACAGGGAAACACCCACTATAGACCGACAAAGACCTGAGACCAGATCCAGAAAGACCTGCCAACCAGATCCAGAAAGACCTGCCACCGTAGTGCAGGCTACCTGACAGCAGCTTTCACCTTTAGTGAAAAAAATGCAGCCTCTGCAAGCGGTAAGGGGTGTGATGCCCAGCCTCCCTCTCTTCTCCCCTCAGACTCCGACTAGTGCCTCCTATAAGGTGAACCCAACTGAATCCAACGGAAGAGAGCTGAAAGACGAAGTCCATAAAGCTCTCAGGGCCAGAGCATAATGGAGAAGGCTGGCTGGTGGATCTGACAACTGGGGACTCTGTGTCCACAACAAAACAAAGCATTGTTTGTATTTTTTACAAATTTACTTAAATGATGTACTTTTACATGTGTCTTTGCAGCCTGCTTTTGTTTGTTTACCATTACTGTTTTTTTATATTTATTCATGCTGAAGAAAAATGTAACTCTAATTCATACATTTATTTCAACTGCCCTATGGTATGCCATCATTTTACTATCACAAGCAATGCTGCATTGAACAGGCTTACTATGTACACACGGCCGACCCATTTGTGCAAGAACCTTGCTTCGGTATATATATGACAGTTTGTTTGCTGAGCTGAGATTATGTACATATTAACTTTACTAAGTATTATAAAATTGCTCCCTGTTATAATTATTCCAACTTTTACTCCTTCAGATGCCAGTTTCTGATTCTCCATTCTCATCACAGGTGATGGTATCAGACTTGAAAACTTTGCTAATCCAATGGCTCTGAAATCATAGCTCATTGTTATCTGAATTTGCATTTCCCTGCTAATGAGTGCTCTTTCCTATGCCTCATAATTCCCAACAGTGACATTAAAGTTGTGAAACTGATTATTATCATGAGACACATGTTAATGCTGCCAATGTGCTAGTCAATGGCCATTGCAACATAGATCTTCAGTTGGTTTCCCACATACACATAGCTCACAAACGCCAGAGAACACGCTGAGTGCTTTCACAAAAGGCTGCTTGCTCACTGATTTTGCTAGTAAACAACTCAAAACAGTCTTGGTTTCCCATGTTTTCTAGTCACTTTTGAGGGATTCTGTTGAAATGCAAGTCACTTATAAAATGAGCTCCAAGATTCTCTCCATATGAAAAAGACAAGATGTAAAACAACAGGTGTTAGAAATTTGGCATTTGTTTCAAAATTTCAAAGATATGAAGTGCTTATATATGCATGGAATATTTTAGGGATAATATTATAGAAACAGTAAATGGTTGCCTCTGGGAAGGAGAGTGAGAATTTCAGGCTTGGGGAGAGAAGTAGATCCACTTTCCATTATAGCATTCTTAATATTCTTCGCTTTTCTTTGTTTTAGCACCTCCAAACAATGCAACCAGAGATTCTGATCTGATTGAAATACAAAGTTATGACTTTTTTTCATCACAAATAACCTTGTTTTCACTTGCCATTAAGTGAATTATTAGATGCAGAGCTCTATGAAAGGGAAATTAACTCTCTGAAATTGTGAAACAGAAATGTCAACACTTTGACATATTTCTTCTTCATCATCAGAGATTTCCTTTTACTACAAACATTCCACATTATTTTTTCAGTTTAAAAGTTAGTAATGGATGGAGGCCAGTTTAACAGCCTGGAAAAGAAGGGCAAACAGCTGTCAAAGTGTTGCAAATCTGCTTTAAAATTTTTAGGCCAGTCTCCTGTTTTCATTTCAGGAAACTTGTTGTGCAATTTACTTTTCCATTTATAAAACAGGTAACAGTGTGTCTGTATTATGTTGAAATCTATTTTTTATTTAAGAAAAAACTCATCGTACAGTCCTTCCATATATCTGACCTGTTTACCTAGGTAGGCAGCAGATTGTTTTGTCATCCCAGGCCTTTTCACTCCTGACTACTTTATTCTCTCCTGCTGCCTCAGCATGACCCCTTTGTGGTGCTGCTACTGCTCTGCTCTGGTGCAGCCCTGGTGTCTGGAAAAAGGACATATGCTCTCTGAATAAGTGACATTTTCCTTGGAGCAAAGCAACTAACCAGATCAAATCTTTTTCCTTATGAGCTCAAATGAAGAATTCCTATGTACTATTTTAAAAAGAGTTTTTGATTAATCAATGCCTGAAGAAGTTGTTTGGTTTTGGGGGGGGTAAGTTGTGTGTTAGCCTGTTAGTTTTATTTTGGAGGTGTCGTTCAAGGTTTAAAACTAAATAGATAGGCTAATTATAATGATTATTTTATATATTACTTCAATATACTTACAGACATAAATATGTAATGTTTTATACAGTGTTTAAAATTTGAAAACAGTTTTAGAGATTGCATAACAAGACCTTTCAGAACTTCAAGAATAATTTTCAAAGCAAAACCCATGCAGAAAATGCTATTCATTTGCTCATTCTTTAATCTCATCATTTACTCAACCATATGTATTGAGTGTACCCTGTGTGTTAGGCACAGGTTAGGTATTGAGAATAGAAAAAGAAAAAACAAAAACCCACTACCTTCCCAGTGGAATTTCACAGTACAATAGAAGAGATGTGGCATATAGATAAGCACTATAGGAGCTGTGAGAGTCAGCTGTACCCAGCGGAGTGTCAGTTAGTTATTACGGTGTAACAAACAGCTCCGAACTTGCTGTAGCATACAGCACTAATTATTTATTTTGCCCATGAGTCTGAGAGTTGTCTCATTGTCAGCTGATCTAGGCTGGCTCAGCTGGAGTGACTCGACTCATCTCCGTATATCTCTCATCCTCCTCTGGAATGAATAGCCTCTATGTGTATATATATTTTTATTCTGATGGCAGAGGAACAAGTGAAAATACACGTGGCTTAAGGCCTGGATACAAGCCAGCCCACTGTCACTTCTTCCTATATTCTATTGGCCAAAGTAAGTCATGTGGCTGAACCCAAACCTAAAGAGTTGGGATTTAGACTCCATTTGTTTGTAGGAAAGAATTGCAAATTTACTCAAAAAAGAGCATGAATAAGGGAGGCATAAAATATTTGGGCCAATAATATAATCTACTGGAGACAGATACAGAGTAAGAAATAATTGGCTGTGATTCAAGCAAGAGACACCAAGGAATGAGATGAGCATCTACTTTTTGTTTTACCATCATGCATGGTTCACTATTATTTCACCCACTGTACTTTGATCTCTTAGACTGTTATTTGTGCACAGGGCTATGTTCTACATGTCTTCTGTGTCCCCTGCCATGCCTTAGCTCATATTGATTAATCAACAAATCAACTGGTTGTTAATAATGGACTCAGTGGATAGAAATTATAAGTAAGGTATGATATCATTCCTTACAGGAATAGCTGCTGCCATTTATTGTCACAGCAGTCAAAACCACCTAAGAGAAGATCTATAGTCATCTAAAGGAGAAATTGAGATATGACATTTCTTTTCATTACCTTTGCCTATGTAGAAAATGTCACGCTTTTCACAGAGACAACCAGCCTTAGGACACAGCCCAGCGAGGAAGGTATGTGGGTGAGCATTTGCCTCAGCTTCCAGTCCTTAGTGGCTCAGCATTTGTTCCCTTTTCATCCCCAGTTGTTCAGTGTCCTCATGCTGACATATCCTTGTCCTGCCTGGAGCTTGGTCCTCCCTTCCTGCTGGATCTGTGTGCAGTCAATCACTGCATTAGTTTCCTAGGGCTACAGTCTTAGTACTTTGGGGCTGCTATAATAAAATATCGCAGACTGATTGGCTTACAAACAGCATTTACTTATCATAGTTCTGGAGGCTGCGAAATCTAAGATCAAGGTGCCAGCAGATTCAATGTCTGGTGAGGGCCCTCTTCCTGGTTCATAGATGACTGTCTTTTCTGTCCTCACTTGGAAGAAGGGGCAAGAGAACTTTCCCAGACCTCTTTTATGTAAGGGCACTAATTTCATTCATGAGAGCTCCATCCTCATGACCTAATCATCTCCCAAAGGCTCCATTATATCACCTTGAGGGTTAGGATTTCAACATATAAATTCTGAGGGGACACAAATGTTCAGACCAGAGACTACTGCCATAACAAATTACAATAAACAAGCTTTTATTTGCTCACAGCTCTAAGGCTAGAAGTCCAAAATCAGTGCCATGCTCTCTTTGAAGCTCAAGGGAAAATCTGTTCCATGACTTTCTTTTAGCTTCTGGAGTTGCCAGCAATCCTGGGCATTCCTCAGTTTGTAGATGCATTGCTCCAACTTCTGTTTTCATTATTATAGGGCATTCTCCCTCTATCTGTGACTCTTCTCTTCTTAAAACAGTGCCAGCCATGTTGGATAAGGGTCATCCTAATCCAGCATGACTTCATCTTAAGTTGATTATATTTGCAAAGACTCTATTTCCCAATAAGTTCACAGTTTTACCCGCCAGTGTCACCATTCCCTCACAGCACTATTTTCTGTTAGGTGGCAGCTACTTTGTTTGTCACAGTGTTGAGGAGGACATTTGTTAATCTGTGTGCTCAGCATCCCTCCCTTCTTCTGGGACTAGCTAGGTTGCTGCTGCATATAGGCATTTTAGTGCAAAAATTTTTAAAGGGATCTCATCTGAGTGGGTCAATTGCAAGATTTGTGCTCATTTCATGGATGAATTGCAGAAAGTTTGCACTCTGTCCCACTTACATAAGGAAGTGACATCCACCCATCCCGCTTTTGTGTCTATACACATTGGAGTTGGATTCTGTCACTTACAACCAAAAAATACTTACTAGCATAAATGTTACTGAGTACCATGAACTAATGTGCTGCTTCTCACAAATATTTTCCTGAAGGTGATCTGTTAACCTAAATGAAGATTTCCAAAGTGGTAAATCTGGGGCCCCATGATCTCCAGAGCAGGCTTATGGTTTTGGTAATTAGGCATCTGGGTGCCCCTCCAAGTTTACAATTTTATTTCCTCCCTGTTACACCTGTGGTAGATGCTGGTGTTGCTCACCCATGTCCCTTCACTCTGACCTCTTCAGTGGGCAGGATCCACTTCTAGTAACCAGAGCCCACTTTGCCCATCCATGTGACAGGCTGAATTACTCAGAAATTGTCACTACCCTGGGAGCGGTCCTTGTTGTCTGGTAGGAGATGTCATATTCTACACCCCAGCTCCCTCTTCCTGAAATAGGATGCAATGAGGTGTGTTCTTCGCTGGCTTCCAGAGGTTCCCCCACGGACACAGCTTCCTTTCTCTGAGTGGTAGCTCACTTGATAATTCACCTCAATTGGCTAATAATTTACATTTTTCCTCATGTCTCCACCTGCCACCCTTCACTGGTGTTTTTTGTGAGATCACCTCCCACATTAGCTACTACTCTGAGTAAGCTTCTGGGGATTTCCACATGAAGACAAGACCTACATGTAGGGTCCTCCCAGGAACTGGTGGCTCTAGTCATCCACTAAGTGACTTGATAGCCTTAGGTAAACACTCTGGACTTCAGTTTCTATTTGAAGAGGAAAGTGGCTGGTCAGTTTAAAGAAGGATTTTTTAAAAACAAACACAAGGAGGCTACCAAATTGAGGTGACAAAGAAATATAGCCCAAATAAAAGAACAGAACAAAATCCCAGAAAAAAGAACTGAATGAAACAGAGATAGCCAACCTATCAGATGACAAGTTCAAAATACTAGTGATAAGAATGCTCAAAGAACTCATTGAGTATGGCAATAACATAAAGAAACAAATAAAGTTTATACTAAGTAAAATAAAGAAAAATCCACAAGGAACCAACAGTGAAAGGAAGGAAGCCAGGATGCAAATCAACAATTTGGGACATAAGAAAGAAATAAACATTCAACCAGAATAAAAAAAAAGAAACAAGAATGAAAAAAACATGGGGAGAGGCTTAGGAGCCTCTGGGAAACTTTAGACGTACCAACATCTCAATTATAGAAGTGCCAGAAGGAGAAGAAGAGCAAGAAATTGAAAACTTATTTGAAAATATAATGAAAGAAACCTTGCCTGATTTGGCAAAGGAAATAGACATACAAGTCCAGGAAGCACAGAGGGTCCCAAAGAAGTTGGACTCAAAGAGGACCACACCAAGACACATAATTAAAACACCAAAAATTAAAGATAAAAAGAGAATCTTAAAAGCAGTGAGAGAAAAGCAGAGTTTCTTACAAAGGAGTTCCCATAAGACTATCAGCTGATTTCTCAAAAGAAACTCTATAGGCAAGAAGTATTCAAAGTGATGAAAAGCAAGGACTTACAACCTAGATTACTCTATCTAGCAAAGTTATCATTTAGAATGGAAGGACAGATAAAATGCTTCCAGACAAAATAACGCTAAAAGAGTTCATCATCACCAAGCCATTATTACAGGAAATGTTAAAGGGACTTGTTTAAGAAAAAGAAGATCAAAACTATGAGCATTAAAAAGGCAACAAATTCACAACTATCAACAATTATATCTAAAAATAAAAACAAACTAAGCAAACAACCATAACAGGAACAGAATTATAGGTATGGAGATTATTTGGAGGATCATCAGCTGGGAGGGTGTGGGGAGAACGGGGGAAATGGTGCAGGGATTAAGAAGCATAGTTGGTAGGTACAAAATAGGCAGGAGGATGTTAATAGTATAGGAAATGAAGATGTCAAAGAACTTACATGCATGACCCATGGACATGAAATAAGGGGGTGGGGTTGTTGGAGGAAAATGGGGTTCTGGATGGAAGGGAGCAAAGTGGGAAAAATTGGGACAACTATAATAGCATAAACAATAAGATATGCTTTAAAAACATAAAACACAACCATTATAAAAATTTGGGAACTATAGAAGAGTAGACAGAAAAAAGAATTAATTTACCCATAATTCTACCACTTAAGAATATTTTTTTGAAAGTAGAAAGCAAATCAAACCCTAACATTCTGTGTTTATTTTTATTCAGTTTTTAAAGTATATTTTATTGATTATGTTGTTACAGTAGTCCCAATTTTTTCCCCTTTGTTCCCCCAGAAATACCATCCCCTTTCGTTTATGTCCATGGGTCATGCAACTAAGTTTTTTGGATTTTCTCTTTCCTATATTATTTTTAACTTCCCCCTGTCTATTTTGTACCAACCTATTATGCCTCTTAATCCCTGCATCATTTCCCCATTTCTCCCCCTTCACCCTCCCAGCTGATAACCCTCCAAATGATCCTACACCTATGATTGTGTTCCTATTCTGGTTTGCTTAGTTGGATTTTGTTTTTGTTTTTTAGATTCAGTTGTTGATAGTTGTGAGTTTGTAGTCATTTTAGTATTTCATACAATAATGGCTTGGTGATAATGAACTCTTTTAGCTTTACCTTGTCTGGGAAGCACTCCATCTGCCCTTCCATTCTAAATGATAGCTTTGCTGGATAGTCATCTTGGTTGTAGGTCCTTGCTTTTCATCACATTGAATACTTGCCAGTCCCTTCTTGCCTGCAACGTTTCTTTTGAGAAACCAGCTGATAGTCTTAGAGGCACCCCTTTGTAGATAACTCTCTGCTTTTCTTCTGCTGCTTTTAAGATTCTCTCTTTATCTTGAACTTTTGACATTTTAATTATGATGTGTCTTGGTGTGGTCCTCCTCAGGTCTAGCTTGTTTGGGACTCTCTGTTCTTCCTGGACTTGTATGTCTATTTCCTTTGCCAAATTTGGGGAGTTTTCCTTCATTATTTTTTCACATAAGCTTTCAATTTCTTGCTCTTCCTCTTCTCCTTCTGGCACCTGTGTGATTCTAATGTTGGTACGTTTAAAGTTGTCCCAGGGATTCCTAAGCCTCTTCTCATTTTTTTAAAATTAGTTTTTCCTCATTCTGTACTGGTTGACTGTTTTTTTCTTCCTTATATTCCAAATCATTTATTTTAACCCCAGTTTCCATCCCTTCACCATTGGTTTTGTTTGAATTTTCCTTCGTTTCACTTAGCATAGCCTTCACTTCTTCCCTTATGTGTTTGCCATACTCAAGCATATCTGTCAAGCCTCTGAGGATCTTTATCACCAGTGTTTTAAATTCTACATCTGTTAGGTTGGCTATCTCCTTGTCTGTCAGGTTGGCTATCTCTTCATCGCTTAGTTCTCCCACTGGAACCTTGATCCGCTCCCCCTTTTGGGCCATACTTCTCTGTCTCCTCATTGTGACAGGTTCCTGTGTTTGTTTGCCTCTGCATCCCAGGTATAGCTGTCGATCCTGTTATGTTGTAAGGGGAGGAGCCTTAGGGATTCGTCAGTACAGGGCGACCCGTTTCACTACGTTGTGGCGCTGTATGTGGGGGAGGGGATCTGAGCAGGAACAATGCCGCTTGCTCAGCCCTCGCCCCTTTTCCAGGCACTTCTCCCACTTTCGTATGGGACTCACGCCTCTGGCCGTTTTTCCCAGAGTGGGTCTGCGGATGTTCTAGGACCATGAGGGCCCTTTAAACAAGCGGACTCTGTTGAGAGACCAGCAGTTTCTGCATCTGTCCAACCCCCACTGGTTTGCACAGTCAGAAGCAATGAAGCTTGATTTTCCCCGGTGCTGGGACTGTGAGAAGCTCGGTCTGGTCAGGAGCTGGGAATGCTTCCCAGGTGTCCTTCCCTACTTTTTAAATCTTGTGACTCTGCTTTCCACCAGCATGCTGCTGCTGCCACAACACTGCATCTTCTCCACCCCGGTTCTGCCCCTCCTACCTGCCTGGATGTGTATTTCTTCTTTATATCTTTGTTTGTTGGACTTCCATGCAGCTTGATTTTCTGGAACTTCTGGTTGTCTCCGGTTTTGAGGAAGTTGTATTCCTTCTTAGTTGTGGAAGGTGACCCAATGTGTCTGTCTCAGCTTCCATTTTGGCCGGAAATCTATTTTTATTCAGTTTTGTTGAGATATAATAGACATACAACACTGTGTAAGCTTAAGGTGTATGGCACGATGATTTGACTGATGTATACTGTGAAATAATGACCAAAATACGTTTAGTTAACATCCTTATTTCATGTAGATACCAAAAAGAAAAGAAAGAAATGTTTTTTTATCTTGTAATGAGAATTCTTAGGATCTACCCTCTCAACAACTTTCATATGCACCATGCAGCAGTGTTAACTATTATCACTGTGTTGTACATTACCTCCCTAGTACCTATGTATCTTATAACTGGAAGTTTGTACCCTTTGACCACCTTCATCCAATTCCCTCACACTCATCTTCCACTCTGGTAAACACAAATCTAATCTCTTTCTATAAGTTTGTTGTTGTTTTGTTTTATTTTTAGATTTTAGGTTCCGAAAAAATGAGAACATTCTGTATTTAGACTCTGGCTGTGCAGAAGGACTATGAGCCTAAGATTCTGCAGTTATTCTATCGCTGTCTGTAGCTGCAGCCTGATACAAAGTGCTTGCACAGCACAAGGAGGAAACATGGCTGCTGGACTCTCATGTAACAGAACAGGAAACTAAATGTAAACAACTTTCTTTGTCAAGGAACGGAAATTGGTTACCAACCAGTGCTTTCAAGTTCAGACTAGGAGTTTGGGAAAAAGTAGGAAGTTATAGAATGTAGTAGAGAAAATTAGGAAATGAAAATCTAGAGCCTCAGCATGAAGTTTATTTAGATAATTGGACTATTTTTCTCAAACTGTGAGAAAACAAAGAGCTGGAGCAGGAAAAATCTACTTAGAAAGATTAATTTCTGATCATAGGAAGACCTGGAGTGTGGACCAGCAAGTGAGGCAGAAGTGAGGTCTCGTTGTATCTTTAATAATAGCAGAAAACATTTTGCAAAGGAAACATGCATTCAGATAGATTGAAACCAGGTAGAAACACCATAATAAGACAACCCCAGGAAATAAATAAGAATAATAAGGAAAATGTTAAATCTGCAATGGTAACAGCCCTATGATAAAGACTCGGGTTCAAGACCTTTCTTTGGGAGGTGATTACCAAAAGCCCGACTGAGAAAATGGAGAAGGCGATATAGGAAAGAAAGCAAAGCTTGCAAGCCTGGCTTTCTACTGTAGGCATCTGAGGCTTGGTTCCCGTGGTGACTCCAGCAGGAGAAATGCCAAGCTGAGCCCAATTGCAATTGTGGAATCCTGAGGATTGTTGGTTTGAGCCATCGAATTTTAGGGTGATTCCTTTATGAAGAAATAGGTAATTGACATAATAAGGAAGACTGATGGGGTAAGCAAAATGGCCCCCAAAGATGTTCACTTCCAATCCCTGGAAGCTACAAGTATGTTATATTACGTGATGAAAAGGACTTTGCAAGTGGAATTAAGGTTAAGAACCTTAAAATAGGGAGATTATCCTGGATGATCTGGGCCCAATCTAACTACATAAACCTTTAAGCACTTTCTCCTGCTGGACCTGCTTTTGCTAGAGGGGCCACATGCAAAGCATGAGAAGTAATGCAAGAAGTCTTGAAGCAGCAAAAACTGGCCTTTGGCAGACAATCAGAAAATACACAGGGATCAGTTCTTCAGCCACAAGAAATTGATTCAGCCAACAACCTAGATGGCCTTGGAAGCCGGTCCATTCTCAGGCCCTCCAGAAAGGAACAAAGCTTTGCCATCAATCTTGATTACAGCTTCATGAGACTTTAAGCAGAGGGCTCAGCTCAGCCAAGCTGTACCTGGACTTCAGACCTACAGAATTGTGAGATAATATATGGGTGTTGTTTTAGCTACTCTGTGATAATTTGCTACAGCAGCAATAGAAAACCTACACCCGACTTCTAAACTGACCACTGCAAGACAATGTGAGTGATGTGATCTTCAAGGAGCATGCCCCAGCAGTGGGCAGAGGAAGCAACAGCCAACTGCTGATGAAAATGGAAAAGACTTCTTGGAAAAGGAGGAGTTTGAGCTGGGTTTTGAAGGAGCAGTATCTTAGGTCCAATTCCCCCAGAAGCCAACTCTAAGACAAGAATTTGAGGGCAAGTAAGTTGTTATAGGTGATAACCCCAGGAAAAACCAGTAGAGGAGTGAGGAAGTGAAACAGGGAAAGGAAAGAAACCAATAAAAATGAATTATCAAGCAAGTCAACAATTGTAGGCAAATGGAGCTTAATCCTCCTGAGAATTCTGGAAGACAGTGTGGACCATTCCTCAGAACTACCATATTCAAGGGACAAGAGGACAAGGGGATGATCAACTCCCATCATCACTGCTTGAGAGCTTCTCCTGGGGGCATTAATTTTCTGGCAGTTCTGGTTCGTCACTTGTATATGTAGAGCAGGCACCTGCACTTCAGAGAGTTCTCAGGCAAAAAAGTTGCAGGTGTTGGCAGTTGGAAGTCTAGCTGGCATGAACTGAACTGGTGGGGGGCAACAGGATATGGGTGGAACACCTATAGCACCTGCTGCAAGTGGTGAGGGTTTACCAGGCAGCGGAAAACAGGTACGCACACTGAGGCCCAAAAACATGCAAAAGACTGTTGTGAAGGGGTTAATGGAGTCAGGTCTGGAGTCAGACAAACAAGGGTTTGAATCTTGATTCCACCCTCTTGCTAGTTGTGTCTCTTTGGGCAAGTAACTATGCTGCTGTTTGTGTTATCTGTACAACAGGAATTATATGTACCTAGCTCACTGGGTTGTCACAAGGATTAAATTAGATGTTTTAAAAGGGGGTGGTGAACCCTTGACTAACACCATATACAAAAATTAACTCAAAATGGATCAGATCTGAACATAAGAACTAAAACTACAAAAGTCTTCAAAAAAAACTTAGAGCAAAACTTCATGACATTGGTTTTGACATTGATTTCTTAAAAATGACAACAAAAGCACAAAAAACAAAAGCAAAAATAGACAAATTGAGCTCCATAAAATTTAAAACTTTTGTACATCAAGAACACTTCAATAGAGTAAAAAGGCAACCTCTGGAATGGGAGAAAATATTCACAAGTCATGTATCTGATAAGGGATTAATATCCAGAATATACAAAGAGCTCTTAAACTTCAACTACAACAACAAAAAAACCTGATTCAAAAATGGGCAAAGGATCTGAATAGACATTTCTCAAAGAAGGAATATGAGTGGCCAATAAACACATTCAAAGATGCTCAACATCACTAATCATTAGAAAAATGCACATCAAAACCACAATGAGATGCCACTTTATGCCCATTTAGTATAGCTCCTATATTTAAAAAAAAAAAAAAAAAAACAGAAAATTACAAGGGTTGGTGAAGATGTGGAGAAATTGGAATCCTTATGCACTGTTGGTGGGAATGTAAAATGGTATAGTTGCTGTGGAAATTGTATAACGTTTCCTCCAAAAAATTAAATGTGGAATTACCATATGATCCAGCAATTCCATTTCTGAGTATATATCAAAAAAAATTGAAAGCAAGTTCTCAAAGAGATATTTGTATACTCATGTTCATAGCATTATTATTCACAGCAGCCAAAAGGTGAAAGAAACCCAAAAGTTCATTGACAAATGAATGGATAAGCAAATTATGGTATATACATACAAGGAATATTATTCAGCTTTAATAGGTAGGAAATTCTGACAAGTTACAACATAAACCTTGAGGACTTTATGCTAAGCGAAATAAGCCAGTTACATAAAGACAAATATCATTTGAGTTCATGTATAAAGAGGTACCTGGAGTAGTCAAAATCATAGAGGCAGAAAGTAGAACGGTGGTTCCCAACGGCTGGGAAAGTATGGTTGGAGGGGAAAGAAGAATTATTGTTCAACTGGTACAGAGTTCCACTTTTACAAGATGAAAAAAGTGACAAGGTGAATGATGGAGATGGCTGCACAATAATGTGAATGTACTTAATATCACTTAATGAGCTTTTGTGAGCCAGAGCCAGGCTTCCTTGGAAGAGGATATTCTCTAGAACGCGAGTCAGCTGGTCTCCTGGTCTGTGCGTCCCACCCTTCCCCACGCAGCTTTCAGTCATGGCCTCCGGATACGCTCACATCGGAAAGCCCGCCCCGAACTTCCAGGCCACAGCCGTGGTGGACGGCGCCTTCAAGGAGGTGAAGCTTTCAGACTACAGAGGGAAATATGTGGTCCTCTTTTTCTACCCGTTGGACTTCACTTTTGTGTGCCCCATGGAGATCATCGCTTTCAGCGAGCATGCCGAGGACTTCCGCAAGCTGGGCTGCGAGGTCCTTGGGGTCTCAGTAGACTCGCAGTTCACCCACCTGGCCTGGATTAATACCCCCTCGGAAGGAGGGAGGCTTGGGCCCTCTGAACATCCCCCTGCTGGCTGATGTACCAGAAGCTTGTCCCATCATTATGGTGTGCTGAAGGAAGATGAGGGTATTGCCTACAGGGGCCTCTTTATCATCGATAGCAAGGGTGTCCTTCGCCAGATCACTGTCAATGATTTGCCTGTGGGACGCTCTGTGGATGAGGCTCTGCGGCTGGTGCAGGCCTTTCAGTACACAGATGAGCATGGGGAAGTCTGTCCCGCTGGCTGGAAGCCAGGCAGTGACACGATCAAGCCCAATGTGGATGACAGCAAGGAATACTTCTCCAAACACAACTAGGTTGACAGGCACCAAGCTTGGGCTCTTGGCCCCCACCTAGGTGCCATGTGCTGTCCCAGGAAAGGCCAGATCTATTTGCCCCTTCATATTTCACAGTTTGTGACCCTAAAGGGCTAGTCCCAGGCTTTCTCCTATTTCTAGCTGAGTGGTCAATGGTGACCTATCCTTGGAGCCGCCCAACCAGGCACAGGCCTAGAGATGACCAATAAAGTATTAGGGACAGATAAAAAAAAAAAAAGAAAAGGATATTCTATTTGTGGGGGAATGTGTGTGTGTGTGGAAAAAATCCCTTAGGTTCTCTGATAGTATTCTCGTCACCCACAGTGGCTTCTCTTCTCTCTTTCTTGGTAAGCACTGTGAACCAACAATATTGATATGCAATACTCTAGGTCTAGGAGCTCAAGAGAAGGTGATCATCTTTTTTTACCCAAGGTCACATATACTTCTTTAAGAGCATGACTTGTAATAAAGGGTTAGCAAAGAGGGGGAAAAAAGGAAGGTGGTCTTCATAGCTCTTTCTGTAAAAGCAGAATTTAGCAGACTTATTTAAATAAGTGATTATGTTCATGGTGAATCTATTGGCATGTATATACATTCCAGTTGGATTAAAAAGGGAAGAATGTCACAGCCAAGCTTATGAGGCTGAAATGCCCAGCTGCTCTTGAAGTCTTTTTTGTTTTCCTCCTGGGACCTGTAGACCACATTTCTGCAGCTGGGCAGAGCCAGGGGACTGTGTTCTGGTAAATGAAAGGTTAGTGGATGCAAAGTGTAACACTTCCAGGCAAAGCTGTTGAAAACTCCCCACTTTCAAAGCCAGTAGCATCCAATTCATGCTGTCATTTTCCTGGTTTGAGTTCCTCTGTCTTCCTCTTGTATTTATGAGGACTCTTGTGATTACACTGAGCCCAGTGGATAATCCAGGATAATCTCCCATGTCAAGGTCAGCTGACTGGCGATCTTAATTCCTTCTACAACCTTAATTCCCCTTTGTCACATAATCTAACATATTTACAGGTTCCAGGGACTGTGACATCTTTGGAGGGCTATATTATTCTGCATACCACATAGAACAAACACAATTTCAATGAGATGAAGAGAAAGGTGTTTCCCCAAAGGAAGGCATGCTGGGCAGACAAAAATATATGTCCTCTACAATAATTTAATACTTAATCCCCGACGAATATAGCTCAGTTGATTGAATGTCCTTCAATTCCTGGTCAGGGCACATGCCTGGGTTTCAGTTTTGGTCCCCAGTAACTGGCGTGTAGACAAGGCAACTAATCTATGTTTCCCTCCCTCTTTTCCTCCCTCCCTTCCCCTCTCTCTAAAAATATAATAAATAAAACATTAAAGATTTAAGGGAGTGTGTGCATCCATCTAGGTACCTTTCATTTATATTTTTATTAAGCATTTGTACAGACATTTGTACTATGCTATGGCACATCCTCTCAATGCGCCTGACTTCATGCACCTTTGGCAGAGAGTTCGTACACTTTGCCAGCATCCTCCATAAAGCATACATGGAAACAACACTCTGCTTTCTCTAAAGTAGCAGAAGATACCTTAGTTAAACTCAGGTAACTTGAAAGTGCAAGGGAGTTAACACCCCCAGGGAGAAATGTTCATCTAATGAAGGATGGGATCACTGATAAAATGCCACAACCACCATCCTCTGGTTGAACACTTCGGATGTGCTTCCTCTCTGGTGCCGGCAGGTCGAGCCTCAGTCGCCCACAGTGGTAACCAGCTCATTAGTACACCTGGGTGGCCTTTTTTCCCTTCCTTGCCTCATTCTTCTCATTCCCTCCCTTCTGCTTCCTGGGATCACCTACCAAATAGACTACCTGCACCTACGTCCTTCTCTCAGATTTGGCTTTTGAGGGGAACCCAACTGAGGCAGCGCTTATTACTGATATTTTATGGACAGTTAATGAGTCAGGTCTCCGCAGAGTAGACCTATGGCAGCACAAACCAGTGCAACTTGTTTATAGGCCTCTGTTCTGACTGGCTGGCATCCGTTTACTTGGTTGGTGCCCACTCCACACAGGTAATCTGCCACTAATGAAGCCTGTCAGCACCTAATATAAATGATTGTCCCTGACATGCTCTTGGCTATCTAGTTATCAGGTTCTAGCTCAGGATATGTGGGTAGAGAATAGAACTATCTTAAGATGTACTCTTAGTGCTTAAAAGGTCCATGTACCTAAAGTGAGAAGAAAAGGTTATTTGAGGTTGTTTTTGTTTTTTTTTTTCTTTAGTTCAGGCTAAGGTCAGGGTTGTTTATTTGAATTCTGGCAATAACTCTGGGAATTCATTTAGGTGCCAAGAAAGACTGTGCTCACAGGCACACAGGACAGCAGACAAAAACACAAAGGAAGACACCAAGGTCTTGTCGTAGACACAACAAACACCTCATGACTTTTGAGGGGTGGAGTGGAGGGTCGGACATTGTTTGTTGACTAATGTGGACATCCTTTGATCTATGTACTAGAGGGAGATCGGGTAGAAGGAAAGATGCAGATTCCAAGCAGACTCTTATCATCTCCCTGTATGCAGCCATTCTCTTAAGAAATCTTACCCTCTCCCCTAGGTGTTGGCAGAGCTGAGAATGGGGTTCAGCACTCTGAGCACACCCGGCAGTCCCCTTCCCAGCAAAGGGGGAGGTTGGGCTGTGGGGCTGTCACTGTAGAGACCTTAACTGATTCCACCAGGAGTTCTGGCACTGGGGTGGCCCTTCAGGGTTGTCCTGAATTGATGAAACCAGTCTTTGGAAATGGGCCGCCCCCCAGGAAGGGCATGTAGCCTTGGTCAAGGCAGCCACCAGCGGCCAACCCTCCTGGCAGCTGAGGGGATGAGTGTCTCGGTCCTGAAGAGGTGATCCTGACAAGGCACCAGAGCATCCATTTCACCCTGCATTCCTGCCCCCACCCCTCGTCTCTCCAAGGCACTACATCCCACCCCCATCTTTGCTAACCTTCAGCCTTCCCTGGAAATAGGAAGCATTGCTTTTGCATTACAGATACAGGACTTTCTTTCCTGGGCATTATTGGCTGAGCCTTTAACTTTTTTTTTTTTTTCTTAGATTTTACTTATTTATTTTTAGAAAGAGGGGAAGGGAGGGAGAACAACAGGGAGAAAAACATCAATACATGAGAGATACATTGATTGGTTGACTCTCACAGGCCCCGAACTAGGGACTTGGCCCACAACCCAGGCATGCGCCCTGACCGGGAAGCGAACCAGTGACCTTTTGGCTTGAAGGCTCGCGTTCAATCCACTGAGCTTCACCAGCCAGAGCTGGGCTGACCCTTTAAGGCAAAAAACACTGACCTAAAAACACTTAACTAAGAACTTCATATATGAATATTTTGAATGAACCTGGTATGAGGTGTGGTGATTATGTCAACCTGTGTGTCCCTAAGAAATAGTTGTATTAGACGAGCTGCTTTGTAATGTCCCTGGGTCCCACTCCCACAGCCATCAGATGCCCACAGCTTTGTTGCCAGAGTTCCCAACCTCACACTTTTTTTTAATCCACTGCGTCAGGTCTTGGCATGCCCCACCAGCTAGAAGAAGTTGTAGAGGAGGCAGAGAATGGAGAGACACCCTTGCTAATGCAAATGCTTAAGAGGGAAACTGGGAGCAGAAGGCTGATCAACAGGCAGATGAAGAAGGTGATGGTGAGGAAGAAGATGGAGATGAAGGTGAGGCAGCTGAGGCAGCTATGGGCAAACAAGATGATAATGTTTTCATTAATGAGGATGACTGGCAGCAGAAAAGGAAAAGTGAAACATGAGAGAGAGAGAGAGAGAGAGAGAGAGGCCACTTTGACCTACTTACCTCCTCACCTTCCACTTGCCTCTCAGAATCCAAATGTAGTCACCTTGGAGTAGCTTCCCTCCTACCTGCCTACTGTGGGCAAGGCCACCCACAGGTGACACACACTCTCCACCACCCAAAACCACGGTGTCAATTTGCAACAGGGGAAGTAAAAAGAACCAAAAGTTTCAAGACCCTGCTCCTTTCCCTTAAAAATACTTTGAAAAATATTGGGGCTTGGGGGTTATATTTTACACTTTATGTTTCTGTTAGTCTTGCTGAATGATCTTGGATGACCAAACATGCCTTCAGTGCACTCTCTGAGGTGACACGTAGTGTGATTTTTAAAAAGATTTTATTTATTTATTTTTAGAGAGAGGGAAAGGGAGAGAGAAAGAGAAGGAGGGAAACGGCAATATGCAAGATAAAAATCGATTGGTTGCCTCTCACATGCACCCAACCAGAGACCTGGCCCACAACCCAAGCATGTGCCCTGATTGGGAATTGAACCAGCAACATCTTGGTTCACAGGTCAGCATTAAATCCAATGAGCCACGCCAGTCAGGGAAAACAAAAAAATCTTATTCTGAGCATTCATTAACAGTGTGTGTGTGTGTGTGTTGTAGGTATCCACTTGGAACCCCAGAGTTAGCATAAAGCTTATTTTAAGCTGAAGAGATTTGAGATTCAACAGATACAGAAAAAAAAGTCTCCTCAATCTTCCCTTATCTGACTAATAGCAGCAACTTCTGAGAAATGAGACTGCCATAAATTCCTTAGGAGGGGTGAGTTTTGTGGCTCTGAAGAAGACAGAAAGGCCTCTATAGACAAACATCATCACAAACTTATCTCCTAAAAACCCATTGGTCTTTCCAAAAGAAATTTGTTTGTTCTTTCCACAGAGGCCTTCTCCTCGACCCCTTTCCCCTTCCAACTTAGGTATATTAGCCTCTAATTTTAACCATTTGACAAGCCAGCGACTTCGTTTGTTGCCTCCTCTAGGCATACAAGATAAACACTTTTTCTTAAATAAGTCCCTTTAACATTTAATGTAATAAGGGCTTGGTGATGATGAACTCCTTCAACTCTACCTTGTCTAGGAAGCACTTTATCTGCCCTTTCATTCTAAATGATAGCTTTGCTGGATAGAGTAATCTAGGTTGTAGGTCCTTGCTTTTCATCACTTTGAATATGTCTTGCCAGTCCCTTCTTGCCTGCAAAGTTTCTTTTGAGAAATCAGCTGACAGTCTTATAGGAGCTCCTTTGTAGGTTACTCTCTTCTTTTCTCTTGTTGCTTTTAAGATTCTCTCTTTAACCTTTGGCATTTTAATTATGGTGCATCTTGGTGTGGTTCTCTTTGGGTCCAACTTGTTTGGAATTCTCTGTGCTTCCTGGACTTGTATGTCTATTTCCTTCACCAAATTAATGAAAAAGAAGATAAAAACTATGAACATTAAAATGAGAATTCACAACTATTAACAACTGAACCTAAAAAATAAAAACAAAAATTAACTAAGCAAACAACTAGAAAAATAACAGAATCATAGGTATGGGAATCATTTGGAGGGTTATCAGCTGGTAGGGGGGAGGGGGATAAAGGGGGAAATGGTGCAGGGATCAAGAAGCATAATTGGTAGGAACAGAATAGACAGGGGGATGTTGATAGTATAGGAAAGGATGAAGTCAAAGAACTGACATGCACAACCATGGACATGAACTAAGGGAGAGGGATTGGTGGATGGAAGAGGGGGTACCAGGCAGAGGGGCACATTGATGTGAAACCATGTCTTCCAACAATTAGCTGGAATTTTATTTTGCTGAATTGTTCTAACAACAACAATAAAAGTTAGAATAATAAATAATAATCATAGTATAATTAGTATGTTCCATCATCATTCTAGGCCCTTTACAGATATTAATTCTGAAGAATGAGTGAAGAAAACAAGATGAAGGCCGTATAGCTAAGCTGACTTAAAATGAAGTCTGTATAGTCAGGCTGACAAAACTGGTTCAAACCAAATGGCCTGAAGCATAGGAAATAGATTTTTACTTTAGTCTGAGGACTTAAACTTTTGAACTTTTTAGTTGTGCATCAATACTGGAAGATATATATAAATTCTAAGATAACCCTCTGAGGAACTTAGGAAAGAATGTTTGCATATCCAGACCACCTGATATTTATTATTCAGATCATCTGGCATCCATTATACTAACCAAATGGGCATCTGGAAGATTACCATCCCAGATCAATCCAGAGGCTAAGACTGCAGGGCTGATTCATTTCAAGAATATACTTTTTACTATAAGAACTGTCAACTTTTCTCTTTTTGTTGGAACACTCTGTATGTTATCAGGTAGTTTTCAGATTTGCAAATCCTAAGATTTTGAATAAAACTTTGCCACTTTAAATTTTAGCAAAGCCTCCTGATTCAATTATGCTCCACTGACAGACAGTTCATCATCCTCACAACTCCTTGATGTACCTACATGCAAAAATGGAGGCCTAGAGAGGTAGAGGAACTCACCCAAGGTCCCCCAACCAGAAGGCATCTGTGTGGCCAGTTGAGAAATCATGACCTTATCTAGAAGCATCTCAGAACTAGCCCCAATGATATCAGAGAGCCCTGGATTCTAAAACTCAAGAAGCCTCTTTTCATTGTGACCTTCCCAAATCACGGATGGGCAATACTTTCTGTAGTTCTGGTTTTTAAAAAACATTTTCTAACTCTGGGTTTGAGAAGAAAGCTTGTGTTTGCTTCCCCCTTTAAATTCCAGGTTAATCTCTTGCTCTGTAAGATTTTCTCACTTTCGGATGTCCTCATTTTACTGTTTTGTTCTCCTGTCTTTGTTTCTTTGTTACGCCTGTACATACCTCTTGTTCTAAGACAGTTTTAAATAGTGTTTTCACCTATTTTGAGAGTGGTTTACCTGCGAAGGCAGGAATGCCTGAAGTAGACCAGGACACAGCTGTAATGTCATTTGGTTGTTGGAGTTGAACTAGTTTGTGCAAGTTGTGAACTGAAGTGCATAAAGGTGTGGGTATTGCTATGCTTTTCTTCAGCAACTGCATGAAAGCACAAGAAATAAATCTTGCTGAATTGTACTGCAATGACTGAGCATGTGGCAAGTGAAGTCACCAAAGTGGGGCTGGCTATGGAGAGTCGCGGAGAAGCAGGTGTTACGGCTCAGGTTGGGTAAGGCTCAGGTTTCACAGCTTTACCTACACGGATATTTGATAAGTGATTACTGAGCTCACTCAGGCTCTGCGCTGGGCATTCAGCTACAACCTGGAATGATTCAACAATGATAAATTATGGACTTTATTTACTCAGGCATGAATGTGTAAAGTCAATCAACTTGTCATTTCTGTTCAGTAAGCACAAAGTGCTTTCTTTGTATCTGGAAGCACCTGGGATTTGGAGAAACAAAAAATTAATAAAGTGGGCGCTTTACAGCCAAACAAAGAAGACAGGCAGAGTTACAGGTAGGAAGCCGATGCAATAATCCACATGAGAAATGTCAGGAGGCTGAATCTTTTACAAGACCCGAGGAAGATTTGAAGCTAAGTAAACCTACGTTCCCTTCTTTCATATTGATAATCTGTACCTAAAAGTCTTGGCTAAGTGGCTACGGGCAAGTGGTTCATCTTCATAAGACACAAAGTGAAAAGACAAAGGGAGAGGAAGATTGTCCCAACACTGTTGAGGAAGCTATGGGGACCTGGGGAGAATTCTACCTCCTTATGTGGATGAGCTGCAAGAGTAACTCACTCCTTTCTTCACAGCAGTTACTTCCAGTCAGGTGATATTTTCCTGGAATCAACTCAGCAAATTGAAAAAGTAAATATGCAGTTATTTTTAACTACAGCACATGCAAATTTGGTTGGTGCCAGCATCTGTGGTGCATTGATTGGGATATAGCTGCCTTCCTGAAAACAGAAGGGTCTTTTCTGCTTTTCCTCCATGTGCTGTAGGTGTCTTTTTGACAGTCTGTCCCATTGATGGAACAGATAAATCAGCAGGCCTGCTGTAAGCAGAACAATTACTGTATTCTATTCTATATAAGCCAAAGAACTCAAGTCATTCAAGGTTAGCTTATAATAGAACACCCCAGTAATGTGATCAGCATGGAACAAAGGCTCTGCATTAGAGAGGAGAGGACAGAGAGAAAAAGATACCTCTGGCTGGCAACCCTGCAGAGACTTCCAGGAATAAGCAGGCAGCAAGCTCAGAATGCCACTGATATCTGGTGTCAACTCTGCCCAAAGGGCCAGTCTGGCCTTGTGACTTCTCTCCAGTATTCCACACAGCTACCTCATTTGTGATTTGCTTATAGAATTAGTGGAAGCAACAGTAAATAATGTTTCCAAATGCTTCAATGTTATGGTCCTTCTCTCCTCTAGAGACATATGAGAATAGTAACTTTTGTGAAGCCCAGCAAAATACTGTGGACCCAATGCAGACATAAAAAGACAAGAACACTGTAACAGATGCATGGCTTTTCTCTCTCTCTAATTCCACCTTTTCTGGGAGTGGACAGGGGTAATTTAGGTTAGCTCACAAACATAGCTACTTTGTAGTATATACTATTCACCCCTAGCTCCACCCTCATTGTGGTTTCCTGGGCTTTAATCTTCTCCAAAGTCTTTGATGCTTTGAAACTACTGCTGCTGCTATTGTTACAATGGCTAACACTAAGATCAAGTGATACCTGGACCACATTATACTTAAGGGAATTTCCTTCCTGTGCCAGCCAGGCCGAAGACATTACAACCTTTGAGGTGACTGGTATAGCTATGCCCTCAGTGAAGAATTGATGTATGAGCAGAGATTGCCAATGAAGCAGGAAAGCTTCCTTCCCCCCACCTTTGACTCACAGTTTTTAAAAAGAAGTTTACAAATGAAAATCAGGAGACCCTATGTTTTACCTGTGGGAGTGCCAATATCAAAATGTCTGATAAATTGTGTCAGAAAGGTCACAGAGACAGATATTGTAGGTGGAATGTAAATTGATATAGTCCTTTAGGAGAATAATTTAGTCATATCTATTACAATTTACAATGCCAATACCATTTGATTGAGCAAATTTATCCGTAGTTGATTCTTCAACATGTACAAACTGTCATATGTATGAGGATAGGCAATGCAGGAGTGTTTTTTGTAAGATGGGAAACAATGGAATAGCAGACACTCTGGGGACTTGCCAGATTCCCTTTGTTCACCTCTGAGTTCACCTGTAGGCAAGGTGACAAGCCCTGTCTGTGCTGACACACCTCCAGCCATGTGCAATGCCCTCAAGGGCAACACTCAGTCATTGACAGTGAAAGACAGTGCTTATACACCCTGGTTGGTGTGGCTCAGTGGATTGAACAATGGCCTGTGAACTCAAGGTTTGCCAGTTCGATTCCCAGTCAGGGCACATGCCTGGGTTTTGGGCCAGGTCCCCAGGTGGGGGCTTGTAAGAGGCAACCAATCAATGCATATCTCACACATTCATGTTTCTCTCCTCTTTCTCCCTCCTTTCCCCTCTCTCTAAAAACAAATAAATAAAATCTTAGGAAAAAAACAAAGAAAGATAGTGCATAACTTAGTCTGCTTGGGCTGTCGGAACGTCACAGACTGTGTAGCTTAAGAAAACACACACACACAAATTAGTTTTCTCACAGTCTGAATGCTAAAGTCCAAGATCAAGGTTCTAATTAATTCAGTTTCTGATTAGGGCTCTCTTTCTAACTTGCAAATAGCTACCCTTCTCATATGTCCTCATGTGGCCTTTACTCAGCAAGTATGCACAGAGAGTAAAAGTGTGAGTGTAAGCTCTGATAGCTCTACTTATAATGACACTAATCTTATCAAATCAGGGCCCTGCCCTTATGACCTCATTTAACCTAATTACTTCCTCAAAGGCCCCATCTCCAAATACAGCCACACTCAGAGTCAGGGCTTCAACATATAAATTGGGGAGCTGGGGGGTGGGGAGGAGCAGGCAGTGACATTTAGTCCATACAGTGCATAAAGCCCCCAGCTTCCCCATCCCTCAGAGTGAAGTTTCTGAGGCATGTTCCACGCAATTTCGCAGAGGATGCCCTAAACTGTATTTGTTTATCTATTTTATTGTGGCTTTTCTCCCTCCCTTCTCACTGAGCTTCCTGGAGCCATCTCTCAAATAAGTGACCTGCACCCAAGACTTTGTTTCAGGGTCTGCTTTAGGAGAACTCAAACTGAAAAAATATTTTAAATAATCAGTGCTTTGAATCTAAAGTTATGCCCAGGGGCACTGACACCTGCAGATTAGCCTATATTTCTAATACTGTGGAGGCAGTTGTTATATTCTGGTTCCTGGTTGGTGCAGGTTCATACTGTAGCATAGGGTAGGTCTGCTCTGGAGAAAAGGTGAGGCAGGGAACAGACACAGGCCCATATCTGCAAGTACCAGGAGTCCCAGAAGGAATATCATGTTCACCAAGCACATCAGAGATAACAGGCAAGACTCCAGTCTCCCGGGGAACCCAGAGTATACCCATGGAGGAGTTGAATACAGTTACTAAAAAGGCCTCTGAAACAAGGTAGGGTTTGGAATTTCAAAGTATGTTCTGATTGGCAAATTCTTGTTGGAAAGTTAGTTTTTGAGAATTACGATCAAGGCTATTATAATTTCTATCATCATTAATTAGTTGTGCCTGTTCTTAATTTTTATATGAATGAAATAATTTCACATGTCATCATTTCATGCCTAACTTATTTTGCTAATATGATACTTGTAAGATTTATCGAGGGGACTTCCAGCCAAGATGGAGGCACAGGCAGACATGTTTCGCCTCCTTCCACAACTGTAAGAAGGATTATATCTACCTCAAAACTAAAAACAACCAGAACCACCAGAAAATCAAACTGCATGGAAGTCCATCAAACAAAGATACAAAGAAGTAACACTCATCCAGGCAGGAAGGAGGAGCGGAGTCCGGGTAGAGAGTACATGGTGTGGCAGCTGCGGCAGCAAGGTAGAGGCTGTGGCTGGCCATTGGAAAGGGCAGTCACACATGATAAAAGTAGGGAGGGACATCTGGGAAGCGATCCCAGCCCCAGGCCAAACTGCACAGCTCACAGTTCTAGCGCCAGGGAAAATAAAGCCTCATTGCTTCTGACTATGAAAACCAGTGGGGGTTGGGGTGGCAGAAGAAACTGCTGGTGTCTCAGCAGAGTCCATTTGTTTAGAGGCCCCCATCCACAACCACTCACTCAGGGAACATCCACAAACCCATCCACTCAGGGAACCACAACCAGGGCAACAGCTAGAGGGGCACCAGTCCCATATGAGAAGCAGACGAAGTGCCTGGAAAAGGGGTACGTGCTGAGTAAGTGGCATTGTTCTCTCTCTGACCCCTCTGCCACATAGAGTGCCACAACATGGTGAAACTGGTTGCCTGACATTGACAAATACCTAAGGCTCCACCCCTTACAATGTAACAGGTGTGACAACTCCACCTAAGACACAGAAGCAAACACAGGAGGCTGTCAAGTTGAGGAGACAGAGAAGTATGGCCCAAAAGAGGGAGCAGATCAAGGTTTCAGTGGGAGAAATAAGTGACAAGGAGATAGTCAATCTAATAAATGAAGAGTTCAAAACACTGGTAATAATGATGCTCACAGACTTGACAGACATGACTGAATATGGCAAACACATAAGGGAAGAAATGAAGGCTATGCTAAGTGAAATGAAGAAAAGTTCATATGAAACCAATGGTGAAGAGAAGGAAGCTGGGGTTCAAATAAATGATTTGGAACATAAGCAAGAAATAAACAATCAACCAGCACAGAGTGAAGAAACAAGAATTGGAAAAATAAGAAGAGGCTTAAGAATCTCTGGGACAGCTTCAAATGTACCAACATTCAAATCATAGGGGTGTCAGAAAGAGAAGAGGAAGAGCAAGAAATGGAAAATTTATTTGGAAAAATAATGAAGGAAAACTTCCCTAACTTGGTGAAGGAAATAGACATACAAGTCCAAGAAGCACAGAGTCTCAAAAAAAGCTAAACTCAAAGAGGACCACAACAAGACACACCATAATTAAAATGCCCAAGTTTCCAGATAAAGAGAAAATCTTAAAAGCAGCAAGAGAAAAGCAGAAAGTTACTTACAAAGGGGTTCCTATAAGACTATCAGCTGATTTCTCAAAAGAAAGTTAGCAGGCAAAAGGGACTGGCAAGAAGTGTTCAAGGTGATGAAAAGCAAGGGCCTACAGCCTAGATTACTCTATACAGCAAAGCTATTATTTAGAATGGAAGGGTAGTTAAAGTGCTTCCCAGACAAGGTAAAGCTAAAGGAGTTCATCATCACCAACCCCTTATTTTATGAAATGTTAAAAGGACTTATTTAAAAAAAAGAAAAAGATAAAAACTATGAACATTGAAATGAAAACAAACAAAACTATCAACAACTGAATCTAAAAAATAAAAACAAAATCCAACTAAGCAAACCAGAATAGGAACAGAACCATAGGTATGGGGATCATTTGGAGGGTTATCAACTGGGAGGGGGAAGGGGGAGAAAAGGGGATGGTATAGGAATTAAGAAGCATAATTGGTAGGAACAAAATAGACAGGGAGGATGTTAAGAATAGTATAGGAAAGGGTGAAGCCAAAGAACTTAAATGCACAATCCATGGATGTGAACTAAGGGGGTGGGATTGATGGAAGGAATGGGGTTACTGGGTGGAGGGGAGCAAAGGGAAAAAAAATTAGGACAACTGTAACAGCATAATCAGTAAAATATACTTAAAAAAAGATTTAATCCATGTTGTTGCAGGTATACTGACCATAAATTAAATAGCCTATTAAAAATGATACAAAATTTATTACAAAGGCAAAACCTAGAAGATTTTGTGCTTTTTATCTCTTATATCAAGGATAAGAAATGTATGTAATCCAAATAGGATATACCACGTAAGAAAATATGATTTTCCACATATTTAAACATTATCAGAAACTTGCATCTTTATAGGAAATGAATGCAGGCACAGCTCCTCAAGTCCCCTTTCCATTTAATCAGATCTCTCATTCAGAGAGAGAACGAGTTTCTGTGTCCGTGACTCCACAAAGACTAAAATTTGTTTCTATGTTACCTTTATGTTTCCATTTCTCAGAGTTTTCTCACCTCTTATAATCATGGATAACTGTCTGTATTAATACTATTACCTTTGAGAAATTCTCATGGTGTGTATGTGCCTGGCCCTCTGGAATGAGACGCACTCAGTATTCCCTGTTGGTTAAACCTTCTCTAGGCTTCTGTCCTAGCAATCAGTCTTGCCATTCAGATATTTCTATCCTTCAATCATAAAGAAGCTTCAGGAAAGCTAAAAAGCTTCTGCACAGCAAGGAAATCATTCACAAAATTAAAAGGCAACCTACTGAGTGGAACAAAATGTTTGCAAATCATATATCTGATAAGTGGTTAATATCAAAATATATAAAAAACTCATACAACTGAATAACAACAACAACAAAAAAAAAGATCTGATTTTAAAAAGGCAGAGGATCACAGTAGACATTTTCCCAAAGAAGACATACAGGTCGTCAACACGTACATAAAAAGAGGTGCTCAATATCACTAATTATCAGGAAAAGCAAATCAAAACCATAATAGGATACCACCTCACATCTGGCAGAATGGCTGTCATAAAAAATACAAGCAATAACAAATGTTAATGAGGATGTAGTGGGATTGTAAATTGGTACAACCACTATGAAAAACAGGAAAGAAGTTCTTCAAAAAATTAAAATTAGAACTATCGTGATCCAGCAATTTCACTTCAAGATATCTATCCGAAGGAAGTGAAAACACCAACTCAAAAGTGTATTTGTATCCCTGTGTTCATTGCAGCATTATTTCCATGTTAAGACATGGAAACAACCTAAATAATCATCAATGGATGAATGGATAAAAACATATGATAAACACACACACACACATACACAACAGAAATTATTCAGTCATAAAAACAGGAAATTCTGCTATTTGCAACAACACGAATGAACCTTGAAGGCCTTATGCTAAGTGAAATAAGTCAAACAGAGAAAGAAAAATACCATATAATATTACTTATAGGTGGAATCTACCCCCTGAAAAGAACTCATAGATGCAGAGATGCTGGTTCATAAAAGGACACGCAGTTTCTGCTTTGTTTGCTGAAACATTCACTCTTAGATCCCTGGGCTACCATATAAAAAGTCTGACATTGCTGAGACTGCCATGTGTAGCACAGAGTGAGGCCCCATTTATTCCCTCTGGTTGGGATTCACAGTCTTTGGGTCATGGCCCAGGAGTCAGACAGGTGAGTGAATGAATTCTGGATATATTCCAGCCCCAGCTGTTAAGGCATCACCAGCCTTCAGGTCTTCCAAGTTGAGACTCCAGATATCATAGAGCAGAAACACATCACTTCCACGCTACCTAAAATCCTGACCTATTTGCAAACCGAATAAAATGGTTGTTTTAGACTCCTAAATTTTGAGATACTTTTTCCTGCAGTAATTGCTAAAACAAGCTATGACCCATAGTTATAGGAATTAGTTATTTTTTTCTTTCCTTTCTTAGATTACTCTGAATAACTTAATAAGATGCCAGAGAAAGCATCTGGTAATTTTGAGAATCTACAACAAATTTGAAAGTAACCATGACAAATATTACATCATTTATATGCTGCAGAGAGAGGCAGGGGAGCAGGGCCCAGACAGATAGCCATCCTTGTCAAAGCTGCAGCAGATTTCATTCCAACAGTCAGGTGCCCAGTTCAGAGCTGGACAAAGGGTAAGGAAAGGATGGGTCATTCAGAGCCAACACATCACAACTCAGCAGGGAACTGGTCCCTATTTTTGCCAGCTTCAGTAGCGTGATGCACTTGGGTAAAAGGAAGGACCTAGTTTTGCTTAATCCTGGGGCTTGGAGTGCTGAGATGAAATAGTGGACGGTTAAGGAAAGGGATGGGGGTTGACTGTAGGATTCAACTCAAGATGGAGTAACACCATAAACTATTCATTATTCAAAGGAGCATGGTACAGTCAGCTTACTTAGGGTTGTTGTTGGTATTCAAGATGATCAAAACCAACAGATGAGACAAGGCAATGGGTCTTTATAGATGTCAAGTCTTCCTTGAGGTAAAGTATAAGTCAGTCTCGTAATTTCCAGTGTATTTCCCAGAAAGAAACTGATGATACATGCTAATGGGATTACTAAGGAGAATTTCATAGACTATTTACAAAGATGTGGCAGATTAAGAAAAACCAAAATAGATGGTGCAGTGAAATGAAGCTAGCAAGAGTGGGAAGTCACTCACACCCCTAGGCCTGAAGGGTCAACAGGCAGTAGCAGTTTCAGTTAAAGAGGGCAGCAGCCTCATGGTATAAGCTATGACTTTCAGCAGAAAGATGCAGCCCATCTCCGGCAACCAGCAGAGAGGAATGCAGGAAAACACACTTCTTCAGCCTTACTCTCCTTCTGCCATCACCCTTCTTGGCTAAATCCAAAGGCAAGCCAGAGGGAAGGGGCCCACTGAAGCAGTCCATAAAAGCCAGCTTTCTAGGGCACAGAACAGAATGAAGAAATATCAAGATTGGACCTGGAGGGGCAAATGACAGATACCCAGTATAGTGTGTATCTGCGCATCCAATTTAGAATAACACACTGAGGCTGGAGCAGAAGAACTGTGAGGACCCCTGAAGGAGCTGGCTGCTAAGGGGTAGGTATGGGCTTCTAGTCCTGGCCTCTCTCCCAGTCTGGAACCAATGTTATAGGCTAGAACCCAGAAGTAATCAACTAGGACAATGCACATAAGATTGGGGAATCTATGGCTTTTTAGACTCCCAATAGACTAGGTTGTGGCAACACAATCAGTTTCACACTCTATTCATTCATTCAGGGTTTCTTAAACCTAGCACTATTGACATTTGGGGCCAGATAATTCTCTATGGTGGAGGACAATCCTATGCATTGTAGGATGTTTAGCAGCACCCCTGCCTTTACCTTCAAGATGCCAGTACAATACCCCATTCAGTTGTGACAACCAAAAATGTCTCCAGACTTCCAGACCTTTCCAATTGTCCCTCTGGGGGCAAAAATATCCTCTGGTTAACAACCACTTCATGCATTTATTTAAGAAGTGTTTAAGGAGCATTCATCATGTGCAGATGCCTTGGGGCATGTGAGACACTGTGTGCCGATGGAATATGGTACTTACTTTCTCAAACTTCCTAATCTAGTGAGGGAGGCCAACATTAAATATATACTTATATAAATAACTTACTCTTTTGGGAAAATTATATCTAATAAAAGATCTAAATGACCTTTTCAAGCAACTGTCAGTTCTAGAATAAAATCCATAGGCAAGGAAATACCAGGCTGTCAGGAGAATTATTTTTATTGGCCTTTAACATTTTTTAAAGTTTAGATTTTCTTATTCTTTGAATCTCCAAATATAACACACCTAGAAACTGAAATTTAACATCTGCTAAAATTAGAAAGTTACACTTGTAGGTCAACATGACTGTATTTTCTTTGTCACTCTTATCATGAAGAAGTGGAGTCTCATTCCCTCTTCTAGAAACTGGAATGACTTTGTGTCTGGCTTTACCAAAGGATTCAGAGGAAGTAATACTGTGTGACTTCCAAGCCTGGGTCATAAGGACTTTTAATCTCTGAGAACAAGCTCAGGGGATTCTTGAGCCACCATATAAACTATCTTGCTAGAGAGAGAGAAACTGGACAGGCTCTGGATGATAAGCGGCCATGTGGAGATAAAGGCCATATGGAGGACTCCTGAGATTCCAGATATGTCACTAAAGAAGCCATTTTGGATATTCCCCCTAATTGAGCCTTCAGATGGCTCTGCCCAGCCACCATCTGACTACAGTGACATGAGAGTCCCCAAAGGAAACCAGCAGAAGAAGCACTCAGCTTAACCAAGTCAACAAACAAATCCATAAGAGATAATAAAATAATTGTTTTTTTCAGCTAATTTTGGGGTGATTTGTTTTATAACAATAGAGAATGTCCTACTGAACATAAGGATGGAAATCATTGATCTGTTTATTGTATAAATAATAGTTATGTATGCAAAAGAATAGGATATATTAATCAGGATTCTTTTGGGAACTAGTGATGGAAACCTAGTTCAAGCTGCTTAGAGGAAAGGTGTAACCCTAGGGGGAGTTAATTCATCCAACTGAGGGAGTATTAGGGATGAGGTCTGAGTATTTAAATTCCACATAGGCATTTTCTTTCCATCTCTCATTTCTACTTTCTTCTGAGTTCATTCCTATTAACTAAAGACTAGAACAAATCCCGTTTCTCATCTTGCAAATTCTACTATTGGAAGGAGACTACATACTTCTTTTTCTTGGGTACAATTTGAAAAACCCCAGAAATGGAATCTGATTGGCAAAATTTGTGTCAATCACTATCCCTGAGCCAATCAACAGTAACTAAATGAGGAAAGGGAGGGAAGGAAGAGAGAAGAATCAAGTACAAAAAAACAATTTCCCAAATAGCCATGTGCATAGGTAAGGATGGGAGTCAGTTAAATTTTGCTATATTATAAAACATTCCAAACAGCAACCATTTTATTTGCTCACAACTCTGCTGGTAAAATGAATATTTTGTTTGCCTGGCCTGCTAAGTTGGGGCTGGACGATCAAGAATGGTCTCACTCAATTGCCTGGTGGTTGGTAGGCTGATTGGTTTGGAGTTGAGGGGAAATAGAAGAAGGCAGTTCACTCACCTGTCTGGCATTTGATCTGATATCAGCTGGGGTGACTTGGCCACATGTCTTCATCACCCAGCAGGCTAGCTTGGGCTTTTCACATCATGGCAGAAGAGATTCCAGCACCAGAGGTAACCCCCTGTGCATGTGTTTTTCAAGCTGTTTACATCCCATTTGTTAATGCTCCATTAGACAGAACAAGTTACAGAGCCCAGCTCAGATTCAAGTCACCAAAAAAATTAACTGATCTCTTTTTACTTATTTATTTGTTTGTTTGTTTGTTTTATTTATTTTTAGAGAGAGGAGAAAGGAGAAAGAGAGGGAGAGAAACAGCACTGTGTGGTTGCCTCTTACTCATGCCCCCAACTGGGGACCTGATGTGCAACCTAGTTATGTGCCCTGACTGGGAATTGAACCAGTGACACTTGGCTCGCAGGCCAATGCTCAATCCACTGAGCCACAGCAGCAAGGGCTAACTTATCTCTTGATAAGAGAAGCTGCAATACGTTGAAACCATGCCACCATCACCCAATTTATCACAGAGTGTGTATGTAGGGTAAGGAGAGTAGTGAAGTGATGGTGGAGGTTTTCAAGGGAAATGCTGCAGACAAGTCAACTAATGTTGTTAATATAAGCGAACTGAATTCCCTATAATTAGCTTGAACCTCACACTTGGCCTGAGCAATAACTGCACAACCACAAAGATGATACGTAAAGTTAGAGAGCTATGATGGAATGGTAGAATGTACATTAGAAACCAGTTAAGCCCTCCCACTGTGCCTCAGATGATTGTGAGGAGTCAGCCATTTCCCACCCTCTGCATATTCTGGTGTAAACATTGTCCCAGGTTTTGTTTTACAAGATTTGGCAGCTTCTGAAAACCAACTGTTTCACTGGAAAATGTTGTGCAAACCCGACCCTGCTGTCTGTTAGTTATAAACATGTCCTTTCCAAGTATGTGCTCTCCAAAACGCTGTGTCCTGGTGCTCTCTGGGTCAAAATTAACAGCAAAAGATTAGAATTATTGCTTCTAATGGTCAATTCGTGGATAGGTAAGTCTAGAATGTGCCAGCAATTTGGCCTCGTAGAATTTTAGTTTTGGGTACTTTTTTAGCTAAGGAGGGTTATAAACAATAGCATCATTGTAAAATGGCTAAATGCATAGATTTGAGAGACAGAGTTCAGGGTTCAAATCCTGACTTTCCCACTCTCTGTCACCTTGGATAAGGTACTTAACCTATCTGTTTCTAAGTTTCTTTGTCTTTAAAATGGCAATGTAATAGCAGTATCTACCCCTTATAACGTTTATAAGAACTAAGTGAGTTAATAATTCTGATGTTCTGACCCCTGCTTTGGATAGAACCAATGAGACACAATCTGAAGCATTCTTAGAGATGTCAGTGTTTTATGAGAGTGGTTATTTCTGTCCCTAGTCATCCCCCCCCCCTTTTTTTTTGCTGATTAACAGAAGCAGTGGCTCAGGTAGTGAAACAATACTCAATCTATTTGTAAACTGCTCTCTTCCATATAAGGCTGGGGAAAGAGGTGGTCAGTGTCAATACTGTGGTTTAGAGAAAGTCAGAGGATTTCAATCATCTATGCTTTTTCAGTGTCCTCTTTCCATAAGTTGTGCTTTTAAGTCAAGTATTGATAAAATGTTATGAAAATCACAGCCTATATCTATCAATCCATACATGTAAGCCAGCCTTGATTTTATTGCGCTGTCCATTAAAAAAAAACAGTGACATTCAAAAGGTAAGTAGCTGACATTTAAAAAGATAAGTATCTGATATAATTATTCAGGAGTATTATAAAATAAGCCAACCCTCTACTTTCCATTCTTTTTTTAAATTGAATTTATTGGGGTGACATTGGTTAATAAAACCATACAGGTTTCAAGTGTACAACTCAACCAAATATCACCTGCTCACTGCAGCATGCACTCATTGCCCAAAGTAGAGTCTCTTTCCACCCCATTTATCCCTGCTTTGTCCGCTTCCACCTCTCCCCACCCCCCTTTCCCTCTGGCTATCATTATGCTGCTGTCTCCTGTGTGTGTGTGTGTGTGTGTGTGTGCGTGTGTGTGTGTGTGTGATTTTATTTATTTTTTAGAGAGAGGTAATGGGAGAGAGAAAGAGAGGAAGAGACACATCAATGTGTGGTTGCCTCTCACATGCCCCCAATTGGGGACCTGGCCTGCAACCCAGACATGTGCCCTGACTGGAACCGAACCGGTGATCCTTTGCTTCACAGGCCAGCACTGAATTCACTGAGCCACACCAGTCAGGGTTTGTTTGTTTGTTTAATCTCTTCACTTTTGTTCACCAAGCCCCCCAACTCCCTCTGCCCTCTGACAGCTGCCAGTCTATTCTATGTATCTATGCTTCTGTTTCTTTTATTTTTTTAATAATTTATTTGTTTGTTTATTTATTTCTTTTTAGAGAGAGGGGAAAGGAGAAAGAGAGGGAGAGAAACATCACTGTGTGGTTGCCTCTCACTCGAGCCCCCAACTGGGGACCTGACGTGCAACCTAGTCATGTGCCCTGACTGGGAATCGAACCAGTGAAACTTGGTTTGCAGGCCAATGCTCAATCCACTGAGCCACACCAGCCAGGGTTCTATGCTTCTGTTTCTATTTTATTTATTATTTTGTTCATTAGATTCCACATATAAGTGAGATCATAAGGTATTTGCCTTTCTCTGGCTGGCTTATTTAAGTTAGCATAATAATTTCCAGGTCCATACATACAGTCACAAAAGGTAAGATTTTCTTCTTTTTTATGGCCAAGTAGTATTCCATTGTGTAACTGTACCACAGTTTTTTTATTCACTTATCTACTGATGGGCACTTAGGCTATTTCCAGATCTTGGCTATTAAACATAGGAGTCAATATTGTGCTTTGAAGTGGTGTTGTGTACTTCCTATTCTTTAAATGGCTATACAGAGAAATGAGCAAATTCCTTGGTGCTGGCATTGGATACTTTATTAAATTATATGGGCTTTATATTTATGTTATTAAATCAATTGTCTGCCTGCCAAATGCCCATCTCAACCATCATCTCTACTTATTGTCCCTTCTGCCCACAGAGACAACACAAATATTAGTTGAATGAGATAATGAATAGCATCCTCCATATCATTGACCTCGCAAAACACTTTATCAGGAAACACTTATTCCCTGAACTCAGAGTTTACAGATATTTTTGAAGTGTGGGCAGAGTTGAAGGTGAATTTAACCTAGCAAAATAGATAAAAAAAACTATCTCGGAAAAAGGGTAATTCTAACTGATCTATCATCAGCAATATTCTAAGGGTGACAAAAACTCAGAGAAGTTAAAATAATTTTTTTTGTTTTTTGTTTCTCTGTTGAATGAGTACTATCATTTGCAACCTCCCTGTCAATCTTGGTTATCTGGTTCTGCCCCTATCCTCCTACTCCAACTCCCCCGACTAAGGGGTTTTCCTCTTTCTTTGTTTCTTCATTGATCATATTTTACAAAAGCAAATTTTAAGAAAAAAAATAAGTATCATTTTATGTTTTTTTAATGTTTTTTTATTGATTATATTGTTACAACAGTTCTAGTTTTCTCCTCCTTGCTCCCCTCCACCCAGCACCCCTCCCCCAGAAATCCCCCCCAAGTCCATACCCCTGGTTCATAAAAATTAACTATCCCCCCCCCTCTCAAATATTAGGACCCTTTGTAATCTTGTAAAGGACAATGGGCGAAGGTCTCAAGCTCCTCTAGCTGCTTCAAGCTGGACATGGTCGTCGTCCTACCTACCCTTGGGTCCAGAAAACCCTAATAAGAGTGGGGGTGGGGAGGGGAGGGTGGCCTTCCCACATGGGGAAGGATCGTGATGGGACTTGCTTCAAGTTTCTATAAGGTTTCATTAAATCTTTAGATCATTGAGCTCTGGCCACATGAATTGATGAAAGAGATGAATTACACTGGAAGAGGAAAGAATGACCAGCTCTGGGTTAGATTCATGGCATTGAGACAGTCTTAAGAAACAAGCTGGGGGAAAATGGTAAGATTTGTGCATCTTGTATTTGCTGGCAAGAGTGCCTGTGGCCTTCCACATTTATATCTACCTGAGTATTCCAGTTACTATTGTAACAACACAAACTGTGCCAAGCTTAGTCGCATAAAACAGCCATCATTTTGTTATGATTACAGATCCTGTGGATCAGGAATGTAGAAAGGGTACTGTGAGGATATCTTGTTTCTGCTCCACAATGCCTAAGGCTTCATCTGGGAAGACTCAAACAGCAGGGAGTGACTTGACAACTTGAGGTGAAATAATATGAAGTCGCTTACTCATAGGTCTGACAGTGCTTGCTGGCTGTCAGCTAGAAGACCAACACATAGCCTCTTCATATCCCTGCTTGGGCTTCTCACAGCAAGGTGGCTGGATTCTAAGAGTAAGTGTCCCAAGAGAACCTGGAGAGAGGGGCTACAAGCCAAGGAATGCAAGCAGCTCCTTGAAGCTGAGAAAGGCGAAAGAAGCAGATTCTTCCCTAGAGCTTTCAGAAAGAATCCAGTCCTGCTGACCCATTTTAGATTGCTGACATCTAAAACTATAAAAAATATAAATTTCTATTGTTTCAAGCCACTAAGTTTCTGGTAATTTGTTACAGTGTAACAGGAAACTAATACAAACAACTTCTTGTTCCTGTTGTTTCAAAAAACACAAGATGCTTTCTGTGAAAGCTGGTTGGGAAAGGATTTCAACTAATCTTTATGGATTAAAATTTGATCAATGTGACAGGAGTTTAAATAAAGCCCTGGACAGTGACTTCCAATACAACACTGAAACTATGGAGAAGAGGCTTCCAGTCAAGATGGCAGCATAGGTAAATGTGGTACTTGTATCTTTCCACAATCACATCAGAATTACAAACTAAATTATAGAATAACCATCATCCAGGACCACCTTAAATCTGGCTGAATGGAAGTCCTACAAATAGGGATTTAAAGAAGAAGCAACATGCCCTTGCCAGGTCGCTCAGGTGGTTAGAGCATCATCCCAATACACCAAGGTTGTGGGTTCAATCCCTGGTCAGGACACATACAAGAATCAAGCAATGAATGCATAAATAAGTGGAACAATAAGTCAATGTTTTTCTTTCTCTCTAAAAATTAATCAATAAAAAAATTTAAAGAAGCCACATGAAACTGGTAGGAGGGGCAGAGTCACAGAGAATGGGTTGGTCCCACACCCACCTCCCACCTAAATATCTGGAGGAATATCTTGGCTTTGGAGGTCCCCACTGAGGAGCAAGGTGTCCCAGTCCCACCAGCAACCTCCCCGCCCAACCCAGGATTTCAGTGCTGGGAAGAGAAGTCCCCATAACCTCTGGATGTAAAAACCAGCAGGGACTGTGGCTGAGGTAGCCAGAAGGCTTCTGGAGTCCCAGGCAGTTCCTCTTAAAGAGCCCTCACACAGACTTACTCAGATATACTCCCTCTGAGCACTGGGGCAGCACTCACAAGGTACATACAGGGACATATAGGAAGGACCTGAATTGTCTGGTTTTAGGGTGAGAGCTGGGGGTCGGGGGGCAGCTTTCTCCCAGGCAGAAGTGTTTACAGAGGCCATTGTTCCTTTCCTGAGACCCCAAGAGCCCCCCACCCACCCCAACACACACCTAGCTAACATTGTTAGCCCTGCCCTCATGGTTCCCTGACACCCTGCCCCACCCAACTTACAGGACCACTCAAGCTGTTTCCAGTGGCTTTTCCATGCAAAAAAGGCTCATGCTTCAGCCTTTCCTAAAATCTCTCAAACAAACAGAATCTCACCTCGGTGTGCCCTGTACCTTTCACTAAATGACCCCAGGCCAGCACTAGCAGCAGCCAGCCTTGGTTCCCAGATTGGCCATTTGCAGATCACTTTGTAACTCATGCTGGTGGCCTCCTGCAGAACACAGGTGCTAGCTGATTTTGGCTTGACCTCCCAGGAGGCCTCAGAGCCAACGCACCCAGTGGACAACTTCAGACCACATCGAAGCACCCAGTAGACAACCTGCTGAAGTAAGTACTGCACTATGAGTGGAGTCCCTGCACTGCTGATCCTTTATGGTAGCTGGTGGTCAAAGCAAGTCTTTGCAGCTGATTGCAATCAAGGCTTAACAACAGGAGAGTGACCAGCTCGGGTGACCAGTGAGGCTGTACCACTGAACCCCACATAACACCTACTACATAAGGATATTCTATCAAGCCTTGGAGACATAGCAGTTCTACCCAATAAATAGAAACAAACATAGGGAGACAGCCAAAATGAGAAGACAAAGAAACGTGTCTCAAATGTAAGAACAGAATAAAACTCCAGAAAAATAGCTAAACAAAATGCAGTCAAGCCATCTACCAGATGGAGACTTCAAAACACTGGTTATAAGGAGCTCAATAAACTTAGGGGTAGTGTAGATGAACAGAGCATGTCAACAGCATAAAAAAGGACATGGAAACCATAAAAATGAACCAGTCAGAAATGAAGGATATACTAACTAAAATGAAAAATACATTACAGAAAATCAACAGTACAGTAAATAAAACCAAGACTCAAAACAATAATTTGGAATATAAGGGAGAACAGAAAAAAAGAAAAAGAATCCAAAAATATGAGGACAGTGTAAAGAGCCTCTGGGATGACTTCAAGTGTACCACCATTCACATGATGGGGGTGCTGGGCAGGCAAGAGAGAGAGCAAGACATTGAAAGCATATTTGAAAAAGTAATGACAGAAAACTTCCTTAACCTGGTGAAGGAACTAGATGTGCAAGTCCAGGAGCACAGAGAGTCCCAAATAAGGTGAACCCAAAGTGGCCCACCCCAAGACACATCATAATTAAAATTCAGATCGTTAAAGACAAAGAGAGAATTTTAAAAGCAGCAAGAGAATAACAGTTAGTTACCTGCAAAGGTTGGCTTCTGGGGGAATCCAGTCTAAGACAGCATGGTATTTAGGAACTGCTACCATTTTCACGATGGTTCTCCACAGTCTTGCTTGTCCCAACCATAGCTGACTGGACCCAAGCTGCTCCCAGTAGATTTTTTCTCTGGAATCTAGTATTGGAACAGAGAGGATGTTATCAGGATGGCCATGGTATATCACATATGTAGGAGAAGCATAGAAAGGCAGTCTGAAGGATGGGGAGGGTGGGTAAGGAGTGGGACAGGGGCAGAGGAGAGGAGGATGAACAGAGAATCAGAGAAGAAAGATGGCTTCCTGTTCCAGGTTCCCTCCATTTCTAAAGCCCACCTACATCCAGCTCCTGGTCTGTGAAGTATGCCAATATAGGTATAATATAGATATACATTCTCCCTTATTTATAGAGCTAGCTCAAGTAACTTCTTTTTTGATACAATTTTATTTTTATTGTATTTTCCCATTATCATTTATCCCCCTTATACCTTTCTCCCCCCGCAATCACCACACCGTTGCCCATGTCCACGGGTCATTTTTGCTCTTTTGCTTGATCCCTCCACCCCGTCACCTCCCCCCTTTAGCTGTCATCCTGCTCTCTATCCATGAGTTTGCCTCTATTTTGCTTGTTAGTTCAGTTTGTTCATTAGATTCCACATATGAGTGAAATCATATGGTATTTGTGTCTCTCTGGCTTATTTCACTTAGCATAATGTTCTGTAACGTAACTTCTATAATATACTATTAAAGAATTAATTAATCCAGAAAACATTATAAAATTGCACTCACACTCGCAGTAAGCCAGAACGTTCTGTGCCTCTGCACTCCCTGTGAGAATTTCCTTCTTTCAGCCCTGAAAATACAATGATGGCTAATTTCCCCACAGGTGACTGAGCACATCTTCAACTACCCTCTGGTATTCACCAAACCTGGCCAGAAGACTTGGCTGCCACACAGAGCAATGTGTTTGCGGTCCAAGATAACCTAAAATGGAACAATTTATTCCTTAATTACTCTAGCTGGAGTGGTGCAAGCTCACTGAGCTGTCCCAGATTTAGAGATAATGTGGCAGTATGAGGGAGTGAGAGGAAGTCAAATATGCATGGGCAGGAACAGACTGTAACACCAATTCTGCAAGCGCCACAACTCCTGCTTGCTGCCTGCCGGTGTTCTGAATGCTCAGCTTCTCTGTCTCTACTGTTGGGTCACCCTAATATGTGGGTGATCATCATCAGCTTCTCAGGTGATGCCGTTACTGGGGAGCAGCAGTACCCCAATCAAAAGCATCCTCTTTCTACCAGCCTGTTGTAATTCATAAACTTCTCATTATAGTTGTGCTTTTGGTTAAGACATAATTTCTAGAATGTCACTGCTAAAGCACCAATGAACTATGAAAGTACAGAAAAAAAGACTGGAAACATAGTCATTACTAATTGGGCTCTGCCATTGTTCTGTCTTTGAACAAGCCCCCCCGGGGATTCTGATGCAGGCTAATGTTTGAGAACTACTAAATGAAGAAATAAACGAATCATCATTACAATCTGAGGCAAATTCTCTGAAGGAAAAGAACCCTCTCAATGCTATTCAAAGGGTGGTTTTGCCCACCAGTTAGCACCAGCACCATGAGAGAGCTTGTTAGAAATACATGTTCCTGGGTCCCACCTAGACTTACTGAATCATGGGAGGCATGTAAGGGCCAGATCAAGAAAGAAACCATCAGAGGCCATTCTAAGTAATTCAGACTTTGCATGCTAGGAAACTGAGGATCTCTGAATGATTCAAAGTCTGACAATAAACAGAATTCGGTTGGAGAAAAGATTAGATTCTGGAAATTGTATCTTAACCAAAAGCATAACTCCATAGTGAGAATTTTATGAACTGAAGTAGGCTGGCAGGAAGAGGATACTTTTGGACTGGGTACTGATGCTCCCCAATAACAGAGGCAGCAGGGATAGGATGAAGGATGTACAGGTGAGAAAACCTCAGGAGAAACAGTGTATAGGATGTGCTGACTGATTGGTTTAGAGAATGAATGTGTGTCAGAAATTCTTTTGACTGAAGTAACAAAAATATCACAATTTAGAGTGGCTTAAACAAAGAGTTTATTTTTTATTTGATAACAAGAAGTCTAGACTGAACCAACTGCTACCTTTGGTTCAGTGATTCAGCAATATCAAGGTTGGTATCTTGGTATCTTTGTGATTCTATTGGCCTTCACTTAAAATTTGTTACTTTATGCTCACAAGATGGCTGCTGCCTCTCCAGACATCTTCTTTGTGTTCAGTGACAGGAGGAAAAAACAAGAAAGACAGGGTCTGTTCCCTTTATTAATAAGAAAACAAACGTTTTTGGAAAACCACTCACAGACTTCTACTTATTGGCCAGAACTGTGTCACGTGACTACTTATACAAAGCAGTGTGACAAAGTGTTTATCATAACATCTCCATAGTAGAGAAAGAGGTTGGGAATTGGTATTAAGCCCTCCAACTTACAGTATCTGCAAAAGAGGAAGGAGCAAACTAGAATGACTCTGGCTTGAGTGTTGGGGGGACACAGGCACCATTCCCTAAGGTAGGAAAGATAGATAAGAAACAAGGATGGAATGGGAAAAACGTTGTGGTAGATTGACTACTTGAAATAATACTACCCATTGTTGTGTATATGGCTCTTTGCTGTGTGATTCTGCTGCTCCTGCCATCAAGAATTAGAATTTTGCCCTGGCTGGTGTGGCTCAGTGGATTGAGCACCTGCCTGCAAACTGAAAGGTCACCAGTTCAATTTCTGGTCGTGGCATGTGCCTGGGTTGCGGGCCAGGTCCCCAGTTGGGGGCATGTGACAAGCCACCAATTGATGTACTTCTCACACATCAATGTTTCTCTCCCTCTCTTTCTCCCTCCCTTCCCCTCTCTCTGAAAATAAATAAATAAAAATTTACAAGAGAAGAATTCAAATTTATTTCTCCACCCTTTTGAATTGGGACTTGGCTGTGTGATTTCCTCTGGCCAATGAGACATTAGCAAGAATGACCCAAGCAGAGCCCTGATGTGTACTTGCACACTGAAGTTTTCTCTCTTTTGGCCAGAGTTGGAACATTGAGACAATGATGTACATAAGCCTGGTGAGCTCTATAAAGGAGAATTATAGTGCCCCAGCCAACAGCAGCACCACCCACCAGATATGTGAGTGAGGTGATTTTAAACCATTGAGCACCAGAGGAGCCAGCAGGTGACTTCAGCTGCATGTGTGAACTCCAGTGAGATCAGCAGAGCTGCCTGGTTGAGCCCACCCCAAATTGCTTCTCACAGAATTGTGAGCAAATCAGTTCCCTGGTGGAAACATCCAGGAGGTAACTGAACTTTCTGATCGGAAGCTGGAGATTGAGATTTGGGAGTTATTAGCACATAGAAAGTATTTGAAGTTATGAAAAGGGATAAGATTCCCTTGGGGCAATTTCAGGAACACCTGTGAGAGGCAGAAAGTAAAATGGAAAAGGAATAGGAATACAACTCATAAGAGGCCATAAGAGGAATTTCCAGGAGAAGAAAAGTATCAACACAGTCATGTGCCAAGGAAGTGTTAGGAAAGATGAAGATGAAAAAGAGAACATTGGATTTGGCAATTAGTAGGTCATCAGGGATATTGGCCAGACTGGTTTCAGTGGACAATAGGGGCCAGAAGTCGGGCTGCAATAGGATTGCCATGAGTTGAAGAGTAAATAGGAAGTAGGGAAGTGCATCATTTTACCCAGAAGTTTGGGCTGTATAGGTAAATAGAGAGAGGGGGGTGGTAGCTATATAAAAGCACACAGCCAAGGAGGGGATGAACCTTCTCTTTTTTCTTTTAGATAGGGGAGGCTTGAAATGTTTAGAAAGTGTTGGGATAGAGAAGATAGAGAAGTCATAATAATCATTGCACCTTGGTTCCTGAGAAGCAGGATTTATTTTAATAAAACAAACAAACAAACAAGGAGAACTAGCATACTCGATCAAACAAACAAAAACAAAAAAAGAAAGAAAGAAAAGAAAAACAAACAAAAATACCCCTAGAGGATAGGTGTTTGGCAGAGTAGGGTGGGGCTGGGTTAATGGAAAAATTGCTGTAGATATGGGGATGAGAAGTTGAGATATCACTGCTTGAAAGTGTCCATTTCCTACAGGGTGTCAGAGGTCAGGGAGGCTATAGAAAAGTGATGAAGGTTTGGAACAGCCTCTACAGGAATGGAGGAGGGAGCTGACCAGGTGCCAGTGCAGGTTAATTGAGGTGCTGAGGTCCACCTGAGGTTTGATAATCACTCATTTGGCCTGTGCAGCTGTGTGGTGCTCAGCAGTCTGTGTGTAAGGACTAGAAATGTAAAGACTGGCTCAATCCACAACTTTTCTCCAAATTTCATTCCCTGCAACACAAACTCCTTTTTCAATTCTTCTGACTAAATGGTAGGACAAAAGCAGTTATTTGGCCCCCATTATTCATTCTCCCTTTATATTTCATTTGTTGATTTTTGAGAGAGAGAGAGAGAATGAGAGAGAAATGCCCATTTGTTGTTCCACTTATTTATGTATTCATTGATTGTTTCTTGTATGTGCTCTGACTGGAGATCGAACCCACAACCTTGTCATATTGGGACAATACTATAACCAATTGTGCTACCCTGTCAGGGCCAATTCTCCCTAACTTTTACTGGACATGTGGCTACCCTAAGCAAAGGTTGCATTTCCAAGCTTCCCTTCCAGCTAGATGTGGCAATGTGACTAAGTTCTGACAAATGAAATATGAGTGCCAGTAAATGTCCTTATAGAAATGTCCATCTTTCTCTCTTCCTGTTTCTCCCTGGCTGGAATGCAAATACATAGCTTGAACCCAAGCAACTATTATGGATCACGAGGGAAAAGCCACATGTATACATGTCAAAGCAACAAGATAAAAGATATCTTGGTCCCAGATGATCAGAGAACCAATATATCAACACTAGACCAGCTGCTTCTGGACTTTATTTGCATAAAGAAAAATCTTCTATTATGTTTAAAAAATTTTTCTGCTACAGGTAACTGAAACTAATTCTAAATTTTCCATACTCACAGATGTCTTAAAGAACCTCAATTGCATTGATATTCTGTCAATTCCAGATGCCTATGTCTTCCTTAAGCCTGTTTAAGCATCATCTAACCTCTTTTTGAAAACCTACCTCATGGTTTGACCTGACATCAGCTCTGCTTGTTTAACTCTCTGACTGAGGGTTTATAATATTTGGGGTACTTCTGCTTATATTATACTTCTGATTAAATTGTTGTGAAAAACTCCTGGTCAAGATGGTAACACAGGTAAACACAGCTTGCCTCCTTACATAAGCACATAAAAATTACGACTAAACTATAGGACAAATATCATTCAGAACCATCAGAAACCAAGTTGAATGGAAGTCCTACAACTATGGAATTAAAGAAAAAAACACACTAAGACTAGTTGGGGGGGTTGGAAATGCAGGACGGACTGGTCCCACAATGATGTGTTGTGGATAAAAATTGTGAGGAAATCTCAGGAGTGAGGGGTTCCAGCCCCACACTAGGTCCCCCAACCCAGGGTTCCAGTGCCAGGAAGATAAGTCTCTATAACTCCTGGCTATAAAAATCAGTGGGAGTCGAGGCTGTGGAAGACAGAAAGTTCTGCTGTCCTAAGCAATAAATACATATCTATCAACAATTGAGTCTAATAAATAAACAAACAAGAACAGAAACAGAATCACAGATACAGAGAATGCTTCTTTGGTTGCCAGATGGGAGGGCGGTTGGGGGGGTGGGTGAAAAGGGTGAAGGGATTTAGAAGTACAAATTGATAGTTACAGAATAGTCATGAGGATATAAAATACAGCATAGGGAATAGAGTAGTCAAAGAACATTATACATGACCCATGAACATGGATAACAATGTGGGGATTGCCTGAAGAAGTGGGGGAGGGGTTAGGTGAAGGGGGGCAAAGCGGGAAAATTTGGGGACAACCTTAACAGCATAAACAATAAAATATATTTTAATATATATTTAATGTTTTATTTTATTTTTAGAGAGAGAGGAAAGGGGGTAGAAAGAGAGGGAAAGAAACATCAATGTATAGTTGTCTCTCACACACCCCCAACTGGGGACCTGGACGGCAACCCAGACATGTGCCCTGACTGGGTATCGAACCAGCAACCTTTCAGTGTGCAGGCCTGCACTCAATCCACTGAGCCATGCCAGCCAGGTCTAAAATATTTTTTAAATGCAGTAAAAAAAATCCCCTCAATTTTCCCTCAACTATTTAAAATATTTTATTATTTTCACAGTGCTATCAATAACCATATCATCTTGTTACACATTTATTAATTCATTTATTTGACATTGATAAAATACCTTCTTTGTGCTTTGAAGTGATGAGCACAATGGAGACACAGAAATCAGTAAAGCATGGAGTGTTCCATGGAGCATTTGACAATCCTGTGAAAGAGAGGAATATGAATGCAACAAAGATCATGACAATAGAAATGAGGCATCCATATTTTGCATACTTGGAGCAAGTATGCAATATTTAAAATCTTTTTCTGAATTCATCACTGTAGTTTACACGGCTGGAATTAGAACTAGAATTTCCTGATTCTCAGTATTCTAGTCATGATATCAGATTCCATATTTGGCTGCCATCCTATGTTTCATAATCACATCTTGAAAAAAAAATCTTATTTATTTGAAAATATAAAGGGCAAAAAATTAAGACTTCGAATGAAAAAGGAGATGATTTAAGTTTATTCATTTATTTACCATGTGTCAGGCCCAGAGGTACATATTGGGATAAACGGAAACAAATGACTAATGTGGACCCGTCCTCATGGATATTAAAAATAAATCTCCTCTGGCCAGGAGGCTCAACTGAATAGAGCATTGTCCCAATATGCCAAAGTTATGGGTTTTATCCCCAGTCAGGACACATATAAGAATCAACCAATGAATGCATCCATGAGTAGAACAACAAATTGATGTCTCTCTCTGCGTCTATCATTAATAAATAAAAGTTTTAAAAAGAATTTCATTCAAAAAATAAAGAAAACATAAAAACAAATATGCCATGTAAATGCTAACTACAATTTAAAGATCTCCAAGGAGAGGTACATGGTATCCAGAGAGGATATAATGGGAGCATTTTTACTAGTTAACGAGAGTATGGATGAGGCTGGGCTGGGGAAGGGAGGTGGAGGGTGTCCTAGTAAAGGGAAGGCTTCTCAATAGGGGCAAATATCAGAGGCACTGAAAGTTGGCTTGTTCAGTGGAGCTCAGAGAACAAAGGGAAAGGAGTATGATATTAGAAGAGATGTAGCTTAATGGGTTGGGTGTCATCACATCAATGTTTCTCTCCCTCACTTTCTCCCTCCCTTCTCCTTTCTCTAAAAATAAATAAGATAAAAATATCTCTTAAAAAAAATGACAGGGGAGGTATGTAGGAGGCTAGACCATGTCACTGTTTCGGCTTATCTTCAGAGTAATGGAAAGCAAGTGAAGTGGTTTGATTTCAAATAGATTCTTCTGGCTCCCCAGTAAAGAATGGAAACAAGGGGAGAGGTAAGAGTGGGAAACAGGGAGACTAATTTGGTAGCTATGGCAAGAATCCAGCTATGAGGTGAGGGTAGCCCAGATTAGAGTGTGCTGTAAGGAGAATGACTGATGGCAGAAGTTTTTAGGAGGACTTGGCAATGGTTCAGATATGGGATGTGGGGAAAGAGATGTCAAAGGTAACACTTGGGTTTCTGGGTTTCTTCACCTCATGGATGGTGATATGTTCAGTGATATGAGAACACAAACCAGATTTGGGGATGAGGGTAAGATACAATGGTTCTTTCTAGAGTTCAGTTTTGAACATGCTGACTTGAGATGCTTTTGAAATATCCAAGTGAAAATGTCACAAAAGGGGTTGGGGAATTGGATCTAGATTTACTTAGAAGTGAGTGGCTGTGAGTTAGCTGTGGGTTGGTTAGAACTGAAGCTATAGGCAGGGATGAGATCACCTAGAGAGAGTGCGGAGAGATGGGTAAGTAGTGAGCCTTAGAACCACCAATACTGAATGCCTTGGTAGGGTAGCCTGAGTCTGTCTGCATAGGAAATAGGCTAAACCTGTTAAGGAAGAAGAAAAAAAAATCAGGACATGGTAGAAACCGGAAAGCCAATCAGAAGAGCATTTCAAAATTTAAAAAAAAAAAAAAAAGTGTTCAATCATGTTAAAAGCGGCTGAGGGAAGACATAGATGAGGCCTGAAAACTGTCCATGGAATTTAGTGCCATGGTGATGACCAGAGCTCAAATGTTATGGTGGAATAATCAGGGTGAAAGCCAGACTGCAGGATATTGAGGAATAAATGGTAAGAAAATGGAAGCAGAGTATGGAAAACTTTTTTGAAAAGTTTGTGTAGAAGAGGAGGGAGCTAGAGCAAATGCTAGAGAAACATGTAAGAGTCTGATGAAAAGTTTTTGTTTTTCGTTTTTTAATGGCAGACACAAATAGAGAGAGCAAACAGGAAATCCATAAATACACTCAAACACACATGGAAATTTAGAATATAACAAAGGTGGCACCTCAAATCTCTGAGTCTAAGATTTAAAACATTTGTTATTAGTTGATTGATTTTAGAGAGAGATGGGAAGGGAGAGAGGGAGACAAAGACAGAGAGACATCAACGTGTTGTTCCAGTTATTTATGCATTCATTGGTTGCTTCTTGTATGTGCCCTGACTAGGGGGATCAAACTCACAATCTTGGCATACTGGGGATGATATTCTAATCAAGTGAGCTACCCTACCAGGGTGTTTTTAAAATTTATTTTAGATAAAGAGAGGAACAGAGAAAGAGAGAGATTAGTTGTTCCATTTATTTATGCATTAATTGGTTGATTATTTTATTTTATTGATTGGTTGTACTTTATTTAATTATATTTTATTATTTATGCTATTACAGTTGTCCCAGTTTTTTCTCTTTTGCACCCCTCTACCAAGCTCCCATTCCCACTCCCTCAGGTAATCCTCACACTGTTGTACATATCCATGGGTCATGCATATATGTTCTTTGCCTACTCTATTTCTTATGCTGCACTTTACATCCCCATGAGTATTCTGTAACTACCATTTTATACTTTTTAATTCCTTCACCCTTTTCACCCATCCCCCAACCACCCCTGCCATCTGGCAACCAGTAAAACATTTTCTGTATCTATGATTCTGTTTCTGTTCTGCTTGTTTGTTTATTTTTTTTTTTTAGATTCAGTTCTTGATAGATATGTATTTATTGCCATTTTATTATTGACATTTTTAATCTTCTTATTCTTTTCTTAAAGAAGACCCTTTAACATTTCATATATTACTGATTTGGTGATGATGAGCTCCTTTAGCTTTACCTTGTCTGGGAAGAACTTTATCTGCCCTTCCATTCTAAATGATAGTTTTGCTGGGTAAAATAACCCTGGTTGTAGGTCCTGCTTTTCAGCACTTTGAATATTTCTTGCCAATTTTATGGGAGCCTACTTGTAGGTAACGAACTGCTTTTCTCTTGATGCTTTTAAAATCCTCTCTTTGTCTTTTACCTTTGGCATTTTAATTATGATGTGTTTTGATGGGGACAACTTTGGGTTCATCATGTTTGGGATTCTCTCTGCTTCCTGGACTTGTATGTCTATTTCCTTCACCAAGTTAGGGAAGTTTTCTCTCATTATTGTTTCAAACAGGTTTCCCATTTCTTGCTCTCTCTCTTCTCCTGCTGGCACCCCCTTGATGTGAATGTTGATAGACCTGAAGCTGTCCCAGAGGTTTCTAACACTATCCTCATTTTTTAAAATTATTTGTTCTTTTTGCTGTTCTAATTGGTTATTTTTTGCTTTGTTACATTCCAAATCACTGATTTGATTCTCAGCTTCATCCACCCTGCTGTTGATTCCCTGTAAATTGTTTTTTATTTCAATCAGTGTATCCTTCATTTCTGGCTGGGGTTTTTTTATGTTGTTGAGGTCCTCACTAAGTTTCTTGAGCATCCTTATAACCAGTGTTTTGAACTCTGCATCTGATAGATTGCTTGTCTCCATTTTGTTTAGTTCTTTTTCTGGAGTTTTGATCTGTTCTTTTATTTGGGCCATGTTTTTTTGTCTTCTCATTTTGGCAGTCTCCCTGTATTTGTTTTTATGTATTAGGTAGAGCTACTACATATCCCATGCTTGCTAGAGTGGCCAGACATAGTAGGTGTCCTCTAGGGTCCAGTGGTAAAGCCTCCATAGTCAACCAAGCCGCCCACTCCAGGCTGTGTATACCCTTCTATTGTATTTAAGCCTTGATTGATGTTGGCACGTCCACAGTCAGCCATCAACTCTGTTCTGTCCAAGGTCACACAGCATACCTACAAAATGATCTGCAGATGCATACTACTTGTGCTGGGCTTGGAGGTGCTATGCAAGGCCAAGTTCTGACCCAAGGCTGGCTGCTGCTAGTGCCAGGCCTGGGGCAACTTGGTGAAAGGTATGGGGCTTGCTGAGGCCAGATGTTGCTTGTTTGAGAGAATTTAGGAAAATCTAAAGCATGGGCCAACACATGCCATTTGTATGGAAAAGCCACTAGAAACAGCTAGGGTGGGCTGGGAAGTTGGGTTGGGCAAGGCCTCAGGAAATCACTTGGATGGGTCAAACAGTGCGAGCCAGTTTCATGGAATCTCAGATATGTCACCCAACTCCTGGCTCTGTGGCTCTGTTGGGGAAGGGCTCAGAAAAGGAACAATGGTCTCTTCCGGCACTTCTGTCTGGGAGAAAGCTGCACCCCACAGTCTCACCCTGATGCTGGATAACTCAGTTCCTCTTCATATGTCTCTGTGAGTCTCAATCCACTGTCTTCATGCTGGAGCTCAGAGTGAGTGAGTCCAAGTAAGTCTGTGCATGAGCTTTTTAAGAGGAACTGCCTGAGACTCCATCAGTTTCTGTCTTCCACAGCCTCAATCCATTCTGGTTTTTACAGTCAGAAGTTATGGAGACTTATCTTCCTGGCACTAGAACCCAGGATTGGGGGCCTGGTGTGGGGCTGGGACCCCTTACTCCTGAGATATCCCGATTTTTATCTGCCACACATGGGTATAGGAGCAGCCTGTTCCATGTCTCCACTCCTCCTAGCAGTCTCAATGTGGTTTCTTCTTTAATTCTATAGCTATAGGACTTCCGTTCACCTTGGTTTCTGACAGTCCTGAATGATGGTTGTTCTAGTTTAGTTGTAATTTTGATGTGGTTGTGCAAGAAGGTGAGCTGTATTTACCTACACTGCCATCTTGACTGGAAGATATTGATTGATTTGAAAGAGAGAGAGAGAGGAAGGTGGGGGTTGCTTTGTTGTTGCACTTATTTATGCACTCATTGGTTGATTCTTGTATGTGCCCTGACCAGGGATCAAACCCTCAACCTTGGCATATCTGGATGATGCTCTTACAAACTGAGCTAACCTGCCAGGGAAGGCTTTTAAATAAATTGTATTGAGATGCCTAAATAGCCACGTGGAAATTCTAAAATTGAATCCATATCTAACATTATATAAAAAAATAAATTCCAAAAGGATTGGATATATAAATGTGAAAATGAAACTGTACAGGTTCAAGATGAAAACATGTGTGAATTCTGTTATTTTTTTATTATTTTTTATTTTTAGAGAGAGGGGAAGGGAGGGAGGAGAGGGAGAAAAACATTGATGTGCAAGATAAACATCAATCGGTAGCCTCTCACACTCCCCTAACTGGGTACCTGGCCCACAACCCAAGCATGTTCCCTGACTGGGAATTGAACTGGCAGCCTTTTGGTTTGCAGGCTGGCACTAAATCCACTGAGCCACACTAGTCAGAGCTCTTTTATTTCCTTAGAGTAAGAAAAGATATTTCTAACTGAAAATCTAGATGCAATAAAAGATTGATAAATGTGATTGTTTAAAAAGAAGAAAGTTTTGCACAGCTAAAAACACAACAAGCAAACACACAAAAATTTATAAACAAAGTCAAATGGGAAATGAGAAACTTGGAAATATTTGCAACATATGTTTAAAACAGGTAAGGGAATGGATATATGGATGTAGATGTAAAGAATCAGTTGAGAGGGACAAATTATCTGGATAAGTGAAGGGAAGATCAATAAATAGTGTGAGTGTTCTGTGAACATGCTGGGACCAAGGACAGAGCATAGAAAGACAGAAAGGAACTGTCAGCAACTTCTGTGTTAAATGGAAGGAAAGAGGAGCAGGTGGTCTGAACTTAAATGGGGTTGGGTGTTTGATAGCATTAGGAAGCAAGTTAGCAGCCAAGAGGGAGTGGAAGGAAATTTGAAATAATCATGATGGAGGAGAAGAGCCTGCACTGATCAGAGAATTGCCACGGGACGATCACACCCCGTTGAGCGAGTACAGTTGGTGTGGAGGAATTGACAAAGGAGCCATTGTGGCTCCATGAGTGACTTTCCCTGGCAGTCCTTGAAAACTGAGTTATTCGGCTTTCCATTGTCTTCTTGGGGAAAGAGCAGGGAGAAGTTCCTTCTAATTTGACTATCTTTGTGGGACATTTTTTGCTATGGATCTAAGAGGAGGGAGGAAATGAAGGAATGGTCAGCAAGAAGCAGTTGAATTTACATTAAAAATATTATGTCCAATTCATTAAATTTGTCAAATAAAATGGCAGGCATTGTTAGACACAGAGAGAGACAGAGAAACTCAGAAGATTTTGAGAAATTTTAGGGGCCACCGTTAGAAGGCTAGTGATATGTTTATCCCATCACCTTTTAGAGCATACTCTCACTGCCTTTTGCAACCAGGTTGGATGAGTAAATTAAACCCTGATTCAGAGCTCAAAGTCCTAATGCTTCCTAATGCTATTGATCTCTGAGATGATTCTCTGAAGGAGTGGTACATGGGTGTGTCTGCATTGAAACTGGCTGACTGTGAGTTTGGTAGACAGCTGACCATTTGCAATTTTCTGGTTCCTTCCTTGTCTTCCACTCCCTACCCCAGGCCCATGCAGTTTGTAGGTTCAGTATACATTAACAGTTTTCTGTATAAAACTTCTTCATGTCCAGGGCTGATGGGAATGGCCCTTAGTTAAGTGTTGGAGCTTAGGGTATTGTAGGATATATGTTAAAAGAAAGGACGTGGGCACAGTGAGTTCTTCTTTCAAAGGGGAAAAGGTTTTAAAAAAATTTTTTTTTCAATTTATTTCTAGAGAGAGGGGAAGGAAGGGAGAAAGAGAGGGAGAGAAACATCGAAGTGTTGCCTGCACAGACCTGGCCTGCAACCCAGGCATGTGCCCTGACCGTGAACCGAACCAGTGACCTTTTGGTTCACAGGCCAGCACTCAATCCACTGAGCCACGAGCCAGGGCAGCATTCTTGTTTAGTACATTGGGATCTTTAATCAGAGCTACTAATTCATTCTCCATGGAAAAAGATTAGATAATCTGTCATGACAATATAATTTCAAAGAAAAAACAAAAAGCCAGTCTTCTGAGGATCAGAGGAAGAAAACGTCTCCCAGGGGTCCTGCCTGGAAACCTCCCCTCTGCATCTAAGCACTGCCAGAGCACAGCTCTGTGGGTCCAGAAGGCCCCAAACCAAAAGAAAAGTTGTCAATGTGTCACTGGTTTGCTTCGTGGTGGCTGCTAGGAAACTGATGTTCAGAGGTCAGGAGGGAGGTGACTTCAGAGTGTTGACATAAGAACTATTGAGGATTTTAATGAGTTTATTTGAGCCAAACAGAAGATCCACCTGGGAGCAAGATTTCAACAGACCAAGAAAAATACTTCCAAGAAATGACATTTTGCAGTTTCTTTTATGTATTCGGAATGAAGGAAGATTACCTGAAAGTGGGAAAGAGCAAGGTGGGGATCGGATTACAGGATGGTTACCAAGGTTAGGTGCTTTCCACAGGGTGGTCAGCTTCAGAGAGGGGATCTGAAAAGAGGCTTTCAAAGGTGTGTTAAAAGAGATGCACAGAAATGGTGGATGGGGCTTACTTAGGGCATAGATAAGCCTTTTACTAAATAAGTTATATGTCTTGGGCATGGCTATCCACCATTACCTGCCCAGTTAGGAATTTATTATCAGATCTACGGAAATGTTTCTTTCCACAGAACCCTGTTTTCATCTACAAAAGGAAACCCAGTCAAAGCCTGAGGTTTCTTTGCAGTTGAAAAGTAGATTGTCAGCCTGGTCCTGATTATGTGGGACTTATTCACCAGGAAGGTCTAGAGCCCCTCAGAATCCAAGGCAAGATGGTCTGTGTCTCTCCTGGGCAATACACTCACACCCTCTGACTCAAGGTGTGGGGAGGGTGGGGGGTGAGGGGGGCAGGGGAAGGAGGTGCAAGCAGGTGCTTCTAGACATTATTCCCAAAGACCCAACTTTGAATTCACTGTCCCTGTTGAGAGCTGATGTGAAGGTATTTTCATTCTAAAAGAGGACGCAGGTGATTCAAAGGAATGCATTCCTAGTGGTAGAACTTCAAGTACAAAGCATGATGAAGGTAGTTGGGGGCAGGATGTTCTACCTTGTGTGTTCAAATGACCTAAGAGGTAACCTCCCACTTTGTCATCCTGAGAGGTTGGCTCTGCCCTTTGGATCTTGAGAAACATTTGGCTCATTGTCTTCCTTGGATTTCTCACCAGATTTCAGTCAGCCTCAAGGACTTACTGATAATGGGTAATTATAAATTGATTTTATCAGTAGACAGTAGGTAATTGCTTTTCTCAGAAAAGAGAGTAAGCCATGACAGTCACTTTGATAGCAAAGGGAGAATACATTCACACACCATCAGGTGCTTGAGGGAGATGAGTTTCATTACCTCCTTTTTATAAAACAAGAACAGCAGGAAATGTAAAGCTTCTGTCTCCTGGAGTGTCACTGCAGACACCGTGAGCGCTCTGCCATTTAAAAAAATATTATTTATTTATTTTTAGAGCAAGAGGAAGGGAGACAGAGACAGAGAGAAACATCAATCTGTGGTTCCCTCTCACATGCCCCCAACTGGGGACCTGGCCTGCAACTGAGGCATGTGCCCTGACTGGGACTCAAACTGATGACCCTTACGTTTGCAGGGCAGTGCTCAATCCACTGAGCCACCCCAGCCAGGGTGAGCACTCTGCCATTTTAATGAGTCTGTCTGGCCATCCACAACAAACAAGGAAGCCAACTTAAGATAATAAGCCCAATGAAAGAGATGTCCTCACGGTTTTATTTTCTACAGCAATCAGTTTGGAGCACTTGAGCTTTGTAGTTACACATTTCTCCTCTTTATGTTTTCGCTAGTAATTTTCTCTCTCTAGGTCTTTAAACAAGCTGTTGCCTAGCAAAAGGTTTTTTTTCACATGTTGCCTTGGTGTAAAACCCGACAATTAGTGTTTGAGGAAAACAGATCTTTATTTACAATATTTTAACCTGGAGTTGGGGGGGCTGTGAGCACTTTAGCTCAGAGCCGTCCTCCTACGGGACCCAGCACTTCCCTTGCTTGTGAGAAACGCTCACAATAAAAACTGGGACACAGGACTTGAGCAGTAAAACGAGGCCTTTATTCACGAGTCTGCAGAGCCGGGCGCACCCTCACAGCCAGGAGAATGTGCGCGCCAACTAGACAAAGGAACCTGGTTTTATAGTCTTAGCTTCCCCACCCTGAAATTGCCACCCTAAAGTGATTATTTTCTCCACCCTGAAATTGCCACCCTAAAGTGATTATTTTCTCCACCCTGAAATTGCCACCCTAAAGTGAGAGCGATTAGCTTCCCCACCCTAACGCAACTAGTTTCCCCTCCCCTCTCCTCCTTCCCCGTTTCTCCATGACTGGATACTCCGGAGGTACAATCTAACACGTTCATCTAAATGCCCCTATTGTGATTTGTGAATATGCTAATGTTATCCACTCCCTTCTCAGAGATCCTTTAATTACATTTGCCCTTAAGACCCTTCAATTACATTTGCCTTTTGTTACCAATGACTTTGCTACTGGTTTGGGAGTCACTATGACCTTGTTTCTAACAATTTCCCCCTGTCTCTTGGAAAATTGACTACTCAAACCATTCTATTTATTCCTCCAAATTTAAGGAGGATTTCTTGACTTTCTTCCTCATGGTTAGGATTCCCTTTGGTCTCTCGGAGGAGGAGATTATGAAAAGTTGCTGCATCTGTTTAGTTAGTGCAGTCTCAATTAGTCTTTGAACTAAACCTCTGATGCATGGAATACAGCAGCCTAAAGCTGTGAGGACGCCTGTTACCACTATGAGGGATACCAGAGCTGATGAGATTATTCCTTTCCAGTTGCCAAACCAATTTTCTAACCATTCTGTTATGGGATTGTCAATACCTGAGTTTTCTGCCAGTTTATTTGCTAAGATTGGCCCTGGCTGGTTTAGCTCAGTGGATTGAGCGTCGGCCTGCGAGCTAAGTGTCGCTGGTTCGATCTTCCAGTCAGGGTACATCAGAGAAGGAAAACTCTGACTCCAAAAAACCTCCGCTGCCTTGCGGCATACCTCTTCAGGGGAAAGGCTAAGGGAGTAAACCCCGACAGAAAATCCGGAGCCGGAGTCCCTAAGGCGGTTTGACGTTGTAGTCAACACCGGCAACTCCTGCGGCGCACCTGAAACCAAGCTGTATCGACTCCGTCTTTCCCTTGGACCCTTCAGCTGCGAAGAGAGGGGGGGTCTGCTGCATGGGCAACAGCAGACCCTCCATATTACCCTGCCCAGGCTCTGTAGCTTCAGCGTCATCGCATGATGTCGATTCAACACGGGAGGAGACAGATACCATGTCACTCCCGAGTCGGACTGCACAGCCATTCTCGGCGGTGCAGCTAGACTCTTAAGAAGCTACACCATCGTCTCTCGAGATGGACGGCTGCCGACGACGATTTGCTAAGATAGTTAGTCCCTGCAGGGCCTTAGTGATAGATCCATCAGGGGCTGTATTATTAGGGATAAAGGTGCAACACTGCCCCCGAGCATTACACAATACACCTCCCTTTTCTGCCAGCATCATATCTAGTGCCATCCTGTTCTCCCAAGCCACTCAACTGGTGGCATCTAATTGTTGAGCGATTCCTTCTATAGTATTCCTAGTATAATTGATAAACCTCTGTTGGTTATAATAAATATAGTTTATCTAATCAACAGAAGAGCACTGACTCAAACCCTGCTGCTATCTGATTTCTAGCTTCAAACTCATCTGGAACTCCTCTGGGGACTCCAATGGTGTCACTATAGATATGAGGATTATAGGATTCACCAGGTGCCACTGACCTTTTTTTTTTCCTAACAGGGGCAGTCTGGATCGGTTTTGGAAATGCTAGGGTAAATGGGATAGCCAATTGAACAGGGCACAGGTTCCACTCCACCTGTTAGGCAGGATTTTCCAGAGACTCCTCTGCCCACAATACTACCAGACATCTGTTCTGGGGATTCGGAGGGGAATATAGTTGCCGGCCCCACTGTAAAGCTGTCTCGCATTTCTGGTATGAGTGCATATTAGGAGTTCTTCCACAGGGGTACCCAAATTCGCTTCCCACCTAGAGAGGCAAGAAGAGTAATTCATGGGCCCCACTGAGTATGAAGGGAGTGACTGAGTCCCATTACTCCTTATAGAGGGAAAGAGGAGAGACAAGCTTCTGCAAGTCTCATTTCCCCATGCATTCTCATCCTGGTAGAGAGCGAGCATACAGGCCATTCCCGAGGGGTCAGAGTCCCAGCCTAGTGGAAATGGTACAACCTGTGCCTGGGGTCTCCCTGTGGTACAAGCATAACAGTTGCTTTTATTCAGAGATTTAACAGTAAATTTGACCCATTCTACCCAAGCATTTGCATCCCCGTATCCAGTCTCTATCTCTAAGGTCTGTCTGAGGTTTAATACCTTAAAAACTTTTACCTTGGCTGGATTATTCTGGGGTCTTTTCTGAGGTGTTTCTGAGATCTAGCTGAGAGAAGTTAGATTTTCTAGGGAAGGAGGAGTTGTCACTAAGTGAAGACCTAGCCACCCTACTGGATTTATGTCAGATACATTAGCTTTTAGGCCATAAACTCTGGCAGCCACATGGGGTTCCTGACTTAAGGTCTGTGGCTGGTTCAGTGTCAGAAGAAGAGGGTTGCACTGGAGAGGCTGGCAGTTTCGGGAAGGAGCTCCTTGGTGAAAGTTATTTTAAGCAAAAGAGAGACCAGTTTTAAAATGAAGCCCATTGACCAACCCATACTTCGCCAACCCAACCACTTAGTTCAGCCAAACTGTTGAGTCTCAGGAGGCAGCAATGCAGATGGGCTTCTTAAGTGCAGCTTGTATGTACAGACAACCACTCAGGAAATGAGATCATAGGCTTATGCCCTATGAAAACAGAAAGACACACACATGTTAATTCACACAACACAATTCACAAACCAGTCTTTAAATTTGCAAGACTGTCTTATTGGGAAGATATCCAGTTGCAAGGCATTTGATATTCTTCTTGCCTGTAAATTAAGCATTATTGATAATGTCACAGACCTGGTTTAACTTTTGAATGAAAACAAACTTTTAATTAAAATAAACTTTATAGACACAGCTGCACTAGTTTATAGTCTACCACTGATCATTGTGATTTTCCTCAAATCATGATTTTTCTACCTAAGATTACCCTCCTCGTTATTAAAGGGACTGCATTAAGTCCAGTTTTAATTTAGCCTGTTCATTTGCATAAACACAACAAGAGCAGCCATTGATAGCATAAATCTTTTAAGTCTGCTTTGCTGGAACTTACACAAGGAACCTTCAGGATTACCTTTAGTCTGCCCTCTGGGCACAGAAGCTGAGCCACATACCTGCCATCTGGCCTTGCCTGTAAAACCCATGCTTTTTACAAATTCTTCAAGCTTTCCATTGTGCCTAAAGTTTCCTCCTAGCCATTTATCAGGGAAGCAACCTTTGTTTCTTCCCTAGAAAGATTGCCATGGACCGCACAACCACCCAAGGTGTTAGGCCTTTCCCTCATGGGCTTGCATTAGCCTAGGCATGCCTCCTTCAGGCATGACATTCCAGTCAAAGCCTCGGCTGACATTACCACCATTAGCAACTGGTCTTATTAGTTTTATGCAAAGGAACCTTATGTCACTTCTTACTTCTTTACAATGCCTAATACTGGAGGGTTCCCGTAAGGAGAAAAATATAAAGGCGTGAAGGAAAATCCTTGTCCTTCAAAACTGCATTTCCATGCATTATACCTTCTATTACTAAAACCATACAATTTCTTCTCAAAACCTTTATAAATTTCTAACCAACCTTTTTATTTACATGCCTTACACCTTTCCTGGTTCCCCTTCTTTCATGTAAAATTTCCCTGGGAAACCTCAATTCTTCCTTTCAGAACACAAGCAGCTGAGGTTTTCTTTTCCCAGGTTTAAAGCTTCCATAACTCTTTTTTAAAATTTTTTTTTTTTTTTATAATTACAACTTTCCTCAGACCTTCTGCAACATTCACAAACTTTCTAAATACCCTTTACTGCTTTAGATTTAACCATAACATGCTTCCAATCCTTGTTCTTTTCCACACGGTGAAGGACAGTACTCAAACTCAGTATCTGGCAGCTAAAAGTTCCTAGATTTGTAGATATTCTGCAGTTTTCTGAAGCTTAGACCTTGCAAACACCTGTCATGCAGCAATGACTTGAATGTTTAGACATATACCATTTTGCAAACAAAGCACATCACCTTAAGAGCATATCTAACCCACCATTTTGCCCACTTCAAAGATGGCGGCAGCATTACATGCAGCATCTTTGAAGATGGTGGCACCCATAAGTACCACCCACAAGATGGTGGCAAACCCACGTGACTTATCCACCATGGTGGAGCACTCACGTGGCTTACCCTAAATGGCAGTATACCTATGAGGCTTAGTGTCCAAATCACAACCTTCATGCAGGCTCTGGAGGGAGAGACCCATTTCTCCTCCTGCAGAGGTGGAGTCATTGGCTTTGCAGTCACTTCAGAGGCCGTAACCAAAAGGCGTGCTGAGAGGGAAGTCCCTTGAATCTGCAGACGGGTGGGCACTGCAGAAGCCACGCTCACCTGCAGAGGGGGCTGCGCCCCAGGAGCCTCCGATGCTGCCGCGGGAGCCGCCCCTGCCTGCGGAAGGGGTGGTGCCATGGGAGGCGCCTTTACCTGGGCGCAGTTTGGCGCCAAAACAGTTCCTTTGTCTGCCGGATTTAGAGAGTTAAAGAGGGCTACTTCCTTATTCTCCTCCTCTCTTCTAACATACACTTTCTGAGCTTCCCTGAAGAGTTTTTCAGTTGCTTTAATTGGCCCATTCACTTACTTTTTGCAATTTCTTACAAATATTTGGCCAGTTTCTGTTACAATGGTGACTTTTAAGAGTCCCTGTCCCACAGCATTCTCTGAATTTAGACCAGAATACTTCCTCATTTTGTCCCTGAGCTTCTGCAGGGATCTGATTGAGCTGTATTTCGAATGCCTTGGAGACATTCTGTGCATGGGGAACGGACTCCTTGATTTCCCTGATGATGAGGCTCCTAAGGTCTTTCATTTGAGCCCTAGCCTCCGGCCTGTTATCCCAATCAGGGTCTATACTGGGAAACTTTTGTTAGGCCGGGACAATTTCCTGACCGGGGGATGTTCCCTTTCCCATATCCTCATAGCAGCCCGTCTGATCATTCCCTTCTCTTCCCCACTGAAGATGTCTAGTATAGACATTAATTCTGTCCACATGTATATGCTGGGTCCGGGGAACTGATCTAATTATTCTGCCAGTCCAAGGGGGTCCTTTACCAAGCGCTTCATATTGCGCTTGAAGTTTCTAACTTCAGTGCTTGTTGAAGGAGCATTTGACATATCTAATATGTCCTGGACCCATGGAGACCTCCCTAAGGGGAAACCGGCTGCTCTGAGGGAACGGGGAAGTTCTTTAGGTCTTGATTACATTGTTTCAATTCCTTTCTTAATTTAGATAAGTTGCCACCAGCGCCGTAGGTGTCATGGGGGCGGATACTGGTGGGATATCTGCTAGGTGTTCCTGGCCTCTTCCGTCTGTACTGTCCGTCCACGGTGCCTCTGCCCAGTTGGCCGCCGGCTGGCCAGGGCTGTAAGGCAGTGGGAGACAGGACAGAGGGTCCCAGGCCTTATCTTTTTCTTTTTTACAGGGAAGAGACCTGCGGATCTGCTGGTAGGTGGTGATCAGCAGAGAGCATATTCCCTCTCTTCCTTAAAGGCTAATGCCTGGCCCTGGCTGTTGTGACCCAGTGGACCCAGCACCAGCCCGCGAACCAAGCGTCGCCGGTTCAACTCCCAGTCAGGGCACACGACCAGGCCACACGCCAGGTCCCCAACTGGGGGCACGAGCGAGAGGCAACCACACAGCGATGCCCCTCTCTTCTTTCTCCAAAAACAAATAAACAAACAAACAATCCAAAAAAGCTGAACACACACATAAGACCAGGGCTTGACAAACCCAACATTCATCAGACCCAAATAGGGGCTAGGAGACAGATTTCCCCTAAATGGGTTCCTTTGGCCAAAGGAAACAACAATAATTTACCATTGTCTGTTCTTCCTTACTTTTGGTCCCCACCCCTAGGCCTAAAATTTCCATTTCCCATCCTCAGCTGATTCCCGTGGCTGAATCCGGCTGTGTTCTCAACCTAACGGACCCAGCGGAGGGGCACTCCACACTCGCTTACTTGCACACAGACCGAGATGCTTCGTTCATCTCCGGCCGCTTCCCTCACAGGACAATGGACCCAGCGGAGGTGCACTCCGGCCATTCCCTCACGGGAGAACGGACCCAGCGGAGGTGCACTCCGGCCATTTCCTCGCGGGACAACGGACCCAGCGGAGGTGCATTCCGGCCGTTTCCCTCATGGGAGGACGGACCCAGCGGAGATGCACTCCGGCCGTTTCCCTCACGGGACGACGGACCCAGCGGAGGTGCACTCCGGCCGTCTCCCTCACGGGACAGCGGACCCAGCGGAGAGGCACTCCACACTCGTACCAGCCACACACACAACTCGTACCAGCCACACGCACAACTCGTACCAGCCACACGCACAACTCGTACCAGCCACACGCACAATCAGCTTCCCGAGGATGCCCAACCACCAAGGCAGTACTTAAGTCCAATTTTCCTACCTTGGCCCGTGTACGAGGTTGCCTGGTTGCCGCGGTGTTTGCTTTTGTTTCCCCCTGCGTCGATCCACTGCTGTCCCAACAAGAAGTCTCGGGTCGCTTCCGGACACTGAGGCGGGTGGGCCCTGGGTCAAGCGGGCCACCCAAAAGCGGGTAGGACGCGTCTCCCCACCTTGGCTCAGAGCCCTTCCCACATACAGGCGGAGGATCCCGGACGAGCCCCCAAATTGTGAGAAACGCTCACAATAAAAACTGGGACACAGGACTTGAGCAGTAAAACGAGGCCTTTATTCACGAGTCTGCAGAGCCGGGCGCACCCTCACAGCCAGGAGAATGTGCGCGCCAACTAGACAAAGGAACCTGGTTTTATAGTCTTAGCTTCCCCACCCTGAAATTGCCACCCTAAAGTGATTATTTTCTCCACCCTGAAATTGCCACCCTAAAGTGATTATTTTCTCCACCCTGAAATTGCCACCCTAAAGTGAGAGCGATTAGCTTCCCCACCCTAACGCAACTAGTTTCCCCTCCCCTCTCCTCCTTCCCCGTTTCTCCATGACTGGATACTCCGGAGGTACAATCTAACACGTTCATCTAAATGCCCCTATTGTGATTTGTGAATATGCTAATGTTATCCACTCCCTTCTCAGAGATCCTTTAATTACATTTGCCCTTAAGACCCTTCAATTACATTTGCCTTTTGTTACCAATGACTTTGCTACTGGTTTGGGAGTCACTATGACCTTGTTTCTAACATGCTTACCAAAAGCAAAACATGCCCAGAAGTTTCCCACTCCTTATTTGTCAGCTTTTTCCTTCAGGATTTGGGGTGTGTTATCAGCCTTCATATAATAATCCAGGAAAACATGTGCCATGTTGCACTGGATTATGGTGAAATTCAGGTTTTAACAGATCCTTTTGGCCTGTCCCGAGTTCCAAAAGTCCAGAAGTCCAGGCTTCGGAGTGCGCTGAAGTTGGCACAATTAAAGCAGCAGCACACCGATTTTCTTACTAGCCTAGGCCGCATGGCCAAATTATGCCTAAGAACTGCATAGCTGCTTCTTTCTTCTTTTAGACTGTATGGCCCTTCGTCTTCACAAACCACATGAGTTTCCCTTACCTCCTTACCAACCACAGGGCGTTCCCCTGCTTAATGGCTGCCGCCTTACTTTTAAATCACTGACTGCACCCTGTGACACAGTGGCAGGGTAAACCAATTGCGGTCACCCACAAAATCTCGTGCAGGCCCTGTAAGCACCATCCTATGGTCAACACCCCCTCCCCTTCTCCTTGGCGCCTGGGAAGTGTGAGACAGAAGCCCGCCATTCTAAATAAAAGTCATCCAAAAGCCCGCCATGAAGCGGCTCACTTTCCTTCTCCCTGCCCCTGGCTGCCCCAGACTCTGGCGGCCATCAGGTGGTTGCACTGCGCCAGTCACCAACCTGCTGGCCATGTAAGGAGGCAGGTTAGCCTACGCTGTACTTTTTCCGCATTCCAAGACTCAGAACTCCTTAAAACTCACCCTGCCCTGTCCCTGGCCATTGACGTCTGACTCTAAGACCCCAGCCTGTGTGTCGCATACTCAGTAAACCGTTTTCTTCAACATTTGGCTGCTGGCCTTCTCCACCTTCGCCGAGCTCCCCGAAACCTGATATTTTCGTGCGGAAACCCGGGAGGAGGGCTGGTCTCGGCACCTGGAGGCTTGCAGCCAGGGAAGCAGTGGGCTGCGGCAGCACGGCCGGGCTACCGCCCTGATCCTGCCTCTCGGGGCCACGGCTGCCTTCCTCTCGGACCCAGTCGTAGAAGAGAAACCACGAAAGATCAACCTTCCTTTGTCTGGCTTTTCCATCCACACCGGCTAAATTCGGGTAAGGAGTCTTCCCTTTTCCTGGGTGTCTCCCTGCTGTTCTCGGGCATCCAGGAGGCCCCTCCAAAGTCCTAGCGCTAGGCGGAGACCACCCTCTGTTCGAAGGGAGCGAGACAAGGGAACTCCCTTCTCTCCTCTCTTCTTTGTTTAGAGAGCGTTCGGAACACCTCTCAGTGCCCATTGATAGGGCGGCGGGAACACCCTCATCTGATCTCCAGGATCTGGACTCCCGGAGTTAAGCTGCTGGACCGCTGTGCTCTTGGGAATTCTCTTATCCTCCTCCCTTTAATCATGGGTACTGGCCAATCCAGGCCTCCCCGAGACTCCCCTGTTGGGTGTCTCCTAAAACACCTTCGGGATACTGATCCCGATCTGAGACAGTGGTGACTTGTCTTTTTCTGGAACACTGCCTGGCCTCAGTACAAACTTGATAACCAGACCACATGGCCCCTTAATGGGACCCTGGACCCTTCGACCTTAACTAATTTAGACAATTATTGTTGTCACTTAAGCAAATGGAGTGAAATCCCGTATGAGCAAGCCTTCCTTGAGTTGCGGTAGCTTCCTTCCGTTTGTGAATCCTGCTCCGCCCATCAAATCCTTCTCCTCCATTTCCTTTAACCCCAGGTTTCTGCTGCTTTGCCCTCCGCTCCTTCTCCAAGCCCTAGCTCTTACCCATATTTTTGAGCCCTTTTGAACTCATGTATGGGAGACCTTTCCTGCTTAATAATTTCCCTGACCAAAAAAGTCCTCTCGGGGATTATATCCCCTCTCTGGCCCTCTCAAGGCAACTGCTGCGGGAGTGTGGGGTCAAAGTCCTCCCCAAGCCAACTGCAGAAGGATCCAACCCGACGCTTCTAGACCAGGAGATGGGGTCCTCCTGAAAAAGCAGTCAGACATCCACCACAGTTTGCAGCCTCTCTGGGAGGGATCCTCCCAGGCCATTCTGATGATGCCTACTGCAGCTCAACTGCAGGGTCTTTCCCCATGGGTTCATTCTTCCAGGTTAAAGAAGGGCTCTGGTCCTGACTCTCCTACCACAATAGACCAAGACCAACAAGCCTCGTTGTTCCAGTTACGACTCATTGCTCCCACGCGGATCAGGCTTACCAAGATCTAGGAAGAGGACGAGTCTCCACATCCACGCCACCCTGACGGCTCAGTACCCTTGCCCTCTTCAGTACCCCTCCAGTTTTATATTGCCTCTCCTTTTTTCTTGTTCTGGGTTAAGTGCTTCTTGTCTGGATCTTCTTGAAGGATTATTACCTATGGGGAAATTGGTAGGACTATATGATGTGGTTTGAACTTTAATCATCTCTACTACCCTTCTCCTTCTCACACCCTTCTGCCTCGCGTGATACCCCCCCACACCAACCATTCAGACCATTGCCAACCAACAACTCAGACTATTGGATTTGCCCTTCATCTTCCCATGTCTCTTCAATCTCTTTAGTCACCTTTTCACCTAGACTGCTCAATTTTATAACCATTCTACCCCAGCCCTTCTACACAGATGCAGACAGAAGCTCTGGTCCTGGTTTTGCCAAACCCATTGGAACCATTTCCCACCTATATGGCCCATCATCCATCTGTTTTACACATAAGCCTAACCCTAATAAAAAACACCTAAAATCTAATTCTACAACCTAGGCTACAACAGGAAGGACCAAAGCCATTTGCATAACTAAGACACTAGCTATTGGCCATAGATAGGCAAAGGCATCTTTTAGGAAAAATGGCTGTGCTCCACTAAGTCAAATCCCCTAAATTTGGGAGAACCCTGTCTTCACCCTGTAATGAAACCAATTTAGCAATGAGGCACTCTGACATGGAGTTTTTATAGCCCACAAGAGAGATGTTTCTGAAACACAAAAGATTTGGGTCACAGATATCCAGTACGGGACTGTCTGTTTTATTTTAATAACTTTAAAAAAACAATAATTTATGACTTCAATACTTTAAAATTAAAACTTATTTTCAATCTTTTAAAATCAAAACTTACTTTCAAATTATTTTCAGATGCTAGAAATGTTACCGGACAGGGACTGGGCCCTGAGTGGGTCTGCCTCATGTGAGCTGGTAGTGTGGTAGTGTGTGGGTTCTTGACTTTGTGCAGGAAGGATTTCACAGTACACAGCCAGGTGATTTTAAGAGTACATTTTTATTACAGCTGGGGACACTGAAACAACAGAAGAGCTTAGGATAGATGAAGCAACAGGAAAGAGGCTTGGCAGGGCTGCTTTGGCTTTTTAGAAGCATTATAGGGAAGAAGTGGGCCACGCTGGACTGCAAGAACTCACTGAGAAATAAAGGTTACAGTGACAAAAGTGAGCCAAGGCAAGGTTGCTGTTAGCTCACTAGAAAGTCAGAGAAAATGGGGGTGGGGAGCCTTGGAGACAGGTTCAGGAGGTTAGTCTGAGACAGGCTGATGCTGCCCACTGCTGCCGTGGTTGCAAGTCTTGTGGGGATCCCTAGATTTAGGAGAAAAAGAGCAGAGATACACACCTGAGGGACAAAGCATAGGTGTACTCTAGAAAGAACATGCCTTGGGTACTTTGTCTTGAGGCTTTTTATGTTTCTTTAGCCAGTGGGAATCCTAGGGGAGCCTTCAGGGGAGGGTCTTAACAGAATATTCATTTGCTTTCCAGGTGTGTCCTTCAATATGTTGATTAGTCAAAATGTGGGTATTGAAGGATCAGGGTTATTTTTCAGTTAGTTTCATTTTTAAAGAATGTCCTGGTCTGCCCCAGGACAGTCTGGGATACGTAAACCATTTGTTCCTGTGTCCTTGGTTAGGGAAGACAGAACCTTGTGATTCATCAGCTGACTGTAAATTGCTCAAATTGTCTGGCCTTGTTTGATTATCTTGTCTCAGTTTTCCTTGTTCCATTTTTAAAGGAATTTCCCTAGCTTCTTACTATTTGCCTCAAGAATAGTAACTGTGATTCCTTTTAGGATAATAGTGTACTTTGTAGTTTACATATTTTAATATATTTTCACCAGCCACTTATGAGCTGTGTCACAAGTTACCTATATTCTCCATGCCTCAGTTTTCTCATCTCCGTCGTCGTCGCCGGCAGCCGTCCGTCTCGAGAGACGATGGTGTAGCTTCTTAAGAGTTTATCTGCACTGCCGAGAATGGTTGTGCAGTCCGACTCGGGAGTGACACGGTATCTGTCTCCTCCCGTGTTGAATCGACATCTTGCGATGACGCTGGAGTGTCCTCTCCAGTGAAGCTGAAGCTACAGAGCCTGGGCAGGGTGATATGGAGGGTCTGCTGTTGCCCATGCAGCAGACCCCCCTCTCTTTGCAGCTGAAGGATCCAAGGGAAAGACGGAGTCAATACAGCTTGGCTTCAGGTGCGCCGCAGGAGTTGCCGGTGTTGACTACAGCGTCAAACCGCCTTAGGGACTCCGGCTCCGGATTTTCTGTCGGGGTTTACTCCCTTAGCCTTTCCCCTGAAGAGGTATGCCGCAAGGCTGCGGAGGTTTTTTGGAATCAGAGTTTTCCTTCTCTGATGTGCCCTGACTGGAAGATCGAACCAGCAACACTTAGCTCGCAGGCCGACGCTCAATCCACTGAGCCAAACCAGCCAGGGGGAGTATTTTTGAATATGTTTAAAATATTCTGCCTGTCTCCCACAGCCCTTTTTCAGGAGAGACTTAGTAAATTTCTCATCTGTAAAGTTGGCATAATAATAGTATCTTACTCACAGCATTGTTATAAAGATTAAGTAAGGAAATCCATGTCTTTAATGCCCTTAGCATAGTCTAGAGCACTTTACCAAAAATTAGCTATTATTAGTATATTATAATTGTTTTGAAGTACTATGTGCTAGTTGTAAAAATAAATTTAAAAAGATACAGACAGTATAGACATTTATAAAGTAAATGTCCAGCCCCTCCCAACCCTACCTCTGAGAGATAGCCACCATATATGTTCTGAATTGTTGATTTGATTCTCAGTTTCATTCATTCTCAGTTTCATTCCCCCCACTCCAGATTCCTGTAGATTAATTTTTTTCTTTTTAAAGGGAAAACTCTTCTTTAAAAAGATAAAACATTTTATTTATTTATTTATTTTTAGAGAGAGGGTAAGGCAGGGAGAAAGAGAGGGAGAGAGACATCAATGTGCAAGAGATACATTGATTGGTTGCCTCTCACACACCCCCAACTGAGGACCCAGCCTGCAACTCAGGCATGTGCCCTGACTGGGAATCAAACTGGTGACTTTTCAGTTCGCAGGCCAGCACTCAATCCACCAAGCCACACCAGCCAGGGCTAGATTTTTCTTTATTTCACTTAATGTAAACTTCATTTCTGCCTGGGTCTTTTTTATGCTGTTGAAGTACCCAACCCAGTGAGTTTCTGGAGCATGCCGATGACCAGTGTTTTGAACTCTTCATCTGATAGGTTGCTTATCTCCATTTTGTTTAGTTCTTTTTCTGGAGTTTTTTGTTGTTGTTGTTGTTTTTTTTTACTGCCCCATTCTTCACCAACCCAGCCATTTAGTTCAGCCAAACCGTTGAGTCTCAGGAGGCAGCGCTGCAGAGAGGATTAAGTGAGGCTTATGCGTACAGACAATCACTCAGGTAATGTGATCATAGGCTTATGTCCTTTGAAAACAAAAAACACATGTTAATTTATGTAACAAAACCCACAAACAAGTCTCTAAATCTGTAAGACTGTCTTATTGGGAAGACATCCAGTTGCAAGGCACTTGACATTCTACTTGCCTGCAACTTGATTATCTTTGATGATATCACAGACATGGTTTAATTTTCAAGTGAAACCATATTTTAAATGAAAAGAAATTTTTCTGGAGTTTTGTTCTGTTCTTTCATTTGGACCACATTTCTTTGTCTCCTCATTTTGGCAGCCTCTATGTGTTTGTTTCTGTGTGCTAGGTAGAACTGCTTTTACTCCCCCTGTCTTAGCAGAGTGATTTATTGTAGAAAAGAACACCTAATAAGTTGTATGGGGCAGAGCCTTAGGTAATCACCAGGGCAAGGCTACCCATGTCACTGCTTTGTGGCTCTGTGTGGGGGAGGGCTAGGAGAGGGGACAATGCCACTTCCTGGCCTCTGGAATTTTCCTCAGGAGGAAGCTGTCTCCTGGCACTAGCCCTGTTGCCAGTCACTTCACTTACTCCCCATATGCCCCTGGTTCCCTTCCAGCTGTTTCTATGGTGCTCAATCCTGGAGGAGGTGGGTCTGCATGAGTTCTAAGTCTGTTGTGGGCCCTTTCAGAGGAATCTCTTGAATCTTGCAGTTTCCTCTGCCACCCTAACCCCCACTGGTTTTTACAAGCAAAAGTTATGGGACCTTATCTTCCTGGTGCTATAACCCTGGGCTGAGTGGTCTGGTCTGGGACAGGGATCCCTTGCTCCCAAGGTATCCTTCCAATGTTTACCTACCACCCGTTCCATGCCTCTGCACCTCTCCATGCCTCTTCACCTCTCTTTACCTCTCCACTTGTCTCTGTGTCTCCACCCCTCCTATCTGTCTGGATGAATGTGGCTTCTTTAAATCGTTGGTTGTTGAACTTCCATACAGCTTGACTTTTTGACAATTCTGTTTGATATTTGATTTTTGGCCTAGTGTAATTTTTGCTATAGTTGTTCTTGACTGGGAGTCCTCCCTCTTTCCTTTTTCACCAGCCTCTCCTTCTAGAATTTTCGTTTTGTTGGTAGTGAGCAGCCAAACCCCACTTTGGTTCAGTAACACAAATGTATAAAAGAAACTAAAAAACTGTCATTTACTGAAGGATTGGAATCTTGCTTCTTGGTATCTCATCAACCTGGCTCAAATAAATTCTCATAAGTTTTTTTTACATGTTTAGATATTTATTATGTCAACAATATGTAAGAAGTTACTGAATGAGACACTGTCTAGGTGCTGGGTATTCATAGGCAAATAATGCCCACACCTTCGCCTTCATGGTTCTTCTAGTCTGGTCAGAGAGCTTCCAGTCTGTCTGATATTTTCCCTTGGTTATGAAGTTATTGATTAATTATTGTTTTAAAATATTGCTTGAATAAAAAGCTCTAAGATGTCTTGAGACTCATCAATTACCTAACCGTTGAATTTTGGTAGGGTTTCCTTTCTTCTTTCTTGAAGCTAAGTCCCCAGGTGTGAGAGCAATTAGATCAGGATTTAGAATGACAAAGAGAGATAAGGTGATTGCAAGCATCACCCGCACTTTAAAAGCGCTATTTTTGTCTTTAAACTAAAATGACTTCTATTTTATTTAATCTTTATTGTACTTTTTCCATTACTATTTAGCCCCCTTATGTCCCCCTCCCCACAGCAATCACCACAGTGTTGTCCACGTCCACGAGTCCTTTTTCCTTTTTGCTCAATTTCTCATCCCCCTAATCTTCCACCCCCTTGCTGTCATTAAAGTGACTTCTTTCTGCTAAAAGGAATTTGGCTTAAAGTAGCTGACTTAGTTGATGGTAGAAAAATGAACCATGAAGTATGAGTTTCATAAGATTATGGCATAACTCAATTTATACAGTCATTTAATAATCAATGTCAGAACAGCAAGGAATCTAAAAAAAGTTATACTTTATTTTTGGAATGCAATAATTTTTTTGTTTGTTTGTTTTGCTGGCTCTGTAGATTTAAGATCCCAATTACAGATGATTTTGTTTTAATAATGACTTCAATTACTTTTCATTTCTTATGCACTGACCAATTGAAAGTGGTAAGAAAGGATGGTCATAGGCATGTGACGTGACTAGGAAAGTCACTCCAGACTTCAGAAATTTGCTCCAGGACACCCCTCAGAAAGGTAAACCTATGCAAAAGCCACAGGAGAACAAAGAAAAATAGTTTATAAGTAAACAGAACTTATTTTTCAAGGAAAGAGTGACAATGGCAAAAAGACTTCAATGATTTTTTCACTGATAATAGATCAAGAAGAAGTCAGATTTTTAGACATCTTGAAGAGTATAAATGTTGGTGGGAGGGGTAGTTGGGGAGTGGAGGAGGCCTGGGAAGAGACATCCATTCATTCATGTAACAGCACTTTGTGGGCACTTATACTCACTGGGCTGGGCTCTGGACTATGACTTTGAAATATATATGGTTCATGCCCTCAACAACCTAGTGGGGGGAACAAAACCTAGTGGAGAGGACAAAAGAATTTAGAAGACTTAGGAAATGGAGGAATGTGAGCATCCCTGAAAAGGACAACTAACTCATATTTGACAAGTCGGAGAAGGTTTCCTGGAACAATTCCATAAAGCTGAGATTCTAAGAAGGATGAGAGAACATTGTTGTGAGAAACGCTCACAATAAAAACCGGGACACAGGACTTGAGCAGTAAAGCGAGGCCTTTATTCACGAGTCTGCAGAGCCGGGCGCACCCTCACAGCCAGGAGAATGTGCCCCCCAAGTAGACAAAGGAACCTGGTTTTATAGTCTTAGCTTCCCCACCTTGGCGCAACTAGTTTCCCCTCCCCTCTCCTCCTTCCCCGTTTCTCCATGACTGGATACTCCGGAGGTACAATCTAACGCGTTCATCTAAATGCCCCTATTGTGATTTGTGAATATGCTAATGTTATCCACTCCCTTCTCAGAGATCCTTTAATTACATTTGCCCTTAAGACCCTTCAATTACATTTGCCTTTTGTTACCAATGACTTTGCTACTGGTTTGGGAGTCACTATGACCTTGTTTCTAACAATTTCCCCCTGTCTCTTTTGGAAAATTGACTACTCAAACCATTCTATTTATTCCTCCAAATTTAAGGAGGATTTCTTGACTTTCTTCCTCATGGTTAGGATTCCCTTTGGTCTCTCGGAGGAGGAGATTATGAAAAGTTGCTGCATCTGTTTAGTTAGTGCAGTCTCAATTAGTCTTTGAACTAAACCTCTGATGCATGGAATACAGCAGCCTAAAGCTGTGAGGACACCTGTTACCACTATGAGGGATACCAGAGCTGATGAGATTATTCCTTTCCAGTTGCCAAACCAATTTTCTAACCATTCTGTTATGGGATTGTCAATACCCGAGTTTTCCGCCAGCTCATTTGCTAAGGTAGTTAGTCCCTGCAGAGCCTTAGTGATAGATCCATCAGGGGCAGTATTATTAGGGATAAAGGTGCAACACTGCCCCCTGAGCATTACACATACCCCTCCCTTTTCTGCCAACATCATATCCAGTGCCATCCTGTTTTCCCAAGCCACTCGACTGGTGGCATCTAATTGTTGAGCGATTCCTTCTATGGTATTCCTACTATAATTGATAAACCTCTGTTGGTTATAATAAATATAGTTTATCTAATCAACAGAAGAGCACTGACTCAAACCCTGCTGCTATCTGATTTCTAGCTTTAAACTCATCTGGAACTCCTCTGGGGACTCCAATGGTGTCACTATAGATATGAGGATCAAAGGATCCACCAGGCACCACTGACCTCTTTTCCCTAACAGGGGCAGTCTAGTCTGGACCAGTTTTGGAAATGCTAGGGTAAATGGGATAGCCAATTGAACCAGGGCACAGGTTCCACTCCACCTGTCAGGTAGGATTTTCCAGAGACTCCTTTGCCCACAATACCACCAGACATCTGCTCTGGGGACTTGGAGGGGAATATAGTCGCCGGCCCCACTGTGAAGGTGGCTCGCATTTCTGGTATGAGTGCATGTTCGGAGTTCTTCTGCAGGGGTACCTGAATTCGCTTCCCACCTAGAGAGGCAAGAAGAGTAATTCATGGGCCCCACTGAGTATGAAGGGAGGGATTGAGTCCCATTACTCCTTATAGAGGGAAGAGGAGAGACAAGCTTCTGCAAGTCCCATTTCCCCATGCATTCTCATCCTGGTAGAGAGCGAGCATACAGGCGATTCCCGAGGGGTCAGAGTCCCAGCCTAGTGGAAATGGTACAACCTGTGCCTGGGGTCTCCCTGTGGTACAAGCATAACAGTTGCTTTTATTCAGGGAATTAACAGCAAATTTGACCCATTCTACCCAAGCATTTGCGTCTCCGTACCCAGTCTCTATCTCTGAGGTTTGTCTGAGATCTAATACCTTAAAAACTTTTACCTTCGCTGGATTATTCTGGAGTCTTTTCTGAGGTGTAGCTGAGAGAAGTTAGATTTTCTAGGGAAGGAGTAGTTGTCACTAAGTGAAGACCTAGCCACCCTACTGGATTTATGTCAGATACATTAGCTTTTAGGCCATAAACTCTGGCAGCCACATGGGGTTCCTGACTTAAGGTCTGTGGCTGGTTCAGTGTCAGAAGAAGAGGGTTGCACTGGAGAGGCTGGCAGTTTGGGGAAGGAGCTCCTTGGTGAAAGTTATTTTAAGCAAAAGAGAGACCAGTTTAAAGTGAAGCCCACTGACCAACCCATACTTCGCCAACCCAACCACTTAGTTCAGCCAAACTGTTGAGTCTCAGGAGGCAGCAATGCAGATGGGCTTCTTAAGTGCGGCTTGTATGTACAGACAACCACTCAGGAAATGAGATCATAGGCTTATGCCCTATGAAAACAGAAAGACACACACATGTTAATTCACACAACACAATTCACAAACCAGTCTTTAAATTTGCAAGACTGTCTTATTGGGAAGACATCCAGTTGCAAGGCATTTGACATTCTTCTTGCCTGTAAATTAAGCATTATTGATAATGTCACAGACCTGGTTTAACTTTTGAATGAAAACAAACTTTTAATTAAAATAAACTTTATAGACACAGCTGCACTAGTTTATAGTTTACCACTGATCATTGTGATTTTCCTCAAATCACGATTTTTCTTCTTAAGATTACCCTCCTTGTTATTAAAGGGACTGCATTAAGTCCAATGTTAATTTAGCCTATTCATTTGCATAAATACAACAAGAGCAGCGATTGATATTATAAATTTTTTAAGTCTGCTTTGCTGGAACTCACACAAAGACTCTTCAGGTTGACCTTCAGTCTGCCCCCTGGGCAAGAAGCTGAGCCACACACCTGCCCTCTAGCCTTGCCTGTAAAACCCATGCTTTCCCAAATCCTTTGGGTTTTCCATTGTGCCTTAAGTTTCTTCCTAGCCATTTATTAGGGAAGCAATCTTCGTTTTTTTTTTTTTTTTTCCCTAGAAAGATTGCCATGGACCGCACAACCAGCCAAGGTGCCAGGCCTTTCCCTCATGGGCTTTCATTAGCCTAAGCATGCCTCCTTCAGGCATGACATTCCAGTCAAAGCCTCGGCTGACATAACCACCATTAGCAACTGTCTTTTTAGTTTTATGCAAAGAAACCTAATGTAATTACTTACTTCTTTAAATTGCCAAGTTCTGGAGGGATCAGGTAGGGAGAAAAATATACAGTGTGAAGGAAAATTCTTGTCCTTCTAATATTCCCTAAAATTGCATTTCCATGCCTTATACTTTCTTTTGTTCACTTTCCTACATGTGAAGTTTTTTAAATTTTATCTGGGAAACCTCAATTTTCCTTTCAGATTATATGGCCAGTACCAATACAGAGAATTCCAGACCCTTCCTAGGCCTCAGAGAATTCTAGGTCTCCAACAGCTAAATGCCAAACCAATACAGGGAATTCCAAATGACCTTTCATAGGTCCCCAATGGCTTAATGCCAATACAGAGGTACAGTAACCATACAATTAGACCACAAGTAGTTGAGGTTTCCCTTTTCCCAGGTTTAAAAACTTTCACAACCTTTCTATACATTTTTATGACTTTCCACAGACTTTCTGCAACATTCACAAACTTTCCATATATTTACCTATTCAGATTTCTTGCCCTGGCTGGTTTAGCTCAGTGGATTGAGCGTCGGCCTGCGAGCTAAGTGTCGCTGGTTCGATCTTCCAGTCAGGGCACATCAGAGAAGGAAAACTCTGATTCCAAAAAACCTCCGCTGCCTTGCGGCATACCTCTTCAGGGGAAAGGCTAAGGGAGTAAACCCCGACAGAAAATCCGGAGCCGGAGTCCCTAAGGCGGTTTGACGTTGTAGTCAACACCGGCAACTCCTGCGGCGCACCTGAACCCAAGCTGTATCGACTCCGTCTTTCCCTTGGACCCTTCAGCTGCGAAGAGAGGGGGGGTCTGCTGCATGGGCAACAGCAGACCCTCCATATTACCCTGCCCAGGCTCTGTAGCTTCAGCGTCATCGCAAGATGTCGATTCAACACGGGAGGAGACAGATACCATGTCACTCCCGAGTCGGACTGCACAGCCATTCTTGGCGGTGCAGATAGACTCTGAAGAAGCTACACCATCGTCTCTCGAGACGGACGGCTGCCGACGACGACGACCTATTCATATTTAACCATAACCCATTTCCAATTCTTTTCCACACTGTAAAGGACTCTACCCAAACTCAGTATTTAGCAGCTAAAATTTCCCTAGATTTGTAGATATTCTGCAGTTTTCTGAAGCTTAGACCTTGCAAACACCTGTCATGCAGCAATGACTTGAATGTTTAGACATATACCATTTTGCAAACAAAGCACATCACCTTAAGAGCATATCTAACCCACCATTTTGCCCACTTCAAAGATGGCGGCAGCATTACATGCAGCATCTTTGAAGATGGTGGCACCCATAAGTACCACCCACAAGATGGTGGCAAACCCACGTGACTTATCCACCATGGTGGAGCACTCACATGGCTTACCCTAAATGGCAGTATACCTATGAGGCTTAGTGTCCAAATCACAACCTTCATGCAGGCTCTGGAGGGAGAGACCCATTTCTCCTCCTGCAGAGGTGGAGTCATTGGCTTTGCAGTCACTTCAGAGGCCGTAACCAAAAGGCGGGCTGAGAGGGAAGTCCCTTGAATCTGCAGACGGGTGGGCACTGCAGAAGCCACGCTCACCTGCAGAGGGGGCTGCGCCCCAGGAGCCTGCGATGCTGCCGCGGGAACCACCCCTACCTGTGGAAGGGGTGGTGCCATGGGAGGCGCCTTTACCTGGGCGCAGTTTGGCGCCAAAACAGTTCCTTTGTCTCCCGGATTTAGAGAGTTAAAGAGGGCTACTTCCTCATTCTCCTCCTCTCTTCTAACATACACTTTCTGAGCTTCCCTGAAGAGTTTTTCAGTTGCTTTAATTGGCCTATTCACTTACTTTTTTGCAGTTTCTTACAAATATTTGGCCAGTTTCTGTTACAATGGTGACTTTTAAGAGTCCCTGTCCCATAGCATTCTCTGGATTTAGACCAGAATACTTCATTTTGTCCCTGAGCTTTTGCAGGGATCTGATGGAGCTGTATTTCGAATGCCTTGGAGACATTCTGTGCATGGGGAACGGACTCCTTGATTTCCCTGATGACGAAGCTCCTAAGGTCTTTCATTTGAGCCCTAGCCTCCGGCCTGTTATCCCAATCAGGGTCTATACTGGGAAACTTCTGTTAGGCCGGGACAGTTTCCTGACCGGGGGGATGTTCCCTTTCCCATATCCTCATAGCAGCCCGTCTGATCATTCCCTTCTCTTCCCCACTGAAGATGTCTAGTATAGACATTAATTCTGTCCACATGTATATGCTGGGTCCGGGGAACTGGTCTAATTATTCTGCCAGTCCAAGGGGGTCCTTTACCAAGCGCTTCATATTGCACTTGAAGTTTCTAACTTCAGTGCTTGTTGAAGGAGCATTTGACATATCTAATATGTCCTGGACCCATGGAGACCTCCCTAAGGGGAAACCGGCTGCTCTGAGGGAACGGGGAAGTTCTTTAGGTCTTGCTTACATTGTTTCAATTCCTTTCTTAATTTAGATAAGTTGCCACCTGCGCCGTAGGTGTCATGGGGACGGATACTGGTGGGGTATCTGCTAGGTGTTCCTGGCCTCTTCCGTCTGTACTGTCCATCCGCGGTGCCTCTGCCCAGTTGGCCGCCGGCTGGCCAGGGCTATAAGGCAGTGGGAGACAGGACAGAGGGTCCCAGGCCTTCTCTTTTTCTTTTTTTACAGGGAAGAGACCTGCGGATCTGCTGGCAGGTGGTGATCAGCAGAGAGCATATTCCCTCTCTTCCTTAAAGGCTGATGCCTGGCCCTGGCTGTTGTGACCCAGTGGACCAAGCACCAGCCCGCGAACCAAGTGTTGCCGGTTCAACTCCCAGTCAGGGCACACGACCAGGCCACACGCCAGGTCTCCAACTGGGGGCACGAGCGAGAGGCAACCACACAGCGATGCCCCTCTCTTCTTTCTCCAAAAACAAACAAACAAACAAACAAACAATCCAAAAAAAAACTGAACACACATATAAGACCAGGGCTTGACAAACCCAACATTCATCAGACCCAAATAGGGGCTAGGAGACAGATTTCCCCTAAATGGGTTCCTTTGGCCAAAGGAAACAACAATAATTTACCATTGTCTGTTCTTCCTTACTTTTGGTCCCCACCCCTAGGCCTAAAATTTCCATTTCCCATCCTCAGCTGATTCCCATGGCTGAATCCGGCTGTGTTCTCAACCTAACGGACCCAGCAGAGGGGCACTCCACACTCGCTTACTTGCACACAGACTGAGATGCTTCGTTCATCTCCGGCCGCTTCCCTCACAGGACAATGGACCCAGCGGAGGTGCACTCCGGCCGTTCCCTCACGGGAGAACGGACCCAGCGGAGGTGCACTCCGGCCATTTCCTCACAGGACAACGGACCCAGCGGAGGAGCACTCCGGCCGTTCCCTCACAGGAGAACGGACCCAGCGGAGGTGCACTCCGGCCGTTTCCTTCACGGGACAACGGACCCAGCGGAGGTGCATTCCGGCCGTTCCCTAACGGGAGGACGGACCCAGCGGAGGTGCATTCCGGCCGTTCCCTAACGGGAGAACGGACCCAGCGGAAGAGCACTCCGGCCGTTTCCCTCACGGGAGGACGGACCCAGCGGAGATGCACTCCGGCCGTTTCCCTCACGGGACAACGGACCCAGCGGAGGTGCACTCCGGCCGTCTCCCTCACGGGACAGCGGACCCAGCGGAGAGGCACTCCACACTCGTACCAGCCACACACACAACTCGTACCAGCCACACGCACAACTCGTACCAGCCACACGCACAATCAGCTTCCCGAGGATGCCCAACCACCAAGGCAGTACTTAAGTCCAATTTTCCTACCTTGGCCCGTGCACGAGGTTGCCTGGTTGCCGCGGTGTTTGCTTTTGTTTCCCCCTGCGTCGATCCACTGCTGTCCCAACAAGAAGTCTCGGGTCGTTTCCGGACACTGAGGCGGGTGGGCCCTGGGTCAAGCGGGCCACCCAAAAGCGGGTAGGACGCGTCTCCCCACCTTGGCTCAGAGCCCTTCCCGCACACAGGCGGAGGATCCCGGACGAGCCCCCAAATTGTGAGAAACGCTCACAATAAAAACCGGGACACAGGACTTGAGCAGTAAAGCGAGGCCTTTATTCACGAGTCTGCAGAGCCGGGCGCACCCTCACAGCCAGGAGAATGTGCCCCCCAAGTAGACAAAGGAACCTGGTTTTATAGTCTTAGCTTCCCCACCTTGGCGCAACTAGTTTCCCCTCCCCTCTCCTCCTTCCCCGTTTCTCCATGACTGGATACTCCGGAGGTACAATCTAACGCGTTCATCTAAATGCCCCTATTGTGATTTGTGAATATGCTAATGTTATCCACTCCCTTCTCAGAGATCCTTTAATTACATTTGCCCTTAAGACCCTTCAATTACATTTGCCTTTTGTTACCAATGACTTTGCTACTGGTTTGGGAGTCACTATGACCTTGTTTCTAACAATTGTGTAGGTAAAAAATCTCAGAAGCAAGAGAGGGCAAGCATGGGCTATTTCAGGAAAAAATAGTGCATGGGTACTATTTAGCTCAAAGGCAAGGGAGTGGTGTGCTCAATCTTCATTTTAAACAGAAAACTCTGGCTGCTGGGCATTGGGAAGCTGTCATCACCAGTTGGCAGATAATGGTGGGCTCTACTCAGAAAATTGCTGTGAGGTTGGAGAAAATTAAGAGATAATTGGTCTTTAGGAGAAAAAAAACAGCAGGCGAGGATGTGATTATTGATAGATAGCTACATGCTGACAAAGGAGGAGGAAAATTTTCTGGCTTTAGCAACTAAATGGGTCAAGTTACTCACACAGGAGACACCAAGTTAGGAGCAGATTGATTGGAAGGTGGGGGAAGGTTGAATTAAAGGTGGCTGGAGGATGTGTTGAGTTGAATCTCAGGAGGAGATTAGGCTTAGAGGTTTGGGAATAATCTTTATAGAAGACAGAAGAGAAGAAGATTCAAGATAGAACCCTGAGACAGGTTCACATGGAAGAGAAAGAAGAGCATGTAAAGGATATTTAGATGGGCTTTTGAGAGAGGGAAGAAAATAATCAGAAGAAGGTGGTGTCAGGGAAACCCAGGGACCAGAGCTTGCCAGAGAGAGGGAGTTGTCAACAATGTTCAATGCCATTGAGAACCAGGTAGAAGCAGCAAACTCAAAGTGAGAGATATTCTACAAAATAACTGACCTTTACTTTTCAAGAAATATAAAGAAAGACTGAGAAACAGAGGTTAAGGAGACTAAAGGATATAAAAACTCATTTGCAATGCAAGATTCAGGATTTTCTTTCACTTCATCTTTAATCATTTTAATGGTTGCATAATTATTATTATTAATTTCACTAGATCTTAGCCAAAAGGCCAAGAAGAGATATTATTGTTATTAATTTCATTCAATTGTATTTGAGTGTCATTTCTGAAACAAGAGAGTAATTTAATGTCATTCTAGACTTTCTCTAATCACAATCTATTTTGTTACTTTGGAGTCTTTATAAGATGTCACATAAAAAAAACGTGAAAGTCAAAATTTTCACTTTGATTTCTAATGCACTGTCAATGAAAGAATGTCCAGCCTATAGATAAGTTTTTAAAGAGTTTATTTGAGCTAAAATTTTGAGGACATGCCCAGAAGCAAAATCTCAACAGATTGATAAAGTGTTCCAGATCATGGCAGTTTTGCAGCTTATTTTATATGTTAAAGTCAAAAGAAAAGAGGTAAAGGGCATTATATGTGATCCACTGATGGTAGATTAAGGTGGCGAGAGAAAGCAAAGTGGGGAGATCTCTAGAATTTTATAAAAAACAAAATGGAGAAACACATACTTCTTTTATATTGCTGGGTACGGGACAGTTAACATTTAACATTTACAGCACACATAGTATTGAACATGAGGAGTTTCATGGTCCTATGCTCTGGTTTCTCCAAAAGATCTAGAAAAGAAAATGACTCTGTTGTTTGAAAGGTATGTTATCTTAAATACATAAATACAATGGACAGAGCTCACTTAAGGTAAAGATTGACCTTTGCTAAATAAGCTATAAATTGTATGTGACTATCTACCATGGTTTGCCCAGTTAGGAATTTATAATCAGATTATTCTAAGTGGTTATTTACAGTCACCAAGTTTGTAAGGCCTGCCATATGCCACCACCCACTCCATCTTGTCAGGTTTACTATATGGCCCCCTTTTCATTTATAGCACAAAGCTGGAAGAGAAAATAAAATTTAGTTGCTGTGTTAGGTTTGTATGAATGCGAAGGAAAGTTAATTTTACTTCTAATTGTAGCTTTAAATTTGCCTTCAAAAGTTCTCCACATCTCTGGGTGTCTTAGCTCACAGTACCTGGCATGTGATTTGCAAAATCTCAGGTTATGCTATTTAAAATATGAACCTCTCCCTGGCTGGTGTGGCTCAGTGGATTGAGTGCCAGCCTGTGAACCAAAGGATCGCCAGTTCAATTCCCAGTCAGGGCACTTGCCAGGGTTGTGGGTCAGGTCCCTGGTTGGGGGCACACGCAAGGCAACCGCACATGGATGTTTCTCTCCTTTTCTCCCTCTGTTCCCCTCTTCCCTTCCCCTCTCTCTAAAAATAAATAAAACCTTAAAAAAAATCCTTAAGTGAAGGACTTCTAATTTATGGGGTCCTATTCCAAGGTAGGCATCATAGGAGGCTGTGAGTGTACAGGACTTTTTCAAGAACATGGTGAGATGGGACAAAAACCCTCAGTTTTTCCTCTGTTGTCCTGCAGTTTTGGCAGTCATATACAGCTATCTGCATGCAACATAGTAAAACATTTTAATTCTTTGTTAACTCCTATTTTTTGCTTTTTTAATGTAGACATTTACATTTTTAAAAACGTCAAACAGCTTTCAGGTTCCCTTTAGTGTCCACCAAATGCATTCTGTCAAGAAGCCTCTCTAGCCATGTGCCTGCGGAAAGCTTTATTGGCTGGGAGAATGCCCTTAGCCAAGATGGCCGCAGCTACCTACCATTTTCCTTGCTTGCCCTCAGCAAAGATGGTTCCAGTGACTTCATTCAAACTAGTCTTTTCCCATAACAAACATGGCGCCTCCGCTTCCGGATTACCGGTTGCTGCTGTTGTCGGGTGGTGAGTGTAATAACCGGGTTTTGGGGGCGAGTTGTCTGGGTTAATTCAGGACCGCCTTGTGACTGGGAGCAGAGAAGGGGTCCCCAGGGCGCTTCAGAGCGTTATCTCACAGTTGTGAAGTTATGGTCGCTTCTCCTGGCACAGTTCCTGCCCACCCACTCCCTCCTCTACCCCAGCAGGTGGCCTTTACAGCTTCCGCAGTCTTGGCTTTGAGGAATTCAGTGAGTTTGCAGGCAATGGATGAGCTTAGGTTTCTGTTTTTGTTTTTTAAAAAAACAGCTTTGTTGGGATATAATTTATATAGAATAAAAATCACCTTTTTAAATGTATGGTGGCATGGCTTAGCATAAGTGATCCCATTTTGGGCCTGTTGTCTTGCTTTTTACCACTAGTGTTTTTTTCATTTGTTTTGTTTTTAATAATAGTTTCAAAGTTTGTGCTTGTAGTATGTGTCATAACTTCATGTCTTTATTGCTGAAAAATATTTCATGTATACATAGGACAAATTTTATTCATCTCTTCATTAGTAGACATTGGATTGTTTTCACTTTTTGTGTAAGGCTTGTGTGAATACATGTTTTTTGTTTTTCTTTGTTACATGTTTTTGCTTCTTGAGCATATACCTACAAATGTAATTGCTTGGACAAAGTGTAACTGTTTAATCTTTGAAACACTGCCAAATTTTTTCCAAAGAATTTACACCATTTTACTTTTTTGTATGGGAGATCCAGTTATCTCAGTGTTGAAAAGATAGTCTTTTCCCCTTAGAATTGTCTTGGTACCCAGTGGAAAATCAGTTGATGAATAGACATTTTTCCAGAGAAGACATACAGATGGCCAACCGTCCTGTGAAAAGATGTGCAACATCACTAATCATCAGGGAAATGCAAATCAAAACCACAATCAAATATCAGCTCACACCTCTCAGAATGGCTGTTATCAAAAAGATAAATAACAAGTGTTGGTGAGGATGTAGAGGAAAGGGAACCCTCATGCACTGTTGGTGGGAATGTAAAATGGTGTAGCCACTATGGAAAACAGTATGGAGGTTCCTCAAAAAATTAACAGTTCAGCAATTTCACATATGGCATTTACTTCAAGAAAATGAAAACACTCATTTGAAAAGATAAACCCTATGTTCATTGAAGCATTATTTATAATTGCCAAGATACAAAAGCAGTCTTTTTTTAAAAGTATATTTTATTGATTATGTTGTTACAGTAGTTCCAATTTTCTTCCCCTTTGCTCCCCTCTGTCCAGTACCCTCTTCCCTCCAGCAATCCCACCCCCCCCTTAGTACATGTCCATGGGTCGTGCATATAAGTTCTTTGGCTTCACCCTTTCCTATATTATTCTTAACTTCCCCCTGTCTATTTTGTACCTACCAATTATGCTTCTTTATCCCTGTACCATTTCCCCATTCCCCTCTTCCCCCCTCCCAGCTGATAACCCTCCAAATGATCCCCATACCTATGATTCTGTTCCTATTCTGGTATACTTAGTTGGATTTCCTTTTTATTTTTTAGATTCATTTGTTGATAGTTGTGAGTTTGTTGTCATTTTAGTGTTCATAGTTTTGATCTTCTTTTTCTTAAGTAAATCCCTTTGACATTTCATATAATAATGGCTTGGTGATGATGAGCTCCTTTAACTTTACTTTGTCTGGGAAGCACTTCATCTGCCCTACCATTCCAAATGATAGCTTTGCTGGATAGAGTAATTCTGGTTGCATGTTGCCTTTCATCACATTGAATACTGCTTGCCAGTCCCTTCCTGCCTGCAAAGTGTCCTCTGAGAAATCAGCTGATAGTCCTATAGGCACCCTACTGTAGGCAACTATCTGCCTTTCTCTTGCTGCCCCCAGGACTCTTTCTTTATCTTTCACCTTTGGCATCTCAATCATGATGCATCATGGTGTGGTCCCCTCAGGGTCCAGCTTGCCTGTGGCCCTCCGTTCTTCCCAGACCTGTATGTCTGTCTCCTTCGCAAAATTTTGGAAGTGTTCCTCATTTTTTTCAATTCTTGCTTCCTCATTCTGCACTGGTTGACTGTTTTTTCCTTCTTTATGTTCTAAATCATTGATCTGAACCACAGTTTCCTTCCCTTCACCATTGGTTTTGTGTGGATTTTCCTTCATTTCACTTGGCATAGCCTTCACTTCTTCTCTTATGCGTTTGCTGTACTCAGGCATATCTGTCAAGCCTGTCAGCCTCTTTATCACCAGTGTTTTGAATTCTGTATCTGTTAGGTTGTCTATCTCCTTATCTGTGAGGTTGGCTATCTCCTTGTCGCTTAGTTCTCCCGCTGGAACCTTGATTCATTCCCCCTTTTGGGCCATACTTTTCTGTCTCCTCATTTTGACAGGCTCCTGTGTTTGTTTGCCTCCACGTCCCAGGTAGAGCTGTCACTCCTGTTACATTATAAGGGGCGGAGCCTTAGGGATTCGTCAGTACAGGGCGACCTGTTTCACCACGTTGTGGCGCTGTTTGTGGGGCAGGGGTCCGAGAGGGAACAATGCCACCTGCCCAGCACTCGCCCCTTTTCCAGGCACTTTTCCTACTTCCGCACCGGACTGGCACCCCTCTAGCTGTTGCCCCGGCCGTTGTTCCCAGAGTAGGTGGGTCTGTGGGCGTTCTAGGACTGTGGGGGCCCTTTAAACAAGCAGGCTCTGCTGAGAGATTGGCAGTTTCTGCCTCCACCCCAACCCCCACTGGTCTGCACAGTCAGAAACAATGAGGCTTGATTTTCCCGGTGCTGGGACCTTGAGCTGCGAGGTTCAGTGAGGAGCTGGGAAAGCTCCCCAGGTGTCCCTTCTGACTTTTTAAAATGTGTGACTGTGCTTTCTGCCTGCCTGCCGCTGCCGCCACTGCTGCCGCTGCTGCCACTGCTGCCGCCGCCGCTCCTGCTGCTGCTGCTGCTGCTGCCGCCACCGCACCGCATCCTCTCCGCCCCAGCTCCACCCCTCCTACCTGTCTGGATGAGTATTTCTTCTTTATATCTTTGTTTGCTGGACTTCCAGGCAGTTTGGTTTTCTGGAACTTCTGGTTGTTTCTAGTTTTGAGGTAGTTGTATTCCTTCTTAGTTGTTGGGGGAGACACAGCGTGTCTGTCTACGCCTCCATCTTGGCCAGAAGTCCTAATTCAAGCATTTTTAAAAGAGGAAAATATGCATTTCTGGAGAAGGAAGTTGAACCACATATCAAACGTGTTACAGTAGAATGAGTAGCAGAGAGGAAATAAAAGCAGGACCCTTACCATTGCTATCTAACAAAGACCTTTAAATAGAGGAGGTTAGAAGCAGAGGGAGAAATGTCTCACCTGCTAATTCAGCAGCCCTGAGGCTGGTCTCATAACATTATCAGGTGTTATAACATCACCAGTAAACACAGTGCTAACACAGGAGGAGGGCAGTCCTTGAAATTCTATGTATTCTTTCCACTATCTGAGAAGGAAAGCCTTTGAAACTGTGCTTTTTTCCTAAGGCCAGAAAGGTGGGAGAGGGTCCATAGTGCCCAAAGGAGGAAATAAAGGCCCATAAATAACTTTGGGTAACTGCCCCAACTTTAATTTACTGCCTCCCTTCACTTACTTGTTTTACAGCAAGATGAACAAATGGAGTCTGGAGCAAGATAAGGATTCGGGCTAACAGACCCCCACACATACTTAAGTTTGGGTAGTCACGTCTCCCAGAGAAAAGCTGGCTCCACCTTTATCCGTCAATCAGTATGTAACTTCTTCACCATCCCGCTAATTATATAAGTCCTCAAAACAAAGGACTAGCTTTCTTGATTCTGGGCGCTCTTGGCACTCTTGGCCTTCTGGCCACCCTAAGGTGAGCTGGCCACCCTGGCCTTTGGCCACCCTTGCTTTTGCTCTCCCATTCACTAATAACCTTTGTGTGCACGCTAATAGGCTCACAGATCTGTAATTATTTGCTGAATTGGTGAGAAGCACTAGGGTTTCTCTGATAACAGAAGTTTGGGGGCAAAATATAATCATTGTATTCTACTTGCCAGCCTACACAGTTTCAGACCATAATAAGAAGTGTTTCATGTCTACCCTATTATTTGCTTTCTCCTGTACAAATTCAGAGTCCCAAATAATGTGTTTTACATGCACAAATACTTATTTTATAATAAAAGGATTCAGCCTTCCAGTAGGCATTTTTTTATTTGTTCAAATGCTTACTTGAAATGTATTTGACATTTAATATAAGTGCTTCTAAAAGAAAACATAAATATTATATCAGTGTTTCAGAAAGGAGTCCTTTTGTTTCATGTTGCTAATGATACCTTCAGTTGATGGATCATTTCAAGGCACCTTTGCAGGCAGGCAGAATATGTCAATGTCATTCATTGACCTGTTTGTTCCCTTCCAGAAGGCTCCAGAGCAGTGTTTGGTAACAGGAGGAGAGAAGGAGGAGCAACCAAGAGTCTGCAGCAGAGGTGTTTGCTGAAACTTCAGACTTAGTTGGCTAATGTAACACATGTGAAAAGACAGGACGTACTTGATCACCCAACTCCTTTCAGAAACAATCAGCTGATGTCTTGGCTTTCTCTCTGCGGGAGCAAATGTTTCTGCCAGAGCGAATGTCACAACAGCATGTGACTCGATGTGCTCAAACAAGAAGGATCTCGCCAAGCCTCTCTGTTGATTTTTTTTCATCCACCTCCTGTCTGCCTGTCTTGGTCACAGGATGGAGGCTGTGCAGACATAGGAGGCTGGAAGGTCTTGGTGCTGAGTTCATCCTAGCGTGGGACTTTCTAGATGGGTTTCCTTGGGCAAGTAACTCTACTTGTCTCTGTGTCTGGGTCTGACCCTCTGACTGTGAATGAGGGTAATAATTGGATAACCTGCTTCATAGCTGTTGCAGGTAAAACTCTTAGTACAAGTCCTGGCATCCAACAAGTATTTATTGTTAACTACCCATTATGAAGCTGTCCATGTTATTCTGAAATTGTGTCTTTCATTCAAACATACATCTTTGAGACTTTACAAGTTCTGTCATTTTAACAGTTGCATAATATTTTATAATTTGGAATACTGCCTCCTCCCAAACCCGTTCCTTTTCCTATTTTCTCTAACTCAATTGATGATACAACTAAGGTGCCACTCACTCCTCATTGACCCTCTGTTTCTCTTTAGCTCATTTATCTATTCAGTTATTAAGTTCTACTTTCATTTTCCTTCCTAAATATGTTCTTACTCTGCCTCCTGCTCTTGACTGGTAGTGCCCTGCCCTTGTTCACATGCTCTTATTTTCTCACCGGACCCACTGCAGGTGAATGAATTCCTTTTGCTTTTGAGATTGCCTGCCACTGGGTGTAGGCCCTGCAAATCTGTCTGCAGATCTGACTGTGTAACTCCTGCATGGTGCATGGTGGCCCATGGCAGTCATGATACATGGCATTGTCTATAATATTGATGATGACAACTTAGGACGCAGAGAGTAGCAGAGAATTCCGGATCTCCCCAGGCTCACTGTTATTTTACAGGGAGGTGGGCAGGGTTGGAAGCACTGCAAAGAGCCCCCCATTAGAAAACCCAGCCCACAGGTGGCTATAGACCCAGGAGGATATAGACTCATTTTTAACAAGAAATGTCCAAACACTGAACCTAATGAGCCACTTTCATGGTCTCCAGAGCTCAGCTAAAGAGTTTGTGTATCTATGGACTTGCTCTCCTTCCTAGACCTGGCACAGGAAGAGGAGAGGGTCCCAGCTGAGACCACAGGGTTTGTCCCTTCCCAGTTACACAGTACATGACTGTTCCTTGACTCTCACTTTAAACTCCTGACACCCCATGTCACTTGTGGTTGCTCAAGCTGGTTCTTCTGGTGTTCACACTGTCCACTGGCCGTGGCCTGGCCTACCTTATGCTTGGGGATAACTTCCTCCAGAAGGCCCACTGCCCCTTTCTAGGCTCTGCTCTATTTTGTCGTTGTGTTAACATGGTATGTTCCTGTGTTTGGATCACCTCAAACTGTGAGCAACTTGAAGGAAAGGTCTATCACGTTAACCTTTGTATCCCCAGGACCTGGCACCCGGCCTGGCATGTTAAATAATTGGCTAAATGCATGTTTGAGTAGACCACAAAGGAAAATGCAAATCACCTATCACTACCCAGAAGTTAAACCACTAAATTAGTTACCAGTGAAATTAATTTAGGATATACTCTTCCAGATTTGGTTTTTCTAACTATAGATCTATATTTTTCATACATACACATCCCACAAATGATATTTTATTTCACAGAATCTGGATCAAACTCTACCTATTGTTTAAAAATTTTTCCCATTGAATATCTCATGAACAGTTTCTCTTCCTATTAAATATTCTTGTAGTCCATGGATTATAGTGCTGCACAGTATTTCATCCTTATCAAACACATAGTTTATTTTCCAGCTGGGGTTATTAATAATTTCTTTCTGTAATGAGAATATTTGTTTCTCATGATGAAGAAATATGGTAAACAAATACTAGATCCAAAGTAAAGACAAGGAAGTAAAGACCATTATTCTGGTTGTACCGTGCTTTGGCCTTTAAGATTCTGGGTTTTTAGTCCTTCAAGTCGTGACTCTCTGTAATGGAGGCTCCTCTTTGCAGTGCCTTTTGTATTGATTGTTTTATTGTCTTTCATGGCAGGACCATGGCTACCCAGGAAGCCACTCCTGGCAGCCTGTCAGAGAACAGTGCTTTGGAGCTGCCATCTGCTTGTGACATAAGAGATTATATGCTGCAAGAACCCAGCCAGGAGGCCCACAGCGAGGCTGTTAGTTCTGTAGAAGCCCTTTCTATTCCTTCCTCTTCTGAGGTGGATTCAGGTAAGAAGCAGAGTTTAAAACCAACGAACATTAACAAAAACCCCAAACCCTAACGTATATAAATAGGCCATAGTTTGTTTCTCTCTCTCTCTGGAATGATTCATTGGCTTAGGTAGAAAAATGTCTTATCTAAACAAAGCTGGGAAGAGACTTCAAAGGACAACCTTCTGGTGTAACTACCACAAAAAATTGTTTCCTGCAAGCCTCTTTTTTTTTTTTGGTCTAAGTCCCTTTCTGATCTCCATCCAAATGCATTCAGAGGCAGGGGAACACTTGGTTCAGCAGGGAGAGAGTGGAATTGTTTTTTGGTTTTGTTCTCTTAAAACTTAAGAAAATAACAATGTGCGCCAGTTATGTGTTATATAGGTAATGGTAATAAGGACTTTAATATTCCTCATATGAAGGACACTCTGGATTTAGGTAGCAACTTTTGTACAAGTTTCTTTGACTGAATTACCCAAAAGTCTGTTATCTGAGCTTAATGATACTTTCTTGACATAGTGACCATCTCTGGTTGTAAAGCTCACGTCTTCCCCGTTCATTGCCCAGTTCAGACCTGGTGGTCCTCAAACCTCGATCCAGAGCCTGGGTCTACTCTTCCAGAGAATTCAGTATGGAACCAGTTTTTGTTTTTTATTGACTAGTGGATGAATAATTTATTGGAAAGCAACTGTTATTATTTTGAATTTGATTGACAGTTCTAAAAATGAGAGGCATGTTGAAATATTTATATTGGAGTATTTATTCTGTTAATAATATAAACATTTCATGCAAAAAAGGGTTCTTTTAGAAACTGATAAAGGTCTAAATGTGGGAAGGCACATTCAGGTGCTAAGACAACCATTTTGTGTGGCGTCAGTTGTGGTACTGGGTCAGACTGTCTGGCTTGAATTCTGGTCCTGCTTCTTGTAGTTTGGCCTTGGGCAGGTCACTTGGCCTCTCTGTTTTGGTTTCCTCATTTGTAAAATGGAGAAAATAGCATGTACCTCATTATGGGGAGGGATAATGAATATGTATGAGGCACATGGTACCTGGACTCTTGGAAATCCAACTCTTCGTAACCTCACAGCGTCTGGGCCTCTCAACACACTACCACGCTGACCAGGATCTCTTTACATTTATGACCTCCCACCTCCAGTGGACCCTTCGTGCTGGCCCTCCATCACACACCATTTTCCTAGTGTGTTCACTCTTCTGCCCTCCTGGATGACTATTTTGTACTTTCTCCTCTCTTTGCAAACTTCCACGACCTCCTCCTCCAAGCCTCTCTTTAATGATCTGATTAGCTCATGACCAGATGAACTGATTTTCTGTTTCAGCAAAAACCCAGAAGCAATCAGGAAAGAATGACTATTCATGCTCCTCATCCACCAGCTTCCTTCCCTCTTGTATCCATGGAAGACGTATCCCTGTTTTATCTTTCATTTCTGTATCAGATCCTGTCTTCTCTCACCTGCTCACGGTTGTCACTCTGGAAGTCTACTGTATCATTGGACCCCCACTCCACATTGTTAAGTCCAAGAGATACTCCTCAGGCCTCATCCTTCTTGTTCTATCAGCAGCATTTACGCAGTTGATGACCTTTTCCTTCTTAAATTCTTTCCTCCCTGGGCTTTCTGGGAAGTAGCCTCTCATGGTTCTCTTCATACTTTATTGTCAATTTGTTCTCAGTCTCCTTTGGTGGTTTCTTCTTGTCTCTCTAGCCTTTTAATGCCGGAGAGCCCCCGGGTTAAGTCTTCAGATCTCTTCTCTATTATCACTCACTTGCTGAATCTTACTCAGCCTGGGAGCCCTGTGCTCTCAGTGCCCTGCTCAGTCTCACCTTTCTCTCTCTAGCTTAGATCTCTAGCTTGACACTTAGACCATGTGTATACTTGACACCATCACTTAGATTTCCATTAGAATTCTTTTTTTTTTTTAATTTATTTTTAGTCACTCTAATTTCTTAAATTTGACACATCCTAAACGAAATTCCCAGTACAATCCCTTCCCCAACCCCTTCCCCCTTCTACATACATACACACACCTGTTATTTGAGGCTTTCTCATCTCAAACAAATACTTCTATCCTTCTGTTCACTTAGACAAAAATCTAGGCATCAACCTCAACTTCTTTTTCTTTAAACCTCACATCCAGTCCATTGGCAAATCCTGTGAATTCTGCCTTCAGAATAAATGTAGGATCTAAACAGATTTTGCCACCTCCACTGCCACCACCCTGGTCTAAGCCACTATCATCTGTCATCTGGATTACTGTTACAGTCTCCTGCCTGCCGTGTCTTAAGAGCCAGCCCCTGCTGACGATCTTTCATCGTATCCTTTCCAGCTTTATGCTTCGCCACAGATCTAGCGCCATCCAGCATCCTATATATTTGATGGTGGCATCAAGGCCCACTGCAAAAGCCAGGTTATAAGGCTATAGGCCCAGGCTTAAGCCTAACTTTTGTAAAGGATTCCCCATTTCACCTTGCAGTTGCCTCTGGCCATGGGCCTATCTGTCACTGACCTGCTTTTCCCAGGCAGGCGTTTTGAAGGGGTTGCCTATACTCCTTCATTCTATTTCCTCTCACAATTGTTCCTCATTCCTGGGCATGTGGCCTCCAACTCCACTATCCACTAGACTAAGCCTTCTCTTGCTCGATGCCAGTGACCTTCACAAGGAACTACACCTAATGGACACTTCTCTGTCCTTATCTGTATGCTCACTGCCATATTACTGTTCATGCCCTGGAGGAGTACATTAGTGGCAAGGGACATCAGACTTAACGAGTACTTTCTAAGAAACAAATAGGTTGATAAGAATCTGAGAGTGTTAGTTAGGAAAAGCTTAGAAGCCTTAGTGATTAGTCATTTCAGTCTGGATACCCAAAGGTAGGCGAGGCTGGGTTATATTTGTCGAAATAAACAGAGCTCAGCTGTCCTTAAATGACCAACGAGCCACTTCTCATGATATACTGGTGGTGTAAACAACCTGTCACTTAAGCCAGGCACAGGATTATGAAACTCCCTCCCTCTGCTCATCCTGCTGAGATAAGGCAGGGGCCTCACACCCCAAGAAGGCCTTCCTGAAACACCTTTTCCATTCCATTCCTCTAAGTAAAGTGCCTCTGAGATTTCATTGTCTACTTTCACTTTCCTGCCAACTCCTGTCAAAGCTCCAGTGCCTCATTTTCAGGACTCCATGTTATCTGGTGTCCCGGGTATTTGTTCAAAATATTTAACAATCAGTTCAGCAGCACTACAGTATTTTTACATGTGGTAAGGCTGTGCAGGTGAACAGCAGGTAAATAGAGGACTCTGCTGGTATCTAACTGCTCGTGACAAAGGCCTGCCACACCTGTTGGGTCTGTTTTTATGCTGAGGCAGACCTTCAGGCCACAGCTGAGCCGCATCATTCTCCAACACGAAATGTGCCTCTTTCCCCCTGGTCAACCCCAGTCCACTCCAGAGACCACTGAATCGAATCCATCCGTTTAGTCCTGAGTTCGTAGTTGTTGATGGACTTGAACTCCCTGCCTCTAAGTAACTTGCTTCCTTTCTTTTTTGTTATGGGCTCAGGGAAAGCATAGAATAAACAGAATGGAAGCCCCAAATGAAATGGCAAATGGTCTTGGATAAACCTCTCGAAAGCCAGGTCACAAAGGATTCCTGGAGGTGCAGTCCTGTGTGCATTACTATAGTTTGATAAACTCTGGGTAGCTCGTGTGACATATATCATTGGTGCCTTCGGAAATCTTTGTCCTGGATTGCACCTGACATATATTTTAGTACGGAACAAAGAGTTTCTTGAAGTTGTGCTTAGACATTACAACATGGAGGCAGAACGTCTCAGGCCTTTCCTCAAACTTGAACTTCTGAGATCAGTTGTTGGACAAATTGGTTGAATGTATACAGTAAGTTGAATGTTAAACACAATAAGTCTTTTATGATTAAAGGCCTTAGCTGATAGACACCTACTGTCTAAAGTAAATCGTGCTTTAATGTCCCCTTATTTTTCTTTTGGAATCTGTCAACATTTCAGTCTTCAAAGGCCATTTTATAACCTGTGTGTTTAGGCATTTCATCCAAGAAATTTGATATTTAAGAGTAAATGAATATGTCTTTTTTTTTAATGATCATGTAAATAATAAACTCTTATATCCAAAGTCTCAAAGTAGAATTTATATAATTATGCATGTGTTGTCATTTTAAATAGGAATCAGGATATAGTTTAAAAATGGAAATAATGTTAAAGACCTTTTTTAGAAGAAAAAAATAATTGTTTAATAAAAATATATTTCTGTGAGCATTCAAAATCCAAGTGTTTACAATAAGAAACTTTTAAAATAAAGGCTTCAAAATACAATGTGGTAAACAAGAAGTAATACATATAGTAAATAAAAATTTGGATAATAAAAGTACAACAAAAATACTTAACAATATATAAAATGTCCTAAGTTATATCTGAAATGATAATTACATTTAATTCTTCTTATATTTTTTAGCATTAGAAATATATTTTAAGATAAAGGGAAAATGACTGTAAGAAAAGAAAGTGAAATAAAATGGGTAGAAAATTGTTCATTTTAATAATATTTTAAGTGATTCTTTGAAGATACAAAATAAATTTGTAAATGCACACACCAGGCAAGCCCTTCAAAAGGATGCTTTCTCATTTTAATGAATATTCTTTAATGAAAAGAGTAATGCTAAGTTTCAGGTAAGAAGATTAACTTTTTCTCCTTAAATTTTAGGGACTTTTTAAAATATGAATAAATTTAAAAGTGAAATAAAATGAAAAACTTACAAAACAGGCAATTTTCATATTGAAGTTTCTTTTTACATTGAATTAAAGGACTTTTTTAAATAAGTGCATTAAAATGATATCCGACCTAGTGGCTAACGACCCCAGCACCCTCTACACTGAACCTAAGATCCAGAGAAAGAGAACAGAAATCGATGATCCAAGCCTCTGCGAAGTCATACAACAAAATCTGGTGCTTCCTATCACACATCAGGTTGATGGGTTTTGTTTTGTTTTTGTTTTTTTAAAGTCTGAATTTTCGCATGACATTGTATCTCTGCATTTGTTACCACTTTCTGATTCGGATGGAGTTCTATAGATTCAGCGATCTAGACTTGATTTTCAGGTCCAAAATGGGATTTTGAACTCTGTGCTTGCTACTGGTGGAAGGCAGCAGTGTGTACTAATTATGTGCCCAGGTAGTGAAGGATAAGCCATCAGTGGATATGATTAAGGCCCACAGAGTTAGTGAATGGTATAGCTTTGGGGCCAGTGGCTTTCAGAATGTACTTCAGACAGCCTTTAGGGGCTCCATGGTCGGGAGTGGGAGGAAGTAGTGAAGTTACAGGGGCCCTGGATTCTCTGCTCTTGCTCATCCATGTCAGCTTATTTACTGTGTGGGTTTCCAGATAAGCATTCATTGGAGGAAAGGATGTCAGAGCCAAAAAGAGTTTGAAAACCACCAAGCTCACTTAGTTGTCTCATTTTCTACAAGGGGAAGTTGAACCCCAAGCTAATGAAGAAAATCGCCAAGGTCACAGAATAACCTGGCAAGTTCTAGTTCCTAGGAGACCCCCTGTACAGACTGACTGCTCCTAACTATGATCTTTCTGTCCCTTTAAAAATAAAAATTGAAAAAATATATAGTTTTCTGTTTTAAGCTACTCAGTTGTAGATGACAATAAACAGTCATTAGAGATGATAGAAGTTTAAGAGTAAAATTTTTTAAAGGCTCAAGTGTGCTGTTTGCCATCTGTGACATTTCTCATCACTCCTCACTTGTGAGTTTCAAGGACACGTGCTGAGGGCGAAGAGACTTGTTTACTTCTGTGTACTTTGCCCGCAGTCACAGTTTTAAAAAGAAATCCCAACTGAGTTGAAAAACAGGCTATGTTCCTGTTGAGAGCCACACCTACAGACATTTATCTTTTCAGTCCAGTGAACAGCAAGGTCTGACCCGATAGCGCTCCTCAAGGGCTTCCTTCCCTAAGTGAATATTCACTCATGACCTGTCACTCAGCTGTCTCTTCTTAAAATATGAGAAAACAGCTTGACTAAAATAGTTGAATATATACCATCACTAGTGTTCTCCACTTACATATTTATAGGACAAAGAAGACTATCCACAATTAAGGGAAGACAGAAGGAATAATCATTTGTCACTTATTGTACACTTACATTCCAGGCATTGTGTTATGTATTTTATGTGCACTGTTCCTTCTGACTCTCACCTCTACCCCCAAGAAATAAATACTGTTATAATCCTCATGTTATCTATGGGGAAATAGAGCCTTAGAGAGAGGTTATGTATTAATATGTTACCCAAAACATGGTGGAGTTGAGACTCAAATATGGGTCAGGCAGACTTCAAAGGCAGAACTTGAAAGAAATGCAGACATCTAGGTATGAGTAAGTACTAAGTCGTCGTCGTCGTCGGCAGCCGTCCGTCTGGAGAGACGATGGTGTAGCTTCTTAAGAGTCTATCTGCACCGCCGAGAATGGCTGTGCAGTCCGACTCGGGAGTGACACGGTATCTGTCTCCTCCCGTGTTGAATCGACATCTTGCGATGACGCTGGAGTGTCCTCTCCAGTGAAGCTGAAGCTACAGAGCCTGGGCAGGGTGATATGGAGGGTCTGCTGTTGCCCATGCAGCAGACCCCCCCTCTCTTCGCAGCTGAAGGGTCCAAGGGAAAGACGGAGTCAATACAGCTTGGCTTCAGGTGCGCCGCAGGAGTTGCCGGTGTTGACTACAACGTCAAACCGCCTTAGGGACTCCGGCTCCGGATTTTCTGTCGGGGTTTACTCCCTTAGCCTTTCCCCTGAAGAGGTATGCCGCAAGGCAGCGGAGGTTTTTTGGAGTCAGAGTTTTCCTTCTCTGATGTGCCCTGACTGGAAGATCGAACCAGTGACACTTAGCTCGCAGGCCGACGCTCAATCCACTGAGCCAAACCAGCCAGGGTTAAGTACTAAGTAGTATTGTCTTAAATACAGTTACCTTCTTCAGTCTCTGCTAGCTTCTTTCTGCCAAGTCAGAATACCTCCAATATCAGCACCCTCTCAGGAGTGACCAGTGTTGTGTCCACTGCCACTGTGTTCCCCTTTCAGCCTCTCGTCTCCCCATTGTTGAAGAAGCTCTAACTACCTGCAGACTAATCAGAGGGGAGGCACTGCTTTCTCAGTTAAATTTCTCACACCAGGTAGGATCCAGTTTCCTATATTAAAACCAAGGGAAGGGAAATCAAACAAACCAAGGGAACAAAAACAAGTCAGGAATTTTAATTCTGTTTGCTGGAATGAATGAAACCCTTGATAATTTTTTCTATCCAGAAGAAATGTTCTCATCTGGCCTGGGAACTCTTCTTATTCTTGGCTCTTTGCCCTTTGACGTAAATCATGCTTTTTGTCTGCTGAGTGGCTGCCCTTTACAGACCAGCAAGCTCTCTGATATTTTTGATAGAGCTGGGTTTTGCTAACATGTTTGATGTTAGAAAAGTCCAGCTTATTGAAGCATAACTTTTAAGGGTAAATGTTTTTAAGTTCATACCCGTTTGCCCGTAAAGGTTACTGTTTTGTTCTCTGCTACATCTAATCACAGTGCCCGCAGCTGCTGCCTTCTAAACGTGGTCTCTCGCATGTGAGTAGAGACTAAGGGTACAGTACCTGGCACATAGTAGGTGCTCAGTAAAGGCTGGTTGAAAGACTAAATGAAAAACACATAGAAGTGAAATTCAGTGTGACTTTAAAATAGATATAAAGTATCAAAATACCTTAATTACCAGTTTATAACTTTATCATCATTTTAAAGCTAGGATTGATCTTGTTTATTATAGGACGAGAAAGTTTCTAAGTTAAATAGAATATACTCTTACGTAAGCCCTGCAGATTGGTTTATTAACTCATTGGGAAAGCCGTTAGCCTAAACTGGTCTTCTGAAAGCCCCTGGCCTTTTTCCTTAATAAGAAAAACAGCAGAGAAATGAACATCTGTGAGGAGTGAAATACTACTGAGCAGAAAATTGTCACTACATTTCTCTGCCGTGAAGAGAGCATGTTCCTGGTGGAGATGCTTCTTTAATTTATTTATTCAGCAAGTATTTCTCTAATTACAGTGTGAGAGCTTATGGCTGTAAGGATATCCCTGAAAACTTTTTTTTAAGCCATGTTCTTGGAAAACTGTATTTCTATCACACTTTATATCATATGAGATTTGTTTGGTTTTGGTTTTGGTTTTGGTTTTTGCTTACAAAATAATGCAATTGAGTGAAAAATTTGAATACATTTTAAAACAAACAATGAGACTTAGTCCAGTTTCTTCACAATATATAATATTTAGTATTTATGTCCGGAATTTTTTTTTTTACAAAGAACTCTTGAAAAATATTGGAAAATATTAGGCATAGTGTAAGTTTAAAAACGGGGAAATTGCCCACGGGCCAATGACATTTTAGAAGTAGAGTTTGGGGGACACTGAGTTAAAATAACATCCCATGTTTTTAGAGAGTGATTCCATACGTCTGCTCTGGGTCTACTGCCTGAGGAGCCTGGCACAGTCTCGCTATAGGGGCAGAGTTTGAGTCTATTGCCCTCCAGTGGTTACTTTTTGCATGTTCTTGATCCTTACTAAGAAAAAGAATTTAAATGTACTAGATGTCTAAAGCTTCTGTAATTTATTCTTTGCAGAGTTTTGAACCTACTAGGGGTCAGACTTAAAGTTGTTAGATTATTTTACTCTTGAAATCTGAGAAGCTAACTTGTGTCAGGGCCAGCAATGTTAGGTATAGTTACTATATACACGTTCTGTAACCTGAGGATCCCTTTTCATTTACCTTGCTAGATTGACTGCAGGCTAGAATGCAGACATAAAAATGATGTCTTGTTTTTCTCTGCACATTTGCCAAGTACAAGTTGTGTTTTTAAAAAAGATAAAACCAAAGGGTTTAAGTTTGCTTTATCTGATAAAATTATAGTAGCCTTAAAGGGTAATGAAATTTTTTAAATCTTTTGGGATTTCTAATCTGACAAGATGATGTAGACCTATTTCTCCCTGCTTCTCCCTACTATGTACAACTATAAACCCTGGAAACTCAAGGGACAACCAAAGGAGCACAATAGCAGGGGTAAGAGGATGAACTGGTTTGGAGCCCCAAACCAACTGACTGAAGGGATAACACAGAGGCAGGGTGTCTAATGTCCTACCAACAGAATAAGGTGACCAGGACCTCCTGCATCCTGACCTGAAACCTAGCAACAGGAAGGAGCCCAGGCAGACTCATTTCTTCCCAGGAGTGACCTGTTGCCCATCCACTATCATCAGGCTAACCGAGCACCCAGAAAGAGGGAATTGTTAGGAGACCCATAACAGTAAGTGGCCACGCGAAATAGCCTGAGACTCCCATCCCCTGCTAATCTAGACTTTGGTGGCCAGGAGGCACAAGCCAGAGGATTCTGCCAATGCATGTACAGTGACCTGGCCTGGAAAGTGCCTTTGTCCCCATGGGCCTAAGACTGCCCTCCCCTACCTAACATTCTCTGGGGCATCTGGAAAAGGGGATCCCACCTACATAAGCCTCCACCTCTCAGGGGGTTTGAGATCTCCCTCCCCCACCAAGAGACACCCATGGTCAGGCCAGTCCTCAGGCAGCCCCAGCAGGACCTGTGGGAGCCTCAGAAGTACCAGATAAACCACACAGACCAAAATAAACAGCACAGGCTCTGAGCATTACACTGTCACCAGAACCACAGCCCACAAAAGTAGGCCATGGCCTGCGTGCCAAACCTAAACAGGGTATTTGTGGGCTAAAGTAAAGAACCAAAATTCTCTCAATATAATATTCTCTAAACATAATAGACAAAATGCTCAAGATACAACCAAAAATCACCTACCTATATTGGCACCAAGAACTGAAAATCACAACTTGGATGAAAAAGCAGTGACAGACACCAACATGATGAATCAAATGTTGGAATTATCTGACAAAGATTTTTAAGCAACCACCATAGAAATGCTTCAATAGTCAATTACAAATTCTCTTGAAACAAATGAAAAAATGGAAAACCTCACTGAAGAAATCCAAGTTATAAAAAATAAAAGCAAACGGAAATGATAGACTTGAAAATTGATACATTTTAAATTATTCTTCAAGCTAAATTCCTATAGGAAAAGTTGCCTTATCACATTAAAATTTTTTGATACATATTCTAGTTTGTCCTCAAGAAAAGGGATAAAAGCCATTTTTTCTAAGACTTATCAACACTAGTATTATATATTTTTAAAACATCACTAATGATATAGGCAGAAAAAATAATTTCTTATTTCAGTTTGCATTTCTCTGATTGCAGTGAAAAGAAACATTCCATACACCTACTAGCTTTCTGACCTTGGGCAAGTTGCTACACTTCACTTTGCTCAGTTTCCTTATCTATAGAATGAGAATGATAATCTTGCCTGTTCTGAGATTGTCATGAGGCTTGAGGGGTAACCTGGGGTTTAGGACATTTAGTAAAGGCTAGCAGTCATTACTACTGATACTGTTATAATAAGTACTGCTACTGGGGTTGTTTCTGGACTTCCACTTCTAGACTGAATTCCTTTCAGGAAGAGACCAAGCTTTTGAAAGAAAATTGTTATACAATTCTGTAGGGGAAGGTTTAAATCTAATTGTGATTACAGCTAATGCAGCAGTTCTCCACTGAAGGTGATTTTGTCCCCCAGGGGATATTTGGTATTACTGGGTGTCACAGCAAGGTGGAGGGCAGCACTATCTAGTGTGCACAGGGCAAAGATAATGCTCAACATTCTACAATGCATAGGACACAAAAATTTTCTGGCCCCTAATGTCAATAGTTCTGAGGCTGAGAAACCCTGAGCTATAGAAAAGATCCTTCCCACACTGTCTTGTTAGTTCATATGAAGCACATTGCTTTTTATACTTCAAGACATCATTTGTGCCTTTTTTCTTACGGATTAAAAAAATTAATCCCTATATTTCCAAATTCAAATTATGAGATTTTTCTAAGGGCACATAAGACTGAATTTCTATTCACTTTTATATTTAAATAAATCATATATACAGATTGTCAGGGCGGCTGGTAGGACATACATCCCAGCCTCTTCTACCTCAAACTCGAAGAAATGACTAGGAAAGGGATATCTGTCTCTATAGCTGTATGTCTATTTCTCTACCTATCTGTGTCCATGTCCATCTCCATCTCTGTCCTGGTCTCTCTCTCTGTCTCTGTCTCTGTCTCTATCTCTGTCTGTCTTTATCTCTGAATCTCCTCTGTGTCTCCTGGAAAGAAAAAGGGGTTATCACCATGCACCAGAATTCTGAATCTCACTGAAAGGCTGTGTATCTCAGAAGAGGCTATGTTATACTGTGGTAGCAACCTCCAAATCTAAGCGATTTGTTTGTTTATTTAAGCCTCACCCAAGGACATACTTATTGATTTTAGCAAAAGGGGAAGGGAGGGAGAAAGAAAGGGAGAGAAACATAAATCAGTTGTCCCTGGTAGGTGCCCTGACCAGAGACTGAACCCATAACCTAGACATGTGCCCTTAGCGGGAATTGAACCTGTGACCTTCCCATTTCAGTACGATGCTCCAGTCAACTGAGCCACACTGGCCGGGACATCTGAGCAATTTAAAAGTATGCATTTTATTTCTCATTTATCCTGCATGTTCATTTTGGGCTGTCAGGATGGCTAGTAACCCAGGGAGTATCTCAAATGTTGCTATTGCCATGTTTCGGGAAAAAGAGAACTCCAGAGGATTTTTGTCAACAAGTAAATGATCCCTCCTGGAAGAGATAAGCATCAAACATCACTTCTACTCACAACTCAGTGCTTAGACCTGTTTACATGGCCCCACTTCCACTATGCAGCAGCCAGGAGGTGCAGTGCTGTCAATGGTGTGAAGAGGGGACAACTGGAAATAGTTGTCATATAGCTTTACTGACCCCCTCAAAGGCCCAGGTACAGGGCATCTGATGGAAGCAAAAAGCCACAGCTTGAAGTGAGCACAGCGAAAAACTGGAAGGTGGGAGCTGCTTCTGAAGATGTGGGGAGCGGAAGGGACCCTGTGCAAAAAACAGTAATTGATTAGAGCACTGTAACAGGAATAGCCTGGGGGAGTTGATATGCCCTTGTTACAGAGCGAACCTGACTACAGGTTGCATTAGTCCCATCTGGGGTCGCCAAAACTATTACAGAGCGAAAGGGGGTTCTTTCATGTGGCGCCTTGGTGTAAAACCCAACAACTAGTGTTGAGGAAAACAGGTCTTTATTTAAAATATTCCAACCTGGGGAGTACATTGAGTACTTAAGCTCAGACCCTTGTTCTCCCACGGGACCGAGCACTTCCCTTGCTCCCCAAAAGGCTAGAAGCCAAAAACATACCCAGAAGTTCCCCAACCCTTATCTGTCATCTGTCTCCTTCAGGATCTGGGGTATGATGTCATCAGCCTCCGTATAACAGTCCAGAAAAACATGTGCCATGTTGCACTGGATCATGCATGGTTCTCCCTTTGCCCTTTCAAAGCCGCATGGTATTCTCCCTTCTCAAAACCACATGGAGAACCTCTCCTTTTCTCAAAGCCGCCTGGTATTCTCCTTGCTAAAATGTCTGCCGCCTATTTTTAAACCCCTGACTGCGTCCTCTGATGCAGTGGGTGTGGTAACCAGTTCTGACCATTCACAAAACCTTGCGCAGGCTCTGTATGCTCTTTCTGCACTATTCCATGGTCAAAACCCCTCCAATCTTGGGGCCTTGGAAGAACCAAAGCTATTTGCATAACTGAGACTCTAGGCTACTAGCCATAGTCATGCAAAGGCATCTTGAAAGCTGTTCCCTTTTCCCCATCCCCCCAACCCACAGGCTCTGGGGATTTTGGAGACCCCCACTCAGTAACACCCTCACATCCCAGAGATGGAAGAACTATAAGTGCTATATTTTAAAATTTATATATTTTTGATGTTTAAAAAATATTTAATGTACTGTAGAAATTATCTAAAGTCTTCTCTATAAAGTTTTGTGTTCAAAATCATTGTACCTAGTACAGTGCCTGTTACATAGTGTGCACTCAATAAATACTGAATTGAATCATAGCTCTAACTTTAGCATAGGAAAAAGTAAACACTGTTTTTTAAATTTTCGTCATCATCCTATTATCCTATTTCACAGTTAAGGTTAGTTTGGAAACACATTAGTGCCCTAACCCCTTGTGAGGTCACTTTAAGGAAGTTTTCCTGCCCAGCGTGCTCCCAAGGTTCAAATAGAAGGCCTGAGAATTTAGATTCTAACTTCCTTGTTTTCTTTGCAGCTTCCTTGGCCCATCCACCATGCCTGCCCCTCTCACCGTCTCTACGTTGTGCAGAGATGTCCCTAGTCCTCCAGACCCAGCTCTCCTCTTTTCAGTTTCTGTCTGCACTGGGTCCCCGGAGGTAATAGAAGTGAGGAGTGGACTCTGGAGTCAGACTTGCCTGGGTCAAAATCTGCCACATACTCCCTCTATGACTTTGGGCAAGGTCTCATCTACCTCATTTGCAAAATATTCATAATGCTGGTACCTACATCATAAGGCACTGTTGTGGGCATTAAATGAGGCGATGCTTAGAACGTTCTCAGGACAGTTGCTGCCAGGCACTTTGAGTCCCTGTGCCATGGTGTGAGTCATCACCGCTACCATCAGTACCACCACCCCTCCAGTCTCCACCCACATCCAGCTCAGGACTTCTCCCAGGAGGGTCTCCCTGTCTCTGGCAACTTTGCCGACCTTGATGGTGGTCTCTTTGACATTAGTTTGTTTTGTTTTAAGTCAATTTCCCAATACTCCACAGAGTCCCAGGATATCATTTTTAGGGCTGGCTTCGTCTCAGGTTATTTCTAGCGTTTAACCCACATAGCTTTAAAAAGTCATTTACAAGCTCTATTCCCTGTTTTTCTTCTTTGAAACAGGAAAAATACTTTTTTCTTTCTAACTCCCAGGGACTTGGGGGTTTTTCTCTTCCTTGGTTCTATATTTTATGTTGTCTCATCAACTTTTATGTGTCCTTAAACTCACCCTTAGTCCTTGATGGGGGAAGATAGGGGTATAAATAAATAAACACATAAATAAAAGAGTAGTTATGAAAGCAGTGAAAGAAGTTCAAAGCACCATACATATACAAGATATTTTTAGCCAGTAGGTGTTACCAGTGGCAGGTGTCGGAAAATCCACCTTGTCATTATGTCTCTTGAGCTTAGAAATGTTCAAATTGTAGACTTTGTGTGCTATCTCCAGAAAACAGGATATAAGGAAAATGTAGATGAGATAAACTTGCTTTGATCCTTTGAAGAGAGAAGTTCTGAAATAGTTAAGTAGCACAGCTAAGAATATATTTTAAAATATATATATTTATTTATTTTTTCGATTAGAGAGGGCAAGGGAGGGAAAAAGAGAGGGAGAGAAACATGAATGTGCAAGAGATACATTGATTGGCTGCCTCTTTTCCACGTCATGAGCCAGGACCAAACCTGCAACCCAGGCATGTGCCCTGACTGGAAATCGAACCTGTGACCTTTTGCTTTGCTGGGCACCCAAAAATATACTTTTAACACATGTGGCCACAAGTTCTTAAATGTAAGAATTAACATAGAGATCATACTAAATCTCTCAACCTCAGGAAGTGCTCACTGCAAAGGTCACACACAAAAAGGATTACAAAGGGAGTTTTAGTCACCTACAAATAGTAATCATGATAGTGGGTTTGACCCCCGATTGGGGTGTGTACAGGAGGCAACTGATCGATGTCTTTTTTTTTCACATTGATCTTTCTCCCTCCCTCCTTTTCTCTCTCAAATCAGTAAAAATATCCTTGGGTGAGGATTTTTTTTAAAAGAGGGTAGTAAAGTTTTAATTTCAGACCATCCTATGTGTGGTTATTTTGGTCTCTCCTGAGCATGTCAGGTTTAGTATGTGGCCCCCTTTTTCATCCATACCTTGTTTGATTGCAGATCCCTGTGAGAATCTGATTGAAAGGATGAAAACTTTCCTCAAAAAAAAAAAAAAGGGCTTTAAATATGGTGTGCGGTTTCAGGGGACCCTCTCGCCCAAATCCTAGACCTAGAATTTAACATTTAAAGGAATAAAACAAGGAGAGGAGGGAGAAGGGGAGAAAGGAGAGGAGCCTAGTCAAGGAACTAGTATAAATGACCCAGGGACATGGACTACAGGGTGGGGTTGACTGGGAGAGGGGGGAGGTGGGCGGGGCAGGGGAGAGCAGTGGGGGGTGGGGGAAATGGAACAACTGTAGTAGAACAACAAAAAAAAACTATACCAGTGTGCCTTGAGGGTGGATACTTAATAAAATGGTTGTTTTATACGTGAAAAATAAAATAATAAAGGGATAAAACAACAATGACAAGAGGGCGTTGTAGTAGGCTTCCTCTGGGGGTTGGGAGCCTGTCGCCTGTCTTCTAAATCAAAAGAGGAGGTTGCCTGCTCCTACGGCTAGATCAATTAAATTAAGGCAAAACAATACAGAGCAAGAAAAAAAGAATCCAGCTTCCCTAGCAGGTGGAAGTTGTGTTCTTTCACAGGATAGCAAGGAAAGTATTCCAGGAACCCACATGTGGGAGGTTGTGGCATGGTAAGATTTATTTTGGGTAGAAATAGAAGGCTGGCCCCAGATTCCCCATGTCTCATCTCCATTTGTCCCATCGTGGAAAAAGTCCAGCTTCGTCTTCATCGGGCCCAGAAATAAGGCCGATGTCCAGAGATTCTGTACCATGCCAAAGTTTTGTCCATATCTAAGCCCAGTCCAGTTCCGGTTGTCCTCCAGCCGGGTGGCACTTCGGTATCCAGGACCCAGGCTTAGCTCGTCCTGCTTGATGTCCGCGTAGCTACTGTCTGCGCAGCTCCTAGGGCCACATGGTTGTTGTGAAAACATGTGATGGAATGGGGCAAGTGCATGTTACAGAGAGAGAAGCAGGGGATGGGGAGAGGGAGCTTCTTTGTTAGGCTCATTATATTATCCCAAGTTTTCATGAGGTTTGATGGGTCCAACCTTTAATCAATGTGTGTCCTAGAGCTTCCGGGGTCCTGTGTCCCTTATCCAATCTGATCCTTTCCCCAGGCTACACAGACAGCCTTTAGTGTCGCCATCTTGACTTCCATGCATGTACTTACCTCCCCCTGCTCCCCCCCACAATCCAACCAGAGGGTAGGCTGTTCCCTACATGGGGGAAGGGAGGGGTGTTATTCCCCTTGCTGGGGCAATGCTATGATTCCCCTGGAGTTTGTGAAGCTGTGGCTTCCTGGTTAATAAGCAGGCTTATGCTCCCTAGTTGATTATGCTTAATAATGTCTGATTCCCTTTGCTTCCTTCCTTTATTAATATTCAACTACCTACACTAACACTTCCACTTAGTCTCCTGTATGTTTTTTACATGACTAACCTGTGGGCCCGTTTTCTTTGTTCAGTACCTGCCACGTACTATACTCTTTCACTATCTTAGAGTGAATTTGTGATTGTACAAGAACATTTCAGTTACGACCTAACACAAGGTGTTCCCCAAGAATTCCGTCCCAGAAGCTGCCCCTGCTGAAGGTGTCCATCTGCCGTTACTGTCACCTAATCGTGTATACCAGTGCCACTTTACATTTTGTGACTGGCATAGGAAGATATGCCAGTGTATCAAACAGGAGCTGGCATTCAGAAGCAGGATCTTGTTCAATTTTGCATGAGATGTTTCCTGTTGACTTGGAAAACTTGAAGGATTTGAAAGCTGGGGTGGAAAAAACAACCCAAGAGATTCTATATATTCAGACTCCTCCGCAGTCTGTTTACTGAAAAGCAGTCTGTGTGCTGGCGGCGAAATGAAACCTTTGCCCTGCCCAGGAAATCTCGGTGGAGTCCGGGCAGCAAGAGGCCTGGCAACGTGTCACAGTGATCGGCTGAGGGAAGAACAAAAACCCTAACCCCAAATGCCCCTTTTCCCTCCCAGAAGATAGTATTGCCTTGACCTAGGAAAGCTGTACCTTAATGCCCAGCTCTTGGTCTAACACTCATGAAACCACAGTAATATAATTATGTTTCTTACTCTCCTTTATTAATCAGTTCTCCAATGTCCCCTTTGATTTCTCTAAATTAAGAAATTAGGCCTTTATACAAGTGGCACATTTTTCAATTTCTTAGAAAGGGTAAAAAGTAGATTATATGGGGCAGACAGCAAAATAGGAATGTAAATGCTTGAACTTGACTAAATTTGTGATCAGACAGAAGTGGGCCCAACATGGTAAGGCTGATGGCTGGGCCTAGTGACCTCTGTTTCGCTCTTGAATTGGCAGAAAATACAGCCTTTGGGGCTTGAGGGACTTTATCATTTTTTTTTTTAAGTATATTTTATTGATTATATTGTTACAATAGTTCCAATTTTTTTTCCCCTTTGCTCCCCTCCGCCCAGCACCCCCCTTCCCCAACAATCCCCTCTCCAAGTCCATGCCCATGGGTCGTACATACAAGCTCTCCCGCCTCACCCTTTCATATATTCTTCTTCTTCTTTTTTTAAAATTAATTAATTAATTAGTTAAATATTTTAACAATAAAAAATAACAATTCCTCCCTCTCAGACTTAAGACCCTTTACAATCATTTTTTACTTAGTGTCCTTAGACATGTTAAAGAACTCTGAGCCTCGGTTTTTTCATCTGTTTTATGAGGATGATAATACCTGCCCAATGGAATTGGATACACAATAGCTGTCACAAATGACAGTCTCCACCTCCTCACTGTTTAAACTGTAGGTTTAATGGTCCATAATGTATAGGTTTATGAATTGTACCTGCTTCCTCCCTGTTGAAAAGCAGAACATTTGCTTGTCTCTTTTCTTTCGTCATATATCAAATATGTTGTGAAGCTTAAGAAGCACTTATATCACTTTTCTATATTACTATGAGGAAGTGGATTATCTGCAATAAATGCCCTGTGTTCATTTCCACACTTCCAGTCAGCTGTGTGGTTTGATAAACTACTTCCCAAGTACCAAAGGGATTAGGTTTAGGCCTAAAAGGAACCAAACAATTGAATTTTGATGGATGTAAAACAGAGGCCCACGGTGTTGTCCCAGGAGGTAGAGAGGCTCCTGGCATCTGCTTCTGGCCTTGGACAAAGGCAACATCACCATTTCACTGCAGAATGATGGGAAGGTTGGCTCTCCTGGCCATCTTGCCTGCCTGTGGTGTGCTGATTAATTAAGATACCAATATTCCTTGTTTACATCCCATGTATTTGTTTGTGTGCACCTAGCAGATGTGAACTGAGTATCCTGGGGTGGGGAAGGTGCAGAGTGGAGACAGTGATGGCTGCCGGCCCTCTGCCACCACCTTGTCTACTATGGTGACACGTATTCTATCTTTCCACTGAAAAGACTTGCTTTTAGCACTTTGAGAGCGAGCGGCCCTGTAACCATTGCCTGTATGTAACTTTCTGCCTTAAGTTCTCATTGTGCTCATGAACACACTGGCTTAGGAATCAGTTGGCTAGCAGCCTTGGGGCAGGACAGGACCCTCTACTTCCCCCTGGAGCCCTGCAGAGTTGTGCTGCCTCTCAGCCGGCCTTTGCCTTGTGTCCCCTTCCTGTGCTGGGCTGAGGGCAGCTCATGCCTATGCTTGAGCTTGAATTTTGATTCAAAATTGGCACAATGATTTTACATTTTTTTTTAAAAATCTTGAAATGCAGTGTAAACTTGTAACTTCTGAAAATAGTACTTATCCCAGTTATTCAAAGCAGTTTCATAAGTTACAGAGTCCTATTTCTTGGGATGTTCCTGATTTGGCAAGTTGCAAACCCTAGAGTTATTTTAACATTGCTGGAAAAGAGATTCTCCTTAGATTTCCTTTTTGAGGACATAGCCTCTCTTTGCTAGACCTCAGGATCCATGCTTCCTAGAATTCATTGGTGATTTCAGGCAATGAGCTATAGAGGATAACCCAAAATATATCTTTGTTCTTTTTGTAGACTTAACCACAACTAGTCTTTGGAGGAGGTCCCCACTTTGGTGTGTGTATGATAGTTATGATACTTGTGATAAAGGCATTAGTCACCTTTTCTTTCAAAAATAGCTAGAAGGGTGTGAAGTGAAATGTAAAAGTTCTGGGTCTTCACAGTACTTCTTCCTAGATGTAATCAATGTAAATAACTTCAGTGTATCTTTCTAGGTATTCTTATACACAATTATAAACATACACATCAGCTACACATATACAACATACACACATATTACACAAACAGCACATATATTTATTTTTTTTATTAAAAAAAGGTTTTATTTAGAGAGGGGAAGGAAGGGAGAAAGAGGGAGAGAAACATCAATGTGCAAAAGAAACATCAATCTGTTGCCTCTTGTGTGCCCCACTCCAGGGACCTGGCCTGCAACCCAGGCATATGCCCTGACTGGGAATTGAACCTGTGGCCTTTTGGTTTGTAGGACAATGCCCAACCTACTGAGCTATACCAGTTAGGAATATATCTGTTTTTTAGAAATACAAATGGAATTTTACCATATATACCTTTTTTAATCTTGTTCTTTTCACTTATGGCTATATCAAGGCATCTTGCCAAGTTAGTACATGTAGATCTCATATTTTTAGTGTTTGCATAGTTTTCCATCTTACCATTGAACCATAATTTATTTAGCATGATGTCTGTTTAGGTTGTTGCTACTTTTTTACTCTTTCAATCTTGTAGTGGCTCTCCTTGGACATATCTTACCCAATGCATTTGGTGAGGGAATATCCTCATTAGTTGAATTATATCTTGAGAACTATATTGCTGTATTTAAATGTTAGTTAATATTTATGATTAAGCCTGATGACTAAGTAACAAAAGATTTTCTTAAGAATGTGCAAGAAATATTTATACATGGTGGTAGTGTTTAGAAACCAGTTTAAGTTAGGTTTATCTTATTATTTGCTAAGACTTAATTGATGGTAAAATATGTGTTTTAGAACATCCAGTTTATACACCATGAAGGAATTTAAGGGGGTGGCATTTTTAATGAGTTGCCATAGTGGCACATACTTCATTGGGATGTACTTCCAGAGATGTAACTAAAAAGAATAATTTTTCATAAAAGGAGGTGAGAAATGTTGCGGGTGGATTTTTCTTTCTAAAACTGTCTTCATAAATGATTAAATGGTGACTTTAAAAAAATCTCTAAAGAATGATATGCCTGACTAAACAGTGGAAAGGATGTGGACATACATGTTTGCACAAAACAGACAACGCATTTTAATTCCATGAAATGAATAGTTGCTGTTCAGAGTAAATCTTGATAGCATTAATAGATATGGCTCTCCTTAAATGAATCTACAATTAGATTCATTTGCTCTGAGTACACTGTTAAATCTCTATTTCTCTTTGTGGGCACATCCTTAGGCCAGGTGTCTGATTAGCAGCATCCCTGTAGGAGAAAGCTGTCTGTTTCACATGAGGTGGCCTTCAGTGCCACAGCCCAGCTTGCTCCTGAGGGGCTCCCACTCTGCTACCGAGAATGGCTCAATCCAGTTGGCCCTTGGCAGCTCCTGCTCCAGCTCAGGACACGTTTTCCTCTTAACTACTCTTATCGTATATCTTATAACAATCACCTCCATCCTTCTTCATTTGTGCAGATAATTCGAGTATTTACTCTTCACCAGTTCTCAAGCAGAGCAAATCTGTCCCCAGGGGACATCTGTCAATGTTTGGAGACACTAGGTTGTCACAGCTGTGGCTGTGCTATGGGCACCTAGGAGGCAGAGGCAAGTATGACACTGAACATCCTATAGTGCACAGAACTGCCCCCCACCCCTTCTCCTATGCCAGTTTCTGGAGCTTTCTCTGTGTGGCTCCCTCCCTCTTCTCAAGGATTCTGCCTCACAAATTCCAGGCACCTCAAACTCCAATCTCTGTCTCTTCCCTCAGTGAGGAGACAGCTGTCCCCTGCTTGGATTCCCACTCCTTGCACTGTGGGCCAGAAAGTACCTCTGGGTGAAAGTTGAGGCAATCATAGACATCTTACTCTTGACCTTCTCTCAGGGATCATAATCCTATACTACCTGTGTTCACTATCTGAAAACAGTTGTTGCAAAGGTGTGTCAGGTTTCCTAGTTGTTCAAAGCAGAAGGGCAAGTCTGGCACCAGTTACTTTGTCATTGCCAGAGGCTATTTATTTAGTTTTTTATTTTTTCTTTCAGTATTTTTCTGTAGTAAATAAAGACAGGGATCTTGTCCCCATTCTATAGGTTAGGTGTCACAGAGTTGCCAGGAGTAAGAGGCTTGAAATCACAAAGTGAGTTGGTAGGATGGCAGAAACCATGGATCACATGATCTGGCCCTTGCCTCATCAAACTAAATTCCACCTGCAGACCTAAGCACACCAGTGTGTGTTACTGGTGACCACTGGCAGGGACAAAAGCAGTGGAGCAAAAGTGAAGACAATAAAAAAGGTGCTTAAAGAATGGGATTGAGGAAAGCTCTACAGCTGTATATTGGGAGAGAAATTTGGGACAGCTCTAATAACCCTAAGACTTGCATCAGTTATCACTCTATGTCACCTGATAAAATACTGAACTAAGAGCAACTATTTACTCCCCTCTGCCACTGTGCTGAGAGCCTTCTATGTATTATCTCATTTAATCTTCTTTCTCTACCTACAGAAGAAACTATTATCCTTATTTTACAGATAAAAAAACTGTGGCTCAGAGAGGCAAAGTTATCTGCTCAGAGAAATAGCTAATACACTGCAGTGTTGAGACTTGACTAGATCTGCACAAAGCTTGTGCTCTTTCATTATGGTTTCCCATCAGAGCTAGCTGCTTCCTGACTCATTTTTGTTGATTTGCCTAATATTTTCACACCTCATTCCACTCCTTCAGAGGTACCATTTATTTTCTTCTAACTTTCAAACGAATACATGCTAATTGTAGGAGAACTTGAAAATATAGACCATTAGAAGGAAAAATAGGTCATCTATACCCTTACCGTTAGCTGTTATTTCCAATCCCAAACGCTGCTTATTCACTGTACTGCTCACCTTTGTAACTGCTTTGCCTTCCTCACATACACTAAGTACTCAATGAATGCTTATTAACGTCAGGCACCATAGGAACTACATAGAACATTTAAAACACCACATAACTGACTGAGAAGTTATATATTTCAGTTTATGCCTGAATAACTACTGGATTCCAGTGGATACACACTGACGACTTGATAGTCTCTCTAAGTGTATCGGGCATATGCCAAGTTAGGTTTCACGGCCCTTATGGCTCCTTGCACCATGCTATACCCATAGGCACTCAACAGATACCCTTTGATTGACTGATAGTCCTTCAGAGATGGAAAGTAAATTCAATGCATTTATTCATCAAATACAGAGCACCTACTATGTGCCAGACACTGTGCTAGCTCCTGGGGTGAAGCATGAGCTAGATGAAGCCTCTGCCCTCTTGGAATTTACCATCCAGTGATAGAAAACCCTAGAAACCGGCCTCTGAAATGTTCCAATTAAAAGACATTCCCCCGCAGTGATATTTTTACCAGGCAAACTCAGAGTTATTTATCACGAGGAGGTTTAAAAAGAATACTTGTGAAAGCCCAGGTAAAGTTCCGAAAATAAAGAAGGGGAAATGTTACTTCGGGCTGTTGTTAGGTGCTAGGTTAGCCAGCTGCCATGCTGCCTCACGGGGGAGGGTTTCATCTCTGTCTCCTTTGGTCTCGTTTACTTTTCACCTCAAGTTTGATGTCTAAGCTTTATCCAGGGCCTTTGATTTATAGTGTTCTGGAGAAAGAGGCCAGGGACAGCAGAGCCGTCCAGGCCACCCCTGAGAGCCTGACCTGTTGTTGCCCTAGATCCAGAGCTGACTGAGAGCTACACAGAGAATTTCAGCAGATTGCACAGGGAGAACCTGTTGGGAAGGCAGCTAACCCGGAACCCCACAAAATAAAGTTTTCCAGTTCTTCTTTGAAACACACAGTTTACTTAGGTATTGAACATTATGACAGCAATTTGTAGTCCTTTGAAAAATCTTTTACTATCTAAGGTTTTTTTGTTTTTGTTTTTTTACTTATTGATGAGAGAGAAAGAGAAAGAGAGAAACATCGACTTGTTTTCCCACTTATTTATGTATTCATTGTTGATTCTTGTATGTGCCCTGACTGGGGATCAAACCCACGACCTTGATGTATCAGGACAACACTCTAACCAACTGAGCTACCTGGCCAGGATTTTTACTATTCAAAATTTAATCAACTGAGAAAATGAAAAGTTATGGATCCATCAATCGAAAATATATTAAATAAGGGGCTTTAAAGTTATGTGGAAGTCTGTGACCAACATTTTTTTAACCTCTAAAGTATAGTTTGGCAAACACTTTGTTATACTGGATACTTAGGGACAGTGAGCTTAGTTATCTTTTGGGAATAATAACGGATTACCCCAAAACTTAGTGACTTAAAACAACAAACGTTCATGTTCTTACAGTTTCTGGGAGTCAGAAACCTAAAGGTGGCTTAGCTGGGATGTTCTGGCTCAGGGTCTCTCATGAGGTCAGTCAAGTCAAAACCTTGACTAGAGCTGCTTCCAAGAAGGTTCACTCAAGTGACTCTTGGCTGGAGGCCTCTGTGCTCACGTACGTCTCTCCAGAGGCCTGCTGGGTGTCCTCAAGACATGGCAGTTGACTTTCCTCAGAGTGAGTCATGAGTCACCCCACAGGGATTAATGGCCACTGTGTGTCCTCACTGAGGATACAGGATGGGTACAAAGTGTCATCTCATTGTTTAAATTTGCATTTCTTTGCCAATAAAATGCATAAAATTTATAATTTTAACCCCTTTAAAGTACACAGTTCAGTGGCATTAAGTACAGTCACATTTTTGTGTAGCTATCGCCACTATTCATCTTTAGAACTTTTTTATCCTCCCAAACTGAAACTCGGTCCCTCTTAAACACTAACTCCCTGCTGCCCTCTTTCCCGGGAACCACCATTCACTTTCTGCCTCTATGGATGAAATGCAATGTATATTTTTATATGTATCGGCCATTCACATTCCTTTACCTATGAATTCTTCGAAAATGTCCTTAGCTTTTTTTCCCTATTGGGATATTAGTATTTTTATCACCAAGTAGGAAGAGTACACAGGAAAATTGAGAGTGAACAGATCAAGGGTTTTTCGTTTTTTATTTTTATTCTAGTTTAGTACATATTTTATTTATTTATTTTTAGAGAGAGGGGAGAGGAGGGAAAAAGAAAGGGAGAGAAACATCTATATGTAAGAGAAACATCCATCAGTTGCCTCTCACACATGCTCCAACTGGGACCTGGCCCACAACCCAGGCATGTGCCCTGACTGGGAATCAAACTAGTGACCTTTCAGTTTGCAGGCCAGCGCAAACTCAATTCACTGAGCCACACCAGTCAGGGGCAGATTTTTAGTTTTTTAAGCGTTATTAAAAGATTATAGTGGTTTTTCTCTGCCTGATCTTGATTCCTGAAAAACTTGTCTTCTTTTCCCCCATAATGCTGCTAAATCAGATTCTCCCAGCTGTTTCCTGTCCTTAGAAATAGGCTTGACATTTATTTTTAGTTTTATTGAGGAATAAGTGACATAAAACATTGGAGATATTTAAAGTATACACCATGATGATTTGATATACATATCTATCGTGAGATGATTACCAAGATCAAAATAAATAATGTGCTCATTGCTCACATAGTTAATTTTTTGTGTGTGTGGTGAGAATGCTTAAAGATAAAAAGTGCCTTTGGCTTACAGTGCTTTTATAGTGATAAAACCAAAACTAAAACAGCAAAACTAATACATTAACAGCATTAATTTGATGTTATGCAGTATATTGTTTTGGTGAAACTAAATTGCAGCTCACACATGCTTATGACCCCACAATGACAATCAATCAATCAATCACCCAAAAAAAGGAGAGAGGGAAAAAAAAGGGCCTGATTGACAGCTTAAGGCACTTCATTTCTGCCTCTGCTAAGGATCATGCTATGAGCCTATATAACCTTGCTTCTTGCTTCTGATTTCAGTGAGAACAACAGAAAAAAAAACTGTCTCATCCCCCTACCACCTGTCTCTGGGCCTCAATGCCCCCATCTGTTACAGTGGATGACTTCTCTGTGCATCTCTTTAAGGCCGATCCCTCTACTAGTATGCATCCCCATCTCTTCTCTCCTAGTCATGGACATCACACCCCCAATTATCTCCTCTCTCCTGAAGTATTGATTTCTTCCTTTTGACTGGCTCATTCTTATCAACATAAAACATGCTGTAACAGCTCCCATCTTAAAAAAAAGAAAGAGACAGCTCTACCTAAGACACAGAGGCAAACACATACAGGAGATGTCCGGCCAAGATGGAGGCCTAGACAGATATGCTCCATCTCCCTTCACAACTAAGAAGAAATACAACTACCGTCAAACCAGAAATAACCAGAAGTTCCAGGAAATAAATGGAAGTCAAACGTATGAAGTTATAAAGAAGTGGTGCTTGTCCGGACAGTTAGGAGGGGCAGAGCTGGGGTGGAGAGGTCAAGCTGTGTTGGTTGATGGTGCCAGCGGCGACGGCGGCAGAACGGCAGTAAGCACAGACATGTGTATTTAAGGGGAAGCAAGAAGTGCCTGGGGAGCACCCCCGGCTGCAGAACAGACCCATCAGTTTGCGATTCCAACGCCAGGGAAGGCAGACCCCCATTGCCTTGGACTGTAAAGTCTGGAGGGGGTAGGAATGGAGAAGGAGGCTCCCAGTTTCTCAGCGGAGAGTGAATGGCAGAAATCCATCTTGGACCCCCACCCCCACAGAAAACGCCACAGCGTGGTGAGAAGGGTCACCTGGTTGTGATGAGTGCACAGGGCTCTGCCCCCTATAGTGTAGGAGGTGTGACAGCCCTGCCAGGAAGCAAAGGTAAACACAAAACTGTCAGGATGGCACAGATCATGATAGAGATCCCAGTGATGCAGCTGACCAGACAGCAAGTTTCAGATCTAACGAAGCAGCAGACAGGAAATCTTTCTGAGACACAGTTCAGAAAGCACTTACAGACCTAACAGCAGATCTTAAACAAGACAGGGAGGGAATGAAAGCTAGTCCTGCTGAAATGAACAAAAACACATACAAAACTAGTGATGAGGGCAAGAAAACCAGGGATCAAATCAACAAATCGGAACACAGGGAAGGAACAAACAGTCAACCAGTGCAGAAAGAGGAAACAAAAAGTGAGGAAAACGAGGAGAGGCTCAGAAACCTATGGGACATCTATAAGCGGGCCAACATCTGAATCATAGGGTTGCCAGAAGGTGGAGAAGAAGAACTAGAAATTGAAAAATTATGTGAAAAAATAATGAAGCAGAACTTCCCTAACTTGGAGAAGGAAATAGACTTACAGGTCCAGGAAGCACAGAGTTGCAAAAAAACTGGACCCAGGGAGAACCAAACCAAGACACGTAATCAAAATGTCAAAAATTATGGGTAAAGAGAGAATCTTAAAAGCAGCAAGAGAGAAGAAGAGAATTACGTACAAAGGGGTCCCAATAAGACTGTCAGCTGATTTCTCAGAAGAAACTCTGCAGGGAAGAAGGTACTGGCAAGAAATATTCAAAGTAATGAAAAGCAAAAACCTACAACCACGATTACTCTATCCAGTGAAGCTGTCATTCAGAATAGAAGGGCAGAGAAAGTTCTTCCAGGACAAAGTAAAACTGAAGGAGTTCATCAGATCCAAACCACTGTTATATGAAATGTTAAAGAAAGAGGAGAAAGAAGATCAAAACTATGAACATTAAAATGAAAACTGTGTCACAACAACCAACAAAAGAAGCTAGAGAACCAAAACAAAGGCAAACTAAGTAGGCAATGAGAGTGGGAAAAGAATTATAGGTATGGGGAACATATTGGGGGGAGGTCAGCTGGGAGGGGGAAAGGGGGGGAGATGGTACAGGAATTAAGAAGCATAGTAGGAGGGAGTGGAGTAGATAGGAAGATGTTGAGGAGAACTATATGCACAACCAATGGGCATGGACTAAGTGGGGGGACAACTGGAGGGGGGGGTCACTGGGTGGAGGGGAACAAAGGGAAAAGAGATTGGGACAACTGTTACAGCATAATCAATAAAGCATATTAAAAATATTAAAATAAAAGGAAAAAAAGAAAGAAAGAAAGAAATTCTCCCTTGATTCTGTATTGCTCTTCAGCTACTACCCTATTTCTCTTTTCCTTTTTATAGCAAAGGGCTATGAAAGATGAGTCTAATTTGTTGATACCCACTTTTGCCACTCTTCCCTTCCCAGTTTCTCTCCAACCCACTCCAGCCTTCTTCTGCTCCTCCCACTTACCCTTACATTCACCTTCTCCACACTCACACCCGCCATCCTTCTTTGTTATGAACTTAGTCATATGGCCACACTTGGCAGCCAGCGAGGATGGCATGTGTTGCCCAGCCATGAGCTCATGGAAGAGGAAGTCAGATTTAGGGACAGATAGGATGATGCAAAGGAGAAAAGGGAACCCTTTCAGGGCTAATACTTACAAGAGAATGGAGCAGAAAGGATGTATCCCCTCCTCCATGTCAACCAGAAGTGAAGAATGTCAAGAACCACAGGCCCCTTTGTAGAGTCACAGCCTGGAAGAATGGACCAGAGTGCTTGCTTCCTGTAGGCAGCTGCCCCAACCTTGACTTTAGAAGATGAAGATTGCTTTTTAAAAATGTGTTTCATGTGAAGGATCAAATTCTTTATTGATGATATCCATAAATCTTGCTGTTATATATTTTTATCCAGGAAAGTAATTTCCTCCTATATCATTGGTCCATTTGTTTTTGTTTTTTTAATAAACAAGAACTTGAATTCTATTACATAAAAATAAAACAGATATACATTTGTTAACCAAAGTATATATACCTTTGTTAACACAGATATTTTGCTTAACAACTTGCACCTAAGATACTAAAATTAGCAGTTTGAACCTGAAAGGATATTCACAGTAGTGTCAGCTAGTCTTGGCTCCTGTTAATATAAATGTATGACACATCACTGACTGGTAAGTGTCACCTGTCAGCTGCCCCATCTTGCACAGAAAAACATCAACCTGCCTTTGATGTTGAGTAAACAACTGCAGAAATGGACCATGTTCTACAGTCCCATTTTAACTGTATGTGGGACCCAGCCTGAGGATATGAACAGAATAAGGCAGGTCAATTACCATCAGTAGCTTTTATCAAACATCCACCGTGTGGCCACAGGCCCCCAGCCGACGTGTCTAGAACTCGTTATTGGATTCCTCATTACAACCTCGGCTGGGCTGGCACGCTTGGCAGCCTGCAGTGCAAATGAAAAATATATGAGTCTGACTAGGGAGGATTTTCCCTTTCTCTCATTCTCCTGAAGGAAAGAGATTGCAGTGGAAGTTATTTCTGCTGTTAATAGGAACATGTTGGCATGCCTCTGCTGGCTGAAGGAAGACAGCTGAGTTAATATAGTGAGAGGCCACTTAAAATAAGTAACAGTAATGGGAGGTGCTGTGCTGTTACATGCCTTTAGCACTCCTAATTTTCCAGAGCACGGTTATCTGCTGCAGGAGACCTGGTTATTATGCATCCGACTGTGTGGGAAACCCAATTTGCATTTTCTGGACCACTGGGGGCTGTGATGTGCGCACCATCGGAGGGAGCCCTGAGCCTGGCGGAAGGAAGCGGCTGCCCGCAGAGGCCAGCTGGCGCCACGCACTTCTCTTTACCATCAGAGCATATGAACTTGGCTGCAGGTTATGTTTCTGTGCCATTTAGGTTTTGTTTTTGCTTTAACCTTTGTTGGTCTGAGACCAAGCCGTTTAGTATTTTTAGATGATAAAAAATATAAAATATATAATTAAACTCTTTTAGATGGTAACAAAATAAAATATAATGTCTAAGCTCCTACAGGAGAAAAATCATCCAATTTTATAAGCTTTCTGTAACCACAGTCCTCCTTTTTCTGTATTGAAATAACTATATGATATGTTTTTGATAATATGAGGTTTTGTAGGAACATAATTATGGTTTTATAGAACTGACTAATTTATTTGGATGGTCATTTTTTTTTAAAGGAGTTCTGCCATCCTGATACTTGTACAAAATTCTGCATTGTCATTGAGGCAGAGTTTGTATAAGGCTTTCCCAAGAGGTGTCACTACTAGTGCCTGGCCGCCTACAAGGTCTTGAATTCTGAAGGCCCCTTTTCTGTCCCAGCCAGAGGGGTCTGTCCAGCACAGAGGCTGAGAACATGACTCGGGTACCAGACGTCCCTGGGTTTGAATCTGAGCTTCATCACTTACTAGCTTAGGGCCTTGAGCAAGTCACTCAATCTCTCTGTGCCTCAGTTTCCTCATCTGTAAAATGAGCTGGAACAGTTCAGTGATTTATGTTAAAGCCTGTGGATGGTGCCTGGCACATGGTAGGTTTCACATAAATGCTGTGGTCTGTGGCTAGTACGTCATTCCACCTCCCCCACCACCGCACTCCTCACCTGCACCATGACCTTCCACCCCCTAGCCTCTTCCTTCTCCCAAGGCCTTTCCCTCTCTGCATTTGCCTCTAATGCCTTCATTAGCCCGCTGACTTCCTTCTTGTATGACAGTGTTAGTTTAGGTCCTGGTGGGGAACAGATAACACAGTCCAACCAGATAATTTAAGAAAAGCTTAATAAGGAGAATATGTACCAATGCGAGCAGCTGGGAGGAAACCATGGGGGAGGCACAGTAGAGGGCCTGGAAACCTCACAGGAGTGCACTCACAGGGTCTGTGTGGAGTGGGCTGCCTGACGGAGCTGTGAGCTCATCGGGGGTTGCAGTCACCATATGGCAACCTCCCAGGAAGGGAGCCCGGGAAGTAAATAGTCCTACCGCACCTTTCTCTCTCCTTGCATCTCCTGCCAGGCCTCCTCGTGGTCCCCAACTCCAAGACAGAGGACCAGGGCACCTGTCCATACAGGCCTTCCTGTCTCTGCCCTCATAGCCACCGCTCTGGTTCCCGCCCTGCCACTCAGCCAGTCTACAGGCAGCTTACAACGTGCCATAACCTTTGCACCTCTTCTCAACTATTCGTGACCATTCCCTTTTCCTGAAGTTCCCTTCCCTCCTTCTCGGCCTAAAGAAGTGCTACATAGTTGTAGGATCCAGCCCAAATGCCCTTGTTCCCTGCAATCTTCTCTGCCTCCTGCTAGGGCCTACATGTACTTCATTAGGTTACATTTCATGTTGTGGTCTGGGGGCTTATTTGTGGGACCGTTTCTTCTATAGACCATTCTCTCTTTGAGGACACACCACACCGTACTCATCTTGGCATTCTTTCTTATTTTTTATTTTTTTAGAGAGAAGAGATGATTTATTGTACACATTACGTTCAGCCACCACTGTCATCTCAGCATTCTTTGTGGTGCCACAAAGTGGCTGAAACAAAAATGAGTGCTCAAAGAAAATTAGTTGTATTGACATGACTCATGGAAAGATAGAAGTATCACTTCCCTGCCGAAAGATGGTGTTAGTTATGATCATGGATTCAGCATATTTAACACCAGTTAACTGTACTGCATGTTGTACATAACCAAGTCACTCTCGGACACCCCCCCCCACACACACAGCCGGATTTAATTGCTGTCATATTCTCTAGGGGTACTCTATATGTGACTTAATAGAATTTATCTGTGTAGTTATTCCTTGTTTTACCTTCTCTTCTAAATCTTTGGCTCCATGAGAACAAGGACCATATCTGTAGTATCACAGTCTTGTGAACTTAGAACAGTGTATGGTATATAATAGATCCTTCAGAAATATGTGTTGACTGAATAAACATATTGATCACAATGCTACGTGACATGTCATAACCGCAGGAGGCCAGCAGAGTAGGGGTCCTAGGTGCCATGGAAGGACCCATGGAGTTCCTTTCCAGGCCCCTCAAGTCTTTCCTTTTTGCTCAGAGGAGTCATTTCTTTATGACTCCACTCTCCTGTTGTCAGAGCAGCACCCTTCCCCTTGCCTGGGAGCAGGGACAAACTCCCTTTTCCTTCAGTCACTATGGGGAATGTACTGTTTGGAGAATTATTTTTCTGAAATGATTCTCTTTCTCTTTTCTCTTTCACAGATGGTGCCAAGCAAAATGTATTCGATTGTAATTTGGACCATTTCAAACCTATTCAGTAATTTTGAAAATGTAACAGGCGTTGTCAGGTCTTATAATTAAAAATTGGCATCATTTTGTATTATTCACTATTGTTGTAGTCTAATCAGATTTTATTATGAAGAAATGACTTCAGGGAGTTCTTTTTAATAGTCCCAAATGGTGTTTAATATCCTCCCAAAAGATTTTCCTTTTTAGAAACAGGAAGTGGCAACACAGCCTGGAAGCCTTAATTTATCTGAGCCCTACCATTGCTCAGTCATCTTTTCATGTGCCATTTTTCTGAGGCTTAATATTCAAAAAATGTTCTAGAAAGGAAATTAAACTTGGGATTTGAGATAACAGGGCTCCTGTGAAGCTTATATACTACAGATATTAGAAAAAGATGCTGAGCAAAAAATAAAACAAAGCCAACCAAAAAAAGCCCGAACAACAAAAAGCAATTAATTTTATTACTTTGAAAGGACTAGGTAGGATTGTCTTAAGTAAAAACATGAAAAATTGAACAGATGGTCTTAGTAAACTTGGGGAATATTAACTCCAGGTCCACGTTGTACCAGGTTTTCACTGACGCATCTGTTGCAGACTAATTGCCTCTTTTCTGCTTGATAACCAACCTTTAAGTTCGGGGGTTTTGCAGTAGAGGCAATTAAAAGCTCAACACTGTCATATTTTTCATTAATTTACCAGTGAGCAATTGGATTTATATGAATAATTTGATTTATTTTGAAGATAATTGTAGTTATCAGTGTGTTTTACTAGACAGCTTGTCCTTTGTAATATAATTTGCCTTTAACTACAGTATAATATCATCTGCCCTTCTGGTTGACGGCCTCTTCTTTAGGAAAAATAAAGCAAGCACAGGCAATATCTATGAAGATAATGTTTTTAAGGTAGATGAGATTAGAACAATTGGGGACTCTCAGTCTTGGGTGATAGCAGATCAGGTTTGGGCCGGGTGTGATACAGGACACACTCATTAGAGCTAGGAACAGGCAAAAGCAGAAATGGGCCCTTAATTCTCAGATAAGCTGTTATACCTAGACCTACTTAGGGTATCTCTAAAAGCTGAACATTTGTATACCCTTGTAACCCAGCAGTTCCATTCCCAGGACATACCTAAGAGAAATGCACCCATATTTTAATGGAAAGACACACACTGAGATAGTCATAGCAGCACCAATGATAACAGCCGCCCAAATGCCCATAATTCGTAGAATGGAAAAATAAATGGTTGTGTGTTCATACAATGGATTCTATATGTCATTGAAAATGAACAAACTGCTACTTACACAACAAAATGGTTGAGTCTCACAAGGCTGAGTGAAAGAAGCCAGATACCAAAGGGTACCAACTGTATAATTCAATTTGTATTCAGTATAAAAACAACTAAGCGGTCTAGGTGTTAGAAGTCGAAATAACAATAACCCTCAGAAGGGTAGTGGTAGTAACTGGAAGGACTCCTAGGGTTCTCTGATGCTGTTCTGTATCTTGATCTGGGTGCTGGTTATACTGAGTATGTTTAGTTTGTGAAAATTAATAGAGCTATGATTTAGGCACTTTAATATATGTATATTATAATTTTTTAAAGTTTAAAATATATGGATTTAAAAACAGGACATTGTTATTATTTTCAGGCTGACTCATTAGAAAAAGCAGAAGTTTACAATGACACTTTGACTATAGGTTAAAGGGCACACAAGTGCTGCTTTATCTTTAAGCAGACCATATTATCTACCAAAAGAGACCACTGAGACACTTCAACTTCGCTGTGATCTTTATGTGAAGAACCATAGCAACTCATCCAAATCCCCGTTTCTCTTAGAGGTCAGCTTTGGTTTCCCTGTTCAGTAAAATCTTCATGGCACTCTTACGTCTGCTCTCCATAAGCCCTGATTGTAGCCATTGTGAAAAATCAAAACAAAACATGGTTTAGCGGTTCATAGTAGTCTAGGGCCTTTATTTCTTTTGATTCCTTCTTGGCTGCAAGTTTATCAAGGCCAACAGCCCCACCTCTTATTTCTCCATCCAGGGTCAGGCATTAGATGGACAATTAATACATATTTGACAGAGGCTCTGCCTGGGGTAGAACAAGCATTTGTGGTTAAGTGGCTGTCTGTTGCTTCCTTCGAGTTGTGTCCGTGTGATTTCTTTAATTCCTTTGATCTCCCTCCACCTCTCTAAAAATTTTCTTGTTTACGTGTTTTTTGTAGAAGATTGGGAAATATGAAAAGGCACAAAGAAGTAGAAGATAAATATCCATAATCCTTCCACTCAGAGAAACTTGTACTGTTTTCCTATATTTTCTTTTGTTTTTCCTATAATGCCATTGCTTCCTGTGTCCTCCTTTCCCCACCACCCTGTTGTTTTGATTTCTTAAGAATAATGGAAGTGAGTGTAGGAGAGAAACTTCTCCCAATTTTTAAAGGATTTTTGGGTAAAAGCTGGGGTATCTGCTTTTGAAATTTTTTTATTGATTTATTGATTTGAGAAAAAGAAATGTTGACCCGTTGTTGCACTTATGTATGCATTCATTGGTTGATTCCTGTATGTGCCCTGACTGGTGATCAAACCCACAACCTTGGCCTATCATGGTGATGCTCTAACCAACTGAGCTACCTGGCCAGGACAAGAGCTGGGCTTTTATGCCTTGCTATAGAATAGTATAACATGATATATAACTCTACCTTCTCTTATCCAGTGCTTGAATTTTTTAGATTAGCTTGACAGGTATATATGTTATATTCCAAATCACTTAAAAAAGACTTAGAGTTCTTCCAGGATAAACTCAAGAGTTGCTCTAGGATAGAATCATTCAATTGACTAGTATTGTTGTCCTCAGTCTTATCTTGAAAGCAGGATGAGATCTTTCATGTCTCTTAGACATTACCATGTTGTAGACCATAAAATCCCATTAATCCCTATTCTCTGCCTGAGAATTTTAACAGAAGATTTGTCTTTCTGGGCAGAGATTTCTGGGTGGTTGTCCAAGGCTGCACTGTTCTTGAAGTTTCTAGAACCATACAGTAGTCAACTTCTGCACACCAGGGCTGTGTGGCTAATGTGTCTGTCTTGTCCCTACAGGAGTTCCAGATCTGTCATGCTCCTGAGTGCACACACTATACAGTGTTTGTACTCTTGCTTTCCTCCTAAAATAGCCTTAAAATAGACTCCTGTGCTTCTTGCCTTGACATTTTTCAGTTTTTTCTTCAGACTACTTTTAGCTTTGTCCCTAGTTTCTCTTTAGACTCCTGAAATATTTAAATGATATTTATTTAAGTGATATTGTTCATTGGTGAGAAGAAAAATCACCCCTGCAACACTGACAGACTATTTCTCTTGACCTTGAAAATACCTTAATGGGTGCGTTGTTTTATTTGTTTAGCTCCACTCTAGTTGGGGGCCATGTAGCCTTTGCATTTTCTCTAGGTCTCTGCTTAACCATGTTGCTATAAATGATTGTCCTGAGCAGAGTCCATCTAAACGAAGTGAGTACCTTTCTCTGTGTGCATGCGTGTGTGTGTGTATTTGTGTGTGTGTGTGTGTGAGAGAGAGAGAGAGAAAGAGAGAGAGAGAGAGAGAGAGAGAGAGAGAGAGAATATGAATATAGTCCAGAAAAGAGAAAAGAGATATAGTTTGTATTCATCATTTCCATGTAGTCTAACACTTGGCCTGTGTTCAGTTACCTGAAGTGGCCTTATACTCCCCTCTCCTGGAGCCCCATTCATTTAAGATGCACCTGCTGTTTGGCATTGAGGAGATGAAACTTCGTTTGTGTTTACATTTGGTTCCCTTCAATGTTGTGACCCTTAGAATACAGGTATCTGCTAAAGGGTGAGTTTATAGATGTGATATTTATGTTACTGTTATCAGGAAGGCAGTGCTCAGTTCTGGGGAAAGCCACCATTCATGTCTGAGCCTTCTCCTGGAGGCCGGGAAAAGAGCTGCCTGCCAGGAAGAAGGTTTATGGTGGAGCCTTTCTGCCCCTGGTTGAGTAGTTCTCTTATCCTCTGAGTCCTTTTCTTCAAATATAACTTTCCAAAGTTAAAAAAAATTTTTTTGGCAGAGAAATTAATAGTGTGTGACTTTTATGCAGAGGAAGAACTAGGAAAGGGATTGTTTCTATAATACAAGAAAATGAATATTGTAAACTCATCCAGCTGGGTTGCATTCTAATTTGACTAATTCTTTTAGTAAAATAGCTTTACTTTTTTTTTTTAAGTAAAAGTAATGTACAGTCTGAAATCTATGAAAATCCCTGAGAAAGACTTGCAGAGTATAGGTAGATGAGCAGAGTAACAATAATGAAATAGCAGATTGCATTTCTCAGGCACTCAGTGGTATTAATATTTCACCTGCATCACTTCATTCCATCTTCCTCCAGGTCTGTGGGTCGATGGTAAAAACACCTAGTTAGAGTGCTCAACCCCGCCATCTTGAACTTACTAGAAAATCAAATCCCCTTTAAATGGAGCTCCTGCTACCTCCTATAAGACACAGATGGTATTCTGCAGACACAGTTTGGAAAATGAGAGTTAGTCATCTCACAGCCACCTAGGGCCTCTCTCAACCCACCACCAGCTTTCCAGATTCTTCCTGGTAATTGTGTTGATGGTGACTTGGGATTGTCCCTCAGGATTAAAAGCTAGAGTAGTACATTAATTCAGTCTGTTTCATTCACTAAAACCGGTTACCTCAGCACCGTGCCAGGCTCTGGTGTCTCACTATAGATAGGACAGGGCTGCTGCCTCTAGGAAGCCACAGATGGGTAAGAAAACAGCCACACACAGACTTTCAGCAGGATGGAAATGCTGCTGAGTACCGTGTACTGAGTGCAATTGCTGCAGGACCTGGGGTAGGGGACAGCCAGCCAGCGCTACCTGGGAAAGTGAAGAGGCCTCACAGAGAAGGGGCGTGGGCAGAGTTCCCAAGGAGCAGTGGGGCCTCCAGGTGGAGAACGCCCGGTAGGAGAGAGTCAGGAACATGTTTGGCAGCATGCGAGTGACATGGCTTTTAGCAGTGTGGCTGGTGAAGGATCACAGATGGTGTTTAAAGTCAGCTCTGAGTCACTCTGTGAAATTACAGAAATTCAAGGAGAAGGATCTGGAAACCATCCATCAAGTTATTTGACCTTCTAATCTCTCAGAAACCATTTCCTGTCTAGCTCATAAATGGAAGTTCTTGGTAAAACTGTCACACAGGAGAAGTTGAAGAATAATTTCAAGTAGAGAAACAGGGTTCTGATGCCGTAGCCCGTGAACCAGAGGCTTACCTTCACTCTGTTAAAAGGTTTTTTACTGGCAGGTTGCCCCACTTTCCAGCTTAGACTATGGCCCCTGTGCTGCAGATTCTCAATTCTTGCCCCATCTCCTGAAATGACTGAATGAAGGTTAAATACAACTTCCAAAGTAGGGCCAGAGATACTCAGCTTCTGAATGTGTTGGTGCTTGAGATGGAAACTATTTTCTATCTAATTCTTTTTTGTTGTTGCCTTGGCAACTGCTTTTTTTAAGCTTTTGGTTTTTCTCAACAGCATGAGCTGCTTCCTTTTGATTTAGCTCAGAAGTGTGTACAGACCTATATCTTATTCAGAGAATCTAATGTGTTTATGTTTATAGATTTTTAAAATTTTTTTAAAACTCATCACAATGTTGAACAGGGATAGATAATTGCACATAACTGTTCACCAACCTGATTCACCAAAGGCAAAGGATAGTGATTTTTTTTTTTTTTTTGTCGGATGTCAAATACTGTAGAAATGATTCAGTTCACTTTTTAAAAATTGTTTTATTTGGGAAAAATGCTGTTACAAAAGGGCAGCTGTAAAATACAGTGACCTCTGTAACAATGACTTGTTTTTTCTTAAAGTGAAAGAATGGGTGGGATCCAAGGAATCCAAGCAGTGGATAAACAACAGAGGAGTATCTCCAAGTTATTTTCAGGAAATAGAGCAACAAAACTCAAAGCTAGAATCCTTCTAACAACTTGTCTCCTGGATTTCCACCTCCCCCTGCCCCTTAGGACATAGTTTGATTCAGATTCACTTTTATAAAATACATCTAAATATTTTAATATTTGGCTTTTTAATGTCTCTGACCAAGCCATATGAAAATTGATTCCATACATTATAAATGCACATGGTTCCCTCTGTCTTCTCCTTGCTCACTCTTCTCTGGCCACCGTGACCTCTAGGCTGGTCCTCATCCTTGCTAAATCTGTTCTTATCTCAGTGTATAGGTGTTGATATAAATAAGATTGATCCAACTTTGTACCTCCTTGATTTCTTTACTGCCTAAGTTTTCATGCTGTGAACTCTGACTAACCTAACTGCTCCAGGCAAGCATACCAAAGCCTAATGGTTAATGATTGGCTGTGCGCTGTAAGCTTACAAGTCACCACAGAGATTCCTGTCAGTTAACAGCCAGAATGGCACAGCACCTGAGATAAATATTAAACTAGATGTTAGGGTCAATGGTAAGCAATTGTCCACCACAAGACCACCAGGGGTGTGGTTCATGGCTCATACTGCATTCTTTGTCTCTGTCTTGTCAGTCAGTACTTTACGTATATTATAAAACATTCACTGTAGTACCTGTCTAGTGGTGGAGGTTAGCTGTACACACTCAGACTGCTGGATTGCCTATTTGTTCCAGTCCTACCCCGTGTAAGTAACTTGCCCTACAATAAATTTGGTTATAATCTGTGGAGTTGCGTGAATCGATTTTCCGGTCTCAAGATACCTTCACAGTCGGTGGTCACTGTACCTTCACCCCGCTGCCAGGCACTCAGGGGCTCAGCATTTGCCACTTCCTCTCTCTGGAACCTGCTTGCCCTGGATATTTGCATCACTCTCTCCTTCATTGCATTCAGGGCTCCAGTTAAAGGCCACTCCTCAAAGAGGACCTCCTGGACTTTCCTGTCTAAAACAGCATCTTTATCCATCGCTCTCTTGCCAGTTCAGAGATGAGAGAAGCCATCTCTGAAAAACCTGAATGATTATCAGTCACCCTACATGAAGTCCATGGTCTGTAAGACCTACCCATGGCAAGAGCTTCCAAATTCGCTTTTTAATGCCTCACCCTTAAATTATGAACTCACAGCCAATGATCAAATATTTGTGGAAATCCTGTATCAGAAAATATAGAGACCAAGACTAATGAAAACTAACGAATTTGAAGGAAATAGAGAGATGGAGCAGAATAAATAAATAAAATGGGGCAGAAGAAATCATAGAAATAGGAATTTAGTAGAGCAATAGAGGGGAGACCCAAGTCAACAGCTGAGAAACAAGTCTGTAGAGCAACCTGGAGCTCTCAGAGGAAAGTCATCGTGGGGCTGGGGAACTGTGAGAGTGTCCTGTTGTTTCGATATGTAGAAAATTATACTGAGAGGCTCTTGGAGGGTGTGGATATAGTTAAAGATAGTTACAAAGCAAAGCAAGCAGAACTATTAATCACAGAAACAATATTGTACATTAAAGGAAGTATACTTTTAGTATGTTAACAGTGATCAACTTTATATAGTTATAATAATATAAACACTGAATATTAATTTAATAAAAAAATTGATATAACCATGGAGAAGGGGGGAAGGCAAATGTGCATATATGAAGCCTAGGGATGTTTGTGTATAATGTCTAAAACTGACAAATTATCATAAGTGGTTATATTAATTAGACATATAAGATTTAAAAAACCAGGAGGAACAGCAAGTTGAGATGTAGACTCAGAAATGGAGAGGAGGATGGAGAAGGCAGGGAAGCCACTGTTCGTTGTAAGACTTTTAAAAGCTATGAGCATATATTACTTTGATAAACAAAAATTAGTTAAGAATTAAAATTTAAGTGTTTAGCAGTCCTTCTTCTGTGCACATGTCACTGACACAATTTGACGTACATTTGATTAATATGAAACTTGGCCTAGCATATGACTGATATCCTTGGCTGGCAGGCCCATTTGCTGAACCAAATCCATTTTCACTTGTACATGGAGTGATTAAGTCAGACTCTTTTGTTGGAAGTCATGCTGAAGATATTAATCATTTCCTTCTGCACCATGGAAATAGATTGGACTATGGCTCCTGATAGTTGAGATGGTATGCTCATTAAAAATGGAGAGATGCATGGGATACTAAATTGAGCTTCTTAATTACTTTAGATTTAATGACGTACTTTTGCCATGTACTTAATCTTCAGCAAATATTTACCCTTTCTAAACTGACAGATTTGCAGTTTATAATTGGTCATGTCAAATGAAGCATTTTCTCTTTCTCCTGACCCCAGAAGGCTCTCTGTTCAAAATTATAGTCTTTCAAAAATAGCTGACACATTTTCCTTATAGGGAACTTTTAATATTTCTATCCTATGATTTGGAACTGACCATTCTCATTCATATTAACCTGAGTCTGTACTCACTGATAGATTTATTTTGGATACATTAAAATTTTTTAATGATTTATATAAATTTATTAAAATATTTAATTTAAATATACATTTGTTTTGCTTACCTATATTGTATTCCCGTGCATATTTCAAACATAAAAGTGAATCTGATCAAATTTGTTGTCCATGTCCATGAGTCCTTTTTCCTTTTTGCTCAATTTCTCCACCCCTTAACCACTAGCTGTCATCCTGCTCTCCATCTGAGTCTGTCCTCATTTTTCTTGTTAGTCCGGTTTGTTCATTAGATTCCACATATGGTCTTGGCTGGTGTGGCTCAGTGGGTTGAGCACTGGCCTGTGAACCAAAAGGTTGCTGGTTTGATTCCCAGTCAGGGCACATGCCTGGGTTGTGGGCCAGGTCCCCAGCTGGGAGCATGCAAGAAGCAACCACACATTGATGTTTCTCTCCAACTGTTTCTCCCTCCCTTTCCCTCTCTCTAAAATAAATATATAAAATCTTTTTTTAAAAAAGAGTCCACATATGAGTGAAATATATAGTATTTGTCTTTCTCTGACTGGTTTATTTCACTTAGCATAATGTTCTCCAGGTCCATCCATACTGTTGCAAAGGGTAAAATTTTCTTCTTTTTTATGGCCGAGTCATATTCCATTGTGTCAATGTCCCATAGTTGTTTTATCCACTCATCTACTGATGGACACTTGGGCTGCTTCCATATCTTGGCGATTGTAAATAATGCTGCAATGAACACAGGGGTGCTTACATTCTTTCAAATTAGTGTTGTGGGTTGCTTTGGATATATTCCCAAAAGTGGGATTGCTGGGTCAAAAGGCAGTTCCATTTTTAATTTTTTGAGGTATCTCCATACTGCTTTCCACAGTGGCTGCACCAGTCTGCATTCCCACCAACAGTACAAAAGGGTTCCCCTTTCTCCACATCCTCCCCGCCAGCACTGGTTGTTTAATTTTTTGGTGATAGCCATTCTGACAGGTGTGAGGTGGTATCTCATTGTGGTTTTCTTTCTTTTTTTTTAAGATTGCCATTTAATTAATTTATTTAAATACTTTTATTTATTTTTAGAGAGAGGGGGAGGGAGGGAGAAAGAGATGGAGTGAAACATCAATGCGTGGTTGCCTCTCATGCACCCCCAAATGTGAGGACAGCGGACTGCCCACCCAGGAGCTTGCCTGTGCACTGTATTATTATTCTCTAATATGCCTTGTGAGTCTTTGGTGCATGCTTTCTCAGTTTGAATCCTGGCCCTGGCACTTATTAGTGGTGTATCTTTGACTAAGTTTCTTAATCTTTGTGCCCCAGTTTCATTATCTGTGTGTTTATCAGTTAGCTCACTCAGTACCCATTCCAACCTCCTCCTACCATGATTTTTCATTTTACAGAGAGTGGAAATTTCCACTTCCAGAATCTCTTGCAGCTAGTGTTCTGGATGTAAGTAAGATCTGCTAATCAAATGCATTCCTATAAACCTTTGAATTTAGACCTAGATTATGTGGGAAGAGAGAAATGGGGCATAGTACATTCACTTTTAGCTGGTGTATTTAAAGGCAGAGGCAGCATGGTTCTAGAACAAGCAACTGTAGTGATAGCTTCCTGATTCAGCAGGAAGCTTCCTGACTGGGAGACTTCCAGAGTGTAGCAGAAACTGTGGCATCTGTGGTAGCAGCTTCCTAATTCTTTGGGTTACTAATAGTGATAAAGCCAGTAGCTCCTTTGGCTGTTTAGGTCTGCTTATTGATTTGAGTAGCACTTCTTAAAAGCTCAGCCTAGAGTCTGTTTCTGCAACTCTCTCAACAATGATGTGAACTGTGTTATATTTCTTAATACTTCTCTTTCTGATTAAAGTAGCCAAAATGATTTATGTTGGCTACAGCTAAAGACCATAAACAGTCAACCTACCTCATAGAGTTGTTGTGAGGCTTAATAAGATAAGGCATGTATAGTACTTACATTATCTGGCCTGGCCTGTTTTTAAAAAAAATATTTATAGGGCTTTTTCTGGCCTTAGTCAATGGTACACCTACAACACAGATATTTATTAGTTTGTTGATTTGATCATTCATTCATCCATTAATTAAAACAAGTATTTTAGAATGTCTGTTCCAATCAAGGCATGTTCTAGCTGCCTTTGGGTAGTGGTTACCAACCTAACTGAACATTAGAACCCTCTGGAATTTTTTTTTTTTAACTTAATTTCTATACCACATCCAACACTTACTGAAGACAGGAATTATGTGTATGTGTGTAGATATGTCTTAAATTGAGATACAATTTTAATAGAAAGTACACAAATCTTATGTGCTACAGCTCGGTAGATTATATGTACATACCAAATTAACCACTACTCAATCAAGATACAGAAAAACAGAAGTGTACATGAAAGATCTATTGACTTCTGTCTCTTATTTTGACTTACATCTCTTATTTTTTTTGTTTTTGTTTTCTCTCCGCTTCTTTGTCTCTCTGGGCTAAATTCTGAGTAATAGCTTTAAATTTGACTTCTATTTTCTAATTTTTTCCCAGTGGTGTCTAATCTGTTTTATGGAACTCTTATTATGATTTTTCATTTTCCTAGTTATTTTGGTTTCTTTTTCTAATTTATCTGTTCCCTTTTTATAGTCTCTCATTCATATTTAAACTTTCTATTCCCTTTTGTATTTTTTAACATATTAAGCACATCTGTTCTGTATTCTGTGTCCATTAACTACAATATTTACTGTTTCTGTGAGTCCTGTTCTGCTGCTGGCTCTTTTTGTTTTCTCACATTGACGACATCTTGTTTCAGTGTGTATTTTGTGAGTGTTGTTTTTATTGTGAGCTCATGTTCGATGGAACTTTATGTGTAGGGTTTCTTTTGAGGTTTGAGTTGACAGTACACTTCTCTAAAGAGGATTCTCTAAACATAGAAGGTTTCTCTAAACATAGGAGAGCACATCAATCTGGAACCGTATTAAAATAAATACCTGGCTTTGAGGTTTTTAGACCTCAACTGAGGCCACACACATATATGAGGTCTGGCTTATGGTTAAATCTTAGGAGAGATGTTTCTTTGTTTCTCTTCATGCAGAGCCAAAGCGGAGACAAACAAGTTTTCTTACTGTGACCCTTTGCAAGGCACATAGTTCACCTTTTCTCAGAGGGTGTACTTCAGGGCTCGCAGTTCCATGCAGTGGTCTTCTGTCAAGCTCCTCATCCTACCTGGACCCTAGTGTCCTGACCCATGTGTGGCCATTAAAGCTGATGTGCTAGATCTAGATTCAGTTACCTCTTGGAATGCCTACTCTCGTTTTGCTTTTGGTTTCTAGGGATTTTATTTACTTTATTTCAGCTCAGTCATGGATTTTAAAAGATTTTTTAAAAGTATTTACCCAGCATTTTTAGGTGTTTGGTAACAGGGAGGATTTTTATAATACCTTATGCACCCTGTTCTTTTGTCAGAATTGTATAACTATCTCGGTCATCCTACTAGAAGTATCCTTACAGAAGTGGAAATTCAATTCCATATTTGCAGCCACTGCTAGCCTTTAAGAATCTATGTTAGAGATACTTTCAACACAAATACATTCTAAACCCCTCATATCCCATATTTGGTGTCATTCTGTCAGCCCCAGTTTTCACGTCTCTGCTGGTTATAGTCCTTTTCTGCATAGGTTGTATCATATGATGCTATTTTAAATTTTGTTTATGGAGTCTTCCATTTTCTCTGAGATTTCCATGTTCTCTGAAGATTTTGGTCCAGGAGAGAAAACTGAAAGCTTTGCCCTTTTTTAGATTCAGCTGTAAGTTGGGGAGGAATGGGAGACGGAAGGAGATTGAGAGTTGTCTCCTATACTGTTCTCATTTTATTTCCAATCTCATCTTACCTGTTTAACTCAGCACTTCAATTCTATTTCAGCCAGCCGTCATTTTGTGACCCCTAGATCTTCTCTGCCTAATTTCCCAATCTTTGTTTTTCTTTTAATGCAGCCTATTTCTCCTTCTTCAATATACTTACCTAAACTTTTCCCTGAAGCTCTTTGCTTGATTTATAGTTTCCATCAACTTCCAAAAACCACCACCACCCTCAAGCTCCCTGGAGATTGAGTCATTTTGGTCCCACCTACACTCTGGTGCTGGTTGCCCTTGGGGAGATGTGTTGGGGGACAGCTGGAGAGCTCTACAGCCTGAGCTTCTGTGTTTGACACTCCCACACACGGAGGCACCTGCTGTTTCCACCCACACTGGGATCATGTTTGCTTTGCAGAGCGTACACTTGGGACCTCTCTGTAGTCACAGTCCTATGGCTATTGCAAGATGGGTAATGTTCACTCTGATTCATTCCATCAACTCTGATACCAGGATGGGGAAGTAGCTATTGGTAAAAGTGATGTTCCTTCTAGTTAGGAATGAATGTTTGTTCTTCAGAACTTTCCTAATGATAGGCATCTAGCATTGTATAGTAAACATAGAGGAGCATTTACAATCCACTTTTTCAAATCCCAGATGTTAAATGACAAAGGCCTTTATACTTACATGTAGCAACTCCGCTGCTGATACTACTCTTGTCACTATCATAATAATTATAAGGTAGCTTTTATTTACTGAACACTTACAATGTGCTAAGCTTTATGCCAATGAATCAGTTTAATTCTAACAACAGTCCTATGAAGTAGGAGCTGTTATTATCCTACTTTACAGGTGAGGACATGGAAATTCAGAGATGTTAAGTAACTCACCCAGGGTCACATAGCCAAACCCAAGCCTTATAAATGCAAAGCTGACACTCACAAGCATGTCACCTATTAGGACAGAGGCATTCAGCTTCCTGATGGACAGCTATGAGCCTTTTTACCAAGGCCAGACCTTAAATCCATGTTAGGTGTGTCCTTTAAGGTCGCACATTGAAACCATGCTGCCTGCCATTGCACAGAACTGGTTTCAGAACTCCTTTGTGAGAGCTGCTTTTAGAACCAACTTGTGACACATAAGAAAAGCAATTTCCTTTTGGAGAGAACACCTTGATTATATATATATATATTCATTTATTTAAAATAATTTTTATTTTTCAATCACAATTGACACACAATAATTATATTAGTTTCAGGTGTACAGCATAGTGGTCAGACACTTATATTCCAAACCTTGCTGTTGACCCATGCCATGTTACCCTGCTTGATCACCTCCATTTATCGGATTTCACTCCTAATGCCTGTTGACAGTTTCCAAAAAGGTAATTCTGCCCCTAAGAATGGAGATTTGCCACCAGTGAGGATGTCCAGAAGACAGACACTTCCAGAGGAAAGTTACTTCCTAAGAGACTCCAATATGCTCTCAGCAATAGCTGCTTTAAATAAGAGTTTCTATCCAACCCCCCATAATTCTTGGAAGAGGGAGCACTCAGCTATATATTTACATTCTGGTGTCTTGGCTTACAATTCAATCTGTTGCTTCATAGATGTACTTAATGCCAAGTTAATGTGGAGTAAAATCTATTTATACACATATGCATCTAACAAAAATTCTGCTGTGTATAGAAAAATGTCTGACTCTACTTGTCGGTCGCAGTCTCAGAAAGTCTTACTGCTGAGGTCAACACTGGAACGAGCTCTGTTCTGACAGAAGTTCTGTTCCATTCCTCTTTAAATCTTAAAATTAAGAAATATTGATTTGTGGATGTGGCCAGATTGTAAGCAGGCCCCCATTCCTCTTCAAGAAAACAGGATGAGGTTTCTGCTTTCCCAGCAAAGGAGAATGATCTCTCTGCTTGCTATATGTCTCCAACAACACTCCAAGGAGCATTTTAAATTGCTTTTTTTTTTTCTTATAGTGAAGGTTAAGGTTAAAGTTTCAGGAATCATCTTAATTAGCATCTCACATTTAACTTAACTCTGCTGAAGTAAACAGTCTATAAAAAGAAAAGCAATGTTGCCATAGCAATCTAGATCTGAATCATTTGCTTTTCCTTTGCTTTTCCTTTCTCCTCACAAGCGTTCCTTACTATCTAGGCTAGGATATGAAACAAATCTGCTGAGACCTCCCGTGTAAAATGAAATGTAAAAAACCGTTTGGGGTGGGGGACACACTTTAAATTGTTGCTTGAAGGGTTGCAGAGAAGCTCCTAATTTCAACTGGCTGCCGAAGGGGACTGTCTCTTGGGCCCCCTTGTCTGACAGTCTTGTCTCATTGTCCCCCCTTAGGGCTTGGTGGGATAAGGGGGATCATAGTTCTTGTTCCAGCTCCAGCAGTGAGGTTCTGATCCAGAAAGTGAGTTGAACCAGATAATTCCCTATGGCTTTCCCAGCTGTAAAGGATCAGGTTCTGATCTTTAACTGGTTACTACTTAAAGTGCAAAACTAAGCTGTTTTAAATTCAGCCTCAGGCTAAGCCTCAATCTCATAGTAAAGAATTATTAAGTATTTTTAGGATCCAAGCCTATGGTTTCTAAATTTATTACCTGAATCAGCTAGAGAGGCTCTGAAACTCCCTGTCCTGGCTCATCAGAACCAACATGCAAATCTATCATTGGCGCTAATTATGACAAACGATAGCCACATGAAGGTTATTTTAATTAAGAACATTAGCCTTGGCTGGTGTGGCTGAGTGGATTGAGCACCAGCCTGAGAACCTAAAGGTCACCGGTTTGATTCCCAGTCAGGGCACAGTCTGGGTTGCTGGCCAGGTCTCTAGCTGGGGGTGTGCTGATGGATGTTACTCTTCTCTTTTCCTCTTTTCCTCTCTCTCTAAAAATAAATAAATAAGACCTTTTAAAGGATAATAGCCTCCCTGGCTGGTGTGGCTCAGTGGATTGAGTGTCAGCCTGCAAACCAAAGGTCCATTGGTTCGATTCCCAGTCAGGGCACATGCCTGGGTTGCAGGACCAGGTCCCCATTTCAGGGCATGTGAAAGGCAAACACACACTGATGTTTCTCTCCCTCTCTTTCTCCTCTTCCCCTCTCTCTAAAAATAAATAAAATCCAAAAAAAAAAAAAGAAAAAGAAAGAATCAGCTCTGCTTCCTTGGCTCCAATGAGATCGTCTTAAGGGTAAAGATTGAAAAAAAGAAAAAGCCGACTATTTAAAAAAGAATGAAAATCAGTAAGATTGCCTTTCCGGTTCTATTTGCCAATCCCTTCATCAAGTAATTCTGGAGATTTGGTCTTTGTCTCAGTTTTCTTGTCTGCATGAGACCAGGATGTTTTCCCTGCCCCTGAGCCTGGCTTGATGCATGACTTTTTTAGGAAATGGAGTAGAAACACAGTATCACATTTTGGGCGTGATAAGCTGACACTGTGCGAGGCTTTTGCTTGAGAAGATTTACCATTAAAACAAAACAAATCTTGGAGCTTCTCAGGAAGTCTGTTTTTCACTCACTCCTGCATTCTTTTTAATCCCGTTCAGACTGAGATGAAGGGAAGAAAAGTCAGACAGAGATATTGTTTTCTTTGTAGTTCATTTCGTAGGCCATTAAAAAGAAAACAAAAAATGATGGGCCCTGGCTGGTGTGGCTTGGTGGATTGAGCACCAGCCTGCAAACCAAAGTGTCACTGGTTCAATTCCCAGTCAGGGCACATGCCTGGGTTGCAGGCCAGGTCCCCAGATGGGGCACAAGAGGCAGCCACACATTGAAGTTTCTCTCCCTCTCTTCCCCTTTCTCCAGAAATAAATAAAATCTTTAAAAATTAAAATTAACAAAAAGGAAGAGAGAAAAGAGACAAAACCCAGTAGAAAAATGGTAAAGAATATGAGCAGGCAGTTGACAGCATTGGACACCTAAATGGCCAATACATGCATGAAAAGCAGCTCAGACATACAAATAACCAGGGGAATGAAAACCCAGATAAGAAGATACCATTTGAAACATCTGACAGTATCAGGATTTGGCAAAGCTGTGCAGAAGTAGGAAAATAATGCATTATGTTCCTATATTAGAATACTGTCAGGCAGATTCATACAGTTCAACAATGGCTAGAAGTAAAAAGGTATAAAGTTGAATGAAAAAAGGAAAAGCTTGTATATTGAAATTAAAATTGCAACAACCACTACACACAAAGCAACACTCTATTGCTTATGGAGACATATAGATCTAAGGTATAAAAATGGTCTGAAAGGAATAAATTTCAATGTAGAAAGGATCGACTTGAATTGAAATGTTTCCTTCTTTAACAAGAGAAAAGAAGCAAATATGATATCTTTATTGCTGATTTGGAATGGTATAAACTTGGGTTTTATAGCTCCCTGTAAATTTCAGAACATTTTAATTTCTTTTTTTTTTTTTGATTTAATGTGTTTTATTGATTAAAATATTACATTTGTGCCAATTTCCCTTCCCTTCCCTCTGCTCCCCTCCACCCGGTGGCCCCCCTCCCTCCAGTTGTCCCCCCCTTTTAGATTATGTCCATTAGTTGTGCATACAGTTCCTCCCAACCTCTCTCCGTCTATTCCATTCCCTCCTACCATGATCCCCAATTCCTATATCATCTCCCTCCCTCTCCCCACTCCCCCTCCCTGTTGACCTCCCCCCAATATGCTTCCTGTACCCACAGTTCCTTTTCCACTCTCGTTGCCTGTTTAGTTTGCCTTTGTTTCATCTCCCTAGCTTCTGTTTTTTAAACCAGTCCCTTTAACATCTCATATAACAGTGGTTTGGATCTAATGAACTCTTTCAGTTTTATTTTGTCCTGGAAACACTTTCTCTGTCCTTCTATTCTGAATGACAATTTCGCTGGATAGAGTATTCGTGGTTGTAGGTTTTGGATTTTCATTACTTTGAATATTTCTTGCCAGTCCCTTCTTGCCTGCAGGGTCTCCCTTGAGAAGTCAGCTGATAGTCTAATTGGGACCCCTTTGTACATAATTCTTTTCTTCTCTCTTGCTGCTTTTAAGATTCTCTCTTTATCTTTAATTTTTGACATTTTGATTATAATGTGTCTTGGAGTGGTTCTCCCTGGGTCCAGTCTCTTGGGAACTCTCCTTGCTTCCTGGACCTGCAAGTCTATTCCCTTCCCCAAGTCTGGGAAGTTCTCCTTTATTATATTTTCACTCAATTTTTCAAGTTCTAGTTCATCTTCCTCGCTCTCTGGCAAACCAATGATTCTTATGTTGGGCCTTTTATAGCTGTCCCAGAGGTTTCTGATCCTCTCATTGTTGCTTCCCATTTCCTCTCTCTGCATTGGTTGACTGCTTGTTCCTTCTCCATATTCCAGTTTGTTGAAATGAACTCTGGATTTTTTTTCCTCACCATCTGTCTCGTATGTGGTTTTGTTCCTTTCGTTATGAATGTTTTTCGCTTCTTTCTTATCTTTTTCCTGCTCTTTTGTGAATTCTGTAAGCCACCTGATAACAATGGCCCAGAACTGAGCCTCTGACAGGTTTCTTATCTGTTCATCTGTCAGGTTCTCTATCTGTTGCCTGGTGAGCTGTGCCACTGGGATTTCTATAGTTGTCTGCCTCATTTTGACAGATGCGTTTTGTTTTCTTGGGCCGGCTGTAGGGGGCAGTGCCTGTGTACGCGTCACAATTCAGCGACCGGCGCCTGTCCGCGACCTATTTCGCAGCCCTGTGGTGCTTTCTTTGGGGGCGGGGGTCCAAGATGGATTCACACAGTTATTCAGCTAGGAGACCGGGATCCGTCCTCCCGCCCCCCTGGGCCTCACTGTTCAAGGCGATGCGGTGGCTGCTTTCCCCAGCGCTGGGGTCGCGCACTGCCAGGGGCTTGACTGCCTCCGGGCTTTTTCGCCGCCCCGCCGCTGACCGCAAACAGCGCTGCCCTCTTTAACTCTTACCTGCCCAAATGGCACCGCTGGTTTATAACTTCATATGTTGGGCTTCCGTGTAGTTTTATTTTCTGGAATTTCTAGTTATCCTTTGTTTTGAAGTAGTTGTAGTCCTCTCTAGTTGTAGAGGGAGACCTAGCGTGTCCTCTAAGCCTCCATCTTGGCCGGAAGTCAGAACATTTTAATTTCTTAAGGGAAATATAATATGCCAAGGTAAAAGTAAGGGAGTTTATAATCAGACAGTACAAATTGGCTTGGGCACCTAATTTTAAGGCTGTTCACCAATCACACATACCTGGTTTTTTCTTGCATTCATTTTCTTTCTCAGCAGTTGCATTTTAGAGGACCCTGTCCTCTGCCCATTGCATCTGTTAGTCATTAGGATGAAGGTGACAGCATATGCCACCTCCCCTGGGGGTGATTCATTCAGTTTTAGCTTCAGATGTAAACAAGTACAGATGGAGACTGTGGTTTCAAAAGCACTTGATCAGATCTTACCTCCTTTTGAAGTGTTAATTTGGATTAAATATCTTGATATCACACCTTGCCCCCCTCCCCCTTTGCAAGTATGTGGATTTGTCCTTTAAAGGAACAGCTGCAAATTCTAAAATGTATAAACAAGCAGGGTTACTATAAGGCAAAAGGAGGCTTAAGCTTATTTGATTTGTTTTTTCTTATCATTAATTTTATGGTTTTAATAAAATAGGAAGCGAGGTGTCTTAACTCTCCAATGCTGGTGTTACTATGTAGCAGGGGAAAGGAGGTAGGCAGATAAAACCAGAAAGAAGAATCAAGGGAGTTGCCAATGGGATGGAACGAATAGAGGCCCTTTCATCGCAGGGCAGAAACAAAAAGGTTCTCGGACAGCCAGGAGTAGAAGAAATACCATCCTGTGTAAAAGAGGGGAAAGCAAAGGAGGATTGTCTTGGAGTACACTACAACAAATCTATGGAAATTTCATCAAAAAAAAACAAAACAAAATAAAAGACTGTGGACACCTTATTTGAGCCACAGACTTGGATTATTTTTGGCATCAAAACTCAGTCTTCTGGACACAGGCTGTGGGGTAGGAAGTTCTCACGTTGACCGAGGTACATCTGCCCCACTCCTCCGGCATCAGATTACATATGTAATGTAATCATGATACCTGTGTACATGTAATGAAGCCTGTGACCCAGGGTCCTTATGAAAGAGGATGCTATTAATATTTTTTAGAGAATTGTATAAGAGTTTATGAGCCAAACTGATAACATGCTGGGAAGCAAGATCTCAAATGCTTCCCGGTGCTATTAATAATTAATTGAGACCACAGGCATAAACTGGGGTTGCCCTGGGCAAACCTCCCAGTCACCCTAGTGAGTACTAGTCACCCTAGTGATAGTGCACATTTACGGTAAGGAATGACCAAAGCTGGAAATTATCAGCAGTGTTTGCCTGGCTTCTCCGTGGGACACTTGAGTCCTCCGCAGCCTAACCCAGCCTTTCTGCCCTTGGAGCACCTCCATGCCTTCCCCACTGGCACAGCCTTTCCCCCCTGCTTCAGCTGTCTGGAGATGACTCATCTTCCAGTCCTGGCACTGCCCGCCATCCTAGCTTTCCTCGACTTTTGCCTCCTAGACCTCAGCCATCTATCACTGGACCGAGCCCTGTGCCTTGGATAGTGGATGGTTTGTAATTATTTAGTCTGACAGTAGAGACAACTGGGACAATTTAGAAGGCTGGTTCTTGCTTCCTTGCAGGAGTGGTCCCCAGGGCCAGCAGGCAAAGGCAGGACACCACAGCACTGACCAGCGGGGTGTGGGTAGCTCATGCTTCTCTAACCAGTGTGGGACAAATCTTTATCCCAGTTGCCTTTGGAATGTCATCTGAGCTCCAGAGACTTCACCTAAACCTTCAGGAAGATAACTGGAGCCAAAGCTTTCTTAAATCACAACTATAAAGAATATCTAGGCAAGCTGCTGTCTAATAGAAATATAGTGAGCCGCATGGGTCATCTTAAGTTACTGGTAGTTGCATTTAAAAACGTAAAAGAAGCTACTAATTTTAATAATATATTTTATTTAACCTGATGTATCCAACATTTATCATTTCAACCTGTAGTCGTTGTTTTAAAATTGTTAGTGAGATATATATTATTTTTTCATAAGAAGTCCTGGCAGTCTGGTGTAATTTTATAACTACATCTTCATTCAGATCAAGCACTTTTCAAGTGCTCAAAAACTACATGTGGCTAGTGGCTACTGTATTGGATAGTATAGATCTAGTTGCATTCTTGTTCCTCAAATCACCTTTCTTTATACTGTATATAGTTCCTTGCTTTTTATTGCTATCATAAAGTTTTTTTTTTTTTTTAAGTATCCTTTAAAAAAAACCTTAAGCCTTGTCAGTCTTTAGGAATATCCCTGAGTAGTATGGGTGTTGAAAGTAGATAGGTATTTGGCTAGTAATACTTTTGTTGCTTACATGTCTCATTCAAAAGTGTATTAGCCTTGATTTCATTCACTTGTTTATGCATTCCACAAATGTACTCAATGCATGGGGCTATGAATTTATTAAACATGCAATAAAAGGAGTGCTTCATCTATTACAGATTTGTTATGCCTTTGAAAATGAAACTCATCAATAAAACAAAACATCAAATTTTTAAAAATATGTCCACCATATTCTAGACACTGTTTTTGCCCTGAGGATGCAATAGGTAACAAGAGAGACAAAAATCCTTGAGTACAAGAAGGTGGATAATAAACAAACAAATCATGTATATTATTAGATGCTGTTAGACTTTTAAAGATATATAAGGCAGACAAGGAAGAGAGGGACAGCCTTAGGGGAGTGAGGAAAATGTAATTTAAAATAGTGTGCTCAGGGAAGCTATGGTAAAGTGAATTATTATTCACTATTATTCTCTTATCCTCCTTATAGGATAATTTTTCAAAGAATTTTTCTCATTCTTTGACATCAGGCTAGACCATATGATTTAATGTTGGCCAATGACATATAAACAGAGTGACAGAGTTTTCCCAGTTCTGCCTGATTCACCAAGCTCTTTTCCCTCTGTTGTAGTCATGAGCAATGTAGCGACAATGGCTGCCCCATCAGCCTGGGTTCCAGGGTAAGGACAAGGATGATGCAGCTCTATTCATAGTATGAGATGGGAGATGGGAGAAAAAATCCTTGGTTGTTTTACACTCCTGAGATTTGGGACTTGCTTGTTATGTAGCATAACCTAGCCCATCCTGACAGATACAGAAGGCTTCACTGAGAAGGTAACATCTAAGCAGAGACCTGAAGGAGGTGAGGGTACCAATTGTGCAGGTATGTGGAGAAAGCATGTTCCACTGAGAGAACCAGCATGTGCAACGGTTCTGAGGAGGGAGTATTCAAGAATCAGAAAGAAGCTGGATTTTTCAAGGCCATGATGCAGAGGTGTGAGCACCAGTCAGACTTTCATGCAGCCTGTAGGGCTGGAAAGATGGCTTAATCTTGTTGACCTTGTTCACACCTCTTATGGAGTGGGAAGGCAGGAATGAGGGAAATAGAAGAGGAGATGAAGGAAAAGAAAGTGAGACCTGGAGCAGGAAGATGCTGACTGGGAGAGCAGGACCCCCCAGATTCATGGGCCAGAGCCCCTCATAGACTAAAAATGGTAGTGTCACCCATGTAGAGAATTTGTGAGAACTCTGAAGTCTGACTGTTGTCACAAAGGGGAGGAGTCATTGCAGCCAAAGAGTGCTGATGTGACCATTGATAATCAGGACATCCCCTCTCATTCATCTTGTTATTTTCATGCCCATGAATTTTTCTTAGAGCTCCAGAGAACCAAGAAAAACTCCAACAGACAAACTAAAGCAGCAGGATTTGTCTTAGAAGTATGCTGGGCAGTGCCCAGAGAAAGGGGCAGCTTCCCCTCTGAGCAACATAGGAGACTATACAAGTCACATATTCCTTCTTTCCTTACATCTTGATAATTCTCCATATTTTAAGATTAAGTCATAGATTTCTTTCGACTCTGTACAGCCTTGAAACCACAGATCCTTCCAATAAGCAGTTCTTAGCAAAAGGCAGTGATTGATGCTAATGCAAGAAGGAGACAGAATTCTAAATATCAAATCCATTTATAGGAAACTTGTTAAAGTTGAAGGCTACAGTGTTTCACAGGGATAAAATTCTGCTGTGCATTTATCAACCACAGAAGCAGCCATGAAGATTCTCTGAAGAAACCCCCATTAAACATCTGGGTTTCCAAAGGCTAATGGTATGCATTTCTCACAGAACACAACCACGAATCTCAAATGCTCCATGCTAATTGACCATCTCAGATTACTGAACTCAAATTAGCATCTATAACTCCTAAAGATAGAAGAGTAGGTTTATAAGAATCTCAAATAGCTGTATGTTTTCTCCCTTTGGTCAAAAGAAAAGTTAAACAGATGCTCTGAGAGATGGTGACCTTGCAACACTACCCGCAAAAGCATCGCCACAGGAAGCCCCGCCCTCCTTTTCTCTGTCATTTAATTCCTAAAGAGATTTGATTCGTGCTGGAAATCCTATCGAAGTAAAAAAGGAGGTTCAATCCAATTTAAATAATGCTAGAATTAAAATTGGTGCTTGGGCCCTTGTTTAGGGAAAAAAAAAAAACAACAGCTATCAGGGTCAGAGAAGGGAGGACTGCATAGTGAAAATGGGTGGCAGCAAGAAGCTCGTTGTGCATGGGGGAGCTCAGGGTAAACCAATATATCACCGTGCAGTGGGATTCAGCATTCACTTCCCACTCCCTCCAGAATCTATCCTTTGAGCCAGAGTTCCTGAGGGAGTACAGGGCACTACTGGAATTTTGGGAAAGGGCGATTCTTTGTTGTGTGGAACAATCCTCAGCGATTTTCAACTTTTTTCATCTCATGACACACACAGACTGATTTGCAAAATTCTGCGACACACCAAAAAATATGTTTTTTGCCTTTTGCCAATCTGACCAAAAAAAAAAAAAAAAAGAGATATAGTTTTGATTCATTCACACCAGATGGCTATTGTTGTGTTGGCTGCTGTCATCTTTTTATTTGACAATCTAAGGGCAAAGAGATCAATGCCCCTGACTAAACAGTCGGGTATTGCATGTTTTAAAAATTCTTCTGGCACACTGGTTGAAAATTGTTGCTCTGTATTTTAAGGCCTTTACATCTTTAACCTTAGCCACTAAATTCAAGTAGGTAGCCCTTTCTAACCACTGACACAGGAACATCCCCAGTCTCTCCCTAGAGTAGACATTATGTGTCCCAAGCTGAGAGCCCTATAAGTCTGGGCTCTGTCAACAGGTGGAATAAGGTGGGGCGTGAATATAGCTGTGAGGATGCACCACTGACAGGAGCCGACCAAGTTATCAAAGAGTCAGCCTTCTGTCCACACTAAGGTGCATCAGGAATAAAGAAACAATTAGCTTTATTTGCTGGTGAAGAGACAGTGATGTCCAAAATGCCACACCAGCCACATGATTAAAGAGATGGCTTTGTAGTTGGTAGTAAAGCACATTTTAAAAGGAAATCAAAGACTGAAATGAATTGGAGGCATTGTTCAAAGAAACAGAGGAATGACTCAACCCATACTGTTATTGCTCTTTGGAAAGGGGAAGGGGGGTTCTTTGAAGATGAGTTGCAGTCTGCTTGACATTTGCATGAAAAATACAGAAGACAAGCTAGTTTTGGGGGTTCTTTTGGATACTGAATTTTGGACCCTTAGTTTCAGAAATTAAATATAGGAATGAAATTAAGATGGAAACTTAAAATCCTGCATATCAGAGTTATTGATCAGTTACTTAGTAAGTACATGCTACGCTACTTGGAATGTTCTGTAGAAATGGTTGCCTTGGGTGGGCAGTTTCAGGAAATCTCCAACTTTCCCAGTGTTAACTCCTGCGCATCTCCCTTCTCTCTTCATTCTTGCCATTGACCCGGCTCAGCCCCTGTCTTCCTGCCTGGCCACCACAGGACCCGATCATGTGTGGAGAAAAAGGTGGGAAGGGACCCTTCACCCTGCCATTGCAGCACCCATTCTCTTCTCCCAGTGGCTCTCTAACAACAGCACCGTTTGTTAGGCAAGAACTATTTGCCAGGTTCTGAGCTAAGGCTTTTGTTTGTTTGTTTTGTTTTAATAATATAGTAGGCCACTGAAGGAGGTTTTTACAATTATTCCTTCAGAGGCCTGTTTAAATTTCTTTCTTGAAATGTTCTCAGACTCATAGAAAACTTGCAAGTACAATACAAATAACTTTTTTTCCATGAATTATTTGAGAGTAAGTCACCAACCTGATGCCCACCACGCTTGATTTTCCTACAAGCAAGGACATCCTTCTGCATAATCCCATTGCAACCATCAAAATCAGGAAATTAACAGTGGTAACATACAGCCGTCTAATCCTCAGCCCCCATTCAAGTGGTCCCTAAAATGCTCTTTATAGCAAAAAATGCAGTTGAAAATCATGCATTGTGTTTGGTTGTCATGTCTCTTTAGTCTACTTCAATCATGAACAGTTGCTCCGTCTTTCCTTGGTTTTCATGACCTTGGCACTTCTGAAAAGCATAAGCCAGTCATTTTATAGAATGTGGTCAGTTTGGTTTTGTCTGACACTTTCTCTTAGTTGGGTTCAGGTGATACACCTTTGGCAGGACTATTAGAGAAGAACTGCTGGGTCTTCCTGTTGCATCTGGTCAGGTGGCATCTGATTTTGTTTAATCCCATTACTGGTGGTGCTCACCTACATCAGCTGATCAAGGTATTTGCCAGGCTTCTTCACTATCCATGTTACTTTTCTTCCCCTTTGTAACGAATAAGTATTTTATATGGAAGTACTCTGAGACTTGTAAATATCCTGTTCCTCATCAAGCTTCTAATTATTTTATGGATTCATGGTTTTCTATTTTAATAAATTGATTATAATCTATTGTTCTCATTATTTATTTTGATGCTGAAGTTGTTCCAAATTTGGCCAGGAGAATCCCTTTTGAGCTGGCCTCTGCCTCTCTCCCACGACATACTGCCATCATTCTGTTAGCATTCTGGAACAGTAAAATATTCCAGGCTCATCTTGCGCTTTTCTATTACTAGCCTGGAATGAGCCTTTCTTCAATGTGGGCTAAGTGGTTTGCTGTTGAGCTAATTGTATGTTGGATCAGTGATTTCTTGTTCATGTGTGGATCTGCATATATCTCACAGAACATGTGTCCACATTCTTTTTGGATGCTGTAATGTTTTTGGATAATATAATTTTCTGCTCCCTATATTGTTACAGAACCCCTGGGCTGCTCCAGTTGAAAACAAACCCATGGGCTCTTTAGTTAGGGGCCCGATTGCCCGCCGCCAAAATTATAACTCTCAATACCAGAGTTTGGTGAAAAGAAAACGAATTGTTTATTTAACAGTTATATAGATTTAGTTATTTGTGGATTTCTGTTATTAAGTCTTATGCTCTTTAAAATACCCACAAACACATATCCTTGCCTCCCCCCCCTTCCAAACCAGGCTAGTTTTAGGGAAGTCAGAGAAACCGTTTCCCTACTTTCCCAACACAGTTCAGCTTTACCAGCAGCTGCCAATCATTCAATCCTGATTGGGGAGGTCCTTTCTGTGCTGTGGTGCCCTCCAGCTCTCAATGCAGGACCGCCTGGATTCTCAGCCTCCTTGCAAACTGTCTTCTTCCTGCAAAACTGCGCGGATCTCCTCTCCTCCTCAAAACCGCATGGCGAGAGCCTCTTAAAGCAGCCTGGAGACCCCTTCTCCAAGCCACATGGAGAAGGCCCCTGCACCAAGCCACGTGGAGGGAGCACACGAGAGAGCGAGAGCGAGCGAGAGCGAGAGCGAGCGCGAGCGCGCGAGTGAGAGAGAGTCAGAGCGCCAGAGCCAGAGCGCGAGTGAGAGCCCGAGTCAGAGAGCGAGAGTCTCAGAGAGCACGAGTGAGAGCCAGAGAGAGTCCCAGAGTGCCAGAGCGAGAGCCAGAGCCCGAACGAGAGCTTGAGAGACTCTCAGAGAGTCTGAGTCAGTCTGAGAGAGTCTCTGAGTGAGAGCCCGAGCCTGCCAGAGAGAGTCTGAGTCTGCAGCTGCCTATATATCCCCGACTGCGTCATCTGACGCAGTGGGCGTTGCAAACAGTTCTGACCATTCACAGAACCTTACGTAGGCTGTGTGCTTTTCATACCGTCCCCTGGTTCAAGACTCCTCCCATCTGCCTGAGGCTTTGGATGCATTAAAGCCATTTGCATAAGAAAGACACTAGCCACCAGCCTCAGGCATGTGGAGGCATTCCAAAAGCTGCTTCCTTCTCCCCATCCCCCAGCTGCAAGCTCTGGGGATTTTTGGACTCCCCTGTTTCTGTAACAATATGACCATAGAAATTGTAGAAGAGAGATTAATAGAATTCTTGTTTTGTAGATAACAAAATGAGAACTCAGAATGGTGGTCTGTCTTGTTCAGGGAGACATATCTAGCTGGTAGCAAAACTAGAGTCAAATCCCAAATTTCAGCTCCTTTCTAAAACTCCAACTACTGCATTACACAACTTTCTTTATCGTTAGCAAGTACAGATATTTTTATTATAACTACTAACTGAGCCAGCGGGGGTGGGGAGTGGGTATGTAGACTTAAAACTAGTAATTAATTACAGCTTATATCAGCAAACCAAGGAAAATATACTATGTTGATTTAAAATATAAAAGATTAAAGCATAAAACTGGTGGCTCTATAATGAATTCAGCAACTTATAAGTTATTTATATAAAATCTTTTCTAGAACACAATGATAAGAAATTTCTTTGTTTCAAAGATTTTAGAGATTCTTATTTAAGATTTAGGGTGTCCAGAGAGGTACAAAAAGTTAGATCAAGAACTGGGATTTGGCTCCAATTCTGGTTTCTTACTATTATTAAATTGCTTAGTTTATTTGTCACACCTTTAAAAAACTCAAAGGTGGTGACTTTAATTTAGAGATAAAGCATCTTTAGGATTATCGTAGAGAGTGAAGAAAGCAGTGTCTGAACTGTGTAAATGCCCAGAACTGTCTGCATTAGGAGTCTTCACTGTGTTTGTACAATGGGTCCCATTGACATCTGGTGAAGCCTGAGAGAAAGGCTCACAATAAAACACCAGGACACAGGACTTGAGCAGGAAAGCGAGGCGCTTATTCATGAGTCTGCAGAGTTGGGCGCACCAGCAGCCAGGAGCATGCGTGCTCGAAGTAGACAAAGAAAACTGGTTTTATACTAATGTGATTAGCTCCCCCTCCCTAACACAATTAGCTTCCCCTCCCTCTCCTTCTCCCCCATTTCTCCATTACTGGTTAATCCGGGTTCACAATCTAACGCAATTAACTACTTAACTCAGGGTGTGATTAACTAACAGTAATCTAGTTATAGGTCTAGCTCCAACTTATTTGCAAAGTTATCTAGCTACATCCTCCCATTTCTCTGTGTTTGGTGACAACAATCGTCCTCCTTTTGATCCCAGAGATATGTGTGAGGAGCTGCGGAATGTCATTTCCTCGCCCCTTTTACATGATTCATCTGTTAATTATCTCCTACTGGTTTGAGAGTCACTGGCTTCTTTATCCCTAACAAGCACATCAACCCTTTCGCAGAATGAAGTTTTTAACTGCATGAAGTAAAATATCTAGGATTACCAAGGGAAAAGTTGAAATGTAGTTATTAAAACACTTAAAGAACAGATGTATGATATTGTAATGAATGTATGCTTTTTAAATTAATACTTAAATAGTAAGATCTAGTGTCAGGACTAAGAACTGTGCTAATTTCATAGTAGTTGTCTTAGTCTACGTGGGCTGCCATAGCAAAATGCCATAAACTGGGTGGCTTAAAAGAAATTTGTTTTCTCACTGTTCTGGAAGCTGGGAGGCCAAGATCAGGCTGCCAGCATGGTTGGGTTCTGGGGAGGACTGTCTCTCTTCCTGCTTTGCAGAAGGCCCCCTTGTTGTGTCCTCACATGGCCTCTTCTGGCTCCTGGATGTGGAGAGAGAGGGAAGAGAGAGAGATCTTCCTCTTCTTGTAAGGCCACCAGTCTTATCAGATTGAAGCCCCACCTTGATGACCTCATTTAACTTTAGTAACTTCCTACAAGCCCCATCTCCTTTAAAGATTAAGGCTTTAACATGAATTTTGGAGAAGCACAGTTCAGTCCATAGCATAGTAGCATAGTAATGGGCATAAATGATATTTCAAAACATCTTCAACAAACTATAATGTGATATGAAAATAACTGTGATCTGGTGGTGACAATGTCAAAATTTTTGCTGCTAATGGGTTTATTTTCTACATTCATCTTGGAAGGAAATGCTTGATTTTAGGTAGATGTTGGTAAAAATAAAGATATGACATTTTTCCCATCCAAGTTCACAGCCACCCTGAACTTCTTTATAAGGACCCCCAGGTTAAGAACCCCTGAAACATGCAAGTAAGATGTTCTTGTTTTGAGCGACCAACTGGCATAACCCCAGGATGGTGGGAACAGATTCTAAAATCATCTGATTCTGCCTATTGCCTATTACCCAGGAGCAGTAAGTGTGCTGGGTTAAAAAAAGACATTATCTGCTCTTGGCTGGCTTTCTGGTATTCCTGAATATGTATTTGAGTATTGGGATGTGTTTGTCTTGCAGATACCAGTAACCTAAATACTACACAAAATGATTCTTGGACCTCTGAGAACTTCTGGTTTGATCCTTCAGCGAAAGGCCAACCAGAGACCAAAGCAGAGGATGATGGACTTCGGAAATCCCTGGATAAATTCTATGAAACGTTCGGCCATCCACAGCCAGCCTCTGGAAATCCACTCTCCGCGTCTGTCTGCCAGTGCCTGTCTCAGAAAATCAATGAACTGAAGGGCCAGGAGAACCAAAAGTACACCCTCCGCACTTTTCAAATGGCCCGGGTCATTTTCAACCGTGATGGCTGCTCAGTGTTACAGAGGCATTCCAGGGACGCCCGCTTCTACCCACTGGGTGAAGAAAGTATGTCACTGGACGACGAAAAGCCGATCCCAGGACTTTCCAGAGATATTATTCATTTCCTCTTGCAGCAGAATGTGATGAAAGACCTATAATTGGTGCCTGGTGGAGAGAGCAGGCCATATGGATACAGAGGGCAGCCCTGTGGCAATGCTGTTAGCGCACCACCCAGGTCCCCTTGGGTCTCTCTTGCTGGCCAGTGCTCTGCAGTCAACAGCTGGCATCTGTGACCCTGTACTGGAGGCTATTTAGCCCATAAAAAGAGCCTTCAGTGTCTGGGGATTTTATAGCCCCTGTGGGCACACTCACTCCTACCATTCCCCTTGGCCAGAGGCCAGTGACTAGCTGGTTTGGGAGTCCAAAAGCCCAGCTCCCTTGTCTCAGAGAAGGACATGCTCTGAGGCATAATTGACTCTCCCGAGCTTTGCTCCAGATTAGGCTGTCCTCCCACTCACTTGCTGGTTTTGCCTGGGAGATTTTTCTTAATAAATCTCTTTTATCTGAATCCTTGACTCAGAGTCTATGTGACATAAGAGAACAGGCTTCTGTCATATGAATGTTTTGAAGGGAATAAGGCTCTATGCTCAATCAAGTACAAGAATTATACCACGATGTAAAACTGCAACCATGTGATTGAGAATGTACATCCCAGAATAATACAAAGATTTAAATATGTTTCCAAAAAAGTGCATCACATCTTAGTCATACCCTTGCCTCTCCAAATCTGGAAATGCCTATTTTATAAGACTAACTGGAAGTAGAAGGAAATTTGGACCTTCTAAAATAACAGCTAAGATTCACAAATTAAAGAAAAAAATAAAAGAAATTCTCTTGTCTCTACCCATCAAAGTACGCATCAGCTCAATTAAGATGGGCTAGGCGGGTGCCTACGACCTTGTCAGTTTGTAGCGGAAGAGAAAGAGGGATCCTTTGGCCAGGTGGACTCCGTTCACTGGTTGTTTTTGCCTTCTGCCAGCACCTCCTGTCACCCTCTGAATGATTGGCCCCCTCACACATGCCCTGTCCTGACTTTACAAGGGAGTGGCTTTACCTTTTTTATTTTTTTAGGTTATTTTTATATTTATTTCTTTTTATAATTGACATACAATATTATATTAGTTTCAGGTGTACAACATAGTGATTAGACATTTATATACGTTATGAAGTGATCCCTCAATAAGTTTGGACCCCATCTGACATCATTCAATATTACTGACTATATTTCTTGTGGCTGTAATTCGCCGGTGCAGGCTTGTGCTGGCAGATGCTCTGCTCCACGGCCGTGTCCTGAACACCCATTTGAGACTCAGTAGGTAGATGACATCACCTGGCACCAACCTCTCTGAAACTGTCATCAGAAACCTTACACTAATCCCTACCTTGACAGTTCTCCCAACAAGCTGCATAGAGAGAAAAGGGTTATATCACCTGTTTTGGGGGGAACAATAAGAGAAGCTGGCAACATTGTGCAATTAGATTTGGAGCAACTTCAGGTGAAATTTAATTGGCATGAGACTCCCTAAGCTTTCCAGAAACTGGATTATGCAAATAGATCAGCCTAAACATGTACATTCAGAATGAATGTGCCCTCGCAGGCAGGACTCTTGGGGACTTGTGGATGGAGAGAGAAGCCTTTTAAAGGTCAGGAATTATATGCTAAGGCTTCCAGTTCTGGGAAGAGCAGATGTAAGAAACAGTTCCACACTGAAGTGCGGAGGCACCACTGCAAAGAAACCTAAATGGTAGGAAACAGGAAATGATTAGGCCTCTGAGAGACACTTGAGATACAAACCTCCAGATTTCCCTCTGACCAGCAATCTTTCTCCTCTTCAACTGGCCCCCAAATAGTCATAAAACCAGTGGGATTTATAACTGAAAATCTACAGATTGAATTTTAAGGCCACTGGTTATATTGTTTTTTAATAGATGCCCTTGAACAATGTTGTAGTACTTAGTATTATGCAGTCACCAAAATATTGAGTATTAGTTTCCATGGTTACTACCAGAAAAAAAAAACCTGGATTATTTTATACTGTTTTTAAAGGATAAAAGATACAAGCTATTTAAATCTCCATGCCCAGAAGCACCAGCTTCTATTTGGCAGTGAGATTTTAGTATCAATAATTTTTAAACTTTATTAACATCAGTGCTGTGGGTTCTGAGCCAGTGGTTAGGCTCTGAAAGCAGAGAATTTCCAAGTCCAAAAGCCAGAATCACCTGACGTCAAAAAAAGAGTGTGGTGTGTTCTTGTTTGTATCTGAGTAAGTGCTTGTGACAGGTCAGTACAAGATATTTGATTCCCTGCAGTCTCGTGCCTTAATTGAATATTCCTGGGATCAGGTGGGCACTTTCCATTTATCTCTGTTTACCTTTAATAAAAACTAAGAGGTAAGGATATTAAGGCTCTCGCCTTTGGCATTATCATCTAATTCTGCACTACAGATCACCTCACTGACGTTTTATTATTCTATGAAGGTTCTGACTGGCCTGGAATACCACCTGTGGCCCTTTCAGAGGTTTTGGGGAAGATGGATTTGCTTGCAGTAACATCAGAACTACAAGGGAGAGAACTGCTAACATATTTTAAGTTTGTGTAACTATTATTCACTTCATTAGTCTGTTTCTTTGCATGACCTATGTAATGACACATGTAATAAATCTTATTAGCACAATACAATACAGTGATACTTTGAAAATTTTAAATCTTTGAAAACTTTTTAGTAGATTATAGTAATCATACAGATAAGTGTTTATAAGTAAACATCTTGATGATTTTCACAAACTGAATGCACCTGTGCAAGCAACAGATCTGTGCAGCCAGCCCAGGTGGCCCCTTCTGAGTAGAGGTTTTCATAGGAAATCTGATGAGACTGGCTTTCTCAGACCAATGTTTCTCAAACTGCTGGTAGTACATAAAATAATTTATGTGGGCAACAATGTTTATTTTCATTGTTATGTATTCACTTTAATATATTAGAAAAATAAACTATATCTAATAAATGCTGTTACAGATATTACATAAGATAAGCCTAATATACAAGGTCTGTCAGGAAAAAGTCCAGCCATTGGTAATATTACGAGAATGGTTTGCATGACATTGATGTAACCTGGCATCCGAGGAGAATGGACCAGAATGTGCATGCATGAACAAAGATGACTTCACTGTACTAGTCAGTGGGAGCAGTAGACGTCACTGAGTGAGCATGTGTACTGTGTGGGCATCACATTCAAAGTGACTGAGTGAGTAGAGCAATGAATCTGCAGCAAATTTTGCATTAAGCTTGAACGTTTCTCTGTGGAATCTATTTCAGTGATTCAGAAGGCCACAGCTATGAGCAACTGGTGATTGGCAGCTTCATTACAACAATGTGCCCACTCATGTACCACATCTTGTGTAGAGTGTTTTGGTGAAACGTCAAATCACCCAGGTGGCTCAGCCCCACTACAGTCCAGATTTGGCACCCTGTGACTTCTGGCTTTTCCCCAAACTAAAATCACCTTTGAAAGGGAAGAGATTTCAGACTGTCAGTGAGATTCAGGGAAATACAATGGTGCAGCTGATGGTGACTGGGAGAACTGTGTAAGGTCCCAAGGTGCCTACTTTGAAGGGGACTGAGGCATCATTGACCTTTGTACAATGTTTCTTGTATCTTGTATTGTCTTCAATAAATGTCTCTACTTTCCATATTACATGGTTGGATACCTTCCAGACAGACCTCATAAATTTTTATCAAGTGTCCTGCATGTTTGAAATTTTTCACAAATGTTGGGGAATTATGCATATATGCACGATATGTTTTAAGTGCATTAAATATCTACTGACATGCATTTATAAGTAGGAGTTTTAAATTACCACAGACTTTCCGTCACGATTTCTTTCCTTAATAGAAAACATACTTGAATATGAAAGATAACTTTATTGGCTCTTAAGTGGTAGAACTAATTAAATAATCAACAGATCATTAATGAATATTTCCAATTTGCTCTGAGAGATACATATACAAGTACAAATAAAGCCTGTATACCCCCCACTTAGATTTTAGCATTAACATCTACTTACTTGTTTATCTCTTGTCTATCCATCTATCCACCAGTCAATCAATCTTATCTGTTAATGTGTTCAAAGCAAGTCCCATGTATATTTTTAATTGATTTCCTGGGTGTTGTTGAACTTGCATGGTGAGTTGTGAGTGATGGAGTGTGAGTTGTGTGCTGGCATTTGTCCATAACTGACTGTAAATTAAATAAGCACCCTTCACTACTGATTACTTAAGAAGCAATGCTTTAGCACTCACACAAAATGAAGGGTGGGGGGAATGATGAAAAAGAATGGTGGGAAGTTGATGGCTGTTGAAGCTGGGAGATTCTCTCTACTTTTATGAAAGTTTTAAAACCTACATCCTGAATAAAAGCAAGCAACTAGAAATCTATTTGAAAAAATAATGAAAGGAAACTTCCCCAATTTGGTGAAGGAAATAGACATGCAAGTCCAGGAAACACAGGGAGTCCCAAGCAAGATGGCTGCAAAGATGCCCACTCCAAGACACATCATAGTTAAAATGCCAAAGGTTAAAGATGAATCTTAAAAGCAGCAAGAGATATGAAGTTAGTTACATACAGGGGAGTTCCCATAAGACTCAACTGATTTCTCAAGAGAAACTTTTCAGGCTAGAAGGAATTAGCAAGAAATATTCAAAGTCATGAAAAGCAGGAACCTACAGCCAAGGTTGTTCTACCCAGAAAAATTATCATTTAGAATTGAAGGGCAGATAAAAAGCTTCTCAGACTAGAAAATACTAAATGAATTCATTATCATTATTATTATATGAAATGTTAAAAGGACTTATTTAAGAAAAAGAAGATCAAAACAATGAACAATAAAATGGCAATAAATACATATCTGTCAACAATTGAGTCTAAAAAACAAACTAAACAAGAAAAGCAGAGACAGAATCATGGATACAAAGAGCATTTTGATGGTTGTTAGACAGGAGGAGGTGTAGGGGGATGGGTGAAGAGGTGAGGGGATTAAGAAGTACAAATAGGTAGTTATAGAATAGCCATGGGGTTGTAAAGTACAGCATAGGAAATGGGGTAGCCAAAGAATTTCTATGCATGACCCATGGACATGAACACTGTTGTAGGGATTGTCTGAGGGAGTAGGGGGTGCTGGGTGGAGGGGGGCAGTAGGGGAAAGATAGGGATAGCTGTAATAGCATAATTAATAAAATATAATTTAAAAAAATTTATTAACCAAAAAAAAACCAAAACCCCTACATCCTTTGGTTTATTCAAAAGTTAAAAAAAAAACTCAGCTTGTCAATGGAGATATTTTAAATACATACATTTTTACTGTATATATTTATACCTCAACATACAGTGTATAAATGTGCGTGCTTCAAATAAAATAATGTGGAAATGACACCTAGAAACATAGTTCACACAGGGATTTTATGTAATTGTTCAAGTAAAACTTTATTTTACAGAAGAAGTCTTAGGTAAACAAACAAAGTAATTTGCTGGATCATGAGCTTGGTGAGCTTTTATTAGGTAATAAATTCTGATTATATAATAAACTCCTTGAGGCCAAGGATCCTGGGAAACACCATTTCCGTGTCTCCACAGCACTTAATCCAGGGTACCGCAGAGTAAATGGTGCTTAATAAACACTGGCTGATAGGCTAAACTCAGGAAATGAACTGTGATGAACAGTAGTTTAATTCTCCACGCAATAACGCCACACAGCTCAATCAATTGGAAAATCAGTTTCCTGAATCTGCCCTCATGGACATTTGCACAGAATGCTGGAGCCTGAGGAGGACTTGGAGCTTTGCTAATGTCCTCATTTTGCAGAAGGAAATGAGGCCCAGAGGAATTATATGAGCCTCACTGAACATCCCACTTGTTAATGGCAGCATTGTTGCCTCTGACACCCGCAGATGGACTCTTCCTTTTGCCATGATGTTTCTCAGAAGGTACAAACCCACCTCCACCCCACACCCCTGTTCCTGGTTCAAAATTCATGGTTTCAGTTACAGAAAAAAGAAAACTTGTCAAGCTGGCTCCCCTAGGAGGTTAAACAAGAGACACGACTACAGAGCGAGTTCATGATCAGTATTTACCCAGCACTGTTCTGTGCCTACCCTGCATAAGATTAGCTCTCTGGCCTTCAGGAACTTTCTGTCTACTTTGGAAAGACAGATGGACACATGTTAATAATTAGAGGATGGTCCTGCTGTGTAGGATTAATGCGTAAATGAGTAGTTGGGTAGAGCCATGGGGGCTGGAGAAAGGATGGGATGTTGTAGAGGCCATAGAGCTTGGATATAAGGTTCGAGGACGGAGTAGAGGGTGGAGCAGCCAGGTTAGAATAGCGTGGAATGGGTTTGTGCTTCCCCCTGAGGGTGTCAAGGAGCTTGGGAGGTTTCTGTGCGGGGTGGGATGAGATCCAGTATTGACTGGTTTTAGGAAGACCAATATAGGAGTAACAGTGGTGAGAGAGGCTGGCAGCAGAGAGAACCCTGAGGAGGGCTTTCAGGAGATGAAACCTTGGAGCAGGTGACAGCAGTGGCAAGCGAGAGAAAAAGGCAGATGGAAGAATGGTTTGCTCAGACCAATGCTTCTCAAAAAGCAATGAGAGCGTAAGGTCAGTTGGTTGCAAACAGGCAAACATGACTGACTCTGGTCCACAAGCTGCTGGAACAAAAATAATCATTCCTCAAAGGGGCTGTCATCAGATCACCATACACATTCTTCCTCTGAATGTAAACTTGCTCACGAACGTCAAGTTCTCTGACACATAGAGAAAGTGAGGTTCCCCTGGAGAAGAAAGTAGAGGGATACGGCCATTGCAAAGTGACCTGAGAGAACGAGAATAGAGAGGAAAAGATTATAAAAACACCAGTAGTTAATCTGCAACTTTTATAGTCTCATTTTTCACATTTAGATCTTTAATTAATCCAGAATCTATATCTGTGTATAGTGTGAGGTGGGTTATCTCACCATTTATTGAATATTGAGGAATTCAACCTTTAAGAGTATTTTTGAAATGTTACCCTTAGCACATGCTCAGTTTCCATGGAAATCTTATTCTCTTGCTTAAAATCCAGAAAACATTTCTCATTATCCTTAGAATAAAATTCAGTTCCTCATCCTGGCTTAAATGGCCCTAGCCTTTTTTTGAAATTCATCTACTACTCTGTGCTGCAAACATGGCACTTCCTTCCGTCCAGACAGTTCGAGCTCATCTCAGGCTGAGTTCTGCACTAATTTTACCATGCTCATTCCTTTTCTAGATGCTCCAGCCTTTGCACAGCTGGTTCTTGCGACTCCTGCAGCTCTCAGCTCCTTCAGTCTTTCTCGGACCTCACAGCCTAAGTGCCCACCTCAGTCACTACCACACCATCCTTTGGTATCCCAGAGCATCTAGAATTCATTTTGATATTAGGAGTGAGCTGAGGAATCTAGGTTTTTATCCTCCTCCCACAGTGTGAATATCCAGTTACTTTAAGACCATTTGCTAAAAATTTCACATTTTCATTATGCATTTGAAATGCTACCTTCATCATATACTCAATTTTCATGTGTATTAATATCTATTTATGGACTGAACTCTTTTTCTTTGATTTGTCTATTTCTGTTTTATTGCTGCTTTAATTACTAGAGAGTTAAAATGTTTTCATATTTGATAAAGCTAGACCTTACTCTAGTTTTCTGGCCATTCATGTGTGTTTTGCTTCTTAAAGAGATTTACACTAAAGAGAGGCTAAAATAGATGTGGGTTCACTTGATGGAAGTTTCTCGCAGTATTGGAGAGAGAAGGTAGGAGAGTAAAAGATAGAATAACTTATCTATCCCATTGTATCCCGAATTTCAGTCATTTTCCAGGATACCAGTTTTATAATTTTTGACAATCTGTATGTTGCCTGAGCTATTATTAACTTTTTATTTCTTTTTTAAAAATTTATTGATTTTAGAAAGAGATAAAGGGAGAGAGAGAGAGAAATTTATTGTCCCACTTATTGATGCATTCATTAGTTTATTCCTCTATGTGCCCTGACTGGAGATCAAACCTGCAACCTTAGTTTATCAGGATGATGCTCTAACCAACTAAGGAACTCAGCCAGGGCCTAATTTAACTTTTTCAATAATTAAATTCACTTTTATGACGTTTGTTCAGAAAAAGTCCAACCATTATTAATATAGCAAGAATGGTTTGCGCAACATTAATGTAACCTGGCATCCAAGGAGAGTGAACTGGAATGTGCATGCATGAACAATTACGACCTCACTGTATTAGTCAATGGGGGCAGTAGATGCTGTTGAGTGAGCATGTATACTGTGTGGCCCTCACATGCAAAATGACTGAGTGAGTAGAGCAACGAATCTGCATCAAATTGTGCGTTCATCTTGAGCATTCCTCCACAGAAACTACGCAGATGATTCAGAAGGCCACAGCTATGGGCACCTGGGGATTGGCAGCTTCGTCAGGACACCTGCTCACACATCATGTCTCATGCAGAATTTTTCTCATTAAACATCAAATCACCCAGGTAACTCAGCCCCACTACAGCCTATATTTGGCACCGTGCAACTTCTGGCTTTCCCAAAACTAAAATCACCTTTGAAAGGGAAGAGATTTCTGACCATTGATGAGATTCAGGAAAATACAACAGGGCAGCTGATGGCAATTGGGAGAACTGTGTGAGATTCCAAGGTGCCTACTTTGAAGGGGACTGAGGAGTCATTGTCTTATGTACATTTCTTTGTATCTTGTATCTTCTTCAATAAATGTCTCTATTTTTCATATTACATAGCTGGATACTTTCCAGACAGACCTCAAGATCCCACCTTCAAAGAACTTAATTTCAAATTAGGAAAATTATTTCCATATTGATTTATCTAGATATCTACTTCATCAACTATACCTAATCTGTGTCATCAATATCTATGTTTAGAGCTGCTATATCATTTGTATCTACTCTTACATCATCTATATCTATATTTAGATATACTTTACCTACATCTATGTTTATTTATATCCATGTCATCCACAGCTACATTTTCATGTTCATCATCTGCATCACATACACCTATGCTTCTGTCTACATTAATATCTACATTGTCTACATCAGTGGTTCTCAGTGAGCCAACTTTGCACCGAAAGGACATTGACAGCATCCAGAAACATTTTTGATTGTCACAACTTTGGGCAGAGAAAGTGCTCCAGGTATCTAGGAAAATGCACAGGACAGCCTCTGACAACAGAGAATTATCCAGCCCAAATTATCAATAGTGCTGAGATTGAGAAACCTTAATCAACATCATCCACGTCATCTACTTCCATGTTTAAAGCTATGCCATGCAAATCTGCATCTATATTGACATCTATTCTGCCTACATCTGTAATTAGATCTATAGCATCTACATTGGCATTTCCATCTATGTCATTGACAGCCACATCTACATCATATACAGTATCTACATCAACCACATAATTTACTTCAACATGTCTATCAACTACATTTACATCTACATCTACCTGAATATCTAATTAGCACCTCAGACATGTTTGTTACATCAGAAAGAGTGATCTATTTAATCTAAAATTAAAATTTAATTTGAATTCTCCCCTCCTCTGGCAATCACAATTCTGATCACCCAGTTCCAGTGCGTGTGTGTGTGTGTGTGTGTGTGTGTGTGTATAGGTTCCCCATGCCACCAAGCAATTCTTAGACACTAGCTGGGTGTCCTACAATTCAATTCAATTCTGACACTATTTACCCAGAGGGAGCATCAGATCCTGCAGTTGAGGGCTTAGTCCCATATGACTGCCCTCCACTTCAGAAGTTAATCCCAAGTTCAGGTTGTTACCTGTGCTTCTGACTGACTGGCTATAAATCAAAGGTTCCCACAATCCCCTACATGGGTTTAATTAATTTGCTGGAGTGACTCAGAGAACTCATCAAACCAGTTTACTCACTAGATTACCAATTTATTACAAAGGAAATGAATTGACAGCAGATGAAGATACATAGTACAAGGTTCCAAGCAAAGGAGTTTCTGTCTTCATGGAGCTTGGGGCCCAGCACAGTGGCATATGGAAGCATTCTGGTTCACCAAACTGGAAGTTCTCCAAATCCCTTCCTTTGGGAGTTTTATGGAGGCTTCATTATATAAGCATGATTGATTAAATCATTGGCCATTAGTGATTTATTCAACCTTTATCCCCCCTCTCCCTTCTCAGAGGTCAGGGGGCTAGGACTGAAAGTTCCAGCTCTCTAATCACATTGGTGGCTCTCCTGGTAATTAGCCCCCATTTTTTGTTGCTTTCTAAATGTCACCTTCTTAACATAAACTCAGGTGTGGTTGAAAGGGGTCTGTTGTGAATATCAAACACCTTTATCGCTCTTAAGAAATTCCAAGGGTTTTAGGAGCTGTGTGCCAGAAACACGGACAAAGAGCAAATATATATTTATTATAAATCACAACATTAAAAGCCATGTACAAAATGTTTCTTACATTAGGATAAATGGTCTGTTTCATCTAAAATTAATATTTAATTTTAATTCTCCCCTCCTCTGGCCACACACAAAAATGTAAGTGAAACGGAGATTGATCATTGTTGACCACACTCCTTAAAGTATAAGAAGATGAGCTTTTTGTGGGCTTTGTCCTGGCTTCAAGAGACATGGATTGAAGTGAGAAGCATGTGATGAATTTCATTCATGCCCTGCCTTTGCTTTCCAGCCTCCCAGAACCAGAGGACATCTGGTACAGACCCAATTATCTCTGATATGGTAATAAAGAATAATTTCTTCTCAGGAAAGCAATCACTGCACTTTGAGAACTTGATATGGTTTGATCACATCTTGTTCCATCTGAACTGGTCTGGGCTGGAAAACATGTAATTGACACGTGGGGAGCCACAGATTCTGCTGTTTCACCCTGGGCTCTTGGGGCCTCAAAGTAGTTCAAAAGACCTCGGATTCCCCAACCAAAGAGCAGCTCAGGTTGCCACATTTCATTGAAATCTCCTTAGGCATATGAGCTGACTTGTCAGTCATGACAAGGGTACAATGATGATTCTTGATGAAATTGAGAACATGGGAGATAGGACAAAACAAGAGCAAATCCTCGTATCTTCGTTAGCCTCTGACATTTGCTAAATAACTTTGCTTCCCTGCAAGAACCGTGCCTCTTAGAGACCACTATTTTTCCTCTGGGAACAAGACTGGCTGTAGGCAAGATTAAAGAACAGACTTTCCTTCATCTTTTTATATCCTCACTCATTGCAATGTTTCTATAGTCTCAAAAAATATGAATCTTTGGGACTTGGAAGTGAAACATCAGAAATTCTTTACTCATTATTATGGGTTTATTAAAATATTTTAATAAATAATAAATACACAGGTTAGTAGTTTTTATAAAGAACTATAGCCTATAGCAAATATGTAAACATTGTAAAAGTCCAACGAACATGACCAAGAAGTTTTTGAATAATCTAACATTTAAATATAACCCAACAAGGTTAGCAGCATTACACAAAAACCACAATTCAAAAACACCAGTTAATGGACTTATTTTTGGTGCCAAAAGTTATTTCTTGGAAGACCATACTTAGTATTTGCATAAAATATGTCAAAAAAGTATAGAGTTATTAATATTTATTTTGTTTGTGAGAGCACCTCACAATAAACAGGACCATGAGCACATACTTACAATGTGGCAACAGCTACAAGCAACAGAGACCAGTCGCGTGATGACAACTTCTCTGCAACGTGCCCCTGCCCCACTCCCAGAAATGTTTCTATAAACCTTCAGCTCTGGCGTTAACATTTTCTAATCTTGCTTATCAATGGATCTCTTCCTGGAGTGCTTTAAATCAGTAGGGTCTCTCTCTTGATTTTGAAGCTTTACTTCTCACAGGAGAATCGTAAAACCTTTTTCTGTTGTTCCAATTTCTCAACTAACTGGTCTTGGAATTTGAGATTCGGAAAGCATATAAATCTGCCAAGAAATGCTGGGAAGGGATTCCCTCATGGAAACACTACTCAGCAGCTCCTCAGTTGGTACTGCCTATCCCTTGGCCTTGCCCTCTGACAACCCAAAGGCCCTTTGTACCTGATCCCACTAAACCTGCCCTTTCCCCTACTTAGTTTAAGTTTCAAAGACACATAGTCCCCGCCAGCAAAACTCTCTGGGTTGACTTTAGGCATGAGGGAAAAAACAATCTGATAGAACTATTTCATCCTTAGGTGTGAAGAACTAATATATTGCCCATGGGGATGAACAACATAATCAGGACAGTGGAAGCATTTCTGCAAAGATAGAAAAAAATAGTCCAAGGTGGTCCTTCCAAGGATCACAGGAGCAAATGCTTCCAAGGGCCAAATTGGGGATAAACTGTGGAAACAGGGCTATACGTTAAGATTATAAAACTGGTGGTGACTGAGTATGGCCCAATAGGAACATGCAAGCCTCAACTAAGGACCGCTAAATTCAAATGCTTAAAACAACCAAGCAGTACAAGCCTAACATAACCCACCTGAGAGCCAGACTTGGCCAGTTTGGGATCTCTGCATTGATGCTTCAGCAGATGAGCTTGGGGTAGGTGCACCTGGCATGTGCAACCACACCTCAAAAGAAGACTGAGGCTAATATTTTCCCAAAGGTGAGAATATAAAGTTGGAGAAATATAGGCATAGCTTTCTGCTAGGTATGAGCCCAATGGAAACCAATTCCAGTTGCTAGGTCTGTATCAGACCCCTAAAGTTAAAATCACAGGTTGAAAGAGTCTAACCAACCACAATTAAACACAATAACTTATAGCCCTGGCTGATGTGGCTCAGTGGATTGAGCTTTGGCTTGCGAACTAAAAAGTTGCTGGTTCAGTTCCCAGTCAAGACACATACCTGGGTTGTGGGACAGGTCCACAGCTGGGGGCATGCAAGAGACACCCGACTGATGTTTCTCTCCCTCTCTTTCTCTCTCCCTCCCCTTATCTCTCCCTCTGCCTCTCTGAGAAAATAAATAAAATCTTAAAAAATAAAATATTTAAAAAATATTAATTTCTAAAAAATCAAATTGCAAAATATCAGCAATTTTTAATGTTAGACTTAATAAATTTAGTAAGCAGATGAGAAAACTATATATCATAAGTAGACTGTGTTTTTGTAAACAAGGTAATATAAGGAATTTATTATAATTACCCTTCCATTCAAATATTGCACCTGTGTTAGCAATGTTCTCTTATATTAGATCATTGGTTGAATATCCTTACCAATATACAAATTCAAATGCAACCCTAATAATATATAGCCTAGAATATTTTTACATGAATCAACTTGGGGGATAAAGTGATCATCTTTTTATCAATTAAACATATTCAAAATAGAGATGCAATATATCCACAATTGTTTGATGTGATCCTTCTTTTATAACTCTGGTGGAATTACATTTACTTTTATTTTTTAAGTGTATTTTATTGATTATGTTGTTACAGTTGTCCCAATTTCTTTCCCTTTGCTTCCCTTTTCCCAGTAACCCCCCATCCCTCCAGTAATCCCACCCCCCTTAGTTCGTGTCCATGGGTCATGCATATAAATTATTTGGCTTCACCCTTTCCTATATTATTCTCTTTTTTAAAAATATGCTTTATTGATTATGCTGTTAGAGTTGTCCCAGTTTCATTTCCCTTTGTTCCCCCCCACCCAGTGACCCCCCTCCAGTTGTCCATCCCCCCCCTTAGTCCATGCCATTGGTTATGCATATAGTTCTTCTAAACATCTTCCTGTCTATTCCACTCCCTCCTACTATGCTTCTTAATTCCTGTACCATCTCCCTCCCTTTCCCCCATTCCTCCTCCCAGCTGACCTCCCCCCAATATGTTCCCCATACCTATAATTCTTTTCCCACTCTTGTTGCCTACTTAGTTTGCCTTTGTTTTGGTTCTCTAGCTTCTGTTGTTGGTTGTTGTGATATAGTTTTCATTTTAATGTTCATAGTTTTGATCCTCTTTCTCCTAAATAAGTTCCTTTAACATTTCATATAACAGTGGTTTGGATCTTATGAACTCCTTCAGTTTTACTTTGTCCTGGAAGCACTTTCTCTGCCCTTCTGTTATGAATGACAGCTTCACTGGATAGAGTAATCGTGGTTGTAGGTTTTTGCTTTTCATTACTTTGAATATTTCTTGCCAGTCCCTTCTTGCCTGCAGTTTCTTTTGAGAAATCAGCTGAGAGTCTTATTGGGACCTCTTTGTTTGTAATTCTCCCCTTCCCTCTTGCTGCTTTTAAGTTTCTCTCTTTACCCTTAATTTTTGACATTTTGATTATAATGTGACTTGGTGTGGTTCTCCCTGGGTCCAGTTTCTTTGGAACTCTCTGTGCTTCCTGGACCTGTAAGTCTATTTCCTTCTCCAAGTTAGGGAAGTTCTGCTTTATTATTTTTTTCACATAATTTTTCAATTTCCAGTTCTTCTTCTCCACCTTCTGGCAACCCTATGATTCAGATGTTCGCCCGCTTGTAGATGTCCCAGAGGTTTCTGAGCCTCTCCTCATTTTCCTCACCTTTCGTTTCCTCTTTCTGCACTGGTTGACTGTTTGTTCCTTCCTTATGTTCTGATTTGTTGATTTGATCCCTGGTTTTCTTGCCCTTACCACTAGTTTCGTATGTTTTTGTTCATTTCAGCAGGACTAGCCTTCATTTCTTCCCCATTTTGTTTAAGATCTGCTGTTAGGTCTGTAAGCATTTTTATAACCAAAGCTCTGAACTATGCCTCAGAAAGATTTCCTATCTGCTGCTTCGTCAGATTAGATATTTGCTGCCTGGTCAGCTGCGTGACTGGGATCTCTATCATGATCTGTGCCATCCTGACAGTTTTGTGTTTACCTTTGCTTCCTGGGTGGGGCTACCACACCTCCTACGCTATAGGGGGTGGAGCCCCATGCACTCGTCACAACCTGGCAACCCTTCTCACCACGCTGAGGCATTTTCTTTGGGGGCGGGGGTCCAAGATGGATTCCTGCTGCTCACTCTCAGCTGAGAGACCGGGAGCCTCCTCCTCCATCCCCACTCCATCTGGGCCTCACAGTCCAAGGCAATGGGGTCTGCCTTCCCCAGCTTTGGAATCTCAAGGTGACAGGTCTGGTCTGCAGCCAGGTGTGCTCCCCAGGCACTTATTTCCTCCCCTTAGATACGGATGTCTATGCTTACTGCTGTCCCACCACTGTCGGCACTACTGCTGCCACCAGCACAGCTTGACCTCTCAGCCCCAGCTTCGCCCCTCCTACCTGTCTAGATGAGCACCACTTCTTTATAAATTCAAACATTGGACTTCTATTTATTTTTTGGAACTTCTGGTTATTTCTGGTTTTTTGGTAGTTGTAGTCCTTCTTAGTTGTAGCAGGAGACAGAGCATGTCAGTCTAGGCCTCCATCTTGGCTGGAAGTCCTCCTATATTATTCTTAACTTGCTCCTGTCTATTTTGTACCAACCAGTTATGCTTTTTAATCCCTGCACCATTTCTCCCTTTCCCCCACTTCTCCCCTGCCAGCTGATAACCCTCCAAATGATCCCCATACCTATGATTCTGTTCCTATTCTTGTTTGCTTAGTTTGATTTGGTTTTTATTTTTTAGACTCAGTTGTTGATAGTTGTGAGTTTGTAGTCATTTTAATGCTCATAGTTTTGATCTTCTTCTTCTTAAATAAGTCCCTTTAACATTTCATATAATAATGGCTTCATGATGATGTACTCCTTTAACTTTACATTATCTGGGAAGCACTTTATCTGCCCCTCCATTCCAAATGATAGCTTTGCTGGACAGAGTAATTTTGGTTGCAGGTCCTTGCTTTTCTTTACATTGAATACTTCTTGCCAATCACTTCTTGCCTGCAAAGTTTCTTCTAAGAAGTCAGCTGATAGTCTTATAGGAACCCCTTTTGTAGGTAACTCTCTGCTTTTCTCTTACTGCTTTTAAGATTCTCTCTTTATCTTGAACCTTTGACATTTTAATTATGATGGGTCTTGGTGTGGTCCTTTTTGGGTCTAGAATATTTGGGACTCTGTGCTTCCTGGACTTGTATGTCTATTTCCTTCACCAATTTAGGGAAGTTTTCCTTCATTATTTTCTCACATAAGCTTTCAATTTCTTGCTCTTCCCCTTTTCATTCTGGCACCTCTATGATTCAGATCTTGGCACATTTAAAGTTGTCCCAGAGGTTCCTAAGCCTCTCCTCATTTTTTCTAGTTCTTGTTTCCTCATTCTTTACTGGTTGACTTTTTTTCTTCCTTATGTTCCAAATTGATTTGAACCCTGGTTTCCTTCCCTTCACTATTGGTTTTGTGTGGATTTTCCTTTGTTTCATTTAGCATAGTCTTCATTTCTTCCTCTCTGCATTTGCTGTACTCAAAGCATATCTGTCAAGCCTGTGAGCATCTTTATCACCAGCATTTTCAACTTTATGTCTGTTAGGTTAGCCATCTCCTCGTCACTTAGTTCTCCCACTGGAACCTTGATCCGTTCCCTCTTTGGGGCCATATTTCTCCGTCTCCTCAGCTTAACAGACTCCTGTGTTTGTTTGCCTCTGTGTCTTAAGTAGAGCTGCCGTTCCTGTTACATTGTAAGGGGCGGAGCCTTAGGTATTTGTAAGTACTGGGGGACCCTTTCTACCAGGATGTGGTGCTCTATGTGGGGGAGGGGTCTGAAAGGAAACAATGCCACTTACTCCGCACTTGCCCCTTTTCCAGGCACTTCTCCCACTCCCCATGTGGGACTGGCACCCCTCTAGCTGTTGCCCTAGCCATCATTCCCAGAGTGAGTGGGTCTGCGGATGTTCTAGGACAATGGGGGCCCTTTAAACTAGTGGACTCTGTCTGCTAAGAGACCAACAGTTTCTTTCTCTGCTCCAACCCCCACTGGTTTGCACAGTCAGAAGCAATGAGGCTTTATTTTCCCTGGCGCTGGGACTGTGAGCTGTGCGGTCTGGTCAGGTGCTGGGAGTGCTCCCCAGGTGTCCCTCCCAACGTCTTAAAACATGTGATCATGCTTTCCAGTGGCCTGCTCCTGGTGCTGCTGTTGCTGCTACCACACTGTGTCCTCTCTTCCCTGGCTCTGCCCCTCCTACCTGTCTGGATGAGTATTTCTTCTTATGTCTTTGTTTGTTGGACTTCCGTGCAGCTTGATTTTCTGGAACTGGTTATCTCTAATTTTGAGGTAGTTGTATTCCTTCTTAGTTGTGGGGGATGATGCAGCGTATCTATCTAGGCCACCATCTTGGCTGGAAGTCTATCTTTACTTTTAAGTCAAAGCTTGTCTTATGTGTACAAATGTATAGAATACTGCACGACTATTGCCTGCTATCCTAGTAATTAGATCTTTATTCCTTTAACTTCAGACCATGAAGCCAAATAAAAGACACCATTTGGGAAAAAGAAAAGAAAAGAAACAGTTCTAACCAACATAAATGTCTTCTTTGTTTCTCTCCATATGGCAAGGTTCAGTTCCCTTATTGTATTTTTCTAAGCATGTCTGTGATTATTTGAAATTCCATTCCTTAATAATGTCTGAATCTTTCTACCAGTTCAAGATGATTTTTGGAATGCAAAAGGCGTTGAACTCTACTCGGGTCCTAAAACCTTCTTGCCCTTCTTCCTGGATGTAGGTATTGAGGATTTTAATATCTTACCACTGTCTCCGTTATTTGAGGCTGTTAAGATGGTTCTTGCTTACCTTGGAAACAACATTAGAGACGCAGAGTGTCCCAGGGGAAGGAATGTGAGTGTTAAAAGCGAGACTTAAAACAGCTTACTTTAAGTCTCAGTTCTGTCATTAATTGCTGTGTGACCTTGAGCAACTCACTTAACTTCTCTGAACTTTGGTGTTATCTTTAAAATAAGGATAATTAACCAATAATGAACACTATCTCATTAGATTGTTTTAAGGATTAACAGAAATAATGTTTATAATACAGCAAGCACATCATAGGAATGGAAGAGGTATATAAAGACCCTCAATAAATGACAAGAGTTCCTGGTTTCCTGCAGCTCAGACATTTCTTACACATACCCCTCTTACTGTTCTTATTCATGCAATTCTGTATTAGTTTTCTAGGGCTGTAGTAACAAATTGCCATAAACTTGGTGGCTTAAAACAGCAGACATTTATTCCCACATAGTTCTGGAGCTAGAAGTCCAAAATCAAGGTGTCAGTAGGGCCATGCTCACTCTGAATCCTGACTAGAGGAATCCTTCCTTGCTTCTTCCTACTTTCTGATGGTTGACAGCGATCCTTGAAGTTCCTTGCCTTACAGCTGCACTGCTGCAATGTCTGGGTTCATCTTCCCTGGGTCTCCTCTATCTCTGCATCCAAATCTCTCTCCTTTTTGTTATAAAGACACCAGTGATTGGATTTAGGGGCCAGGAGAAATGAAAGAGAGGGTATAGAAAAGAGAGGATTGGGGCCCATTCACAGATGTGGCATTGCAATGCTTGCTCTAAGGTTTGCATGACCTTCTATGATGCCCCCTCACCTCAACTCAAGAAGTAGTAGCAAGCCCTGGCTGCTGTGGCTCAGTGGATTGAGTGTCGGCCTGCGAGCCAAGTGTCATTGGTTCGATTCCCAGTCAGGGCACATGACTAGGTTGCACGTCAGGTCCCCAGTTGGGGGCGCGAGTGAGAGGCAACCACACAGTGATATTTCTCTCCCTCTCTTTCTCCTTTCCTCTCTCTCTGAAAATAAAATAAATAAACAAACAAATAAATAAGTTATTTTTTTAAAAGGGAAGTAGCATCCACCTGGCTGCTGTGGCTCAGTGAATTGATCATTGGCCTGCAAACCAAGTATCGCTGGTTCGATTCCCAGTCAGGGCACATTACTAGGTTGCACGCCAGATCCGCAGTTGGGGGCGCATTAGAGGCAACCACATATTGATGTTTCTCTCCCTCTCTTTCTCTTCTCCCCTCTCTCTAAAAACAGATAAATAAAATAAAAATAAATAAGTAAAATAAAATAAAAATAAAGTAACCTTGTTAAAAAAAAAGAAGTAGTAGCATCCAGGAATACTTGTGCGTGGATTTACCTAGAGCAGAGAATAGGAACATGTATATACGACACTGCTTCTTATACACTCTTCTTGTTTTCTTTCTCCCTCCACATCCCCACTGTCAAAGGTGTTCAGAGTATCACAATAAAGCACTAAATAATTATGCAAACAAACCATTGCTTTAGCTTTCAGAGAATGCTGGGGGTACTTGGGTGGATTCAGGAATGGGACCAATTCAGGTTCACTTTTTTGTGACTAAACCATTTCCTTGCAGCAACTCCCATCTGCACTCCCCCGCCCCTGACTCTGAGCTTTTTCGCTCTCTCCTTGGGCTATAGATTCAGCAGTTAGTTATTGTTGTTGTTTTATACCCTTCCACTTCCTCTTCTATCTCTAAGCTAGAAGCTGTCCCTTACTCTAGTAGCCTCAGCCCTGATAAACCCTGAGGCTTCTGCATTAGTCTACAGGACCTGGGGTACCGCTTTGCCCTCGGTCATATTCCTGCAAAGTTACTTTCTCCTTTCCTAGATTAGCTATGAATTCTACCTCCACTGTACTTCTGGGGAGAAAGCAGCAAATCTGTAAATCTTTCAATATTTCTTTTTCATACCTATTAGAATATCAGGTTTGTCTTCTAAAAGACATAAATATTTGAGTTGAGACTGGCTCATCCATTGGCCATTTACAATTTTAGGCAGTATCATGTTTACTTGGCAGTATTATATTACTTAGTGTTCTTTTCTCAGCTTTGTGAGTGAATGTAAAAGAAAAAAAAGAGGTAGCTAGGGGAAAAAAAGAAATACACAGAGTGATTCTTTAATAAAACCGAGGAGAAGTGGCCTGCTTACATATATACATATCTTTGTTACCCACATCAAAAATATGGGCACTTACATCTTGGGAGATTTCAGACTATGCATATTTACTTAACAATAATGGCTCCTCCAGGACCATTACAAATTATTGGGAAATAAAATATTCATAGATGTAAAATTGAAATTAGCCTACATGGAGTTTTCCTGGAGTTTATATCTACAGAGTACATTTTGTGGGGGAGAGGCCTGCCTGGAAGTTGTTATGCTCTAATGTTCACCATTAATAATTAAAAATTCAGCAGGAGAAGAATGCCTCCTCTCAGAGAGAAGAGGGTAGGTTTTAAAGTCCACCAGATATCTCAGAAACACAGAGGTAGAACCAAGTTACTTCTCATGACTCCTGAGAAGGAACACAGAGAGAAAGGCCAGGGGGAATCAGCTTCTCACTGCTCAGTACAAGTGATGAAGAAGGGGAAGGCCACACCACCTGTGTGCCTCTGCCAGGAACCCCACTCAAACTCCTCAACAGTCACCCCAGGTTGCCTCCTGCATCTGGGTTTGGAGGAATCCCAAAGCTCCCCTGATCTTTTGCATTAGTCCTCTTGGAGGGGCTGTGATTTATCTCCGTCAATCTGAACCATCTGCTTTTACCTTTTGACAATTCCTCATGATTTCTGTTCCAATCAGAGCATTTCCTCTTCTAGTGCAGCATTCATATATGTAAGCATTTTCCAGTCCTATATTACACATATATCATTTGAACATGTTGCACTTGAAAGGCGCACTCAGGAAACAGCTTCAGTCCTCTCATGACTGCCTTCAAGCATGTTCTGGCAAATCTCCCTGATCCTTGAACAGTATCTCAGGCAGAAACGCCAAGATTTCATGAGTTCTGGACCTTTACTACAGTTCAAACTTTTATTTTCCCCCACTTCAAAGCTCCTCCAGCTCTCAGCTACTGTCTGGCCCCAAACCAGTAATGGAGAAGATGGAAGGGGTGGCCCATTCTTTCGCTCCTGTGTTTCTTTTCTACCTACCTCCACCCCGACCCTTGCTCCTTCGAGTTTGGAACAAGGTCAAGGATCAGAGAAGACAGAGGAGGGATAAGAGGTCACTACTGCCAGTGTCCTCTGTAATTCTCTCTTGAATATTATATGCCCTCTGTCATGGCACACCTCTAGATGCTGACTTGCTTTTCCATAGGAGACCTTTGTCAATTCCACTGAGTTCTCCATGACAACCTCCTCATTCCATCAGTCCTGACAAGGATGATGCTGTCTGACCTCTCACAATGCCTCTCAGCTGCCATTGTCAGGACATCCCAGGGGTCCACTTGCTCCATCAAGAAGGGACCTTTGGGGATGACTAGAGACCAGTAGCATTCCATGAAGTCCACCTGATGCAGGGAAAAACTCTGAACATGCAGACACTCCAGCCACTGTCTTCTTTGCCCATTGTAGGCTGCTCCAGTTGACCATCTTCTTCACTTAATTCTTGAACTCTTGGGAATACAAATTAAATTGCCCCATGGGTCCTTCCTACTCTCTTCTAGTAGCATTACAGGGAGTCTTTGGGTTTCTGCAGCTCAGCAAGCACTCAGCCAATAAATGGGATGCCAGTCTTCTTTCTTGCAGACTTCTTCACTTTATGAGCTGTTCTCTTGGGCCTCTCACTTGGCAGAGTTAGAAAGAAGTATCATGAAACAACATAGGGTTCTCTACAAACTCTCTTCAAATAAATCCCTTCTCTAATTTGACCCTTTGCATTTGACTGCACACAGATGTTGTGAGTGAGAGACATTTGTCAATTCAGCCCTATGTAAGTAAGTCTTATAGACACTAACTCTTGTGTTTGGAATAGGTGGGCTCTTAAAACCATGTTCTCTAGCTCTGGGGCCTCAGCCAAAATCAGACATAATAAGACGAATTCTGTTTAACAGCCTTTTATGGGTTTGTGAGTGTATGTGTCATAGTCCAATTTTCTCCAGAAGCAGACCCTGAGACAAAGATTTGACTGCAAGTAATTTATTTTGGACAAAATTCCAAGAAATAGAACAGGGAGTGGAGAAGTGAAATGGGAAAGAAAAGGCAGCCATAAAGAGTTTGCTATCAAGAACGTTTCCTGTGGTACATTTACACAATGGAATACTATGCAGCAGAAAGAAAGAAGGAATTCTTACCTTTTGTGAGAGCATGGTTGGAACTGGTGACTAGTATGCTAAGTGAAATGAGCCGGTCAGTGAAAGACAAATGCCATATGATCCACTTATAAGAGGAATCTAATGAACAAAATAAACCAACAGGCAAAATAGAACTAGAGGCATGGAAACATGGAACAGACTGACAACAGCCAGAACGGAGGGAGGAGAGGGGGTAATGGTGGAAAGGAGGGAAAGGGACTAGTCAAAGATCATGTATGAATGACCCATGGATATGGTCAGTGGTGTGGGGATTGACTGTGAGAGCTGGGCAGGTGGGCCGTGTGGAGGAGGGCAAAGGGGGAAAAATTGGGACAACTATAATAGAATAACAATAAAACATTTTTTAAAAAAGTTTCCACTGTAGGTAACTAAAGCTCCATGTCACTGGGAAACTCTCAGAGCTGATGCAGAGCACACATCTCAGGCCCTGGCCAGGTACCTCAGTTGGTTGGAGCATCATCCCAATATACCAAGGCTGTGGGTTCGATCCCCAGTCAGGGCACATACAAGAATCAACCAATGAATGCATAAATAAGTGGAACAACAAATTGATGTCTATCTGTCTCTCTCAAAAATGAATTATAAAAAGAAAAACATGTCTCAGAGGGATCTGGGACTCTGAGGTGTTTATACACTGATGCCTGACAGTCTTTGAGTGAGGGCTGCTCCTGGGAACCTAACTTTCTCAGAACTTTTGGCATAATACTGTTGGCTCTGGTGACCATAGAAAGCCATCAGGCAAAGAAATGCAGGTCTTGATCATTGGAAATCAAGCCAGTGTGCTCCAAAGTGGTAAGAATGAGGAAAATAGGCAGGAAACCAGCAGTATCTACTGCTGTGTGTGTGTTTGTGTGTGCAGAGGAGGAAGAGGAGGGGGAGGAACATAGAAGAGACCAGGAAGCACTCTCCACCCATTCTAGATCCTTACCATGTGATATGCTGCCAACTAGAATAGATTTGTCAAGATTGGTTTCATCAACTCATCAGACTCAACCATAGTTATCCCACATAGTTCTCAAAATCCACTTCTTGCTTTATCTCCAGTATATAAATAAATAAGTGACTATGTTTGTATAACACATCCAATTTTTGCAAACTCCAAAATGAAGAGGAACAGTCTGCTTTGTCACATCTGAATGGTTGTAGCTCTGGCCCTATCTCTCAACTTCTTTTGAGAAATGTTAATTTTTTTATCCTCACCCAAGAACTTTTTTTTTTTCCCATTGCTTTTAGAGAGAGAGAGAAAAATCAATGTGAGGGAGAAACATCAATGGTTGCCTCCCATACATGCCTGGATTGGGGATTGAATTGGCAACCTAGATATGTGTCCTGACCAGGAATTAAAACCTCCACCTTTTGGTTATGGGATGACACTCCAACCAACTGAGCTACACTAGCCAGAGCAGAGAAATGTTAATTTTTATTAATATATATCTACATGCAAGCGACATGAAGTTCTATTACTTACAGTTTAGTGGATTAAAAAATCCTTTCTATCTTCTCTTAAGGTGAGGATTTTATTTGTGATTTCTTAATTCTGTCAAAGCATTTTAAGAATCTGACCTAAGAAACCGGGTACTCAGTATATTCTAGGATCAAACTACTATGGAAATTACTTGTTGACATGGTCCTCTTTATTAGGAAGAAATCTTCAAGTCCCAAGTGAAAGCTGTTTGTCCTATTGGCTAAGAAACAGAGAACTCTGTAGATGGACATCTGCAGGGCAATAGTCTCGAAAGTTGTGCCATTTTTCTGGTGCACCACGCTCTCTCACCCTTTTCCATAGACCTGGAGTCTACTCTGCACCTCTCCTACTTTTATTCCCTCACTGGCTAATGAACTCTGATAAAGTAAATGGAATATATTTCCTTTTGCCATTAATTTGAGATTGACCATGTAATTTGTTGTAGTCATTTACATATGCAAATAAAATTAATTTTGAGACAAAATCTAACTTCAGTACCTGTACTGCTATGTGGTTTTGATACTGCTATGTGGTTTTGATTTATATGCCATTTGTTTATTTCCTTTCTGTTTCCTTTCTCTGTTCTGCATCACTGGCCAGACTGGTCCTAGCAAATGCTATTTTCCAGGCTTCCCTGTCAGTCATTTCCAGGTATGTTCAGCCACTAAGAGGCACTGGCCCCGAAAGAAAGAAGCAGCCATGGTGTTTCTCTCCCTTTCTCTTCTTGGGAAGATGGGATGCATCTCTAGCACTGGCTGCTTCTCTTTCTTGATTCTGGCTGTCACCAGATTGGCCTTCCTCCACGGCTGGTCCCAACTCGCACTTTCCTAGGCTGCAGAGGTTCCCACTCCCAGCAAGTGGCCCATGTTTCTGGGCTTCAATAGGGACACATCCTTCTGTTATCTCTCCCTTCCCTAGGGGTGCCGCAGCTGCCCACGGTTACTGATCTCTGGGTTTCCTCATCTTCCCCTATTTTAGCTTTTCTAATCCCTGTGCATTATTTTCTGTATTAAATTCCTTCTAGTGGTTTCATTTTCCCGGCTGGACTCTGATGGATAATTTATTTCAGGATCCTGCACAAAATCATGGTTAATCTGAAGGAGATATGTTTTCCTTCTTAACTCTTCTTTGAGAGCTTTCCTGAGGCATGCTCTTCCCTTAAGATAAGATTATATCCAGAATATTATCAGCTACCAAAAAGCCAAGTTTGCTCAGTCTTGTAAAGATGTCATCTGTTCCTGAATTAGTCTATACATTAAAGATGTCACCTGTTCCTGAATTAATCTATAGAGTTGATACAATTCCTATCAAAATCCTAACAGGTTTTTTTCATGGAAATTGACAACTGATTCTGAAATGTATATGATAATGCAAAGGACCAAGAATGACCAATATCCTCATGAAGAAAAACAATATGAAAAGACATTTTCCATCAGATATTAAGACATTAAAAAGCTATGGTGATAGAGAAAGTGTGGTATTCGTCGTCGTCGGCAGCCGTCCGTCTCGAGAGACGATGGTGTAGCTTCTTAAGAGTCTATCTGCACCGCCGAGAATGGCTGTGCAGTCCGACTCGGGAGTGACACGGTATCTGTCTCCTCCCGTGTTGAATCGACATCTTGCGATGACGCTGGAGTGTCCTCTCCAGTGAAGCTGAAGCTACAGAGCCTGGGCAGGGTGATATGGAGGGTCTGCTGTTGCCCATGCAGCAGACCCCCCCTCTCTTCGCAGCTGAAGGGTCCAAGGGAAAGACGGAGTCAATACAGCTTGGCTTCAGGTGCGCCGCAGGAGTTGCCGGTGTTGACTACAACGTCAAACCGCCTTAGGGACTCCGGCTCCGGATTTTCTGTCGGGGTTTACTCCCTTAGCCTTTCCCCTGAAGAGGTATGCCGCAAGGCAGCGGAGGTTTTTTGGAGTCAGAGTTTTACTGTGGTATTACTCTAAGGATAAACAAACAGATGAAATGGAATGAATCAATATTCTGGAAGAGTCCAGAAACATGCCCATATGCAGATGGACTTCAGATTTTTTTCAAAATATCAGAACAGAGCTGGTGGGGAAGGATAGTCACTTCAATTAAAAAAAAAATCCCAGGATAATTAGCTGGTGATATATTAAAAGAAGTAACTATACCCCTATCTCATACCATGCTTATTCTAAACCATAGTTCTTAAAAAGAATGTTGATTTTCCTCCATCATCCTGCTTTGAGAAAATTTCTGAGAAATGCTCCCCTCAAAGGCTTTTTCCTTCCCTGTTACATGGAGAGCTAAATGTGAAGGCAAAATAATAAAAAGTTTACTAAATAATGAGAAAAAAAAGAAAGGTGAGCCTGAATATAGGAAATGACTGTGGGCCAACTGAAAATAATGAAAAGGCTTTTCTTGATGAGTAATACTCAGACCAAGCCCAGTCTGAGGAGCCACAGATGACGTTAACATTTTTAACCCTGTGCTTTTCGAGGGAACTAGAAAAGAGGGAAATTGCTAGAAAACTGGAATGCAGATGGTCCTAGAAGATGGCAGTTTCAAAGTACTATGGGTAATCAGTACATTTAAAAGAGCAGTTGGAACCCTTATATCATTTCAACAGTAGAGGAAGAACTTCCAGATCAGTCCCTAAGGAAGAGCCCTCACACAACACCTTCATCTTCTGTACACAGTGCTTTCAGGGATTTTAAATGGACACTTTTGTGGCAAGAACATTACTTTCTATTTGTTTTCAAATAATGTTAGATTTTGGAAAAATGCAAAAATAGTATTAAAAATTACCATACATATTTCACCCCCCTAGTTTCCCAAATGTTACCATGTTGTCCTGCTTACCTTAGTATTTTCTTTTCCTCCCCCTAAATTTATATATATTTTTTCTAAAACATTTGAAGATAAGTTGTATGATGGCATTCTTTTACATCTAGATACTTCAACATGTATTTTCTAAAAACAAGGACATACATAATCACAGTACACTGATCAAATATTTATTATGTAATCTACAGATTTCATTCAAATTTCACCAATTATCCCACTAATATCCTTTCTAAGACTCTTATTTTAAATATTCTGTGGCTGTGGTCTTGGTGAAATAACTGCCAGCCTTTTCAGGAAGATGTTACTCATGCACTCAGCGCATGCAACAAGAATTTGAGCCTCATTGATTTTCAGGAAAAAAACTCTGAAACCTCCTTTTAGCGGTGCATGCGGACATCTGCCTTCCCGGAAAGAGACCCCATATGAAAGCTCACTCTATTCCCCAAAGCCTGTGTTATCAGAGAATTTTCTGAATTTTTTTCTTCTTCTTGCAGGGCATTTGCCTGCTGCTTTCCTGATTCCTCATTAGACTGAGAGTACCCACATCAAAAATATCCTGGAAGTTGTTTTAGCTTTCTTCTCACACATAAAGTAATCTCCGATTTCAAATTTAAAGCAAGGAGGATGCACAGGGCTTGTGGGATATACTAGTTCCTACAAGCAAGTTATTCCATTCCCAGCTCTTAAGACTATGGCTCCATTGTGAAAGAGTAATAAGAAACTAAAAGATAACAGCCTAAATAAATACCCATCAGAAAGGGGACTAAATAAATTCTAGTGTATACAATTAATGTAATACTGTGCAACCACTCAAAAGAAGATGCAGCTGTATATGTCCCAAAATAAATTAAGCCTAACAATAGAAAGCAATTGAATTTTGACTCTGCAAAGAGGAATTGGGGAACTTGGGGAGACAGAGGTGGAGGAGACATTTATAGTAAACCCTTTTGTAGCATCTGATTTGCTCGTTTTTACCATGTGTATATGTTACGTATTGGGGAGGAGGGTCATGAATAGTAGGTAGGTAGATAGATAGGTAGATAGATAAATAGATATGTAGGCAGGTAGATAGAATGAATCATGAGTTGGTAGATTTAAGACCAAAAGTTTGAAAAAACATCAAGTTCCATATTCTCCAACTGCACCTTTTGTTTTTATTTTTAAAGGTTTAATTTATTTATTTTTAGAGAAAGGGGAAGAAAGGGAGAAAGAGCGGGAGAAAAACATCGATGTGCCAGAGAAACATCTGTCGGTTGCCTCTCCCACGACCCAACCCAGGCAGGTTCCCTGACCAAGAATCCAAGGGCGACTTCCAGTTTGCGGGAGGGCGCCCAACCCGCTGAGCAACACCAGTCAGGGTATGCAGCTTTTGTTTTTAAAGCCATCATTCCCTTTTCCATTTTTACCAGTTTAGTCCCCCCCTTGTTGGCAGGAGTCTCATCCTCCGTTGGATAGTGGAGACACAAAACAAACTCAATCATGGACATAGTCTGAACAGAACTGCACTCTATACACAGCCTCCAGCACACTTTTTTAGACGTGAACGTGTAGGGGGCAGGGGAAGGTGAGGAGCAATTCTGGGAAAACTAAGTGGGACCTTGTTTCTCTCTGGGTCTCAGATTGGCATTACCTCTCCTCATCCTTCCATTCCTTGTCCCGCCTTACTCCCCAGCCTTATTTCAGACCCACAGCATGCAGTCAATGGACTGGCGCAAATTGCCGCCTACTTGAGCCTCCGCCCCCGGGGCCGCCTCGTGACGTCAAGGCTGAGCGAGGGGGCGCCGCCTCCTGGGTGTCCGCCCCCTCCCGGCCCTGCGGCCGGGACTTGCCCTTTAAAAGAGCGGGGCCTGCGCCACACCGCGGGCAGCAAGACGCACGACTGCTTTCCTGGAGCATCTTCACCTGGTCTTCCATCCTCATCTTGCTCCACTGGTCCAGCTGCCATCCTCTTCTCCGCTCAGAATCGGGCGAGCCGGGCCATGCAGCCGGCTGTGCTTCTCGGCCTCCTGGGAGCCACGATGGTGGCTGGTGAGTGGGCGAGGCGGGTTGTTCAGCACCACGGACAGCGCCAGCCTCTGTCTTCCCAGCGGCCCCGGGCATCCTGGCTGGAGGATACTAGGAGAGAAGGAGGGTTAACAGTGGAAGGTTTCTCTCTCTTGTTTGAGGTTCTTAATTTCTTCTCTTCCCTGGGTGTTTCCCTTCAATTTCCCGCCCCACCGTCTGACTTGGAAAAAGCCAGAGGGTTTCCTAGCCTAATCCAGAGAGTTTCATCCTTCTTATCCGAGTTTTCATGTGGATAGGGAGGAAACGTGCCCATGCTTCCAAGGCATGTTGTGCTCACTTCTAAATTGGCAGGCTCTCTCTACAGTCTGGAGAAATGCTGTTATAGTCTTATTCTGTATGTGTATACAAGTATTTGTTTGGCTTTTTAAAACCAGATAGCCAAGGAGTGACAGGAGTGCATATAACATGATATTGTTGGCATCTGTTATTTCCCTTTGTTATTGTTGTCATTATATAAACATGATGAAATAGAAGTATGTCTCATGTATATAAGGTATATATTTTTATTATGTTCATATGTAATATATATGTGTTCATTCATGTATATGTGTGTATAGAGTTAATGTAATATTTTTCTGTGTTTTGGAGAGAGGTAATTTCACACTCAAGTTAATATATTTTTAAGTTATCAATGAAACTTCAGTACATATTTTGAGTTTTGTATTTCAGAAAAAAGTAGAATATAAAAATAACTACAAAATGATCCTTGGAACAGTAAAAAAATTGTTTTAGTAAATTGGGGAAGATGAAATTTTTGTCTTTTTATAATTAACATGAAACGGGATGAAATACTTGACAGTGTCTCTTGATGTGTGGAAGAATGTGGGATTAACCTTTCAAACTAGCTCTGGAGATTTAAAAAATGGTGTGTGTGTTGAAGTAAAGTCACTAGGAGTACTGAGACCATTGAGAAGTAAATAGAACACCACCAGATTAAACTGGAGGTTTTCTTTGGCTGTTTTAATGACCTCACAGAAAAATATTTTTCATATGAGGTTGAAATTCTAACTAGCATTGAGGTATTGCCATTCATGAATATGAAGTTTTTATTGACAGCAGTTACTGGATCCAAGATATAAAGAGACAAAAGGAAAGCCAATGGTAATTTATTTCATTGCAAGCTATATACATACATTCAAAATTTTCTAAAGTGTTTGTATTTTTACAAATTGCCTGAAATTTTCTGTCTAATTAAAGAAATTCAAATGAATAATTTGGAGTCTTTCTAGTCAAAAATATCTTCAGAAAGGAATTGCTTAAGAGGCTAAAGCTGTGCTATATATTGTAGTATGGACCATAATAACAGTAACATTTGTGAAGCTTATTTAACTATAATGGTAAAATACTTATAGATTTCTTATGTAAGAGAATATATTAAGAAGGGTTCACATTTTAATATGAACTAAAATGGAGATGTACTCTTTAAAAATTTTTAATTGAGCTATAATTTACACACCATAAAATTCACCCTTTTAAGTTGCATTATTTAGTGATTTTTAGTATATTAACAGATTGTATAGCCACTATCAAATTTCAGAACATTTTCATTACTCCAGAAAGAAACCCCATATCCATTAGCAGTTATTTTCCATTCCCACCTCTCCCAATACCTGGAAACAAGATATAACCTTCAAGCAGAGCTTGTTATTTAGCAAAATTACAGAGCTAGGAAGAAACTCAGGGAACCAAATGGTTCATTTCTTATCCTTAAGGCTTCTGAAGGGAAATCTACACATTTCTACAGTAACAACTGTGTACTCAAAAAATTAATATGAGTTAAGTAGCTCTATGATAGTCATATTATACAAGGTTAGATGGTTTCTGCATTCAGAAGGGCCTGCTTAACTTGTTATAGCTGTATTTTTAATCTGGGATGAAACCTTGATAGTCTTATGAGATATTAATACTTTAGGTGTTATTCTCAGATTTATTGTACAATATTATTTGAATACTTTCCCTACCATTTGACTACTATATTTTAACATAGTCATTTCTTTTGTGTGTCTGTGCCTTCTACATCTTTACATAAAAACAAGGTAACTACCTTAGAGGAATCAACATGTTTTGATTATTACCTTCTTGTCATAGATTCTGTTGGAAGAAATACAATGGCACTTCTATGTCTCACCAAGAGGTACATTGTACTCTTACAAGGAGACCCTAGTTCTATTTCATCAAAAAGATTTCTGAAGAACTTCAGTCAGAGAAACAATGCTGTTTTGTAATAATAAACATGAGCTACAAATTGTTTAGAGCAGTAAAAGAAAAATATCTCTCTCTCCAAATCTGATGACTGTTAATACTTTGGCAATATCAGTAGTTAATTTAAAATGCCTATTTTACATTTGTGAGGGTGAAAAAGAGGGAAGTATTAGCAAGAAACTGCAATACCAGAGCTTAATAAAGCTAGATTTTTAAAAAGGCACCTTCTAGTTTGTTACGGGAGGAATTCTCTCAATTATTTCTTTTCAGAGGATTTTACCAATTTCAGGTGGAAAGAGGAAGTGCTAAAGTGGGAATGTTCCCAAATAGCAACCATTTGGGGGATAAAATAACTGCCCAGCAGACTGGACCCCGGGTGCCGAAGGTGGGCCATCTGGATCTTGTCTGAACTACATTTCAGGAGGAACATGGAGTCTTCATACCTTGTTAGCCACTTCTTAAATATTGTACAAATCTTTTTGACATGCTGAATAACTTTGAACCTCTTGAAACAAGTGAAGTAGATCCCTGGCTATGCTTAGAAAAGAAAAATTCAGGAAGGTGAATAAATGGAATAAGTATTGTATTTCTAGGTTGAGCCCTATGATGCATAATTGATTGGAGCAGGTGGTTAAAGAGGCTTGGGGAGCAAACATTTTGGGAGGAAAGGTCAGGTTGCTGGTTATACATAGACTGCATTTGAGTAGCTTACATCTCCACTGTCTGAGAGTTTTGCTCTTGCTCCAGGTAGCTCTTCTCTTGTTTCAGGGACCCAGCAGAATATTCTGCATTGAGTTTCTCCAGGCAGTGCCAGGAGAACTGAGGAGATGAGCCTATATGTAATAAGTGCTTTGTGCTTGTCCAATGGAAAAGGCTTACACAACACAAAGTCAAAGGGAAATATAAAAGTAGAAAACAGCTTTGAAAGGAATAAAGAAGGCACTTGAAAATTAAAATCACCTGAAGCATTTCCTAAAAAGAAAAACACACAAGGTCTGTCCAGAAAGTATCCAGCCACATGCTATGAAAAATAGAGACTTTTATGAAGAAGATACAACATACAAGAAACATTGTACATAGGACATTGACGCCTCACTCCCCTATAAAGTAAGAACCTTGGGACCTCACATAATTTCACAGTTGCCATCAGCTGCCCCATTGTATTTTCCTGAATCTCATTGACGGTCTGAAATGTCTTCCCTTTCAAAGGTGATTTTAGTTTGGGGAAAGCCAGAAGTCACAGGGTGCCAAATCTGGGCCAGGAAGGCTGAGACACCTGGGTGCTTTGATGTTTTGCCAAAAACTCTGCAACAGACGTGATGTGTGAGAGGGCACGTTGTCATGATGAAACTGCAATCACCAGTTACCCACAGCTGTGGTCCTCTGAGTCATTCTCATAGATTCCACGGAGGAATGTTCAAGCTTAATGCAAAATTTGATGCAGATTCATTGCTCTACTCACTCAGTCACTTTGAATGTGACGCCCACACAGTACACATGCTCACTCAGTGGCATCTACTGCCCCCACTGACTAGTACAGTGAAGTCATCATTGTTCATGCATGCACATTCTAGTCCACTCTCCTTATCTGCCAGGTTACATCCATGTCACGCAAACCTTTATCATTATATTAACAATGGCTGGACTTTTTCCGGACAGACTTTGTACTTCAATCTGATTTGCAACAAGCAGAATTTCATGAAATTTGACTCAAATGAATCATCCTTTTTAAATGCCCTCATAAATAGTTGTTAAACCTAAATATCTTCATAAATAGTTGTTAAACACCTATTTGCACGTCATATTATGGACTTGGTGCTCTACTAGTAGAATTAGATGCCTGCCATGTTTTCTGCATGGCTTCAGACATCATGGGAGATGATAGACAGCATTGACTGATACAGATGCATGAGCAGGCTTGTTCAAGCAAAGAGCTGGGGGTAAAAACGGGGCACTTGATTACGTGAGATATTCGCAACCATGTTTTTGTAAAGGAAATAAGTTTAGGGGAGGATATTTTTGGGAGGAGGATAGGAATAGGCAGAGAGAATTATGATCTCTACTCATTTTGGATGGGCAGAAGGGTGGAGGAGGGCACCTTGGCTTCACTTAAACTAGGTTTATTTTAAACTTTTCATTGAAGTATAATATACATATAGAGAACTGCACAGATCATAAGTATACAGCTTAATGAATTTTATATGCATTGAGCGCACCTGTGTGATCAGCACCCAGATCAAGAAACTAAACAGGACCAGTATTCCCAAATCTCCCCTTTTTGTGATCCAAAATTGATTTATAATGGATATAATTTAGCGTTCATTTCCAAATCATGTTTAAGACATTGCTAGGGAAAATAGCTTTGTGTGTGTGCATGCTCTTGGGGCAATCATCCCTAACTATTTCCACCCTGTTCAGCTCTGAGTATTGCCCCTCTCTCCAAGTATTGCATGTGTGGGAAGGAGGGTGATTTTGTGTTTGGGTTCATACCATTTTCTAAATCAGCTCTGGTCATTTCCCCTTCTTCTCTTTCAAAGCTGTCAGTTCTATGCCAGTGGATAAGAGGAACCACAATGAAGAAATGGTAAGTTGAAATATAAGCCTGGAATCTAGACTTCTGAGTATATCTAGACTCTAGATTCTCCCACTCCTTATTGTACCAAACCAAACAAAATAAAAAACGAAAACAAACAACAACCAAAAAAGACAAGATAGTCTTACAAAACCAGGTTTTCATCCCTGAGAGAATGGGAGCAAAGGATGTTCCTCCTTCCCTGAGCTTTCAACTCCTTCCTGGATGTTTTAGTGCCTCTGAGGATAACTGTGTCATCACAACAGCTTGTTCAGAAATGGGTGTTTATTTCTCTTCTCAGGGTGATCTTGGCCCTGTGCCTCCTTGCACTGCTCTGTGGAGAGGCTTTGGAAGTTTCATTACAGCCCTGTAAATCTACATTCCTACCCGAGGAATCCTGTATCAGTACAGGTCGCATAGCAATGCCTCTCTGGACAGCAGCTCTGGGTTGAGTAGTCTGCCATCCCATTAACACCAGCCTTTGCCAACCTGCTTTTGGGTTTCCCCCAGGTGACTCGCTGCATCATCGAGGTCCTCTCAAATGCCCTGTCGAAGTCCAATGCTCCACCCATCAGCCCTGAGTGCAGACAAGTCCTGAAAAACAGTAAGTTCCTGCACTGCAGGAGATCTTTGTCCCTCGCTCAATGGGGCCTTGCTCCTGCTCCCTCCACTTTACCTCCAAACAAACCAGAGACATAATGCAGTGAGGGGAGTACAGACTAGACTAGTATCTGGGGAGATAGAAGGATATGGCTTCTAGTTCCTACTCTGCCACTTAATAGCTCTGTGACCATGGGAAAGATCGCTTGCCTTCAATGCTTGTTTGTGATTGGAGGAGGGATGATTGAGTATTCTGGGAATGTTGGAAGATCACAGGATAGAAGGAGATTTTAAAATTATTCTTCTCTTTGCCCTCTACTCTTGACAGTGATGATCTTCCAAATTAGAGCTGGGAAAGGTGACCTGGAAACTTCTGGCCTGTTTACATGATGGACTGATTAAGCCATTTTAATGCAGAGCTTATTCGAAGGGAGGTGTTACCAAATGGTACCAGGAATTTCGGGCCTGAGAACTGAAAGGGCAAGGGTAGAAGCAGAGCATCCAATGAGTCAGAGCAGTAACCTTCTGAGTCTAGATGGGGGTGTTTTCTCTCTGCAAATCATCTTCTGATGAAATCAAATTTTGAACAGTGATACAAGCAGTATCCATTGGAGTTGACATTAAGAAATCAATTTTATAATACTATGCAGTCTTTTTTATGCATGAAGTCAACAAACTGATTTAAACAAATCCAAAAAACAAAACAAAACAAAAAAACAAACCCCCTAAAACACTGTTCCCTTCAATGCCTTTCTTTATTTTTACATTTTTAGTCAGGCTAGGGACAGTGGACGTTTCTTCTTTTCACCTTCAAAATCTCTCATTGTAAGATAATACTCTTGCTATTGCTGCACATGAACCCTCAAGTATAAAATGGTAAAAAAAAAGGTATCAGCATCTGACCAAAAGAGATGTCTGGGGGGACTCAGTCCACCATTGGGGGTGTCAGGGTTCTGTAGTAGGTATGGGGACTCAAGCTTGTAGGGGCCCCATGGGCCCATGGAAGTGGACGTTCGTCCACCATTGCCTACGCACACACTTCTCACTGAATTTCCCCCCAACTTTCTTTTCCAGCCCTTACAGGGAGTGAGTGAGGGCAGAGTACGTCTTCAGGCAGGGACTAGCTGCTCCTTTGGGCAAACCCACTTGCTGCCTTCCTTCTCCTTTCTTTGTTTACCAGATGGATGCAAAAGCTTGCTGTCTTCCATACTAGGTCATCAAAGAACTATGATTGCTTAGAAAGAGCCCTGGAATGTCGGGCTCTGCGTGCCTGATAGATCACATGCTTAGCCTTCAGGGGTCTTCTGATGTCTCTTCTAAGAGCTCCAGGGAAACTGGTAAAAAAACAAGTGACCCACGTTTATGGAGACCCTGGTGACATGGTGTCCAGAGTCATAAAATGTAGATTGAGAGGACTTAAGACCTTCTCTGAGGTTGCAGACTCAAACGCCAGCCTGGGCCAGAAAAACAAGTAACAAAGGAATACAGCAAGACAGGAAGAGACTCCCAAACTGGGGAATGCAGGTTTCTTTTCAAGGGGGAGCAGATATTTTTTCAGCTCCAACCCTATTGTGGAGAAATACAGACTCTGTAGCCAGATCTTGGGATTTTTTTCAAAATAAATTAAAATTGGGATTTTAAAGCTTATCTCCTGATATTTAAGCATTGTTTATGAATTGGAATTTATTTAAAATGTATTAAGACCAAACAACTTGCCTCTGGGCAACCAGTTTGTGACTTGTGTCCGATTCCAGTTTTCTCTCCCTTGCTGATGTGTCTTAAACTGATCCAAAAACTGGAGGAGCTTTCAGCCAACTGGATGAATGAATTCCCATATGCAGCCTCCCTTCCACACCTAGTCCATCTCCATCTCCAGCCTCTCCAGCACAGCTCTGGAGCCAACATACACTTATTGAGCAAAGAAGCATTCGGGGAGTAGGAAAGAATCATTGGTTTATGGCTTGAAGACATCTTAGGGAATAGGTAGTCCAATTTCTTAACAGGCATAAGAATCTCCTTCACCAGGTTGATCTGGTCATCCTTGCAACATTGTAGGGATGGAACAAGCATTTTCCCCTTTTTATTTGAAAGGAAGAGCCATCTTTAAGCCTTGGTTTTCCAGACTGACAATGATTGTGCTGCTAATCACAGCCCTCCTCTAATCTCACCTGCGGGGGCTTAAAGCTAAATTTAGGAGGAAGTGCTAAGCCTCAGGCACAAGCTGCTGTAGGCAGCACACATTTAGCTGGGAAAAGGTAAAAATACTTCTGTTCCTGACCAGCAGGCAGTAGGAAGGGGTCACACAGCCTCTGCCCAGGGAAGCTGAGATCCTGTCTGATCGGTGGCACTATTTCAATTGACTCTCAGAATGACATCAACTGACTCAGAATGACGTCAGTATCTGGCCAAAGCCTCCCTGCTTACCAATGCCCACCTGGCCAGCCCCACCAGCGTCAATGCTGCACATACCACCACTGGCTCTGAAAAGGCAAAGGCACTGGTGAGGTGTCTGGATGTGAAGGTCAGGGACGTTTCAATGGTCTCATAAAACATGAGTGTTATCATGGCAGGCTGGGTTTTACGCAGGAAGATACAGACCTTCCACTGTTCCTGGAACATTTTTTGCAAAACATAACCATTTTTTTTCTATTTTGCAAATGTCAGTTCAACATGACTCATCAGAGCCATTTCATAAAAATATTATGTGAACCACAAATATAATTTCAAATTTTCTTGTAGCCACATTAAGATGATAAAAAGACAGGTGAAAATAATTTTAATAATATATTTAATCTTATTTAATATATAATTTGTATAGATCCAATATATTTATGACATATATTATCCAATATATTCAAAATAGTCATTTCCACATATAATCAATATTAAATACTGAGATATTTTACATTGTTTTATACAAAATTTTCAAAATCTTGTGGGTGGTTTATACTTATACCTCATCTCAGTTTGGACCAGATACATTTGAAGTGCTAAATAGTTCTTGAGGGCTGGTGGCCCCAACAATGGACAGCTCAGATGTAGACCCAGAGCTGTGAGCAGCCTTGGCTTTAGGCATTCTCTCTGAACTCAGTGACATAAGTTGAAATCCAAACCTCCCAGCTGACAACTCAGACAGTGTTAACTGCATATCTCCTTTCACAGAATGTCCTTGAACTAAAGAGGGTTTAGTAAAGGAGCTGTCAACGTTTGGAAAAGATGGGAGAGAACAGCATTCAATTAAAATATCAGTTATTACCATCTATTGTTAACTTGTAAGAATACAAATATAACTCAGTATACTGATCTTCATCCTCAACTTTGAGAACATGTTGGCCAGATGGGACCTGAGTGAAAGAAGAAATGGCCCTTCCATTACTGTGTAGTTTTCTCAGGGAAAAAAATATACATCCTTCTTATCACCAAATCCTAAATTATATTGTCACTTACTGCTAGATTGAGTCTACACATTTGATTGGGTGATAAAAGTCTAATAAACTAATAATTAAAAAATTTTCAATTCTCCTTTGAATCCTGATATTTTTGTTTTGGCTATTTAACTTTATTTAGCTGGCTTCTACTTAGAGCTATTAATACAATGTTAACTTTTCAATCCCTACTTAGAGAAAGTATAGAAAGAATGGTCCCAAATCACACCTCTCCGAGTCTGAAGGTCTTAGTCTGCAAAAAGATGAGGTTGAACTAGACAAATCCTAAGGCTTCTTCTGGTTCTAAATTATATTTTATAAACCTATACTTGGATTTCAATTTGATCATTGGTAGTACCAATGAGAGATGCTGGTTGAGTACTTTGAAAAAATAAAAATATAGAGTTTATTATGAGATTGAAACATAGCCAAGGAGCTTTCACACTATTTGCTTTTAAAAGGACTCTGAGTATATTCTTGATTAACTTAAAAAATTATCCAAGTGATTTATTTTCAGGGTCCGCAGGATCTGTAGCGATCACCAAGGCTGGTACTTGTTGAACCACAGGCAATTATGAAGTTATTCTTACTCTTTTTAAATTTTTGTTACAGGTGAAAAAGAGGTTAAAGATGAAGAGAAAAATAAGAATGAAAACACAAGGTTTGAAGTAAGATTGTTAAGAGACTCAACCGATGCCTCAGAAGCCCACGGGCCCTCCAGTAGAGAGGACACAGGAGTCCCAGGGGAGATGGACACACAAGGCCCATCAGTGGCCAACACAGAGGGAGGCGGGCACAGCCTAGAGGGAGCAGGTGAACCCCAGGGGAGCCTCTATCCCTCTGACAGTCAAGTCTCCAAAGAAGCAAAGACACACCATTCTGAAAAGAGCAAGGGAGAGGACAGGGAGGAAGAGGAAGGAGAGAAATATCATGGGGAAGGTGGCAGTGAAGAGAAACAGCCTGAAGAGCCACGGGAGACACAAAATGCCTTTCTTGACAAAGGAAACCAGGCTCCAGCTAAGAAAAAAGAGGAGATAGTGTCCAGACACAACACATACTCGGCCGGGCTCCCTGAGGAAAAGACACACAGTCAGGAGAAGAGTAGCCAAGAGAGTAGAGAAGAGACGAGGAACCAGGAGAAACACCCCCAAGAGTCTAAAAGCCAACCTGGGAGCCAGGAAGAATCTGAGGAAAGCGAGGAAGGTGCCAGCAACGAGGTGAACAAACGGCACTTGAGGCCACGACATCACCATGGGTGGAGCAGCCTTGACGGGTCCTCTCAGGAAAGGAACCGTCCCTCTGAGGCAAGGGGACAACCCCATGAGGAAACTGCGGTGTCAAACGTGGGTCTGGCCAGTGCAGGGGACAAGAGGGGCCGTTACCCCACCCACTACAGGGCTTCAGAGGAAGAACCCGAATATGGGGAGGAAGTGAGGAGCTACACAGGGCCCCGGGTTCCCGAGAGCCTAGAGGGGGAACGATATGGGGGCAGAGGAAGTGAGAAGTACAGGGCCCCCGTGCCTCCCAGTGATGAGAGCCAAGAGGAGGAGGACAAGAGAAATCGCCCCAGCTTAGAGCTTGACAACATGGCGCGTGGATATGGAGAAGACAGTGCGGAAGAGAGGGCTCCAGAGTGGGGTTACCGCCACAGAGCCAGGGGCGGGGAGCATGGTGCCTATTCTTCTCCAGACAAAGAGGAGAAACGGCTCTTGGGTGAAGGACACTACCATGTTCAAGAAAACCAGATGGAGCCGGCAAGGAGGCACCTACAAGGTGAATGGAAAGAGCAGGATAGAAATTACCTCAACTACGGTGAGGAAAACGGGGAGGAAGGAGCCCAAGGGACATGGCAGCAGCAGGAGGACCTGCAAGACACTAAAGAGAACAGGGAGGAAGCTAGGCTGCCAGGCAAGCAGTACGCTCCCTATCACACCGCTGAAAGGAGGAAGAGATTAGGGGAACTGCTCAGCCCATACTACGCCCCTTCCCAGTGGAAGAGCAGCCATCTTGAGAGAAAAGACAACACGGATGACCGTTTTCTGGAGGGTGAAGAGGAGAATGGCCTGACCTTGAATGAGAAGAATTTCTTCCCAGAATACAACTATGACTGGTGGGAGAAAAAGCCCTTTGAGGAGGATGTGAATTGGGGATATGAGAAGAGAAATCTTGTCCCCAAACTGGATCTGAAACGGCAATATGACCAAGTGGCCAAGCTGGACCAGCTCCTCCACTACAGGAAGAAGTCGGCCGAATTTCCCGACTTCTATGACTCTGGGGAGCAGCCGAGCCCACGCCGCGCAGCGGGAAATGGAAAGGACAGGGCTGGCCCGGGAGTGCTGACAGAGGAAGAGGTATGGTGTGGGGATTTTGTTTAAAATTAACTTACGATGGTTAATGTTAATATGTTCAAGACTGTCTGAAATTGATGGGAATTAATCATCGTGATAATGTACCCCTACTTAGCAGAGTGGAGACAATTCCGCCTAATATCTAGCCATTGTCCGCATCCCTGTCCCTGCCCACCTCCCCCTGTCGCAGTGCTTCTCAACCTTGGCTGCACACTGCAGTCACCTGGAGGGCCTGAAAAACTGATGTCAGGGACCCACCCCCAGGGAATCCATTTGGTACTGGGTGCTGACAGAGCATCAGAATTTTTTAGAGCTCCCACCTGGTTTCAATGTTCAGCCAAGGTTGACGACCAAGCACTGCTCTGTTATTTGACTTGCATCACTATTTCTCAGGGTAGGAAAGAACAGACGATAAAGCAATTAGTTGCTTTGGTCTCTCTTTGCCAGTTCCTAGCCTTAAACAATCAGAATTTACATCTGGGAGAGGTAACATTAACAGAGCTGCCCCCTTTTCCTTATAATGACTCTGTAGGTGCTTCTCAGATTTGAGTGTGCGTGAGCATCATGAGGGGTTCCTAGCCCTCAGAGTTTGTGATTCAGTAGGTCCCGGGTGCAGTCCAAGAATCTGCATTTCTGACAAGTTCCCAGTGGTGTAGGGTGTCTCATATAACCTCCAACACATCAGAATTTCCCCTTTCCATTTACACTGCCTTAAACTGCAACGAAATAAATTAATCTGGGACTCATGCTTCCGTTTTTGTGTGTGTCTGTTTTCTAGGAAAAAGAACTTGAAAACTTGGCTGCAATGGATTTGGAACTACAGAAAATAGCTGAGAAGTTCAGTGGTAATAGAAGGGGCTGATGGTTCTTGGAGCCAAGGGCTGTTTTAAGAAGCAGGCTTCACATTATCTATTTCTCGCCACTTCACTGAAAGACACCATTTATTTACCCAAAGGCAGAAAGTAGAATTTACTATTCATTAAGTGCTTGAGGCAATTAGAAATGTCTTTAATGTTTGCCAGAATGCTATTGAAAATGAGACTAGCATGACTTAGTAGCATATTCTTTCTCTGCAAAATCAACATATTAATATGCTTGTGACAATAACTGTAACTACCATCCTTGAAAAAATGTTTGCATCTGTTTAAAATAATAAAAGACTCACCTGAATCCAAAAAGCTTCATGTTCTCAGCTTCCTTTGGGCTAACAGAGGAGTGTGATTTTCAAACCCATTCTTTTTTTTTTTTTAAGTATATTTTATTGATTATATTGTTACAATAGTTCCAATTTTCCCCCTTTGCTCCCCTCCGCCCAGTACCCCCCTTCCCCAACAATCCCCTCTCCAAGTCTATGCCCATGGGTCATACATACAAGCTCTCCCGCCTCACCCTTTCATATATTCTTCTTCTTCTTTTTAAAAAATAATTAATTAGTTAAATATTTTAACAATAAAAAATAACAATCCCTCCCTCTCAGACTTAAGACCCTTTACAATCTTATAAAGGACAATGGACGAAGGTCTCGAGCTCCTCTAGCTGCTTCAAGCTGGACAAGGTCGTCGTCCTACCTACCCGTGGGTCAAGAAATCCCTAATAAGAGTGGGGGTGTGGAGGGAAGGGTGGCCTTCCCACATGGGGAAGGATCATGCAGACTCCAGGCTGGTTGGCTGTCTCTGGACAACAGCATGCTTGGTTTAACAGGCCGGCATCCTTGTTGTATTCTGGGGGCAACAGGGTTAAAGGATATCATTCAATCCGTAACCACTAGATGACAAAAGACAGGTATTAATTTTTCAATGTCCCACATTAGGGAAAATAAGGGCTTCTTTGGAGGAAGGTATGCCAGGTACATCTCACCTGTCCAAAACCCTTTTGCCCATTATACTTAGTTTGGACTGAGGGAAATATTTTAGGTTTCCCCCCTCTCAGGCCTCTGGGCTCTTTCTGTCCAAGTCATTAGGATAGAAAAAAGAAACCAGTTTTAAAGTGAAGCCCACAGACCACCCCATTCTTCACCAACCCAGCCACTTAGTTCAGGCAAACCGTTGAGTCTCAGGAGGCAGCAGTGCAGACAGGATTAAGTGAGGCCTATACGTACAGACAATCACTCAGGTAATGAGATCGTAGGCTTCTGCCCTTTGAAAACAGAAAATACATGTTAATTTATGTAACATAACCCACATACATGTCTCTAAATCTGTAGGACTGTCTTATCGGCAGGAAAATCCTTGTCCTTCTAATATTCACTGAACTTGCACTTCCATTCTTTATATTTTCATTTTTTTCCCCCCCACTAAAAATTTTTTTGTTTGTTTTTCCATTACAGTTGTCTCACTTTTTTCCCCCCTCCTGCTTCCCTGTACCCTGCCCCCACCACATCCAGTTTCCACCCAGCTGTCCATGTCCATGGGTCATCCACACATGTTCTTTGACTAGACCCTTCCCCTTCCTACCCCTTCTCTCCCTCCCATCTCCCCCCCTGTCACCGTTAGTCTACTCCTTGTTCACATACCTCTGGTTCAATTTCGCTCATTTGTTTGTGTTGTTCATCAGTTTCCTGCAACAGGTGATAGCATAAGGTAATTTTCTTTTGTTGCCTGGCTTATTTCGCCAAGCACAATTCTCTCCAGTTCCAATCATGTTGTTGCAAATGGCAGAAGTTCCTTCTTTCTTTCAGTACTTATTCATTGTCATTTTCCCCCTTTGTACTCGTGTTCCTCTCTGTCTCTCTCTGTTTCTTCATCTTCTTAAAGCAGACCCTTTAGCATCTCTTGCAGTGCTGGTTTGGTGGAGATGTATTCTTTTAGTCTTCCTTTGTCTTGGAAACTCCTTATTTCACCTTCCATTTTGAATGAGAGCATTGCTGGGTAGAGTATTCTTGGTTGTAGGCCTTTGTTTTTCATTGCTTGGAATATTTTTTGCCATTCCCTTCTGGCTTGTAGTGTTTCTGCTGAGAAATCTGATGATAGCCTTATTGGAGCTTCCTTGTATGTTATTAGTTGTTTCTCTCTTGCTGCTTTTAGGATTCTCTCTTTGTCTTTGAATGTTGGCATTTTAATTATGATGTGTCTTGAAGTGGGCCTGTTGGGGTTCATCTTCATTGGGACCCTCTGTGCTTCCTGGATTTGCATGATTCTTTCTCTCCTCATGTTAGGGAAGTTTTCTGTCATTAGTTTTTCAAAGAGGTTTTCTATCCCTTGCTCTTCTTCTTCTCCTTCTGGAATTCCTATGATACGGATATTATTACGTTTCATGTTGTCCTGCAGCTGTCTTAGAGCCTCTTCAGTCTTGTTCAGTCTTTTTTCATTTTGTTGCACTGTCTGTGAGTTTTTGTCTACATTGTCCTCCAGCTCGCTGATCCGATCTTCTGCTTCCTCTAGCCTGTTTTTAATTCCTTCTACTGTGTTCTTCAATTCAGAGATCGTATTCTTCATTTCCTCCTGGCTCTTATTGATAGCTTCCATGTCCTTTTTGATGCTGGTATAATTCTCAGTAAGTTCCTTATAGTTCTTCTGGAGTTCACTGTAGTTTTTCTGGAGTTCTTTGTAGTTTCCGCTGAGCTCATTGAGCTTCTCCATAATCCGTGCTTTCAATTCCATATCTGATAGTTGGCTCCCCTCTGTTTCATTTAGCACTCTTTCTGAGGACTCTACCTTTCCTTTCGATGGGGGGTTGTTTCTCGGTCTCCCCATTTTTTGTGACTCCTCTTGTTTGTTGGTGCTTCTTAGAATGATCTGCACTTCCTGGATCTGCCCCTGGTGGCGTCAGATCCTGTACCAGTCTGGGCCTAGGCAGCCTGTTGGAGACTTCCAGGGATCTACTGCCTTTGTCTGGCTTCTTTAGTTGTTAATCTATTCAATCTGTGATTAGGTGTCAGGCTTAAGGACCGTGGGTGTGGCAGCTTAATTCCTGTAGGCAGGGCCTTTGCTTCCCCTCAGGCTGACGCCACTTGGCCAGGAATGGTCTGCCTGCAGTGTGGGGATGAGTCAGCACTGGGACCCGGCCGGCCGCTTCCTCAGCTCTCCCCTCAAAGCCACCACAGCAAACTCTCCCCAAGCGTCTCCAGTCCTCTCTGTCTTCCCTCTGCTTGTGCTCAGGGTAAGTGGGGGCAGAATATTTTCATATGTGATCCGCTTAAGAGCTCTTTTTCTCCAGCTGTTTCTCTCCGGCTAGCAAGAAACCCTGTGGCTTTTCGCTTTTCTCAGCTGGATACTATTTTACTTTCCACTCTGTTGCTGTAGGCTGGGAAGCCCAGCTGGGGGTTTAGATCCTGCCCTTCTCAGGGGAAACCCCCAGCTGCTGAGCTGTTTCTCGGTCCCTTTGGCTGCCACCCGTGTGAGCCCAGCCAGCCTTTCCGCGTCTCCACACTCCCTACCGGTCACGTTGTGATGTAGCGGCCTTTTCTGTCTTTCCGTGGTTATAAGACTTCTCTCCAGCTGGTGTTCGGTTGGTTATTCCAAATGATTTCTCCTAAATTAAGTTGTAAATCCAGACTAGTTCTGGGAGGAAGTTAGTGTAGCTTCCACTTACTCCTCCGCCATCTTTTTTCTCTCTCAAACCCATTCTTTAAAGTGAATTCTACAAGACAGCATTAGGATGTATTGGTCTTTGGCTGCAGAATAGAAAAAAAAAAATGCAAACCTTTCAAGAATGTAAAGAGAAAGAAATCAGGAAAACACATCTGTTCCCCTAGGCTAGAGAAAGATTAAGTAGGATTGAAGAACCTGGTTTTGGAAGACAAAACAAAACAAACAAGACATTACTTTTAAAATTCTTTTATGTGGAGAGATCTGAGAGTATCTGACCAAGGTCAGTTTTCAGGACCGAGGAGAAAGCCTGGATAATTGGGAAGAATTCTGGATTGGGAATCACAACATCCGGGCTTGTCCAGAAAGATCCCTGGACCCTCAGGGCCTGTCTGATTTCTACAGTAAGGAGGCAGGTCTCTGACTCTGTTACCAAGTAGCTGTGTGACTTTGGACAAGTTACTTTCCCTCTCTGGACCTCAGGTTCATCAGTAAAATAAGGCCATCTGTCTCATCAGGGTGTTATGAGAATGATATTGCTACCTAGCAAAGTGGGGTTCATTCACATGGCGCCTTAGTGTAATACACAACAATTATTGTTGAGAAAAACAGGTCTTTATTTATAATATTCCAACGGATGCTGAGAGCACTTCAGCTCAGAGCCCTGTTCTCCCACAAGACCCAGCACTTCCCTTGCTCCCCAAAGGCTATAAGCCAAAAACAAACCCAGAAGTTCTGCATTCTTTCAAGAAGTCGAGGACTACCCAGGGCTACCGATTTCTTCTTTTATTTTTAATTTTTTAATTTTTATTTTTTAAAAGAGGTCAACAATTTAAAAAAATGATTTAAAAAATTTATTTTTAGAGAGAGGGGAAGGGAGGGAGATAGGGAAGAAACATCAATGTGTGGTTGCCTCTCGCACACCACCAACTGGAGACCCAGCCTGCAACCCAGGCATGTGCCCTGACCTGGGAATCAAACCAGTGGCCCTTTGGTTCACACGCTGGCACTCAATCCACTGAGCCGCACCAGCTAGGGCCGATTTCCTCTTTTAATTAAAATAATGTATTAATGGTAAAAACATCAAGTTAATGAGGAAAATACTCTGGCTGTAGGCAACGTGAGGGCAGAAATGCAGAAGCCAGTTAAGTGATGGTGCGGAGGAGCAGTCACGTTCTGGCTCCATTTTGGAGACATGGTGGGTAGGGCTGATGGATTTGGTATGGCATGAGGGGAAGTGATGCCAAGGTTTCAAGCCTGGAGAACAGAGGTGGGAAGACTGCAGGAGGGACTGCCTTGGGAGGGGAGGTGTAGGCAGCTCAGGTTGGGATATGTTACGTTTAATATGTGACTGGACACCAAATGTGGTGTTGAGTTGGGTATTTGGGCCTGGAGTTCAAGAAAAGGTCTGTGCTAAAGACAATGTGGGAGTCATCACCATAGAGATGACATTTAAAGCCTTCACACTGGGGGAGATCACCTCATGTTATATAAATTAGGCAAAGACAGCCTCTGTGCGTTGGCCCCTAGGTAGGTTATTTTCTTCACTATAGGCTGAGAACTGTTAGCTCAAAAGACTGCCAGTGCCACACACAAATTTTACACATCATTTACTTTGAACATCGTCCAAATGAGCAAATGTTTAGACATTTAGGGCCTACCTGCTTTGCATACTTTCACTAAATAGCACCCAGCATCTGCTGGCCATTGATAAAATACAGTCTTGTGATTATAAAACCCCAGACCCTATAAGACATAAGACATCTGCCCCTCAGAGCTCTCCGACCCAGCAACTCCGCACCACACTGATGAGTGACATTGCCAGACACAAAAGGCACCTCTCCAATTCCCCTTTCCCTGGGTTAAGTTCTCTTGCCCCTCTCCTCTTCTCAGTAGCAAACCCAAGGTGTAGCTTCTGGACAGATTTCTGCTGTGAGGGTCATCTCCTCCACCCACCTTCAAAACCTGTCACGTGTCACCTGGCAGACAATGAAGCATGTGTGGCTACTGCCACCTCATGGTCATATCTCTTTCTTGGGTCATTTCCCAAATCCCTCCACAGATGAAGCAAGTGTAGACAAAAGTAGACTAAAAAATGAAGAGGTGAAACTGGCGACCCCTAGGGTACACCAATGCTTTTCTGGACATTCATCTCAGAGGTGATGAGGAACTAGTAACAGAGATGGAGGTAGGCCAGAAAGGCAAGAGGGAAACCAGCCAAGTGATGTCCTGGAAGCCAAGTGATAAACTGCAGCAAGGAGAGGGATCAACCATGTCAGACACTGCCAGCAGGTCTGGAGGACCCAGGAGGATCACTAAAATCCATGGTCAGCACACATGTCCTTAAAGAACCAGACAGCACATATCTTAGGCTTTGAGGACCATATGGTTTCCATCACAACTATTTGACTAGGCCATGGAATGACAGGGACTATACGTAAACATTAGCATGGCTGTGTTCCAATAAACTTCATTTATGGGCACTGAAATTTGAATGTCGTGTAATTTCTACATGTCACAAAACTATTCTTCTTTTGAACCCCACCCCCAACCATTTAAAAAATGGAAGAACCATTTTTAGCTTGCAGGTCATATAAAGACCTGGTAATGAGCCTCACTAGGCCTGTGGGCTATAGTTTGCTGACTTCTTTAAAAAACTTTTTTTTAAAATCCTCACCCAAAGACTTTTTTTTCATTCTTTTTAGGGAGAGAGGGAGAGAGATAGCGATGTGAGAAATATACCAATTGGCTGCCTTCTTGTACATGCCTTGACCAGGGACCAAACCTGCAGCCTGGGTATGTGCCCTGGCTGGGAATCAAACCCGTGACCTTTTGGTCTACGGGACAACACTCTAACCAATTAAGCCACATTGGTCAGGGCTGCTGACCCCAGATTTAAATCAATTATATTTCTTCTTATTTTTGCCTCCTCTTTTCCTTGAATATGTCACCACATGGCTTTAGCTACTTTGTGTCACTCACAGGTGATGGAATAGAACTGGGAGAGACCACTTTACCCGTTTGTGGAAAGTACTCCCAAAAGGCTGAGAAACTTCTGCTCTCCTTTCCTCCACCCTCTGGGTTAATTTCTCTACTTTTTAAATTTGTTGGTTTAGAATGACAACACTCAAACAGACTGAGCCTACTCACATTTTAAAACAAAATTCTGTAACATCTTGTTACACGTCAATGTGAAATTGCAATGTTAGGGATCTTTCTAGACTTGTTTTAGTGTCTCAGCTAAATGCCAAAATCCCATATTTTAATAGAACTGTGAAGGAGGCAAAGAAAAAAAAAGGGGTGGGTGGGATATATGGTATTATTTCTGGTGCTTCATAGATTTTGCCCATTCTCAAATGGTTAAAAAGTAGGGATTAGCTAGTAAATGTTAATGGGGATAGTTAACAGTTTACCAGCTGCTCTTTAAGTAGCTAGCTATTCAGAGACTTACATTTCTTGTCATCTGACCTGTGCTACATAGTTAAATCCAAGAAAAAAATCTGTAATCTATTTTACAAAAATTAATACTAGCCTAGAGGCAACATTATATTTTAAGTAAAGAAATTAGATACACAGGGTTCCTTTCTAGAACTGCACATAAAAACATTCCAAAGTCAGAAACATTTAGAACAGCAATTTTCAACTTTTTTCATCTCATGGCACACATAAACTAATGATAAAATTCTGTGGCACACCAAAAAATATATTTTTGCTAATCTGACAAAAGATAGGTATAATTTTGATTCATTCACATAGGATAGTTGTTTTGGCTGTTCTCATTTTTTAAATTTGACAACCTAAGGGAAGAGATCAGTGCCCCTGACTAAATAGTCAGGTGTTGCACGTTTTAAAAATTCTTGCAGTGCGTTGGTTGAAAATCGCTGATTTAGAACAACATAAATCTTAGGAAATGCCTTTTAATATTTAGTATTTAGTATTGCTCTTCCTGGCTGGTTTGGCTCAGTGGATTGAGCGTCGGCGTGTGAGCTAAGTGTCGCTGGTTCGATCTTCCAGTCAGGGCACATCAGAGAAGGAAAACTCTGACTCCAAAAAACCTCCGCTGCCTTGCAGCACACCTCTTCAGGGGAAAGGCTAAGGGAGTAAACCCCGACAGAAAATCCGGAGCCGGAGTCCCTAAGGCGGTTTGACGTTGTAGTCAACACCGGCAACTCCTGCGGCGCACCTGAAACCAAGCTGTATCGACTCCGTCTTTCCCTTGGACCCTTCAGCTGCGAAGAGAGGGGGGGTCTGCTGCATGGGCAACAGCAGACCCTCCATATCACCCTGCCCAGGCTCTGTAGCTTCAGCTTCACTGGAGAGGACACTCCAGCGTCATCGCAAGATGTCGATTCAACACGGGAGGAGACAGATACCGTGTCACTCCCGAGTCGGACTGCACAACCATTCTCGGCGGTGCAGATAGACTCTTAAGAAGCTACACCATCGTCTCTCGAGACGGACGGCTGCCGACGACTATAAGATTAATAAGTTCAGGGGATGTAATGTACATCAGAGTAACTATAATTAACAATACTGTACTATATACTTAAATGTTCTCCACGAGAAATGGTAATTATGTCACGGGGTAAATGTTTTAGCTAATGTTATGGTGGTAATAAATTTGTAATACATGTGTATCAAATCAACATATGTTCACCTTAAACTTACATAATGTTATGTCAATTACAATACAGCTGGAAAAAAATTTCATAAATTTTAGTGTACCTCTAAGCTAAAAATTCCTAATTGGCACTGCTGTATATTCCTAAGTACCCTAATTCAAAGAGAAATAAGATGAATGTTACAAAATGATTGTCTTACTTTTTGACTGCCCCTCATTATATTTCACATAACTCTCCTGGTGGCTGGATGTCCAGAAGTCACAGAATTATCCATATATCTCCTCCAAAGGTGGAGGCCCACTTTACTAACAAGACAAAAACATTGTGTATTTAGCCGCGCTCATGATGTGGGTGTACAAATAGGAGTGTTTCTCAACAAGTGGCTCCTGGGCCAGCAGCACCAGCATCACATGGAAACTGAGAAATGTAATTTTTGCACACCCCAGGCCCGTTGAGTAAAGACTTAAGAGGTAGGGGCCCAACAATCTGTTTAATAAGCCCTCCCGGGGACCCTGGTGCACACCAAGTTTTCAAACCACTGAATTAAATCATCAGTACTCAGTGATGAAGTAAACTATATTGAGAGAAAAATATTTTTAAGTCAATTCCAAGGGCAGCTGCGTGGGTGCCGTGGGCCTCGGTAGTGCAGACCCCAGACTGAATGGAATGGGGTGGGACATGGAAACTGGCTGAGTCTCAAGGAGACGGTTCTAACAGTGACAAGTGGAGACCAGCCACTACTGTATCCTGTATCAAAGGGAACGGTATGTTCCCTTTGACCAAACTTGACTGGTTGTATGTGACAACTGCAAGGACTGTTTGCAAAGACAAGTTCAGTGAAGTGTCACAATCAGCTGAAAGCCAGTGAATGCGGTGTCACAGGCAGCATCATTAATGTCAGTACAATGGATCACAGTAGGAAACACTTTTATTCTTTAAAAGCAATTGTTTTAAGAAAAAAGAATCAAAACTGTACTTGGTAATCACACTGGCCATTATCAGAATAGTACATGCTATTAGGATAAAGCAATTTCTTTTTTTTCTGAGATGCGCCTCACTGGATGATCTGCATCTATACTTTCTAACGATGGAACAATACACACGATGAGTGTGTTTAGTGAGCAAGACTCATGCACAAGAGCCTTGGCCAAATAATTTGATTATATTTTTTCAGCGCTTAGAAAGACTAACCACCTAATCATGCCAGAGCTCAACAAACCAGCATTAATCATCACCAAGAAAGGCACTTTAAAATACATTTGACAAGAAGTGACACTAATGCAGTAACTGGTCTAAGCCCTGCACTAGACTTTGTTAAGAGTTCAGAGAGATAGTGCATTCTGTCTCCATGTATATATATATACATATATATAAATATATATATGAAATGTGTATATACCAACATCCATATACAGCAAATCCTCAGATAACATCAGTTCATCCACTATCATTTCATTATAACACTGATTAGGTGTCATGAGAATCTAACTCTATGGTAAAACTGGGTTCAGTATATATCATTTGCTTCAAGTCACAGAATCTATAGACAACATTAAATGAGGACTTACTGTACATATATGCGTGTATATACCTCTCTATCTTTGTAAGTCTCTGTGGAGGGAAAACACCATCTTTCCTTTAATTGAATAGTATACAAAAATTCTAGTCACTTTATTTGGAACAAAGAATGAGAAGATTGGTAAATTAATGCAAAAAAGTTCTATACCTTTCTATCAACAACAAAAAAACCAATAAAATAAATACTTGACTTTCTTAGTTCTTCAACTATTAAAATAAGAAAATCTGGCATTTTAAAAAAGTTTATTCCACTGCAGGGACAGGATGGACATTTTTGGTACTATAAATCTAACACTTGCACATCCATATTGCTTACGTTGCAGAGTAGAATGAACAAGATTTCTTCTACAAATTCCTTCCTTTAAGTACCCACCGAGTTTTAGCTATGTTGTGTTACTCCACTTGCCTTAACACATAAACAAAGTCTTGTATAAATATATTTTTAGGATGTCTAAATTCTTGATATCTGCACAGAGTACTAAAAGTACTTGGAGCATTGTTGTGAAATAGACAGAATTGGCCATGTCTCAGTACACTGCATACCCCAGGCTTGGGTATTTTGGCTCAAGGTTTTGACAGACCAAATCCATCTGTGTCAGAGGTGAACAAAAGGCTTAGCTATTTTTCCCAGGAAGAGGTGTAAAGACATGATGCTATTGTTAGAATATGAAAAACCAATTAGTAACGACATTTAAAGTTTAATTACTAACTGTATAATGCCTGAGAACAAAAATCAAAGCAACTTTTGAAAGATTAAGAGTCAGACTCTGGGCATTTCCGTTTTTTAGCTGCTGGCTCTTCGGTCTTGGGTAATTCTAAAGTGCTCGAGTTGGATTTGAGGCTGGGGTCTGCTTTAAGGTTGTCCATGACAACAGTGAAGCCTGAGAGAAGGTACCCTCCACCTCCACTCATCAGTAGTTTGGGATGACTTCGATCTGGCAAAACCTAAACAAGACAGAAAGATAGACGTTCATGTTTTCCAAAGCAGGTAAAGAACAAAACACACATCAGAAATCAGAATTTAAATGACACAGATTCTCCAGAAGATTTAAATGGACCAGTTTTTAAGGAGCTCCTTCCTTCAAATGATACTGCTGATAAAAGTAGATAAATTGGTTTAAGTGATTTTCTTTTGAAAAATAAAACAGAAGCTGTTTCTCTTAAACCTGAAGCAACTTTCTGGTGGCAAACAAGCAAATGGTTTGTGGACATACACTCACAGCCTCCCTTCCCTGATGCCCCGTTGACTCTCACAAGCCTTCTCTCCTGCTACCGTAGCTAACTAAGATGACTGTCATGAAGGGCAGGATCACCCAGGGCTGTAGTGTCCTGTATTAAGCAAGGTGTTCAAGCAGCAGGGCAGGGCCTGTGGCAGCATGGAGGTGCTCCCTCAGGTCTCTCTTCACAGGGAACTGGCTGAGGATTTCAAGCAGCAGGAAGCCTGTAGCAGCTGCCCCAGCATCACTCCCAGGGAGGCCATGGGCTGCTCCAAGTTGATAACTGGGTATGGCTACCAGGACTGCACCATTTCTGGCCAACACAGGGCTCCTTTAAGGGGAAGTCTTTGCGCTGGGGCTCCCCACGATCCTGGCTGAGACTTTCTCCCTCCCCTACTCCCCTTCACCCCCTTTCATAGGCACCAGACCCGCATCATGGTCTGACAGCTTCCCCTGCCTAATCCTGCTCCCTCCCCGCTTATCGTTCAAAGGCATTTCCCCTGATAAGTCTATTACATTTCTAATTCCACTTGACATATGCCTTCCAGAGGACCTTAACTGACACAGAGCCCACCGGTAAATCCCGAAAACTTGCTGCAAAGACATCTCAGCAGAGAGGAGAGGGTCACTTTCTTGGCTTGGGGATTTTGCCATTATTAGTGATTCCTTCCACAGTGATTTTAAGGCCTTGAGTAAACAGCTGTTTGCATTTTAAATGTCTCTGAATTGGGGTTACAGAGTAACAGACTCTAACATGAAAGCAAAAAACTGGGTCAGGAAAGATTAGGGCACTTCTTCTGAGTTACAGGCATGAGACTGTTTCATCGCCATAGACAGAAATAGGGATATCTGTATTTAACAACTTGTAGCAGTACTGCAAGGAGCCAGAGACTCCGGAGAGCACATACCTGGTAATTTCTGAGCCAGGTTTCAGACAGCCTGAGGTTGATGACCCCTCCTCTTTCCCGCAGTTTTGTGTAGCATTCCAACAGAGGCTGAAAGCATAAAGAAAGGGTTAAGAATTACTTCTAGAGATACAATTTGAGAATCAAGATGTGGATACAAGAATTCTCCATTCGTTTTAGTATTACAGTAGTCCCTCTCTATATCGTGGTTCACTTATCACGGCCTCACTGTATCGCGGGACTTTTAAAAATATTGTATTGAATTATTTATCGTGGATTTTTCACTGTATCGTGGGATTTTGCGGTACTGTATACATGTTGTTAAAGTTACGTAGGTTTAAGAGTGTAGAATATGTTTAAGAACATAAGTAGTGTTTATAAAATGTGGAAAAGGTTAATAAGGGACGGGGGACAATTTGTAAGTGTGTGGGAAGGGTTTATAAAGCCTTAAAATATATATAAACACTAAAATAAACGTAAGGTTACTACTTCGCGGGTTTTCACCTATCGCGGGGAGGGGTCGGGGGGGGGGGTCTAGAACGTAATACCCGTGATAACTGAGCGAATACTATACCTCTTTATACTGACAGTAGACCACAAACGGCCTTGAGGGGGCCACGAAATCCAGCAAGGACAGCAGCAGTGGAGTGGGATGGAAACGACTAGCTACAATTAAACTGCAAGAAAGATGAGGGAAACAATATTCTCTTTGCCCTCAAAATGGAGCATAGGTTTTAAAATACAATTAAAATGATCATGTATTTATTTACATGGCTTACACAAGAGCTTTAAATACAACATTCTAAAAATTCCAGATAAAATCATGAGCTACTAATTTCTAGGAAACACAAACTGAATTATAAGCTCTCAAGGTGCTTGGCAACTATAAGTAGCATTTAACACTCTTAATTTAAAAAATCTGGCATACCCCTGAAACCTGTATAATTTTATTAACCAATGTTACTCCAACAAATTCAATTAAAAAAAATCATCTGGAAACAAATCCAACATTCATGCTGGCTTTGCAGGCACCTGAATCTCTCCCTGTCAGGCTTCCTCAGCCCTCACACTGGCCAGTTTCCCATGCATTTGAACACCCCACCACCCGACTGAGGCAGGACTACACAGCCCCTGTGATGCACCATCACTGAAGAAATTCCATATTTCTTGAAAAACTCTGAAACCAGCACAATGTCCCACCTCCACCAGACATAGCCTCCTTTCTTTAAAAACCCAAGGCAGAATCACCATCTCTGCTCCCACAGAATCAAAGCAGACACACAGAGAATGCTAATCTGTTTGAAGCAGAGCCCACAAGCAGCAAGACGTCACCCGCGTTTTTCATCAACGCACCCATCTGCGTTCCTTTCACTCAGCAGAGCAGCAGCCTCTAAGTGTCTTTTCCTCTGCTCTTCTTGTCTCCTCTGCTTTTCCTGACTCTTCAAGAAAAATAAGAAACCAGAGTACTGAGGTCATTCAGTCAGGCTTATGGAAACACTGGTCTGTAAAAACATTGCAACAATATTTATCAACTCAGACTAAAGCGACAGAAGGAGGGCATTTCTAAGGAAGCTGAAAACACACCAGAAAGCCCATATGTTATAAAATGATCACTATGCTACCTATATACAATGTTTCTGTATCACAAAGCTTCGTCTCCAAGATTATATCACACGTTCTCCATCTGGTTTAGTATTTATTATTTTGGGGGCTGTTTCTGGAAAGTCAAATCAAATCTCAGTGCTTAAATGAAATTAACTGAGATCCTGAGGGGAGTATTATGAGGGCAGGGGGATTCCAACATTCTTACATTATCCCTTTTGCTTCCTCTTTCTTTAGGCTCCTTATACTCTGGATCTTGAGAGACAATCTCCATTGTTTCTTGCCCTTTCGAGTGGTTGCTCTCTGGGGCCTCTGCCATGCTATTTTCATTCTGTTCTGAAGTCTGTTTCTCCTCCAGTGTGTCATTACTTTCTTCAGCTGACGCACTGTCTTTTGGCTCTGAAGATAACATCTCGGCAGAAAATGTTCCATTTAGGAGACTGTCCACTTTGTTGAGGGGGAATTCATAAAGACCATTGAGGAAAGATTTGGGAAATCCAAAACATGCTGTTGCTGCCCGAACTGGTCCACCTCCAGGGTACAGCTGAATAATGGAGCCAAAACCTGAACAGATAAAAACAACAAACATCTCTTGATGAAGATGACCCCAGATTTTGCAAATCCTCAGGGTCCTCCACAATAAGAAAACTGAAGGTCTCTCTACTTCACTATGTTCAGAGGCTGCAGATGAGATGATGCAGCTTCTCTGGGAGTTTGGAATCTATGAATATTCCCACTGGATGTAATGTAATTCCAAAACAGATAAACAGAAAGTCTTAAACAAGCTCACCCCCACCTGACACTACAGTAAAACTCTTGTGATCTTGCAAATTTGGATGTCACATGATTGGTGACTGTTTCTCAGCTCCCCCCCAGCCCAATGACTTTACTTTCAAACAAGGCAGTTAAAAGTTCTTATTTTCTATGGGGTCAGAGACAGGGCAGGCAAATCAGGATGAATTGCATCTCCTAGCAGAGAATACATTCCTAGTATTTTTCCCACTCAATTCAAGCCAGTAAAACAAGCTTACTGAAATCACTGCCCTGGAGGTCTTGGCTACAGTCTTGAGAACCAACCCCTGCTACTGAAGTAGAGAAAGACAACTGTCCTCCAAGAGGCCAACACAGCACAGGCTGGGAGATGTGGCCTGTCCAGGCAGGTCCCAGGGACCGGAGCCGCGTAGGCCTGAGCATTTCAATAACCTCACAGTAATTCAATCTCACTTTCCATGAGATTTAAAATTTTTAATTTTTTAGACTCCTTTCCTCAAAACATGAACTTGAAAATGTTAAAACTTACCTCCCATTCGTTCCATTATTGCACCCAGCACTAAGCCTGCACACGTTTCCATCACAATCATTTTATTGCCAGCACGAATATTTCCCAATGTCAACATCTGGGCTAGTGTATCATATCTCATGTAGCTAAGAGAAAAAGAAGGATTCATTCATTTTTAACAAGGCAAGGCCAGTAGTTTTAATCATCATTTTTCAAGTTTTGTCACATTAAAAAAGTATGTTGCTAAGATTATCGATTGCTTTGGAGGCAAAAGTAAAAAGAACTTACAATTTATAGGGTAGGAGAATACTTTATGCAGGTGAGCAAGTTTTTCATTTTACTTAAAATCATGACTTTCTTAAAGATAAATTCCCCCCAATTACATTTTTTAAAGGAAACAAAGCGTACTTAATTTTTCCAGGTTCTCTGGCATAATACATAATTGAAAGAATGCGGGTGGATGGCTTCACAACAGTAATAATGGCTTCATATCTGCAGGAAGAAGAAAACAGAACACTAATTTTTAAATACTGGTTTAAATATTTTATTTTTAATAATATGTTTTTAAAATCTACAAAAAGATTTAATGTTCCCATCCCTTTCAAACAACTTACTTTTTTTTCTTCTTTTTAATATATTTATCTTGAGCAAATTCTGTCTTATCTCGGAATGTTGTACTATTTTCAATTAATTGCTGAACTATTTCCTATAAGAAAAAGAGCAGATTTCCTGAAATTTTATTTTTACACAACAGATCTCTTCAAAGGTTTCTTACCCCAGAATGTATCCAAAGGTCTGATTCTCCACTTCCTTTTCCACAGAAGTCTAAAAGGAAGAACTCTGTAGTTTTTTACTCTATCCAGAATTTGTATTAAAATGCAAGTACTTTATAACTCCATTTAAACTAACATTATTGAAAATAAAGTTAAGCTCTAATATGCACTAAGTTATTAAATTTTCTTTTGCTAACAATATTAGTAATTTCATTCACTTACATTCTTGCACATAAGAAACGAAACTTTTGACATACTGAATTGCATGTACATTCCAAGCTATTTCTAACAAGTATATGGTATTTTTACATTTTACCTTAGATAAAATCTGCTTTAAAAACCCAGCAATTCCCTAAATACAAACAAAAACAAAACACAATATCCTTTTAATATTACCTCTCCTTTAATGCCCTTGTCCTTTAAAGCTTTTATGTCATCTTGAGTAAGTTTCTGAGATTTCCCATCATCAACTATATTTCGATTATCAGTGCCCGCTTCTTTGGTCTCTAAGGAAGGAAATTGCTTTATGACATATACGATCTGAAATTATTAAAAAAACTTCCTTCTTCTAGGTTCATATTCACATCCAGCCCATCAGCCACTCAAATTTGGCCTTCCAGTTCCACTGGAATGTACATGCAAATTTGGCCTTTCAATTCTATCCAGCCTAGTATCCTTTCCTGCCAAGACTACTCCAAGTCTCTAACTCATCTTTCCGCTCCCACTTTTGCCCCCTTACAATCCACCTGGACACCTGGAGCTCTCTTTAAAATGCAAATCAGCTAATGATTCTGATGTACCAAACCACAACAAGGCTTCCAGTAGCAATTAGAATACAATGCAAAGATGATCTGCAAATTTGTGTATGCTCTGGCCCCTGGCTACCATTTTCTGACCTCATTTCTTGACCCCTATTCTCAACCACATTGCCCTTATTTCTGTTCCTGAGTGGCTAAGCGCAAGCCCACCCCAGGGCTTTGGTGCTTGTGGCTCCCTCTGTCTGCAATGCTCTTAAGACAAATGGGAGTGGCTGTGTCCTTTCCATCACTCAGGGCCGAGCTCATCATCTCTACCAAGCCTCACCTCATCCAATCGGCCTTTAGTACACCTCCCTGCTTTGTCATCTTCACAGCACACATCACCAACTGAAATTATGCTGTTTGCTTACCTACTAGATTATTTTTGGTGTTCCCCACCAATAATTTTTTTTTAAATTAATTAATTAATTTTCAAAGAGAGGGGACGGGAAGGAGAAAGAGAGGAAGAGAAACATTGATGTGCGACAGAAACATCAATTGGCTGCCTCTCTCAATCCCCCAACAGGAGACCTGGCTTGCAACCCAGACATGTGCCCTGACCTGGAATCGAACCAGCAACCCTTTGGTTCACAGGCTAGCACTCAATCGACTGAGCTACATCAGTCAGGGCCCCACAAATAAATTTTATTAGATGATCCGCTTCATGAACTGCTATAATCAGAATGACTAATCCTGCCTAAAACATATTTGATACTCAATAAAACTATGGATGTTAATTTAAAAGTACTTAAATAACTTGTTTTAACCAGAAATTTAATACTATTTTAATTAATTTTAATAATTTTAGAATATTTATTTTATTACTAAAATATATTAAGTACATTTATATTAACAAATACTTAAGTACTTAATTTTAATGAATTAATAACAGCTAAAGTTATGAGGGCTTTACTATAAGCAAGGCACTATTAAGAACTTTCTATGTATCATATGACTCACGATAGCCTAGGCATTGTTTATTGCCTCATTTTACAAATGAAGATATAAGACTCTTGCCCAAGGTTACAAGGCAAGTAATGAGGTTGAAACTTAAACCTAGTCAATTGAATTCTAAGCTAGACCTCTTAGCCTCCACCCAATATATTCATCATCTCAAAGCTATTTCTCAACTTCTGGGCACTGAAAGGGCTCTGCATCTGCTCTTACACGGAAGCAGCACGGATTCACAGGACTAAATGCCTTGCCCAAGGTTAGAGTCAGTGAATGATGGGCTGGAGCCAGATCCAAGTATCTCAAAGCCAAAGGCAAACCTTGCTTCATTCCACCAAGCTACAGTTCTTAAGATTATGAGTTTAGATTTCCTTAGCGATAGCCCAGGCTAGCACTTTAGAATTAATTAGGGTTGACAGATTTCTGACCAGCCAGCTCAAGAGCACCTATTTCATACACCCAAAGTAGTGTACCTGAAGTAGGCTCCTCCTTTTTCTTCGTAGGCTGAAGACTTCCTCCACTGGTCACTTCAAATGTGGTTCCATAACTATGGCCAATGACATTATCCAGATAGAACCACTGTTTTTCAAAAGTTACTTTTCTGGGGAAGAAAATATAATCAATTAGCTGAATCTCGTTTGCATTCAGCACAGAAAAGATATGTTCACTGTAGTTTATTTCAAAACTGGTCTACACAAAGGAAGATCCACAGCATTATCTCTGAACATGAAATGACAAATGAACTAGAGTCGGGTTTGAGCAGAGACATAACATTAATGAAGCCACAAAAACATAGAATTTGGAATGAGAATCAAGGACAAGACATTCCTCTTCTGGGGCATAAGCCTCACTCCAATTAGCACTGTCTTTGAGAATGTCCAAGCTCACAGGCTCTGCAGACTTCCAAAATAGCATAAAGGGTTGCCAAGATTGCCAGGCCACTGGACACACACTGACACCCCTTGTAACTAACATAAGAAAATCTCAAAACTGAACAATTTTGAGATGACAGTGATTTAACAAATTCCCTAGCTTAAATGGCATTTTCTTTGAAAATTATCTAGTAAAAGCAAATTACATTTACAAATAAACATTACTGACAATGTACACATTTGGAAATAGTGCCTAACACTGATGATGCTCTGTCGAGGACCAGGTGAATTTAGCTCTTCTTATTACCCAGATTTTTTTTTCTCAGTGAGAATATTTATTGAGAGTGGCTTATTACAAACAAAATATCATTACCCAGATTTTTTATCTTATTACAATATTAAAGTGAAATCCTACAAAAACAGAAACCTTTTCTTTCTTAAGAAGAAAACTAACATCCAGAGTGTCAATCGGACTAGGCAGTATTTGCCGGATGTTTCATACTTTTTAATCTCACAGTAATCCTGGGGCACAGCTCTTTCCAGATGAGCAATCTGAGGCTCAGGGAAAAGTGTCTTGCTTAAAATTCAGTTAAAAGGTGGAAACTGGGATTCAAATCCAAGCCTGCCTGTCTCCGAAGCCTTGTTCTTTCCACTGTACCACACAGGCTACCCAGCAAAGACCAATGGATCTCAGAAGTCCTGCCTAGCTTCAGGATATGGCTCATGTTGATAGAACTCCAACTCCTGGAAGACACATACTGTTTAATTTTCTTTGTGTCCCACCCTGCACTTTCTCTTCCTTTCTCTGTGCCCCTGGAACCTGACTACAACAGAATGCAAAGGACACATCACCCAGGCTCCCTTGCTGAAGGCTTCCTACCATTGCTAGACTCTGGGTGCATCACCAGACTCTACTAGTTCTCTAAACCTTGCCACCCCTCTGTATGTTATGTGTATGCATCACATCTTCATTAAATCTCCTCACTTGCATCATCTGAGTGAATTTCTGCAAGATCCTAAGTGCTTCAGATAGAGCCAACTCTCTTATCTGCTGGGCCTTCAGTTCCTAACAAATAACACTGAAAATACTTGCTGACATAAACTCTGACAGAAAAGATGAAACTCAGCTCGGCCTAGATGGGCACCTCCCCCCAGTTCTTTTGAGTACCAGGTGCTAATGAAATATTGGGTCTTAGCTGGGGTTGAGTTTATCCCTTTGATAGCTGGTCTGATGTGCAAAGGAGGGTATGTCACTCAAACTGATTGGCCTGATAGGAAGTCACTGTCCTACTCAGGAAAGTGGGGCCTGTCAGAGGGATGTGGAGCCAAGCCTTCAGTGGGAGAAAGTAGGGTTTGCAATCTCCTTGTAGATACCCAGGACTGCTTCTGCCCAACCAGTGAGAGTAGCCCTAAGGGAAGGGAGAATCTGGCCTGCGATGTAGCTGACCTCAGAGGGTCATTTTCTAAATGCAAACTCATGTTGTGGCTTCTGCCAAGGAAAGTGAGAAAAAGTGTTTCCAGTTTTTAAAAAAATTCTAAAGAGTATTTTTTAGAAATGAAGATGTTGCTGACTGCCTCCTTGGTAATGAAAAAGTTCTTGTCTAAAAGAGCACATTATTAAGCACACTCAACCAACCACATTTCAAAATTGGGCAACTTAAAAGGACAGTATGAGAGAAAAAGAAAGAGTGAGAAAAAACAAAGTTTAACCTGCACAGTCATTATACAACCTGACAATGTTGTACTTCAATTAAAAAGTTTAAATAATAATTATTGGCACTTTCCAAAACTTATGTATTTGAGAGCAAGCATACATTTCTAATCAGAGTCTGAAAATAAAAGAACTGGTTTCAAGAATACAAAATACAGCCCTGGCCGGTGTGGCTCAGTTGGTTGGGTGTTGTTCCACAAACCAAAAGTTTGCAGGTTCAATTCTCCGTCAGGGGACATGCCTGGGTTTCGGGTTTAGTCCTCCTCCATCAGGGTGCGTACCAGCGGCAACCCAGTCGATATTTCTCTCCCTCTCTTTTTCCCTCCCTTCCCCTCTCTCTAAAAAAAATGAATAAATAACAAGAATACAAAATACAGTAGTGATGAGGAATATATTATAAAATTTCTCTAATTTCAACCACCAAAATGAAGATTTTGTCGATAGAGAATTTAAAAAGGCTTAAAAGCTAGTGCAGATACTACATTTCTGAACTAAAAGAAATCCCTCTCTCCTTACATCGTTTCCTTTTTCTTTAGTGAGTTGGTGTTTGTGCAAAAAAGCTTGGTTGTCACCATTTGGTGCTTTGGGGACTGTTACTAGACTATTTTCTCATGACACCTGTTTCACTTTAAATACCAGTCAACAGTTTGATGCACAAGAAGTAAAATAATTCATCTGAACTGAGCACTTACCAGAAATTCCAAGTCTCATAATACCTGGACTTACGGTCTGCTAGCTGTTGTCCTAACACTGCATTGAACTTACTTCTTCGTCAAAAGTACTATAATAACTCACCTCAGAAGAAAGCTTGGGTGTATTTTTCAGATAATTAATCAAAACGTCCCAATACATTTTCACCATTAATAAGCAATTGGGACTTAACAACCTCATCACCCCTGTTATCAAAATTCCCACTTTCCTAATGCTAAATCAGTGATAATTAATCAGCAGGCTCACAAACCAAACCTAATTTCAAGTTCTGAGAACTCAAGCAAACCGATTCTGGGCAATATAACTTTTCAAAAACTCGCATTGCCCGGTGTAAAATCTGGATCCCAGAGTGATCACACATTGTGTGGGAAGTTATTCAGGGTAGACATGTAGTCCCTAAGGGTACAGAGAGGAGCCCAGAAGATCACACAAGGTTGGAGAGGTTTCATTTTTGTGGAATTGATGCTGGCTGAGGGATTAGGGAGGAAGAAGGGTCTATGAGAGAAGGAGGTTGGGGTGGGGTGAGGAGCAAGGATATGATCAGAGGGTAAAGGGTGAATTCCGTGAGAAAAAAGAGAGAAGATATCAAGAACTTAGTGTAATAACTCCAGGACAGGCGGGGGGAATGACAGTGGGGGGAACCCGGGCACTAGAGGGTCAAGAATGGGAAAGGCACTCACTCGGCAGAAAGACTGAGAAGGATGCTGAAAGCAGAGGGCCAGGTATGAGACCATGGAAGGGGGCCTCTAAAGAGAGACAAGAGAGGTAGAGGAGACCCTGAGGATCGAGGGTGGGATACTGGGGGAAAAGCCCTCTATGGGAAGATCCAAGAGGAGATAACTAGAGAGGACGATGAGGATCCAGAGAGCAAAAAATGACACCCTGGTGAGAGGGGTATGTGGGAAACCTGAAGGGAGGGGTGGATCTAGAAGATGGGGTGTTGGACCCTACGGTCAGTAAACTGACTCACTTTCTCCGCTGAACTTGCACTGCTTTGAATACATCTTCCCGTTTCAGCACCACGAAGTCGCCGTCGTGGATGCGATGGTCCCCGGGAAGCTGTGGCTGTGGGCCCGACTGCTCCCCACAGCCCTCCATGACGCTCAGTTGGTCTCCCGACTTAGCAGCCCCTCTCCAGTCCTCCGCGCCCCGTCTCCTGTTCTCAGGGGTCGCCGCAGCCAGCTTCAGTTCCCATAAAGCGAGAGGACGCGGAACCTTCCGACCGGCACCGCCCCCACGTGTTGAGCTCCGCTTCCGATTTCCGGTCAGATCCTCGGGACAGCTTCCGGGAGCCTCAGGGCTTCCCTCTGGTCGAACTCCTTGATTGGCTGTATTCCGTCCCGCCCCTCTGTCTTGCCCCTCCTTGGACGGAAGTTGCGTCACAGCAGCGCCAAAAAAGAACTTGGAAGAAAGCAGTCTGAGGTGCTGCAAGACTTTCCGGGAGCCGTCGGGACTATAGCGGAGGAACAAGTCCCTGAGCTATTCCGACATCGCAGACTGGGTCCCGCGCGGACACGTCGACAGAACTGCAGCTGAAGGGAACTGCGGGACCTGGGCGGGCGTCACCTGAGGACTTTGGGAGTCTTCTCTCGGCCCCGCCCTGATTCTCCCCGAAGGGAGGGGAGAGCGGTCCGGTCCCGGAGGATGCGCTTCTACCCAGGAGCCGGCCCGGATGGGAAGTAGACAGCCTTGGGAGCTATATCCTTTGCGAGTAAGAACTTAGCCTGAGGAGACGTAAGTGAAATAGGGTATTTAACGAAGCACAGCAGGCCCGCGGATGGCTTCTTTGCTCATTTTCCAGTCATACTTCTTGCATTTGTGTTGGAAATTGTAATTTTCTCGCCGTTCTCTCATTGGGGAAAGAAATGGCACGTAGCGTTGTCGAGGGAGCTCTTCAGCTGGGGAGTCTGAAGAGGAAGTTTTGGGCTTAGTACGGCCACCAGACAACTTTGATTTTGATCAATTTCTATGACCTTTAGTTTTTTAACGTGTGATGTGGTCTAGACGATTATCAGCCCTGTCTTGCCCTAACATTGTGAACTTGTGTAGTTATTAACTTACTATTTAAATTCCTTTAAAGAAAGATTCAGGTCCATACTCTGTAATGAATTGCACTACTGTTTGCAGATGTTACTTTTATACTTAGGATATGAACTATTTTTAAAAGACTTCAGAACAGTTTTAGGTGTACAGAAAAATTGTACAAAGTATAAAGAGTTCCTATACATATTCCCCTCCATAGCCCCCTGCATTAGTTTGATACATTTGTTGCAGTTGATGGACCAAAGTCAATACATTATTATTAGCTAAAGTTCTTAGTTTACATTAGTATTCACTGTTTCTGTTTTATAGTTCCACCATTACAATATCACACAGTGGTTTCGCTGCCCTAAAAATGCCTGTGCTCCATCTACATTAATTATTTTAAAACCCATTTTTAAAGGTGACATATTTCAATTTACTATACTGAGCCGGGAACTATCTTTATGGATTTAAGTTTTAATGAAAATGAGTATCTTACTATGTACAAAATAGAAAAGTAAAGGGGTAATTAGCAAAAATGACTATAATTATAAGAATAAATATGGATATGCTTTCCAAAACTTGCCTATCAACGAATTTCTCTAAAAACTGCAAATAACTCATCTAATCAGTATTGACCTAGAATTAATCTTGCCTCCATTGTTTTTTAAGACAGTTACGGAAGTCTCCTGGGAAATTAACGTGTTTCCCATTTGGGCCCTTACCAGGAAAGACAGGTTGAAACATATGTACGAGGTCTGTCTGGAAAAAGTCCAGCCATTGTTAAAATAACTAGAAAGATTTCCGTGACATAGATGTAACCTGGCAGCCAAGGAGAGTGGTCTGGAATGTGCATGCGTGAACAATGACAACTTCACTGTACTAGTCAGTGAGGGCGGTGGACACTGTTGACGTGTACTATGTTGCTGTCACATTCAAAATGACCAAGTGAGTAGAGCAATGAATCTGCATTAGATTTCTCATTAAGCTTGAACATTCCTCTGTGGAAACTATTCAGATGATTCAAAAGGTCACAGCTATGGGCAGCTGGTGATGAGCAGCTTCATCACAACAATGCACCTGCTCATGCATGATGTCTCGTGCAGTTCTTTGGCAAAACATCAAATCACCTAGGTAACTCAGCCCCGCGACAGCCTGGATTTGGCACCCTGTGACTTCTGACTCTTCCTAAAACTAAAATTACCTTTGAAAGGGAAGAGATTTCAGACCATTGATGAGATTCAGGAGAATATGATGGGGTAGCTGATGGCAATTAGGAGAACTGTGTGAAGTCCCAAGGTGCCTCCTGTGAAGGGGTCTGAGGCGTCATTGTCCTGTGTACAATGTTTCTTGTATCTTTTATCTTCTTCAATTAATGTCTTCTTTTTCTTTTTTTCCCCCCTCCCCCTTCCCTAAATGTCTCTATTTTTGATATTGAATGACTGAACACTTTCTAGACAGACCTCTTATGTACCCTGTCCTACTTCTGTGCTTCCCCAGAAAGCTTTACCTTAAATGTCTATGTAAGAATGTCCTTGTAGCTGTGATAAAAGTGGGCATGACACTGCAGGATGACTATATAGAAGAGCTACGATGATGTAGTCCTCGTGTCTCACAGGTCAGGATATGTTCAGCCAGTGCTACCCTATAAAATGTCTCAAAACACTGCAAACCAGTTATCTTAGAGTTAATTATCTGTCTTGCTCTCATTTCTATTGTTGGAGCTTCTTGAAAACAGGTACAGTACTTTTTTTTTATTTTTATGTCATGAACATCTAGCATACTCTGTTAAACATCTATCGTATACCTTAAAAGGAAATGAGGATTACAAGAGTCACTGCAGATTAGAAGAGTAGTAGGTTTATATCATGGTGTACAATGTTGCAAACCTGTTGACTAGTGTTAAACTAGATTATAATATTTTTCACTTATTTATTTTTTATTTTTTTGATTTAATCTTTTTTTCCCCCCATCACCATTTAATCCCCTTATACTCCCTTCTCCCGTCCCTGGCTGGTTTGGCTCAGTGGATTGAGCGTCAGCCTGCGAGCTAAGTGTCGCTGGTTCGATCTTCCAGTCAGGGCACATCAGAGAAGGAAAACTCTGACTCCAAAAAACCTCCGCTGCCTTGCGGCATACCTCTTCAGGGGAAAGGCTAAGGGAGTAAACCCCGACAGAAAATCCGGAGCCGGAGTCCCTAAGGAGGTTTGACGTTGTAGTCAACACCGGCAACTCCTGCGGCGCACCTGAAGCCAAGCTGTATTGACTCCGTCTTTCCCTTGGACCCTTCAGCTGCGAAGAGAGGGGGGGGTCTGCTGCATGGGCAACAGCAGACCCTCCATATCACCCTGCCCAGGCTCTGTAGCTTCAGCTTCACTGGAGAGGACACTCCAGCGTCATCGCAAGATGTCGATTCAACACGGGAGGAGACAGATACCGTGTCACTCCCGAGTCGGACTGCACAACCATTCTCTGCGGTGCAGATAGACACTTAAGAAGCTACACCATCGTCTCTCGAGACGGACGGCTGCCGACGACGACGACTCCCTTCTCCCATATATCTCACTTATTTACTAGCGAATGCATTTTTAGGAGTGCTGTTTTCCCTATAATTTTGATGAAAACTTTCCTAATCTCTACCTTTTAGAAGACATGAGTGGAGGGTATAGAGGCAGAGGCTTTGGACAAGGAAGATTTCAAAGCTGGAAAAGAGGAAGAGGTGGTGGGAGCTTCTCAGGAAAATGGAGAGAAAGAGGACACAAACCTGACCTTAGTAAAACCACAGGAAGACATGCTTCTGGTAGGGGAGGTCAATGATTGTTCTTTTTTTTTTATTCATGAAGGAATTTTTTTCATGCCTGGTATACAAAGCAGTTTAACTCAGATTTCAGTCTTTTATTGATGTTAACCCCTTAAGGTAGTAATTGAATGTTAATATTCAAAAATCTTACTGAAGCCTGTAATTTAGATACTTTGTTAATATCACATCAAGTTCTCATTGTTGGTAGGAGAAGCAAAGTGGAAAAAATGTTTGTTCTGTTTCTACTAACCTTAATCTAGTTTTCTGTTTTGTTTTCAGAACAAACCTCACAGTCTTTCCTACTACAGTCAACATTAGATCAATTCATACCTTATAAAGGCTGGAAGCTTTATCTCTCTGAAGGTAGAATAATAGTGCAAAAAGTACTGTAAATTATAATTTTTTAACTTGTCTTTGGATACTACATCTCATATTACTATAATTCACTTGTTTACTGATAATATACTCCTTCCTTTAATATTAACCCAAACAAATCATGTTTCTGTTTCAAGACTATTATGTTTAGGTTTTATATCAGTCAGAACAGAAGTCACACTAGCTATTTCAAAAGGGGGATTTGGTTATAAAAATAGAAGACTAAAAGAGCAAAAAGGAACATTGAGGTAAGCCCCCAGATAGCAACCATCCTTATGACTGAGGGAACAAAAGTTAAGTTCTGAGGTTACCAGAACCTAGGAATTCAAAGGAGCGGCCACAGTGAAACTTGCTTTGACCTCTGAAGGGCACCCTAAAAAGTTGTGCTTAGACAGCTGAGGAGAACTAAACTGGTTGCTGCTGGTAACTGTGGTGGAAGAGTGGCACAGTCGGTGCTCGAAGTTGGAAGCTGGAACTGTAGCTCTCCTTTGCAGTTGGAGAGATGCTGAAAAGAATTGGAAATACGAGTAAATTTTCTTCTTCTTTCCTGTCGCCTTTGAGACTCTAAAGTGCTTCCAGCTGGCAGAACCTAAAGTAGTCTAGGAAATGCAGTGCACAGATCTTGATCATAAGGCCTCAGGACAGAAAATAGAAGGGTAAGCTTAGAACCAAGAGATGATAACCAACACAGGTTTCTGCAGAAACACAGTTAAGGAATCTCCCTTTTATAATCAAGAACACCAGCTAACATCATACCTCTGTCTATATAAGTTTGGAGAATTGTCTCATGTGTGCTTGTTACCATCTCTTATGAGATATGAGAAAGATTGATTAGTGGTTTTCCCAACTAGACCAGTGATTTTCACCCATTGTGTCACAGCAGAGACACTGGTGTCCCGCAAGAATTTTTAAAACATCTAATACCTGACTATTTAGTCAGGAGCACTGACCTGTTTTCTCTTAGATTGTCAGGTAAAAAAATGACAAGAGCCAACACAACAATAGTTATCCAGTGTGTATGAATCAAATACCTATTTTTTTTGTCAGATCAGCAAAAAATGTGTACAATATATTTTTGGTGTACTGCAGAATTTTAGTAATTAGCTTGTGTGCCATGAGATAAAAAAGGTTGAAAATTGCTGCACTGGATTGTGTGGTGCTTAAGGGCAAGGATCTAGCTCAATAACACACATGAGTATTCATTTTGTGAATGAATAAAGTGCTTTATGAATGTTTTTGTATTGCTAGTCTGTGTTTTTCTATTATATAGGAGACATGTTTCAAACTATTTCATTTACTGTTTCTGTGTGAGAGACAAAACTTTATAGAACTTCAGAGTGTAAAAGATAGCTTTACAGTTTTGGGAACAGAGTCAGGTGGTACGCTGTCTCCTCTGATCTCAGAAGGGATTTGACAGGTGGCAATTTGGACTAATAGAATTTACTTTGTAAAGACTGTCTTCGGCTCTGTTTCAGAATAAGAGTTTAGTTCATGTGTCTACCTTTGGCTTTATTACCATTTTTGTTTTAAGCTTTATTATGTAAGCTCTTTGAACTAATAAGTCCTATTAGGTATCAGAATTTTAATATAAAGCTTCCCTGATATTGGTGCTTTTACTTTTTAATTTTGTATAATTTTTTTCAATTACAGTTGACATACTAGTTTCAGATGTACAGCATAGCAATTTGACATTTATATAACTTGTGACGTGCTCACCCCATAAGTCTAGTAGACATCTGTCATAAATATTGGTGCTTTTAAAGAGACACTTGTTGTCTGCGTTTTAGATTATGTAAACCTAAATTTGTTTCAGAATCTTAAGTATACATTTCATACCACTTATTATCTAAATGTACTCAGAAGGCAAAACAATAGGAAAAAGTCATCTGTGTGTCTAGTGTTTCTTCTGTCTCATGAAAATTATGCTTGTATGTGTGTGATTATTAATGGTAATGCAATATTTCTTTGGTTAGTTTACAGTGATAGCTCTCCTTTTATTGAGAAGATTCAAGCATTTGAAAATTTTTTCACAAGACGTATTGATTTATATGATAAGGTAAGATTCCTATACCACAAAAAGCTACTAATCCAATTTTTTGTGTCATCTAACTGAATAATGTGTTTGAGATGCCAGGTGATTGTAGACACTGGAGCCAGGCTGTCTTGCTCTAGCTCTCAGCCCTGCCACTTACCTGCAATGTGGACTTTGTTGAATTTCCCACCTTCTTTGTGTTTTCATCTATCAATTGAGGATGATAATATTATTAATACCTACCACTAGGGTTGTTAAAAGGCATAAATAATGAGTGAATATATTTTAAATATTAGAACCATCCTTGGCCACAAAACTAATAGTACATTTTATCATCATAGAAACATTATATGCTTTTGCGAAGTGTGCAATTGAATGCTCAGTTATAATCAGCTCTGAAAAAGCAATTATTGTTTTCATACCTTAATATTTTGTAGGATGAAATAGAAAGAAAGGGAAGTATTTTGGTGGATTTTAAAGAATTGACAAAAGACAATGAAATAGCTCAACTGATACCAAATATAGGAAATGAATTAAGAGATGCACCTGAGAAAACCTTGGCTTGCATGGGTCTGGCGATACATCAGGTAAATACTTACTTTGTGAGACTTCTGTCAAAATTTTAGAGGGATTTCACAGTAATAGTACCTTCTCTGGAGGATTGAGCTTCGGCCTGCGAGCTAAGTGTCGCTGGTTCGATCTTCCAGTCAGGGCACATCAGAGAAGGAAAACTCTGACTCCAAAAAACCTCCGCTGCCTTGCGGCATACCTCTTCAGGGGAAAGGCTAAGGGAGTAAACCCCGACAGAAAATCCGGAGCTGGAGTCCCTAAGGCGGTTTGACGTTGTAGTCAACACCGGCAACTCCTGCGGCGCACCTGAAGCCAAGCTGTATTGACTCCGTCTTTCCCTTGGACCCTTCAGCTGCGAAGAGAGCGGGGGTCTGCTGCATGGGCAACAGCAGACCCTCCATATCACCCTGCCCAGGCTCTGTAGCTTCAGCTTCACTGGAGAGGACACTCCAGCGTCATCGCAAGATGTCGATTCAACACGGGAGGAGACAGATACCGTGTCACTCCCGAGTCGGACTGCACAGCCATTCTCGGCGGTGCAGATAGACTCTTAAGAAGCTATACCATCGTCTCTCGAGACGTACGGCTGCCGACGACGAGTACCTTCTCTAAAAGATACTTAGTTTTTTAAGCAGACATTAGCTAGAACAAAAAGGTTGCTATCCTAATCCGGAAAGATGCCATTCATTATGTATACAACAGTTTGCTTTATTTTTTTAAAAGAGAATCCGGTTGTCTTATATTAAGTCTAATAGTAAAGGAGATTTGAAATGTAAAACAGTGTTATTCTTCTTACTTGGTTTTTTGTTTTTAAAATATGACTATTTTTGTTAAAATAGAGATTTTAACACTTATTTTGTTAAAATGTAATGGGTTCCAAATGAATTAATATATTTTAAAATTTTTCACAATTTTAATTTATTTTTTTAATCATTTTTTATTGTTATTTTATCACAGTTGTCCCAATTTTCCCCCTTTGCCGTCCTCCGCCCATCCCCTGCTCCCACAGCCAATTCCCACACTACAACAGCTTACTTTAAATATAACATTTACTTCTAATTTATCTGAATTAGTTTAATCTTATTAAACATTGTGTGGAAATCAGTCCTTGTTTCGAGCTGTATAATCTCATAGGGAAAATAAGAGAAGGCATCATGGTGTTTTCAGTTGTGAACTTGGAACAGAATGGCCAAGCTCAGATTTAAGTTCAAGTTAATCTCCCTGAGTGTCCCCATAGGTAAGTTGAAAATAACAGTATAGGCTGTGCCTAATGAGTTTTTCTCAGGGTCTGATGGTACAACATATATAAAAGCACTTTTTAGTCTGACAAACACATCGATGCTTCAAAGCAAAGTAGTAAATCTCAGGACAGACAGAAAAGTGCTGGGCACATTTAGATAGTAGAGATAAGATTCTCAGCTGTTCTGGAGGAATGGGGAAAGCTCAGAGGAAGATCTTGTAGTGGTCGTGTGGTTTATGATGGGGTCTTAAAGAGGTATTTAGGACTGCTCATAGAACAGGAAGTAAGGGTGTTCAGGTAAAGGAAGAGTTCATTACAAATGTGTGTGCACTGCTGGTAACCTGAGACTAGGGGCCCTGGCTGTTGTCTTGAGACTCCTCTTGCTCATTAATTCTCAGTATCCAAGTCACTGCATCCTTTCATTTCTATTTCTAAAATGTCTCTTAAATCCATCTCTTTTTCATCCTTACTGGCTCTGTCTTAAGCCTGTTGTTCTTGGAAACTGGTAACTTTTCTACCAAATGAAATCCAAATCCTTTACATGGCACTGAAAGCTTTCCATGATCTGGTTCCTCCTCCTCTCCCCACAACTCTCCTTCATTCACTACCATCCAGCTAAACTGAGCTCTTAGAATTTTCTAAATACTTCTACCTCTTGAATGTTCTGTCCATTCAGCATAGAATGCCTCTGTCCTTGCATATCCAAATTTTGGGGGTCTAACTCAATTGTTTTACTGTCAAAACTTTCTAACAACCCCTTTTCAAAACTTGCATGAGATTTCTGCATGATATTTATGGTCCTTATAACAATTAATAGCTGTCTATGTGCATTTCATTTTTTTCTTAGATTGTCAGCATACTGCTTTGTACACAAGTAGGTATTAAGTATTTTGTCGTCCAGTGCCAAGGGACTGAGTATTGGGTATTTCAGAAGTCACCTTTTTTTTTTTCTGTCTCAATTAATCAGTGAATATGGAGAAGAAGAAAATATTTTCTTACCATAAACATCCAGGAGATAATAGCTTTGGGGGCAACCATAAGGACTTCTAAGATTAGGTTTAGTTGGGACAGAAGGTAGCAGACAGGGATGCTGGGCTTCTCCAGTCCATGGACAACAAAATCCCAGGTAAAACATATTCAGTATAAAATAAGTAGTCACAATTAAATACCAGAGTTTAAAAGGGCTATTAAGAGTTCTGTTAGTGTTCTATTCTGAACTGTTAATATTCATAAACTTTTCTATAAATGAGTTATTGTAAGATGATTTTTGTTTTCCAAGTTTTGACTAAATGTCTGTCCTGTTTAGGTGTTAACTAAGGACCTTGAAAGGCATGCAGCTGAATTACAAGCCCAAGAAGGATTGTGTAGAGATGGAGAAACAATGGTCGATGTGCCTCATATTCATGCAAGGTGAGCAATTTGCTGGTATTAAAGTATTTAGAATTGGGCATTGAAGACTGTTTTAAGAATGAGAACCTCATTGTATAAAGCAAAATATATATATATCTATATAGTACACAGAGTATGAGTTCCTTGCTATCTCATCGGTTATCACACCAAAGTAAAACCACTGAGAATTCTTCAAAGATATCATGACAGAAATCAATCCTTTCTGTCCAAATACATTGGTTTCCTACCCCTCAGATTTTTGTAAATGTTGGATTTGGATGTGTACTTATGGAGATCCTACTGTTTAAATTTAATAATCCACATAATACACTAAGTGGTATGATAATATTTTGTTAAAATTATTAGGTTGCTGCTAGACATAGAACAAATGGAATTTTGTTCTCCTTTTGTTCATCTGTATTGTATTTTAAGATTTTAATTTCTCATTAAAAGAGATGAATAAGGTAATCATCAGGGTTTTGTTTTTCTTTTCCAGAATTTATAGAAGACATGTCCTAACAGTTCTTGAAAAAGAAGTTAGAAACTCAAAAGTTATTGAATCTGTAGACTTTCCTTTTGCCATTATTTTTTTCCTTTTTCACTAGGGAACAGACAGTGGGACAGGAAGAAAATGGAAGATGTAACATTCTTAAAAATTTTTTGAGAATGATATAATTTTTGTGGAATATCTGATATATATAGGGATGATATGGTTTGATAATTCCATAGTTGCTCCTAGAAGGAACTTGTGAAATACAGCCCACCTCAATTTTCTGTCCATTGTAAATTCATGGATAAAAATGTTGCTGTTTTTGTGTTTAGGGTATACAACTACGAGCCTTTGACACAGCTCAAGAATGTCCGAGCAAATTACTATGGAAAGTACGTGGCTCTGAGAGGGACAGTGGTTCGCGTCAGTAACATAAAGCCTCTCTGCACCAAGATGGCTTTTCTTTGTGCTGCATGTGGAGGAGTTCAGAGTTTTTCTCTTCCAAATGGGAAGTATAATCTTCCCACAAAGGTGATATCATGTTCTTTAACTACTTTATCTTGGTAAAGAAGGCAAATCATTTTACAGAGAACACATCCCAATGTTTGTGAACATAGAGCTTATTTTTCCTTTCAGTTTTTAAATTATGAAATACTTCAGAGTACAAAAATAAATGAAACATTTCTCTGGCCACATTTTGCCAGCTCCAGATATATTTTTAAAGATATGAAGCATTGATAAAATTAGTGTCTCTGTTTTGCCTCTTGCACGTGCCATTCCCAGTGACAGTCATTACCCTGAAGTCACTGTGTATCCTTTCCATTCATATTTTTATATTTGGACTTAATAAGAGTACACACATCAAGTTTTATTTGTTCTGCTGGTTGAAAATGTTCATTTTTTTCTTTATTAACTTTTTTTTTTAAACTAGATATTTTAAAACCATAGAAAGTGCAGAGAATAATGTAATATCTATATATTCACTGTGAGTTGGCAAATATCAATATTTTGTGATTTTAGGTTAATTTTTTTTAACAACAATAGTATTACAGTTAAAATAGAAGTCTCTCTGTTCTCCCCACCTCCATCCACTTCTGTCTTACCAGAGAGCCCTTTCCTGAAATTGGCATGCATTCTTCAGGTCTGCATTTTCACACTTGCCTATATATGTAAGGTTTATTTTCTTGTGTGTATTTACATAGTCATGTACTGAATGTAATGTTCTTCAGCCTTTTTTTCATGTTATTTTGGAGTTCTACCTATCTTGATATACATCTAATTCTTTCTTTTTTACTGTTGGGGAGAATATTCTGTTAAATGAATAGCTACTAATTATTCTCCAGGGTAACATTTGTGTTGTTTCCAGTTTTTTACAATTACAGATGATGCTGTCGAGAACATTCTTGTACATATCTCCGTAGCAGAGGCATATGCTTGTGGTATATGCTTCTTTACAACTTTATTAGGTCCCACCTTGCACCCCTACAGCTAGTGTTAAGCAATTAGCATTTCCCTGTGTTTTTATTAACACTTGGTGGTGTTAGGCCTTTTAGTTTGCTAGTCTGGGTGTAAAATGGTGTTTCATTCTTAAGATCAATTTCTATGATTTTTGTTACAGTTGAGCGTCTTTTCACATCTTTATTTGTTGTTCATTTGTATTCTTTACTGAATATTCTGTGTATAGCTTCTGTTCATTTTTCTGTTTATACATTAGCTCCCCCCTTATCTTAAGGAGATACCTTCCACAACCCCCAGTGGATGCCTGAATGGCAGATAGTACTGAACCCTGAATATACTATGTTTTTTCCTACATGTACATACCTTTTCACCTAAAGGAAGCACTTTACATCTTGTCTGGCATATCAGAATTGCTAGCATCACTGCTCTTGCACTTTGGGGCCTCTGTTAAGTAAAATAAGGGTTTCTTGAACACAAACGCAGCAAATACTGTTATAGTTGATCTGATAACCCATAAAGCTACTAAGTGACTAAGAGGTGGGGAGCATATACAGCGTGGACAAAGGGATGAGTCATATTCTGGGAGGGACAGAATGGGGTGGGGTGAGGTTTCATCAAGCTACTCAGAACAGCGCATAATTTGAAACTTATAAATTGTTTATTTCTGGAATTTTAAATTTATATTCTTAGATAACCCACGGTTATCTGCAGAAAACAAACTGTAGAAAGCAAAACCATGGATGGGGGGGCAGCACACCACTGTACTATCGGTAGTTCTTTTATGAATTCTAGATACTAATCATTGATTATGTATATTACAGACAGGCTTTGGTCTGTTTTTAACTCTATAGTGTATTTTTTGTTGTATAGTTTTACATTTTGACATGGTCAAATTGATCAGAGTTTTCCTTTATGACTTTTATATTTTATGCACTGCTTAAGAAGGTCTTCCTCACCCAAGCATTCTAAACATATTTCTTATGTTTTCTCCAAATACTTTTTTTTTTATTGATTGATTCAAGAGAAATATCAGTTTATTGCTCCACATATTTATGCATTCATTGGTTGATTATCGGTTATGCCCTGACCAGGGATCAAACCAATAACCTTGGTGTATCAGGATGATGCTCTAACTAGCTGAGCTACCTGACCAGGGCTTCCAAATACTTTTTTAAAAATATTTTTTTAATTTATTTTTAAAGGGTAAAGGAGGAAGGAAGAAATGCAGAGAAACATCAATGTGAGAGAGAGAGATAGGTCAGTCACCTCTCATACATGCCCTGTCTGGGGATTGAACCTGCAAGCCTGGCTTGTGCCCTGAGTGGGCATTGAACTGGTGACCTTTTGCTTTGCAGGATGATGCCCAGCCAACCAAGCCACACCAGTCAGGGCTTCTCCAAATAATTTTTTTTTTTAAAGATGTTTCTATGTTCCCTGTTATTATTTTTTGAGATTTTACTTATTTATTTTTAAAGAGAGGGGAAGGGAGGGAGAATGGGAGAGAAACATCACTGTATGGTTGCCTCTTTCACGCCCCTGACTGGGGACCTGGCCCGCAACCCAGGCATGTGCTCTGACTGGGAGTCGAACTGGTGACCCTTTGATTCACAGTCTGGCACTCAACCCACTGAGCCCACACCAGCCAGAGCTCCAAATACTTTTAAGCCTTGTTTTTTATATTTAGATCTTTCATAGACCTAGAAGTTAATTTTATCAATGTCAAAATGCTAAGGATCTAATTTATTCTTTTAGATGAAATGTCAGTTGTCATTAGTTATTAATCCCTTTATTTATTCCTACCGACGGATAATGCTTCTTCTGTAATACACTGCTCCTACAGACGTGTGGTTCTGGTTCATTTCACTGGCCTTGTGTCAACTCAGTACTATCTTATTTAAACTTTTGATGAGGTAGTTAGATTTGCCATATCTATTCTTCTTTTCCAAAGTTGCCTTTATCATCCTTGGACTTTAATAAATTTAGCATTTATTATACTTTTACTCAAATTGAAATTCCTAAGGCCTCTTTCTCTTACAGGAAGAACAAGGTGTGTTAGATTCAGCTATTGGTTCTGAATAATCAGTGCTGTTGAAATTGGTGTCATCTACTATTTGTTTGGACTTAAGGCTCAGGCAATGCCTTTAGCTCAGAGGCTAGAAATTAAATCCTCATTTAAAACAGGTGTTTTCTGTAAACTGTATTTGGTCAGGATATTTTGTGCTCTTTAATATAGTGGGTAGTAACACTGATTCAGAAGATTAGTTGATAGTGTGAAGAGGTCCTGCATGTGTCAGAACTTCACTGAACCGAAGTGACCAGAATGATGGTTGTTCCAAGTGATCTCTGTTCCAGTCTCTGTTGCTGCATAACAAAGCACCCTAAAACTTAGTGGCTCAAAATAACAACAATTATTTTATTATTTCTCATGGTTTCTGTGGTTAGGAGTTTTGAAGAACTGCTTGGCTGGGTAGTTCTGGCTCTAGATCTCTCAAATAGTTGTAGTCTAATGGTGGCTGGGGCTGGAACAGTAGGATGTGGAGTGGCTAGGGGCTGGCCAGGCATCTCTCCTCCATGCAGTTTTTCTCTGTGGGCAGATTTTGGCTTCTCATACACAGTACGACAGCTCAGGATACAATCTGCTCACATGGCTGCTGATGGCTTTAGGAGACAGAACTCCAGCTGACAGGCAAAAACAGCTTTTCGTCTTGAGCTAGTCTACGAAGTCAGGTGGCATCACTTCTGTCATATTCTGTTGGTTACAAAGTGAGTCACAAGCTGGTCCAGATTCCAGGAAGGGGAAATTAGACTCCATTTCTTCTTTTTTTTAAAAGATCTTTATTTATTTATTTTTAGAGATGTGGAAGGGAGGGGGGAAGAGAGGGAGATAAAGGTCAATGTATGGTTGCCTCTCGCACGCCCCCAACCAGGGACCTGGCCTGCAACCCAGGCATGTGCCCTGACTGGGAATCAAATTGGCAATGCTTTGATTCACAGGCCTGCGCTCCATCCAGTGAGCCACACCAGCCAGGCTAGACTCCATTTCTTGATGGAGGAATGGCAAGGCTGTAGAAGGGCTCATGGGGAGATATTGTTGCAGCCATGTTTGGAAAATACAGTATACCATGATCTCTGAATTTATAAATGTACCTCAAAGTCCAATCAGCACACAAGTGAAAACTTGAACACAACTTACTCATGTTGAGGACTGTCTGTGTGTTATGATAAATATTATCCTATACAAATAGTGCAAAAGGAGGCTAGATGGGAGAGCTGATGATAAAAGAAGATCCAGGAAAAGCTTTTGAAAAGGGGGAGGCTGAGGCTGAGTATGTGGACTGTATGCAAGGGGGTAATTCAAGGATCAGGAGACTTCAGGGGCACAAAGAAGGAATAGAGCTTAGGGTGAGGAGCCTTGCATACCCACAGCAAAAGAATAAGAGCAGTGATCAAGAGGAACCAGCTGAAAAATTACCTCAGAAGGTTGTGATATAGAATCAATGCAGAAGGAAATAGAAAATATCGCAGCTCTTACTGCATTTTATATCCTGAGAAACTTAAAACAATACTAAATAAAATATTTTAACTTGAGATGTGATTGTACTTTATCAAAAATCTGCATGTGAATTCATCTTGTTGCAGTGTCCTGAGCCTGTATGTCGAGGGAAGTCATTTACTGCTCTCCCTAGCTCTCCTCTCACCGTGACGATGGACTGGCAGTCAATTAAGTAAGCAGTCACTGTTTACTAAAAGGCGGGTTTTAGATGTCTCATACTGCCAAGGAAATCTATAATTTTCCTCTATTATACTGTGATTCTTGTTTGTATACAGTGATAAAGTGTTTAATAAAAGGCTTGATTAGGAGTTAATGTGTTGAAATAGTCATCTTTATTCAAAATTCTCTTGGATTACAGGAAGGATTTGATGTGCAAGTATTGTGTCCTGTTGGTAGTTTATTTTATTGCTCATTTATCTCACTCATTGAACTGGGTGGATGTAGACCTTAATCAAAGCTGTATAATCTATTCCATAATGAGTTATGATCAAAATAATACAGTAGTCCCCCTCTCTATCACAGTTCACTTATTGCGGCCTCACTGTATCGCGGAATTTTTGAAAATATAATTATTTACCAGGGAGTTTTTGCTATATCGCGGGATTTTGCAGTACTGTATCCGTATGCTGGTAAAGTTACATAGGTTTAAGAGTGTAGAATATGTTTAAGAACGTAAGTAGTGTTTATAAAGGTGGGGAAAAGGTTAAAAAGGGAGTGGGAAAGGTTAATAAGGGACTGGGAACGGTTTATAAGTGTGTGGGAAGGGTTTATAAAGCCTTAAAATATATATAAATACTAAAATAAATGTAAGGTTCCTACTTCGCATATTTTCACCTATCGCGGGGGCATCTAGAGTGCAATACCTGCCATAAGCGAGGGAATATTGTATTGACTTAAAGTTTAAAATAAAGAATTTCTCAGAAATGGGCATGTTTCATTACATGTTCTCACTATCCATGAGGCATTTTACTAATAGATGTTTTTAATGCTTTTTTTCTCCCACAAGTCAGATGTTGTGCGTGTGTGTGTGTGTTTAATCCAAGAGTTTATTCCATTTTTTCTGAATATAGTTCCATAACTTCATCCTAAATATAAAATAATAGGTAGTTTTGAAGTTAGAACGCTCTCCAGGAAACCTGGCTGAAACAGGAGGTGATGGTCTTAAAACACTAGAATCTAGGAGCAAGTGAGGTAGATTGCTGATTGCTACCAAGCTCTGTCCTAGTTTTTTACCCCCTCTGCCATGTAAAAACCAAGTCCAACATATGTAATAATTGTTCACTATGCTGAGATATTTATAAACACTGTATTTTGTAAAAGAGGAAATGTTTAAGACTCCTGAGCATGATCGTGTCCCTAGTGAGTGGAGGAGCCAGGTTTCCAGCCCATGGCTACAGGAGTCTCACCGCTGAAGGGTATAACGAGGGCTTCAGAGGTGCTAAAAGGGCGACAATAGGATATATGCATAGAAGATTCAGGGTCATTTATTTATTTGAACAAAATCATTTTGTTTTCAGGTAAAAATAACAAAGAAAATGGGCTTAAATATTTTAATTGGATTTTTCCCACTTAAAAAAAATTTCTTTGTCAGTTACAGTTGACATACAGCATTATATTGGTTTCAGGTATACAACATAGTGATTAGACACATATATAATATGAAGTGCTCACCCCTTAAGTCTAGTACTCATCCCACACCAGTATTTTCATTGGATTTGAACAGTGCTCTTCTGATATTAGAACATCACACCTAGGGGCATAAAACATTGGCTCCCACTCTTCTGTTTTTTTTTTTCCTAAGTGTATTCTGGACATCATTTTGTTTTGCCCATCAGTATTTTCCCATTTGCTCTTTTCTAAGATTTCAGTGTCTCTGCACACCCTAAAACTTCTCTTTACTCTTTTAGTGACTGTAATTTTGGAGGGACGGTGACAAATGCACGTGCTCATCCTGCCATCCCATCCTTAACTGCAAACTGCTGAAGTATGTAATTTTACATACACCACTAAACTTTTTAAACTTGACTTAAAAAACTAATTGGCCCTTTATGTAGCTCAGCAGTATGCAGACTTTGAATAGTTAATATGTAAAATAACTAACTTAAAGTCAGTATGTGTACTTACTGAAAATTGTGTACTTTTTAGAATCCAGGAGTTGATGTCTGACGATCAACGAGAAGCAGGTCGGATTCCACGAACAATAGAATGTGAGCTTGTTCATGATCTTGTGGATAGCTGTGTTCCAGGAGACACGGTGACTATTACTGGAGTTGTCAAAGTCTCAAATGCTGAAGAAGGTATGGTACAACTCTTTTCAGTATTTTGTTAGCATTTGTCTTTTTTTTTTTTTTTGTATTTTATTTTATTTTATTTTTTTCAGATTTAATGTGTTTTATTGATTAAAATATTACATTTGTGCCAATTTCCCTTCCCTCTGCTCCCCTCCACCCGGTGGCCCCCCTCACTCCAGTTGTCCCCCCCTTTTAGATTATGTCCATTAGTTGTGCATACAGTTCCTCCCAACCTCTCTCCGTCTATTCCATTCCCTCCTACCATGATCCCCAATTCCTATATCATCTCCCTCCCTCTCCCCACTCCCCCTCCCTGTTGACCTCCCCCCAATATGCTTCCCGTACCCACAGTTCCTTTTCCACTCTCATTGCCTGTTTAGTTTGCCTTTGTTTCATCTCCCTAGCTTCTGTTTTTTAAACCAGTCCCTTTAACATCTCATATAACAGTGGTTTGGATCTAATGAACTCTTTCAGTTTTATTTTGTCCTGGAAACACTTTCTCTGTCCTTCTATTCTGAATGACAATTTCGCTGGATAGAGTATTCGTGGTTGTAGGTTTTGGATTTTCATTACTTTGAATATTTCTTGCCAGTCCCTTCTTGCCTGTAGGGTCTCCCTTGAGAAGTCAGCTGATAGTCTAATTGGGACCCCTTTGTACATAATTCTTTTCTTCTCTCTTGCTGCTTTTAAGATTCTCTCTTTATCTTTAATTTTTGACATTTTGATTATAATGTGTCTTGGAGTGGTTCTCCCTGGGTCCAGTCTCTTGGGAACTCTCCTTGCTTCCTGGACCTGCAAGTCTATTCCCTTCCCCAAGTCTGGGAAGTTCTCCTTTATTATATTTTCACTCAATTTTTCAAGTTCTAGTTCATCTTCCTCGCTCTCTGGCAAACCAATGATTCTTATGTTGGGCCTTTTATAGCTGTCCCAGAGGTTTCTGATCCTCTCATTGTTGCTTCCCATTTCCTCTCTCTGCATTGGTTGACTGCTTGTTCCTCCTCCACATTCCAGTTTGTTGAAATGAACTCTGGATTTTTTTTCCTCACCATCTGTCTCGTATGTGGTTTTGTTCCTTTCGTTATGAATGTTTTTCGCTTCTTTCTTATCTTTTTCCTGCTCTTTTGTGAATTCTGTAAGCCACCTGATAACAATGGCCCAGAACTGAGCCTCTGACAGGTTTCTTATCTGTTCATCTGTCAGGTTCTCTATCTGTTGCCTGGTGAGCTGTGCCACCGGGATTTCTATAGTTGTCTGCCTCATTTTGACAGATGCGTTTTGTTTTCTTGGGCCGGCTGTAGGGGGCAGTGCCTGTGTACGCGTCACAATTCAGCGACCGGCGCCTGTCCGCGACCTATTTCGCAGCCCTGTGGTGCTTTCTTTGGGGGCGGGGGTCCAAGATGGATTCACACAGTTATTCAGCTAGGAGACCGGGATCCGTCCTCCCGCCCCCCTGGGCCTCACTGTTCAAGGCGATGCGGTGGCTGCTTTCCCCAGTGCTGGGGTCGCGCACCGCCAGGGGCTTGACTGCAGCCGGGATTCCTCGCCGCCCCGCTGCTGTCCCAGGTGCGACTGCAAACAGCGCTGCCCTCTTTAACTCTTACCTGCCCAAATGGCACCGCTGGTTTATAACTTCATATGTTGGGCTTCCGTGTAGTTTTATTTTCTGGAATTTCTAGTTATCCTTTGTTTTGAAGTAGTTGTATTCCTCTCTAGTTGTAGAGGGAGACCTAGCGTGTCCGTCTAAGCCTCCATCTTGGCCGGAAGTCCAGCATTTGTCTTTTTTAAAGCTACTTCTGAATCTCCATTAATTTAGGGAGTTCCTTGTTTCTTACATAGGTGAAACTTTCTTACTGAAATGAAGATTTATTTGTAGCTCATTGTGCCTTTCTTGTATGTTGTACTTGAATCTTTGTAGGGAAAATGAAAATACCGATTATCACATATCATACTTTGCAATTTACAGGTTCTCGAAATAAGAATGACAAATGCATGTTCCTTTTGTACATAGAAGCAAATTCTGTTAGCAATAGCAAAGGACAGAAAGCAAAGGCTCCCGAGGATGAGTGTAAGCAGAGAACATTGCTGGAGTTCTCACTTAAAGACCTTTATGCCATCCAAGAGATTCAAGCTGAAGAAAACCTGTTCAAACTCATCGTCAAGTATGTATGACATTACCTGAAACTTTATTATGTATGTGCTTGTTGGGGTGTTGTTGGCTACAGGTGACACAAGCCTAGTCAAAATTGTTGCAAGCTAGCTGTTAACTGCCCATTTTTGTTTGACCCAAGAGCTAAGAATGGTTCTTACATTTTTTAATGGGTGAAAAAGAATCAAAAGGATTTCTCATGATACTCAAAGTTATATGAAATTTAAGTTTTACTGCCCATAAATAAACTTTTATTGGGACACAGCTACACTCATTCAGAAGAGTTCAGAGTCGAGACAGAGAACAAATGGCTCACAAATGCTTACTGTCTGGTCCTCTGCAGAGGAGTTTGCTGATCTTCAGTTTAAATAAAATTTACTCACAACAAGTTATTCAGCAGAAGAGCGATGGGAGAGTGAATTCCAGAGCTATTCCCATTAGTTGTATGTAGGTTTTTGGGTTTGTTTGTTTTTTTACTTTTAAAAACCAAGAGAGTCACACAGAAGTTACTTACATTCGTATCTTATTTCCTTGTTATTGCCAGTGCAGTAGAGAAGAAGCACAGTAGAGGCATTTTTACTTTAATAGTTAAGAGCTCTTTTTTGGAGATAAACCTAAATCAGAATCTTGTTTCAGCCACTTCCAGCGTGATCTGGGGCATGTTACCTAATTTCTCCTTCATTTTTATCTTAAAATGGAAGTAATAATACTTGTCTCAGAAGGTGGTTCTGAAGATTAAGTGAGATTTTGTTGCTTAACATAATTAACAGTGCTGTTATTTTGACACTTTTTGGACAATCTTGTATAATTTTGAAGAAATAGGGGGAAATGAGACTGAATAATACATATACCTAAGAGAGAGAAATGAGGTTTTGAAATGCACTTTATTAGAAAATTGATCTAGGCTTTGGGCTCTAGGACAATTTGACACTTTTTCTTTCTGCCATCTAGGCTTTGGGCTACTGCAGAGTTTGATACTTCTTTCTGCCCTTTTTTTTTTTTTCCTTTTATAAAAATATTTGCTCTTTTGCAGTTGTCCCCATTTTTCCCATATTGCTCTCCCCTGCTTCTTTCTGCCTTTAATATGTTAATTAACTGACTTAGAAAAGTAAGGAGTTCCTCGGGTTCTTTGTTCTTAGATTCTCAGGGACCTCCTCTGACAAGAAAGCCATCCCAGCCGCCCTGGGCGAGAGAATGCTGAACCAGGGTGAGAGTGAGAAGTGATAGTGAGGCGACTAGTCTGTAACAGGATCTGAGGAGCTGCCTGGTTGAGGATCAAAACACCTCTTTGACTGGTTTCTCTCATCAGTTATAAATAAAAGTGAACGTATATAGAGGTCCTTCCTCTGCAATACTTACAGAAGATAAGTTAGTATGGAAAACTAGAGTTTTCTTCCCACAGTTTGCTTTTACCTTTTAGATATTTTGTTAATCTTGTAGAGATTGGAAAACTAGGCAGAGTGCTTGTTTTTGTATATGAAGTTTTATTACAACACAGTCCCACTCATTTATTTACATTTTGTTGATCATTGCTTTCAGACAAGTTAAGTAGTTCTGACCAAGAAAATAGAACTGAAAATACTTACTTGCTGGCCCTTTAAGAAAAGTTTGTTGACCCTTGGCAGGGTAACAAAGGAAGAAACATGAAAGGACTATGGAAAAGACAGTGAAAGATCATGTTTTAGTTTAGGTTCCTTTAGAAGCAATGATATGATTTGGGAGGTGTAGTTTATTTGGGACTTGATCCTCACATATACTGGACGTGGGATGAGGAAGTGAGGCAGAAAGGATGGCGGTCAGTGTGTGATGCCTTAATGAACAGGTTACTACTAGAATCCTGAGGCCTCTGGGACCCTAAACTGTAGAATGCAGTATTTTTTCATCCAAGGACCTGGGTTTCGGGCTCCTCCTAGGAATATTAGATAACCCAGCACTTCTAGTCTGCCCAGTGTGACGGAAGCCATAGGCCATAGAAAGGCCTTCTACGGATAGGTGTAGGTGACAGGCAGGTGTGAATGCATGGTAGGAAGCTGGCAGTGGTCATGCAGGACACTAACATCCATGTTTACATATATTAAAAAGGATAATGATGCACAGTTTACTCTTGAGTATATCTCTTCTACGCCGTCTGGTTTTTTGCTCCTTTTAAGTACAGTAGATAAATGTAAATATACTTTGTATTCATATATGGTCTTACTCTGATCCTTTGACTTGAACTGAGAAAATGAAATTTTATCCCATCTTAAAATATGTATACAATTCACTCTTGTCTCCTTTAAGTGATTTGGCTGCACAAGTCTAAAGATGTCTAGTCACATAAAGTACAATATAATTCATATCCTAAAGTGGAAGACCATGATTATGGTGCATTTTAAAGGCTAGTAACATAAAATGATCAACAGTATAGTTGGTTACTTTAAAATACTTTAGTAGAAGTATCCTGTCTCCCTTGCTCTAGCATAATTGTTAAGCATTCTTCCCTTTATAGATTAATGAAGAATTTTGAGAAAGTTATTGAATATTAGAATAAAATGTATAGAGTTGTTTGACAGGTGTAAATTATTTTTGTCCGTTTTGGATGCAGTATAAAGCAAGTTAAGCAAACTTCAGAGTAAGATCTTCTAATAGATAAATGAAGTAGAAGTTAGAATTTATAAGTTGTATTCTGTTTTTCAGCTCGCTTTGCCCTGTCATTTTTGGCCATGAAGTAAGTATTTTACTTCATCTTTACTCAAAATATATGAAGTTGGCAAAAATAAAATGTAAAGACTTTATAAAAAATAGCTAATTTCTGTTGGCCAGTTCATATTTTAATACGAATCATTATTCTCTGTAAATGAATGATGACAGGAAAACTACAGCGCCTTGTAGGAAAAAGCTGCTTACCAATTAAAGTTAATAGGAATGGGTTTCTCTTAAACTGACTCAGGACACAAACATTAAAGCAGAAACTAACAAATGTTTCTTAGTTTTGTGTGGAATGGATTAATGCCTTGCAAGGTAGGTCTTCACTTAGCAACTTTTAAGGTGCTGCTCTGATTTCATGTGCTTTCTAGTTTATGCTTTTTAATCATTTACATTATTGTAGTTTATACGATTAACTTGCTTTTCTTAGGAAAAAGTTCAATCATGCTTTAAAAGAAAACTCCCAAATAAATGTTGTAAACATAAAAAGATCAGCACCCAGTTTGCTAGTCATCTTTGTATTTCTCACTTTTTTCCCCTTTTTTCACACTTGAGCTTGTTAAAGCAGGTTTGGCTTTAGCACTCTTTGGAGGAAGCCAGAAATATGCAGATGACAAAAACAGAATTCCAATTCGGGGAGACCCACATGTCCTTGTTGTTGGAGATCCAGGCTTGGGAAAGAGTCAGATGCTACAGGTAGGAAATATTCACTTAGTGTTTGACCTCTCGCTTATTAAACACATGAATAATTTGCAAATGAATTTGCTCAGAGCAGGTAGGGTTTCTGTTCAGAGAATATAGTTTGTCCAATGGTATGAGTGAATTGGGGTTTGTGTGAGTAATATATAACTTGTATCTGATTCATCTTTTCAAATTGAGCCAGTCTTCTGTCACACAGGCTGCATAGGCATTCTGTTCTTTTGAGAAGTCGACTATTGTGAAACGTAAGCCATTTCCCTAAACCCTTATTTTTGTATCCAGCATTGGCTTGCTAGTCTTTATTGTTGCAACCTTCCCTATGGACAGAATAGCTTAAGAAAATAAAGTAGAATCATCCATTCTCTCTTCACATAGGTACATAAACATTGTTGGGCTTTAAGGATAATCAGATAAAGGGTAAGAGCTCTGTTGGGATACATTTCAACTACTTCTGAATCCAAAGCAAAGCAGCTTCTCTGACCAGTCTGTTGTTGGTCCCCAAGAAGTTTCTGCCTCTGTCAATCAGAGTCTAGTGGTGCTCCCTTCAAAGGTTTATAATGGCCCTAGAAGATTCTGCTTGGTGAAATGCGTGTGGTTTCCTTGGAGTGACACTGGTAGGCCAGCCATAATGTCATTTATAAGAATGTCCATGTCCTGCATCCGTACTGTGTGCCCTCGTGTGGAAAAGTATGACCAGACCAGGGGCTCCCTGGCTCTTTGGTAAATTGTAGTCCTATGGTTACTGAATCTTTGTCCAGGGATTGGGAACCCTAGCTACATATTAGAATCACCTTTGGAGCTCTTTGAAAATACTATGGCCTGCACCAGGCCAGTTGAATTAAGAGTCTCTGGGTTAGGGTCCTATTATCTATACGTGTATAACCCTCCACAACTGATTCTGATGTGCAGCCAGGATTGAGAACTACCTTGATCTGGTCGTTGCATTATAAGCCCATTGTCCTTCACATCAGATGATTCTTTATTTCTTGTGGTTAAGTGTTAACCAGTTATTTAAATTTTTAATCAGACATTTTATCCATTATTTCCATATTTTGCTCCTTTTGACTGACTGGGCCTTTAAAAAGAAAAATTCTGTACTGAGCCCTTGCTACTGGCCTGGCCCAGAGTGCCTAGCCAGTATATGGATACAAAAGGGACACATGGGCATCTATGTTATTACAGCTTTCTCTTCTATCCATAGTAGCATTGCGTGTGCGTGTGTGTGAATTTTGAATTAGCATATTATATGTGGAAGCCTGGTTTAACCTCCACAGTGTCTGATCATCTTTACAAATCATTTAATTTCTACATTTTGTTTATAGTATATAAAGTGTCATTTTTCTTGCTTTTTTATTTATAAAATATGTCTTGGCAGAGAATGATTCCAAAATACATACATGGCACTGAAAATGTTTTAATACCAAGAAATGACATTGGCAGTTTTTCGTGTTTTTTAGACCTGGTAACAGTGCTTTTAAAACACCCTGACTTGCCATGGTCGGTGTGGCTCAGTTGGTTGGAGCGTTGTCCTGTAACCAGAAGGCTGCAGGTTTGATCCCTGGTCCTGGCACATGTGATGTCCAGTCCAGGTGCATATAGGACGCAGCCAATTGATGCTTCTCTCTTGCATTGATGTTTCTTTCTCTCCCTTCCTCTCTCTCTAAAAGCAATGAAAAAAAATGTCCTCAGGTGAGGATGAAAAAATAAATTAATTTAAAAAACAGAAAAAAACCCCTGGCTCAATTTAAAAATAAAAGCTGTTTATTAGTGGAAATTAAGTGTTGTAAGTAGTGGAAGGTATTGCGTGTAAGTCTGGTAGTCCCACTAAGCCACCCAGGGCTTTTAAAAATTAAGCTAACACTAACAGTTATGAATCAGTGACTTTGTATTTTCAATCCCCTTTTCCTCTTACCATTTAGTAAACCACTGTACTCTAAGACTAACAAATAAGGAATTACAAGTAATAAAAAGAATTACAGCTACTGTCTGTAAGTTAGGCACCATAGGGCCCTCTGGGTTCCTCAGTGCACAAGTCCAGATCACACTGACATAGGTAACGAGTTGTGCAGTGCATAGCCACATACAGCAGCCTTGCATTGGGCACTTACTGTGTGCCAGGTGCCAGGTTAAGTGCCTTACATGCATGATCTCATTTATTCCTCAGGACAATATGTGATAAAACAAAAGGAAGCTGAGGCTCAAGAGAGGTCTGAGAGCCACATAGCTGGCACATGGTAGAGCCAGGATTAAAACAGGTCTGCCTGACCTGCCCGACTAGAGGTTCATGCTTTTAATTGTTGTGCTATTTGACTACTCTTTTGATCTGCCATAGATTATTTGCTCTGAAGGCAAGCATCATTAAACCATTTTATTACTTGATGTTTAAAGAAGCATTAGGACCTTTGAAATTAAAATTGGCACTCACATTTTTGTTGTTTGAACTTGAAAATGAAGCATAAAATGGAATTGTGTGGAGTATTCACATGACCACAAACATCACAGTCAGGCTGCCTGTGTTGGATTGAATCCTGACTTCACACCTTCATAGCTCTGTGGGCTCCTCAGTCTCCGTGGGCATGGTTTCTGCATCAGTACTAAGGGTGTAATAATGGCCTCCTCTTACCATGGTGGTGAAAACTGTATGGTAAAGCTCTCAGAAGACTACCTGGCATATAGCTAACATTTGTGAGCAATTACTGTTATCTATTATTTCCCTTTACTTTGGCTGATTCTCTTAAATTTTTTGTTTCCTCAGGCGGTGTGCAATGTCGCTCCACGTGGTGTGTATGTTTGTGGTAATACCACGACCACCTCTGGTTTGACTGTAACTCTTTCAAAGGATAGTTCCTCAGGAGATTTTGCTTTGGAAGCTGGAGCCCTGGTACTTGGTGATCAAGGTAAGAGACCAATAATAATAATAATAATAATAATAATAATAATAATAATAATAATAAATCTGGGCATTTTAAAAAAAAAGTTTTTCTTTTTCAGTCAATTTCTTTATATTCTGTTCAAGAGGCATTTGGACAGCACTGTCCCAACCATTGAGTTGAGAATGAGTGCCAGAAAAATAACTAGAAATACAGTACCATCATTTTTATTTATATTGATACTATAGAGTTGGAACTGGTATTTGTCACTCATGTTCAGAATCTTGCAGCAGATATCAGGTTAAAGAGGTATAGCTCCCAGCACTTCCCATTTCATACCACCCATCACATTTGTGATTTGTTTTCAAGCCTGTTTCAAACCTTTATAGGGTGGGGTGAGATTAGGTATCCTGTTGACCACCACATTCTTATTGCCTAGTACATAGGTGCACAGTAAATATTTGCTGAATGCATTACTATTACTTAGCTCAGAATAGTTCTAGATGCCTTGGAACTAAAGAGAAGATGAATGTTATCCTTTGCTGTCAAAGGACTTGCAATAAGAGTTTAGAGCTGTTAGAGCAGCAGTTCTCAACCTGGGGGTTGAACAACCCTTTCACAGGGTCGCCTAAGACCATCGGAAAACACATATATAATTACATATTGTTTTGAGATTAGTCACTATGCTTTAATTATGTTCAATTTGTAACAATGAAAATACATCCTGCATATCAGATATTTACATTACGATTCATAACAGTAGCAAAATTACAATTATGAAGTAGCAATGAAAATAATTTTATGGTGGGGGTCACCACAACATGAGGAACTGTATTAGGAAGGTTGAGAACCACTGCCTTAGAGTTAGAAGTTTTGCTGTATGTTAACCCATCTCATCAGGGTTTCCTTTCTTTTTTTTTTTCCTTTAGGATTTGACTGATAGTTTATAAGAAATCCAGTTAGAGGGCTCAGCACAAAGAAATCTTCAGTTGATCTTTGTTACATACATTTTTCTTGGTGATACTTTCACCCTGTTGGAAAAACATGTTCCTGTGCATTTGTCAGGCCATGCCCAGAATCCAGTCCTTCATTCCTTCCAGTTTGCCAGTGACCTCCACATTTCTAAATCCAGTATGCATGAGTCATGTTTGACACAGCTGATCACTGCTGCCCTCTCAATGAAATACTTTATTTCCTTGGTTTCCAGGACACTACACTCTTCTGGTTTTCTTCATACTTCATTCACCTTTTCTTCTTGGTCTTTACTTGTTCTTTCTCCAACCTCTGCACTGGTTGGCACCTCAAAATACTTAGTTTTTGTTCCTTTTTTCTTTTTGGTCTCTACTTACCTTCATGGTGATCTTACTCTAGTCTCATGGCTTTACTTACCTCTACACTGAAAATTGGCAAATTTATATTTCTTCTCCTCTGGAACTCCAGGCACATATTTCTTATTGCCTATGCAGTATCTCTACAACTCTCTTGATCTTACATGTCCGAAACCAAAATCCTAATCTTTCCCTTAAAGTATATTCTTCTTAGTCTTTCCCAACTCTGTAAATAACAATTCCATTCTTCTGTTTACTCAAATCAGAAAATGTGGAGTCATTCTTGACTTTTCTCATACTCCGCATCCAATCTTCCAGCAAATCTTGTTGGCTTTACCTTCCAAATACAGTTGACCCTTGAGTTACATGGTTTGAACTACATGAGTCCACTTATATGTGGATTTTTCTTTTTTAATATTTTATTGTTTATGCTATTATAGTTGTCCCAGTTATTCCCCTTCTGCCTCCCTCCACCCAGCTGTATGTTATTTTTTCTTTTTATTTCTTTTTATTTCTTTTTATTTATCTTTTAATTATGTTTTATTGATTATGTTATTAAAGTTGTCCCAATATCCCCCCCGACTGTCTGCCTGCACCCAGCACCCCCTACTCCCTCAGGCAATTCCCCACACCGTTGTTAATATCTATGGGTCATGCTTGTAAGTTTTTTGTCTACTCCATTTCCTATACTGTACTTTACATCCCTGTGGCTATTTTGTAACTGTCTGTTTGTACTTCTTTTTTTTTTAATGTGTTTCATTGATTATACAGTAGTCCCAATTATTTTCCCCTTTGCTCCCCTCTGCCCAGTACCCCTCTTTCCCCCAGCAATCCCACCTTCTTAGTTCAAGTCCATAGGTCGTGCATATAAGTTCTTTGGCTTCACCCTTTCCTATATTATTATTAACTTCCCCCTGTCTATTTTGAGCGTACCAATTATGCTTCTCAATCCCTGCACCATTTTCCCATTTCTCCCCCTTCCCCCTCCCAGCTGATAACCCTCCAAATGATCCCCATACCTGTGGTTCTGTTCCTATTCTGGTGTGCTTAATTGGAGTCTCTTGTCATTTTAATGTTCATAGTTTTAATCTTCTTTTTCTTAAGTCCCTTTAACGTTTATAATGGTTTGGTGATGATGAACTCCTTTAGTTTTTTCTTGTCTAGGAAGCTCTTCATCTGCTCTTTGATCCTAAAAGATAGCTTTGGTGGGTAGAGCAATCTTGGCTGTAGGTCCCTGCTCTTCATGACTTTGAATATTTCTTGCCAATCCCTTCTAGCCTGCAAAGTTCCTTTTGAGAAATCAACTGACAGTCTTATGGGAACTCCCCTGTAGGTAACTTTGCTGCTTTTAAGATTCTTTCTTTATCTTTAACCTTTGGCATTTTAATTATGATGTGTCTTGGAGTGGGCCTCTTTGCATCTATCTTGTTTGGATTCTGTGCTTCCTGGATTTGCATGTCTTATTTCCTTCACCAAATTAGGGAAGTGTTCTTTCATTATTTTTTCAAACAGATTTACAATTTCTTGCTCTTTCACTTCTGGCACCCCTATGATGTGAATGTTGGAAAACTTGAAGTTGTCCCAGAGGCTGCTTATACACGCCTCATTGTTTTGGAATCTTTTTTTCTTCTTGTTGTTCTGATTGGTAGGGGTTTTTTTGCTTCCTTATGTTCCAAATCATTGACTTGATTCTGGGCTTCATCCATTCTACCGTTGTTTCCCTGTAAATTGTTCTTTATTTCAGTTAGTGTATCCTTTGTTTCTGACTGGATCTTTTTTATGCTGCTGAGGTCCTCACTAAGTTCCTTGAGCACCATGATAACCAGGGTTTTGAACTCTGCATCTGATAGATTGGCTATCTCCATTTCATTCAGTTCTTTTTATGGGGTTTTGTTCTGTTCTTTCATTTGGGCCATATTTCTTTGCCTCCTGAATTTGGCATTCCCTATATTTGTTTCGGTGTATTAGGTAGAGCTGCTATGACTCCATCTCTTGGTAGTGTGACCTAATGTAGCCTTGTAGGGTCCAGTGGCACAGCCTCTCCATCACCCAAGCTGGCTACTCGACACCCTTCGTGTGGACTGAGCATACCCTCCTCTTGTAGTTGAGCCTTGGTTGCCATTGGCAGATCAATGGGAGAGATTTACCCAGGCCAGTCAGCTATAAGGAATGGCTGTGACCACTGACCACCAACCTCCCTCCTCTGTGGGGAGGATCAGCTGTCCAGGGGCAGAGTGGTGGTGCTCCTACATGGTCTGTAGCTGTCCACTGGGTGCGCAGGCCCTGGTGTTTCTCAGGTGGTGCAGGCCAAGGTCAGCCCCCATCTGTGTTCTGCCCGGGGCCACCCTGCCTGAGCTATAAAGCAATCTGAGATGGCTGCTCTTTCTGGGCTTAAGAGATTCCCAGGTGAAGACAAGCTATGAATCTAGGCTGGCTGCTGCTAGTGCCAGACCTGGGGCCACTTAGCAAGATGTACGGGGGTAAGGGGCTTACTGAGGCCAGCTGTTGATTAATAGGATTTAGGAAGTTGTGAAACATGAGCCAAGACCAGCCATGTATATGGAAAAGTCATGGTTAACAGTTTTGGTGGGCTTATAAGTATCAGGGGATCGATCGCAAGGGCAAACAGTGTTAGCCAGGTTGTTGGAGACTCAAATATGGCACCATCCTACTGGCTCTGGGTGGGAGGATTCAGAAAAGGGACAATGGCCCCTGCCCACCTTTATTCTGGGAGAAAGCTGTCTTCCAGCTCCTACCTTGATGCCAGACACTTCAGTTCCTCCCTATATGCCGCTGGTGCCCTTCAAGCTGTTACCCCAGTGTTGAGCTCAGAGGGAGTGAGTCCTGAGTACGTGAGTCCATGTGTGGGTTCTTTAAGAGGAACTGCTTGGGGCTCCGGCAGTTTCTTCCACCAGCTCAATCCCTGCTGGTTTTTTCAGCCAGAAGTTAGGGGGACTTAACTTTCCTGACTCTGGAACCCTGGGCTGGGGGTCCTGGTGTGGGGCTGGGACTCCTCACTCCCAAGATATCCCTCCCAAATTTTTATCCACCACATATGGATGAGGGACTAGCCCAGTCTACATCTCCCACCCTCATATCAGTCTGGATGGATGTGGTTTCTTTAATTCTGTAGTTGTGAGACTTCTATTCAACTTGATTTTTGACAGTTCTGAGTGATGGTTCTATATTTTATTTGTAATTTTGATGTGGTTGTGCGAGGAGGCAAGCTGTGTTTACCTATGCCACCATCTTGACTGAAAGTCCAGATTTCTTTCAGTAAATATATACAGTACCGTAAATGTTACGATTTTCTTTTCTCTAACTTTGCTGTATGAATATAGTATGTAATAATACATATAACACACAAAATATGTTAATCAACTATTTATGTTATTGGTTAGGCTTCTGGTTGACATTAGGCCATTAGTAGTTAAATTTTGGGGAAGTCAAAAATTATATGTGGATTTCTGACTGCATGTGGGTCCAGCGCCCCTACCCTCGTGTTGTTCAAGGGTCAATTATATATCCAGTATCCACCCTCTTCACTGCTACTACCTGATTCAAAACATCATCTTTCACATGGATTATTACTGTGATCTCTTGGCATGCCTGTGACTACCCTTTCCCTTTCTGTTGTTAACAAAGCTGAGCAATCCCATTAAAACTTAATCACTTTATGCTTCTGTTCAAAACCATCCAGGGGCTCACTGTCTCGCTCAGTGAAAGCCGAGGTATTGATAGTGGCCCAGGGCCATTCACATTCTGGCCTTTCATCATTTCTTCTGCCTCATTACCTTCTACTTCCTTCTTATTTCCTTTTCTCTGGCTATAGTGGCTTCCTTGCTATATACCATGACCACCAGCACACCAAGCATATCACAGTTCTGCTTTAGGACCTTTGTTTCTGTCCTTCTCTTTGCATGGAATGTTCTTGCACCAGATGTAGCTACAAGGGTTGTTCCCTTTCCTCTCTCAAATTTTTGCTCAGATGTTCTCACCCCAACAAGGCCTTCCCTATACACCACATTTTAAATTGTAACCCCTACCCCCAACAGCAGATCTTCTCCTTATCCTACCTACTCCACCTGTTTATTCTATGACACTTAGTTACCTTCTAATATACTACATGATTTACTTCTTAATAGTCTGACTCTCTACACCACGTACAATGTAAGCCTTGTACAAGGCAGAGAGTTTTGTCTTTTTAGTGCTATATCCCACATGCCTAGAACATAGTACAGATATATAGAAGGTGTTCGGTAAATATTTGCTCATTAGAAGTGACAATATTTTTACTAAGTTACCAGATGAAGAAAATAATAATAAGAGGGTACTCATTGTGAAACTGTCAAACTTTCCATTAATTAGAAGTTGTAGGTGATGTGGGATTTAGCTATACAGATAGCCAGTGGAATTTAAGATGTGGAATGGTAAGAGCCTAGTGCCTTTTCTTCCAAATATAGTTAGATAATCCAAACTCTATGATGCTAAAAGTAGCACAATTAAAATACAAAGGAATGTTAGTCAACAGAGCTCGGATCTTAAAAACAAATACAGAATCCTGCTAATATCTCTACTGAACACTTGTAGGGGGGAGAAAAGGAGAAATAGGGCTGTTTTATAATATTTCCCATCTTCAATATCTGATGAAATGTCCAAAATAATAGTTTTGTTTTTTTTTTAAGCAATAAGATTTATGAATTGTAGCCAAAGAAAAGAAGAAGTTTAAATTTTCAAAGTTTTCAAATTTTTCAGAGATCAGTGAACTTCAGTCCACAGGTCAGCTCATCCTTCAACCTATTTTAGTATAGTCCATAAGCTAAAAATTGTTTTTATATTTTTAAAGAATTATAAAAACTACCCCAAAAAACCAAAGAATATGTGACAGGCTTACAAAATGTAAACTACATTTGCCCCTGTAGAGAAAAAAGTTTACCGATTCCTGCTTTAAAACTTTGAAAAGTGGCATTTCAAAGTAGCAACTTGACTTTGTTTCTACATTGTCCTCACTCTGAAGGAGCTGTACTAGCAATCTTGAGAATTTCCAGTAATACCATCAGTTCCTGAGAGGCATGGACTGATTTCTGACCTGGCATGCCTACTTGGTCATAGAGTAGATAAGAGGGATTTAGCAATACCCTCTGGAGATGACAACCTAATGGGTTACTCATGGTACAGGGAAAAGGGAGGAAAAATATTACAAGGTAATAATGTTTGAGGGTCTCCAGTAATGTGTGGCACATACAATGCCTTCAGTCAGTGGTAGTTCTTCACATTGTGTTTAAAGAGGTTAAGTGATTTCCCTACAATTTTAGTCACTACCTGGTATTGCTGAGAACTACAGTTGAATCTCCTGGCTTTAGAGCCCATGCTTTTACTTTCAAATTACACTACCCTAAGAAACCCAAATTATGCTTCCCCAAAAAGCCAGCTCAGAAATCACCTTTTTCTTGAAACCTTTCCAGATTTCCTTTCCTCTTCTAACTTCCTACCACCCCCAGAAAACTCATCTTGTATGAGTATGCATATCTTCCATAGGTGTTGAAGTATACTATCTTAAATATGTATATCTCTCATCTCACCTGTTTGGATTTAAGCTTTTATGTTTTTTGAGGGTCACTCTCATTCGTTCTTTATTTTTGTAACCCTCACAACCCGTAGTGCTTTCCCTGTGGAGAATGTTGGATGAGTAACTCCAGTCCTGTGTATACAGAAGGCAACCAATCAATGTTTCTCTCCCTCCTTTCCCCTTTCTCTAAAATAAAAAATAAAATAAAATTTATTTTTTGAAAGTTAAATAAGATGTTTTATTTGCTGTAAAACAACCAAATTCTCTTATTTATGACATTTTATCATTTGAACTGCTAAAAACAATGGAGGTATCTTTTATTTTGGAATAATTTCCATTCTGTAAGATTTAGAACTTAATCAAAGAATGAGTTTTTCTGTATTATTTTACTGTGATTTTAGGTATTTGTGGAATAGATGAATTTGATAAGATGGGGAATCAGCATCAAGCCTTGTTAGAAGCCATGGAACAGCAAAGTATCAGTCTTGCCAAAGCTGGCATGGTTTGTAGCCTCCCTGCAAGAACTTCCATTATTGCTGCTGCAAATCCAGTAGGAGGACATTACAATAAAGCCAAAACAGTTTCTGAGAACTTAAAGTAAGTCTCTTCAAATGTTTATACCTTTAATATATTGAATCCCTATAAATCAATACAAAAAAGATAACAGGATATAATGGATAGTTCACAGTCATTACAAGTTTCCAGTAAATGTGTAAAAATGTGTTTGAACACTACAAGTTAAAACAATGAAGTACTATTGATATCATCCAGATTGGCAAATATTTTAAACATTAATAATCATTATTGGCAAAGGGATGGAGAATTTAGCATTTTGAAGGACAACTTGGCATGTTTCTCACTATTGTAAATGTACACATTTTCTTTGTTCCTGCCAGTTCTTTTAAGAATTGTACACACAAAATAGTCACACAAACGCACAAAGATATGGTTACAGGGTGGATGTTATAGCATTGTTTATCACTGCCAAAGACTGGAAACAACTTAAAATGCTCATCTACAGGGAAGGGGTTAAACTATATAGTAAGACTGCACAATGTCTTATGAGAAGGAAAAAGGCTTTGTAAATACTGATGGGGGAACACATCTGTGCTTTACTCTTCAGTGAAAAGAGCTCATTACATACTCGTATATGTGGTATGATCTCACTTTTTTCCAAAAGCAAAGTTTATATTTGTATGTGTATATGCTTTCTTTCGAATTTGTTCTGTATGTGTTGGACAGGGAGAGGAAAATAGACTTAAGGGATGTAAAAGGGAGAAAAAGATCAAAAGAATTCCTGAGATGAAAATCTGGAACCTTAAATTATTGTGGGGGGGAAAAAGTTAATTTTCTAATGTTTATTAATGTAATTATTACCTTTAATATATAAATGGTACATAGAAAAATACATAATTGTATTTTGAGATTCTGGATATTTTTGTATCACCACCACCAAAAAAGTCAGTTTATTAGTTTTTCTTAGTAAAATGACAAAGGACTATATTGGAAAGATAGTCCTGGCTGGAGTGGCTGAGTGGATTGAGTGCTGGCCTGTGAACCTAAAGGTTGTTGGTTTGATTCCCAGTCAGGGCACATGCATGGGTTGCGGGCCAGGTTCCCAGTAGGGAGTGTGCAAGAGGCAACCGATGGATGTATCTCTCACACATTAATGTTTCTCTCGCTCCCTTTCTCCCTTCCTTCTCCTCTCTATAAAAATAAATAAATAAATAAATATTAAATAATTTTCTTTTTTTTTTAAGGAAGATCAGAAGGATCCTATTCAACAAGGATCAAGGGGACCTAGACTCTGGGATTTAGTGGTACCACAAACCTGTTTTGGGATGTCGGTCAAATTTGTGAATCACTCTAGCATTCAGTTTTCTTGTCTCAGAGGAATTATCTTATTAGTGGGTTCAGAGATGATTAAACACAATGCAGCATTTTTTATTATGACTAATTAGGTGCTTCTTTAAGGAAAAGAAAAATGGGCTTTTTACTTTTAAGAGGGCATAGGTGCTTTGAGAGACTGTGTTGGTGAGGCAACAGGTACCAAAGATTAAGAACTCAACAAGATATCTTTCATGTATCATGTAGCATTCTAGCATAAAAATTAAAAGATATTACATCATAGGTAGTGATATAGAACATAGAGAAGAGAAGAATTCAGTGATTTGGCTGATACAAGAAAGGGCCATGTCCTCAACTTAACCACCAAAGGATAGTACATAATGAGGGGAACCCAAAGAACCTGGAATTTATTTATTAAAAATTGTGTATTTATTCTTACATGTTTAAACTTCACTCACCTTCAAAGTACTTTCCGTTTGGTGCAGTACCTCTATCGAGATTTTTTTCCACTACTCAGAACAATTTTGAACTTGTTGATTTTGATGACTTTTAGTGCTTCTGCCATTTTTTGTTTCACCTTCTCCACATCAGCAAAATGTTTCCCTTTGAGGACTTCTTTCATCCGGGGAACAAAAAAGGTTGCTCAGGGTGAGATCAGGAGGGTGGGGCACACAGGTCATGCTGTTTTGGGTCAAAAACCACTGAACACAGTGTGGTGTGGGCAGGTGCATTCATAAATCACCCATCATGAAATGGGTAAACACGTTGAAAGAGTCTTCAAAAAAAATTCACTGAAGCCAAACACAGCCTCTCACAACAACGCCAGCTGGTACACTGATATAAATGGGTTCCTAGAACACTAACCTAGTAGGGGAAGCCTGTACTACAAAGGGGCCGTCCTCCAGAAAATAATTCCAGTGTTTGGGTATCCCCCCTCATATAAGGCTGTGCACATGTTGAAGGGCGTATTGGCCTGTTGTCTCTGGAGTTGGTGGATGTGTTACCCAAAAGTTATTGCTTGTTTCTGCAGTCTAAAACCTTTTTTAAGTTCTACATGGAACTTGAGTAATAAACGAGTTTTCTAGGTTTCCAGTTTGTTCTTATTTCAATCATTGTTTCTTCTTTCTTTCATGCCTCTTTAGAATGGGGAGTGCCCTGCTATCCAGATTTGATTTGGTCTTTATCCTGTTAGACACCCCAAATGAGGATCATGATCACTTACTCTCTGAACATGTAATTGCAATAAGGGCTGGAAAGCAGAGGACTGTTAGCAGTGCCACGGTAGCTCGTCTGAATAGTCAAGATTCAAATACTTCTGTACTTGAAATGGTTTCTGATAAACCGTTATCAGAAAGACTAAAGGTACAAATGTTTCTTCTTAATCATTCAGTTCGCTTCTGTTTGAATGTCAGAGTTCATTGTGTTGCTTATCAATGGTAAAGTAGTAATTTATACACTTGCATACCAAATCTTTTACATTATATTACTAGGGTTTATATAACCTCCATTTGAAATAATCTACATTAACTAGACCATGAACTAGAACTACAGTGTGTTTGGCTTACTTGAGAGTCTTTTTGAATTTTATATGTATCTAAAGTTATTTTAGCTGAAATATTTTAGTTGCTACTTATCCATGTAATCTTGGGTCTTTTTATCATGTGTCAGGTGGTTCCTGGAGAAACAATAGATCCAATTCCCCACCAGCTATTGAGAAAATACATTGGTTATGCTCGTCAGTATGTCTATCCAAAGTTATCTGTGGAAGCTGCTCAAATTCTTCAAGACTTTTACCTTGAGCTCCGGAAACAGAGCCAGCGATTAAATAGTTCACCAATCACTACTAGGCAGCTGGAATCTCTGATTCGATTAACAGAGGTTTGTTTAAGTTTTTTAGCTTATTAAGAAAGGATACGTAGGCCCTGGCTGGGTAGCTCAGTTGGTTAGAGCGTTGTCCCGATACGCCAAGGTTGCAGATTTGATCCCCGGTCAGGGCACATACAAGAATCAATCAATGAATGTATAAGTGAGTGGAACAACAGATCAATGTCTGTCTGTCTCTCTTTCAAATCAATAAATAAAATAAGGGGACAGAGGAGTAATATGATTTCTCTCAATTTTCTGCATGATTTGGCTTTTCTTTTTACTGGGGGACATTAGAAATTGATGTGCATGTGTGTGTTTTTAAGGTTTGATCATATCTTTAACATACCAACCGAGGAATAGCCACTTCTTTGTAGGCATAGGACCAGCTGCTTACCATGCAACTGTTTTATTATTGTTGTTGTTTTTTAATGACACTTAGGAAACACCTGGAGTGTGAAGAGTGGTTAGGTTAACTATAGATGTTAAGATTTAAAGTTGAGTATTTGAGAACATGGAGTGTGTCAAATACCTTAAGTATTTGATTTGAGAGATGACAGATCCATAAGGATAGTGCCCATTTTTCTAGCAGCAATAACATCTATTCACAGCTATGTATGGAATGCTAAGAGAACTCTGGCAGTTAAAATTAGCTGGGCTAGAGTTTGGGCTTTTTGCTTCTAAAATCTGATTTTAATTCCTCTTTGTTGTTTTTAACAGATTGGTTAGGTATAACTTCCTGAAAGTAAAAGGCAAGAAAAAAACAAGTATATTTCATAATCAAATCTTCTGAAATGAATCCTCAGAAAGATATGTTAGTAGGTAAAAGTAGGTTTTAATCCATATTTTAGTATGTGTCCTGCTGAAGTGAGCACAAACCATATTTTGAATGATTGATTATTTTCATACTCAAGTTTTCAAATCATTTTTTAAAATTCTGACTTTCATATTTAGCTCCCTTCTCCAAGTCAGTTTTTGTGTAAAATGAATAAACAAAAGCTTAGACATACCATACTTGCTCACACAATGTTATATATATTTATAATATTTTGTTATCTGAAAGTGGTTGTTTTCTTTCAAAGGCACGAGCAAGGTTGGAATTGAGAGAGCAAGCAACCAAAGAAGATGCTGAGGATATAGTTGAAATTATGAAATATAGGTAAGAGTAGAATTTTTAATGTTTTAAATGAAATATCAGTCATCTTTCCATCTCAAATACAGATTTTAATTAGGCCAAGCAAAATTGTTTTTATTTAGCCCATTGGATCTCATTTTACTTTGAACAACCTGTACTTTCTTGGTTTAAAATCTCTCTGGGTAGCCCTGGCTGGTGTGGCTCAGTTGGTTGATGTGTTCCCCCTTAACTGGAAGATTGTGGGTTTGATTTCTGGTCAGGGCACGTACCTAGGTTGCAGGTTCAGCCTGTCCAGTTGCTTGCGATCCCCAGTCTGGATGCCTACAATCCCTAGTCCAGGTGCACACGGGAGGCAACCAGTCAGTGCTTCTCTAGTACACTGATGTTTCTCTCCCTTCCTCTCTCTCTTTAAAAAAAAAAAAATCAAGGAGAAAAATGTCCTCAGGTGTAAATAATCTTTAAAAATTTTTTTAAGTGGGCAACACATTTGTTCACACAGTTCTAAAATCATTTAAAAAATACATATTTTGAGAAGACGTGCTCACATCCTGTTTACCATCCACCCTTCCTCTCCTCCCAAACACCCATTCTTTTTTTCTAAATAGCATATGACTTATACTGTTCTGTACCTTTTTTAAAAAATTGACATTATATCTAGAGATCTTTCCCTATTAGGACATAGAGACTTCCTTTTTACAGCTAAATAGTATTCTGCTATTTAGATACACTATAGTTTAAATATCATGATAATTTTCCATTCTTTTCCTCTTAAAAACAATGTTACAATGAATAATCTCTGTAAGATAGTTCATATTTCTGCCCTGGCTGGTTTGGCTCAGTGGATTGAGCATCGGCCTGCGAGCTAAGTGTCGCTGGTTCGATCTTCCAGTCAGGGCACATCAGAGAAGGAAAACTCTGACTCCAAAAAACCTCCGCTGCCTTGCGGCATACCTCTTCAGGGGAAAGGCTAAGGGAGTAAACCCCGACAGAAAATCCGGAGCCGGAGTCCCTAAGGCGGTTCAACGTTGTAGTCAACACCGGCAACTCCTGCGGCGCACCTGAAGCCAAGCTGTATTGACTCCGTCTTTCCCTTGGACCCTTCAGCTGCGAAGAGAGGGGGGGTCTGCTGCATGGGCAACAGCAGACCCTCCATATCACCCTGCCCAGGCTCTGTAGCTTCAGCTTCACTGGAGAGGACACTCCAGCGTCATCACAAGATGTCGATTCAACACGGGAGGAGACAGATACCGTATCATCCCGAGTTGGACTGCACAGCCATTCTCGGCGGTGCAGATAGACTCTTAAGAAGCTACACCATCGTCTCTCGAGACGGACGGCTGCCGACGAGTTCATATTTAGGGAAGTGTATACCTGTATGAGAAATTCTCAGAAATGATATTTCTGGGTCCAAGGATAAATAAGCACATTAGGATTTTAACAAATATTGCTAAATTGTATTCTTTGCATTTTATGTCTCAGAGTAGCCTTGCAGACAAATTTGAATTAGCTTTAGACTGTTGGTTGGCTTCTGGACTCCTAAAAAAAGAGGTCTTAATTATTAAGTGTAAACAATACCTACATGAGATTACCAGGTTCTTTGATACATCTTCAGATACAGATAACCAGTTCATTTCCATAAACAATGTTTTTTACTGGATTTTATAATAATTTTTAGATAAAATAAAATAGTTTGATTCCAAATAATTAGAATTACCTGGCACAATTTCCATGCTAGAGATTAAGACCCAGTTAAACACATTAAGACTATTTGTTGAATTCTCTGTTTTGTTATATTTAACATGTTTTCTGTCCTTAGTCTACACTCTTATGAGATCAGGGAACTTATCTGTTGCATTTACCAGTGTACTCCTAGGACCCAGAATCATGCCTAGTGCATTGTAGGCCTTCAGTAAATGTATTTCATTGATGGTAAAGTTGACCTTAGTAATTCTCTTTCATTCATTAACTCTTTCATTTCAGAGTTCCCATCTCTTCAGCTTTTGAATGTTTACCCTTAATGTGATTTCGAACCTGTAAAATTACATTTTAACTTGTAAGCATAAACCTAAATAAGAAAAATATGAACTGTAATATAGTTCATCATAGTTATCAGAGTCGTCGTTGGCAGCCGTCCGTCTCGAGAGACGATGGTGTAGCTTCTTAAGAGTCTATCTGCACCGCCGAGAATGGCTGTGCAGTCCGACTCGGGAGTGGCACGGTATCTGTCTCCTCCCGTGTTGAATCGACATCTTGCGATGACGCTGGAGTGTCCTCTCCAGTGAAGCTGAAGCTACAGAGCCTGGGCAGGGTGATATGGAGGGTCTGCTATTGCCCATGCAGCAGACCCCCCCTCTCTTCGCAGCTGAAGGGTCCAAGGGAAAGACGGAGTCAATACAGCTTGGCTTCAGTTGTGCCGCAGGAGTTGCCATTGTTGACTACAACGTCAAACCGCCTTAGGGACTCCGGCTCCGGATTTTCTGTCGGGGTTTACTCCCTTAGCCTTTCCCCTGAAGAGGTATGCCGCAAGGCAGCGGAGGTTTTTTGGAGTCAGAGTTTTCCTTCTCTGATGTGCCCTGACTGGAAGATCGAACCAGCGACACTTAGCTCACAGGCCGACGCTCAATCCACTGAGCCAAACCAGCCAGGGCTAGTTATCAGAGTACAGAGCTGTAAAAATAAAATGTTTATTGGCAACATCACATAGCTTTACTTAAAATTGAAAATATATTAGGACGCAGAAGAGAACAAAGACACCACCCCCACCTTTTTTTTTTCAGAGCTATCCTTTAATTGTGAGAGAGCATTGTGAGTTTTTTCTGTTTCAGGAAAGTAGCTGAAATATTTTACATATCTTTCTTCAAATCTGAAGCATATAGCTCAGGTTCAAATTCCAGATGTGCCGCTCAATAGTTGAGCTGTGTAACTTTCGCAAGTCAGTTAATCTTACTAAACTGTTTCTTCATCTGTAAAATGGGATAAGAATAGTCCCTAAGTCATAGAATAGCTGGGAGGGCTGAGATAGCTTATGCTATATGTAATTAAGGAAAATATTAACTATTATAATTAATGTAGTAGCCTAAAGCATTTTTGACTTCTGAGAAATAAGCATATGGTAAATTATATGGTAGAGTAATGACTCATAATAGCCTTAAATAAGGTTATACTATATTGCAGGGGGAAACACATACTCATCTATCTTATTGTTATCATTTATTAAGTCTTATTTGAATGACACATATTCCTATTTGTATAGTTCATTCTCTTTCATATAGGCTCTTATCTATTTAGGGAACCAAATTAAGCTTTTTTTAGTAACCCTTTAAACTCATTCCTTTGAGTTCTGTAAGAACAGGGATTGGCCCTGGCTGGTATGGCTCAGTTGGTTGGGCGTTGTCCCTGCAAAACAAAAGGTCACCAGTTCAATTCCCGGTTGGGGCACATACCTGGGTTGTGGGTTTGGTCCCTGGTTGGGGTGCGTTTAAGAGGCAATCAATTGTCATGGCTGGTATGGCTCAGTGGATTGAGTGCTGGCCTGTGAACCAAAGGGTCGCCAGTTCGATTCCCAGTCAGGGCACATGCCTTGCCAGCCAGGTCCAGGTCCCCGCTTGGGAGAGCACGTGAAAGGTAACCACAGATTGATGTTTCTCTCCATCTCTTTCTCTCTCCTTCCCTCTCTCTAAAAATAAATAAAATTTTTAAAAAAGAGGTAAACGGTCAATGTTTCTCTCCCTTTCTCCATCCCTTCTCCTCTCTCTAAAAATAAATAATTAAAATCTTTAAAAAAGGCGCACTTTCTCCTGGCTGAGGGTGCGCCCGGCTCTGCAGACTTGTGAATAAATGCCTCGCTTTACTGCTCAAATCCTGTGTCACAGTTTTTATTGTGAGTGTTTCTCACATGTGGGAAGGGGAATTGACAGTTTGTTATAAAGTTCATAACAAACTTTGGAAGAACAATCGGACCTTTTCAACTGTGTGCATGCTGGCTTAGAGAAAGCTACAAAAAAATGTTATTAAAGATATAAGTGTAGAAAAAGAAACTGATTCTTTGGCTTGCAAGGATTATAGATCATAAAAAAAAAAAATAAAGAACAGGGATTGTACCTGTTTGCTCACCCACTATAAGCCTACACCTTAGTAGGTGACCAATTTATATTTGATTAATTCCTGATTAAATAACATCTTTGTCTATGAGCTTGGCCCAATACACAGACAAAGAATTCAGGCAAGGAATCAGCGATAGGGCTATATTAGAGAGGATGGCTAATTATATCTAACTAATGTTTTCAGGATTCTGGTTAAAATTTATTATCAAATGCGTTTTTCTTTCCTTGATGATATTGTGAAAGTAAGAAGGAGCAGCAGAGAACGGGAGGTAATAGGTATATCTTTTAGTATCTACAGTCATTACTACAAGTCATCAGAACCATTCTAATTCATCACTAGAGTATTTTCAAACACCTTTTATTTGCCAGGTGCTGCACTGGGAGCTGGGAATACATCTTCACTCAAGTAGAGTCTAAATTTAGCATGTTTAAACATTTCTTTTTTTCATGAATCAAAAAAATGTTCCAGGGGGTGGGGGGTGCTGGGTGGAGGGGAGTAAAGGGGAAAAAATTGGAACTATTGTAACAATATAATCAATAAAATATACTTAAAAAAAAAAAGTAAATACTGAACTTAATTAAAGGTTAAAATCAGGTTTAAAAGTTAGATCAAACAAATGCATTAATATTTTAGAAGGCACTTGTAATTATATTAACAAAAAACAATTAAAAGAACATAAAAAAGAAAGAAAAAAAATGTTCCAGGTATTTATGTTATAGTCTATTAACTTTATATTTTTATGCATTTCTCTTTCCAAATTCAGAAGTTTCTTAAAAGTAGTAGCTGTTGGACATATTTTTATCTCCAGTCCATACTATAGTGAATTTCATATTGGCCACTCAATAAATACTGTTTAAATCTCTGCTACAGGAGGCCTTATGACTACTTCCACAGTTTTCTTACTATAATCTGGAGGCCTGGGATAAAAATTTCTACAGCAATGCCAGTTTGAGTAACTTTGTTTTTCTTTCCCTCCCATTAAGCATGCTAGGAACTTATTCTGATGAATTTGGGAACCTAGATTTTGAGCGATCCCAGCATGGTTCTGGAATGAGCAACAGGTCAGCAGCAAAAAGATTTATTTCTGCTCTCAACAACATTGCTGAAAGAACTTACAATAATTTATTCCAATTTCATCAACTTCGGCAGATTGCCAAAGAGCTAAACATTCAGGTATCATAAGCTAAATACTTCAATCTTTTTTATAATAATGTCCGCAGGTCTTATTAACGTATAATAGAACTTTTAAATATCACAAGATTTGGAGTAACAGAATGGCATAGGCATTTTGTGAAACAAAAACAAGCTTGTTTTCTTTATTTAAGCTATGCAATTAGCTGTGTAGAGCTTTTAAAGAAGTTTTTATCTTTACCTCTTTTCAAAAGGTTTTTTAGAATTTTAGTTTCCATGTGGGCAAGTCATCTTAATGTCTTTGAACCTCAATTTCTTCATTTGTTAAATGGGCAGGTTCCACTTGCTCTACCAACTGAAAAGTTTTAGTGAAAACGGATGTAATGGAACTTTTTTTGTTTATTTTTAAACTTATTTTTTAATTTATTTTTAATTACAGTTGACATTAGTTTCAGATATACAATATTCATTCAACATTTATATACCACTTAAGCCTTGTAACCATGTCACCATACATAGTTATTATATTATTGACTCTGTTCCCTATGCTGTACATTATATCCTCGTGATTTATTTTATAACTGAAAGTTTTACTTCTTAATCTCCTTCCCCTTTTCTGCCATGTTAAACAGTTTGAATGGGAAATTGCCCACTTAATTTCAAAAGCTAGCCTAATTTTTGTTTAGACTAAAACTAAAACAAATATAAAAGATTCTCTGCAGCACTGGCTGGATTGCTCAGTAGGTTAGAGCATACTCTGGATATGTCAAGGTTGTAGCTTTAATCCCTGGTTAGGGCACATAGAAGAATCAGTCAGCTAATGAATGCGTAAATAAGTGGAACAACAAACTGATGTCTATCTACCTGTCTGTCTGTCTCTCCCCCTCCCTCTCTCTGTCTCAAATTGATTTAAAAAAAAAAAATTTCTGCATACTGGAGTTTTAATTTTTTATTAGCTTTGCATTATAGAATCCAAAGTTCATATGTAGGCAGTTTTCTCTGTAAGTACAAATAATTTTATTTGCCCAAGAAACTTGACAGTTGTATGTTACTTTTTGAGAGAGAAATTTTAAAAATCATATTTTTGCACATTCCGTAGTGGGCTTTTTTTTTTTGTTTGTTTGTTTGGACTAACTCTTTTGATGTTTTCTTCCAGGTTGCTGATTTTGAAAATTTTATTGGGTCACTAAATGAGCAAGGTTACCTCTTGAAAAAAGGCCCCAAGGTTTACCAGCTTCAGACTGTGTAAAAGGACTATCAAACTAGGACCTCCTGGATTTATTAGCAATTTAAAGCCATCTCAAGAATGAAGAACATGCAGGAAAAATACTGTTCTGAAAAATGACATTGCAAAAGTAATATAATAGGAAAGGAGTATTGAACTGATTTAAAAAGTCATAGTCATTTGTTCATTTTTACAACTTCTGAAGGTTAAAAATAAGTTGTTTATATTTTTTATTTAAATGATATAATTATAAATTACTGATATTTTTGGTTTTGACCTTTTACTCTTGTTTCATAGTTTTACATACCAAATGTCCATTTGGGGAGCATTCACAAAGTCATTTTTTTTCTTCCTACCGCCTCCTCTCTTGGCATGTGCCTGAGCCTCCAGCCTGTGGAAACATGCTCCACGAAAGATACCTTTTTTTTTTTTTTAAAGATTTTATTTATTTATTTTGAGAGAGGGGGCAAGGGAGAGAGAGAGAGAAAAACATCAACGTGTGGTTGCCTCTTGCACACCCCCAACTGGGGACCTGGCCTGCAACCCAGTCATGTGCCCTGACTGGGAATCAAGCTGGTGACCCTTTGGTTTGCAGGCTGGTGCTCAATCCACTGAGCCACACCAGCCAGGACTTACAAGATACTTTTTAATGTTTAAATAGTTCTGACACAAAAAAATGAATTTACATCTTTCAGAAATAAATTGAAACTAACTTTCTATTTATGTATCTTAACATCTTAGTTACTGAAACATTTTTAAGATGCATTTTTATTACTAAAGATAAATATGTACTATTTTAAAATAAATAGCTCTGTAAGGCTTACATTAAAACCTGTGCTTTTTATACATGTACATATTAATTTTATATGTACCTACCACTAATTTGACCCCAAGTCTAAGTCTCTTCTCAGAACATACAAACAAAATCGAGTAGTCTATTTTAACTTCTTGGAAATCTCTCCCCTGGATGCTTTGACCTTTTTCAGTCAGAACTATGCAGCTGTAACCTTGGGACTTCTCATTTTCTGTCCCATTTCCTGACTCTTGTGTTATCTTTTTTCTTGTTTTACCGCCTCCTTTTGGTGGAACCCATCTTCTAAGGAGCTTCCTGAGAAAAGAGTTCATAAGGCAAATTCTACCCTAAACCCTGGATTGATAACTTGGGCATAGAATTTTACTTTAGAAATCACTTTCACTTAGAATTATAGATATTGCTCTATTATTTTTAGTTTTCTGTGTCGCTGTCTAGAAATCCAAAGCCAGTCTCAAGTTTATTCTTGGTGCATGACCTTTTTCTTTTTCCTATTTGCATCTTCCTTTTCCCCACGGTGTTCTGAAATTTTAGTGTTTAATAACTCTGTCATGCTGGTTTCTCATGCCAAAAATGTTGGGTTTATCTTTACCTCTTCTCTTATCCTCATATCCATCAAAATAAATCCTTTCAGTACTATCTTCAGATTATCTGAAATCTGATCACTTGTTATTATTTCTGTTTCCACTATTCTGATCCAATCCTCCATCTCTTGTCCAGCTTTGTAAAGACAAAGACTTTGCTTTATTTACTGCTGTTGCCCTAGCAGGTGGAACAGGTTTTGATTGCATACCCCTATGAAGTAGATAATGTAAAATGGGTGACTATACCACTTACAAATAAGGACACAGTGGTAAAGAGCCTAACTGAAGTGGTTAAGTAAATTGATTTAAGAGTAGAGAAAAAGTAAGAATAAAAAAGTTTGTACTAACAAGATGGAGGTATTCTTCCCGTTCTCTCCTGTAAAGCTGTTCAAAAGCAATAAGGAAACTCAAAGAAAAATATGTAGTCCAGCATTTGTGAACTAGGAAACACAACCCAAACCCCAGCACACTAAAAAGAGCTGCCAAAAGCAAGGAAGATGAACCAGGCAGCTTTGCACAAGGGAGGAAGCAGAGATAATGCCTGTGGCTGAGGATTTTAGAAGGAACCAACAAAGTATTTCTAAGTATATTTTGCACACCTTTTGAAGCCATAAGTAAAATCTCATGTTTGCAGTAGTGTGAATATGGCATACAGGTTGGCAGTGGCAGCGGTTCTGGACCTTGTTGGAGTACAAGGAGTAGAAGGGAGGTGTTCAATGAGCAGTCATATAGATAAGCCACTTTGAAGGAGAAAAGAAAATCTGTCCTCACATTTTTCCAAAGCAATATTCTTTACTAAAACAAGGAGAAATGCCTACAAAATTTTAAAAGAATTTTATACCCAGATGTTTCAGTCAGGTTCTTAGTTGTTAAGGAGGAGTCAACAAGCTTTCAGAAAAGGGCCAGATAGACTTTGTGGGCCATTTGGCCTCTGTCACAAATATCTACTCAACTCTAGCATTGTAGCACTAAAGCAGCCATAGATAGTAATACATAAACAAACGAACATGGATGTGCTCCAATAAAACTTGATTTATGGGCACTGGATTTTGAATTTATAAAATTTTCACATACCAAGAATACTAAATATTCTTAGTTTTTAAAAATCACTTAATAGGTGGGTTAGATTTGGCCCATGAGCTATAGTTTACACTCCTGGTTGCAAACAATAGAAGCTGACTTTTGAAGCAGGAAAAGTTTTCTTGAATTTCGGTTAGCTCACAACTGTCGGAGCCGGTGAACCAAAAGGATAGGCTTCGAGGAGGATTGCCATAGCATGCCTTATGATGGCTCTGAAGAGGTAGCCACTGCCACCGTGCCAGCACATGGCACTAGAGGAGAGTGCTGCTGCCTCCAGCTGACTCCTGAGGCTGCTTCTGTACCAGAAACACTGGGAAATAAACCTGTAGAAAGGTGAAAGAACGTTCCTACCCATACACAAAGAGCAACAAAGGATTCTGCATGGGGCCTCCTTAAATTTATGAACTCAAAATAGAACTCTCATCCAAAAACATTTGACTGAAGAAGGCCCCTTTCATAGAATGCTGGGAGTTTTCCAGGTTCTACTCTAGGGAGGCAGGACCAATAAAGCCAGACAATTTTCCATATGTTACAAGAGTTCAAATGGTATTGGTACTGAATAAAACCAACAAACACTTCTTAACATACAAGAACTCAGAAAATGTTAACCATTCTTAGAGAATGGTTGAATGTTTAGGATCAAAACTTAAACAAATGGATTATTGCCACCAGACAGAATGTAAATGTTAAATCCTCATTTTTAAAGAAGGGAGAGAAGCTAGATAATAGTGTAAGTTAGGTGATGTCTGTCTTTAAAGGCTGGGGTGGAGAGTTAAAAGGTATTTAAAACTGATAAAGATCTATTAATGGGATTAGAAGCAGAAGGAGAAAATAATTGTTTGCAAGGTCATAGATTGAGGCTATTATAAAATTTTGGAAAAGATATAACCCTGAATTATCAAGAAATTTCTGGGGTTTTTTTGTGATTCTGTTTTATCTGGCTCCATTTAATCACAGGCCAAACTAACAGCCAAAGTTTTTTACTTCTCCCCTGTGATCCAGCTTTGTCAACACAAACCCTTGAACTACAAATCACAACATTTATATTTCATTTTCTTCCTAAATAGGGATGTCCCATCTAACAACTTCCCGCTGCTAGAGCAATCAAGGCCTAGGCTGTGCTTCCCTTGCTTCCTGCCCCGGACGGACCTTGCTGCTTGCCCACAGGTGTGGCTAGTGTGCCCCTTCTCTTGGGAAATGTACACAACGAATTCCTTGAAAGGCAAGTTGTCTTTCTGCTTTTGTCAACTTCAACCTGAATAAAACAAATACCAAGTACAAATTTTAGAACAGAAATACATGAATAAAGCAAACCAAAGCATTACATCATGAAGGTTTAAAATAAGAGCCTAACATTTATGACAGAAGTAAATAATAAATGCAAAGGGGCTAAACTCACTTATTGAAACAAAAAGACTTGCCCATGGGATCACAAACTCCTATATGCAAGATACACCTAAAACAAAGTTAGAAAGCTAAAAGTATGGACAAAGGTGTACCAGAAAGATGCAAATAAAAAGGGTGAGATGGCACCGGCCTGCCAGCTGTGTGGGAGAAGAGCTCAACACAGCAACAATGGCAGCTGTCCCTCCAGCCCTCGCGCTGAAGCCACACAACTCAGTTTCTCCCTGTATGTCTCTGGTGCCACCCCCTGCCCCAAGCCAAAGCCCAGGAATACTGATCAATGGATAGAGTTCATGAAGCCAGTTTCTGAACAATGAGAGAAATCATTGCCTGCCAAAAGTTATGACGTTCCTTAAGGATGACTGCCTTGCACAGCTGTTTTCTTCTCTGTTGTCACAGGTGTGGTTGTTGGGTTCTTTGTGAAGCACCAAGACACTCCATGGTCAAGACCAATCACTGGACTCTCAGCTCGGTCCTGCTCATCTCCCTCACCTTCTATTTCCTCTGCTTACTCTTCATTAGCTGTCCCAACACAGTCACCTGAATTCTTCAGCAAATAACATTTGGAGTTGTTTTTACTATAGCTTTTCCACAGTCTTGGCAAAACTATTACTATGGTCCTGGCTTTCAAGGTCACTGCACCAGAGAGAAGAATGAGGCAGCAGTTGGTGTTAAGGGTCCCTAACTCTATTGTTCCCATTTGCTTTCTGACCTGACTCTGAATCCTGGCTGGGAACCTCTCTTCCCTTCATTCACACAGATGCATACTTTGTACAGGGCCACATCATCATCATGTGTAACAAGGGCTTGGTCACTTCCTTTTTCTGCGCCCAGGAATACCTCAGCTCCTTAGTCCTGGGGAGCTTCTCCTTGAATTTCCTGACCTAGAACCAGTCTGACACCTTCAGGGAGGTCAATCGCTTGATGTTTGGCACTCTAAAGTTCTGCATTATCTGGGACACCTTCCTCCCTGTTTACAACACCAAGGACAAGGTCATAGTGGCCATGGAGATCTTCCTCAACTTGGCCTCCAGTGAGTGCCTACTAGGCTGCATGTTTGCTCCAAAGTGTTATGTTTTTAAGGCTGGATAGCAACACTGCATTCTTTAAGGAATATACACCTTCTGGGAGGAATAGGCCTTCTTAAATTTTAATTCACATGTTTTCTAAAATAATGTCAGAAGACAAAGCAACACCATTTTTGCATCAGACATCAGATATCAATTTGTGACTTTGGTCTTCAATGAAAATAAAACTCATCTGTTTTTCTAAAAGCAGTAGCAATACAAACCTCAGCATTCTGCGTTACACCTTTTAATTTCATTTTGGATTCCTCCCATTAAATCTAATTAATCCTGCTTAAAAAAAAAAAAGTAAGGGTTTGATCTTAATATAAGAGACTAATATCAGGGGAAAGCCCATTCAACAAAAGAGGATATTTATAATGTTTGAGGGAGTAATTTGTAATAATTACATAGTAATTATGGCTATAAACGAGCACTAGGAAGCAGAAACTACAGGAGATACTAAGAAACAGAAACACATCGACAGAAGACTTTGGTTCACTTCTCTCAGTTCACAGTAGACAAGGGAACAAAAATTAAGGATACAGAAGATGTAAATAACAATGATGTAGATGTAATTGATAAATACCAAAGTCTGCACCCTGAAAACAGAATGCACCTTGTTTTCAAATACGGATGATGCAAATATTAACTATAAAATAAACCTTAACAAATTCCAAAAAGTCAAAATATTAGACAATATTCTCTCATCACCAACTACACTTAAAATTTATATGTAAATAGATTGAATCTAGAAATAAAACCAAAAATTTCATATATTGCCTATGAGCTGACACTAATCCTGGGGAACTCAGGATATCACTCTAGATTGAATTTGGATGGGGTGGGGTGGTGGAGCTATGGTGATCAGGTAATAAATGGAGTTTGGGCCCAAGTCCATCAGTGAGTTCCTGAATGCATAATTGGAATAAACATACTTATCAACTTGAAGCATCTCCTTTGCTCCCTCATTCATGGATCAGGGCTATTATGGTAGGAAGGCCAAATATTACAATGGAAGGGCCAAGTAGTAAACTAAAGGCAATGCTGCATTCCTGGAGGAACCACAGGGATTACTGCCAGCAACTCTTCTGTAAGATAAAGGAGTACACTATTTAACTCACTTTATTATAGAAGGTATGTCATAGAAAAATAGCAGTGGCATATTTTAAATTATTCTGATTACAGCTGCTGTTCCAAATGTAGTCTCTTTATTAAGGAAAATCAACATAGAGTCTAGAACTTAGTTTGTAACTATAAATTTGGCAATGTTATTTTCTCTATCCCAATAATGAGCAAACACTGAAATCAGTTTGCTTTCACCTGACAAAGAAAACAGTATTCTTCCAATGTCCTATCTTGGATCTATGACAACCCTGACTCACTGTTACAATTTAGTGTACAAAGACTTTGACCATCTCATCATCCCATAGATGCCATTCTGGTCTATCCATTAGTGACATTATGCTAATAGCATGATAGGCGAGCAGGTCTAGAATACCCTAGGTGCCTTGGCAAGTCATCCATACCATAAACTCAGAGATAAAACCCACAAAAATTCAGGGGCCCATCTCTTTCAGTGAAGCTTCTGGGGTCCAGTAGTCTAGAGCATATCAGAACACATTCTGAGAAGTAAGTCATGTTGTTGTACATTGGCACCCTCTTCTACATGGAGACTCAATACTTGGCCAGCTTCTTTGGATTTTGGAAGCAAGATACAACAGAGTCAATGTGCTTCTCTGACCCATTTATTGTGTAACCCATAATTCTAATTTTGAGGGGGGCTCAGAACAAGAGAAGGCTGGTCAAGGCTGCAGTACACACATCTTTGTGACATGGTGGCTCTAAGTGTCTGGGTCAGATTGTTATGTGGTGCCTGGTCCAGGTAGGTCCTGACAGGACAATCATGACACAAACCTCTAGGACTGGAACATGCCAGGCACATTCCTACCCAAGGGTCTTTGCACATGTTTGTTCTATATGGGATGCCTTTCCACCAGAGAGCCACATGGTTCATCCCCTCAAATGTCACTTTCTTAGTGGCATCTTCTGATGTAAATGTCCTTTTACAGAAAGTAACTTCTTCTTGGTTTTCAGGTTATCCCATGTACTAGAATTTAATGTCCATAATGTGTATTATAGGTTCTCTCTAAAAATCACCCTCATTTTTACCAAAGATAGTCAAATTAAGACTAATATGTTTGCAAAATAAGTTGTTTCAATAAACTTGGCCTGATTATTTCTATAAGGATGACAAGAATAGCAATTAATCATATAGGCTCTTTAAAAATATTTTTTAAATGTATTTTTTTCCCAATATAGGCTCTTTTAAAGCTGCTTTGCTGAAATTTTTCATAAGGAATCTTCAGATTGAACTTTAAAAGGTCCCTCATGGTATGGGAGGAAGGTCCCTTGAGGCCAGAAAAGCCAAGCCAAGGACTAGCCGTCAGACTTTGCCTCTAGTATTTTTAGTTTGGGTTAATTCCTTGCTTCTCAAGGTCTCCAAAATATCCTGAGGTTCCTGCACCTCCCAAGAAGTGACCTTTCTTATTCACCTGGTAAGGTTGCTGAGCACTTTGATACCAGGCCAATTTTTCTAAGAGTTTTAATGACTCCCAAAGTCAATCTTAGTTCCTCAGAACTGTCTAGTCATATCTGAGTCTATGTATCTTCCTCAAATATGACATTCTGGACAAAGCCTTGATAATTTAACCAGTTTCCAATTGTGTTCTGTTAAGGTGTACATATTCTTACTGAACTTATGCAAAGAACAATATGGCCATGAAAATAAGACTATTCACTGATTCACTGACAGCTTTTGAATTCTGGAGAAAAAGATGACTGTTTCAATTATGCTTACAAAGTTATAATTTACCAAATTGCTCTAAGTCATAGGTCATTAAAGAAACATATTTGCAAATATCTGGAAAACAAGGATTTAAAAAAATTAGCACTACATCAAAGAAAAGGCAAAAAAATTAGTCATCTTCATCAGTTCATCCAGTCCCATATAATTCTTGTTTATCTTGATCTTTTTTAAAAAAGAAATCTTTATTGACTTTTAGAGAGAGGAAGAGAAAGATAGAAAAAAAAACATTGCTTTATTGATTCACTTATTTATGCATTCATTGGTTAATTCTTGTATATGCCCTGACAGGGGAATCTAAACCACAAACTGGGTATACCAGGACAACATTTTAATCAACTGAGCTACCCAGCTGGAGCCTCTTGCTGGCTTTTTGTCACAAATCTCTCAGCTGCAGCAGTCCTGGGAGCTAGCAGTGTTCCAGACAGTGAGTTTTCTTGGCTGACTCTCCAAAACTGTGGGGGAGGGAAAATAATTTTTCTTCCACCCTTCTAGGTTCTTCTGGCTAGTCTAATAATCAAACTGACATGAGACAAATTAGCAGAATGTGGACCAAAGAGGACCACATACTAAACCTAGTAAGCTCAGATGAGGACTGCATGGCAGGCCTTATAAACTCGAGAGACCAAAAGTAACCACATAGGATGGTCTGAACATAAAAATTCCTAACTAAAAGCTGGTCATGGCAGGTGGTCATGTCCTGAGCCTGTATATTCCTTGACAAAGGTCAATCTTTACCTTAAGTGAGCCTATTGTTTTTTGGTTTTTTTTTTTTGCATCTAAGATTACTTTGAAATGTCAGAGTAATTTTCTTTTCCAGATCGCTCACGGCACAACCACCAGCATCAGAGAATGAAGCCACAGAGCCCCTCATTGTTGTTGATTTTCCCGCAGACCATCTCCATATGCTGTAAATGTTAACCTGTACCTGTAACAGAACCCCTGAGCTGCTCCGATTGAAACAGAACCCACGGGCTGTTTAGTTAGGGGCCCGATTGCCCGCCGCCAGAATTATAACTCTGAATACCAGAGTTTGGTGAAAAGAAAAGGAATTGTTTATTTACACAAAGTCCTGCCTCCCCCTCCCAGACCTGGCCAGTCTTAGGAAAGTCAGAAACACCGTTTCCCTACTTCCTAGGCACAGTTCAGCTTTACCAGTAGCTGCCAATCACTCAGTTCTGATTGGGGAGGTCCTTTCTGTGCTGTGGTGCCCTCCAGCTCTCAATGCAGGACCGCCTGGATTCTCAGCCTCCTTGCAAACTGCCTTCTTCCTGCAAACCGCATGGATCTCCTCTCCTTCTCCAAGCAGCCTGGCAAGAGCCTCTTCTTAAAGCCGCCTAGAGACCCCTGCTCCAAGCCAGATGGAGGGAGCCCACAAGAGCCAGAGAGTGAGGGAGTGAGGGCCAGAGAGAGCCTGAGAGAGAGAGCCTCCTAGAGCCAGAGCCAGCCCAAAAATCGGCAGCTCCTTCCCTCTTCCTCCCTGCCTCCTCTCTCCCCCTGCATCCTCTCGCCCAGTGGGTGTTGCAAACAGTTCTGACCATTCACAGAACCCTACGTAGGCTCTGTCTGCTTCTTCCGTACCAGCCCACAGTCCAAGATCCCTCCCATCTTCCTGAGTCTTGGAAGTAAAGCGGATCTTTGCAACAATGTATCCAGCCACTAGCTCCAGGCATGCAAGGGCATCCTGAAAGCTGCTTCCTGCTGCCTATCTCCCAGCCGCAAACTCTGGGGTTTATTTTTGGACTCCCCTGTTTCTGTAACATACCCACCAATGTAAAAGATGTTTCTCTGTTTTGCTTTTTATCCAATCACAGAGATGTCCCTGCTTTGCTTTCTCCCACCCACTTAATCTACTACTGATTTCACGTAACCCTCATGTCTCCTTTCATTCTAATGTATAAAATAAACTACAAAACTGCCATTGTCCAGGACATTTTTGTTACTATACTAAAGAGCTCATCTGTCTGTGTGCATCAAAGCCCAGGAAGAGCCCAGGCTGGTGTGGCTCAGTGGATTGAGCACCAGCCTGGGAACCGAAAGGTTGCTGGTTTGGTTCCCCGCCAGGGCACATGCCTGAGTTGCAGGCCAGGTCCCTACTTGGGGGGGGGGGGTGAGAGGGAGCCAATCAGTGTTTCTCTCACATGACAATGTTTCTCTTTTTCTCTCTCCCTCCCTTATAAATAAATAAAATTTTTTAAAAAAAGCCCAATAAGATGCAAACAGGAGTTTGTAGCAAAGAAAGTAAAGGTTTATTTTAAGGAAGTGGTGCCAACCCCAGTCACAGGTGAGCAAACACTCTAAAACCTAGCTCTCCAATGGCCCACATGGGAAAGATTATATAAAGGAAAAAAAATTTTGCCTTCACTGATTGGTTGGAGCCAGAGTAGGGAGTAGTTGATTGCTGTATCAGGTCCTGATGTTAATCATGGTGTCATTCTGTTTAGCTTCCTGAGTGTGTAGTAGCACAACTGAGGTGCCGTTACCGTTAGTTTAACCAAAACTCTGTTTCTGTGGTCAATACACCTGAGCCTTGTTCTTAAAACAGTTTGATGCTGACCAGAATCTGATGCCCTAAGGGCTTAATGATTAAGGAAGGGAGTGGATGGACAGAAAGGAGAAAGGGTTTTGCTAAAGAAATGGAGTTTATGTGAAGTTACTTTTTCTCAATCCATTGAAATTTTACTTTCCAGCAACTGTCGTCACTTTGTCTCAAATAAACTTATAAAAGTTCTCTACAGGTTTAGACATTTCTTACATCGACAAGGAGAAAAGCAAATTTAAATTTTATAACATGTATAACTCATGTGTACATGGGAGAGACCCAAGAACACTGAGAAACTTGCCAAAATGGCAGAAGCCATCACTTCAAGTACCACCTTCTGCTAAAGACAAAAGATATTGGAGGTGGAGAGTTAGTTACAAGAGATTACCAGGAAAAGCACTGTGAACAAGGGTAAGATTGTTATATACATTTAAGTCCATGCCTTCCCCGTTGATAGTGAAGACAGCCCTGGCACAGTGAAGTGCACTTATAAACGGGGATTTCCCTTACAAACCTAAATGTCCTTTCAGGAAAAGTAACTTCTGTTTGGCCTTCAGAGTTTCTCCCAATGTTTGCTGTTTCTTAAAATGACCCCTCCTAAAATAACAGGCCAAAAAGGCATATTTGTGGTTGGCAAACTCAGCTCCCCTTCAGCAGTAAGAAACATTTAAATTCAATTTGACACAGAACTGAATAAGAAAACAGTTCTGCAACATTGCAATATTAATAAATAGTAATAACATAAATAAGTATAATGTATGCTATAAATACTATATTAATAATTAACATTTATTAACCAGTTAATTAACAATTGACTATTATTTTGGATGTTTGTGTGGTAAGGTTCTTTAATTTATTGATTTGAGAGAGAGAGAGAGGAAAAGAGAAATATAGATTTTTGTTGTTACACTTATTTATGCATTCATCGGTTGATTCTCGTATAGATAGGTGCCCAGACGGGGATTGTGTATGGGGACAATGCTCTAACCAACTGAGCTACCCAGCTAGGGTCAGTAAGTTTTTTAAGGTCTCTAAACCTAGGTTTCCTTATCTGTAAAAATGTAAAGGTAATAATGGACCCTATCTTAAGAGTTGTTGGAAGGATTAAATGGGATAAATGTACCATACATATGGCTTGGTTATAGTGAGCATCCTTTTCAGGTAGACAATTAGTAGTTACTGACATTTTCTGAAACCTCATATTTTTGACATGTGCAACACTCAAAAGAGGAAAAGGAGCTGGGAGTTACCATTATTACTTCTGGACCACTTTGCGAGATTTAAACCTAAGAGAGCCCGGAGGCCGCCCCGCGCCCCTCCGAAGGCTGTCGTGCAAGCCGCGAGTTTTGGAGAACTTCAGGCTCACACCCGAGAAAGCTCCTGCCCTGTCGCGGTCAAGTCCACCACACGGCCCCTCACCCCTCCCTGCTCGATGCTCTCTCTTTATTCCCCTGCCCACCGACTCCGTAGAGGCTGGGAGCAGACGCGCAGGCAACAACCACTCCCCGCTACCCGAAAGGCCAAGGGACTTAACGGCGCGCGCCTCCCGCTGCCGCCAGGGGGACGGTGTCGCAAAAGCGTCGCGAAGTCGTCCGTCCGCCCTTGCCGGCTTCAGGCCACCTGTATAAGAGGAACGTGCTGGGGTTTGAAAACAAGTATGGAAGTGTCCGAGGTCGTCGGAGACTTGGGGCACTCGATGGAGAAGTGGCTCGTCAGTGCCCCAGACTGCTAAGCTCTTGCTCTCTTCATTGCCGCAGCGCAGCCGCAGGGCCATGCTGGCCTCGCGCGTGGCGCGTGGCTTGTGGGGTGCCCTGCGCGGAGCCGCATGGAGGCCGGAGATGCGGCCGGGCAAGGGTCGCGCCCTCGGGGCCCTGCTGCCGCCCACACCTATCTGCCTGGGCTGCCTGGCTGAACGCTGGTGGTTGCGCCCGGCCGCGCTCGGTGTGTGGCTGCCCGGGGCAGTCCCGCGGGGCCACTGCTCGGGCGCCGGGAAGGCAGCCACCGGGTCCACGGCCCGAGAGGGAGCCGCCGCCGAGGCCCGGGGCGGCGGGTGGGGCCCATCGAACGCGGCCAGCCTGGTACGTACGGAAGAGAAGGGGCTACCCTGGGTGGGGATCACCGGCCCTGTGGGGGCTCAGTCCTGGGCGCTAACGACGTGCTTTGATTGGCCCTGGCTGGGCGCTTCAGTTTCAGAAGTTTTAAACCGTTTTCTGAAGAGAAGTTACGGGCAGGTCATCCGGGTGGGATGAATTTAAGAGGTACCAACCGTGTCCACCTTCAGTCTCGTGGCCAAGTTAGAATCCTCTTTCCCGGCTTCCATCCGCTTCGGTTGCTGGACCGGCCTTGGTATTGCATTGATGAAAATAGCCCTCACTTGTCTTAATTTAATGAAGGGAATCCCCAATGTTTAGAGTCTGTGAGAATCTTCAGAAAGAAATACAGGCCTTTCTGTTTGTGCAGGTTTTGTTCACTGTTACTTGACCTTTGGCAACCCTACATATTATGAATGATAATGTAAGTCATAGTTGAAAGATTCTTTGACCTCTAGTTACAAAAAAGATGAAAACTCTCTTGAGGTAACGGCGGGAGATATTTGTGTACTTACCTGTTGAAATACCGCCCAAGTAGGAGACACAGAGCATGAATGCTGGAGAGCTTTTGATGTCATGTTAGCAAGACTCATGCAATTATTACATCTTCAATTGTTAAGTCCTCAGTGGGTCCCAGTGCTGCTTTCATCAGTTGTACAGCATGGACTGAGGTGGTCACCTCCCAGCGGGGGTCTCAGCGCCTCTCATAGCTGAAGCATGTCAGGGTTTGAATGCGGGATGCTCTGAGGTTGCCTATGCTCGCTGAAGCCCTTCCCGGAACGGCAGTAGTTGGTCGAGTATGCCACAGGTTATTTGGTTGGGTAATCTGAGATTAGATCTCTTAATTTTAATCTAGAAATGTATAAATTTAATGATTTTACATTAATGAGGTACTGTATTTTGACTAAAATATAGTTTTGTGTGGAGTTAAAAAGAACCCTTTTCACTGTATTCAACCTCGTATATTATATTAAATCACCAAATGAAACGATCTGGTTGTTTGCAACTTTGTCTTTAATTTTGCCCCACGTATATCTGAGATTAATTTTGGGCCTCTTTATTCTGATCCTTGGCTTTGTTACTTCTTCTCAATCATGAGCTATCTATGTGCTCCCCCCGCCCCCCCACAACCGCCCACAAGTTGTAACATTGACTCGTTATTTGACTTGTTTTATCCACAGTATGGTCAACAGACTTACTTTTTCCCTCCGGACTCCGACCTTTGAACTTGAATTTGGAATATATGCCAAGAACGTTTCCATTTAATTATACAATGTGGCCTGTTTTCAATAAAACGTCCCAGGGTAGATGTTTGTATTGCTTCTTGTTTGGTGATTCTTTCCTGCAGAATTTGAAGTTTTTCTGTAGCTTTCAAGGACAGTATTCTGCCACCTGATCCTAATAACCCCATTTCCTGACAAGCTGAGGTGCACATTTCCTGCCAGATTCCATTTAAAAACACGAACTTAGTACATGAACTCTCTTACAGGATGGTTCATGGAATTTTAAAAGATGTCTTTAGAAATGGAAACGATCACTTTTTAAAGAAAAAAATCAAGATCAAGGTTCAGACAGATTGGTTACTGATTTAAGAAAGAAATTAACTAGGGTTAGTCTTGTGAAATAGCCCCTTGGGGTAGAATTGGTAGCCCCGACTCAGTGGGGAAAAGAAATCCAGGCTTTAGGGAGAGACGTTTTCTTGATATTATTTCTGTGCCCTATTGATTGTGCAGGGTGTCTTAGATTTGCTAGGGTGAGGCTTTTTAAAGTTGAAATATCCTCTTGTGAAACATTATTTGCGAAGCAAGGCACATTTTCCAGAGCAGCTGCCAAGAAGCCCCTTTGTTAGTGTCAACTGAAGACAGCTTGGCTCCAATTGAAGTTTTAACGAATCATAAAGCTCCCGCAGGGGTTTCTAATTGGGAATCTTAACATTTCTGTGGCTATTTTGAACAGTTTTCCAAATTTCTCTGTATTTCCTAAGGATCTCAATCCCTATTCTTAGCTCCATTTTCTTCCAGCAGTTCTCCAATTTAGTAGTGAGGTTATGGAATTAAATGTTTTTCCCCCTCTTCATTCATGTTAACAAACACTGTGTATCATTTACTATTCTTTTGATAGGTATGTGTAGAGGAGTGAGGGAGGTTTGCAATAAATATTTTTAAGCCAGAATGCCAGAAGTTGATATATTTGGCTTTTTTTTTTTTCCTGACACTTTCTCTATGAGATCCCCTTGAAGTTTCACTTTTAAAAGCAGTGCCTAAAGTTTTGAATTCCAATGGTGATATCATATATTAAAGGCTTAATTTATTGGTAGATAATACAAGTTTGTTCCTTCTTTCTTGAGGAAGAAAACTACTCAAAAATAGTAGACTCTTTAGTCTACCTTTGGGTACGTGACACATTATCTTATGTATTAACAGTTTTATTTTTTAAAAGATTTTATTTATTTATTTTCAGAGAGAGGGGAAGGGAGGGAGAAAGAGAGGGATAGAAACATTGATGTGCCAAAGAAACGTCGGTCGGTTGCCTCTTGCACACCCACAATTAGGGACCTGGCCTGCAACCCAGGTTTGTGGGACAACGTTCAACCCATGGAGCCATACCAGTCAGCATTCTTGACAGTTTTAGAGTGATGTCTGTGAAAACAGATGGATTTAAAAACTCAATTTAAAGTATTAAATTTAAAGAGTATGAAGCTTCTAACCCTTAGTGTATTTTTCTAATGTACATAGTTATATAATGTATGAGTTTAATTTAAATTTTGTTGTCTTTGTGTTTCAGTATGAAAACCCATGGACAATCCCAAATATGTTGTCAGTGACGAGAATTGGCTTGGCCCCAGTTTTGGGTTATTTGATTATTGAAGAAGATTTTAGTATAGCACTAGGAGTTTTTGCTTTAGCTGGACTAACTGACTTGGTAAGTTATAAAGTCACTTGCTCCCCTGTTACATCCCAGGGTCTCTTGCTACAAGGAAATAGCACAGCCTTAGTCGGCTTTTCCTTGTAAGGAAATCCTCAAGATGAATTTCACCTGGTACTTTGTGTAAGGACTTATCTTTAACATCTCTGTGGGACTGTTATTCTCTATATGAAGGCATAGGAGAGGGAGATTTTTACTCTTGGTTTTTAACTTCTTCAGAATAGAAAAACACTTAGAAATTCCTTCAGAACCAAGTACTTGCTTGCATTAGATATAGAAATAAAGGGAAGAAGCTGTGAGACTATTTTTCTATTTATTGTGATAGAAATAACTCTGATCTTCAACAATAGTTGGTTTTCACTGGTGGATAGGGAAACAGTGGGCTAGTTGTGATCAGGAAGCTTGTAGAGGCTGGGGCTCTGCTCTGGTTTATGCTGGTGGGAGGTCACATGCACCCCATAGATTTGGTCTGTGATCTCTTTCATACCCTTCTCATCACCCAGCAGAAGACCCTGCCCTGGGTGGGCGGTAGGCATCCTTCTCTGTATTCATTTCCCCAGCAGACCAACAAAGGAGAGAAGTTCTCCTTTGTGTCACTTGGGGTATAGAGGGGAGGCTTTATTTAGAACTTGGGAAATAATTTTATAACAGAAGTCTACATTATGTGTTAAATAGGCTTTTATAAACTGACCAGCCATCATCCTATATGACATTGTTTGTATTTATCTTCTACCTTGTTTCATAAGGGATTTGAAATGGCTTATAAAACTACATGTTCTACAATAACACAGTTGAGGGAAGTGGGGAAAAGGTAGAGGAAAAATTTTAAATCAGGGCAATGTTAGCATGTAGAAATAGGTACAACATATTCTTGTACAAGGCTGGCCTGGATCCCTGTGAGCACCTACACAGGCAGTAATGATTTGGTTTATGTTTGAAAAGCTTTGCTCAATATTTAGTAAGAATAAAGAGAAACTAATTTCCACCTAATGAAAGTTTTACAGCATCTTCCTTTGTAACATCAGTTATTGCTTTGGGGTTCATAGAAACAAAATTCCACCTGCCCAGTAGCTGGTGAGCAATATGGAACTGGCCGAAGATTTTGCAGGGTAAACAAAGGAGGGCATTTCCATTGCTATATGGCATTTCCAAATATGCATCAAACATAGTCTCAAAAGGGTTACCACCTCTGGTTTTCAGACTTAGGTCCTGTTTGTCACAGCTTCTCCCCAGTCTCACAATCTCTCCTTTTCTTTTTTCCCTGTTTTTAATCTCTGAAGCATGAAGGCCTCCACTCATTAATACGGTCTCCAAGTCTGTCCAAGGTTATTTATACTAATAATGGATTTTTTTTTTTTTTTTGAACAGACAAGATCTTTTTCAGCAACTGGATTCGATCTTTTTTTTGTTTGTATATTTCTTTAGCTGCCACATGAGATTGCAATATTCATTGAAAGTAAGGGGTCTTATTTATATTTTTGATATATGAGACAATGTATATGAAACCTGAGTTAACTGGCACCGTAGTTCATGTTTATTCCATGGAGGTTTTGATGCATCCAAAATGGCTGCTGGGAAGATGGCTGGACTCATGGAGGGTTTAAGCAGCACAATGAGAAGGCCTGATTTATGTTGTATATGGGAACTGGACTATTGCAAGGTGATAGTGGAAGCAGAGAGGCTGGTTAGGAGGCTCCAATAATCTTGGAGCGGGGTTAGTAATTTGGATTTGAGTGGGAAAGAAATGAATGGGTTTGAGATTTATTTTGAAGATAGAGTTGATATGCTGATGAATTGGATGTGCTGGGGAGGAAAAAAGTTAAATGTGACTGTTAGGTTGTTACTTTTTTTCTTTTTGACAAGCAGATACATGGAGGTCAACATTTTCTGTGATTAGCAACGCTTAGGGTAAGGCAGAGTTTGTGGAAAATACCAAGAACTATTATGCCTTTTCTTTTTTTAAAATCCTCACTTGAGGGTAATTTATTGATTCCAGAGAGAGAGGAAGCAGTGGGGTTGGGGGCCATGGAGAAGAACATTGATCCATTGCCTCCTGTACATGAGCCGACTGGGGACAGAACTTGAAACCCAGGCTTGTGCCCTGACTGGGAATCAAACCTGCGACCTTTTGGTTTATGGGCCAGCGCTCCAACCAGCTGAGCCACACCAAGTAGGGCTGTTCTGTCTTTTCACATAGAATTATCAGTTGAATGTAGTATTGTGGAGTTGGAAGAAGTCATGGTTAGAGACAGATTTGAGAGTTATCAGCATATAGGTGGTCAAGTCTGGGCAAAGTCAATCTAGGCTGTGATAAAAGAAGAGAAGGGATCAGAGAAATGAGCAGTAAGTAGAGCAATGAGAAGAAACAGCTGGTGAGAAATGGAAAATATTAGGCAGTAAGGTGTCCCAGAAGTTAGGTGTTGCTGTCAAGGAACCTAAAACACATAGACTTAATTGGTGATCTTTATGAGTACCACCGATAGAGGGTGGGGACAAACAGAGTGGGTTGGTGATCAGGTGTGAGGTTGTGATGACAATAGGCATCACTTTGAAGGAAGTTTTGCTTTATAGGGTAATAAAGAAATAGGGTCAAGGAAGAGTAGTTTTAAAGATATATATACTGGGGGAAAGTTTGTTCTTAATTAACTAATTAAGTGATTGGGTAGGCAGGGAGAGACTAATGATGCAGGGAAGGTGGGAGATGATGAAGACAACTCACAGAAGGTGAGAGGACCAGGGATCAGGAAAGGCAGAGAGAGTGAGTGGATTCCTGTAGGTGGTGGATTTGGATGTGGGAACATGAGGGAGTGCTGACAATGTGTTCTGTGTTCTGTTTTTCATGGAAAATGTGGACCTGGTCATGAGCTAGAGTGAGAGGTTTTGGAAGGAATGGAGTTGGTTTGAGGTGAGAGAAGACAGTGTGAAAAGAGAAGGTAAGCAAGTATAGGGTTGCTAGGCAATACTGAGTGCGCACAGGAGATTTGTGGTCATGAACTTGAAGTGAGGTCAGTCAACCCATATATATATATATATATATATCCATATATATATATGGATGGATATATATATATATATTTTAATCCTCACCTGAGGACATTTTTTCATTGCTTTTAGAGAGAGGGGAAAGGAGAGAAAGAGAAACATCAATGCAAGAGCTAAGCATGGATTGGTTGCCTCCCATAAGCATCTGGACCAGGGATTAAACCCATAACCTAGGTACATGCCCTGACAGAGAATCGAACCTGTAGCGTTTTGGTTACAGGATGCTGCTCCAACCAACTGAGCCACATGGGCCAGGACTATGTGTTTTTCTTGATTAGTGCTCAGTGCTCAGGTGCAGGCCTGTCTGGAGTACAACATGGATGGTTGTGTTTAAACAGGATTAAGAGAGAGGAGTCGGGAATTGTAGGTGTTTGCAGAGCAGTGATGATATCGTTGATCTTGGAATCTAATGTGGGTAAAGGAACAGTTGAGAATGAGAGGGTGATGATGGTGGAAAATGGGAGGTTAGTTGACCTGAGGTCAGAAACTGAGCTGAAAGCTGAATATTCTAAGGCCCCAACTCCCAGTTATCCTGTTAGCTAATTTTACATCTAGTCTACCTAAGAATTAAATAGATTCTTTCTGTTTGGTAATATTTAGTAACTGCTTTTTTGGATGATTTAGTAAATGTTGATTACTGAAGACAACCAAACCTTTGCGGTATGTAATACTGTTTCTGTTTTGTAGATGAGGAAACTGAGGCTTAGTGAAGCCAAATAATTTACCCAAGGTCACACAGTAAGTGGGAGAGCCAGAACTTGAAGTAGTTATGTTCTGTTGCAAAGAGCAGGTTCTTAATCATTGTCTTGTGCTGCTGCTGTCTCCTTTAACTCATTGGAATACTTATGATATGGAGGATTTATCTATCCTATAAGATATACCATGTTAAGTTACACCTAAATTAATTTGATTTTTCTCCTTGGAAATAGGGCTAGAAAATTCAAATATTTTTGAAGTTTAAAGTTAAAGTGAGTAAAAGCCAAGTAGGGACTTGGAAAACCAGAAAATATCTGCCTTGTTTAGTGGGGATAGGTGATACTTGGTTTCAGTTCATTCTGTGGCCCCAGGGTGGGCCTGGAGATCGAAATCTTTGTTGTAAGACTTTGAATATTTAAATATTGGCAACTAATTTCTATTTTTAAGAGCTTTGCGCAGGTCATACGAAACCAGCCTGCAGGCCACATTTGGCCCACTGGCAATCAGGTATGACCTCTGCTTAAAATATAATTTGTTTGCAAGAATAGTGAATAAGTAATTTTCATAACAAAAATTTTAAGTAGGCCAGGCATAGAGGACTGAGTTTTTTATTCAAATGTAGGTCATGCAAATGCAGCCAGGTGTAGAATTAATAGTTGCGTAAATAAACAAAAAACAAAAATGAAAAGAATTAAAACTGAAGGAGTTAGTTGATATTATAGAAAAGTAGGTAAGAATGAGTCTCACAGTTAAAGGGAAGTCCTTGCAAGTAAAAGCAGCTTCAGCCCAAGGCTCAAGAGGGGGCCTTCTTGTCCATGCTGTGTCAGTCATGCTTTCTGTATGTTTTTGGGGGATTTCTACATTTCTAAATTTGTGTCTGGGTTTATCCCACAAAGCGGCATTGTGAAAACATTGAGAAATACTGGATGGCTTTGAGAAAGAAAAGTACCTTAGAAAAGTGAAATTATTTTCCGACCAGTTGGTAATTTAAAAGCTAACTGTATGCTAGTGAAAGAATGAGAAGATTTGGGGGTAAGAAACAGAAGAGATTTTATAAAAATATAGTTGCTATTCTGGTATCTCTTCAAGATATCTACTCTGTACCTATTATGACATTTACTTAAAAAAAAAACTTCTATTTTCAGTTGGATGGATTTATTGCTCGAAACTGGGCCAGTCAAAAATCAGCTTTGGGAAGTGCTCTTGATCCACTTGCTGATAAAATACTTATCAGTATCTTATATATTAGCTTGACCTATGCAGATCTTATTCCAGGTAAGAATGCTGTCATGCGTACTTTTTTTTTTTTTTTTTTTAAATCCTCACCTGAGGACTTACTTAGAGGGGAAGGGAGGGAGAGAGAGAGAAAGAGAGAGAGTGAGAGCAATGGGTTGGCTCATATACATCCTGGCTGGGGGCAGAACCTGCAACCCAGGCGTGTGCCTGGACCAGAAATTGAACCCACAGCCTTTCGGTTTAGGGGACAATGCTCCAACCAACTGAGCCATACGGGCCAGGGCCATGTGTACTCTCTTATAGTATAGGGAAGAATTACAGAAGTCAGCTTAGGATTTCTCTTAGGATTTTTGTTCCAAGAATATATTTTTCAACTTTAAACTGTTTTCCTAATTTTAAACTATTGAACTGTTTGGCTTGTAAAGCTATTCATTTTACTTTAGAATTTATGTTCTTATTATACTAGTAGAATTCGTTTAATAAGATTGCTTAAAGTTAAAATGGAGCAAATATTATTTCACAGTGCCAGTTCATATTACTCTAGAATGTTTTGAAACTGTTATATATTCTTAGTGACTAGCTTTTTAAAAGCAATTTTAAAGTTTTTCCAAGTAAAATTTAATTGTAGTAAATGAGAACTCTGAAACCCTGTAGATATCTGATTTTTCACATTATTATTGCTTAGACACTATTATGCAATTTCGAATCATGCATATTAGTTTGTATATTACATTATCAGAATATTCTTTCTAACAAAATTTTATGATCTTTTGTTTTGCATTTTGCATGTGCTTTTCTGATTGTTCATTTTTTACTTCCCTTGCAAGAGTTCAAAATAGAATCTGAGAACAAAGAAGCCGCTGCATGGTACCTCAATAAATAGCATGTATTATTGGCATTTGAGAGGAAGAAGTTTCAGCCTACTGTAGAATCCTTGGTCTAGACTTTTTTCCCCCTCTCTATCTTCCGGCTTTTAATTCCCATGCCAAATTAAAAGATGAATTGAACTAATGTTTATATTTATGTGCTTCTTTGAAAGTCAGAATTGTGTTAGTATAGGTTTGATGGTGTTAAAGGGGCAGGAGTAGTCTCAGTCTAATAAATACAAATAATTTGTGGGGAAATAAGAACTAAGGAGCATTCTGTTGACACTGTTATTGTTTGTTAAAAGTTTTTATTTATTTTTAGAGAGAGGAGGGGAGGAAGAAAGAGAGGGAGAAAAACACTTGATGTGTGAGAGAAACATCTATCGGTTGCCTCTTGCCCGCACCCCAGCTGGGACCAGCCCACTACCCAGGCATGTGCCCTGACCCAGAATCAAACTGATACCTTTCAGTTTGTGGGATGACACCCAACCAACTGATCCACACTGACCAGGGCTGTTGACATTATTCAAAATTGAAATGATCTTGTATACTTTTGTGCCTCCCATTTTTTAGAGGGTTTTTTTTTTTTTAATTTTGAAAAGATTAGCCACATATTTCCCTATTAAACATAGCAATGTTTCCAGGTTTGGGCGTTATAGATAATGTTGCTGTGAGCTTTACCTAAATAATTGGTGTAGGTTGTTTTCCAAGCTGAGACTTTCCTTCACTATCATTCTGGGTATTTCCGTTTTCTCTCTTCTGTGTTGAGTCTGTTTCTCTAGGCTCCCATGGCTTCCTTGTAAAGGTCTTCCTTCTAGTGGGGGGCACCCACCAGTTTCCTGTGCAAGGATGCAGTGTGGCAGCCACATTTTTAGAGCTCTAAAATGTCTTCAATGTAAGACACCTAAAATGTTATTTATTGTACTCTTCCTACTTGATTGAGTTTTGAACTGGCCATAATTTTTGACTGCAGATTATTTTCACTCGTTTTTTTTTTTTTTTTTTTTTTTTTTTGGTGGTTGTTACATAAAGTAACTCATTAATTACAGGCTAGCAAGATTTCAATTGTGGAGCTTCTACTGGTCTTTTAATTCCTCAAGTCTTCTGACTGAAGACTTTACTGTGATGACAGAAGAGGTAGTGTAGGTGCAGGCACCACGGTGCCAGATCCCCACAGCTCATCTCATCTTGGTTTTGCCAGACAATGAGCAAGTGTACTTGGTGTGTTGGCTGATCTCAGTTTTCTTCGCCATTTTCCTGACAGGGTCATAATAGGTCCCATATTTACCAACAGTTCTGACCTTGGTGGGTTCAGCCATGGCACTGCAAACTTAAGTCACAACCTGGGGAGCTCACTAGGTTTTGAAGACCCTGTTCTGTACACTTCCAGATTTCATCTTGCTGTTGAGAAGTCTCATGCCATTCTAATTTCCTTTACATGTAATTATCTTTTGTATTGGAAAGCTTTTAATAGTCTTTTTTACATTTTCCTAGTTGATGTTTAAAAAAAATTGTCTCTTAAAAATTAATTTTGTTTTTATGGATACCCAATTATCCCAGGACCTTTTATTGAAAAGTGTGTACTTTCTCCAGACTCACTTCAATGTCCATATGAACTTGGGTTCGTTTCTGGATTGTCTAGGTATTTCCCCATTGACTTGTCTATTTTTGCACCAGTACCATTCTTAATAATAACTTTTGCTAAAAGTCTTGATATCTGGTAGAGCAAGTCCTTCTACTTTTGGTATTCTTACCCCTTTCCATTTGTGTGTAAATTTTAGAATCAGTTTTTTAAAAATTCCTCAGAAAATGCTTTTAGGTCTGCTCTATTTGGGGCTTTTAAAAATGTCAAAATGTTAGTTTTCTCTAGAGAGGTAATAGATACTTTTTATTGTATTTATTTCTAGGTACTTGATCATTCTTGATGCTTTTATAAATGGTAGCTTTTTTTAATATTTAATTTTCTAATAACTGCTTGTTGATAGATGAAAATCAGTTCTATTTCTAATGTTGATTTTTATGTCTGGTAAAACTTGCTAAACTCTAAATCTGATGATATAAATGTAAATAAAGTCTTGGATTTTCTGTATCCTCAGTTTTGTATTGTCTGTAATTAATGACAGTATATTCCTTCTTTTCCAGTTCTTTTACTCGCTTTACTCTACTGCACAGTACAGTGTTGAATAGGAGTGGTGCCTGGGTCTTATTCCTTATCTCAAAGGAAAGCTTTCAACATTTCACTGTTAAATATGACATTTCCTGTAGTGTTTTGTAGATACCCTTTTTCAGGTTAAGGAAGTTGACTTCTATTGGGAGTTAGCTGAAGGGTTTTTATTACAATTGAATATTGAGTTTTATCAAATTCATTTTTTGTCCATGTATTATGACAGTCTTTGGTTTTTTTTTTTTTCCCCTCTTTAAGCTGTTAATGTTTGGTGAATTAAATTACATTCTTTTTATTCTAATGTTAGACCAACCTGAAATTCCTGGCATAAATCTAACTTGGTTGTGCCCCATTAAGAAGAAAATACTGGATTTGGTTTGCTGATAATTTTGTTGATGATGCCATATCTAGATTGTTGAGATTGGCTTAGGATTCTTTTTTCCAGACGTCCTTGTTAGGTTTTAGCCTCAAGTTTATACCAGTCTCATAAAGTGAGTTAAGGAGTTTCCTTTTTTTTTCATTCTTGGAGATTGCAGTTATTCTTTCTCTAAATGTTTGGTAAAACTTGTTGAAGACATTGAGGCCTGGAGTTTTGGTTGTTTTTTTTTTTCTTTTTTTTTAAAGAATTTTATAATAGGTGATTTTTTTTCTTCCTTAAGTCATTTTAGGCTGATTCAGGTTTTCTGGTTCATCTTATGCCTTTTGTAAGTTGTGAGTTGTGATGTTTTTCTAGGAAATGGTCCATTTCAGCTACATTTTAGAAATTTACCATAAATCTTCAAAGAACCAACTTTTCTTTCTCCTTTTCCCTTTGGTTTTCATTGCTTTTTCTAAATTCTTTAGATCAATTCAGTCTAGTAGAAATAATATATGTGTAATTAATTTTTTCTTTAGTTTCTATATTAAAAACAAAAAATACAGGTAATAATTTTAATAACATTTTTTACCCATAGATCAAAAATATTATTTTAATGTACTCAGTACAAAAGTATTACTGATTTTTTTTTTGATACTACACCTTCAAAAGCCAATGTGTAGCTTGTACTTAATAGCATCTCTAAATTCAGACTTGTCACATTTTATGTGCTTTATCTTCACATGTGGCTAATGGCTGTTGTATTGAGCAGTACAGCTGTAGATGGACAGTTAGCTCATTCTTTTTCAGTTTTTCTTTTCTAAAGGTTGCATTTAAGGTTATATATTTTTCTCCAAATACCCCTTTTACTGCATCTCATATGTTGATATAGGTATTTATGTCATTATTGAGTTCAAAATACTGTATTTTCATTATGATTGTTTCTTTGACCTATGTGGTTAATAAAAATGCATTTCTTAATTTGTGGAATTTTCTCTATCGTTTTGTTATTGATTTCCAGCATAATTACCTTGTATTCAGAGAACCAGGCTCTGTGATTTTAGACCTTCAGTGCCAGTGTACAGTCAAATTTTATATACATTTTAAGCGTTCTTCAAATGAATGTGTGTTCTGCACTAGTTAGGTATGATGTCCTATATATTGGGTTGGCCATAAAGTCCGTTTAGTGTTTCCTGTAAAATAAAAGACACATTTTTCGTTTTCATCAGTAATTTGATTGATTTGGATATTTTGAATATGTTGGCTCTCTCCTGCATAGTATAATGTTGATCTCAATTAATGTCTTGGTTTGATTGCTATCTACTTCAGCTGGTCTACCTGATCAGAGAGCATCGTCTAGCAAGAAATCTCCAGCATGAAACTTCACAAACCACTTTTGATACATTCGATCAGTCACAGCATCTTCTCTACACACTGCACAAATCTTTTTTTGCATTTCAGTTGATTTTTACCTTTCTTGAACTAAAGCATAATATGCTGAAAACGTTGCAAATTGTCTTCCATCTTCAATATTAAAATGGCTCAAAAAATTCAGTTTTGGTAAGGTTTTGGTTTAAATGCACAGTGATATGACAGGTGTCATAGTACAATCTAAAAAAAAATTGTTTAGAAAGCAGTTAAAGAGCTAAGTGCTTCTAGAGCCATCTTATGGAAAAAAGCAAATTAACTTTTTGGCCAACCCAATATATCCATTTGGTCGATTTTAATCCCAATGTTTAAATCTATTTTTTTTACTGACTTTTTCCTTTTGGTCTACATGTTCATCAGTTACTGAAAGAATAGATTAGTTTCCTGTGTGTCCATTTTATTTCTTCATATTCTGATGTTTGCTTTTTGTCCTTAAGTATATATAAATTAGAATTGTTATGTCTTTTACGTGAATTGAATGTTTTACTTGGAAGTGATCATCTATATCTCTAGTAAAGATTTTTGCCTTAAAGTTAAAGTCTCTTGTCAAATATTAGTATGCATAGCTACAGTAACTACTTTAGCTCAGTGTTTGCATAATAGATAAATCTTTTACTTCCAAAACCTTTTTCATATCTTTATGTGTTAGATATGTTTTGTAAATAACATATAGAGATAGGTTTTATTTGATCTAGGCTAACAATATTTTATCTTTTATCTGGATCATTTAGTCCTTTTATTGTGAGTACTAGTATTTGTGTAGCAATCTTCCATTTTATTTTATGTGTATGTATTCAACCTATATGTTCTGTCCAACATTTGTATATTTTTTGTATAATTATATTTACCCTGTACCAGTTAGAAAGTTTTACACTCTGTTTCCATTTAGTTATTCTCAATTATAACATTCATCCTTACATTTTCAAAGTTTATCAAACTTGATACTCATTCTGGGCACTGGAAGGGCCTTAAATACTTTAATTCTATTTATTCCTTTGTCAAATTAGGTTATTGTTTTATTTTTTAATTATATTATATTGATTATGCTATTACAGTTGTCTTGATTTCCCCCCCTCTATGGTGGAGGTGCCACACACACCCTAGGCTCAGTTGGAAGTTGCTATGTCCAGCAGAGGCTTCGTAACCACGGCGGAACAAACTTTTACCCAGGATACTTTATTATGTCTGGGGGAAGGAAGGTGACTGCCTCTCTAGTGGAGACCAGCAGCCAAACCTTCATTCCTCATGGCTTTTATTGAGGAGAATACACGTGAGAGATATAAGGCTAAAATTCATAAATTGTCTATTGTATTCAGTTGTTTGACAGTAACAGATAACATACACTAATTCAGGAGTCACACTGACTGATTAGAGTCAAGTCTATAAAACATTTGGACCAGGTGCAGGGTTTCATACACTCCTTGCTAGAGATTGTTTATGTTACATTACTGATAAGGAAAGCAGAGCAAGTTCTAAAGCATAATGAGCATAATGAGCGCTCTTTGATCTAATTCCCATGGTGACCCTCTGAGTGGTTGTCAGTCATGTTCCGCACGCAGCCTTATGTTGAGACTTAGAGGCAAGCTCGGCCAGAAAGCTGGCGGCTCACCATGCTCAGGCCGGGTCTACAATTCCTTAAACTACAAGGAGTGGTTGCCCACACCCCTCCACCCAGCACCCCACACTCCCTCAGGCAATCCTTCCACCATTGTTCATGTCCATGGGTCATGTGTATATGTTCTTTGGCTACTCCATTCCCTATACTGTACTTTATAGTCACGTAGCTATTCTGTAACTACATCCGTACTTTTTTTTAAAGTATATTTTATTGATTATGCTGTTACTGTTGTCCCAATTTCTTTTCCCTTTGCTCCCCTCCACCCAGTTATCGCCCTCCCCAACCCCCCGCCAGCAATCCCACCCGCTTGGTTCGTGTCCATGGGTCATGCCTATAAGTTCTTTGGCTTCACCCTTTCCTATACTATTCTTAACATCCCCATGTCTATTTTGAGCCTACCAATTATGCTTCTTAATCCCTGCACCATTTCCCCCTTTCTCCCCTTTCCCCCTCCCAGCTGATAACCCTGTAAATGATCCCCCTACCTATGATTCTGTTCCTATTCTGGTTGTTTGCTTAATTTTTGTTTTTATTCTTTAGATTTGTTGATAGTTGTGAATTTGTTGTCATTTTAGGGTTCATAGTTTTGGTCTTTTTCTTAAATAAGACCCTTTAACATTTCATGTAATAATGGCTTTGTGATGATGAACTCCTTTAGCTTTACCTTGTCGGGGAAGCACTTTATCTGCCCTTCCATTCTAAATGGTAGCTTTGCTGGATAGAGTAATCCTGGTTGTAGGTCCTTGCTTTTAATCACTTTCAATACTTCTTGCCAGTCCCTTCTTGCTTGCAAAATTCCTTTTGAAAAATCAGCTTATAGTCTTATAGGCACCCCTTTGTAATACCTCTCTTCTTTTCTCTTGCTGCTTTTAAGATTCTCTATCTTTAACATGTGGTATTTTAATTATGATGTGTCTTGCTGTGGTCCTTTTTGGGTCTAGCTTGTTTGGGACTCTGTGCTTCCTGGACTTGTATGTCTATTTCCTTTGCCAAATTTGGGGAGTTTTCCTTCATTATTTTCTCACATAAGCTTTCAATTTCTTGCTCTTCCTCTTCTTCTGGCTCCCCTATGGTTTGGATGTTGGTGCATTTACAGTTGTCCTGGAGGTTCCTAAATGTCTCTTTGTTTTTTTCAGTTCTTGTTTCCTCATTCTGTACTGGTTGACTGCTTATTTCTTCCTTACATTCTAAATCATTGATTTGAACCCTGGTTTCCTTCCCTTCTCCACTGGTTTCATGTGGATTTTCCTTCATTTCACTTAACATAGCCTTAATTTCTTCCCTGTTGTACTTAATCTTGTCTGTCAAGTCTGTGAGCATCTTCATCACCAGTGTTTTGAACTCTTCATCTGTTAGGTTGGCTCTCTCTTCATCGCTGGAACCTTGATCTGCTCCCTCCTTTGGGCCATACGTCTCTGTCTCCTCAACTTGATAGCCTTTTGTGTTTGCCTCTGTGTCTTATGTAGAGCTGCCTCACCTGTTACCTTGTAAGGGACAGAGTCTTAGGTATTCATCAGTGCGGGGGTGACCTATTTCACCATGCTGTGGCGCTGTATGTGGGGGAGAGGGCCGAGAGGGAACAGTGCCACTTGCTCAGCACTCGCCCCTTTTCCACTAAACAGACTTTGCTGAGGGATGAGCAGTTTCTTCTGCCACCCCAACCCCCACTAGTTTTCACAGTCAGAAGCAATATGGCTTTATTTTCCCCCAGCGCTGGAACCATAAGCTGCCAGGTCTAGTCTGGGGCTGGGATAGTTCCTCAGGTTTCTTTTCCGACTTTTATGTGTGACTGCACTTTCCACTGGCGAGCCCCAAACACTGCCATCACCTATGCTGCTACACTGTGTCCTCCCTGCCCTGGCTCCACCCCTTCTACCTGTCTGGATATTTCCTCTTTATTTCTTTGTTGGACTTTCCTTCAGTTTGATTTTCTGGAACTTCTGGTTGTTTTTTTTTATAGTTTTGAGGTAGATATATTCCTTTTTAGTTGTGAAGGGAGATGCAGCATGTATACCTATGCCTCCATCTTGGCTGGAAGTTGTACTTCTTAATCTCATTTCTTCACCCATTCCTACCTCCCCCCCCCCCAATCTGGCAACCATCAAAATGCTCTCCATATCCATGATTCTCTCTCTTCTTGTTTGCTTAGTTTGATTTTTAGATTTAATTGTTGATAGATTTGGGTGTTTTACCACTTTATTGTTCATAGTTTTGATCTTCTTTTTCTTAAATAAGTCCCTTTAACATTTCATGTAATAATGGTTTGGTGATGATGAACTCCTTTAGTTTCTTCTTGCCTGGTAAGCTCTTTATCTGCGCTTCAATTCTAAGTCATATATTTGCTGGTTAGAGCAGTCCTGGCTGTGGGTGCCTGCTTTCCATGACTTTGAATATTTCTTGCCAATCCCTTCTACCCTGCAGTTTCTTTTGAGAAGTCAACTGGCAGTCTTATGGGAACTCCCCTGTAGGTAATTAACTTCTTTTCTCTTGCTGCTTTTAAGATTCTCTCTTTATATTTAATTTTAATTATAATGTGTCTTGGATTGGGCCTCTGCATCCATCTTGTTTGGAACTCTGTGCTTCCTGGACTTGCATGTCTATTTCCTTCAAGAAACTGGCGAAATTTTCTTTCATTGTTTTTTCAAATAGATTTCCAATTTCTTGCTCTTTCTCTTCTCCTGGAACCCCTGTGATGTGAATGTTGACCTCTTGAAGTTGTCCCAGAGGCTGCTTACACTCTCCTCTTTTTTTTGGATTCTTTTTTCTTCTTGTTCTGATTGGTTGTTTTTTGCTTCTTTATGTTCCTTATTGTTGATTTGAATCTTGGCTTCATCCACTCTACTGTTGTTTCCCTGTAAATTGCTCTTTATATCATGTATTGTCTTCTTTGTTTCTGACTGTATTTATTTATTTATTTTTATGTTGTTGAGGGCCTCTCTAAGTTCCTTGAGCATCTTTATAACCAGTGTTTTAAACTTTGCATCTGATAGATTGCTTATCTCTATTTCATTCTGTTCTGTTTCTGGAGTTTCAATATGTTCTTTCTTTTGGGCCGTGTTTCTTTGTCTCCTTGTTTTGTAAGCCTCCCTGTGTTTGTTTCTATGTATTAGGTAGAGCTGCTTTGACTCTGTGTCTTGGTAGTGTGGCCTGATGTAATAGGAGTCCAGTTGGGTCCAGTGGCACAGCCTCCCCTATCACCCAAGCTGGGTACTTGAGGTGACTTGAGGTGTGCCCTTTGTGTGGGCCGAGTACACCCTCCTCTTACAGGTGAGTCTTGGTTGCTGTTGGCAGATCAATGGGAGGGATTTACCCAGGCTAGTCAGTTGCAAGGAGTGTCTCTGACCACTTACCACCAACCTCCCTCCTCTGTGATGGAGGATCAGCTGTGCAGGGGCAGGGTGGTGGTGCTCCGAATGTGGTCTGTAACTGTCCACCGGGTGCACTGGCTCTGGGGTTTCCCCAGTGGTGAAGGCCAAGTTCAGGCCCCACTGGTGTTTTGCCTGGGGCCACCTTCCTGAGCTATAAATCAATCTGAGATGGCTGCTACTTGTACTGGACTTGGAAATTCCCAGGTGAAGTCAAGATGTAAAACTAGGATGGCTGCTGCTAGTGCCTGGCCTGGGGCCCCCTGAGGTCAGCTGTTGCTTGTTTGATAGGATTTAGGAAGTTTTGAAGCATGAGCCAAGACCAGCCATTCAAATGGAAAAGTCACAGTTAACAGTTTGTGTGGGCTCATGAATTGTGTGGGACAGTCTCTGGAGATCTCCAAGGCAGGTCAAACAGTGTTATGCAGTTTGATGGAGTCTCACGTATTGCACTGGCTTGCTGGCTCTGTAGGGGAGGGTTTAGAAAAGAGACAATGGCCTCTGCTCATCTAGATGGCAGACACTTTAGTTTCTCCCTGTGTACTGGTGCCTTTCAAGCTGCTACCCCGCTGCTGGAGCTCAGAGGGAGTGAGTCTGAGTAGGTGAGTCCATGTGTGGGTTCTTTACAAGGAACTGCTTGGGGCTCCGGCAGTTTTTTCCACTGACTTAGTCCCCAGTGGTTTTTGCAGCCAGAAGTTGTGGGGACTTATCTTCTTGGCACTGGAACCCTGGGCTGGGGGGCCTCATAGGGAGCTGGGACTCTTCGCTCCCGAGATATCCCTCCTGGATTTTTATCCACCACATGTGGATGGGTGTGGTTTCTTTAATTACATAGTTGTCAAACTTCCATTCAACTTGATTTCTGATGGTTGTGAGTGATGGATCTATATTTTAGTTGTAATTTTGATGTAGGTTATTGTTGTCATACTTTTTATTTCATATGTTTCTTAAATCCAAGTGATACTATTGTTTTTAAAATCAGTGTTCATTTAGATTCATCCTTATGTTCACTTTTTTGGTTTATATTGTTGGACGTATCTCAGACCTTCCATCTGGAATTATTTTACTTTTGTCTAAACTATATCTTTAGAAATTCTTTTTATACAGGTCTACTGGTGATACATTATTATATTTTTTTCTCTGAAAATATTTTTATTTTGTCTTTTTTGTGAGAAAATTTATGTTCTACTCTTAGAGAATTTCAGTAATAATAATAAAGTGTTATTAACAATAGTCATTGTTAATCAATAAATATTTGAGACTGTAAAACAAATAGAGTTTATTTGGCATCTTAAAGACACATATCCAGGTAGCAACCCAAGCTACACCCTGGAGACAGCAAAAAAAGGCAGGGTTTATAAAGGCAAAACCCACAAAATGTAATTCTTTCATACAAGTGGAAGATCCTGGGTAGTTTAGCAGGGATTGGTTAGTTCCAATACGCAAAAACTACAAGGAAAGAGGTAAAAGTTCATGTGCGTCCATTTGGCAGTTGTTATTCCAGGATGTTTATTGCTTTGTCTTGCCTGACTTTAGCAACAGGTTTAGCAATTTCCTGGCAGTTCTGAGAACTGAAGCACAAGATGTGTATAGGTCCCCCTTCCTTAATAGTCTCCTGATTCTTATTTTAAGTGAATCTCTTGTTTATTCTATTTATTTTATTATAATCACCATGTTGTACATTATTAGACCTTACTCAACTTAAAACTGAAAGTTTGACCCATTTCTACCCTGTTCCTCCTACCCTTCAGCCTCTGGCAAATACTGTTATTGTCTCTATGAGTTCATTATTTTAGTTTCCACATATAAGTAGTACCATGTAGTATTTGTCTTTTTCTGTCTGATTTTGCTTTTATTCTTGAAGGATATTCTTGCTGAGTATACAGTTCTGGGTTGGTAGTTATTTTCTTTCAGCACATTTAATACTCAGTTGTTTTCTCATTGCTGTTGTTGGTAATAAGAACGCTGTCAATCTGTATCTTTTTTGAAAGACATCTTTTTACTTTGAATGCTTTTAAGATTTCTTCTCTGTCTTTGATTTTCTATAATTACACAGTGTTTCTGAGTATGAGTTTCTTTTTATTTATATTGCTTGGGATCTCTTGCTTTTTGATCTGTGGATTGATATCATTAATCAATTCTGGAAAATGTTAAGCCATACTCTTTAGATAATGCTATTGCCTATTTTTCTTTTCTTTTCGGACTGCAGTGTACCTATGTCAGACCATCTCACAGTATCTTTTAAGTGTCTTAGCCTCTTTTCTGTATATTCTCTGATTTTATCTTTCTGCGCTGCATTTTGGATGCTTTCTAATGCACTTGCTTGTTCATTTCACTAGTTTTCTCTGCAGCTGTGCCAAGCTTATTTCTTTTATTGTATTTTTCAGTTACAGAATTTCTACTTTATTCTTCAAACTTACTAATTATCTTTTCTAGTTTTCAGTTCTCTACTGAAATCTTTGTTTTTATATCCCTTTGAACATAATAAATTTAGTTGTTTCCTAGACTCTTATAATTCTAAACTCATATCTTTCCAGGGAGGGCCTCTTTCATTTGTTGTTTCTATTGATTCTTATTTATGGTATTTTGTGTGCCTTTGTGCCTTTGGTTGATTTTTACTGTTCAGACATTGTATTAATGTTTGAAAAATAATTTGGAGGAATATTTTTATGTCTAGGAAGATGGCATCAGTCTTCAGAGAGGATACTTTCTTCAGCTCTACTAGGTGTTTGGGAACCCTAGGAAGCTGAGACCACCTGGATCGTCAGGTGATGAGACGATCTTGTAAGGCCTTAATACCGTCTCCTCTCTCAATCCTGTGGGGAGTCCTTCAGAGTCCAGCTCAAAGCCAGAAGTTGATTTATCAGATCCCAACATTCAGGGTTCTGGGCTCTGACTGCTGTCTCCCAGGCTCTATGAGGCTACCAGAAATTCCATTCAGCTTTGTGTCTTACTTCCTGGGAGCAGGGATGATGGCTTTGAGTGTCTAGGCTTATATATATATTTTTGAGTTCTCACTCTTTTAACAGACATTAGCCTGACACTTTCTTAGCATCTTGTAAGCTTTTTGCTTTCAAGATTTTTTTTTTAATGTTCTTTAGTTGTCTTAGCAGGAGGATTGTTTTGAATTATCTGGTCAGATATTAATGGAAGCTCAGTCCCAGGAATTTTTCATTATCCTTGTAGTCCTGCAATTTTACAGAGTATATGCTCTAGATCCTACTTAAATTTAGTGTGAGTCTTTCATTGCTGGATGTTAAGTAGTCCCCTTCAGTCTGAAAACTCATACTCTAGTTCTGAAAATTGTATTATATTATGTCTTTGATAATCATGTCATTGACATTTTAATTTTCAAGAGCTCTTGTTTTATGTTCTTTTTAGAAAACCTGTATTTTAAAAAATTCCATAGATAAATATCATTCAGGATGTCTTCTATTGACCTGTCTATTCTACCCATGTACTTATGTAGTCATGCTCTGCATAACAGTGTTTTTGTCAATCACTTGTATGACAGTGGCCCCATAAGATTATAATGGCCAAAAATTTCTATCACCTAGTGATGTTGAAGCCATTGTTAATGTCATCGAGCAATACATTACTCGTGTGTTTGTGGTGATGCTGGTGTAAGCCTACTTACTGTGCTGCCTGTCATATATAAGAGGAGCACATAAAATTATGTACAATGCATAATGCTTGATAAAAATAATTATGTTACTGGTTTATGTATTTACTGTTCTATATTTTTATTGTTATTTTAGATCATACTCTTTCTACTTATTAAAAAGAAAAATTTAACCCTGCTGGGTTGTTCAGTTGATTGGAGCATCATCCTGTGCACCAAAAGGTTGCAGGTTTGATCCCTGTTCAGGGCACATAGTTAGGTTGCAGATTCAGTCCCCGATCCAGCACATATGGGAGGCAATCCATCAGTGTTTTTCTTTCATATTGATAGTTCTTTCTTTGTCCCTCTCTCCCTCTCTCTCTCTCTCTCTCTCTCTCTCTCTCTCTCTCTCTCTCTCTAAAATCATTAAAACATATCCTTGGGTGAGGATTTACAAAAAAAGAAACGTTTGCTGTAAAACAGTATGCCAGGTAGCACTGGCAGCAACGTCACACATCTTGTGCTTAATGCATCTCTTAATTGCATCATTCTCTTGTGGATAATTTAACCTTGTGTTGCTTTGTGTGACAGCATGCTGTACAGGTTTGTATGTAGTCGGCTGTATCATCTAGGTTTGTGTTAGTGTACTTGACATTTGTACAACAATGATATCACCTAACAATGCATTTTCCAGAGCCTGTCTTTAAGTGGCACATGTATGTATTTTTATTTTTAAGGGTTTTTTTAAATTGACTTCCCCCATATTGTATCTGTTGCTTTCAAATGACTTTTCTTTTTCTGTTTGTTTTGGTCTCTCTTTTGTGATGGACACTTTCTGAGATGTCTGGTGAGCCTTGGCTGCTTACTTATATTTTAGGGAGGCATACAGTGTTAATTGAGCTCTCTCTGGGCATTGGTAGAATTTGTTGGGTAGTGTGTTTTTCTCTAGGGTGAAAGGCAGGGACCAGCCATGACTGAATTCCCAGTACTTTTAGGTCTATTTTGTAGAGAAAACCTCTTGCATCCAGTGTTTTAGAAGCTAAGCTGTGGGAGAAAGCTGGGGGTGGGAGTCTCAGTTTTCAGTATGTTCATTTTCACTTAATGAAACAAGGATTGGTAAACTTTCTGTAAAGGGCCAGATAGTAATATTTGAGGCTTTTGTGAGCCATGTGGTCTTTGTTGTAACCATTAAGCTCTGCATAGAAAATACATTAATGAGTGTGGCAGTGTTTCAGTAAAACTTTGCTTATGGACACTAGAAATTGAATTTCATATCATCTTCATGTATCATGAAATAGTAGTCTTTTGGATTCCCACCACCACCACCACCACTTAAAATTGTAAAAACCACTCTTAGCTTCAGGGACTCGCAGCTCTGACAGAGAGACCAGGCAGAACGGTGTTCGGTAGGGCGCCAGAGCCGGGCTCAGTGCCTGCTCCTTGAGAGCACCCATTTGTGAGTCACTTAGGTTGCAGCTCTCCCCACTCTAGTAAGGTAGTTACTGCTAGTAAACTTAGTTAAAACTTGAAAATTGTCCCCTCTAACCATTCTTTGTGACTTTACACCCTTCCATTACTGTCATTTTAGAAAGGTTTTGGAGAGAGATGCATATATGCAGTCTCTTATCTTCCTTTTGCACTGCTTCTTTGCTTCTTCTAGAGTAAGAAATTTGCTTTCTTCCTCAGCCAGGATAATAAATAAATCTGCCTTTCTTGTACTTTCTCTGGAAGAGGAGAGAAGGATAAAAACAAATTCTTTGATTTGTTACATTTATGACAGTGTAGGATGTGAATCTGAGTTAATTTCTACTTGTTTATGTGTATTCTGCCACATTTACCAAGTAGTGTTTCCTTGTCATATCATTATATTATTTCTGGTTTTACGCTGTAGCAGCTTCTCATTGCTGGTTTAAGTAAATTTCTAGAATAATCTGTTGTTAAATTTATTATTTTCAATGTAATAACCTATGATGTTGATAATGGACACTTTTATCATGTACAAGTGACTTAACTTTATTATATCCCTTTAATGCTAATAAAATTTGTCCATGATGCACTTCCTTGTTGCAGACGTTAACTATATTTCAGACCGAGTGAGCAGCTAGAGAGGGAAGCTTTGGAACAATTCCCTGACAGATTTTACACCCTCTTACCCACACTACCATGCCTCTGATAGGCAACATGAAAGCTGTTTTAGCCCAGGAAGAAAAGGGAAGTGAAGGCTGGGAGAGAAAGCAGGATCACTTAGCAGACTCGGAAGCCAGGGAACTGGACAAAATTGCCCAGAGAACTAAAGTAAGAGCCTGCATAAATACTGTGAGCTGGCAGAGACCTTAGAGATCACCTAGTGCAGCAGGGTCCCAGCCTGGCTGTGCATGTGGATCCCAGGGAGCTTTCCTCTGTGCTTTTTATGAAGCTCCCCAGGGTGATTGTATGATGCATAGTTAGCTTGGGGAACCCTTGGTGTTGCTAACAGTCCTTTCCTCCACCAGACTGGTACGGGTGGTAAATTGAGTCCAGAGATGCTAATTGTTAGTCACACTGCTGGGTTGACACCTAATGCACTGCTCTGAGCACAGGCTGTGAATTCCGTAGACCTAGGAGCCACTCCTGGCTGTACTAACTTAACTGGTCAGACTTTGGCCAGGTTATATAATCCACCTGAGGGTTATTTCCATATTTGTAAAATGGGGATAATGATCCCTATTTTATGTAGTTATATAGATTAAATGACATGTATGAAATATTAAAACAATGCTCAATAATGGTAATTTTGGTAGTTAATAGAAGTGGGACTTGAGTTTTTTCAGTGTATTGAATCGTTCCATCTCCTCTTCTGCAGAAACCTCTTATTTAGGGTTAAGTCACATTCTTTTTTTTCCGACGGTGATGAAATACATTAATAGGTGTTTATTTTCTTCTGAAGTTATATTTAGGAGATTTACCATATGTAATTTGCATGAATTTGCTGCATTTTAAAATCTGATTGCTATTAGGTGTTGCTAGCTAATGATTGCCATAAAAAGTCTGTTTACAGGCACAAAAATGCCCCTAAAAATCATGAAAGGCTGCCTTTTGTTACTTGGATCATATAGCTGTGTCTTCTGTGTGCTCCAAATGCCATGACTTGCATGGATAACCATATTCTGTTTGGAATAGTCTTGTCATCCAGTACTAGACCAAGGATAAACACATATCATAGCTATGACCAGCAGAGATTTAAATTTTAAATCTGTAATTAGTGAAATTTTTCTCAAGTTGTGGAATCAACAGAATGTCAGAACTAGAAAGGACCATAAGTATAGCCTCAAAAGTAATTCACAAAAGAGCTATTTGAAAGTATCATGAAAGAGGGATGTACATGATCCTTTAATTTTAGTAATTGAAACATCTGGAACTGAATTTTAGCTTTGGAATTTTTTTCCTTTTTTAAAGAATTTTTTTCTTATAAAAATGATACATATTCATGGTTAAGACTTCTTACAGCACAGAAATGTGTAAATTGAAATAAGTCCTCTGCCCTCTCATTCTCATTCAGCAAAAGAGTAGGAGGGGTTCCTTGAGTGTTCATCTAAAATACCCATCTGCTGGCTCTGACTTGGGTCATGCTGTAGAATCTTAGGAATAAGGAGAAAGTATTGACAACTTGAATTCATGCTTAATTAGAATTCATTGAATGAAAGTGGCAGGAGGAAGAAATTAAAATTGCCAGAGTAGGAACTGGCCAGACAAGGATGAAAATCTTTTGTTTCTCCACAAGTGGTACATATGGCACATTTTACTGTTTGTAAAGTTGTCCAGAATGCAGAAGCAAGCAATCAGAGGTCCCTAAGACGCCAGAATGGTTTTGAGTCCTGACAGCCTTTCCAGCCTCTTTACCATTTTATTCTATGTAATTATAGTGAGCATAGTGATCTTTTTTTCCCTGAACTAATAAAGCTGAGAAATTACAAAAGAGAAGTGGAGTAGAGCTGATACTGATAACCAACTTTAGCTGAAAACATGTGCAAGAAAAAAATAATAGGCGTAGAAGATCAACATTCTGAAATGTAGATATTGACTTTGAAAACCATAGTCTCTTCACTTTGTTTTGAGTGCAGGTTAAAGAATATAAAAATCAATGGTTCACACTATTAAGATCCTAAACCTTCAGTAGGTGTTTATGAAAAATGAGAATTTTTACTTATGAGAAACACCAGTTTATGGTAAGGCTGAATGAGGCTTTGTTGTATGTGTAATATCAATAATTTTAAAAGTCCCAATCAAAATTGTTATATTTGTTTTTCAGTTCCACTTACTTATATGATAATTTCAAGAGATGTAATGTTGATTGCTGCTGTTTTTTATGTCAGATATCGAACTCTTCCGACACCGGTGAGTTTGTTTCAAAGAAAATATTCTTTTATTATTACTTAGAACTTCAGGCAAAAAAAGAAACACTCTGTTGTATACTGAGTTTCACTTTACAGGGATAATTTATGGCAGTTTTAAAAAAAAAAATTTACCAAGAATGTTTTTAAAAGCACACATTAACTGTCATCTTGCTATGGTAATTATTCAGTGAATACATGAATAGTCCATGTAAAACAGGCGTGTTTTTGTTGTAAGTCCAAAATCTTTCAGTTGTTAGTGCATAAATCTCAGATCAGCTAGCCCCATCCAAACTCTTAGGAGGAGTGTTTTGCATAACTGCGCCCTTTTTGCTGTCTACTTGAGCCACTACTATGGATCATCTAGAACTGTTATTTTTAAGTCACAGCTGTATGAGCATGGAATGGTTTATTTGCATATTTGTTTATTGGTTTTACAAATATTTGAGCATGTAAGTATACCATAATGACCTCATCTTTTGGCTCCCAGTCCAAGTGTTTTTCAGTCTATAAAAGAAAAAGATAAGGGAGATTTATTGAGTTTATTTTGTAGAGAGAGGTATGAGGCAGACTTTATGATAGTTATTGTGATAGAATTTTATAGGAATTGACAAATAAATTATAAATTTAAAAAATCTGTTTCAGTAACATGTATATAATTTATAAAGAATGTAGATGATGCTCATTTAGGAAATAGAAGGTGCAGATAAAGGGCTTATCTAGCATATTGCCAGGCATGTGGTAAACACTCAGTAGCTGTTACCTACATATAATAACAAAATGTTTTAAATTGAATGCTAAATTGAGTAAATTTTATCTTTTTTGTCCTCTACCAGCGAACACTTTCTAAGTATTTCAATCCTTGCTATGCCACTGCTAGGTTAAAACCAACCTTCATTAGCAAGGTAAGAGACAAACAGCATCCCTTTAAGCTTGTAATAGTGAATACTAATCTCAGTCTGGAGCAGCTGAAAATGAGACAAATTTAAATACAGTGACTTCAGTGGGTAGAGAATGGGGCCATTAACCCAGTTTTCTTTGTCCTCAAAGCTTTTTGGGTTTTTTTGCTTGTCTTTTTTTTAAGATTTTATTTATTTGTCTTTAGAGATAGGGGGATGGAGGGAGAAAGAGAGGGAGAGAAACATCAGTGTGAGAGAGAAGCATCTACTGGTTGCCTCTTGCATGCGCTCCAAATAGGACCGAACCTGCAGCCACAAATGTACATAAAGGCATGTGCCCTGACTGGGCATCAAACTGGTGACCTTGTGCTTTGCAGGATGATGCCCAACCAACTGAGTCACACTGGTCAGGGCCTCAAAGCTTTTTGGATCTCTAGTATATGTGTTGTGTTTTTAGTTGGTGGTCTGAGAATTTAAGAGGAGATAAAGTGCCATCATTTAGGGAGGGTAGACACAAAGAGATTATAAAGGTTCCTTTCTGGTTTCACTATTCACCTCCCTGTGGTGAAAACAACAAATAATAATGTCCTTTCCTTTTCAAGATCAATTGATGCATGCAAAGGGATAGAAAAAGTTTTATTCAGAGTTTAATAATCAACTGCTATTCTTAGTTGTCCATCCTGTTTTCCTGAGCCCACTTCATGATGATAACTGTGCCAGTCTTTGCACACAGAGAGGACAGTATTACTGGTTCTCAAGGCACTTTTTTTCTATTAACTTTGATAAGTTTGTTCTAATCATTCTTGTGTCCTGTCCTTTGTAATGAAGGTTTAACAGGTTAGGGAAGTCACTCATCTTTGGGACAGAGGGGTGATTACTTGTAAACTAGGGACTCCCTGGGGTGGAGTAATTCAGGTGACTTATATTTATATCATATACAGCAATTTGATACAGATAGAAAGTGGCTTAAAGAAATGGAGGGACAAATACCTCAAATCCTTGGTCTTGCAAGAAGTTCTCCAGGCAATTTTTATGATTTATTTTTAAAATGAAGTAGAATTCTTATAAATCAGCTGTTAGAATGGATGATAGAACATAAGTGCTTCTCTAGGCACATCACACACTGATTAATACTTCACCCCCTCGTCCCCAGAACACTTCTCAGGATGAGTAGAGGGAGTTGCCAGTGTCTTTGTGGTTGTTTTCTCCCTTTGTCCTCCATGCTGTCTTTTAGTGTGGGAAGCTCATTTCCTCCAGAGAGCCTCTCATGGAAATGAATGCATTCCAGTCTTTGACAGGTAGGCAAGTGCTAGCATTGAATCAAGTGCCAGGAAATCTGGGTTCTAGGTTTGGGTCTGTAATCTGCTATGAGTATAGGCAAGTCACTTAACTAATTTCATTACTTTTCATCTGGGAAATTATTTCCGTATTCACAGGGATGTTTTAATGGGCTGAAAAAAAAGGGCAAAGAACTTTGCAACATATTGAATTGCTATGGAAATTCAAGATAGTGGTAGTTTCTGACAGTTGCCCTTCTTTTCACTGTAAAAAGCAGCTGTGCAGGAAGATGGGCCAGTTAGTAAAGTTCACCCTATTGTGTGCATGCCAGCTTCTTTGGCAGGAATATTAGAACATCAAACATGATGTGGGTATGTTGTGTTATGCTACCTTGTGAGCCTGAAACAGGATCTGGTTGACACTCTTCATTTATGACTTTTTTTTAAGGTAAACACAGCAGTCCAGTTAATCTTGGTGGCAGCGTCTTTGGCAGCTCCAGTTTTCAATTATGCTGACAGCATTTATCTCCAGATACTGTGGTAAGCTAAATTTAGAACTTACTGTGAGAATGTCAACAAAATGGCTTTTGTGGCAGTCCTTGAATTACTTTGTTCTTAATGGTGTTTATTGAGCACCAGCTGGGTAAAGCTATAGGCTGTATTTTATGATTGATACCATTTTTAAGAAGTTTACTATCAAATATGGGATATAGAGGTTCTGTTATAGGAGCTTTAATGTGAGTTAAAAGGGATGAGAGGTACAGATGTTGGGGTTTTGGAGGAAGGAAAGATATCTCCAGGTAGGAAGAAGAGGGTCAGCTTCAAGGAGGAAGTAGTAGTTGAACCATGAGGTCCAGGTGGATTTTGTAAAGGAGAGACTGAGGGGCGGCCTAAATTTAGGGTAATGGCAGACGCTGAGCAAAGCCAGAGGTGTAGGAGAGTAGGCAAGGGAAAGTGCGTCCAGCTTTGCGAAAGGGCCATAGTGGGAGGGAAACTTGGAGAAAGAAGTTTGAATTTTATTTTATTGTGCTTATTTGTTTTTAACTTTGAAAGTGTGTCAAATTCAGACTTTCAGAGTCCAAATGTGTCATACTGATAATTGAAGCAGTGTATCTTAGCATATTTTTAACTATAATTAAAATCTTTTGCTTGATGCAGAGTCAGAATATGATTAACCAAAGTCAGTTAAGCTAAAGAAGCTTTAAAAATTATACACACACTAAACATTTTCTAAAACACATATCTTTGTATTTATTCTGATTCATCCTAAATCTTCTGAATAGGACTAATATCTTTTCTTTAAAAATGATTTTTTAAAATCTTCACCTGACGATATGTTTATTGATTTTTTTAGAAGGAGAGGAAGCCAGGGAGGGTTAGAGGGAGGGAGGAAAGAGGGGAGAGACAGACAGAGGGAAACATCGACATAAGGAACATTAGTTGATTGCCTCCCATATGTGCCCTGACTGGGGATTGAAATAGCAGCCGTTAGGTGCATGGCACGGTGCTCACTCCAACTGAACCACCCAGCCGGGGCCAGTGCCGTTTCTTTGAATAAAGGTCCACCAGGGAGGTTTCTCTCTTATTTTTCTTGAATAAACTACATCCATATAGCCTCTCTGATTTTCATGTTCTCATTTTAAACCGACAAGACTTTAAGACATTTACAAAGCGATCTGAATATAGAAACTTTAGAGCTTTTGTAACATTTTCTCTAGTATTTTAACAATCATATTGCATGCTTACTTTGACAGTATTTTTTAGCAACTTGCCTTTTTATCAAGTCTTTTCAGAGCATCCACCTTAGTGTGTGTGTTTCATTGGTTTATTTGTGAACTTAGAATATTGAGCTGGCACCAACAGCCTTGGGATCAAATGAAAATAGTCTTGATGCTCCTGTACCTCATCTGGTAGGGGAAGGAGTGCACCGTGCATGCGAAAGTAGCCTGTGAGCTGCGAGCAGTCAGCAAGCTGTGAGCGCCACTGATCCAATTACAAAGAGAGTCTGATTAACCTGACAGTTCAGTTAATGAAAAATCAGAAAAGAAAGCTGAATGACTCAGATATCTGGGAAGTAGAGTCTGGTACTCTGAGCAGCATGGAACAGTAGAGTGGGCACACAGCTCTACAGTTGAAGCCCAGCCAGGCTTTGAGGTGGTTCTGTGGCCCTGAGCAACTCCTCTGGGGCTCTTTCCTCCTGCAGAAGATGAGGTTGTTGTGAAAATAAAATGAGAACATAACACTTAGAGTAATGTCTGGGTAAAAATGACAGTTGCTAGTATTATCATTATTTTCTTGGGCTCAAGAACTAGATTACTAATTCAAATGAAGTCTTAAAGAAAAGCTGTGTATTTAAATTCTTATAGTTAAAAAAATTTACACTACAGCCTTTTTTAACTTTTTAAATAACTTTTAAATGTATTTTATATGATCTCACAATTATGTAGTGATTTTTTGACTTGACAACTAAATTTTCTTTCTTTCCATTAAAGGTGTTTTACGGCTTTCACCACAGCTGCGTCAGCTTACAGTTACTATCATTATGGTCGAAAAACTGTTCAGGTGATAAAAGACAGCTAGAGGTCATCCATCATCATTAGCAAGGAGCAATATACTGTACATCAGCAGAAGCAGGGCCAGTAGAAAGCTACAGGAGTTTCCCTCTTGGTGTTCAGCTTGAAAAAGGACTTGTCAGAACAAACCATGTCATCAATATTTAAGTAATGGCAATGAAAATAAGCTTGATCATGGGCATATGCAGAATTTCCAGTGTATTTTTAAATACAAATAAAACTCATTTAGAATTTTTTATCTTAAGTTTCTTAACTTATAAGGAACTAATTAATTCCAATTATTGTCCATCATTTTTTAAATGTTTTTTAAAAACATAGTCCAAAGCATGGAAACTTCTTTTTAATAGAATTTAGATTGCTCACAAAGCACTAGGGAATTTCCTGCATTTAAATGTATAGGCTACACAATTTTATGTTTCATTTGATCGGTGTATATATTAACAGCTCACGTGGTTAATATTTGATCATTTAGGATAATGACAGTAAAGGTAGCTTAGTTGTGGATGGAGTAAACTTGTAAAGAGATTATAAAGTTCAAAATATAGGGTGTTGAAGTTCATGTTCAATAGTCTTCCAACCTCTCAGGTGCCTAATAGTTTATATATCAGGATAACAAGTAACAGAGGTAGTTGGAATATGTAGACATATCCATGACCCTGCACCATCCAAGAGGCAATGAGTTATATCATGCCTTCCCACTGTATTTCTAATATGGAAATGTTTGTATGATATTGGAACCTGTACTCATATGTTATGTAAATAATACGAAATTGTATTTTTTCAAGTTTTTTAAACTTTGGAGAAAAGTCTTTTGTTAAGATGTTAAAAGAATAAAAAAGCTGGAAAAAATGTGCCTTCATCTTGGGTTGTTTGTGCAAGTTTTCTGATTCATAAAGTTTGTTCAGATATGTCACTTGCACTTACATTGTAAAAGTAATTGGTTTGGGACCATCTGACTTAAAAGTCCTTCCTCTCACTACACCAGCATGTGCAGAAGAATGGGAAGATACGGGGAGAAGGAAGAGGAAGGCAGGGCTGGTGCTGGTGCTTCCTCTTATCACTGGAGGTCAATTGCTGCCTGTTGTCGCAGGTTCTAGCAGACCAAGTGTAACGTGAAATTTTTTAGGTAATGTGATTATCTAAACAACTTGTTTAATTAAAATGGGAAGTTATAAGCAAAATTCGCACCTCTTGGGGGCATCCTTGGGTAAGTGTGCCCCTCTGTTGCCTGTCAGTTCCCAAACTAGCTGCTCAGCCACCCTTGGCCTGGAACACATTGAAGCCTGCAGGCAGGGACACTACCATTGAATCGAATGGAAGGCAGCAAGAGGGAAAAGAAGGGTGGCTTGTGGCTGGTTCTTTCCTTCTGGAAGCTCCTTTATAGCCTTAGCCTGGAAGCAGTGAGACTGAAGGTAGAAGTCTGGACCACCCAACAGACACGTTGAGCGTGTCTCAGCATGAGCAAAGTGTGAGCACACAGAAACAGTGTTCCAAAAAGAGAGAACTTGAAATAAAGTAGTTATGGGAAAGACTAGGATTTTGCACTTCTCTGTGCTTATTCACAGTTTATAGTGTTGATGCAACTTGGAGTGACTTAAGGGTTGGCCACCTCAACTCTTAGAAAAATGGTCCAAGTCTCCCCAGGTTTTTTGATACTGAGCTGTTATAAAATGTAAATTATGTGACTTTACAAAACATCAGAGTTGTATTAGGCACGTTTGAGTGTATATTCACACATACAGACTCAGTGTGTGGTAGAAATTCATTTTGATGCCTCCACATAACAGACTCAATAGTAGACGTTACGCTAATTAGTCACATTTTTGGATTCTGCTGTGCCATTTTTTAAAAATTTCAAAATTTTTAATCAGGAACTGGTAGATAGATACCTTTTAAATCAGTTCAGTTCTCTTGATTACATGTGGGATGAACCTGGCGATACACTAGAATTTGGGGGAGCTTTTTCAAAACCAAACATCTAGAAATACATACCAGAGTTCAGTTATCCAGCCCAAACCTGAATACGCTCAGTTTCTGTAGCAGGGTTTTTGTGCTGCAGCACATTTTGGAAACAAAAGATACAAGAGGAAGTTGATTTTTTTTTTTTTTTTTACAGTAGAAATAAATGCTTTTGTGGGTTTAATTGTGCCTCCCTCAAAGATATATTGAAATTCTATTCCCCTCTCCTGGCTTCTGGTGGTTGCCATCAATCCTTGGTGTCCCTTACCTTGAAAAATCTGTCACTCCAACCCCTGGCTCCTGTGAATGTGACCTTATTTGGAAATAGGGTCTTTGTAGATGTAATCAAGTTAGGATAAAGTCATACTGAATTTGGTTGGCCTTAATTGAATGCCTAGGATCCTTGTAAGACAGAAATTTGACTTCTGGGTATTTATCTAAAGGAAATAAAATTATCTTGAAGAGATACCTGCACCCCCATGTTGCAGCATTATTTACGACAGAAGGACCTAAGTTGATGGATAAGTGGATAAAGAAAACATGGTGTATGTCTATTCAATGGAATCTTTCAGCCACAAAAAGGGAATCCTTTTTGCAACAACATGGAACTTGAGGGCATTAAGTGAAATAAGTCAAGAGAGAGAACTTCTGTATGACCTCATGTATATGTGGAATCTAAAAAAAAAAACTTTCATAGAAACAGGTTGGTGGTTCCCAGGGATGAGGTTGGGAAGGAATGGGTGAAGCTGGTCAAGAGTATACAGATTTTCAGTTACAAGATGAGTAAGTTCTGGGGATCATTAGCATGATGACTATAGTTAACTATTGTATACGTACTTGAAAGTTGCTAAGAGATTTTAGAAAGTAACAGGCGATGGATATGTTCACTAACCTTATGGTAATCATTTCCCAATATATACATACATCAAATCACATTGTACAAACTTAATGTTTTAGCAGGGGGGAAATAATAGAAAAGAGGGAAATTTGGCCACACACACACACACACACACACACACACACAGATTATCTTGAGACAAGAGAAGCAGGCATAGATTGGAATGATAGATTTTCAAGCCAAGGGACACCAAGGGTTGCTGGCAACCACCAGAAGCCAGGAGAGGGACATGGAACAATTTCTCTGGGTCTCCAGAAGGAACCACCTCCACTGATTCCTTGATTGTGGATTTCTGAACTGAAAGAGAAGATATTTTTTTAAGGCACCGAGTTTGTGGTAATTGTTAGGATAGCCACAGAAAACTAACATCAATGCTAATGTAGAAAATTAAACTATGGAAATATGAACTCTGTAATAATTTTATAAAATCACTTTTCCCCTAAGATTGTATAAAAGTGGTGAAGAGTATAGTAAGGCATATTCCACATACACACACACACACACACACACACACACACGTCATGGAGTCATTGTTTAATGCAGAGAAATGCTTTGACTTCTACCTAGAGCCTCGTGATTCTCTTTGGCTCATTTCTTCTCTCTAAAAAAAGTTTCTGGAAGTGAGCACATTATGCTTCCTTAAAAAAAAAGTTTACAGTTGCTTTTCCCACTTACATGAAATGCAATAAACATTGACTTTAAATATTTTTAAAATTTATTTTCAGAGAGAGGGGAAGGAAGGGAGAAAGAAAGGGAGAGAAACATCAATATGCAGGAAAAACATCAATTGGTCGCCTCTCACTCGGACCTGCCCACAACCCAGGCATGTCCCCTGGCAGGGAATCAAACTGGCAACCATTTGGCTCACAGGTCGGCACTCAATCTACTGAGCCACACCAGCCAGGGCAAACATTGACTTTAGGACAGCCTTTCCTGTGTTTCACAAGTGTTCCCAGAAGACTGCGGGTCTTTTTTTTTTTTTTCTTTCCTTAATCGGATTTTTTTGGTAACATTGGTTGATAAAATTATATAGGTTTCATGTGTACAGATCTATAATACATCAACTGTATATTGTGTGTTCATACCCCATTCCCCCAAGTCAAGTCTCCTATCACCATTTATCCCCACTTTACCCTCTTCTATCTCCTCCCGACCCCTCCCCCTCTGGTGAACACCATGCTGTTATCTGTGTCTATGAGTTTGCTTGTTTGTTTTTGCTTAATCTCTTCATCCTTTTCACCCAGCCTCACAACACCCCTCCCCTGACAGCTGTCAGTCTACTCTCTATCTGAATCTGCTTCTATTTTGTTTGTTAGTTTATTTTGTTCATTATTCTACATATGTGAAATTGTATAGTACTTGTCTTTTTCTGACTGACTTATTTCACTTAGCACAATGCTCTCCAGGTCCAGCCATACTGTTGCAAAGGATAACATTTTCTTCATTTCTATAGCCAAGTAGTACTCCATTGTGTAAATGTACCACAGCTTTTTTATCTACTCATCTATTGATGGGCACTTAGGCTGTTACCAAATCTTAGCTATTGTAAATAACACTACAATGAACATAGGGGTGTACCCGAGAAAAGACCCCTAATATCCACAGCAATCTTGAGGAAGAAGAACAAAGTTTGAGTAATCATGCTACCTGATATCAAACTATACTACAAGGCTACAGTAATCAGAACAGCATGGTATTAGAATAAAAACAGACACATACACCAATGGAACAGAATAGAGAGCCCAGAAATAAATCCACGCCTTTATAGTCAATATTTGGCAAAGAATACAAAAACATACAAGAGGATAAAGATAGTCTATTCAATAAATGGTGTTGGTAAAATTGGACAGATACGTGCAAAAAACTGAAACTAGACCACCACCTTACACCGTACACAGGAATAAACACAAATGGATAAAGACTTAAAAGTTACAAAACCATAAAAATTCTAGTAGAAAACATAGGCAGTAAAATCTTGGACATTGTAGCAATACTTTTTCTGATATATTGCAATTAGGACTATATCAAACGAAAAAGATTTTGCACAGCAAAGGAAACGATCAACAAAATGAAAAACATCTCACCGAATGGGAGAAAATATTTGCTGATGATACATCTGATAAGGGGTTAATATCCCAAATTTATAAAGAACTTATAAAACAACACACACACACACACACACACACACACAAATCAATTAAAAAATGGGCAAAGGACCTGAAAAGACTGTGGTTTTGACCATAAGCTAGAAGCACATTTTTGCCGTATCCTGAAAAGCAGCTGAGAAACTTGGAAGGCCTCAGGAAACAACCGGCCTGTTCTTCCTCACCCCCAGTTCTCAGAGGAAGAATCCACTGGTGTTGATTCCTTTAATAACAAACACGTGCCTTGCCAGAGCTTGACCTCGAGGGAACTTACTTCACTTAGTATAATGCCCTCAACTTCCTAAGAGGACTTGAGAGTGAGTGTCACTTGTAATATAGTATAAGAGGCTGGATTATAGAATTTGTTTTATCTCTTCCTACTTCACACAATTCTGTCCACTGAGGAGCACCGACTGCTGTTACAAAACAAGAATGCCCCGTCCCAGTAGGAGTGGTTTGGTGGGGGCCACCGCGTTTCTGGAAACAGACGCAGTGAAGTAGAAGGAAGGGAAGTGTGTGCCGGAGGAGTGCTTGGCTTCTCAGGAGTCAGAGCGGACAGGGCCGTGTTAGACCCTCCGTTACCTTCTTCCTTGCACACCGGCGGCCAGTTCCTCGAGTTCGACCGGAGGAGCGGGAGCTGGGCTAATTGAAGGTCTGGAGTTTCAGCGGGTGGTCAAAGGCTGGGTTCTTGTAGGCCACCAGGTGTGTGTCGTGGCCCCGCCTGTGTGGCCTGCGGCCCCGCCTGCAGAGACACAGGGTCAGCAGCAGGGTGCAGACGAGCAGCAGGCCGCTGGCGGCGCACAGGCCCGCGAAGACGAGCACGAAGCTGGGCTTGGTGGTGAAGGTGGCGCACGGCCCCCTGGGGCCCGAGGCCTGCGGCAGGCTCAGCCCCGCCCTGTTGGCCGCCAGGACGCACACGCGGTACGTGGTGCCCGGCGAGAGCCCGTACAGGGGGTGCTGCCGCGCGGTGGCGTAGATGTCCCCTACCACCGACTGGTTCTCCCGCCGGCCCTCCGGAGAGTAGCGGACCTGGTAGCCGCGCACCACCGAGTTAGGGGCGCACCAGCGGACCAGCGCGGACGTGTCGGTGGTCTCCGACACCCCCTGCAGCTTGGGAGGGTCTGGGATAGTGTCTTCCCCGCTGAGGCCCGGACACCGGCACCGCAAGCGCCTCTGCAGGTCTGCACACGGGGTCTGGAGGTGCTTACAGGGGTGGTAATCACAGGAGACATCCCGGGGAGGCGCTTCTACCTCCTCCTCCTCTTCCTCCTCCTCCTCCTCCTCCTCCTCCTCACTCGAGTAGTCCAAAACCGAGATTGGAGTTCCACCCTTGGAAGGACTTGGGTGGAGAGCCTGCGGGGTGGCCTGTGCCTTCCAGTCGCGCGGGGGTGTGCTCAGTGGATTTCGGGAGGCAGGGAAGAGACCAAGTTGTTTGCTGGCCGGTGGGGTGGAGGGGGCTGAGGTATTAGGGTCAAGGACAAGCCAGACGGCGTGTTCTCTGTGGTCTGTCCCAGCTGTGCTTGCAGCCTTAGGGGGATCGCTGGAGTTTCTGGAACCTGATGTAGAGATGGTAGTGGAGGCCGTGGCCCCCTCCCCGACACTGGTGTGCGACCATGCAGCTCGAGAGGTGGGGCCCACAGTGTGGGAGGGGGCCTTGGTGACGTTCTGTCCGTCTCCCACAGCTTGAGTGGAGGGGACTGCGCTCGGTGGGGTGAAGGGACCCTGTGTAGGGGGTGCTTGGGTGCAGCGGATGGAGGGGGGTGGGTTGGAATCAAGGGGGGTGGTGCTTTGGTCCCAGGGGCACACCCCGGGCAGCTGGGACAGCAAGAGAGGGGCTGAGAAGGCCCCGGGGGTTCCTGCAGCTGGTGCGCACAGAGTGCCAGCCGCCCTAGAAGGGAAGTTAACCAGTTAGAAGGTATTTCTGGCGTCAAAACCGCTTCCATGCTGGCCTTTGAGTACTCAGTGCAGACAATCCTTTTTGCTAAGGCTTGTCAGCACCTCCACCAGGTACCTCATGGCACAGACTAGACACACATCACCCCACTGACCTTCAAAGCAACCTGTAGAGGAGGTTCCTGGGAGGCAGAGGACGAAACGGAAGCTCAGAAAGACGAATTACTTGCCCAAGATGCCATGGCCAGCAAATGGCAGAGCCTAAACCTGGGCAAGCGCTGTAAAGGGCCATCCAGGTTCTCTAAGCGTTCTCACCTGTCTGCTTCCTGGCCATGAGTACTAGTCAAAATACTCACACTAGTTAACATTTTCTGAGTGCTTGCCATGTGCTAGGGACTATTGTTAGCAGTTACTGTACTGGTGAATTTAATCTGCAGTACTTTATGAGGTAGGCCCTATTATCCCCACTTTACAGATGAGGCAGTAAAGACCCAGAGAGGTTAAGTAATGCAGCCAAAATGAACAGTAGTCAAGTGGTGCCATGAGCCTGTACTCTCAACTTCTTCATTAATACAGAGTGAGACCCTTCACCTCAAAGGGCCTGGGTGCTTGTCTTTGGGATCAACATGAAGGGGAGAAAGGGACAGACTGAGCCTCACTTGTTTCCAGGCTTCGGTGCAAGTTGAGAAAAGAACCCCCGCAGGATGGGGGATGTCTCGCAAAGTGAGCTGGCGGGGCTGGTTTGCAGGTGCTCAAGACCAGAGGTGTTCCCAGCCCCCATCCTTTTCTGGTGGCCAACCTGGGCATGGCTCCCCACAGCAAAAATAGGTCTTTCATGTAAGAGCCAATGAGAAGTTTTCATAGGACTTGTGTCTGTCCCACAATAGTTCTGTAAGCCCTGGCCTTGGCCTGAATGATACAGGAGGCCAGGCTCCATTTGGGGGACTCAGGGGAGCCCAGTGCTTAAGAGCACAGTTTTGGAGGAAGGTAGATTCTGCCTCCTCCACCCAGCAGTTGCATGAGGCTAAGCAAGTGCCTCTCCTCCTTGGGCCCCAGTCCACTCATCTATAAAATGGGGCAATGATAACACCGCTTTGGCAGAGACAAGTTAACTGTTCACTTAGCCCATTTCTTTTTCCTACTGGGAAGACAGCTAGACTACATTTCCCAGCCTCCCTTGCAGTTAGTGTGAACGTTAGTGGAAATGATGAGCCCCCGCCTCCTGGTCTGGCCCATTAAAGCCTTCCATGTCTGTTCCTCCATGCTCTCTGCCTCTGTGGCTCACTGGAAGGGAGGCAGAGCCTCCATTAGCTGGGTCCCTGAATGTGACTACATGAGAAATGGCTGCCCTGCCCAACAATGCTGACCTGGTTAGGTGAGCATGACATGAGCTGGTAGAACTTCAGCTCTTGGACGCTGACCCTCACCCATTAGTAACCTGCTTTGTAAATATGTTACCTGCTTAGGACAAGCTTCTTTGCATCCATGAGGAGCCACGACAACTCACAGCTGCAAGTGAGCGGGTTGCCAAAGAGGTTGATGGATAGAACCTGAGAGGAATGCAGGGTCCAAGGAGGGAAGGAACTCAAGTTGCAGCTAAAATACACAGAAGATCAATCAAGTTAGGCTTTTACAATCAGATCAGAACTATTCCCAGAGAGTCATGGTGGAATATGGGAAAACCATTCTGTTAGGGGTTAGATGATCTTACTTTGGGCAAAACTCTTAATGACTTTGGACTTCCTTTTTGTCATCATTTCACAGATGAGGAAACTGAGCTATAGAAGTGTTAAGGCAATTGCCCCAACTCACACAGCTAGGAAGTGGTGGAGTCACGATTTGAGCCCAGGCAGTTTGGCCCCACATCTGATGCCTTACACACAACGTTGCATCAGTCTAAAGCTCAAAAGAGGAGAGATACCAGTCTCATCAACATATCACCACAACCGTCATTGTTATCACTGTTATTGTCACTATCACTAATACACCATATTGCCAACATCATCACGTTCACCATTATCACCATCACCATTCCTTCCATCGTTAGCATCACCTTTATTACAGTCACCATCCTCTGCACTAATGTTATAGAGCACACACCATCTGACAGGCACTGAGCTAAGTGCTGTGTATCTTCTATCTCCTTTTCCTTGTGACAAACTCTGAGGTAAAGTACTCTGGTTAATTCTGGAGCTGGCAGAGAAAAGAGGTGGCCTGGGATCATCTTCAAAGGGATGCTGCCTTTCTTGTTAGAAGTCAGAAATGAGGGTAGATATAGTGACATCACCAGGTCAGAAGGCACCAACCCTGGGTGCTGACTGCAAGTAGGACCTTTCTACTCTCTCACCTTTCCTCCTTAGGCCTGTGGCTGACTTCCCACGTGGGGAAACAGGTGGTTGGAGAAATAAGGAACCTGATGCCCTCATCCCCTCTTCCCACTGCAGGTTTCTCATCCTGGGCTTAAAGGAAGCCTTACATGTGTGAGAGTTTGGAGTTTTAATATTACTCTGGACAGAACTGAGGTGTACAATTTTCAGGCTTGATGGATTATCTCGGACCTGCCCAAAGATACCTCCAAAAGGTTGAGGAAGAATGAAACCCCAGAGAGGACTTGAAGGAGCCATTGGAGGAAAATTAAAGACTGGTATGCTCTATAAAATAGTTACACCTATTCAATATAGTGTAATGGGCAAAACTGAATCATGTGATTCAGAAACACTTACTTCTGGAGCAGAAGGAGCTGCAGGCGAGGAGTGTCTTGAAAGATGTGTGTCTGGACAGAGGTAAGTGCTGGAGAATCTTGACAATACAGCTGTTGCAGGTCAGGGGTCATCTTGAAAATGTCCCCCTCCAGGTTCCTCAGCCTGGGCATGTTCCTTAGGTAGAGGGACGTGAGCTTGGGCAGGTCTCTGATCCAGCCTGACTGAACTGAAACACAGAGGGGAAACTGCCCACTACCCAGGAAAACACTAGCTTAGGAGGCTGGCAGGGCATTACTGAAGCACTAAGAGTGACAAAGTGAGTTATGAAAGTCATTGCTGAGCATGGTCATAGTTGGCAGCTATAGGGGTCTCAAAAGCATGGGCCATTTCAGCCGAAAGGCCAATCCTTCCTTTCTTCCAGCCCAAGGCAGCTGAGACCAGAGAGGAGAATGATAGGCTCAAGGCCACACAGCTGGGAAAGGACAGAGCTAGGACTTGAACCCAGGACACTGTCTCCAACTCCACTGCTGCCCTACCCTCTTGTTGAACTCCACACAGAAACATCCCAGACTTCACTCTGATGGCTACCAGGAGTGTAGAAATTTTTGAGGAAGGTAAGGAAAGAGGAGAAAAGGGGAAGGCTTGAAGGAGGCCCAGAAGCCTAATTTTGTGGCTCTCCTAATACATGGATAATATGTCCCTTCCCTTCTGTTTCCAGTTCTTGCCTTTTTCTTTCTTTGGGACGGGTGATTATAGATACATGAAGTGTTTTTTAAAAATAATGAAACCAACCTTGTGAACCAGAGTCAGAATACACCAAGTACAGGAGAACTGGTATTCTCACCTCGCTCCTGTGTTCTGTTTGAAGGAGTCAACATTTGCAGACACAATTTTAGCCAACCAAGTAGAAAAGTCCGTGAACTCATCCTCAGAGCATCATTTGCTTTCCCTGAACTGCCCGTATGATGCTCATCAGTCGCCAAACAATGCATCCATTTCCCCATTCTGCCACCATTCCCCAGCTCTGCTGGGTCGCAGTAGAACAGGGAGGCTAAACTCTGGGTTCTGGACCTAGAAAGCTTGGGTTTAGATTTGGAGACACCACTTAATGAGCTGTGAGACCTCGGGCCAGTCATTCACGTTTCTCGGCTTTGGCTTCCTCACACACAAAGCCGAGATAATAGTTCCTATCTCTTGGGATTCAAAGAATTAACAGCTCCTGTATGGCGTTTCCAACAGGGTGCATGTGGTTCAGGACATCTAGGCCGGGTTATTTTTCAGTGGCACTGCGAGTGAGGAACCCTCAAAGAGGCTGGCCCTGGAGCAGATGCCTAGCCCGCCTCTGAAAACCCGGGGCACCCAGGACCCACCTTGCTTTAGGAACGTGCCGCTTAGGTCCAGGACCTCGAGGGTGGCCAGGTGCGCGAAGGCGCCATCGGCGAGGTCCACCTGGGCGGCGCTGCCCAGCGAGGTGCTGGAGAGGTTGAGCAGACGCAACTCGGGGAAGCAGGCGAAGGCCCCGGGCCGCAGCGCCTGTAGGGGGTTCCCGGCGAGGTCCAGCGTGCGGAGGCTGCTCAGAGCGGGCCCAGCGCAGGGCGGCAGGGCGGCCAGCTCGTTGTAGCCGACGTCCAGTGTGTGCAGCCCCGCCGGCCAGCCGGGGCCCCAGCGCAGCGCGCTTATGCGGTTGTGGTGCAGCGTCAGCACCTGCAGCTGCGGCAGGTGGCCGAGCTCCGATGCGCTCAGGGCGCTCAACAGGTTGTGGCTGCCGTCCAGGCTGCGCAGCACGCGGGGCAGGCAGCTCGGCAGGCGCGCCAGGCTGCGGTTCGCCAGGGTCAAGGTCGTGGCCCCCACAGGGAAGAGCCCCTCGCAGGGCGATCCCGTGTGGTTACTAGCCTCGATTCCAGAGGGGCCCCGCTGAATGAGCCGGAAAATAGGGGCCCTCTCCTGATCAGTCCCCGCCAGGCTCAGGCGCAGCGCCAAGGGCAGCAACAGCAGCAGGAGGGCCAACCACATGGCGGTGGCTAGCAAGAGAACAACGTGACAGCCCATTAAATCCTGAAGAAACAGCCTCAAACGAAGTGTAAATGTTCCCCCTTCCACCAGGCTTTGAGGAGGAGCACAAGTGTTGGATGTCCTCCAGCGTTACTGAGTGTGCAGTGACTTTGCCCCTGCCAGTTTTTCCTGTCATCTCCCTCATGTGCACCGTGGCACCTCCTGCTCTTCCTTCTCCCAGCCATGCCCTTTCCTCTAATTTCCTCTAATTCTGTGGACACTAACCCGCAGGGGACCTCCTGTGGAAGGCCTCCACCATCTGTTCCATCTGGGCCTGAATCTCTTAGTATTAGCCTCTGATTACTTGTTCCCTTCACATGAGCTTCCAGAGGGAAGGAAACTTGCCCTTTATCACTACAAACTCCCCACGTCCATGGATGCTGCTGCATAAACATCTATTAATAACAAGCCAGTGGCGCTGCTGGAACATAAAGATGGGACTTGAGGAAGATTTTGTCAGTCCTAACAAAATCGATTTGCATGTTTCCTGGTTTGCCATCTCTTTCTTGGGAGTACCCTCAGGGTTGCCTTCAGGGAAGAAAGGAACCCCCAGACAGCTGGGAGGCTTGGGTAGCTGGAGCCCACTTTGTGCCCAACAAAAGTCAAGGCTCCTGAGGTCACCCATATCTGGGGGGATGGCAGAAAGTCACCAGATGTGGAGTTTCTGGAGTACCCAGGCACACAGGGCAGTTGAGAGGTCAAGTGAGGGTAGATCAGGCAGCCGTGGGCTGGTTTGGGAGCAGCAAAGCTACTTCCAACCAAGCCTTGGCCTTGATATTCCTCCATTTTTGTAGGTGTGTATTCTTGCTCCAGCTATCTTTGCTGACCACTAGGTCTCTGAGCAACCACCCAGGCCTCCCTCTTGCTATTCTGGGATCCAGGCAGCAAGAAAGAACCTGGAAACTGAGGCCAGGAATCCATGCATCCAGCAGTGTGTCATACTCACCGGAATCTGTCCTTTTGGTGTGTGGCACTCCTGGATGCCCCTTTGTAGTCTTCACTCTTGTCTTATAGATCCCAGGAACCGATGACTTACACCAGCAGCTGAACTCTGAATTCTAGAGGGAGGCCTGTTTCCCAGATGGCCCTGCCCCCAGCTCCACCCACTGAGAGGGCCTGAGATACCCCAGTCCCTGCCTTCCATCCTTCCTCACATTGTGGTCTTTAGTCAACACGCTTACTGCTTGTCTCCTCCTCCCACTCTGGGCCTGGGCCTGCCCCATTCCAGGCCTGCTGCCTCCTCCCAGCCCTCCCCCATCTTCATCTCGCCTTACACTGCCTTTCCAGGCCTGAGAAATAGAGGGAGTCAGCTCTCCCCGACAAGGTGAGGGCTGAAGGCTGATGGGCAGAATGAGGTAGAGGCAATCCTATCTCTTCCCAGGAATCTGATCCTTCTGACAGGTGGTTTTCATTTCTTGGGATGATTGGAGAATGAATTGTGAGCTGGTACGAGGAGGAAGCCCCGTGCCCCAAAGGAGGAAGGTACCCCAGTTATAGGAAGGCCTGCAGAGATTCACAGGAGAAAGTGGCCAGAGAGGGGTCTTCAGAAGAGTCTGGGAGCAGGGGCCAGCTCAAACCAGATCCAGAAGTCTCCAAGAGGATTGGTCTGGTTTCTCTGAGACCCAGTTCAGTGACAGAGTTGAGGTTTGTCTCTCATAAGTGGTGGGACTAAATAAAGAGGATACAAGTGCAGAAAGAACATTCTCATTTCATTGATCCTGGCTAACCAAGAGCCCCAGGTCCCCCTGAAGCCCTGGTGAAGCTATGTGAGCTTTGTTTATAGAGGACATTTGTTTAGAGCAGACCATACCTTGTTCGCCCTGAGTTCCAAGATGGGTCATTTTGTCTGAGGGCCTTTGATCTGCACATCCCTTCCTGCCAGGCCCAGGGTTAATCACTCTTGGTGTTGTGTACACAGACCCTGAGACCAGAGCCGCATGGATCTTTCCTCCTGTCAGTCCTTATCTGAGCAAATACAGGCTACCTCTGAACTGGCATGTGCAGTTAATTGGTTAATTGCACGTCCCAGGGGAATCTCCTTTTTTGACCTTCTTCACCCCAAGCATCAAAACTCTCCTTTCAGCCTCTGTGCCAGCAGGGGCCTTGCTGCTCAGAAGTATCCCTGGGTGGGGGCAGGGAGAGGGAGGCCTGTTCTGTGGGGTAGCAGGCCCCAGAGGTAGAAACTCTGTGCCATGGACAACACAGGAGGCCAAGTGGGAGGGAGAAGTGGAAGCCAGTGGGTGGCCTTGGGTGAAGCCCTTACTGCTGCCTTTGCTTGGCTCACCGGGCACAGAGAGCAGCACCCAGCAGGTCAATTCAAACATCAGCTTCTCTCAACCAGGTCTATCCTAGAGGCGATGGGCCCACCTGAGGCCAGCAGGGCTTTGGGGAGTTCAGGCAGGGCTACCCAGGTGAGAGGGAGCCAAATCCACCTGTTTGAATCGAGACCCTCAGGAGGAAGTAAGTTGCGCCCCCCCACCCCATGGAGGGCTATAAAAGAGGAACCTAGCCCTGGCTGGTGTGGCTCAGTTGGTTGGAGCATGGTCCCATAGGCCAAAAAGACACAGATTCAACTCTCCCTCAGGGCACATACCGAGGTTGTGGGTTCATTTCCTGATTGGGGTACATCCATGAAGACAACGAGTCAATGTCTCTCTCTCTCTCCTCTCTCTCTTTCCATCTTTTTTCTCCCCACCCCCGTCCTCTCTCTAAAAGCAATGAAAAAATGTCCCCAAGTGAAGATTTAAAAAAAAGAGAGAACCCCAGGGAGCAATTTTGGGGTGCTCCTTCGTGCACCAGTGGGGCAAGGGGTCTGGAGAGGCCCTGGTGGCAGAACTCCCCTGAGGTCATTGCCCTGCACTTGCTCAGAGCCCCAGGCCCTCTGAGCCAACATCTTGAGTCTGATGCTTGCTGCCTAGCTCATCAATGGTATCAAGGGGCTGAACTGGACAGGCTGACCTGACGTCTGAACCCAGCCCTCTGGACTGCTCTGTTGTTCTGGCTCTGCTCACACCAAACCCAAGCAGCCGCACTCTGGGCAGGTTGCCCAGTTGGGCTTTTGAGCTGGTGGGCCTGGTGGCAGACACAGTGTGGCAGACTTGGCTTAGCAGTCCCACCCAGGTGTACTCTGCTTGTCACCACCATCTGCTTTTCAAGTTTTGTTGTCTTTATAATTATTATTTTGATTTCTTCTTGATCTCATTGTTAACCCATCCATTGTTTAGTAATGTGTTATTGGGCTTCCATGTCTTTGTGTATTTTTCAGTTTTCTTCTTGATTTCTTGTTTCATACCATTGTGGTCAGGGAAGATGCTTGATACGATTTCAGTCCTCTTAAATTTATTAAGACTTGTTTTCTGTCCTAATATGTGGTCTATCCTAGAAAATGTTCCATGTGCACTTGAAAAGAATGTATATTCTGTTGCTTTGGGATGAAATGCTCTGAAGATTTCAATTAAATCCTTTGGATCTAGTATGTCATTTAAGGCTGCTGTCTCCTTGTTGATTTTCTGTCTGGAAGATCTATCCATTAAAGTCAGTGGAGTGTAAAAATCCTCAACTATTACTGTATTACTGTCAATCTCTCTCTTTATGCTCATCAAGATTTGATTCACATATTTAGGTGCTCCTATGTTGGGTGTGTAAATGTTTACAAGGGTTATATCCTCTTGTTGGATTGCTCCCTTTATCATTATGTAGTGTACTTTGTCTCTTACTGTATAGCCATTGTTTTAAAGTCTGTTTTTTCAGACTTTTTTCCCTTTCCATTTTCATGAAATATTTTTTTCTATTGCTTGCTTTTTGTCTGTGTGTATCTTTCATTCTGAGGTGGTTCTCTTGTAGACAGCACATATATGGGCCTTGTTTTCTTATCCATTGAGCTACCCTATGTCTTGATTGGAGCATTTAAACCATTTACATTTAAAGTGATAATTGATAGGTATGTATTTATCGCCATTTTTTCTTTTAACTGTCTTCTTCCTCCTCCTCCTCCTCCTCCTCCTCCTCCTCCTCCTCCCCCTCCTCCTCCCCTCCCCCTCCCCTCCTCCTCCTCCCCCTCCTCCCCCTCCTCCCCCTCCTCCCCCTCCTCCTCCTCCTCCTCCCTCTTCTCTCCTTCTTCCTCTCCTTCTCCTCCTCCTTCTTCTTCTTTCTCTTCCTCTTCCTCTTATTCTTTCTTCTTTCTTTTTTCTTCTTCCTTCTTCGTTTTCTTTCTTCTTCCAGGCCCCTTAACATTTCTGGCAATACTGGGTTGGTGGTAACAAACTTCTTTAGCTCTTTCTTATCTGGGAAGCTCTTTATTTCTTCTTCTTTTTAAAATTTCATATTTATTATATTTTTCCCATTATCAATTAGTCCCCTTATACCCCCACCTGCCAGCAATCACCACACTGTTGTCCATATCCATGGATCCTTTTTCCTTTTTGCTCAACCCCTCCATCCTTTAACCCCACTCCCCACCACTAGCTATCACCTTCTCTCCAACTATGAATCTGTCTCTGTTTTGCTTGTTGGTTCAGTTTGTTCATTAGATTCCACATATGAGTGAAATCATATGGTACTTGGCTTTCTCTGACTGGCTTATTTCACTTAGCATAATGTTCTCCAGGTCCATCCATACTGTTGCAAAGGGTAAAATTTTCTTCTTTTTTTATGTCTGAGTAGAATTCCATTGTGTAAATGTTCCATGGTTGTTTCATCCACTCATCTACCAATGGGTACTTGGGCTGCTTCCATATCTTGGCTATTGTAAATAATGCTACAATGAACATAGGGGTGTTTATGTTATTTTAAATTAGTGTTTTGGGTTGCTTTGGATATTTTCCCAGAGGTGGGATTGCTGGGTCAAAATGCAGACCCATTTTAAATCTTTTGATGTACTTCCATACTGCTTTCCACAGTGGCTGCACCAGTCTGCACTCCCACCAACAGTGCAGTAGGGTTCCCTTTCTCCACGTTCTCGCCAACACTTTTGTTGTTGTTGTTGTTGTTGCTGCTGCTTTATTGGTGTTAGCCATTCTTCTTGCTGGGTCAAGTAGTCTTGGTTGTAGGTCTTGCTTTTCATCACTTTGAATATTTCATGCCATTTTGTGCCTGAAATGTTTCTGTTGAGAAATTGGCTGACTGTCTTATAGGAGCTCCCTTGTGGGTAACTGCCATTCTCTTAAACTATACTCATTTTTTAAAATTAGATTTTTTATTTTTTGCTGCTCTAATTGGGTGTTTTTTCTACCTTGTCTTCCAAATCACTTATTCAGTCATCTGCTTCATCCAACCTACTGTTTAGCCCTTCCAGTGTATTCCTCATTTCAGATATTGTATTCTTTATTTCTGACTGGTTTTCTTGTTATAGTTTCTGTGTCCTTTTTCCTGCTGTTATAGTCCTCATTGAGTACCTTGTAATTCTCACGAAGCTCCTTGAGCATCCTTTTAGCCATATTTCTGAACTCTGTATCTGAAAAGTTGCTTGCCTCCATTTCACTTAGCTCTTTCTCTAGAGATTGCTCATATTCTTTCATTGGGAGCATATTTCTTTGCTTCCTCATTTTAGTGGGCTCTTTTTGTTTGTTTCTATGTATCAGGTTTATCTGCTATGACTCCCAGTCTTGGTAGGGTGTCCTCTGGGGTCCAGGGCACAGTCTTCTTGATCACCTGAGCTGGGTGCCCCAGGAACGTCCCTTTTGTGGGTTATGTGAGCCCTCCTGTTGTAATTGAGTCTTGAATGCTATTGGTCCATTCATATGTGGAATAGACCCTCAGGCTGGGTGACTGTGAGGCTCAACCCTGACTGCAACATGTGAGCTGCTTTGCAGGTCTGACCACACAATGCAGAATTCACCTCAGCAGCGTCTGGCACCTGCTGAGATCTCCCTTTGGATATGCCACTAGTGAAGGTAATTAGATCTTGCTCTGATATTGTTTGAGGTGACCACTGGGTGTGTTGGTTCTGGGCCTCTTGGAGGAACTCTGGTTCAGACCAATGTCAGATGCTGCCTATGACTGGCCCTGGGCAACCTGCTTTGAACTACAAAGCAATCCACAGTTTGTGGCTATCTCTGCTGGGCCTGGGTGTGCACAGGAGGACCAAGCTGTATATCAAGGCTGGGTATTACCAGCACCGGGCCTGGACCAGATCAGTAATAGACCCAAGGTACCCCAAGATCTGCCTCTGGCTGCCTTTGCCTGCTGGCCAGCTGAGTCACTGAAAGAGCCTCTGTTGGTACTTGAGTTGCATGAGATAGGTTCTCAGTGAATTACCCAGGAGGGGCAAGTGGTATTCACCACATTGATACAGATTCAAACTCAGTGCCAATGCTGGGTCTGAGGCCACTAAGCAAAAGTCCCTGGGTATACCAAGCCTAGCTGCCACCTGCTGGGTGCTCACATACCTTTATGGTGGGATGGGGTCTCAGGGAGTCATCAGAGTGAGGCCAACAGAGTTTATCAGTCCCAATCAAACCAGGATTGGAATGTGTGAAAGGAGGGCTCTGCCCTGCTCAGGCATGCAAGGAAAAAATGGTCCCTGTCCTAGGGCCACACAGCTCAGTCTGTCCAAGCTTCTACTGGGAAGAACCTGAGCCCAGCAGGGCGGGGCCTCCAGGAGTTGGGAGGATGGGGCTAGTGGATCTCTTGTGAGGCAGAGTACTGGTCAGGCTTTGGAGAAGGTAGGGGTGTGTGGCCCCACCCCAGAGTCACATAACTCTGTCCAGATTTTGACCAGCCCTCCACAGGGCGGAACCACCAGGAGTCAGGTGGATGAGGCTGCTGACCATCCCCATGTTTAAATTGAGCAGTTATCATAATTAGAGCCTAACACCATATGCATTATTATCATATTGAATTGTTACCAGGTTCTGACTACTATTCCCAGGCTTCAGATAAAGAAACTGAGGCTTATGGAGACTGACTAGACTCTGGAGCACACCATTTGTTAGTCTATAGTTAGTCTGGCTTAACCACGGCTTTTACATTGCCTTCCATAGGCTTCAGCATTTCACACTGTAATATTCCTGTAAGCCCGAGAGAATGTTTTCCAAATATCTAGATAGACCAAAATCATGTGAGAAGTCTGGAAAGTTGGGAAAGTTTCTTTCATAGTTGAGCAGCTCATTCTCAGAAGAAACAAAGCCAACTTCTTGAGTCCCTGAAGGCCCAGGACTGAGGTAGACACTTGGGCAGGGCCACTGGGCACCTGTTGGGAAAGCACCACTGTCTTCTCCAGCCTCTTCTCTTCTTCCAGCACCTCTGGGAGGTCAAGAAAAGGTGACTGAAGTGTCTGTGCCCCCTGGGCAAGGATGCTAAGGTCCCATAACAGAGTCCTAGGACCAAAAATTATGTGTCCTCCAAATGCCACACCACAACAAATGCCATGCCTCCTTCTACTCACCATCGCTTCACCCAAGTGTCTACCTCTGCCTGAGTGCTCTTCCCTTGACCACCTTACTCCGTTTCAGCTCACTCTGCCATACCTATGATGGGTTCCTTCAAAAGCTGACCCTGAGATAAAGACTTGGGTACAGGTAGTTTATTTGGAAGATGATCCCAAGAGGCATGGATTAGGAAGAAAGGTGGGAGACAGGGAAGGAAAGGCACTACATGTATGTTAATGAGGCCACTTAATCCTGAAGGGACCCTCTGAGAAACTGTAGAGCACACCTGAGGATTGTTTCATCAAGCGGTGAGAAAGTGGGGGTATTTACCCATCAGCTTCTGCTTCTTGTTGGCTTGAGGGTTTTTCTTGTGGCTTTAACTCCCTGGTGTAACTGACTTGCTCTGAGATGGATCAAGCCACTCCAGGGACGGCTAAGGGGCTGGGCACCAAGAGCATCTTCTGTTGCACCCTTCAAGATTTCACCCAAGCAGGCCCTCCTTTGGTGTTCTCTCCCAGGTGACTCAGACTGACTGCCATCAGGCAGATTTGACATGGCCCCTAATTTAGGACTAAACTTCCTGAGAAGTGGTCCACATCACTATTCTAGGTAGCCCAGGTGCCCATGATGGAGTCTGGTACTCAGGACAGATGTTCAAAAATGAATGGGAAGAGTACATGATGAGTCACAATGCCCTTCATGGTGCCCTAGAGTGGATGGGGCAGGACTCATGACAGTAAACATTCAATTCAAATGCCTGAGATTCGCAGCCCAAGTCCATGAGCATCCCAGCCTTGAAAAGGGCTCAAGTGAGAGTTGAGCTGGGAAGAGGGAGGAGCATGGTGCGTGGGAGCAGGGGCAGAGGGGGAAGGAGAGATGTTTCCAATCCAGACTCCCAAGACTCTCATGGATCTTTGATCTCAAAGATCTTGTGGAAGAATAATACAAGGTTAGAGTGTTAGTGAAACCCATAGCCTGCAGGGGGGAAAAAAGAGTCAGTGATTACAACTTGGCCGCATTTCTTTATTGGACTTAGGTTTTAAAAAATCAGTTGGGGGTCCTTGGCCTTAGAGGTGACTTTAGAACTTATCCGGTTCCACTCCTCCCTGTCCATTTTAGAGAAAGCAAACTGAGCTCTAGAGAGGGAAATTGGCTCATCTGAGGTCACATAGGTGAGTCCCAATTATCCAATGAGAAGAAATGGCAGCATAATACTCACTATTCTATTCTGGGTTCCGGGCTTATTTGCACAGCCGACCAGGTCTCACCTGCCCTGGAATTATTAGCACTGTGAGCACTTTCCCATAGGTATGCCAAAATAAACACTCCCAGTGAGTGTCTGGTCCCTGGGGAGAGTTTCAGGGATTCTGACCCCACCCCATTCCCAGAACTCCAGAAATAAATACCCACCCCATACAGATTGCCCCAGAGATCAAGAGTTGGTGCTTTCCCAGGTAGTCCTGTCTGGCTCTGTTCATGGCTCTGGCAGTCTGGGGAGTGGCAGGGGGCTGGCCTAGATGACAGGACACAGCTCAGCCAGTTGCTCCTGCCAAGCCCTCCAGACACCAGCTGGCTCTTCTGAGGGCTTTTCCCCCAAGTGCTGGGGTTGGAATGTACAAACCTGAAGACTGCATTCTTCTCTGACACCAGAGATAAGTGGGAAGAAGAGGAGTGTGACTGTGGGAGGAGACAGTACCAGGTTTTCAAGTCTCCAGGCAGCCAGCTCTGACAGAATGGTATGCAGAAAAGAGGCTCCCAGGTGGTGGGGACCAAGATATCTGAGTGGGCTCCGCTGCCCGCTGCCGCTGCTGTGGCTGACCTGCTGAGAGGAAATGATCTTGAGGGAATAAATTAGTCATCCGTTGAGGCTCATGTTATTTTCCCACTGAGACATCACTTAACAACAGTCAGATTCCAGCATAAGAATTTGTAGAATGCTTTGAATTAAAAAAAAAAAAAAATTATTTGAGATCCTTTTAAAATCTGTAGTGTAAAAGATTCAAACTGAAACGAGAGGTCAGACTCTAAGCTGCCTCTTTATTTTGTATGTGGCTGTAGGAAGTGAGACAAAACAGTACATAGGCTGCTTTTATAAAGCACATTTTAAAAAAGTCATAGAGGCAGCACATGTATTCAAGGTCCTTAAACTGGGACAGGATACTGGGTTTGTATCCAAACACTGCTATTGTTTCATTGGGTATAATGACTATATTCTTAAGCTTCTGTTGGTCTCATATTTTTCATTTGTAAAGTAAATGAATTGATTCGGGCTCAGTAATTCAATGCACATATACTGAGAACACGCCAGGACATGCCCAGTGCTCAATATATAAAATGGGGATGCAGAGATGAACAGGACCTGGATCCTACACTCAAGCAGTCCCCGGTCTAGGAGGGGCAGATGGCAAAATTGTCATGAACAGTGTGAACTCTATCATGTCACAAAGGGCTGAATTTAGAGTCCTCTTAGCTCAGGGAATGTGTCCAGATTATTCCCCGCTGTATACCAGGGTCTGGCAGCACCTGCACAGGATACATGCTTAAGAAATATTTGCTGAATGAATGAATGCCTATTAACTATGACCTCTGCTTCTTCTGTTTCTGATCAGTTATATTTCCTTATTTGGAATTTTCCACAGATGAACAGTCAGGGTCTCCCTGTGTATTTATTTAGATTTTTAATAATGTTCAAGAACACTCTTCTCAAATCAAAAGTGTTTGAATTGCATAAACAAGGCAACAATTTGGAATCTTGAATGGAGCTTGAATGTTATTTATTCCTTGTGGCTACAGCAACTTGCACATGTACTGTGGGTGCTCAAGGCATTTTGTTGGATGAAGAAATGCATACTGTCCAGTAAGCCTCTGACCATGTGCTTAACATTATTACTCATGATGGAAATGCAAATTTAAACCACAATGAGATACTACTCTGCACCCACCAGAATGCCCCAAATTAAAAAGATTGACAGTGCCAAGTTTGGGAAGGATGTGGAGCAACTAGAACTCTTATACGCTGCTAGTGGAGATGTCAGATGGTGCAAATACTTTGGGAAACTGTTTTGAAGTGTCTATGAATGCTAAGCATACAAGGTCTGTCTGGAAAAAGTCCAACCATTGTTACTATAACAAGAAAGGTTTGCATGACATTGATGTAACCTGGCAGCCAAGGCCAGTGTACTGAAATGCGCATGCGTGAACAATGACGACTTCACTGTACTAGTCAGTGGGGGTGGTAGACGCCCTTGAGTGAGCATGTGTAGTGTATGGCTATTGCATTCAAAATGACTGAGTGAGTAGATTGACAAATCTGCCTCAAATTTTGCATTAGGTTTGAACATTCCTCTGTGGAAACTATTTGGATGATTCAGAAGTCTGCAGCTATGGGCAACTGGTGATTGGTAGCTTCATCATGACAACGCACCATCTCACATCACATCTTGTGCAGAGTTTTTTGTTGAGACATCAAATCACCCAGGTGACTCAGCCCCCGTATAGCCTAGATTTTGCAACTTCTGGCTTTTCCCAAAACTACAATCACCTTTGAAAGGGAAGAGATTTCAGACCACTGATGAGATTCAGGAAAATATGGTTGGGCAGCTGATGCTGACTGGGAGAACAATGTGAGGTTCCAAGGTGCCTACTTTGAAGGGGACTGAGGCATCACTGTCCTGTGTACAATATTTCTTGTATCTTGTATCTTCTTCAATAAATGTCTCTTTTTCATATTCCATGATTGGATACTTTCTGGACAGACCTCTGATATCTACCTAATGATTCAGCAGTTGTACTCCTGAATTTATACTCAAGAGAAATGAATGCATATATTTGCCAAATAAATGTTTATAGAAATTATTCATTAAAGCCCCAAACTAGAAATAACCCAAAAGGCTATAAGTAGGAAAATAGATACAAAAATTATGGTTTATTCACACAATGGACTATAAAACCACAAAAAAGAAGGAACTATGGCATGTTCAACAACAGAGATGGATTTCATGGACATTGTATCAAACAAAAAAGCCAGGCGCACAAGTTTACACTGTACACTTCCATTTATACAAAGCTCAAGAACAGGCAAAATGAATCAATGGTCAGAATAGTGGTTACATCTGAGAGCATCCCAGCTGAGGGTCAAGAATGTGCAAAGGATGGAGGTGTGACAGGCATGGGGCATGGGTGTTGAGGGAATGAACAGTTCAGTGTGGCAGGAGGACAGCAGGGTCCACAGAGGAGGAGTGTAGGGAGAAGAGGTTAGGAAGGTTATTTGGGTCGTTTTGTAAAAGGCCCTGTGGTTGTCATTAGTGTTATTTGCCATATAGTTCAGTTTCATCCTTTTTGGCCATTTTAAGATTGTACTTCCTGGTCCTTTGTGGTTGAGTAGGGCCATGTTTTCATGTTTTTTTGCTGGCCAATGAATTCTGATTTATTAATTATGTTAATTTAATTTAATTGCTGGTGTGAGACTTTCCAGGGCTCTCTCTTTCTCTCTTGCAATTGTCAGTATTTGGATGGTGGTGGCTGCTTCACTAGCCTGGGTCTTGGAAGACCAGAGCTCTCTAGAGGCTAACCGTGTGGGTATATAGTGTGAGAAATAAACTTGGTGATCTTAGGTTGCTTGTTTTTGCAGCATAGCCTCGACTATTTGGATTGATACAGGCCTTGGTTATGGTGTCAAGTTCATTTGTTTATTCATTTATTCACTCATTCATTCAACCCACTGAACATCTGTTCTGTACTAAGCCACTGCTCAGACCCTCCTCTCAAGGACCTTTTATTCTGTTGGGGAATACAGGCAACAATAAAAATAAACGAATAAGGTAATTACAATTTGCAGTAAGAGTAATGAAGGAAATAAACAGGCTGATATGACATAAAGAAATTGGTCATCAGGAGGGCTGCTTCATTAGAACTGAGACCCGAGGATGAGATGAAGCTGTCATGTATAGAAACATGGGAATAATGTTCCAGGGAATGGATGTGCAAAGATTTGGAGGCAGGAAAGAGCCTGCTATGTTTGAGTCACAGAAAGCAGATCTTTGTGGCTGGAGGGCAGTGGGTGAGAGGGGAGGAAGGCAAGGACACTGTCATGTGAGTAAATTGTACATGGCCTCATTTATGTGGTGAAAGGTCATTGAAGGCAAGAGCTAAGCTAGAGAGTTACTTTGGGAGGGTGTTGAAAGTGTCCAAGGGGGAAGTGATGATGCTGGTGTGAGAGTAATGACAGTACAAGTGGAGAAAAGTATACACATTTGAAATATGTTTTAAAGTGGAACCCACAGGATTTGGTAATGAATTGGAAATGAGGTATGGCAGGCTGAATGATGGGACCCAAGATAACCATGTCTTTATCCCTGGGACCTCTAAATGTCATTTTACCTAACAAAAGGAACTTTGCATATGTGATTAAGATGAAGATTTTGAGATGGGCAGATTATCCTGGATTATCTAGATGAGCTCTGAATGTAATCACAAGAATCTATAAAATGGGGCACAGGGAGATTTTACTACAGAGAAGGTCTTATGGAGACTGGATGAAGGTGCTACACTGCTGGCATTGAGGACAGAGAATGGGTACAAAGAATGTAGCTTTAGAAAATGGAAAAGGCAAGGAAATGCATTGTCCCTTAAACTCTATTGGAATTTGGCTCTGCTGACACTTTGATTTTGGCTCAGTGACACTGATTTCAAACTTATCACCTCAAGAACTCTAAGAGAATAGGTGTTTATGTTATTATTGCTTTAAATATGGTAAGACATACATAATATTTATCATTTTAACCATTCATTAAGGTGACAATTCAGTGGCATTAAATACTTTCACAATATTGTGTGACTATTACCACTATCTATGCCTAAAACATTTTCATCATCTGCAATAAAAACTCTGGACCCATTACTTAATAACTCCCCTACCCACCTCTCACCCCCAACTCCTGGTAACCTCTATTCTACATTCTGTCTCTATATTTGTCTACTTCAAATACTTTTTAAGAGTAGAATTATATGGGATTTGTCTGTCTGTGTCTGGCTTTTTTCACTAACCATAATGTATTCAAGGCCCATCATGTTGTAGTATGTAGCAAAATTTCATTCCTTTTTATGGCTGAATAATACTGCATGCTGTTTTAAGTCACCAAGTTGGTGGTATTTTGTTACAGCAACCATAGAAAACCAATACACAAGGGGAGAGAGAAAAGAAGATATCAAGGCTATGGCTAGGCTCTTGGGCCTGAGGATTGGATGGATTGAGATGTCATTTACTGGTGTAGAGAAGTCTAGGAAAATCACAGGCTCTGCTTTGGCCATATTACATATGAGGTGTCTGTTAAACACCCAAAGGAGATCTTGAGGAGCTAACTGGACATCTAACTCTGGAATTCTGGGGAGAGGTCAGAGCTGGAGAGCTACCTTTGGAGGCATCACCATAGAGATGGTACTTAAAGTCAATAGATTGGTTGAGGACACATAGGGAAAGTGTGTAGAGAGAGAAGAGAAGGGGACATTTGAAGGTGGAGCAGAGGAGGAGGAATCTGCCTAGCAGGCTGAGAAGAAGCAGTCAGGGAGGTAGGAGAAAACTCAGGAAAGTTTGGAATCATTAAAGTTGAGAAGTTGAGAGAGAATGGTGTTTCATTAAGGAAGGAACAGACAAGCAGGTTTTGACAGACTGAATAATGGAGGATATTTATGATGTGGACAAGAGCAGGGTCTTGTGGGGGGCAAGGTGGTAGGGACAGAAGCCAGAGAAGACTGAGTTTAGGACATGATGAGAAAGAAGTCTTTGAAGAAGTTTTATGTACATACTGTGGGAAGGAGCAGAAAAATGGGGTAAGGTAGTTTAAAACCTTTTAAAGGTGGGAGGTATAGTTGTAGTTACTTGTGGCTGCCTAACAAGTACCCCAAAACCTTGGAGGCTTAATGTAAGGTTTATTAGATTTTATTCCATGATTTTGTGGGTCAGGAATTTGGTCAGAGCTTGGCTGGATGATTCTCTTGTTTCACATTGCTATCATTGACGGAAGCAATGGTAGTTAGTGTTCACCTGTTGAAAGGGCTGGTTTTGAGGGTTCTAGATGGCTTCACCCAGATGGCTGGCACCTTGATGGGGATGGCTAGAAGGCTGAACTCACTTGAGACTCGCAATTGGAGTGCCTATTTGTGGTCTCTCTGGCACAGTGGCTTCTGGGTAATTGAAACTCGTGTGTGTAGGCTCAGGTCTCCAAAAGGGAGTGTCCCTTGAACAAGAGAGAAGCTATATGGCCTTTTTTGTACTACATGTAGAAGTCACATAGCATCACATCTGCTGTACTCTATTGGTCAATCCAGCCATAGGCCCACCTAGATTTAAAGGGACCCTACCTCTTGATGTGAAGACATTAAAAGAATTTGCAGCCATGTTTTAAAACCCTCACAGATGGCTGAAAATGCACTAGGAGATGAGGAGAGGTGAATGGTACAGAAGACAGAAGAAGAAACTGCAAGAATAAAGTCCTTTGGAGGTCACGAAGCGACAGTATTAGGAAGGCTAGAGGGAAGAAAGACATTGTGAGGACAGATGTGAAGTGAAAAGATGAGGCTGTTGCCAGCTGATGACTTCACTCTGCTCAATAATGTACAGGAGAACTCATAAGCTGGGGGCTGGTGTTGAGGAGGATTGAGAAGAAAAGGTACAATATAGTGATTTAAGAGAGTTGGAGCGTCAAGTTGTTTTTTTAAGTGGATTTTAACAGTATGGCTTTCTGTCATTACTAAAAATGATATAGATTATGAGTACATGATTATTAATCTTTAGTAATATATTAATAAAATTACTATATTGGTGATTATTAATACTAAGTATTTATGGAAACTTTGAGAAATACACCAAATTCTAGGACGTTGCTGATCAATTCTTGTTCACCATGCTCCTTTGAGGAAGGAGGCATATGGTGTCACAGCACCATTTTATTTCTGGAGGAACTATAATTACAGTAGTTTTATAAGGTAAATCTGAGGAAGAATCCAAGATGAGAACTCTGAGACCATTTCCTTTTTCAGGAGTATTGAGAAAATGAAAAATACCTCTACATTTTACTTGAGAGTACATTTGGATCACCAAGTTCTGAAAGTGATTTATAAAAAGTTATCTGACAAGACTTGATGTTGAGCAAAGTTACTGGGTGGGTGATCTCCTTTTGCAAATGACGTTTTCAGTGCTGAAAGTGTTTGTAATTCTTGTTCTGGAATTGCTTTTAGAAGGAGTTTATGATTCACACACACACACACACACACATGCAAAACAATAACTAGGGTTACTTTTATTTATTAAATCGTTTACCAGAGGATTTTATTTATCAGTCTCATAACTCACCGCATTTAGCCTTAGATATTTCCAAAAAACAAACAAACAAACAAAAAAACTGGATTCCCCATGAAAGTAAGTAAGATTCATTAACAGTAAGGGTATCCCAACTAAGGTGAGTCAGGTCTTGCTAAGAATTTCCTAAAGGGAGGTCTTAAGATTGTCAGGGCAGCCCTGCTCTGAGAAATCACCGGGAGACCACTGTGGGATCAGGCAATGTGTTTATTGCGGGAAAAGGGGGAAAGAGGGGAGGAGGGGAGAGGCATCTCCTGGACCGTAGGAGCAAGGGAATGGGGAGAAAGGGAACGGGGAATGGGGAACAGGGAATGGGGAATGGGGACTCTTGGGCCTCCTTGTGGGCCTGTAGGAGTCCCACCTGCACTTCTGCAGGCACCTTTTTTATACTTGTCAACCACACATTTTGGTGAGAGTGAGTTTGCTTATCAACATATTCAGTAGATTATTTACATCTCATTGCCCCCCACCCCCACCAGGTTAGTTAACATATCAGGCTAGGTCCCTTACCATTACCCCTAAGAATGGTTTCAGCCATCAACATATCTTTTGGGAACTGCAAAGTCCATCAGCATATCTTTGGGAAAGGCTAAGTCCAGGGCCAGGTTTATTAGCATATACCAAAAGTCCAGGTGTGCATTCTAGCTGCCTCCATGTTCTGACAAGGATGTTTTGAGCAGCATCATTATGAAGGTTCGCACATACATACTTCACAGACTCACATCATGCCAGGGGTGATTGAGATGTTAGAGTTACCCAAACAAAGTTTATTACTGTGCCCACTGACCTCCTCTCCCTCCAGTATCCTTTTTACCACTGGGGTTTCCATCTACCTAACTAGCCAACCTAGAAACTGTAGGTCAAGCTTGATCCTCTGCTTCATTACTCTCCAAATTCATGTATTCACTGTTCACCACAGTCAATCAGGAATATATTCAGCTGTGACTGTACTTAATCAGTTCTCTGAGCATCATGATCACCAGGGTTTTGAACTCTGTATTTTATAGGTTGGCTATCTCCATTTTGCTCAGTTCTTTTTTCTGGGTGTTAGGTTTTGGGGCTCGGTCGAGGTAGAGAAGCCAGAAGCCAAATGCTGAACAAGATGGTTTATTGAGTTTGTGACATGGCAGGCTGGGTCTGCGCAGATGCCAGCACCGAGGGTTAGGGTGGAGTGAATTTTTAAGGAGTTCTGAGGTTTGGAATGCAGAAACACCACAGGAGAGGTTAAGTTGCCAGGGATTTTCCTATGTGGCCAGCATATCCTAGGCCGCATGGCCAGCAGGTCCTGGGCAGCTATGGATTCTCTTTATATGGCCGGCAGATTGGCCATTGGCCCAGCTGCAACTTTCTTATAGCAGCGTGTGGCTTGCGCAGTTAGGGGTGGGGGGAGGTGAGCTGCCTCATGGCTGCCTCTGCCTCACAATGGGATTTTGTTTTGTTCTTTCATTTGGGCTACATTTATTTGCCTCCTCAATTTGGCAGTGTTCCTGTGTTTGTTTCTGTGTATTGGGTACAGCTGCTTTGATTCTGTCTCTTGGCAGTGTGGCCTATTGTAGTAGGTGTCCTGTAGGGTCCAGTGGCACTGCCCCCCCTATCACCCAAGCTGGGTACTTGAGGTGCACCCTTCATGTGGGCTGAGTACACCCTCCTCTTGTAGTAGAGCCTTGGTTGTTGTTGGTGGGGTTTACCCAGGCCAGTCAGCTGCAAGGACTGGCTGTGACCATGGACCACCAACCTCTGCCCTTCGTGGAGGAGAAGCTGTGCAGGTGCAGGTGCAGTGTGGTGGTGCTCTGACGTGGTCTGTAGCTGTCTACTGGGTGTGCTGGGTTTCTTAGTTGGTGCAGGCCAAGACCAGACTCCACCTGTGTTTTGCCCAGGGCCACCCTGCCTGAGCTATAAAGCAATCTGAGATGGCTGAACTTGTGCTGGGCTTGGAGAGCTTCAGGTAAAGCCAAGCTGTGAATCTAGGCTGGCTGCTGCTAGTGGTGGGCCTCGAGCTCACTGAGGCCAGCTGTTGCTTGTTTGATAGGATTTAGGAAGTTGTGAAGCATGAGCCAAGACCAGCCATTTGTATGGAAAAGCAGCTTGGGTGGGCCCTTAAATTGGGTGGGGTGGAGTCTCCGGGGATCTCCAAGGTGGGTCGAACAGTGTTATACAGTTTTACGGAGTCTCAGATATGGCACCGCCTTGCCAGCTCTGTGGCGGGAGGGTTTAGAAAAGGGACAATGGCCTTTGCTGGCCTCAATGTCGGACACTTCAATTTCTCTCTGCATACCACTGGTGCCTTTCAAGCTGCTACCCCACTGCTGGAGCTCAGAGAGAGTGAATCGGAGTAGGTGAGTCTCTGTGTGGGTTTTTAAAGAGGAATTGCTTGGGGCTCCAGCAGTCTCCTCCACCAACTCAATCCCCACTGATTTTTGCTGCCAGAAGTTGTGGGGACTTATTTTCCTGGCACTGGAACCCTGGGCTGGGGGGCCTGGTGTGAGGCTGGGGCTCCTTGCTCCCAAGATATCCTTCCCAAATTTTTATTCACCACATGTGGGTGAGACCAGCCCATCCCGTGTCTGTGCCCCTCCTACCTGTCTTGATGGATGTGGTTTCTTTAATTCCATAGTTGTCAGACTTCCATTCAACTCGATTTCTGATGGTTCTGGCTGATGGTTGTTCTATATTATAGAGGTAATTTTGATGTGGTTGTGTGAAGAGTTCAGCCGTGTCTGCCTATGCCACCATCTTGATTGCATCCCTGATAACTTCCATCCTTAATGCTTTAAAATAAGAGTCTGTTTCTCAGAGACATTGCAGGTTTGGTTGAAGATCACTGCAGTAAAATGAGTATTGTGATAAAACAAGCTGTAATCGTTTTGCTGTGAAGGGTCTTGCTTTTAGTTTGTAAAAAACAAAACACCTGTGAAACACAATAAAACGAAGGGAGGGCGGAGGAGGCATCTTAAGCTGGAGAGCCCCATTTTCAAAGATGTGAAAATTCTGGCACTGCCCTAATAAATTAACACAAGCCTGGTAGTTTCAAACAGAAATTAATTTTCTCACAGTTCTAGAATCTAGAAGTCAAGCTGTAAGCAGGACCATGCTCTCTCTGAAGGCTCTTGGGGAGAGGCCCTCCTGGCCCCTTTCTAGTTTCTGGTGGCTGTCAGCATTCATTTGGTTTGCAGCTGCATGACTCTAATATCTGCCTCCATTATCACTGGCCTTCTCTGTGTGTCTTCTTCTTCTTTTTCTAATTTAATTTATTTTTAGAGAGAGGGGAAGGGAGAAAGAGAGGGAGAGAAACATCAATGTGTAAGAGATACATTGATTGCACGCCTCCAACTGCATGCCCCCAACTGGGGACCTGGCCCATAACCCAGGCATGTGCCCTGACTGGGAATCAAACCAGCAACCTTTTGGTTCGTAGGCAGGCACTTAATCCTCTGAGCCTCACCGGCCAGGGCTCCTTTTCTCTTCTTTTAGGGACACTAATCATACTGGATTTAGGGCTCACCCCAACTTAGTATGACCTCATCTTAACTTGATGACATCTCTGCAGACCTTGTTTCCAAGGTTCTGGGTGGACATGAAGTTTTGGGGGACACTAGTCAACTCAGTACATGGGATTTAGAGTGTCTGGCATTTACATTCTTACCTGACAATTCCTCCCTGCCAAATCCATGCCACACGTCTTAGGCCAGAGCTTCTCAAACTTTACTGTGTACTAGGGCGAGGCAAAGAATCACCCAGAATGGCACTGCACAGTCCTTATGTTTGTGAAGGCTCTTTAGGTGTTGTGCCCTGTGCCTTGCTTGATTCACCCTCATCTGGTCCTGTGAGATTTGGCATTGCTGCCCAGTGCTGCTGGCCCAAGGGCCACACTTTGAACAGCAGGGCCTCCAGCTGCTGTCTGCACGCGTTTATTTCAGTGTCCAACACCCCACAGCAGCAAGGGTGCTTTCCATTTTGAAGTTGGGTGTGTGGGCTTTGTAATGCCTCAAATGAAACACTGGTTCTGCACCATTTATTAAGAGGACACTGAGTCATATAGGCTGGTCTGGCTCTTTGGGAACATTTTAGGAAGTTAGGTGGTAGCACAGAGAGCCAGGGCCCCTTTGTAAGCACCTCCACCCCAACCCTGCCCAGCTCCTGGAATACCCCACTATTACAGCACTGGCTCCCTGGCCTCCACAGTGTTGCCTGCAATCCTTGTCTCTGCGGCCCCCCCCCCCCCATCACCATAGTGGGCACACGTGGACTTTTCTTTATCAGCCCAAACTAGGCACTAGGCCTAAACCAGCCACCCCATCACCAACACTTGCGCCTATGTGTTGAGCCCTGGGCCCAGGCCCTGTACACCCCCTACTCTCTTTTCTCAAATATATATACTTTCTAAAAAAACAAAACAAAAAATAAACAACTTTTTTTTTTTTTGTAACTTCACTTGCCTTTCTGTCATGGGTCCTGTTTGGGGCCACTTAGCCCTCTGAATCAGACAACACAGGCTTGGGGCTTTGAACTCTTCGCCAATGGTTCTGCCTCCTCCCCAGGGCTCACTTCCGTGTCCCAGGGATCTTAAATAGCAGCCAAAGTCCTCCCTCTCAGCTTCCACAGAAGGAGGGGTAGCTCAAGATGTGGCCCCTCCACCTCCAAGAACAGATGGCTGCCTGGCCATCAGCCATAAGGAGTGAGGAAAACAGCTGGTATCTGAAATCCCAGCCTTCCCAAGGCCCCTGCGTTTATCACAAACCTGTAGCACTTACACGCGCTACCGTGGCTCCCTCCCTGCCGCCACTGCTCTCTCCCTGGCTCTATGTGTAGCACCAAGACTGGAGGAGGCAGGGTTGCTTTCCCACCCTCCACAGGATCTGCCGATGGGTGCCTCCCTGTAATGTGAGTAACAAAGGGCATGTCCACATCTGCTGGTCTTCTGGGTGGGTTTTTTTTTTTTTTTTCAGAATACCACAAACAGCTCCCTGGCTTTACACAGAACAGAAATAATATCCTGCTAAGTTTCCACACAACATTCATTATTCGGAGGTCCCCTGAGGGGAAGTGGCTATAGGACTTTTCCTCCGTAACAGCTGAAGAAACTGAGGCACCCAGGGGAATGATGGGTCTTCAAGATCACACAGTGAGTCAGAGGGAGAAATAAGTCTGTTTAGTCAGAAGAATCTTCTCCACAATTAGTTGGGAGCATTTGTGGGTCTAGAGAGAAACCTCTAATTGCCATCCTGTTTATGGGTGTTTTAAGTTGTAGGGGCTCATCTGAGGTAACTGAGTCTTGATGCGCCATGGGATGTGTGGGCAAATGTGGGGAGGCTTTTCCTAAGTCACCTAAGCTGGCGTTATGCAAAGTGGCTTCCATGGATCTCTGGGCTCAAGGGTGGCTTCCTAGAATCCTATCCTTGATTCAGCAAGAAGAGTTCTGCTCTAAAGAAGTCAGGGAAACTGTCATCCTAACAGCAGCGGGAGTTTGGGGCCAGCACAGGCCTTTGTGAGGACAGAGAACGGGAGCAGGCTGATGTTTTGTTCCCCTTTAATAGCACTCAGTATTTCCACACAGCTTCAGTGAGATACCAAGCGTTGAGAAAGGGGGTGGGGAAACTGGAACGCAACAAAGGGCCAGGTGCTGACCTTTAATTTTTCATCAATGATTTCTAGGACCCAAGGGCTCCTGGAAGTAGGAGGCATAAAGGGAAAAAAGGGGAAAATATTGGAAGAAAAATGTTCCCTTCCCCAGAGATTCTGGGATGAAGGAGGGGGCAGGAAAATCACATTTGTGTGGGAAAATAATGAAAATAAATGAGATGTTAAATGTACTGAAGTGAAAAAGAAGTAATAATTAAAAAGTTTTTAGTGATTTTAGAAAGCAAATATTGCAAGATAGTTTGGCTTGTAGTGCCTATAAATCAAAGATGAGTTTTCCAATGAAAGACTCCTTTGCTTACTTTTGTTTTGAATCCTCACCTGAGGATATGTTTATTGATCTTACAGAGGGAGGGAGGGAGAACCATTGATCCATTGCCTCTGGTACATACCCCGATTGCTCCAACTCACAACCTAGGTATGTGCCCTAACCTGGGAATCGAATCCACGACCTTTCTATTTGGTTTATGGGATGATGCTCCAACCGACCCACACCGGTCAGGGCTCATTTGCTTACTTTTTTGACTTGGGACTAAAAATGAAACTTTCCCAGACTCATAAATAAAACTCTCTAGGCAATTCATTACTCTGGCTCCCAGACTTTTCTGACCCACCTGCACCTCCCACAGCTAAATTTGGGGCAGGCACTCCCCAATATACCTCACCCTCTCCCACCAGTGTGAGGGACATGGGGACTGGACTCAGGGGAAGCCTGCACTGGGGCTCGATATGGGCTCAGGCATTTCAAGGCTGAGCAGCACTGGAAGTGGAAGGGTGGGGTTTTTGAGTTTAAGTTCATTGGTCTTTGGAGTCTGGTTCCAGTGCTTACTGGTGGTGTTACCTTGGGTAAAGTTACTTCACCTTTTTGTTTTTCTAATTTTGTTTTTCAATTACAGTTGACATTCAATTTTACATTAGTTTTAGGTATACAGATAGTGGTTAGACATTTATATAACTTATGAAGTAAGTTTAATACCCCATAAGTTTAGTACCCGTAAGTTTAGTACCCCCCAGACATTATACAGTTGTTACAATATTATTGACTATATTCCTTATGCTGTACTTTACACTCCCATGACTATTTTGTAACTGCCAATTTGTACTTCTTAATCCCTTTACCTATTTCCCTCAATCTACCAACCCCCTCCCACCTGGCTGAGACTTTTTCTCCTTTGTGAAATGAGAAGGCAAACTGTCCCTGCCCCCTATGGGTTGATGTGTGAATTGCATTAAGAGGTATATCACTGCCCATATGGACCATCTCTCAATAAATCAAAGAAATGTCCTTGACATTTGGCCTTCAAATTAGAGACCCTCTGATGCTTCTCTGCCTCTGGGTATTTCCTTGCTCTCTGGTATTTTTCCTAAAGAACCAGGAACAACAGAGCTCATGATATGTCAGGAAATCTAGTGGAGGCCAATGAGAAAGGAGTTGAAACCAACAGGTTCCAAGTCAATCTCAATGGGAAGAACAAGCTCAAATCTCAGAATTGTGAGGAAAATCGCATGTTAAACCTGAAAGCTGCATTCCTTTTTCATAACAGAGCACACTCGAGTGTATTCAAATCCATACAAATCATTTAATTTAAAAAGTTATATAAAAATAAAAAAGGCAGATTTCCCAACCTAGTGTAGATAAGAAAGCAATGGGATTGAAAGGCACACATTAATTTAAAATTTCAGTAGTCAGAAGACCTTTTGCACCCAAAGTAAAAAAAGGTCCTTATGTTGCCGTTTGGAATAGCAGCAGCATTTAAGGTTTCTGTGTCACACTTGTTTATTCCCTTGGCACGTGGCTGTGTCGACACGGGAGAAATGTTCCCTGAAAGTCTGGTTAAAACCAGTCAACTCCTTTGAGTGTTTTCATGGAAATGTCAGACAACCCTGAAATGCGAAGAGGGTTGTGTTAACGGTCTGGTTTTGCTAAGTTATGCAGAGCTGTACTTGACAGCAGACAGGTGAAATGTCACATCAAGGAGCATTACTTTAATGTAGGGCCCAACATAATCTTATAGACCTGAATAGGTTCTAAAATAATAGAGCCCAGGACTCTATAGAAATGACCAACACCAAATTTCATACTAGTTTCTATAGAAAACATTTTAAATGAAATTCTTTTATGACATGGACTAGATTTTCCAAGTGCCCAAGCCACCTCTGCGCTTTAAAGGGAGGCCTCAGAAGTTCAGCTGGTGCCACAGGAGTTCATTAACACAGACCTCTATGGAGAGGCTGAAAGAGAAATTTCCAGCGACAGCTTCTACTCTGGGCCTCGGGGTCCCTATACAAGGCTGTGTCATTGTGGCACCAGGAATTCTGGAGATCTCTCTTCTCAAAAGGCTTTGTTGGGAAATAAAGCAACAGCTAGCTGATGTTTTCTGGCATCTGAGCTCTGGCCAGGCCCCCTGAAATAAGCATTTTAGAGAACTTAAAAATGGAAATGGAACCTCTGCCTTCCACTGGCAATTCAAGTCCTTTGTGTGACAAAAGAACGTTATAAAAAAATAATAAAATACTATCTGATAGTTCCCTCTACTGTTGGTACTGCTTTTTATCTTCTCAAGCCCCACTCCTCCCAGTGCTGACAAATCAACAGAAAATGACAATGGAGGCAGCTGACAATTGGCCCACACTCAATGAGAGAAAAGAAGTGTATAATCAGCTTTTGATTTACGAAAGCCAAGGCCTTTAAAGGGGAAAGGCCAGAAGTTATACAAACAGACACCAAATCTAGGAGAACACTGAGGAGTGTTAAGAGCAGGGCTGCCCTGACCCCAGACCAGCTGAAGACCATGTAGATGGAAGTCAGTGGGAAAGCTGTTAGGCCTTGAACATGGTAGTCTTTGAGAATGGGGCTGGCCTGAGTCCTGCCCTTCTCTTCATGACCAGTGGGATGGGGACCTTATCGGAAGCGTGGATGTGGAGAGTTGGTTTTATGAACAGATAGAACTGGGCCTGTCTTCCTGAGCTCCAATCCAGGATAGACACAGTGGAGACCTGGGGCTGAGTTGAGGAGTAGGTTCTCTGTACCTGTGTCATAAAGAAGGACATAAAGGTGGCCGAGGGATCCCCAGAATGGAATGGGACTTGTGGGAGGCAGCAGTAACCTGAGGACTAAGGTCCAAACCAGATAGGTCAGTGGTCACCTTGGCAGAAGTCACCATGGATTGATGACATTGAGGGCCACTGCTTTGCTCCCTTGTCACCAACTGGATTCAGGAAATCCCACCTCTCCTTGCTCCATTCTCAAACCTTGACCTTCATGGGAAATGTGTTCTGCCATTTTCACAAGATGAGCGCTAAAGCAGTTCTTTTAAGGAACGACCTATTTCTTCTCATACCTGAGTTTGTGGAATAAGATTTGTGCTTGCTACATGTGCCTTTAAGTTTCTGTTTTCTCTGCTGACTCAGCAATGGAGCAAATAAGAACGGGACAACTTCCAGCCACACACCTGCAGGTTCTGTAAGTCAGAGAACTGAAGCTACATGCTTGGCCTTAGGGTAATTTTAGAGTTCTATCTTTTCTCCCACCCTCCCATTTTACAAAAAAGGCAACTGAGGCTCCTTCCCCTGCTGGTAGCAAAAGGCAAAGAAAGCAAAGGGGTGAGCCAGGCAGTGTGTCTGAAACAAGGCAAGGGTCTGGGGTGACTGGTGGGAAATACACATTGTCTATCAGTCTGGAAGCTACACACCATCCTGGGAGGACCACCTTTGGCCCGCCCTCTGTATGTACGCCCAGCAGGCCTGCTTTGCTTCATTCCTGACCGCCTGTCAGCTTGTGGAACAGGTCCTCATCCAGTGTTTCATTCTGGTCCTTGGAGCGGGTGGACAAGAAAATGTAGCCGCCGATGTATTCATGCACGACCTTGCATTCTGCACTCAGGCAGGTGAATGCAATGGAGACGTTCTGGTCAAACTCGATTGCCACCTGCAAGAGAAAGCACAGGAAAGCTGAGCCTCTGACAAGGAAAGAGGAGAGAGAAGTTTCTTTCCTGGAGATGGCCCCAGAGCCAAGGGCTGCTGAGGCTGCTGAGGCTGCTGACAGATGGATTTCCCCCCAAAACTCACAAAAAGCCAGCACTTCCACTAATCGCTTATAGAAAACATGTCTTTGCTCTCTGCGCCCTCTTGTGGCGTCAACTTTGCTGCGACCCTGGCAAAACATTTTAACTCCCAATGCGTGCGCGCGCGCGCACACACACGCAGAAGTAGAATTTTCTACACACACACACACACACACACACACACACACACGTAGAATTTTCTAAGTACTCCTTGTGTCAAAGGGTAGGGTGCTTTATAGACTTTTTAATGGAGTATAGAGGACCTGACTGAAAATTTCTCCAGTCACTGGTTCTCAGCCCTTCCCAGCTAAAAGTCATAAACTTTACGCACTAGAAGAAACGTAGTCATAGGGGTCTCAACCTTGGCTGCCCATTGCCAGCAAACACCCGAGGAACCAGCTACCACCCCTAGACATTCAGCTTTAATTGATCTTGGGAGTGGCCTGAGCAGGGGTATTTTAAAGCCCCCCGGTGATCCTCATATATAACAAGATTTGGAACCACTCCCTTGGAGTCATCTAATCTCAGGTCTTCATTCTACAAATGAGCACCCCGGTGGTTAACAGCGCTGCTGACAGAAATCCGCGGTCCTTTAAAAAAGCGTGAGTCTCTTACCATGCTGCTCCGTTGATGGTTTTCTGCTGAAAAAAAAAAGGCCAGGAGGGAAGAGAGATTCCATACCAGCAGGATACTGAGGTGCTCTAACGTCACCTAGAATTCTCCATGACATACATAGCCTTGGCCTGAACTAAGTTCCCTGGGTGCAGATGATGGGGTGCTGAGGGCGTGACGGCTCCTAGACTCAAGAGGGGAAGCTTACTCACCCCTGTGCACCTCAGTTGCTTCTCCAGCACTTTTTCCCTTTTGGGGCTGGGATGCTCTCCAAACAGGCAATGTCTGAGTCCTCAACCAGTGACACCTTTTGGCAGCCAGCCGGAGGAGGCCTTTTTTGGGATTTATTTTGGGTGACAGTTACCTCCCATGCAGTTTCTGCTAAGTAATTATCAGCCTATATTTTATATAATCCTATGCTGAGTTGAAGGAAACTAATCAAACTGCTCAGCAGTTTTGGAGTCTGTATGGAGACTAAGCCGACTAGTGGGGTTACCTGAAAAGCATTTTTGGTCTGTACTTATTAGGAAACTGCCCAGAATTGCATGTGATTATTTTAGCAAACAATTGCCACAGGCTTGTGGCTTCTGAGTTCTAAATATAAAAACAGCTCTTTACATCAGAATAACTTGCCCTTTTGAGGGCACACACAGGCTCAACACCAAGTATACCCCAAACTTTCACTTTACCTGACGGATTTCCCAATTTACATTCCATTGCTTCATATTGGTGAATCTCCATGTGGTAATTGGAATCCCAGTGGTTGCATCGATTCTAATCAGCCTATTGTATGAAACTCCCAGAATGTCATCTTTCTTACTTCCTTTAAATCTGAAAAAAAAAAAAAAATTAAAAGAAGCAACTGCTTCATGTTAAATGTTTACTCACATACAACTTCTTAAAGATAAATAATACCAACATTTCTAGATCACTTATGAAGAATGGACAATAAGGGATTAACTTTCTCTAGAAGGGCACTCTTAGGCCTAAGACCTGGGTTCCAATAATTATGGTATAATTTTAACAACCTCTGATAAATCTGCTGCCCCCCTCAGTAACTGCTGACACCAGTGACTGCCAGTGACCTTCAAAGATATCTTAGCCTGCCTGAAAGACCTGTGTCCTTCAACAGTATCTTAGTCTGCTGGCAAGAATTTAGTAACTTTTTTATTCTCAGAGTCAACTCCCCCAAAGCCATCTACAGAGATTCCCTTCAACTCCCTCCCTCCTTTTCCCCTTTAAAAACTCCTGCCTTACTTTTGTTCGGGGATGACACCTTAGGGTCTCAGCCCACCTGTTGCAGCTGGGCAAATAAACCTTTTAAACTCATGGTCTGTTCTGTCATTTCTCCTCTCACTCTTGCTGATACCAACAGGCACATTTATTGTGAGAGAACATGAAGAATGGAGAGAATTAAGGTTGTCCCTAAGACATTCTTTAAGTGAAATTGACATTAGAGGGCAGCAAAATAAGAGGGGGGTCAAATTAATTAATTTAAAATTAGCACCAACTGTGTATGCCAGGTGCCCTTTTAGACACTGAGACTATAGTAGTGACTTAAATGGACAGAAAATTCCTGACTTCATGGAGCTTATAGTCTAGCGTGGTTGGGGGAGTGGGACTTGACATGAAAGGAGGTCAGATCTCATAAAATCAATAGGTGATTTCTCTCTCTGGTTTTGCAAATATTGCTCTCCTAAAAGAACCAAATTTCCTCTCCCACCCTTGGCTAAGGTTCATGGGTATTGGCAGTCTGGATAGAGGTATGGAAGATCTTCATGAGTAGCTAAAAGTTTTGGACCATTTGTGAAAGGGCAGTATTCTAAAATAAAAAAGAGTTCTCCATTCTAGACGAAGTGAGGATACACTAGGTTCCAAGAAAGCCACTTGAAATTGAATGGAAAGTGAGAGAGGCAAGTGAACATTGTAATTACCTGACAAGGTAATAGGTAAGGCCAAATTCAGGTAGAGATTGCCATGCCTGAATGAATCGCAGCTTGGCTTCAACCAGGGACATCTGGGCTACGTTCTGGTGGGCTTCCATAATCCGGGCTGCCAGCTAAACAGAAACAAGAGACATCAAACTCTCCTTAGCATGCAGTGACTGCTCTGTAATCATCCCAGTGGAGCTCCAGATCCCCTATGAGGAAAATAAATGTGAGGCCCAACTGCAGCGCTACAAAGACAGTTCATTCTCACGGATACTCTCTCCCCCTCTCTTTTACATGCAAATCACCAGGGAGAAGCAGATACAAGATCAACCAACACCAAGCTTCTAAGGTTCATGCACATGGAGAGCTTTGGGTCCCTCTTTCTGTAGTAGTGGTGTGTCCATGGACATTGGGTCTACCTGAGTCAGTTTATCTGTTTAATTTTTAACCCATGGTTATGGAAGCATAATTTAAAATTTTAATTTGTAGGAGCTAAATCATTTTAATTAAATTATATCAAGGCATATTGCTATATTCAGTTAACAGCACACTTACCTCTAACATAATTAACAATAATTTCTTAATATCATCTAATACCCAGTCTATAGTCAAATTTGCCCATCAAATGATTTTTCATGATGACGGCCTCAATCATTTTAACTCCTCATTTTATTTCAGAAAATACAGAATTTGCTGCAAACAATCACCCCACCAAGATTAGCAGTACCTGTTTAGACTTGTGTTTTTTTGCACACCGAGGTGACACAAAACATTCGGGGTTCATGTCCATGTTTTCGAGACTGGAAGCCACTGAAGATGTTGAGCTCCGGTTTTTCATCCTCAGAAATGAAAGGATGTTGAGGACCTCTGGCTGGTAGGAGCTATCTGCCATGGTTTTGCCCTTCGATGCCAAGACGCAGGCAGCCATCCACTGGGCATATTGATTCTCCTGCAGCAAACACAGGAGGGCTGAGAAGCAAGTTCAAGTACAAAGCCATCCTGCTGGGAACAGCAGGATTTGGGCTTTCATCTTTATAATACAAAACGGTCACCTTCCAAGCATGGAAAGATTAAAGTGGCATATGTTCTGAGTGGCTATTAATTAACTAATGTAACACCCAACAAGGACTTTTGATTCCTGTGCTGAGTTTCTAGATGATAAGAGGCTAGAGAATAGCAATGTCGGTCTTGATAAATTCCTTGAATTTAAAGATCAACCAAAGACACATGCCATGGATCAGACACCTGAACACCTCAAATACTGGACAACCTTCCTTGACAGATATTTCTGTTTTCAAGTCACATCTGATCTCTCTGATTTCCCATATTATTTCTACCCTGGCCTATCATTAGTAAAGACTCTAATCCCACAGTAGGAATCAGGCCCATTGATAAGATCTGAACCAGAGTGGTGCCTTCTGTCTTTAATGTCGGTGCTCATTTTTTTTTTTTTTTTAACTTTAGGGAGCAAAGAGGAGTGGTCTCAGAAGCTGAGAGGATGCAGCTGAGGAGTAAAATTCTTCATAGCAATGGTAGGTGTAGTACATTGAATTACTGGCTTCAATCTCCACACCCTTTGCCATGTAATTTTATAGCCCCTCCCACCAGAGCTAGAGTGTAATTCCCAATTCTTGGCTTTGGGCTCAGCGGTGAGGCTTGCTTTGGCCAATGGCCTATGAGTGGAAATGACAATGTACCAATTGCAAGCCTAAGTGTTAGGAGGTTTCACACATTTCCAGTGGTCCTCTTGAATTTCTGCCATCACTCTGAGAAAAGCCTACCCAGGCAGCCTGGGACCCAGAATAAATACAATGAGCCCAACCTGCAGTGAGGAGCCAAGCTTTGACAGACCTCTGGCTCAAAGCAGATCTGCCCAGCTGGTACCAGCCTGGATTATCCACCCCAGCCTCCCTGAAGATGTTTCAGAAACAAATGTTTATTGGTATATATCATTGTGATTTTGTGGTTGTTACAAGGCAATAGCTGACTAATACAACATTGTTCTCATTTGTGGAAACACCTCAGATGGTTTCTCCTTAGGTTTAACAAAGGTTAAGTGACTGAACATTTATATGGTTTACTTACATGGTCACATCTCAGATACACTTCATTCATACCATCAGCAACAGGGATTAGTAGTTTAATTCCAAATTTTCTTTCTGCTACATTCACATCTGGTACAATTTCACAGCCTGAATAATTAAAGGCAAGGTCATACTTGAGTTCTGAAGAATGTGTTATATAAATATCAGGTGTACATCTAAAATAAAGACTTGGAACATAAGCACCTCAGATTTGGCTCTCTCCTGAAAAATGGAGGGCAAGCTGATAACATTAATGAAAGGCTAACTGAGACTTACAAACAATTAACATGGATAGAGAAAAATATTTTCTCTTGTAATTTTCTTAAATATATTATCAACTGAATTCATTTTTGAGGTTGATTTGGCTATCCTGACCCATAGGAATGATTATGAATATGAATTCAAAATAAATCAAAACACAGGAAATTCTCTGCCACACTGATAAGAGAAATGAGTGTATTGACTATAAAATATTGCAACTAATAGAGTAGCCAGCATCCTCAGAGTCACTTTCAGAAATTAGAATAGGCACTAATGCGACATTGAATTAAACATAACTGTTCTGGGATTCAGAAAACTTTTTAGGATCCTACAATGTATTATACTTATGATGGCAATCACCACCACTTCACAGACTTGGACACGCTGGGAAAGAAGAAACAGTAGAACAGAAATAGCCGTGTTTACTAAACCACACTCCAGGTCCATGCGCCGTGGGGAACGGGAGCTGCAGGCCGGCCGCCATTATGAACACGGTGCCACGCTGGCAGGCAACCTCGCGTCTTGGCTTTCATCTGCCTGCTGGCTCATGACAAGCCGCAGCAGGATGTAGAACCCTCTTACCTCTAAGATTTAACTTTTCTATTGGTTCTCCTTTTTCAAGTTCCTTATTTTTAAAGTAGGCTATAGATGTGTCTTTAAAGACAAACCAATATTGTCTGAAAGCTTTTAATATTAGCTTCTTGGGCCTGCAAATGAAAGTATGGTACACATTTAAACAGCCATCCAGAAAGGTAGGAAAGAAACATCACAAATTTCAAGCAGATGAAGACTCTTTCAAACACATGCTTTCATTTTAAAATCAATTTGCAAGTTGCCAACTCATTTCAAGAAACTAGAAATGGGGTTTTGCTATGAGATGTACAAGTTAATGCAAAAGCTCAAGAGTTAGACCCCCTGGGGCTACACTGGCTCTGCTACTGTCTGAACGTGTGACCCTGGGAAAGACATTTCATCTGCCTGGGCCACGTGCACTGTCTGTGACGGGAAGAGTAATAGTCTCCCACTCACAGGGCTTTTATGAGGAAGGAGAGAGGTAATCTCTGTGAAGTGCTTATCATAGCACCTGGAACGTTCAACTGAAGTGCTAAATAAATAATAAATTAATAATTATTAATATTATTAATCACAATAGTAATTATTATATGTAAGAAACATCCATGAATCTGTGACATCTGAAAAAGCTGTCCATGCGGACAGCAACAACCTTTTAAGTTATCATATATTAAAGTGAGCAACCTTTTCTGTAGTTTCTCTTGACCCTGGAGAGAAACCACCAGGGAATTCCCAGTGAGCCATTGAAAGCACCAAAATCTACAGCTAATCTATATAGGCACTATTATTATTAAAAAATATTTTAGGGGAAGATCTCTAATAGCAGTATCACCTGGGACCAGAAGACTTTGTTCTCTGGGTTATACAAAGTTGACAGAGCCCATGGCAGGACTCAGCTGAGTCATGAAAATAGAAAATGTGAGACCTATGGAGTAAGAAAAGGCATACAGATGGGCATAGAAAAGATACAATGAAGTGTATGTGACTCAGTGGAACAATCCTGGCCTTGGGGGAGGATCAGGGTATCTCATGGCAGAGGACTAGATTTCTACACTCAAGAATGGGGGAAAGGGAGGAAGCTTGTTAATACCACTCATATATAATTTTGATCAAGTCTTTTAACATATCAGTACTCGTCTTTCCTTAACTGAAAAAAAAAAAAGTGTATCCTTAACACAAGGATAAGGAAGAAGATGTTCACTAAAAGATAGTGTATGTAACAGGAGCATATTACCTAAAAATAATAAAATAAAATTGAAAAGCATCATATAAAGTTAACATTTCCTGGATTTAGAAAACCACTGCATTCAAATGTTGAGAGCTGTAGTTAATATAATTCCAAAGAATATATTTAAAAGATTAATTGCCTAACAATTAGATTCCCAAGCATTAATAGACTTTTCAGAATAAAATCTAAAGACCCAGCTTATAACCAAAAGTAGTAAGGTCTCAGTTTAGTCCCAGGTATTTAAATATTTCTATGCAGAATGAAGAATGGAACCCTGCTTCTCCATTTTAACTGGACTTCAAAAATATCAACAGATCTCAAATTAACCCTGCTACCTCTTCCAGTTTGGTTCACCTTTCAGGTTGTTTCTGTTTGTCCCCAAAGCTAACACTTATTGCTCCTATTTCATGTTCCAGAGGCTGGGGCAGGCCGGGTAGGAGAAGGAGGAATGGGTGAGGAATGATGTACATAAGAACACTCATGAAGCTCATAGCTTAGAGGGTAATGCACAAAATAAGTAAATACAATACAATATGGTAAGTCATATAACAAGGGTGCGGGGAGTTATAGGGGGCCACAGGGAAAAGAAATTTCAGAAGGTGGCAACTGCACATGCAAAATGCAGAGGTGCAGAGCTGGGCACCTTGTTGGTAAGAGAAAGGGTGAACATTTCTTGAACACTGACCTCATGCTGGGCATTGTGCTGAGCAATGGAAATGGGGAAGAGGAGTAGTCTCTGTGGCTACAGCCTTTCCTTGTATGGGGGATAATGCAGACAGGAACAGCAAGGCAGGCTGGGGCTGGGGTGGGACTTTGCATGTCTTGCTAAGGAGCTGTACTTTATTTTCTAGAAGAACGGTTCTTAAACCCTGGTGTTCATAAGAATTGGAAGGAAGTTTGTTAAGAGGCCCCAGGCCCCAAGATGAAGATTCATAGGCCCAGGTTAGGGCCCAGACTCTGCATTTTAAATAAGCTTTCCTAAGGTGGTTCCCCAGAGTTTGAGAAACACTAGTTTAGTAATCTCCAAATTAAACTGGGCACACTTCATTATTAAAATACTTTGAATACCTATCCCTTAACATAGAGATTTTCAACCTTTTCTTCTGACGGCACACATAAACTAATTACCAGAATTCTGTGGCATACCAAAAAAATATGTATTTTGCTGATCTGATGAAAAAAAAATAGGTATAGTTTTGATTCATTCATAGTGGACAGCTATTGTTGTGTTGGATGTCTTTTTTTTTTTTAATTTGACAATCTCAGCAGAAAAAAGGTCAGTGATCCTGACTAAGAAATCAAGTAGTGCATGTTTTAAAAATTCTTGGAGAACACTGGTTGAAAAGCGCTGCCTTAATATACTTACAATTACTTATTTGTGATATTTTGTATACAGGAGAATGCTAACCTAGGTTTACAGTTGTCATACATTAATAAATAATAATACAAGAATAAATTGTTTCACGTTCTCACAACTGTAAACCTACTTTTGCCTACCCCTGTATTTATAACATCATAATAAATTATACACATAATATACAAATTAAAAATGAATGAATATAAAAAGGTTAGTTTGTTTCAAGAAGGAAGGTTATTACTCAGGTTCATAAATCCCAGCTGAGGAAGTACTGTTGGCTGTGCTTACTAAATCATATCGTTCATATTTTAATGCCATCTATCTGTGAAGGTTTTTGTGGAAACAAAGCCACTGATTTCCATCTTCTCTGATGTCAAGCACTCATGTATATTAATCAGAATATGTTTTAAATCAGTGCATTTAAAACACACTATCACTCTTAATTTGGATGACATTTAACACAGAAAAATTCTGCTTGCACATTTTAAAGGTGTCCAGGGAACATTGTTTTCATGGGCAGTATCATTATTGGCAACACTGACAGTGAAAACATTTCAAAGTAACTTTTCAAAGTGTGCTCTTTGAGATTAAGTGTTTCTTATCTTGAAAGCATCTGAAAGCTGACTGCTCATGGCCACTCCTCATCACAGAAATGTCATAGATTTGGAAAACATTTTTTGAAAAAACAAAAATGTGTAACTCCACTTCAGGTACTTTTCCATCTGATAACCAGTGAGCCATGAGGTGGAACCAAAAAATTTTTATGGTCACTCTCCATATTACCATGAGTTAGAAATATTGTAAAGATTCTACTATATTTTAAGAGTCTTGTATCTATAAAATGAATCTCACCAATAATCTCCTGTAGCACAATATATAAGTCTGAATGGATTTCTTTGCTACAATAACTTGCCCAATTGTCTACAGGAAATTGACCAATGATACAATGAATAAATTTGACGTGTGGCCTCTCTTTAAAATGCTACTATGGAGTCATTTATGCCAAAGCAGTCTCTTCAACGGTGGTTACACCTTCCAGTTGGGCATAAATCATTTTTTTTAACTTAAACATGTAATTTAGTAGAAGGATTGTATTTTGTCTACTTTATATTTAGGGAGTTTGAAAAAGTAGAATCTTGAAGAATTGGTTATGCAGAAACTCCAAATTGACGATTATCTTCTCTTAGCACTTACTTTCAAGATATTTCCCCATCAACGAAGTCTGCTGTCCACCCAACTGTTTTCTTCATAGAAAACCTGTCTTTTCTCTCTGATTTTAAAGACATTTGCTTATCAGGGGCTGGCTGTATCAAGATGTACATTTATACTGATTTATTTTGTTGGGATCTGTAATTGCTGAATTTAAGGATTTTTGTCTTTAGTAATTATATAAAATCCTGAAGCATTCTCCTTTAATTAAATGTTTCCTTCTCCCTGATATTGTCTTCTGGAACTTGCCGTTGAACCTTCTCATTCTATTTATAGCATACTTCCCATTTCTACCTGTCTGAGCTCTCTCTTCAACTATATTTTTAAATGATGTTTAATGTACCTGTTCAATTTTAAATTTCTGTTTTTTTTTCATTTCTAGAATTTTTATTTGGTTCCTTTTCAATATTGCCTGTTCTATTTCAATTTTTACCTTTTAATTTACTTAATGATTTGAAACATTCATTTTATAGTTTCTTCAAATGGTGACATTATCTAAAATTATTGAAACTGTTAATCCTTTCGTTGGTTGGGTCTGCTGTTTTTCTTTTATGGTGGTCCATTAACTCAAATGGTTAGTAATTTTTATTTGAAGCTTTTTTTTTTTTTAAAGGGGGTTCTTGTTTTTTTGCAGAAGGTCTATGCATGCCAGATTGCAGATATTTCCCTCCAAGGATTTTTAAAATTACATTTGCTAGGGCTTCATGGATTTTGTGGTCCTAATCCAGTTCCTATTTTATTTTTTCAGGGTTCTTTTTATCATATAATATTTAAATTTAGATCTACATCTGTGTGTGGAATGGACCCTGGCTCTGAATTTTTGAGAGAGACTTTTCATTTCCCCAACCAGAACCGCAGGCTAGCATGAACTTCCTTACTGCTTCCTCTGGTTGATGGGTAGTTTTTCTAACCCTGTTAAATATTGAAGGCAGCCTTTGTGAGTTTCCACCTTTAGGCAGGGGCTTCAGTCCTGGCTCACCACCTTAAAGCTTCACCTTTGATCTCTGCCCAGGGATAAAAATTGCAGCCCCAAGCCATGAGAATCTAGGTCCAAGCCCAACTCCCTCTGTGCAGCTGAGGCTTCACTTACTGAACTAGGTTCCCTTTTCATTTCCTGCAAGGCAGGATTTTTCAGTCTTGCTTCAAGGTCAACTTTGTATTTACAATTCTTTTATTTTTATTTTATCCAGCATTCATATGTACTTATGGTAACAGAGGGATTTGCATTAGGCTGCTGAAATTTAAAGTCCATTACTTATATAGTGGATTCAGTTGATTTTATTTAGGAAAGAAAGAGCTTCAGTGTTTAAAAGAAAACAAACCACACATTGAAAATCAAAGGGTTAGATCAATGCTTTTCTACTGATAAAGAAAGGAGGCCCAGGGAGATGAAGGGCCTATTCAAGGTCACACATTCACTAGGAACAGAGCTCTGTTCTCCACTCTCCCTCCTACCTTCTCTTCTCTTTCTTTGCTTCCTCCCTCTTTCCTTCCTCCTTCATTTCTTTCTTCCATGAACTATATCAAATTCAGTGTCTTGAAACCTTTGATAGGTAAAATGCCCAGTGGCCAAATGAGAACAATTTTGTGAGTCTGTACATATCAATCCCACTAAAGTGATGTGGATGTGGGGCTTTACTCCAGAATATCTTCATTTAAAACACTTACACTTACGGGAAGGGCACTGTCATTATTTGGTTTATAAAGAGCTGCAATTGCTTAAGACAGAATAGGGCAACCTACTTTCTTTGCAGTACAATCATTAATAATTTATGAAGATGTATTTGTGGATTCAAATTATTACTATTTTTCTGTAGCTCTGACTATAACAATATGTATGGCTGCAACTATTTATGCCACAGAGGTTAAATTAATGACCTTATTGTTTGAGACCACATCCTAAGATTACATAAAAAAAGAGAACAAACCGGTAGAAACCCAGTGACAAATATTGTTACCTTTGGAGTCCTGTTTCTCATTTATACCTGATTCATTGTCCATTCTTTCTAAGTCTTTCTTTGCATCATGTATTATCAAAACCAACTTGTTTCTTTCCAAGCCAATGGACCCAGTGAAGTGTGAGTTTGTTAAGAAAAGTCAACAAACCATAAAGTGACATAAGTAACTGACAGAACTTCAAAAGGTCCTTATTCCTTTCATCCTAACACACCTTGGCACCATCGCAAACATGGCAGTCCTTTTTCCCCCCGAAACAAAAATCTCCTCTGCCTTTTCAACAGTTTCAGATTAACCTGAGGTGACTGGGGAGTTGATCAGAAATACTTGAATAGGTAAAGGTAGATAACTAAGGTTATCTCTCTATAAGCCCAGTATCCAAGTTCTAGTGACAATTGATTTTCAAAGCGTGAAAGAACCCTGAAATGGTGCCAGCGTCCTGAGCCTCCCAGATGGACTGTAACAGAAACTCCAGTCTAGCACATGTGTTCATTCTTGATGACACGGGACATCTTTATGCCACCATGGGCTGAGCATGTTCTGTGAGCCAGGCACCATGCTCAATGCTTCATATGTGTTATTTTATTTTATCTTCTCAAAAACCCAAGAGGAGGTATATCCCCATTTTATAGATCAGAAAACTAAGGCTGGAAGACAGGAGGACAATGGCCAAGGTCACCCAGCTAGGACATACTGTGGAGCTAGGATTCGGTCCATTGTCTGATGCCAAAGCTCATGCTCTTATGTTTGAACCATGAATCTGCTTAATGGATGTTCAATTGAAACTCCCGGACTTTTTACATAGAAGGCTTTGTTAAGAGTAATCCCTTTTTTCTTTAAGGGTGACTTACCTATATAATTTGAGATTATCTGCAAGTTTAGGGATATCAGTAATGTCCTCCTAAGGAAAAACAGAGAACATTTCATAAGCAACGGTGCTGATACTCTGTACCGCAACTGTCTAAATAACACAGTAGCCACTCGCCACAGGTAGCTATTTAAATTGAAACTAATTACAGTTAAATAAAATGAAAAACTTATTCCTCAGTCACACTAGCCACATATCCAGTAGTTGCCCTGGGGAGGGGGGTGGGGAAGAGTTGGGAGTGGGATGGGGCACTTGCAGTGGCTTCTGTGCTGGCTGGCAAAGTTTCATTTCTTGATTTGGGTGGTAACTTGGGTGATAATTTAATACTAATTTGTTAGGTTGTATATTTAAAAACTTTTTAATTGTATTTTTCCATTACCATTTATACCTCTTCTATGCTCTTCTACCTCCAACTCTCACCCTTCCCCTCCATAATCACCATATTGTTGCCTGTGTCCATGAGTTCTTTTTCTTTGTTGTGGGTTTTCTTTTCTTTTTTTGTTTTTTGCTCGATCCCTCTGTTCCCCGCAACCCCCCTGCCCCGCCCCCCACTGAGCTGTCAGCCTGCTATGAGTCTGTTTCTATTTTGCTTGTTAGTTCAGTTTGTTCATTAGATTCCACATATGAGTATAATCATTTTTTTTCACTTTTCTGTATGTGTCATATATCAAAAAAATAAGAAAAAGAGATTAAAAATTTGACCAAGCAGTCCCTGTGCCTACCATTCAAGTTAAACATTTGAGTTAGAAATAAGTACTTTTAGGTACAAACAAAATTATTTTACCACTTGTACACCAGGGTGAGTAACTCTAGGTACATTTAGTTTACTGATTAAGCTCTCAGAAGGTATCTGGTACAAAGTCCATTCTACAGTGTGGGTTGGTGCTTATTTTCAAACTGAAAAGCCTATTGTTTAACATCACAAATCCTTGACATAAAAATATTGAGGGCGGGAGGAGGGAAATTTTTATCTATTCTAAGAAGCAACAGTTTCCTCTTCTATGTATTTAGTAGTAGAATAAAGAACTCCAATCTCATGGGGTGGGTGTTGCCTATAAATGTGAGAAAGGGCTCTGAATCTCTACGGAATAGTGGCATTTAGTTTGTTTCAGGCACTTGTTTTTGCATAATACCAATTTCCTATTTTAAGGAACCTAATCATAAGTGAACACATAAATACATAAGAATACAGTGACTCATTTCTAATCTCTTTTTAAAATGTTAATTGCAATGGACCCACCTCTCTGAATCAATGTGATTAAACTACTACCATGATTAAAGAAATTAAACAAAAGAGTGGCATCCCAAAAATGAATCAAACAGGAGGGACATTCCAATTATAAAGCTGACATTCAGTCACATTTCATGGATAAAAAGCAACAGATGATAAAACCGTGTTACTTTTTTATGTTTTACTGGGGGTGGGGGGTAGTGTTTATTTTTTGAAGTCAAAAGGAGTTCAGAAAATTTTTATAATGTTCTAGAAAAAGGCTCTCACTGCAGTCAACCTTACCCAGTGGAAAGGTATGACTGGGTAAATAGATAATAAGGTTCTGTTACACGTAAAGCATTTCTTCTGTTCCCACAGCTACCCCATACACCAGACCGAGGGTTCTTTCTGGACTTACGTAACCAATTCCATGCCAAAAGTACTGTCATAAGTAGTAATGAAAATATCTTATAGTCCCTTACAGTAAGAGCTGACCTGACAAAAGCTAGTCAATTCTGGCTAGGTGTCAGCTTGTCAGATGAGGAGCATGTTTTCTTTTTTCAAATTCAGACAAAATATTCTCGTATTTCTAATAAAAAATTTCACCGACATTTGTCTGTCAGAACAAAGCCACAATTCAAAGTTATCAAAAAAGTTCATACCAAAGTGTTGTCCGCCTTTCCACCTTCTAGGGTCACTTCCAAATTAGAAAGTGCTGCTTCTACTTCATCGACCTCAGACTCATTTGTAAAATCCTGTACTTCAGCTGACAATGACAGTTTGCTAATGTGATACTACGGAAAAAACAGGTTTTAGAAATATTATGAGCACAAACGAACCCATTAGCCAGTTCTTCTTTTTAGGGGACAGGTCCCTTGTAAAACCAGACACCTCTTCCATGGGGATCTCCCTTCTATGCAAAGAAAATGACATTTTAATCTGAATCATCCTGAGGTTTACAATTAGTCATGTTCTAACTTGGTTCTTCTCCATCACTGGTTGAGTTTGCAGTGGGGAAGAGATAAGAATTGCAAGACTAATGCTTTACATAAGATAGACACATGTATGTATGAGAAGCATTTAAAATTTTAATTTACTACTTTCATTTTCAGTGCTTTTTTCAAAAGAGAAAAACCAGTATGAATAAAACAAAACGTAAGCAGAACGAACTTGTCTTGTCTCCTTCTAGAGAAAGGTACTGAAGTTTCCATACCTGTAGTGCTGCAAAGATCAACATTTCTTCCTCTGTGCAGTCAATTTCTTCCAAGACAATGGCCCACCTGGCTTGTTCATAGAGTTGGTTTATTCGGACAGCATCGTACTAGAGAAAAAAACAGGTATGTGTGTCATAATACAAAATTCTGGAATGACTGAGCCCATTTCTTAATCAGATGCAATCAACTTCGGTTCAGGTAACTGAAAGGCACACCCCTTGCCTTTCCATAGCCCCAGCTCTTCTTACTTCCGAATTTAGAACTTTTTCAAAATACTTCCCAGACTTTCTTTAAGGGTCCAAACTAACTGATTTTAGATTCCATTATTTCCCCTCTCTTTTATCACATTCCTATTGGTATGAGAAACAGATAGTAAAAATGGTTTATGTGTTAAGTAATACAAAGGGCAGGGGTTCCCCAGGCTGATATGCAAACTCAGTGCAATCCTAATCAGAAGCTGATAAGAGATTTTAAAATAAAACTTTATACAAGCTAATTTTCAAGTTAAGCTGGAGAAACAATGTTAAATATCCTTAAGAACATTTTGAAAGGGAACAATATTGGGAAGACACTTGCCCTCCCAGCCATTAAAACATATTACAAAGCTGCAGTAAGTAAAATGGTGTGGTACTGGTATAGCAATAGAAAATATGTCAAACACAATATCTAGAAACAGACATATATATATGTATATAAATTTAACATAAAGTAAAAGTGGCATTTTATATCAGGGGAAGAAAGAATTCAACACTGTAGTGTTAAAAATGCCTTGCCATTTGGAAAAGAATAATCCCCAAAACAAAAAAACAATCTCTCACCATCCAAAATGTATTAATTACAGATAAAGTAAAGAATTTAAATACACAAAACCACAGTGAGATACCACTTCACACGCACTGGGATCGCTCTAATCTAAAAGACAGATAATAACAAATGTTACTGAGGATATGAAAAAATTGGAACCCTTATTCATTGTCGGTGGAAATATAAAATGGTGCAGCCTCAGTGGGAAACAGTTTGGCAGGTCCTCAAAAAGTTAAACATAGAATATGATCTAGCAATTTCATTTGTAAGTATTAAAAAAAGTGAAAAAGAGAGACTCAAATAGATACTTGTACACCAATGTTCATTGCAGCATTATTTACAATAGCCAAAAGGCAGAAGTAACCCCAAAGCCCATCAATGGATGAATCAACAAACAAAATGTAGTATATATATACAACGGGATATTATCTAGCCTTAAGGAAATTTTCATGCATATTACAACATATAAGACATTATGCTTAGTGAAATTAGCTAGACACAAAAGGACAAGTATTGCATGATTCTACTTATGTGAAGTACCTAGAACAGGAAAGTCAGAGACAGGAAGTAGAAGAGACGTTGTGAGGGTCTGGAGGAAGGGGTTAAAGGCAGAGTTATTGTTTAATGGGTACAGAGTTTCTGTGTAGGGTGATAAAAAAAGTTCTGGAAATGGACAGTGGTGTGATAGTTGCATAACATTGTGAATGTACTTAATGCCATTGAATTGTGAACATAAAAATGGTTAAAATGGCAAATGTTTTGTATGTTTTTACTACAATTTAAAAAAAGTTAAAGAAAATAACCTCCAAACTTGTACATGAATAATCATAGCAGCATTATTCATAATAGCCCCAAAGTAAAAACAATCCAAATGTCTACCAACTGATGACTAAATAAAATGTGGTACATACATACAATGTGATATTATTTTATGATAAAAAGAAATGAAATACTGATACATGGTACAATACATGGATGGACCTTGAAAATATGCTAAGTGAAAGAAACTAGTCACAAAGTGCCACATATTGTATAACTCCATTTATACAAAATGTCCAGAATAGAGACAGAAGTAGACTGATGGTTACTTAGGGCTGGGAGAGTTGGAGGGGAATGATTCCTAATGGATAATGGTTTTTTTGTTAGGATGATAAAGATGTTTTATAATTAGATAGTGGTGATAATTTCTAGAAAAGAAAAACCACCAAGCAACCAATCTCTGCCTCCCCTTCCGAAATAAGGCCACTCCTTTAATTCACAGTTGAAAGACAAAGATCTAAATAGTATATGCAGCTGCTGAAATTTGAATTGGGCTAACAACTGTCCTATCTGTTCTGTCCATCTGTCTACCTATCTGTATATCCATCCATCCATTCATCCATCCATTTCTCTCTCTCTCTCTCTCTCTCTCTCTCTCTCTCTCTCTCTCTCTCTCTCTCTCTCTCTCTCTCTCTCTCTCTCTGGCAATCAGACACAGTGCTACAATTCTAATGCTGTAGAAGTCTTAGAGTAAGTTAAGTCACCAAATAAGGCTTTTCTCTCAAATGCAGTCACTAACGATTTAAAAATAAAAGCTTCCACACCTAAACATACTGAAATCCACCCACCCACAGCCAAATAAAACAATTCTTTGAAAGCCTATTGCTTAAACAAAAGTCACCTACATTAGAAGAACAGAATCTACAAGAAGGTGTCAAGGCCACATTCAGGATGAGCCCTGTTCTCACCCAGGAGCACGGCGTTTCTTCGTGGCCTCCAGCAGAGCTCTGGGTTTCCTCTTAGGAGGCTTGTTCACATTCCCATGGAGGCTCTGGGACATCACAAGGTCCTGGGTCCTTCACAGGGCAGCCATTAACAGGGATCCTAACAGGTCTTTTTCTCCCCAAGAACTCTTCAGTGGTTTCAGGGACTTAGAAGCAAACTTCTCTTGGTGAAGATTGGCTGCTCCAACCCTCTTCTGGGTCCTAGACTTCTTCTCCCAGCTAACTGAAAACAGAAACCCCAGGCTAGAAGCACATGGCTCCTGCCACCTGCACTCCTGGAATCCCTGTTTCTCCAACAGTGCAATCTAATAACAAGGCCTACCTCCCAGAGTTCTCATGCTCTCGAGGGGCTACTATTTAGATCTAATCACTTAAGACTCCCCATTAGATGGGGAGCAGCTTTCAGCATCCTCCAGGCCTCTTCTTAAAGCTGCTGTGCCTCCTCTTTAATGAACATTTAAAAAATACTATGAACTACTGAAGGTATAGATTTTTAATTCACATTTCAAATGCATTTAAATGGGGCAAAAAGTATATAATGAAGGAATTTATTTTGAATGAATTATAAAGAAACAAAAGGTTAGTCTCTCTCCCTTCCTCATTCCCTACAAATACTGGTTGCTTTTCGGACTGTTTTGTACCTTGCTCTTTTTTATTCAATAATATACCCTGAATATGTTCCATGTCGAAAGAAGACTGATTCATTCTTCTTAAGAACACCACTATATGGATGGACCATAATGTATTTAACTAGTTCCCTGTTGATGGATGTTTAGGTGGTTTCCGATCTTTTCCTAAAATCAGCAATGTAGTAATAACTGTTCTTGTACATAGACATATCAATTTACACATGCGAGTATAATTGTGGTATAAATACCAAGGGGTGAATTTGCTAGGTCAAAGGTATGTAGAATTGTAATTCCGATTGATATTGCCCAATTGCCTTCCACAGAGGCTAATTAATTTGTACTTTGACATACAAGCAGTACACAAGCAGGCCTGCTCTCCCACAGTCTTGCCAAGACAGTGCATGAAACTTTTTGATGTTTGCCAGTAGAAGGCTAAGGGCCATTGCAGTTTCTTTCCTATTAGCCATGTGTTCATATCCTCTGCTCATTAGTCTATTGGGCTGTTAGTCTTTTTATTATTGATATGTAGGAGCTCTCTATATAGTAGGGAAATTAGCTTTTTGTTTATAGTCTGTGTTGCAAAGATTTTTTTACTTTGTTTATAGTTTTTTGCTAGGCATAAAATGTTCATTTTGAAAATTACTTTGATTACCATAGTTCAATATAACTGTTTCATTTTGTAATCCTGTGCACTTTAGTTCATTAATTTGAAAACCTTATTCTAACATCCAGCAGTTTGGGGTTCTAGAATATTAGTTTAGTTCTTGATACACAGCAGTTGCTCAATAAATAAATAAGAGTATAAGTTAGAATAGATACTATAAGGCCAAATTACTTACTTAGCAATTAGGCAACTCATGAGTATGTTTTACGTATGGATTATCTAGTTTCAGAAAAAAGTTTAAGGCATTTATTAGAATATATAGCATCATATTGTAATAACTATGTATGATCCCAGGTGGGCATTAGACTTGTTGGAGGAATCACTTCATAAATTATATAAATGTCTAACCACTATGTGGTACAACTGAAACTAATGTAAAATAATATTGAATGTTAACTATAAGTGAAAAAAAGAATATATAGCATATAACAAGATAACTTAAATTGATTAGGAATTGAGCAAAGAAAGAGTGAAGTTGAGTCAGTAATGAGACGTCATAAGTAAAATGACATAAAATGTACGAATTTGGTTCTAGCAGACAATGCAAAAAAAAAAAAAAAAAAAAAAAAGAAACCTGGGCAATTATATAATTCACAGTGCCCTTAAAAAAATAAACACAATTATTTAAGAAAAAGGACACCGTAATTTCTCCTAAGGGTTTTCCCAAAGTAGATCCCCAAATCACTCTTTTGCTGGGATTCACTGGAAGGCACGCACCCCTGACACAAGCGAGGCCCATGGGTATGAAGTTGGATCTAAACCAAAGACTGAGCAGGAGCTCCAAAAGATGACAAGGAATAAGGCTTATTTTGAAGGGGATGCCATAAGGGAAGCAGTGGGAACCAAGATGGACCTCTGAAGACCAGACTTAGATCAGGACCAAGGAGAAGACAGTGCCACAAGAGGCAATGACACAGCTGTGAGTGGGAGAGGGGTCTGCATAGAACAGGTGGCCTGAAGCAAGCTGGCTAAGTCAGTACTCAGCAGCAAGTACGTGGGACACGAAGCACAAACCTGGATTGGAACAATACAATGAAACCACTGTGTGCACTCAGAGAAGCAGTGACCATGTATATTTTCTACGTTTGGCCATTTATCTGCTGACTTACAACTGCACAATAGGGCAAATCAGGGGCAGGGGGAGCCTGGAGTTCAGAGGACTTACCACCCAGTTGCCCCAGTAAACTTCAGGTGGGAGGTGTGCACTTCAAATGGGATCTGGTGGCTAGCTGGGTCTTTATTTATATAGAGGACCCCTCTTTCTCTTTACCAAAGACTTTTCAGCACTGCCATGGGGAGTCTGCTGTGCACCATCATGGGGTCCTGGTTCATTTATAAGAACCTGCTCTTAACCTGGGTCCAATGCCTTCCTTCCTAAGCACTAGGGACTCTGATTCTGTGAGCTGCTCACTTCTTGTTCCTTCATTCCTGTGAATGGAGAGGGATGGCATGCACCTTGCTGGGCATGAAGACCCTTAGAGACTACCACTCGCTTAGGGGCAGCTGACCATGCTTGCTAAAACCCAAAAGGTGAAAATCAGAGGCCAGAATACATTTGCCTGCCTAACTCTGCAGAGCTAAACAGAAGATTACACAAATTAATCCTAACTTTGATGACTAAATGACTCAGTTGTACACTTCCATGGATTCACATTTTAAAAAAGAGAGAGAGAATAGAGAAAGAGTATCTTACTTTGGGATTTAAGTCAAAGAATTTGTAGTATTTAAATCGTAACAGCAGTTGCTCCTCCTCCTGGATGCCTTGTTCCATAAGGGAACGCGAGGAGTCTAGCCAACTGGAAAACAACAGGATGAATTATAAAAGTCAATCAGTTTCATACATATACATTACAGCATTATATAATATGCTTACATGTCACATTATATAATAGATGTTAAATAAAAATGTATCATGTTATATGTATGTTTATATTATACATATACACATATCTCCTTGAACAAAGTCTGAGTAAGTAATATGACCAAAAACCAGCAAAGCAGAGGATTTGAGCTTATATCTATATTTTATCTTAGTTTTCCCAGTGCCATATATATACATGTATGTATACGTATATATATACATACATTGACACTTTAATCCAGTAAAGGAGCCAGAGCTGTTTTTATTTTCTCAGTTTTACAGGTGATAAAACAGTCTCGGTGACATTAAGTGATATGTTTAAGCCCATGTGTCTCATGGTGGAGCCAGAATGAGAATCTGTACTTGGTGATCACTCACACAGCCTCACCTTTACACCATCTTATTGTCTAGAACTTCCTGTAATTACAACGATATTCTACATGGCCTTGTCGGACAGAGTAGCCATTAGCCACATGTGGCTACTGAAGATTTCGATGTGCCGAGTGCAACATTTAAATTTTAATTAAATTTAAATATAGAGATAAATATCCACATATGGCTAAGGGCTCCTATACTGGAGAGTATAGTCCTAGAGTTGAAAAATAAAACACTGGGTAATGGTGAGAGGTGAAGGGGCGGAGATTAAAAGTTAAAAACAAAACCAGGTGGGACGAATGTCATCTAGTACCACTGAATGAAAATGACTTGAACTTCTAGTACATTAGCCCCAAGATGCAATCTCCACTCTAAACGACTTGATAGTCCAGTGGGAGAGACCCAGCCTTATAATAAAGGAACGAAGTGACACTGGAGCAAGCAAAGTATGAGAACAGAACTATAGACAAGTGACTGATCTTGAATGGTGACATCTGCAAAGGAGAGCGTATGTGGCTGGGTGTTAAAGGAAAACTGAGGACTGACCAGTACAGCAGGAGGAAAGAAGGGTCCTGGGGCAGAGAAAAACCTGGAGGCCAGGCAGTGACAGAAAGAATCAGTGTTCCCCATTAGGGGACGGGGTACATGAGAACAGTAGGACAGAGTGAGCTGCTGGGGCCAGGTACCATAGGGAGTTGAATGCTGTTCGCAAATCTGAATTTATTTGGTGAGCAATGGGGAGTGAAAAGAACTAGTGGTTGGATAAATAGTTTGAGTGTATTTTCCGCACCTACTTGAAGTAAAGCTGAAGGACTTGCTCTTTAGAACACCAACAGAGAAGTGAGGTTCTATAAGACAATGTGAGCCAGGTGGGCCACCTTGGGTCTTGGGTCTCCCCCTGACCCATGAGGACCAACCCACTTATAAACTGTTCTACATCCCATAAAATAAACTTTGCACACCTGTAGGGACAAAGAATTAGTACTCATATATTAGTAAACCATTGGGTTTCCCAAACACATAAATGTTGTCATGCTTTATATGTACTGAAATGACCAAAAAGTGCATAGTTTCCCTTTTCTTGCTAAAATCTGTACTGATTTTTGCTACCAGTATACAATCCCTAGGCACAGTGATTTGAAAATTAAACAACCCCTCCCCCATCTCTGTGGCATCTCTCTTACTACTTCAGTATCAGTTCACGGAGAAGCAAAACGAGCCATGTCCTTACCCTGAATTAAGCTTGGCTTTATCAATCAGAGACAGAGATTGATACCTCTCAGCCAGCACCTCTGGTGACTGGGGTGGTTGGCTGAATGCAAGGATGCTGCAGTTTTGTTCAGTCAAAGGGCTGTCACTGAACCAAGTCATGGTGGATGACGCTGGCGATCCGTTGATGGGGTCATATATGGGAGTCATAGTTTTACTGTACAAGCCAGAACTTACTGTAAGGCAAAGGGGAGCAAACTAGCATATGAGATTCAGGGAGAACGAATCTTTGGAAAATAAGTATTAACATTGTTGACACTAAAATAGGTTTTGAATTTAAATTTTTGTACCATTTAAAATAATCAGACAAGTCATGACTGATGGGTAGAGAAATTGTACACAGGTTAAGCTCTTGCCTGAATATTTAGCTACTGAAAACTTGGAACCAGATAGGCTGTAAAAGCTTCCACAAGCAATCCAGACAAATGTTGACAATCTTCTTCTCAGTAATTCAAAATTCTTCTATTTTAGCAGTGAGTTTTTACACTATTAGAGAACTGAGATTTCACAGAATGTATGAACAGACTATATTTTGGGAAAGTTATTTAAAGAAATAGTATTTGCCAATTTTAAGAACCCAGCTAATTGATGGTTTATATGTCATCTGGCTTTAATTTGCATAAGAGAGATGCAAATAAATCCTTTTATTCTTTGCACTGTAATATACTATGCAAGAAAACTCTCAAATGTTGCAAGCAAGCTAGCTTTTTATATTTTTATATAAAAAGAAAAGGATGATGCCTTTCTAGATTTTTACCTGTTCTCCTGTTACATGCTCAGTGCAAAATTTAAATTGAATTCATAAAAGAGTTACATGAAGATAGAACCAGTAGAACAGAAGTATATTTGAGTGATCCAAATAATCTGTTTTCCCCTTCAAATTCATGGCCAGTTCTACTAAAGTTTTTAATTCATTAGGACATAATACATACAATTAAAATAATGAGCTATAAAACATACCTTGTCAAAAAAATTCTGTTATTTCTAAAATTAATTGGATATCCTTTCCTCATCATAGGAGTCCTGCAGTTTTAGTCCTCCTTCCTTGTTGGGGTGGAGAGGAGAAGGGAGGGAAAAAGAGGCAAGACAGAGGAGAGGGGAGGAGAGTTCCTGGGATTTAAAAATTTAAGAAACTCTTGGCTTTAAGAATAAATTAAAACAACAAAGTACCTGCCATGAATCTTACCTGGTGGCCCTGAAATTGTTGGAGAACTCTCCAGGTTTAAAACATCTTCAGTTATGGGCTCCTTATTATTCTTGTCTTTTTTTTTCTTCTTTTTAAAATAGTCTCCAGAAGGCTTTAACAAGGAAAGTTCTTCTGATCTTCTGATATCTAATAAATAAATATAAAAAAGAAAGAAGAAAATTAAAAAGCAAAAAGAAAATTCCTTCTAACTCAGTCATGTTGGGCATTTGAAACCATTTCTCAAAAAATTCCTTAGAAGTAAATGGAACTAAGTTACACCCCTTTTTGAAGAAACAGAAGGGGAACAGAGGCACCTGCAATGGAGGTGTGTGCGGGTCAAATAGTGGAGGGAGATTCAGTCTAGTAACATTCTAGTTTGTTTTTTAATTTACTGTGAAAATGTTTCAAACATATCTAAAGCAAAGGGAATAGTATAACAGCCCCTCCATGGGCTCATCACCCAGCCTCAACCACTACCAGAATTTTGCTATTCTTGTCACCTACTTGCTACCAATTTCCCCTTCCTCCTCTCTTTTCTCCAGTTCTTTCCTCCCTTTCTTTCCCCCCCCTGCTTTTTTTAGCTTTTTAACAATAGCCAAGGACCCTACCTGTTTTCTTTATGGACCATGGATCCTGAGAGCCTTTTTCTTAAATGATGCCCAGTAGCTAATTTCCTCCCTGTGGCAGCCGTCATTGGCACCCTGCCCTCTCTTCTTGGCCCTCATGGCCAGTGGCAGCTAGAACATGTACCTACCTGCCTGAGGGCTCGCTGTGAACGCCAGACTCTATGCTGCCCGCATACAGAAGCTACAGGCCACACAAGGGCAGAGGATTAATGGTCTCCAAGAGCAGCCCCCAGTGACTGACGAGTGGCGTATTAAAACCTCAGCTCCCTTGCCCTTCTGGGTGGGATGTCTCAGAGGTATGTAAATGCTGTCTCCCAGAGATCCCCAGGTGCTCGCAGTGTGACCTGACTGGTGACAATCTCTTATTGGTGGCCGTCTCTGCTCAGTCTCAGGTCCCCAACCTTAACCAGTGTTTCCTGGCATCACCTCCCAAATAAGTAGATATTTGTACTTGAATCCTTATCTCAGGGTCTGCTTCTGGACAACTCTAAGAAGGGAATCCCCATTTTCCTCCATGAATCAAACATATTTATCATTGCCACACCATTATCCACACTGAGCTGCTATGATCCCAGGTAAAAGCCAAGGAATGTGGACACTAGAGTCTCTGGGCAGCTGTCCCAGAGGTCAGCGCACTGATTCCATAGGTCCTCCCCTTCGCAGTTCAAACACTGCTTTGTGCTGAAACTGAAGCTGGTGGTTCAGCTTGATTCTCTCCCCAGTAATCAAGGCTGTCTGCCTGTCAGGTTGCAGCACACACCTGTGACCATTTCAAACACATCATTTATACACAAAACTTAGTGATGAATCAAAATGCCCAGCTGGAAGCATTCAAAACAAAACAAAACAAAACACCAAAACAACAACAGAAAGCCCCTATCTCCAAGCCTAAGATTTGTCTTTTCTTTTTCTTGAGTAAAAAAACCCACGATATCGCTAAATTTGATCTAGCTCCAATTGATCAGATATAAAAAGCTATTAGCAGAATGCCAGGTTGAGCCTTTTAGGACTACCACAAAGATAAAAGTCTGGAAAAGAGACTGCTTCTGTTTATTTCTATGCCTCAAGTTTTTGGTCCCAGCGATGATGTGTGCTCCCAGTCCACTGTGGTGTGTGCAGTACATGATGTTATTTAATCATTTATTAAGTCCCCTCAAAAAAGAAATGGTTTTCAAATCCTCATTAATATTTTGCAAATATTATTTGCAAGTGTTCTCCATTTGCTCATCATGCATCAGGGACACTATAGAACTTATATTCCATAATGGAAAGTTGTATTCACTTGTCATCCAATAGTTATTAAACAACTAATGTGTGCCAGGCATTGGGCTGGGCACGCTCAAGAAATGGTTTCTGTCTTCACCCTATTTAATACCATACCAGCCTCCAATGTCCAATACTGGCACTCCTTTTAACATATTATTGTTTACATTTATTATTTATTTTCTGTCTCTGTATGCAAGAATGTAAGTTCAAGGAGAGACAAGATTTGGGGCTATTTTTTTTTTTACTAACATATGCCTAGCATTCACCACAGTGCTTGCCTGATCAATATATATTTATTGAAGGAGTGAACGAGCAGTTTATATTTTAATGGGGAAGACAGATCACTTGCTTATCTATTGTATACACTGTGTTAAAATGCTGAATCTTAGCCTTGGAACCAAATAATATACCCACACACTTTTAAAAATGTAAAATAAGAACATCTTCATGATGCAGGGTTTGCTCCCAATATGGAAGTCCCACAAGAAAGAAATGGTTTTTTGGGCGATGCTGTCCTTACTGGCTGTTAAACTCATGGACACCAGCCCATAAGAATTAGTTTCAATCCATTATTAAGTGTACTTTTCTGCTTAAAATAAACTCCACAAAGAGTTTTTGTGGATAGGGCTGTGTATTTACTGGAGCCAAGTGTTAGTGAAGCAGTAAGACATTACTACACCAGTGTCTCAAAAACAATAAAGAACACATTGGCTCTGGGGTTGTAATGATTTAATGGAACTCTTTTTTTGTTTGTTTGCTTAAATGTAGTGATGATTTACTATGGCTTAGAGAAATGATTGGGGGGGATCATAATGGATTTGTTTCTTCTGTTTATAAATCTCTTTTGAAATATTTTAAAAAGATTTTATTTACCTATTTTTAGAGAGGGGGAAGGGAAGGAGAAAAAGGGGAGAAACATGGATGTGAGAAAAAATTATCAATCGGTTGCCTCTCCTATGCTCCCCAACTGGGGACCAAACTACAACCCAGGTATATACCCTGACCAGCAATCGAACTGGTGACCTTTCACTTTGCAGGAGGATGCGCAACCACCTGAACCACACTGGTCAGGACTGAAATAGTTTTAAGCTTTGTGGAAATAAATCTTATGTATCTTAGTGATGCCCCATTTGGTTTAACTGCACTTAAGTGGCTCGAGTCCCCAGAACTGGGCTTGAAAAGTGCTTCCTAATCAGGGCAGTATTCTGTAAATTCAACATGAGGTAGGCAGAAAGCACACAGCATTTTCCTGCCCTCCTTTGCTAAAAGTCCAAAGGGGATGGGGGCCCCTCCAGGGTACTCACTCAAGGTTTTGCAGACATCGCTGACAGCTTTAAAAACCACATCGGAGAAGCTGACTCGCAACCTCACCGTCTTCATGTTTGGCAGGCGCAGGCGAAGCATTTTATGCTGAGGGGTGAAGAGGAGATTTGCATCTGCCTGGACTCCATATTTGTCCAGGGTCCAGTGAGTTTTCAGGAGCCAGCAACGCTTCTGTTCCCACCAAATGGCAAAGTCTGACCAGTCTCGGGCTATATCTGCAAAAATAGAAAACACAGGGAAGTAAAAGGAAAGGGACAGCACTCCAGTCAATTCCACTTTGTGAAAAAACTGAAGCAAATGATGGATCTTCAGTGCCCCATCTCCTCTTACAATCCAGGGCTCAACAATTTTTGGCTTCTCTTCAAGTCTCTAAGGCGGGACAGGTAGAGAACAGACTAAAGGTTTCCATCCCTGACACTTAAATACTGTGGAAGGAACAGAAACATACAAATTTTGTTCATGTTGAAGTGCTCAAGTTCTTTTCCTTAAATTTCTTAGTGCCATTGTCCCTTCTGGGAAGGCCAGGAACCTTTGGCTTTGTTTAATCAAAATTATTTCTCTAAAAGAAATGCATCCTTGTACTGCTGGAACACAAGGGAGTATCCACAGTTCCCAGTCCGAGTCCACACAAGTACTACAAAGCTAACATTTCACTCTCCTGAGTAATGCCCAGATCTTTTATCAGAACTACCATATGCCCAGTTTCCAAAACATCTACATTGAAAACAGAGCCGAGATCATTTCTCTGAGTGTTAGCATCAACATGGGAGCTTCCCCGTCCTTCAATGTTGGCATCCAAATTGAAACTTTTCCCTTCATCAATGTTGGAGTTAATAGTCAATCTTTTACTTTGCCAAATTAAAAGCCATCAGTGTTTTTATTTACTTTTTAAAAAATGGTTTTTCTCTTCCAACATTTTTTTGTTGTTGCAATGCTATTAGAAGTATAAGTGCTATAAATATTTTGGAAAGTCCTATTATTCAACAACTCCTCTCTGAGCTACATACCCAACAGAATGCCTATATATACTCAGCAAAGACATGAACTATACAGCAGCCTTGTCTGTAATAGCCCCTAAATGGCATCAACGCAAAATGTCCAATAACAGGTAAATGGATAAACTGTGACGTACTCATGCAATGAATATTATACAGCAATGAGAATAAACAAATGTGAACTATATGGATAAATCTCCACTTATATACAGTTCCAAACAAGTAAAATTATTCCTATGGTGTTAACCTTGGTGGGGCAGTGACAGGGAGGGGTCAGTTGTGGGACTGGTGTGGAGGACGAGGTAATGCTCTGTTTCCTGATCTGGGTGGTGGTGACATGACCACGAAAACCCATTGACTTGCACAGTTATGATAAGTACACGTTTCTGTATGTGCAGTATTCCCTCACTTATCGCAGGTATTAGGTTCCAGACCCCCCCACAAATTAGGAAACTTAAATTTATTCTACACTCTTAAACTTATGTAACTTTAATAACATATGTATACAGTACCGCAAACTCCTGCTATATAGCAAAAAACCCACGATAAATAATTAAATATAATATTTTAAAAAATCCCACAATACAGTGAGGCTGCGATAAGTGAACTGTGATATAGCGAGGGACTACTGTATATTACACTTCAATGAAGACTTGCTTCAAAAAAGCTTTATTTCACTAGTTTAAGTGGAAATCATCATCTATGACCTTAGAAGATAAAAATAAATACAAAGCAAATAGAATATTATTAAATTCTAGGTTGATTGTGTTAACTCCTAATGTAAAACTCTGATTCCTAAGATTTCTCTTTCCTGGTTTAAACGGGAGCAAATAGTGGATAAGTGTTAAAAGACACATTCGTACCAAGCTGATTTATTCACTGAGCAAACAAGCATTAGCAGAGAATTGACACAGTAGTCTATCCCTTTAGAAATAGTCTAAGGTCACCCTACATGTCACCAGAGGAATGAGCCCATTCTTGTGGAAACATGACATTATAACTACTAGGTAGCTTTACTTTGTCACCAACAACTCAAGTTTTTACAAGGGTTTTTCAGGGAGAATCAGTTTGCGGCTTTTGCAGGGCCCCCTACTTCTCTTCTTCTTGGGTGGGAGGAGGGTGCTTGCTCTCTGGGTCATTACAAGATAAGTGATCAGAAAAACTTAGGTGATCAGACAACCTAGATCAGTGGTGATGCAACAGAAAGGGTTTCAAACATAAGAGACACCATAACAAAACAGAAACTTACTGATCTTTTCTACTAACTGGAGCATCACTCCCCCGATATGCAGGTTTCCGGTCACGCTTAGCGGGACCTCTTCCTGCTTCTCTTTCTTTGGATGGTCCACTCGGACCACGAGCTCCCAAGAAGCAGATGCAGTGTCTTCGGATGAAATCATGGTGGCAAATGAAGGTGTCTGCTGCATAAAAAGGCAGACATAGAGCAGAACATGAGGAGACCCAGCAGAGCAAAACATTTATCTATCTATCTATCTATCTATCTATCTATCTATCTATCTATCTATCTATCTATCTAAATTTTAGCCACTTATTGGAAAAAATCTGCAGCGTTCTCAAATCCCCAAATATTAAATCCAGTATCTTAGTTTTAAAGACAGAAGTCTTATACATAATGGTCCCAAGCCTTCTAAATTTATCTTTCCTTTCTCTCAAGACCTCTTGGCTATTTATTTTCTGTGCCTGCCCAATGCATCGATCTTCAATTTTCCCTCTCTATTGACTTTTCTTGACCTTCTCTGAACTATTCTAGCAACAGGCAATGAATCATAGCAATCCTTAATGCTACCTGTTTTTAAAAACCAACTTTATTGAAGCAAAATTTACATACAACCCCCCCGCCCTATTTTAAGTGTAACATTGGATGCATTTTGTTTTATGCAAATTATACCTCAATAAAGCCGGTTTAAAAAAGGATGTCATTAAAATCTTTATCTCTAATATAATACATATGTATTATTATATTCTTCCTATAAATGTTAATGACATCTGGTATAAAAATTCAAAAACTAAAAATATAGCAAAATAGTGTCTATTTCAGCTAAGCTGTATCAAAATGGAAATATCTCAGGGGGTAATAGGAACACTGGAATCCAAACCAGGCAGAACTTAATGGGTTGGCAAAAAAGTTCATTTGTTTTTTTCCATAAGATGGCTCTAGTAGTGCTTAGTTGTCTTGAACTTCATTTAAAACAGTTTTGTTAGATTGTATTGTGACAACTGTCATATCAGCATGCATTAAAAAAACATCAAAATTGGTGAATTTCTGTGTAGCCATTTTAATATTGAAGTTGCAAAATATGCAACATTTTTGGCATATTATGCTTTATTATTTCAAGAAAGGTAAAAATGCAATTGAAGCACAAAAAAAAGATTTGTTCAGTGTATGGAAAAGGTGCTGTGACTGAACATGTCAACAGAGGTTTGTGAAGTTTTGTGCTGGAGATTTCTCATTGGAAGATGCTCCACAGTCAGGTAGACCAGTTGAGGTTGATAGCGATCAAATCAAGACATTAATTGAGAACAATCAATGCTATACCATGTGGAATATATACTCAAAATATCCAAATAAAGTTATTGGTGAAAATAAAAAATGTGTCCTTTATTTTATGGAAAAAACCATACGGACTTTTGGGCCAACGCAATAAAATATTAGCTGTTACTTTTAAACAGAAAGCAAATGATAACACCTCTCCTGGCTATTTAAAGATTTTAAGTAAAAGTCAGTCATTTAAATGATAAAAAATCTTTTTCACTTATCTAGACAGCTTATGAGAAATCCATGTTTTCATAAGGTCCAGTTATAAGAAGCAGCAGTGCATTCAAATTCCTAAGAAAGGGTTGATCAAACTGAAAGTGCACATGAATCCCCTGAGGATGTTATTAACATTTGGGTTCTATTCAGCAGGTCTCCGAGGAGGTGGAGATGCAGCATTCATAACAAGCTCCAGGTGATGCCAGTCTGTGGCTCACTGTTGAGTTGAAACGGCTCAGTGAAACATTAGCTCCAGGGCTCAGTTCCTCCCTCCACCTGCCTGAATCAAGATTAAGCCAGGGACTGGAGTGACATCTGAGGAACACTCTTTTTAATAATCGTCGTCGGCAGCCGTCCGTCTCGAGAGACGATGGTGTAGCTTCTTAAGTGTCTATCTGCACCGCCGAGAATGGCTGTGCAGTCCGACACGGGAGTGACACGGCATCTGTCTCCTCCCGTGTTGAATTGACATCTTGCGATGACGCTGGAGTGTCCTCTCCAGTGGAGCTGAAGCTACAGAGCCTGGGCAGGGTGATATGGAGGGTCTGCTGTTGCCCGTGCAGCAGACCCCCCCCTCTCTTCGCAGCTGAAGGGTCCAAGGGAAAGACGGAGTCGATACAGCTTGGGTTCAGGTGCGCAGCAAGAGTTGCCGGTGTTGACTACAACGTCAAACCGCCTTAGGGACTCCGGCTCCGGATTTTCTGTCGGGGTTTACTCCCTTAGCCTTTCCCCAGAAGAGGTATGCCGCAAGGCAGCGGAGGTTTTTTGGAGTCAGAGTTTTCCTTCTCTGATGTACCCTGACTGGAAGATCGAACCAGCGACACTTAGCTCGCAGGCCGACGCTCAATCCACTGAGCTAAACCAGCCAGGGCATCTTTTTAATAATAAGCAATAATTAATTCACCAGGGTCATACCAGCTTTGTGTTCATTTGAAACTGTTTGTAATTGTAAGCCTTAGAGTATCTTGAAACACACAAAATAGACAAACAGGCAAATCTGAATAGGTATAGGACAGATTTTATTTGTTTGACTCAATTCAAAGGTTCAGAAGTAGCTCGTAATGTTTGTATAACCATAAGGACACCAGTGATATAATGCTTGTTCCTCTCCATGCACAGATGTGCACATGGAGACCCCTTGCTTGGGCAGTGCCATGAAATGAGTATATCGGGCTTAACTACTCGCATCATCATCGTCATCAGTCTCAATTATTGTTTATTATGTACTTACTGGGGGATATACTCTGTTAATTACTGTTCTTGTGTGGTCTCCATTCTCTCAGCAATCCCATTTGAAAATGAGGAAACTCAGGCTTAGAGAGGCTAGGCAACTTGCCACAAATCACACAGCAAGTTTGGTGGTAGGGCCCAGACAGAAATCCATGTCTAACTTTAAACTCTTAAGCACCACACTGGGACACATCCTTGATATTGTTGCAACACCAATATGCAATAAAACTCTTAAAACCATGTAAGCTAAGCTCTTTACTAAGCATTTCCACTAATGTTAATCTTTCCCAATGAGGAGACAAAAAAGGTATCACCTTAGCAGTCAAACTCATAACATGGCATTGAGCTGTTTGACTTTAAAAATCTTTTCATTTCTAAAATGCTATGATTTGAGGTTTAGTTATTAAAAATGTTTTGCACATAAAGAAAACAATGTGTCTTTTAAGGTGAGTCCTTACTGCTTGTTTCACGAACAAGCAGACACAAGGTCTTTTCTTTTCCTAACCTGAACAATCAAAACACTTTTCATTTAGGCAACAGATAGTGATTCCTTTACAAGGAAAACCAGGCTAAAATTAGACAATCTGGTTTTCCCACATTCCTACTCTATCTTTCTGCGCCTTCATTTTTGATTGAATTTCTCATCTGCAGCAAGCTGTTACTTGTTGAGTAGAGCAGCAAACTTCAACCATGAAAGGGCATCTTAGAGGCCAGAACAAGAATCGAAGACCCCGGCTGACTTGCCTTCCTTGGGTGAAGCCCCCTTTCTCCTGTCTTATAGAAAACCCAAGAAGGAGAGTCGGGCAGACAGCAAGACAGAGAGGCAGGGGGGAAAACGAAAGAAAAAGAAAGGAAGACTGACGGAAAACGAGACCCAAAGGATGACAGATGATAGGCTAGTATATAGACAGACAATAGACTAATATGTAGATAGATGATAGATAGATAGGGAAATAGCCTCCTAGGCTTCCCCTGGAGATCAGAAAGGGCGCGTCCCCCGGACGTATGGTGGGTGGGTGTAAAACTGCCCCTGGGAGTACGGTGGGTGGGTGTAACCTGCCCCTTACTTCCATGAAGGCAGCACCCGCAGTTGAACAGTTTATTTTGCGCGGCGGGATGCGTAGGGCTGGAGAAGGCTTTCGCGCGCCAAGGGCATTATTTTTAATTCAACAACTATTTAAGTGCAAGTGGCTGTAGAAAGGAAGGGGACAGAGGTCTCAGGAATCGGACGTGCCCACCACAGCCTCCCGTCCCGGCTGACCTTCCGCCCCCTCTAGCTCTAGTCCCTTGGCACCTACCTTTCTCGAAGCTTGTGTGCAGCCTCGCAGACCCGCACGTGGAGGGCTGCGTCCCTAGAGGCCAGGCCTGAGGCCACCCAGGTCGAATCGGGGGCGGGCGCTGGGGGCACACAGTGGCTGCTAGTGCTGCGCTAGGCTGCTGCAGGGAAGGGTAGCGCTTGGACGCGGGGGCAAGGCTGCCCGGGGACCTCCCGCCAAGGCGCGGCGCCGGTCCGCAGCCCGACGAGGTGAGCGGGGTTCACTGTCGCCCTGCGCGGCGGGCAGAGGCACTGCGGAGACCAGCCAGCGCACGGCTAGGCAGGCGAGGGCACGCCCAGCGCCGGGCCTGCTGGGTCTAGCTCCCGGTGGCGGAGGCGCGCTCCGCAGCTTTTTGAAGGTCAAAGGGTGGTCAAGGGCTGCCACTCGGCAGGAGGTCGGTGGAAACCTGCTATACGCTCCCAGCTCCCTTCTTGCGACCTCTCATCCCGCCCCCTTAAGCCGCCTTCAGTTTTCCCAGTTCCTGAGGCCCTTTCCGAGCCCAGATGATTAAAGTCCTACCTCTTTCCCCTGCACTCCAGGTACAGCCATCATCACACCCCGCTGGCCTTGGAGACTCCCGGCTCCAGGCTAGAAAGACCGCCTCCCCTTAAAGGGCCTGGAGGACCTGTGATTGCCCAGTGGAAGAAACAAAAGCGGTCCAACTCTGAGTCAGAGGGTGAGGTAAACTCTCGAGGAGGGTGAGGCGCCCAAAATACGCACAAAGGAAGACCCCGGGGCAACCCGAGGGCACGCACCATGCGGAAGTCTGGAGTAGCTCACCTCACATTCACCACCCAGCCCTGTCCGTCACCTTCCTGTCGGATTCACTTCCAAAGACAGCGGGAAGGGTGGGTAATCTCGGGGAATTTACACAACTTAGTTCATATTACATCTGTTGAGTGTTTATTTCATGCCAGGCCTCCAGCCGAGCTCAGAGGATACACTGGCTATAAAACAGACATGGAAATTACAGTTCCCTCACGTATAAAATAGGTGGAGGGATGGACTAACCGCCTGCATTTCGTGACCAAATTTGACGCAGTAGAATACAGACAGGCCTTAGTGATTTACATCAAGTACGTAAAGCTTAATAAGTTAACACGAATTTAAGATGTTATGAGATTTAGATTTTTGCTTCAACATTACCATATTTAGCCATTATTGTGGTTTTGAAAATATTTTAAATTTAATTTTACAAAGTCACTTAACAATTGTCAGCAAATATGAGATATTACAATTAAAACATAATTAAAAACTTGAAACTGAATTTTCTAATTTGGTAGTTTGTCAACTCTGGGAATAGGGTCACCTGGCATCTGATCCCACTTCTGTACAGGCTCAACACCCACTGAACGAATGTGCTTTTATCTTGAGCATAAAGAGACTAAAGGCTCGCTTTCTGGAATCTCTTCATGGCTGAATAGAACATAGACTGTCTTCAAGACCTTGTGTGTGATCTTGAAGTAGTAGTGGCTTTATTTACACCAAATTGGTTTCTTATTTTAGTTGAAAATATCTGGATTGTGGTAAAGAATTGAACTGCTTTTAAACTTTTGCTTGGCCTATGTTTTATTTGAAAGCTCTTAATTGAAATAGTATATATATTTATTATATATTAATATTATATATATTTATTTATGAAAGAGCACAAATCATGAATATAAAACTGATGGATTTTTACAAACTGTGTATTGAGTGTCCAGATCAAGAAACAGGACATCCAGTCCCCAGAAGTTCCCTAGTTCCCCTGCCAGTTACTACCATCTGCCACCAAGAGTAACCACTATCCTGACTTCTAACTCCCTAGAAGGGTTTTGCCAATCTTTGTGCCATATATAAATGCAACCGGATGATATGTAATATTTTATGTCTGGTTTCTTTTGTTCAACATTATATTTTTGAGTGTCACCCATATTATGTGTCCTTGGCTTTTTTTTTTTTTAGATTACTACCTGTGAAAGAGGTCCAGCCCATTCATTTCCTAAGGTCCTCGGTTAGGAGTAGATTAAAAAGTGTATTCTGGACTTCAAAATTTTATACGTATACAAGCAAGGAATAATAACTCTCTTAAAAAACAAGTAGAATCAACATCTTGAGTCAGTTATTTAAATAATCTACATATATAAATCAAGCAATGAATTAACTTATTTATTCATTCAACCAGTGTGTTACTGTGAAAGACACTGTAATATGCACTGAAAACATTCAGATTAACTGAGCACTGACTTTATCTTCAGATCATAACTCTAATGCTAAGGAATTCAGAAGAGGGGCGTCTATGTCTGTCTGCCAGGTGTGCAGGGTGGTGGGCGTGTGACAAAAGTCTTCAGAAAGGAGGTGATTTTTGAGATGGAATTTGAAGCATTGGCTAAGAGCTTGTTATAACCTGTAGTCTCTAGAAAACTGTTTTAAGGTAATTTTTAGTTAGCAGATAGTTATTGTGCTTCAGTTAGCAGAGGCAGAGGATAAAGAGGAGCTGTATCTCTTGCCTTCAAGTTTTACATGTTCAATGTGCACCTATTAAACTGCTAACTATTATCAGATACTCATATATTGAAAAACTGACATGATAATTAGTATCCTCAAAAGATAAGTTAGTCATGTCTACATTGTCATCTGGGATATGAATAGACTGGGCTGGACCAGATATGTGGCCATGTTCTGTGTTCACTGAACAGAAAGGGAAACAGACAAGTGGAGGGCCATTGAAAGTCCTAGTTACTTTAACTTGTTAAAACACAAGCAACTTTCTTCTTCTAGCACCTTCCCATTTCCACTGGATGAGACCTCAGAATTAAAAAAATCCTGTATTAGAAAGAATGAAAAAGCTGCTGGGAGGAGAAAAGAGGTGGCCTTTTTTCTTTTCTTTTTTTAAAAATGGGTTTATTTATTTATTTTTAGGGAGAGGGAGAAAGAGAGAGAGAGAAACACCCACAACTGGGGGCCTGGCCCGCAACCCAGGTATGTAACCTGACTGGGAATCAAACCCACGACCCTTTGGTTGGCAGGCCGGTGCTCAATCCACTGAGCCACACCAGCCAGGGCTATTTTTTCTTAATGGAAGTTTTTATTTGACAAAACAGTTTGTTATTCAATGTAAATTTTTAAATTGAGCATTCGTCTTATAAATATGCTAGAAGTCTGACAACTAGGAAATGGCAACATTTGTGTTTATGGAGAATATGTTCTGTTCAGTGCAAAGGAGCAGAATGTGCTTATTATAGCTACACCCTCCTTTCCAGCTGCGTGGATAACAAGCACTTTCTATGCCCAGGCAAGTTCTATAATTTTCTGCTCGTGAGGGTGGAGAGGGCGTGTCCTGATGTATCTATCCACACTAGGTTAAGAAGGGTGAGGAAGAGCAAAGAAGAGTAAGCAGGCCTTGCTAGAGGCCATGGTGCTGGACTCACCACTGAGAATGAGAGGAGCAAGAAAAATTGTCCCTCCCTCCCATTTTTCTCTCTCCTTCCTTCCTTTGCATCCATCTCAATCAAAGGGTATAAAGGATAATACCTGATAGATACAGGATAATTAAGACTGATAATTAAGTCTCCTACATCTCCTGATTATAACGTTTTCTTCCCTGGAGAAAACTGTTACTAGTTTCCTCTGGAATCTTCCAGAGATAGTTTATGCAAATAGGCTAACAATTTTGGTTTTTATGCAGTTGATAATATTCTCTACATATTGTTCTGCGTTTTGCTTTTATCACTTTTAAAGATCTTGGTGATTGTAGTGGATATCATCAGTTTTACTCATGGATGCCTGCCATTCTTGGCAAGTCTTCTTTGTCTTTGTAGATATCCATGTGTTATTATTCCAGTCCATAAATCAGAACTCAAATTCCCAAGATCTCTTGTAGCTAGGACATAGGCCTACCTTCTAGACTTTGTAGCTCAGATACACTAGGCATGGCTTTAATTTGGAAGTGAGTGGGCTGTGAAGATAGGATGTACTTGAAGTTTCCATCTAATAATCATAGGCAAGAATCACTGACAGATTTTAAAATCACTTGAAAATATAAAATATGAGAAATAAGATATTTGTAGTCTCAAAGTCTCTCCCTGCAATGCATTTGTCAATTATACAGGGAAAGTTAGTAATGTTAGGGTGGAGAAAAGTGCAGAGAACACCTTAACCAAGTGACCAAAATGTATGTTGTCTGTAATAATGCACATTGATCTCACACACCTGATAAGAAGCACTGAGAAGGACAATAGCATCATTTCCATTATGTTCCTATACAAAATGTATAACCTCAATTTAATTATGAGAAAATATCAGACAAACCCAAATTGGAGGACTCTACAAAATAAATTGCTAATACATTCAGAATTGTCAAGGTCATGAGACACAGGAAAACTGAGGAAGTGTCTCAGGTCAGAGAAGACTAAAGAGACATGATGACTAAATGCCATGTGAGATCCTGGACTGAATACTGGAACAGAGAAAGGACTTCAGTAGGAAAGCCTGTGAAACTTGAATAGGGCAGTAGATTACTTAATAGTATTGTATTAACACTAATGTTCTGATTTCTGTAATAGTTATGCATGATGTTAAAAAGAGGAAGCTGGGTGTAGGTTCTTTGTGTACTATTTTTTGCAATTTTTCTATAAGTCTAAAGTTATTTGAAACAGGAGATGAGAAAGAAGAGGTGGGGGAAGAGGAGGACAGGCTCATGTTCTAACCCTGAAGCAACTCACCTCAGGGTAAGGAGGGTCAGGGACTCTCTGGCCAGCCATGATCTTCCAGTGATTGTTCTTGTAATTCAGAGTTTTCAAACTGGGTAGGGGTTTGGCCTCCGTGTCTCATATTCTTACACCCGGCATTGACTTCATAACATGTTTCGAGTTTTGGAGACTGACGAATGTGTTCACCTGCTGTTACTGCTCACACAATAGATCAGAGGACTTGGGCATGTTTTAGTTTGGTTCTGTGAGTCTTGGTTTCTGCTTCTGTAAAATGGGAATAAGAATACCCGCCTTGTAAGGTCCTGTGAAATGAAACAATGTATGTAAAGCACTGAGCACAGAGCCTGAAACATGGTAAATGTTCAGTAAATACAAGGGTAATAATGTTACAGAACCCCACCAATGCTGTTCTGTTGTGTGGTTTGATTGCCTGCTGCCAAGAAGCATGACTCCCAATGCAAGAGTTTGGTGAAAAAGGAAAGGGGTTTTTTATTTAAAGGTTATACAGATTTAGAATAATGGCAGATAACTGCCATTAAGTCCCACTTCCTTTAAAACCACCCCAAAACACATGGTCCTGCTTCCCTTTGCCAAACCAGGCCAGTTCCAGAATATGCCAGTCAGAGGTACCATCTTTCAGAAAAGCAGAAGTCTGCAGCTCAGCATTCCCAGTCACTGTTCAGCTCCAAGCATCTCTCACAAATCCAGGTGGCCAGGCAGGCCCTGTGTGGCTCCATCAGCTTTGCCAACATCTTCTCCTTTTTTACTCCAGACCATGTGGCTTCTTCCTGACTCTTGGGCAGACCTCATCTCTTACACTCCAGACCTTGTGGCAGACCCCCTTCTCTTTCAGCCTTTCCTCATTTAAATGCTTGGCCCAGAACTTACTGCTTGACCTCATATCTGGCCCCTTCTATGATGTGCCATTTTTGCCAGTTCCCCTGTATTTTTCACCTTCCTTTGGCTGCCATCTTTAGTCCGGGCAAAAGTTCCCAGTGACTTCTGAGGTGGGCATCTACCCCCTGCCTCTTGTGCAGGCTCTGTATCCCGGCTGTGTCATGAATCCCTGAGTGTTCTCAGTCCTGTACACAATTTGCCCAGGGCAGCAGCCTTCTTCCCTTGAGGAAGGCATGGCTATTAACTTGCCATTGTTATGCAATATATCTTAAACGCCATATCACCCCCCCTTCCTAATCAAGGGTTGTGGGGAATATGCTCTGTACCCCATTACAGTAATAGATACATAAGAAAGAGTGGGATTGTCCTCTGGGAAAGAGAAGGAATTGGAGACTCCTAGAATGTTGCATCTCATCCCAGGCAGGTAGAACTGTGCTCACCTGTCCTCCTTTCTTGCTCTCAGATAAGGGATGAAAGAAGGAAAGGAACTGTCACTTAGGTGACCCCAGGTTAGTGGGAAAAAAGAACATGTCGCTGTGGGTTCCTCCTAAACCCCAATTCAGGTTTAGGGTACCCTGAGAAACAATGGAATGATTTCTTTGCTACTTTCTAGTAATAGATGCTCAAAAAATACTAGTTATTCAGTAAACACTATTATCATAGTAGTAGATGTGATTTTGAAAAATCCAGAATGCTGAGAGTGAGAATGGTTGTATTCCTTTATTTTTCTAAATCTAACTTAGTCTATTGATTTTTGGTTAAAGATGATTGACCTGCTACTCATTTATCTCTTCTCTCTAATTGAGTCCCGGATAAAAATAATAGTATAGGAATAAAAGGATATAAACCTACAATGACATAGGTAACAGAAGAAAGGCCATCAGCCAATAAGAGATTTCAAGAAGTTTCTAGAGATAGAAAATTGAACAAGGAGTTGGTAATAAAGCAGGGCAGTGCAATTCATAGTCCAAGAGTATGTGAAGATGGGGATATAGCTGAGGCTTTCCAGCATATTCTTAGAGAAACTTAGGACTTGAAAATGCCAGGTACTGTAGGCAGTAGAAGTGAGATGTGTTGTCAGAAAGAAGGGAATGAATAGAGAATCTCTATACAGAATGCAATCCCCCACTATCACATTTAGGGTGAGTATGTGGCTGCCAGATATCCACCCAGCAGACTAAAATTCAGAGGGCTCTACTCTAGAATTTAAAGGTCTCCTTTGAAAAGGCAACTTTCATATAAAGGCCAACACCTTACCCAATTACTCTAAAGCAAAGCTTAACAGTTTAACCATGGACACTGAACTCCCAAACAAATTAAAAAAAAGAACAATTCCTCATTGTCAAATATTTGAAAAAATCCTCCACTATATGAGAGATAAAATTTGAAAAAGTTTTTTATTTATTTACTTTTAGAGAGCGGGGAAAGGAGGGAGAAAGAGATGGAGAGAAAAAATGTGTGAGAGATAGATACATCAATTGGTTGCCTCTTGCATGCCCCCAACCAGGGACCTGGCCCACAACCCAGGCATGTGCCCTGACTGGGAATTGAACCAGCAACCTTTTGGTTCACAGGCCAGCACTCAGTCCACTAAGTCACACCAGTCAAAGTTTTTATTTAATTTATTTTTCCAGTTTTATTGAGATGTAATTGACATGACAAAATTTAACATGGAAAAATGAGTCAAAAAGATAAGAAACCTAGAGGATCAATAGAAGAATAAAAGAGTGGAATTATCACAGAACTAATGTGAGAAATTCCACCCTGGCTGGTTTGGCGCAGTGGATTGAGCATCGGCCTGCGAGCTAAGTGTTGCTGGTTCGATCTTCCAGTCAGGGCACATCAGAGAAGGAAAACTCTGATTCCAAAAAACCTCCGCTGCCTTGCGGCATACCTCTTCAGGGGAAAGGCTAAGGGAGTAAACCCCGACAGAAAATCCGGAGCCGGAGTCCCTAAGGCAGTTTGACGTTGTAGTCAACACCGGCAACTCCTGCGGCGCACTTGAAGCCAAGCTGTATTGACTCCGTCTTTCCCTTGGATCCTTCAGCTGCGAAGAGATGGGGGGGTCTGCTGCATGGGCAACAGCAGACCCTCCATATCACCCTGCCCAGGCTCTGTAGCTTCAGCTTCACTGGAGAGGACACTCCAGCATCATCGCAAAATGTCGATTCAACACAGGAGGAGACAGATACTGTGTCACTCCCGAGTCGGACTGCACAACCATTCTCGGCGGTGCAGATAGACTCTTAAGAAGCTACACCATCGTCTCTCGAGACGGATGGCTGCTGACGACGGAATGTGAGAAATTACCTAGAGATGAGGAACATGAACCTACAGTTTAAAGAGTCAGTTAATATTCATCAAATTGAATAAGAAGTACTCACACCAAAGTACAGCATTATCAAATTGTCAGATTACTATAGAACAATAACAACCCCAAATGCTTTTAGTAAGAAAAGAACAGGTTTCTACAAAGGAACCCAAATCAACATTTTATATCCAGCAAGACTGTCAATGAAGATATTTTCAGACATGCTAGGACTCAGAAATTTAATTCATGCATATTCTGTCTTAGAAACATTCTCAAGGATGAGCTCTAGAAAAGAAGAGAGTGAATCAAGACGGAGAAAAACTAGGATGCAGTAAACAGTAGATTCCATCCAGAAAAGTAGAATGAGAGAATTGAGAACCCTGGGAAGAAGTCCCTGGGACAAAAGAGACCTCAGAATAGCTAATGTTATGAGAAGTTTGAAAAAGATTTGGGATATGGTAAAGGAAAATAGTGCAAGAAAAAAAAAAAAGAGGTCAATTAGAAAATTCTGTAAAGCAATTGGGCATAAAAAAGGAACTATTACTTTTTCAAGTTCAAAAATTAATCAATAACCAAAGCAAATAAGACTAATCATTGTTATGAGACAGAATGTAAACATTGTGAATGTGGAATAATAGGATAGGTATTTGTCTTCCGGTTCCTGACACAGAGCTCCTAAAACCCTTTAATTTCCTGAGTGATAAGGGTGACAGGAGTGTCTTTTGTTCTAATGTGGTGACTATTGGCAGGCCCCTAGATAGCTTCAGCATGGGGGTGGGGTGTAGGGCTGGTCTCTAGAAAGGTTGGGCCTTGATTAAAATCTTGGAACTTTCAGCATGGCTCCCTACTCTCCAGGGAGGTGAGAGAGGCTGGAGACTGAGTTAATCACTAACTTTCACAATCATGCCCTCAGAATGAAATCACCATAAAAATACTTAAACAATGGGTTTTGGAGTTTCTGAATTGGTGAACACATCTATATGCCAGGAAGATGGTCACCCCATCTCCAAAAAGACAGTAGATCCTGCATTTGGGACCATTCTGAACCTCACCCTAGGAACCTCATCATCTGCCTGTTCATTTGTATCCTTTATAATTAAGTGATATAGTAAGTATAGCACTTTCTTGAGTTCTGTGTGTGGTTTGAGCAAACCATCGAACCTTGAGGAAGAGGTTGTGGGAACTCCTGACTTTGTGGCCAAGTAGGACAGGCGTTTGGGTAACCTGAGGATCTAATTCGTACAGCTGGCATTTGAAGTAAGGACAGTCTATGGAACCAAGTTCTTAAACCTGTGGGGTCTATTGCTGACTCTAGGGAGATAATGTCAGAATTGAATTGAATTGAAGGACACCTAGTTGGTGTCATGGAATCAGAGAATTGGTTACAGAAAAGAACCCCTTTAGTCAACCTCAACAATGTAAAAGTAAAAGTACACTGACAGAATTTTGGGTGGCAGAAAGGGAGAAAAGATGATGACAAATGTTAGGGGGGCGCTAAGAGCCTCATATTACAATATGAGATACCAAGAGGTATAGCCAATAAACATGTAATCATGGTGTTAGTATACTATTTGAAGAACTAATATAAAAGTTAATGTAGATATCCCTATGTTAGGAGGTAGGAATTGGGTAAGAGAACTGAATACTCATCTGTTAGAGCAGGAAGTCCTCAGACGATGTCTAAAATGGTAAAATAGGAATTAGCAGTAGGGACATATTACCTGCAATCCATTCTCATTATTCACGGGAGTATGTTTCATGAAGTTGCATGGACACTGCTCCTAGGGAAAATATACACACACACATGCATATCTCACATAGATTATAATCTGAAATCTACAAACAATTCATCAAGATTCTATATTTGAAAATTTTCTGAGGCTCAGAAGCGTTAATTGACTCACTGGAGGCCACCCTGTTATTAATGGTGCCAGAGCTGGGATTCAGACTCCCAATCACGTGGCACTGTCCTCTGGTCTCCATTGTCTGGTCCTCTCTGTGAAAGCCAAAACAAGAAGGCAGAGTGTGGTTCCACCCCAGCAGCTGGGCACGAACATGTCAGAGGGCACCCAGGCTTTCTGCTACCCACCACAAAAGTGCCATGAGTATTGATTTTGTAGTTCTAAATAAATTTTAGCTAGGAGGGGAATTCACAAATAGGGAATCTACAATTACCAAGGCTTGACTCTGTAGAGATATACGCTGCAGTCTGTCCAGAAAGTATTCATCCACATTCTATGAAAAAGAGACATTTATTGAAAAAGATACAAGATACAAGAAACATTGTGCATAGGACAGTGACGCCTCAGTCCCCTTCAAAGTAGGCACCTTGGGACCTCACACAGTTCTCCTAGCATCATTGGCAACTGCAGTATGATGTTCCTTCTGTTCTGGTTGCAGAAGCTGCCAAACAAATTTTTCCATGTCATATTTTTGCCAAGATCCTGCATCAATATCTCGGACACAGTAATTTTTGGAACCCCCGGATCAGCTTCTAGTTCTCGCACAGTTAGTCGCTGGTCTTGTTGATTGCAGGCCGTACATTGTTCAATATTCTCAGGTGTTTTGCTTGTTGCAGGCCTTCCAGAATGTGTATCACTTTCAACAGATTCTCAACCATCTTTGAAACATTTGTGCCACACTTTTATTTGAGCTGCACTCATTGCATTGTCCCCAAAAACCTTCTGAGTCATTTGAATAGTTTCCATGGAGGAATGTTCAAGCTTAAGGCAAAATTTGATATGGATTTCTTGCTCTACTTGCTCAGTGATTTTGAATGCGATGGCCACACAGTACACATGCTCACTCAGCTAGTACAGTGAAGTCGTCATTGTTCACACATGCACATTCCAGTCCACTCTCCTTGGCTGCCAGGTTACATCAATGTCTCACAAACAGTTCTCATTATACTAACAATGGCTGGACTTTTTTTTTTTTCTGGACAGACTTTGTAGATTTAACAACCAGAAGAAAGAGCTGAAAGAATTAGAAATGGTTGCCTCTGGGGAACAGGATGCTGCATGGCAAGGAGCAAGGTATGGAACTGTTGCTTTTCATCAAGTTCAAATTTTTTCAGCAAATTTAAAATGATTAATTTTTCAAAAATATTTTAAATCATTCCCTCTCCCATGCCTTCTTTCTCTCTTGCTGGGCTGGTGAGAGATCTAATCTGTCATTATTGAATCTTTACCATGGGAAAATGCTTCATAAATGGTATTATAAATGTTGCTGTAAATGAATAGTTCCAAATGAGAGGCCCGGGGCTCTGGGAGCTGTGGGTTTCAATGCAGGAGGCTTCCTGCTGATCACAGGGGCTATGGAAGGCTCATGGGAGAGAAGGACCTTTGAAATAGGAGCAATAATGTCTCCATTTGGAAATCAGTTGCTGTCTGTATCTTTCATTTGCATCAAGAGTAACAACAGAAAGAATGTTCATTGCAGCGAAGAGACCCATGGCAAACTAGTTTAGAGGGAAAGGAGTTTGTTGGTCATAACTGAGAGTCTCTAGAGGCATGGCTGAATACAGGGTTGCACCGGAACCCTGCCTCTTTCTGTCTCTTGGCTGTTTTGCTCTGTGATGGCATCATTTTCTGGCTGACTCAACATGGTGAAAAGGATGACCTTCACCATGCTCACTAGAAATGCCAAATAGTTCTGACAGTGTCCTGGGAGGGCTTCCTCCCAGCTTGGCCTAGGGCAGGTGCCTGCTCTTGGGAGGGAGGAACCATCCTGAGCAGACAAAAACTAGGTCTGCTGTAGCCTTGCTGCTCAGTGTGGTCCAGAAATGTTTAAGCAGTTGCTGCAGTCATGACAATGGTCCTTGTCTGACCATGTCCCTCCCACTGGCTGAGGAGTCCATGGGGCTAAGAGACGAGACCACCTGGAGTCCAACTAGACCTTACTTCCAGTACCGGGGACACAGGAGTTCCCTGCACAAGGGGCCCCAAGCATGTTTCTGGAGCCCGCATGGGTGTTTTCTCCAGTCACTGGATTCTGACCACCCAGGTTCCTGTGGATTTCCAACCTGCGCTGAAGTATAGCATCTCAGGACAGAGAGCAACAGTGTCTGGGCCTGCCATTCCTCTGAAGGGTAGACCCACCACAAGTTGGTGCACCGAAGGTCCAAGGGGTGGCTGGGATCTCACTTCCCTCCAAATACGTTCCCTCTTACGTCTTCCCCTCCCTTCTTCTCTCATGGTCCTTGTACTGCCTTTAAGGCACTCTGGGTATGTTGGAGTAAGGAAAAGGAATCATCCAAGTGGGAGAGAACATGGAAGTAGTTTGTGAAGAATTGGGTGACCCCAACTCCAGGTATCCAAGATCATAACCTACAGTAGAGCACATGTTTTTACTTCGTCTACATGGACAAATATTCCTTGCCTAGATTTGGTCATCTACTTGCATGGACTTTTACTTTGGCACTGAATCTCCAGTCAGTGTGTTTTAGGAAGATAGAAGTAGTCAGAATCATTTTCTTTACCTGTTCTGTATCTGGGACTTGGCTGGGGTGTGTATCCATGAGGCCATTATGGTGTAAGATGGATCCAATGGAGGGAAAAGGGCATAAGTGGGCTGCCCACCTGGGCCTACAAAGGTGTTAATCTATAATAGATACTCAATAAATGTTTAATAAAGGTGGATCGCTGTGCTTTTCTTCCTGGTACAAACTTGAACTGCTTTACCACAGAGTTGCCACTAGATGTCACTGTTGTCATGTTTGCAAATCTTACATCCCTCATTGCCTCCTACCCTTCCCCCACCTTGCTTTGATTTCATTAGATTCAGAACACAAATATGTCCATTTTTGAAGTTAAAGGGCAGGTTTTCCCTATAAACTGTCAAAATCTTTGCTTTGTTTCCATGTTGTCACTGAGTTTCCATTACTTTTGCTGTTTTCCCTGCTTGTATTGCATATTAGGTATGTGAAATTCCCTGTATATAATAGGTGCTTAATAAAATTTGAAATGCATTGAAAAGGAGATCTTTCTAGGGATTTGAGAAGAGTAGTGTCCTTCTACTTTAATTTATTGCAGTAATATTTATTTCTTAAAAAGTTAAGTAAGTGCCTTGATTCTATCAGGGTTCTTAACCAAATTCGGTGTGAACTTGAAAAGGGGGAACCCCCCCCCACTAACCTCTAACAAAGAAGTAGCATTTCCTCTGGTTCTAAATGTAGACAACAAGCCACAGTAATGGAAGTGCCTGGGACTATGCCACCCACAGCAATCGCAACTTCTTATTCCACATTATTGCAGATAATTTTGAACTATCATATGCATTCATCTCCACTTTGAAATTAAGGTACAGTAAATGCGCTGGCTAGTGTGGCTCAGTGGATTGAGCACTGGCCTGTAATCTGAAAGGTCCCCGGTTGGATTCCTTGTCGGGGCACATGCCTGGGTTGCAGGCAGGGTCCTCAGTTGGGGGTATGCAAGAGGCAACCACACATGGATGTTTCTCTCCCTCTCTTTCTCCATCCCTTCCCCTCTCTCTGAAAACAAATAAATAAAATCTTAAAAAAAAAAAAAAAAGAAAGAAATCAAGGTAGTTGCTAGATTCATGAAGTCTCATAATGTGTTAAAAAAGAAGAACATAGCCCTGGCTGGTGTAGCTCAGTGGATTGAGCACTGGCCTGTGAAATAATCCAGTTCAATTCTCAGTCAGGGCACATGCCTGGGTTGTGTCCCTGGTTGGGGGCACGTGAGAGGCAACCACACATTGAGGTTTCTCTCCCTTTCTTTCTCCCTCCCTTCCCCTCTCTTTAAAAATAAATAAATAATATCTTTAAAAAAAAAGCACATATATTACTGTATCACAAGTTATTTTAGATAAGTATTTTGATAATTGTATTCAGTGGGATTTGTATAGTCATATGTACATTATTTCATACATTTAAAAGCATTACCCTGAGAGGGGGTCCATAGGTGTCACCAGAATGGCTATAATAGGCAGAATAATGGCTCCCCAAAGATGCCCATGTCCTGATACCCAGAACCTGTGAAATGTTATGTTACGTGGCAAAGTGGGGAGTAAGGGTGCAGATAGAATTAAGGTGGCCAGTCACCTGCCCTTAAAGTGCAGAGATTATCCTGGAGAATCCAGGTGGGCCCGATATGATCTCAAGGGTCTTTATAAGTGAAAGAGGGAGGCAGAAAAGTTGGGGTCAGAATGAGAGTGGGAGAGGTGATAACTGAAAGAGGTTGGACTTGTGTTTTGATGATGGACGGGGTCCCCAAACTGAGGAAAGCGCAGCCTCTAGAAGCTGGAAGAATCAAGGAAACATTCCTGCAGCCTCCAGAAGAAAACAGCCCTGCTGATGCCCTGATCTTAGTCCTGTGAGATCCTTTTGAGCTTCTGATTTCCACAACTGTAAGAGAAGAAATCTGTGTTATTTTAAGCTGCTAAGTTTATGCTAATTTGTTACAGCAGCAATAAGAAAGTAATACACTGACAAAGAGTTCTGTGATAGAAAAAAAGTTAGGAGCCCCTGTATCAAGACTAATTATGCATTAAGGACAGGTGGGAGTGGGGTGAATTAAGGAGTTGTTCATTGCTGCATAACAAAGCACCCAAACCACAGCAACTTACACAATAACCATTCATGATCTTACAGTTTCTGTGGGTCAGGAATTGAGGAGTGACCTCGCTGTTTGGTTTTGATCCTGGTTCCCTTGTGAGTCTGTGGCCAGCTGAAGGCTGGACTTGGGGACCTGCTTCTAAGTGGGGCACTCAAATCAGTGTCAGCAGGACCTCAGTTTCTCGCCACTTGGATCTCTTCACAGGGCTTCTTGAGTGTCCCCACAGCATGGCGGCTGGCTTCCTCGAGAGTGAGTGAGCTAAGAGGAAGGGTGAGGCAGAAGCCACAATGCCTTTTATAATCCAGTGTCAAGTCTTACCATCGCATCTGGCAGATTCTACTTCTTAGAAGTGAAGAGAGAGGAATTAGGTTTCACTTCCAGTATCAAAGAGTCTGTGGGCATATTTAAAACTACCATACTATTTCTCTGTCTCTTTGTTCCTTTTTGAAGTTTCCACGAACAAATCCATACCAAGAGCTGAAGCCAAAATAAATTTGGATAAAGAGTGTAAATGACCGGCAAGACTATACATAGACAATTTCATTTTAATTTAATTTATATAATTTATTACAGCCTTAATTTAATCAAATTAGTAGTTGCAGTCTTCAGCCAAATAAATGAAATCCTTCCTTGTAGCAATTCTCTCATTACCAACTTGGCCTGGAATAATATGCTTTTATTTTGAAATAATTTTAGAATTACAGAAAAGTTGCCAAGGTTGTATAGAAATCTCATATGCCCTGCAACCAGTGTTCTCTATTGTTAATATTTAACATTGCTAGAGTACATTTGTTGCAACTAATGAACCCATATTGATACACTGTTTTTAACTAAAGTATAGTTTTGGCGGGGATTTTCTTAGTTTTTAACTAATGCCTTATTTCTCTGAGCAGTACATTTTAAGAGTAGGTTTTTTTCTGTGTGTCTCTGGCCATGAACACAAGTAGGTATGGAGGAGAGGGCAGAGACTGAGATGGATGAGGGTCTAAATCTTGCCTGCATCACTTGTGAGCTGATGGTCCCTAATCCAATTACTGCTTCACCTCAGTTTCCCCATCCATAAGACGGGAATGATAATACATCATAGGAATGTTGTGAAGGTTAAACAAATTTATATATGCAAAGAACTTTGGATATTTAACACATTAGCCAATTGCCAATACTATTGTTGTCGAGTTCAGCATTTTATGAGGTAATCTGACCCAGAACAAGATATTTCCTGTCCAACGTATTAAGCGCATGGTCCTCCCTGTGCCTGGGGATGATTGTGAGGTCTCCTGCTGAAGTGCCATAAATAGAGTCTTGATGATAAAGGAGGGGTTGTGGGGTGGGTGCCGGATTTCCCTTCTGTGGTGACAGGAGCCATTGAAGGGATCTTGTAGAAATGGTTATGACGGGGAAGAAAATCAGAGATAGACCATCTACTGTAATCTGGAGGCTTTAGCAATACAACAGGTGAAAGGTGGTGAAGGCCTGATCGCTGGTAGTGAATGGAGACGCGTTAAAGCCGTATTTAGTGGGTAAAATTAGCCACACCTGGTGAGCACAGGCGACACTGGAGAGGGAGGCTGTGTTAGTTTCTGAGGGCAGCCATAACAATGACCACAAACGGTTTAAAACAACATATATTTCTTCTGTCACAGTTCTGGAGGCGAGGTCTGAAATCAAGGTGTCAGCAGGGCCACATTCTTTCTAAAAGCTCTAAAAAAAAAGAATTCTTCCTCACCTTTTACAGCTTCAGGAGGCTGCTGTAGTTCCTCAGTGGCAGCCTAACTCCAATCTCTGCCCCCCTTATTCACACGGCATATTCTTTGCGTGTCTCTTTGTCCTTTTCTTATAAGGACACTAGTAAGTAGATTTAGGGCTCACCCCAAATTCGATGATTTCACCTCAGACCCTTAGCTAAGTCCATCTGCAGAGACCTTATTGCAAATAAGATCGTATTTAGTTGAGGTTCTAGGTGAACACAAGTTCTTGGGGGACACTGTTCAATCCACTACAGAGGCATTCAGGGTGATACCTTATAAGAAACCAGAAAGGAAGATTGCAAGGGGATCATTCACAAGTGAGTGAAGAGTGAATGATGTAGAGAGAGGCTACTGCGGCAGTGGCAGTCTAGCTGTTTTTTTTACATAAAATTTTTATTTACTTTTAGAGAGAAGGGAAGGAATGGAGAAAGAGAGGGAAAGAAACAGCTTTGTGTGAGAGCTACATCAATTGGTTGCCTCTGGCATGTCCCTAACTGGGGACTTGGCTCACACCCCCAGGTATGTGCCCTGACTGGGAATTGAACTGGTGACCTTTCAAGTTCGCAGTCTGGCTCTCATGCCACTGAGCCACATCAGCCGGGGTGCAGTCTAGCTGTTTTCTATACATACTTTTCTTTGCTCCTGAGCATGTGGCTAGATTACAGTTCCCAGCATCCTGTGCAGTTGTGTGTGGCCATGTGGTTGATTGTTTTCAGCCAGTGGGAGGTGAAGTGATGTGTGCTACTCTGAGGCCTGTATCACCCCCCCCTCCCCCACGTAGCCCCATGTTCTCTTTTCCCCCTGGAAGGCTGGCTGGAATAGAGACAATCACTGAAGACATTTTAGAGGCTAGGTGTTGAAGATGGCAATGATGGAGCTGGTGGGCTTCCTATCCCCTGCCCCTGAGTCCTTGCTTAGAGGAGAGACACTTATTGATAGAAACACTTGGTTTGTGAAATGAACTTATATTGTGTTAAGGCACTGACATTTAGGGGTTGTTTATTACAGTCATTAGCTTACCCTGACAAATATAACTGCTATGGATTGATGGTGTGGCAGGGAAGAGCCTCAAACACAAATGGATCTCTAGTTTTAAATTTCTGACATAAATTTGCAAAACCCTGGGGGACAACTTTGCCTGGCCTATTATGAAAGGCTATAATATATAATTACAAACCATTTAAAATAGCTTAGAATTAGAGAGAAAAATGAAATGCAGACGTTTTATGTTCAAGCCCAATATACTTCATAAAAAAAAGATGAGACTTTAGTTGAACTGTCTTCCTTGAAAAGAAATTAACTTATAGAAAGAATCAGCTTTCTCACAACAACATAAAAAACTTCAGAAAGACCACAAAGAGACAAACAAGATTTTTTTTTATCAGACCAAAAGTGATACTTTAATGCTTGATTTTGTTTTACAAGTGCAGAGGTCCATATGGTTTACCAAGCTGCCTTGAGAAAGCTTTCAAGAAAGCTTACTTGATTATTTACTTTCAAGTCTTACTCTTTCTTAAGAGCAAGGAGACTTTTTTTTTTGTATTTAGAAGTGTATTTGATTAAATTAATATTTGGCCTAACCCAGGCACGCCCCTGTTTTCACACAAACCAGGCTGCTACAATTAGGGGATTAGAGAAGCTGAGTGCCATGTACAGATACATACCCTCTGTGAAAGGACAGTGATTGGGGATCACATTTCAAAGGCCATGATGTACAATACTGGGCAAGAGAACATCATATTGAGTGCAGGTTTCATTTTCTCTATTACAGGCAAGCAGCAAGTTTGGCAGAAAGGAAAAATAAAATATAAAAGCATCAGATTAAGATACTAACAGGTAAAATCACCTTGGCTGTGTGGACAGAAGTACTGTCCCAGGCTTAATACACTTGAACGACCAACCTGTAGGGTTTGTTGCTCCAGATGCCAGACTAGGGACTGCTGCTGAGAACACCAAACCCCATCACTCTTGGAAAAGGCATTACCTATGGGAATTTGCAATTGGAGGTTCCACCAGGATGGGTGAGGAGGAACTACTCAATCTCTGCTGGGATCCGGTCATCCTGCTACCAGTGCAATCTGTCAAAATGCACAATACTTGGAATGCAATGTGCACTGCTGAAAGAGGGGAAAGGAGGGGGACCCTGGTCTGGGATATCCTGCCCCCCCCATTCATCTCTTCACCCCTGACAGTGCCGCCTCCCCTGGCCGACATAGATGGTATGCACCGCCAGGTCAAGTTCCGAAAGCTGCAGCCACACTAACGTCTAAGGATCAGGGCACAGGTGTAATTCCTTATAGATGCAGAAGACCTCATATAAGTTCTTATTAAATATCTGTCTTTTTGACCATAGACTTTTGCTGTTCTGGTCATGGGATGGTGACTGATAGAAATACCTTTCTATTATGGTCTCACTTGTAGGCCTGGCAAAAGAAGCAATCTACTAGGGCCCTGCACCCTCTAGCTCATTAGGATTACCATGGTGGGCATCACCACCCCAGGGAGGGAATGAGAAGGCACTAAGGCAGTACCTTAAGGAAGAACATGTTAGGTTTAAGATTCTTTTATTTAAGAAAATAATTACCCGTGATTTTTAAAAATTATCTTTTAGTTCTCTTATACCTGTCCCCACCCCCAGCAGTATACAGACTGTTGTCCATGCCCACAAGGCCTTTCTCCTTTTTGTTCAACCCCTCCCCCCACCCCACTAGCTGTCATTTGCTTTCCATCTTTGAGTCTATCTCTGTTTTGCTTGTTATTGTTCAGTTTGTTCATTAGATTCCATATATGAGTATTTGTCTGTCTCTGACTGGCTTATTTCACTTAGCATAATGTTCTCCAGACCCATCCATACTGTTGCAAAGGGTAAAATTTTCTTCTTTTTTATGGCTGAGTAGAATTCCAATGTGTAAATGTCTCATAGTTGTTTCCTCCACTCATCTACTGAAGGAGACTGGGGCTGCTTCCATATCTTGGTGATTGTAAATAATGCTGCAATGAATGTAGGGGTGTTTATGTTCTTTTGAATTAGTCTTTTGGGTTCCTTTGGTTATATTCCCAGAAGTGGGATTGCTGGATCAAAAGTCAGACCATTTTTAATTTTTTGAGACATCTCTATTCCGCCTTCCACAGTGGCTACCCCAATCTACATTCCCCCCAAGAGTGCAAAAGGGTTCCCCTTTCTCCACATCCTCACCAGCACTTGTTTGTTGAGTTATTGATGATGGCCATTCTGAAAGGTGTGAGATGGTATCTCATTGTGATTTTAATTTGCATTTCTCTGATGATTAGTGACATTGAGCACCTTTTCATATGTCTATTGGCCATCTGTATGTCCTCGTTGGAGAAGTATCTATTTAGGTCCTTTGTCCATTTTTTAACTGGGTTATTTGTTTTTTTGGTATTGAGTTTTGTAAGTACTTTATACATTTTGAATATTAACCCCTTATCTGATGTATCAGCGAATATAGTCTCTCATTTTGTGGGTTGTCTTTATTTTGTTGATGATTTCCTTTGCTGTGCAAAAACTTTAGCTTGATATAGTCCCATTTGTTTATTTATTTTTTCTTTTGTTCCCATTGTCTGGAGAGATATATCTGATAAATATGTTTTTGTGAGTATTGTCCAAGATTTTGCTGCCTATGTTTTCTTTTAGAATTTTTGTGGTTTCTGGTCTAACATTTAAGTCTTTCATCTATTTTGAATTTATTCTTGTGTGTGATGTAAGAAGGTGGTTTAGTTTCACTTTCTGCTTTCCACAGTGGCTGCACCAGTCTGCATTCCCACCAGCAGCGCACTAGGGCTCCCTTTTCTCCACATCCTCGCCAGCACTTGTTAATTTATTGATGACAGTCATTCTGACCAATGTGAAGTGATATCTTATTGTGGTTTTAATTTGCATTTCTTGACAATTAGTGATATTGAGCATCTTTTTATGTCTATTGGCCATCTGTATGTCCTATTGTAGAAGAGTCTATTCAGGTCCTATACCTATTTTTAATTTGATTGTTTGTTTTTTGTCAAGTTTTGTATGTTCCTTAAAAATTTTGGATATTAATCCCTTATCACATGTATTGGTGAATATGTTCTCTCATTCCATGGGTTGTCTTTTTATTTTGTTGATGGCCTCCTCTGCTGTGCGAAAACTTTTAGTTTGTTGTAGTCCTGTTTGTTTATTTTGTCTTTTGTTTCACTTGCCTGGGGAGATATATAATACAAAATATTCCTACAAGCAGCATCCAAGAGTTTACTGCCTATGTTTTCTCCTAGGGTTTTTATGATTTTGGGTCTAATATCTAAGTCTTTAATCCATTTTGAATTTATTCTTTGTGTGGTGTAAGAAGGTGGTCTAGTTTCACTTTCTGCATGTATCTGTCCAATTTTCCCAACACGATTTATCAAATAAACTATCTTTTGTCCATTGTATGTGCTTGCTTCCTCTGTCAAATATTAATTGACTATAAAGGTATGGGTTTATTTCTGGGCTCTATTCTGTTCCATTGATCCATGCATCTGTTTTCATGCCAGTACCAAGATGTTTTGGTTACTCTGGCCTTGTAATATAGTTTGATATTGCTTTCCCAGTGTCCCACAGATTTTGGATTATTGGGTCCTCATTTTCGTTTGCTTCAGAGTATCTTCTGATTTCTTCCTTGATCTCATTGTTGATCCATTTATTGTTTAATAACATGTTATTTAGCTTCCATGTCTTTGCAAGTTTTTCAGTGTTGTTCCTGTGATTGATTTCTAGTTTCATAGCATTGTGGTCAGAGAAGATGCTTAATATGGTTTCAATCTTCTTAAATTGATTAAGACTTGTTTTGTGTCCTAACATGTGGTTTAGCCTAAAAAACGTTCCATGTGCACTTGAAAAGTATGTTTATTCTGCTGCTTTGGGGTGAAATACTCTAAAGATACCAATTAAATCCATTTGATCTAGTGTGTCATTTAAGGCTGCTGTCTCCTTGTTGATTTTCTGCCTGGAAGATCTACCCATTGAATTCAATGGTGTGTTAAGATCCCTGACTATGACTGTGTTTCTGTCAATCTCTCCCTTTATGTCCATCAAGATTTGCTTTACATATTTAGGTGTTCCTATGTTGGGTACATAAAGGTTTACTAGGGTTATATCTGTTAGAGCTGACAGAGTGAGAGGAGAAATGACAGGAGAGCAGGCTATGAGTTTAGAAAGATTTATTAGGCCAGCTTCTAGCAGGCAGGCTGAGACCAGGAAGGTGTCAGCCCTGAACAATAGCAAGGCAGGGGTTTTAAAGGGATAAGGTGGGGAGACAGTTAGACTTTCTGCATGTGGCCATTGGAGAGTTGGCTCTTCGGCTCTGAGAACAGAGAAGTTGCTAAATTCTTGCTACCAGACTAAGATATCTTTGAAGGGCACAGGCAGTCAATGGCATCCGCAGTTGCTGTGGGGCAGCAGATTTATTGGGGCTTGCTAAAATTAGACCAGAATTCCCAGAACCCAGGTCTTATGCCTAAGAATATCCTCTTGTTGGGTTGTACGCTTTATTATTATGTGGTGTCCTTTTGTGTCTCTTCTTATAGCCTTGTTTTTAAAGTCTATTTTGTTGGATATAAGTACTGCTACCCCAGCTCTTTCCATTTGTGTGAAATATCTTTTTCCAACCCTTTACTTTTAGTCTGTGTGTATCTTTCAATCTAAAATGGGTCTCTTCGAGGCATTATGTATATGGGTATTGTTTTCTTATCCATTCAGCTACCCTCTGTCTTTTGGTTGGAGCATTTAAGCCATTTACATTTAAGGTGATTATCCTTAGATATGTATGTAGTGCCATTTTATTGTTAGACTGTTTTTCCTGTTTTTTTGTTTTTTTCTTTCCCTTCCTCCTCCTCCTCTCCTTCTTCCCCTCCTCCTCCTTCCCCTTCCCCTCCTCCTTTTCTTCTTCTTCTTCTCCTCCTTCTCCTTCCCCTCCTCCTCCTTGCCCTTCTCCTCCTCCTCCCCCTCCTTCTCCAAGCAAGCCCTTTAACATTTGTTGCACTACTGCTTTGGTGTTAAAAAACTCCTTTAGCTATTTCTTGTCTAGGAAGCTCCTTATTTCTCCTTCAATTTTAAATGATAGCCTTGCTGGGTAAAGTAGTCTTGGTTGTAGGTCCTTGCTTTTCATCACCTTGAATATTTTACACTATTCCCTTCTGGACTGAAATATTTCTGTTGAGTAGTCATGTGCCAGTATAATGGTAGGTAACGCCTTACTTTTCTTTTGCAGCTTTTAGGATTGTCTCCTTGTCTTTAAGCCTTGTCATTTTAATTATGAAGTGTCTCGGTGTAGGCCTCTTGGGGTCTAACTTGTTTGAGACTCTCTGGGCTTCCTGGACTTGTGTGACTTTTTCTTCACCAAATTAGGGAAGTTTTCAGTCATTATTTCTTCAAATAGGTTCTCAATTCCTTGCTCGCTCTCTTTTCTTTCTGGTATTCCCATGATGTATGTGGATGTTATTATGCTTCATGTTGTCCAAAATGTTTCTGATACTCTCCTCATTTTTAAAAATTCTTTTTTCCTTTTGCTGCTCTTTTTGGGTGTTTTTTCCTACCTTGTCTCCTAAAGCAATAATTCTATCCTCTGTTTTATCTAACCTACTGTTTATTCTTGCCAGTATATTATTTATTTCACATATTGCATTCTTTATTTCTGACTGGTCTTTTTTTTTATTGTTTCTATGTGTTTTTTCATGCTGTTGAGTATCCTTATAATCATTATTCTAAACACTTTTATACAATAAATTGCTTGCATTCATTTCATCTAGTTCTTGAAAATTCACTTGTTCTTTCATTTGGGGTCTGTTCCTTTGTTTTCCCATTTTGGCTGCTTTGTATTTTCCACCTTAGCTGTTAAAATAATCAGTTGCTAAATGGATCAGTTGTTTATCTAATCAAGCTGTAATCAGCAGCCTGGTTTAAGCATCACAGGTTGGGGCAGCGAAATTTCTGCAGGTGGGACTATTGCTTCCCCCCAGGCTTCCCCATGGGAGCCAAACCAGCTGTCTCACATCTCTTCTGCACTTCCTACCAGTCATGTTGTGGTGAAGTGGTTTCTTCTGTCTGTCCATGGGTATAAGGCTTCTCTCCAGCTAGTGTTCAGTTGGTTATTCTGGATAATTTCTCTACAATTTAGTTGCAATTCCAGATTGGTCCTGGGAGGGGGTTAGTGTAGCTTCCACTAGCTCCTCCACCATTTGGATCCAGTCAGGTCTAGTATTCTTAATTAATCTGATATGACCAAGACTGATTCAGAAACCTGGCTTGTGGCACGCACTATCAATAACACTGTATATAAATTTTCTTTTTCTGTCAATCAGACTATGCAGGCAGCCCATCAAACTGTTTACTAGAAGAGTCCTAAAATACCACCATCAGAGCCGGGGTGGCTATGTTCAGATTTGGGATGGGTTCATGTGGCTCATTCCAGGTTATGGATGTTTGAGTACCCAGACACCCCTATGTTGGGAACAGAGAAATCACCCCAAACAGAACCAACTCAACTGTACCAGGAATATGGGATGGATACTATTGGAACTGTGTAGTTCTTTGGTCTCAGAAAGGGGCCACAGCTGGTTTGGAACTGCCTTGCCCAGCAGCCAGGCATTTATTGGGTAGCCACAAAGGGTATCCAATAGTTGTTTTGCATAAATAACTGGCAGTGAGATTCGCCTGCATCATTGGGCTTCTGTGCCTGCATTATTGGGCTGCTGCACCATGGGTTTTCCCTGGCACAGGGGAGAATCTGTCCCATGGTAACAAAAATTGCCAACCTCCCTCTCCTCAAGGCTAGATGGGCACATTCTGTTTTACACTGGTATGATAATTTGGCCATCTCTGTCCCCTCCATTGGCCTGGAGAACATTATAGCACATATAGAAGTCCTTACTAAATTTACCCAGCAAGCCTTAAGTGATAGCTGGCAAAGCCTGTCCTTCCTGACCACTTAAATGTCTCTGTTAAAAAAAGCTGTCCTCCAAAATAAGATGACCTTGGGCATTATTACTGCCTTGTATAGAGGCACCTGTGCTATTATCCAAATAGAATGTTGTGAGTTCAGACCTCATGAGCCTGTTAATGTAGCATCTTTATTAAACTGCATGAGGACATAAGTATACACCCTGAATGATCTAACCTTTAGCCTAGAGGACTTAATAAATCAGTGGTGAAAAAAATTTTTACTTATTTTGGGAATTATTATCTTAACCTGTGTATCCTGTTGTTATGATTGCTGCCTCTAATGCAGCCAGAGATCCACCAAACAAACCACCTCTATGCTAAGGAAACCTCTTGCTCACAGCTCAGGGCACATTATGGGGGAGGGAGGCACAAGAATATAAGAGCCAGTCACAAGGGATGAAGTGTTGGAGGAGGACATTAAGAGGATGTGACTGCTGGTTGACCCTCCAGCTGGACCTGGGTAATCTGAAGTTCCTTAAACCCTTCCCTACTCAGTGGATTGAGCGTCGGCCTGCGAGCTAAGTGTTGCTGGTTCGATCTTCCAGTCAGGGCACATCAGAGAAGGAAAACTCTGATTCCAAAAAACCTCCGCTGCCTTGCGGCATACCTCTTCAGGGGAAAGGCTAAGGGAGTAAACCCTGACAGAAAATCTGGAGCCGGAGTCCCTAAGGCGGTTTGACGTTGTAGTCAACACCGGCAACTCCTGCGGTGCACCTGAAGCCAAGCTGTATTGACTCCGTCTTTCCCTTGGATCCTTCAGCTGCGAATAGAGGGGGGGTCTGCTGCATGGGCAACAGCAGACCCTCCATATCAGCCTGCCCAGGCTCTGTAGCTTCAGCTTCACTGGAGAGGACACTCCAGCGTCATCGCAAGATGTCGATTCAACACGGGAGGAGACAGATACCGTGTCACTCCCGAGTCGGACTGCACAACCATTCTCGGCGGTGCAGATAGACTCTTAAGAAGCTACACCATCGTCTCTCGAGACGGACGGCTGCCGACGACGACTCTTGGAATGTACATTCTGCCTACCATTCCCACAGTGGGAGCCCTTTTCAAAGACTCAGCCTTGAAAGAGCAATGTATTGTTGAGATCACCTGAAAAGCGTATGTGACTGAACCCTGTTAAAGCCTCTATATAAACTTTTAAGATTTTTGGAGGTGAGTGCAGAGATTACTCATCTTGTGGCCAGCAAAACGAGCCTGGTAAATTGAGTTCTCTTGCTGGTTAAACCAGTCACCTACCAGACTGAAACGACCTACCTCTCTTTTGTTGGTCTTTCCTTGCCCTCCATGTACAGGGGTTTGTTTTGGATTTCACCCTGGAAACTCCCAAGGTTGAGAACTAACACTGGGTATGGATGGGACACAAATCTCATATTCACTTAAAATTTTTTGTCAGTTACAGTTAACATTCAATATTATCTTAGTTTCAGATGTACAACATAGTGATCAGACATTTATATAACTTAGGAAATAACCACCGTGGTAAGTCTTAGCACCATACATAGTTATTATAATGTATTAACTATTTTCCTTATGCTGTATCTTATATCCCCATGATTATTTTGTAACTGCCAATTTGTACTTCTTGATTCCTTTACCTTTTGACCCAGTCCTCTAATATCCCTCCCATCTGACAACCATCAGTTTATTTGTATATGTGAGTCTGTTTCTGTTTTTTGTTTTTGTTTGTTTGTTTGTTTATTTTGTTTTTTAGATTCCAGTCTCAAGATATGTTCACAATCATTACAGGCAGATTATGATATATTTAAATTGCATGGCTAAGACTATAATGCTAGAGGTATCTAATTTGTTCTCCCAAAACTTCTAAGTATGTTGCATTTGTATTCTCTAACATCCCATTTCAATTACCTATTCAGCTTAAATAGATAATTTAGACAGCCATGGCATTATAATTTTATTTTGGTCACTAAGGTGGAGGAAGAACAATCTAAAGATTAAGTAGTCACTGATGGCTTTTATGCTTTAACCTTCCATTCTTCTCTAGTCTCTGGGGTTTTATGACTTTAATGATCAATAAGGTTACCTTCCAACTTCTGTGTCTGTCAGGCATTGTTGTTGGTGAGGTTCTAAAAAGCCAAAAAGAAGGCCAAGAAAAGCAAAGGAAAAAACCCTGAAAGACCTGGCCCTGAATATGCAATCAATTTAAATATCTCCTGAATACCTGGAATTGATAGTATTCACTTCACTTTTGCATTGTGAAATGAAGCAATCTGTTCTCTTTGGTCTTCTGAATCATGTCTATTCAAAGCATGACTTCTGGACTAGAAGTACCAGCATCACCTGGGAATGTATTACAGACATAGAATTTGAGGCCCTATCCTATATCCCCTAAATCATATTCTGTATTTAAAAAAGATCCTTAGAGGACTCGTGGGCATGTTAAGTTTTTCAGGAATTGATCCATTTAATCTAAGTTATCAACTTTGTGAGCATACAATTATTTGTAGTATTCCTTATTATCCTTTTAAGGTCCATGGAATCTGTAAAGATGACCCCTGTTTTATTTCTGATATTAGTAATCAACTTTGGCTTTATTTATTTTCTCTTTTGTTTTTCTGTTACAACTAAAAAAATTTTCCTCTAATTTTTAAAATTGTCCTTGCTTTAGTTTTAATTTGCTCTTTTTTCTCTATTTTCCTAATGTTGGAAGCGTAGGTTATTAATGTTAGATCTCTTGACTTATCTAATACATGCATTTAGTGCTGTAAATGTCCTCTAAGCTCTGCTTTAGCTGCATTTAACAAATTTTGATAAGTAGTAGTTGAATTTTCATTTAGTTAATAATATTTTAAAATTTTCTCTTGAGATGATTTCTTTGACCCATGAATCACTTATAAGTGTGTTGCTTAAATTTTCAAATAATTGGGGATTTTCTGGCTATCTCTCAGTAATTGATTTATAGTTTCATTTTATTGTGGTATAAGAACGTATTTTGTATGAATTATATTATTTTGAATTTGTTAAGGTTTGTTTTACGGCCTAGAACAGTCTATGTGAGCTTGAGAAGAATGTGTATTTTGCTGCTGTTGGTTGAAGTATTCAACAAATGTCAGTTCAAATCGATTGATAGTGCTATTTAGGCTATAGTCTCCCTGTTTTCGGCCTGCTTGATATATCATTATTAATAGATTGTTGATGTTTCCAACTGTAATATTAGATTTGTCTATTTCTCCTTGTAGTTCTGTTTTGCATTTTGTTGCTTTATTGTTAGGTGCACATACATTTAGAATTGTCATGTGTTGTAGAATTGGTATCTTTGTCATTGTGTAATAGCCTTCTTTATCCTTGAGAAAGTTCCTTGTTCCAAAGTCTACATTGTCTGAAATTAATAAAGTGACTTCAGCTTTACTTTTAACCTATCTAACTTTATATTTAAAGTGGATTTCTTGTAGAAAACAGTTACATTGTGTTATTGTATCTGGTCTGACACTATCCATCTTTTATTTAGTGTGTTTAGACCATTCAAATTTAAAATGATTATTGGTAACATTGGCATAAAATCTGTAATCTATGTAACTGTTTTTTTTCAAGTATATTTTATTTATTATATTGTTACAATAGTTCCAATTTTTTCCTTTTTGCTCCCCTCCGCCCAGCACCCCCCTTCCCCCAACAACCCCCCCAAATTCATGCCAATGGGCCGTACATACAAGCTCTCCTACCTCACCCTTTCATATATTCTTCTTCTTTTTTAAAAAATAATTAATTAATTATTTTAACAATAAAAAATAATCCCTCCCTCTCAGACTTAAGACCCTTTATAATCTTATAAAGGACAATGGGTGAAGGTCTTGAGCTCCTCTAGCTGCTTCAAGTTGGACATGGATGTCGTCCTACCTACCCTTGGGTCCAGAAATCCCTAATAAGAGTGGGGGTGTGGATGGGAGGGTGGCCTTCCCACATGGGGAAGGATCGTGCAGACTCCAGGTCACTTGGCTGTCCCTGGACAACGTCGTGCTTGATTTAACAGGCTGGCATTCTTGTTGTATTCTGGAGGCAACAGATTTGGCAACAGGGTTAAAGGACATCATTCAATCCATAACAACTAGATGACAAAAGACAGGTATTAATTTTTCAATGTCCCACATTAGGGAAAAGAAGGGCTTCTTTGCAGGAAGGTGTGCCAGGTACATCTCACGTGTCCAAAACCCTTTTGCCCATTATACTTAGTTTGGGCCGAGGGAAATATTTTAGGTTTTCCCTCTCTCAGGCCTCTGGGCTCTTTCTGTCCAAGCCTTTAGGACAGAAAAGAGAAACCAGTTTTAAAGTGAAGCCCACAGACCACCCCATTCTTCACCAACCCAGCCACTTAGTTCAGCCAAGCCATTGAGTTTCAGGAGGCAGCAATCCAGACAGGATTAAGTGAGGCCTATACGTACAGACAATCACTCAGGTAATGAGATCGTAGGCTTATGCCCTTTGAAAACAGAAAACACATGTTAACTTATGTAACATAACCCACATACAAGTCTCTAAATCTGTAGAACTGTCTTATTTGAAAGACATCCAGTTGCAAGGCACTTGACATTCTTCTTGCCTGTAAATTAAACAGCTTTGATAATGCCACAGACATAGTTTAACTTTCAAATGAAAACAAATTTTAAATGAAAAGAAACTTTAAAGATGGTTAGCTGTACTACTTTATAGTCTACCACTGAGCATTGTGATTCTCCTTGAATCGTGATTTTTCTCCCTAAGATTACCCTCCTTGTCATTAAAGGGACTGCATTAAGTCCATTTTTAATTTATCCTGTTCATTTGCATAAACACAACAAGAGCAGCAAATGATCACTTATGATCTTTAGTTCCGCTTTGCTGGAACTTAACGCAAGGAACATTTAGGGTGACCTTCAGTCTGCCCTTCAAGGCACAGAAGCAGAACCACATATCTGGCATTCAGCCTTGCCTGTAAACACCTGTCTTTTCCAAGTCCTTCTGGTTTTCCATTGTGCCTTAAGGTCCCATCTAGCCATCTTTCAGGAAAACAACCTTCATCCCTTCCCTGGAAAGATTGCCATGGATCACACATCCAACCAAGATACCAGGCCTTTTATCTCATGGGCTTTTATTACCTTTGAAAGTCAATCCCAGTTCCTCAGTACTTTCTGGTAACAACCAAAGCCCAAGCATGTCTCCTTTATGCATGACATTCCAGTCAAAGTCTTAGTTAAAAAAAAACCAAACAAACCTCTATTAACAACTGGTCTTATTAGTTTTATACAAAGAAACTTATGTCATTACTTACTTCTTTAGAATGCCAAACTCTGGAGGGATCAGATAGGGAGAAAAATATACAGTATGAAGGAAAATCCTTGTCCTTCTAATATTCACTCAACTTGCATTTCTATTCTTTATATTTTCATTTTTTTCCCCCCACTAAAAATTTTTTGTTTGTTTTTCCATTACAGTTGTCCCACTGTTTTTCCCCTCTTGCTTCCCTGCACCCTGTCCCCACTTCTCCCACATTCAGTCCCCACCCAGTTGTCCATGTCCATGGGTCATTTATACGTGTTCTTTGACTAGACTCTTCCCTTTCTTATCCCCTTCTCTCCCTCCCATCTCCCCCTTTGTTACTATTAGTTTATTCCTTGTTTACATACCTCTGGTTCAATTTTGCTCTTTTGTTTGTGTTGTTCATTAGTTTCCTGTAATAGGTGATAGCATAAGGTATTTTTCTTTTGTTGCCTGGCTTATTTTGCTAAGCATAATTCTCTCTAGTTCCAATCATGTTGTTGCAAATGGTAGAAGTTCCTTCTTTCTTTCAGTACTTATTCATTGTCATTTTCCCCCTTTGTACTGGTGTTCCTCTCTGTCTCTCTGTTTCTTCATCTTCTTAAAGCAGACCCTTTAGCATCTCTTGCAATGCTGGTTTGGTGGAGATGTAGTCTTTTAGTCTTCTTTTGTCTTGGAAACTCCTTATTTCACCTTCCATTTTGAATGAGAGCCTTGCTGGGTAGAGTATTCTTGTTTTTCATTGCTTGGAATATTTTTTGCCATTCCCTTCTGGCTTGTAGTGTTTCTGCTGAGAAATATGATGATAGCCTTATTGGAGCTCCCTTGTATGTTATTAGTTGTTTCTCTCTTGCTGCTTTTAGGATTCTCTCTTTGTCTTTGAATGTTGCCATTTTAATTATGATGTATCTTGAAGTGGGCCTGTTGGGGTTCATCTTCATTGGGACCCTCTGTGCTTCCTGGAATTGCATGACTCTTTCTCTCCTCATGTTAGGGAAGTTTTCTGTCATTAGTTTTTCAAAGAGGTTTTCTATCCCTTGCTCTTCTTCTTCTCCTTCTGGAATTCCTATGATACGGATATTATTACGTTTCATGTTGTCCTGCAGCTGTCTTAGAACTTCTTCAGTCTTGTTCAGTCCTTTTTCATTTTATTGCAATGTCTGGGAGTTTTTGTCTAAGTTGTCCTCCAGCTCGCTGATCCGATCTTCTGCTTCCTCTAGCCTGCTTTTAATTCCTTCTACTGTGTTCTTCAATTCAGAGATCGTATTCTGCATTTTCTCCTGGCTCTTATTGATAGCTTCCATGTCCTTTTTCATGCTGGTGTAATTCTCAGTAAGTTCCTTGTAGTTTTTCTGGAGTTCCTTGTAGTTTCCGCTGAGCTCATTGAGCTTCTCCATAATCCATGTTTTGAATTCCATATCTGATAGTTTGCTCTCCTCTGTTTCATTTAGCACTCTTTCTGGGGATTCTACCTTTCCTTTCGATGGGGGGTTGTTCTCTGTTTTTCCATTTTTGTGACTCCTATTGTTTGTTCGTGCTTCTTAGAATGATCTGCACTTCCTGGATCTGCCCCTGGTGGCATCCGATCCTGTACCAGTCTGGGCCTAGGCAGCCTGTTGGAGACTTCCAGGGATCTACTGCCTTTGTCTGGCTTCTTTAGTTGTTAATCTATTCAATCTGTGATTAGCCGTCAGGTTTAAGGACCATGGGTGTGGCAGCTTAATTCCTCTAGGCAGGGCTTTTGTTTCCCTCAGGCTGACGCCACTTGGAGGGGAATGGTCCGCCTGCAGTGTGGGGATGAGTCAGCACTGGGACCCGTCTGGCTGCCTCCCCAGCTCTCCCCCCAAAGCCACCACACCAAACTCTCCCCAAGTGTCCCCAGTCCTCTCCGCCCCACCTCCGCCCGAGCCCAGGATAAGTGGGGGTAAAATATTTTTGTATGTGATCTGCTTAAGAGCTCTTTTTCTCCAGCTATTTCTCTCCGGCTAGCAAGAAACCCTGTGGCTTTTCACTTTTCATAGCTGGATACTATTTTACTTTCCACTCCGTTGCTGTAGGCTGGGAAGCCCAGCTGGGGGGTTTAGACCCTGCCCTTCTCAGGGGGGACCCCCGGCTGCTGAACTTTTTCTCAGTCCCTTCAGTTGCCACCCGTGTAAGCCCAGCCAGCCCTTCCGTGTCTCTGCACTCTCTACCGGTCACGTTGTGACGTAGTGGCCTTTTCTGTCTCTCCTTGGTTATAAGACTTCTCTCCAGCTAGTGTTCGATTGGTTATTCCAGAGAATTTCTCCAAAATTAAGTTGTAAATCCAGACTAGTTCTGGGAGGAGGTTAGTGTAGCTTCCACTTACTCCTCCGCCATCTTGTTTCTCCTCTATGTAACTGTTTTTAAAAATTAATTATACTTTTATTTTGTTTCTTTTCCTCTGCTTCTTCTGCTTTCTCTTGTTTCAGTTGAGCATTTTATGTGATTTTATTTTTTTCCTTAACACATGTACCATTTTAAAATTATTTTTTAGTAGTTGCCCTAGAGTTTACAATATACAGTTTTAAACAATTAAAGTACGTTTTCAAACAACACTATACTGCTTCCCATATATTAGAGGTACCTTATAACAGAGTATCCCCAAATTCATTCCCCATCTCTTGTGACAGTGCTATCATTTTATTTATCTATATGCTATAATCACTAAATTTGTTGTTACTATTATTGCTTTAAACAAAGTTATATTTTAGATCAATTAAGAATGAGAAAAATAGCCCTGGCTGATGTGGCTCAGTAGATTGAATGCCAGCCTGTGAACCAAAGGGTTGCCAGTTCGATTCCCTGGTTGCAGCCAGGTCCCCAGTTGGGGGTATGCGAGAGGCAACCACACATTGATATCTCTCTCCCTTTCTTTCTCTCTCCCTTCCCCTCTATCTAAAAATAAATAAATAAAATCTTTTAAAAAATGGAAAAATAATTTACTTTGTTTCTTTTTAAACAATGTTTCTATTTTTGCAGATCTAAGTTTATGACATATAATTTTTTTTTTTTTTTTTTTTTTTTTGCTGGAAGAATTACTTCTAACATTTCTTGCAGCGAAGATCTGCTGACAGTTAATTTCTTCAGTTTTTTCTATTTTTTGTCTGAGAAAGTCTTTATTTCTCTTTACTTTGGAAGGATAATTTCACTAGATATGGAATTTTGATTGCAAATCTCCCCCTGCCCCAATTTAAAGATTTCATTCCTTTTCTGATTGTATAATTTCTGGTGAAAAGTTCACTGTAATTTTTATCCATATTCCTCTATAGGTTAGGTTTTTCTTTTTCCTTCTCTGGCTTCCTTCAAGATTTTCTCTTTGTCTTTGGTTTTTCTGCAGTTAGAATAGAATAGAATCTCTATTTTTTATTTTATATTTATTCTATGTGGTGTTCTCTGAGCTTCCTAGGTCTATGGTTTGGTGTCTATCATTAATTTTGGAAAGTACTTGGTTATTACTTCAAATATTTCTTTTGCTCCATTATCTTTTCTTCCCCCTTCTGGATTTCAATTTTGTATACGTTATACCATTTGAAATTGTCTGATAGTCATTGGACGTTCTGTGAGTTGTTTTTCACTTTTTCTTCTCTTTGTATTTCACCTTGATAAGTTTCTGCTGACCTATCTTCAAGTTCACTGATTCTTTCCTTGGCGCTGTTGAATCTACTGATGATACTGTCAAAGGCAATCTCCATTTCTGTAATTGTGCTTTTGATATTTAGCATTTCCTTTGGACTTTTTCTTAGGATTTTTCATCTGCTTACATTACCAATTTTGCATGTTGCCTTCCTTTTCTATTATAGCCCTTAACATTTTAATCATAGTTACTTAACATTCCCTGTTTGACAGTTTCAACATCTGTGTTTTATTTGAATCTGGTTCTCATGATTGCTCTGTTTCTTTAGATTGTGTTTTTTTTTTCTTGTATTTTAAATGCATTATATTTTTTTTCTTCAAAGCTGGACATGTATTGGGTAATAGGAACTGAAATAAATAGGTCTACAACATGATGTTTTGTGTCAATCAGGCTAGGTTTGGGACTGTGTTTGATGTCTGTTGCAGCTAGAAGTACCAGAGGCTTCAACTTCTAGTGTCTTTTTTCTTGGCTTTGGAGCATCTCTGTGTTCATTCAGAAAGTCTGTGTCTTGCAGCTCTTTCAGCTATAATCCATTATTTTTATACTGCAGCCTTACAGTGGTAGTGGGCGGTGAAGGGAGTTTTCTATAGTCTTGTGATAAAGTATCATCTTTTTTAATTGGCCTGTGTCTTGGGTCGTTCTCCAGTACAACTCCCCCACCTGCCCTAGCCCCTCCTCTCTTCTATGGCTGTACCATTCCCAACCTATTTCCTTGTTCCTGTCCCCTGTTGACTGTGTTTTTCCCCTGTAGATAAGACAGGAACAGGAGGGTATGGAGTAGGAGGAAGACTCTTCTCTCAGCTGGAATACGGTTCTAGCAATCTTTTCCTCTTGTTATGGAGAAGGCTCTGAGTGTATTTCCCTATCATTACACTTCCTTTACCTCTATCAAAGCCATGAGAGGATCCTTCTCAGATTCTCAACATGTGAACCTGGTGGGGTTCCTGGAGAGAAACCTCATGAAGTTGTGGAGCCCCCATGACTGCAGCCCCAGGAGTTTCTTACTCTTGGCTAGTTCTCATTCAGTCTCCAGCAATTCACTTAAATTGCCACTTAAATATTTCTACCAGTTTCCCCATCTATGTAGTGGCTTTTGCTTCAGGTAAGCAGACATCAGTTGCTGTATTTCTCTAGATGTGTCTGTTTCTTCATATTTTGAGGTGGTGGTTTGCTCTGGGACCTCAGTTTTCTAATGAGTTTAAGAAAAGTATTGATTTTTCACTTTGTCCGGTTTTAATTTGTTATAAGATGATGTCTCCCAAACTCTTCATATATCAGGGCTAAAATCAGAGTCATTTGAAGGTTTGAGAAGGGCATCGGTTACCCATTTACATTCTAGGATGAGGGTAGTCTAAAGGACCGAACCCCCTTTTTTTCTAGTACTGGCACAATGTTAGAAGACTTGGGTCTGGCTTGAGGGAGTGAGCTCTCACTGCCTCAGGGACATCATTTCCTTATTCAATAAAGGGGAGCAGTTCCACCTGCCTCAGAGTGTGGTGAGAAAACAAATGTGACAGATGAGAAGTGTTATGAGGTCTGTCTGTCAGTGCTAAGACAGCCACACTCTACTTCCCTGGAACCTCTGGCTCTAGTGTGGCAGAAAAGAGACTCAGCCTTCTGTGGGATTTGCTTTCTCTGATTCCTTCTATGTCCCCTCTGACTTGCCCCCTTGTCAAGTAATCAGCCCCACATTTATAAAGCATCAGCCTTGGACCTGGTTTTTCTCAGGCTCCTCTCTCTCTTAATCTCTCTCTCATACACACACACACACATACTCACACACACACACACCCCCAACACATACATAAACATACACACACACACACCCTGCCACAGCATTGGCTGGCCTCCAGTCATCTTAAACATGCATTCTGTCAGTTTAAAGGGCAGTTGACCAGAATCATTGGGAAAAACCACTCATTCTGGGATCTGGGTTCATGGAATTTGTTCCTGCTGGACATTCCCTGGACCCAGAGCAATGCCAACATCATGCAATGCCACCGGCCGCCCCTCTTTGCTGACCTTTCCCTACTCCACGCCTGAGGGCCTTGGAGAGCAGCTGCAGAAGACTGGTTGACCTCCAAAGTCAGCTCCTGAGGGCCAGCTGCCAGGGAATTCTCTAGGATAGGGCCTTCTACGGGAGAAGGCCTAAAGTAGAGAAATTAGAAACAGAAAGAGACATTGAAAGATATTCTGCTCAAAATACTCCCCTCTCTCCCCCAGAGGTCAAATGAATGTTCTCTTTCATTTGAGTGTATTTTGTTTTTAAAATTTCAATGTAACAGTTTTTAAAAACAAAGTGGAATAGGTCAGAATTTTGTAAAAAACAAAAACAAACAAACAAAAAAAACCCCACTGGAATTTTCTTTTTTTCTACATACGCCTCCTGGTGAGGCTGCTTCTTGAACTTCTTACAGAGTTTCTTACCACTCTGCCTGGATCAGTTTTCTAAAAGCAATGATTTTTAGGCTGTCAGGTGACCCAATCATCCCCATCTCCTTCATTTTTTGGATTTGTGTTATTTTCCTACCTCAGCCCCCTCAAGGCAGAAATAGTCTGTAGGCTGTCCCAACTAATGACTTTTAGGTGAACAGCAGAGTCCCTTCAGGTCCAGGTGAGGACATGAGACAGTGTCACCCATGGTTTGGGAACAGGTGTAGCACCTTCAAGATTTTTCTCTTCTGGAAAACTTTCGACCAACTTTCTGGGGAGAGTTGGGACAAGAACAGATCCTGTGACTATTGATATGATTCACCCAAATTATGGGTCTTCCCAGTTTACTGCCTCTCCCAGAGAAAGCAGCATGTATAAGGAGACATGGGTTTCTTGCACTCTCTGCTTTACCCACATATTCTGAAAATCCTCATTGGCATCTTCCTCCTTTTCAGTCACTTTGCCTTTCATGGAAATGAGTTGTCTTTATATATTTCTTTATGTGATTATTTGCTTACAGCTTACTTCTCTCTTTTTCTAATCTCCAGTGAGGGCCCCAATCACTCATTTTTACTGAATTCTTTGGGCTTAGTACAGTGCCTGGCACACAGTAAACTCTTGAATATTTGGTGAAGTTACTTTAGTTTAATCCTTACAATAGCTCTGTGTGTAAGCTCTATTTATCATACCCATTTTACAAATGAAGAAACTGAGACTTTAAACAAATCACTCAAATCCCCCAACTGGAAATCCAGATCTAAGCGGTTGATTCTTAAGCCCATGTATTCATTCGACACAATATAAATCCTCTTGCTAGATGAGATAGTGAGAAAGAAAATGAACACACTGCACAATCTTATGAGACCTTCATAAGAAGAAAAGAAGAAACATGCTTGAGGGACCTGTAAGAAGGGGGTGGCGGACTAAAAATGTGTTTCTGGCAAGATCTCTCTGGAAGGCAATTTCTAATGGCAAGCGCACTTGGTTGGACCAGTCACATTAATATTTATTTTGGCAAATCAGACTTAGAAACTTTCTCTTTCAGCAGTCATTGGAATTTTAAAAATATTTTATAAATGTATCTAAAGATTTGTTCATTTATTTCAACTAAATAACCTTTCTGGGTAAAAATGAGAGTTACTCTATTTCAAATTTAGTTGACATTGCAATTGTTCAAATATTAATTCATCAGCTAGAATTTAATATTTCACCTGGGGGAAGGGTAGGTACTATCATTTTTTGAGCATGCAATATATGCTAGGTCCTTCACATTGAACCAATGATAGCATCTTTGAAGACAAGGTTGTATCTCTTCCCTTACTTTACTGTCTCCTACAGTGCCCAAGAAAGCCCAAGATTGGGTGGTACACTCTGTTCTGGGTTTTGCCTTTTTGAATCCCTAGGATTTTTCTAGGGTACCATTTTCTCCTGAGTTAAATGAAGTGGGATAGGTTAGATGGTTGTTAAGGATTCTTCGGGGTCAAAAGTTCAGTGAGTCCATGACTCCAGGTGGGTGTTCTGGTCCTGGTTTTATAGTTCTCTCTCTTTAGGAATAATGGAAAGGCCAGAGAGGTAAAGCCACTGTTCAGCCAACACCTGCACAGCCTGTCTGACAGGTGGGCCCTGAGAATAAACAGTCTCTATGTGTGTTGGCTAAGTGCTGAGCCTGCAGCCTGCAGCTGGCCTCCTTGGCTCCTGTCGACCCCTTGGCTGCCACGTCAGTCTTTGGAATCTCCAAGTCTCAGGCAACTGTTCAATCGTTTGTTTTTTCTCCTCCTAAGAGACAGTCAAGGGTGTTGGGGAGCTTGTTACTTTGGGAAGCCTGCCACATTTACGAATGCCTTGTAACCCCTATTGAGTGACAGATTTATTTGACAATTTTTGATAAGTGGGTTGTTTGTGACTCTCTGACGGAAGGAATTATTTGTAATTCCAACTTGAAAGCCTGACCATCTGAGAGCAATGACTAAGTGAGTGTGCGTATTAAAAGGTCATTTATCGTTGCTTAACATCCTGTCATATATCATCTTATGATCCCTCTGTTTTTATTGTTTTGATCTAAAAAAATCTTTTTTAAATGTGAGAGCTGGAAATTGGGAAATGACAGAACTATTTATGGTCCCTGTAAGCAGCTGGCCCATTTCAGTGACAAATGTTATAAACATGTTGTGTTAAAATCCCAGTCCTCTGCTCTTGATTTTAATGACTTGGAATTCATTGAACTTGAGGCACCCTGGATTCTATTTCCTGCTGAGATTCAGTAATGGTGACATTCTGACTTGGCAGAGTGAGCGTCACTCTGCTGAGTCACGGTTCTCTTAACTTCATCCAGGTCTCTACAAACCTAAGAACTAGAATTTGGTCACTTTGCAGGTGTCTGGAACTGTTCCCAGTGCCTATTGCTAAATAAAAAGAATGACTATAAACTTGTTGCTTTAAAGAAATGCAAAGCACTTTCTTCTTTCCCACCAGGGTCCCACCTCTGATTACTTAGATGTTTAATGTCTAGTACTATTAAAAATTGGTTCTGTAGCTAGTTGATCAGTTGAACAAGCAGTAGAACTGTAAGAATTTTATGTGAATTTTTATCATTTGATCCTCACAATACCCTTCAGAGGTAATTACTATTACTGTTCCTTTTTTCAGGTGAGGAGTGGTTAGCTAATTTGGCCAAAGCCATTCAGCTAGTAAGTGGCAGAGCCAAGATGTGAACCTAGGGAGGTCTGATGCCAGGGCCTCCATGATTCATTGACAGTTAAAATGACTCTAGTTCTTGGCCACTTACATCAGCAAGCCACCTGGGAGATGTGTAAAACTGGTCATGATGGGAGGAGAGGGGGAGGTGTATCAGAGACCAATCAGGTGAAAGAAGGGAGTTACCCAGAACAAATTCTTCCAAGTTATTGGCAAGCAAGCCAGCCAACGAAAAAAATCATGGAAAAGAACTCACCAATATAGCATATTGTTTTTAAACAAAGTACAATGCTTTGGGGTTCAAAAACCCTAAAATAATATGAATATCTTATTTCCAGGAAAGAATGGACAAAGGGAAAAAATGAGATTTCAAAAGTGGAAGCCAGGACACGGACAAAGATCAAAACTGTGAGAGACCATTGATATCAATGGCTTTTTTTTTCATGAAAGATTTAAATTTCTATTGAAATATATTCACAAAGGCCTAAGGCAAACAGTGGCTGAGAAAGGAACAATGGAAAAGTACTGATGAAAAACAAGGTAGCACATCAATTCATGGGTTTACCAAAGGCATCTAAAGGAATAATGTCATACTTTAAAATGTGCAATACTTAAAAACACACCAAAAGATCAGGGGAATAATGATTGAAAGTTTATCAGAATTTTTTAATGTATAGTCATAAGGAATACAAATCAGGGTCTTTTGTGGTCAGAGTAGAAAGAAAAGAGCTCTGCAGCTTATTTTTTTTTGCCCTTGTGATGTCTTGAACATCTGTTCATGTTAGTACATCAAGATCTCTCTGGTTCCTTTTAATATTTTACAGTGTGTATATTTAGTTATTTTATTACCTCCCTAGCAATGGACCATTGATTGATGGGGATTACATTTTTTACTGGTACAAACAATGTTGTAAAGAATGTTCTCTGCATGCCTGCTGTGGTGGCTATCACCCTTCAGGAGAGCCTGCTGCAGGGAGCACAGCTGGTCGATGTTTCCAAGTGCCACACCTCTGCATCCATCACAGCCGGACTGTGCTGCTAATGACTAAGTACAGTGGGGGAACTATACCTATCTGATGTGTGACTCCAGGTAATTGACTAAGTCTCTCTGCAAATATTTGGTTTAAATTTTTTCAAAATTGAGCTGTGGTCTGAGGATCTTCCTAGTCACTCCTTCCTTTATTTTCTCCTTGCTTAGATGTCAGATATGCATCATAGTCTACAGGGTCTGCTTGCCTTCTTCTGTCTCCTCCCCCCTTTTTTCTCTGCAAGTGTTTCCCCTAGCAAGTGTCTTGCATTCTAATCTTGTCTTGGCTTCTGTTTCTTGGGGGACCTGAACTGATCCATCAATTGAACACATTAGTTAATGTTTCTCAGGAAAAACTCAGCAAAATAAAAAATTTGGGCCATGAGGTATGTATGTATTTGTACATCTGTCTATAAATTTATTTTTCTATTGGTATTATGTAAATTTAACAATTTCACATATTGTAACCAAGCAGCTCAAGAAATTTCACAAACTGAGCACACCCATGAAGCAAGCACCCAGATTAGGAATCATAAAATTATTAGCCCCTCAGAAGCCCCCTCATGCCCCTGCCTATCATTTCCCACCTCCCCAAGGCTAACCGCTATCTGACTTCTAAGTAGATTTGTTTTGCCTGTACTTGAGCTTTATGTAAATGAAGCCATGTAGTATATGTTCTTTCAAGTCTGACTTGTTTCTTCTCTCACTATTATGCTTTTGGAATTAAACCATGTTTATTTATCATGGCTATTTAGTATTCCAATGTGTGACTAAACCATAATACCTTCATCCATTTTATTAGTCATTATAACCATAATTTCCAGTTTTTGGCTCCTAAAAACAGTGCTGAAGTGAACAATCTTGTACAAGTCTTCTGGTGAACATATGTATGCATTTTTGTTGGGTGTGTACCTAGAAGTGGAACTGCTGGAACATAGGGTGGGCATATGTTCGTCTTTAGTAGATGCTGCCAAACAGTTTTTTCAAGTAATAATCAATGTATAATAATAATAAATGTATTTAAAAGGTATAATAAATATCAATACTATATTTATGATGTTTAAACAAATATAAATTAATAATAACCCTTGGAGTGCCAATATTGCTGTGAGCGATGCTGACAAATTTTCCCTAAAGTGCCAGTGTCGCTCCTAGTGACTCTTTTTTTCGATGTCTATAATCCATATTTTATGTTTTGTTATTTTTTTTTGTACCTCAGGTTATATATTGATATAATTTTTTTTCATGTTGATCCAAATTTTGAATTAATGCATGGCACTCAAAGGGATAACCTGGAAGGTCACTGGAGTATCAATTTCAACCCCCCCCTAGCAATGGATGAAAGTTCTGGTTGCTCCCCTTACTCTCTAACACTTAATATTATTTTTTTTTTATTTTAGGCATTCTAGTGGGTATATCTTGCATTATGGTTTTAATATGCTTTGATTTGATGACTAATAATGCTGAGCACCTTTTACTATATTTATTGGCCACCTGAATGTCCTTTTCTGTATAGTGTCTGTTTAAGTCTTCTGCTCACTTTTCTGTTACAATGTCTACCTTTTTTTGTATTGATTTTCAGGAGTTTTTTCCAGAGATGAGGGTATATATATTTTAATTTCAATAAACAGCTAAAATACATTTTAGCATGGCTAAAACAATTTAAATGCCAAAAGGATAATTTTTTTTTGTGTTCCTCTGAAGGCATGTTCCAAGTTATATGATTATTTAAATTAATAATAATTAATGCAGATTTTCAAGGAAATCCCTCTTACCCTACCAGTTTCTTTCTTCTCCCAATGAAGCCAATCCTTATCCTCCTTCCTTCTATATTATGAGCTTAGGATAAAAGGAGTTTTGCTAAATTGTTCTCTCTGGGTATCAGAACTTAACAATCCAAGCAGCCTACCCATACAGCTGGAGATAACCATCCCTTGTGACATCTAAGGATTAATATCTGGTTCTCAGCTGGAGCAAAGCCAGGGTGATTTATACTCAGAGTTATTTTGCTCAGTGAGCCAATGTCATAAAATTGGGAGACTTCGTTTTTTTAGTGTTTGCTCATTTATATTTTAATACCACTTTTAAGGCAACACAACATGTGTCATTAATAATAATCTAGAAGGTGACTGGAGCAAACTTAATTAAGCTTGCACTTTTGATGTTAAGCTTCTCTCTGGAAGAAGTTTCTGAAGCAGAGAGCAGCTTGAGATGGAAGGCTTAGAAGTGCACCAGGGCAGGGTTCCCTGTCCAATCTTTAGTATTAAATACTTGAAAACCAAACTAAACTATTTGTATCAGTTAGAGCACAACCCAGCGACAGAAAGCATATAGTATTTAAATATGGAAAGTTTAATATGGAAAAAAATTAAATATAACAGTATTAAAGTAATGAGAGATTGGTGAGTAAGAAGTAAAGAAAACTTAAAAGAATGCAAGAAGAGCAGATATAAGGAGCAGCTATCACCATGAGGGCTGAGATAGTATATCTAAGAAGGAGCCTTTCCTCCTCTTAGGGTTGATCTGGACCTTGTTGGGAGGACAAGGATGTGGCTCTCTGGATGGCAGGTAAGTTGGGTGAGGTGCTATGCCAGTAGAATTTGCTGGAGATCTGCCCTTTTGGGTGCTGGGGGAGTTGGCCATAGAAATGTGCCTTGGCAGTGGCAGGTGGGCTGGTGGCCCCTGGGCACTATTGATTGCTGCAGGATAGAGAAATTGTTCGCTTCAGAGCCAGACACTGGAGCAACTATGTGCTTCAGTAGCTGGGTTTGAGGAACACACCAGGCAGAGAGAAAAATCTCTTCTCTTGCAGTGGCCCTCTGGTGCTATGGCAAAGCTTAATATCACACCAGCTGGCAAAGGAGAAATATTTAGAGAGTTCAGCTCCAGTTTTGCTGAGCAGGCAATGAAAACAATGAACTTGGAGCTAAGAGCCCCCAGAATGATAACTGGTACAGTATTATCTGTGATAAATAGATACTATAGCATGTTTTAAGAAATAGCCTCCTATTCTTCTGGAAGTATCAACATTATTGTATGTGGTCTTAGTAGGGATTTGAGATATTGGACATATGGATATGTTTTCTCAAAATCCTTTGCTCATTTACTTTTCAAACTTTGAGTTTCTTGGCAAATCACCTGTGTCATGGACCAGAAACATTAGAGTGAGATCCAATCCAATATGACCGGTGTCCTTAAAAAAAGAAGAAGTTTAAAGACAGACACACAGAGAAAGCATCATATGAAGATCAAGGCAGAGATCAGAGTATTGCTTCTACAAGCCAAGGAATGCTGGTGTTTTCCATCAAACCACCAAAAGCTAGGGGAGATGCCTGGAAAAACATTTTTTCCTCAATCTTTGAAAGAAAACATCTTGGCTGACACCTTGATCTCAGACTTCCAGCCTCCATTACAATGGGACAATAAATTTCAGTTGTTTAGGTCACTCAGTTTGTAGTACTATGTTAGCAAATTAATACAACAAAGCATATGATATATATATATGTATATGTATTATGTTAATTATATGATATTTCCTTTCTTGAACTACTTTTTTTTGGCAGTAATCATTTTTCTCTTGAACCCTTACTTTTCTATTTATCTATGACCAATGTACCCTAAAATCTCTAAGGGAGATGTATATTTCCTTTTTAATTTGTTTTAAAAGATCAGATAATCTCTTAGTGTAATTTTTTTCCCCTTGAATATATCGTTTCTGGAGCTATTTACTTTTGTGCTTTGACCTGAGCTGGTTGCTTTCTAGAACTGTCATGCAGCTGGTGTCCTGGCATTTCCCTTTTTATCATCCTGGGGGATCCACTTTTCCTCTCTTTTGGGTTGATCCCCTTAGTTTTCTTGGTTCCATGTCTTCGTTTTCTTGTTTCTAAGACAACGTGGAGAAAGTGAAGCAAATTTTTTCAGAACTTGAATGTTTGAAAATTGTCTTCAATTTGGTCTTACATTGGATTGATAGTTTGGTTTTTTGCATTAGTTATCTGTTGATACATAACAAATTACCCCCAAATGTAGTGGCTTAAAATAACAAACATTTATCATCTCAAAGTTTCTGTGGATCAGGGTTCTGGCTGCGTCCTCTAGCTCAGGGTGTCTGACCAGCTACAATCAAGGGGTCAGCTGGGGTTGCCATCATCTCAACTGATCCGCTTCCAAGCTCATGCCTGTGGTAATTTGCGGGATTCAGTCTGCAAGGGTCATTTTCTCACTGGCTGTTAGCAGGAGGTCCCTCTCAGTTTGTTGCCACATGGGCCTCTCCATGGGGCAGCTCAGAACATGCTGGCTTCCACCCAGGTGAGCAAGCAAGAGAGCAGGAGGCGGCCACAGTCCTTTTGTAACCTAACCTCAAGAGTGGTGTTCCAGCTCTTATGCTATATTCAATTTATTTGAAGCTAGTCACTAGGTCCTGCCTAGATTCAAGGGCAGAATGTTACATAAGGGCACAAATACAGGAGGCAGGAATTATTGGAGCCATTTTAGAGGGTGCTTACCAGTAGTTGAGTACAGAATTTTTGATAGAAAGATAGTTTCTGTAGGTATCATTTTTGCTTTTGAAAAGTCTGATGCCATTCTTATTCTCATCTTTTATGTGTAACCATTTTTTTCCTTTCTCTGAAAACTTCTCTTTGCCTTCAAAATTCTGAAAATTTTTGGTGATATAACTTGATGTGAGTCTATTTTTTCTATTGTGTTGGACACTCAGCAGCCTCTTTCCAACCAGAAATTCATGTATCTATATTTTGAGAAGTTTCATGAACAATCTCTTCCTATTCTGGATATTTATTTTGTATAATGCTACTTTATTGAATTCATTTATCAATTTTAATAGCTTTTTGGGTAAAATATTTAAAAAATATATTTTATTAATTATGCTATTACAGTTGCCTCAATTTCTTCCTCTTTGCCTCCCTCCACTGGTACCTCCATTTTCTCCAGCACACCCTGTCCCCTTAGTTCATGTCCATGGGTCAGATATATAAGTTCTTTGGCTTCACCCTTTCCTATACTGTTCTTAACATCCCCCTGTCTATTGTGCACCTACCAATTTGTACTTCTTAATCCCAGTACCTTTTCCCCCATTCTCCCCCTTTTCCCTCCCCACTGATAACCCTCCAAATGATCTCCATATCTATGATTCTGTTTCTGCTCTGGTTGTTTGCTTAATTTGTTTTTATTTTTTAGATTCACTTGTTGATAGTTGTGAGTTTGTTGCCTTTTTAATGTTCATAGCTTTGATCTTCTTTTCTTTAAATAAGTCCCTTTAACATTTCATATAATAATGGCCTAGTGATGAAGAACTCCTTTAGCTTTACCTTGTCTGGGAAGCACTTTATCTGCCTTTCCATTCTAAATGGTAGCTTTGCTAGATAGAGTAATCTATATTGTAGGTCCTTGCTTTTCATCACTTTGAATACTTCTTGACAGTCCCTTCTTGCCTGCAAAGTTTCTTTTGAGGAATCAGCTGATAGTCTTATGGGAACTCCTTTGTAGGTAACTTGCTGCTTTTCTCTTGCTGCTTTTTAAGATTCTCTCATTAGCTTTAAGCTTTGGCATTTTATTTTATTTTATTTTTGTTTTTATTTTTAGCCTTAGGCATGATCTTTATTCACTTGGGCACTGTACAAATATTACAACTTCCTTCTGCTGCAAAAAGTATAAAAATAATCTTTATATAGGAATTCATTCATTACTGCAAATCTTTCTAAATCTCTGCAAATGTCTCTAAATGAGGGTGAATGAATAAACAGGAGAGGGACTAAAGGGCTGCAGGAGGTTGGGCCAATCCTCAGGGAGTCTCCTGACCAGAGACCTCTGTTTCTTCCTGTTAGCACCCCCTACCACCACCTACAGGTTGTCTGGGCTAAGGGTGAGGCAGAAGAGGGGCACAGAGAAGACCAGGAGGAGCTGTAGGGTCAATGGGTGGGGAGAAGTGAAGGAGCCTAGACGTAGTGCTGGCAAGTGCCCAACTCCACCCCAGCTTCCCTCCTGGGAGGGGGTGGAGCTGGCAGGAACAGGGCAGTGGGGTTTGGACAAGCTGCCCTATGGGGTCGATTTGGGCCCTCATTCTGTGACACTGGGTGGCAGCAGAGTCTGGGCTCAGGGAGGGCATGAGCAGTACATAAGGTGGGGGAAGGCTCCAACAAAGAAGAGGCAAACATTTTGGCTCCACCATGGAGGGACCTGAGCCCCTTTCTCCTGCTCTCACAGCACAATACAGGTGTCGGTACAGGAGTGGGAATTGTGGCCAGAACTGTGCAGTAAAGGAAGGCTGGGGAAGCCAGGAGTCTGTGGCTCTCAAGCTGTGGAGGGGTGAGGTGTGGGGCGGTCCCCAAGCAGCCCTCAGATTAGATAGTCTGTGTCCCAACCACACAGGATATCCCCATCAGTCAGAGGTTGAGAACAGGCACATCAAAGAGGTCACAGACACCTTCACTCTCATCCAGGTTTTAGAGGTAATCATGGTCTCCAGGGGGTGGAGCAAGGTGGAGAAAGGGGGCAAACACTTCTGAGGACATCAGTTCCTCCAGCACCTCTGAGCTCATACACTCTCGTGTGGGCTCAAAGATTTCTGACAGCTCTTCAGGGAGTTCCAGAACGCCTGCGGGGTCTTCCTTGATGGGCTCAAAGGAGGTGGAAGGATTGTGTCCAGATGAACTGCTATTGCTGCTGCTGCTGCTACTACTGCTATTGTCCAGCAGAGCAGAAGACGTCAGTGGCTGTGTGTCCAGTGCTGTCTGGCCTGGAGGGAGTGAGCTGAGCTCACCACTGTCCTTGCTGTCGGTTCTAGGGCTACCACTCACTGTGATCTCAACTGCTAGACTGGTGACCCCTTGGCCTTCAAGTGCTGCCGGGGACACAGTTGTGGTGGTCACCTGGGGATTGCTTGGATGTGTTGCATCCTGGGGCAGGGCCACAGCAGATTTGGGCAGAGGTGGAGGAGTAGAGACAACAGGTGGGCTCTGGAGCAAATCTTCAGGTGGTGGCACGGGCCCTGCCACAGGCCGTGAGCTCCATGCCTCCTTGTTCACCAGCTGCACCTCGGTGGGGTGGCTCACAATCATCAAATGAATTTGGTACTTCTTTGCCGTTGAGGCCCTATGGGATGGGTACCTCCAGACTGGTGCCATATGCAGCTCAGGTGGCCAGGAGGGTGTCTCCAGCAAAGCATCTGCAGATGTCCTCATGAGTCACGTAGGCCAGGCAGCTGTTCTGCATGCCCTCAGTGACATCCCAGATGCTCTGCTGCACCCACACCTTGTACTGGTCCAGTTCTTGCTCTTACTGCTGCAGCAACTTGATCTCTGCCTTGAGGTCAATCAGCTTGTCCGTAATCTCCCGGTTATTGCAGCCAGGCCTCATGCCCTTCCACTGGATGCTCTTCTTGGATTTTTTCTTGATCAGCCCCATACCTTCCAGCACATTGGTAATGTCATAAATCTGCCACTTCTGGAGCACTGCTAGGGTGTCAGCAGCCAGTTTGAGGCCAAACGGGCCATTCTTGGCCTCCTGCAGAAGCAACACAGTCTTGGTTGTGAGAAGTTCCAAGCTCTTCTCGTGCCAGCTTGGGGTGCCTGGGGGCGGTGGCACCTGTGGTCCCACCTCCGCCATTGTACCCACCAGCCACCTCTCCTCAGCCAGGCCAGGCCAAGCTGGCACCCTGGCATTTTAATGATGATGTGTTTTGGTGCGGTCCTCTTTGGGTCCATCTTGTTTGGGACGCTCTGTGCTTCCTGGACTTGTATGTCTATTTCCTTTACCAAATTTGGGAAGTTTTTCTTCATTATTTTTTCAAATTCTTGCTCTTCCTCTTCTCCTTTTGGCATCCCTGTGATTCAGGTGTTGGTACTTTTGAAGATGTCTCAGAGGCTCCTTAGCCTGTCCTCATTTTTTTTTTTTTTTGATGCTTTTTTCTTCCTTATGTTCCAGATTGTTGATTTGATTCTCAGTTTCATTCCCTCCACTGTTGGTTCCCTATAGATTTTTCTTTATTTCACTAAATGTAACCTTCGTTTCTGCCTGGGTTTTTTATTGTTTTTTATTTTTTTTTATGCCATTGAAGTCCCCAGTGAGTTTCTTGAGCATCCCAATAACCAGTGTTTTGAACTCTGCATCTGGTAAATTGCTTATCTTCATTTTTTAGTTCTTTTCCTGAAGTTTTGTTTGGTTCTTTCAGTTGGGCCATATTTCTTTTGTCCTCATTTTGACAGCATCCCTGTGTTTCTGTGTGTTAGGTAGAGCTTCTTTGACTCCCTATTTTAGTAGCATGGCCTATTTTAGAAAAGCACACCTGTAAGTTGTATAGGGCAGAGCCTTAGGTAATCACCAGGTCAGGGCATTCCATGTTACCACTTGCGGCTCTGTGTGTGGGAAGGCTCAGAGAGGGGACAATGCTGCTGCCTGGCTTCTGGAGTTTTGTCCAGGAGGAAGCTGTCTCTGGCACTCACACTGAAGCCACTGATATGCTACTGGTGCCCTTCCAGCTGTTGCCCTGGTGCTGAATCCCAGAGGGAGTGTGTATAAGTCTTAAGATTGTTGCAGGCCCTTTAAGAGGTGTCTCCTGTGAGTCCTGCAGTTTCTTCCACCACCCCATCCCCCACTGGTTTTTACAGCCAGAAGTTATGGGGACTTAACTTCTTGGTGCTGGAACCCTGGGCTGGGTGATATGGTCTGGGGCTGGAATCCCTTGCTTCTGAGGGATTCCTCCCAATTTTTATCCACCACACATGGATGTGGGACTTCCCATTCCATGTGTCAGAACCTCTCTGTGTCTCACTGGGTCTCTGTCCCTCCTACCCATCTAGGTGAATGTGGTTTCTTTAAATCCTTAGTTGTCAGACTTCCATACAGCTCAATTTTCTGATGTTCCTGGGTGATATTTGATTTGTAGTCTAGTTCTAATTTTTTCTTTAGTTTTGGGAGGAGGCAAGGCATGTTTACCTATGCTTCCATCTTGACTGGAAGTCTCTCTAAATGTCTGGTGGGATCTTTAGGGTTCCCTATAGTGTAAATAATTTCTTTGATGATTTCACTTCTCCTCTGGACTAATAAATTGATTCTATTATCTTTAGTCTACTATTTTTAAAGAAATCTTTTTGTTTCATTTTTCTGGAGATTTCCTCATCTTTATTTTCAAAATACTTAACTGATTTTAAAACTTTATGCCATGTTAATTTTAACTTCCTAGATGTCTTTTATTTTGACCCCAAATATTTCTTTTTGTAAACTCTTATTCTTATATCATGGATGCCATATCTTCTCTTATTTATGAGGATTTTAAATATTATTTCTAAAAAAGTAATTTTTTCTGGCCCTTTGTCTATGTTTCCTTTCATGTTCTTTTAGTCTGTTTGTTTGCTTTCATTTCTTATTTTCATGTTGGACATTCCCCTCAAGTGCCTTATGTTCTTGATTATATTAAGAGTGAGACTTGAGAAACTCACTTAATCCTCCCGACCTCCTTCTTAGTCCTGGGTGTCATTTCACCTCATTCAGTACACTGCTATTGTCTCCTAACTGGTCTTCTTGCTGACTGTCCTACCCCCTGCCCACCCACTCTTCACCCTTCTACTCCAATTCATCCTCCACATGAGGAATGACTTTTATATAATGCAACCCTGATGATGTTGTTCCCCTTGTTGACATCTCAAAGGGATACGTATCACCTTTTTGAGGAGAAAGCCATCCCTGGCAGACCTGTAGCCCTCACATTCTGAAGCTGCCCACCTCTGCTGCTCCGGCTCTGCACCAACCAGATAGCACCCTTAGTTAATTCTCCCCAACTCAAGGAGGAATTGAGGACAGCCTTCTTTACATCTCCCTGTCTATTTTGTACCTACCAATTATTCTTTTCCCCCCCATTTTTTAATTGTTGTCCTATTACAGTTGTCCTATCTTTCTCCCATTGCTCTCCCCTGCGCTGCCCACCTCCCCCCTCTCCCACAGTCAATCCCCACCCCGTCATTCCCCCATCATTTAAAAATCAGCTTTATTGGGGTATAATGTGTACACATTAACATTCATTTTACGTGTATACTTCAATGACTTCAATGAGTTTGAGAAATTGGATATAGCCATATAACTGTTATGGAGAGATCTAATTAAGATTGCTGGGGAGAGGTAGGAGGGGCTGTAGGAGGAGTTTGCCGAGGCAACGGAAAAGAGTCTAAGATGGGATTGGCTGAGAAGCTGAATGCCTCCAGAGCCAATGGAAATAAAAAGAAGGCTGGCTCTTGGGTTCATGAGATATTCTGGCTCCTGAGCTGGCTTTATCTCAGGCTCTGGCTCTAGCTCTCAGGCTCTTCTTCCTCAAGGATGTCTGGATGATGGAGCTGCAGCTGCCTGTGTTTCCCAACGGATGGTATTTTGTATGGGAAGGAACTCCAGGCACAGCCTAGGATTGGGCTGGCCTGGCAGAGGGTCCCTGGTTTATTCTTTGGGTGTTCTAGAGGGAACAGGCTATGAGGCAGAAGCCTGTCATTCTTCCAAAGTTGTGTAGTTTTTGTATTTTATGCTGTTTTAGTTTGTAACTAGCCCTATAGAAATAAGGTGATTAAAACAGGGGGAAATGATAGCAGGGCCCAGGTGTTAGAGTTTAGCCTTAATTGATAGGCTTAAGTAATTGAAGCTGTGACTGGATAGACTCTCTTTCTTTATCACCAAACCTTTGCTTCTGGAATTTTGCCTAGAGGGTGGCGGCAGGCAGCAGGACCCCAAATTGCTTTTCGGTAGCATAACTACTATTGAATCAAGATTAAAGCATTTCCATCTCCCTAAAAATTATCCTGTGTCTTGTTGTATCATCCTTTCCTCTAGCCCCATAGCCCAAGGCAACCAGTGATCTACTTTCTGTCTCTATAATTTTGCATTTTCTAGAACTTCATGTAGACTTTTATGCTTTGCTTCTTTCACTTAGTGTAATGCTTTCTGAGATTCATTTGTGTTGTTTTGTGTATCAGTATTTTGATCTTTTTTATTGCTAAGTAGTATAAAATGGAAATTTTACAACTTGTTTACTCACTTACAAGTTGATCAACATTTGGGCTGTTTCCACGTTGGGCCTTTAATGTAAAGACCTGCAATGAGCATTTACATACAAGTATTAGATACAGAAAAATTATCAGTAGACAAGATAAAATTTAAAATTTAAAAACCATGCCAAAAAAAAAAAAAGATATCTGAGAAATCAATTAAAAGAGTAGGTTTGGGACCACTGAGGCTAACAGCAGGGCTCAAAATTGTCATTATCTCTCACCCCCGCCCTCTATGTGTGTTTCATTGTCCAATAGCTAGCAGTGACTTTTTAACAAAGATTTTATTTGTTCTTAGGGAAAAGGGAGGGAGAAAGAGTGGGAGAGAGACATCTATATGAGGGAGAAACTTTGACTGGTTGCCTCTTGTATGTGCCTCTACTGAGGACCAAACCTGCAACCCAGGCATGTGCTCTGGCTGGGAATACAAGCTACTGACCTTTTGCTTTGTGGGACAATGCCTAACTGATTGAGCTACACTGGTCAGGGCATTAACAATGATTTTAACATGTGTGTTTTGACATGTGAAACCACATGGGATTTCCCCATTTTCTCCCTGTCATAATCATCACTTCTGTTGTACATTTTGGGAGTAAATTGAATGTGGAATTACACTTACAAATGTTCAGTATTTCTTGCTTATAAACATTAAAAAGAGAATTTTATGTGTTTGTTTATTCTTTCAACAAGTATTTATTGAGGACTCTGTTCTAACCACAGTATCATCTGTACTCATGGAGCTTACAGTCTAGTGAGGAAACAGACACGAAGTATATCATCGGCAGCTGTCCGTCTCGAGAGACGATGGTGTAGCTTCTTAAGAGTCTATCTGCACCGCCGAGAATGGCTGTGCAGTCCGACTCGGGAGTGACACGGTATCTGTCTCCTCCCGTGTTGAATCGACATCTTGCGATGACGCTGGAGTGTCCTCTCCAGTGAAGCTGAAGCTACAGAGCCTGGGCAGGGTGATATGGAGGGTCTGCTGTTGCCCATGCAGCAGACGCCCCCTCTCTTCGCAGCTGAAGGGTCCAAGGGAAAGACGAAGTCAATACAGCTTGGCTTCAGGTGCGCCGCAGGAGTTGCCGGTGTTAACTACAACGTCAAACCGCCTTAGGGACTCCGGCTCCGGATTTTCTGTCGGGGTTTACTCCCCTAGCCTTTCCCCTGAAGAGGTATGCCGCAAGGCAGCGGAGGTTTTTTGGAGTCAGAGTTTTCCTTCTCTGATGTACCCTGACTGGAAGATCGAACCAGCGACACTTAGCTCGCAGGCCGACGCTCAATCCACTGAGCCAAACCAGCCAGGGACATATACACGAAGTATATAATCACAAAAATAAAAATATAATTACAAACCTGAAGGAACTGTATAGGGTTTTGAGAAAGCATAAATGGACTTTACTTCATTTGGAAGTTAAGAGAAGGTTTCTTTGAGAAAGTGACATTTAATTTGAAACTGAAGAATTAGTAATCATTACCTTGGAGGCAGATACATTTAGGAACATTCCAGGCTGAAGGAACAGCAGTGGAAAAGTCTCACAGTGAAAGACTTAATATGTTTAAGGATCTGAAGGACAACAAGGTGTGATATGGTGAGGGAGGCTGAAACAGTAAGTGGGGTCAGACCTTACAAGGACTAGATCAGACCAGCATGGCTCCCAGGTAGCTTGTATGACCCACTGGATGAGTGTACCTGGCATTTATAGAGATGAAGCATATTGGTTGGGGAAAGACCAATAATTCAGCTTTGGACATATTTAGCTTGATATTTAAGTGGAAATGTCAAATGAGCAGTTGGACATATGAATCTGGAGTCCATGGAGAGGTCTGGAAATGCGGTGTGGGACTACTCAGTATATAGAGGATCTTTAAAGACATGGGAAGGGATGAGATCATCTATACTTAGAATGTAGAGTTCCAAGAGAATAAGGTAAAGGAAAGAGCCCTGAGTAACTTGAACCCTTAAAGTTCAATTAAAGGAGGAGGAGCCATCAGATAAGTCTGAGAAGTGATAGATAGCCAGAGAAGTAGGAGGTAGACCAGATATCACAGAGAGAAGAGTATTTCCAGAAGGGCAGGGTGCAACATTGTCAAATAATGCTGAGAGTCAAGTAAGATGAAGGTTAAGAATTGACCATCATATAGGGCAACATGGAGGCCCTTAGTGATTTAGCAGGAGTTGTTCTAGTGAGGGCAGAGTCTGGTTAAAATAGGGTAAAGAATGAGGGGTGAGAAAGTTGTGACAGCAAGTGTAGATAGCAGTTGAAAAGGAGGGAAAGAGAGAGGAAGAGAGAGAGGGGAAACGTGCAATAATGCTGGAGGCGGTGAATTTTTTGCGTTTTTTAAGATGGTAGACTGTGATTTTTTTTTTTAAGAGAGAAGGGAAGGGAGGGCGAGAGAGAGGGAGAGAAACATTTATGTGAGAGAGAAACATCGATTGGTTGCCTCTTGTCTGTGCTCCTACTGGGATTGAACTTGTAACATAGGCATGTTGCCCTGACTGGGAATTGAACCCATGACCCTTCTGTTTAAGGAACAACACTCAACGGAGTCACACTGGCCATGGCAACACATTTTACTAGAGTATGTTTTACTGTTAAAGAAAAGGCTGTAGGAAGAGAGGGACTGAAGTTCCAAAGGAAGAGGGATGACAGATGGAGCGAGGACCCCAGAAGGCAGGAGGGCTATAGAACCCATATAGAATGATTTCACCCCCCTTGCATTGAACCAGGAAGAAAGAATGAGAGAAAGGGAGAATTGGGCTATGCAAAGATGCTGAATCCCCAACCTGGTTTCTTTTCTCCCTTTTTAAAAAAATTACAATTTTATTGATTATGCTATTACAGTTGTCCCAATTTTTCCCCTTTTGTCCCCCACCACCCAGCACCCCCACTTCCTCAAGCAACTCCCTATGAAGTTTTGACACTGAACATCTTTCTCTCAGATGAAGCCAAGAAATGAGGAAATAACTTGGTAAAAGCACAATAAAATTCCTCAGCTCTTCATTCCTTCCAAAAGTTTTATGTTCATAAGAAGTAAGAACACCTTTTATTCTTGCTAGTTCCATTCACTTGTGCTTTTGAGTCAGGAATGTATATAGATTGATTCTCTGCTGATTGGAGGATGAGCAGATTTGCAGGCAAGCTTGAGGTTTCACTGACCCCTGGCCTGGCCACTGATCTCCTGTGTTGCCTCTCCCCTGCTGTGACTATACTGCTAGTATCTTCTTGCTTTGCTTTTTGGTTCACTCCAGCTTGGCAGAAGGAGTGCCAATGATTGTTGTGAACACCTGGTTGTCACCTCTTAAGAACTTGGAAATAGGAAAATTTAGATTTTCTTCTGAGAGTTCACATCTAAAATCAAATCAGAGATGTACAAAAGTATATATATTAATGACCAGCTAATTGACTAAAGGGGCATCAGTCAGTTATAAAGGTAGAAAAAATAGAATAATAGAGAAAACTGTTGGCAGTGCTCACCCAAGAACTGTCTTACAGGTAGGGAGCTTTAGTTAATAGATTTTCAGTGTTTCAACCTTACCAGCAAGGCTGTTGGTTAAGTGGGGATGAATGCAAACGACTCTAGCCCAGTGTTCTCAAATTTTGGTTGTATCTGAATCACCTGGGGGGAACTATGAAACTTACCAGGGCCAGTCCTCTTCTACTTCAACCAGCCTGACTTTGTTAGCTCTCCAGGTGATTCTGATGCACATCAAAATGTGACAATTACTGCTTCAGTCAACTGGTTTTAAGCATTCTGGTTCTCTTTGTAAGACCCTCCCTCCAGTGAAGTGGACTCAGCAGGCCCTAAATACAGAGAAAAAGGTCTTTAGCAGCAGTGGGATTTGAACCCACGGCCCTGTAGAGACTGAAGTCTTAATCCAGCAAGTTAGGTTGCTTGGCCACACTACTGCCTATTGGGGCTAGCAGGCCCTCAATGTAGTTGATCCCTCTGACTTCCCTTGTTCTGATTCCACCTTCACCAAACAACCTTCTGATTGTGAATTGTCTTCCTGCTGACAGGTAAAGAATGCAATGATTCTATGGACTCATGACTTTCCATTCCCATGACAATTATTTCTCCTTGTTAATTGAGATGTCTTTGAGCTTGGTTAGTGAGTCTATCTCTGGGACAGTGGTCCTCCACCTTGGTCACCCAGCACCCAGTGGCTGTGCACTAACTGCTGGTTACTGCTAGGGCTGCTGGGTTCTAGCCCTTCATATGCTGCTGGCCTCAAATTTCAAGTGCATGAGAGAATTTCTAGGGAGCCTTGCAGAGCAGAGGGAATGTGAAAAGCTTTGCCAAAGAAGGCCTTCTAGGAACATTCTTTTATGAGGCAATAAAATATTCAACTAGAAGAAGGAGATAAGAAAAGTGTGAAGAAAAATAGAACACTGAATAAAGGGCTATTTAGACTTGAAAACCTAGACAGTTCTTAGCATTACTAAGATCAAGTTAGGCCAGGAAGGGAGCAATCCTTTAAGTTGAAATATGATGAAAAAAATATCAGAATATAATTTCTATAGATAGACTTCAGCCAGGGTGCTGGTCTCATTGCTTCTGATCCTAAACAAACCTGTGAAAATCAGGCATTCCAAGAAGACAGCATCAATGGGATAAAAGTGGGAGCACGCAGAATGTTCTCCAAGTGCTGGAACCTGAACACTTTTCTCTTCCGTTCATCTTCCAAGATTTCTTTCCTCCTCTGCTTTAGTTGGTTATGATTCTATCTAAAACGAGAACAAAAGCATTTTAAGACTGCTTCTCAGAGTGTGCAAGCCTTTCCACACATGAGGTCTTAGGCTCGGGCCCAGGGCCTTTTTATCCTTTGGGGAGAAATCTAACTACTAGGCAGGTCAATGAAGAGAGTTTGTCCTTTGTGTTTCCCAGCAGAGGGCATCCTTACGTAATGTATTTCTCTTTACCCTCAGAATTATTTGCAGTTAACTGATGTGTGTTTAAGGAACAGAATTTGCTTCTACAGGCTTCCAGTGCAGCTTGTTTTTTGGCAAGTCAGTTATACATAAGGTGTTAAAGTGTTAAGAAGATTTGTTCCAATATTTTTCTTAGTTGGGTAAGTGATAAGTTGTACTATTAAGGATGGTGGTAGCAGATCATAAAATAGTTTCACTAAAGTCCTGCTGATTTTATTTACTCATAAATTCGACAAATATTGATTGAGTACTTTCCGTGTGTAAGGCATGGGTGTGGGGCTGGGTCTGTAAGAGTGAGCCTGAGTCCAGACTTCCTGGAAAAGAATTTACGATACAGAGAGGGGATAATACATAAATGCAGGGAGTTAAAAATACAAGACACAATATATATTCCTGTTTGAAATACTTATTAGGTGCACTGATTTCTCTAATCTTAATTGCTGGTGGGCTTTAGAAATCTTTCCATTTCCTGTTGTAGATGGCAGCCAAGATATTCAAGTTGTTTTCAAATCTTTTAGCTTGTGCCAAAATTGATTTGTTCATGCCTCTTTTCTTCCTACTTTTGAAATCCAGCTATATTTTAAGGGGAAATTAATCTGTATGTTGCAATTCCACCCAAAATTTTAAAAATATATTATTTGGAAAGACTTGTTCATTGTCTTGGTTTCCTCTAAAGTCTTTCCATTTCTAGTGAAAAGGAGGAATTGTTGTAACTCGGCTCTCCTCGGCCCAGAGGAAATCTGGAGTGAAATTCGGAAGTGGTGGAGTTGTTTAACCTTTTCCTATCAGAGTGTTGACAATGGAAGGTTTGTTGAAAGTGTGTGGGTTGAATGATATGCTGTAGGCTGGAGACCAGGCCACAGGCTCTGGGTGATTCATTTGATCACTGCAGGCTAGTAACACCAGATGAGAAACAAGAGACTCTCCAAGTTCAGATGCTTTCTCCACCTCCAGGATGGGACCACTCAGACCCACACAGAGAACCAGAACTAGCATTTTTGGAAGCTTGCTCCTCTTATAGTATGGCTTCCGAGGATAGGCAGAGGGGTGCAGGCAGGCAGATTATAAACATGAAAATGCTTTTGCTTTTGGGCTCCAAATTCTGTAACAAATGGAGCATACTTGTAGGTTTGGGCTCCTCCAGAGGAAACAAGTGTATGCTCAGTCTACTGGGTGACCACCCTTTGTATAATTGTCCAGCTGTGGGAGACACCAGAATGGCCCAGTGTGCCATTCTGGTGGCTGGCAAAGTTTCTCAGGTCCACCTCTAATGACAGTATGCACGGTAGGTATTGTCTGGATGAAGAAGTATGCAGACCTCCTTTACTAGACTGGCACACGCCCCTCTAGGTGCAGCGAGCGTTGTTCACTAACAAGTTTCAGCGGCTCCTTCTCTAGGGCATTGTGCCGCATTGGTGGGAATCACGCTGCCATGGAGATTGTGTTCCTTTCAGCAATTCACAAACAATGACTGGTTGAAAATGGTGTTCAAAATATTGGCTCCTTTTTCTCAAGATAGGAACCAATTTTATGGTATAACTCACGCTCCAGGGCACCCCATGGAATCAGGCTGAAGGTAAAGTCCAGCTAAGACGGCCTCCTCCTTGCTTAGTAGTTTTCTTGTCCCATCCTGCTTCCTCCTCCCCTTCTTCTGAAAGCACTCCTAGAATAAACCATCTCAGGCTCTGCTTTTAGAAAGCTTACCTGAGACAGCACATCTTTTGACTTGGAAGGACATAGAGTCTTTATATAATGTGTTGGTCACATATTAGCAGTCACTTTTTCCTCTCCCTTTTAAAAGAACATTTTATTCATGTATCAGGTGACTATATGCTTCAGTTCATTCTGGTTCCAAAGGATGAATGTTGGTCAGTGGAAGCCAATCATAGTTTTATTCTTCCTTCCAGTAAGTGATTTAAGAATCGCATGTGACCCAATTTGTCAATGGCCCCTAAGGGAAGTTTGCTGCAGGGCGTCTGGACATGTTTTCTTTAATTTTAAAAGGAGGGCAAAGGAAAATATGTTTGTATTTCTATCTCTGGACATTGTCAAGTGAGAATGTGATAGTGGAGCTTCAGCAATCACTTTGTGATCTGAGGAGATGCTAAAGGAATCTCAGACTCTGAAGGCCGTGAAGTCAGTGAGCAATTGAATTACCCAATCCTAGAGCCTCCCCCAGCTGATCAACTATCCAGCTTTTAGTTTGTAAAATAACAAAAGTTCGTTGTGTTTAAACAATCTTTAGGTGAATCTGCTGCTATTTGTAATTGAGAACATTCTAGATAACTATAATGATGGGCTTCATAAACGTTACTTTCTAATAGCAAAGTGATATTGAGAACATAGAATAAAAAAAGTAATTGATACTCTCCATTTATTTTCTATCATAAAAAGAAGAATGGGCTGGAATAATTTGTACAATATTTTGTTTTGGCTTATATAGCTGATTTATTGAATGGGCCTAACTTAATGGAAGCAAAAACAGGAAATGTGTTTATTTTTCTTCCATCACTGACTTTTCAAACATTTTTAGTTGCATTTCCTTTGCCTCCTCTTCCTTGATGACAGCTTTTGTTCACTTTCAGCTGTAAGAACAGTCTCATTTTTGTATTATAAAATTTACTGCAAGTTAAGTAGATATTTTCAGTCTTGCACTCAATTACAAATATATTCTTTTCCAACAGCTCAGGCCTGAAGACTCCAGCTTGGGTTTAATTCTTGCATCCTATTTTTCAGGTATTTTTCACTTGATGCTCAGTGCAGTTCCCTTGGCTGATACCTGCTGGCCACCATTTCCTCTGTATGGCTGGTGTCCAAATGCTGGCTCTTTTGTGGGACACTTCTCTAGGTTCCTTGAAACCTTCATGGGGGAACTCTTATACTTTGCATTCCTGGTGCTGCTGATTCCCTCTCTGACCTTCCGAGACCCCTTCTCGGCTCCTGTCCTCCCTCTCCCAGCTATATATTCCACAAAGCCTATTCCGCTCCCCAAAAGGCTGTCCTCTTTGGGGTACCATAAGATGTCTTGAGTCTGGTTATCTTCCACATTATCTTCTTTATCAACATACTCATACATTTTCATCCCAGTGGTGGAAGACCTGAAGGTTGCCCAATGCTGATCTCTTTCTCTTTGCTTTGCTCATTGCAAACAGCTTCAGTCTCCATTCCCCCCACCCATCCAAGTCAGATTTCTCTTGGCAAGAAGCAGACACCAGTCTCCATTTGTATATACCCCAAACTCCTGGTGACATACATCAAGTTCTAAGGACTCTCTCACATGTCCCACTCTAGGGGCCACACCAAATGGGCCTTCTAGATTTTGCTCTGCCAAGAAGTGAGAATCCAGGGTCCCTAATTTCGCTGACACCGCATTCTCTCTGAGGAGTTATACTTGGGGTTGGTCTTTACTTGGTCTTGGGAAGGATGGAGGAAGCAAAGCCAAAGCATTTTCTACTCCAGAGCATTCCTGACAATGCTGTCTTTCAGATCTCTCCCCCCCTCCTCTCTTTCTTTTTTTCTTCCAGCCTGCCTGTCTGCCTGCCTTTCTTTTTTCTAAGAATTTAGGCTGGAGGTAGGCGATAGAGATTGATAGTCAAAGAAGAAGTTTGGCCACCTCTTAGAAAGTTCCAAGGGATGCTTGTCCTATTAGTTTCTTATGACTGCTATAACAAATTATCACAAACTTGGCAGCTTAAAACAACCCAAATTTATTATCTTAAAATGCTGGAGGTCAGATGTCCAAAACCAGTCTCAGTGGGCTAAAATCAATGTGTTGGCAATTCCTTCTAGAAGCTCTAGGGGAGAATTTGTTTCCTTCCTTTTCCCTAGCTTCTCATGGCACCTACATCCTTTGGCTTGAGGTCTCTTCCTCCATCTTCAAAGCCAGAAGTGTATCATCTTCATATCTCTCTGCTTCGACATATCTTCTCTGACTCTCCTGGCTACCTCTTAAAAAGACCCTTGTGATGATATTGGGCCCAGTCAGATAATCTAGAATAATTTCTCTGTTTCAAAATTCTTAACTCAATCACATCTACAAAGTCCCTTCTGCCATATAAAGTAACATGTTCATAGGTTCTGGGGTTTAGGACACAAACATCTTTGGGGGAGGAGGTCCTTATTCAGCCACAGTGATTGTGGTAATATAATCAACATTCTCCATTATATGGTTCATCTCACTGTGAGGCACATGGATAATTAAAAGTTAGATGTAATGATCTGACTAGTTCTGTTCAATAAAATATGAGTAGTAAACGTGCTTTTTACTTCTAAATGGAAGCATTTAATTGCCTGTGCTTGAGTCCCAGCCTTCTTTTTTCCTGAATGACAAATCATGAAGACTTGTTTTTGAGATGTTAGAATTATAAAAAAGATGGTGCCTCTGTCAGCTTGGATCCCTGACAATATGGAGCAGAATCTCCCACAAACCTGCCTTTAGTGTAGGCAAAAAACTAAACCTTTGTTTTACAGCACTGAGATTTTGAGGTTGTTTGTTACTGCAGCTATACCTTGCCCATCCCAGCTGATTTAGCTCTCAGCTTTGGGCCTTCTACTGAACTTCTAAGATAAGAGGAAAAGTCCCATTCACTATGCCGTCATCCTGAGAACCGAGGTTTCATTTTGGGGTATATATTATATACTTTCTGAGAGTACCTATGTCTTCATCCCATAATACTAAGATAATGTTAATAAATAAATTTCTTTATAGCTATTCTAAAGAATTCCTTTGAGGGTTTCTTGGTGGAAGATCATCATCATAAAACTCTTTAGCCTGTCACTTTCGTGCCAATAAGAGCTGTAAACCTACTTGCTAATTTTTACCTCTGAAAATTTATCCCTACATCATAACATATAGCCACATTTCTTGGAGTTTCTTCCTTTTCCTTTTGGTCTCTTCCCTCCTATGAATTTAAATCATCTAATCAAATACTGATATTTACTGAACATTGTTTTAGATTGGATTCCGCCATATGTAGGCTCTTAGAGCAGGTATTTATTTAAAGGTGGTCTCAGGAAACACCAACAGGGACATGGGGAGGTAAGAATGAGATGGGTAGGGAGCCAGTACCAAATATATTAATGTGCAGGTTATTGCTCAAGACACCCATCAAACCTGCTGGGGACCTCTGGGAGAGAGGTTTACAGAGTTCTAAAGAATTGTTCTACCCAAGGGCCAAGGATGCTAAGGGTATTAACCCACCAATCCATGGGCATAATTGATTGAGGACTGCTCCCAGGGGCATTTGTTCTACAGTTGTAATTTTTCCCCTGCAGGGGCTAGCATAATCCAGCACCAGAAATAGCCCTTGGGGCAGATTCACAGGTGCTTATAGTAGGGAGTTGAGACTTGCAAGAGAATGGTGAGTACAGAGAAGAACCCTGCAGTACTACTATGATCATGTCCCGTGTTCAGAGTACTGGTTGGGTGCCTTGAGTCCCAGGATTGAGGAAGGGAGGCAGGCAAGCATCCACTCACTAAACCATGAGACAGGATGTTTGTTTGTAGGATGGTTAAAGAGAATCAACAGAACATGGAGAAAGAAGAAAATAATTTTACTTTGGGAAGCAAAGAAGCTGGATTTTGATTTGGCTTAGAAGTAGGAAGGATTAAGTTAAGAGGAACTTGCTTCAAGTCCAGGGAGTAGTGTTAGTACAGACTTGGCTACTGCAACATCAGATTATGTTTTGGGAAAATTGTCAGCAGTGGGTTTGACTCGGACCAAGAAAAGTGGTTGAGAGGAAGTAGCATATCAAGTTGGAAGAGCACAAGGCTGGATTATAGAGGACCAAGAGTTCAATATGTGATATTTTCATGTTAGGTTAAGGAGAAAGTAATACAGTTTTAAAACTTGCAGATGGACTTAAACTCTTGTGTCTGGACAGGAACCTTCATGTAAATGCTTGACTCCCCTTCCTCCTCCTTTAGCTCTGGGTTTGCTTTTTCTGGCCCATCTTTCTAAATTCTATTAGCTGATTCCTCCTTAGCTCATTCTAGGTCCAGTGTTTTGAACACGAAGCTTTTGCTGGTATCCTTTTCCAGGGCTCACAGTAGTGGCAGCCATCTTGGATCCTGTCTACCTTGTAGCCAACTGTCTCCACTTTCTCCCCGTGTTCCGTCTACTTTTGGCTCCTAAATGATGTCTTGACTGTCCCACTTCCTTTTTCCATCAGATAATTCTTCCTTTATGCCATAATCTGGGCTACTAAACTCTTGTTCAATAATTGTGGTTTAAAAAAAAATTTTTTTTAAAAGAACTGCATGTTCTTCTGAATTTGTTGTAGTCATAGACTCATGATAAAATCCGCTAATATTTCTGGAATTTGTTCTGAGTCACAAAAAAATTATATAATTGTCTAAATTGATGGATCATTGTCTCACATGTACTATTTGAGAACAAGACTGATAGGAGCTGGAAAATCATCGACTCACAAAATAACTCAATCACATGGCTGATGGCAGGAGGATCAGTTTCTCACCCCCTGCGCATCTCCATAGGGCTCCATAAATAACCTTACAATGTGGCAGCTGGCTTCCCCAGGGTGAAAGAGAGAGAGGAGAGGAGAGGAGAGGAGAGGAGAGGAGAGGAGAGGAAGGAGACCATAATGGTGTTCTCTGAATGAGCCTTAGAAATCACACCATCAGACTCTGTCACATTTTCTTCATTACAAGTGAGGCCACACTGAAGCCCTCAAGAACCTGGGGCTCCGTTTCCAGGTCTTTCTCTGCCACCCTTTATAATCTACGCCCCCCCCCCCCCAATTGATGTCTCCTAAAATAAGGCCTTGGCATGAGCTGGAGGCCCTCACCCTGGCAAACTACTTTTTCGGTACCACTTCTTCTGTGACTTTCCCCTTCATCTCACTCAAGAAGTAATTGCTCCCTCTTTTGTAATCCCAGGGAACTTAAATGCCTGTTCAACAAAATTTCCATATATACAGTATGGTCTGTTTTTATGTCAGTTATTTGAAGATTGGGACTACATCTTGATTTATTTTTCTGTTGTTTGTACCTAGATAATGCCTCATAAAGCCCCTCTTATTCAAAACCATTGAATTGTAGAAAGCTATTGTGGTAAATATACTGCAGAGTTTCTAACACTGAAGCAGCAATCTGTAAGCCATTATATGACTCTTTTAGAGAAACATGACTATTCACTTTTAGTGAACCAAATGAAGACTACTAATAGATCTATATCAGCTGAGCTCAGATTTTGCCATCAGATGGGTTATAACAAAAGTTTTGTTTTTAGAACTTCATGAAATCCATATAATTGACTCACTCTAGGAACTATGAAATTTCCTCAAAAAACTAAAAATGGAACTGCCTTTTGATCCAGTGATTCACTGCTAGGATTATACCCTAAGCATCCTGAAACACCAATTCAAAAGAATCTATGCACCCCCTATGTTCATAGCACTGTCATTTACAATAGGCAAGTGCTGGAAACAGCCGAGGTGCCCATCAGTAAATGAGCGGATCAAAAAACTGGTACATTTGCACAATGGAATACTACGCAGCAGAAAGAAAGAAGGAACTCCTACCTTTCATGACAGCATGGATGGAACTGGAGAGTGTTAAGTGAAATAAGCCAGGCAGCAAAAGACAAATACCATATGAGCTCACCTATAAGTGGAACCTAATGAACAAAACAAACAGACAAGCAAAATAGAACCAGAGACGTGGAAATAAGGAACAGACCAACAGTGACTGGAGGGGAGGAGCTGGGGAAGGAGTGTAAGAAGGGGAAGGGTCCAGTCAAGGAACATGTATAAAAAACCCATGGACATGGAAATGGACAATTGGGAGGGGATTGGCTGTGGGAGTGGAGGTGTCGGTGGGGCAGGGGAGAGCAATGGGGGAAAAATTGGGACAACTGTAATAGAACAACAACAACAAAAAAACAGATTGGAATTTTTCAGGTCAGGGACGGGCTGCATTTGCCACTCACCAGATGAATGGCAGTCTGATTTCTTTTTCTTTCTTTCTTTCTTTCTTTCTTTCTTTCTTTCTTTCTTTCTTTCTTTCTTTCTTTCTTTCTTTCTTTCTTTCTTTCTTTCTTCCTTCCTTCCTTCCTTCCTTCCTTCCTTCCTTCCTTCCTTCCTTCCTTCCTTCCTTCCTTCCTTCCTTTCTTTCTTTTCTTTTTGCTGATACCACATGTAGAAACACAGATACCTTTTGATCCAGTGATCCCATTGCTGGGATTATATCCTAAACATCCTGAAACACCAATTCAAAAGGACCTATGCACCCCAATGTTCATAGCAGCGTTATTTACAATAGGCAAGTGCTGGAAACAGCCTAAGTGCTAAGATACCACTGGGGAATTGGGGAGGCTGGAAGAGATAGTCAAGAAACTAGAACCTTACCCAAGGCTGACATTGCTCCTGTTAAAGAACTTTGTTTTCAAATGAAATCCTGCATCTTCTCTTGTTTAGGAAGCAGGTGGCTGGAGTTTTACTTTTTTTTTCACTTGATCCTAAAGGGGAAAACTGACACAGGGGGTCCGAAGGGGAAAACAATGGGAGAGCTGTGCAATGGTTTTGAACAGAATACTCTCTATGGATCCTAATGCCCATGTGAATAAGATCACCTTTAATATTATTTCTGCTAGTCCTAAAATACCATCTTATTACCTTTTCAAGCACTGTTCCTGCAATTCTAGAATTTGCCAAAAAGTTGACATCATCCTTTAAAATGTAGTAATTATGTCCAGAATCTTATTGTTTTTTATTAATTTTTGTATGAGCTTCTTGGATATATACCCTGAGAGTGGTAAAAGCCCATTCACTAAATTTTAACCCTGGATGCAAATCAAGTTCTCTTTTCTGCCTTTCTTTGTTGTGTAACAAGCAGAGGCCAAAACTTTGGTAAGAGTGCCATGAAGTAAGAAGATTTAGATTTCTCTTTTTTGTTAATTTCTGGTCTAACCCTGTGTTGGTCCTCTAATATTCAGATCTCATAATACAAACTATTTGCAAAAGTTCATAACATTCACTTAAAAGAAAATGTGATATATTATTGAGTCCAATGGCTGAGTTTTTGAATAAGCACAGGAGAATAATTAATAGGCATAATCAATTTTTATGGGTCATGGAGATTATAAAATTAAATTTTCAAATCTGAGCACTTGGGGCCCCCTGGTGGTCCAAACTGACCCAAGATTTTTTTATATAACCCTCATCAGAACTTCCAAGTCAATCCCAAGTAGATGAAGCCAGATTGTTTGTTTAGAGCAGGGCCGGGAGAGGGGTTACTGCTTGAATAGTGACTTAATTCAACACTTGCCTACCTAAAAATGCTGCACATATAACGAAAACATATCCTGAGACATTCATGGCTCATACGCCTCCATTGTACTTTCCCTTCAGCCTATGCACTATAAAGGCTCCCAAATCCATCCATGGTACAAACTTCTTTCCTTAGTTACAAACACATGTCTGTCCTACCATTGACATCTTCACCTGGATGTTCTACTGCTAGCTAAAATTCAATCTGTCTCACACTGAAATTACTGTCCTTCCTCCACCTTTCCCCCCAAGTTCCAGAAATGTGGCAGTCCTCTGCATGGCTTGCTCTCCCTAAAACTCCATGATTACATGACCACAGAGAAGGTTAGAAATAGTGTCTGTTATACTAGGTTTTGCCAAATGGTTCGCCAAAAATAGTTTTGTGAACCTATATTCCTAGCAGCAGTATGTAAGAATTTTTCTGCATCCTCTCCAACATTCGGAATGTTAGGTTTACATTTTTGCCAATGTGAATGTGAAATGGTAACTCATTTTGATTTTATTTTGGATTTCCCTGATTATCAGTGAGACAGAGGGTACTTCTGTATGTTTATTGTACATTTATTATTTTCCTGTGTGAACTGTTTATTAATATCTTTTGCTCATTTTTCAATTAAGTTGCTTCTCTTTTTTGGTAGAAGCATTGTATATATTCTGGGTACTAATCCCTTGTAGGTTTTATGTGTGGAAAAATAACTTTTCCTAGATTGTAGCTCCTGATTTATCTTTTTTATACTGACTTCATCACAGATGAATTCAAAATTTTAATGCAGAAAATGTGTCAATTTTTTATTATATGTATTGTGCTTTTGCAAGTCTTGTTTAAAAGATGGTTTTCTACTTCCAGGCCATAAAGACATTTTCCTATTTTTTATTCTAATTTTTAAGAACTTTGGGGTTTCATATTTGTTCTTAATTTAGCTGGAATTCATTTTTATTTTTGTACAAGGTAGAAGTCTTAGCTGCTTGAAAATTGGACAACTAATTACCCAAGAAATTATTGACTAGTTTATCCTTTCCCTATTGATCTGCAAGTCCATTTCTATGAAATATTAAGTATGTGTGTGGGTCTATTTCTGGGCTCTTAATTTTAAACCATTAGTCAATTTATCTATATTTGTATCAAACACACTTTTGCAATTTCTGTTGCTTTAAAATAAGCCTTGACATTTGGTAAGACAAATTTCTCTATCCGTCTTCAAATATTTCTTGATTATTCTTGGGACTTTCTTATGAAAATTTTAGAATTAGCATCAAGTATAGTGAAAACTTATAGATTAATTTGGAGACTATTTACATTTTAAATATCGAGTCTTCCTAACAATAATATTTCTCATTAAAAATGAGATTTTCTTTCTTTCGGATTTATTGAAATATAATTTACGTGTAACATTGTATAAGTTTTGATATACTCGTATATTGGGAAGTGATCATAATCATAGCTAACACCTCTATTATGTCACATAGTTACCATTTCTATTTTTGTGGTGGAAACATTTAAGATCACTGTCTTAGCGATTTTCAACTATATAGTACAGTATTAATAACTATGTTCTACATTAGATTCCCAGGTTTTAATAATCTTAAACCTGGAAGTTTGTATAATAGCCAAGATAAGGGAACAACATATGTGTCCATTAATATAAAAGTGGATAAAAAATGTGGTATATAAAATGGACTATTATTCAGCCATAAAAAGAAGGAAACCCAGCCATTTTTGACAACATGGATGGACCTTGAGGGCATTATGCTAACTGCAATAAATCAGAGCAAAATCATATTTTCTGTCTCTGTTACTGTTGCATAAAGATGCAGTTGACTTTTGTATATTGATTCTGTTTCTGGAAATCTTACTAAACTTTCCTATTAATGATAATAAATTACTCGTATATGTATATTCTTTTGGATTCTCTACCTCAGTAATTGTACCGGTTTTAAAAATGTCCACAAATTTTTTGACACTTATCCCTTCAAGAGATGGAACCTAATCTCCCTCCCTTGAGTGAGGGCTGGACTTAGTGACTTACTACTAACCAAAAAAAATGTGGAAGTGATGGTGTGTCATCCTGAGATTTGTTTATGAAAGATGCTGAAGCTTCTCTTTTGCCTTCTATACCTGTCTCTTTCTCTCTGGGATGACTCATTCTGGGGGGGGGGGCAGCTGCCATGTCATGAGAACACACAGGCATCACTGTGGAGAGGTCTGTGGAGAGGAACTGAGGTCATGTGCCAACAGCTATGTGAGAGAGCCATCTGGAAAATGGATCCTTCATTCCCAGTCAAGTTTTCAAAGCAGTGCAACCTCAGCAGATACCTTCATTACAACTGCTTGAGAGACTCAGACTCTAAGCTGCTACTGTATTCCTGACCCTCAGAAAAGGTTTGAAGTAATAAAGGTTTGCTGTTTTAAGCTATTCAGTTTTGAAAAAATTTGATACACAGCAGTAGAAAATAGTAGTGTTATTGTCATATAGTTTGCTAATAAGGACAGTTTCTTTCTTTCCAATTCTGAGGGCCTCTGCGTATAGTATGCACTTTGTCCTATTCTTGTATTTTTAATTTCCTTTTCTCTACAAGATCGAACAAAAATAGTGATGGTAGCCTACTTGTGTTGGTTCTGATTTTAGAGAAAATGTTCTCCAACATTCTACTTTTAAAGTATGATGTATGGATTTTGGGAATGATTCCCATTATTAGGTTGTGAGTTCCATTAAATTACCTTTTACTTAACAGATTTTGTTTATTTATTAAAAAATCATGAATGGATATTATATTCCAAAAGTCATTCAATAAGACATATTGTGGTGATCTTATGGGGTTTTCTTCTTAACCTGTTAGTGTAGTGAAATATGGCTCGCTCTGTTTTGAAAAGGTTAAACCATTCTTTCCTACACAGTTTGGACATGATGTATCTGTTGTTAATGCATTACCAGGGCAACCTGAACTTTGTGTTTAAGGTTTTTGTATTGATGTTTGTAAGGGAGATTATCCTGTAATTTTCTTTTCTTTTTTTGTCCATTTCTGATTTTCATTTCAAGATAGTGATGATCTCTTAAAAAGAATTAGGGATCATTTCCATTTGTTTTTCTATTTTTGGGTAGAGTTTATGTAATGTAGAATTAAATATTTCTTGACTATTTGTACAACTTATATCTAGAACTATCCGGACATGGTTGTTTTTCCATAACTAGATTTTTGTAAACTGATGATTCAGTTTCTTTAGTCTTCTCATTTCTACTCTTTGGGTCTGTTCTGGTAAATTACATTTTTCTAGGAAATGTCTACTTCATCTAAGTCTTCAAATTTATTAGCATAAAATTTAATATAATTGTTATGATTATTCTAATCTTTGCTTTATCCAGTTTTGCATTCCTTTTCATTCTTAAAGGGTTAGTTTACTTTATTTTCTTGATGAGTCATCCTTTTTATTATATGTTTATTAAAAACGTCATTGGTTTCTCTCCTTGATGAATTATTTCCTTTCTTCTGTTTAGGTTTATTCTATTGTGTATAACCTTTTTAAAAATGGGTGCTAAACATCTCAATTTTTGACTTTTTTTTCTTTTATAAGATAAGCAGTTATAGCCAAAGAGATAGTTCTCATGCATTATCATAATAGATACACCCCACAAACTTTGGAATGTAAGTATTCCCATTATTGTTTAATTCCAAGCATTTTAAATTCTTTTCTATAATTCCTTTTTAGACAATGTATTGTTGAGAAATGTGCTTTTAAATCTCCAAAACATTTTAGTTATTCTTTTTTTTAACATATTTCTATTTAATTATATCATGGCCAGAGGATATTATCCATATGATACAGATGCTTTGAAACTTATTGGAAATTGTTTTAGGACCCGAGATGTGGTCAATTTTGTAAATGTTCCACATGTGTTTGAGATAAATGTGTATTTAATGGGTTCTATATGTCTATTAGATGAAGCTTGTTAATTGGGTTGTTTGTATATTTTATATACTTAAGTTTTTTTTCTGCATGTTGTACTGATTAGTGAGAGAAATGTGTTTATATATGATTTCACTTATATGCGGAATCCAATGAACAAAATAAACTAACAAAATAGAAACAGACTCATAGATACAGAGAACAGACTGACAGCTGTCAGAGGGGCGGGGCTGGGTAAAAAAGGGTAAAGGATTAAGCAAATACAAACAAACAAACAAACAAACAAGCAAATTCATAGGCAAAGACAATAGTATGGCAAGTACCAGAGGGGAAGAGCGGTGGGTGCAGGGAGAAGAGGGTAAAGTGGGGATAAATGGTGATGGAAGGAGACTTAACTTAGGGTGGTAAGCACACAATACAATATACAGGAGATGTATTATAGAATTGTGCACTTGAAACCTGTATAATTTTATTAACCAATGTCACCCCAATAAAGTCAATAAAGATTAAAAAAAAAAGAATGAAATCTTTATTTCTCCTTGTTTTTCTTCCATTCTTTTTTTTTAATTGAAGATTTTATTTATTTTTAGAGAGAGGGGACGGGAGGGAGAAAGAAAGGGAGAGAAACATCGATGTGAGAGAGAAACATTGATAGGTTACCTCCCATACATCCCCTAACCAGGGACCGAAGCCACAACCCAGTCATTGAACTGACAACCCTTCGCTTTTTGGAAAGATGCCCAACCAACTGAGCAACACTGGTCAGGGCTCTTCCATACTTTTGTCTTTACATGTTGTATAGCCCTTCTTTTAGGTGCATATAAGTTTAGACTTGTATAATTTCCTGGTTAGGTAAGTGACTTATCACCATCTCTTTATCCTCGATAATGCTTTGTTTTAAAGCCTCTATAATCTGATGTTAATATTGCTGTACCAGCTTTCTTTTGATTGATGTTTATTTGAAACAAACTTTACATTGTTTCACTCTCAGTGTTTCTGTGTCCTTATATCTGATATCCATCCTCTATAAATAACAGATAGCTAGAAACAATTTAACAACCTTCTTTTCTAATGGGCTAATTTAGTCCAATAACATTAACTATCATCACTAATGTATCTGATTTATTTTTACCATCTTAATTTGTATTTTGAATTTGAAGTCATTTTTCTAAGTTGCCACTTTTTTTTCTTGCCCTCTTTCGATCAGTAAACTTGGTAACATTTTTTCTTTACTCTTTGAAAATTTTACTCTTTTTCTTTTAATGATTACTATTAAAATACTAACGTGTATACTTAAAGTCTGAAGTTAATATTTCTACCCTCTTCCATACAACTCAAGAATTTTTTAACTCCCAGGTTAGATGTTATTATGATTATTTTTTATATTTCCTATCTATAGAGACTTATATATTTACCAATTTGTTTACTCTCCATTTCTTCCTACATCTCAGATCTCTCTTTATGGATCATTTTCCTTTTACTTGGAGTACATTCTTTTAGTGAATGCTTCTAAGGAATAAATAATCTCAGGTTTGATTTTCTGGATTCTTTACCTTCATTCTTGATTAAGATTTAGTCAGGTATAGGACAGGTTAGAAATTCTTTTTCTCTTCATATTTAGATATTATACTACTGTTTTCTAATTTACACAGCTGTTGTCAAAATGTCAACTTTCAGCTGAATTGTTTCTATGGAGATAATTTTAAAAAGGTCTGATTTTCTATTTTTCAATTTTTTTCAGAACACCAGAAGTTGTGGCTATTTCCCAAGTGAGGATGGAGGTTTAAAGAGAGAAGAAAATATAATTGGGCAGATTAAGAACATAAATATATTTCCACTAGCACACCAGAAGTCCACTAAAGGCCACTAGTTAGCATTGTTGTATATTTTTAGTTTCCCGTGTTGGTCAACCCAAATGTAGGTTTACAGGAAGTGAAGAGTTAGATTTAAAAAGAGATGAGGTTCTGCTAAATGAATTTATTTTCAAAAAAATTTAAAAAGGGGAGTGAGAGAAATAAGGGTCTTGGGGGTTAGAGAGAGAAGAAAGGATGCAAGGATGGTGAGGAACAGTGAAAACTTGATAAGGGTACTTCTATGGGCCCCCGTGGAGGACCAGAAGTCCCCATGCCCTTGCTCTTCATTCCTCTTGCTCCTATGGGTCCTCGGGTCGGCCTGGGAATTGCCTCTCCCTCCACTCCTTTCCCCTCATTCCCCTCAGTAAATCTGTTGCCTGCCCCAACCCCTCCCCCAAAAGTTGATAAAATCAATAAATTCTAGAGTCTAGCAGGTTTAATGATTGTTCTTGTTGGAGGTACTAGAGGGAGTGAGTTGGAAAGATAGGAGGTGGTGGATGAAAGTGGGATGCTTAAAAGTGAGATTAATTGAAAACAAGATGTTTTTCTATCCCTGGGCTGATATAGATGATTTTAATTATTATTTAATATATCATAGTAACTTTTATGATGAGCCCCTCTTCTTATTATTCTTCTTCAAAATTGTCTTGGCTCTTCTTGTCGTGTTGATCTTCCAAAATGAATGTTCGAATCAGTTTACTAAGCTCCTTGAAACACACTGTTTGAGATTGTGAGATAATAGAAAACATGTCTGCTGGTCTCTGCCCCTGGTTCCTGGCAAAGAGCTCCTAAAACCTTTGTAACTTCCTAAGTGGTAAGATCATTAGGAGCATTGTTAATTCTACTGAGGCAGCTCTGAGTGGGTTCCTGGATGGCTCCTGGTTAGGATTGGTCACCAGAAAGAACAAGCCATGACTAGAATGACACTTGACATTTTTAGCCCCACCTTCTTTGCTCCAGAGGGGAGACAGGAGCAGGAAATGGAGTTAATAATTAATCATGCCTACATTAAGACGCCTCCATATAATCCCAATAGTAGGGGGTTTGGAGAGCTTCCATGTAGGTGAACACATCCACTTTGGGGTGATAAAACACCTCATCTCCTTAGGGACAGAGGCTCCTGTGCTTGGAACCCTCCCAGACCTTGCTCTATGTATCTCTTCAATCTGACTGTTCATTTGTATCCTTTATCATACTTTTCAATAAACTGGTAAAAGTGAGTTCTGTAAGCCACTGTAACAAATTAATTAAATTGGGGATTATGGGAAACTCTGACTTGTAGCCAAGTCAGATGTAAGTTGTGGGTAGCTTGCGCACCTACTGCTTGTGATTTGTATCTGAAGTGGGGTGGGAGCAGTCTTGTGGTACTGAGCCTGCAATCTGCAGGATCTGACACTGTCTCTAGGTAGAGAGTTTTGGAATTGAATTAAACTATAGGGCACTTAGCTGTTGTCACAGAGAATTGCTCAGTGTGAGGAAAACCATGCTCACTATCAGAAGTGAAGTGTTCAGTGTGAGTAGTAAAGGAGACACACGTGGTAGGACTGGACAGTTGGTCTAACGACTCAGATTTTGATTGGGATTTTAGGTTAATTTGGAGGAAAACTTCTTTTTAAAAAGATTTTCTTCCCATCTAAGTGATTCCCATTAACTTAAGCACTATTCTCCAGCCTTTGCCTGTATTTATTAATTTTTCCCATTTGAGGACTTTCATATTTTCTGTTAGATTTTTCTATTTTAAAACTTTAAATAGTTTGGATATTTTCTTGTGTTTTCTGTGTAGGCAATCATATGTGACATGATTTTACTTGTTATACCTCTTAAGTCTTTTCTCATCCTATTGTACAGCTCAGAAATCTAGACCAATGTTGAATTGAAGCAATGATAGCAGACATCCTTGCTTTCCCCTGACAAAGGTAATGCATCTAATTTACATCAAATAAGAATGATACTTACTGTGGATTATTGAGTAGACACTCAATTACTAATGTCTTTGTCTGACACCCAAGTCTAAATGCCTGTAGGCTTTCTTTTGGACTGTTTAGTTTCCCCAGGGTGCGACATTTCCTCTCCTGCCTGCAGGTTAGGTCAGCCTAATGGTAAGTGTTCTCAGTACCAAGATAGGAAGGGCACTTATCATATCATTATTAAGTGATCTCCCTGGTACAACCCTTCCAGGGTATAGATTTGTCCCTTGCTAGGGTTGAGAGGCCCTGCACTTTCAGAGAGGGGGCCAGTTTCTTAGGCAGAACTTCACCTAGATTTCCTATTTTCAATGCTATTGCTCATTGAGCTTTCAGAGGTACTTGATGCCTCCATTTCAGGCGCCTCTGGGCTTCTGCAGCATGAGTCAGACACTCCATGTTGCCTTCCTACCTCCTGCAGATGGGCTGCTGGGTTTCAGCTTTCCCTGCGCCGCTGAGTCAGTCACCACTTGTCCTTCTGCTTTCCTTCTTCTGAAACGTTCTTGACATTTCTCGTCTCTTCTGTTGACTTTGTGGGTTTATTCCTTTATTCCTTTTTGGAGTTTTAGAGGAGACTAAGGATATATAGTTGTTTTACATTTCTAATGTTTAACTGGAAGTGCTGATTTATCTTTTTCATCCCTTTCTTTCATAATTTCTGTGTCGTCTAGGTCATCATTTTACTTATAAACAGTATATAGCTGGATTAAAAATTTGATTAAAATCCAATTGGAGAATTTTTTAACTGGCATGTTTGAGTCATATTTATTGTGAGTATTGTTACACTTGAATTTATTTCTGTTATCTTCATATTTTTGTATACCATGGCTTTTCTTTACCTTTCTCTTTTTTTCTGGTGTCTGTTTTATTGAGTTTTCCTCAATCCCTGATCTTTTCTCTTTATTAGGTTGGAAATGATAGATTCTATCTCTGTGGTTTTAGGGATTACACTTAAAATTTAAACTTAAGTATTTTATTTAATCAAGCCTAAGTATAAACATCTATACCCTTACTCAAACCCCTCAGGATGATTAACTCTTATTATGAACTCTTGATTACTAACCTCTCTGGTTGTTCAAGATTCTTCTGTCTTACATTTAGCTTTATGTGTTTATAAATGCCCAAATTAGTCATCATTGCTATTATTATTGTCACTATTTATTTAACAGTTTCTTTGTTCACAATTACATTTCACATTTTTCTTTTGATTCAATTAACCTATTACTGAAGAACATGCTTTAATAGTGTTTTTTTGGTGAAAGTCTTTGAATAATACATTCTCTAGACTTTAGGTAACACAAAACACATCTATTTTACTTTTATTTTAAATCTTGGTTAGTTGGTTATAGAGTTTTAAGGCCATTGTTAGCTTTTTCCACACATTGAAGATATTGTTTATTGTCTCTGGACACCAGTTTTTATTGTAGAGAAGACTTCTGATTGTTCCTTTTAGTTAATTTCTCCCCATTTTTTCCTTCTTAGGATCTCTCTGTCTTCTTGTTTTCCAAATTTATTTAAATATTTCTAAGGATAGATTTATTTATATTTTTTATGTTTGTAATATTTAAACAATATATCTAGGTATAAATTTATTTTTTATGTTTACAAACTTTAGTACTTCTGAGGACTTAACTTTTTCATCAATTCTGGAAGATGCTCAGCCATCCTATTCTGAAATATTACCCTTCTTTCTTTCTGGAACTCCGGTTTTATGTAAATTAAATTTTCTCATTCTTTCCCCTCTCCTCCACCTCCTTCTCCTCCTTTTTTTATATCTGGATAATTTTCTCTGTTCTTTCTTTTATGATACTGATGTTTTTTTCCTTTTTCAACTTAACTAATTTGTATTTAAACCTATCTGTTGAGACTTAATTTCAATGTCACTGGTTCTTTCTCCAAAATTTTCAGCTATTTTCCCCCCAGAATTATTATATTTTTTATTATTTTCTATTTTTTTCTCAGCTTATTCTGTTATCTAAATTACATATTCTAATTTGTGGTATTTGCAGACTTGTGGTGAATAATTTTTTAATATAAGTATATTTTCATCAAGGATTAAATTTTTTTCGAATGAGTGTTTGTGGGTGTTGTGTGCAGCCTCCAATTTATATAATATACATGTAATAAAAAAATGTGAACTTGGGAGCTGGACAGACACGGATTTCAATGTTAGTTCACCTCCTATTAATTGTGTGGCCTTACATACTATGTCCTGTCTCTGCCATGGTTGCCTCATTTAAAAAATGTGGAATATGTGCAAAATAGGATTGTGCAGATGTTCTGAGATGATATTGGTCAAGCACTTTGCACAATGCCTGGTACATAGTGATTATGTTTTTAGAATGTCAGTTACTATTTATCAGTGAAAGTATGAAAAATTATTAGAGAAGCTATTTAGTGCTCACTGCAATGTTGGTATCTACTGTGTATTTGCCTTCTAACTTTGCTGATCAGAGTCCTGAGAGGTAATAAGGTAGGATTAGAGAAAGAGAAGCAAAGAAAATGCATCTTTAGGGTCTTTTGGGGGAATAGCTCCTCTGACATATTCTTTGGTGGTTCCAAGATTAAATTGTCTTTTTTTGGGGGGAGGGGCACTCCATTTCTGAAAATCAGTAGTTAGCATGATTCCCTTAAATTTCCTAGTTTATTTATTTATTTATGTATTTTTAAAGTATATTTTATTGATTATATTGTTACAATAGTTCCATTTTTTCCTCCTTTGCTCCCCTCTGCCCAGCACCACCCCTCTCCCAGCAATCCCGCCCCCTCCCCACCATGTCCATGCCCATGAGTCATACATACAAGTTCTCTGGCTTCACCCTTTCATATATTCTTCTTCTTCTTTTTTTTTTAAAAAATAAATAAATAAATAAATAAATAATTATTTTAACAATAAAAAATAACAATCCCTCCCTCTCAGACTTAAGACCCTTTATAATCTTATAAAGGACAATGGGTGAAGGTCTCGAGCTCCTCTGGCTGCTTTAAGCTGGACATGGTCATTGTCCTACCTACCCTTGGGTCCAGAAATCCCTAATAAGAATGGAGGTGTAGAGGGGAGGGTGGCCTTCCCACATGGGGAAGGATCGTGCAGACTCCAGGTCAGTTGGCTTGCTTGGTTTAACAGGCTGGCATCCTTGCTGTATTCTGGGGGCAACAGATTTGGCAACAAGGTTAAAAGACATCATTCAATCCATAACCGCTAGATGATAAAAGGCAGGTATTAATTTTTCAATGTCCCACATTAGGGAAAAAAAAGGGCTTCTTTGGAGGAAGGTGTGCCAGGCACATCTCACCTGTCCAAAACCCTTTTGCCCATTATACTTAGTTTGGGCTGAGGGGAATATTTTAGGTCCCCCCCCTCAGACCTCTGGGCCCTTTCTGTCTAAGCCATTAAGATAGAAAAGAGAAACCAGTTTTAAAGTGAAGCCCACAGACCACCCCATACTTCATCAACCCAGCCACTTAGTTCAGCCAAACTGTTGAATCTGAGGAGGCAGTGATGCAGACAGGATTAGGTGAGGCCTATACATACAGACAGTCACTCAGGTAATGAGATCATAGGCTTGTGCCCTTTGAAAACGGAAAACACATGTTAATTTCTGTAACATAACCCACAAACAAGTATCTAAATCTGTAAGACTGTCTTATTGGAAAGACATCCAGTTGCAAGGCATTTGACATTCTTCTTGCCTGTAAATTAAACATCTTTGATGATACCACAGACATAGTTTAACTTTCAAATGAAAACAAATTTTAAATGAAAAGAAACTTTAAAGATGGTTAGCTGTACTACTTTATAGCCTACCACTGAGCATTGTGATTTTCCTTGAATCATTGTCTTCTAACTTTGCTGATCAGAGTCTGAGAGGTAATAAGGTGGGATTAGAGAAAGAGAAGCAAAGGAAATGCATCTTTAGGGCTTTTTAGGGGAATAGCTGCTCTGACAGATTCTTTGGTCGTTCCAAGATTAAATTGTCTTTTTTTTTGGCGGGGAGGGGCCACTCCATTTCTGAAAATCAGTAGTTAATATGAGCTCCTTAAATTTCCTAGTTTATATTCTCCTCCCTTTGAAGTAGTTCTGTCTTTGAAGATGTCCTGTCTGTACTGCACACGACTAACACTATTTTTCATATGTTTTCACTTTTTTGTTTTTTTGCTGTTTTGGCAGTCACTAGTGTGATGTATAACCCCCAATGCCCAGTCCCTAAATGTACTGCATATTATCTAATCTACATTTATAAAAATATTTTTTCAGCCTCAAGACCTTTCTAAGTTACACTGCTCTCTCCTCCTTTCTGGTCCTTATTGTCCTAGAGTTTGTAACACACCATTTAGCATGTATTATTCCCTGCTTGTATCACTCAGGTGAGATGGTGAACAACTTGAAAGTTGGGGCCATACTTTGGAGAAACTTTATGGCACATATCAATCTAATTTATGCTGTTGCTTGTCACAGAGTCTTTTCTGAGACATATTTCCCAGGTTCCTAAGCATATACAATGTTAACTCATAATGGTCAAAGTAAAATATAGGTATTACAAAAATAAAAGGTGGAGGGCTGTGAATATCCCCTTTACTTCTTTAGTAGGACTATAAATGCAATTTATGAATTCTCTTTCATTTTTTCCCTTCTATTCTGTGCTAAGTGAAATACATTTTTTTGGTACTATGTAAATGATAAATGCAAATGAAGCAACCCTTTTATGTCATAAACTACATTTGCCTCCAAGGCAGAAAAACATGGAAACTTGCCTACATTAATGGAGAAAGACTTCATTTTTAAAGTTTTAACTTTCAAATTTATGGAGATTATCTCAGGCAGCATTAAATTTGAAGCCTCCAGTGATGGCTTTTTCTACTTTTATTGTGGTCTTCTATATTATACCTATTAGAGAAATGACACATTTCTATTTCTTGTCTCTAAGAAAGGACAATAGAATTATTTAAGTGCCAGCAAGTATTTATAGAGTTGCATATTTGTCCAGTTCACTTTCACTTTATTTCCTTAGACACAGTTGGGATTTGAAGAGAAACAAAACTATAGACGTTAGTCAAACAATTAACATTAAGAGCAGAATACATCAGTTTTTCTTTAAAAAGTCAGAATTCCTCCCATATTCCCCAAAGTGTGTTATTAATTCTCTTGGCATGTTACACAGCAAAATGAGAGTATTTATGAATGTGGCTACTTCTTTTAACAAGTTCCAATAACTGCTTCCTAAACTTGTGTTTTTATATCAATTACATACAGTAAGCACTGAAATCAACCAAAGAGAACTGCAGAGGCCAACTTGAGATATTCATGTTAAATGAGGACTGCTGCCTGCCAAAAGTAAAATGTGGACATAATTTTATAACACCATTTTATAATTAAAGTCATAAGTGAGGTTTCCTGCTATTGTTTAAAAATGTGTCATGATAAATTTAAATCAAAGATATGGGCAAAGAAAGGTCTGCAAAATAACAGATGAAGGCAACTAAGATGGCACAGGAACATGGCCTGGTGCAGAAAAGAAACACATGCAAACAATTTTAGTGAAATAATTACATTTATTGTAGATAGAGTTCTGTTTTAGAAACTATAACCACTTAGAAACGGTTTTCATTCATGTCAGATTGAGGTTAACTTGTTGGTACTGTCTGTCTATAGAGAGATTTTTTTACTAGCAGGGAAATTTAATACATTGATTTAGTGATAAGACCATGTCTTCTGACCAAATATTCACCAAAGTCCCCTAAAACTGAAGAATGTGACTCCAACATATGGAGTCCACAGTAGTTAATGTTACCAGATTTAGCAAATAAAAATACAAGATACCTAATTAAATTTGAATTAAAGGTAAACAACAAATATATATTTTAGTATATCTCATGAAATATTTGACACATACTTATGCTAAAAATTATTTGTGTTTATCTGACATTTAAGTTTAACTGGGTGTTCTGTAGTTTATGACAAGTTTAATCTTAGTAAAATACAAACTTTGGCAATGGATTTTTGTTCTTTTAAGCTAAATATTTGAAGGAGAGTAAATTTAAGTGATCAGAGCAAAATCTAAAAAATTTACTTTTGCATTGTCAGCTTATTATATTTCTAATGTTCATAGTTGCATGGATGAATGATGATTTCTGTTCAATGATGGGGAAGATTTTTGCTTTGCTAGTGAACACAACCCATTTCAAAGGGCTGCTCCCTGAAGGAGATACTTTGATTCACATACATGGATAGATTTAATCATTAGGACATTCCTGGCTTTAGTAAGTCATGTTTGTCTAATGTGAAGGCCATTCCCAATGTATCAATTCATTCATCTTGTCTCTAATACAAGCCATGTGTTTCATAAGGGAGTTGAAAGGACATTAATCAGAATCTCCCCCCTTCAACCAGTCCAAGGGGATGCAAAGTTCTTGGTTACATCTCAAATGTCAAGATATGGGGAAATGGATAATAACACTCAAAGCATATCACCTGTAATTCATACCGTTGTTACAATTGCTGTGAAATATGTTGGGGGTGGGGAGGCGATGTACCATAAAGCAATGTCTATTCACTGGAAACTGTGGCTGGAAAGGGCTGGAGGGCTGTATCTGCTTTTTCTCAGCAGACAAAACTTCCATTGAATCCATGAACAGGCAGGAATTGGTATCCAAACTTATGTATAGCTTGATTGTCCTTTAAGAGCAAGAGAAAGATACAGTCGTCTATGACTTGGTTTCCTTCTTATAGATCAGTGGTTCTCAATGGTGTCCGCATATGGAAACTAGCTCTTAAAACTCCTAATGCCCAGGCTGCCCTTCAGACTTATTAAATCATGGTTTCTGGATTTGGGATCCAGGCATCAGTTGTTACCAAAACTATTGGTGGGACGGCAAATTGGTGCAGCCACTATGGAAAAGGGCATGGAGGTTCCTCAAAATGCTAAAACAGATCTACATATGACTCAGCAATTTCACCTCTGGGTATTGATCCAAAGAAAATAAAAAGACTTAATTCAAAAAGATATGGAGACTCCTATGTTTATTGCAGCATTATTTATAATCGTCAAGATAGGGAAGCAATGTAGGTATCCATTGATAGATAAATGGATAAAGAGATGTGAGGTACACACACACACACACACACACACATGCACTAGAATATTACAGAACAATAAAAAGAATGAAAATTTGCCTTTTGTGACTATATGGGTAACACTAGAGGATATTATGCTACGTGAAATAAGTCAGACAGAGAAAGATAAGTACTGCATGGTTTTACTTCTATGTGGAATCTAAAACAAATAAGCAAACACAAAAGAACAGAGACCAAACGGGTGATTATCAGGGAAGAGAGAGTGGGGGGATGGGTGAAAAAGGTGAAGGGGAATATAGTCAATAATATTGTCCTAAGTTTGCATGGTGACAGATGATTACTAGAATTAGTGAACTGATCACATTGTAAGGTATAAAAATGTGGAATCACTGTATTGTACACCTGAAACTAATCGTCGGCAGCCGTCCGTCTCGAGAGACGATGGTGTAGCTTCTTCAGAGTCTATCTGCACCGCCAAGAATGGCTGTGCAGTCCGACTCGGGAGTGACATGGTATCTGTCTCCTCCCGTGTTGAATCGACATCTTGCGATGACGCTGAAGCTACAGAGCCTGGGCAGGGTAATATGGAGGGTCTGCTGTTGCCCATGCAGCAGACCCCCCCTCTCTTCGCAGCTGAAGGGTCCAAGGGAAAGACGGAGTCGATACAGCTTGGGTTCAGGTGCGCCGCAGGAGTTGCCGGTGTTGACTACAACGTCAAACCGCCTTAGGGACTCCGGCTCCGGATTTTCTGTCGGGGTTTACTCCCTTAGCCTTTCCCCTGAAGAGGTATGCCGCAAGGCAGCGGAGGTTTTTTGGAGTCAGAGTTTTCCTTCTCTGATGTACCCTGACTGGAAGATCGAACCAGCGACACTTAGCTCGCAGGCCGACGCTCAATCCACTGAGCTAAACCAGCCAGGGCAAACCTGAAACTAATATAACTGATATAATACCATAAACCAACTATACATAAATAAAAAATAACAGCAAAACAAACAAACAAAAAAATTCCCCAGGTGATACAATGTGCAGCCAAGTTTGAGAGCCATTGGACCATCACAGGAACTTCTGGTTATAGACATGGAAATGTCTAATGCCTAATGATTTGTTGGCATTCATGGTTTTTGATTTTATACCAATTCATCATGCTGTATTTAGAAACTACTCTATATTTACAAAATTTTGCTAATTCATCATCACCATCATATCATTGTGATTATCATATCTTATGCTCTTCAGAGGAAAAATAATGATAAACAATTAAACAAAATAACTTGTATTAAGATGCTAAAATGCAGAACAGATTTAATGTACCAGACACATTATATTCAGGTAGTCAGAGAAGGCCTCCTCTGTAGAGGACATTTAAGTGAAACTATAAAACAGTGGTTCTCAAAGTGCCTCAACATTCCCTGGAAACTTGCTCAAAACAATAATTCTCAGGCCCCACCCCGGCAATTTGGAATCACAGACTCAGAGAGTGGGGTCCAGAATCTGTGTTTTAACAAGCCCTCTAGGTGATTCTCATGCATGGTCAAGTTTGAAGCTATAAACATTTCTACAAATATTGATTTACAGCATCCCTTAGGAATGGCTGTGTTTTCAGTCACTTAAAATAATATGTACTTTCAATTTTGATTTACCTTTTAATGTAAGGCTAATATAGAGAAACGTTTTAGAATTCCAAGTTAGGTGACTTTTTGTTGCTAATTTCCAGTTTTGTTGTATTGCATTTAGATAACATAGCATAACTGATTTATAGTTTAGGGATTTAACTGAAAATTTCCTGAGGTCATCAGACCAATTCTGCAATGTTTTATGGGTTTTGGAAAGGAATATGTATTTTTTGAGTACGTGTATTTGTATATATTAAGTCACGCTTGCTAATTCAGTTATTTATTTATCGTGCGCTTGACCTGTAAATGTGTGATTATAGAGGTGTGAAAAATTTCCACTGCATCTGTGTTATGCCAGTTGTCCTTTGACTTTCTAACATTGTTTTCATATCTTACAGAACTATGTCCTTACATAAAAATTCATGAGCCTTATGTCTTCTTGACAATTTTTAAAGCATCTGTAGCACTTCATTAGCTTTTATCATTCCCCATTAACATTTTTGCCATTAATTCTATTTTGTTTGATATTTAATTTGCTTCGTGTGTCATACATTGTGTCTCTTAAAACAGCTCACAGTAGATACTCTCCTATTCTGTTAATTTTAAATCCAATTTAAAAGTCCTCGTTTTTAACAGCAGAAATTAGTCATTCATATTCATTACAATTTTTGAAATATTAAAACTGCCATCTTATTTTATGTTACTGGTTTTTTGTTGTTTCTTTTTTTCTCCCTGATTTTTAATAGCATTATAAAAATTTTCCTTGGTGTTCTCTTTCTTTCTTTAAACCACAAGTCTTTTTTTTTTTTTTTTTTTTTTGGAAATAATACATTTGAAATAATTTAAAATCTGTCTTCAAGTTTTGAAACTTTCCCAGTAAGAGATGGAGTATATCCTTTCTCTTGAATATAGATTAGCCTTAGTGACTTACTTTGACTGAATAGAATGTGGTGGGAGATAAAAATGGTTTCTGAAAACCAGTTGACAAAAGTCATTGCAGATTTTGCCTGGCATTCTCCTCTCTCTCTCTCTCTCTCTCTCTCTCTCTCTCTCTCTCTCTCTCTCTCTCTCTCTCTCTCTCTCTCTCGATGTTCACCATTAGAACCCAGGCACCGTACTATAAGGGAACTCGGACCACATGGTAAGGTTATGGGTAGCTGTTCTGGCTAACAGTGTCAACTGGTGTCCCAGCAGAGAGTCAGCATCAATTGAGAGACGTATATAAATGAGGGGCCTTCACATCTAGTTGTGCCCAGTCAGCCCCCAAACCATGAGAGATAAAAAAGAAATAATTATTTTAAGTCTCAATGATAGATAACCAAAGCAACAATAGGTCACTGAAGCAATATCTTATTTTTATCTTTCTATTTGTTAGTTAAAATATTTGTACATTTATGTAGATCACATCAAGCATTAATCAATATTTATAACACATAACATGAGGAAGGAAAAATCTTTAGCAAATTTATACTTAACCTCTCCCCCTTTTGGTTTTCTGTAATAAATTTGAGATTGTTATTATATATATCTTAAATATATCCTTGATATTTAAGAAATTTTGTATTAATAGTTACTTCAAGTGTCCTATGCACATTACCGATGGTTATTTAGATTCAATCATAAGTTTTGTGATTTTTGTTGTGTATCTTACCACTGTTCTAGGGGTTTCATGTCTTTCTCTTTCTTAGATTTATTTTTTTCATTTCACTGTGATATATCTTTGAATCATTTTCAGAGAAGATATATGAATATTGAACATTTTGATCCCTTGACTAAATAAAGCCTTAATTTTGTCCTCATACATGAGTAATGGTTTGGATTGAATTCTCAGTTCTAAATAATTTTCTTTCAGAAATTTGAAAACAAGTTTTATTGTATACTGCTGTTCTTTGCTAACGGGGAATCAGATTCCAATTCAATATTTGTTCTTTTCTTTACAAGTTATTTTTTTACTTTTGGGATTGTCGGTTTATTTTTTAATATAAATATTTTACTAGTCTGTGCTTGTACAGATTGCCCGTTTCAGCCTGATGACTCAGTTCTTTAACTTGGGACTTTTTTCTCCCTATGTTTTTGATTTTTAATTCTCTCCCTCTTTCTCTCTCTTTTCTCTTTCTTGAATTCCTACCAGACTAATGTTGGTATCCATTTTATTATTCAGTCCTTTTGTTCAATATATTGGAAATCATGTATTTAATGTGAAAGGGCTCCTTTTTGTTTTCTGAATGCTTCTTAGTAGTCTGTTCTTAATTTATGGGTCCATTATCTTCTCATAATTAGGTTGGAAATATTTTAAAATCTGTTTTGTGTATTATTGATTTCTGCTTGTATCATTTGTACTTAAGTATCTTCAAATATCTGGTGATAGTAACCACCTGTTCAGAAAAGGAGAACTAGGTTGGTTACTAAAGGGATCATGCACTGGTACCATCTAAGGTATCTTTCCAAATGTAGGCACATTTCTTTTAACTTGCATGAGCAGAAATCAGTGAGGAGAGACAAAGCTGTATGAACCCGGAGTCTCATTGCCTTGTGATAGTTTAGCAACGAGCAGACTCAGCAGATTGGCATTAGCTCAACAGGCTGATAGCAGATACTCAGCTATTGAGACTACCTTCCCTAATTTCTTCTAACATGTCTACTTTCCTGGGCATAAGATTCCATGTAACAGTCTCATAGCTATTTTGTTTCCATGACCTTACAAAAACATACACCATTATGGGATCAGAGTCCTACTCTCTTAGGATGTTGGTCATGTTCACACACTTACGCATGCCTGGACTAAGCTGTGGGTTAATGAGAGGTTCAGAGATTATTTCCACCCTACTATTTCTCTACTTACAGTTTTGTTTTTTTTTTACTTGATAAACCCTATGTGGTATCTGTACTATATGGTACTATGTTGTGGATCTATGACCCATTTTTATAACAAGCAGGCTTGGGGAACTCTAACATATGAAAAGCTGAGATGGCTGTACTCTGAGCATAGGATGATGTGTTTAGTTTCCCTACATTGCTGGCCTTTGCTTTTCTCTTCATGTCTGTTGTGGAGTTATGGAGTTCTCTCTTTAGACCTAATTTCTGCACTTGAACCTTATCTTATACTTTGTTTAGAAGGCATTCCTATGCCTGTCCTGGAGGCAAACTCAATAGCCAGCAGCTCTGCACACAAGAGTCAGGACATACGTACATTTTGTGTTTTTGATATCGACTACAGTAGATCCTTGAACAACGTGGGGGTTAGAGGTGCCGACCTCCGCACAGTTGAAAACCCCCATATAACTTTTGGCTCTACAGTCAGCCATTCACATTTGCAATGTCAACCAACAGCATTTGGAAAACAGCATCTTTGATCCCAGGTTCAGAAACTGTAGTTGCAAATGCAAAAATTGTATTTACAATTTGTGATTGGTTGAATCTGTGGATGCAAAACCCCTGGATAGGAAAAGCTGACTGTATTAATTGAAAAAATCCACCTAGAAGTGGACCTACTGGTTCGAATCTGTGTTGTTGTTCAACGGTCAGCTCTTTCGAGAGGGGTGAGGGGCGAGTGTGCCAGTGAGTGCAGAGCACAGCATTAAAGGTATCATAGCGATGAACTGCCCAGTCTACTCACTGGTGAAGAGCAAGAGCAGGGGTTGTGAATGTGTTGTTCCTTAAATGTGCTTCAGTTTCCAGGTGCCAGTCAGGTTGAGCATCTCATCAGGCTGAGTGCAATTCTAACATTTAAAGATATATATTATTTTCTGTGCAAGGTACACTCCTAACACAAGTCACAAACTTTTATCTGGTGCTCAACTGAAAAATTATTATCTGTTCCAGTGTGGGAGGAAAAACTGTCAGTCTTATCAAGAGGCAGTCTATCTGTAGTTTCCCTGGTGACTGAAGATATTTTCAAGGTCAATAATGACCCCAGGGAATTTTTGCTTTACATAATGACCTTAAAAGTAACTTTCCTGATGGCCAGACCAGATCAACCCACAGGGCTGGCCTTTATTTAAGCCTGTGCAGAATTCCTCCACTACCGGTTACTACTCACAACTTTGTTAACTTAGAACTTGGAGATACTCTGGGAAAATTTTGGGGATATTATTTTACCTATAATAAACTCCTCTGCAAGTTCTATTTTAGGTTGGAATTTTTCTTGCTCTGTCTTTTACATTAAGCTAATTCTATCTGCTTACGTTAAAAAAATCTTGTTAAAATGATCCATTAACCTATTCTCATTATAATTTCAAACCACAGAAAAATATTATGCCATGGCCAGGTGGTTCAGTTGGTTGGAGCATCCTCCCATGCACCAAAAGATTGCTGGTTTGATTCCTGGTCGGGGCACATACCTAGGTCGTGAGTTCAATCCCTGGTCAGGACTCATACAGGAGGCAACTGATCGATGTCTCTCTCTCTCTCTCTCTCTCTCTCTCTCTCTCTCTCTTTCCCTTTCTCTAAAATCAATAAACATATCTTTGGTGAGAATTTAAAAAAATAGAAAAAAATTATAAGAATAGCCATCCTTGAGGTCCAATCTAGAGTAGGCCTAAATCCCTATCCTTCCCATCTGTTAAATGTGTATCCAAATGTATTTTTCAGAACCTGAACTTTTCTGACCATACATATGTGTATGTAAACATTTTTGAATGTATTTCAGTAATCTGGTCGTCTGTTTGCTCTGCTTACAAACCACCCCAAACAGAGTGGCTTAAAGCAACATGCATTTTATTTTATCTTATGATTCTATGAGTTGACTGAGCCTTAGCCATTCAGTTCTAGCTTGTGCTCTGTAGATAAAAATATCTACAACAATATTTTCCATGCTATATTCTGTTCCTGAATCTTGTCACATTCTGATCAAATGGTGGAGTCTACATCCCCTCCTCTTAAGCTGGGTGGGCCATTGTAAATTGCTCAACTAATAGACTATAGCAGAAGAAATGCTCTGTGACCAATACTAGTTCATAAAAGGTAATGTAGCTCTCCATGGCTCTCTCTGGGGACACTGGCACTAGGAACTCAGCCACTATTTCTCAAAGTATCCCAGGCCATGTGGAGTCTTAGTCTTGGCTGAGATTTCAGCTGATAGGCAGCACAACTTGCCAGCCATAATTGAGCCAGCTTGGTCATATGGAACATGATGTGGAGATACCAAAGTCTGCCCAAATTGAAGATGTATGAGTAAAAGAAATGTTATTGTTGTGAGCCACTCAACTTTAGAGTGGTCTGTTTTGCAGAAGTAGATTAATTGGAATACATGCTCTAATGCAGTGGTAGTCAGATGGTGGCATGGAGTTAGATGCTGCTTTGGTACTCCTTAAAGCTGCCTCTCTTTCTAGATGGAGAGCCTTCACTCCTTATGTGACAGACCAGGGCTCCAAAAAGGACAAAGTGGAAACTTCCAGGTCTTTTTAATGCCTGAGCTTGGATGTCCCAGAATGTCACGTTACCTGCACTAGATTGGTCGAAGCAGTCACAGGCTCAGCCCAAATTTCAGAGGAGACATAAGCTCTACCTCCTGATGGGAGGAAGAAGAAACACATGTGCACACAGGAAGATGGGGATTGATGTTGGCCATCTTTGGAAATCAGCTACCCTACTTCCTTCATTATACTATTATGTCCACGAGAACCCCAGCTTCACCTCTCTTGTCCACCGCTGGCTCCCCTGTTGCTGTGTTTGGCATGTACTACCTGTGAAGATTTTTATTGTGAAAGTGAATGGACATATAGTGTAAAGGAGTGCAGCTTTTTACAGAGACTATTTCCTTTGACCAGAATACATTTTTCTCTTTCCCTAAGCTGACTAATTCCTCCTCAAAACTCCTCAAAATTCAGTCTAAATGCCATTTCCTTCAGGGTTCTAGGCAGAATTGTTTACTCTCTCCTCTTGGTTCCCCTCAGTCTATTGCTCATGTCTTATTGTTATGTTGGGTATTTCTTGGTTTCCTTTTGGGAGGATCACAAAGGGAAAAATCATATCTTAGTCATATCTTTGAATGACTTTCTGTGTCTAGTAGACAGTATGCTTAGAAATAGAGTCATGGCTTAGAACAAATGAATACTCAAAAAATGCAATTATGTCTAATTTGGGTACCATGCAATAGGGAAATAAAACATTTGAAATGTATTTTAAGGAGAGGTTATGACTAAAGACCTCAGGGTGGGGTGGAGGAGGGTGGGGAAAGAGATCCTTCAGCAAGAATAGGGAAGTTATTTCCCCCTCCCAAAATAAGTTGAGATTACTGAAAAGTTAAAAATAATTCAATGAGTTTACAGCAATAGGAATTTCTAACTTCCTTGACTTTTTTCTGTAAAATGGAATATAATAGTCCTTATAATAATTTAAGGTTGATGTAAAAAGTAAAGAGGATAAAATATGCATAGAGCTTGGGCCAATGCCTAGAACACAGTAAATGTTCAAAAAATGGTAACTATCATAATAAAACCTCCAACACTACTTGTCATTTATTGATTGACTACTTTGTGCCAAGAACTGTACTCAGGGATAATATGAATGCCAAATAATGGGGCTTCTTTACTAAAGTAATTCAACATGAAGCAAGAAAGGAAGAAAAGATATTCTGGAAGTATCTACAAGCTGGTGGCACTTCAAGGAGCTCTTTCCTTTTGGTTTTTGGTGGCACTTTCAGTGGCTAGAATCTCCTCCAATGCAGGAGGGAAGAGCAGGTGACCCTGAGATTTGCTGATTCTGCAGTTTGGTGAAAAGGTGAAAAGTCAGTTGTTACTTAGGAGAGTACAAATCCCACATCTGAAAAGAAATCTCCAGTCCTGAGATTTCTAGGTCTTGGGGATTTGAAGTTTGTTTTATGTAGCAATTACTTTCCATCCAGTTATAGAGCGAAAGATAAAGCTGCTTTATTAAAATTAGCTTTCCTGTGAGAGTTATTCCGAATAGCTTGAAATGGCACAGACCCTATGTAACAACCACAGGATGCTGATGAAGGATCCTGTAGACATGTCACCGGCAGCCTCGTACAAACTCCACAGCCAAACCCTCAATGTTTCTCGGAGAATCCATCATCAACTGAAATGGCTTTGTTTGATACCTTAGATGGCCTGTTCAAGGGCAGAAGGCCCAGACAGACCTCTTCGCTAGCTGCCAGCTAATTAATTTACCTCCAGAATGCAAAGTAAGGCTCACTGTTCTCATTGTTTTTTCTTCTTCCTTCTTTCCCACCACTGCTTCTTAAAAAAATAAATCCTGTTTTACCTTTGTTAGCTGACAACTGTTTAATGGCCATCTCCTTTACATACAAATGAATTATTTGGCATGCATTTAATTAACTACATGTTTCTGAGTCATTCTTTGACATATGACATCATGGAGTTTTACTGTCATATGCAGTCCCTTACAATATTAGTAAAGGTTCTGTTTTGTTGTTTTCAATATAAATGCTACTTTTGGACCTTGCATTTATAATATGGAAGTAGAGACAGATGCCTTACTGAAATAGGATGGTTCATTGTTCAAGTGGCCTGTGGACACTGATTGGTCCGGATACCACACATAGAAAAATATCTGGAGATGTGTTGGCTGAAGATAGAATTAAGTATTTTACTCGGAACTGTCTAGTTAATATCAGTATGTAAGTGAAAGAAAGTTAATTATTTTCTGAGATCTCTAAAGTGGTGGTTCTTAACCGGAGGGGGCAGTTTTTCATTGTGGGGGCAGTTGGCAATGTCTGGAGGCAGTTTTGGGTGTCATTACTGAGGTGGGGTGACAGGGAGAGGAGTGTTACTGGTACCTGGTGGGTAGAGGTCAGGGATGCTGCTAAACATCCTCCAGTGCATAGCTTCTCACAACAAAGGATTATCTGGCTCAAAATGTTAGTAATGCCAAGGTTGAGAAGCCCTCCTCTAGGGCTGCAGGTCCCACTGACAGTCACTTTGGATTGCACTGATTGGCTTAAATGTCCCTTTTATCTCCCCACTCTATACCTTTGCTGCATTATAGTCTCTTGCTTTTCTCTAAGCCTGTGTCAAACATAAGGCCTGGCACATATTGGACACTCAAATATTTCTTCTTGACTTCTGGGACTCTTTGTGAACATTCTAAATGCATAAAGGGGCTGACCTTACCAGCTAACTGTTTATGCTTCCTAAACATTGTGGTCTTTCTGAATTCTTACATTAGTTTTGCTTTCCTCCTTCTTCACTGGGACTTAGACTTGCAGTCACCAAAGAGATAAATTCTGCAGAGATATGGAAAGATAGTAATGAAGCTTTAGGTAGCAGGGAGTTAATTAATATTTCTCTGCTTTGACACTGAGATTACCAGGCTCCCTGGATAAGAGTGAATGTATAAGGGATTAATGTTTTATGATAACATATATATATTAAAAAAACTGATGTGAATTAACTAATCTTCATAATGTTCCTGTAGTGGATCTTTTATTAATCTTTGTACCTACAAGTGTTTATTGAGTGCCTTTTATAAACCAAGAACTGGTTATTTCTCCAAACTTTGGTGAGACCAAGAAACTTTATGTCATTAGTTGGTGAGTCGTTCTAAAAATGTCGGCTTATTCATGACTAGAGAGTTCCATCCCTTTTGTGGCCTTGGCCAGGTTTTATAAAGTGTAGCCTCTTGTTTATTTATAATGGACTTTGAGATCCTTAGACAAGATGTATTACATATGTGTGAAGGATTAGAAGGCAGTTTTTAATAACAACAGGAATAATACTGCTTTGTACTGCTAAACTGTAGATCTTTTCTTCTAAAGATTTAAAGCCCATTATAGACATAATTTGATTGTTGCTCTATTGCAACAGTGTTTTTCCTTCTCTCCCTGTCCAGTCAGAATGCTTCTTTATTAAAGATGGCACGAATACTTTCTCATGTTATGACCTCTTTGATAAACAGCTCAGGATGTTATAAAAGCAAAGCAGGAGATGTCTCAAATAATTAGCAACAGAAGGCTTGCTGATGCTCGGGTGTTAACGTTGCCAGAAAGCTCAGCTATTTGCGGGTTGCTCAGTACGTTTTTGTACAGATGTGTGCAAGGTTGAGTTTCAGCCATACGCCTGTAACAGCATCAGGAAACATTTTGTCATGCTACTTCCTTGGGTGATCTTTTATGACCAAAAGAAAAAAAAAGTCATATTTCTGTCTTGTGAAATTGAGCTCGAATTCTGGGTAGTTTAGCAGTAATCAGTATATGCCTGAATCGCAGCTGCATGGGATGGTTTGTGTTATATACCAACGGCAACTACTGCTCTAAATATGGAAATTAAATACTTTAGGCTCAGGCTGATTCAAATCTGTGGGTAGGAAACGTCTGATCTTTTCCAAGATAAGTTTAAAAGTGTGTGGAAGTTTCTCCAGGGACACAAATCCTGTTCACATTCATATGTATTTCTTTGGGGATGGTCTCTTGAGGTTTCTTGGCAGCGACCTTCTTTAATATGGGGAGAGGCTGGGATCCATAAGAATGCCAAAGAAAAAAAATCAAAACGTCCTCAGAAGATTACCAGAGTGTGGTTGATCTAGAGAGCAAATCCGACAGTTCCAAGCCTCAAGACATGAGTATCAAACAATACTTGGCTTTCTTCCCTCTAGGCATGAGACATCCACATTTACCCAGAATCAGTTCGTAATTTGGAAGCTTCTTAAGTTACTGACATTCTCAGATCCTGCACCAAATTTCTTGTCCACTCTTCTAATTGTAAGTAGTTATGCACGGTATTATGGTTGCAGTCTTGATGCTTCTTCTATCAGTACAACATTCTCGATGCTTTTCTCAGAGCCTGTGTGACCACAGAACAATTCTCTAATACATACAAGATGACTGGATGGAACTCACCTAAGCTATAGGGCTCCTTTACTTGGCTCAATTAGTATCTATTACAGCTCACTTAAAAATTTGTTAAGGAGTAAAATGGACATGATAGCGCACAAATTTTTTACTAGTGTCTTGCTAGAAAGTCTGAGTCTATGACCTCCTAGACACCTCCCAGACTATGCTCTCTGCCTGCCCTGTTCTTTCCCTCTTCAACCACCTTAGAGGTCACATGCAACTTTGGTGAATATTTTCTATCACACCAATGGCTTCTTACTCCAAGCACTTCTGTCCCTCTGACTGAGGGCTTTCTTTGGCCTCAGGGCTTGCTGATCCTGGCTTAGGTCAAGGCTCATTCTCCAGGACAAATGCTGGGGAATGAGCACCTTTAGGATTGACCCTCAACTATTGAGGGCTAAGAGTTGGTTGACATGAACCCAGGCTTCCTCACCCCAGGGTCAGTTCTGAGCTGTATTCTGCATAGTGCCTGAGAGAGTAACGGGTGGGATTGATCCTTAGTGCTTACTAGTATACTACTCATTAACACTCCCTTTCCTAATTCCTTCCCTCAACTGTCCCAGTCCCTCCCCCGTGCTATTCCTGCTATCACTTTCCAAATAAACTACTCGCGCACAAATTCTTGTTTCAGGATCTGTTGTTGGGGTAACTCAAACTAAGGAAGCATCTAATACAGTAGCTCACCGGGGAGCTAGCCTTTTTCTTTTCACCCAACATTCAGTGGGTTACTAAGTGTTTTGGCTCTACTTTCTAAGTAACCCTTGAACTGTCTCCTTCTCTACTTCTAGAGTTTAGTTCAAATCCTTAGTATCTCACTCAGTTGATCACAGTGGCATTAGAATCTAGTTTCCCATAACCCTTCTTTCACAATGCTGCCAGAGAGAGCTTTTTGAAAGGCAAACCTGAACTTGTTACTTCCCAGCTTCGGACCTTTCAATGGCTTGGATCATTCATCACCTAGTCCATTCTTACCTATCCTGTGTCCTTCTTGAACACCATACTGTTGCACATGTTCTGTGGTTACAGTGTGGGGTTCACACTCCACTTTTGTCCACCTGCGAACTTTAGCACAATTTGAAAGACAAAAAAAATTTCACCTTCTCTCTGGAACTGTCCTTCAGTGGCCACACTCAGTGGTGGCTTCTTCAGTCCCATCCCTTTGTTTGTACAAGTCTCCATGAGTACCTTTATCCCTGTTTGTTGATGAGTATACAGGGTGGGGCAAAAGTAGCTTTACAGTTGTTCATATGGAAAATAATGTAATAATTAATAAATAATAATACAAGAATAAATTCTGTATTTTGAGTACTCACAACTGTAAACCAATTTTTGCCGCACCCTGTAGTTATTTTTATCACTCAGCTGAAAGTTCCCTGAAAGCAGAAGCCACATACTATTCCCAGCCCTTGGCTCAGCACCAGCATGAAATCAATACCCGAACCTGACAATGACAAGCTGGTTATTCAATTTGTCCTTTGGAAGTTTGTTCTGGAAAACATGGCGGACTGAGGTTTGGGAGGAGGCTGTCTCTTCTGCTAACACATAAGAGCTGCTTAATGAAGAGAGACAAACTGGTGATGGTGGCTGCATGACTCAGAAGTGTGGTGAAAGAAGGATTAAAATGATCACTAAATATTCAATATCTAAAGTGTTACTCTGGTATTTCATTGTTAGACCTACTTATTTTGCCATGTTTAATTCCTTTTGAATGAAACATGTAGGAAGAAGTGAAGACATATTTGCAGGAAACTTCAGTTCTCTGGATTTATTTTGTCGCTATCTTCAGGTTTGATTTGTTATGACCGAGAGTCATTGAATTCTGATGAGAGAAAAATTATAAAGTAAAACAGAACAATGCTCAGTTCTGTCCAATTTTGGCTTGGAAGGTACCTAGATTTCTGTTGGTTAGTTGCACTTCTTTCAGGGGACATTATAGGGACCAGCCAAAAGGCTCATTTCTGTACCTTCTGAGGGAGGACTATGGGGAAGACCCTGTTTACCTGGTGCTGTGGCTTGGGCATGGGCCCTGGCGCCATTCCCAATAGAAACTTCTCAATTCTGGAAACCAGATCTACTGTCCCAAGGAAGGGGTGGGGCAGGCTCTAGAATGGAGAGTTGGTTCTCCATACCATGGTTTCATCCCCTAGAACTTCCTAGTGTCAGAGCGACGTGGTGGAATGAAGAAAACATGGCACTTCATGGTGTCTCCTGGAGGCTCCATGGGTGTCTGTGAGAGTTAAGAAGGGGCAGAGTCACCAAGTAGGGTTGAGGTCAACTGTGGCACCATGGCCATCTACTAGCTGCCTTGGAACTCACAGTCACACTTGTGCTGGTGGCTGGAGCATGTCTCCCAGGTAAGATGGAAAGCTGGATGTTCCCAGCCTTGCAAGGGACTGGGAACCTCTTTTTAATTGGGTAAAGCCCTGAGGCCTGTGTAATGGGATACAGGCGTACCCTGCAATACAAATAAAGGCACAGGTGTGGGTCTACCCTGAGGAATGGAGACAGGAGATACTGGCCAAGATCAGGCAGAGAGGAGGCTGGGAGCCACTGCCCACAAGCAGGGCACAGGGGTCTGGTTCCCACGCACAACCAGTGACCTGTCTCCCAGCCTGGGCTCCCAGGAGAGCAGTCCTCGCCTACCGAGGCTGGGGTTTCACTTTCCGGTATTGGTTTCCTCACTCTTTCCGTGGGGAGCCTGGTGTGCCTTGTCCTCTCATTTTTTTTTTTTTTTCCTTCCTGCGCAGGCCCATCTGAGCTAAAAGGTGGTGAATCTTGATTTCCAGGCTGAGCCCTTGCCCTTGACCTCTACATTCCAACTCTGCTCTGAAATAAAGTCTATCTTTTAAAAACTAAAAGCAAAGATAGAATTATTCCATCAATGACAACACTTCTGGTTATTTTGCTCTATTTTGAGAAGTATTGAAGAACCAGATATTTCCATTTTAACAAAAATAATTATAATAGTTTATATTTTTTAAATGTCTTTCATGCAGCTCAGTCCTATTTATGCACTTTGTTTTTATGGTTTTGTTTAAGTTTCATGACATTTCTCTAAGGTAGGCATCACTATAAACTCCATTTTATAGATGAGAAAATAGAGGAACAGAGAAATTAAGTCAATTTCCCAAGGCCACACAGTAAGTGGAAAAAGTGTGCTGGCAGCTCTACTGAAGTGCTACTCAGGGTGGGATAAAAATGGGTTTACAATTGTGAATACTTGAAACACAGAGTTTATTCTTGTATTATTATTTATTAATTATTGTATTATTTTAGTCCTGGTTGGGTAGCTCAGTTTGTTAGGGCATCGTCCTAATGTGCCAAGATTGCAAGTTCGATCCCCCGTCAGGACACATACAAGAATCAACCAATGAATAAATACATCCATAGGCGGAGCAACAAATCAATGTTTCTTTCTCTCTCCCTTCCCCCCTCTCTCTAAAGTCAATATATAAAAAATTAGTTATTGTTTTATTTTCAATATGAACAACTATAAGCCTACTTTTGCCCCACCCTGTAAATATATTCCACCATATATTCCTTGCTTAATAACTGTAAACAGTGTAGACACAGGCATTTTGTAGCATCAAAGAGTTACTCATTGTAGATACAGCAGTGCTGCTTAGGGGACACGATACACGTTGCAAAGGACAATGGATGCAGGTGTCCATATTTTTTTTAAAAAGATTTTATTTATTTAGTTTTAGAGAGAGGGGAAGGGAGAAAGAGAGGAGGAGAAACATCAATGTGGGGTTGCCTCTTGTGCGCCCCCAACTAGGGACCTGGCCTGCAACCCAGGCAGGTGCCCTGACTGGGAATCAAGCTGGTGACCATTTGGTTCACAGGCTGGCGCTCAGTCCACTGCACCACACCAGCCAGGGCAGGTGTCTATGTTTTTATTGGCCTCTTACTTTTCTACCCAGACTCATCTCTCCCTCCAGGGTATTCTCATTTTCTCCTACCATAAATTTCAAATTCATGCCAAATGGTTTTCATGTCCCTCTGTTCACTTAGTTTGTTGACTTTCTTTTTCACTTTCACTGGTCCCCAATTTCCTAATCTCAGAGGACAATAGCTATAAAAATGATACCGCTACCTGTAACAAGTCTTTGGTTGTCTGCTCTATGGGAAAGAATGAATCTATTTATTCAGGAAAGTCCAAATAAGCCACTATGATCTTCTAAACCTGCACTGTGTACTATGGGAACCACCCACCCCATGTGGCCACCGAGCACTTGAAATGGAGGAAGTTGGAAGTGAGATGTGCTGTGAGTACAAACTGCACACCAAATTTCAAAACTTAGTATGTGGGAAAAAGGAAGGTAAGACAGCTTGTTAATGATTTGTTAAATATTGACTACAGGTTGAAATGATGGCTTAGATAAAATATTATAATTAATTTTAGTCATTCTTTTTACTTCTTCTAATCAATCAGTCTACTAGTTAAAGGTGAAATTGTACATAGGCAAACCTTGCTATATTGTGCTTCACAGATGTTGCATGTTTTATAAACTGTAGTTTAAGACTCTCTACCAGCAAAAAGGTTATGACTTGCTCTATTATGGAGGTCTGAAACCAAACCCGCAATATATCCAAAATACTGACTTACCTTACGCTTTGATTGGGCAAGGCCATTCAAAACTCTGAGCTAAAGAAAGGAGGGAGGCCCAGCCCTGCCCTGAGGGAATTCCCAAGTTTATGGGACGTATAGCCTCTGGTGCTCTTGAACAATACAGACTCTATGGCTGTCCCTGTAGAAGTCATCTTCATTTTAATGGAAGTTCAAATCTTAATGCGAGTTTAGGCATAACAACCTGCTGGAGAGATCAGTGTCAGCTGTCAGGTCCTGGGTTGTGGAGGCTGCGCCTCCTCGGCAGTTTCCGAGCACAACACTTGGAGCAGAGTCCTGTGCAATCAGTAGCTGTTCTAGGTCTCGGTCTGTGTTGTCCCACGAACCTCATCACATGGGCAGCTGCCTCCTCTGCTTGTTCCTGATGGGATTCCTCCCTTCCTGTTGTCGTGAACACCCCATCAACAGCCCTGCCAGTTTTAGCTCTTTAATTATTCTCCAAGCACCCTTTTCATGTCCCATGTCTTAACCAGAGCCTTCATCATTGCTCACTTAGATCCTATCTGGTCTTCTCACCTCTAGGCTAGCCCAGGGATTCTCCTTAAGGACAGAATGCACAGAATGCTGGGCTCCACCCCCAGTGCTTCTGACTCACTAGGCCTGGGTTGGGGCCTGAGAACAAGTTTCGAGGTGATGTAATTGCTGCTGGTCCAGAAGCCACACTTTGAGCCTACCCTAATGATCTCCCCAAATCACAAATCTGATCATAACACTTTTTCTAAGACCCTGAAATAGCTGTTCAGAGACTTCTGGATAAAGTCCAGATTCCAAGGGCCTTCATGGCTGGTTCCCTGTGTATCGCCCTGGCTCCATCAATGAGAGCTTTCTTTCCTCCATAGTGCCTGTAGCTCGCACTCCCTATGGACTGGGCTGTACCTCATCTCTGAGTGCCCTGCCTGCTGCACACGTCATTTCTTTCCCTGCAGGCTGCCTCCTGTGACTGTCAGCTTTCTGCTGAATTGGGCCAATGGGAGATTTTATTAGGAGATGGAAAAGCAGTGGGAGGGGAGAAACCAAGTCTATTTCTCTCTCTTCTGTGCTTTGAGCAGCATCCACAGCAGTCACTATGTATTCTCCCCATGGCTTCAGCTTCTGCCAGATCACCCAGCCTTAGGGCCCTGGAAACACCACCCCCACCCTGCAGCAGTCGGTATGGAAGTGGCTTCCTGCTGTCCTCAGTACCTGGTGCTTCTCTGGCCCCATCTAGCTTCTTAGCTCTTCTTTTGTCAGTGTCTTGCACCAGATTCCCTCTGTGCTAAATGCATAAATATTATACCACTGATGTCCAAGAGAACTTTCTTTAAAAAAAAATCTTTAATTATCTTTTATATATCAAGATATCTATATCTATACACCTACCTATCTCTATTTATATCTCTATCTCTATAGATTTAGATATACCTCAAGTCATAAGCCAAATGGTAGAAATTTGTCATGACTGGGTATTCTATATGTGTCCTGTCCAATATGGTAGCCACTAGCCAGCCACCAAATTGGCCAACAGCACTTGAAATGTGGCTACTGCAACTGAGGAAGTGAAATTTTAATTTAATTTAAAATTAAGTAGCCACATGAGACTAGTGGCCACTGTACTAGACAATGCAGGGTTGGGCCCTTCTTAATATACAACCATCAAAATTTAGAAGTAGATTTTGAAATTGACATCAAAAACAACAAAGAAGTTTTCTGTGCTCTTTGTTGTACAATACAGTCTTGCTGTCTGCATATAAGCTTCGTTATTTTTAAAACCTTTAGATCACTTTCTAAAATATAGATCTATAGGGTTTGAGGTTACAAAAAAGAAGCATGATTAACAAGAATTATTGTTAACTAAATTAAAGCAAGTTGTAGAATAATATGTATAGTACCATTTGATTTTGTAAAAATAAAAAAGGTAGAAATGTGAGTCCTTATATAAAAATGCCTGAAAAAATAAACAAAACACTGTTAATGGTGGAAATATGGATAGGAAGGAGGTGGAGAACTATTATTTAATACATTTTATATCTTTCTTACTGTTTAGAGATAGCTAACTATCATCTGTCTACTTACCTATCTTTTATTTTTTCCCACGAGCATGTATTGCTTTTAGCATGTATTGCTTTTATAACAAAAGCAGCAAAGCAAAAAAAAAAAAAAAAATTCTGACTGAAGTATTATTATGTTACCTTATATAGAATGGATTATATACTTTTCAGCTTTGTCATTTAGATTCTGCTGAGCAAGATTTGATCCTTTTCTCAATGACTTAATGTTGTCACTTGAATTTCATGTTATTCATTAGGATGTGATATGATGTTTTAAAAGTACCCAGGATTTGTTTTAATCAGGTATGGTAAGTCATGCAGAAACAGAAATGACTGTCATGGAGTTTTTATACTCACAGATCCATGGAAACAAGAGGCACTGCATGTCATATGGGGCCACACAGGGAAGCACCAGCACCATGGTCAGAAAGCAGAAGGGGCAGAAAACTTAGGCAAGGACCTTTATTTTAGTTTCTGTGGGAAGGAATGAATGAGGTAGGTAAGTCAGCTTAAAATTGGTTAATTTGGGTAATTTTGTGGGCTTCAGGGCACAGGGGCTGTCCCTGGCTGCCTGGTACATGTGCCTGGAGTGGCTAGGGCAGGTGGGGAGACGCCCAGAGCGCAAGAGTCTGATAAAGGAGGTGGCTGAGGTGTGTACTCTGGGCTGGGCAGTGTGCATATGAAAGGCATGTTCCCAGGTTGAGTTATTTGCTATCTCTAGTAATTGGTGAGCCCTTGGAGGGACAGTCTCTATAGGATAGCAAAGCCCCAGATATCAAATCATCAGAAGTAGAGAAAATAAGGAGATAGGATTAATATATACGATGAAGTCTTCAGGAAAGTAGGTAATACTGTAGCCTTAAGCTGAATTTCTATGATCTTTGAATTCTTGCTTTTTTGCTTGTCAGGATGTCCGGGATCCTTTCTCCTGCTGTACGTGAGCTTGCAGCTGACTTGTGTCTTCTTTCCCTTTTATGTTTGTTAGACTTATATACATCAACTAAGAGTAATAGGCTCTAACTGAGGGTTAAGCTGTTTGCTCATCTATTAGCCCTCATTATGGCATTTCTGGTCGGCTATCAATTTTGGGGAAGAGACCACACTTAACTATTGTAAGACAGATTGTTTCTAAGGACATGGAATTTCATCAGGATCTAAGTAACCACTTAGTACAGATATTCATGCTCTGTGGTTGAGCTTGCTACCCCAAGCCACTGCTGCCTCTCACTGCCGCAGGCCAAGTGCTTTGCTCTCAACACCCAGTCCTTTGACACCTGGGCTGTATTGTTGTCCAGGGGAAACTTGCTGCAAACAAACTATACCCCGAACCTTTTATGGCATTCCAGACCTTCCTGATTCTTGATTCAGCCTCAGGAACAATAAGGCCATGTCCCCATTCTGGGGTTTCCAGTCTTGGAACAGTATGCCTACTTACAGCTTTCTAGGATCCTGGAAAGACCATGTACTGAATTTTTTCCTTTCTCCCTTGTCTTAGCTGTGTACTGGATTCTTATGGCCATGACCTCTAGATAAATACAGTTGCTATATTATAGAGCACCCATTTTTTCATAATATAGTGCTAATCATGACACAAAACAAGCCCACAGACCCGGCAACAATATCATGGTGGCTACATAATTTGGGCAAGTTATGTAACTTTTCTGTGCCTATTTCTTCATCTGTAAAATGGAAATAATGGGACCTAGCTTATAGGGTAGCTAGGAAGGTTAAATGATTGAGTTTTTGTAAAGTTTGCACATTTACAATTCAAGACAAATGTGTGACACCCAATATGTGGAAGCCTGCTTTAAAGGAATTAGTAAAGTAAGAAGTAAATTTATTATAGGCTATGCAAAAATTCACATGGGATTATGAGAATTTCCCCCACTGGAAAATAAATCCCTTAAGTGGGAAATGCCCAAGCTTTGGTATTCTATTCAATGTGGGTAAAGTAACACAGATAGCTCCATCCCATGCTGGGATCAAGTACATGAAAGCAATATTCAGTGGACTGGGGGCCCTGGACATGAGGAGCATTGGAATGGAACGCCCACTCTGTGCCAGCCTTCCAGACCCTGCTTTCTGACCCCTGGATGCCTTCAAGCTGCCTACTGAACTCAAGATTAATTTCCCTCTGATAATCTGGGTCTGTAGATTTATTACCTCTGACGTCCCGCCTCCCCAGGGTTTATTGCTTTCTAACTGCACTGGGAAAGGAGGATTCACTAAATAGACTTTCTATAGCTAATCTAATTATGAACTCTTCTAATATGGGGTATACAGGAAGTTTCTTGGCAGACTGATTCATAATTTCCATACCCTGGAAACAACCCAGTAGGAAAATGGATAAACAAACTGTGGTGTATCCATTGTGGTGTATCTTCTCAGCAATAAAAAGGGATAAACTGATACAAACAATCTAATGGATGGAGATTAAAAACAACAACAACAAATTTCATTGAACAAAAATAGCCAGACAGAAAAAAGTGTGTACCGTATGATTCCATTATATGAAAACTTGACAAATCAGAATAGATATTGCCTCTGGTAGGGCTGACAAGGGGCATTGGGGACCTTTCTGGGGTATAAAATAATTGCTGTGTCTTGACCTGGATGATATTTATAATATTAAATGGTTAATTTATATAGTGTTGAGGCATGTGCATGCTACTGTATATGAATCATACCTTAATAAAGTATTATTTGCATATTGAAATCTTACAATGAGGACAGCTTGTTATAAGGGAAACGAAAATGAACACTTAAGAATACTTTATCAAATGAGAAACCATTGATATATAATATATTGTTATATCATGCTGTATTGTTAGCTAAGATTTATAGTATTTCAGGGGCTGATTAGCTAAGAACCTTTCTCTTCCTTGTTTGGCTCCTGGTCTCTGGATTTCACTGCTTATGGGCACTTTAAGCAGAGCATTGGAGGAGAGATCAAAAGGATTGAAATTTGCTATTGAAGGCACTGTAGCACTCAGAAAAGGACAAAGTTTTAGGTGGATTTCTTACAAACAGAGCTGGAAAGGGATTTATTGAGAGAGAGCACCCAGGATAAGGCATAGGAGCAGCTGAGAGCTATCAGCCACCCCTGAGAACAGCTGGGAGATGGAGGCACCTAGCTAGTAAAGGGGATCTGGGTGGGGCACTGACAGCACTGCAGGGAGTCATAAAACTGGTGCAGCAGGTGTTGAAGACAAATTGGTAATGCTGTTTTGGGTGATTGCAAGGAAAGGGAACAAGGGCACCCACAGAGGACAGCTACAGAGCTGCAGAGTACTGTGAGAAGATAGTGTGGGTCACAGGCTTGCTTTGTAGAGACTGGGATATACAGACATTTGTTTGGAATTTGAAAAGCAACCTTTAAACAGGCACCTGTATTCCAATTATAGATGCTCAAAATACTTTGAACTTTTTCTTCACTGTATTTATCACAATAACAATTAAATTGTAATTGTTTTTGCACTTATTTAATTTCATCCCCTCCACAATACTGTAAAAACTGTGAGGGGGCTCATAATACTATAAAAGAACCTCTATCTCCAAAGCCTGGCACATAGTAGGAGCTCAATAAATATCGATGTATGAATGAGTGAATGGGTTTAGAAAAAGGGAAGGAAGGTACTCATAGAGGTGACCTTTATATCAATTGTTTTACTCTCCTGAAATACCTTCTCTGCTGCCTACACCAAGCCCCTCTATTCTTTGGTGCCCAGCCCTTGCCTACTGCTGCCAGGTATCCTTGCCCCAACTCCCTATTCATGACGCTACTCAACACTTATGACTATATAAAACCTATCAACCTCAGTTTCCCAATTGCTTTTATGTGTTTATCTATAACACGGGAACAATTTTTAACATAATTCCCACTGAGTTCGATTTTTCAGCTGTTTTAGACTTATAGGCATGCTGATTTCAAAACTGCAGTTAGTCTTCTTCTATCACATCAAGTTTTTTTCTGTATAGCTTATCTTAATGTGACCACTCTAGGCTGGATCGAACCTGGAATGAGGGAAGCACTAGTACTCTCCTATTGGCTGAGAGCAAACCTCCCTTGAGTGGAGAGGGGTAGGGGATGACCTTGGAGACCAGCAACAGGTTCATACTTGTGTAGGCTATTCAGTTACACATGAGACAGTGTGGTGAGAGGTTGTGTGCCGCTCTATATAGTGAAGTGTATTCCGAAATGTAGTCCAAGTTCTTGTCTGTATACAAGGAGTTAGTAGATTTTATTTATTTAAATACCTACTCATTTCCTTTCCTTCAGATCATGTCTGCCTCTGCTATTTCTCGTTGTAAGTGCCTAAACAACTCTGATTCATTCTGTTAAATCTGTGGCAGTTTCACCATTCCCAGTCAAAGGACAAACACCAGGGCATTTGAAAGGCAAGCCTATTTTGCATATTTTAAAATAAAACTTGGTGATCAAGATAAGTCTTGGGCCCCTCACAAGGTGTGCAAGCAGTGTGTTGAGAGTTTACAGATGTGGATGAAGGGAACACATGATAAATTGCCATTTAGTATACTTATGGTTTGGCGAGAGCCCAGAGATCATTCAAGTGACTGTCAATTTTGTATAGTGAAAATGTCAGGGTAGAACAAGAAAAATAAATGTAAAATAGAGTATCCTAGTCTACCACCAGTTATATGCCCAGTGCCTCATTCAGCTGAAATCCCAGTGCCAATTTTCACTGAACTACCCTCTTTCAAAAAATAGGAGTATGGCAAAGAACTAAGTGACAGCAACGATGAAGATTTTGAAATTGAAGATGACTCAGTTCATAAGGGATTTGATCAGCATGAGTTGAATGATTTGGCACAAGATTTGAGACTATCCAAAAAGGCTTCAGAATTCCTAGCATCAAGACTGCATGAGAGGAGGGAGAAGATGGTGGAGGAGTGAGGGGAGGCTGCGTTTTCAGGCTCCCGAGACCCGTCTGCAGTTTGGGCTCATTGCAGACAGAACATCTCAGTGAGCAGCTGGACACTGGTAGGAGTCGAGCCAAGGCACTGCTGGATTAGAGAAAATCCATCTGGGAACAACCTGTTCAGTGAGGATAGCGGAGGAAAAGGGGACGAAACGGGATTCCTGACTGGGGCGGCTGCCTGAGCTGCTGCTGGAAGTACACAAAGGCTTTTTGGCGACCACAGGCTACCCCAGAGAGGAGTCGGGAGGAGAGCGGATCTCTGCCAGCTGGCAGAGACTGGAATTGACCAAGTGGCATTGGCGCCGAAGGACAGGAGACAGCGTGCTGCCGGGCAAGTGAGAACATAATTCTCCTTTATATTTTTCTCTAGTGGACGGCGGAGAGGGGAGGAAAGTTTGAGGGTGGTAGGCCGTTCTTGAGGAGCGCAGGCGCAGAGGCACACTCATCCACTCCCCAACCCTACCCTTGGGTCCCGGGGGCGCACATAGGGAAGTGCTCTCACTCACTGGCCCAGGTGTGTGGGGCAGTGAGTCCAGGCGTCCCTCGGACACTCCCCAATGGACATAAGATCAGTGCCCCAACGGGCACAGGGAGGGCCCACTGAACACGCAGAGGACTGTGTGCAGACACCCCTAGCCAGCTCCCGTGGGCGCCGGGCCCCAGGCCGGAAAGCAGACCACTAGCGCAGGCTCTGTTCATGCCCGCCCAGACGGGTGAGGGAACGGGGCGGCTGCAGCACGGGAACAGCGGGCGGCAGCGACTCACAGATGCTCACTTCCACTGAGCACAAGTGTCCGCGGCCCCGCCCTAAGAGGCGAGAGACCAACTCCCGGAGCTCGGCTCAGCGGGACTGAGGGCACGGGCACGCAAGCGCAAAAACAGCTCAGCCCTGCAACAATAGGCGCCAATCGCGGGGCAAGCTCTCGGGCCTCCCCGCCAGTGCAGGGGCTCGCGTGCAAGGACACCTCAGCTGGCTCCAGCTGGCAGCAAGGGAACACGCTGTGCCGGCAACCGAGGGCGCACACCAGTGATGCAAGAAACAAGAACCTCTGAACTGCCACACTAGACCAGCTGCGGACGCAGAAAAAGAAGGCGACACACCAAGGCTAAAACAGAGTAAAAACATCCCTTTTTTTTTTCCCACTTTTTTCTTTTTTTTCTCTCTTTCTTCTTTCTTTCTTCTTTATTCTTTCTTTTCTTTCTTTCTTCTTTTTTCTTGGGATTTAATTTTTTTTTAATTTTTTATTTTTTTCTTTTTTTTTCTTTCTTTCTTCTTTCTTTCTTCTTTATTTTCTCTCTTTCTTTCTTTCTTCCCTTCTTTCTTATTTTTTTGTTGGTTTTTTCCCCTTCCAAAAGAAAAACAAACTTTATCTCAAACTTGTTGCATATAACCTCTCCTTCTCATCCTTTCTCTTCAATCGTTTATTTGTTTGTGTGTCTAGTTTAGCCCCCCTATCACTCTAAATAATAGAATATAATTACTATATAAACCCAATACAATACAATCCCACTTTCTTACTATATTATGCATTATTCCATCCTTTTCCTCTATTTTTATTAACATACAATGTAAATATTACCTACTGGTTTGCATAGTCTCAACTATTATTAATCTATCACCCCCTCTATCAAAAATTATATTTTTCCTTCCTAAAAACAACTCTTATCTATTCTTCTTATAGTATAAAAGCTCTAATCTCTTTACATTTATATTAATATGGGCTCATTGGCAGACGATAGTGGGATAGAGGGTGGGGGATATTTTTTGAGGGTCTGGGTCTCCTGCCAGGGCTGTGTGTTTATGTTTTGAACGGCATCTCCACAAAAGAACTCAAGACAAAGTGAATAGAGTGACTCTCAATCAACTAGCCAGAAGGAAGATCCTACCAAAGAACATCTGAAATATAACCAGACAGTATAAACAAACGACATAAAGGTTAACCCAAGAACATCAAGCTCAGGAGATCAAAGAGACTGCACCACTGAAACCCCCAGATCTCCCATAAAGAATATCATACCACAAAGGAGGGAAGTCAAAGCAGACCACCCCCCCAAACAAATAAATAAATAAAAACAAACAAAAAGAATCCAACATGGTAAGACGCAAAAATAACCCCTCAATGAAAAGAAAAGAGGAATCCTCAGAAAGAGAGATAGATGAAATAGACATAGCCCAAATGTCAGACATGGAATTCAAAACTATGGTGGTAAAGAAGCTCAATATACTTGACATCCTTAAAAACAACTATGACAACCTCCAAGGAAGTTACCAGCAGCTCCAAGAAAATTACAGGGAACTTGCAGAGAACTACACCAGCATAAAAAAAGACACAGAAACTGTTAACAAGAACCAGGAAGAATTGAAGAATTCAATCTCTGAACTGAAAAACACAGTAGAATCAGTCAAAAGCAGACTAAACGAAGCAGAGGATCGGATTAGTGAGTTAGAAGATAATGTAGAGAAAAACTGCCAGACAATACAGCAAAATGAAAAAAGATTAAAAAAATATGAACAAGATGTAAGGGAATTACAGGATAGCATGAGAAGGAATAATATCAGGATCATTGGAATTAGAGAGGGAGAAGAAAAGGAGCATGGAATTGAAAAACTGATAGGAGAAATAATGACAGAAAAGTCTCCGAACCTGACGAGAGAAAAAGCTATACAAGTTCAGGAAGCACAGAGAGTTCCAGTGAAGAGGAACCCCCAAAAACCCACTCCAAGGCATATCATAATTAAAATGGCACCATTTCAAGACAAAGAGAGAATCCTAAAAGCAGCAAGAGAAAAACAGCAAATAACATACAAGGGAGCTCCGATAAGGCTATCAACTGATTTCTCAACAGAAACATTACAAGCCAGAAGGGAATGGTCAAAAATATTTCAAGCAATGAAAAACAAAGGCCTACAACCAAGAATACTCTACCCAGCAAGGCTCTCATTCAAAATAGAACGTGAAATAAGGAGTTTCTCAGACAAACGAAGACTGAAAGAATACATCTCCACCAAACCAGCATTGCAAGAAATGCTAAAGGGTGTGTTCTAAGAAAAAAGAAGGAAAGAACACGAGAGGAGAGGAACAGAGGTACAAAGGGAAATGAATAAATACACGTCAATAATAACCTTAAATGTAAATGCTCCCATTAAAAGACATAGGGTAACGGAATGGATAAGAAAACAGGACCCACATATTTGCTGTCTACAAGAAACACACCTCAAAACTAGAGATTTACGCATACTGAAAGTAAAGGGCTATAAAAAATATTCCAAGCAAACGGACCAGAAAAAAAAGCTGGGGGTAGCAGTCCTCATATCAGACAAAACGGATTTCAAAGCAAGGGCAACAAAAAGAGACAAAGAAGGACATTTCATAATACTTAAAGGAACAATCCGTCAAGAAGATATGACATTGATAAACATATATGCACCCAACATAGGAGCACCCAAATACATAAAGCAAATACTAGAAGACCACAAGAAGGATATCAACAACAACACACTCATAGTAGGGGACTTCAACACTCCATTATCAACAATAGACAGATCATCCAAACAAAGAAACAGCAAGGATATACAGGCATTGAACAACACACTAAACCACATGGACCTAACTGATATATATAGAACTTTCCACCCCAAAGAAGCAAAATATACATTCTTTTCAAATGCACATGGGACATTTTCAAAGATAGACCACATGATAGGACACAAAACAAGCCTCAACAAATTCAAGAAAATTGAAATCATATCAAGCATCTTTTCAGACTACAGTACCTTGAAACTAGAAATCAACCTCAAAGAAAAAAAATCAAAGACACCCAAACTCATGGAGATTGAATAACATGCTATTAAATAATGAATGGATTAACAATGACATCAAAAAAGAAATCAAGAAATTTCTAGAAACTAATGATAATGAGCACACAACAGCCCAAAACCTGTGGGACACAGCAAAAGCAGTCCTGAGAGGGAAGTTCATAGCAATACAGGCATATCTGAAAAGGATAAAAGAATCTCAAATAAAAAACCTAACCATAAAGCTACAAGAACTAGAACAACAACAACAAACAAAGCCTAGGGCAAGAAAAAGGAACAAAATCATCAAGATCAGGGCAGAACTAAATGACATAGAGACTAAACAAACAATCCAAAAGATCAACAAAACTAGGAGCTGGTTCTTTGAAAAAATAAACAAAATCGACAAGTTTCTAGCCAGTCTAATCAAGAAAAAAAGAGAGAGACCCAAATAAACAAAATCAGAAATGAAAGAGGAGAAATCACGACTGATACCACAGAAATACAAATGATAGTTAGGAATTACTACAGAAAACTGTATGGCAAGAAATTTGACAATCTAGAACAAATGGACAAATTTCTAGAAACATACAACCTTCCAAAACTGAATCAAGAAGAAGTGGAAAGTCTCAACAGACCAATAACAAAGAAGGAAATTGAAACAGTAATCCAAAATCTCCCTGCACACAAAAGCCCTGGACCAGATGGCTTCACAGGTGAATTCTACAAAACATTCAGGGAAGAACTAACTCCTATCCTCCTCAAACTGTTACGAAAAATCCAAGAAGAGGGGAAAATCCCAAACTTTTTCTATCAAGCCAGTATTATTCTAATCCCCAAACCAGGTCAAGACACACAAAGAAAGAAAACTACAGGCCAATATCGCTGATGAACATAGATGCCACAATCCTCAATAAAATATTGGCAAACAGGATCCAGCAATACATCAAAAAGATCATACATCACGATCAAGTGGGCTTCATTCCAGGGATGCAAGAATGGTTTAATATTCACAAATCAATAAATATAATACATCACCTAAACAAAATGAAAGACAAAAATCACATGATCATATCAATAGATGCAGAAAAAGCATTTGATAAAGTACAACACCCATTTATGATGAAAACACTCAGCAAAATGGGAATAGAGGGAGCATACCTTAACATAATTAAGGCTATATATGAGAAGCCTGAAGCCAACATCATACTCAATGGACAAAAACTAAAAGCATTCCCCCTGAATTCAGGAACTAGACAAGGTTGTCCACTCTCTCCACTCCTATTCAACATAGTGTTGGAAGTCCTAGCCACAGCAATCAGACAAGAAAAAGAAATAAAAGGCATCCAAATTGGGAAAGAGGAAGTAAAACTTTCATTATATGCAGATGACATGATAGTATACCTAGAAAATCCTATAAACTCCACTAAAAGACTACTCGATATAATAAGTGAATTTGGCAAAATCGCAGGATACAAAATAAATATACAGAAATCTAAGGCATTTCTGTACACCAACAATAAAATATCAGAGACAGAGACAAAAAAGAAAATACCATTTACTATAGCAACAAGAAAAATAAAGTACCTAGGAGTAAACTTAACCAAAGAGATAAAAGACCTGTACTCTGAAAATTACATAACATTGAAGAAAGAAATTAAAGAAGATACAAATAAATGGAAGCAAATACCATGTTCTTGGATGGGAAGAATCAACATCATCAAAATGGCCATACTACCCAAAGCAATTTACAGATTCAATGCAATCCCTATTAAAATACCAATGACATATTTCACAGACCTAGAACAAATACTCCATAAATTCATATGGAACCAAAAAAGACCCCGAGTAGCAAAAGCAATCTTCAAATGGAAGAACACAGCAGGAGGAATCACAACACCAGATATCAAACAATACTACAAAGCCACTGTAATCAAAACAGTCTGGGACTGGCATAAGAACAGACATATAGATCAGTGGAACAGAATAGAGTCCAGAAATAAACCCAGGCCTCTATGGTCAACTCGTCATCGTTGTCCGTCGGCAGCCGTCCGTCTCGAGAGACGATGGTGTAGCTTCTTAAGAGTCTATCTGCACCGCCGAGAATGGTTGTGCAGTCTGACTCGGGAGTGACACGGTATCTGTCTCCTCCCGTGTTGAATCGACATCTTGCGATGACGCTGGAGTGTCCTCTCCAGTGAAGCTGAAGCTACAGAGCCTGGGCAGGGTGATATGGAGGGTCTGCTGTTGCCCATGCAGCAGACCCCCCCCTCTCTTCGCAGCTGAAGGGTCCAAGGGAATGACGGAGTCAATACAGCTTGGTTTCAGGTGCGCCGCAGGAGTTGCCGGTGTTGACTACAACGTCAAACCGCCTTAGGGACTCCGGCTCCGGATTTTCTGTCGGGGTTTACTCCCTTAGCCTTTCCCCTGAAGAGGTATGCCGCAAGGCAGCGGAGGTTTTTTGGAGTCAGAGTTTTCCTTCTCTGATGTGCCCTGACTGGAAGATCGAACCAGTGACACTTAGCTCGCAGGCCGACGCTCAATCCACTGAGCCAAACCAGCCAGGGGTATGGTCAACTAATATTTGATAAAGGAGGTAGGAACATAAAATGGAGTGAGGAGAGCCTCTTTAACAAATGGTGCTGGGAGAACTGGATAGGGACCTGCAAAAAAATGAAACTAGACCACCAACTTACACCACACACGAGAATAAACTCAAGATGGATCAAAAACTTAAATGTAAGTCGTGACACCATAAAAGTCCTAGAGGAAAACATAGGCAAGAAAATATCGGATATCTCACGTAACAATTTCTTCACGGATACATCTCCTAAAGCAAGAGAAATAAAGGAAAAAATAAATAAATGGGATTACATGAAACTAAAGAGTTTCTGCTCAGCAAAAGAAAACATCAGCAAGATGAAAAGGAAGCCAACCATATGGGAAAACATATTTGCCAATGACATCACAGACAGGGGACTGATTTCCAAAATATATAAAGAGCTGATACGACTCAACATCAAGAAAACAAACAACCCAATTAAAAAATGGGCAAAGGACCTGAACAAACACTTCTCTGAAGAGGACATACAGAAGGTCCATAGACACATGAAAAAATGCTCAACATCATTAGCCATCAAAGAGATGCAAATAAAAACCACAATGAGATACCATTTTACACCAGTCAGAATGGCCATCATCAACAAATCAACAAAGAACAAGTGCTGGCGAGGATGTGGAGAAACGGCAACCCTACTGCACTGTTGGTGGGAACGCAGACTGGTGCAGCCACTATGGAAGACAGTATGGAATTACCTCCAAAGATTAAAAATGGAACTGCCTTTTGAACCAGCGACTCCACTACTAGGATTATACCCGAAGAATCTTAAAACACCAATTCAAAAGAACTTATGCACCCCTATGTTCATTGCAGCACTGTTTACAATAGCTAAGTGCTGGAAACAACCTAAGTGCCCATCTGTAGATGAGTGGATCAAAAAACTGTGGTACATTTACACAATGGAATACTATGCAGCAGAAAGAAAGAAGGAACTCCTGCCATTTGCAACAACATGGATGGAACTAGAGAGAATTATGCTTAGTGAAATAAGCCAGGCAAAGAGAGAAAAATACCATATGATATTACCTAATACAGGAAACTAAAGAACAATACAAACAAAAGAACTAAATAGAACAAAGAGCAGAATAGCAGTCAATAGGGGGGAGGGGGGAGGGAGAGAAGGGGGATAAGTAAGGGAAGGGTTTAGTCAAAGAACATATATTAATGACTCATGGACATGGACAACGGGGAGGGATATGATTGCGGGAGAGGGGGTGGGTTGGGTGAGGGAGAGAAATTGGGAGAAAAGGGGACAGCTGTAATTGAAAAACCAAAAAAAAAAAAAAAAAAAAAAAATGAGGTCTCTTGAAGAACAGTAAAAAAAAAAAAAAAAAAAAATAAAGACTGCATGAGAAAAACTTACTTGAAAAAGAAGCGAAAGTATCCTACTTTCCATCAAGAGAAAGTGCATTGGTGTATTATGGCTTTGTGTATTGCCATAACATACATGGCCTAATGGAGGAATTGGGAATTCCCATCTATAATGCAACTGAATGGTGACTGTTCATCAATAGCTCAAAGCAGAGTTTGAAGTGTGTCCTCCTCCACAATGGCAATTTATTTGGTGCAGTCCCAATTGACCACTCAGTTTGTTTTTGTGAAAAATATGAAGATATAAAGAGAGTCATTGATCTGTTGCAATGTCACAAGCACATTTGGATCATCTGTGTTGACCTTCAAATGGTCTGCTTCCTTCCTGGTCAGGAATGCGGGTACACCAAGTATCCATGTTTTCTGTGTATGTGGGACAGCAGAGTTCATGAGAAGCATTAGGTGGAGTCGAATTGGCCTCCAAGATCTGACCTCAAACCTGGTGATCCAAACATTCTACATGAGCCACTTGTTGACAGAAAGAACATTATATTCCCACCTCTGCACATAAAACTGGGTCTCATGAAGCACTTTGTTAAAGCTTTGCCAACTCAAGGAGACTGTTTCAAGTATTTCATTTTGGCATTTCCTAGCCTGTCGTTTGAAAAGATAAAGTATCTTAATATGTATGTTTGGTAGCAGAACTTTACTACTTGTATACAATTTGACTTGCAGTAACAATATATAGTCTTTATATGAATAAAATAACTCTAAATAAACAGTCTATTCAGGTAATTTTTTCCTTTATTTTCCTTTGTATGTACATTTTGTATGATTTTGGGGACAAAGGGAAGGTATCCTGTACCTTAGGAAGTTGATGTGATAGAGAAAAACTGGGTCATTTTTGGATTCATATGCTAAAAGTTAGTAAAAAACAAGTGTCAGAACTTACTCATCAAAAACTGTGTTCCCTAGTGTAATCTAACTCATTACAGAAAGGGTTTGCTGGAATTGTTTTTGATGGTCAAGTTCATGTCCTGCCTGCACTTTCTAGAATGCTTCTTTTCTTATGCCATTTCTGTTACCTGCATAGCACTTCTCCCGACAATCATTACCTACTAAATCCTTCAAAGACCTCTTTATGGGCCATTCCATTACTAATTGGCCCAATTGAAAATCACCTTTTTATTCTCTGAGTTCTACCACTCTGAGAACACTTACTTTTGCCTCCTTTTGTCCTACTCCCTCTCTAGGCCTGTTGACTCCTTTACAAGAAGACCACACGTTGAACCCTTAGTGCTATGACTACTGTGGGTGCACAATAAGTGTCTTCTATACTGTTAACCTTCATATGTAGATATCAGACAATCAATCAAGATTATAGGTTTATGTACAGTAACAATAAGATTGGAAATGGAACACAAGGTAAGAGACATTTTTAAATTTTTTTGAAGTGACTCAAGTTCAGTACTTAATACTTGAAGAAGAGGCAGAGGGAGAAGTGGCAATGGAAGAAGTATATCTGAGATTCATTGGCATCAGGAAAGCCCCACCCAGCATGGGATGGAATGTGACTTCTCTATAATTGTTCTTTTCTCAGATCTAGTTGGGATTATATATGCCAAACTTGGGTGATAGAGACCATCCCGTGTAACTTCACCAGTCTCACATTTTAGGACAATTCTTCCCAGAACTGAGTCATGTGGTTTGTGGTCAGCATGGCCCAGCCTGTCCTACTGGGTTTGGCACAGATGTTGATGATCGCTTCTTCAGCCTCGAAAGAAGGGCTTATGGTGCCAGCAATTTATATTAAATTAAGTCCATTTCCTCTATAATGTGAGAGCACTTTCTTGATCACCCTTTAATCAAAACAGATGTTTTTGAAGCGGCCTAGAACAGGATATGGAAATTTTGGCCAGCAATCAAATATGGGTTCAAAGGGAGATTCTTGATGGCTCTCTTTGAACTGTGGGCACTGTCTAAAAATAGCACATTGATATGGTACTTATGAAATAAAATTAGCTGCTAGAAATTGCTGCTGAATTCTAGAAGCAGCCATCTGATTGCACGAAGATGCTTCACATGTGAAATGCAAGTGGAAATGTGGTGTGGGCTTCTCTCCTGTGAAACTGTTCTATGTCAGTGCTGTCTTCTGCAAGACTATAGCTTACCTCTCATAACCTCCCCCTAAGTTAAGAAGCACAGTTATTTCCTTTAACACAGAGTTCTAGAAACAGAGAGAGGTTGTGCCTTACCCTAAACCTGTTTTATATTGGGAAAACTTAATTCAATACTACAGACACTAATTAAGGCATATAACTGTACTAACTTGCTACTGTGCTGGATCCAAAGATATATAAATAAAGCAAAGTGGTGAGGCAGGGGATTTATTAGGATAATTATAGAATTAGCAAGGATTTTAGGCATTCACTATTACAAAACCTTAATTATAATGATGATTGGTTGGGAAGGGAGAAAAAAGAAAATTAACATTTATTATGTGGTGATTATAAGTCAGACATGTATATTGTGTTGTTTACTCCTCCCGAAAAGGTTATGTGGAAAAGGTGGAATGGAATACATGAATATATTTAAATTGAGTATAATGGAGATATTGAACCTTTAAGTTACTTAAATTTTCACAGAATTCCTGTGAGATGATATACGACAATATAACGAGAATGGTTTGCCCAACATATATGGTACCTGGTGCCCAAGGAGAGTGGCCTGGAATGTACATGCGTGAACAATGAAGACTTCACTGTACTAGTCAGTGGGGATGGTAGACCTCATTGAGTGAGCATGTGTACTGTGTGGCCAATGGATTCAAAATGTCTCAGTGGGTAGGGCAATGAGTCTGCATCAAATTTTGCATTAAGCTTAAACATTCCTCCATGGAAATGATTCAGATGATTCAGAAGGCTTTCAGAGGTGATGCAGAGTGTAGCACAAATAAAAGTTGGGACAGATACTTCAAATGTGGTTGAGAATCTGTTGAAAGTGACCCATGTTCTGGAAGGCCTGCAACAAGCAGAACACCCAAGAATGTTGAACTTGTATGCACTGGAATCAACAAAGATCAGCAACTGACAGTGTGAGAACTAGAAGCTGATCTGGGGATTCCAAAAACTACTGTGTCCTAGATTTTGACTCATGACCTTGGCACAAAATGTGTCATGGCAAAATTTGTTCCACAGCTTCTGCTACCAGAGCAGAAGAAACAGCGAGCTGCAGTTGCTAATGACTTGATTCAAACTGCTGCCAATGAACCAGGTTTCCTCATGAAGGTCATAGCCAGAGATGAATCACGGGTCTAAGGCTATGATCCGGGAATGAAGGCCGAGTCACCCAATGGAAGTTGCCTGGTTCTCCATGCCTGAAGAAGGCACAGCAAAATCGCAACAAGATCAAGACGATGTTAACTCTGTTTTTTGATTGGGAAGGCATTATCCATCATGAGTATGCCCCTCTAGGCCAAACAATTAATAAGGAGTACTACCTCAATGCCCTTCATCAGTTGAGAGATGCAATATGACAAAAATGGCCACAGCTATGGGCGACTGGTGATTGGCAGCTTCATTACGACAATGTGCCTGCTCATGCATCACATCCCATGCAGAGTTTTTGGTGAAACATCAAAACACCCAGGTGACTCAGTCCCTCTACAGCCCATATTTGGTGCCCTGAGACTTATAGCTCTTCCTAAAACTAAAATCAACTTTAAAGGGAATAGATGTCAGCCATCGATGAGATTCAGGAAAATATGATGGGGCCGCTGATGGTGATTCCAATAAAGGATTTTGCAGAGTGTTTTGAACAGTGGAAGAGATGCTAGGAGAACTGTGTGAGGTCCCAAGGTGCCTACTTTGAAGGGGACGAAGGTGTCATTGTCCTATGTACAATGTTTCTTACATCTTCAATAAATGTCTCTATTTTTCATATTATATGGGTAGATACTTTCTGGACAGACCTCATATTTTTTGAGAGAGAAAAAGTGAAACTCAGAGACTTTAAATGGCATTTCTGGCAAGTATTTAAGTTGGTATTTGGACTGGTCTGTCCAAAATTAAGGCCCTAATCTTTTCTAATCCCCTTCTTTCAGATAAGAACACAAAAGAGCAGAGGGATGTGTTTCAACCAAGTCTTCTGGTCCATGGCTCAACTGTCTTTCTCCTATTTCTTATTGAATTGTGCCCACGTGAGGGACTGGAATGAAGTAGGCATTAGTCAACCAAGAGCACTGGTCTAGTTAATTCTTCCTCACAGATTACATGTCTTAAATCAGCAACTTTAATCCCAAATTTCCTGCGGGGACAAATTCCAGAGACCAACAAACATTGTCTTCTTTTGAGATGTTTATGAAGTTGCTGATGAGGCTAGTTAGAATATTCTTCTGTTTGATTAACTTTTGTTGATTTATAAAATTTTAATTCATTGTTTGTAACAAATTTGTTTTATCAAAAACCTGTTTGCAGCCTCTCCTTCTGTGTCTCATATCTCTCCTCCATGGTGTCTACTTTGGATCCCAGAGGCTGCTGTTGGAACAATTTTCTCATTCTCTCTTCAGAACTGCTGGAAAAGAGGCTATAATTATTTTCTGAGTAACACCCATTGAATATTTGGAGATAGTTATGGAGTACCTTTCAGCTTTTAGTAATGTGAAACCTTCCCTTAGAGCTGTTTTTTTTTTTTTTTTAAATGAAGAAGTTAGATAAGTTCAGACATGCTTTTATGAATGAGGGAGAGTGTGTAGAGAAGGGAGGGGCTGTGGAGGCTTATTTACCCTGTGTTTGAGCCAGGCGGAACCCAGTGTGCTTGGATGGAATCTACCACTGTGGTGGTGATGAAAGCTGAAAGCCTTCATGGCATGGTGTGAGTCTCAGATGGTCCTCTGTTCAGTCCAAAGGAGAAGGAATCAGTCCAATGGCAGCTGTTGGGAAACCAATGTACTTATTTGCAGTGATCAAGCATGTTAGCCTGGATCCTTGCCTTTAACGACAAGGCAATGTGGTAAGTGGAATGGCACTGGCCTGAGACTTGGCACATCTGGTAACTAATTGTGCAATCCAGGGTGAGCCTCTTTAATTCTCTGGTTTCTTTTTTCCCTTGGAAGAAATAAAGAATTGAAATAGCAGTATCTATGAGCTCACCAGATCCCTGATAATCTATATCTTAGAAGCATTTTTAGGAGGGACACAACATTGCTACTTTTTCCCCACATATTGGATAAGCACAAAAAGGATGAGTTAATTCATGGACTGGTGAGGAAAATGACTGATATCTTATTGGAAATTATACCAGGAAAAGACTATGATGTATTGAACCAAGAATCAGATGGCCTGAGACTGAGTTCTGGCTTTGCCATTAACTTACTGGGAAACTTGGAATAAATAAAACATTTGGTGTAAGTTTTCTTATTACTTAAGTGACAATTCAAATTCAATGATCTCTTGAATGCCCACTGTTGATGCCTTCTATGTACTAGTCATTGAGCTAAGGGTAGAAAGAATAGGATATGATTCCTGACTGGAAGCTCATTGTTTGGAAAGGAGTAAATAAACCATTATGGTGCTTATGCTAAGTGCTTTAATAGAACTATGCTCAGTTGCTACCTAAATGGGGAGTTAAGAATGTATACAGAGTATGGGAAAGGACAAGGAAGACTACAGATGTCACATTTAGTCTAATACTCTCAAAGTATGAGAATTGAGGAGAAGGACATTTCGGTAGAGAAATTAAGTTAGGAAAGAACAAAAAAACCTGAGGCAATGAGTCTGGGACAGTAACAGAAGGTGAGTGAAGGAGGTAAGGGAAAGAGTGGAGGGCCTAGAATTGAGGTCACACCATCTGATAATGGACTTTTATGCCTTGCTAAGGGATTCACAATTTTTTTAGAGATTTCATTTATTTATTTTTAGAGAAAGGGGAATGGAGGGAGAAAGAGAGGGAGAGAAACATCAATGTGTGATTGCCTCTTGTACACCCCCAACTGGAGTCCTGGCCCGTTACCCAGGCATGTGCCCTGACTGGGAATTGAACTGGTGACTCTTTGGTTTGCAGGCCAGCACTTAATCCACTAAACCACACCAGCCAGGGCAATTTGAGGACTCCTGCATGCAGTGAGGATGCAGTGAAAGATTTTAAGGGTGTGGTATGATGTGATTTGTGTATTGTGGATGAAAGAATGGAGGCAAGAGGAAAAAGGCAAGCAAATTAATTAGGAACTCTTGCAAATATCAAAGGAAGAGGAAGTGAGACCCTGAACAAAGGCCTTAGCGAAGGAAATGAAAGATCAAGCTTCATGCTGGGGATCTTCTTATAAGTGAAATCTGAACTGGCCACAATTTGTGGAGCCTAGTGCAAAATAAAATCAAGGGGTGCTGTCTTAAAATAATTAATAATTTTAGGATGGCGACAACAGATCATTAAACCAGATACAGGGCCCTTCTAAGCATGGGGCCCCTCTATGACTACAAATATCTCATGTCCCTGAAACTGGCCCTGAGCAGAATAATACTTGTTTCCTTCCAGGTTTGTTGTAATCACGATTGAAAAGACTGTTTAAAATGTATGAGATCATACATTTTGGGAGGTCCATTTTGCAGGTAGTTTCACTTTGTCTACTTTGCCATTTGTTTAGATTTTTATATTATTATTATTATTATTATTTGAGTTGTCTTGCCAGGAAATAAGTCCAGACAAATGCCTCAAAGTCCGGCTGACTGGGATATTCCATAGGAAAGGTAATCCTTCAGTCAGAAAGCAGAGCTGGAGTTTCTTATAGCTAAGAAGAGAGAGAACAAGATAATGGAATAATTTGTAAATAGAACCTTATGATAGGGTGATATAAAACTGAGGTTATTTAATCTAGAAGTAGTAGTTGAGAAGGACTTTATTATGGTATTTCTATTAGTCAGCTAAGCCATCATAATGCTGTGTGATGAACCAAACCATCCCCAAACTCAGTGATATACAACACCATTCTCATGCTCATGGGTCTGCAGCAGAGCCGTGGTTCAGTTGGTCTAAAGTGTGCTCAGGTGCGTAACTCTACGGTAATCTGAGGATTGAGTGGTCCTGGATCTAGGCTGGGAGTTTTTCTTTTTCTTTTTTTTTCTTGAGTTTCAGACTAAAGAAGCAGTACCTACTAGGACACGCTTTTCTGACAGCTATGCCAGGAGTGTAGGAGGCTGAGCCAAACTGGAAGCATACCAAAGGCCTCTACTTGTATCATGCCTGTTAACATCCCATTGGCCAAGGCATGTTATATGGCCAAACCCAAAGTCAGTGGCACAGGGAAGTAAAATTCACCCACAGAGGAAGGAGAAAGGGAGTGAATATTTGCTAAATAAGCCAAACTCTCAGAGGATTCAAGAATTTGCACTTTTTTACACAAGCTATGAAGGCTAGCTGCTGGATAGCTAGCTACGCTAAGGATGCTACTGAAAGGAAGGAGCCTTGCAGGGTTTGGTTTAGCTATACAAACTCTTTTGACAAGAAGAATAGTTGTTTGGTGGAGGTTGGGAGTTCCTGAAAATCTTAAAGATAGCTTAATTCTATATCTGAGAAAACTGTTAGGTGAGGGCCTACAAGGAGGAAGGGGCAAGAGGGTGAGTTAAATGATCTTTTTAGGTTCCTTCAAGTGGCAGGATTACAGTAGTTCCCCCTTACATGTGGATTTGATTTCCACGGTTTCAATCATCTATGGTCAACGGTGGTCTGAAAATATTAAATGGAAAATTCCAGTAATAATTCATAAGTTTTAAATTGCGAGCTGTTCTGAGTAGCATGATGAAATTTCCTGAGTCCTGCTCTGTCTGCCTGAGTCGTAAGTCATCCCTTTGTCCAGCGTCTCCATGCCAGGTACGTTCCCCGCCTGTTAGTCACTTCCGGTTATCAGCCCGCCTGTGTGGTATCACCATGTTTGTGTTCCAGTAATCCTTAATTCACTCAATAATGGCCCCGAAGTGCAAGAGGCATGGCGTTGGCAATTCAGATGCGCCAGAGAGAAGCCATAAAATGCTTCCTTTAAGTGAAAAGGTAAAGTTCTAACTTAACAAGGAAAGAAAAAAGAATTGTACGCTGAGGTTGCTAGGATCTATGATAAGAATGAACTTTCCGTCTGTGAAATTGCGAAGAAAGAAAAAGAAATGTATGGTAGTTTTGCTGTCGCACCTCACATTGCACAAGCTACAGCCACAGTGCACGGTAAGTGTTTAGTTAAGATGGAAAAGACATTACATTTGTGGTTGGAAGACACAAACAGAAAACATGTCCTGACTGACGACAACATGCAGTGCCACAAAGCACTGAGCCTGTAGGAAGACTTTGGTGAGTGAGCCCATGAAAGGGTGATACCTGGTAATAATATACTGCAGGTAACGGATGGCTACACAGATTCAGGAATAGGTTTGGCATTGTATCATTTCATCACCATGAAGAAAAGGGTGAGTATCGTACAATAAGATATTTTCAGGTAGAGAGAGAAGGAGAGAGACCACATTCATGTAACTTTTGTTACAGTATATTATTATAATTATTCTAGTTTATTATTAGTTATTATTGTTAATCTCTTACTGTGTCTAATTTATAAGTTAAATGTTACATATATATGTATAAGAAAAAAATAGAATACAAGGGGGGAACCCCCCAAACTGGAATTTATTTATAAAAATTGTGTATTTATTCTTACATATTTAAATTTCACTCACCTTCAAAGTACTCTCCATTTTATGTAAAACACCCATTAAAAATTTTTTTCCACTGTTCAAAACAGTTTTTGAACTCGCTGATTTTGATGCCTTTTAGTGCTTCTGCCATTTTTTTGTTTCACCTCTTGCACATCTGCAAAACGTTTCCCCATGCCATTTTTGGTCAAAAACTGCTGAACACTCAGTGTGGTGTGGGCATGTGCATGCAAAAATCATCCATCACGAAATGGGCAAATTAGTTGAGTCTTCTAAAATACTCAGTGAAGCCAAATGTAGCTTCTCATAACAATGCCAGCCTATGCACTGATACAGATGAGTTCCCAGAACACTTGCCTGGCATGAGAAGAAGCCTTTACCACAAGGGGTCCATCCTCCAGAAGATAATTGTTTTTTTTTCTTGGAGTCTTACCTTGTATATAAGGGGTCAGTACTACCTGTAGTTTCATACATTCAATGGGGGTCTTGGAACATATACCCACAGATAAAGGGATGACTGTTGTATATGAATTGAATAGTGGCCTCAAGTAGCAACGTCTCAGTTTGAATGCTTCCCTCTATTCTCAGAGGAAGGAGACACCTGCTGGCTTCTGTGAGACCATCTCTCAAGAACTTGAGGATTATTTTTTTCTCATAAATTAAAAATGAAGACCCTCTCAAATATTTGAGAGGGGGGGGATAGTTAATTTTTACGAACCAGGGGTATGGACTTGGGGGGGATTGCTGGGGGAGGGGGGTGCTGGGTGGAGGGGAACAAGGGGGAGAAAATTGGAACTGTTGTAACAATATAATCAATAAAAAACATTAAAAAAAATAAAAAAATAAAATATGCAAATACAAAAATAAAAATAAAAATAAAAATGAAGACCCATATTGTACTCTTTTTAATTAATGGGTCTCATTTTTCCTATAAAATAATTCAATGTTATTTTTAGGTGCAGTTCGTGTTTTTTAATTTTTGTTTGATAGTTTCTATTTTTTGGAAAGATTTTTAAAAATGGTTTGGAGGATTTTGGTGGGATTTACTTAGGATTTTATACCCTTAAACTTTTCAGAATGCTCTTTCAAATCAAGAAGCAGCATAGGTCTTTGTGAATAAGCTTCTGGGTTGCAACTGACATTTCAGAAGGGTAATATTGAAATAAGATAGGATAAAGATAGTGTGCTAACTAGTATATGTAGGAAGGATGATGGAGTTAGAAAACACTATTTTGCGACCATGATTATTAGTGTAATTAACTAAAAATATAATCAATTCATGGTAAAATTAGTGGTTGAAAAATAGGATATATTCATAGTCTCAAAGTATCCTCCCACAAATTACTTATTGCTTATGGAAGGAAAAGGTTGTTGAGAACCATTTCATACCAGGTGATCGGAATTAGCATTGCCAGCATCATGTTTCTTGATGCGATACATGGAGAACACAACATCTGTTCTATAATAGGAGATGGCAAAAGAGTCATAATCCCAAATGGGGGACCTTCTATAAAAGGGCTAGCCAAGACTCTTTGAAATTATCAAGGTCATGAAAGATAAAGAAAGACTGAAGAACTACAAAATAAAAAAGATCAAAGATATATGACCGCTAAAAAACATGGTTATAAAGACATTATTGGGACAATTGGTGCATTTTCAATGTGGACTGTGGATTAAATAGTGGGTTATATCAATGTTAAATCTCCTATATTTTGATAACTGTACTGTGGTTATGTAACAGAAAGTCCCTTTTTTAAGAAATATATGCTAATGTACATAGAAATAAAATATTGTGATGTCAGCAACTTATTTTTGAATGGGTTGAGAAAAATTATGTGTAGAAAGAGTGATAAAAGTAAAGGGGCAAAATTTTTATAGTTTGCACCATTTTGAATTGGGGTTAAGGGTACATGGGAGGTATTGGTATTATTTTGGCAACTTCTCTGGAATGTTAAAATTATATCAAATTAGCCCTGGCTGGGTCACTCATTTGGTTGGAATGTCATCCCATACACAAAAAGGTTGCATGTTTAATCCCCAGTCACGGCACATACCTAGGCTGCAGGTTCCATTGCTGGTTGGGGCATCTATAGGAAGCAATCAAATGGTATTTTTATTTCATATCAATGTTTCTCTCCTTCTCTCTTCCCCTCTCTCCCTTTCTCTCTCTCTCTCTAAAATCAATAAACATACCCTCAGGTGAGGATTAAAAAATTTATATAAAGTTAAAAGTTGTCTAAACCCTCCCCCAGTAAATGTAATGGTACAAAATAGAAATGTTATTTGTGGTATAATTGCAAGATCTTGCATTACCATAAAACCAAAAGCTGTATATACTTTTATTTTTTAAGTATTTCAATTGCTCATTTTATTTATTTTTATTTACTTTGCTGTTGTTTTCTTAAGCTGTCCCATTTTCCCCCATTGCTCTGCCCTGCCCCACCCACCAACTCTCCCACAGTCAATGCTCACCCTGTTGTCCATGTCCATGGGTCATTTATACCTGTTTCTTAACTAGACCCTTCTGCTTCTTTCCCCCCTTCTTCTCACCACCCGCTTCTGGTTGCTGTCAGTCTGTTCCTTGTTTCCATGCCTGTGGTTCTATTTTGCTCATTTGTTTGTTTTGTTCATTAGGTTCCTCTTATAGGTGAGATCACATGGTATTTGTCTTTTGCCTCCTGGCTTATTTCACTTAGCATAATACTCTCCAGTTCCATCCATAGTGTTGCAAAATGTAGGAGTTCCTTCTTTCTTTCTGCTGCATAGTATTCCATTGTGTAAATGTACCACAGTTTTTTGATCCACTCATTTACTGTTGAAAATTAGGGCTGTTTCCAGCACTTGGCTATTATAAATAACACTGCTATGAACATAGGGGTGCTTTAGGGTATAATCCCAGCAGTGGAATTGCTGGGTCAAAAGGCAGTTCCATTTTTAGTTTTTTGAAGAAATTCCATACTGTTTTCCACAGTGGCTGCACCAGCCTGCATTCCCACCAACAGTGCACTTGGGTTCCCTTTTCTCCACATCCTCGCCAGCACTTATATTTGTTTGTTGATTTATTAATGAAGGCCATTCTGCCTGTGAGATGTATCTTATTGTGGTTTTAATTTGCATCTCTCTGATGGCTAGTGATATTGAGCATTTTTTTCGTATGTCTATGGGCCATCTGCATGTCCTCCTTGAGAAGTGTCGCTTCAGGTCCTTTGCCCATTTTTAATTGGATTATTCCTTTTCCTGGTGTTGAGTCATATGAGTTTTTTATACATTTTCGAGACTCAAATCTTTGTCCAAGGTATCATTGGCAAATATGTTTTCTCATATGATTGGTTCCCTTTTCATTTTTATGTATTTCTTTTTTTTAGCTGTGCAGAAGCCTTTTAATTTGATGTAGTCCCATTTGTTTATTCTTTATTTCCTTTGCTGTAGAGGATATATTGGCAAAAATATTGCTGTGTGGGATATCTGAAATTTTTCTGCCTATGTTTCCCTCTAGGATTTTTATGGTGTCATGGCCTATGTTTAAGTCTTTTATCCATCTTGAGTTCATTCTGGTGTATGGTGTAAGTTGGTGGTCTAGTTTCATTTTTTTTGCATGTCACTCTCCAGTCTTACAACATCATTTGTTGGAGAGGCTATATTTACTCCATTTTATGCTCCTTCCCCCTTTGTCAAATATTAATTGACCATAGAGATCTGGGTTTACTTCTGGGCTCTCTATTCTGCTCTATTGATCTATGGGTTTGTTCTTATTCTAGTACCAGACTGTCTTGATTACAGTGGCCTTATAATTAGTTTGGTATCAGGTATTGTGATCCCTCCTACTTTGTTCTTCTTTCTCAAGATTGCTGAGGCTATGTGAGGTCATTTTTTGTTCCCTAAATTTTTTTTGAAATATTCTAGCTCTGTAAAATATGACATTTTAATAAGATTGGGTACTATGGTCATTTTAATGATGATAATTCTTCCAATCCATGAACATGGTATATGCTTCCATTTATTTGTATTTTTCTTAATTTCTTTCTTCAGTATTCTGTAGTTTTCCAAGTGGAGATCTTTTACCTCTTTGGTTAAGTTTATTCCTAAGAACTTTATGTTTCTTATTGCTATAGTAAATGGGATTTTTTCATAGTTTCTATTTCTGATATTTCATTGTTGTTTCTCATACTTCATTGTTGTGCAAAGTGCCTTCTATTTCTGAATATTGATTTTGTATCTCCCTATTTTGCCAAATTCACTTATTAGTTTTTTGGTGGGGCCTATAGGATTTTCCATGTACAATATCAAATAATCTGTAAACAATGACAGTTTTACTTCCTCATCTCCAGCTTGGATGCCTTTTATTTCTTTTGCTTGTCTGATTGCTGTGACTAGAACTTCCAATAGTATGTTAAATAAAATGGTGAAAGTGAACACTCTTGTCTTGTTACTGCTCTTAGGGAGAAAGCTTTTAGTTTTTGCCCATTGAGTATAATACTGACTGTAGGTTTCTCATATACAGCCTTAATTATGTTGAGGTATTTTCCCTCTATTCCCACTTTGTTGTTGAGCACTTTTATCACAAATGGGTGCTGTACTTTATCAAATGCTTTTTCAGCATCTATTGATACAATCATGCGATTTTTGTCTTTGATTTTTTTATGTGGCATATTACATTTATTGATTTGCAAATATTATACCATCCTTCCACCCCTGGGATGAATCCTACTTGATCATGGTATATGATCTTTCTTATGTGTTGCTGGATCCAGTTTGCCAATATTTTGTTGAAGATTTTAGCATCTGTGTTCATCAGTGATATTTGCCTGTAGTTTTTTTTATTTCTTGTGTATTTACCTGGTTTTGGAATCAGCATAATACTTTCCTCATAGAAAGGGTTTGGGAATCTTCCCTTTTCTTGAATTTTCTGGAATAGTATGAGGAGGGCAGGAGTTAGCTCTTCCCTAAGTGTATGATAAAATTTGCCTGAGAAGCTGTCTGGTCCAGGGCTTTTGAATATTGGGAGGTTTGCTGCTTTAATTTCACTAGTTGTTATTGGTCTATTCAGGATTTCTGCTTCTTCTTGATCCAGTTTTGGAAGATTATATGTTTCCAGAAATTTATCATTTCTCCAGGTTGTCAAATTTCTTGGCACATCGCTGTTTGTAGTAATTTCTTACAATCCTTTGTATTTCTGTGGTATCAGTTATAATTGTTTTTCTTTCTGATTTTATTTGTTTGAGTCCTCTCTCTCTTTTTCTTGAGGAATCTGGTTAAAGGCTTGTCAATTTTGCTTATCTTTTCAAAAATCAGCTCCTGGATCCTTTGATCCTTTGAATTGTTCTCTTAGTTTCTATGTCATTTAATTCTGCTCTGATCTTGATTATTTATTTCCTTCTACACACTCTGGGCTTTGTTTGTTGTTATTCCCCTAGTTCTTGTATGTAAAGTTAGGTTGTTTATTTGAGATTTTTCTATCTTTTTTTTATGTAGGTCTGTATTGCTATGAAATTTCCTCTCAGTACTACATTTGCTGTGTCCCATCGATTTTGGACTGTTCTATGTACATTTTAATTTGTCTCCTGAAACTTTTTGATTTCTTCCCTGATCTCATTGTTAACCTATTCAATGTTGAAAGCATGTTATTCAGTGTTCATGAATTTGAATGATTTAGAGTTTTTTTTTTCCTGGATATTGGTTTCTGGTTTTAAGCCATTGTGATCCAAGAAGATGCTTGATATGATTTTAATTTTCTTGAGTTTGTTGGGGCTTGTTTTTGTCCTACCATGTAGTCTACCTTTGAAAATGTCCCATATGCATGTGAAAAGAATGCATATTTTGCTTCTTTGGGGCGAAAGGTTCTGTATATGTCAATTAAGACCATTTGATCTCAAGTGTTGTTCAATGCCACAATTTCCTTGTTGATTCTTTGCTTGGAAGATCTATCCATTGTTGAAAATGGGGTGTTAAAATCCCCTACTATGAGTATTTTGCCATCAATATCTTTCTTGAAGTCTTCCATATTTTCCTTATATATTTTGGTGCTCCTGTGTTTGGTATATATGTGTTTACAATGGTTATATATATATATATATATACTTTAAGTGTATTTTACTGATTATATTGTTACAGTAGTTCCAATTTTCCCCCTTTGCTCCCCTCTGCCCAGTACCCCACTTCCCTACAGCAATCCCATCCCCCTTAGTTCATGTCCATGTGTTGTGCATATAAATTCTTTGACTTCACCCTTTCTCATATTATTTTTAACTTTCCTCTGTCTATTTTGTACAAACCGATTATGCTTCTCAATCCCTGCACCATTTCCCCGTTTCTCCCCCTTCCCCCTCCTAGCTGAAAACCCTCCAAATGATCCCCATATCTATGATTCTATTCCTATTCTGGTTTGCTTAGTTGGATTTTTTTTTTTAATTTCTTAGATTCAGTTGTTGATAGTTGAGAGTTTGTTGTCATTTTAGTGTTCATAGTTTTGACATTATTTTTCTTAAATAAGTCCCTTTAACATTTCATATAATAATGGCTTGGTGATGATGAACTCCTTTAGCTTTACCTTGTCTGGGAAGCACTTCATCTGCCCTTCCATTCTAAATTATGGCTTTGCTGGATAGAGTAATTTTGGTTGTAGGTCCTTTCTTTTCATCACATTGAATACTACTTGCCAGTCCCTTCTTGCCTGTGAAGATTTTTTTTTTTTTTTGAGAAATCAACTGATAGTCTTATAGGCACCCCTTTGTAGTTAACTCTCTGCTTTTCTCTTGCTGCTTTTAAGATTCTCTCTTTACCTTTCACCTGTGGCATTTTAATGATGACGTGTCTTGGTGTGGTCCTCTTTGGGTCTAGCTTGTTTGGGACTCTGTGCTTCCTGGAATTGTATGTCTAGTTTCTTCACCAAATTTTGGAAGTTTTCCTCCATTATTTTTTTACATAAAATTTCAATTTCTTTTTCTTCCCCTTTTCATTCTGGTACCCCATATGATTCGGATGTTGGCACGTTTAAAGCTGTCCCAGAGGTTCCTAAGCCTCTCCTCATTTTTTTCAATTCTGATTTCCTCATTCTGTACTGGTTGACTTTTTTTTCTTCCTTATTTTCCAAATCATTAATTTGAACCCCTATTTCCTTCCCTTCACCAGTGGTTTTGTGTGGATATTTCTTTGTTTCACTTAGCATAGCTTTCACTTCTTCCTTTTTGTGTTTGCCATACTCAAGCACATCTGTCAAGCCTGTGAGCATCTTTATCACCAGTGTTTTGAATTCTGTGCCTGTTAGGTTGGCTATCTCCTCGTCGCTTAATTCTCCCACTGGAACCTTGATCCATTCCCTCTTTTGGGCCATACTTCTCTGTCTCCTCATTTTGACAGGCTCCTGTGTTTGTTTGCCTTTGTGTCTTAGGTAGAGCTGTCACTCCTCTTATGTTGTAAGGGGCAGAGGCTTAGGTATTCATCAGTACAGAGCAACTTGTTTCACCACGTTGTGGAGTTGTATGTTGGGGAGGAGTCATAGAGGGAACAATGTTGCTTTTCAGCACTCTACCCTTTTCCAGGCACTTATCCCACTTTCACATGGGCCTGGTGCCTCTCTAGATGTTGCCCTGGCTGTCGTTCCTGGACTAGGTGGGTCTGCAGATGTTCTAGGACCATGGGGGCTCTTTAAACAAGCAGAATCTGCTGAGATACTGGCAATTTCTTTCTCCACCCTAAACCCCTCTGATTTGCACAGCCAGAAGCAATGAGACTTGATTTTCCCGGGCGCTGGTACTGTGAGCTGTGTAGTCTGGTGAGGAGCTGGGAACGCTCCCCAGGTGTCTCTCCTGACTTTTCAAAATGTGTAACTGCTCTTTCTGCTGGCTTGGCACTGCCGCCGCCGCTGCTGCCACCACCACACCGAGTTCTCTCTGCCATGGCTCTGCCCATCCTACCTGTCTGGATGAGTATTTCTCCTTTATATCTTTGTTTGTTGGACTTCCATGCAGCTTGATTTTCTGGAACTTTTGGTTATCTCTAGGTTTGAGGTAGTTATATTCCTTCTTAGTTGTGGAGGGAGACCCAGCTGTCTCTCTAGGCCTCTATCTTGGCTGGAAGTCTCGGTTATATCTTCTTGATGGATTCTTCCCTTAAGTATTATGTAGTGTACTTTGTCTCTTTTTATGGCCTTTGTTTTGAAATCTATTTTGTCTGTTATAAGTATTGCTACCCTAGCTTAAAAAAATTCTCTTTCATTGGAATATTTTTTCTATCCCTTCACTTTCAGTCTGTGTAAATCTTTTGTTCTGAGTTGGATCTCTTGTAGATATCATATATGCAGGTCATGTTTTTTTATCCATTCAGCTACCCTATGTCTTTTGATTAGAGCTATTAATCTATTTACATTTAAGGTTATTATTGATAGGTACTTATTCATTGCCATTTTTTTCCTTTTGTACCTGTGGCCCCTCCCCCCAATCGCTCTCTCTCTTTCTTCATCTTCTTAAAGCAATCCCTTTAGCATTTCTTGCAATGCTGGTTTGGTGGAGATGTGTTATTTTAGCCCTTTTTTAAAAAAAAATTGGGAATCTCCTTATTTTGCCTTCCATTTTAAATGAGAGTGTTGCTGGGTAGGGTGGTCTTGGTGGCAGTCCTTTACTTTTTATTACTTGGAATACTTCTTGCCATTCCCTTCTGGCTTGTAGTGTTTCTGTTGAGTAAACAGCTGGTAACATTATCGGCGCTCCCTTGTCTGTTACTAGCTGTTTCTCCCTTGGTGCCTCTCTTTGTCTTTAAATTTTGCCATTTTAATTATGATGTGTCTTGATGTGGGCTTCTTTGGGTTCATCTTGCTTGGGACATTCTGTGCATTCTGGACTTGTGTGACTCTTTCTTTCATCAAGTTAGGGAAGTTTTCTGTCATTACTTTTTCAAAGAGGTTTTCTCTCCATTGCTCCTCTTCTTCTCCTTCTGGTAACCCTATGATATGGATATTATTACATTTCATGTTGTCCTGCATCTCCCTTAAGCCCTCTTTGTTTTTTTTTTGAGTCTTTTTTCATTTTGTTGCTCTGTCTTGGAATTTTTTCTACATAGTGTTCCAGCTCACTGATTCGATCCTCTGCTTTATATAGTCTGCTTTTAATTTCTTCTACTGTGTTCTTCAATTCAGAAATTGTATTCTTCATTTCCTCCTGACTCTTATTGATAGTTTCTGTGTCATTTTTTATGCTGGTGTAGTTCACAGTAAGTTCCTTGTAGGTTCCCTGGAGTTTTTTGTAGTTCTCACTGAGCTCATTGAGCATCCTTATAACCATTATTTTGAACTTGATGTCTGATTGTTTGCTTGCCCCTATTTTATTTAGCACTCTTTTTGGGGGTTCCACCTTTCCTTTCAATTGGGGGTTGTTTCTTTGTCTTCCTATTTTAGGGACACTTTTTGTTTGTTTCTGTTTCTTGGATTGATCTGCTTTGACTCCCTGTCTTCATGGTGTGTCTCTCTGTGGTAGGAGAACTGTGGGATTCAGTGGTGCATCCTCCTTGATCTCCTGACCTTAATGCTCTTGAAATGCACTTTAGGCTGTTTATGTGGGCTCTTTGGTTGTAATTGGGCTTTGGTTGTTGTTGCGTCATTCTTTGGTGGGTCCTTCCCTCTAGCTAGCTCTCGGAGAGTCACTCCACCCACCATGTCTTTTATGCTGTTGTAGGTGCTACCAGAACAAAACCAAACAGCCTAGGAAAGAAACCCAAACTTGCATAAATAACCCCCACCCACAATCACACTACCAATAGCAAATGAACCAATAAAAATAAAGATGTAAAGATATTAAGATTATTAGAAGAAAGGAAAAATGAATATGAGATGACTAAAAGAAAAATGATTTTGAGAGGGTACAGGGAGGAGCAATATGAAGAGTAGGGAATAGAGATAAGGTGAAGAGAGAAAGAAAGCAAAATTTACATCATATATAAAAAAGGGAGGGAAGAAGGCAGAATGGAGTGAAAGAAGGGAAGTGTATAGTATTAAGTTTAAACAGAAATTTTAAATATATATATGTATATATATATATATATATATATACATATATATATATATATATAGTGAGGGATGAAAAAATAAGAACCAGATTGGAGAAAAAGATCCACCACAGCACCTTCAACAACAAATGAACCAAGATTAATATAGGAGGGATGGGAATAAGAAGGAGAAAAGAAAGAAAGAAAAGCTTAAGAGATGTCTAAGGAAAGAGAAGTGATTTTGAGAGAATAGATGGAGAAGAAATACTAAGAGTGAGGAATAAAAATCAGGCTAAGACAGGGAAAAATTAAAATTTAAAATAAAAAAAGGAAATGACAGGATGAAGGCAAAATGGACTAAGGGAGGGAATGGTAAAATTTGAGATTTTAAATACTAAAATAGAAAAATCTAGAAATAAAATTGAGGAAATGCAACAACAACTACCATATCCATGACAAAACAAAGATTGATAAAGGTGGAGAGAGAATAATGGTATTTTAAGAATGGGAAAAAGAGTGTGAGATGACTAATGACAAGGAAAATGGTTTTGAATGGTTGAAATGGGAGAAATAATAAGAGTGCAGAATGGAAACAAGTCATAGTGAGAGAGAAAATAAAGTTTAAAATGAAAATAAGAAGAGAGAAGAAGAAGGTAAAATGGAGTAAGAGAAGGGAGGAGCAAAATATGAGATTTGAAATAAACTATAATATAAAAACTAGTGACCTAATAGGCACAAGCTTGAAGGATGAGAAAGGAATGTTAAAAGGCTATACAGGAGTAAAAATAACACAAATCATGAATAAGATTATGGTGGAATTCATATCACTAGAATTTAGGGTTTACCATTGCTTTCTCTTTCTGGATACATCCCTGGTGATATCATTTGGTATCCCAGTCTGGCCCAGGGCAGCTTTTTTGAGACTACCAGTGATCCACAGTCTGTGGCTGTCTCCTTCAGTTGTTAATCTAGTCATTCTATAATCAGCAGGCAGGCTTAAGCACCATAGGATAGGGTAGAGATATTCCTGCAGGTGAAGCTATTGCTTCCCCTCAGGCTGATGCCACTTGGAGGGGACTGCTTTGTCTGAACAAGATGGCTCCTGTATTATGGGGAATGACTCAGCACAGGGACCCTGGCAGTTGCTCCCTCAATCCTCTCCCCAAAGCCACCATCCCAAACTCTCCTCATGCATCTCTAGTCCACCCTGCCCTTCGTTTGTTGGACCCTAGGGTAAGTGGCTGCAAACAAAATTTTATGCATTGGCCTGCTAAGAGGCTCTTGGTGTCTCCAACCATCTCTCTTTGGCAGACAGAAACCCTGCTGCTTTTCACAGCTGGATGTTATCTGGGCTCCTTTCCAGCTCTGGTGCTATAGACTGGGAAGTCTAGCTTGGGGTTTAGACCCCACACTTTTCAGGGGGAACCCACCAGCCACTGAAATTTTCTTCTGCCACCTGTGGGAGCCTTGCCAGCCCTCTTATGTCTCCTCCACACTCTGTACCAGTCATGTTGTGGTGAAGTGGTTTCTTCTGTCTGTCGGTGGTTATAGGGCTTCTATCCAGCTATTGTTCAGTTGGTTATTCTGGATGATTTTGTTATAATTTAGTTGTAATTACAGATTGGTCATTCACCATCTTGGATCTCCAAAACTATATATACTTTTAAAACAGCTAAGTCTGATTAACTAAAGCAGAAAAAAAAAAACAAAAAACCAACTTCTAGACTTAGCAACAAAGAAGTGTGCCAGGACACAACTGACAAAGTAGTTCTTAGTGTTCTTCTCAGTTTTATGTCCTAGTTCAATTATGCTTCACTTTTTATAATAAAAAATAAGAAGTATGTATTTATTTTATCTGTGGTGTATAAACTGGATTTTCCCTGAAAAGCATCTGAGACTCACAGGAAGAATAAAAGGGCAGAGAAGGGAAAATTTTTTTCCTAGTTGGCATTTCTTAACCCCATCTTGAGAGAAGAATAATATAAACTATTATGGTTGAGGTTCCAGAAGTCAGACAAGAAAGTTTGCAGTAATATAGGGGTGTTGATTTGGAGGGTTTGGTAGCAGTGGAAAAAGTCAAAACAAAGGAATTAATTCCATCGGAAATTGTTTCTTGGACTAGATCCTGTGTGAGTGAGCCCCGAGGAAGGACAAGGAAATGGAGAGTTGGCCTATTTTAAAAGAAACATTCATTTAAACACTTGGATTCTTTCACTTTTCTTTCGTCTTCAGCTTCCATGTCACCATTTTCTTCAAATCCAGGCAAAACAAGATGCAATGATACCACTAGACCTCATGCTTGTGATTATTTTACATGTTTTAAAGTCAGTTCTTTCCCCAGAGTTGTGTATTCTCCAAGGATGTCTCTGATCCCTCTGGCTTCTCAGCAGATGTTGGCAACATAATTGATTGATGTTTCAAAATACTCAAACAATTCATTCCTTGCCTGCTTTTATTTCTCATTCCTTTACTTGTAATGCATAATGTATGGGCTATATATATATATATGTTTTGCCCATGGTAGAAACATGTTAGCTAACTTCCACTGAAAGCAGTTAAATATATGAGCTTTATATTGAAAATAAAGCAGTTTTACTGGGTCTTCATTTTTATTTTTTAGTGTTGAAACCCTGGTTGTCATCTTTAAGGAAGCAGTAGGTGGAGCTACAGGCTTTTTATCATGAAAGAATTTTTTCAGTAGCTGCCCATCCATTGCCGGAATAACCTGCAAAAGCACATATTTCCAAAAATAACAGAGACATTTCCAAGTTTTCCAGAAATATAGGCAAGACTATTTAGTCATTCATAATCACTGCTTTGCAAGTACTAGAGAGATTCTGTAGAAAATATTTCAGAAGCAGAAAAAAGATTGATAGAATTCCTTGTATTTTTAGAAGAGAGATTCTTTAAAAAATGGAACTCAAGAGGGAGGGGGAGGTACTTATTCAGCTCAGTCATGTACCGCTTTTTTTTTTTTCCAGGTGGTGAAAAGGCCCAGAGGGGTAACTGGGGGTGGAAAAAAGTCTTTTCCATTTGCGTCAGAACTCTGAGAAGCTCTTCATTTCCCCACTTTGTGAGGCTCTAAACTGCAGTTTTGATTTTCTTTGAATTACAGAGGGGTGGCCAAGGTTAAGTGATTCTGAGGAGGCCAGAAGGTACTTATAACAGGTCATTATCAAGGACCATTTCTCTCTTTGGATACCTTGATGTTCTTGATCATTTTCATGAGAGAGAATAAAAAAATAACTTTTCATCACTATGGAAAAGGTAAATTCTCTTCATATAAAAATCACAAGTTCTGACAATGCTCTAATGGATATATATATGTCTATCCCATTATATATACTATTAGTTCTCTCTCTCTAATTATTTTATATATACAAGGTCTATTCATAAGGTATCCAGTCATGCAATATGAAAAACTGAGGCATTTAATGAAGAAGATACAAGAAACCTTGTACATAGGACAATGATACCTCAGTCCCCTTCAAAGTAGGCACCTTGGGACTTCACACAGTTCTCCCAATAGCCATCAGCTTCCCTGTTGTATTTTCCTGAAATCTCATCAATGGTCTGTAATCTCATCACTTTCAAAGGTGATTTTAGTTTTGGGAAAAGCCAGAAGGTGCAGGGCACCAAATCTGGGCTGTAAGGGGGCTGAGCCACCTAGGTGATTTGATGTTTTGCCAAAGAACTCTGCCTTTGTTGTGATGAAGCTTCTAACCACCATTTGCCCATAGCTGCAGCTTTCTGTATCATCTGAATAGTTCCCGTGGAGGAATGGTCAAGCTTAATGCAAAATTTGATGCAGATTCGTTGCTCTACTTGCTCAGTCATTTTGAATGTGAAAGCCATTCGGTATACATGCTCACTTAATGGCATCCACTACCCCCATTGATAAGTACAATGAAGTTCATCGTTCACCCAGGTGCATTGCAGTCCACTCTTCTTGGCTGCCAGGTTACATTGATGCCATGCAAATTGTTTTTGTTGTATTAACATGGCTGGACTTTTTCTGGGTGTATAATTTTTGGCAATATCACTCTAAGATCTGATGAAAGTAATGGACCCTAACCCCAGGAAAAGACACACAGAAACAAAATTTCCAATATAATTTATATACAGGGTGGGGCAGAAGTAGATTTTTAGTTGTGAGTATGCAAAACACAGAGTTTATTCTTGTATTATTATTTATTAATTATTGTATTATTTTCCATATGAACAACTGTAAACCCATTTTAGCCCCACTTTGTATGTGTGTGGGTGTGTATACACACAAATATACATATATGGGAGAGAGATATACTTATTTTAAGGAACTGGCTCATGTGATTGTGGGATCTGGCAAATCCAAGATTTATAGGGCTAACAAGCAGGCTGGAAACTCTGATACAATTTCTATGTTACAATCTTGGAGCAGAATTTCTTGTTCACTGGGAAACCCCAGTCTTTTCTATTAAGGCCTTCAACTGATTGGATGAGACCCACCAACATTATGAAGAATCTGTTTTACCACCCACATTATGAAGAGTAGTCTGAATATAAATTTTTAAGTATATTTTATTAATTATGCTATTATAGTTGCCCTAATTTTTCCCCCTTTGCTCCCCTCTGCCCAGTACCCCATTCTCTCCAGCAATGCCCCCCCCCTTAGTTCACGTCAATGGGTCATGCATATAAGTTCTTTGGCTTCTCCATTACCTATATTATTCTTAACTTCCCCCTACCTATTTTGTACCAAACAATTATGCTTGTCAATCCCTGCACCATTTCCCCATTTCTCCTCCTTCCCCCTCCCAGCTGATAACCCTTCACATGATCCCCATACCTATGATTCTATTCCTATTCTGGTTTGCTTAGTTAGATTTTGTTTTTATTTTTTAGATTCAGTTGTTGATAGTTGTGAATTTGTTGTCATTTTAGTGTTCATAGTTTTGATCTTCTTTTTCTTAAGTAAGCCCCTTTGACATTTCATATCATAATGGCTTGGTGATGATGAACTCCTTTAGTTTTACCTTGTCTGGGAAGCACTTTATCTGCCCTTCTATTCTAAATGATAACTTTGCTGAATAGAGTAATCTTGGTTGTAAGTCCTTGCTTTTCATCAACTTGAATACTTCTTATGAGCCCCTTCTTGCCTGCAAAGTTTCTATTGAGAAATCAGTTGATAGTCTTATGGGCACCCCTTTGTAGTTAACTCTCTGCTTTTCTCTTGCTGCTTTTAAGATTCCCTCTTTATCTTTCACCTGTGGCATTTTAATTATGATATGTCTTGGTGTGGTCTTTTTTGGGTCTAGCTTGTTTAGGACTCTATGTACTTCCTGGACTTGTATGTCTATTTCCTTTGCCAAATTTGGGGAGTTTTCCTTCATTATTTTCTCACATAAGCTTTCAATTTCTTGCTCTTTCTCTTCTTCTGACTTCCCTATGGTTCAGATGTTGGCATGTTTACAGTTGTCCAGAGGTTCCGACTCTCCTTGTTTCTTTCAATTCTTGTTTCCTCATTCTTTACTGGTTGACTTTTTTTCTTCCTTATGTTCCAAGTCATTGATTTGAACCTCTTTCCTTCCCTTCACTATTGGTTTTGTGTGGATTTTTCTTCATTTCATTTAGCATAGCCTTCACTGCTTCCCTTATGCGTTTGCCATACTTAAGCATATCTGTTAAGCCTGTGAGCATCTTTATCACCAGTGTTTTGACTTCTTCATCTGTCAGGCTGGCTATCTCCTTGTCTGTAAGGTTGGCTATCTCCTCATCTCTTAGTTCTCCCACTGGAACCTTGATCCATTCTACCTTTTGGGTCATACTTCTTTGTCTCCTCATTTTGACAGGCTTCTGTGTTCGTTTGCCTCTGTATCTTAGGCAGAGTTGTCGCACCTGTTATATTCTAAGGGGCAGAGCCTTAGTTATTCATCAGTACAGGATGACTCATTTCACGATGTTGTGGTGCTGTATGTGGGGGAGTTGTCTGAGAGGGAACAATGCGGCTTGCTCAGCACTCACCCTTTTTCTAGGCACCTCTCCCACTTCTGTATGGGACTGGAGCCTCTCTAGCTTTTGCTCTGGCCATGAGTCCCAGAGTGGGTGGGTCTGCGGATGTTCTAGGACTGTGGGTCCCTTTAAACAAGCGGGCTTGGCTTAGAAACTGGCAGTTTCTTCCTCCACCCCAGCCCTCACTGGTTTGCACAGTCAGAAGCAGTGAGACTTTATTTTCCATGGTGCTGTGACTGTGAGCTGTGTGGTCTGGTCTGGTGCTGGGAGCACTCCTCAGGTGTCCCTTCCTAATTTTTAAAATGTGAGACCACCCTTTCTCCAGGCTTGTCACTACCGCTGCTGCTGCTGCCACCACACCCCATCCTCTTCACCCTGGCTCTGCCCCTCCTACCTGTCTGAATGAGTATTTCTTTTTTATTTCTTTGTTTGTTGGACTTCCATGCAGCTTGATTTTCTGGAATTTCTGGTCCTCTCTAGTCTTGAGTTAGTTGTATTCCTTCTTAGTTGTGGAGGGAGATACAGCATGTCTGTCTAGGCCTCCATCTTGGCTGGAAGTCTCTGTTCTTGCTTTTTTAGATTCAGTTGTTGATAGTTGTGTTTGTTGTTATTTTAATGTTCATATTTTTGATCTTCTTCTTTTTCTTAAATAAGTCTCTTCAACATTTCATATAATAAGCACTTGGTGATGATGATAATGAGCTCCTTTAGCTTTACCTTGTCTGGGAAGCACTTTATCTGCCCTTCAATTTTAAATGATGGCTTTTTGGATAGAGTAATGTAGGTTGTAGGTCCTCGCTTTTCATCACTTCGAATACTTCTTGCCTAATCCCTGCTAGCCTGCAAAGTTTCTTTTGAAAATCAGCAGACAGTTTTATGGGAACTCTTTTTTTTAGGTAACTCTCTGCTTTTCTTTTGCTGCTTTGAAGATTCTCTTTATCTTTAACCTTTGGCAATTTAATTGTGATGTGTTTGGAGTGGGCCTCTTTGCATTCATCTTGTTTGGGACTCTCTGTGCTTCCTGGACTTGTACGTCTTTTTTTCACCAAATTAGAGATGTTTTCTTTTATTATTTTCTCAAATAGGTTTCCAAATTCTTGCTCTTCCTCTTCTGACATCCCTATGATTTGGTGTTGGCACTTTTGGAGATGTCCCAGAGTTATCTTATTCTCTCCTCACTTCGTTTTTTTCAATTCTTAAAAAAAAATTGTTCTATTACAATTGTCCCATTCCCCACCCCCCCATTGATCTGCCTTGCCATGCCAGCCCTGTTGTTCATGTCAGTGGGTCATTTTTACTAGTTCCTTGACTAGCCCCTTTTCCTTCTTTCTCCTCTTCTCTCCTCCCCTTTGGTCACTGTCAGCCTGTCCTTTGTTTCTATGCCTCTGGTTCTATTTTGCTCATTTGCTTTGTTCATTAGGTTCCTGTATTAGGTGAGATCATATGGTATCTGACTTTCACTGACTGGTTTATTTCACTTAGCCTAATACTCTCCAGTTTCATCCATGCTGTTGCAAAAGATAGGAGTTCTTTCTTTCTTTCTGCTGAGTAATGTTCCATTGTATAAATGTACCACAGTTTTTTTTATCCATTCATCCACTAATGGGTACTTAGGCATTTCCAGCACTAGACTATTGTAAATGATGCTGCTATGAACATAGGGGTGCATAAGTTCTTTTGAGTTGGTGTTTCAGAGTTCTTCAGGTATAATCCCAGCAGTGGAATCACTGGATCAAAAGCCAGTTCCATTGATAGCTTTTTGAGGAAATTCCATACTGTTTTCCATACTGGCTGCACCAGTCTGCATTCCCACCAACAGTGCACTAAGGTTCCCTTTTCTCCATATCCTGGCCAGCACTTGTTTGTTGATTTGTTAATGACAGCCATTCTGACTGGTGTTAGGTGGTATCTCATTGTAGTTTTAATTTGCATCTCTCTGATGGCTAGTGAAGTTGAGCATCCTTTCATATGCCTATGGGCCCTCTATATTTTCTCCTTGGAGAAGTATCTGTTCAGGTCCTTTGTCCATTTTTAAATTGGGTTGCCTGTCTTCCTGTTATTGAGTCATATAAGGTCTTCATATATTTTGGAGCTCAAATCCTTGCTGAGGTATCACTGGCAAATATGTTTTCCAATATGGTCGGTTCCCTTTTCTTCTTGCTGATATTTTATTTTGCTGAGCAGAAACTTTTTAGTTTGATGTAGTCCCATTTGTTTATTCTTTCCTTAATTTCACTTGCTCTCAGAGATATATCAGAAAAATATTGCTGTGTGGGATTTCTGACATTTTCCTGCCTATGTTTTCCTCTAGGACTTTTATGGTGTCATGGCTTACATTTAAGTCTTTTATCAATCTTGAGTTTATTCTGGTGTATGGTGCAAGTTGATGGTCTAGTTTCATTTTTTTTCATGTAGGATTCCAGGTCTCCTAACACCATTCATTGAAGAGGCTATTTTTACTCCATTTTATGCTCTTTCCCCTTTTGTAAATATTAATTGACCACAGAGATCTGGGTTTACTTCTGGGCTCTCTATTTTGCTCCATTGATCTGTTTGTCTGTTCTTATGCCAGTACCAGACTGTTGTGATTACAGTGGCCCTGTAATAAAGTTGGATATCAGGTATTATGATTCCTCTACTTTGTTATTCTTTCTCATGATCGCTGAGGCTATTCAGGGTCATTTTTAGTTCCATAGAAATTTTTGAAGTATTTATTCTAGGTCTGTTTAGTATGTCATTGGTATTTTAATAGGGATTGTATTGAATATAAATTGCTTTGTGTAGTACGGTCATTTCGATGATGTTAATTCTCCAAATCCATGAACATGGTATATGCTTCCATTTGTTTGTATCTTCCTTAATTTCTTTCTTCAGTTTTCTGTAGTTTTCTGAGTACAGGTCTTTTACTTCCTTGGTTAAGTTTATTCTTAAGTATTTAAGTTTTCTTGTTGCTATAGTAAATGGGATTTTTTTCTAGTTCCTATCTCTGATATTTTATTGTTGGTATACAAAAATGCCTTCAGTTTCTGAATATTGATTTTTTATCCCACTATTTTACCAATTTCACTTATTAGATCAAGTAGTTTTTTGTGGAGCCTTTAGGGTTTTCTATGTACACTATCATGTCATCTGCAAACAATGACAATTTTACTTCTTCCTTTCCAGTCTTGATGCCTTTTATTTATTTTTCTTGTCTGATTACTGTGGCTAGAACTTCTAAAAGTATGTTGAATAGAAGTGGAGGGAGTGGACATCCTTGTCTTGTTCCTGATCTTAGGGGGATAGATTTCAGTTTTTGTCCATTGAGTATGATGTTGACTGCAGGTTTCTCATATATGGCCTTTATTATATTGAGGTAAGCTCCCTCTACTCCCACTTGATGAACATTTTTGTCATAAATGGGTGCTGCATTTTATCAAGTGCATTTTTCAACATCTATTGATATGATCATGTGACATTTTTTTCTTTCATTTCATTTATCTGATGTATTACATTTGTTGATTTGCAAATAATATACCATGTTTGCATGCCTGGGATGAATCCCACTTGATCATTGTGTATGATCTTTTTAATGTATCTTTGGGTCTAGTTTGCCAATATCTTGTTGAGGATTTTAGCATCTATGTTCATCAGCGATATTGGCCTGTAGTTTTCTTTCTTTGTTGTGTCTTGACCTGGTTTTGAAATTAGAATACTACTTTCCTCATAGACAGAATTTGGGAGTCTTCCCTCTTCCTAGATTTTTTGAAATAGTTTGAGAAGTGTAGGAGTTAGTTCTTTCCTAAATGTTTGGTAAAATTTGCCTGTAAAGCTATCCAATCTGCAGCTTCTGTGTGCCAGGAGTTTGTTAAAAATTAATACTTCATTTTCACTAGTTCAGTTTTCAGGTTTCCTGTTTCTTCTTGAACCAGTTTTGGAAGATTATATGTTTCCAGAAACTTGTCCATTTCATGTAGGTGGTCAAATTTCTTGTCATATAGTTGTTCGTAGTGATTTCTTACAATCCTTTGTATTTCTGTGGTATCAGTTGTGATTTCTCCTCTTTCATTTCTAATTTTATGTATTTGGGTCCTCCCTCTCTTTTTCTTGATGAGTCTGGTAAAAGGATTGTCAATTTTGTTTATCTTTTCAAAGAACCAGCTCCTGTATTTATTGATCCTTTGAATTGTTCTTTTAGTCTCCATGCCATTCAATTCTTCTCTGATAAGTATAGATACTCCAGCTTTTTAAAAATGTCAATTTGCTTAAAATATTTTCTTCCATCGCTTCACTTTCAGTCTATGTAGATCTTTTGTTCAGAGATGGGTCTCTTGTAGACAGCATATATGTGGGTCATGTTTTCTTATCCATTCAGCTACCCTATGTCTTTTGATTGGTACATTTAATCCATTCACATTTAAGGTTATTATCTATAGGTACTTACTTATTGTCATTTCCCCCCTTTGTACCTGTGTTCCTCTCTGTTTTTCTCTGTTTCTTCATCTTCTTAAAGCAGACCCTTTAGCATTCTTGAAATTCTGGTTTGGTGGAGTTATATTCTTTTAGCCTTGTTTTTTTCTGGGAAACTCCTTATTTCACCTTCTATTTTAAATCAGAGTGTTGCTGGGTAGAGTGGTCTTGATTGTCATCCTTTGCTTTTCATTACTTGGAATACTTCTTGCCATTCCCTTCTGGCTTGTAGTGTTTCTGTTGAGAAATCTGATGATAGCCTTATTGGAGCTCCCTTGTATGTTATTAGCTGTTTCTCTCTTGCTGCTTTTAGGTTTCTCTCTTTGTCTTTGAATGTTGCCATTTTAATATGATGTGTCTTGGAGTGAACCTCTTTGGGTTCATCTTCAATGAGACTCTTTGTACTTCCTGGACTTGCATGACTTTTTTTTTTTCATCAAGTTAGGGAAGTTTTCTGTCATTATGCTTTCAAACTGATTTTCTATCCCTTTCTCCTCTTCTTCTCCTTCTGGTATCCCTATGACACAGATATTATGTTTCATGTTGTCCTACAACTCTCTTAAAACCTTTTCATTCTTTTTCAGTCTTCTTTTGTTTTGTTGCACTGACTGAGAATTTAGTTCTACCTTGTCCTTTAGCTTGCTGATCTGATCCTCTGCTTCATCTAGCCTGCTTTTGATTCCTTCTATTGTGTTCTTCAATTCATAAATTGTATTCATTTCCTCCTGGCTCTTATCGATAGTTTCTATGTCTTTTTTTAATGCTGGTATGGTTCTCAGTAAGTTCCTTGTAGCTTTTCTGGAGTTCTTCATAGTTCCCCTGGAGTTCCTTAGAGTTTTCTTTGAGCTCTCTGAGCTCATTGAGCTTACTTATAATCATTATTTGGAATTCTGTGTCTGATAGTTTGCTTGCCTCTATTTCATTTAGCACTCTTTCTGGGGATTCCTCCTTTTCTTTTGAATGGGAGCTGTTTCTTTGTCTCCCTATTTTAGGCTACTCTTCTTGTTTTTTTTTTTTTCTTTCTGCTCCTTATATTGATGTGCTTTGACTTCCTGTCTTCATGGTATGACCTTCTATGGTAGATGTTCTGTGGGATTCAGTGGTGTAGTCTCCTTGATCTCCTGAACTTGATGCTCTTGAGATGCCCTTATGCTGTTTATTTGGGTTGTCTGGTAGTATTTGAGTTTTGGCTGTTGTGTTGCTCTTTGGTGGGTCTTTTCCTCTGGCTAGCTGACTGAGAGTTACTCTGCTCACCATGTCTTATATACTGTTGTAGACATGTACTTTCTTTACTTCCTGGATCCACCCCTGGTGACATCAGATTGTGTCTCAGTCTGGCCCTAGGCAGCCTGTTGGAGACTGCCAGAGATCCACTATCTTTGTCTGTCTCCTTTGGTTGTTAATATATTTAAACTGTGATCAGCGACCAGGCTTAAGCATCACTGGGCAGGGCAGATTAATTCCAGTGTGTTGGGCTATTGCTTATCCTCAGGCTGATGCCATTTGGAGGGGAGTGGTCTGCCTGCAGTATGGGGGATGAGTCAGCACTGGGACCCGGTTGGCACTTCCCTCAGTTCTTTCTTCAAAGTCACCACCCTATATTCTCCTTAAGTGTCTCTAGTCCACTCTGCCCTCTCTCTGTTGGAGCCCAGGATAAGTGAGTGCCAATGTATTTTTATGTGTGGTTCCTTTAAGAATCTCTCTGTGTCTCCAGCTGTCTCAGGGTGGCAAAAACCCCATGGCTTTTCACTTTTCACAGCTGGATGCTGTTTTACTTTTGGCTCTGTTTCTATAGGCTGGGAAGCCCAGCTTGGAGTTTAGATGCCACCCTTCTCAGGGGGAACCCCCAGCTGCTGAGATGTTTCTCTGTCTTTTCAGCTACCACCTGTGGGATCCAGCCAGCTCTGTCACATCTCCACACTTCCTACTGGTCAGGTTGTGATGAAGCAGCCTCTTCTCTCTGTCCATGGTTTAAGGATTCTCTCCAGCTAGTGTTCAGTTGGTTATTCTGGATGATTTCTCCACAATTAAGTTGTAATTCCAGATTGGTCCTTGGAGGTTAGTGTAGCTTCCCCTTTATCCTTTGCCATCTTGGATTTCCTGAATTCTTGTTTATTCATTCTGTTCTGGTTGAATGTTTATTTCTTCCTTATATTCCAAATAGTTGTTTTGAACCCCTGGCTTCCTTTCCTTCACTGTTGGTTCCTTGTGAATTTTCCTTTATTTTACGTAATGTAGCCTTCATTTCTTCCCTTATGCTTTTGCCATACTCAATGAGTTCTCTGAGTATCCTTATCACCAGTGTTTTGAACTCTACATGTGGTAGGTTGGCTCTCCATTTCGTTTAGTTCTTCCTCTGCGGTTTTGTTCTGTTCTTTCATTTGGGCCATATTTCTTTGACTCCTCAATTTGGCAGTTTCCCTGTGTTTGTATCTGTGTATTAGGTAGACTTGCTTTGACTTCCTGTCTTAGCACACCTGTTAAGTTGTAATGATGGAATGTTAGGTATTCACCTAGGTGGGGCAACCCATTCTCCACATTTTGGCTCTGTATGTGGTGTAGTGGTTGGAGACTGGACAATGCTGTTTCCTGGCTGCTGGAGGCTTTTTCATCACTCACCACATTTCCAGTCACTTCACCCCCTTCCTGTATGCAACTGATACCTTTTAAACTGTTGTACTGGTGGTTGTTCCCAGAGTGGGTGGGTTTGTATATATTCTAGGACTGTGCAAGTCCTTTAAATGGACTCTCCTGAGACACTGACAGTTTCTTCCACTGTCTCAACTCCTACTGGTTTTTACAGCCAGAAGTTATGAGGCTTTATTTTCTCAGTGCTGGAAACCTGGGATGCATGGTTTGGCTTGGACTGGGATTGCTCACTCCCAAGGTATTCCTCCTGATTTTATCCACCACACATGAATGTGGGACTGCCTATTCTACCAGCTGCCATGACCACCATCACCTTGCTGCTACCTTGCTGCCACTGCCTTGCCACTACTACCTCACTGCCACTACCTCACTGCCACCACACCATGTCCTCTCTGCCTTGACTACCCAGCTCTTCTCCTCCTATCCATCTGGATGAATATGGCTTCTTTAAATCCTTGGTTGTCTGGCTTCCATACAGTTCAATTTTCTGGCAGTTCTTGGTGTTTTTTGTTTTGAGGTTAATTGTAATCCTTTATGGTTGGTTGTGCAAGGAGGCGAAGCATGTCTACCTATGCCTCCATCTTGACCAGAGGTAGGCTGAATGTAAATTTTAATCCCCTATATAAAACATCTTCACAGCAATATCTAGACTAGTGTTTGACCAAACAATTGGGCATCATAGCCCAGCCATGTTGAAATTAAAGTTAATTATCACAGATCCCATCACTGTGATCTGGTTTCAGAGTATCTCCACAAGCACATAGTGAAAAATGCCTTCAAGCACACTATTACCTTGGATGTTGTGTTAGGAGAAGGCCACAGGGCCACTGCAGTGGAAGCGCTAAGGCTCTTGGTCCAGCCTGCTTGCCACGTCCTCTCCTGGGGACAGTAAATTATGACACAAAGTAGTGATGGGACCAAAAGGGAGACATTGCTAGGATTTGATGGATAACAGCTAGCAAACATTAGACTTTTCTTCCTTGGCTCTTCCAGATTCTACTGACTTGTAGCTGAGAGAAGAGGAGCCGTGGTGCCTTATGACCAGAGAAATCTGGGGCGGACTTGGCTACTGTAGATGCCAGCTCCTTCCTTTACTTTTTTTTTTTTTTTTTTACAACTAATACAGCAAGATTCTGGTTTATAGATGAGGAAAGACTCTGGAAAGTTCATTGATTCAACAAATATTGAGCACCTTCCATATGCTGGACAGTGCTCTGGGTGCTGGGAATACATACAAGTGTGATTAAAACAAAAATATTTCTTTCTCTCACAGACCTAACATTCTAATGAGGATTACAGAAAACAAAGCAAGTAAATAGATAAATAAATAAAAAATGCAAGTTGTTGTAAATGAGGGGAAAGAGACTAATAAGTGGGATGAGATAGTATTTGCTGTAGAGATGGAGAGAAACCTATTTTAGGTGTTTTATAAGAAAGCTTTCTTTGTGGTGGTGACATGTAATCTGAGACATAAATTAACCTAATGGACTTGGCTAAATTCTCCACTGCTAAGTAAGACCTGGAGCTGAGATGCCTACCGAGGTTTTTTTTTGCTTTGTTTTTTTACTCCAATATATTAATATTTACCCTAGCTTTTAAGCTATGTCAGGCAAAAAGGCCTGGCGTTTCTTGTTAAAATGGAGGTAAAATTGTGCATGAATAAGCAAGGGCAGGTGTGTACATACAAATGAATATGTTTCTAAAATCCAAGAAAGGAAATGCTAGATTATCTTAAGCAACCCCAGCTAGAGTATTTCCATCACTCCTGTTACACTTTTCTTCTTCCTCTCTGTAGCCTGAATATTTCATGCTGTACCTGAAGCCTTCTTCCTATTGCTTTGTCTCACGTTCATATCGGTAAACATGCTGGTTGTTGCCTTTTGTATAAGAGATGCTTCTCATGCTTCTCCCTTGGATTAATATATCATGTTTCTTTAATTAGCTTGTCCTCCTGGATCTTATTCTCTGGTTATTTAATTATCTTCCAGGCTCTACATAGGTTTTTTGAATTGTCCTTGGGACAACCCCAGAGGGTGACATTCACATGTAGATGTTATAGATTAGTATAATCACAAGGACAATATATTGGCAGGTGGTACTAAAAAGTCTATAGAAGTCTAGGAGATGCTTTCTCCACTTCTAGCAAAGCAGCTTTACCAGGTAGAGGTGGCTGCATGTCTGTCTTACTTATCAATTCATCTCTTTCTTTTTATCCAAAGACACATAGGAAGATTAAAAATGAGTTAAAATTTTTTTTTTTCTCTTGGCTCTGTGAAGATATGGGTGCATATCTTAAAGAAGAACATTTTCCATTTTCCTTCTCCCCCCACCCTCACCTCTTCCTCCTCCTTCTTTTTTTTAAGTATATTTTATTGATTATGTTATTACAGTAGTTCCAATTTTTTCCCCTTTGCTCACCGCTGCTCAGTACCCCATTTCCCTACAGCAAACCCACACCCCTTAGTTCCTGTCCATGGGTTGTGCAAATAGTTCTTTGGCTTCATCCTTTCCTATATTATTCTTAACTTTCCCCTGTCTATTTTGTACCAACCAATAATGCTTCTTAATCTCTGCACCATTTCCCCATTTCTCCCCCTTTTCCCTCCCAGCTGATAACCCTCCAAATGATCCCCATACCTATGAATCTTGTTTCTATTCGGGTTTGCTTAGTTGGATTTTTTTTTTTTTTTTTTACTTCTTAGATTCAGTTGTTGGTAGTTGTAAGTTTGTTGTCATTTTAGTGTTCATAGTATTGACCTTCTTTTTCTTAAGTGAAGTCCCTTTGACATTTTATATGGTGATGACGAACTCTTTTCACTTTACCTTGTCTGGGAAGCACTTTATCTGCCCTTCTATTCTAAATGATAGCTTTGCTGGATAGGGTAATCTTGGTTGTACGTCCTTGCTTTTCATCAACTTCAATACTGCTTGCCAGTCAGCCCCTTCTTGCCTTCAAAATGTCTTTTGAGAAATCAGCTGATAGTCTTATAAGCATCCTTTTGTAGTCAACTCTTCGCCTCTCTCTTGCTGCTTTTAGGATTATTTCTTTATCTTTCACCTTTGGCATTTAAATCATGATGTGTCTTGGTATGATCCCCTCTGGGTCCAGCTCACCCAGGACTCTCCATGCTTCCTTGACTAGTATGTCTATTTCCTTCACAAAATTTGGGAAGTTTTCCTTCATTATTTTTTCACATAAGTTTTCAATTTATTGCTCTTTCTCTTCTCCTTCTGGCACCCTCATGATTTGGATGTTGGCATGTTTAAAGTTGTCCAAGCCAGGGCAACAGCTAGAGGGGTGTCAGTCCCATATGAAAGTGGGAGAAGTACCTGAAAAAGGAGCGAGTGCCGGGAAAGCGGCATTGTTTCCTCTCTGACCCCTCTCCCACATACAATGCCACAACGTGGTGAGACAGATTGCCCTGTACTGATGAATGACTAAGGCTCCACCCCTGAGGCTCTATCTAAGACACAGAGGCAAACAAATACAGAAGCCTGTCAAGATGAGGAGACAGAGAAGAGAGCGGCCCAAAAGAGGAAACAGATCAAGGTTCCAGTGAGAGAACTAAGTGATGAGGAGATAGCCAACCTAACAGATGAGGAGATAGCCCACCTAACAGACACAGAATTCAAAACACTGGTGATAAAGATGCTCACAGGCTTGACAGACACGCTTGAGTATGGCAGATGCATAAGAGAAGAAGTGAAGGCTATGCTAAGTGAAACAAAGGAATATCCACACAGAACCAATGCTGAAGGGAAGAAAACCAGGGTTCAAATCAATGATTTGGAACATAAGGAAGAAAAAAACAGTCAACCAGTACAGAATGAGGAAACAAGAATTGGAAAAAAAATCATGAAGGCTTAGGAACCTATGGGATAACTATAACGTGCCAACATCCAAATCATGAGGGTGCCAGAAGGAGAAGAGGAAGTGCAAGAATTTCAAAATTTATGTGAAAAAATAATGAAGGGAAACTTCCCAAATTTTGCAAAGGAAAGAGACATACAAGTCTAGGAAGCACAGAGAGTCCCAAACAAGCTAGATCCAAGGAGGACCACACCAAGACATATCATCATTAAAATGCCAAAGGTTCAAGATAAAGAGAGAATCTTAAAAGGAGCAAGAGAAAAGCAGAGAGTTATCTACAAAGGGGTGCCTATAAGACTCTCAGTTTATTTCTCGAAAAAATTTTTGCAGATCAGAAGGGATTGGCAAGAAGTATTCAAGATGATGAAGAGCAAGGACCTACAAGCAAGATTACTCTATCCAGCAAAGCTATCATTTAGAATAGAAGGGCAGATGAAGTGCTCCCAGACAAGGTAAAGCTAAAAGAGTTCATTATCACCAAGCCATTATGATATAAAATGTTAAAGGGACTAATTTAAGAAAAAGAAGATCAATACTATGAACACTAAAAAATGACAACAAGCTCACAACTATCAACAAGTGAATATATAAAATAAAAACAAAATCCAATGAAGCAAACCAGAATAGGAATGGAATCATAGGTATGGGGATCATGTGGAGGGTTATCAGCTGGGAGTGTAATGGGGAGAAATGGGGAAATGTTGTAAGGATTAAGAATCATAATTGGTTGGTACAAAATAGACAGGGGAAAGTTAAGAATAATATAGGAAAGGGTGAAGCCAAAGAACTTACATGCACAATCCATGGACAGGAACTAAGGGAGTGGGGTTGCTGTGGGAAGGGGGATACTGCGCAGAAGGTAACCAAGGGGGATAGAATGGCACTACTGTAAGAATATAATCAATAAAGTATACTTAAAAAAAAAGAGAGAGGTCTTCTGGAAGGATTTCTCAAAAAATTATCTCAGATATGAGGGGAAGGGCTGAAACTTAAAGAAAATAATGTCATCTAATAGAGTTAAGGCAGCAGAAGATAAAACAAAGGACTATCATTTATTGATTTATATTTTATTGATCATGCTATGACAGTTGCCCCAGTTTTTTCCTCTTTGCCCCCCTCTACCCAGGACCCCCCACTTCTTCTGGGAATCCCCCTACTTATTCATGTACATGGGTCACACATATGAATTCTTTGGCAACTCTATTTCCTATACTTGCTCTTTACATCCTGCTGTCTATTATGTAACTACAAATTTGTGCTTCATAATTTCTTAATCTTTTCCAGCAGATTCCCCCACCCCACTGGGTACCATCCCAATGTTTTCCATATCTATGATTCTGTGATTCTGTTTCTTTTCTTCTTGTTTGCTTAGTTTGTTTTTTAGATTGAGTTGTTGATACTTATGTATGTATTGCCATTTTAATGTTCATAGTTTTTATCACCTTCTTTTTCTTAAATAATCCCTTCAACATTTCATATAATAATGGTTTGGTGATGATGAACTTCTTTAGCTTTACCTTGTTTGAGAAGCACTTTATCTGCCCTTCACTTCTAAATGATAGCTTTGCTGGGTAGAGTAATCTAGGTTATAGGTCCTTGCTTTTTATCACTTTGAATACTTCTTGCCCAATCCCTTTTAGCTTGCAAAGTTTCTTTTGAGAAATCAGCTGATAGTCTTATGGGAACTCCTTTGTAAGTAACTGTATGCTTTTCTCTTGTTGCTTGTAAGTTTTCTCATCTTTAACCTTTGGCATTTTAACTCTGATATGTCTTGGTGTGGTCCTCTTCACAGCCATCTTGTTTAGGACTCTGTGGTTCCTGGACCTGTATGTCTATTTCCTTTACCAAATTAGGGAAATTTTCTTCCATCATTTTTTCAAATAAGTTTTTCAATTTCTTGCTGTTCCTTTATCCTTCTAGCTCCCCTATGATGAGAATGTTGGAATATTTGAAATCACAGAGGCTCCTTACACTACCCTCAATTGTCTGGATTCATTTTTCTTTTGCTATATTGATTGGATGTCTTTTTAATCCTTATGTTCCAAATTACTGATTTGATTTTTGTCTTCATCCACTCCACTGTTGGTTCCCTGTAAAATGTTCTTTATTTCAATTAGCATATCCTTTATTTCTCCCTGGGACTTTTTTATGCTATTGAAGTACCCACTAAATTTCTTGAGCATAATTATAACCAGTGTTTTGAACTCTGCATCTGATAGATTGCTTATCTATATTGTTTTTTTTTTTCTGGAGTTTTTTCTGTTCTTTAATTTGGGCCATATTTCTTTGTCTCTTCATTTTGACAGCCTCCCTGTGGTTTTTTCCCCTATGTATTAGGTAGAGCTGCTTTGACTCTGTGTATTGGTAGTGTTGCCTAATGTAGTAGGTGTCCTGTAGTGTCCAGTGGCATAGCTGTGCAATATCACCCAAGCTGTGTACTCAATGTGCGCCCTCTGTGTGGGCTGAGTACTCCGTCTGCTTGTAGATGAGTCTTGATTGTTGTTAGAAGATCAATGTGGGGCGGGGTATTTACCCAGTCCACACTGCTGGTAGGACTGGCTGTGATGCCTGGCCTGCAACCACTTCCTTCAAAAGCTTGTGGAAATGGTTGGGTGGTGCTCTAATGTGGTCTGGAACTGTCCACTGGGTGCACAGGCTCTGGGGCTTCCTGGGTGTTGCAGGCTAAGATCATCTGTGTTTTGTCTGGAACCCCTTGGCATAAGCTATAAAGTGATCTGCAGGTGGCTGCTGCTAGTGCCATGACTGGGCCCACTCATCAATATGGATGGGGGTTGGGCTCAGCTGTTGCTTGTTTGAGTGGATTAAGGAAGGTCTGAAAGCTGTACCTAACCCAGCTGTTCATATGGAAAAGTGTCTGTTAGCAGCTTGGATGGTCCCGTAAGTTGGATGGGGCAGATCCTTATGTAATTGTCAGTCAGGGATTACCATGTGAGCCAGGTTGATGGAGCTTCACATATGGTGCCACCACACTGTGGCTCTGTGTGGGGAAGGACTCAGAAAAGGTACAATGGCCGCTGTCTGCAGTTCTGTCTGGGAAGAAGCTGTTTCCCAGCTCTTGCTTTTGTGTCAGACACTTCAGTTCCTCCCCATATGCCTCTGATGCCCTTCAAGGTCCTGTCCTGGTGCTGGATCCCAGAGGGAGTGAGTCTGAGTAAAACAGTGTATGGTGTGAAGCCCTTTAAGAGGAGAGGTCTAAGAATCTTCTGCCAACCCAACCCCCATGGTTTTTACAGCCAAAAGTTATGGAGTCTTATCTTCCTGGCACTGAAACCCTGGGCTGGTTGGTCTGGTGTGGGGCTGGGATCCCTCTTGCTTCTAGGATATCCCTCCATTTTGGAACCAGCTGGTTCTGAGTCTCTGTATCTCTGCCCCTCTGTCCCTCCTACCCTTCTGGATGAATGTGGCTTATTTAATTATTTGTAGGACTTCCATACAGTTTAATTTTTTGATGGTTCTGAGTGATATTTGTTTTGTAATTTAGCTGTAATTTTTCTGTGATTGTGCGAGGAGGCAAGCCACATTTACCTATGCCTCCATCTTGACCATAAGTCTCAGGACTATCTTTTTATATTAAAAAATTGAGGCAAAACATGAAATTAGAATATGAAATGAATGGTTGAAAATAATTGGAGTGAGGGAGGAAATAGTGATAGAAAAATTGTCTAGCAGGGGTAAGAGAGATTAACAGGTTTTCTGGTGGCCAAGGCAAAGAGAGAACTACCATCAATAATTTAGAATGACAGAGTCCAGCCCTGACAGGTGTTGCTCAGTAGGCTGAGCATCATTCTGCAAAGCAAAAAGTCACCAGTTTGATTCCCCATCAGGGCATATGCCTGATTTGCAGGTTTGGATCTGGTTGGGATGTGTATGAGTGGCAACCGATCGATTTTCTCTCTCACACTAATGTTTTTCTCCCTCTCTTTCTCCCTCCCATCCTCTCTCTAAAAATAAATAAATGAAGCTAAAAAAAAAAAAAAAGAAAGAAATAAAGAATAACAGTGTCCAAAATATAAGAAACAAGCCAGTTAGGAAAAGCAGAGCCATTCCTGACCATGAAGTCTGGTGGAAATTTCTATCATAGGTCTGCAAATAGAGGATGCAATGTAAGGACTGCAAACAGGCAGTAAAATAATCTTGGCAGTATAAGCTAATTAGGAGAAGCTGAGAGCTATTTCTTTCAAATAAAAATGAAGCATAAAATCTGGGAAATCATGGATATACATTTTTCTTTAACCTAAAAACCACTATGTCAGGGAACCCATGATTTAATATTTCTAGCATATCAATAAAAGCATAAGAAAATTTGGGGAATGTAGTTTCCAGATAATTACATTTGCTATACAACACTTTGTAGTGTTTTATTTGGGTAAAGGTGTTTGTGTTTTATTGCTTTTTCACTGTATTTACATGAATATATAGAGTAACTTTTTGTAACTTTGAAAGAGTTCCATTGCAATACCTGATTATTTGCTTTAAAACTGTTCTCCAGTCTTAAGAAAGATATGCCAGTCATAATCAAAGTATTTATCATTATGAACCAATAGACAGCCATGGGTAGATATTCTCAAAGGATTAGCAGTTCACTAAAATGGTGAGATAATTTTATAGGTGAACCAAAATGACCAGAAAGCTCTTTTACAGCTACTTAAATAAGTTAATATTAATTTTATGATGCTTTTTCTATTATTTTATAAGGGAAAGTAGTGAGAATATGAGGTGTTGGAGTCTGTTGCCCACTTTTATGAACTGGCATGCTTGCTTTTTTTATTAACTATTTCCTGCTTTCTAAGGCAATTGGACAGACTGTTCATGGGCCCAACAGTAGGCCAGAAAACAAGTTTTCTTTTTATTTTTTTGAAAAAACAAACAAACAAACAAAGGGACAGAAACAAATAATTTAATAGGCTTGGAACCTTAGCATTTATTTATACATTCTTTTGTCCTGAACTTGGATCATTTTATTTACCTGTCCACAGAGCCAGCTCTCTTGTTAAAATACTAATTGGGGTCTCTTAGGCAAGTCCTAAAATATTTCAAAGCCTTTTTTTCCTTCTCTCTATTCTATCCAGAACACTCTTAGTTATTTCTCTCTAAATGTTGCCTAAACAGGTGACCCACCAAAACCCATGACTGTGGCCCATGTTACTGCTGCTGTGTAAATTCTTCCTCATATACTGTCCAGGGCCACTGTGACTTGATTTAGCCATTGACTAAACTATCCTTACTTCCATAATTTTCTTAATAGTCTCTTTTTAAAAAATGCTTCTGTTTTCATTTTAAATCTCCTGAAATCTGGTTCCAACCTCCCGAAGGCAATGTTGTGTATGCTTAGGTTTGTATGTTGCAGGTATTCAGTTTCCTCCAAATTTCAGGATCTCAGACCATCGTATCAGTTAATATATGTTTATACTATATCCTTTAACACAGTTTTCCACAGTCTTGCCTGGGAAGATTTTTGGATGAGCTGAGGGCAAGTCTCTGAAATAGAGGGTGAGTGTTCTTAGACTGATACTTACATAATTATAAGGAATTGAGCTTTATAGCAAAGTTATTTGGACCCAGGGTGTTTTGCACCTTTCTAAACATTTTTTTTTTTTAAAGAACTTGCAAGTTCTTAAAAAATAATCAGCTTCAGTGGGAAATTTTAGCTGAAGAATTTTTATTTTTAGCTTTTGCATTCAACATGTCCTTTTTGGCAAAGCAAATAAAATTTCATCAGGCAGGAGGGCACAGGGCTTACCCTGAGCTGTATGATGATTGCATTCCCAAATATAAGGCTGTTGCTGGGTGGGGGGCTATTTCAGATGAGAGAGTGAACTGTGGCATGTGGTATGAAATTAACAGCCTCACCCTCCCCTAACTTCCTTATGAAACAGGCCAGAGAATAGAAGGAGACCCACGTATTCCATGTTGGAATATTTAAAAGTTAGAAATCAAGTTAACAAACTACTACAAAGAAACATAATTTAGCTTCCTATCTTGGTAAATGTATCTTCATCTTTACCTGGAAGGCAAGGTTCAATTTTAGAATTCTTAAAATCCTTGGATTCTTTGTTGGACTCTGCTGGTTGAAGGGAGTTGACCACAGACCTGGGGCTTCAGCCTTTTCCTTCCCACCTCTAGCTCCGAAACCACCAGAAGCCTTTCATGTGCAAGCTGGTATATCAGGCTGAGAGGAGAATTTATTCTTGGCATATTCTACCTTCAGAAAGATGGGCCTGGGGAGTGGTCAATGCAGGTCCTAGAAGAGGGCTCAGGAGATTCTGGGGCCCTGGATACTGGGGTGTAGTGTTGGAGGAGAGTGTATTAGTTTGCTATGGCTACTCTTAACAAAATACCACAAACTGAGTGGCTTAAACAATGGAAATGTATTGTCTCACAGTTCTGGAGGCTAGAAGTCTTAGATGAAGTTGTCAGCAGGGTTGGTTTCTCCTACGGGCTGTGTGTGAGAATCTACTCCATCCCTCTCCCCTAGCTTCTGATGGTTTCCTGGAAATCCTTGGCGTTTCTTAGGTTGTAGATGCATTAGCTCAATCTCTGCCTTCATCTTCACATGGTATTGTTCCTGTGTTCATGTCTGTGTCCAAATATATCCCTTTATAAAAACACAGGTCATATTGCATTAGGACCCATACTAGTGAACTCATCTTAGCTTGATTACATCTGCAAGGACCCTATTTGCAAATAAGATCACATTCTGAGGTACTAGGAATAAGAGCTTCAACTTTTGAATTTTGGTAGGCACTTTTGAACCTATCACAGAGGGTCATTGTGTGCTCCCTGTGGGCACATCCCCTTGGCCTGATGGATTTCTCTTTCTACAGAGGAGGTTGCAGCTGATCAAGATCCACAGTGGGGCTCTCTAGAGCTTGGGATCTGTGGCAGGGACCCCTTTAATGGAAATGCTGTGCATAAATTCTTTCTTTACCACTAATATCACTGCCATCCTTGACAGAGGGAGATCCAGCTAGTTTAAAAAGGAATAGAGAAGATATGAACCCTTTCTCTAACTTTCCCCAGTTGGCCAAATTAATAAAGGCTCTTTCCCATCCTATGTAGAATGTCTCCAATCTAGTCCTCCCTATCAATTCATTACCCCTTCACTCCTAATTCCCATTAAAACTTCTCACCCAGTTCATTTTACAGATTATGTGTTTCTCCTTTTTATAACCCAATGAGTGTTGGCTGTATCAGAGTGTAGCAAGCCTTCAATAAAAATGTGTTAGCTCTCTAGGCCTGTGGCTTTTGCTGATCATGTATTTAATGCATTAGATTAGCTTTGATTCTGGACAGTATATTTCTAGTTTTGAGGGCAGTCAGGACTTCGATGTTGTGTATGTGGGTTATTTCTGAACCTGCATTTTAAAAATAATCCATGGCGGGAAGGAGGAGTATTCAATTCTGTGACTAAAACCAATCTCCTGGGAGCCAAAGAAACACACAGATAATGTTTATTCTCTATGCTAAAAATAGGTGGGCTGGTATTTTTAGTCATTTCCCAAAATATGGTGTCTGGACTCAAGTTCAGCTGTGGATGCCTGTCTTTATGGGATCGAATGAAACTGGTAGTGCAGGGAGGAACCGCTGGGGTCAGATGTTAGGGAAAAAAATGTTTCTATGAGAGAAGCTGGGCCTTGCTACCAATTTAAGGTTTCCAACTAATGAGGGTGTAGTTCAATTTCAAACATTTTTAGAGTTAAAAACAAAAACAAAAACAAAAACAAAGCAGCCTCAAAGAATTACCGGGAGCATAAAGACCTGCAGTTGTTACATCCCGGGCTGTAAAAATGAACTACTTCATCCCCTCAGATGAGGGCAAAAAGTGGTCTGGAATCACAACAAAACTAATTTGTTTGCTTGAGTATAAATTTAAAACGACTTACCTGATTTTTTTCCTTCTTCTGTAATTTGCCAGAGTTAATTCAGTCCCAATGGATTTTCTTTTTACCACCTTACTATAAAATCTGATTCTGTTTCATACAGGCCCCCCCAACCCCCAACTAATCCTCAGACTAAATGTATGCTTTGAAAAAACACCAGGGCCATATAGCTTGTATTTTTATCATGTTTCTTGTATAGACTTTCTGGGACCCTAGGTGTGGGAGAGAGATGGGAGTTCTTCATGGTCATTTAAATAGTTTAAGAAATCTTTCCAAATCAACATGGTGATTTACAAGCCAAGTTTAAGGGATAATTTCTTTACCAGGTCTTACATCTACTGAACTACTGCTGGAGTTGAGATCAGTTGTGAGGTTTCAAAAGGAGTGGAAAGAAACACAGAGTGAAAAAGCACTGAGGGCTGGATGCGTCAAACTTAAAAATAAAAACAGAGTTATTTCTGTGTTGTATGACAAAGCCATCTTCCTTGCCTCACCAGCCTAGGACCAGAAATAAAAAGGCAGGAAGGGGGCTACCTCCAAATCATGAGGCTGTGTGTGGGATTCAAACTAAACTCATCCTATAGTGGAACCATTTGGAAGATGTTTAATGTGACTTTGAAAGTAGCGGGATGAGCAGCATTGATTTTGCTCAGTGTCATCATTGTGCCAGGCTGGTTGTGAGGGCATTGGGGTGCAGCAGATGTTCTTGCTGCCTGTGTTAGTATGGAGCGACACATCACTGTGCCTTATTGCAAGCTGCTTGAAGGTTTGTGCCATGACAGTGAGTGTGTCCAATAACACGCTATATTCCTTAAAAGAAACTAGAAAATTAAGCCCTTACTTGCAATAATCATGCCATTTCTTCACATGTTTGGTAACCTTGGGGGAGGATCTGTGGTCAAAGGACCATGTGACTAAAAGAAAAAAATAGAAGGCATATATGGCATGACATCTATGCCATGGTATCTGCCGAGCAGATGTAATGTTTTTTAAAGGTGGTGGTGTCTCTAATTCCATCCACAGTGATCCCTTTCAGATCTCTCAAGGTAGAAATTTTGGGCATTTTGAGGGGAAGTTATATTGTATTTTTCAGATTAATTTCTTTTAAAGTACAAGCTTCATATTATAACCATTCTAAGATGGATGAACATAATTTTGGAGCCAGTATTTTTTCCTGAAACTCAATGTAGAATTTCTTTTCTTTTTGGCTCCATGAAACTAAGTGTCGGAAAAACCCCCACTTTAGTGTAGAAATGGGGACACTGAAGGCAGGCCACACAGGAAGTTAGTGACAAAGACAGGAACCCACATACTGTGGCCATTTTCAAGCTCTTCCATGGACCCTGATGAGACGATTTATCTAGTGATTTCCTATCCCTTGTAATTAAAATATAAAGAGTTGACATTTTTCTCTGCCTGATATTCTCCACATGATCTTTTGGGAGGAGCTTGAGGATTTTTCTTGATTCCTGGAGCTTGTCTGGCTACCTCTCCTGACGGACCGGGACACAGCCCTGTGTGTGTCTGTCGCACTCAGCAGGGCAGCAAATGGCAGGGTCCTGCTGTGATTTCACAGTCCTGCCTTTCTTCTCAGGCATCCAGGCTGGGATATATATACACCATTACCACATCATTCATAGTTTGCTGTCAGCAAGCCAAGAATCACAGCACCTTATCCCACACTCACATTAGCACGAATAATTTAAATCAACATTTCTTTGGGGCTGCATTGGGGGATACTGTTGTTTGGGAAGTCGGGTGCATCTACAGGGCTGGCTGACAGTGGTTGGTTTTTCTTGCTCTTGGTGGGCTCAAGTGCTTGTCTAAATACAGCCCCTTAACACTGCCTTGTTGTCTTGACCCAGCAGGGAGTGATTTTGGCTCACTACATCACAGCCTCTCATGTCAACAAAACCTTGTCTCTGCAGTTTTCCTGGTGTTCGCCTGAGGGGTGCATGTCTCTGTCTGTGAGTGTGTTTGCTAGGAAATTGTTCCTCCCTGATGGAGGAAAAGGAGAACAGAAAAAAAAAAAAGCCACAGAATTCTCTAAAAATGCCTAGGACTCATTCAGATTTCATTGTGAGGTTACATGCTCTTCTTCCTCCTCCAGTCTTCTGAGATCCCAAGTTGGCATATTCCGATGTGTCAAAGTCTTGAATGACCTCTAACTTGGACAGTCAGCTTGAAGGTAGTCCAAATCTAAACACTCTTCCAGTCTCCTTGGTGCCTTTCAATAATGACAACAATGCATACTCATTGAGCTTCTCTTCTCTCCTGGGTGATGGGGACAGGATGGAGAAGTGCACAAGACCCTCAAGATATCCCCTTGCCTGGTGCTTGCATTCTTTTGGATTTGGGATGTGACTTTTAAAAAAGACAATGGCAAGTATAATAATAGACATAGTAGTAATGTAAGTGTGAGACAAAGAGTGAATATTTTGGGGAAACTTATTGGGTAGAATAGGAGAAAGAGATACTTTATGTTAGAAAATAGATTTATGAAAATGAAGGTAGACTAAATGATCATCAGACATTCCATTAACTGGCATATTATGCTGCTTGTCCCTATACAATTATGATTATTTAGGTCATTGCAAAGGCAATTGGTCCTAATTCTTTATTCTCCTGCAGTAATATTTCACATCACAACTTCACTATGGTCTCATGGTGGGGAGCGTGGATTACCTGATGGCTTGATTTTTGCACTTGGCATTTAACTTGTTTGGTGAGTGGGACATTAACTGATGGGAGGCCTAAAATGTGATTGGGTTGATGACATTTCTTTTGCAATTCAACCAAAGAACATCCTTGTCTCTCTACCCCATAATTTCTTGGTCCTTGGAGGATGAGAAATGTGGAGGAGACCTGAAACCAGCTCTAGTCTGAAGCCAAGACCAGCTGAGCCCAGTCTATTGATAGATCAGCTGAACCCAAGCCAATCTTTAGATGCATGGACAAGAAATAAATGCTTATTGTTGTATGCCTCTGAGATTTTGTACTTGTTATGCAGCAATAGCTGACTTTTATATTATGACTGCCATTACTACCAGCTTTCACTTCACATTGATCCTATGAGGCTTTATGGTTGATGGTAATGTAGTAATAGCTGGCAGTTTCCTCAGCAATAAAACAGGAATGCTGGGTGAACTCCAGGATCACTGGCAACCTCTCTCTTTAAAAAGCAACCTCATTGGATTGCTATGAAATGAAAATTAGTAATAATTATAAAAGTAGCATGTATCAGAGTCTCAGAGATTGTTACCTGGCAACAGTAATATGATTTGAAAAGTTTCAACAAGAATCATCTGACTGAAACATGATGTGCCCTATCTATTCTCAAACTTCAGGTTAAAGTGTAGGAAAGTGGATGATGTTTTGTGTAAGTCTAAAACCACAGTTGTGCCACCAATTATATAAGTAACTCTGTTTACATGACATAAAGCCCACCTATATTTGAAATCAGATGATAAAATAATGATCTCTAAATGAGAGGTTGCAGTCATCTTGTCTCATGTGCAATTGCCATATTTCTAGACTCTGGGATGCAACCAGCAGTAACCTTAATGACAAATTTGAACACGGTGAAGCAACCTCAACCAAAAAACTCTAAATAAAAAAAAAAAATGAGGAAAAAAATGTGGAAGTAACCCAAATTTTCATTGATTGATAAATAGATAAACAAAATGGAATGTTATTTAGTCTTAAAAAGGGAGGAAATTCTGATACATCCTACAACATGGATGAACCTTGAGGACATTAGGCTAAGGGAAATGTCAGTCATAAAAAGACAAATAGTGTATGATTCCACTTACATGAAGTATCTAGAGGAACCAAATTTATAGAAACAGAAAGAATGATGGTTGCCAGGAAAACCTGGGAAGGGGACAGTGAAGATCTGGTATTTAATGGGTCTAGAGTTTCAGTTTTATAAGATGAAAAAGTTCTGGAGATTGATTGTACAACAATATGAATACACTTAATACTACTGAAATGTACAATTAGAAATGGTTAACCTAGAAAATTTTATGATGTACCTATATGTTTTTTTCTTACCACAATGAAAACATAAAAAGTAAAAAAAAAAATCATTTTTGTTGATTGTCGGAATGAGACCCATTGTTCACTGCTCAATGCAGAGCTGTGTCTTTAATTCCTGTTTCAATTTGTTCTCCATTCCATCCTTTTCTTATACATAAACCATCCTACAAGTAGTTTAATAATCAGTAACTCCAATAAACACAAGACTTAATTTCCCTCTTAAAACACATATGAAATTGCATTCTCTTTTTCTTTTTTTTCTAACTTCTCTATTTTGAAGTTTAGTGGCACGATGTACATGTCATACGCAAAATTAAAATTTCTCTTTATTTGCTATTCTCTCTTCTAGTTCTATTATTTTAAGATTTTCTGTTTTGGCTCATAGTGTGCTTAATTTTTTTCCTATGGAATTCCTGCATATAATTAGGAAACACTGGTTTTATTTGCATTTACTCAACAAACCTATGTTGAAGACCTACTGTATATATTGATAAAGAGTGATACTGTTGATGATTATAGAATGATAAAATACCTATGGGATAATTAAAAAATGAATTATGTTCAGTTTAGTCATGGTTTATATTATATATGTTTAATCACAGTCTGTTTCTTAAAATAGATGAACCAATTGTATAGTGATTTTACTGTAATCTCAATATTTGACTAGGAAACAATTCTCCATTTATGTCAAAGATGCTTTACATATTTTAGGGCAAAGGCAGCGACAGATAAGTGAGTGGCATAAATACCAACCCCACTCTGCCTTTAGGTTCAACACCAGTTATAACCTTTTATATACATCAATACAAACTTTAAACCCTCTCTTCCTAACCCTTCCCCATCATAGACACACTTGTTAAACAGTTCTGAGCTTGTTAGTTTATTTTGTTCATTAGATTCCTCTCATAGGTAAGATCATATGGTATTTGTCTTTCACTGATTGGCTTATTTTACTTAGCAAAATATTCTTCAGTTCCATCCATGCTGTCACAAAAGGTAGGAGTTCCTTCTTTCTTTCTGTTGCATAGTATTCCATAGTGTAAATGTACCACAGTTTTTTGATCTGCTCATTTACTCATGGGCACTTAGGCTGTTTCTAGCACGTGGCTATTGTAAATAACCCTGCTATGAACATAACAGTGTGTAAGTTCTTTTGAATTGGTGATTTGGGATTCTTAGGGTATATTCCAACAGTGGAATTACTGGGTCAAAAAACAGTTCCATTTTTAGTTTTTTGAAGAAATTTCAGTGTTTTCCACAGTGACTGCACCAGTCTGCATTCCCACCAACAGTGCACTAGGGTTCCCTTTTCTCCATACCCTCACCAGCACTTGTTGTTTGTTGATTTGTTAATGATGGCCATTTTGACAGGTGGGAGGTGATACTCACTGTGGTTTTAATTTGCAGCTCTCTAATGGCTAGTGATGTTGAGCATCTTCTTATATGTCTATGTGCCATCCGTATGTCCTCCTTGGAGAAGTGTCTATTCAGATCCTTTGCCCATTTATTCTTAAAAGTATATATTATTGATTATGTTGTTACTGTAGTTCCAATTTTTTTTCCCATTTGCTCCCCTCTGCCCAGTATCTGCCTTCCCTCCAGCAATCCCACCCCCCTTAGTTCATGTCCATGGGGTGTGCATATAAGTTCTTTGGCTTCACCCTTTCCTATATTATTCTTAACTTTCCTCTCTCTATTTTGTACCAACCGATTATGCTTCTTAATTGCTGCACCATATCCCCATTTCTCCCCCTCCCCGCTCCCAGCTGTAACCCTCCAAATGACCCCCATACCTCTGATTCTGTTCTGATTCTGGTTTGCTTAGTTGGATTTTTTTTTTCTTAGCTTCAGTTGTTGATAGTTGTGAGTTCATTGCCATTTTAGTGTTCATAGTTTTGATCTTCTTTTTCTTAAGTAAGTCCCTTTGACATTTCATATAATAATGGGTTGGTGATGATGAGCTCCTTTAGCTTTACTTTGTCTGGGAAGCACTTCATCTGCCATTCCATTCCAAATGATAGCTTTGCTGGATAGAGTAATCCTTGTTGCAGGTTGCCTTTCATCACATTGAATATTGCTTGCCAGTCCCTTCCTGCCTGCAAAGTGTCCTCTGAAAAATCAGCTGATAGTTCTATAGGTACCCCCCTGTAGGCAACTCTTCACTTCTCTCTTGATGCCCCCAGGACTCTCTCTTTATCTTTCACCTTTAGCATCTCAATCATGATGTGTCCTGGTGTTGTCCCCTCTGGGTCCAGCTTGCCTGGGACCCTCCATGCTTCCCGGACCTGTATGTCCACCTCTTTCACAAAATTTGGGAAGTTTTCCTCATTTGTTTCAATTCTTGCTTCCTCATTCTGCACTAGTTGACTGTTTTTTTCTTCCTTATCTTCTAAATCATTGATTTGAACCCTGGTTTCCTTCCCTTCACCATTGGTTTTGTGTGGATTTTCCATCGTTTCACTTAGCATAGCCTTCATTTCTTCCCATATTTGTCTGCCATACTCAAGCATATCTGTCAGGCCTGTGAGCATCTTTATCACCAGTGTTTTGAATTTGATATCTGTTAGGTTGTCTATCTCCTCGTCTGTTAGGTTGGCTATCTCCTCATCGCTTAGTTCTCCCACTGGAACCTTGATCTGTTCTCCCTTTTGAGCCATACTTCTCTGTCTCCTCATTCTGATAGGCTCGTGTGTTTGTTTGCCTCTGCATCCCAGGTACAGCTGTCACTCCTGTTATGTTGTAAGGGGTGGAACCTTAGGGTTTCGTCAGTACAGGGCGACTTGTTTCACCACCTTGTGGTGCTGTATGTGGGAGAGGGGTCTGAGAGGGAATAATGCCACCTGCCCAGCACTCGCCCCTTTTACAGACATCTCTTCCACTTCTCTATGGAACTGGTGCCTCTCTACCTGCCGCCTTGGTCGTCGTTCCCAGAGTGGGTGGATCTGCAGATGTTCTAGGACCTTGGAGGCCCTTTAAACAAACGGACTCTGCTGAGAGACTGGCAGTTTCTGCCTCCACCCCAACCCCCACTGGTCTGCACAGTCAGAAGCAATGAGGCTTGATTTTCCCTGGTGCTGGGACCATGAGCTGCGTGCTCTGGTCAGGAGCTGGGAACGCTCCCCAGGTGTTTCTCCTGACTTTAAAATGTGTGACTGTGTTTTCCGCTGGCCTGCTGCTGCTGCTGCTGATGCCGGCACCACACCATGTCCTCTCCACCCCGGTTCCTCCCCTCCTACCTGTCTGGATGAGTATTTCTTCTTTATATCTTTGTTTGCTGGACTTCCATGCACTTTGATTTTCTGGAACTTCTGGTTGTTTCTAGTTTTGAGGTAGCTGTATTCCTTCTTAGTTGTGGAGGGAGACGTAGTGTGTCTGGTATGCCTCCATCTTGACCAGAAGTCCTCCTCTGCCCATTTTTAATTGGATTGTTTGTCTTCCTGGTATTGAGTCATATGAGTTCTTTATATATTTTGGTGATCAACTGCTTTTTCATTGTATCATTGGCAAATATGTTCTCCCATACAGTTGGTTCCCTATTTATTTTGATGGTGTTTCCTTTAGCTATGCAGCTTTTTAGTTTGATGTAGTCCCATTTATTTATTTTTTTCTTTATTTTCCCTGTCTTGGGAGATATCTTGGTAAAAATATTGCTAAGTGAGTTATCTGAAATTTTCCTGTGTATGTTTTCCTCTAGGACTTTTATGGTGTCACAACTTATATTTAAGTCTTTTATCCATTTTGAGTTTATTCTAATATATAGTGTAACCACAGGCATGGAAACATGGAACAGACTGAAAATGACTAGAGGGGAGGGTGGAGGGTGATAATAGTGGAAAGAAGGGGAAGGGACTAGACAAATAGCATGTATGAATGACCTACAGACATGGACAACAGTGTGGGAGTTGACTGTGGGAGCGGGGTGTGGGATGGGCAGAGTAGGTCACAGGGAGATAATTGGGGCAACTATAATAGAATAACAAAGAAAAAAGAAAAGAAAACCCCTTTTTTATTTGGTTGATTTTGAATAATCTTGTTAAATGTATGCTATATTTTTCATTATAAATCTTAATAATCTGTATATATTACCTTAAATAAAGTTAGTTTGTCCTATTTACTAATTTGGAAAAAATAATAAATGTCTCAGTGACAAGAGGCTAGAACAGACAAACAAAATACAGTTCTGGGCTGACTCTGTCACCATTGATCCCCATACCTTATCCCTATTCTTTGATCCTTCCATGGGGGCTGTACCTGTGCTAAGATCTTCTTGCCCCTCCCACCCTTAATATCTCTCCCTCTCTCTCTGTTTCTGCTCATGCCTTAATATTATTTGAGGCAGTTTTGTCTCACATGCAGACTAACACCTTCTCCAACCTCCTTTAGACTCTTTCTTTTATCCCTTTTCTGGTAAGACTTGGGCCATTACATGTAAGCCTGCGTCTGTGTGTCTGTCTCACTCTTTCTTTCTGGATGCATTTAAAATAAGCATCCAGGTGATTTTGATGCATCTGGCCTGAGAACCATTCTTTAAAAAAAACCCAAAAAACTCATGTTTTTGGTATTAAACACACCTAGATTTTAGTCCTGGTTCTGCCACTTCATAGCTGAGCTATACTGAGGAAGGATGCCCTAGAATTCACATCCATAAAATGGGGTTAATGAGAGTACCAGGTTAATTTATGTTCATTTGTCTCTCTTTCTATGCTTAGATTTTGTAAAACATCTCTGGAAGATGGGATTTAGTGAGAAAAACGTGTGATTGACTGAAGATAGGAGCACAGATAGTTTATCAGTAGTAGCAGTCAGAAAGTAAAATGGGAGTAGCTATGATGGCCATTGGTGGCTTGGTGGTGGTGGTCTGCAGAAGTTCTCTTCCAATTACTGCAATTTCTCAGTGAAGAAAGAAGCACAAACAGAGTGGAGATAGGGAGGGGCATTGGGAATGTGAGGACTGAGGAGAGGGTATGAAATAGGCATTGCATTAGTTTTCTAGCACTCCTGTAACAAAATACCAAAGATTAAATGACTTAAAGAATACACATTTATTGTCTCACAGATCTGGAGGCTCTAAGATTAGGGTGTTGGCAGGGTTGGTCACTTCTGAGGGCTGTGAGGGAGAATCTGCTCTGTGCCTCTTCCCTAGCTTCTGGTGGTTTACTGGCAATCTTTGGCATTTCTTGCTTGCTGATGCATCACCCCACTCTCTGCCTTGATCTCCCTGTGTGTGTGTCTGTCCCTATGTCCAAATTTAGCCTGTTTATAAGAATATCAGTCTGATTGGCTTATCATCCATCCTAATCACCTCGTTTTAACTTGATGTCTGCAGTAAAGACCTCATTTCCAAATAAGGTCACATTCTGAGGTATTGGGGGTTAGAACTTCAACATGTCTTTTTTTCAGGGGACACAATTTAATCCATAAGAGGCATACAGGAGAAGGGTAATGAATGGACTAGGTGTGTATAACTTGACTGTAGTCAACAGCTAGACAAGAGTCTAACTGACACTGGTCATGAACTTAAAATGAGACCACCAGTGAGGTGTGCATTTCTCTTCAGCTGTGTTCATCTGCACAGCAAAATTGAATCCCATTTTGTTTTTTGTCTTATTTTGGTTAATTATTGGCTATTTCATTGAGGCACATTTCTCTACTATTTTGGTCAGATTGCATTTAATTGGTGGGCTATCCTGTAACCACTGCTTTTAACATTGATGAAATAAGAATGTGGGTTTTTTGTTTTTTTTTTTGTACTGAAAACAGCAAAGAATTTGTTGGTGTCCTGTAGGCCTGTAAAATGCAGTCCCTGGGGGAATTCATGCCTGGTTCTTATCCAGCAACAAGACATAGTAAAAATTCAAAATAACTTTTTAATAGGAAATTTCCAATATATACAAAAGTAGAGAGGATGGTACAATGAACTATGTAACTACCATCTTGCTTCAACTATTAGCAACTCATGGCTAATCTTGTTTCATTTACATCCTTACTCATTCCTTTCCTCCCATATTATTTTAAAGCAAACCCCAGATAGCAAATCTTTACATCTACAAATATTTTAGTATCTCTAAGGGATTAAAAAAGTGCACAATATCTAAAAATTACCAAGAATTTCTTACCATTAAATATGCAATATTCTCCTAATAGTTTTTATAGTTGATTATTTTAAAACAGATTTAAATAAGGACCATTTTGATTTGTTCATATGTCATGAATTTCTTTAAATCTATGAGTTCCTCCTCCCTGTTGTTTCCCTTAAAGTTTATTTGTAGAAGAAAATATTGTGGAGTTTCTGACTCTCTGGATTTTGTTGATTGCATCCCACAGTGAGGTTTAACAGGTCCCTATTATTCCTGTATTTCTGAAAATTGGTAATTACATCTAGAGACTTAATCAGCTCCAACTTGATGTTTTTGCTAAGACATTTAATGGGAGATGATGGTTTTTCTCTCAGCAGAAAATATATGGTTGTTTCTTTTTTTGTGATATTAGCTGCCATTGGTGCTCAATGACCAGATCCACTAATATATCAGGGCTTGCAAAACAATAATGTTCTATCATTCATCATTTGTTAGCTGGAATGGCTCTCTAGCTGTTATTTGGTTATTTGCTGCTAAAGTTCATATAGGAAAGGTAGGTAAGTGCTTGTTTTTATTTATTTATTTATTTAGCATTTGTCAAGGGTGGCCAATTAGTCTGTTAAGTATTTTAAAGTCTCATTTATTTAAACACTTGTGTTTCAATTTATTATAGTTACCATCCTTAAGGTACTCCAACTATTTCACCTTTGGCTAGCAAGTACCTCTTCAAGTTGGCTCTTGAGTGTTTTTTATATGACTTTAATGGTCTTTAATTGTCTTTCTTGCTTTCTGGGATCATTTTCTTACTCTTAAGCAGGGAATGCTGAACCCTGAGGGGAAATGCTTTCCTAAGAACAGAAGACGTACATTTCTGAGTTGACAAACTTGAATTGAAACTTTAGGCTACATCAAATGCATGTTTCTATCACCTCTCCTCATTATATTTGAACAAATTGTATGCTCAGTTAGGTGTAAATCCATTTAGCAAGGAGTAATGAACAAAATATGGTTTTATAACATCCCTACAACATGAGCTCTCTGCAGAGATTATCAATAAAAAGAGGAAGCAGTCAAGAATCAGCATAATAAATTCCTGGTTCAACTGTCCTTGTCTCCAGGATGTCTTCTCAAGCTCCTGCTGGTCAACTCAAATGATTCTTCTTTGTATTTCCATGTCCTTCACCATATATCTTTCCTAACTCATCACACTGTTGCAAGTTTTTGTTTACTTTGTCACTGCCTCACTACATTCTAAGATCCCAGAAGTCTGGAGCTATGAATTTTATTTCTATAGCTTTATAACTGACATAGTACTTGAGTATGTCAGGCACAGACAAAAGTTTGAATGAAAGAGTTACAAACGCAATTGATACCCGTATAAATGATACATGGTTAATAAAAAACAAGACATGGAATCTTTCATTCATTGACCAGATTCCCATTTGAAGAGTGAATTGTTGAATTAAGACAATTCTGTAGGTCAAGGATGCTCAATAGAAAAATATTGCAAATCACATATATAATTTAAAATTCTGGTACCCACATTAAAAAATAAAAATAAAAAATAGATAAAATTAATTTAAACCATTTATTATGAGTATCTCCCAAATAGTATCATTTCAAAATGTAATATATATAAAAAAATTAAGTTACTTTACATTCTCTTTGTCACATGAAATCTTTGACGTTGTGAATTTTCCATTTAGTGTACATTTCAGCTTGGGCCCTAAATTTATATTAGAAATATATGATCTGTAGTTTGAGATTATAAAAATAATTATAATTAAAAAATAGATTAACATACCAAGTTGTTTTAAACATACTTAAAAGTTTTCCAATAATTGTATCAATCATAAATTTTAAAATGAAATAAAATTAAAAACTCAGTTCTCAGTTTTACTAGCCATATTTCAAGGCTTACTACATCCATATTGAGTTGGACAGTGTATTTCTAGGTAGTATGAAGTATATGGAGAAAGCTAGATCCTTACCATAGAATTTATCAGGCTTTTTTTTTTGTTTTTTTTTTGTTTAGTACTTTTATTGTATTCAGGGAATCAAATTAGTTACATTTTCCCATTAAAGCTACAGACATTGTCCTGTTATAAAGAGATTTTTTTTTAACCTCAGAATAAATGGGTCAAATTTTTAATTTTTCTCATGAGGCTGAATTTAGTCATTTTGCTTGCTAGAAATGATATACTTGTGTGTGTGTGCGTTTTTTTTTTAGATGTCCTGTGGGGACCTGAGTGTTTTTTCAGCTTGCAGCTGCACTATTGCTAAGTCAACTATTAGCCTAGTTTTCTGAGTTACATAATAAATATACTGGCTCTCAAGAAGCAAATGGCACCAGGACAAACTTATGCCAATTTATGTGAAATCCCATTTAATGACTCCTGTTCTGTATTTGTGATAAATTAAGACTATAAAATAATGTGGCACTTGTAATATCATATTTTCCAAAAAAAGCTTTTAAAGAGGAAAGTAGGGCATTGGAATTCTCTTTCATATCAACATTTACTAAGAAAAGGTCCATAATAGAAAATTAGAAAGGTCTTAGGATTGACTCCTATGAATGTAACTGAGTTTAAACATTAATCAGTCTCTACCACTCTTAATAATTCCAGATGTCCACAAGTAGGACAAAGCAAGGAAGTTACAGATAATTTAAGATAAAAAGGCCAGCATATGGAAATTCCACAGCTAATATCACACTCAGTGGTGAAAAACTGAAAGCTTTTCTTTTAAGGCGAGAAAGAGATAAGGATACACACTTTCGCCACTTCTATTCAATATAGTACTGAAAGTATTAACCAGAAAAATTAGGAAAGAAAAAGGAATAAAATAAATCTGAATCAGAAATAAAGAAGTAAAATTATCTCTACTCACAGATAGCATGATCTTCTATGTAGAAAACCCTAAAGGTTCTTTTTAAAAAAAATTAACTAATTAATTTATTTTGTTTTGTTTATTTATTTATTTTTAGAGAGAGGGGAAAGGAGAAAGAGAGGGAGAGAAACATAAATGTGCGGTTGCCTCTCATTCGCGCCCCCAACTGGGAACCTGATGTGCAACCTAGTCATGTGTCCTGACTGGGAATCGAACCAGCAACACTTGGCTCGCAGGCCAACGCTCAATCCACTGAGCCACAGCAGCCAGGGCTTTAAAGATTCTTAAAAGAATAAAAACTGGTAGAACTAATAAACAAATTCAGAAAAATTGCATGATACAAAAAATCAACATACAAAATCAATTGCATTTCATGACAATAAATCATCTGAAAGGGAAATTAAGAAAGTAATCTCATTTCTAATAGCATCAAAAACAATAAAATATGTAGGAATAAACATAGCTAAGAAAGCGAAAGATTTGAACATTGAAAACTATAAAGCAGTGCTGAAAGAAACTAAAGTATGCACAAATAAATGGAAAGGCATCTTATGTTCATGAACTGAAAGACTTAATATTGTTAAAATGTCCATCCTACCCACTGTGATATACAAATTTAATGCAATCCCTATCAAAATCCCAGTGACAATTTTCTTCTTACACAAATAGGAAAAAAAAAATCCTAAAATTCATATGGAATCACAAAAGAACCTGAATAGCCAAAACCATCCTGGAGAAAAGATAAAAACTGGATGCCTCACACTTTCTGATTTCAAAACATATTACAAAACTTTAATAATTAAAAGAGCATGGTACTGGCATAAAGGTAGACAAAGGTCCACCTGATTCAAGGGAAGGGAACAGGGTCTCCACCTTTTCTTGGAAAGAAAGTCCTCATTATTCTGTAGGAAGAGGATACCACAAGCTTTTAGGATGCAAAGCTTGGTTTGCTCCCCAACACCATTCTTATTTTGGGAGGGGGTGTAGGGTGGAAGGATTTGGGAGGAGAAAATACTACCGATTTCTTACTTTAATAAGACTACCAGAAAGAAGTTAATTTCTTCATTAAGTTATCCTGCTACTTTCACTAAATGAATTAAAGTCATTTCTTAGTGGGAATGCAGTGATGATTAAAGGTAAATATTCTGGTTATCTAATGTTATGTAACAGACTCCACCAAAAGTTAGCGAAATAACATGTATTTTATTATGTCTTAAGATTTTGTGGGTTAGGAATTTGAATGGGCTCAGCAGAGTGATTCTTTTGCTTTATATGGTGTCGAGTAGAATAACTTAGTGCAATTGAATTAGTGGTTGGATTTGCCTGGAAGGTCTGATATGGCTTCACTCAGACCATGGCAGGCATGTCTGGAAGGCTAGACTAAGCTGGGTCTCTCTCTCTTTCCACGTGGTTTCAGGGCCTCTCCGTGGGTTCTTTCTACCAGACCATGTGAAGAATGGCAGCTCATCAATTCTGGCTAAAGCAAGTCACAGGGTGCACCAAGATTCCAGAGGATGAAGAAATTGACTCTATCTCTTGATGAGGGAAGGGCAAGTCACATTTCAGGAGAGCATGTAGATTGGGAAACTTTATAAGCATTGTTGGAAAATAATCTGATGTTGCAGGCAGCAGAAAGGTCATGAAAGAGAAAACTGACTTAAATACAAGGATCAGTGTTGACTCCAGACTAAGTATGATTGATTATTTGACTCAAAGTATTAAGGTGATTTGGTAAACTCAAGAAATTAGGGCTACCTAGTTCCTTATTTTTTGTTTGATCTTATCATATGCCTTTAGCCTACTTATTAATTGACATGTGCTACATTTTGTATGAAAAACTCACTAGTTTTATGGTTCCAAAGTGCAGAATTTGGCTCAGTAGTTTATCTAAAATTTTAGCTCACTCTGTTTAGTTTTGACAAGAAGGTTTCCATCCATCCATTAATCTATCCATCCATCCCTCTACCCATTCAGTATTAAATTAGTGTCTACTATGCACCAGATACTGTTTGAAGTGATGGAGTTACAACACAGACAAAGTCCCTGGCTTACGGAGTTCACATTCTCCATATTTCTCAAATGGAAAGTAGTTCAGACAAAGCAAAGGGAGAGTTACGACTAATGAGAATTGGGAATCGAAAAGGAATGTCTGTAAGACTCTAATGGTATGAGAAGAAATACTTCCCTCTTAACCAGCACATAAACACATTTAGGGAAGCCCATTCTTTTAGTACATGTGGGGAAAATAAAATCTATTGGTGAATGTTGAGGAAAACTCTTCTGGAAGCCTGGAGTAATTTTAAATTTACCAGGAGACTGTAAATGAAATGAACTGTTGTGTTCATTGGGTCAGAAAAGAGAAAACTCAGAACAGGAAGTGTCAAGGAGCTACTCTTATCAGTCTAGCTGACCCGAGACCTTCTTCATTTTCCTGACTGCTTGGAGGATAGGAAATATGAAATGTTTATGATTTTATGTTGTACTAATTTTGGAAACTTCAGAAAAGTATAAAAGAGAAAGGTAAAGACGATTCTTAATTTCAATATTTAAATATTACCTTTATACAAATATTTTGAAATATTTTCTCATTTTCTTTCTACATAGCTATACCCACAGCAAAAGCTACATATATTATAAAATTGGACACTGGCCAGGTAGCTCAGTTGGTTAGAGTGTTATCCCAATACATCAATCAAGGCACATACAGGAATCAGACAATGAATGCATAAATAAATGGGACAACAAATCAATGTTTCCCTTCCTCTCTCTCTCTTTCTAAAAATCAGTAAATAAGTTAAAAAAATAAGATTGGGATCATACACTATAAGCCTGCTTTTTAAATTTAACACCATAAAAATATGCATTTCCTTATGTTACTAAATATCTTAGGATGCAAGAGTTTTTAATGGCTATGTAAGATTATATTCTATAAATCTGTTTACCCTTATTTTTGATATTTACATAGTTTCTTTTGTTATTAATACTGCTGTAATAAACATTTGTGTGCATGGATGTTTGTGTACATTTCTGAATTTTTTTCCTTGGAATGAACTCCGAAAAGTGGAATTTCTTGGTCTAAGACACAAACATTCTTAAGGCAGGCAGCTCTATCTTCTTCAGGCAGATAAAAAGGGGAATTTTGAATTTATACTAAATTTGCCCTGAAATGGCATCTGGTGGTTGCGTAAGTGAGAGTATTCTCTGGGTTTGTTACCAGGGGTAGTAGTATAATAGCTATCTTACACGGTTACTTAACGAGGGAAACCTCAATGATAGCATTCTTGAAGCAGCTTGAGATTAGTTCAGGAACAAAACCCTCAATCAGTCAAACCAGAGTAAAAAAAATTTTTCTATTTGCTTTTTAGTTTCCAATTCAAAGCAAGACTAGCAGACAACGTAAATTGGAGGTTGAATCTGTCACTTACAGCTGCTTCTGATAAAAGAAAAGCAGGTCCAAGTGCCTTTGTGCCAGCAGCTGCCTCCTGCTGGCTATCAGTCCTTTCCCTGTATCGTCTTGAGTTTCTCATTTTGTCAGAAGTGCAGAGCCAAGAGGGCATCTGGTCTCAAGCCTGGGACCTGCTCACCTTATCACTCCACCACTGCAACCCACAAAGAGGGGGGCTTTTCTGCTTCCTTCCCCTCTCCTCCTCTACCCACACCCTTTTAGCAGTTTATAACAAGTTGTTCTCTTGTATACGGAAAAAGCAGGCCCTCAACAGGATCTGACTATGCTGTTTGTAACTGTTTACGACTTATTGTGGACTCTCCAGGCAGGGCCATAAATACACAGTTAATCTGCCTGATAGCAAGAACAGTCACCTTGGCCCCAAGAGATTAACAACATGTGGAAACACAGACCCCATCTTTCCTGCACCAGCCAGCTGTCCACAAGGCTGGTCCTCTGTGGACTGAATGGGGGTTGGGACTGATGCTCCAGTTGCCCTCTCTGGCCATTTCCTGTCCCTACACAGTTTTTTCATCCTTGAGGCTTCCTGGCCCTTGGACAAGGTCTATCAGATGCTTAAGCCATTGGTTGTTTCTTTAACTTAAATTGAGAATTTAATCCCTGTGTTTGTGACTTGAAAAGCCTTGTCATCTCTTATTTGGTCATTTAGGGCTGCACAGTTCAATAAAATAGCCACTAGCCACACAAGGCTGTTAAAATTTAGATGACTTAAAATGCACTAAAGTATAAAACTCAGTTTCTCAGTCCCACTAAGCACACGTCAAATGCTCCCTAGCCACATGTGACCAGTGTCACTATATTGGATAATGCAGATATAGACCTTTCCATCATCACAGAAGGTTTTGTTTGAACAGAGTTGATTTATGACATTTGCATTGGGAAAGGCAGAGGTAGGAAAAATGGCCTCCTCACTTCATATTTTGGACTTTTGCCAGCCTATACATGGGAGAAACTACTGAAAGTAGTGGACAGTTACTAAGTTTTTACTATATGCCAGGTAATGTGCTTAGAGCCTTATAAGTTCTAGCTCACTGAAATCTCAAAATAATCCTAGAAGGCAGGGACTATCATTGTGTCCATTTTATGTATTGCAACAAGAAAGTTTAAGTACCTTTCCCAAGATCATACAGTTAGATTTTGAGTCTGTCCTGCCTTCCTCCCAGCTAAACTGTCCTCCACTACTGTGAGAGGCCTCAGGTCGGGATTGCTACTCACAGGCTTCAGGACAGTTTGGGGACTTCTGAAACTGCAGCGCTTCTGGAGTGAGGGCTTAAGGCTGGAACAATGCTCTGGTCTAGAAGTCAGTGCCTCAAGGTTGTGTACCCCCAGATCCAGCTCTACCTGGGGGACTTACCTTCAGTTTTCTGGCCCTTTGAGTGAACAAAAAGCTGGGAGTTCATTGAGTATCATCTTGGTGGGTGTTGGAGAGGGTTCCTGGCTTTTCCCAACTTAAGAAGTGACTAGGGAACCGAAGGTCCTCAGAAGGCATGATTTGGCCTGCTCCAGATACCCTAAATACCTTCATGTGTCAGGGATGTGCTTTGTCTGGGTGATCACACTGAGGGGCACTGGGAAGAATAAGGAGGCCCTAGGACTCCTATCAAGGATTTTGTATCATGTCCCCAGGACATTTCCCCGTAGCCAGCTACTTTCTCACTCACAGTTCTGGGCATTGTCCTCGCTGCTCTACCTCCTGCTTCCTCCCTTTTTGACATCTGGAGGCATCAACATTTTCTCTTCATGCTGGACACGAGCCAGCACCCCAGCACTTTGTGAGTCAAGTGTCGGGACAAGGTGAGACTTGATTCTCCCAGAAATTTCCCTTGTTCCAGAGATAGCCTGGGGGACCAGGGAGCTCTGAAGGACCAAGTTCAATTCCCTCCACTCCCATCACACTCGAATCTCAGAAGGTGCAAGTTCCACGTTTCCCGGTGGTGACAGATCAGAGGGGGCCAGACCTGACAACACGGTGGCTGCTGGAGGGGCTGAGAGGCAGGCTGATTAGGTACAGCCTGCATAGCCCATGGCCAGATCCGGCCTCCGAAGGGAGCTCCCTGCTCTGGCCTCCTTCAGCAGCAGGCCTGCAGTAGACTCCGGACTCCCTGAACTGCATGCCTAAAGACTTGGTTGTTTGGTAGAAAACTCTTTGTAGACTTTTATTGTTGTTTGTTTGCACAAGTAACTCCTTAATCAAATTGTGAGCTCCTGGAGAGTAGAGAGTGTGCCTTAGTCTTAGTATTAATAAAGTACTAGGTTATACCTTTATTGTATGGCCATGATTAAAAAATAGAAGACTTTAGTAGGAGACCACGGCAAGATGGTCACCAGATTTTATTTGATAAAAAAGAAATGTATTGACTAGTTTATATTATTGCATTCACTTTTGGGGAAAAAACATATAACCTGCCTTCCTATCTTTCTTCCTTTTCATTTAACTTCTCTCTTTCTTTTAATTCATACAAAGAAGAAAACCAGGATGTTATCCACAAAATATCAACCTCTGGTTATCTCTGGGTATTGGTATTGTGTCTCAGTTAAGCAAGAACTCCAGGTAACCTGAGTAAATATAAAGTGTCCTGGAAGCTGTGGAGCAGGTCACAGATTTGAGGGAAGACCCAACACCTGGGCATTGGCAGGTTAGTATCAAAAGGAAGTTCCAGATATGGGTATTCAAAAATAAAGGAGAGTCTTGGTTCTGGAGTTATTAAGTTCCAAAGATTTTTCAATTTTTATAAGTCTCCCTTCAAAATTCAAAATTCTAGGAAAAGAGAATCTGATTAACCTAGGTTGGGTCCCATGATAGTTCCTGGCTTTGACTGATGGGAAACCAGTGCTCTTACCAAAGAAAGGGGGAGGTGCTGGGAAGGCAAAAACAACGGATGACTTTTATGGCTCATGGACACTTTTCTTTTTGTTCTTTGTGGTTGCTAAATTTTTGCAACAAATATTAAAAAGTTACTTCTAGGTATTATATATATGGATATATTTGTATATTTTGTGATAATAAAATCTTTTAAGATTTGGTATTTTGATAGTAAAAAATACATGGCAGAGCAACAACACTGTAAGAAGGACCAGACACATTAGCAAGGATTCAGAGGTGAATATTTGGGAAATAGATAGAAAATCATGCAAAATGGGTTTTGGGAAGGAGCCTGGGATGTTTTAAATCAGGGACAAGGAGATGCAAGTGCATATGAGAGCTCCTTCCACCTCTTCAGGGAAGAGCATCTGGATGTAGTGGGGTGTTCTGCATGGCTCCTGGGATGCTTCTGAAGGTCATCACTGTTGAGAGATAACAGAGGAGGACGCCTCAAGAGCTCTCATATGACCTCACCAAGGGTATGTGTGGAGCGGCTCAGTAGGGTGAGAGGATTCTGATATTCCTTCCAACTCTCATTCCTAAGGTTCCATGACTCACTGTCAGCATTCGTATGTGTGTGGAGGAAGCAGACAGGCCAATTTGTTGAAAGTCAGTTGAACAAAACTCATGGATGCCTGGGAAGAAGTATAAAAAGAATATAGTTATAATAATTACATTTATTGAAAAATATGTTCAAGATATTTTAAAGATTTGTATCTTTCAGGATCCTCCTCTATGACTCATCTTTGGGCCACAGATTCTCCTCCTTTTTGTCTCAGCCCCCAGCTACCACAGTGGAGAGAGGGAGCAGGGACAAAGGACACATCCTTCGAAATGACAATATGGATATAAAATGAAAATTTGTCAAATACAACTACATGCACACACACACACACACACACACACACACACACTCACACCCATACACATATGGTGGACTCAGAGAATTGGTCATTTGGTGGCTTGGCATTCAATTGGCTTGTGATGAACCAAACTTCAATTTTGGGGTTATTTTCTATAGGTATGAAATTTGAACAGAAGTTTCCCAATTTACTCAGCTTCAGAGAGCTGAAGTACACTGGCTCATCTAGGGACTTACCAGCCTTCAGAGTCATCTTTGAGTATCTTATTCCTGAGGTAAGTGGGAGAATTTTCTGGGCACAACAAGTTTTAGGGTGCCCAGGATAATTGGATGATGCTGAGGGGTCCCTCATTTGCTAGTCTAATTTGGAGCTGCTTAGGGAGGACTGTGGGGGCTGGTTGTACCCCATTCAGGAGAACTTCTGGACTATTCTTGGGGTTCAGTGGCATTCCTGGGCCTCTCAGGTCCACCTTCATGGATGAAGCACTTACTCCCACAGCTGCTGGGAGTGCTGCCTAATGACAGCCGTCAGTAGTCAGAATTCTCTGGGAATATCCTCAGCTGAAGAGAGTGGCCTTGTCCATCCATTTCTCAGGTGACCCACATACAAAGACTGAAATGGAGGTAGCAAGGCCTTATCCCCTTACTCCAGCTTGACAGCTTCAAGTCTTCTCTTAGATGTCCTGTGGTCCCTCTGAACCATCCTGGTGACTCTGAAACTCTTTGTGCTGTATCATCTGCCTTACCCAAAATAGACTGTATAGATTGCTACACTTTATGCACACATAATATTCTTCTTAAGTATTTGTATAGTTCTTAAGGCAAAGAGCTCTTTTAATATTCATGTTTACATAATAGGTGCTCAATAAATACAAGTTAGTCATCCTACTATTAACTAATGATGATTGATTGCATATTTTTAAGTAGATTTTATTGATTATGTTGTTATAGTAGTTCCATTTTTCCCCCTTTGCTCCCCTCTGCCCAGTATCCCCCTTCCCTCCAGCAATCCCATCCCCCTTAGTTCATGTCCGTGGGTCCTGCATATAAGTTCTTTGTGCTCACATATTTTGATGACTTACTACTTAGTGATCCAAAAGTTTTGTGTACAGTATTTCAGTTAATCCCACGTATATCCATGGGGTATATGGTATTATTATCACAATTTTAGAGGTAAGAAAACCAGGGCTTATAGATGTACAGTAATAATGACCAACATTGCAGATGGTATCTGGTGACTTTAGAATTACCATCATATCTTCATTATGTACAAGTACACTTAGTTGTTTTCAGAGCTTTTTCAGTATTTAATATTTTATTTTGTTTTTCTTACACCCATGTTAGCAAACCGTTTTACAGATGAGGAAATAAAGTTTTATACCATCTAAATCTCTGTAAAGTCACCTAAGGTTTGGTGAAAGTCATGAGGGAGGTGTGGGGTCAGGGATCCTGGTCTATCTCACATCTGGTGGCCTTTCCAGTAACCATACTTACAATGAAGACTCAGTGTGAACTCAGGTCCCAGTGTGTGCTCTGTTGGAAGTGGGGTGGACTTGAATCGCACTGAGGGCTTCCAAACCCGCCACTTTTTGTAGTTTCTGGAAGAGCCCCAAATGGTGCCACATGCAGGTGGTGATAGGGGAAAAGATGCATGGGAGAAATCGTAAAGCATTCTGAAAACAATCCCTGGCTGGTTTGGCTCAGTGGATTGAGCGTCGGCCTGCGAGCTAAGTGTCGCTGGTTCGATCTTCCAGTCAGGGCACATCAGAGAAGGAAAACTCTGATTCCAAAAAATCTCCGCTGCCTTGCGGCATACCTCTTCAGGGGAAAGGCTAAGGGAGTAAACCCCGACAGAAAATCCGGAGCCGGAGTCCCTAAGGCGGTTTGACGTTGTAGTCAACACCGGCAACTCCTGCGGCGCACCTGAAGCCAAGCTGTATTGACTCCGTCTTTCCCTTGGACCCTTCAGCTGCGAAGAGATGGGGGGGGTCTGCTGCATGGGCAACAGCAGACCCTCCATATCACCCTGCCCAGGCTCTGTAGCTTCAGCTTCACTGGAGAGGACACTCCAGCGTCATCGCAAGATGTCGATTCAACACGGGAGGAGACAGATACCGTGTCACTCCCGAGTCGGACTGCACAGCCATTCTCGGCGGTGCAGATAGACTCTTAAGAAGCTACACCATCGTCTCTCGAGACGGACGGCTGCCGACAATTCTGAAAACACAACTAATTGGCTACAACCAACAGAAGAGGTAAAAAAACCTTTCATTAAAATAACTGGAAATGTGGTAAGTCAAAATTAACAGTAATCTTTGTATTTTGGCTCCACCAATGTTGGACAAGGATCATAAATCTGTCACCAGAATCTCTTACACATTTTCACAAACCTACAAAACTATGCCTCTCCTCTCAAAAGTATGCTCGAACTGTGTCTGGAATTTCACATCAATTTCCCTTTGAAGATTTACAGAAATTGTGTCTGATTTCATAGTGATTCTCCTAGAGGCTCTATCACTGCTCTCTGAGTATGTTTACTGTTTAAAAATAAATAGTGCAGGCAGGAAACCAATGTGGGATAAACACGATCCTTATGTTTTACTCCTGTGTTTCAGAAGAGGTCAATATCTTAATGTGGCTATATGCTTCTCACTGCCATTAGTTTAGTGTGGCTTGTCCTTTCTCTGCCTCTTATGGCAGAATGGAAATAGGGTGAACAGAACAAGAGTATTAAGTACTAGACTTTTGAACTCGATCAGTGACCATCTGGCCTGCCTTGATAAACAAGGTACATTTTTGTCATCAAGAACATGGATGTTATCTTCACATTACGGAAATAGACACAACATAAGGAAAAGGCCAGATTTTAGCAGCTGCTTGATTTTACTTTGAGTTCTGGTTAACCAAGAGTATCTGGGACTTTCCTCCATTTCTTAATAGAGCGGGAGGTGTCCATATCACAAAAAGACCCATTGACCAGACAAGATTTGTCAAGGGCACATTGTCCTCCCACCACTATTTAGGCATTACTCATCTTATTGGACAAATATCCATTATAATCATGACTCATTCACACATGATACTGAGGCTTATGATTGGACAGGATGCCACATAAATCAATATGGCTGTTAAGGACTGTAGTTCCCTTGGTCTGAAAAGGAGCACATCCTGAAGTTCATTTCTTTCTTCCCTTCATACCATCCTCCATCATATCTTTTCCTTCTTCTCTTGGTGCAAGAGATTCTTTAGGTGTGAAGGACAAAACAATTCAAAGGCCATTTTGTCCATGTATAGTTCAGATTGTTCAGGGATATGGACAATTCATCCCTCAGGGTTTCACCAGGAGAAGTCTTGAGTATTTGAAACAGAGGGACTTAAGTGACACAGAGAATAGTAATAGCAGAGAATTGCAGGCACAGATTATGAAAGAGTGAGAAGCCAGACAAGGGTCAATGAAACTACCAGAGATTAGCAACAGCAAGAAGCCTTCACCATCACCAGAGAGGAGGAGGTGGAGAAGGTAGAGTTAGCATGGAGGAATCAGCTCATAGAAGCGGGACCCAAAGGTGGGTCTGTTCCGTGGAAGCAGGACAGGAATCACAGTGATACTTGGCTGCACCAGAGGAACTCTCCGAGGCAGGGAGGAAAGGCCCTGGCTGTTCTCTCCCAACTGCCTCTCAGTTTCCTGCGGCTGCCACCCGTTGAACAAACCCAATAAGAATTCTATTATGGTTATTGATTGCTTACCTGCTGTGATAGCCTGGGGCCTGTTTTTCCTCTGATCCAGTTCTCAGTCCTTCTTTTCTTCTGTTCTGAATTATATGAACTGACAGAGGCTGGGAAATATAGCCTGCAGAGCCAGCCTCTGATACTTAGTACAGAGAAAGGGAGGGTTGAGGACTGGATGGGATAGCAAAGAGGGTCAGGGCCATCATGGCACATAATCAATATCCACAATACAATTTTTATTTTCTTTCTCTAATTCGTCATTCTGCTACTTCCTGCTGGTCCTTAGAGGCCAGTTCAGTGTCACGCCTGGGAAGCTTTCTCTTGACCCTGCAAGTCTGAGTTCTGCCTCTTTTTTTGTGCTCCCATAATGTCCTGAGCACACTTTCATTAGGGCATGAATTACATTAAATTGTAACTGACAATTTGCTGCTTTGTCTTTCTCCAGTAACCCCAAAATCTTGATGGCAGGGACCATTTCTTAGCCATCCTTTAGTTCCTAGTCCCCAGCACTCCTCTTTAGTATGAGGTTAATACACAGATGAAGAAATGCTTGAATCTTATGAACTGAGATGCATAAGACACCAATAGATATCTTCACATGGCAGTCACATTTGAAAAATGGTCTGATTAGCTTTTGTTCTTCTTTGAGACTATGCAAATAATTTTATTTTTAGAGGCAAACCTGAACTTCATAGGTTCAGAGCTGGATATCCTTTATCTTTTCTTTTGGATGCTGAATGTGTGTCTTTGGCAGATAGAAACTGTTGACAGATTGCTGGAAATGCAACTAGAGATGACAGAAGTGTGAAATAAATGGTCTTGGGGGTTGAAAATTGATTTCTGAATGTTCCTTTCTCTTATACCGATGGTTATCTGCTAGGATAATATGTTAGTTTGTCTTTTTGTCTTTTTTCCCTTTATACCACTATAACCAGAGTATTGCTACTTTAAACAAGACAAAAGAAAAAGTTTTATTTAATCATTGAAATGAGACAGTGCATGATCTTCATGTCTGAAAAAGATGAACTTTAACCCATTGGTCCTTTTCATTTCCAACAGTCACTCCCCTTCTCTACTAAGCCTGATGTGATGACTTTTTAAATTTTTTTGTTAAGTCAAGTGACACCCTCTCTGGCCAAAGTATCTTGGCTGCTGTCTTTCTCTTGTGTGCACAGGAAATGTAGATAGAATTTGCCTATTCACAAGGTAAGTAGCAGTTTATATCATAAAATTTATTTAATTTTAAACTTAATTAAAAATTTTGGAAATATGTAATGCAATCAAAAGTATAGAATATTTAAGCCATGAACTATTTCACACACACACACATATATATATATAATGAAACATATAAATATATTTCATCATATTTCCTATTTCACATTTCAAGTTTCTTTTGCTCATTCACATGTACCAGTCACCTAGTTTTCCTCTCCAAATCAACTACTATTGCTTGTTTCTTATATATTTTTGTAGAGTTCTTCCATGCTTATAAGAGCAAAGTACATAGATTATCACCCTTTCCCCCAGCCTTTGGCACAAATGGAACATATTTTACCTCCTGTTTTGTACTTTTCTCTTGCATTTTTTACTCAACACTACACAACCCATACATCCAGGCATACCAGGGAAGCTTTTCTTTTACCCTAAATTTTCTAAATAGGCCAATTTATGATGCTTGGAAATTGTGTTTCTATTGGATAATGATTTTTTTTTCACATATAAAACCTGCAGCACCAAAGAGATAACACATTGAACTTCCTCAGGCATTGAAAATTTAATATGAAGTAGTTAATCTCTTTCTAATCTGTTAGGGGAGGGATTGATGAAAGCATAAGAGATTTGGGATTCTAAGGGAGAAAGATTGCTGTGACTGGGAAGAGAAGTGCAGAGAAGAAATTCTTCCTGCCTCTCCGGTTTGTAGAGTGCCCTTCTGAAATGTAAACTGCTCACAGAAGGTTAAGTCATGAAAGGCAGAGGGCCAAGGAGAGCAGTACTTGAATCAATATTGCAACACCAAGTGCTTGTCAAAGATAAATGTAATAAGTCTGGGAGATAAGGATTGTTTTATAAATGCTGTTAAGAATAGCTGGAAAAATATATTAATAGGGATGACTTTAAAAAATTTATTCAAAGGATCATAGATGTGTTCAATAACTCAGCTATGAGGATGTTTGTTCATCACAGCATTGTGAGGAAGCAGAGAAAAGAATTTAAATGACATCAATGTTTAACAACAGGTAATTGATTGTACAAATGATGATATGTCCATTTAATGAATGATCTTATCAGACACAGAAAAGGTTTGCGATGTAATCTTACATGGAAAACATGAGCATATGAAATATTATTCAATTTTGTTGAAATATATTCAGTATATTTATGAAGATATATATTTAGAAAACATATATTTATGTAATATAAATCTAGGTAGTAGAATTATGAGTGATTTTAATTTCCTTCTTTTGCTTGCCTACATTTTCTGAAAATTTTTATACTAACCATGCATTTATTTTTTAACAATACTTTTGAAAAGCGTAAGGACAATTATCTGAGATGATATGGAGCAGTTGATGTTGTCAGTTTCAAACCTATTACTTTCATTTTACATATGCCTGCTTAAAATTATTCATGAAAGTTAAAAAATATGTATGCTTATCAAAATAATAGGCATTATAGGCTCTTGTGGAACGACACTGAAGTAAATCCAATCTTTATTCCTGAACTTCTTTCCTGAAAATTCTATTCAACATCACTTTTTTTTTTTCTTTTCCAACTTGGAAAATTCCATTTGCCCCACAGAGGCTAAGTGACATCTAAAATTGTGGCCAGTATTTGGTATGAAATAGAGAATCACACAGTGCTCACTGATTTTTGGAAATCATAAGATCATTCAGCTTGGTTCCCATTCTTGCTTTATTAATATTTTTTGAGATTGAGTTCTTCTGTCAGAGTTTGGATGTTGGTGTACTTGTTCTTTCTAGAGATATGAGTGTTTTTGAAAGAGGCTGTTGTGGTAGATGTGGAAGGGTCTCTAAGTTTATGTTTAATGATGTTGATGCACATAAGACAGATGGCCTTTGTGGCCATCAGATGTCTGAGAACTTAGATGATAGGGGAGACTGTCCTAAAACCATGGTGCTTCAATTTAAGTCTTCAATAACCTGTTAAGGAAGTAGAAATAAAAATGATTTCTCCTGCCACAGAGACAAACTAAATGCAAACAAGCAGGCTTTCAATAGAGCAAAGATCTGATGGAACAAAATGAAGACAAAAGTAGATGTCAAAAACAAATATATGAATGAGTTTCATAAAAAGTGAATTTACACTCAGTGCAATAAATATTCTAGAAACTCTTCCAGTTAATTATTGTCACTATAATGCTGCCAAAGAAGCAACCACAAAACTTCAGTTTCATACAACAATAAACATTAGTTTTCTCTTGCATCTATGGGACAGCTGAATGACTGGCTTGGGTGATTTTGTGTGGGTGTGCCCATGCATCGGCAGTCAGCTGGCAATTCCATTCCATGTGGTCTCTCATGCTCCAGCAGGTAAATCTGAGCTTGTTTTTAGAGTGGAAGCAGGCAACCAAGAGATAATGGAAGTGTGCAAAGCCTCTTGAGGCCTAGGCTTGGAACTGATACAATATAATTTCTGGTATATTCTATTGGCTACAGCAAATTACAAGGCAATTTCAGATTCTATTTCTCCACTTATTGATGGGAGTTGGTTCAAAGACATGTAGAAACGGTCATGGATCAGGGAGGGATAGAGAATTGATGTAATTTTTAGAAATTAATATGCACAGGGATTTTACATTTTGAAAAATGAAAGGTTGCCACTTGATAATTCTCATGATTTCTGGAGCCTCTTCATTAGTAGAGTGGCTACTTGGATACAGGATTTTCATAGTTTCTCAGTTCATGTTTCATGAACTTGAAGTCTACATGAATGAGGTGTATTTGTGACAGATATAGGATTTGTAGTTCCCATAAAGGACCAGAAAACATACATGGAGGCAATGCCTTAATTTTTCGACTAGACCTTTGTGCTTTGGTTAAAAAATATGGTGTTGATACTAAAATTGTTTTGGCTTCTCTGTCCCTCTCATTTTGGCTTTGAGTAAAATGAAGAGAAATGTACATAATCATAGAAATAAAACATAAGAAAGGATCTGAGGTTCCATATTGTCCAACTTCATCAATGCAGACAGAGACTGAGACCTGGAGTGGTTATATCCATGACTTCAGCTTTAAAAAATTTAACACCCAAAAAGAAACTAAAAGCTCCAAGAATACAGGAATAAAGATATTTAAAACAAGATTATGGTGTGATATTTTCAGGTAAAATGAAATGACAAGTGAGTAGGATATAAAAGATTTGAAGATGATAATCGAAAGCTCAATTCAATAGATGTAGAGATATATGGAAAACTTTGTACTCTACCTTGCAAACAAAAATTGCATTTTCCTTAGTCCAATAAATATTTTATTAGTTTAAAAAGACATCTAGCACTTGTTTTTTATCAATAATCTCTAAGGTGTCTGCATTCGACTTCATTGTTTTCTGTTTTTATTTTCATTAATATTTTCTTTATGTTTACTTTGTTTCTCCTTGTCTAGCTTCTTAAATAGAATTTTAAGCTAATTTCCAATATTTCTTGCTTTCTAAAAATATGCCTCTTTATATCTGTAGATATATATTTCCTTCTCTTTTTATATATTACATGTTTGTGCCATATTTTGAATGCTTTTCTTATGTCTATCTAAAGATTCACTTTTCCCAGCTACGTATAATCTACTATATAGCCATTTCATTTTCCAGTACTTTATTTTTCAACTCTAGAATTTCTGTTTGGTTCTTTTTTGTTATATCCTGAAAAGTGGTATAACATGTAGTCTCAATTAGTATATGTAGTTCTTCTTGAATTGTGGTTGGAAACCATGGTCCTGGTTTGGCTTCATTAACTTTCTGATGAGAACTGCTAACATGGCAAATAAACAATTAGAATTGGAGTTAGCCCAAGTCAGAAAGCTACTGGCCTGTGCTCTTTGATTTAATAGCTGTTTGGTGTTTTGTGTGCTCTGTTGTCATTAGCTTTGAACTGGGCCTTACAACCAAGGGAAGTCTCTTACAAATATCATTAACTTTTAAATCTTTGATTCTAAGTTTTATTTTTGTGAAATAATATCTTGAAAATTATACATTTTATTGTTTATCATGTAGTAGCTTTACTGAGCTACACAGAGTTCGTGTACTGCCCAGGCCCCTAAACCTTAAAATCTGATGAGATCAATCTCACAGCTGTTACAAACCTCTATTCCACAGAATTTTAACATTTCTCTGTTGATAATCTGCCATGCCCCACATAAGAATGGAGTAATAAATAGTCACTTTCATGATAACAATTTAGGAAATACAAGATATGGGAGAAAGGAAGAATAAAAAGTGAAAGTTATAGCAACTGGACTGTCTATCATGGAGTAAGCAAAATTTTTATTCTTTATGAATTCTATTCCTACCTATGTGTCTTTAAATATTTTAAAACATATTTATTTTAAAGATCATTTCAGATTTAGCTCTATGATCTCTAGTTCTTCATAGGTAAATTCTCCATTTGTCCCATCTGCTGATGATTTTTAACAATTGTGAGGTTTTTGTCTGCATAGCGGTGTGCTTCCTATGTGTGCTTTGTTATTTTTATGAGTACGTTCATTTTTGGCGGGGGGGGGGGGGGGGGCGGGATATTTTACTCAAGAGTCCCTTGAGTGCCTGAAGTTGTTTGGGCATTGCTAGGGTGGTTTTACCTCATGTTTTGCTGGGTTTTTATTGCAAAAGAAGGCTTTGAAGCTTAAAATGGACCCTCAAATTTGGCTACATGGAAGTTAAGTTGCTTTTTAACTGAATAAGAACAATTTTAGTAGGTTTTTGGAGACAGAATCTGATTTCAATGAATAGAGAAGAAAATGGGAGATAGAGGAATTAAGAAAGCAAGTAAAGGTATTCTTTTGGAGAGTTTGGCTGTAAGAGAGATCAGAGAAATTAGAAGGGGGAAGGTAGGGGACATGGAGTCAAGAGAAGGTCTAAAAATTGTTTTTTAGAGATTGGTGATATTACATCATACTAATAGAAATGATGATGCAATGATTATTCAGGAGAGAGAATGGATCACCAAAGAAGAGGTAGGGGATGGTATCTGATGGCGGGCTCGGTTTTAGATTGGAATAAGAACGGTTCATCCATTGTGACAGGAAATCAGTCAGTACTCTGAGTTAGGTCTGCATATTTAGTGGTCTTCCGATTGTGTTTTTCTTTTCAATGAAATGAGAGATGGTCATTAAATGAGAGTGAGTAGAGTGGAGAGGTTTGGGGGCGTTGAGGAGAGAAGATGTAGTTTTGGAGATTGGGAGCAATTTAGTGCAACTGCTAAGTGGTGTCAATGGCCCACTGAAAATCTACAAATATAAATTTCAAGTGAGATAAGTATGTATAGTTGTGAGGTTTCCTTTAAAGGCAGGGGTGAGTTTGGGATTTGAATTTTCCAGGTGACCACAGAGAGAAGTACAGATTTCCTAATTGTCTTAGTCGGTTGGAGCTGCTACCACAAAGTGCCGTAGACTGGGGTTTATAAGCAAGGGAAACTTACTTCTTATACTTCCAAGTTGGAGATTATGGTTAGGTCTGGTAAGGCTTTTTTTCTGGCTTGCAAATTGCCGATGTCTTATTATATCTTCACATGGCAGAAAGAAAGCTAGCAAGCACTCTGAGGGCTCTTTTATAAGGACGCTAATCCCATTCATGAGGGCTCTACCCTTATGACCTAATCACCTCCCAAAGTCCCTGTTCCTAATACCATCACTTTGAGAGTTGAGGTTTTAACATATGGATTTTGGGGGAACACAAACATTCAGTGCATAACAGAGATTGAGGGAGTCTATGAAAGAGTAATTATAATGATGGTGTGAACTCTAACTTGAATAATGACAGAATTGGAAACATGAAGAGAGTGATATACTGTGGACAAATGGTAGGGTAAGTGGGGCTTGAACAACTAATGGAGTGGAAGTATTATTGTACATGTAAGGTAGGAAGTAGTTATCTGAGAATGTCACTCTAGAGATCTGTGTTTTTGGAGGCAAAGCAAATATTTGTAAAGACAAGTTCAATGTGATGAAAGCTGTGGATGACTGAAATAGAGAAAAGCATTGTCAGAAGTGAGAAGGTCATAACGCAGAGACACAGCAATGGATGGATCACCTACATGGATGGTGAGGCCATTGGGAATAATGGAATGATTGATAGCAGTGGAGGAAAGATAGTGTGCCAATTTCTAAAATCTGCAAGTAATAAGTAGGGATGACTGGGAGGGGGATTGGTGACTGAAAATGTGGGGATTGTGGATGGAGAGCTCTGCTGGCAAAGTCGCTGGGTGTTCTGAGGGAAGAGGGGGGAAATTGTTTGGAAGCAACAACCTAAGATGTAAGAAATATAATAAGGTCAAAGTGTACAAGGGAGGAGAAAAGGTGTGAGAAAACAAAAATAGAGTAGAAAGGGTAAATAAAATGAAAACTAGATTCTATTATATGAACTTCCAAAATAAATCAACCACTGCCAAGCATAACTAAGGAAAAAGAGAAAAAAGTACAAAAATAGGAACAAGAAACCAAATATAGTCATGGATATAGAACAGAGTAAAAGATGGATGAGATAGTAGTATGCATAGCTCTCTGGTAATAATTTTCAAAATCTAGTGAAAATGCATGCGGTCTTCACAAAACATCAACTAAAATTGACCAGAAAGGAAGTAAAAAAATCTGACCAGATTAATTGCCATTTAAGTGTGTGTAAGATAAAGATATACCATCAAAAAAGAAAAAAAAAAAAAAGACAATAAGCTTAAGTGGTTTCACAGCAGAATTTACATAGCTTTTAAAGAAGAGTCAATTTCTAAATTGTTTAAATCATTACAAGTATAGACAAAGGAATACGTTTCACAGATTCATATTATGAAGTTAGCAATACCTAAATACCAAAACTTGATAAAAATAGTTTGAATGAAGAAAACTATGGGCAAATCACACTTATTTAAAAAATATGAACAAATTCAAAATAAAGTATTAGTGGCAATGGTACTTTGAATGAGTAGGACTCATAAGGTACCTTCAGAAAACAACTTTTTCTTTCCTCACTGTGGTGCTGGGACTTCTCCCGTCCCTTGAGAAATGTACAGCAGATCCCATCATTTTATAGCTATTTTTACATAATAAGCACTCCTTTATGCCACTTATGACTCTTAAAATAGTTTAATTTCTAGAAATAAAATTTCTAGATTTGTGTAATCATTAGAATTCTAAACACTTTAAAATTAAGGCTACTCTCCTCAATCTTGGGCCCACTCCAGACATTGACAATGGAGGAGGGGAGCATGGTTGAATTCTAACTATTTTACTACCTTTGGTTTTCTTTGTTCATCTCAGTCACCTCTTCTCTGGTGTCAGAAGGTACTTCTGTCAGTTTCTTGCTCCCTGGATTTCTCAAGGTCCAGGGAATACACATTAAACAGTATAGGAATATCTTTTTCTTATAATTATAAATGTTAATAAAGGTATATAACAACAACAGAGATAATTTTTAGGTTTTTTTTATAGTATAGTCTTTAACAGGGCAAGAATTTGGTTTCCTTAATTTAGCACTTAGTGAAAAGTATCAAAAAATGTCACCACCCTAGGGAGATTATCCATGTGATACGTTGTAATCGCCAGAGGACATCTAGTGAACATACACTACGTTAAGCGCACAAAACAATTTTACTCTATGGTAAACCAGAAGAATTTAATCCCTGATGGAGTTCATGCTATGCAATTAGCAAAAAGATTAGATAATGTACATATGTAGTAGAAGCTAAGACTCATGCACAGCATGTTTGAATTATTCCATATGTAGAAGAGATGTTAAAGCACTGATGAGAAAAGTGGATAAATGGAGAACTATGGCAATTGGGGAAGCCATTAAATAAGCAAGATTTTTTATTTTTAATGGTGTGAGTGATTTTTATTAAGATACAAAAGTATTTTATGTTTGTCATACCAAATGTACATTAATGCTTGTATTTATAGCATTTGTTTTTGTCTGGGCCTACAGATGAGCAATGAAACTCCTCTTTTAAAAGATAGTGTATGTAAAAATCAGCAGTTTGATTGAAATGTTGTAGTATAAAGCAGTACTGGAGGTTGCCAGCAGATGGAACCATAGATTTTAGAAATTCAGATTGAGATTTCCTTCTTTATAAACAATGTAATGTAACAGGTTTAAGAAACCATAACTTTTTTCTTTTTTTAATGATACTTTCCTGGACACATTATCAACCAGACTAAAAGTAGCTACCAATATAAACTTGTAATGATCAGATTCAGCCTTTGAGGTTAGTTCCTTAAGGGAAAACCTTGGAAAGACATTTTGAAAATTTCATATATATAATTTAATACAAATTTAAGATCTAGAAAATAACCCTTTTACATGTCTGTCAAATAATGAGTGATTTAGGTAGTAAAGTAGGAAGATGGTATTTAGAAATTTAAATACAACATAATTATAATGGGCCACATTACTTGTTTAAATTTTTTTAACTTAAATTCTTCTTTGCTTGGTTGGAGAGTAGGCCTAAGCTTATGTGTCTAGTATGTTTTTTATGCCTCATTTTGTGTTATCTCAAGTCTTCCCTAATTAATACATTCAGAGTTTAAGAGGAGTTCTAGAGGCAGAGAGTCAAACAGTGAGGTGCTTAATGGAGATTGCATCTCTCAGCGTGTGGTGTTTTGGAAGATGGTGAGTGAGGTGGGGCCAGTTGCTGCCAAGTCCAGGCCATAAAGAACTGGCCAGGTTTCAAGGGGAGCCAACTAAATGCGATATAGTTGACTAAGAGTTTTTAATTGTAACATTGTCAATTGAGTCACATGTTTCCCAGCATTTTTTTTTTTTTTTTGAGTTATCCCTGCTTACTTAAAGGCATGATACTCTGTTATTCTTCTTTTTCCCCTGCTGTTACCTGTGTATGATTCCTAGCCTTAGGACCTTTACAGGCAGGTGAACACATTAAAAGCAGGTGAACACATCATCTCCTACTTTCTCTTCGCCGAAACGGCAATATCAAAAGCCACCTCAAACCTGGCTCTTTCAGTTTCAAGGGAGACCACGCCTTTGAAAAATAACTAAATTAGTAATAACAGTAAGAGTGGTAAATATTTAGGAGACAGCTGTGTTTGGGCAAGAAAATTAAAAGCTCTTCTACTTTCTTCACTGTGATCTCTACTTTCTCTAATTTTCTCCCCGTAAAGTGCAGTTGATTTTCATTTGTGACAATTATGTTCTATAAAAGTCCCCATGAACACTGAGTTAGCAAATACTGAACCATTGCTCCAAGGAGAAATACAGGATTAGGTTCCTATGAGCCTCTGGTCATATTTTCATCAACCTATAAACACATAACCTTGTTTGATGTGTATTTTTGTTTAAAGATACTTAGTATACTTATTTAACATACATGAATGATCTATTAACATTGAACTCATGGTGGAATGAGGCTTAACGAACACACATATTTTCTTCAGAAGGCACATCACAGCCTTCCTGTAATTAAGTAAGGGAGGCAACACTTCAGTGCTATGCTCGAGGGCCCTCTTAAAGAGGGTAGTCTCCAACAGAAAGCACACACACATGCACAAGCAAAGAATGTGGCACTAACTAGACTGTGAAAAGGTCACTTGTTTATAGTTTGAGAGCTGAAATAAGAAGGCAGACTGCTGACTGTATCTGCCTCATGTGGGAACTTGCTGGTTGGATGGCACAAATATGTTGTCACGCTGCTCATGTTGGCAAATGAGGGTGAAATTGTTGTGAGAATTGATTTGGGGCTTACAATTAAATTCTAGTGAGTAAGGTGGATTTGAAAATATGGAATCTGTGAATAATGAAGATCAAGTACTATTATGAGTGATTGGCAAATCACTGCTAAGTATCTTAGTGTTCTTGCCTCTATACTGGTGACAACATTTTTTTGGTTTTATTATAATTATAATGGCAGTCCTCTGTTCCGACTAACCTCTTTTTTTTTAAAACCAAACAAGGCAAGTGGGACAGTGATAGGTTGAGAATAAGTGTTATATAGCTTGTCCATGGCAAAGGCAGGACTAGAACCTAGATCCCCAGGTGTATGACTCAGTGGTTTCTTCAGTCAGGTCTTATAGCTTCCAAAGCTTCTGAGCATGTGGGGATTTCCTCTCTTCTCTGTTAGGGTTTTATACTCAACCTGCTTTTCATAACCTGGATATTCCAGGAGGGTAAAAGGGAACCAGTAATTTGGGGAACACCCAGAAAGCTCCTATTCACTTTCTGACTTTAATTTATGAATCCATTTGAATTAAAATATAGATTGCTTCTACTAAAAATTCTAAAGAGCATGACATTAAGCAAAATTACACATACAAACATTAATTAATATATTATGTGAGTTAGCTCTGAGGTAACTAGATTGAGGCTGGTAAAGGGGATTGAGAAGTGGCTCTTTAGTAAGATAGGCAGGAGGAGGGAAACCTCCAGGAGACTAACAACCTGGAAGAGCAATTGCTCAACATGCTAACTCCTACACACTAGGCCTCCCTGGCTGTTAACTAACTCACTGAGACAAAGGTGGAAGCCACTGGAAAATTTGTCTTGCCAAATCTCAGGAATTCTGTCTTGTAGCTTAACATCTTTTTGAATAAATAATCCACTCTGGGATTTCCCTTTCAGTTTGGTAGTATTTGCTTGATGACATTGTTTGAGTCAGCCTTTTCCCTTTTTATCGGGATCTCCCTCTTTTGCTCTTGGCCAGGGGCTTCTCAGTTTGGGATGTGCACCTTGTTTGGGTATTGGTGACCTCACTGGTTGGTATTTCTTTTCTGCTTTTGGGGAAATATTTTTATAATTAGAATATTATTATTTCTTTTAGTTTTCTCAAAAGCCAGTCTCCTACTGAGATTCCAAAAATGTAGGTGTGGCATGCATTAAAAAATGCTATCTAATTTCTTTAAATAAATATTAAATATTACCAGTGAAGGTACAGTTCTGTGTCCCAAGAGCTGTTTTTTTAAGAATATTTTATTGATTATGTTGTTACAGTAGTTCCAATTTTTTTCCCCTTTGCTCCCCTCTGCCCAATACCCCCTTCCCCTCCAGCAATCCCACCGCCCTTAGTTCATGTCCATGAGTCATGCATATAAGTTCTTTGGCTTCACCCTTTCTTATATTATTCTTAACTTCCCCCTGTCTATTTTGTACCAACCAATTATGCTTCTTAATCCCTGCACCATTTCCCCATTTCTCCTCCTTCCCCCTCGCAACTGATAACCCTCCAAATGATCCCCATACTTATGATTCTGTTACGATTCTGGTTTGCTTAGTTGGATTTTGTTTTTATTTTTTAGATTCAGTTGTTGATAGTTGTGAGTTTGTTGTCATTTAGTGTTCATAGTTTTGATCTTTTTCTTAAGTAAGTCCCTTTGACATTTCATATAATAATGGGTTGGTGATGATGAGCTCCTTTAGCTTTACCTTGTCTGGGAAGCACTTCATCTGCCCTTCCATTCCAAATGATAGCTTTGTTGGATAGAGTAATCTTGGTTGTAGGTTGCTTTTCATTACATTAAATACTGCTTACCAGTCCTTTCCTGCTTGCAAAGTGTCCTCTGAGAAATCAGCTGATAGTTCTATAGGCACCCCCCTGTAGTCAACTCTCTGCCTCTCTCTTGCTGCCCCCAGGACTCTCTCTTTATCTTTCAACTTTGACATCTCAATCATGATATGTCCTGGTGTGGTCCCCTCTGGGCCCAGCTAGCCCAGGATCCTCTGTGCTTCCTGGACCTGTATGTGCATCTCCTTCACAAAATATGGGAAGTTTTTCTCATTTTTTTCAATTCTTCCTCATTCTGCACTAGTAGACTGTTTTTTTTTATTCCTTATGTTCCAAATTATTGATTTGAATCATGGTCTCCTTCCCTTCACCATTGGTTTTGTGTGGATTTTTCTTTGTTTCACTTAGCATAGCCTTCACTTCTTCACTTTTGCATTTGCCATACTCAAGCATATCTGTCAAGTCTGTGAGCATCTTTATCACCAGTGTTTTGAATTCTGTGTCTGTTAGGTTGGCTATCTCCTCATCACTTAGTTCTCCCACTGGAACCTTGATCTGTTCTCCCTTTTGGGCTATACTTCTCTGTCTCCTCATTCTGACAGGCTCCTGTGTTTATTTGCCTCTGCATCCCAGGTAGAGCTGTTGCTCCTGTTATGTTGTAAGGGGTGGAGCCTTAGGTATTCGTCAGTATAGGGTGATCTGTTTCACCACATTGTGGCAGTGTATGTGGGGGAGGGGTCAGAGAGGGAACAATGCCACTTGCTCAGCATTTGCCCCTTTTCCAGGCAACTCTCACTTCCACACTGGACTGGCGCCTTTCTAGCTGTTGCCCTGGCCATCGTTCCCTGAGTGGGTGGGTCTGCGGATGTTCTAGGACTGTGGGGGCCCTTTAAACAAGTGGACTCTGCTGAGACCGGCAGTTTCTGCCTCCACCCCAACCCCCACGGGTCTGCACAGACAGAAGCAATGAGGCTTGATTTTCCCCGATACTGGGACCATGAGCTGTGAGGTCTGGTGAGGCGCTGGGAATGCTCCTCAGGTGTCCCTCCTGACTTTTTAAAATGTGTGACTGCACTTTTTGCCAGCCTGATGCTGCCGCCACCACACTGCGTCATCTCTGCCCTGGCTCCACCCCTCCTACCTGTCTGGATGAGTATTTCTTCTTTATATCTTTGTTTGCTGGACTTCCATGCAGTTTGATTTTCTGGAACTTCTGGTTGTTTCTAGTTTTGAGGTAGTTGTATTCCTTCTTAGTTGTGGAGGGAGATGCAGTGTGTCTGTCTATGCCGCCATCTTGGCCGGAAGTTTCAAGAGCTATTGTTGATGGCTGGGGTGACCATTTGCTTTGGTTTGCCTGGGACAGTCCTGGTTAATGCCTATTGTCCCAGTGTAATTCTTGATAGTACCTCCTCTCACCTGTGGGTGACAAACTATATGGTTATGCTATAGATAATACCAATGTAAGAAATAAAAAAAGTAAGAACTAGTATTTCCAAACCCTCTTAGACCAGGTTTACATGTAATATTAATTAGCGTTTAATTTGCTGGAGTTTGTATCATCCTAAAATATAAAAAAATACCTTTTTTTCCTTTAGAACTTCTTTGATTTATAAAAACGAATATAGTCACCTTCTTCTAGTAATTGGTTTCCTACTCTATGCTTTAAATATAATATTTCAACTTCAAAAGTAACAAGTTTATTGTAGAAATTTTAGAAAATTTCAAAGCTAAAAGGAGAAAAAAAAAACCACTTCTAATATATTCACTCAGAGATAATCACTGTTAGTATTTATTTTATAGCTTCCATGTTCTTTTTTCTATAGAAATAATATATCATCCCTGGCTGTTGTGGCTCAGTGAATTGAGTGTCAGCCTGAAAACAAAATGTTGCCAGTTCAATTCCCAGTCAGGGCACAGGCCTGGGTTGTGGGTCAGGTCCCCAGATGGTGGTGTGTGGGAGGCAACGGATCAATGTGTCTCTCGCACATCAATGTTTTTCTTCCTCTCTCCCTCCCTCTCTTCCTCTATCTCTAAAAAATAAAAAAAATAAAATCTTTACACACACACCCCCAAAGAAATAATATATTGGCATATTGCATCACATATGTACATTTTATAATTAGAATAAACAGAATTTTTGAGGTCTACTGATTTTTAACTTGCTTTTCTACTAACATATTATGGCTGTATTTCTATGTTATTAAATATTCTCCTACCACAATAAATTGAACAGAGTATTGAACAATATTAATTGCATGAATTTATGATAATTTGTTTATCTAAGCAAAATTTTAGGCTTTTGAGGTCCTTCCCAAGAGAATGTAGATCAATGAGCAAGAGTTTATATTAAAGCTGGATGACTTTGGATGGACTCAAGAAAAAGCTTGCATGATGCAATTGCACTGGGGTGACAGTGTAAATATCCCATCCTGGATGGTGGCATTGCTTACCTGTCTGAAGGTAAGGGGCTAATCAAATGATTTCCTGAGATTCACTTCTCTTCTCATTTGATATTTCTGTAGTGGGTTAATACTTATAGAGAGGAAATTGATGCCCAATTATTTTTATTTAAGATCAACTGTTATCGTGCTTCTTGATAGCAGTAGTACACATTTTGTCCATTTTCACTGATACAGTGCAAGTTTAATTAAATGCTTCCTTCTTATATCAGAAAGCATTTTACATTAAAATAGTAGATTGATATGATTTTAAGGTCAAAATATTAGGATCTGGGGTCAGCAAATTATTTTTGAACTTTCTGAATGAGAGGCCTGCTTTGGCATCTTCTTCTTTTTTAATATCTTTTTTATTGCTTGCTTGATTGATTTTTGGCTGAGAGAGAAAGAAACATTGACTTGTATTACTCATTTATTAATTCATTGGTTGATTCTTGTATATGCCCTGGCTGGGAACTGAACCCACAACCTTGGCATATTGGGTCAACCAACTGATCTATCTGGCCAGGGCTGTAAACACATTTTTAAAAGATTTTTAAAAAAATATATTTTATTGATTATGCTATTACAGTTGTTCCAATTTTTTCTCCTTTGCCCCCCTCTGCCTGGTACCTCCTTTCCCTCCAGCAATATCTCGCCCCCCCTTAGTTCATGTCCATGGGTCATGCACATAAGTTCTTTGGCTTCTCCATTTCTTATACTATTCTTAACATTTTGTACCTACCAGTTATGCTTCTTGTTCTCTGTCCCTTTTCCCCCATTCTCCCCCTCTCCCCTCCCCACTGACAACCATCCATATGATCTCCATACACTTTGGCATCTTCTTAGTTGAGATGGCTTTAAAAGAATTATCAAATAGCTGAGACATTAAAAGTGAGTACTGTAAAAAGAAAAAATCCCATATTCTTATCATACAATTTTTTTTAGTTGTTTTTCTTCTCAATTCTGTGAAACATATTTTTTGAAAGTTTCAGGGAAATACTAACATTAATCAATCATGGGGCCAATAGGTACTCTTCTGAGGGTTTCCTTTTGTCAGCAGTTTGTTCTGGGGTTCAGTTAGCTAGACTAAGGAGGTATCATATCCATATTTTGTAAAATTTTGCATTAAAGATGAATGAATTTGTTTCAAGGAAATGGGAAACAATTCAAGTAAAAATGACCTAAGTGTTCTCTTTTGAAATTTAAGAGAAATCATATACACTTTATCTTTTTCATATTCCTAGTCTTTGCTGGATATAGAAACAGAAGGCCACCACAGGAGGGTCAATAGTGACATTTCTAGTTATGGTTAAAATTGCTGAGTAATTATTAATCAGTGATTAAAGTGTTATTTTTTTAAAAGATTCTCAAAATTTATTAAAAGATGTGAAATTCTATCTAAGCACATAGTGCATCTATTAGTGGATCACTGTTCAAAGGACCAACAAAGTTTAACATCAATTAAGGTATGAAAATAAGTTTTTCTTTTTCTTTTCTTATTCATGGTTTTTGCTTTTAGCTTAGTAACTTTCAAAAAAGGATAGCTACATTAAAGATTAAAAAATAGTCTCATTTTTTAAATAAATAACTTATTTGGTCTTTAAAGATATATTATTATCTGTTAGAAGACTTGAAATTAGAGTTTCAAAGATGCTTTATGATTATGCAAAGTTTAAAAAAAAAGGTAATTATCTCATAGCCACCCCTTGGTTCATTTTCAAGAATCCTATGAATTTTACCTCCGTGTTTTAAGATCTCAAATTCTTGCTTTGACATTTTGGTATCTTTGATTAGCAACTAAAGTAAAAAATTTTTTTCTGTCATCTTTTATCTTTGCTGCCAATAGTAATAGTAGCTGGTATGCTTTTGTGATATCCATGAATATGAGTGAAATCTCTCTGTTGAAACATATAATCAGTGTGTTAGTCCCAGAGTTTTATTTTGAAAAATATGTTTAACCACAATTTCAGGGACCTAAGTATGTGGGTCTCCTGGATTTGATGAAACCCATTAATAAAACTTAAAAACAGCTTTATTTATGTTTTGATGAATTTCTATTGTGTAGCAAAAGACTTCTAGCAGCCATTGGGGTTATTAAGAGCTACTATCATAGTCTGGGAGTGGGAGAAATAGAATACAATTCTTGTTCTATAGAGGACAAAACTTTGTCTAAGAGTTTACAGTTAATAATGAAAGTCAGACAGCAGTTCCTGAAGAAAGTATTGGTTGAGAAATAATTTCTTCATGAAGTTGATTAGATGGCAAATACTGAGCCCTGAATTATGACATCACAGCATATCATGGGCATGCTTAATTATTTTCAAGAACCACAGTGCCATTGGCATCGTTAAGATTGTATTATATTGTTTTACATATTTGCCAATGACATCACAGACAGGGGACTGATTTCCAAAATATATAAAGAGCTTATACCACTCAACATCAAGAAAACAAACAACCCAATTAAAAAATGGGCAAAGGACCTGAACAAACATTTCTCCAAAGAGGACATACAGAAGGTCCATAGACACATGAAAAAATGCTCAACATCATTAGCCATCAGAGAGATGCAAATAAAAATCACAATGAGATACCATTTTACACCTGTCAGAATGGCCATCATCAACAAATCAACAAAGAACAAGTGCTGGCGTGGATGTGGAGAAATGGGAACTCTACTGCACTGTTGGTGGGAATGCAGACTGGTGCAGCCACTATGGAAGACAGTATGGAATTACCTCAAAAGATTAAAAATGGAACTGCCTTTTGAACCAGCGACTCCACTACTAGGATTATACCCGAAGAATCTTGAAACACCAATTCAAAAGAACTTATGCACCCCTATGTTCATTGCAGCACTGTTTACGATAGCTAAGTGCTGGAAACAACCTAAGTGCCCATCTGTAGATGAGTGGATCAAAAAACTGTGGTACATCTACACAATGGAATACTATGCAGCAGAAAGAAAGAAGGAACTCCTGCCATTTGCAACAACATGGATGGAACTAGAGAGAATTTTGCTTAGTGAAATAAGCCAGGCAAAGAAAGAAAAATACCATATGATATCACCTAATACAGGAAACTAAAGAACAACACAAACAAAGGAACTAAATAGAACAAAGAGCAGAATAGCAGTCAATAGGGGGGAGGGGAGAGGGAGAGAAGGGGATAAGTAAGGGGAGGGATTAGTCAAAGAACATGTATAAATGACTCATGGACATGGACAACGGGAGGGATATGATTGCGGGAGAGGGGGTGGGTTGGGTAGGGGAGAGAAATTGGGGGAAAACGGGACAACTGTAATTGAAAAACCAAAAAAAAAAAAAAAAGAAATAAAAAAAAAAGTAAATATTAAACATCAAAAAAAAAAAGATTGTATGATATTGTTTTAAAAGAAATATGTCAATAGAACATGGCAAGATCACAAATAATTTTGAGGGGGATATTTCACTGATGCAACAGTCACTGGACCATTTACTTTAATGCAGTATTTTAATGCTGTGGCAACATTTGGATAAATTCTGGTAAATTATTTTGAAATATAAAATTTTGTGTATCTATAGGTGGTGATTCTCAAAGAAGAATTTTTCTATATAGATTTAACTTTTTGCACAAATCAATTTGTATAACTCTGAACTTAAGTTTAAATATAAATGTATACAATGGCATTTTAATGTTTCCTCTGCTATTTCCTAAACTTGTGGAGGCTGTACAAGAAATCAACAGTGTCTTGGTGATTTGTGTATACAGTTGGCCCTTGAACAACACGGAGGTTTGGGCTGCTGATCCCTCCACAGTCAAAAATCTGCTTATGACGTTTGATTCCCCAAAACTTTACTAATAGCCTGTTGTTGAAAAGAAGCCTTGCTATAACATAAACTGTCGATTAATGCATGCTTTGTGTATTATTATATATTATATTCTTACAATAAAGTAAGCTAGAGAAAAGAAAATGTTATTAAGAAAATCATAAAAAAGAGAAAATACATTTACAAGTACTTATTGATACTTGAAGTTTACATAGTCTGTTTTAGGCTACATAGTTCATCAGGGAGTTTTTTTCACATTGTTAATTGAAAAAATCCACACATAAGTGCACTAGCACTGTTCAAATGTGTGTTGTTCCAGGGTCAAATGTATTTCAAAATTTCTCTTAATGAATTCTACCACTGCATCTTCAATTTCAAGAAAAAATTAATTAGAAAATTGTATTCCTTGTTAAAAATTTGTTGTCTGAGCTTTCTATGAAAATAGTGTCCTTTTCCATCAAATGTGACAATCTTTGCATTTACTTTCTAGTTCTAAGCATGTAGATATATGTTTTGCAACATTGCAGCTTTTCAAAATCAATATCTCTTGAGGATAACTCCCTGAGGTATTTGAATGTGTAATGTTCATGTATACTTTTTTGGGTAATTGTCTGTTGGTCAGTTTTACTGCCAGGTAACCTACTGTTCTTGCCTGGCCGTCAGGCCAGAGTTAGTATTTGTGCCAATGTCTCAGGATGAACAGCAAGCGGGCCTCCCATGGGGGGTCCCATTGTTGCTCCCCGTGGAGTCCATGGCCTCTGCCACTACTGCTTCTGTTGCTGCTGCCACCATTGCCATCACCAACATGGGTTCAGGACCCAGCCTGGCTGCCCCCTGGGGCTTCCCTGGGCATGTGCCTGTGCACCAGGAAGCCAACTGCGCAGCATGCTCTTGCTTGCTTGGCATGTGGGCTTCATCCTGTGTGTGCATGTGTGCACAGTTGCCAGACCTATTTCCTCTGCTTACATGCATGTTCATTGTTCCATTGGACTTCACTTCCAAAACTCAAGTTCAAATAAAAAAATTATTATGGATTTCATGGTGATAATAGCAGAGCATTTAACTAAGTGCAGGATGCTTCTCCCAGTGGGACCCTCTGTGATTGCACGTCATGTCCATAGAGCTGGCCCTGAGGGAGGCTTCAGTGATACTCCATTTACCATCTTGGATCTCTTGAGAAAAGTCATCATTGCCTTGCATTTTCATCTGAATTGGTTGATCCTACTCCATTTCTTACAACTGTGTCAGGTTCAATGGCTTTAGTAAGATGAAATAATCTAGTGTGGTGTTGCCCTGATTCTATAGCTAGGGCCAAAACCAATTTTTAAATCTCTTCTTGGGAATCAAAAGTCTCCTTATGTAGCTGCCTTTCTAACTTGGAATGTAAAGTTTACATTATTCAGTAAATACTAATGAATGTGCATAAATAAAGCTTTCCCTCTATTTCTAATCATCCGGTCTTTAAATACATAAACCATCTTCAACTTCCCAATTGCACCTCACGGATCAGTTTCTGGTATGATCTATGTCACTTCTTGGTGATTTCCCCCCTCATTTTCTGCATTTATTTATCTTGTGTTTAGGCATCAGGAGACCATATCTTATTTGCGTATGTAAATGTATCAACAGGCTCTTAAAAGTGGTTGAAGTTATTAAGTTCAGAGATTCAGACCTAGATTCTTATCTGAAAACTTATTTAAACCTATCTAGTGCTGTTTGGCCTAATTTTAGAAGAGAAATTTTATAACATTTTTCTAGAGAGGAACCATAATGAAGAGAGCTTGCTCAGGTATTTCCTTTCCAGTGATAAAAATGATAAGGATATGTAATCTTTATTATTTATCTTCAAAACCCTTACTATTTCATCCTATAGTGCAATATTATATGCACTAGTTATAACATGAATACCACAAAAGGCTATGTTATAACAGGAGGAATAAATATCAACAAAATTACCCAGATGATCTTTATGCATTTTCATAGACCTTTATTTGATTATCTAATTATGCTTTTTCTTTGATTTGAAATGGTTCTATATAAAAATATTTGGTAAGTTTGACTTTCTGCCAAACCAAAGAGGTTCAAACTTACTTGAGAAATATAAGCAACTTTCATTTGCTAAGTGTCTGTGATTAAGGCAGAACCCCCTGCTTAAATCATAGCTTTGGGGAGGGAATATAAACAGAAGCATAATTCATGCATGTGCCCATTGTTCCCCCCAGCTCTGGACATTAGCCAAACTTGAGAATTATCAAAAATACAGAGCACATTGTCATTAAAAACCCACTCAAAGCAGGGCTTATACTGGGTTAAAATGCATTATATTTTTAAAACTTCTGATTTAGTTGCTATTCTTGGTGAGCACTTGGGAAAAAGGGGCAAAACTTAACTTGATATGTGGTGAGGAAGAAGATAAAATATATTATGTTAAAAACTCTGATGGGGAAGATCCACTTGTCTATTAGATTGGTATTTTTGTGCTTCTTTTTTTAAAATTATTTTTATTGTATTTTTTCCCATTACCATTTATTCCCCTCATACCCTCTTCCACCTCCACCCACCTCCCTCCCCCTGCACCCTCCACAATCACCACACTGTTTCTTGTTGAAATGATTGTTTTGGGCAAAAAGTACACCTCCTTTATGTACATTTCTCACATTGCTAACAATTTAAAACTATGCTCTTTTAAAAGCTGCTTTTACATTAAAATAAATGACTGAACATCTTTGAAACTGAACAAGGCATTGAGGTATTAGCCTTTCATCTTTGGGGACTTTGGTTTAAACCTGGCTCAGTTTATGTGGAAACAAGTTCGATCTTGTCACCTGCACCTCTCCAAGCTTTTAGGGTGAGCAATAATTATAAAGAACTGAAACCACTCCAAAATATTTTAGCATTTCATTCTACTGCATGAAGAACAGGAACAAAAGACTTCATTGTGCAATCAAGGAAGATTAGTATTTATATTGAAAATTATTATATCATAGCCTTAATCAGAAGAAAAATGAACTGCTGGAGCATCAGTTATAAGTTGTTTCTGAAAAGGAAACCAGAGTGTTAAGTACGCGAAGTGTTCATTGTGAAGCAGATTGGTGTCTGGTGATGTGGCTACGCTCTACTCCTCCTTGGGAGAGCAGTTTCCTGTCCTTCAGGTCCTCAACCCACAGGGAGCCTTTTCTTTATTGCTTATCAGATCCCACTCTAGTAAGCTGCTGACCTGCATTCCCTATGAGGTTCATATTGAAGATGCTATTTTCAGTTCAAATCCAGCCTTTGGACATGACATTTTAATAGGATTCACAGATTTAAGCTGAAGAATAAAGGCCGAAAGTGGGAAGTTTGGTAGACAGAACAAGTCCCACTGCCCTCAGGGGAGCCTTTGAATCTTACGGAATTCACATCGGAACTAGTATTTTGGAGCATGGAAAAGGAGGATACTGAAGACAGCAAAGTGTCTTTTTTACCAACACAATTCGTTCTGCTACCTTTTGCCTCAAAGGGCACAGAGCATCCTGCGTGGCCTGGGGCAGCTTTGTTGCCTCTGAGCTGTAATAACTTCCAGGATGTCTTTGTCTTGGGGCCAGGTGCCTGCACTGTCATGGAGTGTCCTTGACCTCTTTCTAACAAGGTCCCCAGCAAGGTCGCAGCACTTACACTGGACTAGTTTGCCGTGCTCTTTCATTTCCTCCATGTGACCCTAGCAGCTCTCCCTCAAGGTTTCTAAGTCCAACAGGCATCTAGCTTCTTGAGGAAACTTCAGCTTCTTGGATGGAGCCCTAGCTCCCTTGTGTGGGTCAGGTACAAACTTGATTTGAGAGTATGGGAGAACCTGCTGGTGCTCTTGGCGCCACTACATATAGGTAGTTTATAAGGTTCACAATCTAAAATTTATCATGAACTCATTTTTATTCCTCCACCATGAAACTGGAAGGGAGAATACCTCACACATGATTTTTAAAAAATGCTCCTAAAATGCCCTAATTCTGGTCGTGTTTGTGTCATCTCACAAAAAAGCTCATCTTGCCCTGGCTGCTGTGGCTCAGTGGATTGAGCATTGGCCTGCGAGCCAAATGTCGCTGGTTCGATTCCCAGTCAGGGCACATGACTAGGTTGCATGCCAGGTCCCCAGTTGGGGGCGTGTGAGAGGCAACCGCACATTGATGTTTCTCTCCCTCTCTTTCTCCTTTCCCCTCTCTCTAAAAACAGATTAAAAAAATAATAATAATAAAGTAACCTTTAAAAAAAGAAAAAAAAAAAAAGCTCATTTCTTTGCTGCCAGGTGGTCTGCATGTGTATTTATGTGTCGATATTAGGTGAGAGAAATGGAAGTAAGGTCAAAGGCCTCCCAGGGGAGTCTGCCCAGGCCTCTGACTGACCTGATATTCTATCTACTCAGAGGACATCAGGCCTCAAGACACTGCCTCTTTATTGGTAAAAATTCATGAAGAATGATAATTTATTCATCCACAATGAGAAATAGAGCTGTCATATGGACCAGGATAATGGAGATTTATGATCAGCTCATTTTTTCCCTATCATCAAGCTATGTGGTTTCTCCCTTTGCTCATTTACCATACAAAATCACTGCTGCACAGGTCAGAAATGCTTACATTCACAGGGTCAGTTCCCCCTCTTTCTCTGTAACTAACTGATTTGGGAATTTGTAAGTTGTCTGGGGAACAGTCCATAAAAAAAAGGGGAATTGGAGGAACAAATGATTAACAGCAGTGGATCAACGTAGTCTGATGCTTCCGGTGTACATTACAAGTAGCCTTATCAATAGGGCTGCATATAACCAAGTCTGTTGACTTCATGCTGCATCCATTTCTACCCTAGGAGCACTTTTACCCTGGGACTAGAAACATACCAACTCTAATGGCTAGATATTCCTCTCTCTTGAACTGTGCTTTGCTGGGCACTGGCAATAAACTTTTCTGTCTAATCAGTTCCTACTTTGATTAGCATATTCATTCATTGGATGTATTAATGTGTCCATTTGATTATAGTTAAGTCTCTTGGCCTGCAAGTCAGTAAGGTAACTTGATGTAACTATGTACTGTCTCATGGTATGCTGACCTTATATTTATCTCCAAAGAAGACTGGTTATTTCTAATTTCATGGAGACACCTTACTTCAGCCCCCATGTATTAACAGAATGCACTTGGAAGCAAAAATAAGGCAGATTTTCAAGCTTCAATAACATCTCTTACTTACCTATTATGTTTGATGCAGTGTATTAGAGATGACTTTTAACATAATTATTTTACACTCATTACTTTTAGCTGTTACTCCTTTAATTGTTTTTTTTATCCTCACTTGATATTTTCTCATTGCTGAGAGAGAGAGAGAGAGAGAGAGAGAGAGAGAGAGAGAGAGAGAAAAAGAGAGACATTTATGTGATAAAGAAACATCGATTGGTTGCTTTCTTGTATGTGCCCTCTACATGCCCTGACCAAGGATCAAACTCACGACCTGGGCAAGTGCCCTGAGCAGGAATTGAACCCATGACCCTTTGGTCCATCGGATGATGCTCTAACCCAACTGAGCCACACTGGCCAGAGCTAGCTGTTACTCTTTTAAATAAAACACACATATTAATCCCTTTGATGAATTCACTAGAATATTTTTTGGTGGGTTTCCCAAGTTCGAATTTTTTGGTCACCAGGAGATAGTCAATCAAGCATCATTTTAAACAGAAAAGGAAATTTAAATTCTAAAACAGTCTGCTCACATGACTTGGCAGTTATTTGAATGGGGTCTTTTATGAGCCATTTACTGGTGTGCAATTATATTAAATTAATAATGGTCAATTACAATTATGAAAAAATGTCAAAATAGTCTTTCATGTATATTTTTATACCATTTTCATTTTGGTCTTTAGCTCTTTTGGTCGTCAAATTGTACTTATCAGAGAATGATCAAAGGATATCTGAGACAAGATTTTGGCTTCCATATTGCTGGTTTGGTTTGTAAAGTCCTTTAAATATATTAAAAATATTTATAATGTATTGTTTCAAGAAAAAAGCAGCCTTCAAAATTGCATGTGATAATGTGACTCCAATTTTGTAGTAGACTTATGCATGTGTATATGTATATATCTAGTTAAGAAAAGGCAGAAAGGCTATTAAATAAAATATACATCAGTAATTTTATTTATTTACCTGGTGGTGGGGAATATTAGTGAATATTTTAGTCCTGCCCCCAAGTTTTGTGTCTACAAATTTATTTAAAAATATAACTAGAGTATTTTGTTTAAGATGGCAATAAGTTAAAAAATACTCTAAGGAAGTTGTTCTTTTTCTAAAATAGTACTGTACTCAGCAATTACTTCACCATAAAGCTGGTGTCATTAAAAAAATTAATTTAGGGTATTTGCTTTTTTTCCATTAGCCTCTCATCTTTGTGAATGATTAATTTAAAACTATTGATTCAAAAACCACTTTTCTCCTCCAATTTTTGAGTGAGCTACTGTTTTTTATTTTTGTTAATATGGAAAATAAATTAAATATATGTCTATATTTCTTTCATTTCACTTAACCAGTGACACCACTCATTAAAATCTCCATTCTTTGTAGGAAAATTTTTGAACTACCACAAACTAGAATAATTCATCTACTGGAGAAATTGTTGAGGGGCAACCCCCATTTTAGATGATAACTAGCTTGCTAGATAAAGTTGTCATTACATTTAACCTGGTCTTTAATTATAAGCAGATGGATGAATTATTTTAATCACTGCTATATATCTTAACAGTAGTTCATACATTGACACAAAGTGAGGAACATCAAACAGAAATTAAATGGTAGGGCAGGAAAGCAGCCAGCCTTCAAGGGAAGCAATTGATCACAACCTGTCATCTTTAAAGGCCAGAAGAATGCAAAATAAACACTTGGGATTAGTGTACTAAATATGGTTCATCAGTCTTCAGCTCTGTCCTCTGATAATTCATCTATCTCATTTATTTTAATGCTTTATCATGTATCTATCCAGCTTTGTAATTAGCCTTTCAGGTATTCCCTTTTTCTTTCTGCCTTTGAAATTGTGTGTGGTGAGATTCTGCAAAGAGAAGATATTATTATCATCCCATACAAAAGAATCTACTCTTGGATTATTCTGTTTTATAGCTCATATGCTGGAGCTCTTGCTAAAACTTAGAGGATGTGTTAGAATTGGTTTAAAGAGAGGGTCTTAGTAAATCGGCTATGCTCTTTTAAGTACAACATTTACTTTGACTATAGGTAAGCTATTTGGTTTTATAGGAGGAGTCTGAATTTAGGTTCCTCAAACCCAAAATGCTGGCTGGATTTAAAAAAAATAAAAAGTACCAAATTTAGCTTGTGAATTAAAGTCACTAAATACTAGCATTTTATTGATTTGTCCCTGAGTAAACAGTTTATTTTTCCTTGACTAAAAAAAGTATCATTAATACATGTGTTTTCTCCCATAACAATGACTATACTAAGATTATATAGTGAATTATGTTTGTAGTTTAAACTCTGCCATAAATTTTGCTGTAGAACTGGAGTGTTCCCATGACTCTATTACAGGTAGTAGATTTATATATTTAGTCATCCGTCTCAGAATATTTACAGTGGTGGGTTATTTTCATCCTTTATTATTAAGCATTGGAAACTTAAAACAATCATGTAATCCAAGTAGGTGCACCATTTTCACCTTGAAATTGTAAATATGGGATGGTTTGTAGTATTTTGTGTGTGGATATAACATCAAATATTGAGTTATCATATGCTTCTTTACAAACCCAAGAGTGTGAGATTTTCTAGTATTTCATTCATTTTGTCGATTATAATGCTAAATTTTTAATAGTATCTGACTTAATGTTGTAATATTTCTAGGCTATTTCTCTTTTCTGAGTGTTGGAGAGTGGCTTTGGGCTCTAACTGTCCTTGGAATTAACTGAAGACCATATCATTTGCAATTTCCAGTGACAAACTCATGTCTCAAAGTTGGAATGGGTTTTTTTTTTTTTATAGGTTCTCTGATGTGTTAGTTCATTTATGAAATTGCTTCCCCTTTATGGTGAGGGTTGACTACTTTGGGAGAAAATATTCCAAATATGGTGCTATCAACAATGGTATGTGAGTTTCAGACCGTATCTTTACCCTACCTCCTTCCTCATTGGTAACAGAGAAGTTTTTGTGAACTTGATCCCAAAGGCAAGGGGAGTAAAATCAATATTAAATGAACAGGACTACATCAAACTACAAAGCTTGTGCACAGCAGAATAAACTATCGACAAAGCAAAAAGGCAACCAACTGAATGGGAGAAGATATTTGCAAATGATACATCCTATAAGTGGCTAATATTCAAAACATATAAATAACTCATAAAACTCAACAGCAGAAGAAAAAAGAATAATCCTATTGAAAAATGGGAAGAAGTACTATTTTTTCTTTCTACTTTATTTTTTGTTTATTCTATTACAGTTGTCCTATATTTTTCCTTATTGCTCCCCTCCCCTCTCTCCTACCCTTCACCCCCACAGTCAGTCCTCTCTCTGTTGTCTGTGTCCATGAGTCATTCATACATGTTCTTTGACTAATCTCTTCCCCTTTCTTCCACCATTCCTTCCCTTCCTCCTCTCTTCCTACAGCTATCAGCCTGTTCCATGTCTCCATGTCTCTGGTTCTATTTTCACGTTAGTTTATTTTGTTCATTAGATTCCAGTTACAAGTGAGGTCATATGATATTTGTCTTTCGCTGACTGGCTTGTTCCACTTAACATAATAGTCTCCAGTTCCATCTATGCTTTCGCAAAAGGCAGGACTTCTTCTTTCTTTCTGCTGCATAGTATTCCATTGTGTAAATGCACCATAGTTTTTTAATCCACTCATCCACTCATGGGCACTTGGGCTGTTTCCAACACTTGGCTATTTGAAATAGCACTGCTATAAACATAGGGATGCATAAGTTCTTTTGAGTTGGTGTTTCAGGGTTCTTAGGGTACACTCCCAGCAGTGGAATTGCTGGGTCAAAAGGCAGTTTCATTTTAATTTTTTTGAGGAAATTCCATACTGTTTTCCATAGTGGCTACACTAGTCTGCATTCCCACCAACAGTGCCCTAGAATTCCCTTTTTTCCACATCCTCGCCAGCACTTGTTTATTAATTTATTAATGACAGCCATTCTGACAGGTGAAAAATGATATTTTATTGTGGTTTTAATTTGCATGTCTGATGACTAGTGATGTTGAGCATTTTTTCATATGTCTATGGGGCATCTGTATATCCTCCTTGGAGAAGTGTCTATTCAGGTCCTTGGCCCATTTTTTATTTGATTGCTTGTTTTCCTGGTGTTGAGTCATATGAGTTCTTGATATATTTTGGAGATTAAACCCTTGTCCAATGTATCATTGGAAAATATGTTCTCCCATACATTTGATTCCCATTTCATTAATCATAGATTTAGCTTCATTTCATTCCTCCCTCCTATTAGATAAGATTTATTTAGTTAACCCTCTTTCTTATGGGATACAACCTAGAGAAAAGTCTCATTTCCTTGAGTCCCCTTCAAAATCACCTTTCAGAAGCCCAGATGCCATAGGTCCTTTCTAACACCCTCTTACTGTGGCACCCAATGTTCCTTCATGTTGTAGTTCCTAGTCACCTTTGGCCACAGGACATTGATGATAGTTGGGAATCACTGTAAGTCTTCACTGAATGAGACCCAGGTAATGGGACCAGATATTTTCCCTCCTAATTAAAAAAAATATGGAGACCTGGAAAGCAATTTTAGTTCTAAATTTAGTGCTATCATTTTCTACCTTTGCTTTGTTGGCCAAATCACTTACGTATTTTGACCATATTTTCTTAATGATAAGATTGGTTTACAAGGGCTCTGGAATTCTTGTAGCTCTAGAATTTTAGGAATAATTTTGTAGATATTGTGAGTAATGTAGAAATGGCCAAGGTGAAAATTTTTACTGTGTGACTTTCATTGAGCTCCTTATTACTTTAGAACTTTTAGCCATAGAATGGAGTTAGGAGAATAGGTGATAAATATTGTTCAGATAAGGAATAGGCAAATTAACCACCAAATACTTATAAGTGATATAGATGCAACAACAGCTGTTCATATGTCTTTATCATTAATGCCTGATGTTATCTTTTTTTGACATTCTTATACCTTGTCTTCCCAACTAAATATATACTTTTTAGACAGCTGAGACAATTACTCAATGTTTAGTATAGTGCCATACATAATAGTGGTAACTAAATAGATATTTGCTGACGGATTATCTTGTTTACCATATATTCTCTGAATGTTTTCTGCCAGTCATCAAATGAATGTGAAAAACAATAAAATTAGAAACTTATGGGTATCTGAATCACAAGTCCAGTGGGATCCCTTTATTACCTAGCAGACAAAAAAAATCTCAACATTCATACTAATCCATTTTACTTTCACAATCAGAGTTATGTTGCCATTTTTTTTAGTGAATAAATAGCAGCAACTATCAAATATTAAAAGCTTATAAATGTGCTAGGTGAACCGTCTTGAAATGTGTGTACCTCACCAACTTCACAAGGTTCTGAGGAGTCAATATTAACTTTTCTAGTTGTACAGATAAGAAAACAATTTAGTAATGTTTCGTTAAAGTGCCTTAAATTATGAAGCTAGAGAGTAACAGTCACGCATGTTTAGTCTCCAAACCTTGCCCCATTTGTTCATGATCTTTATTCTTATATAATCTTGTATGATGTTTGTTCATACCACCACCATGGGAGTGAAGAATGGACAATTGTACCAAATATGTAAAGTGTGAAGTTTGAATGCTTATTATTGAAGAAGGTCCTGGGGTTCAGAACCACAAATCCTGGTTTTTAGTAAGAGCCCTACCACTTATTATATAACATCAAGTCTTTCAGTTTTGGTTCTGTCATTTGAAAAATAAGCCTTCGTTATAATAATGTCTTTTATGGATAGAATGTTTATGGTCCCCAAAATTTATATGTTGAAACTCCAGCCCCCACTGTGGCTATATTTGAACACAGGTTATCTAAGGATGTAATCAAGGTTAAACAAGGTCCTAAGGGTTGGATCCAGTTTTGATAAGATTAGTATCCTTATAAGAAGAGATGTCAGAGAGCTTGTCCTCTCTCTCTCTCATGCATGTGCTCTCTCTCTCCTGTATGAGGACAGAGTGAAAAAGTGGCCATCTGCAGGCCAGGAAGAGAGCTCCCACTTGAAACCAACCATGCTGGCATTCTGATCTTGGTCTTCCAGCCTCCATAAATGTGAGAAAATAAATTCCTCTTGTTTAAGCCATCCAGTCTGTGATTTTGTGTTATGGTAGCCTGAGCTAACTATAGCTAATACATTGTGTATATTTCCTACTTTGTTTGCAGATGTGATGATATGTGGGATGGATTTTTATAATTGTTTATCATTATGATTACATAGAAAATTATGTAATAGGTAGTAATAGATGGGCTATTTCAGATGTGTAATGTCAGGAATGCATCTTAAAGTTTTGAGGACCATAAAGGTGGTTAATGCACTTCATTCTGTTGACACAGCAACATCATTATTTTTTAAACCCTTAGTATCTAACGTAAGACATACTCAGGTACTCTCTGTACCAGGCATAACTGTATGCTCAGAGTCACCATATTCATCAAAAACTGGGTTAGAGGTGTGAATTAATTCTGCATAACCTCATGTGTAGTAGCCTTCAAAATGGCTCACAACTATCCTTCCCTCCTGGCAGTTAGCCCTTCTGTAGTCTCTTTCTACATGTGTCAGGGATGCTTCATGTGTGGTTTTCATGGCTAGGTCATAAAAAGCATTAGAATTTTTCTCTTGGTCTCTTAGACTACTTGCTCTGGGAGAAACCAGTAACCATGTTGTAAGGAAACTCAAGCAGCTTTGTGAAGAGACTATCTGGGAAAGAACTGAGGTCTCTCAGTAATACGGACACTACCTTATTAGCCATGTGAGTGACCCATCTTGGAAGCAGATCCTGCATGATAAGGATCTGGCAAGTCTTTAAGATGACGACAGCCCTGGCAGAAATAGAGACTTCAAGCCAGAACCACCTAGCCAAGCTGCCTCCAAGTTCTTGACACACAGAAACTGTAAGAGATAATTAAAAAAAAAAAAAAATATATATATATATATATATGTATATATGTATGTATGTGTGTGTGTGTGTGTATATATATATATGTATATATATATAAAATTTCTTTTAAAGCTACTAACTCTTGGGGGAATTTCTTCTATATCAATAGGAAAGTAAGACTCCTCATCAGCAATTTATACCTTCCTGGAGGTGCAGGGCATTCTGATGTGGCTCTTCCTAGTTGAGTGATATTCTCACATGAACCAGCAGTGGTGTGCTGGTAGATGTTTAACAGTTGATTCTCCCCACAAACAAACAAATAAACAGTGTCCTGATTTTTAGCATTTTTCAATTTCCTTAGTGTAAATATTCCCACCATGGCTGCTTTCAAGCTACTAGTGTGATTAGGAAGAGAAACATAGTAGCACTCAATTATATGGGATTTCCACATATAGCTATACTAGTTGTAAATAACCCCAAGAGCATAGATAATAACAAAATATAGTAAAATAATTGGGTAATAATAAGGTTTGAATACTTATTATTTTCATCTTTAATATAGTTTATTTAATTATATGCTCATATAATTTAACTATTAGTGGTGGTTATAGTTAATAATCAGCTCACAAAAATTCCTGAAAACTTAACAGTTGGCTCTTGTGAGCCAGCACACTACTACCAAGGTGATTTTTTGAGTGACAGTATTTTTTCAGGTTCTTATATAGTTGAATTATTGTTTGGGTAGTGATAAACTTCACAACTATATAATTTATATTCATCTCTATAACAAATTGTAATTGGAGTACTTTGATGAAATAATTTTAGGAGTTTATGACACTCATTTGGTTGATGTCGTCACCCTGGAAGATGCACGATCAGTTGACTATTATTTGCCTCTAACTTGAGTTCTAAATATTAGAAGTGTTGACAGTTGGTCAGCATGATATATGAATGTATGAAAAGAAAATAACTACAGAAAGAAAGAAAAGAAAAAGACAATAACTGACTTTAGGAGCACACGTCTTCTACTACATGGGCCAGAAACTCCCTTTTTACTGCCATGTTCTGCTTTGTGTAGTCATTGTTGTCTTCTACTTTTCCTGCTTCTAGATCTTCTCTTAGCTCCTAGGAGACCATACAATACTGATTGTCAATATAGGTTTTAGAATTATAATCAATTCCTGGCTCCTCAACTTAATAGCTACATAAACTTGGGCACATTACTCATCCTCTCTGATATTATATTTTTAAATTTATAAATATGTTCGTTATGGGAGTTCAATAGATCTGTAAAATAGTGGTAAGAATGAATGGTTTTACTTCTTAGGGTTGTCATGAAGATTAAGTGACATGCAAAGTTGCAACATATGAAGTACTTAACAATTTAAGAAAACCTGGCATTTTCACAGATTAATCATACATATGCAGGAAACACCCCTCAACATGGATTTTTCTATTTCAACTATTCTCTATTCATTTCACTGGTTAATTCAAATGTTAAGTTTCTGCTTACTCCTAACTCCTTCCTCTCCTTGCAAATATAAGTTCCAAGTAACTTAACAGATTCCAATTTTGCCTGGAATATTCACTTGAACTCTCCAGAGCCTAAAGCAGTGCCTAAAGCCAGGTGAATGTATTTTTCAAACAAGTGACTACAGGTGAAATAGTGTTGTACCTCACATTATCCCAAGAAAAGAGAAAAGAAAAAAAGAAAAGCACCATTCATACTCCAGAAGGTGATGAAAGACAGAGGAGCGTGGTGACACAAAGCTGACTGCAGTGGCACACGTCTCCTGACAATGCCAAGAGAACTGACAAGCCGACTGGACAAGAGAGACACTCACAGGCTACCCCGTCAGCTACTTGAATGTCTTGTTTCTTATCTGTCTCCTTGGAAGAGAAGCTCAGAGGGAGCCTTTGACGATCTGAAGCCTGGCCTCAAGCTACTCTTTATCATGTTGGTGCCACATTGCAGCTCCCCTACCCCATTTCATCCTAACAATACAATTTTTTTCCATGGAATTTATTCCCTCCCTCCCACCCCACAACATACCTGATGAATCAATCAGTTGATGGCTGTAGATAGAAATCAGGCTTGCTCACTGACTGGAAACCTTCCAGGGACATATCAACAGTGATGATTTGGAGGGCAAAACGCCATGAAGTGTTGTCATAAGGATATATATATATATTCATTTAGAGGCTTGTTTTTCCTCCCCTGGATAATTTTTTAAAATTTTCATCTGCGATGTCCTGGTAATTATGAAGGATGGATCTGTAAAGCTTACCATTTAACTAATTTTATTGATCATCTATGGAGTTCCAGGCTGGGCTGGAATGGGGATATGGATAGATAGCTCACAGGAGGATTGACCAGACTGGTTGAATACTGTCTGTTGAGAAGCACAATAAAGCTTTTCATAAGGACTCTGGGGTACGTGGATCAGGAGGGTCAGGCAATGCTTTCAAGAGGTACTGACTCACCAGCTGGCTTTTGAAGGGTAATGTGTAATTATTACTCATTTCGCACTCCATCACTCTAAGACCCATTCTCCTGCCTTCTTTGTTCAATGTAGGTACCACAAAGCTGACCCCTACCATGTTGGATACTGTTATATGCCACCCAGATCCCCATAGCAGGAATAAAGGATTTATTCCCTCACTCCTGAAGAAAACCACCTCCCCTAAGGTTGTGCCTCTTTCCAGGGTCAGCCTGTGTCCAAAGACTAATCATTACTAAGATATAAAGACCAGCTCCTCTTGCTCCCTCTTGAAAGAAACTTGAAGGATCATCCTGGCTCCAGAGCTCACATGGGTTTATTTGAGGCCTTTGTTGGGAATGCATCATAACCACCTTCTTCTCTGCCCAGTCGCATTTCACTCCCTAATAAATGTTCCACCTGACAGTCTCTGTCTCAGGTGAACCCAACCCCTGACAACTGTGGACTGCAGTGGGTGGATGTTTGATGGGACATACCATTGGAGGTAGGGAGGAGGGAGAGGTGTTTGCTTCATGCATCTTTCCTGCCTCCACGCTGTTCTCTGGGTCCCTGGCCCTCCACCCAGGTAACAGCTCTTATGATGTCCTCCCTTTCCTCCTTCAGTCCCAAGAGTGGTAATGTTTCCCCCTGTTTCTGGTTTCCAGAGGCCTCATCCTCTACATCCTAGTTCCTTAACCCAAAAAGATCCTTTGGTTCATCCTTCAGTTGAAGTAGCAGTTTGTTGGTAAATTTTAAACAATGGGCTCCCTGGAAAAAAAGGAAAGCTCTGATTTGTAGCACTTCACAATTTCTGCTGGGTAATTATTTCACCATGGCCCACTGTGATGCCATTGAACACAGAATTTGAAGAAAATGCTAAATAGTTTTACCACACACACAAAAGATGTAAATAATCCCAAGATTTCACCTAATAGTAAAATGTAGTAAAATAATGAGTATTGAATATTTATTACCTTTGCTTTTTTATTATCTTTGTTTTAAATATAACAAATAACTATAAGTTACTCTAATTTTTAATAACGACTGTGTTTAACAATCAGTTTACAAAATACCTGAAGATTAACCATTGACTTTTGTGAGTCAGTATCAATCAGCTTCAGCATTCTACTGAGTTGAACTATCTTAGTGAAATTTTGTTTCATGGTGGGACCCTGTTACAGATACATAGCAATTAACCAAATAAGTTATAGATGAGGCTGAGAAAATGAGTGATAGGGGGTGAGGCTGAAGTGTGAGTATATCCCAGACCACCATATGCATATGGATTAAGGTGTGGCCACTCACCAAGTGTTCAAAACAGTGGGAATAACTAATGTCTCGTGCATCCTGCCTTTTTTTTTTTTTTGGTGAAACTTCTGTCCCTTCATGAGTTTTGGCTACTTAGCTACATTATGAACATCAAAAAGGAAAAAAACCCTGGAAAGAGAGTCTCAGAGAGGGAATCTGCCAAATTCCCAGAAGTATGAGGCCAAGGACTCAAGTTTGAGTTCTATGTGTCTGGGGTGTGGGCGTGGCTGGAGGGGACAGTGACTGAGCTGGGAAGCAGAAGTTGGAATACTATCGCTTGGAAAAAGTCAAAAGATGTTGAGAGAAATTGAGAAGACATTGAATAGACAAGAGTAAGTTTGAAAATAAGAAAGGCTTTATTTTTTTTTAAAATAAGTTATCTTCTAAGTTTTTTTTCTATATTTACCCTGAAAATATGAAAAGAATCATTAGTATTTTGAAAATCTATTTTCAACAGGACTAAACCAAAGCATCCAAAACTGGGGAGTTAATTGATTTGAAAAGTTATTTCTGCCCTTATTTTCCAGTAGGGTTGAAATCACATTTTCAACACACTTAGATCCTGGCTATGTGTTGTCCATCGGGAGATGTATTAATAGAGCATCTATAACTGTGTTCTAGATAATGATGAAGTGCCTCTTGAGACTGCATGTTCCAAGTCTGACGTCAATTGTGCCAATATTCTGAGAGAAAACAAAACTTCTACACACCTCCTGTGTTGAAAAAATTCCATGGAATGCTTTTCAATCCATGAAGTGTGTGTTACATAGTTGTGAAGGAATTGTGGTTTCTCCTATTTGATCAGGGAAACCATTACTTCAGAACTTGTATGTGGACAGAGCATTGGTCCTTGTCCTGGACGTACTGGGAGCAAGAATCCTGGGCAGAATGAATCATCAGAAAATTCATTCTTAGGAAATAACTACAAACATTTCATTAATTAGTAAGCAGTTCTGCCCTAACTATGATAGGTGTGTGTTAGGATCACATGAAAAACTGTTACATAAAAACAGAAATCCTATTTCTGGGATTCCCTCTAAATACTTGAATATTATTTTATTCCCTGGAGTCTACACAGTTTTTAAAAACGTTCTACTCTTTGAATCAGTTCAAACAAAATTATTTTTAGAAAGGATTTTGTCATATACATCTGTCTATGGGGCACTTTTGCATTTTGAAGTCCTACCCACCTGGCGAAGTAAAGGAGGAATGACAGTGAGTGAAATTTCATTTACTTTTTCTGGTACATTGTTTTTATAATCAAAAACATTTGATTACATTTTGTATTGTGTGGCACTTAATGACTTTTAAGATCTTCTTTTAATTTCCCTCCTCAACTTCCAATCCAACTTCTTAATAATATAAACGACAGCAATGACTACTATTTGTGTGGAGTTTTACAACTTGTAAAACTTATTTGTATTCTTATACTTACATTAATAACTGCAGTTAATTCTCACCATGACCCTGCAAAGAATTTAGTCATCATATTTTATGCTGAAAGATCTGTCTTAGAGAGATTTACAGCTTGACATTACACAACTTGGAAGTGATAGATGTGAGATTCAATCCCTGTCTGGCATGCATTCCTACTTATATATCCTACTAGACACGGAGATATAGACTGTCCCCTCCTACTCTTTCAGTAGGATTGGTAGGATTGGCTGACCACATCTAAGGAACCTTTAAATGAAGATGGTCTGTTCCTTGTCTTTGCCTCCACTTTCATGGTGAGGACTTTGGTGTTTTGTGACCAATCAGAGAATCTAGAGTATTTAGAGGAAGACTCCTTTACCTAGATCAAATGCCATTTCAGGTTTCTGTCTCCCTGTTGGTCTCTTTCTCAGTTGTAGCAGGGGAAAAATGAAATACTGTGGAAGTATCTCCATCAATGATATTTAAAAACCTGTGTTTTTTATCCACTCTCCACCACCAAGTCCTTGTAAACACTTTCATAGGTAAGAGCTCATCCAAGGTTTAACAATATTCCTGGCACAGGTCCCTGTGGCTGCTATGTTGTGCCAATGGCTGCTGGGAAGGACCTAAGTTCTCCAGAACTGGAGAACAAAGTTGACCTGATAAATTGCCCTTTGAGAAAAGCTATGAAGTAGAGGTTCTGGAGCAAAGAGCAAGTAGGAGGAAGAGACAATATTTATTTATTATTATTTTTTAAAAGATTTTATTTATTTTTAGAAAGAGAGAAAGAAATGTCAATGTGTGGTTGCCTCTTATGTGCCCCCAACCGGAGACCTGGCCCACAACCCCGGCATGTGCCCTGGCTGGGAATCAAACTGGTGACCCTCTGATTTGCAAACTCAATCCACTGAGCCACACCAGCCAGGGAGAGACAATATTTATTGAATACTGACTGTATGTATAGCAGGCACTATTGTAGTTGCTTTATTTAATCATTTTATTTAATACTTTATACTACGTTATGAAATAATTGCTATCATTATTTTCTTTTATATTATATTTTATTGATTTAATTATATTTTATTTGTCCTAATTATCCCCCTCTGTGCCCTGTGCCACCTAACATCCCTAACTCCCTCAGGAAATCCCCTATCCATTGTTCATGTCCATTGGTAATGCGTGTAAGTTCTTTGGCTACTTCATTTTCTATGCTGTACTTTACATCCCCTTTGCTATTCTGTGACTACTTATTTGTACTTTTTAATCCCCTCACCTCTTTACCATTCCTTCATATACCACCCCCATCTGGCAACCATCAAAACGTTCTCTGTATCCATGATTCTATCTCTGTTCTTCTTGTTTGCTTAGTTTGTTTTTTATATTTAATTTTTAATAGATATATATTTTTTGCCATTTACTTGTTCATAGTTTTGACCTTCTTTTTCTTAAATAAGTCCCTTAAACATTTCATATAATAATGGTTTTGGTGATGATGAATAACTTTAGTTTTTTCTTATCTGGGAAGCTCTTTATCTACCCTTTGGTTCTAAATGATAGCTTTGCTGGGTTGAGCACTCCTACCTGTAGGTCCCTACTTTTCATGACTTTGAATATTTCTTGCCAATCCCTTCTAGCCTGCAAAGTTTCTTTTGAGAAATAAGCTGACAGCCTTATGGGAACTCTCTTGTAGGTAACTAACTTCTTTTCTCTTGCTGCTTTTAAGATTCTCTCTTTATCTTTAACCTTTAGCATTTTAATTGTGATATGTCTTAGAGGGGGCCTCTTTGTATCCATCTTGTTTGGGGCTCTCTGTGCTTCCCGGACTTGCATGTCTACTTCCTTCACCAAATTAGGTAAGTTTTCTTTCATTATTTTTTCAAATAGATGTCCAGTTTCTTGCTCTTTCTCTTCTCCTTCTGGCAGCCCTATGATATAAACGTTGGACCTCTTGAAGTTGTCTCAGAGGCTGCTTATACTATACTCTTTATTTTTAACATTCTTTTTTCTTCTTGTTTGATTGGTTGTTTTTTGCTTCCTTATGTTCCAAATCATTGATTCTATTCTCAGTTTCATTCACTCTGCTGTTGTTTCCCTGTAAATTATTCTTAACTTCAATTAGTGTATCCTTTGTTTCTGACTGGGTCTTTATTATGCTGTTGAGATCCTCACTAATTTCACTGAGCATCCTTATAACCAGTGTTTTGAACTCTGATTTTATAAATTGCTTATCTCCATTTTGTTAAACTCTTTTTCTGGAGTTCTGATCTGTTCTTTCATTTGGGCCATGTTTCTTTTTCTCCTCATTTTGGCAGCCTACCTGTGTTTTTTTTCTACGTATTAGGTAGAGCTGCTTTGACTCTGTGTCTTGGTAGTGTGGCCTAATCTAGTCCGTCTCCTTTAGAGTTCAATGGGACAGCCCCCCTACCACCCACGTTGGGTGCTTCAAGTGCACCTTTCATGTGGGCTGAGTACACCCTCCTCTTGTCATTGAATCTTGGTTGTTGTTGACAGATCAATGGGAGGGATTTATCCAGGCCAGTCAGCTGCAGTGATTGGCTGTGACCACTTACCATCAACCTCCACCCTTCATGGAAGACCAGCTATGCAAAAGCAGGATGGTTGTGCTCTGACATGGTCTGTAGCTGTCTACTGGGTGTGCTGGCCCTGGGGTTTCCTGGGTGGTGGAAGCCAAGGTCAGCCCCAACATGTGTTTTACATGGGATCACCCTGCCTGAGCTGTAAAGCAATATAAGATGGCTGCTACTTGTGCTGGGCTTGGAGATTCTCAGGTGAAGAAGCCAAGCTGTGAATCTAGGCTGGTGGCTGCTAGTGCTGGGCCTTGGGTTCACTGAGGCCAACTGTTGCTTGTGTGAGAGGATTTAGGAAGTTGTGAAGCATAAGCCAAGACCACTCATTCATATGGAAAAGTAGCTTGGGTGGGCCCTTAATTTAGGTGAGGCAGAGTCTCTGGGGATCTCCAAGGTGGGCCAGACAGTATTAGCCAGGTTGATGGAGTCTTAGATATGGCACCAGCTTGCTAGCTCTGTGGGAGGAGGTCTTAGTAAAGGGACAGTGGCCTCTGCTCCTTGATGCCAGACACTTCAATTTCTCCCTGGTGCCATTCAAGCTGCTACCCCAGTGCTAGAGCTCAGAGGGAGAGTCTGAGTAGGTGAATCCATGTGTGGGTACTTTAAGAGGAACCACTAGGGGCTCCAGCAGTTTCTCCCACCAACTCAATCGCGGATGATTTTTGCAGCCAGAAGTTGTGGGGACTTCTCTCCCTATCACTGGAACCCTGGCCTGAGAGGCTTAGTGTGGGGCCGGGACTCCTCACTCCTGAGATATCCTTCACGAATTTTTATCTGCCAGAGGTGGGTGAGGGACCAGCCCATTCTGCATCTGTGCCCTTCCATCAGTCTGGATGAATGTGGTTTTTTCATTCTGTAGTTGTCAGACTTCTAGTTGATTTCTGATGGTTCTGAGTGATGGTTGTTCTATATTTTAGTTGTAATTTTGATGTTATTGTGTGAGGAGGCGAGCCATGTCTGCCTATGCTGCCATCTTGACCAGAAGATTCTATCATTATTTTCAATTTATGGGTGAGAAAACTGAGAATGAAGAAATTAATAAACTTGGCCAAAGATATATATCATAAACAGCTAGGGAGTGGTAGGGCAAGGATTTGACATAATCTTTTCATAACAACACTACACTCCTCTATCCTTTAGGATAGTTATAATCCAGTTCTAAATAATAGTATAGAGTGATATAGTCTGAACACTTAGCAGGCTCTATGGGGTCTTTACAATGGTCTAATTTCAAACCCATCTAGTCTTTCCATATTTCCCACTTTTTTTCATTGCTTTGCCTCAATCATGAATGGCATATAATTTAAAAAATCCTCTGTGAGTCTCTCTTCTTCTGAGCCTGCTTCTTCCAGTAGTATTTCTTCTACTCCATTCTCTTGGTAGTATTCTGCAAACTCTGTTTCATAGCCCATACAGAAAGATGGCCATATTCTCCCAAATCTAGTTTAGTTGCTCTGGGTATCCTTGGACATCCATGTGCTCTCCAGTGGAGTGTACACTATAATTTTTACTTGCCTCTTTCCTCCACTACATGATAAGCTTCATAAAAGCAAGAGCCATCTGCCTTGTTTTCTGCCCTATCTACAACATCATGAGTTAAAGCATGTTCAATAGAAGCTTGCTGCAAAGTGAATAAAGATATTTTTCTTCCTGGATTTTGTACTCTGCTGTTCACTCTGCCTCATATTCTTCTCTTTTTCCTGGTTAATTCTTATCTGAGCTTTGTGTCTCTGCTAGACATTTCCTACTTTGGAAGCACAAGCTAGTTTAGGTACTCCTCTTAGGTGTCTTATGGTATTCAGTTTTTCTCTTATGATCATGATCCATAACACACTGTTGTCACTTCTCACTAACTCTGGATTAAAAACTTCTTGAGGACAAAATTTATATCCTAATTATCACAATGTTCTCATCGAGCAACATAGCATCTCGTATAGTGTAATTACAATATATGGAATAAGTGAGTATGTTATTTTGGACACAGCTAGTTAAGTTAGTGTTATACTAGCAATACTCATCTAACAAATATGAATTACATGATGACTCTGTGCCAGACATATGCTAGGTGATGAAGGTACAATAAAGAACAAAAAAGATGTTATCAGCTGGGAGGGGGAAGGTGAAAAAATGGGGAAGTGCTGCAGGGATTAAGAAGCATAATTGGTTGGTACAAAATAGCCGGGGGGGGGGGAGTTAAGAATAATATCGGAAAGGGTGAAGCCAAAGAACTTATATGCATGACCTACGGACATGAACTAATGAGGGTGGGATTGCTGGAGGGAAGCAGGTACTGGGCAGAGGGGAGCAAAGGGAAAAAAAGTTGGGACTACTGTAACAACATAATAAAATATACTTTTAAAAATAAATAAATTAAGAAAAAAACCAGCATGTTCCCCCCTCATAGTTCTTAGAGGCCAATAGCGTGTGCTAGGGGGATAGGTGGGAGGAAGGAGGTCCAGCTGAAGTTAAGTTGAATAGTCTAGTTGTAACAATAAGCAGCCTTTATAAAAGGTATATAAAGTATTCCCTTTCCTTCAGGATTATGGAAGTGCACATTTTTGTTTCTTACATCTTCTGTGGATCTTCTAGTTTTTATGCATCTTTACTGTTGTAGTATATTCTCCCAAAATAGCAGATAATCCTCTGTTATCTAAGCTGAAATGCATCACACAGCTCATTATGCACATTTGTCTTCTGTACCCCTTACTTTTAAGGCAGGCTCCTTTTGGCATGGTTTGGGTATCATCCTGCCTGAGGCAGGGGGTAGATGCCATGACCTCCTGAAGTTCCTATTTACTCAATGTTCATCTCTGATTATAGCAATTAAGAGTGACAGTTGCCCTGTTTAGAGAACTAAGCAGGATGTGATAATGAAAAGCATGAACAGACCTATTTTGATTGACGTTCTTACTAGAAAAGATGGAATTTATGCAGATTTGTATGGTAGGGCAAGACACCCATATCCAGGTAATTAGCATTGTGCATGGAGTAGAGAGAACCTTGTTTTCTAGGTATCTGACAATCTTCAAATGCCACCATTTTTACACTTACATGGTAATCAGATGTGTGAAGTAATGAATTCAGTTCAGGCCATCTTGTTCTTTGAGATTAGAATAGATTGGCTTGAACTTCAGTTCCCAAGAAACAATTAGAACTTCCACAGCTTACTACCACCATACCTGTCTCCCTACCCACCAGCTTTTGCATTTCTTTCTTTCTGTACATTCCTACATGCTCCTATCTGAAACCGAACTCTTCACCTAAAACACAAAATCACACTCCATTGCTAGAAAGTTTCCCAACTGTCTCCTGATTCATCAGTTTACTGAATCATCAGCCTATTATTATGCTGTTTTTTCCATCCTAAGAAAAAACATTCTTTTGTTTCCACTTCCCCCACTGAATACGTTCTTTGTTCCTCTTAGCAAAAATGTCTCCTAAGAATTGTCTGCATTTAAAGTCTCCAATTCTTCTCCTGCTGTTCTTTCTTAAATACACTCCAACCATGTTTTCACCTTCACTGCACCACAAAAACTACTCTTGTTGAGGTCATAAGTGATAAGCAAAGTCACCAATGACAACTATTGCTAAAAACCAATGATCAATTTTCAATCTTCATTTTACTAGATCTATCAGAATCACATGACATCATCCTTCACTTGATTGTCAGGACACTATATTCTGGTGCTTTATCTCCTACTTTATTGTTGATCCTTCTCAGTCTGCTTTAAAGTTTCTCCCACATTTCTCTGACCTCTCAGGGTTTTAGTGCTCCTGGGCTCAGGCCTCATTTGTTTCATCCATTTACACTCACACCCTTGTGGATCATGTAGTCACATGACTTTAAATACCATATATATACTGAAGACTTATAAGTGCCCCTTTTAATAACTCTGATCTTCCTCCCTGCAAAATGAAAAACTTCCCCCATATATCCATGTTGCTCTGTTTTCATGGGGTTTCATCATCCACTTGGACATTGTTATAAACTGAATGTTTGTGTCTCCTCCCCAGCCCCCTCAAAATTCATATTTGAAGCCCTAACCCTTAACCTGATGTTATTTGGAAGAAGGGCCTTTGGGAAGTAATTAGATTTATATGAGGTCATGAGGGTGGGGTCCCTATGATAAGATTAATGCCTTTGGAGGAAAAAGAAGAGACCCGAGTTTCCTCTCAGCCATGTGACCACACAGTGAGATGGCATGGCTCTATAAGTCAGGAAAGGGACCTAACCAAGAACCAAATTTGCCAGCATCTGGATCTTAGAATTCCCCGCCTTGAGAACCATGAGAAATAAATGTCTGTTGTTTAAGTCACCACTGTGTGGTATTTTATTTTACCATCCTGAGTTGACTAAGACAGACTTCCTCAAGAATTTCAACTCCACTGTCTTTATTAAGAAATATAGGGGGGAGGAAGATGGCAGAGGAGTGAGGGGAGGCTGCGCTTTCAGGATCCCGAGACCCGTCTGCAGTTTGGGCTAATTGCAGACAGAACATCTCAGTGAGCAGCTGGACACTGGCAGGAGTCGAGCCTTGGCACTGCTGGATTAGAGAAAATCCATCTGGGAGCAACCTGTTCAGTGAGGATAGCGGAGGAAAAGGGGACGAAATGGGTTTCCTGACTGGGGCAGCTGCCCGAGCTGCAGCTGGAAGGACACAAAGGCTTTTTGGCGACCACAGGCTACCCGAAGAGGAGTCGGGAGGAGAGCGGCTCTCTGCCCATTGGCAGGGATGGGACTCGACCAAGTAGCATTGGCGCCGAAGGACAGGAGACAGCGTGCTGCCGGGCAAGTGAGAACATAATTCTCCTTTATATTTTTCTCTTGTGGATGGCGGAGAGGGGAGGAAAATTTGGGGGTGGTAGGCTGTTCTTGAGGAGCGCAGGCGTAGTGGCGCACTCATCCACTCCCCAACCCTACCCCGGGGTCACGGGGGCGCGCATAGGGAAGTACTCTCACTCACTGGCCCAGGTGCGCAGGGCGTGAGTCCGCGTGCCCCTCGGACACTCCCCAACAGACATAAGATCAGTGCCCCAATGGGCTCAGGGGGGGCCCACTGAACACGCAGAGGACTGTGCGCAGACACCCCTAGCCAGCTCCCATGGGCGCTGGGCCCCAGGCCGGCAAGCAGACCACTAGCGCAGGCTCTGTTCGTGCCCGCCCAGACAGGTGAGGGAAGGCTGGCGGCTGCAGCACGGGAACAGCGGGCGGCAGCGACTCACAGATGCTCACTTCCACTGAGCACAAGTGTCCGCAGCCCCGCCCTAAGAGACGAGAGACCAACTCCCGGAGCTGGGCTCAGCAGGACTAAGGGCACGCGCTCCAGCAACCGCGGGCGCACCCCATTGCGGTAGCTGCGGGCGCACACCAGTGCTGCAAGAAACAAGAACCTCTGAACCGCCACACTAGACCAGCTGTGGACGCAGAAAAAGAAGACGACACACCAAGGCTGAACTGAGTAAAAACATTCCTTTTTTTCTTCTCTCTTTCCTCTTTCTTCTTTCTTTTCTTTCTTTCTTTCTTCTTTCTTTCTTCTTTTTTCTTGTTGTTGTTGGTTTTTTTTTTTCCCCTTCCAAAAAGAAAAAATAAATAAATAAAATAAAAGGAGAGAGGAGGAGAGGAGAGAAGGGAAAGAAAAAAGGAAAATAAAAACAAACTATATCTCTAATGTGTTGCATATAACCTCTCCTTCTCATCCTTTCTCTTTAACCCTTGTTTATTTGTTTGTGTGTCTAGTTTAGCCCCCATCACTCTAAATAATAGAATATAATTACTATATAAACCCAATACAATACAATCCCACGTTCTTACTATATTATGCATTATTCCATCCTTTTCTACTATTTTTCTTAACATACAATGTAAATATTACCTACTGGTTTGCATAGTCTCAACTATTATTAATCTATCACCCCCTCTATCAAAAATTATATTTTTTCTCCCTAAAAACAACTCTTATCTATTCTTCTTATAGTATAAAAGCTCTAATCTCTTTACATTTATATTAATACCGGCTCGTTGGCTGACGATGGCGGGATAGAGGGTGGGGGATATTTTTTGAGGGTGTGGGTCTCCTGCCTGAGCTGTGTGTTTATGTTTTGAACGGCATCTCCACAAAAGAACTCAAGACAAAGTGGATAGAGTGACTCTCAACCAACTAGCCAGAAGGAAGATCCTACCAAAGAACATCTGAAATATAACCAGACAGCATAAACAAACGACATAAAGGTTAACCCAAGAACATCAGGCTCAGGAGATCAAAGAGAATGCACCACCGAAACCCCCAGATCTCCCATAAAGAATCTCACACAACAAAGGAGGGAAGTCAAAGCAGACCATCCCCCCCCGAAAAAAAAACAAATAAATACATAAAAACAAACAAAAAGAATCCAACATGGTAAGACGCAAAAATAACCCCTCAATGAAAAGAAAAGAGGAATCCTCAGAAAGAGAGATAGATGAAATAGACATAGCCCAAATGTCAGACATGGAATTCAGAACAATGGTGGTAAAGAAGCTCAATATACTCGACATCCTTAAAAACAACTATGACAACCTCCAAGGAAGTTACCAGCAGCTCCAAGAAAATTACAGGGAACTTGCAGAGAACTACACCAGCATAAATAAAGACATAGAAACTGTTAACAAGAACCAGGAAGAATTGAAGAATTCAACCTCTGAACTGAAAAACACAGTAGAATTAGTCAAAAACAGACTAAACGAAGCAGAGGATCGGATTAGTGAGTTAGAAGATAATGTAGAGAAAAACTCCCAGACAATACAGCAAAATGAAAAAAGATTGAAAAAATATGAACAAGATGTAAGGGAATTACAGGATAGCATGATAAGAAATAATATCAGGATCATCGGAATTAGGGAGAAGAAAAGGAGCATGGAATTGAAAAACTGATAGGAGAAATAGTGACAGAAAATTTTCCGAACCTGATGAGAGAAAAAGTTATACAAGTTCAGGAAGCACAGAGAGTTCCAATGAAGAGGAACCCCCCAAAACCCACTCCAAGGCACATCATAATTAAAATGACAACATTTCAAGACAAAGAGAGAATCCTAAAAGCAGCAAGAGAAAAACAGCAAATAACATACAAGGGAGCTCCGATAAGGCTATCAACTGATTTCTCAACAGAAACATTACAAGCCAGAAGGGAATGGTCAAAAATACTTCAAGCAATGAAAAACAGAGGCCTACAACCAAGAATACTCTACCCAGCAAGGCTCTCATTCAGAATAGAAGGTGAAATAAGGAGTTTCTCAGACAAAGGAAGACTAAAAGAATACATCTCCACCAAACCAGCATTGCAAGATATGCTAAAGGGAGTGTTCTAAGAAAAAAGAAGAGGAAAAAAAAAAAAGAGGAGAGTAACAGAGGTACAAAGGGCAATGAATAAATACATGTCAATAATAACCTTAAATGTAAATGGATTAAATGCTCCCATTAAAAGACATAGACGGGTTTCTCTTTTCTATCCTAATGGCTTGGACAGAAAAGGCCCAGAAGTCTGAGAGGGGGAAAAACCTAAACTATTTACCTCAGCCCAAACTAAGTATAATGGGCAAAAGGGTTTTGGACAGGCGAGATGTGCCTAGCACACCTTCTTACAAAGAAGCTTTTTTTTCCCTAATATGGAACATTGAAAAATTAATCCCTGCCTTTTGTCATCTAGTAGTTATGGATTGAATGATATCTTTTAACCCTTTTCGCCAAATCTGTTGCCCCCAGAACACAACAAGGACACCAGCCTGTTAAACCAAGCACGCCGTTGACCGGAGACAGCCAACTGACCTGGAGTCTGCACGATCCTTCCCCATGTGGGAAGGCCACCCTCCCCTCCACACCCCCACTCTTATTAGGGTTTTCTGGACCCAAGGGTAGGTAGGACGACGACCATGTCCAGCTTGAAGCAGCTAGAGGAGCTTGAGACCTTCGCCCATTGTCCTTTACAAGATTACAAAGGGTCCTAATATTTGAGAGGGGGGGGATAGTTAATTTTTACGAACCAGGGGTATGGACTTGGGGGGGATTGCTGGGGGAGGGCGGTGCTGGGTGGAGGGGAACAAGGGGGAGAAAACTGGAACTGTTGTAACAATATAATCAATAAAAAACATTAAAAAAAATAAATAAAAAAGAATACCATAAAAAAAAAAAAAGACATAGGGTAACGGAATGGATAAGAAATCAGGACCCACATATTTGCTGTCTACAAGAAACACACCTCAAAACAAAAGATTTACACAGACTGAAAGTAAAGGGATATAAAAAAATATTCCAAGCAGACGGACCAGAAAAAAAAGCCGGGGTAGCAGTCCTCATATCAGATAAAATGGATTTCAAAGCAAGGACAATAAAAAGAGACAAAGAAGGACATTTCATAATACTTAAAGGAACAATCCGTCAAGAAGATATGACATTGATAAACATATATGCACCCAACATAGGAGCACCCAAATACATAAAGCAAATACTAGAAGACCACAAGAAGGATATCAACAACAACACACTCATAGTAGGGGACTTCAACACTCCATTATCAACAATAGACAGATCATCAAACCAAAGAAACACCAAGGATATACAGGCATTGAACAACACACTAAACCACATGGACCTAACTGATATATATAGAACTTTCCACCCCAAAGAAGCAAAATATCCATTCTTTTCAAATGCACATGGGACATTTTCAAAGATAGACCACATGATAGGACACAAAACAAGCCTCAACAAATTCAAGAAAATTGAAATCATATCAAGCATCTTTTCAGACTACAATGCCTTGAAACTAGAAATCAACCTCAGAGAAAAAAATCAAAGACACCCAAACTCATGGAGATTGAATAACATGCTATTAAATAATGAATGGATTAACAATGACATCAAAAAAGAAATCAAGAAATTTCTAGAAACTAATGATAATGAGCACACAACAGTCCGAAACCTGTGGGACACAGCAAAAGCAGTCCTGAGAGGGAAGTTCATAGCAATACAGGCCTATCTGAAAAGGATAGAAGAATCTCAAATAAAAAACCTAGCCATAAAGCTACAAGAACTAGAACAACAACAACAAACAAAGCCTAGGGCAAGAAGAAGGAAGGAAATCATCAAGATCAGGGCAGAACTAAATGACATAGAGGCTAAACAAACAATCCAAAAGATCAACAAAACTAGGAGCTGGTTCTTCGAAAAAATCAACAAAATCGACAAGCCTCTAGCCAGTCTAATCAAGAAAAAAAGAGAGAAGACCCAAATAAACAAAATCAGAAATGAAAGAGGAGAAATCACGACTGATACCACAGAGTACAAATGATAGTTAGAAATTACTACAGACAACTATATGGCAAGAAATTTGACAATCTAGAACAAATGGACAAATTTTAGAAACATACAACCTTCCAAAACTGAATCAAGAAGAAGTGGAAAGTCTCAACAGACCAATAACAAAGAAGGAAATTGAAACAGTAATCCAAAATCTCCCTGCACACAAAAGCCCTGGACCGAATGGCTTCACAGGCGAATTCTACAAAACATTCAGGGAAGAACTAACTCCTATCCTCCTCAAACTGTTATGAAAAATCCAAGAAGAGGGGAAAATCCCAAACTTTTTCTATCAAGCTAGTATTATTCTAATCCCCAAACCAGGTCAAGACACACAAAGAAAGAAAACTACAGGCCAATATCGCTGATGAACATAGATGCCACAATCCTCAATAAAATATTGGCAAACAGGATCCAGCAATACATCAAAAAGATCATACATCACGATCAAGTGGGCTTCATTTCAGGGATGCAAGGATGGTTTAATATTCGCAAATCAATAAATATAATACATCACCTAAACAGAGTGAAAGACAAAAATCACATGATCATATCAATAGATGCAGAAAAAGCATTTGATAAAGTACAACACCCATTTATGATGAAAACACTCAGCAAAATGGGAATAGAGGGAGCATACCTTAACATAATTAAGGCTATATATGAGAAGCCTGAGGCCAACATCATACTCAATGGACAAAAACTAAAAGCATTCCCCCTGAATTCAGGAACTAGACAAGGTTGTCCACTCTCTCCACTCCTATTCAACATAGTGTTGGAAGTCCTAGCCACACCAATCAGACAAGAAAAAGAAATAAAAGGCATCTAAATTGGGATAGAGGAGGTAAAACTATCATTATATGCAGATGACATGATAGTATACCTATAAAATCCTATAAACTCCACTAAAAGACTACTCGATATAATAAGTGAATTTGGCAAAATCGCAGGGTACAAAATAAATATACAGAAATCTAAGGCATTTCTGTACACCAACAATAAAATATCAGAGACAGAGACAAAAAAGAAAATACCATTTACTATAGCAACAAGAAAAATAAAGTACCTAGGAGTAAAGTTAACCAAAGAGATAAAAGACCTGTACTCTGAAAATTACATAACATTGAAGAAAGAAATTAAGGAAGATACGAATAAATGGAAGCAAATACCATGTTCTTGAATGGGAAGAATCAACATCATCAAAATGTCCATACTACCTAGAGCAATTTACAGATTCAATGCAATCCCTATTAAAATACTAATGACATATTTCACAGAGCTAGAACAAATACTCCATAAATTCATATGGAACCAAAAAAGACCCGAATAGCAAAAGCAATCTTGAGACGGAAGAACACAGCAGGAGGAATCACAACACCAGATATCAAACAATAATACTACAAAGCCACTGTGATCAAAACAGTCTGGTACTGGGATAAGAACAGACATATAGATCAGTGGAACAGAATAGAGAGTCCAGAAATAAACCCAGGCCTCTATGGTCAACTAATATTTGATAGAGGAGGAAGGAACATAAAATGGAGTGAGAAGAGCCTCTTTAACAAATGGTGCTGGGAGAACTGGATAGGGACCTGCAAAAAAATGAAACTAGACCACCAACTTACACCACACACAAGAATAAACTCAAGATGGATCAAAGACTTAAATGTAAGCCGTGACACCATAAACGTCCTAGAGGAAAACATAGGCAAGAAAATATCAGATATCTCACGTAACAATTTCTTCACAGATACATCTCCTAAAGCAAGAGAAATAAAGGAAAAAATAAATAAATTGGATTACATCAAACTAAAGAGTTGCTGCTCAGCAAAAGAAAACATCAGCAAGATGAAAAGGAAACCAACCATATGGGAAAACATATTTGCCAATGACATCACAGACAGGAGACTGATTTCCAAAATATATAAAGAGCTGATACGACTCAACATCAAGAAAACAACCCAATTAAAAAATGGGCAAAGGACCTGAACAAACACTTCTCCAAAGAGGACATACAGAAGGTCCATAGACACATGAAAAAATGCTCAACATCACTAGCCATCAGAGAGATGCAAATAAAAACCACAGTGAGATACCACTTTACACCTGTCAGAATGGTCATCATCAACAAATCAACAAACAACAAGTGCTGGCAAGGATGTGCAGAAACGGGAACCCTACTGCACTGTTGGTGGGAACGCAGACTGGTGCAGCCACTATGGAGAACAGTATGGAATTACCTCCAAAGATTAAAAATGGAACTGCCTTTTGAACCAACGATTCCTCTACTAGGATTATACCCGAAGAATCTTGAAACACCAATTCAAAAGAACTTATGCACCCCTATGTTCATTGCAGCACTGTTTACAATAGCTAAGTGCTGGAAACAACCTAAGTGCCCACCTGTAGATGAGTGGATCAAAAATCTGTGGTACATTTACACAATGGAAAACTATGTAGCAGAAAGAAAGAAGGAACTCCTGCTATTTGTGACAACATGGATGAACTAGAGAGAATTTTGCTTAGTGAAATAAGCCAGGCAAAGAAAGAAAAATACCATATGATATCACCTAATACAGGAAACTAAAGAACAACACAAACAAAGGAACTAAATAGAACAAAGAGCAGAATAGCAGTCAATAGGGGGGAGGGGAGAGGGAGAGAAGGGCGATAAGTAAGGGAAGGGTTTAGTCAAAGAACCTGCATAAAAGACTCATGGACATGGACAACGGGGAGGGATATGATTCCGGGAGAGGAGGTGGCTTGGGTGGGGGAGAGAAATGGGGGAAAATGGGACAACTATAATTGAAAAACCAAAAAAAAAAAAAAAAAAGAAATATAATTGGCTTTCTACTCAGTGCTCAGCATTGCCCACTATAGCATGGAACCGCCATGTGACTACTACCTCAGGAGGCCAAGGTTATGTAAAAATACTTCCTTCACCTGAAAACATTTGAACTTGAAAAGGACTGATTAGGAGAGTAGAGCCTAACAATCCCATGATAAAATAATTTATGGAAGTTAGAGCTAAGGGGGAAAATTAAATCATGAGCTGTTCCTATATCATGAGAAGTTTTACCTGTTAGTTAATATGTAAAACATCTGTCAGGGAATAGAGGCAGCCTTACTCTCAGCACCTCAAGTGAAAAAGGAAAGGTGGTTATTCAATTGTATAACTGTTAATATTCCTGAGCCAAGCAGGGAGATAAGTTGCCTTGCAGGGATTCTTAGTTTGAATGCCTCAAAAAATGGAACAAGGGCCAGTAGCTTATTTGGAAGGTGATTCTAGGAAGAAGCACCATTGTTGGACATTTAGGTTGTTTCCAATTTTTTACCATTATATATAATTATATACCTATGTATCATATGTGTGTGAGTATTGTAGTAAGATACATCTTCAAAAGTGGCATTTGTTGGTGAAGTATTGGGCAGGGTAAAGAGCTAGGAATGAAACTGCTGGGGACAGCAGAATTTGCTGGTGCTCACCAATATCTGTGTTCTTTCGTTCTTCTTGTGAATACAGACTATGTTATCTCAGATTCTCCCTTGGGTAGATAGGGCCTTTGACTGACTTCTGGCTCATGGGTGGAAACAAGTAGGTACGTGCTACTTCTAGGCCGGGCCCATGAAAACCCCCATTCAGCAATCCTTGCTCTCTTTTCTAGTATGGCTGTGTGGATGAGTCTCCACCCCTCGCCCATCACCCTGACCCTGATGCTGTTCACATAACTTTCTTGTGAGCCAAAAAATAACTTTTATTAAAATTAACTTCTAAAATTTGAGGTTATTTGTTACAGAGTTAACTAAGCCTTATCATAGAGAATAAATGTTGAATTCTACTAGGTAATAAACTGTTTTTCAAAGAGATTCTATTAGTTTATACTCAGCTAACAGTTCATGAGATTTTCTTTTGCTCCATTTGCTTTTCAGCACTTGGTATTTTTCAAGTTTAAAAAATTTGCCAATTTTATGGTGTCTCAGTTTGCTTTTAGTTTTTACTTTCCTAATTATGAATAAAATTGATCAATTTTCTATATGTTTATGGATCATTCATATTTCCTCTCCTATGAAAGCCCTGTTCGAGTCATTTTTCCTACTTTTCTTCTATTCATTTGTAGAAATTCTTTATACATCATGAAAAGTAATCCTTTGTCAATTGTATATATTGCAAATGTCTTTTTCCAGTTTGTAGCTTCCCCCCCCCTCTTTATGGTGTATGTTTTGCTGAATAGAAACTCTTGAATTGTATATATCAATATTTTTCCTTTTGAGTTGTATGTTTTTATGTCTCATTTAAGAAATAATACTGTATCATGAGGTTATAAAGATATTTTCTTGTATTCTATTCTGAATTTTTTTTTATTTTGCCTTTTGCACTTAGCTTTATAATCTGAGATTTATTTTGTGTACAGAATTAGGTTGGGATGCAATTTTATTGTTTTCCTAATGGATAGCCAATTTTCTTAGCATTAGGATTTTCTGTTAAATTGGCATTTTTTTTTGGTATTATTGTCTGGTTTTCTAGTCGATATCAAGGTTGGGTTAGTCACATAAAATAAATTAATACATATGCCATCCCTTTCTCTTCTTTAGAACAACAATCCACACAACCTGTTTTTGTAAATAAATTTTAATTGGGATACGGACATACTGTTTCCTTTATATATTGTCTATTGCTTCTTTTATACAATGTGAGAGTCATGTTAGAAACTGTATGACCTGCAAAGCCTAAAATATTTACTATCTGGCACTTTAAAGACAGATGTAGCAAATGGTTATGTTCTTTGTATGCTTGAAAAAATGTGTATTCTCCTATATTTGAGATATACACTAAATGAAACATTAATTACACTGTTCAAGTGTACTTCTTTACTTTTTTCATAAATCTATCATTTACTGAAGGAAGTATATTAATATTATGGAACAATAGTGGATTTTCCATTTTCTCCTGAGGTTTGTCTTTCTACTGGCCCACATTGCAGATTTTGGACTTGCCAGCCCCCATAATTGTATGAGCCAATTTCTTATTACACACACACACACACACACACACACACACACACACACACACACACACACACACACACACACACACACACACACACCCCTCCTGTTGGTTCTGTTTCCCTAACGACCCCTAATACACTCATTATTTATTTATTTATTTCACCTCTAATGATATTTTTATTTATAGTCTTTAAAAAAAGCTCCTTCTTATTAATGTAAGAGAGAAAGTAGACATATATTCTTAATTCCATGTGGTTCCCGTCCTTCATATTTCTTTTGTTACTTTTATTAACAATATAAATTAGTTTTATGTCCAAATCTTGGTGGGGTATTAGTAACTTTACTAAGACTACTTTGTATATGTCTTATTTCATTAATTTTTCTTCTGATTATACTGTTAATTTTCAGAGTATAACTCCATATTTTTGTATGAGGACCTTAGGATTGAGCTTACGTGGCTCTAAATTTTGTGATTATTGGAAAGCAACTAAATAAACAGAGAGAAGGTTCCAGGATCAACTATAATTTACCTGTTTTAATTCAGTTAAACCACTTAAATTCTTCAAGATATAACTATTATACAAGGGATAGTTTCAATAATTTAATATCCTGCTTGTTTTTTCTATGAATAACATGGGTTTTGAATTGAAATGGTCCTAAATTTGAGTCATGCATGTGCCACTTTTGAAGTGTATGATCTTAAGTTGCTCAATTTCTTCAAACTCCAATTCTCTCATCTTTAAAGTGGGATAAATAATAGTTATTTTACAGAGTTGACAAAGGAATCAAACAAAGCAGTTGATTAAGCACCTAGTAGAGTGCTTAGAACATAAAGTTTAAATAAGCTGTATGTATTGTTGTTATTACTATTACCATTATAATTATATTCATTTATTTATTTACCAATTCAATAAATATTTATTGAAAGCCTATTCTGTATCAGGCACTGTCCTAGGTACGCAGGAAACATTAGTGACCCAAACACACAAGATTTCTGCTCTTGTGGAATTTGTTCATGTATATTTAGTGCTGTGGAAAGGGATTGTGTATAAGATACTTTGCAAGCTATTATGTCACTAACAAACTATCTAAAACCTGTGATCCCAAATGAGATGTATTCAGTCTACAGATTTTTTGGGTGGTTCTTCTGGTCTTGGCTGGACTTGCCCACATGTTCTAGTAGCAATGGCAGAGGAGTAAGAGTGAGAGTGCGTTTTCAGGCCTTTGCACATGTCTGCCCACATCCCACTGGCCACATGAAGACATGGCCATCCCAGAGTCAGAAAGGAAGGGCAGTACATGGTTAGAAAGGGTATGAGTACAGGGAAGTGTGAAGAATTGGACCATTAATGCAACAAATCTACCCACCTATAAAACATATTGGTGTACTGAGTACTTGCAAATATGGATATGTACATAAGAAATTATTCCATTAGACTATTACATCAAGTCATAGAGAAGTAATATGAGACACATTTCTACATGCATGAATATACTGCTGTAAGCCCTGTTTTAAAAACAAAATTTAAAATAAATGTAGTAGCCTAATATTATTCCATTCTATGCAGCACAGTTAGGGTAGAAAAATATTGATTTAAAGAAAACTGCTTAATTCAAAAGGCCTAGGAAACTTGACAACAGGTAGAGCCTATGGGGCACAAAAATATTTGATACCCAGCCCATGGAGTTGCAGGAACATAGAGTGAAATATCAGAAGGCACAGAAGACCTTAGGCAGCAGTAGGTTGGGCAGGCAAGTGGAGCAAGGTGTCACTGTTTCCAGAGGCCAGGGCCAAGTGAAGGGTCAGGAGGTTTAAGAGAGGCAGAAGAAGCTAATAGGTGACCTGAATGCCAGGAGCTTATGACAGCACCTTGATAATGAAACAAGTTTATGGCTCAGACAGCAGAGTGGGATGTTGAGAACCTAACTTTGGGGTCAGGAAAATGCTTGACTGGAGAGAGGGACGACGCACAGACTGCTGAGAGTAGACACAGACAACATCTTTTAGTGTGGGAGGGTTATTTCCTTGTTTCATTCATATATGTAACTCTCATCTCACTCCTTTAATAACCATCCTGTGCACACATTATCTTCTTCTTCCTTGTTTATCTAGAGCTGGCCCCGGCAAAATATACTGCCCACACCCCTAAGAGTTTTGTTGATATTGCACCTTCCTAGCATTTCTCTCCAGAATGGGAGTTTTAATGGTGCACCTCTGCACAGGCGTGCCTCCAGTGACTTCATTTGACCTTTTGATTAGCAGCCAGAACCAATTATGATTCATTGATTCATGTCTACACTTCATTTTTCTTGCTATCCAACATATTGGAATAAAAACCTGCCCCTCTGTGTTCTCTCTCAAAATTCAGAATTTTAGAAAAGGACAATTATATGTACCTCACAGTGAATGTTGAAACAAACACTTTGTTCAGAAAGTGTTATATATAGCTCAATCACTCTTCTCCCTCACCTCCAAGAATGAAAAAGTTTGTTATCTACATAGAGATGGTCTCTGTCTATAGTTTGAAGCAGCTAAACCATGATGGAAGTTACAAATGAGAGGAATCATTGCCTTGTGTCCATGCTAGGGGAAGGCTTGTCATCACACAGAGGAGGGATTTGGTTGGGCCCTCCTTTGGGATTTCCATGGCTAAGTTAATTTCAATTGAGGTTAAATATGGTGTTACAATAATAATGGGTCACATAAGGCTGGGTTGTAGTGAGCAGACTTGAGGCAGAAGTACAGTACAGTTGGAGCTACCCCAGACTGGAAATTTGGAGACAGACATACACAGAGGGAACACCGGAGTTATCTTGCCACAAGCCAAGGAACATCTGGAGGTACCAGAAGCTGGAAAAGGTGAGGAAGGATCTTTCCCTACAGGTTTAAGAGGGAGCATGTCCTCTGATCTGGGACTTCTAGCCTCAATAGCTGTGAGACAATACATTTCTGTTGTTTAAGCCACTCAGTTTGTGGTATTTTGTTATGGCAGCCCTAACAAACTACTACATTACCCAAAGGCTACTGACATTTAGGTAATGCATGCTATGGCATTAACTATGCAGAAACTTTGTTACTTGACGGACTAAGACTGTGCGGATAGTAGATCTATGACTTCCCCTTGGAAACTCATTGTACACAGAGTAGCAGTCCTCTGCTCTTCAGAGTTTCCCAGTTATGCAAAAGTTGATACTATTAGTGACTTGCCCAATCTTTTTTTTACCAGGCTGGGGAACTTATTTCCCAGCTGCTGTGTGTGTTTGCTTTTGCAGAGGATTTGTCCCAGCCAAATAAGAGCCCCTTTATTAGGGAAGCTATGCCTTCCTACTCCCCTTTTAATCTACAGACATGACGAGGGGTCTAACTCTATGATGTCATTTGTGCTTCAGAGCTTCCCATGGCGTCAGGATGAGGCTAGACTCTGTGGGAGCCCACTTCCTTGATCTGCAACTTCCCATGCCTGTCCTGCTTCCCTTGGCCCCCCTTCTGAGAGCACACGTTCACTAAATCCTTGTTACAGTCTCTGCTCCTGGGTAAATTGGAAAGAGCAGGGCCATCCCATGTAGTACAGGAGATTAAAGGGAAGAAAGAAATGGTGCAGGGTTGAGGCCAAAGTTGAATAAATCCAGGTGCTAAGGTATAGAAACTGGAAATGTTGAGGTGGTAGAGTTGACTCATATAGTAATTCTCTTGTGTCTATTGACATTATAATGCTGTTAGCTAATAAGCCTGTCTGTCTCTCTGGTCATGATGGGTGTATTGACCTCATTCCCACAGACATCTTCTTATTGGTTCCAGCCTGAACTTTCTTCCTGGGGCCAGGTGTTTGAGAAGACTTGTGAAAGATGCCCTTTCTCAATCAGGTGAGTGACGGGAGCTGGTCTGGCCAGGGTTTGCTCCTCAGAGGTGTCCTTGTATGCCCCATTCCTTTGGCACTGGCACTCACCAACAAGACCCACTCAACCTGACAAATGAACCCTTGGTGATGATCTTACTTCAGATGAACCCTCAGCAGAGAAAGAGCAGAGAAGGCTGGACTGGGTGATTCAGGCACACTGCATATAGGTTAAAAGAGAGATGGGACATTTGGGATTTAACAAAAACAGAAGTCCTAAAGACAGAAGATAAAAGAAGAATAAAATCCAAGGAAAAAAGTTTGGGCAAGAGCCATCTTAAATATAGGTTCCTTGGGCACATTTTCTTCTCAGAGATTCCTTTTCACCACATGTCTATACAATGTTAAATGGGCCTAATTGAGTAAAATCTCATTTATATTTAACTTAATTTTCATTTAAGTAATATAAGAACATAGCTGAAAATTCTGAGTTCAAAAGTGTTCATGCTGTGAAAAGTTAGTCTCACTCTTACCCTGTCTGCAGCCACTGAGTCCTTCTTATAGTTTCACAGGTAGTCTTCCAGTGATAAGATTTTTCATGCATTTATAAATGTGTGTGTGCACACGTGTGCATTCCAGCCCAAATGATAGAATCATTTATGTCCTGTCCTGCATCTTCCTTTTTTCACTTAGCATTATACTTTAGAAGTTCATTTTATATTAGTAAATGAGGCCTCTTTATTGTTTTTAACAGTTGAATGTTATTCTACAGACTAGATACCTTTAAATTGATTCCATTTTTGGATGCAATGAATATCCTTATTGTTATACCATGTCTCAAATGTGTGCAGGCCCAGAATTAAAATTGATGAATCAAAAAGTATGTACACTCTAGCTGGTGATATATAATGCCAGACCACCCTCCTTGAAGGTGGCTCCAATCTACAATCTTGTTGGCACTGTAGGTGAATGTTTGTTTATCTGCACTGGGGTTAGACCAACTATGGCTGTCTGTTTTTGTAAATAGAATTTTGTTCGTATACAATCATGCCCATTGTCTACAGCTGCTTTCAGAAGCAGAACTGAATAGATGTTACAGAGCATATGGTCGACAAAACTGAAAATATTTACTGCTGGTTATTTACAGAAAAAATTGGTAACCCGTTTCATACCCTGTCAACACAAAAGAAGATAAAACTTTTTAAAAAAATTTTTAAATTGAGGCATAATTGACATATAACATTGTATATATTGAAATCAAACTTTTTGACCTTTGCCAATCTGATGTGAAAAAAAAGGTGTTTTATTATAGATTTATATTTCTAATTTTATAGATGAGGTTGAATATTTTCCTGTCTTTTCTGCATACCAAGTATTTGTATATATATTTTTCTCTTTTTTCTCTTTTGAGAAAATAAGCTCTTCTTCAGTGACATAAATGGCAAATATAGTCACCTGTTTCTTGCTTTTTAAAAGATTTTAATTATGGTACTTATTTTTCGCATGTAGAAATGTTTGATTTTTATGTTATTGAGGATATCAATCTTTACTTTTGTGATTTCAGTTTTTCTCTCATATAAACTTGTGAACAGAAACAGAGGCATGGATACATGGAACAGACTGACAGCTATCAGAGGGAAGGGGGTGTCTGGATGAAAGAAGGTGAGAGAATTTTTTTTTTTTAAGGTGAGAGAATTAAGCAAAATACATATATGTGTATATAGAGAGAGACACAGGCAACAGTGTGATGACAGCCAGAGGGAAAGAGGGTAGGGGTAGGTGGAGGTGGGCAAAAGGTAGGATAAGTGGGGATAGAAAGAGACTTTTCTTGGGTTGATGGGCACATGATAGTGTTCAGATGATGTTTTGTTGATTTGCACGCTTGAAACCTGTATGGTTTTGTGAACCAATGTCACCCCAATAAATTCAGTAAAAATAAAAAATCTTACCCACTGTATTATTATTCTTTACTTTTCAGTGTTTATACATTTTATCCATTTGGAATTTTGTTGTAAGATATGTTGTAGCATAATGCCCTCAAGGTTCATCACTGCCATTGCAAATGAAAGGATTTTTAATAACTAAATATTCATTCATATGTGTATATGTACAAACCTCCCCCAAACCTGGAATTTATTGGTAAAAAATTGTGTATTTATTCTTACATGTTTAAACTTCAGTCACCTTCAAAGTAGTCTCCATTTCATGTAATACACCTGTCAAGATGTTTTTCCCACTGCTCAAAACAGGTTATTGAACTTGTTGATTTTTATATCTTTTAGTGCCATACTTTTGTTTGACCTCTTCCACATCAGCAAAACATTTTTCTTGGAGGACTTTTTTTATCCAGGGAAACAAAAAAGTCTCTTGGGGTCAGATCAGGTGAATAGGGAGGGTGGGGCACACGGGTCATGCTATTTTTGGTTAAAAATTGCTGAACATTCAGTGTGGTGTGCTGTAAGTCACCCATCAAGAGATGGGCAAACAAGTCTTGAAAAAAAAATTCAGGGAAGCTGGACATGGCCTGTCACAACAATGCCAGCTGGTGCACTGATACGTATGGGTTTGTAGAACACTCACCTAGTGGGGGAAGCCTGTACTACAAGGGGCCCACCTTCTAGAAAATAATATATGTATATAAAATAAATAAATAAATATATATCTCACAACTTTTTAATCCATTCATATCTTAATAGACACTTTGGTTATTTCCATGTCTTGGCTCTTTTGAATAATGCTGCAGTGATCATGGGGTGCAGATATCTCTTCTAGATAATAGTTTCCTTTCCTTTTTATGTATACCCAGAAGTGGATTGCTGGATTATATGGTACTTCTATTTTTAAGTTTTTGAGAAATCTCCATACAATTTTCTATACAATTTACATTCTTATCAACAGTGTGCAAAGGTTCCCTTTTCTCCACATCCTTGCCAACATTTATTATCTCTTGTCTTTTGGATAACATCCATTCTAACAGGTGTGAGGTGATATCTCATTGTGGTTTTGATTTGAATTTCCCTGATGATTAGTGATACTAAGCAACTTTCTATGTAGCTTTTGGATTTGTATATCTCCTTTGGGAGAATATTTATTCAGTTTTTCTGCCCATTTGAAAAATGGATTGGGTTTTTATTTGTCTATTTTTTGCTATTGAGTTGTAGGAGTTTATATATTTTGGTTATTAAGTCTTTGTAAGTATGTTCTATTCTATCAGTTGCCATTTCATATTGTAATAGTTTCTAATGCCATATTTTAAAAGTTATATGCTTATAACTGCATTTTCTGGATCTTTTAATTTTAGGCTGTTTCTACTGACTGACTACTTGTTTTGGGGCTGAAAAGGTTTCTTTTCAACACCATCATCTTTATTATACTGGGCTATATCCTTCTAGTATAGTGATATAACAGTTCATATTAAGTGTGTTAAACCAATATTTAGTATGTTAATATTACTGCTGAAATAATAAATTATGGTATTTATATTTACTGTCTTTTTTATGGACAATAGTGTTCAGTAAAGTGTTAGGTATATATTTCTTTCTTTCTCCAGTCTTATTGAGATTTAATTGACATATTTAGGGTGAGAGCATCTTGTGGAAGGCAAGTCAAAGGCACGTGATGAGGGCTGTTCACTGAGGTTGGAAATGCGAACGTTGTCTTCTGCCTGTCAATCTAACGTGCGCTTCTCTGAAGCAGAGCGAGGCAGTTGAAGGGCTAATGGATGGGGACTGCAGCGTGGCAGCTCCCGGAAAAACAGGTCCAACTTCTTTGCTGTGGTTGCAGGGACCCAGTGAGCTTTCCCATTCTGGGCTTTGCCCTGTATTTGAACCCAAACAGCTTGGACACAGAACACACTGAGGTTCTTCTTACCAGGAAGGGATCGCAGCTCCTGCCACACTCCAGGCTGTTATGTAAACAGGTTGTTTGAAACAAGTTGAGCCTCAACCTCAAAGTAGGAAGCAAGATGCTTTTGTTTATTTTTGGAGGGGAATTTTATGGCCCAATCTGCAGCGAGCTTGCTCCACCATCTGGAGTGCCACCGGAGCACCGGCAGACCTGAGTGGAATCTGCCTCCACATGTGTCGCTAGGGGACCAACCAGGTTTCAGACATTTAAGCTCAGTCTCTGTAGACTCCTTGCAGGACAAAGGTAAGAGGCAACAGGGCACACAGTCGAAGTGCAGTTCTTGTTTTATTTTTAAATAATAGGAAGAAAATAGGTGCTTAATGAGCCTCTATTTTAGTAAAAAAGAAAAATCAACCTAAGCAGATTAAAAAGACTGATGTCCTCTGCACGAATGAGAAATAAAGTATATTGAAATAAAAAACAACTACCACAAACCCAAACCAAAATCTCTTCAGAGAAAGCCCCTATACTCCGGCTTATTACATCTGGACTCTTCAGTCCCAAACGTCGATCTCTTTCTGTTCAGAAGCTGACAAGCAGCTGTGCTTCAGCTGAACTAGAGGCATTGCCTCTCCCTGCAGACAAGAAAATCATTATCCCAGGGGTGTGATGATATGGGAGTCTTGTTCTATTAATCACACCCCACACCCTACCCCCTGCCCCTGGTGGCTGCATCTTATAATGGAATCTTTTTAATGAGGCCCTTTTGATACCCTACTTAATTAAGGCCCTTTTCATACATTCTGTGTGCAAGTAACTATGGCTAGAGGTGTTTCAGTTGTTTCTGTATTTTTAATCAAGGTCAAGCCAAGATGCCTTAAAATGTCTTCTCCAATTTCAAGCTTTGGTCACCAGTCCCTGGCTCTGTGCCTTAACCTGAGATGTTAATAACAACAATGGCTTATGTGGACCCCACCTGACCATGTTCCAGGCACCTCATCTTTTATCTTTAGCAACATTGTAAGCCTGTTTGATTATTATTCCTGCTTCACCCACAAGGACACCAAGTTTCAGACAAGTTAAATGACTTGCTTAGAGTTGCACAGGAAGAATCAGAACCACTTTAAATACAGGTAGTGTGATATCTTTGCCGTGCTGATCTTGCTAAACTAATTTCTATATGAACAGAAGGAGGAAGGAGCACCTAAGAAAGGGCATCTCAAAGATCCCATAGAGGGGCAGCTCCATGAGAACTAACAGATCGCTACTTCATTGTAGAATATCAATGACAGGTATTTCTAATAGTTCTGGAAGTGAACATCTCCTAAATTTTGTTAGAAATAGAAAAGGCATGATGCTTAAAGTTGCAAGGAATGCATAGTGGTTTAATTGCCTGAAATGATCAAATAAATAAAATAGGCACCTAGTATCTGTTTATGTCACAGACTTTGGAATAAGTAATGATGACCTCAGAATTTGGGATTCTCTTGTCCTGTGTATCACTCTAAATACTTTGGAGAATACTGACATGCTGCCTATTCCTAGGAATTTATATTTCCAGTCACCTGATCTCCTAGTTTTAAAGTTGGTGCAGAAAAGGAAAAATAATAAAGCAATTAACTTAGACCACAAATAGAAAAGCTGACTGCCTTTCATTTATATTCAAGACCATTTTACCCTATTGCAACTTCCTAATCAGTATGTGTTTCAAGAAAGTCCAACCTCCAACAGAATCATCATATTTTCTTTTTTTCCTTTAAAATTAATTTATTTTTGTTCTATTACAGCTGTATGTATTAACAAGGGTTGACCAATAAGAGAAAATTTACCCCAATCATTGAATCCATAGGGTCTCTGTCTTATTTTTATAAGTTATTTGATGTACAGTGGGTGCCGAATTCTTGTTGACGGCTTTCTCACACTAATTGCATACATACAGTTTGTCTCTTGGGTAACTTCCCTGGTGGGTCATGAGATCAATGCTGTATGAATAAGGTTTTCCACAGTCAATACATATAAAAGAAGTCTATCCTGTGTGAAGTCTCTGACGTTATACAAGGCATATTTTCTTCCTGAAGGTGTGAACATAATCTCTGCATTGTTAGGGTTTGTTCCCAGTATGAATTCTATGATGTACAAGGAGATTTCTCTTTGAAGAGAAGCCTTTCCCACAGTCACTGCACACAAAAGGTTTCTCTCCTGTATGAGTTCGTTGATGGACGATTAGACGACTTTCCACAGCAAATCCTTTCCCACATTCATTGCATGCATAAGGTTTCTCTCCAGTATGGATTTGCTGATGTAAAATGAGCTCAGTTTCCATGGTGAAGCCTTTTCTACATTCACCGTGTATATAGGATTTCTCTCCTGTATGAATTTGCTGATGTACGATGAGATAGCATTTCATGGTGAAGCCTTTTCCGCATTCCCTGCATGAAAAGGGTTTCTCTCCAGTATGAGTCCGCTGATGTACCACAAGATTGCTCTTAAAGGCAAAACCTTTTCCACACTTATTGCACATATAAGGTTTCTCTCCAGTATGAGTTCGCTGGTGCAACATCAGCCCACTATTCACGATGAATCCTTTCCCACATTCACTGCATCTGTATGGTTTCTCCCCAGTATGTGTTCGCTGATGTACGACCAGCCGACTCTTCAAGGGGAAGCCTTTCCCACACTCACTGCAGGTGTAGGGTTTCTCTCCAGTATGTGTTCGCTGATGGATGATAAGCATGCTCTTCACAGTGAAGCCTTTCCCACATTCTCCACATACATAGGATTTCTCTACTGTATGATTTCTCTGATGCACAATGAGGTTACTCTTCCTGGGAAAGCCTTTTCCACATTTGCTGCACACATAGGGTTTCTCTCCAGTGTGAGTTTGCTGATGTTCAATCAGACGGCTCTTCATGGTGAAACCTTTCCCGCACTTATTGCATACATATGGTTTCTCTCCTGTATGATTTCGTTGATGTATGAGGACACAGTGCTTCGTGGTGAAGGCTTTCCCATATTCACTGCAGGTATAGGGTTTCTCTCCTGTATGAGTTCGCTGATGTATGATGAGCATGCTTTTCCCAGTGAAGCCTTTCCCACATTCACTACAGACAAAGCATTTCTCTCCAGTATGATTTTGTTGATGTACAATGAGATTACACTTCCCTGGGAAGCCTTTACCACATTCACTGCACACATAGGGTTTCTCTCCAGTGTGAATTCGCTGGTGTTCAATCAGATGGCTCTTCATGGTGAAGACTTTGCCACAGTCACTGCCTATAAAGGATTTTTCTCTTTCATGAATTCTCTGATGTTCATTGAGCCTGGACTTTCTGGAGAATACTTTCGCACACAGACTGCATCCATAAGGTTTCTCTCCTGTGTGAACTCTCTCATGATCAATGAGCTGAGACTTCTTAACAAAGGCTTTTCCACATTCACTGCACATGTGGGCTTTCTCTACTTCATGAGTTCTCTGATGCTTAACGACCTGAGACTTATTGCTGATGGGTTTTGCAGTGACAGAGAATTTAACTTTAGGATGAAAATCTTCATGCTTGCCATGCCGAAATGATTTTCCATCTACATTCAATTTAGTAGAGTTGTTAGTTTCATAGCTTTTATTCTGTCTGACCAAACTTAAATTTGGTCTCAGAGTTTTCACGTAGAACTCATACATACCATGATTTTGCCTGAAAGGAAAATGACTTTTGCTTTGAGGAACAATATTTCCAAATGTATTGTGTTTGTGGTTTTGTTCCATACCTTTCAGCATTCTTTGATTTTCCCGGTGACCCTGGAGATAATTATCAACTTTGCCAGTATCTGGACAGACTAGACGGTGGAGTTCAACCTCGATTGTCCATGGTTCTTCCCTTTTCCAATTTGGAGAGAACATCTGGTTTGCTGACTGGATACCCCACTGACACCAGGTTGCCGAGGTTCTCCAACATCACGTCCCGGTACAGGTCCTTCTGATCGGAGTCTAGGAGCTGCCACTCCTCCCCCGTGAAGTCCATGACCACATCCTCCAGCGTCAGCAATTCCTGGGCCTGGATCATTTTCTTCTGTTTTAGAAAAAGGCCAGCAATTGTATACTCTTTTCTTTGTCTTGTCTTGATATACCCTAAATTTCTAGTTAGAAAGCTCACTCTCCAGTTAAAAGTGTTCCCAGAAAGGACAATATTTAGGTCCTGGAACCTCTTCATTCTTTTCTTATCTCTTGCCAAGACTTTCCTGAACTTCTCTCTCTTCAGGAGAACGTCAGGCGAAGGCCCGCGGTGTTTCTGCCGTGTTTCTATGGAGAACGGAATACGGGTTTCTGGCTTTTCTTTATGAGGTAATACACCCGCGTCGCCGTCGCCTGGGCACCCCGGGGGCCGCCATCTTCGCACGCCTGACGTACAGAGGCTTCTGCGTCAGTGGCCGTGCGAGGCGGCGCTGAGAGACCACGGCCGACGCTCGCCCGTTTTTCGCACGTCCGTCCTGACAGAAATAGGAACGTGCAGAGGTTTTCGGAGGCTTGACATCACAGAAGATAAACAGGACCTGCGAGTAAATTCGTTTGTTGTAGGGGAAGGTGAACGACGCCTGTTTTTGAAGGCAGGAGCCCATCAGGACCATAAGGGCCCGTCGTACATTCTGAGCGGCCGTTACGGCCGTGGTGCCTCAGCTCGGTGGAACATTAAAATTAATATCCGGACACCTCACCCACTAGTCTCATTGAGAAGAGATTTACAGGCCGTAGAAGAACTTAAGCACGCTTGACCCATATTTTCTTAAGATTTCTCTTTAGTCTGGAACAGTGATGTAGGTAGTAGACTGAACCAGGGCATCTGTGTTCTTGTTCCTGTTCTCTCATTACTTTTGTCAATTTAAGTAAACTACCTAACCTTTCTAGAACTTCCATTCCTGCTTGGTTGAAATCAGAGAATTTTAATTAGGGGGCCTGTGGATTTGGAGAGGATATATGGATGAGACTCATAATACATGTAAATTTTAAAAAATTCCTTCTAGTTCTATGCAGGATCTTAAATGCAGTTTGGAAGAGAAAGAGTCCACAGCTTTCAATGGATTTTCAAAGGCTACATGATCCCAAAGAGGTTAGGAACTTCTGACTTGAATGATCTCTACAAGTCCTTCCTTGGCCCAACTTCCTTATAATGGTAGCCTGCTTTCTTTCTTTCTTTTCTTCTTTCCTTCCTTCCTTCCTTCCTTCTCTCTCTCTTTTTCTCTCTTTTCTTTCTTTCTTTCTTTCTTTCTTTCTTTCTTTCTTTCTTTCTTTCTTTCTTTCTTTCTTTCTTTCTTTCTTTCTTTCTTTCTTTCTTTCTTTCGTCTTTAAGTGCTGCTCATGCAGTGTGCATTTGGATTTTTTGAAGATTATAACCATGGAAGCAGTTGTGAATCACTGTGGTGTGACCCTGGTTTAGCTCTACTCTTTGTACTGTTCTGGGTCCAGATGGATGAATCATTTGGCTGTAGCATTCAGAGTCTTCAGCGCAAGGAACTGGCTTTGAGAGATGTTGCCTATTTGTTTGGTATTAGATGCCCTTTCTGATTTGTAAAGAGGTATTTTTGGAAGTAAGCAAGACACAAAGTTGATCCTAAGAAATGATGAAACATCAAAAATCCAAATAGAATGGTCAACAAATATAAAAACCAACTAGCCAATTTAAAACAAAACAAATGAACAACAACAACAAAAAATAGCCTCCTGGTATCTTAGTGTCATCTGTTATTTGTTGTTGCTGTCTTGTTTCTTTTGTCCCTTTGCCAGCATTCCAGTCAGTTCTTTTCCTAGTTTGCACATGTACATAGGTGTGATGTATATGTTCAACAAGTTGGTGGAAAAAAACATGCAAATTGGAGCATGGGGCTCATCTACTTGTTGCCTGTTATGACTATAACAAGGATCCCTGAATTAAAAAGTAGTAAAGAGAAACCTAGGTCAGCATCTATGAGAACACCTCATTTGCAAAGGATCTTCCAGGAGTTCCAGAGTGATTTTTGCACACCAAGGGTAAAAGAGAAGGCTTGGTGCTGAGACAGTGTGCGCCCGTTTTATCTAGTCAATCTTTTAGGTCTGGCAGTTGGCTGCAGCTACTAGAATGGATAGAGTGGAACTTATGTCTAGGTCCATTTGTAGTCATGGAATCTCTGGGAAGGAGTTGTGTCACATGACAATTCAGAAATAGCTGTCAGAGACCCAGCAAATACACCAATCTGCAGAGCTCAGGTTTTAACTGTTGCAAGTTTTAGACTTGGGTTTTGGAAGGTACTGAAATGCAAGTTTGCAGCTTCTGTTTAAGTAGAGTCCATCATTTATGCCATATTTATAAAGAATTCTTATATAGTGTATGTTTTCCAATCCCCCCAGGATGGGTGGCAGTGCTTAATAAACACTTGCTGGGTTAAGAGTTCCTCATATCAGAGATGGTTGGTTGGTTAGCCTCAACTGTTTTATGTTCTTGTCATTGAGTAGATTCATCCAATATATAAAGTATTCCAAGATCTTGCTAAACAAATCTCTTCTTGGCTTTCTCAGCTATTTCTTTTTATGATAGGCCCAATAATATCTATAGCTATTCTTATTTTTCCTAGTTGAAACACTTCAAGAAGTGTCAGGCAATGGTATTGTGCTAATGTGTATTAGCCCACCTACCACATGTGTGTGTGTGTAAATGTGTTTGTGATTGCATAATTCTGGTATAGGTGCAACATACATGAGCCTATGGTTTTTCTTTTACAAAGAAAAAAGGAGGTAGAAGTATTGTACCAGTTGTTGGAAGGAATGGTAAACTTTAGAAATTATAAAGCTTGGATCGTCCTTTGGTTTTGGAATGAACTGTATTTTCAGTAATGCTTTTTTTCTTTTAAGTATATTTTATTGATTATGTTGTTACAATAGTTCCAATTTTCTCCCATTCACTCCCCTCTGTCCAGTACCTCCCTTCTCTCCAGCAAACTCACCCCCCTTAGTTCATGTCCATGGGTCATGCATATAAGTTCTTTGGCTTCAACCTTTCCTATATTATTCTTAACTTCCCCCTGTCTATTTTGTACCAATCAATTATGCTTCTTAATCCCTGCACCATATCCCTATTTCTCCCCCTCCCCCCACCAAGCTGATAACCCTCCAAATGATCCCCATAACTATGATTCTGTTCTTATTCTGGTTTACTTAGTTGGATTTTGTTTTTATTTTTTAGATTCAGTTGTTGATAGTTGTGGGTTTGTTGTCATTTTAGTGTTCATAGTTTTGATCTTCTTTTTCTTAAGTAAGTCCCTTTGACATTTCATATAATAATGGCTTGGTGATGATGAACTCCTTTAGCTTTACTTTCTCTGGAAAGCGCTTCATCTGCCCTTCCATTCCAAATGACAGCTTTGCTGGATAAAGTAGTCCTGGTTGCAGGTTGCCTTTCATCAACTTGAATACTGCTTGCCAGTCCCTTCCTGCTTGCAAAGTGTCCTCTGAGAAATCAGCTGATAGTCCTATAGGCAGCCCCCTGTAGGCAACTCTCCTCCTCTCTCTTGCTGCCCCCAGGACTCTCTCTTTATCTTTCACCTTTGGCATCTCAGTCACGATGTGTCCTGGTGTGGTCCCCTCTGGGTCCAGCTCACCTGGGACCCTCTTTGCTTCCCAGACCTGTATGTGCATCTCCTTCACAAAATTTGGGAAGTTTTTCTCATTTTTTTCAATTCTTGCTTCTTCATTCTGCACTGGTTGACTGTTTCTTCCTTATGTTCCAAATCATTGATTTGAACCCTGGTCTCCTTCCCTTCACTATTGGTTTTGTGTGAATTTCCTTTGTTTCACTTAGCGTAGCCTTCACTTGTTCTCTTTTGCTTTTGCCATACTTAAGCATATCTGTCAAGCCTGTGAGCATTTTTATCACCAGTGTTTTGAATCTTGCTTCTGTTAGGTTGTCTATCTCCTTATCTGTTAGGTTGGCTATCTCCTCGTTGCTTAGTTCTCCCATTGGACCTTGATCCATTCTCCCTTTTGGGCCATACTTCTTTGTCTCCTCATTCTGACAGGCTCCTGTGTTTGTTTACCTCTGCATCCCAGGTAGAGCTGTAGCTCCTGTTATGTTGTAAGGGGTGGAGCCTTAGGGATTCATCAGTACAGGGCGACCCGTTTCACCACACTGTGGCGCTGTATGTGGGGGAGGGGTCCGAGAGGGAACAATGCCGCCTGCTCAGCACTTGCCCATTTTCCAGCACCTCTCCCACTTTCACACTGGCCTGGCACCCCTCTAGCTGCTGCCCTGGCCGTCGTTCCCAGAGTGGGTGCATCTGCAGATGTTCTAGGACCATGGGGGCCCTTTAAGTAAGTGAACTTTGCTGAGAGACTGGCAGTTTCTGCCTCCACCCCAACCCCCACTGGTCTGCACAGTCAGAAGCAATGAGGCTTGATTTTCCCCGGTGCTGGGACAGTGAGCTGCTAGGTCTGCTGAGGTGCTGGGAATGCTTCCTAGGTGTCCCTCCTGACTTTAAAACATGTTACTGCACTTTCTGCTGGCCTGCCACTGCTGCCAACACATCATGTCCTCTCCACCCCGGCTCCTCCCCTCCTACCTATCTGGATGATTATTTTTTCTTTATATCTTTGTTTGCTGGCCTTCCATGCAGTTTGATTTTCTGGAATTTCTGGTTGTTTCTAGTTTTGAGGTAGTTGTATTCCTTCTTAGTTGTGGAGGGAGATGCAGTGTGTCTTGTCTATTTCTCCATCTTAGCCAGAAGTCCTAAGTAATGGATTTATCTACTTGTCCAAATATTCTGGGATTAATCACTTGCCTGCAGGATGACTGAACAGAGAAAGTGACAGATATTGTGAAACTTCCGCTATTTCAAAACAACCACCATTTAGCCTTTTCAATAGTGTTACATGATGGTAAGTGGTATAGACTCCCATCAAAGGAAAATTGTAGGTGATTTAATTTATGAACACAAACTTTGCAGTTCCCACAATCTATGTAATCTCCAAGAAATGGATGACAGCAGAAAGGAAAGAGGGCTGACTGTGAAGATCCCGAATTACAACAGAGGTAACTCTGTCACTTGCACTTTCCTCCTAGATGGGAATTGTAGCAAACTAGGCAGGGAGGATTGTATAGAGAGAACCAGCAACAAGTGTGAAATCTGTGTGGTAGGTCTCAGACATTACCAGTAAACCATTATTCTACTGGTGAGAACTCCCCCGGTAAAATAAGAATCTCTCTAAAAGTTTTAATACCTTTATGAAATAATACTGTATGAAGTAATACTATTTAAGTCCCTCAACATGTGAGCAGACACTGCTTCTCAGGTTGCCACATACAAATGTTTCTATAGGGAAGAGGATTTACCTTACAAAAAAAAAAATAATTTGAAAAGTATCACATTTGAAACCCTAATTGCATCCCTTTAGGAAAGTGGTTTGGCTAAAGATAATTCTTTATATACTTTATCTTCCAGAGGCCCATAATATTTTTTGTTTCCGGTAAACTTATTATTACTGAAATATAAGATAACATACAGAAAATACTATGCAGCCTAATTGTATATCTTCATAAATTTCCACAAAATGGGCACTCCCAGGAAAAAAGAATACCCGTTTTCAAGAGGAAAGTGTTGCTATAGCCCTGTTAGCCTTCCTTGTGTCCCACCCCAGCCATCATATTGGGCAAAGGTGACCACTATTCTGACATCCATCCACATAGACTAATTTTGCCTTATTTTAAACTTCATATAAGTGGAACCACTACAATACATAGTCTTTTGTGTTTGGCTTTCCGTCATATTTGTGAGATTCACTCATCATGTTGCATGTATTCATAGCTCCTTCTTTTTCATTCCTGTGTAGTATTCTTTTATATCAATATATCACGACTTACCCATTCTACTGTTGATGAATGTCTGAGTTGTTTCCACTTTTTGGCTAATTCAAATTTCTGTACATGTCTTTCGTTGGACATAGTTCTCATTTCTGTGAGTATATACCCAGGAATGGAATTTTTGGATCATAGAGTAACCATATGATCACCTTTACTAAATAAGAAAAAAAGAATTTTTCATAATGATCATTTAAATTTACAATTCTTCCCATAGTAGGTAAGAGTTCCTGTTGCTCCACCCTCACTACCACTGGGTAACTCTCGTTAGGCTGGTGGGTGTGCAATAATATCTTGTTGTGGCTTCAATTTACATGTCTTTGATCAGTGATGCCTAGCAAATCTTTATATGCATATTGGTCTTTTGGATGTTCTCTTTTACAAAACGTCTTCTCAAACGTATGACCAATTTTAGAAATTATATCATCTTTCTTGATTGATAGTCATCTTTTCTCATGAATATGTATTGAAAATACCTTCTTCTACTCAACATCTTTCCTTTCCCTATCTGATTGTTATCTTTAGGTGACTTAATTTTAATGAATTCCAATTTATGAATCCTTACTCTTATTGTTTGAGCTTTTATTTTTGACTACCCCGAGGGAATAGAGATAATCTCCTACTTGCTTTTGGAAACATTATTGTTTTACCTTTCACATTGAAACGATGCTATAGAAACAGGGAAAGAGAAAATAAGTCAAACCCAGCTTGGCTTACTTAACAAAGCATGTTATTTGTGTGATGGCCCAGAATGTCCTACATGTGATGCTGGGGACCACTTATTCTGAATGCTCATTGTCTTACATACCTCCATAAAAGTTGGAACATTAATGAGGTAAAATTAAATTTTTAGTAGTCAAAGCTCTTATTTCCTTGTCTTGTCATTTGGGTGTGCTCGGTGGTGTGACAAGGAAAGATAAAACCACAGGATATTCTATGTGAGTTTTGTTTGATGGATTTGGATCAATATTGTACACTCATCTCCACTTCTATGTCAACTGTCAGCGCTTTCCACTGATGTACTTATGGGAAGCTTTTCAACAAAAACTAAGGTATATTTTATAGATACACATCATGAGATATTAGAGATTTTATACATACACATACAAAATATGTAAATATAAGCTTCAAATAATTTAAAGAATGCTTTTGTTAGTTATTAATTCTCTTTGTTGATAATAGTGAATCTCAGGCCTACTACCTTAGCCAGGGCTTCCGTAAATGGAGAGTGCTGGTAGAACTTTGAGATTGTGTTTAGTTTCAGATTTTTCTAGATCATATGGATCTGTCTTCTATTCTTGGAGAGAACCTCTTCATCTTGGGCAACTAAAATACCCTGAACAGACTTGGGTACATATGTGTTGGAAAGAGAAAGATATTGCATGAATGCCTAAAGTAAGCTAAGCTAAGTTTTTAAACTGTAGTGAATAAAGGTAGGGGCATGATCCTTTAAAAGCATTCCTATAAAAAGATTAAAGACTTTGGAATAAAAGAAGCCTGGGTTGGAAGTGACCCTTCCACTTGTAATGTGCATGATTTTAGACAAGCCTTTTTACTTCACTGAGTGCCAAAGCCTTTGCTTCCGTATTGGAAAACTGTTGATCATGATAGCTACATGAAGAATAAAAAAGTACAGTAAATCTAAAGAAGAAGGAAGAGATAAGAAGAAAGATAAAAATTAGAAGATGGAAGAGATGAGGGAGACAAAAGGTTGTGACAATTAGGGTTACTATATGAGAAGCACTATACCTGGCATGGAACAGATACTTAACAAATTGGCATTGCTGTTACTGTTACTATAATTATGTTTCTATGTGTCGTCATAGATTGGAACATATAATTTGACCTGATGCATGACTGCAGCTCTGAGATATTTTGACACTAAACTATTTAACTATTCTCAAATTACTCTCACATGGCCCAAATTATTTAACCATTGCTTTGACTTCTTACCTACATTAAAAATAATTTCAAGTGAACACAATAAAGAAAACAAAAACAATATCTAAAGAATAAGAGGAATATCATAGAACATCAAAGTCAAGGTCCTCATATTTTTACCTTTAATGTGTTCTTAAAAATATTTTTCTGAATTCTTTGACATAATGAAACCTTCTAGAGGTTGTTTCATTCTCTGATTTTTGTTTTGTTTTGAGGTGACATTGGCATCCTCTGATTTTAAAACAAATTTTCTTAAATAGAAAATTCTTTTTTTTTCCTGGTAAGATTTCTATAAATATAAGCTATTAGGGCATCGTATAATTAAGTTTGAAAAAACAAGCAAACAATTAGAAGGGAATTCAGCTTGTGTTAAAAAAAAAAAGTTTATTATTGGGTAGAAAACATTCACGAGGAAGAAAACAATTAATAAAGTGACAGAAGTGCCCTAGGGAAATATTAGTTTACAATGACTTTTTGTGCAACCAGTCAAAATAGGTGATTGGTACGTGACAGGCTTTATAGGAAACATTAAAAAGCCCAGATGGCTCAAGTTTACATGTTTACAGAGGACCTAGGAAGACAGTTAAATCCTGCAAGTGCCACTCAGCTTACAAGAAAGTTTTTAGTTCTGAGGAGAAGAAAAGAGTTAGAAAAGGTTAGGACAGGACAGGTGGGAAGCGGAAGGAGAACAGGGAAAATAAGATGAAAAGATGGTGAGGTTGAAAATGGGAGAATATGAAGTAGTAAAATGAATAGAGGGAAGAGGTAAAGGGAAAAAGGAAGATGGAAATAAAATGGGGAAATAACAATGAAAAACAAGAAAGTACTTGTAAATATGCTCAGGTTTCCTAGTCACTAATGTGTCAGTTTTAATTCCTTTGTGTTATATTAGATGTAAATGGTTGGCGGGGAGAGAAAGGAAATGTTTTAAGCAAGTTCAACTCTGTGCTATTCCATTGGGTGAGGCAGAACCTGGTTTCAATGGCACATTGGCCTCTGTTTACTATACAGTACCAACTTTTATGATGTGATTAGAATAACTTTGGAACTCATCAACAATGTGTTTTGCTGTGGTCCTGTGACAAAAACATTAACAAATGCTACCAAAAGAATAAGGTGTTTCAGAAGAATGACATTAGATTGTTTATATAATAGCTTCTCTCGCCAGTGATTGGCATAAAATTAATTCTCAAACAATGAAATGAACAACCATAAACTTTGAGGAGGTAGAAAAATAATTCTAGTGTTTACCAACTTAATAACATAAATTAGTTTAATCTTCTGACTTAAGAGCAGGATTTATCCAACAGTGGCCCTATTGACACTTAGGCTGAATGATTCTTTCTTATGAGGGTTTTCCTCTGCATTGTAGTGTGCACAGCATCCCTGGCCTCTACCTACTATTTGCCTCCTCTCTCCCTCAGTTGTGTCTTCAGTTATTGCCAATGTCTCAAGTGGGCAAAACTAACCCCAGTGGAGAACCACTGCTTTTAGAAGCATTGACTAATGTTTATCAATTCACTATATCAAAAAAAAAAAAAAGTTGGCAGGGTTTAAATCAAGATGTCTTACATTTGTGCACCCTTGTTTAACATATTTTAAAAGCACTTCCACAACTGTTATTCCTTTCTTATTCATTAACAGCCTTGGAAGAAAACTAGGGGAGATGATATTATACTTCTTTTCCCAAGGAAACTGAGACACAGAGGAAAAGTGAGGTCCAAATCATATGTCTTAGTTTGAGTTTTTATACAAGACACCGGGACAAAAATATGAGTGCAAATGATTTATTTGGGAGATAAACTCCCAAATAGTCAGAGAGAGAGAGAGAGAGAGAGAAGAATCAGTCAATTGAACAATTCACTGTTGTACAGAACTGAAGTTTAATCCTGCTGGGGAACTCTGAGGACCAGTGGAAAATAGACATTTTGAGGTTATCCCATCTGAGGAACAAGGAACTGGATACCAAGTGATGCCAGTAATTGACAAGGGGCTGATTCCAAGATGAAGATGTGGTAGAAAGAATAATGCCACCCCAAAGATATCCACATCCTAATTCCCAGAACCTCTGAGATGTTACCTGACATGGAAAAATGGACTTTGCAGAAATGATTTAATTGTGAACCTTGACATGGGGAGAGTATCTTGGATTTTCTGGTGGGTCCAATGTAATCAGAAGGGCCTTTATAAGAATAAGAAGGAAGCAGGAGATTTAGAATCAGAGAAGGAGGTGTGACAATGGTGTCAAAGTGACAGTGTGATAAAGACTCAATTGTCCATTTCTCTGAAGATAAAAGGGGGCCATGGGCCAAGGAATGTGGAAAATTTCTAAAAAAAGTGGAGAAAGTAAGAAATGCAGTCTGGCTAAAACCTTAACTTTAACCCACCGAGACCAATTTTAGACTTCGCACCTCCAGAATTATATGATACTAAGCATGTGTTTGCTTACGCTATTACAATTGTGATAATCTCTTACAGGAACAAAAGAAAACAAATGCAGATTTTGGTACCGGAAGTGGGGTGCTGCTATAACAAATATGTATAAGTGGCTTTGAAATTGACCAGTGGGCAGAGGCTGGAGGAATTTTGAGTAGCCCAATAGAGAAAGCCTAGATTGCCTTTACAGGCTTTTAGTAGAAATATGGATACTAATGATTTTGTTAGTGAGGACTTGTAAGGAAGTGAGGAGCATGATAGAGAAAATATATTCTATCTTAGCGAATACCAAAATTGTCATAAGCAGATATATGGGCAGAAATATGGATGTTAAAAGTTTTCTGGAAAAAGTTCAGATGGAAATGAGGAACTTGCTTTTGGGAATTGGAGAAAAGGAAATCCTTGTTGTATCATGACAGAAAAATTAGCTGCATTGTGATCTGAAATTATGTGGAAAACAAAACTTGTACATGCTGAATTTGGAGATTCAGCTGAAGATATTTCTAGGAGAAATGTTGAAGGTATAACCTGCAAAAAAAAAAAAAAAAAAAAAAAAAGCTGCCATTAGGTGATTCACTGCCAAGAAAGTGTGTGCTAGTGTCTTAGAAAGATGAAAAGTTCAGAGTATGCCGACACACTGAGGGCTCTTTGGATTAGGCATATGGCTCATGGATCATCTCAGCTACCTCAGCAGAAGCCAGGAATTGAGGCAGCACTATTCTGGAAAGATATGTAGTGGAGTTGCTTGTCTAATGGAGTAAATTTTCGTGACATACACAGGAGATGCACAAGATACTTGAGATTTTTTTTACTAGCAGAAACACTTCCATCTTGGAATAAAAGGTGCAGAGAGAGGACAAAATGAAAGAAGCCTGTTGGGCCACCGTAATTCTATACACAAAAAAAAGGTTAATAAAATGACTCAGCTGAAAACCTTTGCTACCTTTCATGAAAAAGGAAGAATGATTCAGAGGAAAGAGCCACAAAGGACCATTCCTAGGCCTTTAAACAAAAAACCCAGTTGGCTTTTGAAATAGTTTGCCATCAGTGACTCATTTTTTTCTTTCTATTTTCTTCCTTGTTGGACAGGAATGTACAGAGCTGATACCCTAGGTCTGTTGCACCATTGTGTGCTGGGAACAGATAACTTGTTTTCTACATTTCCAGGTCCACAGATGGAGAGGAATTTTACCCCATGATAGACCATACTCAGATTAACCATATCTTGTTTAGATGATGATGAGACTTGGAACTTTTGAGCTGATGAGTTTTATATGAGATTTTGGACTTTAAGTTGATAACAAACTTTGAGGAAGTTGTAATGAGGTGAATTCATTCTTCATGTGGGGCAGATGTATAATAAAATTTCCAGGCCAGAGTATAGATTGCAGTAGGCATAAAAATGGTCCCTGAAAGATGGTTATTCCTGACCTGGAACCCCAAAGTATGATACCTTACATGGAAAAAGGGACTTTGGAGGTGAAATTAGGTTAAGGCCATTGAGATAGAAATATTACCTTGGATTATGTGGGTGGGCCCAATGTAATCCCAAGTGTTCTTATAAGTTAAAGAAGGAGGCAGAAGAGTCAGCCAGAGAAGATGTCACCATGGTGTCAGAGTCAGACAGATGCGATGCGAGAAAGACTCACCTGTCTATTTCTAGCTTTGAAGATAAAAGGGAGCCATAAGTCAAAGAATGGTGGGAAGCCTCTGAAAGGTGTGAAAGGCAAGAAAATGAATTCTTTCTGAGAGCCTCTGGGAAGGAATGGAGCCCTGCCAACACCTTGATTTTAGCCCCAGTGAGACTCATTTCAAATCTCTGAGGTCCAGAATTGTAAGACGATACAGATGTATTGTGCAGGACACTAAATTTGTGGTAATTTGTTATAGAAGCGATAAAAAACTAGTAGAGATAATTATTTGTCCAGTACTTCTGCCCTCTTTTACGTTCAGATAGAGAAGTGTGCTAATTTTGTATATGCAAGGTGGGCTGGCACACAGCAATGGAAAGAACCAAAAGGATGTGGAGATGGGTTCTAAATCTGTCTGCAGCACAACTAGTTGTGGCAGAAATAAGTCTCAAATTTATAGTTCTTGACTGCAAATTCGGTGTTCATTCTATCATACCATCAGTGTTAAATAGAGCCACAGAATCACTGATATAAGAAAAAAGCTTAATTTAAAAAATTATGCTTCAGTTACTATCCAGTGATGAAAACTTCTATACCTGGTTGTTCAATAGGGACATTTAATATGGGAGCTAATTACGAAGGTGTTGGAAGAAACTTGTAAGGCAAACAGAAGAAGCTGAGACAGCTGATAGATCAGCAGTATCAGGAGGCTGCTGCTACCCATGGGTCTGGAGCAACAAAGGCAGAAGGTGGTAGTCTCAGATCCCAAGGGACGGGGTCACACAACATGAACTAGGATAATGCATATACAACTCTATACATTTTGAAATTGTTGTATTAAATAATTTGCAATCAATTACTCACTCTGATGGAGAACAACAATTACATGGTTTATCTAAACATTTAAAAAATAGGTTAATATGTGACTTATATTTTTAGTAGTTATTTTACCTTTTTAATTAGGTTAAAGGGCATTGGAAATGGTTTAAAATTTATTGGTCAACCCACAGAGTACATGATTCTCATTCATTCATGTCATTTATTATAAATTATCCAGTGGAGCACCTCCTTGTGCTAGTTTTGGGAGAGAAGGCAGTAAATAAAATGGATGAGGTCCTTGACCTTTATGATGAAAGTAAAAAAGCTCTGAGACAGGAATAGCCAGAAGGGTGTGAGGAAAATGGCAAGATCTGTTTCCGGGGCATGTGAAAGAAGACATTAGAGATGCTATAGAAACCTGTCTCTCCTCTTCTCAAAACCTCCAGAATGACTTCTTAGAGAACATCTCTAGAGATGCATAGAAAAGGGAGAGAAGTAAAGCCACTGGTGTCTGGTTTTCTCAATTTCTTCTTGACTTTCTTGGGTGAGGCAAAGAGCATGTATTTATTCTTGGAAATCTTTGCCCAGCACCCCATGGAGTTACCGTCCATTTCTATGGAGACTGTGGGTTTTTTCAATACATTTAAGATGGCACCTGAGGTTACTTCTCTTCCCATCCAAGACTGGATGCTCACTTTTGCTTCATTTCCTTAGGGGCAGATGGATTTTGAAGAAAGCTTGTTTCTATTAGCATCTCAACAGTAAACAGATGACATCCGCAAATAGGGAGTTAAGGAGAGTTTAATATAGAACCATTTACAACCTTAGGAGAGGATGAGAAAACCCAACAGGAGATGGTGAAGCACCCCAGGCTCTTAATATCAGGGAGTGGTCACCTTTACTAGACCTAAAGGATTAAGGGGAAGGAGAAATTAGTTGCCTTCCTCCCTCTCTTCCTCCTTCCCCTATTCCTCCCTTTAGGCGCCTTGTGTTTGAATAGTGCCTCCCTTTGGACAAACCCAACCAGAAACCAGAGGGCAAAGGAACCCATTGTTGCAGTTCACAGAGGTCAGCCTCAGGGGAAGAGAGCATAGTGAAAACAGGCACAAGGAATCTGGAGGGGCCAAAGAAGACTATCTAGCTCATAATTACCTTCAGCAAAACTAACTTACATTAATAATAATTCCTCCAACAATAAAAGAATTTTGAATTTATGGTCTTTTAGAAACAAGCCAGAATTATGTTGAACTTTGTTCTATTTAAAAAAGAGGAAAGAGGAGGGAGGGAGGTGGAGCAAGGGAGAGCAAAGGGGGAAAAATGAGATAACTTTAATAGAAAAACAATAAAAAAGGAATTAAAAAATAATAAAATAAAAAGAAAAAGAAGAAGGTTTGCTCTGTGACTGAATAGCATAAATAAAATTGCTTTGAGGTAGGATGGTGCCAGTGAACCTTCTTGATATAAAGATATGAAAGCACTTTGAAGGTATGTACATACATAATTAATCTGGTATTTTAACTAGCTATTATCCATTTTCTGAACAAACATGCCCCCAAAGGCCTGTTAATCTTACTGCCTGTCTAGAAATCAATGTACTCCACCTTGCTTTTAAAAATATTTTTTGAATGCACTCTTTACTATCCAATTGGCTTCCCCAAACCCAATCGGACCGTCAGGGTTTTCTGCAGTCAGATGTTTGTCTCTGGTGTGTCCTTTATGGACATGACAGCAGCCATTACATAAGCAAACCATAGAGGGTCTGATTTCTCACTTGATCTTGTATATTATTTCTTTCCCTTTGTGTTAGCTCTCCTGCACCTGTGTTTGAGTTAACTCTTAGCTCTGAGGACATTTGGGGGATGATTAGAATATTTAAAAAGCAGCAAGTAAACAGATCTCATAATTAGTTGATTGTCTGGGTAAGCCAGACAGATGAGATTGTTGTATTGTTACAGGAGCTCCAAGGAAGCACCCTTTTTGAAAACCTAATAAAACTTCCATCTTTTCAGGTCTGACCTGGTCATTTGGCACCAGAGACCATGGGGTCATGCGCAGGACAAAGTGCTTCCTCTAGAACCTTTGCTGTAAGTATTGTGTTTTGAATGGGCAAGTCGTAAGCTGAGAGCAGATGTGAGGAACAGATTGGATAGGATTGATGAGGTGGTGTTTTATTTTTTTGTCTACTGCGGTCGAACCCCATAACCCCAACAATTGGAATAGCAGGGAGGAGAAAGAAAGGATGAGACAAGGTAGGAAAATTAGAGAAGACAAGAGAGATAGTCATACAGATACAGTCAATGGAATAAACAGCTTTGTTAATTCCTCCATACTTTCCCATCACCATCTTTAACTCTTCTCTGGTGCTCCTATTGCTTCCTGAACTTTCCCTATCACAGTATTCACAACATGCACTGTGGTTGCTTAATCTCCCATTACTTTCTTCTAACCTCCGCTGCCTTGCGGCATACCTCTTCAGAGGAAAGGCTAAGGGAGTAAACCCCGACAGAAAATCCGGAGCCGGAGTCCCTAAGGCGGTTTGACGTTGTAGTCAACACCGGCAACTCCTGCGGCGCACCTGAAGCCAAGCTGTATTGACTCCGTCTTTCCCTTGGACCCTTCAGCTGCGAAGAGAGGGGGGGTCTGCTGCATGGGCAACAGCAGACCCTCCATATCACCCTGCCCAGGCTCTGTAGCTTCAGCTTCACTGGAGAGGACACTCCAGCGTCATCGCAAGATGTCGATTCAACACGGGAGGAGACAGATACCGTGTCACTCCCGAGTCGGACTGCACAACCATTCTCGGCGGTGCAGATAGACTCTTAAGAAGCTACACCATCGTCTCTCGAGACGGACGGCTGCCGACCCGACTTTCTTCTAAGACCAGCACTTCCAATAGACCTTTCTGTAATAATGGAAATGTTCTACATCTGCATGTGACCATTGAGTACTAGAAATGTGGCTAATGTGACTGAGGGACTGCAATTGTAATTTTAGTTAATTTTACTTAATTTATTATTATTTTTAATTTTACTTAATTTAAATTTAAATAGTCACATATGGTTCGTTGTGACCATATTGGACTCCAGAGTTCTAGACTGTATGCTTGGTAATGGTAGGGACCACATAGTTCTTCATTGTGTGCCTGACTAATAGTAGGTATTCAAGAAATATTTGTGGAAGGAAGGAATGGAAAAAGGAAGGAAGGAAGGGAGGGAGGGAGAGAGGGAGGAAAGGAAGGAGAGAGAAGGAGTGGGAGGGAGCAAGGATGGACCAATCTACAAGTAGGCAAATATATGGCTGGGAATTAGTGTTATAGAGCAGAAAGAGTTTGTTCATCCATCACTAGCAGAGCCAAACACTAGGCACCATAAATTGCAGAGGAGAAATATTGGCTATTTTATTAATAAGTGGTGCCAACAGGAGAGCAGGAAGCTAATGCTCAAAAGCTCACACTCTCTGATGGCATGTAGATTACATATTATAGAGGGCAAAATCACAAGACACTGTGGGCTACAGGGTTGTGCTGGGAGCTGATTGGTCTCAGATGAGGTAAGGGTAATGAATCATTTCTTCATGTCTTGAGGACAGTTCTTGGGTCTTTTCCCACATCCCTCTGTCTGGTTTCATGGTAAAGTAACCAGTGGGTCATTCCACCTTAGGGCTCTGGAGTTGAAATATAACTTGGGTCAAGTTGTTATCTTTAAGCTGCCAGAGCTTCAGATTGGGTGACCATGAGTCAGTTTTGGACTACACTCTTTTGCTTCAGGGTTGCTGATTGTCTGGAGGAATGGCTAGTTCTCTGAGGGGTATAGACACAGAGAAAAAGATATTTCTAGAGCTAGAATTTTAAAACTGAAGGTAGTCAAAGTCATAAGAACCCTTGGTTTCATTAAAAAGCATGGTGAGCCCTGAGACTGTGTACCTCTTGGGTGGAGAAGTAATTTTCTGCTATATATCAATAACTTAAGTGCACTAACTCAGACTGGAGATTTTGGAAGACTGAAGTTCAGTTTAAAAATTTGTAAACCCTCTTCCTCCAGGGTCTCCATTCTATTCTCTTTGAGCTTTCAGAATATGATCCAGTTGAGTGCTTTTAAGAAGCATTTTATTCTAGAACTCTGAGGGGATGTTAAAAGTCATTCCCAGCAGTTTGGTAGCTTGGACAGGGTGTCCCATGGGAAGGTCAAACATCTGGGATGTGGTGGTGGCAATGCTCCTCATAAGCTGTGTGACATTAACCTCTAAACCTCCTGGCATGTCAGTGTGACCTTTGTAAAACTGTGGGGTTAAATGAGCTAATTCCTAAGCTCCTTTCTAGAGCTGATGTTGTAAATCTATATCAGGGCACATGCTGGCCTTTTAAAAGGCAGAACCATTTAATATGACTTTTTTTATAAAGTGCATTTTTTTTTAGGTGTCCACTAACCGGTATGAAGAATTTCCCAATTTGATACAGCTTTAGGTTGGTATTACTTACAAACTCATAAACTGAGGAAGATACAATTACTTGAAAAAAGAATTCGTGACGACCAAAACTTGAAGTAGCATTTCTTTTTCAAATGGCAGCTAAAACTATTTTAGAAACATTGGCTTGACTGTGTAAATAAACATTGACTCATTTAAGTTATTGTAATTGCTGAGTTCAATATTTACAATGCTAAATTTAAAGGCATTCATTACTAATGTGTAGCCTCAAAAAGAATATGAGTCACTTATTTTATCTCTTTAAAAAGATAAAATTCCTCCTATTTAAAAGATAAGAAAATCTGCTAGTTAAATTTTATAATCAAATCAATACATTTTTAAAATATAAAAGTAATATGAACACAGTAAAATTTTGGACACATGAGAAAAGAGGAAAAAAGTTCACCAATCATTTTGCTTCACTTATACCACTGTGGTTAATATCTTGGTGCATTTTTTCAGTGCATGTTCCTTCTATAGATTATAATTTTAACTATGCAGTATATGCAATAGGTATATATTGCTTAGAATTTTAATGATAAATTATAAAATGTTTCAGACCTCCAGAAAAATATAGAATATAACATAATAGGTCATGCATTTACCACCTAAATTTCAGAGACATAATTGTTTCAAATCTCTTTCTTGTTTCAGATCTTTTTGTTTTTAAATAATGAGGTATTATGGATACAGCACCAAACTCATTCTAGTCCTTCCCTTTCTTTCCCTCCTAAAATTGTTCTCTATTCTCATTTATGATTTCCTATAAATGTATAAATCTATAAAAATTTATAGTATTGTTTTATGGGTTAAATGTGCATGTTATCATCTACAGCTTGCATTTATTTATTATAAACTTTTGAAATGTATCCATGTTGGTGCATATACTGCTAGTTTGTCCATTTTAACTGTTCTATGGCATTCCATTTATGGACAGCCCACAGTTATGTAACGACTTGTCTGTGATACATAAGTGAGTTTCTGATATAATTTTTACTATTATGACACTATTGTAATGAGCATACTTTACATATTTATTTGTGAATGCATATGAGAATTTTTTTTAGGGTAGATATCTAGATAGATTGTTTTGTTAAGAATATGTTCAAATGTTTTAGGTGCCTTCAAATTACTCTCCCAAGTAATTGAATTTATTTATACCCCAGTTTTATTTTACCTTATTTTCACCAGCAGTTGTTACTTTCAAACTTTTAAAGTTGGTTAATTTGATGGATATAAAGTAGTATGTAATCATTGTTTTAATTTTTATTTTACTATTTTACTGATTTCTAGTGAGATTGAAGAATTTTCACACTTCTATTGATCATTTGGATTTCTTCTATAAAACACCTCCAAATCCTTTGTGCTTGGTTATTTTCTTTTTTCCTTATTGATTTGAAGAGGTCTTTGTATCAATTTATTGTAATTTTATGAATAATGTATATTTAAATTATTTTACCTAACTACTATGTACATATTTATTTAAGTGAGCTTTGTAGATGTTTAGAAACAATTTATTAACATGAAAATGTCATCAAAACCTTAATCCTATAGTGACTGGAGGATCATATTTCATGGGTATGAAATCTGAACTGTGAAAGGTACATTTTTAAAAAAGAATTCAGAGAACCTGCACAGCTGTAGAGTCCTAGAAACCGTCCTATGTGTGAATGTAAACAGCCCCGTGGTGTCACCATTTTACCTCCCTAGAACTTTTTCCCCACCTAGAAATATAACTGATAATTTAAAAAAAAATTCCACTAATATTGTTTTTCTTTGTCTTGAGGTCCTCTTTGGGTCCACAGATGACAAAATCTAAATTCTAGAGAAATATAGAAAGTGGTGTATTCTTGCATGGAAAATGAAATCATCTTATTGATTAGGCAGTTTATATCAGTACAGATGTTTGTGATTAAAGGCCTTTTATATCTTCCAGATATTTGAAAATCAAAGCTCATGTACCTCTGGTTACATCTAATTGTCCTTTTTGCTATCTCTTCTCCAACTCTGTTCACAGTTGCTTTTCATCTCAGCAGCCCATAATAAACACTCCCCTGGTTACTTCTGGGGAGGCAGGGCTGAGTGATGGATAGAATCAATGTTATATTGACACACAGATGCCTAGAGTCCTTGAAATCATTCAGACCTGGAGTAAATTCTCACACTGTCACTTTCTGTCTAAATGGACTTGTTACTGACCTCCCAGGTTCTGTTTCTCTGTCCATGAAATGATAGTATGAGAATTATTATAATAATTGTCTAGGGTGTCTGTCATATTAGCCACCATATTAGCAATGCCACTAGGGTGTCTCATTTAATTAGTGCTCCTAGAGCAATCAGTAAGGAACAGGAAAGAGATTGGACAGGATTTAAGTGGTGGCAGCCATGAAGGCAAGAGACTGGCAGAAGCCTTGGAAATCAAAAGGGATGCTGAGTTGGGCAAGCAACCCAGAAGAAATTCCATAATGAAAAGTGAAGCCAAACACTTCTGCAGAGGCAGAAAGCTCTACTTCTGTAATCCTTAAGGCACGGTCATGGTTCTGAGAAAGGTATAGGGCTCCAAAAAGTTACTTATAGCTTAAATACTACCAAGGGTAGCATTGTGGTTTGCTTGAAGGAATTAAACACTTATTAATGGGAAGAAAATGCTTTTTTGGAACTTGTCATTCCATAATAATGGTGAGTAACTGAGGTTTCATTATGCAGAGAGATTTCAACTGTTTTCAGCTTTCAAGGAGGGCATTGTTCAAAGCAGCTGAGTGTTCCAAAAAGTTTAAGGTTTAATACCTTCAAGCATAAACACCTCTTTAAAAAATTTACCCATTGTATATGGAAATTATTCTAAAATATACATTTTGTTACTCTGTCTTTTTAAACAAAACATACTTATGTAACTTAATATTCTTTTTCATAAATCAGAAAGTCATTATGCATTTTAGTTTTTATATCATGTCATAATATAGTGATGCTCTTGGGATCTATTAACACGTAACTGTCTGTTTACGCTAGTCTGTTTGAATCTCATGTCTGCCTTTAACGCTTTATTCTGTTTTCTCTCTTGCTTCTATTTGTCTTCTGATGTGCTGTCAAACATATTACAAATGTTTATGAAGTAAAAGAAATTAGGCTCTGACTAAAGGCCCAAGGAGCTCTCCTTATAGTTCAAATAATTTCTTTCAAAATGTGTTGACTGCCTGATATGTGACAGGTACGTGCTAAGTGCTCAGGGTATAAAGATGAATAGAGTCTCTACTCCTAAGGATTCCTCCCACATGCTGGTGAATTATAAACTTTCCTGTGGCTCATAGAACTATGATTTCTTCTGTAAACTTTGAGACACCTATTTTCATTATTTCTCAAGCATTTTTTCTAAATTCCCAATTCTCAGCTACATTTCTACTACTTGAAGTTGGTGAATATATAGACTTGCAAGATTAAACAAATGCCTTTTTCATATGAATGGTCATGGCCTAATAGCAAGAGCCGAGTAAATGCTGAGAGGAGTTGGTGGCCACATAGGGATTGAAAGAGTCCACAAAGCTGTCCACTGGTAAGGTGTTTAAAAGTTCTACATTTATGATAGAGACTTCTGAACAAAATGGTTTTGCGAATTGAACTTTAAAGTCTACCCTCTGTTCCAGAAAAATATATAGTAGAAAATATTATTTGCAAAATAAAGAGGTGTAGGCAAGCTGTGAAACAGAGGAAGAGGAGGGAAACTGTCAAGGTGAGGTGGCACTGACATGCTCACTGTGCACCTGGTCTGGGACTAGGCATGCCGGCTTGTAGTTTGACTCCTAAGAGTGGTTAGTGATAGCACCAATTTATGTTTAAACACTGAATTTACCTCCTTATATGAAACTGTAGGTGGCATTAGTTGTTCCTTTGTCATAAAAAAGGCTCAAAATAGTCAGTATCAGTGCTTATTACATTTCAGGTTTTTTGTAAAGCTTCTGGACAGAGAAACGTCTGGAAACATGGCTAGGCTAAGACTTTTGCTGGTTGTGGAACATGTTTTTTTTTTTTTTTAAGGAGAAGGATCCTTAACTGCCAATAGAAGACTTAGTTTTGGATCTACCAGTCCTGGGGGACTGGAAGGTGGCAAAATGAAAACCATTACTCATGGAGAGGGAACCAAATCTCCTCTAAGATCACCAACTTTTCTTGATTTTCCTGGGACTTTTTTTTAGCTTTACAGTTGAAATTCCTATGCTTCAGAAACAACATCAGTCCTGGGAACATTAGGATAATCAGTAACCCTGCCTATTCCCCACCCTTAAAATAAATCTGAAAATTAAAATACAAAAGCACATGAGAATAACCAGTACCAAAGTGATAGCCAACAGGACCAATAATCAGAACACAAATTAACTCCTGATAAAACACAAAATGACTTTATAATAAGTGAGTGTAAAGAAAATAACATAAAATTATAAAACAAAAATAGTCAGCTGTGTATTAAGGCAATTAAGGCAGAAATATATGGAGAAAAATATGTTAGAAATCCTAGATATAAAAGAAATGTATAGTCACTGACATTTTAAAATATTCCAGATGGTTATTTGCAGAAAAGTAGAATTTTTGAATTGGATGATGTTACTGAGGAATTTATTCATAATGCTGCACTCACTGATACAGACAGTAAAATCTGGAACAAAAAATTAGCATCATGGAAGATAGATTGAGAGACCCTTTATATATATATATACACACACACGCACATATGTATACATATATACACATATGTATATATATATATATTCCATATATAGACAAAATGTTTTGTAAGAAGAGAAGAAAGAGATGGTTGAAATGATATATTTACATGGATAATTATGGCTGATGCATTTAGTACTGCCAGAAAGTCTTGAGTCTTTAGATTGAAAGTTCACACCAAATGCTTATCAGATTGGATGAAATAAATTTAGAAAGATTAATTGAAGTTGCAGAACATAGAGGATAAAAAATTTGAAAAGTTACCAGAGAGAAAAAAGTCAGATTATCTACTATGTAATGACAATTAAAGTGATGGCAGACACTTCAGCTTTCATAATAGATACTTTATTAAAAACAATGAGTTAATATCATCAAAATGTAAAGAGAAAAGAGCTAGAATTATATATCAAGCTAAACTGTTATTTGAAAGTAAGTATGAAATGAGTGTGTTTCCAGATGTGCAAAAACTAAGAGAGTTTCACTGAATCTTTCACTGCAAATATCATCTTAGAAGAATATTTTTCAAAACAACTGTGCATAGGGAAATTCTTAAACTGTATTGGTTAATATTATTAATGGTGAGAAAAGTAGTCACTAATCTTTTAAAGGTGGAACCATAGTTCTGGATAAAAATGACAAGGAAAAAGGGAGGGAGAATTACAGAGGAGAGCTACTCAGGTGACTGAACTTCATGCTCAAATACAAAATAAAAAAACAAATTTATTTATTGAGTTGGCATATCAGGACAGTGTTCTAACCAGCTGACCTACTTGGCCTGGGTAAATACAATGTTCTTTTTTTCCCTCTTTTTTTTTTTTTCTTTAAAGAGTTTTATTTATTTATTTTTAGAGAGAGTGGAAGGGAGGGAGAAAGAAAGGGAGAGAAACATCCAAGTGTGATTGCCTCTCGTGCACCACCAAATGGAGACCTGGCCTGCAACCCAGACATGTGCCCTGACTCAGCATTGGACCTATGACTCTTTGGTTTGCAGGCCAGCACTCAATCCACTAAGCCACACCAGCCAGGGCATCTATTTTTTTTTTTTTTAATTCTTTTTTTATTGATTATGCTATTACAGTAGTCCTGATTTTTTACCCCTTTGTCCCTCTCCACCCAGTACCTCCCACTCCCTCAGGAAATCTCCATGCCTTGTACACATTCATGGGTCATGCAAATAAGTTCTTTGGCTACTACATTTCCTATACTGTACTTTACATCCCCATGGCTATTCTGTAACTACCTATTTGTACTTCTTAATCCCCTCACCTCTTCACCCATTTCCCCACATCCCCTCCCATCTGGTAACCACCAAAACATTCTCTGTATCATGGTTCTATCTTGTTTGCTTTTTAGATTCAATTGTTGATAGATAAGTATTTTTGCCATTTTATTATTCATAGTTTTGAAATTCTTTTTCTTAAATAAGTCCCTTTAACATTTCATATGATAATGGTTTGGTGATGATGAACACCTTTAGGTTTTTCTTGTCTGGGAAGCTCTTTATCTGCCCTTTGATACTAAATGATAGCTTTACTGGGAAGAGTAATCTTGGCTGTAGGTTTCTGCTTTCCATGACTTTGAATATTTCTTGCCAATTCCTTCTAGCCTGCAAAGTTTCTTTTGAGAAATCAGCTGACAGCCTTATGGGAACTCCCCTGTAGGTAACTAACTTCATGTTTCTTGCTACTTTTAAGATTTGTCTTTAACCTTTTGCATCTTAATTATGATGTGTCTTGGAGTGGGTTTCTTTGCATTCATCTTGTGTCTCTCTGTGCTTCCTGGACTTGCATGTCTACTTCCTTCACCAAATTAGGTAAGTTTTCTTTCATTATTTCTTTAAATAGATGTCCAGTTTCTTGCTCTTTCTCTTCTTCTGGCAGCCCTATAATGCAAATGTTGGACCTCTTGAAGTTTTCCCTGAGGCTTCTTATATTATACTCTTTATTTTGGGTTCTTTCTTCTCCTTGTTTTATTGGTTGTTTTTTGCTTCCTTATGTTTCAAATCATTGATTTGATTCTTCGCTTCATCCACTCTGCTGTTGTTTCCCTGTAAATTGTTTTTTTTATTTCAATTAGTGTATCCTTTGTTTCTGACTGGATCTTTTTTATGCTGTTGAGGTCCTCACTAAGTTAACTGAGTGTTCTTATAACCAGTGTTTTGAATTTTGCATCTGACTGATTGCTTATCTCCATTTTGTTTAGTCTTTTTCTGGAGTTTTGATCTTTCCTTTCATTTGGGCCATGTTTTTTGTGTTTCCTCTTTTTGGCAGCCTCCCTGTGTTTGTATTAGGTAGAGGTTCTTTGACTCTGTGTCTTGGTAGTGTGGCCTAATATAGTAGGTGTCCTGCAGAGTCTAATGGCATAGCACCCCCATCACCCAAGCTAAGTACTTCGTGTGGGTTGAGTACACCCTCCTCTTGTAGCTGATCCTTGGTTGCTGTTGGCAGATCAATAGAAGGGACTTATCCAGGCCAGTCAGCTGCAAGGATTGGCTGTGACCACTGACCACCAACCTCTGCCCTCTGTGGAGGATCAGGTGGCGGTGTTTCTACATGGACTGTAGCTGCCCACTGGGTGCGCAGGCTCTGGAGTCAGCTCCCACCTGTGTTTTGCCCAAGGCCACACCACCTGAGGTATAAGCAATCTGAGATGGTTGCTAGTTCTGAGCTTAGAGATTCTCAGGCAAAGCCAAGCTGTGAACCTAGGCTGGGTTTTGGTGACAGGGCTGGGGTTCACTGAGGCCAGCTGTTGGTCCTTTGAAAGGATTTAGGAAGTTGTGCAGCATGAGCCAAGACCAGCCATCATGTGGAAAAGCAGATTGGATGGCCCCATAATTTTATAATTTGGGGTTGAGGGGGAGTCTCTAAGGATCTTCAAGGTGGTTCAAATAGTGTTAGCCAGGTGACAGATTCTCAGATATGGCACTAGCTTGCTGGCTCTGTGGGGGAAGGGTTTAGAAAAGGGACAATGGCCTCTGCTTGCCTTGATGCCAAACACTTCAGTTTCTCCCTGCATATCACTGCTGCCTTTTAAGCTACCACCCTGGTGCTGGAGCTCAGAGAGAGTGGGTCTGATTAGTTGAATCAATGTGTGGGTTCTTTAAGATACTTCTTGGGGCTTCAGCAGTTTCTTCCACCAACTCAATCCCCATTGGTTTTTGCAGCCAGAAGTTGTGAGGACTTATCTTCTTAGCACTGGAAACCTGAGCTGGGAGGGCCTGGTGTGAGGCTGTGACTCCTCACTCCAGAGATACCCCTCTGAATTTTTATTCATCATATGTGGGTAAGAGACCAGCCCATTCTGCATCTGCGTCCTTCCTGCCAGTCTGGATGTGGTTTCTTCAACTGCATAGTTGTCAGACTTTCATTCAGCTTGATTTCTGACAGTTCTGAGTGATAATTGTTCTATATTTTAGTTGTAATTTTGATATGGTTATGTGAAGAGTTGAGCCATATCTGTCTATGCCACCATCTTGATCGAAAGTTCAATACAATATTGTTAACATCTCAAATATCTACTTGCTTTTTCTTTTATTCAGAAGGGTCCCTTGAAACTTAGATGCTTGACCATTTTCACTTAAGCAAGAGAAATTTGAATGAAGGAAGAATTTTTTATTTTAAATTTTTATTAAATTTATTGGAGTAACATTGGTTAATAACATTATATAAATTTCTCGTGCATGACTTTAAGAAATATTTTTAACATTAAAACTATCTGTACACTCAAGAAAAAAGACAGATCTTTTATCAGCTTATTCCCAGTCAGGGTGGGTTGCCCGGAGGAATGGGGGGGAATGGTGAGTAGGGGAAAGGTTGGAAAAATGGGAAGGATGAAAGATTCTGGACAACTTTTAAACTCACTGAGGTCTTCATGATATAGTGTCAGGGTTTTATTTAATACAGAATTTCTAGAAAGCTTAATGTACACATATTAAAATGTTAGAAAATATTTTAGTAATAAATTTAAATAATTTTAATTCTATTATCTGGGATTATCCAAACTTCTTCTTCTTTTCTTAATCTGACTACTTGGCTATAGTGTTTTTCTCCAAAGAATTTAAGAACGGAAAGTTTAGAAAGGGATGTGAACACTGTGAGAGAAGGGGTTCACTTTATGCTCAAGGGCAGCTCCAACACAGTTTCATGTACCTTGATGTCACCTCCATGTTTAAGCTGCCTGAAAGCTTCTGTTTGAATTAAGTGAATGTAGGCTTATATTTCTCTCTCTCTCTTTTGCATTATATACTGTCAAATACCAATATATTTTTGTATAATTTTTGCACTGTTTCTTAATCTCTGATTGCCAAAAGAAATATATTTCTTACAGAATAGGTTTCAGACCACAGAATTTGGGTTTTAAGATTTTTTTTTTTAATGAGGGGAGAGCAGTAGATTCTGTGAAAAACTAAGGAAAAAGGAAGAGACCAAATAAAACAACATTTTAAAGAAAGCAATTGCCTTTGCATGGCAGTTTTGCACCCTCATTAAGTGGTTTCTGGCATGATACATGATTTTCCTATATGGTATCCTGAATATTTACCAGGAAAATTAAAGACACATGCTAAGAAGTCCAGGCAAACCTATGAGAATGCAGGAAGGCTTATTCACTTATCCATCATGGGTTTGTATAATGCATGAATGAATGAATAAGTGAGTAAGCCTCCTCCATTCATATATATATATATATCGTCGGCAGCCGTCCGTCTCGAGAGACGATGGTGTAGCTTCTTAAGAGTCTATCTGCACCGCCGAGAATGGCTGTGCAGTCCGACTCGGGAGTGACATGGTATCTGTCTCCTCCCGTGTTGAATCGACATCATGCGATGACGCTGAAGCTACAGAGCCTGGGCAGGGTAATATGGAGGGTCTGCTGTTGCCCATGCAGCAGACCCCCCCTCTCTTCGCAGCTGAAGGGTCCAAGGGAAAGACGGAGTCGATACAGCTTGGCTTCAGGTGCGCCGCAGGAGTTGCCGGTGTTGACTACACCGTCAAACCGCCTTAGGGACTCCGGCTCCGGATTTTCTGTCGGGGTTTACTCCCTTAGCCTTTCCCCTGAAGAGGTATGCCGCAAGGCAGCGGAGGTTTTTTGGAGTCAGAGTTTTCCTTCTCTGATGTACCCTGACTGGAAGATCGAACCAGCGACACTTAGCTCGCAGGCCGACGCTCAATCCACTGAGCTAAACCAGCCAGGGCTTATATATATATATATATATATATGTGTGTGTGTGTGTGTGTGTGTGTGTGTGTGTGTGTGTGTGTGTGTGTGTGTGTGTGTATACACATGCATTTAAAAATATGTATTTCTCCCTCTCAATCTCTCCCTGCAACTCTCTCCTGATAGCTTTATGTTGTCTTAATTTTTGTGAGAGAGAAAAGAAATAATTCAAAATCCATGATCTCAAGAGATTATTTTATAAGAGAGAAAAAGATATATCAACATTCTGCTATTCAAGCCAAATAATAATTTGTGATGATAATGTAGTACAAGTGATGACACAGGCAGTATATGATGTAGAACCCAAATAGCAAATATAATTGAGAGCATTTCTGAAAGTTATGCAGAAGAGGAAGCAATAGGAGTTAGAGATATTTGAGGATATTATGAAGGAAGAAAAGGAAGTTAGTAGCAGAATGGGTGATAGTAAATGTGTGCAGGTGGAAAGGTCTCTGGGTGCTTGGGAGGTGAGTGGATGAATATGGCTACAGCAGTTGAGAGTGGTGGTGCATATTATTGGGAAGGTAAGTTGAACATGGACTGTCAAGAGTCTTAAATCTTTGTAAGCTTCTTGAGTAGGAAACTGACAAAAATAAGGTTATACATAATTGGTAATTGATTATAGAATGAAATACCAGAGGAATGTCTAGAAGCAAGATCAATTGCAAATCATCCAAACAAGAGCTTACAAGAGTCTGAACAATATATACCACAGCACGTATGGAAGAAAAGAAACACACAGAGAAAATTAAGAAGAAAATAGTAGTGGACAGGTCTGAGTTGTTACCAGGATACAGAGGGTAAAAAAAGAGATTCATAGATAACTCTGTGGAGTTTGAAAACCTGGTTGAGCTGATTTTTGCAAGGACAAATACTTAGTTTGACTTCATTAACTATAACATTCTTTTGCAAGCATTAGTGGCAAATCCTTTTTTGACGTTTAAGATTGCCAAGTTCAACTGTAAATACCTCTTAAGGAGCTATAGGCTGAGTAAGTGTGCTTTGGGTATGTTGAGTCAGAATATCTGGGTTTGTAAACAGGTCCTTAGAAATCAGACATTTTAGGAAGCTTTAAATGGCTTTTGAGTGTCTTAATAGAGAAGAATTTGGTTATGTATTTGTATGTTTTCTCCAAAGCATTTCTGTCCAATAGAATTTTTGCAATTATGAAAATGTTCTTCATCTGTGTTACTTAATATGATATCTGCTAATCTCATGTGGCTTCAAATTTTTTAAAAAAGCTTATTTTATTGTGGTAAGAACATTTAACATGAGATCTACTCTCTTAAATTTTCAAGTGTGCAATACAATATTGTTAACTATAGACACAATGTTGTACTTGGATCTCTAGGACTTATTCATCTCATATAACTACAACTTTAAGCCTGTTGATTAGCCACACCCATTTTCCCCTTTTCCAGCCCCAGGCAACTACCATTCCAGTCTATGACTCTGCATTTAAATATTTAGGTGCCTCATAAGGTGAAATCATGCATTATTTGTCCTTCTGTGACTGGCTTATTTTACTTAGCATAATGCTCTCAAAGTCATCCATGTTGTTACAGGGTTTCCTTCTTCTTTTAAGGATGAATAATATTTCATTGCATGTATATATTTCCATTATCCATTCATATGTGGATGGACATTATGATTTTTTCCATATTTTGGCTATTGTGAATAATGCTGCAATGAACATGTGAGTGCTAATATTGGCAATGATTTCATGGATATGATATCAAAAACACAAACAATAAAACCAAATAGACAAGAGGAACTACATCAAAGTAAAAATTTTCTGCGTAGCAAAAGAAAAAAATTATAGAGTGATAAGGCAACCTGTAGGATGAGAGAAATATTTGCAGATAAGGGATTCATTTCCGAAATAAATATATAAGGAACTTCTATAATTCAAGAGCAAAAAACTAAAAAGCCAATTTAAGAATAGGTAAAAGACAAGTAGACATTTCTACAAAGAAGACATCCAAATGTTATACAGGTATATGAAAAGATATTCAATATCACTAATCATTAGGAAAATGTTAATCAAAATCACAATAAAATATCAACAGATACCTGTTTGGATGGTAATTGGAAAAAAAAGGATTGGTGAGAATTTGGAGAAACTGGAAACCTTGTGTTTGTGTGAATAGTGTGCCTGCTATAAAAAACAGTATGAAGGAACTATTGTAACAACATAATCAATGAAATATACAAAAACAAAAAAACAAACAAAAACAATATGAAGGTTACTCAAAAAACAAAAAAATAGATTTACTATATGAGACAGCAATCCCGTTTCTGGGTATCTACCCATGTGGCTTTTGAGCACTTGAAATGTGGCTACTGCAACTGAGGAAATAGTTTTTAGATTTTAACTACATAAATTAAACAAATTCAAACAATCTTCCATGACTAGTAACTATCAGAATGAACAAAAACACAAGTGTCCTTAAGTGAGCATTTTTGACAATATGTGGCTGATCAGTTCAGGGAAAATGCTTGCTTTAGTCTATATGATGAAATCTGAACTCTCTTTGTTTACAGACATTGTAATTTGGGAAACAATTATCTATTCATTGAGTCAACAAATATTTATCACCTTTTCTCTTCTAGGGCGTTAGCCACAGTGGTGGAAACAGTCATGCTCCTGCCCTCATGTGGCTTGCAATGCAGGACGTAATTAAAACAAAACCACACAACTACAAATTGAAATGGGCACAATAAAGCAGGGTAAAGTTTCTGAAAAAGATTGTAATGATGTCTGATTTAGGTCGGGAAAGGTGGGGAGGCGGTGGTAAAAGATGTTCTGAAAAGGCAACATTTCAGCTGAAACCTGAACTATGAATTGGGATTAACTAATAAAAGAATAAAGGGGGGAGTGCTTAAGCAAAAGGCAGGCTTGATATGTCCAAAAGCTTGCTGTGTCCAAGGAAGTGGAAGAAAGAAATTCAGAATAGGCACTTCGTATTTGTCCCTAGGGAAATAAAGTCTAGTTTAGGCTAAACTATGACTTATGTGAACTATTTCTTCAAAATCTGAAGTTTTGCACTATTTGGGTGTAATCACCATTTAGAAATACAGCTCCCTCTTTTTCTCTTCTTTCCCTTCTTATTAAAACATGTAACTTTCAGGTGATACATTGAATAATTCCTACCAATTCTTCATTGCCTTTCTGTTGTAGAATTATATGCTCAAGTTGTTTGCAGTGGGGCACTATAATATTTCTCCCTAGAGTAGGTGGAGCATATTTCTCTACTCAGTTGTTAAAGGACTCGGTTATGTGACTTGTTTTTGTTAAAGGAATGGGAGCAAGTGTAATGTGAGCAGAGTGTATGAATGTGTTTTCATTATTTGGCTTTATCTCTTGTATTTCTGGCATTGTCCTTGAAGAGAATCAGTCCTATATAGCCACTGCTTAACCATGATGTGGAGACTTGAACACAACTGACAGCGTAAACTAAATATTGCCAGCAAAAGATGAAATCAGAGCAATGTCAGCCATCCTAAAGCCATTGGAATGAAACAAAAAGATGACTTTTAGCCCTGGCTGGTGTGGCTCAGTAGACTGGGTGCCAGCCTGTGAACCAAAAGGTCATTGGCTCAATTCCTGGTCAGGGCACATGCCTGGGTTGCAGACCAGGTCCTCAGTTGGGGGTGTGCGAGAGGCAAACACATATTGATGTTTCTCTCCCTCTCTTTCTCCCTCCTTTCCCCTTTCTCTAAAAATGAGTAAAATCTTTTTAAAAAGATGGCTTTTATAAGCCACTGAGCTTTTTGAGTTATTATTTTACAGCATAATTGTAGTAGAAACAAGACTAGTACAGAGAGATGTTCTTTATTTTCACTGGTTGACTGGGAAGTTATATATTAAAATATTCTCAACCAGTCCTTGAATTTTTTCTTTTTTCTTTCGTTCTCTTTGTTAAAGGAATTTCAGGCATGGTGAGCAGATACAGAGCTCGAGGCTGAGTGTATTTGTGAGGGTCAGTTGAAGCAATGAGGGCCTCAAACCAATTTTGCTTAGAGGACCTTAGTGGTTATTCTGACTCAAATATTTTGGAATGACTTGAGTATAATAATGAAGGGGCAGAACATAGGTAGCATACATTTCCTACCCTGTAAGTGGTCTCATTTATTTAACAATGAGAAATACGAACTCTTCTCAAATATATCTCACAGTCTAGTAAGGAATGGGCAATTAAAAAAAAGTCATTAGGATAAAGAATGATGAGTATTATAATGGCATAAGGGGGTATCCTGGCATCACTTAGCAGTTATTCCTTCCAGACATTTTCTTCCCTTAAATACATCCCTAATAATTGAATAACAAACATCACAAATCTTTGCTATTCTTTTTTTGAATTATTTTCTTTCTGAACACAATTTGGTTTCTTCTTTCAGCTTATAGCTTCATAGTCTTGGTCCTCTACTTTTGCACACATGCATATTTTTAAGTTGGATGAAACATTTGATGTTACTTTAATTTGAACTTAGTAGTTTTTATACCATAAGTCCCCTTAACTCAATCCCTATAGTGAGGTTTTTAGGTTTCCTACCTCTAGTTATTGTTTCTGACAAAGAAATGTGAAAACCATCTTCTTCATTTAAAAAGGCATTATATGATTATAGTCAACTGAATGGATAATTCTTTAATTCTCTGTGAGTTTGAGTCTTTGTTAATTTCCTTCTCTTGTGTCAGCTATTTATAGATTATTCCTAGGAGTTAGGAGTTTTAGCAAAGAGTTTTTTTGAAGTCGTGTGTAAATTCCTTATAAATCTTGACATAAATTATGTTGAAAGAAAATAAAATAAATACCTAGTTAATATGCTACTAAATTGTAAGCTAATGAGAAAAGTGAGAAAGTATGTGAATAAAAGTAATTTCTTAGCTATTTTTAGTTTTTGACAAGATCTCCTTAGAAAATCTCTGTTGTCTTGTTATCTTCAGAATTGGGAAGAACATGGAGAAATATAGGAGTTAGGAAGAAATACCCAAGGCTTGAATCAACTTCTTATACAAAACCATGATATTTTTGTCTTTTTTAATCTTTAGGGGGTAGATCTTATAAAGAAATGGCCTAGAGAGGCTAGAATGGGCCCATTTATTTTTGTAAGTAGTATTGGATCTTGCCCCCCCCCCTTTCTGACAATTTTTGTTTTTTAACTAGGATTTAGGTCATCCACGTTTAAAGTGATTATCAATACAATTGTGTTAAAATCTACTACCTTGGGCTTTTAAAATTGTATTTTTCCTTTTTTGGGGGTTACTTCAGTATTTTTTAAGATCCTATTTTGTCATTTATTGAGTTTTTAATTATAACTCCTTTTACATTTTAGTGACTGCCATAGAATTTACAACATACATTTTAAATTAATTTGAGTCTATTTTAAAGTAATATTATATCACTTCACATGTAGTACGAGGACCTAAAAACAGCATATTTCCAATCCCTTCCTCCCAATCTTAATGTTGTTATTATATATTTTACTTTTATATATGTGATAAATGCATACTACATTGTTACTATTTTTGCATTAAGAATTTTTATTTTATAGTAATTAAAAATAAGAAAACTATGATTTTACCTTCACTCATTCCATTTCTAGTGCTTTTCTTTTCTTTGTTTAGATCCAGACTTTTGACTGATATCATATTCCCTCAACCTAAAAAAGTTCCTGTAATAATTCTTGTAGAGTAGATCTGATAGCAATGAATTTCCTTAGTTTTTGTTTTTCTGAGAAAGCTTTTTTCTTCTTTAGTTTTTTTGAAAGATATTTTTGCTAAGTATGAAATTCTGGCTTGACAGTTTTTTTCTTTCTGCCCTTTAAAGATGCCACTCCATTGTCTTTTTGTTTGCATGGTTTCTGATGAAAAATCTTATTCTTATTACTCTGCAGATAATGCATCTTTTTTCCTCTGGATGTCCTCAAGATTTTCTATTTATATTTGGTTTTTAGAAGGTTGAATATGATTTTCTTGCTTTGTTTGTGTATTGCTATTTTTCTTGTCTGAAGTTCTCTGAGCTTCTTGGGTCTATTGTTTGGTGTCTTATGTTAGTGTTGGAAAATTCTCAGCCATTACTCACTCAAATATTTAAAAAAACCTAACATCTACATTGCACTTAAATTGACATTGCTTAGGTGCAAAATCAAATATTTCCTGCAAGAAAGGTATTTTACCAGGTATATATTTCTTAATATTAAGTTTCTATGAGTCTTAATTTTGCATAAAAAATCATGAAACTCATGAGCGAAAAGCCACCATCAGGGAAGTCAAAGGAGCAACTACACAATCAGATGTTTGAATACTGGAAACATGGCACTAATCAAATATATACTAGAGTGTAACATAAGTACTCAATATGTTTGCTATGCTCTGAATGTTTGTGTCTTCCCTAAATTCATATGTTGAAACCTAACGCCAAAGTAATGGTATTAGGATGTGAGACCATTGGGAAGTGATTAGGTCATGAGGGGATAACCCTTATGAATGGGATTAGTACCCTTGTAGAAGAGACCTCAGAGAGATAGTTTCTCCCTTGTGCTATGTGAGGTTATATTGAAAAGACAGCTATCTAATAAGTGGATACTTACCAGATACTAAATTTGCCAGTGCCATGATCTTGATCTTTTACAGACTCCAGAACTATGAAAAATAAGTTTGTTGTTTTTATCTACCCAGTTATTAAAATTTTTATTAGAGTAGCCTGAAAAGACCAATACAATGGTCAAATAAATGAGAGTGTTATAAATATAACTAAAGATAAGAGCAAGAGACTATCAAAATGACCAGGCACATTTTTTAACTAAACTCAAGTGAAAAATATAATCATTAAAAGCGAAAACTCAATTGATTGTTTAATAACATATTATGCATTGTTGTTGAAAAGTAATAAACTATAATATAAAAATGAATAAATTACATAACATATATGCAAGATTTATGTATATCACATATAAGAGAGAAAAAAATATATATAAAAGATTAGGAAATAAAAAGCAAAGGAAGAGAATACCTAACATATTTATAAATGGAGCTCTAAAGAGAACAATACAAAGAATGGAGGAAAGGCAATATTTAAAGAAATAATGGCTAATTATTTTTCAGAATTTATGTAAATCATGAATCCTTAGTTTCAGGAAGCTTAATGAATCTCAGTCTGGATAAATAAAAAGCAGATATACTTAGACAAGTCATTATAAAATTGTAAGACCAAAGACACAAACATTATTTAAGAAGAAGCATAGATAAAGGGGAAATTGCTTAGAAATGACAAAAATAAGATTAAAAACTGACTTTTTAAGAATATAATAAAACAGAAGACAATTGAACAATGTCTTCGACTTTCTGAGAGAAAATTACTGTTAACTTAAAGATGTTATCTTATAAAACTACTTTTCAAGGACAAAAATAAAGTAAACACAAAAAATATGTCAACTTACAGATTCTCACTTAAAGAATTTCTAAGACATGTATTTCAGGATAAAGAAAAAAAGCCTCAGATGGAAGCTCGTGAGATGCAAAGAATTGTAAACTGAATATACAGTAAGCATGTTTCTCTAAATAAATATTTACTATATAAAACAGAAAAAATATCTAATTTATAGGTTACAGAATAAGACAAATTAAAATATTAAATAAAAGACATAATCAAAGGAGCAGTGATCAGCTCCAAGGCTTTGCTTTTATACTGGTTTAACTTTATGTTGTGTTGAGTTAAATATCCTTATTTATGCTTTTCATGCTTTTTAGAGTAGTAACCACTAAAGAAGAGAAAAAGTAAGAGAGGAAAAAGTAGAATGGGGAAAAATTAATAGCAAAGAAGGTGAGAAAACAGAAGAAAAATAAAACATAAAGCACAAAATAAGATAGCAATGAATCCAGATAGATCAGTAACCATTTAAAAAATACACTATATATATAAAAAAAAAATCCAGCAACACACTGTGTACACATAGCATAAACTGGAAAGGCATGGAAGGAAAAAAAATTAACAGGGAAATACTAAGCAAAATCAACTGGGCGAGCATAGTAACAGAAGAAAATTAAATGATATAAATATTGGAAAGAAAACTAAGTATATCACTATCCATAAATAATATTGTCTATAAGAAAATCCAAAAGAAACAGTAAGAAAATTATTAGAATTAATAAGAGCATAACAAATGTTAGATATCAAGTTATTATATAAAGGTAATTTGCATTTCTACCTATTTGCAGAAAATTAAATTCAAAAGGTAACATATCATAGTAATTTTATATATCTATTTATCACCTATCCCCCTGGCTGGTTTGGCTCAGTGGATTGAGCGTCGGCCTGCGAGCTAAGTGTCGCTGGTTCGATCTTCCAGTCAGGGCACATCAGAGAAGGAAAACTCTGACTCCAAAAAACCTCCGCTGCCTTGCGGCATACCTCTTCAGGGGAAAGGCTAAGGGAGTAAACCCCGACAGAAAATCCGGAGCCGGAGTCCCTAAGGCGGTTTGACGGTGTAGTCAACACCGGCAACTCCTGCGGCGCACCTGAAGCCAAGCTGTATTGACTCCGTCTTTCCCTTGGATCCTTCAGCTGCGAAGAGAGGGGGGGTCTGCTGCATGGGCAACAGCAGACCCTCCATATCACCCTGCCCAGGCTCTGTAGCTTCAGCTTCACTGGAGAGGACACTCCAGCGTCATCGCAAGATGTCGATTCAACACGGGAGGAGACAGATACCGTGTCACTCCCGAGTCGGACTGCACAGCCATTCTCGGCGGTGCAGGTAGACTCTTAAGAAGCTACACCATCGTCTCTCGAGACGGAAGGCTGCCGACGACGACGATTTATCACCTATCTATTATTTACCTATCTCTATCATCTAACTATAATATATACATTGTCTAAATTTAATGTAGAACTTTTTGTAGAAAATTATAAAATTTTATTGAAAAATGTTAAAGAAGAATAAGTAGAGAAATACTATGTTCTTGGAAGGGAATATTTAATATTTTTAAGATGTCAAGTGTCCTCCAAACTATCTGCAGATCCTGCACACTTTCAGTGAAAACACAAAAAGGATTTTGTGGAATTTTATAAGCCTTTTCTAAACTATATATGGAAGAGAGAAGGACCAAGAATAGCCAGGAGACTCCCAAAGAATGTAAATAAGGTGTGTGTGGGTGAGATGGGGAATGGCCCTTTAACATATCAAGATTTATTATAGAACCACATAATTTAAACAGAGTGATATGGTACAAGGATAAACAAGGGGAAAAATGTGAAGACAATAGAGAACAATTCCTATATAATCCTATATATAACAGAGATGCAATGGAGATAAGTAGAAAAAGGATCAATTATTCACTGAATGATGCTGAGGCGATTGGTTATCCATAAAGAAAAAGAAAATGAAACTGTATCTTTACCTTATACCGCATATACCTTGCTCGTCTTATAGTCTCTAATGCGACTGAGGGGCTTCCTCCTATCACAATGACCATCGGGACGATGGCAAATATCAGTAGTTTTATTCTATAGGACAAGGGGTTTCTCTAGAGATTCATGGTAGGAAAACCCTATAGAAACTTCTAGAAGCTACCAAAAGATAGCAGGCTGATTCAGCTCTGCAGCAATTCAGCAGTAGGCTGTCATATAAAGAGTATATACAACTAAATGCTGGATTCAATTCCCTGGTGGTTCTAAGTAACATTTTGGAATCCTAGTCACTTCTAAGTACATTTCCTTTTCTATAAGGAAAGATTAAGTGCTAATGTTGTTGTTGGTTTGCCAAGTGAAATCTGGCAAGTCTTACAAGTACATATGTAAACTTTAATTAAATTCTTAATGTAAAGCTATACAATTCACTGCTTTGAAAATAATACTTAGCTAAAAGTCCATCCTACATTCTTTAATAAGTATCGAATGGAGTTGGAGGAGGAATTTTTTTTTTTTTTGGCCTGGTTTATGAATTCAAGTGATAAGTTTTATATTTTGTTGGAGGCTGACATTTTATGAGATGAGGTAAGAAATTTTAACCTGTCAAATCTATAAGGCAGAACTCAAACTCCTCTTGACTATAGAGTAAGCCATTTATGGTGTGGGGAGGAGACAATTTTACAGAAATAATGGAAACACTTGAAGGGAGGAAGGGCCACAACTCTGACCTTGGCAAATGTTGTTCAAGACCTGTCCTATTATGTTACAAATACAATTTGAGCTCACCTATAAGAGGAACCTAATGAACAAAAATAAACTAATGAACAGAAATAACCTAATGAGCAACAAAGAACCAGAGGCATGGAAACATGGAGGAGACTAACAGCGACCAGAGGGGAGAGGGGAGGGGGATAATGGTGGAAAGAAGGGGAAGGGACTAGTCAAAGAAAATGTATGAGTGACCCACTGACATGGACAACAGTGTGGGAATTGACTGTGGGAGCGGGGTGTGGCTCGAGGGGTGGACTGGGCAGGGGAGGGCAAAGGGGCCTAAAGATGGGACAACTGTAGTAGAATAACAATAAATTAAAGAAAAAAAAGTCAATGAAGTTTTTATATAGTTCTAATAGATATGATACTCAAATATATTTTCTCAGCCTCATGTATCTGTGATATCTCTCTGAATCACATCTGGGGACAATTTGCAATAGAATCATCTGGGGGTGTTTTCTATTGCTTCTGGATTTTAGTCATCATCAGAAACCTTTTCCCTGTAGGCAGGTTATAGAGTTCACCTTTGTTTATTTCCAAAACTTGTATGATTTTGTTTTTTTAAATATTATATCCTCCATTTAATAGCAGTTTATTTTTATGTATGGTGTGAGGTAGAGATTTAATTTTATCTTTTTTCAAATGTCAAACCAGTTATCCCAGCATCCTTTATCAAAAGTTCATGAAACCTATATAATTTTATTAACTAATGTCACCCCAATGAGTTTAGCTTAAATTTTTTTTAAAGTTCATCTTTGCTCTAATGATTTAAGATGGCATCTTCATCATTTATTAAAGTTTCATAGTTATTTTGATCTATTTATGGACTGTCTATTCTGTCCATTCCTTTGTTCTCTTTCATTGTCTAGGGTGTTCCTTTAGAACAGTGCACAAAAAATGCCCCATTCAAGAACCTTTGTGAGTAGGTCCAGAAATATGTGTTTTAGATAATTTCCCCAGGTGATTTGCATGTTGACATAGTCGTTCCATTACAACTTCTTCAGGGATTTTAACAAAACTTTCTTATTATGTCAAGAAATGAGGTTGTCAGCAAGTACAAAAGGAGAGATTATGACCACCAACTATGAAATGGGGACAATGGTGATTCTCATCCCTCCTAGCAGTTTATTTTCTGGTTTCATTTAGAAAAATGTGCAAAATAGTCTGAGTTCTGATATGAGATGGTATATTCCATGCAAATATTTATTTTTCCCCAAACCTGTTAAAATGACAGTGGAAAACAAAAGGAATAAACTTATAAAGTTATTAATAGTAGATAAGGAGGATGTAGGAAGACATAAGCAAGCCAGTTTTGATTAATTTCTTAAAGATAGAAGACCATCTGATATCTACATTTGTTATCTATTCCTGCATAACAACACACCCCAAAATTAAATGACTTAAAATAATATCACACATTTATTATCTCATATGTTTTCTGCGAGTCAAGAATTTAAGAGCAGCTTGGCTGGGTGGCTCTGGCTCAAGGCCTCTCATGAATTTGCTGTCAAGATGTCACCTGGGAACTGTCTGGGCTGGAAGATCTACCTCTACAATGGTTCTAGCTGGTTGTAGCTATTGGCAGGCCTCAGTTGCTTCCCCAAAGCTCTAGAAAATCAACTTACTTGACATTATATTCTAGGAGGGATAAACTTGATAAATAATGAAGACTGAGAGAGAGAAGGAAATCAGTGAAGTAGAAATAAAAACATTGTTAAGAATAAGTATTATTAAAAACAAATAAATTACAATAATAACATGAGAGTAAATGGATAAACAAAATGTGTATTCAAACAATGGAATATTATTTGCCAATGAAAAAGTGGGCTGTTGACATGTGCTACATTAAAGATGAACCTTGAAAACATTATGTGAAATGAAAGAAGCCAGGCATAACCATCATACTGTATGATTGCATTTATGTGAAATGTCCAGAAAAGGCAAAATTATAGAACAACATGTAAATTAGTGGTTAAATGATGCAGGGGTGGGAACAGGTAGTAACTATAAATGGGCATGAAAGCTCTTATGGGGGAAATAAAATGTTCTACAATTGATTTCTGGTGAAAGTTGCACCACTCAGTAAAATTACTAAAAATCATTAAACTGTACACTTCAAATGAATGAACTTTATGATATATAAAATGTATCTTAATAAAGTGAAAAGTAAATATATTGAATGTAAAAAGGTAAGTGCACATAATACTTTTATAGTGCTATTAATAGTAATAGTAGTACAGATAAAAAAATATAAATACCAACTGCTCTGAGGAGAATTTGAGTGATAGTGTAATTTGTGGCAGTGTTTAAAACAGACTTTTAAAGTGTACTACTCATTTTTCTTGATTATGAATGTACTACCTGTTCACTGTGAAAATGTTAGAAAAATTAAAAAATTAAATATGTACAGTGAAGGACATAAAAATTACCTGTACTCTCCCTATCCAGGATAACCATTATTAACATTTAGTTCTATTTTAAAGCAGACTTTTATGTGTAGAAACTTTTGTAATTATCATCAGGCTATGTGGAAGCTTTCATTTTATTTGGTGTCTTGAGGAAATAATTATGAATTACATGATTTTATGTATTAAAGTGTTAATTAAATAAAAATGATGGTTGAACCTGAACTTTGAAAGACACTCAACAGTCACAACAAATTTAATTAGCAACCATGATAATTGGATTTACCCTCTAAATTGTAACACTAGAATGAACTTGAGAGTCTTTGATCCAATGCAATTACTTAACAGATGGGGAAACTGAAGCTTAGAAGGCTTGTGAGTTTACAAAGCTCAAGCAAGGATGGGATCAGAGTGAAAATGCACACCTCATTCCTTGCCCACATTATTAACTTTGAACCTGTGGTAGGTCCAGAGGTGTAGGAAAACCTTGAAGGCCGCTCAGTGGAATTTCCTGTTCTTGTACAGTGTGCCCCATTGTGGGTATGTCCAATATTTGTAGATGTTGCTACTTGTCTAGGGTAGAGTTAACCCTTCACAGAAATAGGGTCAGTTTAACTTATGGTGTCTTTTCCTCTTAATTTAAGTTGTCTCTCTGGGTAATCCAAGCTATCTTCCTTGCCTTTCCATGTTGGCCTCGATTCACAATCAATGTCAGCACAATCAGATCAGGGAGAGTGTTAATAAGCCTTTGGAAGTCATGAAAATGACATAATAACTTTTCTTCATGGGTGAGATATCCTGAGATTGCTATTTGAGAAAATAATGATACTTGTCATATATTTCCTCTCAATAAATCTGGCTTTAATACCAAAAGTCCCTGTTTTCTTCACTTCTGTTTATTTTCAGTCACTCAAACTGACGCTTGCTGTCAATATCTCCTCACAGTAAGTGTAAGCAGAAGTATTTAAAGAAAGCGGTATTGTTTTATTTTGGGGTTAGCAATTTTCCAGGGCCCACTGGCAGAAGTGCTTAGCTCTAAAGAATCGCATGTGTTTGCTTTGTTCTAAATATAGGCTAAACAGAATGCAGTAGAGCCTGAAGGCTTCAGACCCAAGCATTTAGAATATTAACAACACAAAAAAATTCCAGGGAAGTAATATCTCCTGCCCATAACTAAACAAATAAGCAGGTTTCTGCTAAATGCAGGAAACAAACTGATGGAGATCAGATTTTCTTAAATCTTTTGGTGGTTTTTAAAAACTTTTTTTTGTTAGGACTAAAACTAAAGTCAACCTCCAATGGTACAATCATTGCTATATCGGCAACTGGTAACCAGTGTGTGGTCTTGCCAGACCATGGGGAAGGGCTGCAGTGTAATGGATGTGACCGCTTTGAAAAAGCACATCATTAGATTTTTTTTCTCTGAACTTTGCCCTTTCAAATATTTTGTGCATGGATCTGGCATAATGCCAAACAGCTTCTAACACAAGTCTTTTTGCCTTTGGATTATGTTGCCAATGAGATGGGGAGGTGCATATGTCACATGTGGTATTAATATTATTAAATTCTATTTTACATTGTTTCTCAAACTGGAAACTGTAGATCCTTGTGGCCTATGGACATATTTTCAGAGATATGCAAGTTCTCTATTGTATTTTTTTCTCATTTTGAGGATGATAGAAGAAAAATTAACATGAGCATATTAAAAAAACATACAGGTTGTCACTTTTTGCACTAGTTTGCTCGTGCTGCCATGACAAGGTCCCATGAACTGGGTGGCTTAAACAGTGGGAATTTATTGTCGCATAGTTGTGGAAGCTAGAAGTGTTGAGATCAAGGTTGGCGTCTTCTTAGGGCTGTGGGAGGATCTGTTTCATGCCTCCAGCTTAGCTTCTGGTGGTTTGCTGACAATCTTTGGCATTTATTTGCTGGTAGATGCCAAAGATCCCTTTGATCATCTTCATAAGGCATTTTCCTCATGTGTCTGTCTCTGTACCCAAATTTCTCTTTTTTATAAAGACATCAGTCATAGAGAATTAGAGTTCAGCCTAATGACCTCATCTTAACTTGATCATTGGCAAAGACTCATTTCCAAATAAGGTCACATTCATGTTTACTGGGGGTATGAACATTCATGTTTACTGGGGGTATGAACTACATCTTTTTTTTTTTTTTTTTTTTTTGGTGAGGGGGCACGCAATTCAACTCGTAACATCTTCTAAGTAGCTATTGCAAGTTTGAGTTTATAATTGGGAAAAAAGGCAGGTAGTACTATTACAATTGTCCTATCCTCAAGAGAAAATAATGCAAGGATGATTTAATTTGTACATAATATATTGGTACTAAGAGAAGGGCAAACAATAGCGTGTTAAGTCACCCTACTGGAAAGTTTTCACAGAAGTTATGATGAAGAACAGTGATGGGGTATGGTAGAGCAGACACAATGAATCCTATGCAATCTGTAGTATAAAAATCATATTTGTGAAATCTTTTAAAGTGGCAGTTTGTATGCATCTCTACATAGAATAGGACCAAAAACTCAGTTTGAATTTATGTAACTGGCCTCTAATTTTAGCATAACTTTACAAAAGCAAAGAGCTTATGTTTTTCTTAAAGGAAAAGCTACATGCAGAGAACATGTTCAATTTCTACATTTTAATGATCATAGTAACAATAATAATCATAATTTATCAAAAACCTTCTTTATGATAGACATTACTTAAAAAGTTAACCCTTTCCATCACCCACTCAAGTTCTTTTAATACCCATTTGGTAAATGAAATATATGCTTGGATTGGCATTTTACTCATTTCTATCTAAGTTCATATTTTATATTTTTCCACTATATTTTTATATTTTTCTGATTTTGCTTAAAGTTCATGTCAGTAAGATGAACATTTCTCAGTGTGCATATCCTAAATTTTGGCTTTCTATATTGGGAGACTTTTCTCTTTAAATCATGTGTCACCTCTCCTATACATACAACATCAAGGGACAGTGAATCATATAATATAAGCCTGATGTCTTGCTCCTGGGCCAGCTAGGCCTGCAGGTCTTTGTAGGGCACTGTTCCCTGAGGGCTGACCCTGCTGAGAAGCTGGAGGGAACAGTGGCTCAACCTAATGAGATTAAATTTACAAGAATTTATGAATTGAACAACAACAACAACAAAACCCAGCAACATTGGCACTGGCACTCCCCACACTAGAAAACAAGGGCTCAGGGGCAGTCTCTAGTGTCTACCCCTGAAATCATTAGCTGGAAGTTTGTTTTCAGATCTTTAATGGAACGTTGTATTTCCTTCCAAAGTTGTCAAGGTTCTCTACTCTGACAGCATTGTTCCTTGGGTACATGGGTGAAATTTTATAATTAGACAAGGTCTTGAGATTTATTTAGCTAGAATTGTCTCCTGGGAGACTCAAGAAGATGGGATCTGACAGAAAGAAGCCAATTTTTTGAGGATGAGACACATAACTGCTTATGGAACCATCCACTTCCCTCTATCCTCTTTCCAAACTTGTGCCATAAAATATTCCAAACTTTAAGGGAGGCTCAATGTAAATCAAGAATGAAATTGTAGTTAAATGGTATAGCCAGCTTGTTTCCATTTGGGCATAGTCCCTGATTGAAAAATGGGCTTTGCAGTGTCATTTCAAATATTTTGTTTCATTTTTTTCTTTGCTTTGACGAGTAAGTGCAAAGATCAGAAATTGCATATGCAATACAGTATTTCGATTGCACCACCTGGCAAGTATACCAAAGCTGTTTCACATTTCTGTTGGTGGTGCCCAGAAACAAGCATCTTAAAGGAAATAATTTATTGTTACTAAATAATTGTCTCATCCTATCAATGTTCTCAGGATGGGAAATCTAGGAAGAAGGATTGATCATGTCCAAAATATGCTTGCCTCAAATAAAAGTATAATGCAGTGTATAAAAAGAATGGAATGTTGAATTGTAATTCTTCCTTTCCTCCTTCCCTTCCTCTCCACACCCTCTCCATTTACCCTCTTCTAGTTCACTTGCTATTTATTTTGGGATTGAATACAAGTGCTTATGTTATAATAATTTTGTATTAACTTGGCTTTTTTTTTGGATAAGCTATTTGTTTAATTGGATATTTTAAAGCCAGGGAAGCAAATATTTCTTGGTTTTATATTCAAAAATTTCCTCTTGCTGGATGTGCATTGAGATCAAGTATATGTTTGACGCACATGGTAGTAAATGCATTTCAACTCTTTACAACCCCATGATGTGGGACTTATCTAAACAATTAAAGCAGGTTTAACTGAAATCTAACATCCCAGCATGGTTTGTCAATATCTACATATTAAGGAGATTAAGTCAAGATGATGCAAGTTGTCATTATTCTAGGTATATTAAGATGAAATGCAGATTTTGCTGATATAAGAGTGAAGTTTGCTGGGACTCTGAGAAAATCTCGTGAGGTTGAGTATGTGTGCGTGTGCATGTGTGCATGTGCATGTGTCCGTGTGCATGTGCATGTGTGCGTGTGCACACGTGCTGTGATAAAAGAGGAAGGGATGCTAGAAATCCTATGTGTGCGACTTGATGATCTCAAGGCAGATCATCAAGGCAGATCATCACAGGTTCCCATCACCTTCCTGGTACCTACCCTGTCCCACCAAGGGATGGATTAAGTCCAACCCTTGACTAAGAATGGATCTTCTGCTGTATCCAGCAAGGGGTGAAGATTTGGGCTTGCACAGGAGGGGCTCCATCTGACTCCCTTTTCTGCCGTGACTGGCTTGAGGATCTCTGCAGTGCTCTAAGCATTAAACAATATTCTCTTAGTTTTTTCCTTCTTGTCACTGGCTGGTTTAGTCTTCCTTATCTGGTCTCGAGTTATCATCAGTGTAGAGTGAACGGGGTAATGTCCTTGAGCCTCTGACAAGGGCCTTCATATTCTATAGGTTAAGAAAATTAAATTAGCTATATCCTCAATTTAAAAAAGTCTTTATTATTATTTAAAATACTGTACTATATGCCCCTGTTTGGAAAATTCAAATGACTCAGAAGTACATAAATTAAAAAGACATCTTTTAAAAAAATATTCTACTTCCCTCATTGCCATTCTTGCACAAACCCAGCTGGCCAGCATTAATAGTTTGGTGTGTATCCCTTAGAATATTTATTAATCCCTTAATGTTTTTACAATTAGATACAGGCAGAGGTTGCCTTTTTATGGGAACATATATTTTCATTTATATTTTTTTCCATAAATTTGTCCTTTACACTTTTTACCTTTTGGATGTTATTCCCAATCAATATATGCAGATCAACTTTATTTCTCTTAACAATAGTTGAATCACCCAAATTAATATATATTTTTATCTATTTTATATATTTCTTGTTTTGAGTACAACTGTGTGTGTGTGCATGTATGTGAGTTCACATGTGTTCATGTACATGTGAATTGTTTTTCTGTTATTTATTTTGAGATGTGAGGAAATTTGCAATGTATTTTTAGTTTTTTATGCTGAATCCAAAAAATCAAATTATTTTTAAAAGCAAAGTTTAGATGCAGGGCTTGTAGAGATAGTAACATGAATTACTCTCTCTTTATACACACACACACACACATACACACAACACACAGAGGGGGAGGGGAGACTAGGCAGACAGGACTATACAGCAATACATCTACAAACTAATTTTATCTTTAGCTGATCTTCTAATTCCAAATATTCTGCCATATAAGGACCATGGAAAGAGCATTGGTTTTAGGTTATAACAACAGGTAACTGTTCTTTCTGTTTAAGGAAACTGAATTTTCAATAATTTACTAATCTATATCTAGAAACTATGAATGGCCCAATCTAGTTAATCTAGGCCTTATTGCCATAATCTTGCCTATGGTAATACAATAATACAAAATCAAACATTAATGGTGAAAGCAGACTGTCTTCATACTAGAAGAAAGCTAGAAATATCAACCATTTACAAGTGTGAAGGAAATAAGTTATGGTAGAAGCATAACATAAACAGTTATAGAGAGACGTTTATAAGTAATGATGTTCTTGAACTAAAAACCTGGAATGATAATATTGGCATATACTCTGTATCAGAATGCCTTTGATGGTCTGAGCTACTTTGATTTTGTTACTTATAGGCAAATTTCTCTCACTAAAATAATTCAAAATTGAATTGAAATTCACTGGTGTTTTAATATCAGATTGAAATAGTTTTAAGCCAGGGACTTGTATTTTCACCGTTTTGAAACCTCCTTATAGGAAGAGAGAAGCAAGTGTATACTCTATAATGTCCTTTGTTCACAGCCTCATTGCACATTGGAATCACCTGAAGACCTTTTAAGTCCTCCTCCCACCCACAACATACTCATTGGGTCAAAAAATGTAAGTCAAAGCCAAAGAACCACGGCTTACATCAGAATCACCTGGGGAAGATGTTAAAACTATTGATGATGAATGGAATCCATTCCCAGAGATGCTGGTGTAATTGAACTGGAGTGTGGTCTGGGCATTGGGGTTTTTAAGAGCTCCCTAGCATATCATATATTTTTGTTAAAGAATTTATAAAAGATTTTTAACATAATATTTGAGAAATAGTTTACTAGAGTGAAAAACACCTTGAAGATAAATTTAGATATAAGTACAGACCTTATAGTTCATCACTGTGAAACCTGGGTAACTTACTCTCTAGATGCATCAGTTTTTCTCATCTGTAAAATAATTTGGTAAATATTTACTTAGTACCTGCTGTATGTATGCCATGAATTTCATGCTGTAGTTCATAAGAGCCTCCTCAGACTCCCATGAGGTACGTACTATTATTATACACATTTCACACAGCCACAGCATCACCCAGGAACCAGTTAGAGAAGCGAATGTCTAGGCTGCACCCCAGACCTACTGAATAAGAAACTCCCTCAAATCAATTTTTATGAAGCCCTTTAGATGATTCTGTTGTATCCTAGGGTTAAAAAACCTCCTGCACTATACCATACTGTGATAGTCTCTGCCTTGTAGGAGCACTGTGAAGATTAAAAAAATAACGTATAAAGTATGTCTAACTCATAATAAGTGGTCAATAACCTATTAGTTATTCTGTTACTTTAGATTATCTGAATCATAGCTATATCTCTTCTTACACAGATGCAACCAAGCTATTTCTTCAGTGGCCTAGACCATTCAACCTGTAAGTCCTAAACCACACCCCAGTTATTAAAGGTCTATTTAGAGTTTTAAAAAAGTAGAAAAAAAATACAGGGAGGGGGCAAAAGTAGTCTTACAGTTGTTTATATGGAAAACACTATAATAATTAATAATGCAAGAATAAACTCTGTGTTTTGCATACTCACAACTGTAAACTTACTTTTTGCCCCACCCTGTATAATTGATTTAATTCACAATCTCTGTTTCAAACTCTGACCACAATTCACTTGCTTCCCTGGCTGTAGTTACAATGTTGGAATTAGAACCCTGCACTTTGGTGTTTTTTTATTGTTTTGATGACAATTTGGCAAAAATATTAACCATTTTATAATTCTTTCTCCTCCCTCCCAAATCACACATTGCATTACCTTCAGTAGGTGGGCATGTGGGATCCCGGGCTTAGCTTTGATCAGCACTCTGTTTACCATCAAATCTTCTCCATACACCTCTCTAACCTGCAGAGCCAGGGGCAGCCTCATCCTCCCTGCTGAAATAGCCAGTGTGGCACTAATTAACTGGTGATGTTAAGACTTATGGTACCCCTGTCAAGTAATCTCAATTATTTTCCTTGGCAAAAGCACATTTTGCTGTGCTATTTATGTTGCAACCAATAGCCTTTTACTGGGAGAAATGCCTTTTATATGAGAATTATTAAAACCATTGGAGGTAAAAATTCAGCCTATCACTATTTTCTAACTTTTCTATCTGGATAAAAATTCCTCAAACTATAGATATTTGGGTAGGAATACTTTGTGGAGAATGGCATGCATGTGATCGATTAAGGACATCAATTACCATTTGCAACAAAGTGAAAATAATGATCAGCTGCGTGGATAAGTATTAAGATTATTCTCTGTTGTGAGGAATCTCTTACATTAAGACCCAGTGTCTTACTCTGAAAGTGTCATCAAGGGAGAATTTGAAAATGTGGTTAACTGTATCAGTCTTACAGCAAAATCTGGATTCAGATCCCAACTCCACTATCAATTAATTGTATGGCTTCTGTGATTCTATGGATTCTGTGATTGTATGGCTCCTGCATAAGATGGTAACAGTAAACCTTCCTTGTCATGTTGATATGAGACTTAATGCTTATAGCTTGTAGGCACTTACAACCTTGATCAGGATGAACTACCTGAATTATTAAATTTACTACAATCATTACTCAGAGCTTGGGTGACTTGTAGAGTCCCTGGGGAGGAAACTGGGAGTAAATTTCTTATTAGCTAGTGTGGAGAAATTTTTTTAGAGACATAAGCCTATCTTGTTAAAACAGATAGAACAGACCAATTTATTTGGAGAGAAAATTGTTAAACATTTGTGGTAACAATGCTCCCATGAATAGTGTTTTCAGGGTAAACATCATTCTTGTTGAACAACTACTCAGTTCTGAGATGAGGCTCATTCTAGGTATGAAGTGTATAATGTGATGGAGGTGGGAACCCAGAAGCATCACTTCTGTGAGAAGCTGAATCAGGAGAAATGTACTTTATTTCTGTCTTAGTCTATTTGGGCTGCTATGGGAAATCATTCATAGACTGGGTGGCTCAGAAACAACATGAATTTATTGCTCACAGTTCTGGAGGCTGGGAAGTCCATGATCAAAGTGGCAGAATGATCATATTTTTGCTCTTTGCTTGGTTTATGGCCAGCACCTTCTTGCTGTGTCCTAACTTGGCAGGTGGGGATAGGAATTTTTTTGGAGTCCTCTTATAAGGCATTAATCCCATTCAGGGGGGCTCCACCCTCATGGCTTAAGCACCTCCTAAAGATCCCACCTTCTAATACATTATCTTTGGAGATTAGAATATCAACATATGACTTTTGGCAGGGAGCACATTCATGCCACAGTGATTCCTTATACAGTTCTCCCCATCTTTATTCACAAAGAAGAATTTTGAGGTTTGATGAAATCATCAGCTGAATCCCTCTATAATATTCTCATTTTATGGCTAGATGCCTCTGTCTTGACTGCCTTCAGCAGCGAGGAGCTTCATATAACTCAGTTTGGGGACAATTTAATAGTTGCAAAATTTTTATTTTGAATCTAGATCTGTCTCATCATGTCTTCTGCAATTATTTATAGTTCTCTCCTGTAAAGCCAGTTGAAACAAGTCTAATCTTTCATTCCCATGACAACCCTTTAAGTATTTGAAGACAATTTTATTCCAACGCCTCTTTTCATTTCACTAAGATCTCAAAGCTCCCCACACTGTTCTTCATTACTCTTATGGTGACTGTACTATGAACATGCTTCTGTTTTTTTTTTTAAACAAATTTGTATTCAATGTATGAGCAGCATGGAATGGGATATGGCCCAAGAGGATGTGACAGTCTCCTGTGTTTTGGACATACTCCTGTTAAGGTAATCTAAGATTCAAATATGTTGGCAGACACACCTTGTTTGACTCATATGAGTTTACAGTAATCTATGATCTCTAAGTTTTCTTCATACATGCTACTATTAACACATGTATTTTATACTTTTCTTTTGGATTAGTTGCAGGACGAAACATTGTTCATATGAAATTTTATCTTCTTAGATTTGACCCAACATTCTAGCTTGTTTATGGCATATTTTCTTCTAACCAATCTATTTTAGTAATAGTATTAGTTGAAATGGTGAAATCATACCATGGATCAATAGATTACTCATCTTGGCTACAGAATATTGAAAAATAACAGTTACACTGCCTATCAGTTGGTAAGCATTTACTGGTTTGGAAACCATGCCACTATGTAGCTATCATATACAGTGTCCATGTGATATGTTTGATTTCATTATCTCCATTTGAAACCAGTCTGAATTTCCTAACAATCTTTCAAAATACGTTTTAGAAAAAATAGATAATATCCTAAGGGTGTGCTTTAAATGCCTTGTGAAGAGTTCAAACAGTATGTGACATACAAGCCCAGAAGTAGGTGGTTGTTGAAATCTCCACAGAAGTGTGGAGTCTGAGCCAGGCAGGCCTGGAAGGTTGCCTAGAGTCGGGTAAAATAGAGAGATGGCAAGCATGCATTTGAGAGGGTTACAAAGTCTGGGTTGATGAGGCTGGAAATGCAGTGTCACATTAGGTGATGGTACATAGATGAACTTCCAGGAACAAAGCTTGTGTATAGGAGAGTGTTGATGAGATCAGAAATGTGGAATGGTGTACCGTATGTGATGGTAATATTTATCAGTGTTCTTAATAGCAGAAACTGTTCTGTGGCCAAAGTAATGCATCCATGCTTATAAGTGAAGAGGCTAGCTATGCTAGTATACTAGCTTTCTCTAAACTTGTCTAGTAAGTTTCCATTATACTCCATCACAAAGATGATAATGTCTGCAAGCAGTTGTACCTGTTAGCATATTGTTTAGAAGATATCTGGTTTTCTCTTTATAATAAGATGGCCTTGGATTTCTTTTGGGAGGAGTGTTCATTTCTCATTGAATATTGTTTTTCCAGTGTTTCTTCTAATGTGGCCCACCTGCTTATTGTCCTTTCTGGCCTTTGGGGACATTTTGAAGTTTGTATGTTTTAATACATGTAATATCAGTAAGCTGACTTTCACTTATCTCATCCTGTCTTTTGTGGCCTGTGTGGCAAAAACATCTGTTCTCACAATGGAGGAAACCATGAAGTAGTGACTCTTCATTAAGTTCCTACACAATAATGTAATCCTCTTGGCGTCCATCTCCACGGATGATGCTGCCCGCAGTGATCCTGCAGCTCCTCTGGACATTGATTTTTCCTCCTTCCTTGGAGAGTCTCAGTGAAAAGCAATTTCTTCTGGGATTGTAGTTTACTAATGATCTATTTAACAAAGGGGAGGGAGAAAAATGAAGGGCATCAATGATTGCAAATATCTACATTTGGCAGAGAATTGAAAGGAAAACCGATCACAGCTGCCTTTGACAGTTAATGTTATTAAAATATTCAATGTGGAATTTCTATTTTAAATAAGAACACTTGAAGGAAATGGTCAGGATTAACAGAAACTTAAATTAAAACCATGTTGGTCTGTATGTAACAGAACACTAGGGACAAACACTGTCTTTAATATAAAAGCATTCTTTACCCCCAAATTATCCATCTGGCGCTGTTTGTGCCACTGGAATGTGTTAAGGTTTGACTTTTTGTCAGGAAACCAGGAGGTAAGAAGACTCATTTAATCTCCTGTTAAGTGGTTCATTCTCTGCTCAAGCCTTTGAATAACTCAGTTTACTAAAATGTTCTGAAGTTCAGGTGTGTTAACTCAGTGCTATCTATGCCTTCCATATACCTGTCATTTGGCCTGTGCTACAGTCTAACATCTGATAGGCCCAAACCTGGGAAGGGTAGAGTCAATATACAATGCAGGACCTTAAGAACCCAAGATAGTGGGTGTCGATGCATTGTTTGACCTATAGATTGTTAGCTAATGCTCAAATGTTCCCACCTGGCAGTCTGTCAGTCTGCATTTGTTGTGTTGATATACTTACCTGCTGAAATAGAGTTGCTGGTTCTCACTTTCTTAAAGTACCCAGGAGCCTCTGTGTCTTTCCAAAATAAAAATGACATATAATTTTAGGAAATCTTACATTGACTTACAGCTTTTCTCTTGTCTGCTCCACATGGGTCTTTGTTAGTTAACTCAACATTTTTCCAGAAATAGGGCTTGAGTATTTATAAGAAAGCACCCGTCCCCGTCCCCTACATCCCTTTTCCTACTTCCACTAGCCTCCTCCCCACCCACCACTTCCCTCTTGCTATCACTACACTGCTGTGTCTGTCTATGTGCTGTTATTGACTTGTATACTTGAAACCTATATGGTTTTGTGAACCAATGTCACCCCAATAAATTCAATTAAAGAAGACCTGTACTTGAGAACTTCAAAAAATTATTTATAAAAAATTATAATTGACCTAAAATAAATGGATAAATTTATAATGCATATTGATTGTATGAATTAATATTGTTAAAATGTCCATAATTCCAAAGTTGATCTATAAATTCAATGCAAACATAAGATTAGAAATTGGCAAACTGATTCTAGTATTTGTATGAAAAAAGTAAAGGAACTAGAATAGCTAAACTAAATTAGAAAAAAAGAACAAAATTGGAGAACTTGAGGTTATTATAAACCTATAGTAATCAAGAGAGTGAGTAATTATCTTTAAAATCAATGGCCATGATACATTTTTGCTGGTGATGATTGTTTCATGGATGCTTACATACATGCAATTCAGCCCTGGCTGGTTTGTCTCAGTGGACTGAGCATAGGCCTGTAAACCAAAGGGTTGCCAGTTTGATTCCCAATCAGGGCACAAGCCTGGGTTGCAGGCCAGGTCCCCAGTTGGGAGCATGTGAGAAGCAACCACACATTGATGTTTCTCTCCCTCTCTTTCTCTCTCCCTTCCCCTATCTCTAAAAATAAATAAATAAAATCTTTAAAAAAATAAATATATGCAATTCATTGTATGTCAATCATACCTCAATAAAGCTGTAAGAAACTTTTTTTAAAAAAGAAAGAACCCATTCTGCATCACCACTATCAGGGATTCCAGAGAGCTATTAGGGGAGATAAATACACAAGAAGCAAAAAACTACTAAATGGTTCTTAAGAGGGAACAGCTTCTGAAATAAGTCAAACCTCCTTGGTTAGTATGAATTCTGCCAGAAAAAAAAATTGTAAAGATTCCAGAAAGCTTTTATTCCTCAGATATTTCTTTTATATTATGCTCAGTGTCCAGGACAGTGTCTTGCTTGTTTTACCTCCTAAGATTCTATCTACTGGTGACATTATTCATCAAGTACCCTGTGTCCATCATCAATGTCTATTCCATCAATAAATGCTTGATGAAATAAATGAAATTGATTTCAAGCCTTTATTATCTATTATCCTTAGGCTATCAATGGCCTTCTAACATGCTTTCACCTTTCAATAGCCTACAAAATTTTGCCAAATTATAGAATAATTTCAAAACTTCTTAGCCTTATAGTATTTGTCCATCCAAAATGCCAGCTCCACCTTATTTCCTATGAAGTCCCCAATAAAATAGTCTTTTATAGCCAAAGTGTCTTTCATCTGTCTGAGCATGAATTGTCTGGCAGCCATGTCTTCCCATTCTGCCCCTCCCAGAGCTCTCTGCCCAGGGAAGTCCTCTCATTTCTTCAAGAGCTATCTTGAGCCCAACATTCTCCTTGGAGGCTCTTCTGGTGTATCTAAATAGAACAGATGAGGAACTTCACTTGCTCGGTGTGTGGACAGGCTGCTAACAGAAGCCCGGGTGACAAAATCTTGTCAAGCCAATCCCCTTTTCTCATCTCTTAGTACCTTCTTAGACTTCGAAAGTTACCTTCTCTCACCTCTTATATTTCTCTGAATCCACTTTAATGCTCTCAGATTATAAACTGAACCTGTCCTGTGATTGGTTTCCTGCTGATCTGTGTGCTCTGGATTTTTTTCTCTCTGTACATTATCTGTAGGGATAGCCATGATATCATTCTGCCCAATCTTTTCTATTTTTCACATAATAGAAGTGTGCAAAATATCTCCCTTCCCTGTTCACTTAACACTTATCCCTGTGGCAGAAGCTGGCACTGACAAATGGGGATGAAAGCCAACCCTGAGTGGCAGACATACTAGTCTTGCCTAATCTGGCACTGAATGTTCCCTTTGCTTTAGTTTGATGGGAATCTTTATTCAGCCACCATCTGACAACAGTGGGTCTCAAAGTGTGGTCCTCAGAATATTGAATAAAGGAGTAAATCACAAGAAATATAATGTAATTTAGGGGAATAAAGCCTAAAAAATCTTCAAAGAAAAGAAGTTTGACTTAGGACTTTTATACCCATTTGACTATTTTGTACATTTAAAAACTGGAAAATATGTTTTTGACTATTCAAAGACTTGTAAGTCCCTTTATCATTTTAAGGAACTCTGGCCATCAAAAAGTTTAGAATGCACCTCTCAATGATACATAGGATTTTGGGCACCATCAGTTATTACACAAAATACCTGGTTTTTCCTTCCCTAATTTTGAGTTGCTTGGATGCAAAAATTAAAAAAGAAAAAGAAAAAGGAAGTATGTCCTATTGCTAATTTTTAGAGTTCAATATCTTATGTCAGGAAATTTAGGTGCTTCTAACTGAGCATGATGATAATTAACAGGTTTAAGGTTTTCTGATTGTTGATGCTTGATTTCCCAATTTTGGTGGTGATAGGTTTTTTTTTTTTTACAGACCTCTTCAAAAATATTGATAGTTCTAGTAATTAATGGCAGCTGGAGAAGTCTCCTAGGACATTAAGAATTTAAACATTTGAGTTCTGACATACTAGAATTTCCATGTAAAGTGGAGGGTGGCATAACCACCAAGTCCCTTGATTCTCCTGATCCCCTTTTGTCTCAAGAAAACACACACTGGGGTTCTCATTTCTGTGCATGTGCTCTTTCACCTAAGGAGTTAGATTGTGCCTGGGTGTTTGTTATTCTGGGAGGCATCTAATTGATACACATACAGAGAACAGGGGGAAAAATGGGCTAGTCTTCCCAAGAGAACTTAAGAAAAAATGGCCCAGGAAGGTCAGTGTGAACTAAATTTAGTATTCCAAAAATGGCAAAGGTCCACCTGAGGAAACCAGGCTCAGTCAACATATCCATGAGGCATGAGAAAATCTGGAATTAGGAGGTGAAACTCAGAGCCAGGTGGAATCCAGAAAGCCGGGAACAAAGTTGGCAGTAAAATGAAATGTCCAAGTGATGCTGTAAATAGAATTTGTGCCTTCATTGAAGAGCAACCATGTGGAATCATGACCTTTAATAATGTCATAAAGGTATACGGGTAAGAGAAGGCTTCCAGGAAAGTGATCTTGGTGGGATATAATTATTCTGATGTAAATGGCAGAAAGCTATTGCAAAAATCTAGGTTAACAATGATGGTGTCTTGGACTGGAGAACTGAGGGCCTCAGTGGGGAGTAGTTTGACGTCAGCTGTGGTCTGAGATGACAGAATTTACTGATGTGTGTGAGAGATGGATGTCAATGGGGTCTTCATGAGCTGAGACAGAAAGACTCAGGGAAGAATATTTGAAGTATGGGATAGAAATTGGGAACTTGGTTTTGGATATAAGTTTAAAATGTCTGAAAAACATTCAAGTGGAGATGTTTCTTTCAGCAGGAGGCACAACAAACAACAGCTGTGGTAGATGTAATTTTTCATCACTTCAGCATTTGACACAAATCCCTGGAAGTCGGAGCTTGCTAACATCTGTCTCAGATGACAGAACTCTTGCCCACCAAAAGCCACTCACACTTAGGTTTCCCTTTCCACATAAACAGTCTAATATTTATTCTCTTTGGTTATCTCTTACTTGAAAAAAAATATTAATTTATTTTTAGAGAGAAAGGAAGGGAGGGAGAAAGGAGAAAAACATTGATTGGATGCTCCCTGTCCAGGGACTGAACCCACAACCCAGGCAGGTGCCCTGACCTGGAATCGAACCAGCGACCTTTCGCTTTGCAGGATGATGCCCAAACAAATAAGCTAAACTGGTCAGAACTTTCTGGTCCCCACTTCTTTCTGTTGGCTTTACTTGTCATCCTGTGACATGAATTTAAGCAATGGACCGGTTAGGTATCTCAAAGAACTTCTATCTCCATTGACAATTTTGTGGGCACATTCATTGACTAACCATGTTTATTAAGCACCTACCTTGAGTGTCAAAATCAAGACTCCATTGCCCATAGTGGTGACCTCAACAACACCCGTGGTATTGGTGTGTCCTCCTTCTCTGTTTCACTGTCCTTACTTCCTCACTCCCATTGAGAAAATCTTCATCTCAGCCTCTGCTTTTGGAAAAACAAACTATGCAGTTCAAGCAATAGCAGCAAACAATTAGTATAAAATGTTGAAACCATAATGGATGTCCTCTTCACCTGAGCATGTCAGGACATGGGAGCATGTTGGCTGGAGGCCTCTTACCCAGGGCTGCAGGACGAGGAGGGACAATGGCTATGGACAGCACAGCACTGGGTATTATCAGATGGATTCCTACTGAGGTCCTCTGTCACCCTGACACTTTATTTTCTGATTTCAGAATGAGAAGGCACATTCGGGTGGTGGTGGCCTTGGACCTTGGCAGACGTCAGTTTGGGGTCTCAGGGTTCTGCTCCAGAAGCTTTCACTTGGGCTCCAGGGTCTTAAATCCTTCTGGGAGGTTCTACATTTTCTTCCTGCTGTTCTGGCCTTGGCAGTTTCACCCCTGCATAGTTTTGGGCCCAAACCCTTTGACTGGGTCCCAGGGCAGAACTGTGACTGCACTGTGACTCTGAGGGTGCAGGGTAGTGAGGCATGAAGGGATATTGGGGTTTGGCTAATAGGTGGTGTGAGCCAGAGTCTTTAAGGACGAGTCTTGGATTTGGGGCCTCTGGAACCAGGGCATCCAGGTGTTTCTCATTCTAGGACTCTCCTGGTGGCCCCCGTAGATCTCCTGAGATCCTGTGAGACCCCAAGAGATGGAGCTTCCTCAGGGAAGAGTGGTCACAGAAGCAGCAGCCCAGGCCTTAAAACCACCATACTTTGAGCCTGCCTGACACTCAGAACATCCCAGCCCATCCTCTCTGTGCCCCTACATCAGGACTGGTCACTACTATCCCCACAAACACTAAGCCACGTAGTGCACGATGGGGCCCCTTTTTGACTTTCTGGAAAGCTCCATAGTCCATGTGTCCTCCTCCCCTTCACACCAGGCCTTGGCCCTGGCTCGGTGTTCATAGAGGAGAACACTTCCTGGTGGCAGGGCTGGGGCAAAGGGGCCGGCTCTCCCATGGCCAGGTGCTGGCAGTTGAGCTGGGTAGAAAGAGACAGCAATGTGACGAGGAGGAAGGCTCCAGGGACAGGCAACGTTGGTCTCCTGGGGCAAAATTGAGACACCTTGCTGCTGCTGGGAGAAGTAACTGGCCAGGAGGATGCGGGTGAGTGCCTGTTTTTGTTTTTCTTTTTTCCCCCTAAACCCCACTCTGTGACGTGCACTATGACTAAGCCCTGGCTCTCTCTGGATATCAGTGTTCAGGATGGAAGCCCGAGTGCCTTAGGGACCAGCCGTATCTGCTGTGTTCGGTAGTGTACCTTGGGTTCTGGGAATAACGGCCGGATTTTCTCTTGGACCCAAATTGTGCCGAGAAGGACATTTCATTCAATTGGAAGGGTGCTCAGGTTTAGTTGTGAGAATGACTATTGCATTATAGTTCCATAGTCCGGGGCCTCAAGCCTTTGTTTTGTAATGTGGGTGTGTGCCTGCAAAATGTAGGTGTCCTGTGGGCTGTGGAGACTGAGTTTCAGTGAGTCTTTATCTTGGATGTTGGTGTGGATTTCTGCCCGTCCCCTGTGGGTCCTAGCTGGGTGCCCTGTGCCTTGAGCATCCAAGGCACCAAGCAGGTGGAGGTTTTCCTGAATGTTTATTTTCTTCCTTCCTTTTCCTACCTCACTTCTCTACCTCCTAGCAGTGTTTCTTGAGTGAAATCACCTCCCAATTAATCCACTTGCATCTTTTAATTCTTTTCTCAGATCCTCTTGCTTTGGGAAATTCAATCTTAGCCCTCAATTAATTGAGTAAATTCCCAAGTATTTATACTCAAATAGTACTTATTGTCTGGAAGTCATCAGCAGTTTACTGCCTTGATTTATAGTGTCATGGTGTTTCTCCCCACATTACACATTCCATCAGTATGCTTTTTTTTTTTTTTAATTCTATACCTCACAGGGAGAGGATACAATAACTTATGTTGCGTATGTTGTCTACATAATGATCACAGTAAGGATTCACTACCTACCTACTTGTTAATTCAAGCGTTTGAGTAAGTTGTTGGAGGATATTTTTGATACAGTCCTAAGCTCTGCTGATCAGGAGTGATGTTGGAGAATGTCAAAGCAAAAGGGAATGCATCATTAGAGTCAGAACATTTCAGAACTTTCCGTAAACAAAGAACGAGGTCCTAAATAAAGGGAAACCAGGAAGTGATATGAGAAGAAGGAATTTGTTTACCACTCTTCCAACCACATAGGAATTTATTTTTATCAAAGTGGAACCATGGGTAAGTCAACACGGCTGGGTAAAGCCCCCAGAGTGTGAGGAATTAGATTCTTAACTAGGAGACTATGAACCAGAGGAATTTGAATGCATTTAGATCCTTCTACACGTTGCTTACTGTTTCTCAGAAGAGTTTGGGTTTTCCTTTACTCTTCTTTTTGAAATTCAAAATATTTATTGGTGGGGGGTGATGTAGCATATCAAATGGAGTTTAAAAAAACTCAGATTTAAACTTTGGCACCAAATTTCTGTTAGGTCACCCAGTGTTACTAGCATGATCAACACTTGGGATATAAGCGACCTCCATCATTTTGTTTCCTTTTGGTAACCTGGTTACTACTCTGAGAGTAGTGGGCTTTCAAGCCAGACTTAACTTTTCTTCATGTTTAGAGAAGGGACTGAAAACCTAGCATCTATGGTGGGCAGTGGTCCAGAGGAGGGCTGTGGACATCAAGGGTGTGCATGTTCTTATTGTCTTGTGGGAGTGTGGGAGCAGTTAGGTTTTGGACGTTTTACCAGAAACCAGGAATCTGGATTTTCATGGGAAATATCCCTATATTTAATGTGGCTATCCAATTGCAATATTAAAAAATTACTGTGTGAGTGAGAAAGAAACAAACAAACCCAACTCTTCCATCCTGGAGCTTGATTTCTTGCTTTGGTCTCTAGTTTCAGACTTTTATTTTAAAGATTCAAAACTACTTTGGTATCATAATTAAAGAAGGGAACCCTTTGTAATGGAAGTGCCATCAGAGATCCTCTGCTGACCCCCTGTGTCATGGCTTTGCTATTTAAACGGTGGTCTTTGGCCAGCTGTATCAGCATTGCAGTGGAGCTCCTTAGAGGCAGGTTCCCAGGCCCCACCCAGACCTGCTTTATAAAAATACCCAGGGGGTTTATATGCATGTTAAAGTTTGAGAAGCATTACTTGAGTTTGCCTCTTGAGGAAAAAAAAATCAGACTCTACATATTACATTTGTGATTTAATCTACTTATATGGAGAGAAAAGAGAAGTATTCAGAAGTCATAGACACCCACAATAGTAATAGCTAGTGAAAATGTTAAAAGTGACCTATTGAAGTACAGTACTATTCTATGTTTTGGTATAGTCGATTAGCTGAGGAATACAGTTAATTAAGGCAAATCAGTTCACTATTTTCAGCCAAAATTGTGTATTTCTGGCAATGAGAGAGTTTTTATTGGGTTAAGTCAATAATGTGTTTTAAGAATTTATTGATTGCTGAAGGGAGGGTTGTGGGAGGAGCTGGAGACTTGACTTGGGGAGGTGAACACACAATACAGTGTGTATAGATGATATGCTGTGGAATTGTGCACCTGAAACCTGTGTAATTTTGTTAACCAATGTCACCCCAATAAATTTTTTACAAAGGAAAAAAAGAATTATGTGCATTATGTTGTTCTGAGCATTATATCCAGGATTGGATAAGGTACAGTTTCTCCCCTCAAAGCACGTGAAGTCTTAATGACAAAATATGACAGGGGTGGTCATAGAGGCATAAATAGAGTGGAAATTCAGTATAAGAGGAAGAGTTGGCCAAATGCCCAATAATTCATCTGTGTCATCATTCAGCACAATATTGTACTCACATTTAAAATTTGTGTTTATTTGCTTAACATCTGTCTACACTTCTGCACTGGAAGCACTACGCTTGCAGGGACTAATATTTATTGAATGATATACCCATTGCTTACTTCCACATTTACATAAGCTCTGTTCCCAGGGAAGGAAATGTAAAAGACATATATTATAGGAAACAGCATGTTTGAGTAATTTCCTGTAATTTTTAGACTCTCCTTCTCTAGAGAGAATATACATGAAGTAAAACTGAACATTTTAAACAACTGTATTGAGGTTTCACACACATATCATACAATTCACTCATTTAAAATATAAATATAATTCAGTGACTTTTAGTATATTCAGACTTGTGCATCAGTCTCTAAAATCAACTTTAAAATCTTTTCATTACACCCCAACAGAAAACCTTTTAGCTTTCACACAGTGCCCCAACCCCCAACTCCCTTATCTCTTAACCCCAGCCTTGGACAACCACTTATCTACTTCCTGATGGTAGATGAGTCTATCCTGGACATTTAATATAAATGGAGTCATACAATATGTGGTCCTTTGTGATTGGCTTTTTTCAGTTAACACACTGTTTTGAAACCTCAGTAAAATTTATTTCCATTCTGCATTTTCTTAAAATAGAAAAAGCTTAGGCAAAGGAAGATGTCAGAATATTATAAATGTACAAGTATAAATGAGCCCCAAAGTTTGAGCTACATCAAGTTTTTATTTCTAAACTTAGAAACACACATTTGTTTGTTTTTCTTTCATTGTCTTGAACCAAGTTTTTATTGGAAGCTTGGGGGGCTTGTATGAGAACTATTTGGTACTAGGAAAAATTGTGAAATAAATGAAGTTTACTTTCCATGCCTCTTTTTTTTGCTTTTTATAGCTTTCTCTTCCTCTTAGATGTCCAGTATTCTCATGGTACATCTTTATTCACTGTAAAGTATTACATTCTGATAACGAAGGGAAAAATTTGTTAACCTTGTCAAATAATTTTATTTCCATAGTGACCTTCAATTTTTTCATTAACGAAGAAACTAATGGTGGATATTTTATGAAGACAGGGAAGGGGGCAAATATTTTTGGTTAAGGTCAATTCTATAGACATTTGTTGAGCACTTACTATATGACTGGTGTTGGGCAAGTGCTATCTCAGAGAGGTTAAGTAACTTGCCCAAAGAAAGCTATTAAGTAGTGAAAGTAAAATTTGAATGCAGTATTTTTCTGATTGTTGAACCTCAATGCTTAATTGCTGTGGTGTATTGCCACTTCTCAGTGCTCTCCAGGCACCCTGTAGTCTGTAGCCTACATCCAAACCCTGGCTGGTTTGGCTCAGTGGATTGAGCGTTGGCCTGCGAGCTAAGTGTCGCTGGTTCGATCTTCCAGTCAGGGCACATCAGAGAAGGAAAACTCTGATTCCAAAAAAACCTCCGCTGCCTTGCGGCATACCTCTTCAGGGGAAAGGCTAAGGGAGTAAACCCCGACAGAAAATCCGGAGCCGGAGTCCCTAAGGCGGTTTGACGTTGTAGTCAACACCGGCAACTCCTGCGGCGCACCTGAAGCCAAGCTGTATTGACTCCGTCTTTCCCTTGGACCCTTCAGCTGCGAAGAGAGGGGGGGTCTGCTGCATGGGCAACAGCAGACCCTCCATATCACCCTGCCCAGGCTCTGTAGCTTCAGCTTCACTGGAGAGGACACTCCAGCGTCATCGCAAGATGTCGATTCAACACGGGAGGAGACAGATACCGTGTCACTCCCGAGTCGGACTGCACAACCATTCTCGGCGGTGCAGATAGACTCTTAAGAAGCTACACCATCGTCTCTCGAGATGGACGGCTGCCGCCGCCGCCGCCGCCGACATCCATTTCACTTCCCTGCCTCCAACAAAACAAAATAAAACAAAAACCAAAACAAAACAAACAAAAAACAAAACAAACAAAAAAACAGTAGCAGGTCATACTATTTTGTATTCTGTCCCTTGGATCTCTCTAGAGAGAAAGTTATCTTTTTGTCAGTTGTAGTTCCTACTGTTCATTTAAAAATGTGTAAGTCAGTAAAGTTGCAGAACCTTGTTTATTAGTTCTAACAGATTTTTGATGGCATGGTTAGAGTTTTCTACATATGAGTGTATAAGATAGTTTCCTCTGCAAGCAAAGATAATTTTACTTCTTCCTTTCTGATTTGGATGCCCTTTATTTCTTCTTACCTAATTGCTCTGGCTGGGACTTCTAGTACTGTGTTGAACGGAGGTTGTAAGAGTGGGCACCTTTGTCTTGTTTCTGATTTTAGGGAAAAAGCTATCAACTTTTCACCGTTGAGTTTGATGTTAGCTGTGGGCTTGTCATATGAGTATATGGTATTCATTATGTTGCAGAGTATTTCTTCTATACCTAATTTGTTGAGATTTTTAATCATGACAGGATGTTTAATTTTGTCAAATGCTTTTTGTTCATTTATTGATATGATCATGTGAGTTTTATCCTTAATTTTGTTAATGTGGTGTATCATAATTATTGATTTGCATCTGTTGAAATCATCTTTGCACCTCAGGGGATAAATCCAACTTACTTATATTGTATAATCCTTTTAATGTGTGGAGTTCAGTTTGCCAGTATGCTGCTGAGTATATCTATCCCCCCCCAACCCTTTTCAAATTTTATGTTTTTTTAAAAAAATTACAGTTTATAGTCGATCTTATTTGTATTAATTTCAGGTAGACAGCACAGCAGTTAGACAATCATATACTTTACAAAGTGTTCTCCCTGATATTTCCAGTACCTATTTGGCACCATGCATAGTCATTACAATATTATTGACTGTATTTCTTATGCTTTACTTTACATCCCCATGACTCTTGTCACTACCAGTCTGTATTTCTCAAGCCCTTCCCCCTTTCCACCCAGTCCCCCAGCATCCACTCCTTGCTTTTCTCTGTATCTATGAGTCTGTTTCTGTATTGTTTGTTCATTTATATTGTTCTTTAGATTCTATGTATAAGTGAAATTATATGCTATTTGTATTGCTCTGACTGACTTATTTCACCAAGCATAATACCCTGTAGGTCCATCCATGATGTTTCAAATGGTAATATTTCATTCTTTTTCTAAAAAATTTATTTTTTTGGTTTTTCAATTACAGTTGTCTCATTTTTCCCCCATTGCTCCCCACACCCAGCCCATCCCTTCTCCCACAATCATATCCCTCCCCGTTGTCCATGTCCATGAGTCATTTATACATGTTCCTTGACTAGACCCTTCCCTTACTTATCCCCCTTCTCTCCCTCTCCCCTCCCCCTTGATAACTGTTATTCTGCTCCTTGTCCTATTTAGTTCATTTGTTTATATTCTTTCGTCTCCTGTATTAGGTGATATCATATGGTATTTTTCTTTCTTTGCCTGGCTTATTTCACTAAGCATAATTCTCTCTAGTTCCATCCATGTTGTCGCAAATGGCAGGAGTTCCTTCTTTCTTTCTGCTGCATAGTATTCCATTGTGTAAATGTACCACAGTTTTTTATCTTCTCATCTACAGATGGGCACTCAGTCTGTTTCCAGCACTTAGCTATTGTAAACACTACTGCTATGAACATAGGGGTGCATAAGTTCTTTTGAATTAGGGTTTTAGGATTTTCCGGGTATAATTCTAGCAGTGGAATCACTGGTTCAAAAGGCAATTCCATTTTTACTGTTTTGAGGTAATTCCATACTGTTCTCCATAGTGGCTGCACCAGTCTGCATTCCCACCAACAGTGCAGTAGGGTTCTCATTTCTCCACATCCTCGCCAGCACTTGTTTGCTGGTTTGTTGATGATGGCCATTCTGACAGGTGTAAAGTGGTATCTCATTGTGGTTTTTATTTGCATCTCCCTGATGGCTAATGATGTTGAGCATTTTTTCATGTGTCTATGGACCTTCTGTATGTCCTCTTTGGAGAAGTGTTTGTTCAGGTCCTTTGCCCATTTTTTAATTGGCTTGTCTGTTTTCCTGATGTTAAGTTTTATAAGCTCTTTATATATTTTGGAGATCAGTCCCTTGTCTGAGGTATCATTGGCAAATATGTTTTCCCATATGGTTGGTTTCCTTTCATCTTGCTGATGTTTTCTTTTGCTAAGCAGAAACTCTTTAGTTTGATGTAATCCATTTGTTTATTTTTTCCTTTATTTCCCTTGCCTTAGGAGATGTATCCATGAAAATATTGTTACGTGTGATATCTGAAATTTTCCTGCCTATGTTTTCCTCTAGGACTTCTATGGTATCACGGCTTACGTTTAAGTCTTTGATCCATTTTGAGTTTATTCTTGTGTATGGTGTAAGTTGGTGGTCTAGTTTCATTTTTTTGCAAGTCCCTGTCCAGTTCTCCCAGCACCATTTATTGAAGAGGCTCTTCTCGCTCCATTTTATGTTCCTTCCTCCTTTATCAAATATTAGTTGAGCGTATAGTCCTGGATTTATTTCTGGACTCTCTATTCTGTTCTATTGATCTATATGTCTATTCTTATGCCAGTACCAGACTGTTTTGATCACAGTGGCTTTGTAGTATTGTTTGATGCCTGGTATTGTGATTCCTTCTGTTGTGTTCTTCTGTCTCAAGATTGCTTTGGCTATTCGGGGTCTTTTTTGGTTCCATATGAATTTTTGAAGTATTTGTTCTAGGTCAGTGAAATATGTCATTGGTATTTTAATAGGAATGGCATTGAATCTGTAAATTGCTCTGGGTAGTATGGCCATTTTGGTGATGTTGATTCTTCCCATCCAAGAACATGGTATTTGCTTCCATTTATTTGTATCTTCCTTAATTTCTTTCTTCAATGTTATGTAATTTTCAGAGTACAGGTCTTTTATCGATTTGGTTAAGTTTATTCCTAGGTACTTTATTTTTCTCGTTGCTTTAGTAAATGGTATTTTCTTTTTTGTTTCTGTCTCTGATATTTTATTGTTGGTGTACAGAAATGCCTTATATTTCTGTATATTTATTTTGTAACCTGCTATTTTGCCAAATTTGCTTATTTATTTCATTCTTTTTTAATGGTTGAGTAATATTCCATTGTATATATAAAGGTCTTTTCATCTATATCCATCAGAGATATTGGTCTGCAGTTTTATTTGTAATATCTTTGTTTGGCTTTGGTATGTGGGTAATACTGGCCTCACAAAATTAGTTTAGAAGTGTTTCCTCTTCTTCAATTTTTTGGAAGAGTTTCCAAAGGAGTAGTGTTAATTCTTTAAATGTTTGGTGGGATTCACCAGTGAAACTGCCTAATAAACAAATTAAGTAAAGTTGCAGGGTATCAAATCAACATTAAAAAAATCACTTTTAGTACACTAACAACTACCAAAAGGAAATTAAGAAAAAAATTCTATTTATAACAGTATAAAAATACTTAGGAGTAGATTTAACCAAGGAGGTGAAAGATCTTTACATTTAAAACTAAAACATTGATAAAAGAAATGGAAGAAGACACAAATAAATGGAAAAACATTTTGTGTTCCTAGATTGGAAGCCCTAATATTGTTAAAATGTCCATACTCCCTAATGCTATGTATAGATTCTATGCAATCCTTATTAAAATTCCAATGGGATTTTTCACAAAAAGAGGAAAAACCCCTAAAATTTATATGGAATCAAATATCCAAAGCAATCTTGAGCAAGAAGAACAAAACTGGAGGTGTAACATACCTGATTTAGAGATATATGTCAAAGCTATAGTAATCAAAACACTATGGTATTGGCATAAAAACAGACATAATAAACAAATGGAACAGAATGGGGAGTCTAGAAATAAATCTGCGCATTCTCATTCCATTGGCCTTCAGTTTCCCGGAACTCAAATGGGGAAAAGATAGTCTCTTCATTAAATGGTGTTGGGAAAACTGCATATCCACATGCAGAAGAATAAAATTGGACTGTTATTTCATACAATATACAAAATTCAACTCAACATGGATTGAAGACTTAGCATGAGAAAGTTTAAAATTACTAAAAGAAAACATAAGGAAAAAAGTTTCCTGTTACTGGTCTGGGCAATTATTTCTTGGATATGATCTCAAAAGCACAGGCAACAGAAAGAAAAATAGATGACTGGGATTACATCAAACTAAAAAACTTCTGCATAGCAAAGGAAACAGTCAACAGAATGAAGAGACACCCTGCAGAATGGGAGAAAATATCTGTAAACCATAAATCTGATAATTTACAAAATGTGTAAGGAACTCAACTCTAGAGCAAAAAAATAGATAATTCAATTAAAAGATGAGCAAAGGACCTGAATAGATATTTCTCACAAGAAGTCATAAAAATGACCAACAGGTATATGAAAAAATGTTCAATATTGTTCATCATGAAGGAAAAGCCATTTACTGGAGCATTACTTAGATGGATGGACTACTCTGTTGAACAATGCCAAGACCGAATCCAGTTTTGGAGGGGCTGGGAAGGGGCTTAGATTCAGACAAGGAGGTGAACTGAAGGGTTCTGATGCAAAGATAATCATCATGCTTTACAGGGAGTGTCACTCCCCTGCTCACAGTTAGGGCAACTGAAAGGAATTGCCATGTTTGGCATTTCCCAAAATTTTGCAGTGCAGGATCAATCTACCATAACTTCCACATGTACCATAGCATTTAATCAGTCAGTATCCACTATGTACCGAATATGTATACTCAGTGGTTCAGTCAGAGAGACTATGGACACACATTAAAATTGCTATGAATATGGGGATTGAATCTTCAGTCCTTTAAAAATCATATGAAGTAATTTTTTAGTATCAAAAATAAAATAAAATGAGATATTCTAAGTGGTTAATATTGAATTGCAAGGTCTGAATTATTATTAATGTAAATAGATTTTATGCATTTTTAGAATCAGAACATGGTTTCTGAAAGAAATTTTACAAGAAATACTAGTATTTTAAAAGTGAGATGATTAAAGCAGGGATGGAAAACACTTCCATAACCTCTTGCATGTCCCCCTCCCCTTCCTCTTCAGCTTCTCCCTTGCAACATACCCCCTTCCTTGTATTCAGTCCACTCCCAGATGGACTTCACATGAGCCTCTGCAATGACTTGCAGAGTAATTTGGGGCTGTCTGTGCTAGCTCAAGCCTTTCAATGAACAAGATGGTAAACTGAGTCTCAAACCTTGTTTATGACAGGACAAATTGACAATAGAATCAAGAACAGAGCTCAGGTCTAACTCAGCCCTGGTTTCATGCACTATGGTGTGTGACCTCACCTGGCTAAATAGACCAAGGACTAAGAAGCTTTGTTTCCAAAGGAAAGAATTCTTAAATATCAACCAGATTCTCAAGTGTGCTTTACATACAGGTCAGCATTGATTTCGCCTTCTCGGATGTCTACCTGTCTTTATGACTGTTCTTGACCATGAACTTAATGCTTTTTCTTACTCTGAAGTGGACAGAGTACTTTACTGTTCTTTGATATTATGGTTTAATATTTTCTTCCTCTAACATATGAATGTCCAATGCATCCATTTTAGATTGTAGCGCTTGGATAGCTGACAGTTTTCAGCAGCTTCACTTTGTCCCACACCTATTTGGAAGTTGGGGTGTTTTTGAGCAGAATAATAATGGTTCTAACTCAGCATGCCATCCACTGGGTCTGGGTCATGAAGACAAACTCACTGGGCTGTAATATCCCACTATATTTAGTGACACAGGGTAATGGAAATAAAGGGATCAGAGGCCAGCTATTACTGCAACTTTAATTCCTCTCTCAGCTCATCTTATCTAAGTCACTGCCTGGAAAATGCTGTCTTGCATATTTCTCATGTGTGTCCTGATGAAAAATGTTTGAGTTCCACTGCACTGAAGACTTTTTGCCATAATGCAGTGCTGTTTAGCTGAAAGTATCCAAAGAACCTTATGGATTTGGGAAGGCCCTTTTATAGGAGACATTAAAGCAATATGAGCATATCCAGACAGTAAATGCTAATGCTTTACTTAACCCATCTCCAGACACACATAATTTCCTATTATTTTAGCCTTTATGCCCTCACAGTCTTTTTTTCATATCCATTGCCAATGCCCTGTTTCTTATTCAATGCAATAATTCTTCTAACTGTCCTCATCTTAATATTTTGAATCTTATCCATCTAACAAATTGCTTTTGAGTTATTTTTATAAATCCAACTTGAATTCCCTGCATGAATGAATGAGAGAATATAAGACAAAGAATTATCTCTTATTAGAGATTCTAAATTATTATGATGTAAATTTACAAAATAAACCATAGATCTTAAAATGATTTTTGTAAAGCTGTATTTTTTATTTCATTCATAAATGTAACAAATTTTTGCTGGAAATGATAATCCAAGTGGCTGTGAAGGACAAATGCTTATGAAGGAATGGACCTAATGATGATTTGTCTTTCTTTTTTTACATTATAAATAATCCGTGGTTGCTGTTAAGTCTTCTTAGAAAGTCAGTGAGGCTTGTTGGCTGGGTGATAACTCCTCATCTTGCACCATAAGGAAGAAGTCTTGTTTCATCTCTCAATCATGCAGTGATGCAATATGTGAGCCTTAAACTTACATATGAGGCCTCTTTCTCTCTTTTGTGTTATTTCCACATAATTCTTTATTTCTCATTAAGTCACATACAAACCTCAATCTTCATCCTGTTCCCCATCCTAGTCTCAGAAATGGTACTGAGCTTTTGGTGGCAATGAGCTACCTGCTAAACTCTCTCTTCTCAAATGAAACCTGTGTGTACAAGATGAGGAAAACTTACACAATGCTTTGTGAACTGGAAAAGAAGGGAGTAACATGAAACTGGGTTTAGCTTCAACTATGAGGGCAAATTTCTGCCACCAGTCACATACAGTAGGCTAATTCTTTCTGATGTGTAATTAGTTTCTCCCCACCACACTAAGAGTCATTTACTGTTTGTTCTCAGAATATGGTTGCATTTGAATGAATGTAAAAATATGGTGATTATTTATTTGAAAAAACCTTCAGTTTAGTTCAAATGCAGCAATAGAGGTATGATATTCTAATCATAAAACCAAATCTTTGATTATTAACTTGAACTTCCCTGTGAGGAGTAGGAGAACTTGTTCATGTACAAAACACCCTTCACACACAAAGGAGGAAACCGATAAATCCAAACAGAACTCAGAAAGCTGCTGCTTCTACCCTCTAGCTGTTTTCTTTAGACAATAAAATAACTTTTTCTCAAGACATAGGCTTTCTCTATAGAGTGAATCTGTTTTATATTTCTTTTGAATTTCCCACATTACCTAATGTAGATAAATATAATAGTATGAGTAAGAACATACTGATTGTACTTGATTTCAAGAGAGGAGAGAGAGGAGTTAATACAGTACATGTTATTTGAACTAAAAGTATTTACTTGAATTTTTCATGAGATATAGTAATTAAGGTAAAACTGAAAGAGTTGCTTAACGTTAGAAAACTATTTTTAATAACAAACATTAGTTCCTAAAATAATCCTCTCAGTCAGAAAGAACAAATATGGAAAACATTAAGGGGTTGGAGTTTAAAAAATTTTAAACCAGTATTTTGAGACACTCTCGATACCTACCCAGAAATATTTTTAAAAATCATAATATTTCCTCCAGTTCCACCCCTGTTTCTCCTCTAGATTCCTATAAAATGTATCATTTTTAGGTATATTTTATTGATTATGTTGTTACAGAAGTCCCAATTTTTTCCCCTTTGCTCCCCTCTGCCTAGTATGCCCCTTTCCTCCAGGAATCCCACCCCCCTTAGTTCATGTCCATGGGTTGTGCATATAAGTTCTTTGGCTTCACCCTTTCCCATACTATCCTTAACTTCCCCCTGTCTATTTTGTACCAACCAATTATGCTTCTTAATCCCTGCACCACTTCCCAATTTCTCCCCCTTCCCCCTCCCAGCTGCTAACCCTTCAAATGATCCCCATACCTATGATTCTGTTCCTATTCTGGTTTGCTTAGCTGGATTTTGTATTTATTTTTTAGATTCAGTTGTTGATAGTTGTGAGTTTGTTGTCATTTTAATATTCATAGTTTTGATCTTCTTTTTCTTAAGTAAGTCCCTTTAACATTTCATATAATAATGGCTTGGTGATAATAAACTCTTTTAACTCTACCTTGTCTGGGAAGCAACTTTATCTGCCCTTCCATAGCTTTGCTGGACAGAATAATATTGATTGTAGGTCCTTGCTTTTCATCACATTGAATATTTCTTGCCAATAAAGTGTCTTTTGAGAAATCAGCTGATAGTCTTATAGGCACCCTTTTGTAGGTAACTCTCTGCTTTTCTCTTGTTACTTTTAAGATTCTTTATCTTGATGATGTGTCTCGGTGTGGTCCTCTTTTGGTCTAGCTTGTTTGGGACTTTTTGTGCTTCCTGGACTTGTATGTCTATTTCCTTTGCCAAATTTGGGAAGTTTTCCTTCATTATTTTTTCAGATAAGCTTTGAATTTCTTGCTCTTCCTCTTCTCCTTCTGGCACCCCATATGATTTGGTCGTTGGCACATTTAAAGTTGTCCCAGAGGTTTCTAAGCCTCTCCTTATTTTTTTCAATTCTTGTTTCCTCATTCTGTACTGGTTGACTGTTTTTTTTCCTCCTTACATTCTAAATCATTTATTTGTATCCTGGTTCCCTTCCCTTCACCATTGGTTTTGTGTGGGTTTTCCTTTGTTTCACTTAGCATAGCCTTCACTTCTTCCATTATGCATTTGGCACATTCAAGCATATCTCTCAAGCCTGTGAGCGTCTTTATCACCAGCGTTTTGAATTCTGCATATGTTAGATTGGCTATCTCCTTGTCACTAAGTTCTCCAACTGGAACCTAGATCTGTTCCCTCTTTTGGGCCGCTCTTCTTTGTCTCCTTATCTTGTTGGTCTCTGTATCTTAGGTAGAGCTGCCACTCCTGTTATGTTGTAAGGGGTGGAGCCTTAGGTATTTGTCAGTTAGGGTGACCTGTTTCACCACGTTGTGGTGCTGTGTGGGGGGAGGGGTCTGAGAGGGAACAGTGCCACTTTCTCAGCACTTGCCTCTTTTCCAGGCACTTCTCCCACTTCTGTATGGGACTAGCATCTCTCTAGTTGTTGTCCTGGCTGTTGTTCCCAGAATCGATGGGTCTGTGGATGTTCTAGGACTGTGGGGGTCCTTTAAACAAGCAGACTCTGCTGAGAGACTGGCAGTTTCTTCCTCTGCCCCAGCCCCCACTGGCTTGCACAGTCAGAAGCAATGCAGCTTGATTTTCCTGGGCACTGGGACTGTGAGCTGCACGGTCAGCAGCTGGGAACGCTCCCCAGGTGTCCCTCCCAACTTTTTAAAATATGTAACTGTGTTTTCCACAGGCCTGCTGCTGCCAAGGCTGCTGCTGCCACTACACCACATCCTCTCCAGCCTGGCTCCGCCCTTCCTACCTGTCTGGATGAGTATTTCTTCTTTATATATTTGTTTGTTGGGCTTCCATGCAGCTCGATTTTCTGGAACTTCTGGTTGTTTCTAGTTTTGAGGTAGTTGTATTCCTTCTTAGTTGTGGGGGGAGACCCAGCGTGTCTGTCTAGGGCTCCATCTTGGCCAGAAGTCCTAAAGTATATCATTTTTAAAGTCAAGGTTTATAACATTAACATTCTATTCTTTAAGTGTAATTCTTTTGAAAAAAATTTATTGTTGTTCAATTACAGTTGTCCCAATTTTTCCCACGTTGCTCTCCACTGGCCTGCCCACACCCCCCTGCTCTCAGGGTAAATTCCCACTCTATTGTTCATGTCTATGTGTAATTTATAGATGTTCTTTCACTATACCCTTCCCCATCTTCCCCAGCATCCTCCCCCTTCCCTATCCTCTCTGGTCGCTGTCAGTCTGTTCCTTATTTCCATGCCTCTGTTTCTATTTTGTTCATTTGTTTTCTTTGTTCATTAGGTTCCTCTTATTGGTGAGATCATATGGTGTTTGTCTTTCACCACCTGGCTTATTTAACTTAGCAAAATGCTCTCCAGTTTCATCTATGCTGTTGCAAAAGGTAGGAGTTCCTTCTTTCTCTCTGCTGCATAGTATTTCATTGTGTAAATGTGCCACAGTTTTTTGATCTGCTCATTTACTGATGGACACTGAGGCTGTTTCCAGCATGTGGCTGTTGTAAATAGTGCTGCTATGAACATAGGTTCTTTTGAATTGGTGTTTCAGAATTCTTTGAGTATAATTCCAATAGAGGAATCACTGGATCAAAAGGCAAATTCCATTTTTAGTTTTCTGAGGTAGTTCCATACTGCTTTCCACAGTGGCTGCACTAGTCTGCATTCCCACCAAGAGTGCACTAGGGTTCCCTTTTCTCCACATTCTCGCCAGCATATTTTGTTTGTTGATTTGTTAATGATGGCCATTCTGACCAGTGTGAGGTGGTATCTCATTGTGTAACTGTAATTCTTCAACCTAAATTTTATTGTTGGTGGTTGCTGTGTATCAACTTCATAGGCTGTAAATTTGGTTTAGAATAACAAACTTTCATGGGAGTTTGCAAGGGTAAAATGAGTTATCCCTTGTAAATCACTTACAACAGTATCTGGCATTGTTAGCCATTTTGCTTTCCCTTTTATAGAGACCAATCTCATTTATAAGGTATGGCCAGGTGTTACAATGGAATCATTATCAGAAGATTCCCAGTCTTAATTTCATTCCTCTGGGACTTGAATCTCATTCTTTCTAGGTTACAATACTCATAGTTCTCTTTATACAGTGTGTTTGAATTTATTACACTCCTTTAGAAATTGGCTAAGGTCTAGGCCATTATGGAGGACCTGAATTTTTTTTTAGTTTACTTGAGCCAATGATGATGACCTTCTACTCTTTTGGACATGTACTGCATCTATTTCATATTTTATATTTTTCTTGATCATATCAAAGCCACAGCTGGGTACTTGGAGATAAGAGGTTCTGATTCATGTTTTCACTTATTCATTCATTCATCTATTCATTCAACAAACTGTTATTAAGAATCTACTATAAAAACATGGCCCTGGCTGGTTTAGCTCAGTGGATTGAGCGTCGGCCTGCGAGCTAAGTGTCGCTGGTTCGATTTTCCAGTCAGGGTACATCAGAGAAGGAAAACTCTGACTCCAAAAAACCTCCGCTGCCTTGCGGCATACCTCTTCAGGGGAAAGGCTAAGGGAGTAAACCCTGACAGAAAATCCGGAGCCGGAGTCCCTAAGGCGGTTTGACGTTGTAGTCAACACCGGCAACTCCTGCGGCGCACTTGAGGCCAAGCTGTATTGACTCCGTCTTTCCCTTGGACCCTTCAGCTGCGAAGAGAGTGGGGGTCTGCTGCATGGGCAACAGCAGACCCTCCATATTACCCTGCCCAGGCTCTGTAGCTTCAGCGTCATCGCAAGATGTCGATTCAACACAGGAGGAGACAGATACGATGTCTCTCCCGAGTCGGACTGCACAGCCATTCTCGGTGGTGCAGATAGACTCTTAAGAAGCTACACCATCGTCTCTCGAGACGGACGGCTGCCGCCGCCGCCGCCGCCGACGACTATAAAAACACTTATAAAACAGTGTAGGAACTGTAATTAAGAATAACATTTGGCTGCATTTTTCAAAGACATTAAAAAAAGAGAACAGTCTTATAAACAATTCAGTAGGATGTAATGCAGAATGGAGTTCTGTAGCTCTCTCAAGAAGATAAAAAAGTATGTTTTGTTGAAAATAGAAGGAGCAATGTAGGCAAAGATTTAAGCAGGAAGTGGGGAGAACTTTGGGAGCAGACCCAGATGAAGAGGATCTTCAGAAAGACCTAGGAGAATGTCCTGAGAATGGGAAATAGCTGATTTTATTATGGTTAAAGTCAGTGAAGGCTCAAGAAATAGGTGAGCAGGGCACAGAGATTGTTGATGAGGAGAAGGTCATCATATGGGGCTCCAAGCAGGCAAAGTATCTGCTCACAGTAAGGAGATGTAGCAGTAATTCTTCAGGAGACCTACTCATAGAAATGAGTTTGGCTTAAGTTTATATATCATGAATATTATAAACAGGAAAATCAAGCATGGGACTCAAGACACAGACCCCAGATTATGTCTTGATTGCCAGGACAAAGGAGAAGATCAGCTATTAAACTTGAAACAGTAAATTTTATCTAAAATCTAATTTCAAGAGTTTTTGTAGAGTACCATAAGTTCCCATGAAGGCCCCAGAATTTGGACTGGGATGAGCCTGCAGCCTGCGAACCTGTCAGCCTTGGCTAGGAGGAGAAAGAAGTGCTGGAGGGCTGGGGCCTGGCGGTGTAGTTATAGTGAATCTCTTTACTTGTTTCTAGTTCCCTATTAGCTGTTGTATTCACTGTCTGGCAGGTAGGTTGTACTTTTGGATTAACTTCTTCTTTTGAATCAACTTCTTCTTTTGAATCTTATCTGAATTCTCTTTGCTCATGTTTCCAAAGTGCTCTGGGTGACATCTGCTTGTCACCAGTAAAACCGAAAGGATGGCAGGGTAGATCACCTTGCACAGGTAATTGCAGCTTTAATTTTCTTTTGTTTTTGGAAGGATCCAGGTGTCCATCTTCTTTATCTCACAAAAGAACCTTAATAAATGTGGGAGTGTTGGCAGACAAGATGGCCCAGTGGGCAGTCTGCCCATCAGATGTGTTAGCCTTCTGCTATAGAAATAGTACTTCCCATGGAAGCATCACACATCAGGAATTCTCTGCTGGTCCAAGAAGCCCAGCAGCTTCCAAGATAGGAGCACAATTAGAGGCATCAGCCAAGAGATACATTTCACCTTGGAAACTCAGATCTCAACAGAGAGTGCTCGTGCCATGTGAACATAAATCATTTCCCTGAAAAGCCTTTCTTGTGAGACCAAATTCTCTGGGACTAGACTCTGTTGGCTAGCTGTTGGGTATATATCTGACTTTGAAGAACTGATCACTTCAGAAATTGTGTAGATAGAGAATAGAAACTAGATTTTCTAGAATTTGGGATTAATTGTCTTCCCTTTCATAACCTACCTGCTTTGCTGCACATATGCACAGAGTGGAGTCAAATGTGGGAAAAGCAGGGCTTGATCATAAGTACAATAGTCCAAGGCCTAGGTCCAGGATGAGCAGCAGCCTCAGGAGATTGGGGAGTTTCCAGCAGCACCTGGAAGTACTACTAGTGGGTCTAAGAAAATTGATGATCAGTGAGTATGAGGGGCATTTGGCAGAAGGCAAAACCTGAGGCCTTAGAAGGCAGACCCAGAATAAGGAAACAGTGTAGGTCTACTTTCCATGGGGACTGGATGAAGTATGTGGATAGAACTATAGTTCCTAGAAACTCTGGGTGATGGTAAAAGGCAGGGAATGCCAATCAACTCTGGAACTCAGATATGGGGCTAGTGAAAGTTGTATTTACTAGAAATGTGGAAATCGGTAAAAGGGGATTGATCAAAAAAGAATAAAGCCCAGTGACCAGAACTGATTGCAATTAAGGACCCAAGGATCTCAATTTAACCATTCTTCCATTCTTTAGGTTCCAGGGCGATGTCATTTCAGCTGTCTTCTAAGTAACCAGGCATATAGCAGGTACTATCTTATACAAGCAAAAAGTAATTATTGAAAAAAAAAATTTTTTTTGAACTTGGAGAATACAGCTAGATCCAGTCATGGATTCTTGCAGAACAGACTTGATCCTGGATTCTAGCAAGTGTGTCTATTTCCAGGACTCTGGAAACAAATTGGCTCAGACCTACTGTCCTGAAATGTGGCAGCCGTGGGGAAAGGGAGCTCAGGGAGAAATTTAGAGCAAAACTTTCTTGGATTAAGAAGATTTCCCTTTTCCATGGCCTCCTGCCTTCTAGAATTAACAAGTGAAAGTTCCTTTGTTGGAGCGGAAATGGTTGGCTGTGGGCCTGGTCTGGAAGGGATAACTGGATCTAGCTTTGGACAAGAAAGAGGATTATCTGAAATTACACAAACTGATGAAGGAAAAGTTTCTAGAATGTGGCTTCTCTAAGGGCCTCTTACTGTAGCCCCAGTGAGAACAAAAAGTAGGAATCCAAGAATGAAGACAACCAATGGGGGCAGCAGCAGCCAGGGCTCTGAAGAGACAGTATTTGCTGGTTTGGAGGATATAGTCCAGCTTCAGAAAGGATTGACACAGGATTTTAGCATTCAGAGGCTGAGGAAAACCTGAAGAAACTGGGGACAAAGCAAGGTTAGTTTCTATGTTTCAGTGGAAGCAGAGCTCTGAAGGCTTTCTTGAGTCTAGCTATATCTGCCTATTGGGTATCTAACACACATTATTGCATTTGTTGGGTATCTTGCTACATTAGTGCATATGTTGATTAAATGTTTATCTGCTCAGGCTGGTAAAAATATAGCCTTCTTTGATAGTGAGGGCAGGGAGCAAATATAGTTTTGTGCACAATTTGTCCTAGAAGCCTGTGTTCTTCTGGCAAGTTCTGAGGCATCCCACTCCACTTCATCTAATTTGATTTCACTTCACCCCATATCATCCCATTTCAATTTATTTAGTACCTATTTAGACTACAACAGTGCTAATGGAGTGGTCCAAAGATGAATGCGCAAACTGTTGGCTCAGAAGGAGTTCCATAAAGTATGTTTCATGGGGGACTAATCTTGTGAGCTGCCCCTCAGGAAACATTCCATTTTATCCTTTCATGGAGAGTAATCATCTGCAAATATGTTGAAAGTTTGCAATAAGTGCATTGGCTTAAATTTGTTTAGCTAGTATTTCCTTAATATGTTTGGCCATAGGAAAGTTTTTGTTTTTTAACTATTTATTAATAGCACATTGAATTATTTTAGGGGATCCATAGGATCAATACACAGGGTGGCTAGTTGGGTAATCTCAGGATGGCATCAAAATGTAAGTCTCCAGATAGACTGAAAAAGAAAGCATTTTAGTATAAGCTAGTGCCTCTGGAGTTTTATGGATATTGAAATGCTGGGGTGAGGCTTTATCATGTAAGTGGACTTGGGCTCTCGGACTTACTTAAGAAATGTCATTAAGGTTTGGGTCAGAAAGCCTAGGAAGGAGAAGATACATTTTATCATTTTATTTTATTTTTTTGGCTGTTGCTAAGCTTTTTTCTTTTTTTTTAAAGAACATGTTAGAAAACATTCATGTGAGAACTCATGTCCATGGTTATACTTAAAAATTTACACGAATCCTACCCAGGATTTAGGCTCCTATGCTCTGGACTAATTTCTCTGTCACTGAATGTTTGAAGACACTGGAACACAGATTGAAGGTTTGAGTTTGTAGGCCAGTGGCAGTACAAGATGGTTACAGGTGTCCCTCATAGGAATCTGATTATTTTCATGCCCAGTAGGTTGTCAGTCAGCGCTGATGGGTCTCTTCTTACATAACCAGGCACAATATGAGGGGGGAACAAGAATTATCTTCTGGAGGGTAGAACTCTTGTAGTACAGGCTTCCCCAACTACGTGAGTGTTATAGGAACCTATCTGTATCAGCGTACCAGCTGGCATTGTTGTGAGAGGCTGCATTCGGCTTCAGTGAATTTTTTTAAAGACTTTCAATGAATTTACCCATTTTATGATGGGTGGTTTATGAGCAGACCTGCCCACACCATGTTGAGTGTTTTGCAGTTTTGGTTTTTGACCAAAAATGGCATGACCCGTGTGTCCTGCCTTCCCTATTCACCCGATCTTGCCCTGAGTGACCTTTTTTTTTGTTTCCCTCCATGAAAAAGTCATCAAAGGGAAACGTTTTGCCAAGGTGGAAAAGGTGAAACAGGAAACCAGCAGAAGCACTAAAAGGCATAAAAATCAACAAGTTCAAAAACTGTTTTGAGCAGTGGAAAAAAATCTCTTGATCGGTGTGTTACATCAAATGGATAGTACTTTGAAGGTGACTGAAGTTTAAACATATAAGAATAAATATACAATCTTTTATAAATAAATTCCAATTTTTTGTGTGCCCCCCTCATATTTCAGATATTTGTGCAGTGATAAGGAAGGTGACAGAAGAAATGAAAGCAGCAATTGGTATACAGGTAGCTTGTTGGGAGGGCAGCAGGTGAATCCCATGGCAGGAGAAGGCCTTGGTCGTTGTTGAAAGCAGGGCACTGGAGCTCATTTTGCAGCCAGCAGTAGGGGCTAGCAGAGAACCTGTTCTCATCAAAAAGACCTGGTGTTAGGGGATGAGGGACACACTATGAGGACTGAGTTTTAAGCTCAGAATTCTAGTTCTAAAAAGTTACCAGACAGATAGCTGAGGCAGGGACGCTGATCCAGCACCATTGGAATTAGAACAGGGGCAGGTGCTCACAGAACAAGTAAAAGCCAAGGAACAGACTATCAAACTTACTGCAGGCCTCTTACTCAAAAACCCTATGTCCTGCATTTGGCTCCAGGCACCAGTGGAAGGGCTCAATTTTGAGGGGTGTTCCATGACTACAGCTGAGAAATTTACAGAGTCATCATCATGTACACTAAACTAAGTGCCCAGTGGTCACCTTTTTAATTGAGTAACATTAGAAATCAATATAAAGACACAATTAGAATTAAATAAGTGTACTCAAATTAGAGAAGGAAAACTCTGACTCCAAAAAACCTCCGCTGCCTTGCGGCATACCTCTTCAGGGGAAAGGCTAAGGGAGTAAACCCCGACAGAAAATCCGGAGCCGGAGTCCCTAAGGCGGTTTGACGTTGTAGTCAACACCGGCAACTCCTGCGGCGCACCTGAACCCAAGCTGTATCGACTCCGTCTTTCCCTTGGACCCTTCAGCTGCGAAGAGAGGGGGGGTCTGCTGCATGGGCAACAGCAGACCCTCCATATCACCCTGCCCAGGCTCTGTAGCTTCAGCGTCATCACAAGATGTCGATTCAACACGGGAGGAGACAGATACCATGTCACTCCCGAGTCGGACTGCACAGCCATTCTCGGTGGTGCAGATAGACTCTTAAGAAGCTACACCATTGTCTCTCGAGACGGACGGCTGCCGACGACTCAAATTAGATTTCTGATTCTGCTGATATTGTCACATAAATATTCCCAGTGTTCCTCCCCCTTAAATGTAATAGAAACACCAGCAAATGTCAAGCAGTATCAGTTTTATAGTGTGACGTGATACTGTTTGCAGTATTTTTTCATGTTTCTAAATGCATTACAGCCTGATGCCCATTATTCTATTTCTATTTCACTGGCTAGTCCAAAATTTTAATTATTTAACAATTACAGAAGAAAATTTTTATGCTTTCTAGTCTATCTTTTCTGACTTTCTTGTAAACAAAATACACTCATGTTATTCCTAATCTATCTTGTGTTTCTCCCTGACTTCTTTATCTCCTTCCTTTTCTTATCTTTTTTTTTTTCTTAAATGTTTGCTCTTCAGGAAAGGACTTCTAAGAATGTTTTATTTAAGCTATTGGTGTTTCTGCACCACAGGATCTTTATACCCCAAGAAGTTATTTCTTTTAATTGTAAGATGTTTCCTGCTATCCTATGAGGTAGGTAGGATGGGTGGTATTATAGTATTCCCTCACTTTTCGCGGGTATTACATTCTAGACACCTCTCCCACCCCGCCGCTATAGGTGAAAATCTGCCAAGTAGGAACCTTACATTTATTTTAGTATTTATATATTAAGGCTTTATAAACCCTTCTCACACACTTATAAACCATTCTCAGTCCCTTATTAACCTTTCCCACTCCCTTATTAACCTTTTCCACACTTTTATAAACACTACTTATGTTCTTAAACATATTCTACACTCTTAAACCTACATAACTTTAACAACATATGAATACAGTACCACAAAATCCCGTGATATAGCAAAAAATCCACAACAAATAGTTAAATATAATATTTTTTTAAATCCCACAATATAGTGAGGCCGTGGTAAGTGAACCGCGATATAGAGAGGGACTACTGTATGTCCATTTTACAGGTCAAGAATCTAAGGGATAGAGACAAAGATTTACCTAAAAGCATGTGAGTGGTTTCTATGGAACTCAAGATTGCAATGCAGTTAAATGGTCTCTTATTCATAGTTACCTGCAATATATGGAAGTTGCTATGCAAGGAGAATATGCCATGGAACTTTTTCAAAATCTCACAATCACAGGGTCAGTCTGACACCCAAAGATTCTCCAGTGTTGAGCCTTGACTAAAATTGGGACAACTGGGATTTTCTATTATGTGCTGAGGTTTGAAAACCTTCTTCCCAAAACATATCCCGTTGTGCTGGCTTCATTTATCACACTGTCAAATTCACCTTCTTAAGAGCACAGCACCAGTTTGGCCACACAGATAAGAATGATCCCAGCAGATAGTTTAAAACTGGTCTTACGTGAAGGAGATGTTAACTGTCACCTGCCAAGGAAACAGGAGGACCTGACACTCTTTGATATACTTGGAGGTGACAAAAAAATGACACTGTTAGGCAGTAGCTCTTTAGGAAATGTATCTAAATACCAGCCATGAGATAGAGGCCAGTGACCTGTTTCGGACTGTCATTATTAGTACCTACTGTCACTCCATATGTAGTTGTTTAATGAAACTTATACAAAACACAGTAAACATATCCACAATAGCTGAGTGTTAGCTCTATTATTTTATTCCACAATTTGGAAATGAAGGTAGGTCAAAGTCTGGTTAATGCTTGCAGTTACTTAAGTGGCATGTATGCACTAAATATAAATTTTTGTGGGCACTTTTGTCATTTTATGAGAAAGTTGGTATCAAGGTCTCATGTGTCACATGGGTATTTTTCTTGGGCTGGAACAGCAGTTTGTATATTTGATTCTCAGTACAGCAGGGAAGCAAATTTCTTTTTCATTTCTCTCTCTCTCTCTATTTTTTTTTTTTTTTTTGGTGGCAGCTATGTATTTTTTAAATTTTTATTTTTTCCAGTTTTATTGAGATATTTGCATATAACCTTATATAGATTTAAAGTACACAACATAATAATTTGATACATGTATATACCCAAAAATGGTTACCACAATAAGACTAGTTAACAGCCATCACCTCAGATAGTTACAATATTTTTGTATGATGAGAGCTTTTAAGATCTACTTTCTTAGCAACTTTCAAATATACAATACAGTATTGTTAAATATAGTCACCATGTTGTACATTCTGTTCCCAGAACTTACAGAAGAGGAACATACTAGGAACCTCATCTCCTTCACACAGAAGATGAGGTGATTGTGAGGGAGCCAAGAAACCGCCCTCTTGGGAAAGAGGAGGAGATGGTCAGGATTTCGCTGTGTCCTAGCCTGAGGAGAATCAGCACTTAACCCGCGATGCTGCAGTATTTGGGCCAGGGACAGCACTCAGGTCTTAAGTGCCTATCTCCATTTGTATTTCTCAAAATAGACTCTAAGATAAGAATTCAGGCCCAAATACTTATTTGGGAGGTGATGCCAGGAAGGATGTATGGGAGTGGGAGAGGAGAACAGGAAAGGCAATGAAGGGTGTGTTCATGAGTGCATTATTAGGCTGGCCAATTGGGGGTGCTCCTGCTGGGGACCTTCTGAATTACTCAGCCAAAGGGCAAAGAAATTGTGTTATTTAGCTCCTAAGTCTAATTCCTTATTTCAGCCTTAGGCAGAGAGACATGTGCTGTGGCATGTATGGGAGCTATGGGCGCTTCAGGTGGCTTCTAGGGTGGACAGAAGGCATCTGCTAAGGATGCCACTGAGAAGTCCTCAGGGCATAGTATCTAATGCTAGATGTGCCTCTGATATGCTGGGCAGACTGATTAGCTACTTTGCTCACTGCAGAGTTGAGGATGATGGTATAACTAACTTGCTCAAATATTTGTACACTGTTGATGACTCCCAAGATTAATAGATGATTTTGGCATAGGAAATTTTTATGCTAATTTAAAAAACCCTTAACCTTATTTAATACTTCAAAATGAGCATGTTCTGTAGGCTGTAGTGTATACTGTGTGAGTGTGTGTGTGCTTGCCTACTTGTAAGTATGCATAAGTCTTAGTTACTAAAGGAGGACCAGTAGTACATGTCAATGGATACTCATATATTATATGAAGCACCATACTTGTTATGAGCATGTGAACTTACAAGGAAATGGCAAAAAAATCTTGATTAGAAAATTGCCCTCTACCCAATGTGATATGTGTAATATGAAATATATTTTTTGAAATGAATTTGAGGTCAGCAGTGGTCAGATGGAAACCATGTACTTTTCTTGGGCCTTTTAAAAAACTTTATTTGTTACTGAGTGGTCTGTGTGTTAATATTAGGAACAGCAAGGCTGACCACACCAGAGGCCTTTCTGCACTGAAATTCGAGGTCTTGGTAACAGTCATGAGGAGTGAGAGCCGAGGTGGACTATCTTGTTAAAGTCAGTCTCCCTTCCTCATGACCAAGGGAACGGTAGACAACCCAGCACTGCATAGTGTTGAAGAAAGCAACCTCATTAATCAGCGTGGGCATTTTAGAAATCTGTTTGAGAAAAACTGGGAAGACTTAAAAATATGGGTGGAATATCAGAATGATATCAAAACCACTTTTTCAAATGACACATAGACAAAAAAATGGACTCATCATTTTTCACTATTTGTCATCAAAGTCTTTCTGGTTTGGCAAGTTGACAACCTAATGATTTTAAACTGTGTTGGTATTAAGGTTACACATGGTTTTATTGCCAACTTGGATGCATTTTCTGTGGACTTGGAGGGAGGTTAGTCTTGAAAAAATACATAATTCCAATAGCTAGTGTTGTCTGAATATATTAAAATGTGTATGGCATCATTGTTATTTTAGGCTTTTCTATTTCTCTATATCCCTGTTTCTCTCCATTTATGTAAAATAGGGATATATACATAAGTAGACATTTAAAATGCATATACATATTGTATCTGTCAAGATCCAGTCAGGAAAGCAGAAACCATTCCAGTTGTTTTAACAGAGAAAATTTAATATACAGAATTTGTTGAACAGATATTGGAAGACCAAGATTTGCTAAAGAAATAACAGATGTTGTAAGCAGCTACTACTTCTTAGGTTACAAAGGAGCTGTGGTTATCAGAAGCTTGGAGGAGAGACCCTGCATAGCTGTATCTGAGGGGATGCAGCGAGACTAGTCCTTGGAGTGTGATGCAAAAATAAATAGATAAAACTACTGGATCGGAGGCTGGACTCAAAAGCTAGCGCCAGCTGAAGAGGTAAGGCTGGGGTTGAGGCTGCTCACCGGAACAACAAACCAACTGGAGCAGGTATAACTTTCAGTCTCCCAATAGTGCCCCTTACTGTACAGTCGAGCAGCGAGTAGATGGCAGCACAGAACTATGGTCTGCAGAGTCCCAGCCCTAGCATCCAAATCAATGTTTAGACTCTGGGCTTGGAGATGAAACAACAGTGACTTTGTGACCACCATGCATGTGTATTGGATTGAACTATTTGAAATTGATATTCAACAAAAATATTTTTAGTCTACAAAAGGGACAGTTTCATATGGTTCAAACGAATACAGGCATATACACATTATATCACATATAATTAAAATATATGTCAAGTGTTCATAAACCTTTATATCTTATACATGTGTATATATATATACACATACATATATAATCAAATAGATATTTAAGCTGGAGAGATCCATTTCCACAGTTAATTATGTCAGAGGAAGCTGGTAATATTCTTTGAATGAGATAGAACATATATGTAGAGAGAATATGCATGGTTGACCCTTGAACAGCATGGATTTGAACTGTGCAGATCCACTTATATGCAAATTTTTAAAATAAATATACAGTTTTCCCTGCATGTCCCCAAGTTTCATATCCACAGATTCAACTAACAGCACATTGAAAACAGTATTTTTTATCTGCGGTTGGGGATCCCTGGATGCGGAGGGCTGACTACGTGCATTGATCTATGCCATCTTATATAAAGGACATGAGCATTCATGGATTTTGTTATCTGTGGGGTGTCCTGGAATGGGTTCCCTCCAGACACTGAGGAGTGACTGTAGTTAACTTTTGGGGATGGGTCAAAAGTTATACAGTGATTTTTAACTGTGCTGAGGCCAATGTGCCTAACCTCCACATTGTTCAAACTCTCAACCTATCAATAAGGTATATTTTTCCTGGGCTTCTATGATGATTACACTAACATGATTTTGCACGATGGCTTTTACCACTGCATTGTTTTCTCATCATGGGTATTTCATTGATTCATCATCCTACTGTCTTTATTGTGACTCGGTGAGTCTTCAAGAGTCCACAGTGAGCATGTTGCAGATGCAAAGGCTTGACTGAAAGAGTCCTTCACATCTAGATTAGGAAACAGAGACATTATGAAGAGTTCTTTTAAGGATTTGAAGCTCCTTGCAATTGCTGCTGTTTGTGTTTGGTTAGCTGTGCATTTTCGGGCTGGGCTCTCAGTCTAAAGGAGAAAAAGGTACTTCTGAGTTTTCTTTATGGGGAGTGATTCAGAGGCTGTTGAGTAAGTCATTAGTAAAGGCACATGGTGTGCTCATGACCAGCCATGTGAAAGCTCCTTGAACACTTGTCAATGGCTATTGTGTTTTTCCTGAGGGCCCTGGTGAAAATTCCTATTTTTATTTGTTTTCCATCCCTCTATTTAAATAGAATATAAGAGCAGAGAGATTGAGGCCTGGCAAAATGAGACAAGAACATGGGGCTATGAATCTAAGATTTCTGGAGTATTTGTGTAGCTCCCATGTGCAATTCATTTCAGAGAATTCTGCAGGCAGCTTTTCCAAAGTAGGCATTTCCTTTAGCACAACCCACTATCTATCCTTGCCTGGCCGCTGGGGCCCAAAGTCCCCTCTTTTCTCTGACAAGCTGATGCCACAATTTCATAGTGATTCAGCTGGCATCCCAGCAATGCCTTCTAATTCTGCCTCTTTCACAATAGAAGGGAATAGAGGAAACAGACAAATGGGCTATTTTTGAACCAGAAGTTGGCCCAACTGTCAGGCGTAATAGCAGCCAAGTAATGTTTGTGGGATAGTCCTCTCATGAAAGATGACTTTATAATTGCCTTCCAGATCCCAAGGATAAGAGTGTATGTTGAAATCGGCATAACCCTCTTAGGCCCTTCAAATCTGACCTTCAGAGGCCCAACAGACGTGCTGGCAGTGCTTGCATCTGGCTGTTCGTGGCTAGTATCTTCCCTGTTTGCCCAAATGTGTTCTGGGCATTTTGTTTACTCTTCACATTGTTTATGTCCTATTAATAGGCAGTGGTCTCTTTACAAAGAGACTAATGGCCTTTACTGCTTATACAATCCTTTTGTGTCTAATCCTCTCAGCACTTTCCTTTTTTTCTTCCCATCTGTCAGTGGGCTTTTGTGCCCCATGGGTCAGCATATCAGCACTTCACTCTTCCTCCCCTGAAGACAGCTCTTGTTTCTGAAGTCCTTTCACTGGGGAAGGCTTTTGGAACAATTTGCACAGGACAAGTAGGAGAGCTGCAGAAAAATAACCCACAAAACCACTGCATCCAGTTTAACTGATACCCCGATAAGGCTTCTACTGAAATGAGGATTTTCCCTGGACCAGTTTCAAGTTTCTATCTCAAGAGCACTTGCTGTGGAATTGGACTTTTTTTTTGGTACAAAGCTAATGTGAATTGTGGAAACCCGTTTTTGTTGGGAAGATAGAATGTTCTGAATAAAACAGTGACGTCTTCTGAGACTTGCTTCTTTTGTTAAAACATGTGGGTATTGTGGGATGTTTCTAACCTGGATGCAAAGTGCACTAAAAAAAAAAAAAAAAAAAAAAAAAGATTCCTAGCTTTTTTTGATAATTCTCAAACCCTTTCACTATCACTATGCAGTTAAATTACTCACTTGTTCTCAATCAGGTAGTTACTAAAGGGGAGCTGGGGTCATGTTGGCATTGACTTTGGTCAGCAGGCAGGATAGTAGGTGATTTATGTGAGTGACCTTCTCATGACAAGATGAGCATATCCCTATTGGTGCTTTGGAACATTCCTTAGCTTAGTGTTGGAAGCAAGGGGAAAAGATTTGTGTTTTGCAGTTTTCAAACTTAACTTTGGAATTGAAAAATATATTGTTTGAACTATGCCAGGAAGGATATCCATGATAATCTATGAGAATAGATTATCTAGAGGTATAAAATAAAAAGATTTAAATTTGGAAGATATTTGTTCCCTAAACTAGTTTGAAAAGACCACTTGTCCATGTTCTCATTTCAGGTGTTGTTTAGTTTTGTCTCCAATTTTGCTTATTTAGTATTTTAGACACAACAAAAGAGTAAAAATAATCACCTCTTTTTTATTATCTAGAAGGTTATGTCAGTGAAGATATTACAGCTAACTAAACATTAACTAGCAAACCTTTCTTATTTTAACCCTAGTTATTAAGCATTTCTCCAAAGCATGAATCCAGAAAGCCTTAGTGAGCATCTTACGGTGCCCCTCAGCCATCTTTTAGAGAACAAGTTCTCATAAAATGCTAGGACTCAAATTATAGTTGAAGAAAATGTCTGTGTAACATCTCAAAAAGGTTTTTATTTTTTTTTCTCATATAAACGAAAGGTACAACGTGAAAAACAATTTGAAAAAGATGACTATCAAGTCTGGTAATCTGAGGCTTCACCATACATAGTTCTGAACCAAAAGCTAAACTTTCAGTGTCTGGAGGAAACGATTCAGCTGTTTTATCTAGGTGTATTATTCCATCACTCTGGCTGTTCTTGCGTCTCACGTTGGTGAAAAACCACAGAAAGTAAAACAGGCTCTCAGAACATAGTTATTTCCATACCCTCCCACGTAGTATTCCCCTTGGAGCAAGCAATTTGCACTCAACTTTTCCTGTTGGTTCTCTGAATTAGACAGGCTTTCCCTAAACCCCTGCAGCTATTTGTCCTATTAATCTTCACTCTTCACAAATGAATCTTTTGTGCTGCTTGTTACTGGACTTGGATTGCTGTCTTTCCTTCTCTTCCATTCTTTTTAAAAAAATGAACAATAAGAGCTAACAGCTTGGGATAAAAGTGTGGGCGGTGAGGAAAGATGACTTCTGGTTGGTCAATCATGATGACGCAGTTTATGGGTTTGGAGGAATCTCTTGTCAAGAGAAACAGGGCAGGATCATCTCGTAAGGCACTAATGTGGTCAAATGACAAAGAGCTAAGGATGAGAGAAACCCCGAGGTTTCTGCTGCTAAACAATGACCAAGTTCACTGGTGTTCTCAGGTGCATGGGAGAGAATAGGCTCTCATTGTTAAGGCAGCATCAGCACCTGCCTTTGTTTCTGTTTCCCTTGCTGCAGCATTAACACTATCTTGTCAATCTGGGGATAGGTTGGCATAGGACATAATCACTGATGGATATTTAACCAGTCAGTGTACCAAACAGCTTGTTGATGTGTATCTTTGTACACCCCTGGTCTAGGTATGTAAGTAACTGAAACATTTACTGGACGCCATCTATCACAATGTTCAGGTAATCCTTCATTGAATCATTGTATCTGTCTTAATATCATGCTATGCTGAAACCTAAAGGTTTGACAAACTAAACTTGTGAAGTTATGAACACTGGCATTTAAAATATTTACTTTTTCCTAATTTCAGGAGAGATTTTTTTATCTTTTATAAAAACTGACACACACACACACACACACACACACACATATATAATAGACATACTACGTCTATTTATAGCCTATAGCTTTATGAATTTTATAATATATAGGGCAATTCTTTTTCATGGTTGTGTAATGTTTTGACTATACTAAAAATTACCCATTCTATTGTTGATGGACATTGGATTGTTTACAGTTTGAAGTTTCAATGAAAATTCTTATATAAGTTTTTTGGTGGATATATACATAGTCATTTCTGTTGGATAGATCCAAGAGTTTAAAAAGAGTTGCATTGTAAGGTAAGCATGTATGTTTAGCTTTAGAAGGTATTTTAAGACATTATTAATGTAAATTCAATCTAGACCTAAGAAATAATAGATTCAAAACATTTAGGTTAGCCACAATGGTAGACAGGAGGAATATTCCACTTTGGATCGATGTTTATTCCCATGCAATCTCAAAAAGCATGGTTAGCAAATTAGATGATGACTGAATGCCATTTTTCATAAATAGTTGTCCATCCTGTTCAAAAAAGATAGCTATAGAGGAGATAAAAGTTACTTATGAATCAGAATCAGCTCCACATCTTTCAGCTTAATTATCTCCATGCATTTTAAGGTGTGGGCCAAGCCATAAAATATCACTACTCTCTGAAACTGCAGGTTGAAACCTCACTGAAGATCATACAAGTCTGCATCTTTCAAAGGAAAGAAAAAAATGAGGGTGGGACAAATTTATTTGGAGTAAGTGAGACTTTTGAAACAGAAACCTTTTTTTCCAGGTTGGACACAATTATCGTATTTCTGTGGAACTCACAGACCATGTCCCCAAATAAGAACACAAAGCTAGATGTTGGAATACCTTAATAGAAGAAGGGGAATGGTGCTACTATGCTGTTTTGAGATGCAATTTTATGTCTGTTGTCCCAAGGAATGAGTCTTAACTTCTCTTGCAATGAAACATTCAATTTCATCAGAGCTAGCTTTTAAAAATCCAGGAAGTCAATAGAGTAATATCTATTGATATGATGTGAAAGCCTTGACTATATGTATATCTTTCTTAATGTTATATATCATAGGAGATACAGAAGGAGTAAAGACAGTCATTGCCTGGAGGAGTTGTCAGGTTAGCCTGGAGGAGGATAGAAACTCAATAAATTGTTCTGGAGTTAGTCTTAAGTATACAGTAGTGACGATAAGAGCACCAAGTGTGCAGAGAGAGGAGCAATCAATGCGGGCTGGAGTAGTAAAGTCAGGCTTGTAAAGAAGTCACCTTTTGAAGGATATAGAGGAGTCAAGGTGAGGGAAAAGAAGTGAAGCTTATTCAGGACCAGAGGCCTGTGAGGAAAGAGGGGGTGTAGTAATCTTTGAGTAAAAGCATAGGAGAGAAAATCTGAAAACTCCTTTAAAGAAAAGATAATTTTCCTACGAAGTCAACCAGCAGTGAATGGGCACCTTTTAAAGTTAAATTTTAAGTTAAAAGTGGTGTGGCTTTAGAATGGTAAGGACATTGTAATGACCCACATCCTATTATTGTGCATAACCTGGGAAATTCAGATTCCCAGGCCATGTCCCAGGATTGTGTTGTATCAATCACCTATTGGTGGTCAACAAATACGTCCCAAGCTCAATGGCATACAATGAGCATATATTCACACATGCAAAGTTACGCAGATTTGACTCATGTGTGTTCCATGTGTGTTCATTCTGAGGCCCAGACCAAAGAGGCAGCAGTCGCGGGGAGCATATTCTTCTTATGGCACAGGTTGGAAGCTCCCACAAGGGATATCTTTGAAGGCATACACTGGAAACTTCTAACCACATTTCATTGGTTTAATAAATCACACAACCAAGCCATCATCAGTGGTAAAGGAAAATAAACTCTACCTTTGGTGGGAGGAGTTGCCAAGTCGTATGGGAAAAGATGTGGATATAGAAAAGGGTGAAGAATTAGGACTAATTCAAAGAACCAGGTATGCTAAACTTTTAATGTATTATCACACATAATCCTCAGAAAAGCCTCATGGAGTTGACACTATTATTACTTCAACAAACTGATAATGAAATGGAGACTTAGAAAGGCTGGAAGACTTAGCCAACGTAATCTTGTTAGAAAGTGATCAAGACAGTGTTCCAAATGTGCTTGAAGCTTAATACAACCCAATAACAAAATATTTACTTGTATCCCTAGAAGAGGTTCTGAACAGTATGACAATGAATGTCACTTGAGCTGTATGTGCAAGATCCCCTTCATTCACTTGCACCTGAAACCTCTATTCCTGGCTGTTCCCAACCTCTGGTCTGGATCCCCATATCTATATACAAAACAAAACCCCTCTAGCATCTACTTTTATACCTCAGAAAGAACATTGGCCAGACCTGGATTTCTATTTCCTTCTAACCCTTTCCTTCCCTATTATGGATATCAGTTAGTCCCAGAAATTCACTGGTATTGTAGCATATTTAAAATAATTAAAAGTAGTTTAAGTGTAACCAATCATTGCCTTACTATGAGGTATTAAGTCAGTCACTAAGAAGGTATATATTTCATTGTTCCCACAGTCTCTTGCTTCTACCATGAACAGCTGCTCTTTATTTTTCCATATTCAACAAGATAAGAAAGAAAAGTTTGACTCACTTGCTTTGCTAAGTGCTAATAGCTTGAATCTCATCATGCACATTTCATCCTGTTTCTTCTCTGCCTTTGTCTCTGCTCCACCCCTGTCTTCTACTTCTAGTGATAATCATCTCTTCATCTGGAATGTCTGGATCCTAAATTTTCCCAAATACTAAAACATCTTTAGGGCAGCCATCAGGGTCAAAACAAAGATAATTCACTAGCACTCCTCACCTATGCATTCCCAGTTCCAGAGGCCATTAACTCACTGACCCAAGATGAGTTGGGATGTCTTAAAAGATATTGTTTTGTTTGTTTAGTATCTTTGGTGATGCTTAACATTGTTCAATGATGTAGATTGCTTGGGCCTCAGAGTTCAAGGGAATGGTGATTAAGGACTAGTTTAGAAACTGCCTGATGATGTTTCCTGACACACAGCTCATTGAGGAGGGCATCTCAGCAGATAATGCTCAACAGTGCTTTGCCCTTTGCATGGGTGGGTCAACCTAGAAAGTGGTACTTTAAAGGGTGTTTGAAGGACCACTTGGCCTTTCTCTGCCCTCTGGGTGGTAATCCTGGATCTGGGCAGAGGCACCTGACCTTCTCAAGGGCCCGTTTTCCCCTCCTAACCTCTGCCTTCCTCTCTCATCATTATTACCTATTTAAGTTTTAGTTGACCTTAATATTTGTCTATTACCTTACATTTATGAATCATGAAATAATGGGACATCTGGTCACCAACCATTATTAGTATAGCAAGCAACATTGGAAAATGTGAAACCAATAAAATATTTTAGAACTTAGGAAACAAATGATGGGGGACATAATTAAATTCTAGTTTTTGTTTATAAATTAACTTTTATACCATTTAAATTTTTATTTGTTGATGTTAAAGGCTTTTTAACTAAAATAAAATTTCATCTTGTAGCTATTTTACATTAAATACATATTGTTATTAGATACTTCTACTTTCATAAGTATAATTCACTTTTATTCAATACATAGATTTTTCAGTTGATGTTTCTTTGTTTTAATGAAGCAGCAATACAGTATTTCCTCACTAATCATGGGTATTACATTCTAGACACCCCCGTGAAGTAGGAACCTTACATTTATTCTACACTCTTAAACCTACGTAACTTTAACAATATATGTATACAGTACCGCAAAATCCCGCAATATAGTGAAAAATCTGTGATAAGTAATTAAATATAATATTTTAAAAAATCCCATGGTACAATGAAGCCGCGATAAGTGAAGTGAGATATAGAGAGGGACACTGTATATCTGTAGCCATAACCATAGTTATGTCTGTGTCTATGTTTGCAATAGATTACTTTAAAAAATAAAAAATACTTGTTCATTTCTTAGCCCTATAATACAAACTCATTTTCCTTGAATAATTAATTTTTAGGTGAGTTGGGTAGATCTTTTTTTGCATATTATTTATCATTCAACTTCAAGATAAACTAGTCTTGCTGTCTGGAAATCTAAAACGTTGTTCCAACTTATTGTAGACAGCAAGCACACTAAAATAATTCCCCAAAGCCTGAACTCATGTGAATTATAACTTTTCATTTGTTTCAAAATGAGAAGCAGTAACTTTTCCCTATATTAGCTCATAAAGTTGTGGCTTCTTTTATATGTTAACCTTGTCACACAAAATTACAAAATAAATAAATAAATAAACAAACAAATAAATAAATAAATAGAACTCCTTAGAGGATCTTTGAAATTGGCATAACAAGAAAATTCTTTCTTCAAGTTACCAAAATTCTACAAATTTTGATAGTTCTTTACAATGGAAATAAATAGGCAATCATTAGAACATCTGTCAAATGATACCCACGTTTTGCAATACATTCATATATCGAATCATCTTATATACCTAAAACTAGTAAAATGCTATATATAAATTATATCTCAATAAAAAATTTTAAATGATATCCACTCTTAACGTGCTGTGCCCAAATATGCATGGTAATAAAACATCCACATGAATTTCAGTCACTGTTTTAAAATCCATACCTATAAATCATAGAAAAATTGAGTATCAGTTTTGTTAGGGAAATTTTCCCAACTCTACTCTTTCTAGGAGGAATCACTACTCTGACAATAGAAGATTTTGTGTTATTGTTTTATGAAAGTTCTTTTGACTTCAGAATTCAGGTCACATCTGAATACCATGATTTTTTTTTTACAGCCTAGGATTCTTAAATAAGTTCTGGTCCTTTGTTGGACCAGCCTTTCCTGCTTAGCTGTGACCTGATAGAGAGGCAGGCCAGGGGTGAGAGAGGCAAAAAGGAAATGCTGGCACTATCAGTTCTTGTTTTGGCTGCTGACATTGCCTCTACTTCTTATCAGCTTTCTATGTTTTCATTATGGTGTCAGGAATCAAGCCGTTCCTAGGAGTCTATATGTGGGACTTGGGACAATCACACATTCCCAAATGCTATGCACCTCCTCCTGGATTAGGAAAAGTTTCAGCACAAATACCAGAAAGAGCTGCCCTGCTCTAAGAGCAATCTGAAGACAACTCAGTCTCAAATTCGAAATGTCATCCCCTACTTTTCATCCTTCAGTAATCTTCTACTCTATTCTTGTTTAGTTCATTCAACAAAAGATAACTGATTTTATTTTTAAGTGAGGGAAATGCAAGTAAGAACTAAATGGCCAAAATGTAAAATAATAACATCAAGTGGTGCCCATATCATGTGAAGCCACTAGAACTCTTGTACAGTCCGGCTACTAATGCCCTATTTTGTTAGTTGCATTTGATGAAAGAATGTATTTACTTCTTAATTTGCTTTGATTCAGAATAAAATAATTCCAATTATTTTGTCTTATTTATTTATGTTACCTCCCTTCCTGCCTATTTTTAACTATATTTATAATTTAGTAAATAAAATCTAAAATGTACACATTGGTAAAGAATTAAAGTAGAACCAGTTAGTGTCTGGTGTATATTTTTTGTTTGTTTTTATTCCTCACTTGAAGATATGTTTCTGATTTGAGAGAGAGAGAGAAAAACAGATAGACAGACAGATAGACATCAACGTGAGAGAGAAACATCGATCAGTTGCCTCCTGTACCAAGGATCAAATCCTCAACCTAGGTATGTATCCTGACTGGGGATCTAACCTAAAACCTTTGCTGTAAGAGATGATGCTTAACCAACTGAGCCATCTGGCTAGGGCTATAATATTTTTAATAATTGAAAGCCTTCATGTTTGAGCATAGGCTTCCAGGAACTTGATTTTTGAAGGCAGTATAAAGTTTTGTTTGAGATTTGTGATTGTCCCTTGTTGTTAAAGCAACTTTGTCAGCTAAATTGTCCTTAAGCTGTTTCCAGGTGTACCTTTTTAGGAACCCAAGAGTGATCCTATAGTTTTCCCTGCCCCCTCCTCTCATTTGTCAGGAGACATGGTATTTAGGTCTCCTGAGGACTATGGGGAAATATGCAAGATTATGGGCCATCTCTTGTGTCTTTTCAGCTGATTTGCAGAAATATGCAAGAATAATGGTGATCTCTTGGGTCTTTTCAGCTGAGTAACATGGACATAGGTGGGCACTGTCTACATGGGTTTGTCACCATGAAATCAGGGATTCTGAGTATGACGAAACAAAAAAATTCCTGAGGTCATCACTAGTGCTATTTCCCTTCCAGGTCTTAATTTCAGGTATAGTCATATGATTTGTTTTAGCTAAAAAAGGAAACAGAAGGAAAACTTTAAGAGTCAGTGCATAATTCACCATACTCTCTCCATTTGCGATAGTGACCAGTAATATTTCAAAAAAAGGTTCTTTTGTCTGTCTGGTTCCCAGTATGAGGACAGTGCTGAACATAGCCCACAGTTGACCCATGATAGCCAAGTAGCACGAACAATAAATTCAATCTTTGATGTTTTAGGTCACTGGGTTTTCTTTGTTTTTGTTACTGCTGCATAACCTAGTTTATCCTGAATTTTTCAGATGGGTCTGATAATTGGACCAATTATATTAACATGCTCCAAACAACAGGACTTCACACACCAGAGAGCACAATCATTTTCAGGAGGCAAATGGGCCTGGAAAGATACCTGATGATTCACAGTCCCGGGGCACAGAGGAAAAAACATCCTTCCTTGCTCTGCCGTTCTTTGCCAAACTTCCAAGCACAAGTGAAGCATGCGTCAATGATTCACGGTGTAAGTGAGTAAGATCACAGAGAATCAACAAACAATTGCACTTTATATTAGCAGTTCAACAGTCTTCCCAGTTGTCCATGAGTGAGGGGTTTGAGAGTTTAGTGGAGTTTTCAGGTAAATCATAGTTGTTTATTCTAATTTAGTCTTGAAACTATCTAGGTGCTTCCCACTGCTCATGATAAAGAATGGAACTCACTGTGAAGGTAGTTAAGTGATAGATGTAGATGCACCTATGATACATACTGTGACCCCGGTTAATCCTTTCTAGGTCTTCCTACTCTGATCTATTATTTTTAAGATTAAGTATCTAAAGTCTAGACAAGTTAAGTGACCAGGTCTCAGCTGCATAGCAAATGAGTGGCAGATTTTGGCCTGGGACCCAAGTTCCCTGTCACCATTAGAAGACTCTACATGCATTAGATTGTGTTTGCTTGAAAGAAGAACAGAAAGAGAGTGTGGATTTTTGCTCTTGGCTCTCAAAACACCCAGTGAATGGTATGAGGGCCATTTACACTAGTACCTGGTTGGGATCTCTAACTAATAGAAAGAAGCTAGATAGTTTGTGGGTTGGGAAGAGAAGGTAGATTAGAGAAAGAAAAGAGTTATCTCAGTTACTGCTAGTTATCACTGGGAAAAACAGGCTGGAATGGAGAGCAAGATGAGGTTGGGATCCTCTCAACAGATTACAAGCATGAGGTCAGCTCTCAGGTCTCAAGAGAACTGCTGTAAATAATGAGTGGCTCACAGTCACTGACTTGGATAAAAAGAAAATTGACTGGCTTCCCCTCTGCTTATCAGTGAGCTGATGTGTCAGAAACTGACTAAAAGGAGTTACAGAGAGCATCTCTTAGGGAGCTCCCCCAGGTAATCCAGTGCCTCTCAGGGTCTCTTCTTTTCCACCCCACCCAAAGGTTTGGCTGCTCACCAGAAATCTTTTTTTTCACCCTGTTTTTGTTCAGAAAGTAAGATGACAAAAATAAGATGGCAAAGTAAGTTATAAAAAGTAGAGTGGATGAAAGGATATGGTACACATGATCATTTATCCCCAACCAAACAGCTCTCACCCAAAACATAGGATTTCCTGACTTGGACACAGATGGCATTTGTGTATATGTGTGTATATGGTGTATGTATCTACTTTGTAATTCACCTTAGTTCTGAATAAAATAATTCCAGTTATTGTTTTTTTATTTAATTATTTATTTATGTTATTTTACTTCCCATATACCTCCAATTATAATATGGTTCAAAAAGTATACTTTCTGCTTAATTTCGAAAGTGGATCCAACTTGTGTTTGGTATGGACCTTGTATGTTCTTACTATTAGGTTGCTTTTAATTGTTGAACTCAAATCCCTCCCACAAGAGTCTAATGCTGGGAGATGCTCTATGGCATTTGAACACCAGGCAAGTGCTGAAAGCATATGATGAAAACAGGGAACTTCCCAAGCAGTGAGAGTCTGCCTGGTTTCTCATAGAGCCCCTCTGTCACACTTATCTCTGGAGGGCTTTGTCATAACATCTGTCACTTCCACCACAGACATCCTCCAGTCAAGAAGCCCAACTTTTCCCAAGGAAGGTGATGCTCTGGGGTGTGCCAACCTGGTCTGTGACCTATGCTATGATCTTGACCCTTCTGAATCAAGTTCATAACTTCAGGTTTGCTAAAGATAGATTAGATTGAGACTGAAAAAACAGAATTGCACCATATAATAAAAGGAATTTTTACAGTTTTTATAGGCAGCCTCAGAGGGTGGGGGCGGGGCAGGGCTCATGAAAGTGGGGGAAAGGTAGGGTAGTTAGAGCGGACGGAGGCCCCAAAGACGAGCACAATCCAATTATAAAATGTGATTATAGCTTATGCATTTTTAAAAACACTGCTGGCTTATACTAATGTTAAGATGTTTTCTGTTCTGTTTCCCCCTCTTCTACAAATCATCCTCATGCTTTAATACAATTCTACTGCATAAATCCGGCCTTATATGAGTGACATTTAAAAAAAATTAAATAGATTAACATTTATGTTAATGCAAAATGGAGAGAAGTGAATGCTAACCAGGGGCTATGAAATGAGAAGGTTTGAGAATACATTAACAAAAGAACATTGGGACAAAAGATGATTAGGAGAAAGATAACCCATGTCACCTCCTTCCCACCCTGCATCTCCATGGAGGAATCCCCAAATATATAGAAGGTAATGGTAAAAGAAATTGAATTTGGGACATCTTTTTAAATGTTGTGGGTTTGGACATTCTTTTTAAATACAGGGTGATGCCTGCTATTTGGCAAAGAGGGTATATTCAAGAGGTAATATATGTTTAATTTTTGTACTGAGCTATCATTTTTTTATTTTTAAATACACAGAATGCACACATAGCATAATAGGAAATAACCCTTATTGGCTATGCCTGCAAACAAAGATAATCTCCTAAACTAATTTTGGTAATGTAGTTAATCTGTATATTTGCAGCTTCCCTTGATACTCTGCAAAACTTCAAGTTTGGATCCTATGGGGTTCTGGCTTCTAAATTTTTTATTTGCATTTTATGTTTTTAGACAGCATGAAACCAAACCCACTGAGGTTTGTGCACAACCTGTTTTGCCCTTGGGGTTTGTGAATGAGTAATTAAAAAGTCTGAGCTGGTAATTCCAGCTGAAGGACTCCAGCTTATCTTTCCAATTGATAGAGAACCTACAAATCATTCACAGAGAATTAGCCCATTTTGGGAGGGATCCTAAAGATGAGAGGATAGAGAACTGGAGGATGGGGACAGCAAGTATAGTCATTTAGGATGTTGGCTTCGCATTCAAGTAGATCTTGGTTCAAACCCTGGTTATTAATCATGCTTTTGATCATGCTTTTGATGTTTAACCTGAGCCCCAGTTTCTTCATCTGTAAAGGTGGATGATAATGCCCATGTTGGTCTTGAGAATGTAATAAAAAGCATCTGGCACTGTTCCTGGCTTCTAGTAAGCATGCAACAATAGAAAATGATATTTTACTATTGATAATATAATTATTATTATTTAATTCATGCTTCTCATTTCAAGGTGAGAAAATTTAGGCACATGGTGGCTTAACCAAGGGCACAGAGTTAGAGTCAGATCTGGTATGTGATATCCAAATTCTGAATCCAGCTTTTATTCAATTACTTTTTGAAATTTCTCACAGCTCCTGCCAACCTGTTCAGTTCTACCTTGCACATCTGTATACTTACCTGGGAAACGAGAGGATACAGACAGACATGATCAGATAGGTCTGTGGAGAAGTGGTTGAATGGAGACATGCTGTGTTGGCGAGCTCACTGTGGAGGCTTTCTTTCTACCCTTCATATTCGGCCCTACCCGTCGAAACCAAACACTCTCATGTGGAAACTATGCATCGTTCTTGAACACGATGCTCCACCACCCTTCCAACTCTACCTGTAGGTTGAGCAGCTGTTTACTTGTCTCAGACCTCTACCTGGCATTTTTTTTAAGCGAAGGAGAACAGTGTGATGTAGTGGAAAGAACAGTGAGATGACAACTGAGAAACATAGTTTATAGTCTGGTTTAGACACACTGCACTGGTTTATTTTTCTAAAATATATGGGGATTGGATTAAGAAATCTCTCTTGAACAAGAGCTATTGAATCTGTGAAAAGAAAGAAGTGAAGATATGTTATATATACAATATGAATCTACTTAAACTGCTGTTTTATGTTTCATTACTTTGTGAAAATAGAGAAAAAGGTAGCGTAGTCAACTTTTAGAAAATAACAACTTGCTATACTGGGAAAAATTGAAAAACCTACTAAATATATGATTTTGGGTTAGCTTTTAAAACGTAACAGTCATAAGTGTATTTTTTTTTTTTTTTGGTGTTGTGTGTATGTGTGATGTGCGTAGCAAATAAATAATTCCCTGCACAAAATGAAAATGATAGCCCTATTGTTTAGGCCGGGGTTTCTTAACCTAGGCCACCACTGACACTTGGGGACAGATAATTCTTTGTGTGGCTGCTGACCTGCACATTGTAGGATATTAGGCAGCATTCCTCACCTCTACTCACTAAACCCATGTGGGTAGAAAAGCTCTCTTACCCCTTGTTGTGACAAATAATGTCTATAGACATTGCCAAATATCTCTTGGGGATGGGTGGGGGAGAGACAACTATATCCCCCTGGTTGAGAACCATTTCATTAGGCACATATATATGGTAAGTTGAATGCAATGCTTCTTTCTGGCCCAAATCATTGTGTTTTTCAGTTGTATTAGTCAGGATAGCATTCGTGGGGTTGCAGTAACAAAGTCCACATGTCAGTGTCTTAATGGAAGAAATTTATTTCTTGTCCTAAGGCAGCTGCCATCCATGTAGTGATTGAATGGCCCAGGCTGCTTCCCTTAGGGTTCCATGATTGTGGAGACATATGAAGAAAGCACAGAGAACTCACACCAGCTCTTACCTGCATTTTCCCAGAAAGTGATACAACTCTCTTATATCCACAGACCATGATGCAATCTAGTTACATGGCTCTTCTCAACTTCAAGGGAGCTGGAGAATATCAGGGAGCATGTGAACGATTTGGTGAACATTACTGTCTCACACACCAAACATTTACAAACATGGAGAGTTGGATGCATATGTTGGAATCCCAGCATACTTTTCCATTTATCTGTCATCTGTCTCCTTGGGAGAGGCCGCTAATAACTAGAACAGAGAATGTTCTCAAATTCTTCTGTGTGATTTGTGATTTTCTTTTTATTAAAATGACACTAATGCAAATCATCATGGTGATATTTTAGTTGTTTACAGTATTTTTTAAAAGTCCAACTCCACTTCTTTTTCTTCAAAGCAAAATCTCCAGAGAAGCCCAGAGTATAGTGCAATTGGAAGTTGAGCTGGAGTGGTTGAAGGAGTGATGGTTCCTTGCTCTCCTGAGCCTCCAAAATCACAGCGCCTAATGGAACCACAGAGCACACTGTGCTGACCTGTGACCTGCAGTATTTTAAACCACTCACTCTGAATGAATACACCTTGTCTAGTTTGGTTATAATAGCTATTATGTTGTTTAGAGAGAGGCAGTAGGAAAGATGTATATGAATATCTCTGCTCATGGGCTGGGAGAGGTTTAATTTCTCTCTGTGTCCCTATTTGCAAAATTGTTGGAATCTCAACTGCCCCTGGCAGTCACTTGTGGCGGACAAGAATGAGGAGCTGGTTGCGGGTGACCCAGTCAGCACACTGGGGTCTCACTGCTGTGCTTGTCTTACGTCCCAAACCTTACCCTTCTCCACTATCACCTTCTCTGGCTGTGCATTCTCACCATCCTCTGTCTCTGTCTCTGAAGACAAGCTGCCCAAATTGGCACTGTCTCTGCCACAGGCCACGCACCGATGGACTCCTTCAGAAACTCAGCCTCTGTCTACTTCTGGTGCTTCGAGGCCATATGGAAACTTATTTCTCCCCCAATCTCCAGGACAAATTTGCTTTTACCTTCCTGACCCCACTCCATTATTGATCTTTAACATGTCCTAACTGGATTTTCTGGGTTAGCTCTGTCTTAATGTCCCTTCCCTTTTGGGGGAACATTAGCAACAACATCATTTGGTTTTAGTTAAAAAAAAAGAAAGAAAAGTCGAACCATCTATTTGCTGTTGTAAATAGGTAGTTTGTTTATACTGCTAAGAAGTTAAAGCATCTTATGATAGGAGATGAAAGAATTTGTGCATGTGTGCTGAGGTAGCATTTAATAATGGTTTAAGAGTACACATTTCTGGAGCCAGACTGCTTTGGTCCAATACATTGATCTTATAAGCTGCTTGAACTTGAGCACATTTCTCAAGTTCACTGCCTCCATTCCCTCATCTGTAAAATGGAAATAATAATAGTCCCTACTTCACTGGGTATAGTATCTTGAAATGGTTAATATCTGTAAAGCAACTAAAAGCCTGGCATATAGTATATGCTGCCTAAGTGGTGTTAAATTAAAGCAAATAAATAGGTAGACAGATAAATATACTGGTATCCTCACTGTAGCTCAGCCCTGCTGTAGGAAAGAAATCTGCTCTACCCAGGGGAATCCTCAACAAAAGGTCTAATTATGATTCTAGAAAATTAATAGGCCAGCCAAAATATCCTGGAACAACAGGTTAACTACAAAAGTCAATGCCAGGTTGTTTGCCAAGCCTAATATTTAAAAGTGAAATTGCTGTTGGCATTCTATTGTGAGAAAGAGGTTTCCCTTCTTCAGAGTGAAGGAGTGTGGCAGTCACAATTTTGTAAGACTCATTAATGGATGCTTTTTAAAAAGGTGAAAGTTTGATGAGAAAGAGGACAATTATATACCCAAATTATCTTCCTAGATTTTACATATTAATTACAAAAGAAAACATAGTGGACAAACTTGGTGGACATCATGGTAGTTAAATGACAAAAGTCAACATCACCAGCAATGAAACAAACTTACATTAGCTATATCATAAACTGACCTAATCCTAGGGAACAGATAAACTCAAACTAAAAGACAAGTTACAAAATGATAGTTCTCTATTCATCCAAAACGTTAATATCATGAAGGCAAAGAAAGACTGGGGAATACTTTCCTCTTTAGTCTCTTCAAAGAGACTAAAATGACATAACAACTAATTGTCATAGGAGATCCTGGACTAGATTCTGTATGGGGGCAAGGAGGAGATTGCTATGAAAAGCATTATTGGTTAATTGAGAAAATTTGAATCTAGAGTATAGATTATGATATTCTGTCAATGTTATACATCCTAATTGTTTTTTTTTTTTACTACTAAACTATTTAAGGGTAATGATTTGTGATGTCTGTAACTTACTGTTAAATGGTTTAGAAAAAAATTGAGTGTTTGTTGAGATAATTATAAAGCAAATGTAGCAAAATATTGATGATTCTGTTTTAGGGTAAAAGGTATATGGACTTCTTTTTACAATTTTCCCATAAATTTGAAATCATTAAAAATTAAAAAAAAAAAACTGAAAAATAAAGAAAGATATAGTTCTCCCCACCCCCTTCTAGAAACAGTGCATTTATTACCCAGCTCTTAAGGCCAGCATGAACCTGGAAATTTAGTAGAGGCTCAGGAACTACCCTTGATAGTCAAAGACCTACGAAGACTTACAAAAGATGATAAATGGTTCCCTGTTTTGGGTTTAGAATCTAAAAAAAGGAAAACTTTTTAACTAATCTCTTGGACTCCTGGTGGAATTTGCTGCAAACTTTTCTGATGTTGTTTTTCTTGTTGAATTAAAAATCTTTATGGGTTTTTTTTTCCATGCATTAGGCTGGCATGGGACTTCTCTAGTGGTAGCTATGGATGTGTGGAAATTGCCTGGGGAGGAGAGAAGCTAAGGTATTATAATGATGTACAAAAGAATTTATTCTAATGAAGCGACCTCATTCAGAAGTTCCTCACCTGTGGACTGCTTATTTGCCTCATGCCCCTGTCCCCTCCCTGAGACCTCACAGACCACCTGCTGACTCAGAAGATGTCCACAGTAGGTACTCAGGTTAAATTTTTGAACAAAGAAGAGACTAAAAGAATCGTATTTTAAATAATCTCTTCTGCCTTTTAAGGGTATGTGAGAGGAGGGAGGGTGTCTGTAGCTGTAAAAGCATGTGTTTCCTGAGCCAGGGGTTGGAGACTTTATCCGGTTTTAAAGATATAGGCAATTTCTGGGCATAAAAGAGGAAGGAACATTGAATTGAGGGAGGAAGGGGTTTTGAGGCAAAGAACTATCAGTCAGTAAGGCTGAGGAGGTCTGTGTGCACAGGTTACATCAGTACTCTTCAACTAAGGCCATATTTATTATTATTTTCATACAGAGCTAGCTGTTTCTACCTCAGAGTTCTCAAGTGGCTGTTCAGTATTTCTTTAGGGAAATGCTTTCATGTAACACAAATCCCTGGTCACTATCACAGAAACAAATCAAAAATTTTATCTGTGGATAAAAGGTACTATCCTCCTAAAATAAGTTACTCCTCCTGACACACCCTTTTAAGAATTTCATTATCCAATAAAAAAAGTTTTCAGCAAATCTTCCCAAGCTTCCAGGTCACTGCTGGGTTTTGCTGGATTTAGGGGTCACTATTTTGGACTTCTTCATCTATTTGGAGTCCGTAAAATCACTTCTAAGAGAATATGCGCAGTTACCTTCATGTACAATTACTTTCATTGCCTCTGACGGGTCCACTCTCCACTTATGACTGTCTTGACCTGTTCAACATTTGCAGTCAACACTCACACTTTCCTTCCTGGTCCCCTGAGCTACTGATGGCATCCACTTAGAAAGCTTGGACAAAACTCCATGTCATTGCTAGACTATAGGTCATAGGTACCAGGACTTAAACATCTTTGGCCTCCAATCTGAACGTTTCCCCACAGGTAGAATAACTAGGTGTTGCTTCCCCCAATATGTACTTCAGCAAATCTCAGAAGGGCCTTCTCTCTCGCGTAACATGAAGATTCCTCAAACTGTCTGTATTTGAGCTGAAGAATTCTAACCCCATATTCCTGTTAAAAAGAAGGTTATTATTTTGGTTTCTCCATGTAAAATAAAGCTAATCATTTAATACCAGACCTCATCAAACTTTCAGCATAGCTTGGCACCAAGGACTGTCTTTTCAGCATAGTTTCACATTAAGTATCTACCATTGGGTTACATTTGCATTGAATATGGAGGAAGAGCTATACTACTAGCACTGTGGCCTTGAAAGGACACTTCCAAATAGTTAATCATGCACCATTTCACTGACTCAGCCTTCCGTTATTCTTGATCAGCTGATGCTCACCATGGCTCTCACCTGCTGAGGGGTCATAGCCTTAGATTAATTTAGATGTTCAGCCAGGCAGCAATTTGGTGTGGGTCTAAGAAAAGCTACATTGTCTGTACAGGAAATGACCGTAGTTTAGAAGCATTTTTATCACAAAATGTGTGTGGATGTTTGAAAAATCCCTCATTAACATACATTCTTAAACTTCTTCCACTTTTCTCTTAAACACCTCTTTCTTACCTCAGATTGGAAAGAGCCTTTTAGCCGGTGAATGTCCCCACAATCTGAAGCAATTTACTATTACTAGACAATGTCAGTGGACTGATAAGTAGGCTGTTATTAGTACAGTGCTGATAGCAGACTCTAGCTATGCTTTTTTGGGACTGTTGATAACTTAACTTTGGATATGAGCAGTCAGTGAGCAAAGTTTAAAAAAAAAAAAATCCCAAGGGCACCATTTTCTTATCTTTTCTGGCATTATTCAATCTGTAATTCTAATTACAGCTTCCTCTCCTTTCCTTCCTTCCTTCCTTCCTTCCTTCCTTCCTTCTTTCATTCCTTTCTTCCTTCTACCTATCATCTGAGATATTGTAGAACTCCCAGAATGTACCAGTACTGACATAATTTACAGTTTATGGGTTGCTAGAGGCTATAGAAACACAAGCAAATCACAGTGACACATGTTATTATCAAGCGTAGGAGACTCAAAGTAGCCCTACTTGGATCCCCATTGTATCTTAGTCTTTTGGCTGCATACTTTTATTTATATATACAATTCCCACCAGGTAAGTAATCCCCCATGTATTTTCCACCAATGACTTCCCACATGACCAAGTTTATCTTTTTTCTGAGGATGAGTTTCCAGCCTACATTAAATTCTTTTTCCTGAATTGTAACCCTTATTTAATCATAATTTATTCTTGGGGTGACTTGCCCTGATATCTTTGTTGGAATTTAAATTTTGTGCTATTATTTATCATTTTGAGGTTTAGCATTCTGTTTTCCCAGTAGACTACAAATTCCTTCAGGACAAAGACTTTTCTTATACTTCGCAGAATTGTGTCATGGATGGAAGAAGCAGTGTTCTAGATTTCAGGAGTCCTGAGTTCTTGTCTCAATTCTATAACTAACTGGCTTTGTGGCTATGAGCCACTAATTTAGTGTCCAGAGTTTTAAATATTCTAATATAAATATGTAGTGTTCAGCCTTGATAATTTTCACAACTCCTTTAAGTTCTAAAGTCCAGAGAGAATAAATACAACACAACACTCAGCTCAGTGCTTGAAAAAATTTCTAAATATTGTTTATTGTCAAGAGCACTCAATTGTGGTTGACTTTGGATAAACCATCACTTTTCTAAAGGAATTCTAAAATATTGAGGATGTTCTCCATATCAATGCCTTTAGTGAGAAGGACCAATGATTCTCCTTCCACTGATGAGTGTAATGGTGGAATCAAATCCTAGACCTGCTCCTAAATAGCTGTGTGACCCTGGACAAGTCATTTAATGTTTCTGACCCTCAGTTTCTTCATATATATTCATAAAATTATGAGTAATTCTTGCATCACAAAATTGTGTTATGAAGTAAAGATAAATCTTAGCTGCTACCTTGAACTGAAGGAGAAATGGAAGTTAGATACATAAATTATTTGCATTTTAAATTCCTTATCTTTTAACTTGAAGTATGGTATAATTTACCCAAGAGTCTTTAGGAAACTGTGGCAAAGGTTTTAGAGTAAATTCTGAATTTTCCAGATGAGATTATTTCAAGATCCTGGTCCTTCATTAAGACAAATGGCTGCCTTGACTTTCTTTGGGTGGGCTTGTCACTCTTCAGGGTGACAAGGGTAGGTTGACAAATGAAAAGGCAGTGAAGTCTAAATAGCCAATATTATTCTTTAGCAGACACCTTTTATGGTATGTTGAAGGACAAAAACACTGCAAATAATGGCTGTACAAGAATTGAAATATCTGGGAATATATTTTTGCTCCTTTCTCCTAACAGCACAATTAGTGAATTGGAATCTGATTTCATTGCCTGGAATCCTCCTGAGATCTTTTACTTTCTACCCCTTCACAGCCCTATTCTCCAGCAATCATAATCAGAAAGGCCAATCTACTTGAAATAAATATGTAACTTGTTTCACAACTAAATATGATTGGTTATTGGATTGTCAGTCTCTTCCATTTGTGTGGCTGAAGTTTTCACTGTTCAGGGTCCACTGTTAAAATAGCTTTTGTCCATTTGTTTTAGAAGGTAAGGTTCACGTTTAATAGCCTTGAGGGAGAATGTCTGGCACTTACTGAATTACCCAGTAGAACCATTCCTGGGTACTGGTGTTCTGGAATCAACAAGCTGCCTTCTTGGGAAACAGCCAACTGTCCCCCCAAATAACAGAGGAGCTGGATTTCAGGGCTAGTAGTAGTAAATGTTTATAAAGAATGAAACACATTATATTCAACGGGAAAGCTACCCTTCAGGCTTTTCCCCTGGAAACTTTAGAAGTAATGAGCAAATTAAAGCAATAATTTTACAAACAAACAAGTCCACCTCTGGAGGTGTCATTTTAAGCACAGCACATTGAAGAGAACATGTAGACATTAGCCAAACACATGGTTTTTCCTTATAACAGGCTTGTTTCTTCTATTTAATAGTAGTAGCTAGCACTCAGCCCTGAAAACTGGAGTTTGTTTTATTGAGGAATGTTTGGAACTAAACTGTTAGTTCCAATAAGCAATATTTTCTTAAATTGCCAGCAGGTAATCTTCAAAAGACTCAGGAACTCAATTAAAATAAAATAGTGTGCAAAGCTAAACAAATTCATCCTCTTATATAAGTTCATTCTGATCTTCCTTCTCTCTGTGATTACTCCTTTATTGCATCTTCACTGTGATTATTTCCCTTCCACACCTTCTGACCTTTCTTACATCAAATCATCAAATGTCCATTGGCATAATAACATTTCAGGTGACAGAGGAAAGGCAACTATAAATTGATCATCAGATCTACTTTCAAGATTTTCCCTCCTACCTCTGTCTGGGCCATGAAAAGAAGCATTAGCTCATAAGCCCAAGACATAATGACACTTGGATAATGACTATCAAGAATGTGATATACTTGCCATCTTTTGTGAGTTTTCTTTTGGGATAACTTTTATAATATTATAGAAAGACTCTGAATATCCTTGTTACCATTCTCATACTTCCAACAAGAGATGAGATGACATTGGGAGTCATGGGCCATTCTAACATAAGCTAGTCAGAGGGCCTTTTAGTATGCCTTCTATACTACAAGGAGATCTGGGCTCTGTTCATATAATGTTGAACAACAGTTGGGAGGAAAGAATGAAGAGCTAACTGAGTTTAGAGACAGATTTCACTGATATGAGAAGGGCACATAAGTCCTTATAGAGACCCTGGTAAGAGACTTAGGGTTTACCAATTTTAGTCAATTTAGTTTTTTAATCTAAGAGTATAGTTTTCCATTTTTATCAATACTAAGAAAGATTGTCTTGTGGGAGCAATTTCATAGTTGCTTTTCATGTCAATTTTAGAGCTAAAAACACAGACTAACAATCTCTGCTCTTTAGTAACCTATCATACATCTACCATCCACTAATTTCTTCTTAGCCTTCTAACTAAATTCATGGTGTTACAATATAGTAATTTTTTTTTAAGTTTGTAGTGTTTGCCTGGGTCCAAAAATGAAAAGGAGGTTTTTTTTTCTTACATTATTTATTTATTTGTTTATTTTTTTTTAGAGAGAGAGGGGAAAGGAGAGAGAGAGGGAGAGAAACATCACTGTGTGGTTGCCTCTCACTTGTGTCCCCAACTGGGGGCCTGACGTGCAACCTAGTCATGTGCCCTGACTGGGAATCGAACCAGTGACACTTGGTTTACAGACCCGACACTCAATCCACTGAGCCACAGCAGCCATGGCAGTAATCTTTTAAAACTACTATTTTTGTGACCTGTGTCATCTCTTGGGATTATAAACTTGATATGCTTATTAATTACAGATAACTTTTTCTCTACTACTCTTAAATTTGACTTTTTAAAATGTTGCGGATAAACCCTGTATTCTTGCTGGCCAAATGCATTATGCTTTTAGACTATTTTCTACGTTCTTTTAAAGTTTTTGTCTTTAACTGAAGAATATTATTTCTTAATTTGTTCTCATAAAGAAGTTCCTTGTCCAATTTAATAGCTCTTCTCTGGTTGTCTCCATTCCAGTTCTCATTTCTCTTGAGCTATAATGACCAAATGATTCTCACGTCTCCAGGTGTGGGTAAACCATGTTTCCATAGATGGGATGGATTAAGTTTTATGCTGTTTCCAATACTCTTTCCGATGATGCTCAGGATACTGAAGACTTCTCAGCCACAGGAGCACATTGTGCTGAGTTCTTAAAGCCTGCAGTATGACTCTTTTCTGAGTCATAATTGTTCAGATTACTTTGAGAGTAAGGTACACTTTTATCCTTTGTTTACCTAGCTTCTGTTGCTACTGAAACTTTTGGTAATTACCAGGGACCTTTGAAATACTGTACAAAAACCTCAACCTATTGATCCCAGATTTATTTTTTTCTTGTACAATGTTCTTATTTTAATTAAATAATTTTTCCATTACTAGCATTTGGTTTTTTAAAGCAATGAGGTTTTACAGTGGGAAGCACTTTATAGGTAGCCTGGAAGTCAAAACTTTTTCAAAGTTAGTATATAAAATAATACTCTTACCCATTAGTATTTTGCTCTCCATAATAGTATATGTATAATGTCTCCACTAAACCTATAAATATACAAACATGGTATGTTCAGCATTCTAGTGAAGAGGACAGACATGGGAGACAAAAAAATGGGATTTCATGCAGATGAAATCTTTCAGGGCAATATTAAGTTCTCTCTTTCTGAAAGCCTCAGCATCACCATTCACAAGTTAAAGAACATCAATCTTTATAGACATTGTGAAATTAATAGCCTGATGCCTATGGAGTATTTGGAGATCTTTGAGAAGGAATTTTTAGATTTAATTGATGATGTTATCAAAGCAATGAGTCAAGGGAAGTTTACGTGCTAGTTAACAGGATGGCTCCCTGGACTTGAACTTAAGTTAGAATCTGACTCCACCATATATTGATAGTGACCTTGGGTGAGTATATTAAAGATTTAAAGTCTGTTATCCCATTTGTATGCTGGGGATAATGCTAATACTTATCTCACAGGTTATTGTGATGATTGAAAAAGAAAATGTGTGCAAAACACTTAGCATCATATCTGGCATAGAATAAATGCTAAATATACTAGCTGCAATAAAAATAATTACTGCTATGACTATTATTATTGATGAGATCTCAGAGTTTTAAAATAGAAATAATTATTGAAATTTATTGACTACGATAGAATACATTAACTAATTGAATTAAAGTTTGAATGCTAATAAATTCAAAATCTTTTCCAATTTTTTATACATATATCAAAGTAAAATTATAATTCAAGCTGATGAAGGAGAAACAAACGTATAAAACTGGAGTATAATAAGATAAGAACTGTTGTAGAGATGTGAACAAATGGCAGAGGTGTCCAGTGATTATTTTGAATATCTATCTTTCTTGAGACTTTTTTGGGGGGAATAGTGCCCATATTTTTCTCTTCACCCTTGATTCGTAACCCTGGCCTGACCAATCAGCACTGCATCCTGTTCACCACAGTAATTGTTTCAGAGAAGAGTACATGACTGTGAAAAATCAGGTTTCAGACTTAAATTCCCAGGAGACATTAAAAAAAAAATACTTCCCTGGACTTGGAACTGTGAGAATGGAAGGCTGGCATTATGGTCTCCACATTGCCACAGGAAAGATTCTTCTCATCAGTGGAAATAACACAGACGATGACAGACAGACGGAGCAAGTAGGTCCTCATGACCCTAAACTTTCCAGTTATTGGTGCCTTTATGCTTAAGCTAGCATGATTTGGGTTTCTTATTGCGTGCAATCAAAAAAATCTTGGCATATATAATGATTAATTTTATTTGGACAATTAAGAAAGTTTCTATAAGGGTTGATTCTAATATCACATGAGGTGATGGAATAGAGGAAATTCAGAAATAAGGTAGAGGGAGTAGCAGGACCAAGGAACCAATGTGTGAAAAGTCATGTTTGGAGAATATAATATCAACATGGCCAAAGCTTATAACTCTGATGGTAATGCTTGGACCAGCCAGTTTTCTTATATCTGTGAGTATCCTGGTACAGTTTAAAGAAAATGGACTTGAGAGAAAATTTAAACCCAGGATATGTCAATTATTAAGTGGGTGACCTTAGACAGTTTTGTAATCTCATTGAAACTCACTTTCCCAGTCTTTGCTATGAGAATAAAAATGTCTATTTTTAAAATAGTTTTTAAAAGGCTAAATAAGTGAAATATGAAGCACTCCTAAATAGTTTTTGTCTGCCCTGAAGGGAGGTGCTCCATAAACATGATCTACACTGACTTCTAATCCTTGCCACTGGAGGGATGACATCTTCTGATTAACTTAATGTTAAGTGGAAAACGCTTTGTGTTTTGGCATTTTTTGTAGAAACCTTTATAGAGTATGTTTGTCGACATTTTTATCTTAGAATTGGGTATGCTATACCCAAATATTTCTGTGATGAGTAAGGATTTCTTGCTGTGCCCAGCATGATTCCATTTAGCAGCAGATGATAATCCTTACAGGGTTATAGATGTGGATTGTTGGGCAAAGAATCCCTAATGACTCCTGTATTCCAAAACCATGAAGTATTTCCAAACTAAAATTTCAATAGGAGCTTTTGTCTCATGTCTTGCCTGCTTCTGATGAAACAAATAATAAAGTAGAATTCTGGTAGAGGGCCCAGAACCAGTTGGGTACTCATTAATCCATCTTTTACTATTATTAGTGCATTTTCTTTTTACCCAAGACTACAAATAGCCAGGAAATGTTTCATGTCAATAAAATAGTAACCTTTGAAAATCAAGAATTTCCCCCAAATCTTTGCCTGGGAAGATGTGCAACCACCACCCAATTGTGAATTCTGATATTTTTTGAGCACATAGTATGTGCCAGACCATGTTCTGGACACTGACAACGTCTGTCAGAAATTGGGTACATGTTCATTGGATGAAGCTGCGGTCAGTTGAAAATATGGGGAAATGTATCAGATGTCATTGTATTTATTGTAATATAGCATAGGGGAAAAATTTTTAAATGATTTATATCAGTAATTTAAAAAGTTCCTGTGATTATTGTCTGGGATAAAGAATGTATTTTTATAGGTACATTTTATATAGATATATGCTCACATATATATAACTAAAACAAGTTTTTTGAGTTAATGTTCATCTTATTTGAATATAATCTGATGTTTTCTATTCTGTTCTATTCTGTACTATTTTATTTTTTGCAATGCTGCAAATACTGGTCAGTAATTCTTTAAATTTATTTCAAACTCATGAGTGAGTGGTAATCTTATATAGACAAGCTAAGAATCATCACTCAGGTAACAATCATGTAAAGAAGAAATTATTTTTTCATGATTAACTTTTATTATATTCAGCTAGAAAGGACCTTCCTTGAAGGAGAAATTGACCTAACAGATGTAGATCACCTCAAGTTGACTAAGGGGAATATTTGGACCTACATTTGGCAAGCTGCATGTGGAGTACAAGCAGGGGTACATTAACATAGCGGGACTAGTTAGCAAACCACAGGAACCAGGGTTTCTGAAGTAACCTCTGGCTACTCAACCACCAATTAGGGGAATGTGGGCATTAAAATCATAATGGAGATCATTAAAATTGAATATAGCACTAATAAAAACAGGTGAAAAGAAGCTGAAATTATGTGATTATTGTGAAAATGTTGGAATACTGTCTAACAATAAAGAGAAATAATCCATTAGGTTTTAGGGCTAAACTTTGAAGGTTGGTGCTTTGGTTGCAGTATGTTAACAACCCGAACATTTTATGTTTAGCTAGATTATCAAATGTCCACAGATGGATTCTGCTTTCCTTTAGTATTTTTCTTCTTAGCATCTTCTCTCAGCAGCTATTACTATTTCCAAAATGCAAAGATTAGTTAAAAAAAGACAACAAGCAAGGGAAATACCTTCTTTAAGAGAAAAAATAAGAATTAATCACAAGTGTTCGTGTTTCCCTATGCAGGCCCCACTGGCAGTTCCCTTTGTTTTGCTTTTATGCACTGGTCCTGAAGATAAAGCATGTTGTATTTGGGCTCTTGTTTCTTGTGAGAAAGGCAAGTAAATTACCAAAATGTATTGCAGTCCCAATAGTGTGTGGATGCTAAATACCCAGCTATTCAAAAGGGTCGCCTGCGTCACGTGCTTCAGGTCTGCTAGAACTGACTGCCTCAGCTAATAATGAGATACTGAAGTAGGAGGTGAAAAATTGTGGCCCACAGAGTATTTACTTGGTTAACGGTGTCCTCATTTTTAACAGCCAAATGTCATAGGAGATACAAATCTCTCAATACAACATCTTTCAGGTAACTGTTTGTGGGAAAAATTATGTTTACATCCCCCAAAGCTCAATACAACATTAACAATATATTGGATAGGAATCGTTTTGAATTATACTTCAGATGCAATTGGTAGAATCCCAGCAGTGCAAGTGGGCATTTGGAAAGTGCACCAAATGTCAAGAAAACGATGGAGGGGCTAAAACTGGGAAAGGCCATGCTCCTCCATTCACTGCAGCTTGTTAATACCCTCATTAATTGTTTTGAGATTGCGAAGCCATGTTTTAAGCAGTTACATCCTAACATGATAGTTTATTATTTACATGTAGGCATTTTACTGTTTACTATTTTTTTATGACATTTGGGGTTTCAGGCTGACAGTAACATGTATTTTGACCATTTAACTATTTTTTAAAAATAGTTAAGTGATGTTAAGTAGGATATGCCTGTAATTATAAGATAACTAAAACTGAAATTTGAGTTTTGTGATAAAATGTTAATGTGCCTAGGGTTCCCATTTCTTCTGAGTCTATGACCTTTTGGATCTCTCTGAAATTTATCCACTTGTTTGTTTAAAAATGGTTAAGCTTTCATAGATACAGAGAACGTTTTGATGGTTGCCAGATGGGAGGGGGGTTGGGGATATGGGTAAAAAAGGTGAAGGGATTGAGAAGCACAAGTTGGTAGTTACAAAATAGTCAGGGGATGTAAAGTACAGCATAGGAAATACCGTCATTAAGATTGTAATAACTATGTATGGTGCCAGGTGGGTACTAGATTTATCAGGGTAATCACTTTGTAAGTTATATAAATGTCTAATCGCTGGGGTGTATACTTGAAACTAATATAATATTATTCATCAGCTATAATTGAAAAATAAAGTTATTTAAAAAATTAAACAATGGGTATGCACTGTCTCTAATATCCTTTGTTGAAGAGGCCATTTACATATCATGACTTTATGCTGTTTCTTGCACACATGTAGTTATCGAACATTTTCTTAGTATTGTTAACATTTTGGACTGGATAATTTTTTGTTGTGCCTTGTACAATATTTAGCCTATTCCATGGTCTCTACCCACTGGATGCCAATAGTATTCCCCCAGTTTTGATAATAAAAAAAATGTCTCCAGACACTGCTGAATGTCACCTGAGACTGCAGTTGAAATCACTAAATTGTTGCATTAGTTAGAGTCCTAACAAGAAGCAGATGGTATATTTAAATGGCATAAATGAGAGCGAGTGTAATGAGGGAGCTGTCTAGGTATAGACAGGCATAAGAGAATTCAGTAAGGGCTGATGAAGTCCCTCTGGGCTGGTAAGATTGTAGAAGATTATCATATTTGGGCCTGAAGGCCAAGGGTGAGGGTAGTTCCAGAACACAGAGAGTCCAGGAGAGAGGCTGCTTGACAGGAGCTGTGCCTGCCATAAAGGGACAAATTCATGGGCCACTCAGTCTGGCAAGCATGTAGCTGGGAGAATAAATGTCCCAACCTAAGCCTCCAGTGGTGTGTGTTATTTCTTGAACTTAACCAGAAACCGAGGGAAAGGGAGCTTTTGATGTAGTGTTTAAAGATCAGTCTCTTGGGCCCTCAGCAAGATGGAGAAAAGTGAAGAGTACACCTGGGAAGGGAAAGAGAGACTCTTGGACACATCTTATTATGTAATACTCTGTTGATTATTGCCTCTTCTCCCAACTATTACCATTATTTATAGATATATAGTTCATTTTTTATGTGTTATAGACAAATTCTACCACCACCAGTTGTCCTCCTCCTCTTTCTTCTCTCCCTTTTTAAATGTTGCCTCTTGTTTATGAAATGATTATTATATTAGTTTTCCTAATATGTTTTGTAGTCTTTTCTTCTGGGTTCATTCTCTCTCTTCCACAGAAGATAGGTTGGTAGTAAATGTTCCATGTATCACTTAAGGTAGGCGAGGCTATACCACAGTAAGAAGACACCTGCAAATTTCAATTGCTTAACACAACCAAAGTTTATCCTTTGCCTTGCACAGCCCTGTGTGAGTCAGGCGACTCTCTCTGGCTGCTGCTTCATGGGGAGGCATTTTTGAGAAATGCGTATTTAAGCAGTTCTAAGTTGGTAGATATTTTGTCTTAGCAGTTTGAAGATAAAACTCTTCAACTTTGTGTTTCTGCTGTTGCTTCTGAGAAACCAGGTAGGAGTGTAATTGTTTCCTTGTAGATGACCTCACTTTCCTACCCACGGTATACCCCACCCACTTCCAGTTGCTTTTTAAGTCTTTTTTAAGATTTTAGTGGCCTGCAATTTAACTATACTAGATCTAGGTGTGTAGTTTACTTAATTATCCTTCTTGGGATACCCTCAGCTTCATGAATCTGAGAACACGTGTCTTTCCTTTATTTTGGAAATGTATCAGATTTCATTTCTTGAATATTACCTCTTTCTCTGTCTTTCTGTCATGTTGTTCTGGAGCTTGGACCAAATGTATGATAGACTTTCTCACCCTAGCTTCTCCATGTCCTAGCAGTTCTTTCTATTTTCTCACAATTTATCTCTGTACTGCATTCTTGGTGATTTTTTTTTTTTTTGTTACTTGTAATTTCTTTTTAACATTTAATATTATTTTGTATTAGTTTCAGATGTATAGTAGTGTGCTTAGACAATCATATACTTTACAAAGTGTGCCCCTTGATATTTCCAGTACCCACCTGGCACCGTACATAGATATTACAATATTATTAATTGTATTTCCTATGCTGTACTTTGTGTTGCAGTGACTATTTTGTAATTCCCAGTCTGTACTTCTCAATCCAATCTTTTATACCCAGTTCCCCAACATCCCCTCACTGCTAGCAACCATTAGTCTGTTCTCTATGTCTGAGATTCTGTTTCTGTTTTTTTTTGCTCATTTATATTCTTTAGATTCCATATTACAAGTAAAGTCATTTGGTATTAGTCTTTCTCTGACTGACTTATTTCACTTACCATAATATCTTAGTGAATTTTTTAGATCCAGTTTTTAAATTATTTTCTATTCAGCCAACATTCTATAGATTTTCTAATTTGAACGATAATATTTTTAATTTTTACAACTTCTGTTACTTTTCAGCTTTAACTCAGTTAAGTCATCATTTTGATACACCCTTACATTTCTCTAAGTAATTATGTATGTATTCTGATAATTCCAACATCATTTAGATTGTGCGCGCACGCACGCATGTGTGTATGTGTGTGTGTGTGTGTTTCTTGGTAACCAAGAAATAATGTGTTTCATTTCTCCATGTGTTTTGTGATCTTCTGATTCTTGAAGCTCTCTCTTTGAGAATTCTTTTTTATTTTTATTTTTAATTTTAAAAATTTTATTTATTGTTTTTCTATTACAGTTGTCCCACTTTTCCCCCCATTACTCTCCCCTATCATGACTACCCCTTTTCCCACAGTCAGTCCCCAACCCATTGTCCATGTCCATGGGTCATTTATACTAATTCCTTGACTAGACCCTTCCCCTTCTTTCCCCACTTTTCCTCTTCCCCTCTCCCTCCTGGTCACTGTCAGCCTGCTCCTTGTTTACATGCCTCTGGTTTTATTTTGCTCATTTGTTTGTGTTGTTCATCAGTTTCCTGTATTAGGTGATATCATATGGTATTTGTCTTTCACTGCCTGGTTTATTTCACTAAGCATAATTCTCTCCAGTTCCATCCATGTTGTTGCAAATGGTAGGAGTTCCTTCTTTCTTTCTGCTACATAGAACTCCATTGTGTAAATGTACCACAGTTTTTTGATCCACTCATCTACACATGGGCACATAGGTTATTTCCAGCACTTAGCTATTGTAAACAGTGCTGCAATGCACATAGGGGTGCATAGGTTCTTTTGAATTGGTGTTTCAGGATTCTTAGGGTATAATCCTAGCAGTGGAATTGCTGGATCAAAAGGCAGTTCAATTTTTAGTTTTCTGAGGAATTCCATACTGTTTTCCACAGTGGCTGCCCCAGTCTGCATCCCACCAACAGTGCACTAGGGTTCCCTTTTCTCCACATCCTCATCAACACTTGTTTGTTGATTTGTTTATGACAGCCATTCTGACCAGTGTGAGGTGGTATCTCATTGTGGTTTTAATTTGCATCTCTCTGATGGCTAGTGATGGAATTCTTGATGCCTCTTGGAGTCCTAGCTCCACTCTGAGTTCTTCATTTGACTTACCACATTGTCAAGGCCATTGACTTTACCTTTTATGCTAAAGCTCACAAAACCAGAGAACTGGAGACCATCAGGGGATAGTTTGGTGATATGTAGTACCGCCTTGTCTTGATTTGAATTTGATATTAGTACTAGTGAATTTTAATATATTTTTCTTATGTTTGTGATTGACAGTGTTTCTTTTTGTGTCTGTGCCTATCTTTTATACAATTTCTTTTGGGACATTTATCTCTTTCTAGCAAGTTTACATGGTATTTTATATAGAAAGGATGTTAACTCTTTGTCATGTTGCAAATATGTTTTCAAAAAATTTTGTTTATGATACAGAGAAAATTTACATCTTTATATAATAAAAATATCAATTTTAAGTGGTTTCTTTCTTTTTATTTCCTGCTTGGAGAAATCACCCCCAATTTGTAATGAGATAAGTATTCTTTAATATCTTCCTACATTTCTTTTACCATATCAATTCTACATTTAAACTTTAATCACTCTGAAATAGTATATGTTATAAGATAGTGATACAAATTTGTTTCCAAAAAGTCGATACCCCAAACCATATACTGATATTAATTTTTGCCACTCTTTAAAATTTCCACTTTTATCATATTGTCCATCATATTTTTTATTTTCTTCTTTGGCCAAAAATTGTTTAGGATGGTGCCTTGAGTTTATAGCCTTTAATAAAAACTTGTTGCACTCAGAAGCTATGACCTCTGCAATTTCTTTTTTTTTCTTCATTTGTTGAGGTTTTCATTATAACCTAATATGAACTTAAGTTTAGTCAGTGTGCAGTACATTCTTTAACTTGTCTATGATATTCTAATCTTTCCTTATAAAACATGGTATGTTTAATAAAATTTAAAAAACTCTTGCTAAGATTTTAACTTGGGGATAATATTCCAGGTTCTTTGTAGTATAATGTACCTTATTAACACTTGGCTGGTGTTAATGATATCCACTAATCAAATTGCAGTGAAATGTGTATAGTTCTTGCCTATGACTTTTCTGGGTGTAAAGTGCATGCCTTCCTTGACCTTATCCTGGCACATGATTTGTAGACAATAAACACTTTTTAAATGCAGTAGAATTTTACCAAGTTAAACTCAGTATATACATGCAAGAGAAAATTCCTAAAGAGAGTAAATCACAGAAATAGTAAAGAAAATCACTGTCCTCTGGTCACCGAGTAGAAGATGATAGGCCTTCAGATATGGTTCTGGTGGCTATTTCTTTCCCCAAACATACACAGATATTCTGTCTACCCCCATAAAGTTGTCTTCTGAAAAACTCAGTCTTAATAGTGGATAGAATTTGGTGAGTCTGGGATATGGGATTTCTATTCCTGGAAAAATAGATCTCTATCCAATCAATCATAGTACTATTGAAATAACCTTCTTCCCAGAAATAGTATTAATCCAAAAGTAAAGCCAAGAACCCTCTCGACTCCACCTATAAAGATCATTGCTGGTGTCCTCATCTGGCTAAGCCCTTACATGACTTGAAAGACACACTTCTATTTCTGTAATAAATTTGAACACAGTGTTCTTTATGCTCATTAGTAACCCCAATATCCAGCTTAAGCCTTCTTAAATAGGCAGCCATTCTCCTCTAAGGTCTCCCATTGATGCATTTAGTATGTGGATGCTATGGGCTGCTCTGGGAACCACTGGCTTAGCACTTCTCCCAGTCTGAGGAAGTCTTTCCCCCTCCACTCCTTTGCCCTCTTCTTTATTTAGGAACTCTCTTGTCTTCTCTTACCTGTGTACTGACCATCTAGCATTATCACCTTAAAAGTTTAGGGTCATTAGAAGAACAATTAGATAAATACAAGGATATCTGGAAGAACTTCCCTTTTTAGCTGCCACATAAACCTAAAAATCCCTGAAGGCAAGAGAGCAGAAAGGGCCTGGTCAACCTGAGCAGAGTGTGTGTGCTTGAATGTATGTGTGTGTGTTATGGAAGAGGGAGAGAAACGGAAGGTGTGAAGACTGGAAACACAAATGAGTATCTTAATTACCATGTTAAAGGTGCTAGATCCTCTCAATTCTCTCTAGAGACAACCTGCATTAGTTCTTTCAGGGCCTATGAGTGTGACAGACAAAGTGAGCTCACTGTCTGACTTCCCAGATGGCTTGTTCTCATGACAGAGCCAGAGAAGCCTGAGCTGAGGCTGTGGAAGGTTGAAGAATCTGTTAAACTTTCTTCCTGGGTTGCTGACCAGATTCAAATTCATTCTCTATGAGAAGACTCTGATTTTCTCTCTCCACACCTTCCTGTCATCATTCCTTGCCTGTGTGAGTTTGACCCTCTTTCTTGCTTTTTTTAATATTGCCTTACTCTTTCTTTTTCCCTCTCTCTGTTCCAAGAATCCCAGAGGAAACAAAATGGTGGCCCATGTGTGAATCTGGCATGAAGACCTATTTGTTTGGCCTGCACTGTGGGAAAGCCTGTACAGTTTGTGTTTAATTTTAATTAGTGGGCAATATTTAAACAATGGACAATTCTGTGTAACAATTTAGATTTACAACTTCTCTTAAAGTTTAGAAGATCTGGTCACACTGGGCCCACATTTGTGGTTAAAAAGTGGGTTGGAGTCCTTAAAAACATTATGCTAATAGAAAGAAACCAGTCACAAAAGACCACATATTATATGATCCCATTTATGTGAAATATCCAGAATAGGCAAATCTATAGAGACAGAAATTGGATCAGTGGTTGTTCAGGGGTAAAGGGGTTGGAGGGAAATGGACAGTAATTCTAAAGTGTACAGGGTCTCTTTTGGAAGATAAGAATTTTTAAAAGTGATTTAGTAATTGTTGCATATATCTGTGAATATACTAAAAAGCATTGACTTGTATACTTTAAATATGTGAACTACATAGTATATGAATTCTATCTCAATACAGGTGTTATTTTATTTAAAAACAAGTTGGAGCTAGGTAGTATATGCCACACATACCATCTTTAGGTGAATTCTAGTATGCCACAGCCGGCATCATTCTGTACTGATTTTACCACACTGGGGCCCAGCTGGCTTCTCTCTTTATGATATATGACTGGCCTCTTTTGGCATTTGACATTTTAGCCTCAATTTAATGTTCACAAGCATTTTCCTTTTTCCCTAATGTCTTTCTTATGATACATTCTCTTTTTTTGTAGTTTTCCTCATGAAAATGACCTTTATCTGTTTATCTCAGAGCACATCTTCTATACTATAGAAGAATTACAAAATTTTCTTCATTTATTATTAGTAACAATATTGCCATAATACTAAATCCTATCAAATCCAAACTTAAAAAAATACAACCTGGATTTATTAAACAAATGCTGTGCACTATGCCAACAAAAGGATAACAGGAAATGGTTTATAATCCCCAATCACCTAAGTATTCTCCCCTGAACAGCTCTACAGTATGACCACTCAGGAGATGCTGCAAGACTGGAGACAGAGCTGGAGGAGCTGGCCTTTTTAAACAGTTTGTTGATGGACTGGCCTGTGAGAAAAGCAACATTGCATTGAAACTCTTAGGGATCCTTTAAATTGGTGGATTATATGGTCGCTTGATTAAGTTTGGGTTATGTAAACAGTGGAGTGTTTAGATTTAGGCTTGGCTGTTGGAGTTCAGGCAGCTGTTTGTACTTAAGTCCAGCAAGAAGTCTTGTTAATCGAAGAACTGACTGAATTTCTTTCTTTCTCCCTCCCCTGTCCGCTGCTTTTTTTGTACCTGTGTTGTTTTTCCTCCTGTCCAAACCCTTTGGGCTCAGGACTGTTGGGAGGCAAGGCAGAGCATTTTGAATTCTCCTCTGAGGACCAGGAACTTATTTTTTTGATTACATGGATGTGCCCCACAGATTTTCCTCACTGTGAGGTAATCACGTCATTTATCCAAGTTTTACAAAGCCTTTATTATTCCGGTTAGTTCATATTTTTGAAGCGAAGTCATCAGTTTGATTCGTTTTGTTGTAAAATGTGGTTTAACAGCTTGTTAGCACATTTATTTTTTTAATGGAACCCAAACTATTTCATGCTTGAGCAGCAATGGATTTAAGAGCCGATGAAAAGCTCCAGGAGCTGTGTGCATTCAGCACAAAACAACGGCAGGGGGACATTGTGGAGCAATGGGCGGCGCTGGGACCGGGGGCTGGCGCTCAGGCTTTCTTCATGAGCTCTAGGTTCTTGTTGCTTTTTCTGCCAGTGTCCTATAAATACCCAGTGTTGCATGATGCTTGTTGGTTTCAGGTCGTCTGGGATGCACTGGATCGTTTGCGCAGTCTGAGTTCATGTGGTTTCTCTAGCCTTTGAGATGATTCTATTTTATTTTATGTAGTCCGCAGAGCAAAAGGGAGACTTGGACTGTTGTTTTCTGTCTTCCACATGTGGCTTTGTGAAGTCCCAGAACTAACGGGGTGGAACTGAGAGATATTGTTGGAGCGTGGTGAGTGTCGGCGAATCTTTGAGAAGTAAAAGTAGGGAAGCCACAAGCTCTTTCCACAGCTTCATCACAAATACAAACTAGGTCATTTTCCCTGGAGGCAGCAAAAGTGAACATTCTGTGTTTGACCAAAACCAACATTTTGGTTGAGATTTTGATAATTTGGGGGTGAAATAATTTAACTTGGCTTAAATCCAGATCTATCTTTGTATCAGGCTAGGTATTTGTTGGGTTAAAAGATCTTCCTGGAGAGAAACCTCAGGAAGGTGGGACTGGTAAAAAGGACTTTCTGATTTAGCTAGGATGTTACCATACTAGTGTCCCTTGTTGCATTTCTATGCTATCAATGCATAAATCAGAAAACTGATTTTTAATTTTACTATTCAGGTCAAAAGTCAGAACTCATATTCCCTTTATATTTAAACAATTAAGAGAGTTAGGACGAGTATTAAAGAAGAGAAAGAAGACAAGTTTCTTACAGAAAAAGGCTTTTCTTTTTTAAAGATTTTTATTTATTTTTTTAGAGAGAGGGAAGGGGAGGGAGAAGAAGAGGGAGAGAAACATTGATGTGCAAAAGATGCATAGATAGGTTGCTTCAAACAGGCCCCCAACCAGAGACCTGGCCCACAACCCAGGCATGTGCCCCAAAGGGAATCGAACTGGCAATTTTTCAGTTTGCAGGCCAGCACTCAATCCATTAAGCCACACCAGCCAGGGGTAGAATAAGGTTCTTAAATTAGGTATTGTATTGTATAGTTCTGATACATTGCTTAGAGCCTAGATTGCTTAGAGGGCATTAGGGAGAGAGAGGGAGAGAGAGAGAAGATTGAAGTGTTTACACAAGGAAAGAGGAGAAAACCATATGAGAAAAATTACCAACCACTCTGCTTAGTGATTACCTAACAATAGATGAGATTCGTATTTTTCATCTGCCCACACTTGCAATGTCTCTTTGAGGTTCGTCTGCCCACATTTCCAATGTTTCTTTGAGGCTGAGGACATAAAATGGAACTCCCATAGGACTGCTGAGTCATATGATAATTCTGTGTTTAACTTGTTGAGGAACCATTAAACATTTTACAGTGGGTATACCATTTTACATTTTCACTAGCAAATGTATGAGGGTCCCAAATTCCCCACATCCTCACTAACACTTATTATTGTTTGTCTTTTATATTCTGACTATCTTAATGTGTGTGAAGTGATATCCAGTTGTAGGTTTGATTTGCATTTTCCTCATTGCTAATAGCATAGAACATCTTTTCATGTGTTGATTGACCATTTTTATATCTTTTTTTGAGAAATGTCTACTCAAGTCCTTTGCCCATTTTAAAAATTGGGTTCTTTGACTAGTTTTGTTATTGTTGAGTTGTAAGAGTTCTTTATATTCTCTGGATACTGACCCTTATCAGGTATATTGTTTTTAAATATTTTCTCTCATTCTGTGTCTTTTTACTTTCTTGATAATGTCTTTTGATACTCAAAAGTTTATAATTTTGATGAGGTTCAATTTATTTTGTGTTTATTTTTCTGCCTCTGCTTTTGATGTCATGTATAAGAAATTGCTACCAAATCGCAAGTCTTGAAAATTGACCCTTTACTTGCTTCTAAGAGCTTCATAATTTTACCTTTATATATGCCTTTGATACAATTAGTTAGTTTTTGTATATAGTGTAAAATAAGGGCTTCATTCTTTTGCATTTGGGTATCCAATTATACTAGCACTATTTGTTGAAAAGAATATTCTTTCCCCCAATAATTGGCCTTGGCATCCTTGCTGAAAATCAATTGACCATGGATGTATGGGTTTATTTCTGTAATCTCAATTCCATTCCATTGATCATTGTCTAACTTTATGCCTGTACCTAGAAATTCAATAATGAATTCTCTTTATCCTAAATTATTTAGAAATTATTTTGAAACGTTTTAATTGAAGGGTTTTATGACTAATACTTTCATTGTTAAACTACATTTTTCTTTCATTGGGTTTAGAGAATGTGATGTTCATATAATCATTTCATTTTTCCTGAAGTTCAGTAATTGTACCAGGTATTACTGGTGTTGTTTTAGTTTTTCCTGGAATATGACCTGCCTTTTTAAAGCAGAAGATTCACATCTACTTTATTTCAGGCAAGTTCTCTTCTGTTATATCTCTAATTTTTGTGGGTTTTTTTTTTCCTATCGTCTTCTTCAGAGAATTAAATTATATGGGTGATAAACCTTTTGTTGGTCTTTACTTCCCTTATTTTTAATATTTGTTCTTTTTCTTTTGTTATTTCATGAGGCTGTCCTGTATGTCCATAGTTTTTAAATTTTTTCTTGCATCAAGTATGGTTTTCAACATTTTTTTATATAAAAAATACATTTATAGTGACTATTTTAAAGTATTTTTTATGTCAGACATCAGTCATCTTTTACATGCAGTTTCTGTTGTCTGCTCCCCACCCCCGTGTATGGGGCACATACAAACTTTCCTATCTCTTTGCATGTTTCCTTTATTTTCCTTTTTTTAAAAAAAAGTATATTTTATTATGTTGTTATAGTTGTCCCAATTTCTTTTCCCTTTGCTCCCTTTCATCCCAGTACCCCACTTCCCTCCAGCAACCCCACCCCTCTTAGTTCATGTCCATGGGTCATGCATATAACTTCTTTGGCTTCACCCTTTCCTATATTATTCTTAACTTCCCCCTGTCTATTTTGTACCTACCAATTATGCTTCTTAGTCCCTGCACCATTTCCCCATTTCTCCTCCTCTCCCCTCCTAGCTGATAACCCTCCGAAAGATCCCCATACCTCTGATTCTGTTCCTATTCTGGTTTGCTTAGTTGAATTTTGTTTTTATTTTTTAGATTCAGTTGTTGATAGTTGTGAGTTTGTTGTCATTTTAGTGTTCATAGTTTTGATCCTCTTTTTCTGAAATAAGTTTTTTTAACATTTCATATAATAATGGCCTAGTGATGATGAACTCCTTTAGCTTTACCTTGTCTGGGAAGCACTTCATCTGCCCTTTCATTCTAAATGATAGCTTTGCTGGATAGAGTAATCTTGGTTGTAAGTCATTGCTTTTCATCACATTGAATACTTCTTGCCAGTCCCTTCTTGCCTGCAAAGTTTCTTTTGAGAAATCAGCTGATAGTCTTATAGGCACCCTTTTGTAGGCAACTCTCTGCTTTTCTCTTGCTGCTTTTAAGATTTTCTCTTTCTCTTGAAACTTTGGCACTTTAATAATGATGTGTCTTGGTGTGGTCCCCTCTGAGTCCAGCTCACCCAGGACTCTTCGTGCTTCCTGGACTTGCATGTCTATTTCCTTCGCCAAATATGGGGAGTTTTCTTTCGTTATTTTTTCACATAAGCTTTCAATTTCTTGCTCTTTCTCTTCTCCTTCTGGCACCCTTATGATTCAGATATTGACAGGTTAAAGTTGTCCCAGAGGTTCCTAAACCTCTCCTCATTTTTTTCAATTCTTGTTTCCTCATTCTGTATTGGTTGACTGTTTTTCCTCCTTGTGTTACAAACCATTGATTTGAACCTTGGTTCCCTTCCTTTCATCATTGGTTTTGTGTGGATTTTCCTTTGTTTCATTTAGCCTAGCCTTCACTTCTTCCCTTATGCATTTTCGATACTTAAGCATATCTGTCAAGCCTATGAGCATCTTTATCACTAGTGTTTTAAACTCTATGTCTGTTAGGTTGGCTAGCTCCTCATCGCTTAATTCTATCACTGGAACCTTGATCCATTCCCTCTTTTGGGCCATACTTCTCTGTCTCCTCATCTTGACAGGCTCTCGTGTTTGTTTGCTTCTATGTCTTATGTAGAGCTATCACACCTGTTATGTTGTAAGGGGTGGAGCCTTATGTATTCATCATTGTGGATGACCCATTTCATTAAGTTGTGGTGCTGTATGTTGAGGAGGGTCTGAGAGGGAACAATGCTGCTTTCTCAGCACTTGCCCCTTTTCCAGGCACTTCTCCCACTTCCTGTATGGGACTGGTGCCTCACTAGCTGTTGCCTTGGTGGTAGTTCCCAGAGTGGGTGGGTCTTTGGACATTCTAGGACCATGGGGGTCCTTTAAACAAGTGGACTCTGCTGAGAGACCAGCAGTTTCTTTCTTCACCCCAACCCCCACCAGTTTGTACATTCAGAACCAATGAGGCTTGATTTTCCCTTGTGCTGGAACCATGAGCTGCACGGTCTGGTCTGGTGCTGGGAGCACTCCCCAGGTGTCCTTTCTTACTTTTTAAAACGTGTGACTGAGCTTTCCGCTGGCCTGCCACTGCCTCTGCTGCTGCCACCACCACACCTAGTCCTCTCCGCCCTGGCTCTGCCCCTCATACATGTCTAGATGAGTATTTCTTTTTTAATATCTTTGTTTGTTGGACTTCCATGCAGCTTGATTTTCTGGAACTTCTAGTTGTCTCTAGTTTTGAGGAAGTTGTATTCCTTCTTAGTTGTGGTGGGAGACACAGTGTGTCTGTCTAGGCCTCCATCTTAACCAAAGTCTTTTGTTGTTGTTAAAAACTGGGCATTTTGGATAATTTAGATAATTTTAACAACACTGGATATTGATTTCCTCTCCAGTTTTTTGTTTGCTTGTTTATTTGTAGTGACTTGGCTGGACTATTTTAGCGAAGTCTGTTTTCCCCAATCCAGCATGAAGCTTTGGTGTTACGTGTCGGAGGGCACAGCCTTGGCCATGCACACAGGCACCTCTGATGTCGGGTTATTTAAGCAAGGCTGTTTTCAGCTGTGTCTCACACTGATCTCTGTTGAACTATCTGCCTCTCTTGCTATCTCGCCCAGTGTTAGGCTCCTCTAATTGCTTAGGTTTTGAAATATTGCTTTTGACAATACCTTGGGGATTAAATTGCACTACAGTCTTGTTCAATTAATTTTGGTCCCTTTTCAGGGTTAGGTTTTAGGCCAGTCTTTGAGGTTTGTTCTGAGCACAAGAGGGCTCTTCTTAGCTGTCCCTGGTTCTCTCTGGTTATCTAGCTGACCTGTTGCTCTTACAGAGATGTCAGTCCTTACTGAATTGTTTACTACCAATATTTCCACTGTTTGTGAAGAGTGCCTTTAGGTTTGAACTTCTCCACACTCTATTTCAAATAGATTCTTTGCATGAAGTTCAGAACATCTTGATTCTTATGGCCTTCCTCCTGGAAACAATCTCTGAGTCACTGTTCCAGAGCAGATGGTGGGGACAGTGTCTTTTCTTAAAGTGATATTCCTGATTTATCATCAGGGAACTAAGTAGAAGCAGTAGCTTTTGGTTTTCTCAGCTTGCTTCTTATGACCCGGAACCTCCACACCATGCATGGACTGAAATGAGAGCGACTAGAGCCCCTGTGTTCTCAGCCTGCTGTGCCTGGTGCAGAGCCTTTGTCCTGCTTGGTGGAGCAGGCTGACCTCCCTGCAGTTCCTAGCCTCTGCGAAGTGAAATTGGGAGGAGATGAGAAATGATTGGCTGGCCCTAGTAGGCAGATGCTATGGTCTTTGACTGTGAGCTGCAGTGGAGTTTCTGTCACATAGAACTTGGGGTAGGTAGAGAGGTCGCAGGTCATGGCTGAAGTGACACAAATTCTCACTGTTATTACTAAGATTTAGTAGATTTTTTTTAAAAAAATGTTTTTTTCATTTGCTGTATGCCCTTGGGATAATTTACAGATAATTTAAATTATAGTTATATAGAACTGGAAGAAGTTCTATTTTCTTCTATTTCTTTTCTTTTTAATCTTCTTTTTGAAAGGTTTGCTTTTTACTTTCTCCTATTATTTGAAAACCTGGATTTATGTTTTGTGCCCTTCAAAAAATTTAAAATCATGTTTATAATTTATCTATTTCTCTGACACCTTAAATAGTTTCTCTTAGGCTGTATGCTTCACATTCCTTTCCTCTATTTACTTTGCAGTTTCTATTCATAAGTCCATAGGTGGTTGTTTACTTATTATTACCTCCTTTGGAAGAGTAAGACTCTTTTGAAGTGTGTTTTGAGGATGGACAGGAAAGTGGAATGGCCTTATATTTCTATTTGAATTTATTTTATTGAATATTTCCTCACTGAATCTTTTATTCTTTTAATCTTTTGTTGAGAGCTTATCCCTCTTAATTTCTGTGTGGCTCATAGCAATGCCCATCCAGTCACACTTCTGGTGCTGTAACCTAAGGATGACTTTCTCTTCTCCTTCTTGGCTGTGTCTAACCTCCAGAAGGTTCCCCAGGCTCTCATGGCTGGGTCATACACAATTAGAAATGGCATGTATATTTCTCCAACTTCACCTCTCCTGCTGTTCTTTGGTTTCAGGCTGGGTCTCTTGAGGGACATTATTTGCCTTTCCCATGCCCAGTCCACAGATTTTGGTTTCATTTCTAGCAAAAAATCACCAGACAGGTCTTTCAATATTGTGCTTTATTAAGTAAGAAATATGTTTTCTAATCAGTGTCTGAGTTGTTCTTTATCCCCTCACTGATGTTCTGCCTTTGAATCCAAATATTACTGCTTTGTAGCTTTAATTTCTGATAGTGTTTTTTTTCTTACTACATTAAAGATGAGGTTGGCTTTAAAAATTTTTTATTGTTTCTTGTTTTTAGTCTGTCTCAAAAAGTAAAATGTATTTTATGTTCTGATTTAGGTTACATCTCTTTTAATAACTGATATGTTTTATCGTTTTTCTAGCATTATGTTTTCAGTTTTTAAATTTGCCCTCTTCTTAATACTTCCCTGTTTCTTTTTCTAGGCTATCTTTAATAAAATTGATGTATTATTGTTTAATGTTGGGATTTATGTTTTTTTCTGTCTTAGATATTACTCTTAAATTGTCTAATTCTTTTTCTGTTTATCTCAGTTTTAATCTTTAATTTTCTGAAGAGACAAGGCTACTAGCAATCTACTAATCTTATTGGTTCTTCCCTTAAGATCTTATCCTGTCTTCCATATTTTGTTGCAATTATCTTGTATTTAGAATCTATCTTGGAACAAATCTCACTGATAGTTCTTTTCTGATAGAACTCCAATTCATCTAATATGCTTCTTTAGTTAATGATCCCTGCCAGCTGTACCAGGCTAAATACTCATTATTTATTTATTTATTTATTTATTTATTTATTTATCTATCTATCTATCTATCTATTTATTTATTTATTTATTTGTTGGTTGGTTGGTTTTTGAGTTAAAAATGGAAATGCTTCAAAGAAAGTTTGCTAATGAAATTTGACTACTCGGATGTTTCTGGGTACTAAAAAGCAAGATCAACCTCTCTTTATTCAGGGCATCTCTTTACAAAAGTTCACCTTATTGGCAGTATGTATTGAATAAATGAATAAAAATAATGAATGAATTGCACAGGGCATTTAATCAGGAGAAATGACATGCTCACTTCCTACATTTCTCTGTGCCATAGGACAGCGCTTTAGGTCCTCTTATGATTGGATATTGTTTTCATTTTGATATATGGACCTTTTGGTTGTTTTTCTTAATATTGGGAAAAATCAATGAATATTTTCTTCTCTAACTAATGGGGTTAGCTAACTGAGGCAGATGGATGAGATAGCAGTTGAATATAAATGTATATAACTCCTCATTGCAAGACCGACCGTGAGAAGGAAATTTAACCTGCAGCAGGAAACATTATGGAGGAGGTGATAGCATGGAAACAGTCCTAAGATCAGAGTTAGGTGACTTGCATTTCGGTTCTAATTCTGTTGTTTCCTAGCCTAATAGCTTTGAACAAATTCTTTTATTTTGCTAAACTTCTATGTTTTAATCTGTAAATTGATGATAATAATATATAGTTCATGGTTATTTTAAGGATTGTGTGAGATAACATGTGAAAGTCACTGAGCTAGAGACTAGTCACTGAATGCTAACTGATCCTAAACCTATTTGAAAAGGTCTAGGCATGTATATTGGCATATAAAATTCTTAAAAACTGTAAGGTAATGCAGTAAGGTTTATTTCTACATCTATAGTTGATTTTTTTGTATATATATGGGCGGCCTGGTAGCTGCCTAACCAATGTTATTATTATATTATTATATTATTGATATAATAATATATCCTTATATTATTGATATAATATCCTTATATTATTGATAGTGGGAATGTCACCAACTAAATTCTTATGTTTTATAGCCTCACTTGAAGATAAGGGTGACAAATAATATACAAAATGATTACTGGTTATGGGGCTTCCAGAAAATAGTTTAATGAATGAGACAACCAACTGAATCAAACAGAAATAATACATGAAACAGAGAACTTGAAGAGAACATAGAAAAATATCATCAAAGATCTACAAAAACTATTTTTGTATATAGCTGCTGTAACTAAACTATAATTCAGCCAATACATTTCCATGTATTCAGAATCTCAGAACGTACATTACTGTTGGGTCATTTTAAGAAGAATATTCTTACCATTAAGAGCAAATATATTTTATTTCTTTGAAAAACTTTTATCTATTGCTTAGAAAGAGGGAGAGAGAGAGAGAGAAGAGAGAGAGAGAGAGAGAGAGAGAAAGAGAGAGAAAGAGAGAAACTTCAACTTGTTCCACCTATCTATCCGTGTGCCCTGACTGGGGATCAAACCTGCAAACTTGACACATCAGAAGAATGCTTCAATGAACTAAAATATCCAACCAGGGCCTATTTTATTTTTTATTAATTAAAATCACCCACTTAAAGTTTTTAAATATAATAATAATTATTGTTTAGTGTTTTGTTTTTCTTATAGTTTCTAAGTGTATTCTCTTTTGAGAAGAATATGTCTTTATAGTGTCTCACAGTTAATGCAAGCTTTTAATCATTGCAGGGTTTCTCCTCTTGTCTCTTTCTTGCTCCCTGTTTCTTTGGTCTTTATTTTTTATGTCTTCCTTTCCTCCTCTGCTTTTTCTACTCCTTTTCTTTTTCTTTTTAAAAATTTCTAGGTCTGCTCAGAAATTTCATCATGTTACCTTTTCTCTCTGCCTTCTAGGATTGTCCCATAGTTTTTTGGATTCCATATTTTTTTTCTGGGTTTTCAGGTCATTAATTAACTGCCTAAGAAAGGACAATGGGAGCTATTTGCTCTCTGGGTCTTTGCAAGCTTTAAATGTCCTTGCAGGTTGTAGACTTTCAGATCAAAAGCCATTTTGCCTTGGGGTCTGAAGGCATTACCCCAATGTTTTTTTTTTACTCCAGATGTTTATATTCCTTAATGGGTGATCTGTTGGTTTCTTCTTTCCTACTTGGAAGCTTTTAGGATCTTCTTTTTTTTTTTTTTTTATCAATGTGCTGAAAGTTCTTGAAGATGTATCTAAGTGAGGGCTTTTTGTGTGGGTTTTTGCTCATTTATTTTCCTGGGGGTTCCTTGGGATTTCTTAATCTTCTATTTTTCTTCAATCCAGGAAAGTGTTTCATTGTTAATCTGGAAAAATTTTTGTACCATTTTCTCTGTCCTGTCTCTTTGGGACTCACTGGTTGGCCATTGGACCTCTATAGCTCATGTCTTTTCATTCATGACCTCCATTTTATTTTGCTCTACATTCTTTGAAATTTTCTCAACTTGATCTTCAAGGCCTGGCATGGGTTTGGGACCTCTTGCTCCTTCTGGGGGGCTCCAGAGCCTAGGTATCCCTCATTATTTTTACCCATGTGGGTATGGTCCAGCCCATTCCATGTCTCCACACCTCCTACCAGTCTCAATGTAGATTCTTCTTTAAATCTCTAGTTGTTAGATATCTATTCCTAGATTTCAGGTGGTTCTGAATGATGGTTGTTCTGTAGTTTTGTTGTAATTTTGACATGTTTTTTGGGGGATGTGAGTATTGCATTTACCTATGTCACTGTCTTGACCAGAAGTCCTGCTTTCAATTCTTTTGCATACAAGGTCTGTCCAGAAGGTATCCAGCCATGTACTATGAAAATTAAAGATACTTATTGAAGAAGACACAAGATACCAGAAACATTGCACACAGGGCAATGATGTCTCACTCCTCTCCAAAGTAGGCACCTTGGGACCACACACAGTTCTTCCAATCGCCATCAGCTACCCCATTGTATTTTCCTGAATCTCATCGATAGTCTGAAATCTCTTCCCTTTCAAAGGTGATTTTAGTAGTTTTGGGGAAAGTCAGAAGTCACACGGTGCCAAATCTGAGCTGTAGGGGGGAAAAGTCACCTGAGAGATTTGGTGTTTTGACAAAACACTCTGCACAAGATGTGATACATCAGCAGGCATGTTGTCATGATAAAGCTGCCAGTCACCAGTTGCCCATAACTACAGCCTTATGAATCATCCAAATAGTTTCTGCCCCAAGGAATGTTCAAGCTTAATGCAAAATTTGATGCAGATTCATTGCTCTACTTGCTCAGTGATTTTGAATGTGATAGCCACACAGTACACATGCTCACTCAACGGCGTCTATCTACCACCCCACTGACTAGTACAGTGAAGTTGTCATTGTTCACATATGTGCATTCTAGTCCACTCTCTTTGGATGCCAAGTTACACCAATGTTGCACAAACTGTTCTTGTTATATTAACAATGGCTGGATTTTTTTCTGGACAGACCTCATATACCCAGAGTTGGAATTGCTGGATCATGTGTTAATTTCATTTAGAAATGTTTTGAGGAACTGCCATACTGCTTCCTATTGCTGTTGTAACATTCTACTTTTCTACCAACAGTGCACAAGCTTTCTAATTTTTTCACAACCCTGCCAACACTTTTCTTTCCTTTCTCCTTCCTCCCTTGCCCCTTCAATTCTCTCTTTTTTTTCTTTACCAGTGATTGCAGTGGGGAGGTGGGTGTAAGGGGGTTAAATGGTAATGGAAAAATACAATAATTATTTTTAAAAGTTTTGTTTATTGATTTTAGTGAGAGAGAAGAGGGGGAGGGGAGAAAGAGAGACATCAGTTTGTTGTTCCATTTACTTATGCATTTATTGATTGCTTCTTGTATGTGCCCTGGCAGGAACTGAACCCACAACCTTGATGTATTAGGACAACACTTTAACTGAGTTACCTGGTGTAGGGGTCTCTTTTTCTTTCTTACAATAGTTATATTAATGAGTATGAGGTAATATCTCATTGTGTTTTTGATTTGCATTCCCCTGATGATTAATGATGTTGAACATCCACTTATATGCTTGTTGACTATTTCTATATCATCTCTGATAAAACTCCTACTCAAGTTTTTTGTTCTTTTTTAAAGTTATTTTATTTTTTGTCATTCAATGATAGTTCTCTGTATATCCTAGATATACCATTTATCAGATATATTATTTGCAAATATATACTTCCATTTTGTATACTGCCTTTTCACTCTTGGTCATGCCCTTTGATGCACATAAGTTTTAAATTTTGATATAATCCAATTTATTTATTTTTACTTTTGCAGTGCTTTTGGTGTCATATCTGAGAAATCATTGTCAAATCTAGTGTCATTAAGATTTTACCATGTGTTTTCCTCTAAGAATTTGATAGTATTAGGTCTTATATTTAGGTCCTTAATATAATTTGAATAATTTTTGTATATGATATAAGGTGAAGCTCCAACTTATGTTGCTTGTGTATATCTAGTTTTCCCATCACCCTTTGTTGAAGAGACTGTCTTTGCTCTATTAAATGATCTTGGAACTGTTGTTGAGAATCATTTAACCATATACATGAGGGTTTATTTCTTAGCTTTCTATTCTGTCCTTTGGCTTACATGTTTGTCTTTGTGCCAGGACCACATCATTTTGGTTACTGTAGCTTTATTCTATTTTGAAATTGGGAATTGTGAGAGCTCTGTTTTGTTCCTTTTTAAGACTATTTGGGGACTTTTGAGATTCTATATGAATTCTAGGATTTTTTTTTCTGCAAAAATGCCATTGGGATTTTGATAAGAATTGCATTCCATCTGTAGTTTACTTTGGGTAGTATTGACATATTAACAATACTGAGTCTTTCAATCTATAAACATGGGATGCCTTTCCATTGCTTTGTGTCTTCCTTAATTTCTTCCAGCAATGTTTTATAATTTTCAGTGTACAAGTCTTTTGCCTCCTTGGTTAAGTTCCTCTGATCCTAATTTGTCTTAAACTTGTTTTCATGTTCTGTCCTTCCAGCAATTTGTTGAAATCTCTTATTTTTCAATGACTGCTCCAACTCATGTTCCCTTCATTTCTCCTTACTGTTTTAGATTTGTTCTATGTTACACGTATACATTGTTATCTCCCTGGGGACTTGGGAGTGATGAAAGATACTCAGAATGCCATTCTATCAGGATATAATGTGGCAGGGTAAATCAGTCTCTCTCTCTCCATATATATATAATGTATATATTTTATAGATGTATAAAATACATCCCACAAGCTAAGAGTGAAATTTGTACATAATATATCTATATCTGTGGTATACCTATATGCCATCACATATATGTATACTGTGTGTGTATATATATATAAGTTCACCATTATCTGTCACATATATATCATATACAAGTCATCATATATTTGATGTATACATACACATCACATATGCATCATAAACTATGCATGTACATGTGTCAGCCAAGAGTGAGATACATGTATTCATATACACATCATATTAGGTGAACACCACATATTGTGTGATTCCATCTATATGAAAATCCAGAATAGGCAAATACATAGAGACAGGAAGTAGATTAGCTATTGCCAGAGGCTGGGAAAGGAGGAGATTGAGGGGTGATTGCTGATGGGTATGGGGTTTAGTTTTTGGAATAATAGGTGTTCTAAAATTAGATTGTGTTGATATTTGAACAACTCTGTGAATATAACACTAAAATCATTTAATAATATACTTTAAGTCACTGATTTTAATGGTATCTGAATTATATCTTAAAGATGTTAAAAGGGAAAATATAGACTGTAAATGGGTGGGATTAGATCCAGAGCACAGATACTGGATATATCCTTGGTTAGAAGTAGACATGCGTTTTTCACTGTAATCAAATAAAAGACATCTCTTAGGCTAATTTTATATTATTACTTTTTCTTATAGAGACCATTGTTGCTGTTGATTTTAACTGGCTTTAATTTGTATAAGTGCACCCTTTGAATACTACACTGTAATTTGCCCTTACACCCTATTTCCCTGAGTAATAACTTCTGCTAGTGGTCATCAGCATTTTGGACATGAAGTTCCACACCCAATCTCCTAGATGACCAGTATTTCCCAGTCTACAAACACATCCCAGCATCCTCTTCATTATCTTTTCCATCACCCCTTTCTACCTAAAATAATTTTGAGTCATTCGTGCCCACAGACTAGAGTGTCCAGATGCCTGGACTCCTAGAAGGAGATGTCTCTTTTCTTCGGAGCTGCACACATGATGTTCCCGTCATCCAGCCACTGGAGGTCAAGATGAGCTAGAGCTGGACCTAGAGGCACAGCCCCTACATCTTCCTGAGTTATGAACCTGTTGTACAATTACTTTCTAGTCAGTGAGCAAGTATGAAAACTTAGGGAAAAGCTAGGTCACTCATTGCATAATTGTTGATTATTTAAAGAAGGCATTTTAAATATTGCCCAATCTTGTTTTGGTCAATACTTACTTTCTATTTTATTTGGAAATTTAGGTAAAATGCTGTAGAAAGAAAGTTAATTTTTAATAAATTTTAAATAAATATAAAAATAATTCATAAGGGTAGAGAATGATCTTCTTAGTCTTCCAGGGAATATAAGACCTGAAATCAGGAAAATCTGATGTTAAACACTTCCAACCCACAGATGCCTCTGCATGTATACTTCATTATAAATGAGATGTCCTCAGGGTTTATTTTTTTTTTTTTTAAAGAAAACACATTTACTACAAGGCAGTTAATCGGTAGAAAATATTTTTTATTTGATAATTTATCCAAACAAACTGATCAGATAATCACAGGACATAAGAGTGCTTTCTCAGAAAGCAAAATGGAAAGGACCAATTATTCCAAAGATAAAGGTGTGGATTTTATCCTCATGATTTTGGGTCACTTTTTGTGGTGACAGTTGTCATAAACTGCTTTCGCCCCGTCCTTTACTGACCTTTCACATCGGTGTACTGATTTCTTACATTATACTTTCTTTAGGTTAAAGGTTTTTAATATATAGGGACGAAAAATGAAAACAACAATGAGATGTCCCTAGTTGCTTTCATAACCACTACCACTTTTATAGTAATTTTCTGCCTCCAAAAAATTCTGCCTGTAATGGAACATCATGAAAGGTCTCTATCCTGGTGAAGGGTGACTGAAATGTTGAGTTTTTAGCTAGGCTGGACTCTTGGTCTTAGGCACCGAAGCAATTGCTACTAGTAAGCATACTATCCCTCCACACAAAAGGCATTCCCATATTTTTTCTCCTTTTTCCCTTTTTTACTTTTCTGCTCTAATTGATTGAGTGATGTCTTCTCTTTTTAATTTTCTCCCAAAAGACCAAATGAGTCACACCTGGAGAGATGAATAGCTTTTGCCTCTCAGGGGACACTTTTTTTGGTTAAAATAACCAATGACACATTGTATTATCATCACAAAGCTAAGACCTATGGCATATGTGCAGTGCGTGCTATTTGGCACCGAGTCATAAGGAGAGACACTAGGGACATATGAAATAAGATTTCTCTAGTTCAGATGAGGTGAGGCACACTAGAGAGCAATGGAAAGGAGAGAGAATTCAGTGTCAAATTGTGTGATAAACTTTACATAGAGATGCAGTTCACCACATGTGAGAGATTTATCTTGACCTGATCCTTGGGGAGACTCTTTGACTCCAATCATTGTCTTAGTTTTTTATGTTTTAATGCTGGCTTATCACCTCTAAATATTTATGGGAATCAGACAGGCACCAGCTAACTGAACTTGGGGATCTTAGCGATCTTAATTTTCACTGACAGGTTTCTAAACCCAAAGGGTGTATGATATGTCCCATGGGCAGCCAATTACAGTGCTGGGATGCTATTCCAAAAGGAAAGTGACATACAAAGAAACACTGAAGAAATTCTTAGTCCCTTCACTTAAACTAGCTTATTCCAAATCTACTCAAATAGAAATGTTATCATAGGTCAGCATTAATAATAATTTATGAACTATATATATTTGTGCTGATAGACTTGGAGCTTTGTCTTAAAAAAAAGTTCTTTTGTGTATGTCTGGGCAACTAAAAAAAATGGACATAATAAGAACAGAATTAAGTAGCTAATTCCAGATGAGATGATGATTTCTAAATATAACTCAATAAAGTGGCATGTGCTATATTTATAGCAAAATAGGCTAGCTCTTGGCCCATAAGTAGTTAGCCAATATTTATCCATTTTTCAGTTTTTTTCTTATTAAAACAAATTGCATTTATATATTCTCTGGAGTTGTTTTTCAGTATTTAAAATAGCCAGGACATGAACAACCCAATAACCATCAATAGTAAAATGGATACATTGTATAATGTAAAGGTGGAATGCTATGGTAATGAAAAATGACCAAACAGCCACTACACTGGACAGCGTGGGTGACACTTACAAGCATGAGATTGAATGAGAGAAGCCAGATTTTTAAAGTACATACTGTAGATTCCAATTATGCGAAATTCAAAAATAAGTAAAACCAACATATAGAGTTAGAAGTCAGGATACCCTTTGGGAGAAGTCAGGATACCTGTCTGGGAGGAAATACAAAAGGAGTTTCTGGAATGTTAATTATATTCTGTTTCTTGATCTGGGTGCTGGTTATAAAGGTGTTCTCACTTTGTGAAAATTCAGGGAGCTGTATTTTTAATTTCTTGTGCACTTTTCTCTAATACTTCAGTAGAATGGATTATTTCAAAATGAACTAGTACTGAAATGAATAAAATGATATTTTATTGCAGTGAATCTAGGTTAATTTTATAAATCAATTGGTATTTGATTATTCCTCATTTGAATTTTTCATGTAAATATTGATTTCATAAATAGGTATTATGGTCACAGGAGTAAAACATATAGAGGGCTACTAGTAGTAAGAAAAAAATATATGTAGTCACCATTCAGTAATCACCATTTCTGGTGTGCTTCATTCCTTGAAACAGTTAAGACTTCCATCTGGTGTCATTTTCCATCTCATTGAAGGACTTCACCATTTCTTTTAGTGATGGGTCTGCTGTGATACATTATTTCAGCTTTTTATATATCTGAAAAATATTTATTTCACCTTCATTTTAGGAAAATATTTTCACTGAGTTTAGTAATCAGGTTAAGTGTTTTTAAATTCTTTAATAGTGTTTCATCACTGCCTTCTTGCTTTCATTGCTTCTGAAGAGAAACCTAGTGTCATAATAACCTTTGTTCATCAGTACTTACTTATCTTTGTTGCTCTGTACAAATGACCGAGTTGCTTTTAAGATTTTTATCACTAGTTTTGAGCACTTTGATTATGATGTGCTTTGGTATGGTTTTCTTCATTTTACTTGTGACTGGAGTTTGTTAACCTTCTTGGATTTGTAGGCTAATCGTTTTCATAAAATTTAGAAAATCTGTTGTATATATACCTTGCAGTGGTGTTGCTAGATAATAAAACATATACTTGTGTATGTTTAGCTTTCCCAAGTACCCCGAACCTCATCAGCAGTACATGAGCATTTCAGTTGCTCAACATTATAAAAAACACATGGTATTTTCTGTTTTTTAATTTTTTTTTTTTTATTTTTATCGCAGCTATTCTAGTGGGTAGATAGTACTACCTCATTGTGAAGTTTTAAATTTTATTTTCCTGATGCCTAATGAAGTTGAGCTACTTTTCATGGTTGTTGATCACTTTGATATAATTAATCTTTTATGAAATATTTGCTCAAGTCCTTTGCCCTTATTTTTATTGGGGAATCTGTATTTTTCTTATTAATTTTTAGGATAGACAGAGTGGGGCAAAAATAGGTTTATAGTTGTTCATAAGGAAAATAATACAATAATTAATAATAATATAAGAATGGGTTCTGTGTTCTACATATGCACAAATGTAAATCCCTTTTGCTCCATCCTGTATACATACATACATATGTACACACATATAAGATTTGTGTATATTTAAGGTGTGTATATATATATAAAATTTTGTCCCATTTTTGTTCCATTTTGTTGTTTGTATTTTAATTTTCTTAATAGAGTCTTTTGACAAACAGATGTTTTAGATTTTAATGCAGTCTTATTTATTAATTTTTTCCTTTACTCTTACAATTTCATGAGCTCAATATATAATATTTTGATGTGGTTGCTAAATGCTACTTGAGTCTTTCATAATAAAAGTATTATTACAAAGTGAGTGATTGTCTTCTATATGATATTCATACCTAACAGAGTTATTAATTTTTCTTGATTAGCACATTTATGAAAGGTCTGGGACAACTAGTGTTTTCAGGAAAGAGTATCTAGGATATTGACAAGTTTATACAGTATGGTCTCTCAGGAACAGTTAAAGGATGTAAGGATGTTTAGATTGAAAACCCTACACAACAGGTGTGAGGAAGTATTTCTTTGAAAGCAAAATTCAACTTCTTTATCACTGCTAGATGAAGACTAGATCATACATGCTGAAAGTGACAGGGATATTAATTTTAACTTGTCAGTCTCTGCCACAGTGGTCCAAAGGTGGAATGGTGAATTGAGATGCTTCCACCTAGGAGCAGTGTTAAAAAAAAAAAGGCTGGAAATAGCCAATATATGGAAGCAACCTGGGTGTTCATTGATAGATTAATGGATAAAGATGTGTTATTATACACAATGGAATATTATGTGGCAATAAAAAACAATGAAATCTTGCACTAAATCAGACAAAGAAAGACAAATACTGTATGTTTTATTTATATGTAGAATCTAAAAAAAAAAAAGAAAAAGAACAAACAAACAAAAAAACCAAAACATACTCAGAAACAGAGACTAAAGGGATGGTTGCCAAAGGGGAGAATATAGAGGAATGCGTGAAAAAGGTGAAGAGGCATATAATCAATATTGTGACATTTGCATGGTGATAGGTGATTACTAGAATTAGTGGAATAATCACATTGTAAGGTATAAAAAATGTCAAATCACTATAATGTACACCTGAAACTAATGTAATTCATACCAACTATACTCAAATTTTGTTTTAAAAGGGCTGGACATTGGCTGGAAAATGACCTAAAGAATATTACCCCTTCCTGAGTGCTTATCATCTTAGCTCCACTCACTAGTTGCTTTTCCCAGTAAGCAGACACTGGGATTAGGAAGGGAAGGAGGCAGGAGTAAGAAAAGGAAAAGGTAAGAGCACTGCAGACCCAATGGCAGCCTTGGCAAACCCTATAGGCACAATGGAGCTAGAGTGGCCCTTCAGAGTTATACCAAACTGGGCCAAGATGGCCAGGCCTTAATTTTCCCATATTGATCATTGGTTGGATGTGGACTGCCCCAGGAAGGATCGGGACCTTGGACATTGGACAGGGTCGCTCTCTGGCTGAGGCAGTCCCTGAAGGTGCTGAGAACTGAAGGTCTTCTGCCAGATGCTCTCGCAGGAGCTGAAAGAAGTTCTTGAAAGGGGATTATGCTATCTGCTGTAGCAGGTTATAAATCTTTTTATAAATTTTCAAAATAAACCTTTTTATTTATGATATTCATTTACTTTGTCATATGTATCTGGTTTAACTTTATCCTCCCAAAATCACCAACCTAACCATAATTCCAAGAATAGTAACAATGGCTCTAGAAGTCAACCCATCTACTACCTCTTCTTGTGGTCAGACACTCCCTCCTTAGTGGGCTACTTAGCTGTGCTACAATCATACACATTCCTCCAACCCCAAATCCTGGCCATCCGTCATTACTGTAGAAGCCCACCTGTGCTGGGGCTCACATGTAAGGAGTTGGGGGTCTTATGATTTTGGTCCAAAAGCAATGTGCAGCCTATAATGCAATTTTATTTAACAATAAACAAGGTTCATGCCCATTGGAATACTGTCCTCCAGGACCACCAAGGCTACTTTCACCAAAAATGAAATGTCTTTTCACAAAATTCGGCTGTTAGTTGGAATCCTTATTCTCAATAGTAACAAGAGCCAGATGTTGAAAAAACTCCTGGAAAATAAGAAAAATAAATAAGTAAAATTTCATATTGTATTTAAACTGCTAATTTAGATACCAGGAGGATTTGCTTGGATATTATTACTTCCTTATTTATAAAAGGGAGTGAGGGAGCTTGGGACATGTATCCCGAGGCTGAACCTTCAGTGCATACACTGCATTATTTATAGCTCATTGGTAAGACTAATTGAGAGCTGATGGTGAAAACAAATAAGATGTATATATTTTTAATTTTACTGTTCATTTGACTATTTTGATATAATTTATGGAGAGGCTAGATTACAAATAGTTAAATTGTTGGGCTGTGCTTTGGTAGGGGGTGTTTCACAAGGGCACAGTCAGGCTGCAGGGCAGTACGTTTTTCCCTGGGGTCTCTTTGGCATCCTCAGGCACTACTAGTCACTGCTACCAAGCTCACTAACAAACAAAACAAAACAAAAAAGCAAAAACAAAAAACGAATGCTCTGTTTGCTGTAAGTTCTGTTTATTTGGCTTGGTCATATTAAAACTGGTCAGTGGTCTTTGGGGGGCAGGTGTCTCTAGGCTAACTACTGGGATGTGGTCACCTTAGAACAATCCTGGGATGAATGCTGTGAGGTTCCTGAAAAATCCCCCTTCAGGAATGGAGAACTTATTCCCAAGCTGCCATATGTTTCAGAAAAGGGTCCCTAGGTATCTTTCCAAGGTCAGATCCCCTTCCAAGGGCAGCCTACATCCAATGACTGCTCACTGTGAGAGTATAAGGGCCCAGTCCCCTTATCTCAGCTAAACGACCACTTCAGCTCCTTAGATTCTCCAAGTGCTGAAACTTTTGTGGGAGCCTCATTGAAGCTCGATTTATCCTCTGTTCAATTCTGTTTCCTTCCTTTCCCTTCTATAGGTGTGGATCCCAAGAAGTGTCCAAAGGTCTCCTAGAAACATAACACAGACACAGACAACAGTGTGGCAATAGCCTGAGGGAAAGGGAGGTGATGGGTAGGTGGAGGTGGGCAAAGAAGGGGGAGGAATGGGGATGGAAAGTCTTTGCTTGTGGCAACGGGTGAATGCTGCAGTGTGCAGATGATGTTTTACTGAGTTGTACACTTGAAACCTGTATGTTTTTGCAAACCAATGTCACCTCAATAAATTCAGTAAAACACCCACCAGTGGTTGTTTTTAAAGTGTCCCAAAACACCCCATTTTGTACCATTGGTTTGGTAGCAATGCTCTTGTAGCTCTAGTCTCTGAAGTCAAACTCTCTGGGTTTAAATCCTAGTTTCCTCACCTATTCACTCTAGGACTTTGGGCAAATAGCTAGATGGAAGTATTAGTTTACTCATCTCAAAAATGGGTATACTGTTTGCACCAACCTCATGGGTGTACACCAGATGGGATTCAGCAAGAAACACATTCTGAGATGAAGTTTAGTGTGTAGGTTGTTATTAGAGAGGGAATTGACATCCAAGACAGTAAACTGTAATGGGTGGTGAGAAAGAGAAAGAGAAAGAGAAAGAGAACGAAAAATCCAGAGCATGGCCTGCTGACCAAGGAGGCCTGAGGAATAAGACTAGGGACCCTCTTTGAAGATATTGCAGAGATTTCCTTATGACCTTTGAGCACGATGGAGAAAATGTAACAAATGCATGGTCAGAGGAACGATCAGAAAAAACATTGATAAAGTTGAATAATGTTAGTTAATGGAGAAAAACATGGATTGTCATTCTTTATTTCATTCCGTCCACTTTCAAAACCAAATGGATGTGTCTCATGAATTTGAGCACAACACATGGCAAAGACACGTCTTTCTAAAGGAAAAAATTGCACGGAGCAAAAATATAGGTATTTCAGTTACCTGAAATGAAAAGCTGATTTTATCTTATCTGATTAATGAAATATACCATTTTCTGGGAAATCCTATTTTTCCTGGATTTTAGTCTAAGGAAGAATTTATCACAAGTGTTATGTCGTATTTGCAATGTGTTACAAAATACCCACAGCAAGAATATTGTTTCACTAGATGTTTTTATTTACTCTCTATTAAAACTGTGGGCATAACATTGCATATTTATTCTCTAAAGGTATTTTTATGTGAATCGTAGGAAATGTGGTCCATTTATTTGGTTAAGTTTACACTGCTCACATAACTAAGGGATAATGTTTAGAGAATACAGAGCAGTGATTCTCATTGCTGGTTGTACATTAGAATCATTAGGGGAGCTTTAAAACTACTGATGCCCACACCACATCCTGGACCAATTAATTCAGAATTTCTTCTGGGAGGCCAGGCATTTTTAAAAGTTCCTTGGGTGAGTCCAATGTGAAATAAAGGTTGAGAACCACTACTATAAAGGACCAAGTCACTACTGTGTCCATTTACTTGCCCTCTTAAAATATCTTTTTTTTTTTCTGGTGGCATTTCTGATAAGTTGCAATCAAGTAATATGCCAATAAATATCTAAAGTGCTAGTATTATGGGAAATTGATTAAATAACTGAAGTCAGCAAAGTAGGTCCAGGAGTGACTAAAACCAATAGGCTATGTGGTAGATGAGGGATTTAGTTATTATCTATAGGTTTACAAAGAAGTCAGTCAATTGCTTATATTTTTCAGAGGTCAAAGACTGTGACCAAGTTACTCCCCTCAGTAGTTTGCCTCAGAACTCCGGGTTGGTGAAGGAAGAAAAAAGTTCCATGGGGTTGATGGCCTTAAATAACTGAAAACACTAGGCTGATTCAGGAAATGCACTGCGATTTCCCCAAAATGACTGGAGACTTGGTTGGAGTTCCCAAGAATTAACAGGAAATGTGATTACATGAATGGAAACATATTGGTAAATGACTTATAAATAATAGTTTCATTCTTCACTAGTGTAAGGTGGTGGTCTTACATCTTATCATACGATAGAATTGCAAATCTTTCCAAGGATTTCATTCTTTTCCCTTTGAAGGAAAGAGCTTTGAAAGGCTTACACTCTGTCCCTTTATGTCCAGGCCTTTCTGAGTCACTTTACGTCCCACAGTTCGCCCTGACTAGAAGCCGTTTCTCTTTTCACCTCTATGCTATTAGGGGTCATGCACAGGAAAGCTCAGCTGAGAAACAGACTAAAGTGCTTTTGACCTTTATGTCTGTTCCTCTCTCTGAGATCCTGAGCAGGTTGCTAAATTTATTTGAACCCATTTCCTAATGTTTAATGTGGGGATAATAATGTATCACTAGAATGTTTAATGCGATGCTATGAATTCAAGAAGTTATGGGAAAGAATTTGATTAACTATTTAACAATCTAATTAAGGGAAAGAGAATGAATGGTACCAAGTAGGGTAGCTAGAGATTTCTAAGTCTGTGTTTCACTAAAAAATTTGACAGTATTTAGTAAAATATGCATAGATCAGAGGCCCTTACCAGAGTCACTGACTACAGGAGAAAAGGATGCTTATTTTTAAGCTCTATGCAGCTTAGGTGGGCCAGCAAGTTGGGTGGGGTGGAGTTTCTGGGGATCTTCAAGGTGGGTCAAACAATATTAGCCAGGTTGATGGAGTCTCAAATATGGCCCCAGCTTGCTGGCTTCGTGGGGAGAGGGATCAGAAAAGAGACAATGGCCTCTGCTTGCCTTGATGCCAGACAGTTGAGTTTCTCCCTGTATGCCACTGCTGCCTTTCAAGCTGCTACCCTGGTGCTGGAGCTCAGAGGGAGTGAGTCTGAGTAGGTGCAGTGTGGCACTTTTGTGATGATATAGTGCATTCTTCTGGGACTTTTTCCAGATCTCAACCTATGAACAAATACTACCAGACTTCTTGAAGTTCCAAAGCCATCTCTACAAATGAGGATAAACCATTGACCTTTACCTGGATTCTCCCTTCCTAGGACATGGTCCATTTTTTCTTTCCAGGTGATACATTGGGGGCAAACATGGGATTTCTTTCATTTGTTTTCCTCTCTCAGGGATCACTGTCCTAAGCTTCCCGTTGTTCAATGTCTTACATCATTGTTTCATATTTCTCTTATTGTTTCAGTCTTTTGATGTGGGACTATAAATCTGATCTGTTTTTCCATCTTGGCTGAAAGCAGCAGCAGTGCATAAAAATTTATGTACAAGAACATTCATGAAAGTATTGTTCTTTCTGAAGAATAACTGGAAATAAGCAAAAAGCAAGACAAAATTAGAAATCAGGATGCATGCAATTGTGGTAGTCATATAATGTGTATTGTGGTATCCATATACATCAGAGAAGGAAAACTCTGATTCCAAAAAACCTCCACTGCCTTGTGGCATACCTCTTCAAGGGAAAGGCTAAGGGAGTAAACCCCGACAGAAAATCCGGAGCCGGAGTCCCTAAGGTGGTTTGACGTTGTAGTCAACACCGGCAACTCCTGCGGCGCACCTGAAGCCAAGCTGTATTGACTCTGTCTTTCCCCTTGGATCCTTCAGCTGCGAAGAGAGGGGGGGTCTGCTGCATGGGCAACAGCTGGCCCTCCATATCACCCTGCCCAGGCTTTGTAGCTTCACTGGAGAGGACACTCCAGCGTCATCACAAGATGTCGACTCAACATGGGAGGAGACAGATACCGGTTATAAGCTCATCCGATTGGCGAAGGAAACGAGTGCCAGGGGTCTCCTCTGACGGTGGGAGAGGTCATCGCACCTCACTGGACAGCTACCGCCCGCCTCAAGCTGGGCAGCCCCCAGCCAATTAGGTGCCATTTCGCCATGGCTCGCCTGCCCCACTGGGTGCGTGGGGATCAGAGAGGTGTCTCTCGAAAAGTGGGCCATAAAACACTCGCACCAGGCAATTCCAAGCAAAAAACAAGAAAGAAGCCTCCAGCTCTTCGCCTCGCTAGCTGGAACATCAGGACCATGTGTCCCGGACTTACTGCAGAACTTCCGTGGATCAATGATGCCAGGAAAACCGCCGTCATCGACAGGGAACTGGCACGACTAAACATCGACATTGCGGCTCGACAGGAGACCCGGTTGGCCGACAACGGAACTATCAGAGAAACCAACTACACCTTCTACTGGCAAGGGAAGTCTCCGGACCAACCAAGACAGCACGGTGTTGGGTTCGCTGTGAAGAACACGCTTGTTAACTCCATAGAGCCACCCACAGGAGGCACAGAGAGATTACTTACCCTCCGATTGTCAACAACTTTCGGCCCAGTCAGCATTCTTAGCGCGTACGCCCCAACCCTCTGCGCCACCACTGAAGAGAAAGAACAGTTCTACCATGCACTGGACAAAGCATTATCCAAGATCCCCAGAAGTAACGCTCTTTATCTCCTTGGAGACTTCAACGCAAGAGTAGGAGCCGACCACATGGCCTGGCCCACCTGCCTCGGAAACTTTGGGAGAGGAAAGATCAATGAGAATGGTCAGCGGCTGCTTGAGCTTTCGTGTCACCATGGCCTGTGCGTGACAAACACATTCTTCAAGTGCAAAGAGATCCACCAGGTGTCACGGAGGCACCCCCGCTCCCGTCACTGGCACCAGCTTGACCTCGTCATCACCAGAAGAACGGATATTGGCAGCACCCTCCTCACCCGCAGCTAACACAGTGCAGACTGCGACACGGACCATGCCCTCGTGGTAAGCAAGGTGCGCATAACGTCGAAGAGGTTGCACCACTCCAAGATGAAGGGTCGCCCACGCATCAACACCAGTTGTGCCAGCAACCCAGTTAAGACCCAGCAATTCATCAACAGGATGGAAGATGCACTCGGCGAGGGAATGGCGGCAGACGACATTATCGAATCCAATTGGCCACGTCTCCGCGACGCCATATACAACTCCGCCATTATTAATGCTTACGGGAAGAAAGAGCGGAAGAACGCTGACTGGTACGAGGCTCACTGGGAAGAAATGGAACCCATGATCGAGGCTAAGAGGAAGGCCCTACTGGCTTACAAGGCCACGCCCACTCCCAGTACACTTCAAGGTCTACGGGCTGCCAGGAACAAAGTCCAGAAGACCGCCCGCCACTGTGCCAACACCTATTGACTAAACCAGTGCAGAAGCATCCAGGAAGCCGCCGATATAGGCAACGCACGAGGAATGTATGAGGGTATCAAGAAGGCAACAGGCCCAATCCCCTCCAAGATCGCCCCCCTTAAGTCCAAGACAGGTGAGGTCATCACTGACCAGGAACAGCAAATGCGGCGGTGGACCGAGCACTACCTCGAGCTGTACGCAACGAGGAACACCGTAACAGACACTGCTCTTAACGCCATCCCAGACCTACCAGTCATGGAGGAGCTAGACACCCCACCTACTGCGGCAGAGCTCAGCAAAGCCATCGACCGCCTCGCTTGCGGGAAAGCACCAGGAAGCGACGGAATCCCTCCAGAAATCCTAAAGAGCGGGAAACCAGTCCTGCTACAGCCGCTCCACCATCTACTCTGTCTCTGCTGGAAGGAGGGTTACATCCCCCAGGATATGAGAGACGCCAACATTATCACCATGTACAAGAACAAAGGAGACCGCAGCGACTGCAACAACTACCGGGGCATCTCTCTCCTCAGTGTCGTTGGCAAAGTATTCGCCCGGGTCGCTCTTGCCCGCCTGCAGACCCTTGCTTCCCGCGTCTACCCAGAGTCCCAGTGTGGCTTCAGAGCTGGCCGATCAACAGTGGACATGATCTTCTCCCTACGCCAGCTGCAGGAGAAGTGTCACAAGCAGCATAAACCACTCTACCTCGCCTTTATCGACCTCACGAAGACGTTTGATCTGGTCAGTCGAAGCGGACTCTTCAGCTTGCTACGGAAGATTGGCTGTCCACCACATCTGCTTGCTGTGGTCATGTCCTTTCACGACAACATGCACAGCACGGTGTCCTACAACGGCGCAACCTCTGAGGCCTTCCCAGTCAGCAGCGGAGTAAAGCAGGGCTGCGTCCTCACGCCTACGCTGTTCGGAATCTTCTTCTCCATGCTCCTCCAATACGCCTTTAAGGACTGCAGCGAGGGTGTCTTCATTCACACCAGATCCGATGGCAAGCTCTACAACCTGGCCCGTCTACGAGCCAAGACCAAAGTCAAAGAGGTGCTCATCCGTGAGATGCTCTTCGCCGACGACGCAGCCTTGACATCACACTCCGAAGAGGGACTCCAGCAGCTAGTCACTTGCCTTTCCCATGCATGCAAGGAGTTCGGACTAGCCATCAGCCTGACGAAGACGAACGTTATGGCTCAAGGCACGGGGACTCCCCCATGCATCACCATCGACGGATACACCCTGGAGGTTGTCAACGACTTCACTTACCTCGGGTCCACCATCTCGAGCTCTCTGTCAGTCGACTTGGAGGTCAATCGGAGAATCGCCAGGGTAGCCACAGTTATGGCCAAACTGAACCGGCGAGCGTGGAACAATTCCAGCCTCACTGAGAAAACCAGACTGCGCATCTACCAAGCCTGCGTACTCAGCACTCTCCTCTATGGCAGCGAGACGTGGACCACCTATGCAAGGTACGAAAGGAAACTCAACAGCTTCCACATGAGGTGCCTGCGACGCGTCCTGCATGTCGCCTGGCAGGATAAGGTCCCCAACACCGAGGTGCTGAAGCGAGCCAACATGAGCAGTTTGCATGCAGTTCTTAGTGAGAGACGCCTCAGGTGGCTCGGCCATGTCAAAAGAATGGATGCAGGCCGTATTCCCAAAGACCTCCTCTACGGCGAGCTAGCAGAAGGCCAGAGGATGACAGGGCGCCCAAAACTGCGGTTCAAAGACATCTGCAAAAAGGACATGACACAATGCTCCATCAATCTCAACACATGGGAAGTTCAAGCAGACGACCGCCTAGCCTGGAGGCTCGCGGTCAGGCAAGGTACCTCACGCGCGGAGGCTGCGCGCAACGAGGAGGCGGTCCAGAAAAGATCGAGGCAGAAGCAGCGTCAACAGCAGCAACAACAGCCATCTGCCTTCACCTGTAACAAGTGCGGCAGGGATTGTCATTCCTGAGTCGGACTGCACAGCCATTCTCGGCGGCGCAGATAGACTCTCAAGAAGCTACGCCATCGTCTCTCGAGACGGACGGCTGCCGACGACGATGCAACATTCTGTGACTTCTAGAATGCACTATGCAATATGAAAGTTACTCTCCACTTGAAATGTGTACTAATCTAAATTCTGATACACTATAGGTAATTATACACTGGATTTCAAAGAGTGTGAAAATAAGACTAAAATATCTCAATAACTGTACATTGATTACATGTTTTATTTTGCACATGTTAAAGGAAATATATTATTAAAATTGACTTAACCTGTCTCTTTTACTTCTTTATTGAGATATAATTGACATTAATAATGTTGTTAGTTTCAGGTGTACAACATAATGATTCAGTATTTGTCTATATTGCAATTTTTCTTCTTCTGATAAGACATTTTAAGGTCTACCCTTTAAGCACTTCCAAATATACAATATTAACTATAGTCACCATGCTGTATGTTATATTCCCAAGACTTATTTTAAAACTAGAGGTTTATAACTTTTGATCACCTTCACCCATTTCATCTACCCCCCACCTCTAGCAGCCACCAATTTATTCTCTGTATCTATAAATTTAGCAGTGCTTTTGTTTATTTGCTTTGTTTTTTTAGATTCCACATGTAAGTGGGATCATATAGTATGTGTCTTTCTCTGTCTAACTTATTTCACTTAGCATAATGCCTTCAAGGATCACTCATGTTGTCGCAAGATTTTCTTCTTTTTTTATGGTTGAATAATCCATTGTGTGTGTGTGTATGTATCTGTCTTTCATCCAATGATGGACACTTAGGTTGTTTCCTGGTCTTGGCTATTGTAAGTAATGCTGCAATGAACATGGGGAGTGCATATAATTTTTGAGTTAGTGTTTTCATTTCCTTCATATAAATATCCAGAAGTAGAATTGTTGGATCACATGGTAGTCCTACTAATTTTTGAGCATTGTCCATACTGTTTTATAAGTGGCTGTACCAATTTACATTATCAACAATGCACAGGGATTTCCCTTCACAACCTCACCAATACTTGTTGTTGCCTGTCTTTTTTTGATAATAGTCATTCTATTTAGTGTAAGATGATGGTTCGTTGTGGTTTTTTAAATTTAGTGGTTGTTGAGAGAGAGAGAGAGAGAGAGAGAGAGAGAGAGAGAGAGAGAGGAACCAGCAACCTTGGCATATTGGGAGGATGCTCTCTAGCCAACTGAGCTACACAGCCAGGGCCTCATCGTGGTTTTGATTTGCATTTCTGTGATGATTAGTCATGTTGAGCACCTTTTCATTGCCTGTTGTCCATCTATACGTCTTCTTTGGAAAACTGTCTATTCAGATCTGTCAATTTTTTAATTGGATAGTTTGCTTTTTTCCTATTGAGTTGTATAAATGCTTTATATATTTTGCATATGTACAGGGTGGGGCAAAAGTAGGTTTACAGATTTTGAGTACACAAAACACAGAGTTTATTGTATTTTTTAAATTATATTTTATTGATTATGCTATTATAGTTGTCCTGATTTTTCCCCCTTTGCCCTCCTTCACACAGCACCCCCCAAATCCCTCAGCAATCTCCACACCATTGTTCATGTCCATGGGTTATGCATATATTTTCCTTGCCTACTCCATTTCCTATACTGTACTTTACATCCCCATGGCTATTCTGTAACTACCTATTTGTACCTCTTGATCCCCTTACCTCTTCACCCATTCCTCCACACCTCCCTCCCATCTGACAACTATCAAAATGTTTTCCTCCTTATCCATGTTCTGTCTCTGTTCTTTTTCTTTGCTTAGTAGATTTTTTAGATTCGGTTGTTAATAAATATGTATTTATTGCCATTTTATTGTTCATAGTTTGGTCTTCTTTTTCTTAAATACGTCTCTTTAACATTTTATATAATAATGGTTTGGTGGTGATGAACTCCTTTAGTTTTCTTCTTTTCTGGGAAGCTCTTCATCTGCCCTTCAATTCTAAATGATAGCTTTGCTGTATAGAGCAATCTTGGCTTTAGGTCCCTGCTTTTCATAACTTTGAATATTTCTTGCCAATATTTCTAGCCTGCAAAATTTCTTTTGAGAAATCAGCTGATGGTCTTATGGGAACTTTCCTGTAGGTAACTAACTTTTTTCTCTTTTTGCTTCTAAGATTCCCTCTTTATCTTTAACCTATGGTATTTTAATTGTGATATTTCTTGGAGTGGGCCTCTTTGCATCCATCTTGTTTGTGACTCTCTGTGCTTCCTGGACGTGTATGTCTATTTTCTTCACCAAATTAGGTAAGTTTTCTTTCATTATTTTTTCAAATAGATTTCCAATTTCTTCTGTTTCTCTTCTCCTCTGGCACACCTATGATGTGAATTTTGGACCTCTTGAACTTGTCCCAGAGGCTGCTTATACTGTCTTCATATTTTTGGATTCTTTTTTCCTCTTGTTGTTTTTATTGGTTGTTTTTGCTTCCTTGTTTTCCAAATCATTGATTTTATTATTGGCTTCATCCACTCTACTTTTGTTTCCCTATAAATTGTTTTTACTTCAATTACTGTGTCCTTCATTTCTGACTGGATCTTTTTTATGCTGTTGAGGTCCTCACCAAGTTCCCTGAGCATCCTTATAACCAGTGTTTTGAACTCTGCTTATCTGCACTTTATTTACCTTTTTCTGGAGTTTTGATCTGTTCTTTCACTTGGGCCATGTTTCTTTGTCTCCTCATTTTGGCAGCCTCCCTGTGTTTGTTTCTATGTATTAGGTAGAGCTGCTTTGACTCTGTGTCTTGGTAGTGTGGCCTAATGTAGTAGGTGTCCTGTAGGGTCCAGTGGCACAGCCTTTGCATCACCCAAGCTGTGTACTCAAGGTGTACCCTTCATGTGGACTGAGCGCATCCTCCTCTTGTAGTTGAGCCTTGGTTGCTGTTGGCATATCAATGGGAGAGATTAACCCAGGCTAGTCAGCTGTAAGGATTTGCTGTGACCACTTACCACCAACTTTTGACCTCTGTGGAGGATCTGCTCTGCAGGTGCAATGATGGTGGTACTCCAACATGGTCTGTAGCTGTCTACTGGGTGTGCTGGTCCAGGGTTTCCCAGGTAGTTCAGGCCAAGGTCAGCTCCCACCTGTATTTTGCCTGATACCACCCTTCCTGAGCTGTAAAGCAATCTGAGATGGCTGCTACTTGTGCTTAGCTTGGAGATTCCTAGGTGAAGCCAAGCTGTGAATCTAGGCTGGCTGCTAGTTGTGGGCCTGGGGTTCACTGAGGCCAGCTGTTTCTTGTTTGAGAAGATTTAGGAAGTTTCGAAGCATGAGCCAAGAACAGCCATTCATATGAAAAAGCAGCCTGGGTGGGCCATTAAACTGGGTGGGATGGAGTCTCTGGGGATTTCCAAGGTGGGTTAAACAGTGTTATACAGTTTAATGGAGTCTCAGATATGTCACCAGCTTCTTGGCTCTGTGGGGATAGGGTTTAGAAAAGAGACAATGGCCTCTGCTTGCCTTGATGCCTGACACTTCAGTTTCTCACAGTATGTCACTGGTGCCTCTCAAGCTGCTACCCTAGTGCTGGAGCTCAGAGGGAGTGGGTCTGATTAGGTGAGTCTGTGTGTGGGTTCTTTAAAAGGAACCACTAGGGGCTCCAGCAGTTTCTTCCACTGACTCATCCCCACTAGTTTTTGCAGTCAGAAATTATGGGGACTTATTTTCCTGGCACTGAAACTCTGGGTTGAGGGGAGACCAGTGTGGTGCTGGGACACCTTGGTCCAGAGATATCCATCCTGAATTTTTATCCACCACATGTGGGTGAGGGACCAGCCCATTCCACTTCTGTGTCCTTCCTATCGATCTCAATGGGTGTGGTTTCTTTAATTCAGTTGTTGTCAGACTTCTATTCAACTTGATTTCTGATGGTTCTAAGAGATAGCTGTTCTATATTTTAGTTGTAATTTTGACATTGTTTTGTGATGAGGCAAGTCATGTCTGCCTATGCTGCCATCTTGACTGGAAGTCTGGTGTTGTATCATTATTTATTAATTATTGCATTATTTTCCATACAAATAACTGTAAACCTACTTTTGTCCCATCCTGTATTTGGTTGTATATTTGTGGGTATTTCTTTATATTAATCTTATCAGATATATGATTTGCAAATATTTTCTTCCATCCTATACATTGCCTTTTCATTTTGTTGATGGTTTCCTTTGCTGTGGAGAAGCTTTTTAGTTTGATACAATCATTTTACCTTTTTATATAAGACCTGACTAATAGAAAATTTTAAATTATGTATGTATTTTCATATCTGTGGCTTATTTTTTATTTCTAATCAACAGTGCTGTTTTAGAGGTTCATCTTGGACCAATATAATTTAATAGGAAAATCACTAAACTTCATAATGACTGCATTTATTTTTCTGGAAAACACTTTGTCCTTTGCTTTCTTATACATTTCCTCTGGTGACCCCATGATGCAAGACTCTGCTCTTTCCATCTTATAACCATGTTGGTTGGGGCTTAAGAAATTAAATGTACTTGAATAAATACTACCATGGGTCTTTTATAAAATAAAATTTCACTTTACTGTGAACAATATCATTGCCAATTTTTTATAAGGCATATATTCTTTAGTTGTCCTTTTTCTTCTTTCACTGAATACAAATTTTAAAGACCTTCAGTTGCTCTCTGGATCATTTGAGACATCTTCTATAATTTCTGGTTTACTCCTCTTGCTACATATTAGATATTTGAGGGAGGGCCAACAGTTTCATGTCTGTGTAGGATAATGGCAGAACTAGGGGGGAAATGGCACCACATGGAACACAAATAGCTTTTTAAAAATTGAAGTCTATCTGAATCTCACTAACATGTTTTTCTAGTGATAGCTCCACACTCAAACGCTCCTCAAGGTTGTGGAAGAATAAAGGGAGATATCATGGTGAAAGAATAGGGCATCATGTACAACTCCTTATAAATACCTGGTGGAAATTACTGTGAAATCATTAGAGTACAATAGTTGGGCCAAAGATTTGAATTGCGCTAACTGATATGTGTGCCTAAAGAAATCCACATGGCAGCTATGCTCACATTTATAACATTGCTGCTACTTTGTGGTGACAACTTTGAGGGTCATTAGTTGTAAACTGTTAGTCTTCAACTGTCATTTTACATGATGTATTTATAAAACAAACATGCTACATGCTCACACTGTCCAGAGAAGCAATCAAAAGACATGTGAGTGTATTTAGACCCTCATATCCCACATGCTTTCTCTGTTAAAGAGCATTGTCCAATAGAAATACAATGTTATTTTAAATTTTCTCATAGCCACATAAGGGAAAAGAAATGATCTATTTTAAATAATCTATCTAAAATATTAGTATTTAAAATCTAATCACTGTTAAAATATTAAGATATCTTACTAATTTTATAGTAAGTCTTCAAAATCTGATATGTATTTTCCACTTACAGCTCATTTCAGTTGTACAACGGCAACACATAGCTAGTGGCTGCTGCATTCAACAGAACAGATCTAGAAGCATTTGTATGTCCATGGATAATTTATTGGCCTATAATATCCCAGGAAGGACCAGGCTGGCTGTTTTTGATGTGGAGCAAAGTGGACCAGGGAGAGGTGCTAAGCTTTAATAAGGTGCTAATGGGCTGAGACACTCCCTGTCATTTTTGAGACAGCGCTTAGTGTGAACCCAATAATATTAGTCTAGTGGCTTTTGCAGAGATCTCTGGGCTTCTGGAGAACTGTCTGCACTAATGGGCTCTGGAATAAGAAGTATACCATAGTGCCAGAGAGATGATGTTGTGTCCTATGCAATAAAGGGTAAATCATGAGGCTTGGATTGCCCAAACCCTGCATATTTCAAAGGTCCTCAATACTGGCCCTTGATGAGCTCCTGGGAGATAACCTCTGATCCCCTGGAATATCCTGCATGAAAAGAATGTCTGTAAATCTCAGGCTCTGGGCCATGCAAGATGGTTTATGCTAATGTTGTAATTTTTTTTTACTGTTTATTTAGAGTTATTTCATTAATATAAAGGCTATATAATTTTAAATATGCTTTATTGATTATGCTGTTACAGTTGTCCCAATTTATTTTTCCTTTGTTCCCCTCCACCCAGTGACCCCCTTCCCTCCAGTTGTCCCCCTCCTTAGTCCATGCCCATTGGTTGTGCATATAGTTCTTCTCAACATCTTCCTGTCTACTCCACTCCCTCCTACTATGCTTCTTAATTCCTGTACCATCTCCCTCCCTTTCCCTTCTTCCCCCTCCCCACTGACCTCCCCCCAAAATGTTCTCTACACCTATAATTATTTTCCCACTCTCGTTGCCTACTTAGTTTGTCTTTGTTTCAGTTCCCTAGCTTCTGTTGTTGGTTGTTGTGATACAGTTTTCATTTTAGTGTTTATAGTTTTGATCCTCTTTCTCCTTAACAAGTTTCTTTAACATCTCATATAACAGTGGTTTGGATCTGATGAACTTCTTCAGTTTTACTTTGTCCTGGAAGCACTTTCTCTGCCCTTCTATTCTGAGTGACAGCTTCACTGGCTAGAGTAATCGTGGTTGTAGGTTTTGCTTTTCATTACTTTGAATATTTCTTGCCAGTCCTTTCTTGCCTGCAGAGTTTCTTTTGAGAAATCAGCTGACAGTCTTATTGGGACCCCTTTGTACATAATTCCCTTCTCTCCACTGCTTTTAAAATTCTCTCTTTATCCTTAATTTTTGACATTTTGATTAAAATGTGTCTTGGTGTGGTTCTCCTTGGGTCCAGTTGTTTTGGAACTCTCTGTGCTTCCTGGACCTATAAGTCTATTTCCTTCCCCAAGTTAGGGAAGTTCTGCTTCATTATTTTTTCACATAATTTTTCAATTTCTAGTTCTTCTTCTTTACCTTCTGGCAACCCTATGATTCAGATGTTGGCCTGCTTATAGATATCCCATAGGTTTCTGAGCCTCTCCTCATTTCCCTCAGTTTTTGTTTCCTCTTTCTGCACTGGTTGACTGTTTATTCCTTCCCTATGTTCCAATTTGTTAATTTGATCCCTGTTTTTTTTCCCCTCACCACTAGTTTTGTATGTGTTTTCATTCATTTCAGCAGGACTAGCCTTCATTTCTTCCCCATCTTGTTTAAGATCTTCTGTTAGGTCCGTAAGCATTTATATAACCAAAGCTCTGAACTATGCCTCAGAAAGATTTCCTATCTGCTGAGTCATTACATTAGAAATTTGCTGTCTGGTCAGATGCATCACCGGGATCTTTATCATGATCTGTGCCATCCTGACAGTTTTGTGTTTACCTTTGCTTCCTGGGCGGGGCTGTCACACCTTCTGCCCTCATCACAATTGGGCAACCCTTCTCACCACACTGTGGTGTTTTGCATGGGGGTGGGAGTCCAAGATGGATTCCTGCTGTTCACTCTCCGCCGAGAGACTGGGAGCCTCCTCCTCCATCCCCATGCCCTCTAGCCCTCACAGTCCAAGGCAATGGGGGTCTGCCTTCCCTGGCATTGGAATCATTGGCTGACAGGTTTGGTCTGCAGCCAGGGGTGCTCCCCAAGCACTACTCATCTCCCCTTAAATACGAGTGTCTGTGCTTACCACCATCCCACTGCTGTCACCACAGCCACCGCCGCCAGCACAGCTTGACCTCTCCACCCTGGCTTTGCCCCTCCTACCCATCCAGACAAGCACCACTTCTTTATAATTTCATATGTTGGACATCCATGTAGCTTTATTTTCTGGAACTTCTGGTTATTTCTGGCTTTGCAGTAGTTGTATTTCTTTTTAGTTGTGGAGGGAGATGGAGCGTGTCAGCCTAGGCCTCCATCTTGGCCGGAAGTTGTATCCTTGTAATTTGTTTTCATATGCTTGATAACTGATAGCATGACCTTTTGGGGGCTGGAGATTGGAGTAACTAAGGTAAACTCCATTCCTTTGTGATTGAACCCTGAGTAAAAATTGTGGACACCAAGCCATGGGTGAGTTTTCTTGTTTGGCAATACCCCTTATGTATTCATAACTATATTGGGATATTTTAACTGGAAGCTTGTGCCCGGTTCCTTCCAGAGTGTGCATTACATGCCCTTTTGATTTTAAGCACTTCTGATTTTAACCTGTATTCTTTTGATATAATACACTATACCCATGAGTATAATAGCTTTACAGAGTTCTGTGAATCTTTGTAGGGAATCATCAAACATGTGAGTACCCTAGGGCAACCCTCATAAATATCCATTATTCCCAGCTGGGTGCACTATCTACTTTACAGCAACAGTGCTACTGATGAAAGAATGGGGCACAGAAACAGGAGTGGGAGAATGGACATAGGGCCCTAAAATCTGTGGCATGTTTATTATAAGCCAGGGACTATTCTAGATGCTTTTATGTACTCATTATTCAATTTAATCATTGTGATAACACTCATATCTGTTTTATAGAAGAAGAAAAATATAGTTACATTCATGGGATACATTGGCTATGGCATATGTAGCAGAGTCTGTGGGTTCCCTGTCCACATCTGGAGTTCAGAGTTCATTGCCAAGAGTTCCTGGGCATGATAATGTCTTCCTGCTTTCCTCTACCTGATAAATCTCTTTGACAGCTTGGGCATGTTGGCTTGCACTTGGGGAGGTAAGGCCCCAGATGTGGCCCTTAAACAATGAGGGGAAGTCATTGAGGAATAAATACCTGACTTTCCTTGCTCTTCTTTGGAGGCATGTTCCACAGGGCCTCTCACAGTGTCCCCAGTGGGACTGAGCTCCAGCTGCCCATAGCAGTGTCCCTCTCCATAACACGCCCTTTAGTGACATTCTTTCTACTCATTTCACGTCCCTACTTCTTCACTGTGCAACCTGTGACCCCCTCCAAAATAAACTACTTGAACTGGGATTGTAAACAGAACATCTGTTTTTGGTGGGTTCTAAGAAAAGTGATAGAATCACTCCTGAATGGGTAAATACAAGGAAAAAGCAAAAGGTCTTGAAGGACAGGGGCAATACAGTCACACCCTGTATTCTGTATTTTTAAGTGTCACTTTCATAGCATGCATGTAATCCTTTGTCCCATATATGAATTAAGTTGAATCACTGTACTCAATTCTAGCATGAAATATGTACGTGCTGCAAGTTGCCATGCATGGTTCTATATTAAATATGTTCTTTGTACTTTAGTTTACCTGGCTAATTCTTCTTGTTTTCCACCCTTAATACCATTAAAGTATGTGCCTGAATGAAAACATCATTTGTAAAGCTGAAAGCCGATATTTACTTAATCAAAATTAGACTTCCTAATACCTGTTAAAGGGAAAACCATTGGGGGAAAAACATAGAGGATAATGCTCATATTATTTTTCAGACAATAAACAACCTTGCATAATCCTATTATGAACATTAGCATACATTTCACAGCCCATCTGGCAAACAATAAAGGTCATGACTCTGTGTATGTGAAATGCTATCCAGGGCATTGTCATAAGGAAAATGGTAAAACCTACAGCTGTGTCAGTGGGTCAAAAAGCGGTCATAGGACATTTCTCAGACACTGTGGATTACCCAGGTAGACTTCTATGAAACAAACTGTGTGTTAGGAAACATGTTTTTCGAAGCGAATCAGGTCTGAAGAAATAGTTATGTGACAAAGCAGGGGTTGAAGCTAAGGGGAGAAGTTACCTTTTTTTGGTGAATCATGATTAAGTTAAACTCTGACAAAACTCCAGCATCTAATGAAATGTAAGTTGTTATTATAAAAACACCCTTTTTGAGGCAGAAAATATGGTGTCTGCTTCCAGTTAAAGAATTATTTTCAAAAACTTCAAAAGAAGTCACTCTAATCAGTATTCCTAAGAATTGCTAACCTTGAAGACAAAAAAATTTTGGAATTTTTTTCTAACCCATATTTGGAAAAGATAACTTATTTTATGTATAATTTTAGAACCCAATAGGAATTATTTATTTTTTAAAAGATTTTATTTATTTTTAGAGAGAGAGGAAGGGAGGGAGGAAGAGAGGGAGAGAAATATCAATGTGTGGTTGCCTTTTGTACACCCACAACTGGGGGACCTAGCCTGTAACCCAGGCATGTGCCCAACTGAGAATTGAACCAGTGTCCCTTTGATTCACAGGCCAGGGTTCAATCCACTGAGCCACACCAGCCAGGTAGACAGAAATATTTAAAGTAAGGTGGTTATTAGAGAACCATTGGCCTGAGGTTCCACATATATATATTTCATACTCCTGCTATAATCGTTGGCCTGGTTTCTTTAATTTCTTCCTCCATGCCAATTTTATTTTTTCTGGATAAAATATTAAATTCACATGAGCACTGACTATAAAATATGAACTTATATTACACAATCTGTTCTGACTTCATCTCTATCTGAGCTAAACCTGGACAATACTTGCCACCTTCATTAAATGTTGTTTTACTAGAGTTAGAATATGTCTGAATTCTTATAATTATTGTTGCAGATATATTTGAATGTTTAAAGCTAATTACTATGGATATGTTGACACTATCATTTAATTACTTACAAGCTTTGCAAATGTAAAATATTTGTCACCCTAAGCTATTTCTAATGATTTCACACATGCCATTTGCTTAGCTTGTACCCAAGTTTGAAGGCAACCTTGTTTGTGACATTCCTTTCTCTGACAATAGTGATAAAATCGCTGTTAATTTGAAAGGAACTTTAAAACTCTGTATCAATTCTGACAGTATGATAGTATTCATTGTGTTCCAACATAGTCAATGCAACATTGAATGTGAAATTGATAAACAGTTAAATTCTAGACATACTCCTTTCTCCAGAAATATCATGGACCTAATGCATATCTCTAAATGAGCATGTATTTTTAGTAGGATCCACAAATGGGAAGTGACATATCTTGTCCAAATGCCAAGAGATAACCCTCTCCCTCCGCATGCCAATCCCCCAATGTTCTCTTCTTATTCAACATAATTTGAAATCAGAATATAGAAGCCACTATCTTGATATCACAAAACACTAAGGCTTCACAAGTGGATGCACACCTGGCTGAGCCCAATGCTGGCAACAGGAATTTGCAGGGTAAGAGAGAAAGTGAAGGACCCTTAACATGCTGTGGTTGAAGTCACTCTCTTTAGTGCAAATTTGGAACAACTGTAAATAGGGAACAGAATTTTTTACAATTTAAAATGTGTCCTGATACAAGGAAGTGACCAATCCTTGGGAAAACTATTAAATATAGAGAAGTGAGCAAAATCTAAAATCTACTAGAGAAAACAAATACTTATTTGTATCAGAGGAGAATGTTTTCTAGTCCTATCTGGCAAAGGACATTTTTTCTTAGTAATGAGAACTGTTAGTTACGATATTGCTGTGATGAATAGTAGCTTTAATTCAATAAACTCTGTAACGGCTCATGTCTAAAGTTTGATTAGCAGACAGTCCTCCTCAACATAGAAAATGGGGAACCAGATTTCCTCTCTTTTATGACTGTATCATCCCATAGGGCAGTTGATGGAAGTGGCAAAGACATGTGGAAGAGGCACATTTACTTCCAGTCACTCATTGGTGAGAATTCATCACAAAGCCTGACCGTGTTGTAAGAAGAAAATGTGGCTTGTGGCTGGCAGCCACCTCTTGGTTATAACTCCATGGCTCAGCTCACATTCAAGAGTTCCCCATGCGGTTCGACTGAGGCTAAATCCTTACTCAACTGCTTCCTTGCTCCATCCTGCTTTTCTTATTTCCCCTCTTAAGAACACACACAGACCCACACAGACACACACAGACACACACACACACACACACACACACACACGTGTGTGCTAAACCATGGACACTGGAATTCCTCTTTCAAGTTCTGGTTCTAGAAAACCAGGACTAAAAAATAACAGTTCCTCCCTCTCAGACTTAAGACCCTTTATAATCTTATAAAGGACAATGGGCGAAGGTCTCGAGCTCTAGCTGCTTCAAGCTGCACATGGTTGTCGTCCTACCTACCCTTGGGTCCAGAAATCCCTAATAAGAGTGGGGTGTGGAGAGGAGGGTGGCATTTCCACATGGGGAAGGATCGTGCAGACTCCAGGTCAGTTGGATGTCCCCAAACAATGGCGTGCTTGATTTAACAGGCTGGCATCCTTGTTGTATTCTGGGGGCAACAGATTTGGCAACAGGGTTAAAAGATGTCATTCAATCTATAACCACTAAATGACAAAAGGCAGGTATTAATTTTTCAATGTCCCACACTAGGGAAAAGAAGGGCTTCTTTGGAGGAAGGTGTGCCAGGCACATCTCACCTGTCCAGAACCCTTTTGCCCATTATATGTGAATTTTTTTTTTAAAGAAGAAGAATATATGAAAGGGTGAAGCGGGAGAGCTTGTATGTATGACCCATGGGCATGGACTTGGGGGCGGGGATTGCTGGGAGAGGGGTTAATGGGCAGAGGGGAGCAAAGGGGAAGAAATTGGAACTATTGTAACAATATAATCAATAAAACATACTTAACTAAAAAACCCTCATAGACACAGGCAAGGAGTATGGTAATTACAGAGGAAAAGTATACTGGGGGAACTAGGAGAGGGTAGAGCAGAAATAAATGGTGACATACAGAGACTTGACTTTGGGTTGTGAACACACAATACAATATTCAAATGATGATGTATTATAGGACTGTACATCTGAAATCTATTCCATAAAAATCTTAAAAATAAAACTGGGCAGAAAAACTAATACAAAATGAAAAAAACAAAAAAACAAAAACAAACCAGGACTAAGACCCTGAGGCACCTTACTTTCTAAAGCTGAAAGACTGCATGTAATCTTCACGCAATTCTGTCTACTTCATTTTATTTTCTTCTAAAGGTAAACCTTTAGAAACTAGGGCCATTACTGAAATTGGATCAAATAATCAAATTTTAGAGTTTACCCCACGTTAGTGAATGTTCCCTTTAATTTCCCAAATCCTTCACATTTCCGAACTTCACACTGAGAAGGGCTTAGGGGCCTTTTGTAATCCTCCACTATCAGAGAAAGGCTTGTTTATTTATTCTCAATTCAAGTTTACTTCCTATATTATTTTGTAATGGTTTCAAATGTACAGAAGAGTGGTTAGACATCATATACTTTACAAAGTGTTCCCTCCCAATTTCCAGTACTCACTTGCCACCATACATAGTTATTACATTATTGACTATATTTCATCTGCTGTACTTTACTCCCTTGTGAGGTTTTTTTTTCTTCTATACATTAATCAGGAAGATGGGGGCAACTATTTTTTTTTAACCATCAGGGAATCCTCCTTTAACCAAAAATACAAATGAACCATAGCATCTCATCCTGTAACAGTTTGTACAAGGTGAACTGAAGAGCAAATAAAATACTACTTGGTCCAGGTCTGGGACATAGGAAGTAGTCATAGCTGTTCTTGTTCTCCTTACTTTCACTCTAAGTTTCCCACTACGATTTGGTTGTCTCCTTATAACCCCTGAGATGGAGGGAGTCATAACTGGCTTCATTTTTCAGAAATAAGATCTAAAACATCAAAGTCAGCTTCAAATCAGGATTTCCCATGGCAGCGATTTGGGTGCCATTAATTTTGTTTGAATGTCCCCAAAATTTGCTACAGGAATCCCTAGGGTGCAGTCATCCAGGGAAACTCTTTTGGTTTTATAATATTCATGCTTGGCTGATGACAGTGAGAACATTTGGTTCTAGAATGAATTAATGACTCAATACATTTAATAAGAATCAGATGTGACATCATCGGTTTGTTCTAATTAATTCCTGTGAGTATTATCTACATGGAAATATTTCCAGAGGGGAAACATTTAGAAACACCTTTTGAAACTTCCCCGATGGTAAAGGATAACTAGTCTTTACCTCTAGGGGGGACCAAATTCTCATAATTTTATAGATTAGTACATAAAAATGCGTGATCTCAGCTTCTTACGCAGACATTCAAACATCTCTGTAATCTCTCCAGTAGCAGGCAAATGGATTTCTCTCTTCTAATCAAATTATGCTAATATTTGACTCTTTACCTTAAACTATTTTGAGCCAAACTTTCACCACAAAATCTTTTCTAAAAGCTCCGGGCTGCAATTACTTTATTATTTTCCAACTACTTAAAGTGTGCAGTTTGTTGTTGGGTTATATTCAAATTGTCACTTAATTTCTGTCTAAACTGACAAACTGGTCTAGGTTATATAATGCTCTTTTTCTGACAGCATTCCGCATGAGGACATTGATCATGTTTTATTTTCTGTATTGTAACCCTCATTGTGCCTCGCACACAGCTGAGCATACAGTGGGTGCTCAGTACATGCCTGAATGTGTGAATGAATGCATGTCTTATGTTCCTGGGCACCGTCATTACTGGGTCTCTGAGATGAAAGGGGGTCAGGAATGTCATACGCTTCCTCATCTCACTTCCTTGACCCAGTGTGACCCAAGGGTGTTACACAGCCAAGTGTGGAAAGGAATTTACTCCCTTGCCCCCTCTCCCAACACATCCTGTCCAGAGACAGCTTTAGATGTTGTTAGCAAGAGAATGTCTATAATCCGGTCAGACGAAAAGGTCATTCCTACCTTAGAAAAGGTCTGTGGTATCTTTTCTTCAACAGGGAGCAAGACCCCATTAAGTGTCAATTGAAGCACAGGTAAGGTATGTGTATGGAACAATATCACACAAACAGGGCTATCTGTGCATTGTCACATATGGAAAAAAAAGTATACATTTGGTATATTTCTCTTGTGATTATTTTCTAAGGAAGAAACTATAAAGTATATACATAACATTCTATAAAGCAGTATGTTTCTAAGATGATTCATATATATTTTGTCATTGTAGATGTTTGACAGGGATTTAGAGATTTTAGGCAGCAATGAGAGCTGGGAGAGAGACATCTGCTTCCCTTTATGCTGAGCTGTGAAGTGGGTGATTCATGTCCCATAGACTCATACGCTGCTCTAGAAACATGCTTCATTTGACCATGTTTGTGAGGACAGCCTTGATCTTCAGCCTTTCAGTACAAGGGAGGATGAAGAGGCTTGAAGAACATGGACCATGGTGTTAGTCTCCACCTTTTGCTAGCTGAGTGAATTTGGGGATGTTATTTGATTTCTCTGCTATTTAGTTTCCCCATATATATAATGGAGATAATGGTGTCTATATGTCAGAATTGTTTTGAGCATTAAATGAAATGTGTATAAACCACCTAACATGGTGCTTGTGAAAAAAAATTCAATCATTTATCCATTTCGTCGGCAGCCATCTGTCTCGAGAGACGATGGTGTAGCTTCTTAAGAGTCTATCTGCACTGCCGAGAATGGCTGTGCAGTCCAACTCGGGAGTGACACGGTATCTGTCTCCTCCCGTGTTGAATCGACATCTTGCGATGATGCTGGAGTGTCCTCTCCAGTGAAGCTGAAGCTACAGAGCCTGGGCAGGGTGATATGGAGGGTCTGCTGTTGCCCATGCAGCAGACCGCCCCCCTCTTCGCAGCTGAAGGGTCCAAGGGAAAGACGGAGTCAATACAGCTTGGCTTCAGGTGCGCCGCAGGAGTTGCCGGTGTTGACTACAACGTCAAACCGCCTTAGGGACTCCGGCTCCGGATTTTCTGTCGGGGTTTACTCCCTTAGCCTTTCCCCTGAAGAGGTATGCCGCAAGGCAGCGGAGGTTTTTTGGAGTCAGAGTTTTCCTTCTCTGATGTGCCCTGACTGGAAGATCGAACCAGTGACACTTAGCTCGCAGGCCGACGCTCAATCCACTGAGCCAAACCAGCCAGGGCTGGTTATCCATTTACTTAATGAATATTTACTATGTACTTATTACTGCATGTTAGCTTACGTTCTAGTAGAAAGAAACAATTTAAATAAAGTATATAGTATGTTCTCCATGTTCTGTGGAGAAGACTAAAGCTAGGGAGGGGTTAGGGAATTCTGGAATTAGATTTTGTTTTGTTTTGTTTCATTTTGTACAGGCCTCACTGATAATGTAAATTTCATAAAAAAAACCTGAAAGGAGCAAGGGAATTAGACATGTGCAAAGATGAGGGACGAGAGTACAGGAAATAGCATATGGAAAGGCCCTGAGGTTGGGGTGTGTTAATGAGTTTGAAGGGTACCCTGAAGGTCAGTATTGTAGGAGAGAGGTTAACAAGGAGATCAGATGAGCAAGACAATGGAGAGCTTGGTCAAGGACAGTCCTGCAGGCCATTAAAGTCACCTTTATTCTGATGAAATGGGAAATCATTGGAACACGTTCAGCAGTCAGTTGGCATTTATTTCAACAGCACACTGGCTGATGGTTGAGAGCAGAATGAAAGGAGGCAAGAACCCAATTTGCAGGCAACTGCAAAGGGGAGAGAGGATGATGACTTAGCTGGATGGTGCCACTGAAGTTAGTGACAAGTCATTAGATTCTGGATAATAATAAGTAAACAGTTTAAAAATACAAGATATGTAAATCATAATTTTATTTTTGATAATAACGTCTGCTTAACATAGCAATGGTTTTTGGTATAGCAATGCTTCAATAATAGTAATATGCATACTGCCTATTCCATGCCAAAATCCCTCAGGAAAGCCAAAGATATGAATATTCTGCATTTGCAACACCAAATCTGTATTTAATGTTTTGGCAAAATATTTTTATCTTTTCTAATGTATCTCAAAAACTGAGGTGAATCGCTGAACCTATTAATTTTGTAATTTAACAACTCAAATTTTTTAGAGTAGTTTTAGGTTCACAACAAAATTGAAAGGAAGGTATAGAGCTTTCCCCTACATCCCTTGCTCCTACACATCTATAGCTTTGAACTTTTTCATTTTCTACCTGGCTATTTTGGTGGCTTATTGATAAAGTCTCAAATATAAAGTAGGTAGAGATGACAATTTCTGGGTACTACTAATCCATTTCCAGGTCTGTGCCAGACCACCGACATTGAATTAAATTGTGGAGTTATCTGCTGACATTAGCAGTGAAGGTTTACCTATTATGAAAACACAATTTTAAGTGAAATAAGCCAGTCATTGAAAGGCAAGTACCATATAATCTCACCTATAAGAGGAATCTAATGAACAAAATAAACTAACGAACAAAATAGAACCAAAGGTATGGAAACATGGAACAGACTAACAGTGACCAGAGGAGTGGGAGGAGGGATGGGTGGAGGAAGGCAAAGGGGAAAAAATTGGGACAACTGTAATAAAATAACAATAAAAATTATTTAATAAAAAATAATTAAAGCAACAAACACTCTGGCTTATTATAATTTTTTTTTTTTTTTTTTTAGTTTTAGTGATTCTTATAATTAGGAAAATAGATACAATGTATCTACTCTGAATACCCCTCCAGAAGCAGAGGGACAGAAAAATTGAAGGAATATGCCAATTCCAGAAGAGCAAGGTGTCTATCTGTAGTGGGAAGAGGGTCTCCTATAGCAATTTTTCTGTCTTAAGGAGCATTGTGGGCTTGTAGAAAAAAACACATAACTGGAAGCCAAGAGACTCGGTTGTAATGCTGGCTATATCGTCGACTAAAGACATCACTGAACTCTATAAAATAGCTGCAGAATTCCTTACATCTCTACCTTTTTGTGACTCATTGATGCTTTTTTTTCTAGCTCTGTCAAAATCTGGAAAACTATAGAGAACTTGCTATTATGGAGAATACTATATCTTTTGCTGCCAAATTGAAAAGATGTCAGTACAGTGATGATAGGGGGGAAGTCTCCAGGTAATTCAATACTAGTAATATTAACAATATTTCTTTACTCCCAGCCCTCACTTGAACTGCATTCTATGGAAAAACTGTACCTCTTAAAATCATCTCTATGAGTTTGAATTATTCCACTTTTACACACACATACACACTTATAATTTTTGTTTCATTTTTGAGAATATATTTATATCTTTCATGTTCTCTTACTCTCCAAATCTTTCTAGAAAGTAGGAGGGAGCAAACCATCTTCAGTTTTATCTCTTCTTGTTCCTGACCTATACAATTCCTTAAAGTAAATATGAAACCTTATAACAAAAGCTAATTAATCTCTTTAAATTCCTTCAGTCATTTTCCATTGCTTTTAGAGTAAAGGACCAACTTTTTTTGCCATGGCCTTAAAGTTTGTGGATAATCTGTTTCCTGCTTATCTGGTCAACTTCTTCGCACCGTATTTTCTGCCTCACTCTAATCTCCAGCCGTGTACATTGCCTTTCAGTTTCTGGACACAGTTAGTGCTTTTTCAGTTATAAGGCCTGTGTACACATCGTTTCATTTCCCTGATTTATTGCAGTTTGGTTGAATTATTCTCTTCCTTTAGGTTAGTGATGGTGAATTTTTGTGTCAACTTGACTGGGCCAACATTCTCGGTTAAACTTTCTTGCTGAGTATAGCTGTGAAGGCGTTTCTGGGTGAGATTAACATGCGAATCAGTAGATTGAGGAAAGCAGACTGCTCTTCCCAATGTGGGTGGATCTGGTCCAATCTGATGAAGGCATGAATCAAAAAATAAGGCTGAGTAAGTGGGAGTGTACTCTCTCTGCTTGAGGGGATATGGGCCTTCTCCTGCCTTTGAACTTCTACTTGTACTGGAACTATACCATTAGCTTGTCAACCGGAGATCTTGTGCACCAATTTCTTATATTGAATCTCTTTTCATATATGTGGATGGATGGGTAGATGGATGGATGAGTAAAGAGATAGATAGCTAATACACTAGTTATTCTGGAGAACCCAGACTAATATAAGGCTCAATTTAAATGTCATCTCCTCTGAGAAGACTTCCTTTCTTTCTTTTCTGTATCAAGCACTTGTTTCCTCCATAGTACTTAGGACAAATGGGAATGGTCTCATTTGTCTGTTTTTTAAAATTTTATTAATGTCTCCACAACTATGATATGCTTTCTGAAGGCAGAGACCAAATCAGATCTCTTCACTCCCTAAGCCTTGCCTGAAGCCTGATACAAAGTAAGTTTTCAATAAATATAACTTAGAATAACCGAGTGAATGAATAAATGAATGCTTGAGTGATTGCTTATTTTGCAAGGGTAATTATACTTTGTTCTAGTGGATTAAAATATTCTGTACATTTGTGACTTCCTAACCATACTCTTTAGTCTTAAATTTTTATTCCTCAAACTCAAGATTTAGATTTCCAAGTGTATTTCTCATTTGTACCTCAAATATCTAAAACTAAACTAAATTTCATTAATCCTTGAAATTGCCCTATTATTACCTACCTATTTTGGTAATTGTATTCCTTCTTAGTTGTGGAGGGAGACGCCGCATGTCTGTCTATGCCTCCATCTTGGCCAGAAGTCCTCCTAGTGAATATTTTAATTGAATTATTATATTCTTCAATTCCTGAAGTTCTGTTTTTTAAGATATTTTCATTTTGTTCATGCATCATTTTCCTGATTTTCCTTAGTTGTCTGTTTTCTCTCGAAGTTCATTGAACTTATTTAAGATGGTCGTTTTTATTTTTGTCTCATAATTATTAGGTCTTCATTTCTTTAAGGTTGTTTCTGTGCTGGCTTAGGGGAGGGGCTCTCATGGGTGAAATAATTTTTTTAACCATTTTAATGTAGCTGGTTTTGGCTTTGCACTTTCCTGGGATATTATGACTTTTTAACTGGTTTCTGGAGTTCTCTTAAAGCGTTTTTAGACAGTATATTGTTAAGTTCGTGTCTCTGTGGAAGAACAAAGTGTGGGGCTTCCTATTTTTCTAAAGGATTGGGCTGGCCTGGCAGAGGGTCCCTGGTTTATTCTTTGGGTGTTCTAGAGGGAACAGGCTATGAGGCAGAAGCCTGTCATTCTTCCAAAGTTGTGTAGTTTTTGTATTTTATGCTGTTTTAGTTTGTAACTAGCCCTATAGAAATAAGGTGATTAAAACAGGGGGAAATGATAGCAGGGCCCAGGTGTTAGAGTTTAGCCTTAATTGATAGGCTTAAGTAATTGAAGCTGTGACTGGATAGACTTTCTTTATCACCAAACCTTTGCTTCTGGAATTTTGCCTAGAGGGTGGCGGCAGGCAGCAGGACCCCAAATTGCTTTTCGGTAGCATAACTACTATTGAATCAAGATTAAAGCATTTCCATCTCCCTAAAAATTATCCTGTGTCTTGTTGTATCATTCTTTCCTCTAGCCCCATAGCCCAAGGCAACCAGTGATCTACTTTCTGTCTCTATAATTTTGCATTTTCTAGAACTTCATGTAGACTTTTATGCTTTGCTTCTTTCACTTAGCGTAATGCTTTTTGAGATTCATTTGTGTTGTTTTGTGTATCAGTATTCTGATCTTTTTTATTGCTGTGGATGTCTGTGACGCGATATTCTAGCGTCTGCATCGTTTAGAGCTGCGACTCAGAACATGGCGCGTTCCTAGAAGCCGCTTTCGGCATCAGTGGGCGGCGGCGCGTGGACTTGCAAGCGTGGGGCGCGGGACCAACCGACGCCACTTCGTGTTGGACAGTGGAAGCTGGAGAGCCGGGCTATTCGGACTGAGCCAATTGGTTTCCATGGATCTCAATAGTGCCAGCACTGTTGTTCTTCAAGTCTTAACTCAGGCCACCAGTCAGGATACTGCTGTGTTAAAGCCAGCTGAGGAGCAGTTGAAACAGTGGGAAACACAGCCAGGTTTTTATTCAGTGTTGCTGGTAAGTTGCTTAAAAATAGTTATTATTTTTAATAAAATGAGACACTATTCTATTGTTTTAAAAACCTACTTGTGTTGGTGGTTTACTTAGTGAAACTGATCCAAATGTTTGGCTGCCATTGCACTGCCATTTACTAATTCGAGGCATGGCACTTGGAGGACATTTAAGAGATGTTTATTGTCGGGTGAGTATACCCAAGCAGGGTATTGGTAGTATCTGCTTAGAAGGTTACACTGCCAGTTTTCTATTTTAGCCTGTAAATGCTGCCCTCAAGACTGTAAAGGAGGAAAGAGGAAGGACATCTCTAAAATCAGAGAAGGAAAACTCTGACCCCAAAAAACCTCCGCTGCCTTGCGGCATACCTCTTCAGGGGAAAGGCTAAGGGAGTAAACCCCGACAGAAAATCCGGAGCCGGAGTCCCTAAGGCGGTTTGACATTGTAGTCAACACCGGCAACTCCTGCGGCGCACCTGAAGCCAAGCTGTATTGACTTTGTCTTTCCCTTGGACCCTTCAGCTGCGAAGAGAGGGGGGGTCTGCTGCATGGGCAACAGCGGACCCTCCATATCACCCTGCCCAGGCTCTGTAGCTTCAGTTTCACTTGAGAGGACACTCCAGCGTCATCGCAAGATGTCGACTCAACCGGTTATAAGCTCATCCGATTGGCGAAGGAAACGAGCGCCAGGGGTCTCCTCTGACGGTGGGAGAGGTCATCGCACCTCACTGGACAGCTACCGTCTCGCCGTGGCTCGCCTGCCCCACTGGGTGCGTGGGGATCAGAGAGGCGCCTCTCGAAAAGTGGGCCACAAAACACCCGCACCAGTTAATTCCAAGCAAACAACAAGAAAGAAGCCTCCGGCTCTTCGCCTCGCTAGCTGGAACATCAGGACCATGTGCCCCGGACTTACTGCAGACCTTCCGTGGATCAAGGGTGCCAGGAAAACCGCTGTCATCGATAGGGAACTGGCACGACTAAACATCGACATTGCGGCTCTACAGAAGACCCGGTTGGCCGACAACGGAACTATCAGAGAAACCAACTACACCTTCTACTGGCAAGGGAAGTCTCCGGACCAACCAAGACAGCACGGTGTTGGGTTCGCTGTGAAGAACACGCTTGTTAACTCCATAGAGCCACCCACAGGAGGCACAGAGAGATTACTTACCCTCCAATTGTCAACAACTTTTGGCCCAGTCAGCATTCTTAGCGCGTATGCCCCAACCCTCTGCGCCACCACCGAAGAGAAAGAACAGTTCTACCATGCACTGGACGAAGCGTTATCCAAGATTCCCAGAAGTAACGCTCTCTATCTCCTTGGAGACTTCAACGCAAGAGTAGGAGCCGACCACATGGCCTGGCCCACCTGCCTTGGAAACTTTGGGAGAGGAAAGATCAATGAGAATGGTCAGCGACTGCTTGAGCTTTTGTGTCACCACGGCCTGTGCGTGACAAACACATTCTTCAAGTGCAAAGAGATCCACCAGGTGTCATGGAGGCACCCCCGCTCCCGTCATTGGCACCAGCTTGACCTCGTCATCACCAGAAGAACGGATATTGGCAGCACCCTCCTCACCCGCAGCTACCACAGTGCAGACTGCGACACGGACCATGCCCTCGTGGTAAGCAAGGTGCGCATAATGCCGAAGAGGTTGCACCACTCCAAGATGAAGGGTCACCCACGCATCAACACCAGTTGTGCCAGCAACCCAGTTAAGACCCAGCAATTCATCAACAAGATGGAAGATGCACTCGGCGAGGGAATGGCGGCAGATGACATTATCGAATCCAATTGGCCACGTCTCCGCGACGCCATATACAACTCCGCCATTATTGCTTACGGGAAGAAAGAGCGGAAGAACGCTGACTGGTACGAGGCTCACTGGGAAGAAATGGAACCCGTGATCGAGGCTAAGAGGAAGGCCCTACTGGCTTACAAGGTCACGCCCACTCCCAGTACACTTCAAGCTCTACGGGCTGCCAGGAACAAAGTCCAGAAGACCGCCCGCCACTGTGCCAACACCTATTGGCTAAACCTGTGCAGAAGCATTCAGGAAGCCGCCGATATAGGCAACGCACGAGGAATGTATGAGGGTATCAAGAAGGCAACAGGCCCAATCCCCTCCAAGATCGCCCCCCTTAAGTCCAAGACAGGTGAGGTCATCACTGACCAGGAACAGCAAATGCGGCGGTGGACCGAGCACTACCTCGAGCTGTACGCAACGAAGAACACCGTAACAGACACTGCTCTTAACGCCATCCCAGACCTACCAGTCATGGAGGAGCTAGACACCCCACCTACTGCGGCAGAGCTCGGCGAAGCCATCGACCGCCTCGCTTGCGGGAAAGCACCAGGAAGCGACGGAATCCCTCCAGAAATCCTAAAGAGCGGGAAACCAGTCCTGCTACAGCCGCTCCACCAATTACTCTGTCTCTGCTGGAAGGAGGGTTACATCCCCCAGGATATGAGAGACGCCAACATTATCACCATGTACAAGAACAAAGGAGACCGCAGCGACTGCAACAACTACCGGGGCATCTCTCTCCTCAGCATTGTCGGCAAAGTATTCGCCCGGGTCGCTCTTGCCCGCCTGCAGACCCTTGCTTCCCGCGTCTACCCAGAGTCCCAGTGTGGCTTCAGAGCTGGCCGATCAACAGTGGACATGATCTTCTCCCTACGCCAGCTGCAGGAGAAGTGTCACGAGCAGCATAAACCACTCTACCTCGCCTTTATCGACCTTACGAAGGCGTTTGATCTGGTCAGTCGAAGCGGACTCTTCAGCTTGCTACGGAAGATTGGCTGTCCACCACATCTGCTTGCTGTGGTCATGTCCTTTCACGACAACATGCACAGCACGGTGTCCTACAACGGCGCAACCTCTGAGGCCTTCCCAGTCAGCAGCAGAGTAAAGCAGGGCTGCGTCCTCGCGCCTACGCTGTTCGGAATCTTCTTCTCCATGCTCCTCCAATACGCCTTTAAGGACTGCAGCGAGGGTGTCTTCATTCACACCAGATCCGATGGCAAGCTCTACAACCTGGCCCGTCTACGAGCCAAGACCAAAGTCAAAGAGGTGCTCATCCGTGAGATGCTCTTCGCCGACGACACAGCTTTGACATCACACTCCGAAGAGGGACTCCAGCAGCTAGTCACTTGCCTTTCCCACGCATGCAAGGAGTTCGGACTAGCCATCAGCCTGACGAAGACGAATGTTATGGCTCAAGGCACGGGGACTCCCCCATGCATCACCATCGACGGATACACCCTGGAGGTTGTCAACGACTTCACTTACCTCGGGTCCACCATCTCGAGCTCTCTGTCAGTCGACTTGGAGGTCAACCGGAGAATCGCCAGGGCAGCCACAGTTATGGCCAGACTGAACCGGCGAGCGTGGAACAATTCCAGCCTCACTGAGAAAACCAGACTGCGCATCTACCAAGCCTGCATACTCAGCACTCTCCTCTATGGCAGCGAGACGTGGACCACCTACGCAAGGCACGAAAGGAAACTCAACAGCTTCCACATGAGGTGCCTGCGACGCGTCCTGCATGTCGCCTGGCAGGATAAGGTCCCCAACACCGAGGTGCTGAAGCAAGCCAATATGAGCAGTTTGCATGCAGTTCTTAGCGAGAGACGCCTCAGGTGGCTCGGCCATGTCAAAAGAATGGATGCAGGCCGTATCCCCAAAGACCTCCTCTACGGCGAGCTAGCAGAAGGCAAGAGGATGACAGGGCGCCCAAAACTGCGGTTCAAAGACATCTGCAAAAAGGACATGACACAATGCTCCATCAATCTCAACACATGGGAAGTTCAAGCAGACGACCGCCTAGCCTGGAGGCTCGCGGTCAGGCAAGGTACGTCACGCGCGGAGGCTGCGCGCAACGAGGAGGCGGTCCAGAAAAGATCGAGGCGGAAGCAGCGTCAGCAGCAGCAACAACAGCCATCTGCCTTCACCTGTACCAAGTGCGGCAGGGATTGTCACTCCCGAATCGGACTGCACAGCCATTCTCGGCGGTGCAGATAGACTCTCGGGAAGCTACGCCATCGTCTCTCAAGACGGACGGCTGCCGACGACGACGATTTTGGTTAATGGTTCAAGTATTCATCAAACTATCTAAGTCCAATACCTGGAAGTGATTATTTAATCATTCATGTAATCATTCATTTGTTTAGAGAATAACTATTATGTGGCCCATACTGTATGAAGCACAGCGTACATAATGGTGCATAATGGTGAGCAAAACAGACATAATCATGTCCTCATGGAGTTTATTCTACCATTTTTCTCACAACTCTAATTATGTTAACTGCTCAGACTTGTCTGTTCATTCTGTTTAAGAATGTCACTTGAGTCCTGGTCATTATAGCTCCAGTTGGTTCGAGCATTGTCCCATAACCAAAAGGTTGTGGATTTGATTCCTGGTCAGGGCATATACCTAGGTTGTGGGTTCTATCCTTGGTCCGGGCACATACAATCCCAGGTTCAGGCATGTATGGGAGGTAGCCAATCTATACTTCTCTCTTACATCAATGTTTCTCTCTCTCTCTCTTTCCCTTTCTCCCTCTCCCTAAAAAGAAGAAAGAAAGAAAAAAAGAAATGAAAAAATGTCCTCGGGTGAATATAAAAATAAAAAAGAATGCCACTTGAACCTGTGCATATATATGTGTATACATAATTTCTATCTTCCTCTTCTTTTCCCTCTCCTTTTTCTAGATCAAACTGACATCATCTCTTATCTGAACCTTTGTAACATCATTCTAATTGATTAACTTATTTCCTTGTTTCTAGTCTCATTTGACTTGAGTTCATTTGTTACACTGTTTTTCCTAAAACACAAATTTAACCACCTGATAGCCCTACAAAAAGTTTCATGTCTCACCATGACCTATAAGAGAAAGTTCAAACTCCTTAGGATAGTTTGCCATGTCCCTTCATGCTTTAACTCTATTAAGTGACATTCAAATCTATGAACATTACCCCATGTCTTTATGTGAATTGTTCTTTTCACCCTGGAATCTCCCCACTCTCTGCTTTACCAGGCAAACTCCTTCAATCCTCTTCTTCTTTTTAAAGTTTTCCTGACTCTTGTGCCCATCCACGCAGAAGCAAGAGCTTTTGGAATCATACTCTCATGATCCCTTTATAGGAATTTTTGCCACCAGGCTTACTTATGAATGTCAAACATGTTTACATATCTCAGTTCCTCTCTAGACTATAGGCAACATGCAAGCAGAGGGCATGGCTTATATAAATTTATATCTATACAGAGTCTACAACATTGGAAATATTACTAAATTTTGATCAATAAGCGAATATTGATTGAAGGACATGTGTTCAGTCATTTGCCTAAAGTGACAAAGGTATCAGTGGCAGAGCTGGACCAAATTTCCAAATTTCCACTCCCGTGACATTTCACCAGACCAAAGTACCTTAACCATTTACCAATGACTTTTCTGTTGGTCCAGGAGAGAAGAAGGCAATAGGGTGTGCCCTGGATCTAGGTGGGGATGTGTGATTCAGAATCACCTTGGGTAATTTTGAACTTATATATGTTTGGCTTAGAAGTTCTGAAATGTAGTTCCGGGTGGGGTGGGGGGGGGATCACCAATTAGGTGATTGAGATAGATCTATATAACAATGGTAGCAGGAGATTAATGGATTTGGAGTTAGGCAGCTGTGGATCTGAACATCTGTTTCTCTATTGATCAGCCTTGTTTACAGCTGAGGAAACTGAGTCACAGACTTTGTGCCATCTAATTACTCTGTGCCTCAGTTTCCTCACTTGAAAACATAGCCCTGTATTTTGAAAGTTATTGTGGGGATTATATTAGATGAATGACACTTGAAAAAGTACTAGACTATTGCCTGGTACATACCTGGTGTTCAAAAATTTAATTTCTGTCTTTACCTGGTGTGGCTTAGTGGGTTGGGCATTGTTTCACAAAGAGAAACACCACTGGATCAATTCCCGATGGATGTTTCTCTCTCATATCAATGTTTCTCTCCCTCCTTTTTTCCTTCCCTTCCCCTCTCTCTATAAACAAGTAAATAGATAAATAAATAAATAAAATCTTTAAAAACTGTAATTTCTGTTTCCCATTTTCTCCCCTCAGGCTTTAATCAGAAATCCGAAGACACCAAAATGGCTTTTCCATTTGTGTGGGGAGATTATTGCTCCACTGATGAATTGTCTGCATTTCATACACACTTTAACAGCTCCAGGGTGTCTTCAAATTAGAGCTCCTTATCACTCATTAGCACCATTGCAGGGAAGCAGATAAACTTCCACTCCTACTTAGCCCTCTAACAGAGCTGGGGACACCTCCTTTTTTTTTAAATCATCTGAATCCTAACCTTAAGGTTTCACTTTAACCTGAGGGCTTAATTTATCTTCAGTTAAAAACAGTGGTTTTCCCTTACATGGAAATTGTTGTGCTCTGAGTCTACGTAGTGAGACTGAGAACTAGCCCTGCCTGTTTCATCTCAGACACAAGGCAAAAGTCTCCTCCACCCTCCCCTTCCATTGTGGTAGATGAGGCTTTGATTACAAGGCAGTGTATTAAAACCTTAGGCTGCTGTTGTATACTGCATACTGTAAAGATGTAAAAATTGACAAAATGCCATGAATGCCATTGTGTGAAGTCAACCTCGTGTCTGCTTTACCTACTGTATATCACAGTACACTTCCTGATGGCTGAGAGTTTGTGTTGTTTTGACTAAATCTGGACAAATATGCATAAAATATGTTTTCAACAGATATTTCACTTAAAAACAAAGAAAGGTTTGTGTCTTTAGATTGCCCCAGAACCTGAGGGCTACTGAGAATTATAAATAAATTTGGCTTCACAGACCTGCAGTCATAAATGACATTTTTTTAAATGATGGAAGGGGGAGATTTGAGTCGTACAGGAACCTTCCATTTAACTCCCCTCCTCCCAAATATGTCCAAAATTTAAAGACAGCTCCTCTAAAAATAACTCAGTTGAAAAGGAGCTTTTGATTCCTAGTTATTGGAAAAAGACCTGTTTATTTATACCATTGCTTTGTTTTCTTAAAATTGATGCTGAAGGAACATGGGTCCAGCCCCTTTAAAATCCTATGTTTTATCACTCTCTGGTTGGTGGGCGCAATCCAGCATGAGGAAATTAGAAACAGCTGGGGTGGACACAATACCTTCTTTTGAAAAGACAGTTCACAATTACTGGAGAAAAATAGAGATGGCACTAGAACAGCATATCTCAAAATGTTTTTCTGGACCATCAGCATTGCCTGGGAACTTGTTTGAAATGCAAATTCTTGGGCCTTACTTGACCTACTAAATTAGAAATTCTGGGGCTAGGGCCCAGCATCTGTGTTTTGACAGCCAACCAGTCCCCCAGGGATCTCAAAACACAGGAAGGGGTTAAAGGTGAGACCTAGACCACAGGAAAGAGTAGCAAGAGGTGGCAAGAAAGAGGGACCCTTGAAAGGCCAGAGGCCAGACAGGAGTGATTGGAGGGACAGTTAATGATCAAAAGTAACCACAAAAAGTGCTAATCAGGTGTTTAACAGCTATACTCAAATGTGCATCTATTTCTAAATCTGAAATTAAAGGACAGACTATAAACAGCTTCTAAGGAGACTAGAAAACAGAAGGCAGACAAAAGCAGCCAGAGTTAGGAGTGAGGTTGGTCACAGAGTAGCAATAATAGTATTGACACTTGTACTTAGATTAGTTTTTCTTTTAAGACTTAGTCTATATAGCTATTTTCACATTAATAACCCAGATATGAAATTAAGTAAATGCATATAAGTAAATTATTAAAATGTGTTAAGAGTACATTTTTGCTTCCTGTATGAGAGAGCAACTTGTAGCAGGCAAATGCTCCTGCAGAGAAAAACTAGAAAAGCTGCATAAAATACAAAAATCATGCATCTGAAGGCCTCCAAGAGCTCTCTAAGCAGTGAGATCCTGGAATGAAGGGAACTCTTTGAGGGAAGACTAACCTTTGCATTCAAGTTTCCCCTGCAGGTGAACATACCATGACCCAGCAATTGTACTCTTACATACATACCCAACAGAAATGCAGACATAAGAGCACCAGAAGGTGTGTACAAGACATCTCATAAATTTACTATCTGCAATCGTCTCAAACTGAAAGCTACCCAGTGTCCATGAACCACAAAGCAGATGAATAAATCGTGGTATATTCCCAAATGAGATTATGAGAATGGACTAATTACAGCTGCATGCAACAACATGGATGCCTCTCACAAATATAGCATACTGTATCCTATTTATATAAGTTTAAAGTCATGCACAGATAATCTATGGTATCAGAAGTCAAGTGGGTACCTCTGAGGTCACTGGAAAATGGGAAGAGGGTGAGGGGGCCTGTGGACTCAGGTCATGCCTTCATTGCTGAAGTCTGTATTGTGTTTGCTTGGTTGCAATTCAGCTGCTGAGCACTTGTGAATTGGGCAGTTTTCTTTATTTATTTTACAGTCTTATAAAAAAACCTCTTACTTGAAAATATGTATTGAGAAGAATATTTCTTTTGTTGTTTCTCTGTCACCTTTTTTTTTTTTTTTTGGAGTAAATCCCTTAAATGTGTCTATGTCTTCCCATAGAGACACCGGGAATCAGCTGCAAGTAACCAGAGACAGGAGAATGTGGTCATTAGGAATCTCGGACCAGGGAGTAGATGGGCCTGAGGGTGAATTGCTGTGTGGTTTTGAGAAACTCTTTAACCCAAGTCGAGCTTTCCTCATCTCTGAACTAAGGCTGATCATTACAGCAGCAGCTGAGTTGTAGAACTGAGCGAGGATTAAATGAGGTACTCCAGCTGAATGAAGTAAGCCCATAACAGCAGGGTCCTGGTGGAGGTGGGGCTGGTCTCATGGCTGTGAATAAAGGTTATATATCTAAGATACATTGGAAATAGGGTTTCTAAGATTCCTGTTTCTATGACTGTACCTCTTATGTGTATCAGAAATGTCATGGTTGCTCATTCCTAAGATATCAAACCAGATAGGTTTTATGAGAGGGAGAAAGAGAAAGAAGAAGGAGGAGGAGTAGGAGACAGTGACCTGCCATCATCATCATGATGACTGGAACTCTGTTTAATAGTTGGCTCAGGGTCATGGAACTTGATAAAAATATCACTTGTGCATGACAGGCCATAGTGTTGAGAAATTAAAACTCTCTAGGGGAATTTCAACCAATGACTGATGGGAGTTGGTGGATTCTCCCTTGCCCCTGGAGCAAGAACACAGGCATGTCTTGTACACTGCCTCCCACAGATGCCCAGTGGAATTGACCTCCAGTTGCCCACAATGGTAATTTACTTGACAGTGCATCCAAATTGACTGCTTTTCCTTCCCTATATCACTTTTCTGTCCTTTACCAGTGTTTTCTGAGATCACCTTCTAAATACATTGCATTTGAAACCTTGCCTCATTACCAGTTTTTGAGGAATCTAACCTCAGTCAGTCTTCGCCCTTGCACAACTCATAGCGCACTCCTACTTTTGTTCCCGGGGACTTCCGTCAGTCAGCAGCACACTGTGGCTGCCGCAGTCATCACCATGCTGCTCAGGTGCCTACAGTGTGCCCCACTGCTCTGAAAAAGACTTCTGTTGGCTGCTCGCCAGGCCCACTGTGCAGCCCCACTCCTTTCCCTGCCCCCACTGTCAGGGTTGGGACAGTTGTCACTCTGCTAGCAAGCAGTGACCCTACCTTACTCCCTTTCTTCATATCATGAACA